>NC_133549.1:15989965-18672465 GCF_048773025.1 Camelus bactrianus | reverse complement strand
GATAATTTCATTAGTCTGAAGAGCTAAGTCATAATTAGGTGCCTTTCACAGAGTAAAAATGGACAAAAGGCACAGAGCCTGCCCGGCCAGGTCTGCAGCGCAGAGTGAAATCTAATCCGGGGTCCCCGGGTTTGCGGGGTTCACCCGTATGCAGGAGACAGCCAGCAAAGCCTGGCCCCAAACAATCAGGCTTTCTTTGGGGAGGCTGAGAAAGGAAATGATATAGAAACAGCCTGAAAAAGTCAGGAACAATGGGATATGGGTGAGCTATTGTTACAGGGAAACCTGAATTCCCTCCCTTGTTCCAGGGCTGGGAGGCGAGGCCAGCGGGCTGCCCCCCTGTACCAGGATGGCACCCAGCTTCCAAAGCACTGTCGAGTCATTAACTGCGTTATAAACTGACTTTGGTAAAGTAGCATTTATTTAAGAACTAAACTGTTGGGATGGGCACTTCATAGAATCATTAATGTGCAGTTTGATGTTTCTGTCAGTGTATTCATCTCTGTCCTTCTGTGCTGAGGTATTTGCATATTTAATTGATCAATATGCTCCCTGTTCCTCCTGCACATCTGCCAAGCTGGTCCCAGCCTTTTAGACGTCCCATTTCTCAAACTGACAGCTCGTTGCCTGCCGCCTCCTCCGGGTGCCCAGGAGCCGCGGCAGCACCTCTCCCGCAGCAGGGCTGCCCGCCGGCCGCCGGCCTGGCTTCTGCACGGCTGTTCCCTCTCCATCCTCGGATGACGGAGCACCCCGAGGAAGGGGAAGGGTGTTCGGGGTCTGATCCATGAAAAGTTCCGCAGACTGATTTTCCACATGGCCACACGTCACAGAGGAGAAGCAACACGTGTCCATTGTCTCCCACTCAGCATCCGTCACTGTCGTGCTCCTGCGTCCTCGCAGCCCTGAATTGGAGCTTCTTATCAGCGGTGTGTCAGAAACCCACACATCCTCCTCTCCGTGTTTAATCTTTCATTAAGCGCTACATTGTGAGCTCCCGATAGCGACCGGCCTCCACTTCATCATTCATAAATCGGAGCCGGCATCAGCAAGGTGGGGACGCAGCGGAATCGGCTGCCAATGAGAACGTCTGAAATGTTCTCAGCAGTCCACTGGCATCTCTTGATGCCAACCGAGTGCTGTGGAGCCCCGAGCCTGGTGTGTGGGGGACGTGTGAGGGCGCCAGGGCGCTGGTCCCCTCCCGTCCACCTCGCACAGTGGATGGTGCCGCCCGAGGCCGGGGCCCCAGCACAGCTTGGGTAATTCCAACCAGGCTCAAAGGACGACCAACCGTTTGGTTAAACTATAAATAAATGGAACCTTCCCCGTATGTGCAAAGGCAGAGGCGGCGGGCAAGGGAAACCCAGGAGCAAAAGCACGGATTCCCTATTCTCCATCAGGTCGGCCTGACCACGTCGAGGCCACACGTGTAGGATGGAGGGGATACGGGCATCAGGTCTGTGCATCAGCAATTCAAGCTAAGGACGGGCAATGAGTTCCTGCATGGAATCCAGTCTTCATTTCTACGTTCTCTTCAATGATCATCATGTTATTTCTCTCCTCTCTTGATTGATGTTTTAGTCTGCGCTGTCATTAGTTAAATTAATTTTCTCTCAAAGATAGTGGAATAAGGTCCACAAAGGCAAACCTTAGGAGACTGTAAAAATAGACCATAATTTGGAGGAAATTCAGATATGTTCCCTGCTCTTGTCATCACTGCAGAGAAACACTTTAATTTGATATGAATTCCTCCAGAGAAACTTTAAATTAACTTAGATTTAGCTGTGTTTGAGGGACAGCAATTCAAAGCAACCAAATGAAATACTATTTGCTGAGTCTGGTGTTTCTATGTTCATACTTCTACATGTTCCATTTTATTTTCTGCTCAGGCTAAATAAATGCCAATATTCACCTTGAAGGAGTCATCATAAAGTAACTCCCTTGGGATATAAAAATATACTTCTCTCATCTTCCATCCAAACAGTGTCAGATGAAGTTAAAAGACCTGGTAAATGTGCTAAAATCTGCTTATGTGAATTATTTTTTTCCAGGATAACCGAGCAGCCATCACCTGGGCTGTCAGGATGCACAGAGAAACGCAGGCTGTTTCATAACCTAAGGGGAGGGTGGTAACCTTGAGGGGTGGGAGGCGGGGGGCAGCTAAGGAGAAGCGCGGTCGGGGTGAGGGCAGGGTGAGGGCATGAGAGCACAGACACCTCCACGGTCAGAATCAGAAGGCCCCTCGGGGACATCTGGTCCAGCCCCCAGGGATGTGGAAGCTTGGCCAAGGGGAGGCTGGGGCCACAGCCTTGGACCCACAAGCCTGATACAAAGCACCTCCAGTTCTACCGCTTTTGAGAAGTTTAACTCAAAGCTCTTTCATCGGAACCTCCTGTGTCCTAAATGGCCACCTAGAGCGGCCTTCCGCTGTTCGGGCTCTGCCTCTGTGAACACTCACGGGCTGTACTGTGTGGGCATGGGGGGCATGCCTGAGCCTGAAAGTCAGCTCACAGACTCCTTGATTCACGTGATCTGCCCCCATCTGAGTGGACACCCTGTGACCGCCTCGGGACAGGGTGACTGAGCTTGCCAACATCCCCATGCAAACCTGGAGGCCTTGGGAGCTTTGGGAAGCACGCATCAACCCAACACCCATGAGGGCCATGTTCAAGGGCAGGTGCTGTGCGTGACTCCTCTGGCTGGGAAGCCTCTGTGACATGCCCTCCAATAAGAAGCAGTCTCAGACGTAGGGCGCTCTTGACGTCTAAGTAAGTGGGTCCTTCCAGGTCATACAGTCAAGTACATTTGGAGTGTCTCCTCCAAGTGGCTGCGGCCCTCTTTGCTGGGAACAAGCCAGAAGCTGCGATCACGGGGCTGACATTTCCACGTGACTTACAACCACTCCAGCAATGTCATAATTATGACGCCTAAACTTACCCTGTTTATTTGCAGGCTGGAGGAATGCATGATTGTTTATTTTTATTACAAATATTGATGGTAACTCACAGGCATTTACTTCGTTGCCATTTCAAGGGAAATTGCCCGTCATAAAGCAGCTCCAGAATCCTGATCCTGATTAGCTCCCGAGCCGGTCCAGGGTGCGGTCCCACCATTTGTCTTAATTTTATTTTGCTCCCCTAACTGCACACACCACTTCAGGAATATCTGGAATTTTGTTTTAATTGTACAGCTTTCAGCTCGCGCCACATTTCTCTTTGTGTTGGAAGCATCCCGGTGATTTATCCTCATTATTGTGTAAACAGGTTTCGGCAGTTCTCAGTAAATAAAACAAAGACTGACAGGAGGAGAAGAGGGAATTTGCCTTCCTACCAATTAGAGTAGCCTTAGGCAGTACTTTTAAGAGGAGATAAATCCTGCAAATCACTAAAATGATCCTGTCACATGCACCAAATATTAAAATCGCACAGCGGCGCCCTCGGTACAGTTTGGTCTGGTTTAATGAGTTGGGGTGGGCCTTGTCGCCAGGGCTGCGGTGCACAGTTGGGGACCCTTGATTGACAGCAGAGCTCACGCCCAAACGCAGCTCCCCAACCAGCGTGGCCAGATGGAAAATCATGGTCCAGAGGGATAGGCAGCTTTTCAGCTCATGCTCAGATTGTCTTTTCACCTCCTACCTATAAGCCCGTCCCCATGACAAATGCAAACTCACTTCCTATTAGCCAAAGCTGGGCCTCTGTGCCCAACGTCACCCGCCAACAAAATCCATAGTCAGTGCCTGTGACGGGGAGCAACCTGTTAACTTCGTGGACTGAGGAAGTTAGGGGGAGACTGGAAGCAAGTTTACTTAACCTGGTGTCACACTAAGAACCCTACAGCGAGGCACCCCGGCGGCCCTACAACCAGCTACCCAGGGGAGCATCAGGAACTTCCAGGGAAGTTTTTAGTGACCATTCAACACTCCTGCCCCTTTCTCCAGCTTCACGGTTAACTGGTCGACCCAACTCCAAGGCCGCACGCTCACGGGCAGGTACCGCCAGAGCTTTAATAAGACTCGTGAGTTAACTGTTTCCGAGGCTGGCGTGACTTGGGGAGCTGGGCACGTGGCGCCCCCTTCTGTGGCTGCTCGGTTACTGAGACGTGGTGCACTATGCGGAGAGGTCCATTATCTAGTGAGGTTGTAACAGCCAACAGGATGTTCATCCTGGAACCCAGAGCTGCGGAAAGCTCCGGAACGGACGGCCCGACAGGCCCAGGGCGCCCTATTCTTCAGTAACTACCTTCACTCTCTGCCACGGTGAAGTCTTACCTGGTGACACTTACACGCAGGATGCTGAGCAAGGGCTGTTGGCTCGTTAGAGGGCTTTTGTGGGAGGCTTTATGAGGGTGCGGCTAACGGAATGACAGGAACTCCTGTAACCCAAGACGGGGGTCAGCAATGTGTTAAAACACAACAAGGCACACAGGGCTCCTGCACAGCGGGAGGCAGAGCGGGAAGGGGCTCCGGGCAGGGCGAGCGGGGACGTGCCAGCGCCGTCTTCACCAGCTGCCCCAGCCCCGCACTCGGGCCCGGCAAGCCCAGTAAACACCATCCACGTCCGAGCGTGTGGGCCCTTGCTGGACGCTGGAAACACTTAGGAGTCACAGGTGATTCTCCAGGAACTCCTCACCATCGTCTTCCAGGATCTGGGCCGAAAAATGCCGAATAGTCAGAAAAGAAACATAGCCAGCAGCAGAGCAGATCACCCCAAGGCTCTGAAGGGTGTCACGGAGGTGGTGTGCCCTCTCCTCGTGTCTTCGTTCCGGCCTCCAATGGAAACCTCCCCTCCCCGGGCATTAGATGAGAAGCTGCTGGTTCTGGAGGTCAAAAATGACCAGGTACTGGTGACCGCACGTGGTGCCACCTAACGTTTTATGCAAAGGCTATACCAAAACCACAAGGTCAATGTCCAAAGTCATCACTGTCTGTACACAGTAGGGGCTGGAAGGACCCTGGGGGTACCAGCCCCTGGGCTGAGGTTTCCTCGTGAGGCGTGGCCCAGAATGCTGGTGTTCGGGGTGTCTGGGAGACATGGTTATTTTATTCCATTCCTTCTTTTCACTTACATGTCCCTCCATCATTCCACAAACACTCATGCTCTGCACTAAATTCTGTGAATAAAGAGGTTACAAAGACGGCAGCCCAGCTTCCCAAAGATCAGACTCCATCCCATTAAACGACGTCAAGCTGTCACATACTGCACCTACACCATGAGGAAACGCATGGTAAGACTCCTGAGCCTCGTGGTAAGAACGCTTATTGGGCCGTTTCCTGTGGCTCTGCAGGTGGATGAACACGCCCAGAATCACGGTGGGGCACACGGTGGACCTGGAGGAGGCTGCGACGCTGGTGAGAGGCCAGTCCACGTCCTTGCTGTGAGGCACTTCCTCGCTGGCACGGGGAGGCCCACGGGAGCAAGGGGGCCCCGGGGAGCAAAGGCGAGTGGGATCCTAACTGTGCAGAAGCCGTCCCAGGAACCAGGCATTTTACTGCTAGGAGAGAACTTTGAGATCGAGCTCAGCCCTATAGTGAGAAAGGGGACCCTGCGGTGACCAGCCAGCTAAGCCCCTGCCCTCCCTCTGCCCCCGAAACCCTGTGTACAGTTTCAAAGGGCTCCCCAGGGAACTCCCTGCCAACCCCTGGAAGACGGGGTCACGTGGGGTCTCCCTTAGTCATTGGGGGTAGTGACACAGTCAGCAGAACACAGTGCCATTTAGGCACTTAACTTTCTCCTACTTTGGAAGCCATGTCCTTCCACCGAGAACACCCTTCCCCAGCTCATCCCGGGGGGAGTACAGGCCGTCCGTCTTCGCAGGGCAGGTCCCCGACGCCCCAGCGTCCCTGTGCTGCCCCAGACCACCCCCAGAGACCTCTCTCCCCAACACTGTCTGGCCCGGATTTATCTCCCCTCTCCTGCCAAACACACACAGGGACGTAAGGGTCGTAGACATGGAGATGGATGGACAGACAGACAGACAGATGTTGATACAGACATTGATGCCAATAGATCAATAGGTAGGGCTATCAACACACAGACAATAAACAGACACACAGACAGGTAAGATATGAGGCATTAAGATGGATCTATCTATAGATATCCAACTACCGGTCTATTTTTTATTTTTTTCTATTGTTCTTTTTTATTGCAGTGCAGTTGGTTTGCAATGTTGTTATCAGTTTCTGGTGCACAGCATCTTGTCTGCCATATGTCTACATACTATCTACCTATGTATTTACATCGACCTACACCTATCCCTGCGTAGACACAGAGACAGATGCGTATCAGTACCTGTCTACCCAGCCAGCCAGCCATCCGGGCAGGAACAGTGTCTTAACCACCTGGCCTCAAACTAATAGATCTTCAACAAATACTTCCGGAATGAATAAATGAGTGTATAATTAGTTATTCCTACAGGAATAGGAGTGACTCCTTAAATAGCTCCCTGCACTGCAACCGTCAGATTTTCATTGAGTAGGGAACAGCCGCAAGTACACAATGATGGAATATTTCTGAAGGAGAGCCGAACTCTTCCGTAATGATCCCACCACCACGTACGTGAACCAGAGAGAGCAGGTCTGGCCTTCCCAGGGTGAGTTCACTCCCTGCTGGGCGTGACCTCCGGGATGCGGTGACTCTCCACCTAGGGGTTCCACTCTTGGCTCTTCCTCACCCTTGTGCTTCCGCTGATCTGGGCAGGAGACTTGCCAGAGGGAAGGAGCCCTGTCTCGGCCTTGACGTCAGCCAGAGGGCCACTGCGGGACGTCCAAAATGGCGGCCAAAGCCACGTGTTGAACTGAGCACCGGAAACGGGGCTGGTCCAAGTGCACATGTCGGGGTCCAGAGCATGGTGGATTTCCAAACTTAGCAAGGAAGAAATATTTTAAAGTCTCAATTTTTAGAGGATGAGTGTAGCCCTGTGGTAGAGCACATGCTTAGCATGCACAAGGTCCTGGGTTCAATTCCCAGTACCTCCATTAAAAAAAATAAAAATTACAAATAATAAAAGGGTTAGTTTAAAATCTTCATGTTGACTATATATTAAAATGACAACCTTTTCGATCTATTCAGTTAAATTTAAAATAGTATTAAAATTATTTTACTTGTTTCATTTTACTTTGTTAATGTGGCTACTAGAAAAATTTGTCACAGTGTCTGCGGCTGGTACCCCGTGTCCACCGGCCGGCTCTCGTCGGAAGACTGGCTGCTTCTCTCCAGGGAGTGCCCCTTGACTTGGCCTCTCCCTTCCAGGAAGAAGCCAGGAGGAGACCAGTCCTGAGGATCATCTGGGGCCCTCCCGCCCATCTCTGGGGGATGGTGGCCCCGCCCTCCTGCCGACCCTGGGGACCACGCAGCTCAGTGAGAACCCAGGCCCCGGGAGGCCCAGAACCCACAGGTTTGGACTCACCTACACCCAATGCAGCAAACTCTGCAGAAGCTGCAGGAGCACTTCCCCCACCCCCGTGGGCCGGGCCCCCCGAGGTGATATTTGTTTCATTAATGCAACGCTCAGACTCTCAAACTCTGCTTCACATTCTAGAGTGATTCCAGAAGTGATTTCCCCAATATGATTTACATACTCGCTGCGTGTAAATTTAGAATAATTTGGCCTGAGTGATCCTTGCTAAAATAGATGGCCACAAGAAAAGAATGGTGAATAAAGGCAGCTTTACTCAGAATCTAAGCAATTTGCTGGCAAACACAAGCAGCATTTCCCCAGATTATAATTCACACTGTATTAACTGTCAAGAGCGCTTTTGAGAAATATAGATAACAATTCAGATGCAATCGATAGGGAGTGACAGTTGATTTTAAAGCTTAATGCAAGACAAGAAAGAAATGACTGGGGCATCAGCTCTGGAAGAATAAATTTGTTTTGTATTTGATTTTTGTGTTAAATTTATTACTGCCAAGAAGAGCTCTCTTTCAATAATATTAAGAACAAGATTGTGAAATTGCAACATGTTCATCTCCCGTGGTTTTCACGGCATTTCCAATACAAAATGATGCCCTGCTCAGTACTATGTATGGATCCGATCAAACGTCCGCGGAGCCCTCTAAGTTTGCGCTTCCGCGCCCCGTGCGGGCTGTCCCTGAGCCGTCTCGGGGGTGGGCACGTGGGTGAGGTCACAGCCTCCTCTGAGCCTGGGGAGGGTCCCTGTTGGCCAGGAGGATGTCCCAGAAGTTCTAAAGCGGCCCTAACAATAGGCTCCTTCCTAGAAATGGCTTCAGTCCACTGTGTCTTCGCGCAGAGAGTCCAGTGGAAACAAAAATTGGAAAAAAGCATTAGGCTGAAGCCCAGCTGTTTGACTGAGAAGGGCTGGTCTACCCTTGTCATAGTCAATAGACGCTTTTCTTCAATTCTGTCAAAATGTCCAGTGTATATAATCTTCGGGTTTGATGTTCCTTCTGTGCAATACAAGAAACTTCCTTGACAAATACCAGGGAAAAGAGCGCTTCCCTTTCAGCCGCACTCTATTATCCTCCTGCCTCTCCCCCTGCAGCTGGACTTGCCTGTGCGCAGCCCCGGACGCTCAGAAACCCGCCAGCGTGGCCCGAAATGAAGCGATGGAAGTTGCCACAGTTCAAACTTATCCATACTTCCCACTTATGACATGATTGATTTTCCTTCAGAGAGCTCAAATGTGGGGTTGTCTTCCTTCTTTTTTCACTGCGGGAACAGCTAATGTATACAGCCGGGGCCTGCCAGAGAGGGGAGCGGCTGACACATGGAAGAACAACTGAAATGAATACGGATGAAATTTGAAAGTGCAATTTTCCCTCTGTCAATCACCTTTCAAAGGGACCCGTTAACCACCGATCGGGAGACCCCGGGTAAGGGCGTCCCCACTGGCGGCTCTCCGTGTGGCGGGTCCCTTGGCCTCATTAATCAAGACATTAACCGCTGATCAAAGTTTTGCGCAGGTACGCGGGACCGACTCACACGGATCCAGGAATATTTTATTACATCTCTCTCAGTGCTATTGATAATTTATATTTTGAATTAAAACAAGTGGTCTCCTCTTAAACCGAATTTGGTTAGGTGATGACAAAACCTATTTCGTTCGCTCTGGTGATGGTACACGGCAGATCCCCCCCACCCCCGGCCCAGGGGCCTCCGAACAAAATGTGAGGTGCTCCCGCATTAAAAATGGATGGTCACCCCAACGCTTCCTGGCCGCAGCGCCACGATGCCTCGAAATACAGCCAATTAAGGTTTATTTAATTATTAAGGTTGAATAAATAACGGCGAAACATGTTAAAAATCTTTCAGTTTCAGTCAATCATAATAAAAAATTAATGAGACTGGATAGAGAGTCATAAAAACTCATAGACTGCAATCGTGAATTATAAATCGGTATTGATTTTTTCCTTTGCAATAACGCTCTCAGGTAATCGCATGTTGTCACATGTAAAGTGCACTTTCCTGGTTGAGACTAATATTAACTATCAAATATAGATGAGACGGAGGCATTTATGACACTTCGGATTTCACAAACAAAAAGCAAAAAATACAATTTCTGGAATAATAGCAGCAGCGAGCAGAGAATCCTAGGGTGTTTATGGGAGCCGGCCGGGACCCCACTGAGCCGTGAATTCATAAGACACAGTTATCTTATTCTTCTCCTGCCATTTCTCCTCTGATATGTTACCTTGTTAGTATCACTAAGAAAAGCATAAATATTTTTTATTATTTGTGAGGCTCATCCTGTCTTGCTTAATAGACAGGCCACATGGAGTTAAAGCCATATTATATGACCTGGTGCAGAAGTGATCATTCAAAAACCCAAAGCCCATATTTTATACCGCCTGGCTTTATTAATTCTAAGCCCCCAAGAAATAGCGGGAGGATTTTCCAGCTTTCTGTTTATTGAAGTAACATGGAAACAAACAAGACATTTCCCTAGGCTAGCTCAGATAAAGTGGACAATCACTATTGGCATTCCACATGTAAATATTTAACACTTCACAGCTAGTTTGCACCTAAATACCCATTAGATGTTGCTACAAGGCTGGACACCATTTCCCAGCAGAGCTGCACAGGCCGTCCTGGGCAACGGTTATTGGATTAGGGCGAACACAAATCTCGTTCTAAATAGCGCTGGGAGGGGGCTCTGGATGGGAGGGGTGCACCTGGACGGACAGCTTCCTTGAGTGACACAAACCAACTCCTCCAAGGAAACGCAGACAAAGCCTGGACCGGCACGGCCACCGCCGCTGGCCCGGCTAATTGATGACCCATTGCTGCAGTTCGTTAGTGCCGCTGATCAGATTTCCCTCATTGGGGGAACATACAGAGGAGGTATGGTGGACAAGCGCCAGCTACGAGCACGCAGGGCTGCCCGTCTGCGCTCCGTCCCACCCCCAGGCCACACTGCCAGGTCTGGGACAGACGCTGACACACACAGCGCCACCCTCCTGGTGGGACAGGAGCGCCCGTCTGCAAAGACAGCGGCACAGTGTGCAAGCCAACTGCCAGCAAATCCTGAAGGCAAGACCGCTGCCTCTTTAAGTAGCTTCCTCCTCTGCGTCTTAAAGATAAGCAAAAAGTGTATTTTCCATAAGCAGAACCGAGTCCGAGTTGAAGATGCGGATGTGGCCTGCCCACTGTGATTTTAAACAGAGACTGCCAAGGCTTTCTCTGCGATTTAGAAGTGACTCTGCCCCTTTGCTGGCACTTGGAACGTGACCGTGAACGGCCTGGGCCCCTCTTCCTAGAGGGCAGCTCTTCCATCCCTCAGCTCTTCCAGGACGGGGAAAGGCCTCTGCCTGCAATGCTGTGTATCCCTGCCCGCTGCCCTGGGCTGACAGGGACGGACATCAGGGGACCAGCTCTCCGCTCTGCTCTCTCCTTCAAGGAAGCCCACCCCGTGTCTGTGGGCAGCCGGGTCCCTAGCCTCTCACCATTCAGACCAGCGGCTCATTGCTGGACACCTGGCTTTGCAAAGACACCGCTGACCGTCTTGTGCATCTTTGATCGCCAGCTGGCCCTGCTGGCCCAAGAGCAGCTGCCTCTCCAGTGTCTCCCTTGTGCCCTTGGAAAAGGTGCCCCCCACAAGGAACAGAAGCCACCGGACAGGAGACATGGATGGTCACCGGGCTGTCACTCCCCTGGCCCTGGCAGCTGCTCCGGGGCAGCAGCCAAGCCCTAAAAATCAAATAAACTCTGGAAGCCGAACCCAGGAAACACACCATGGGCGTTGCCTTGTGAGGCTGGCGGCCCTGTGGCCCTGTGCCTGCCAGGCCCCTGCCCGCACCCACCCACACCATCCAAGCCTGTGTGCCCCCCAGGCTGACCGAAGACCCTCTGCAGTACATCACCACTGCCAGGATCCCAGGGGCCCCAAGTCCCTTCAGGGGTCCCACCGGGTCGGCAGCGCCCACCCTGGGGCCCGCCTGGCCTCTGAGAGTCCTGCTCCCGGCCCTTCCCTCGCCACGCTGACCTCCGCACTCTGGAAACAATTACTCCTGGAAGGCCTGTCAATAGCATTATTTTTACAAGAAATCAATACGCCTCACAAAGTTAATGGGGGATTCAGGCAGGGAGCGCTTACCTCCTCACTGTCAGGGCTCCGAGTGGCTCTGCTCGGCGCCGATGACAGGCCCGCCGACACCCGGCAGACAGTAAGTGAGCGTGGAGGGGAGGCCGGGCAGGCGCCACAGGCGTGGAGGCCGCCAGCCCGCGCTAACGAGCCCACCTGGGCTGGGGTCCACTTGGGCCCCAGGGCTAGGGGCCGCGCGGGCAGAGACCCCAGAGCTCTGCTCGTGGGTGACAGCACACAGGAGGCCCACGGAGGCCTGGCTTCCCTCCATGAGGGGTGACAGCACAGGACCGTTACACACGGACTGTATAGACACTCGAGTCCCCCAGCCACGCGGGCCGGGGAGGAAGGGCAGCATCTGCTATCTCCAGGAAAAGGGACCGCCCCCCCACCCCACCCTGCCCCATCACACTCCTTACCGAGCAAAAATAAAACTAAAAATAATAACAAAATACAAACACACATAAACACACACACGCGTACATACACACATGTGCATACACGTGTGCACACACTCATACACTCATAAACCAAAGTCAGAAATAGCTACGTGCACGACCCTAAAATCTGAATTGGAAGGGCCTGGACAGCCCTCCCCCACCACCAACTTGGCAGATGTGCAGCAAATCTCAATGAAATTTCTAAATACCTCAACTCAAGGTCTCATCTTTCTTTTGAAAGCCAAGGAGTTTGCTAACGCTCCCCCTGCTCCCAGTGCACACCCACTGCCCCGGCTCCCCCCGCTCTGCCCCTCCCCAGTTATACAATTAAAGTGACAAAGATGTCCAGGTACGGACTCCAGCTCACGCTGAGGCATCACCTTAAAAGCACCCTAGACCCACGGCCTCCCCACTCAGCAGCAAACCTGTGCACAGACCTGGCCACTGGGTGGTCACATGGTCAAAGGGGAGGGTTTCAGACCATTTTCTTGCCATCACAGCTCGGCACACCTGCTCCTACAGGGCACAGGTGCTGCTGGGCCGAGGCCGCTGACAGAGAACAGATTCATCACCCGAGTGGGGCTTGGAGACTCAGGACTCAACCCCGGCCGCTAAGTCACCATGGCCAGCGCCCACTCCAAACTCTCTGCACCTGCTCTCCAGGCCACTCCACAACCTGCAGGCCCCAGGGGAACAGTCCTGTCCTGCATAGCTGTCCCCACCCACACCCCCGACGTGGCAGCCTCCATGGCCCCCGGACAGGAGCCAGGGCACCGGATGCTGGGTGAGGAACTGCAGCATCTGAGTCCCCTCCTGGGCCCCCCAGCCACTCTTGCTACAGAGCATCAACCTGAGCCCAGCCGAGAAGACTGGCCTCAGTTTACCCAGCTGACCCTGTCCTGGATGCTTCTCTCACTCCTGCCTTGGCCCCACTTGACTTCCCACCATCAGTTCTCCAAAACTTTCCTCTCCCCCACATCCACCCAGGCCCTGAGGCCAGGAAGGGTGTCAGCTGGACCCCAGGAGAAGGAATCCACCTCCGTCAGCCACTCTGTCCCCTGTAGGTGCAAAGTTGGCGGTGGGGAGTCCTGCCGGTCCCCACAGGAGCAGGGACAGACAGTGAGTGTGCTGTTCAGAACCACTTCAGCCAACAGTTATGAAAGACAGATGAATGAGATCCTGAGACGGGCTGGGGGGAGATGGTGACCACTGGCTCCTACACCAACAGGCACAGCCGAGAACCAGGCCCAGGTGGTCCTGCAGATGCGCAGGGCAGCCCCCGGGGCCCAAAAGGAGCTTCGCAAACAAAGAAATGACTAGAATTGGGAGAGGAGCTTCCTCAGGGGCCTTACAGGGGTCACGTGGTCACCGCTCTTCCAGGACTCCTGTTCTCGAAATCTCAGGCAGCACATGCAGACCGTGTTCAGATCCACTCATGCACCTGCGAACATGTGTCTGCCCGTGTGTACCCTGTGCAGGGCTCCCCAGGAAGAAATGATGCTTAAAAAAGGGAGTGCCAGCAGGTCCTGCTGGAGGAACGGCCCGCTGCTCAGATAGCCCGCCACAGAGGACACGTGGGGGTGGTCCTCGGCACCAAGAATTTCAACCGTGCAGGCTTCCTCCCTGTATGAATCTGCCCTCCACTCCCGGGTCCCGAGTGGAGGGAAACCCAGGCCTGACTCCGGGAAGGGACTCCGGGACCCTCAGCCCCTCTGAAGGTGCTCTCCCTACTATCAACAGTGTGGAATTTACACTGGCCCTTTACATCATTACCCGCCTCTTCACAGCTTTTTAGGGCCTTAATGCAAACCATATGCAGAGCTGCCTGCTCGCCCGGCCCCGCCCCGCCCGCAGCTGCTCGCTGACTGGCTCCTGCAGGATGGGAAATAGAGGTCTCAGAGGGGAAAAAACAACAAACAGATCTCTTGTCTACAAAGCAGAACTCAAAACATTTTTCATGCATTCTAGGCTTCTCTAGAAGCAGCAGGCTGTTTAAAAAAAAATACCTGGCCCAAATCGAGCATTTGCTTGACATGATGGAAGCGTGAGCGCTGTTTTCTGTTATATTGCCCCTATTCTACATCGACAAGAATATATTTTTCCCCTGCTCCCAACTGATTTCACAGTAGTGAACTCCATTTATGAATTATCTGACACATTTCTTGCAATTCTTCTGACAACAGTGCTCAGTGGAAATTTCAAGGCCCCTCTCTTCTGACAAGTAGAAATATCAATATTTGAATAAATTGTGGATTTTAAACTTCTCACTCTGATGCGCCACAGCGAGGAAGACTGAATTCTTCTTTTACTGGGTCTAATCCCCCTGAGCCTCAGGAAGAAATCTGTATGCGGCGTTTCATTACAAGAAAGCAGCGCTGAGTGACATTTGAAACACACACCTAAGTCGCCCTGATGAAGCTTACTTCCTTCCAACAACAAACAGCAGCTTTGTGTTACTCCCCCTTCCGCGGGAGGAGCGGCACAAGCGCGGTGTCTGAGCAAAAAGCCAAAATGTTGATTCGCAAGTTGACAGGCCAATCTTTAAACAAATGTGTTTCTTGGGGGGAGAAGGCGGCTTTGTTCGGGCTAAGCGCTGCCCTAGCGCCCGACAGGCACATTCAGGCCTGATTAGAAGGCAACTTGTTAGGTCCGTCGCAGACACTCTGGCCCCACGTTTTAACAAGCATGCAAAGAAAACAGCACAGAGATAACGAAACGTTGTCATTACCGTCCCCGGGTGTCTCCGTGTGCCTTTTAACACTTGCACACATCTCCGGCAGCTCACACACGGTCACACGCACCGCGCCGGCGGTCCCTACGTGCCGGGCTCCCCGGAGCGAACAGGCCTGATGGGCTGGAGGGAGCACGGGACTCCTGCAGCCTCCGCTCCTTTTCCTGGATGAGTACACATGCATAGTTTACTGCCAAAACCACATGTGGTCCCGAGCGCTATGATGGATGGCCTGTATTTTCCAGGGAACGGCCAGCAGGGCCGCCGCCTGGTCCTGATGCTGCAGCCCCAGCCCCAGCCCCAGCCCCCAAGAGCTGCGGCCCCCCAAAATGCATTCCTTGTGAAAACAAATCACAAGACACAAGCCTGGGTTCTCCGGGAGTGTAGGGAGGCCCGTGTACACCCGTGAGGGCAGCACTGGCCTGGGGTGGGACTGGCTCGGGGCCCCAGGCACAGGTGTCCCCCGCACTGCCCAGGGCTGCTCCCGGCCTCAGTGTCCTCGTCTGTGCAAGGGGCTGGTAGTGCCCACCTCTCCGGTCAGTCTGCACACGGCCAGGCCTTGCCAAGGGCTGGCTGCCGTTTTCTCATCTGAATCCCACATTCTCGTTCCCAGCAAGCTCAAGCCAGAGCATTTCCAGCCAAATCCTCTATTCATTAATCTCATTTCTAGCCTCCGTGGAAATTGCGCCAGAAAACTCTGGATTCATCATCATGACTCCTCATCCTATGGATGGGAAAACCAGGCCTGGAGGTTTGAGAACTCACGTCTTGTCTCACAGAAACCACTCCTGCCTTTGGGAAGCCCAGGGGTTCCGATGCAAAAATCTGTCCTGGGGAGGGGGGCCCCTCACCCGGGCAGGGCCAGGCTGCAGCCAGTGGCCCATGGGGACTCAGGAGCAGAGGCCCGCCCACTCCCCTGCCCACTGCCCACCCTGTGCCCAGTCCCAGCCTGGACGGGTGCTGAGGCAGACGGTCCCACACAGTCTGGACAAAGGGCATGTGTGAGTCTCCCTGGCTGAGGAACGGTGCTAGGTGTGGACGGGCCTCGAGGCCTCTGGGAGGACAGCTCCCAGACCACTTCCCAACAGCCGGACTCAGGAGAAGGCAGGCGGGGACCTCCGCTGTGCCCCTCACTGCCCGATAGCAGACGGTCTCCCGTGCAGAGCGCCTTCTAATTCCAGACATTCACAGACACAGAGTGAAAACGGATACTCAAGTAGTGAAAAAATTGGGGAAAGTGAGGGAGAAAAATGAAAAAAGCAATTGCCGAGCCTGGCGGGTCCTCTTGCCAAGACGGGGAGGTGCAGGCATCTCGCTGCCCTGGTTGTTGGCACATCTGCCCGGGTCTCAGGGAACAGCTGGGTCGGTCTCAACCGGGTCTTCGTCTGCCCTCGTCCCAGTGCCGACACGGAAGCCTTCAGGAGAATCGAGGCCCTCTCCCTGGGTCCCCGCGGGCGGGAGCAGCCCAGTGGGGAGGGCTCCTGGGCACGTCTGTCCATCGAAAGGGCAGGGCGGGAGCTCACACTGCCCATCGCTGTGCTGGGGCCCCTGCGGGGAGCTCCCAGGTGGGGGCCCCTGAATGGAGGCCGCCAGCTGACCCCAGCCTCTGCCCCTCAGACATCCAGGCCACCTGCCCTCTCCCCCCACCAAGCAGGGTGTCACACAAGGTGGACAGGACCAGGAAGGGAGGAAAAGCGAAAAAAAAAAAGAACTTCCCAGTCACCTTGAGCATCACAGCCGGTCTGGGAAAGGCAGTGGCTGGAGGCCCAGAGGGTACAGCAGGGAGAGCGCGCGTGACTGGGGTGGGGACCCGTCACTGCCTTGGGGTGGGGTGTGCCCCGGGCCACCTGACAGCGCGCAGGCGAGCCGCGGGGCCCTGTACACGCGTCTGCTGCTCTTCCCAAGTGCCTGAGCGGGGGCAGGGCGCCCTCTCCTCTGGGTCTGCTCTAGCTTCCGCAACACAGCTAGGGCAGATGGAGGGGACAGAGGAGAGAGGAAACGTGATCCTCATCTGGCCAACAAGCCCCCATCTAGAGGCTGCTGTGGGTTCAGGGCCCCCGGGAGAGGCTTTGTAACGGGAGGCCTCATTTAAACAGAAGGGCCCAGGAAGCAGGGCCTGGCCGGGAGCAGGGACCACCAAGTGATGCTGGAGTGCTCTTCTCAGCATCTGGCACAGGAAAAGGGGGGCTGGTGAACGTGTGTGTACACACACACACACGCAGGCACACGTGCAGGGTAACCAAGAGGAGCTGGGTGTAGCCAGGAGCTGGTCCAGAGAGCCCCTCCCATGAGGCGTGACTTCCACGAAGCTGGTTGTGAAGAGACAGAGCCAGACGCCCACGCTGGGAGAGCCGGCCGCCAGGAGAACAGAAGCGCTGGGCCCACAGATGGCCAAGCACTTGGAGGAAAGCACAATATTTTCTCTAAACATCCAAATGCAAACACACTACCGCACGACACCGAACACACAGCCACCTGAAACACCGACAGCGGCCCGGGGCGCTTCTGTTTTGTCTAGAAACTTGGCATTGTGTTAAATTCTCAGATGAATAAAAATGAGAAGAGACCAGCAGCGATGTGGCTCCCGCTCTCTGGGGTCTGGTCCCTTCTCCTGTGAGCAGAGGGGCGCCTGCTGGGGAGGCAGGCGGGGCTGCCTGTGCCCCCGTGACTGTTTGCTATTCGAGAAACTGGGGTCTTCTCCGCACAGGGGTAGAAAGCATTATCCCCGTTTTTCAGACAGAGCTGTCAAGGTCCAGGAAATGAGATGGGGTCCCATGCGGCCTCAGAGGGTGAAGGACAGAGAAATGCCCCTGGAGCTGGCACAGGACCCAAGAGGTGAGGTCAGCCCTCACTCTTTGATCGTGGAAACCCAGGCCCACACAGAAAGCCTGTGAGGAATGAAAGGCGTGTTCAGGAAAGCGCTGCTGGGAATGGACGACCCAGGGGGCCTCTCACCAGCTCTGGGGCCCTGGGCAAGCGACTTGCCCTCAGTAAGCCTTGATCTCCACATCTTTAAAATGGGAATAACCTTGAAGGATTAAACAAGAACTGAATAAGACGACAGAGGAAATGCTTCAAAAATTCCTAATCTGCCCTGTGCATGTGAATTCAATTCAGTAAGACTCTACCTTGAAGTGCTTTGCATCAACACGCAGGATCGTGGGTACAGGTGACCATGTGCTCTTTGGGAAATGAGCCTGGCAGCCTGGGAGGTGTCTGAGAGCCACCCACGCAGGAGGGCTCAGAGCTCTGAAGCGGTGGCCCGGGTCCGCCATGGCTCGGGACCTGCCAGGGCACAGGGAGGCACCCAGGAGGCTGATGTGGAGGGTGACACCCCAGATCTTGGGCATGGCTGAGGGTCTGGCCAGTGGGGCCCCTAGTCAGGAAACATTAGCCAACCTGGGATATCCCCTGAATTCTTGGGGCTCCTGCTTGTTCTGGGGCCCAAGGGCCATGTCAGAAGCAGAAGTCAGCTCCACCCCAAGGAACCCTCCGCAGAGGCAGTGCGAGCAGGGACCCCGATGGCCTGAGAGGAGGGGGACTTCCTGTCCCAGCAGCAGCCTCCAAGCAGGGGCTGTCGGGTACGAGCGAGGGCTTGGTGACCCCAAGGTAACACCCAGGCCCCAGCTTCCAAAGCGTCAGCCAGAAACAAATCCAGAAGTCCCAGGGGGAGCGAGACCCATTAGCAGCAAGTACAGTTGGTCTGTAAACACCAAACCCAGAACGAAAACTCGCTGCCTTCCCTCACGTTCCAAGCGGGGCGCACACCGTGTGTGTCTTCCACTTAGGTGCTTCGTTATAAAAAGGACAGGTTTACATTTCAAGAACATCCGGCTAGGGGCAAAAGACAACAGAACAACTAAGTTTACCACAAACAAAGCAAGCTGGGATGATCTGAATTACAAATGTGGCTTTACCAAAGGATTCATCTCAGAGAAGCAGAAGTATCAGACTTGCTCCCTGGTCATCCTGAAATCTAACGTGACGTCCAGGAGGCACTGACTTGGTGGGTGCCCTCCCCGTAAGCTACTGAGAGTAGAAGACGTGGTGTTCGTGAACAATGACCCTAATCCTGGCAACACGGATGAACCCCCTAACCTGAGGGCCCACTGCAGGCCAGGGGCTGTGCTAAGCGCTAAATGTTTTCTTCCTTTAATCTGCTCAGCATCCCACGAGGCGAGGACCCATCATTCTCGATTTGCAGATGCAGAAACAGACTCAGAGGCATTTAAGTGATTTGTCCCCACCACACAGTTGCTGGGGGGCAGGGGGGGTGGCTGTCCTTGCAGCCCCTCCGTGCACCCCTGGGATTAGGAGACTCGGGGAAGCACTCCCCTACCCGGCCTCCCTGGGACGGAGGGCTCCCAGTCCAGAGACTTACAGACTTAGCTCAGCACAGACCCTCCACGTACTCCATTCACAGCTGCCCAGCCAGGTCCAGGGATTCGAGTCCTCGTGACCACCCCATCTTTACCCCCCCCACTTCTATAAAATAAGAAACCGAGTTGGGGGGAAAGTCAGGTGTTCACAAAGCCCCGTATCTACTCTAACTTGGGGGAAAATCTAAGAAAGAATGTTAGACCTAGAGGAAGATCAGACATCAAAGTGGACCACCAGACTAAGGGGAAGGTGGTGAGAAAGTGACAGAGCTGCCATTTCTGCTCCCTCCAGGGTGGTCTTCCCACTCTCCTCTGCATCACTGACCTAGCAGGGCACCGAGGGGACCCTGTGGGTCACATGACTGTTCAAAGATGATCGGCCCCTCACCACGGGTCAGAGCCGTCAGGAGTGGAGCCCAGGTGTGCGTGCCTGGGTGCACGCACACATGCTCTCCATCCGCCCCCGGCTGGGATCTTCCAGCCCACAGAGAAGGCTCCGTTCACGTGCAGAGACCTGCCCACCCCTCTGTCCTTAAGGCCTAATCCAACATCTCCTTTAACCCCATAACCTGGCACCTAACGCAGTCCGTGGCATACAGCAGGCAGTTAATAAATGCTCAAATCAGGCCCTGGCAGAGGCTAGTGATGATGACTCCCCAGTCACACATTCCACAGTCAACACACCCTGGGCATCATGAGTGCAAAGTCTCGTCCTGGGCACGGGGGTGGGGGTGCTGCACGAGCCTGAGATTATCGGGGACAGTGGGGAGGGTGGACACTCGAATGGCTGAACATCACACAGGCCAAGTGTGAGCTCCTGGGGAGAGGAGGGCTGCGCAGTCGGAGATGGTGATGGAACCGCCACAGGCATCAGGATCTTCGTGACCTGGGAGTGTGTCATGGAGGAAGTGATGTTTGCACTGAGCTTCCAAGCTAGACTCCGGGTGTGATGAGCAGATAAGGAGAGGGTGTTCGGAGCAGAGGGAGCAGCACTGGAAAAGGCTGCGGACGTCTGGAACCAGCAGGCAGAGCGGTGGCGGGACAGCCAGGGTGAGGCCGGGCGGAGAGGCTGGCCTTCCCTCTGCATCCACGAGAGCCCCTCGAGGAGCCTGGGGAACATCCCAGCAGCACAGGCCCCCATGTGTACGGGGGCTGGCAACTTCAACCTCACTCCGACCACAGAAAGACCTGGTTGCACCCCAGATGCTGGTCCAGGAACAGAGCCCTGGAAACTGCAGGGCCCCAGGGTCCTCCTGGCCCCAGGGGTCTCCACTCCAAGAGGGCAGGGCAGGGCCTGTGCGGCTCCACCACGGTGCCTGAGGGCTGGGTGAGTTCCTGAGCCCTTCTACAGTGTGAAGGTCTGGGGGAGGGAGGGGACTGGTGGCCTGCGCTGCCTCAGGGTGCCTGGAGGGTTCGGAATTACCACGAGGAGAACTGGCTCCTTGGGACCCAGCTGGGACGGGACAGGCACCACTCGGGGAACAGGATTTCAGCCGGCCTCCACAAAATGTGGCTCATTTTATAGACCAAGAAAAATGAATGAATGGAGAAAAAGCATGACCCAGATTATGAAAATTCAGAAGAATCATGGAAAACAGCACTGCTGAAAGCACCCAGACTGATGGATCTCACCCAAGAGTTACGGCCCTAAGCTGTTTCCTGTGGAACCAAAGGCGGCGCCAGGTGGAGAAGGACCGAGCAAACTGTAAAGTGCCTGGTGGGGTTGGCAAATGTTCAGCAGAGTTATCGCTGTCATCTGTGCTGCAGGATGGGTCGCTGGGCTCAGAGCTGGAGGCAGGAGTCCTAATGCCCTTCCCTGACCCTCGGTTTCCTCCTCCTCAAAAGGGGAACCCCCAGCCCTCACAAGGCTGCTGAGGTGGCCCAGGGCACCAGGGACAGGAAGGGGCAGCCAGCAACACGCCATCCTGTGCCGTCTGAGCAGAGCCACAGAAGCACTAGCGAAGATGAAAGAGGTGTGGCACCGTCGAACACAAGGAGACACAGCAGGTTTGATCTGAGAACCTGAATGAGAACCCCTTCCAGAAAAAACTCACTTCGGATGGTCAGGAACAAACGTGAAGGGCTCACCATGAAGGGGGCGCCCCCGGCCAGGGGGCAGGGCCATGGGCCGGGGCTGCCCCGGGCCCTGAAGGACACTGGGCGGCACCCCTGGCCTCCACCACCACCGACAGCAGCAACCTCACTCCCCAGCTGTCTCAGCCAAAAAGGTGTCTGGACTTTGCTGAGTGTCCCTGGGGGCAGTCGTCCTGGGTCAAGAATCCTGGGGACACTCACCAAGCAGCTGGCACCCGCTTGGCTGAGGATACCGGAGGGATCACTGTGCCCTCCCTGCAGGGAGTGGCCACTGGCCCTGGGGCCGGCCATTCTCACAAAAGGGCAGTGGCCTCAGCCAGGCCAAGGCCTTGGTCAACTCCACCTTCACACCCACCTGGGGGGTCTCAGTGGAGGAGACACCCCAGCTGAGACCTTCTCCTCTCGTGGGTGCTTGGCTGCAGAGGGGGGCCCACAGGGCTGGCCCCAGCCAGAGGTGACCCATGGCCATGGCTGTGTGCCCTGTTAGAGACCCTGGGTATGACTGCATCTCAGGGGACAGTGCCAGCATCCTCAAAGGCTCAGAGGCCTGGAGCCTCCAGGCACCTCATCTCCCCAGTCCCCACACCTGTGTTTCACCCCAAACCTGGCAGCCCAGGTCGACCGCAGCCCAGTCCCACTCTCTCTAGCCTCACCCTGCCCAGGCCTCACATGACATTCATGCGCTGTCCCCTGCAGATGCCCACGAAGGCAGGACCAGTGGGCTTGTTCCCAGGACAGCCAGGCTCCCGGAGCAGGGCAGGTGCACAGGGCTAGGCCAGCACCTCTGATCCAGGGAGAGGCGCCACGCCTCCCGCCAGGAGGCCTCGTCAGGGGCCTGGCTTGAGCCGACCCTGCACTGAATCTTCTGCTCCTGGACAGACACTGAGTTCCCATGGAGGCCTCTCTCCCCTCCAGAACCTCCTTACCTGCCAGGGGCTGGACGATCTGGTTTGCCCAGCAGATGCCCCTGAGCCAGAGCACAGAGGGTAGAGCTGATGCACCCCACATGGCGCAGCTGCTCAGCAGTGGGGCCGGGAGCCATGCTGCGCCATGCCGGCCCCAGCGCCCAAACCCGGGAGGTCACACGTGCCTGTCTCTGGTCACCCTCAGGGCTTGCTCTCTGTGCATGAACTCAGACTCTGCCGAGCAGATGGGGGCTAAAATCTGTGCCCTTCCCCACACCCTGCAGTGCCTGGAAGGGCAGGCCTGGTCCTGGGCAGCTCTGTAAACAGCTGTGGGGTGCAGGTGAACCCCAGGGGCGGGCGGCAGGCCTGGGGGCAGTGGCCCTCCTCTGGGCGCCTCGTGTCCGTGAGCTCTGAGGTGTGTGTCTCGAGCTTGTGCTGTGACACCAGGGACCCCTGAAGCCCAGCAGGAACTGCCCACATCCTACAGACAGAGGCCAAGGCCCGCGTGGAAGGCCGGGCTCACCCAGCAGCAGGGGCGCGTGGCAGGAGGGTCCCGGGTCAGCTCAGGGCGAGGCCGGTTGGCACGCAGACCTTCCTCCCACACTTTCCTGGGGCCCTGGGCTCTGCCGTGCCCCTCCCCTCCCTGGGTCTCAGTTCCTCTCTCAAAAGATGGGCTTCAAGAGATGCCTGACTCTTGAGCCAAACCAGCAGGGCCAAGTTAGGGTGAGGGCACGGGAGCACCCCGCTGGCAGCGGCAGCAGCAACGCACAATCAGCGCTGTTATCACTGTGATTTTAGTCTCAGCAGCAGCAACAGCCAATGCCCCGACCGCTGACCACTCTGGGCCGTGGCCATGTGCCACCCCGTCACCCAGGGAGCTCCCTCTCGCTTCAGTGTAAACTACACAGTCTGTCTTGTTATCTGCTCCTCAGAGGACAAAACTCAGAGGCTCAGAGAATTGAACTTCCCCAAATCACACAGCTAGTAAATGAAGGGGCGGCATTCACACCCGGGGCCAGGGGACTCGAGACCCTTGCCCGGGACACAGCACACCTGGCCCCGTCCAGGTGCAGGGCGGTCAGCCATCCAGCAGGTGGATGCAGCTGGTCAGGGGGCCCAGCCCACAGCCCACGAGATGCGACCATCCCCGCTCTCTCGCGGCAGGTGCATAAAAGGACTATTCAACAGCAGACTCGTTTTCCAACAGGAAAGCTGTAACTGCCTTCCTGCAAATCAAATTAGTGCACATCAGGACTTCCATCCCACATCGCTCTTGTACAGACGTTTCCAGGAGTAAAAACCTGACACAAAGTCCCATGCGTCGTGCAGCCCCTTCACCTGACCTCACGTGCTGGAATTCCAGAAAGTCCACCTTCAAGAACTGGGGATGAAGAGAGTGGCCTCTGCCTCCCTGGCATTAGACACCTGTGAATATTTTAAGACGGACCCAGAATCTGTGTGCTGACATCCCCAGTGCATTTAAAACATTCTGATTGATAAAACAGCGCAGGTGATGTTTGTAACACTGGGACACGGGGGCAGAATCAGGAACAGGTGATACACCTGGACCGAGTGCGCTGTACTTAACTGGGAGGGATTTCAGCTCCTCGAAGGCACCTCGCTGCTTCCTGAAGAGCCAGGTGCCAGCCATTTAGTCATAAGGCCAGGTCCGTGCCGGACACCAGCCGTCTGCCGGCAAAGGGGCGGCCGAGCAAGCGGACGCCAGGAGGGGAGCTGTGCGAGGCTGGGAGCGGCGCACAGGTCTGTCCAGAGGGAACCGAGGGGCGAGGGCACCAGGGGCAGGGGAGGGGGCCTCACAGGCAGGGCAATTCAGAAGTCAAACTGAGGACGGAGGGCCTTTGTGGGCAGAGAAGAGCTCACACAGCTCAGAGGCGTGGAGCCTGTGACCAGGGCTGGATCCCACGAGTCACGAGTCTGAGCGGGGGCAGGGCGGTGGGGTGCGCAGCATCCCAGCGGCCGAGCTGAAAGACTGCAGACAGCCCCTCCAAGTCGGGCTCGGCCTCAGGTCACACCAGGGCTCCCCCAGGACATGCCCAGGGCTCGAGGGATGACGGGAGCCTGAGGGGGAGCTGGGCCCACTGGGACAGCCTTACTCATGGAACCAAAAATCCCAGGATAAAACAGAAGAAATAGGGCACATTCCCCCAGGGAGAGTGTGTGAACAAACACAGGGAGGACTGGAAATGGGGACCCCCAAGAAACAGTGAGGCCACTGAGTAGAGGAGAGGGTACCTCACTGGAGGAGGCAGGCAAGACCTTGAATGCACCAGGAGGGACTGGGACAGCTGCCCACAGTGTGCACTGCCCAAACCTGCCATGCAGAGGCCAGAATCCCCTGGAAAGTGGCTCCAGAGCCAACTCCAAGGAGGGCATAGTCCAAAGTGAAAGGACCTGCCCAAAGTAGGCCTTTTTGGAGCTGCCAGGAGGCATGTGTGTGACAGTCCCCCCAGAGGAGCCACACCCCACCCTGAACCTGCCACAGAGGAGCCCTGGGCCCACTGCCCTTCAGAGCACTGAGGATGCTGTTACAGACAAGAGGAAAACACGTCTTATTTTCGTCTTACCTTATTTTTAATGAAGCCTGAAAAGCTGAACAACCAATGACAATGAATTCAGGTACTTGTTGCTTGATTGGTTTAACCAACCAGGCTCCACAGGTGGTGGGATGAATTAAAACACCTACATTTCAAACATCGCCCTGTTCCCGGCTGTACAAACCGCACACAGCCCAGGGGGTCGACTTCAGCCTCAATCTCCACCAGCCCACGTGGTGCCTGTTCTGGCCGCATAGACTTTCCGGTGGCAAATGGACTTAACATGGTTCTAAACTCAATTAAGTGAATGAAAGTTCTTGGTTTTCCCATAAATACACTGAGATTTAGAGCAACCAGATCTAGAATGTTCTCCATGCAATTATTATCAATCAAACCATCATCTGTCTTACTGGAGAAAGGAGCTCCTGAGACCTTGAGGCCACGGAGGTGAGGTCCCACCTGCTTCCATCCAGTGGCCCCACCAGGAGTCACCCCAGCAGCGCCTCCAGGTGGCCACACTGCGGTGAGCTCACCAGCCCTCCGGCCAGTCCTGCAGCCTGGGCTGCGGCTCGGACGGCGAGGAGCACCCGGGGAGCCTACCTTTCTTCACCTTCTCCTCCTACCTTTGGCCCTCACCCCACCTCCACATCCAGACGTCGGAAGACAGTCAGGGCCCTGGAGGCTGAGTCGTCAGACACGGAGGGTCTGGGTGGGAGGACCACTGGCCCGCCCTCCTCTCATGCCCAGCACCCCTGCTCTCTGTCCTCTGCTCTGTGCACTGCGCTCCCCAAGGACAAGGAAATGGAGTGAACAGAGCTGACACTGGGAACTGGCTTCCACTCAGTCACTGACACATTGTCATGTGCTTTTTAGAGACCCTGACATCCCCAGCCCAGCACTGCCTCGTGTCTGCTTCTGCTGGTGCCCACTCTCTGTGACCAGAAATGCAGAGAGGAGCGGGCAAAAGGCTCCAATAGGAACTGTCACCACTCAGAGCCACATACCCCCGTCCTTAGGAACACGCAGCATCCAACCTCAGGTCAAGGTCAGAGACTTACTCAGAAACCTAGCTGATGCGTAACACATCCGAGTCACTATGTAACGATCACACAAATAACTGATGCTCATTCTACCCATTTTTTAAAATACCTAAAAGTATAAAAAGAATACAAAACTTACCCATAAACTCACCATCCAGAGAAAACCACTATTACTACTCTATTTCCTTATAGTCCTTTTCCCACATTTAAAAAAATTGAGGTCAGATAGTACATACATTTTTAGGTCCTTTCCACTCCATCGTGTGTAGTAAGAACGTTTCTGATTTATTCACCAATCTACCTTTTAAACGGCTGTCTAGCAGTCCCTGACCTGGGGCTCCTGTAACCCCCCCCTCCGCTCCCTGCTGCAGGCACAGTGCTCCCCGCTTCTTCCTGGGACATGGACACAGCGCCCCTCTTCATGTGTAGACATTCATGGTTTTAACAGGCAAGTCTGATTCGTCACTGAGTAAACAAAGGTTGACAGGCCATTCCAGTCTCTTCTGTAGACTTTCCCATGTCTTTTTTCATTTTTTTAATCCATTCACAGTTAGATTTGGTCATAGTCACGGTGAAGATCATGAAAAGGGATCTGAGGAGCCCCTGCAGGTTGAGCCCCTCGGGAGCCCTGAACAGGGTCCCCGGGCAGTGCCCGGCCACTGCAGAGACATGACGGTTTCATTCCTCAAAAGGATTCTCTTTAGCATAAGCTCAGCTGGGGGAGGGCTGGAACTAACATGGACACAATCAGCGCCATGTAAGCGTCCGGAGGAGAGCGACCTCCTTAACGATGCATCGTGAAGACTGGGTGAGGAGCTGTTAACAGACGTAAGATGGAAACTGAATTTAAAGCAAAGACAATCAAATCAGTACCATATCTGGGGGGTGGACCCCTGACCCATTCCAAGAAGGCAAGCTGGACACTCGGCACCACGGTTTACCCCACAGTGACACGGATCCATGTGGCTCCCTGAAAACACGCGCACGCACCTAGAGCCATTTCTTTTTGCCGTAAGAAGAGGGTTTTACCCCACTCAGAAAGTTACTAAGGCATCACACAACTTAGGGCCCATACAACAATGGGTCTGTGTTTTCTTGGCCTGGGACAGGATGGCATTTAAGGAAGAAAAGGTCATGTTTTGACGTCAGGTCACTTGTGGGCCCCTAGTGCTCTCCTGGGACCCACCCCTCTTGGAAAGCGAGGTGAGGGTCTGAGCATGGCGGTGAGGATCTTGGTGCACACTGCAGATCCCGACGGCCAGAGTGGACCCCACTCAGCACTCACACCGATGTGCCCTGGACGTGATGACTTTGCCAGTCACCCCTTTGAGAACTGGGCCCCTAAACAGCACACATCAAATAGCCCCAACTGTTGACCGGCCTCAGACCGTGAGTTGCCCGAGGGCAGGGCCATAGTCTCTCATTCCTGATGGCTACTCTGATGCCTGATCAGAGCCCAAAATCAGAAACAGAACTGTAAAAAATGGGAGATTTTCAGGATGCATTTTCTGACTCTTACTCTGCCAGGCTTGGTGACAGAGACGATTTGGGGCCATTGATTATTTCAGCCACCGAGACAAGGCAAGCTCAATTCATTCTGCCGCTTTCACAAAGTAAGGCCTACTGGCCGCAAGCTACCCGACCCGCTCTGTGGCCCGCTCCTCCCCAGCCCACCAGGCCAGGCACGAAGGAACCCTCCTCCTCTGAGCTGCACCCCTGCAAGCTCTCCCGCAGAGCCTCACTGGGTGTCTGGGGCCCACCAGGATCCCGGCACCAGGCTATGCCTCTCCAAGGCCTGCTCCCAAGAAACGCAGCTGTCCTCAGAGGAGACCAGGCCGAGACCCGGCCGTCCTCTGCAGCCGACAGGCTGTCCAGGGCCCAGGGGCGGCGTCCCCCGCCTCTCCTGGCCCCAGAAGGATGCGGGGCTGGTCTGCACTGGGCCCAGGGGGCGGAGGCAAGGGCAGCGTGGACCGACGCTGGCGGCCCCGCCAAGCGCGCACACATGCCGGGCAGGAGCGCTCCGGCGGAACCTGGGAACTCATCTGACTTTCTAAGCAACCTCGGAGGCTAGGGGCACTGCTGCCACTTTCGTAACTAAAACGGCCAGAACGCCGAGACCGCGGCCTGCGTGGATAACCCGCGTCTCACCGTGGGTTATTCACTGCTGAACAAGAGGAAAGAAGAGCCTCGAGGAAACAACACCCGCTGTCTGGGAGGGGTCCCCCAGCAGCCGGTCCTCCTCCCCTGGCCTCGGCCCCGCCCTCCCTGGGCCCCACTGAAGGCCACGCGCCGTCGTGGCAGGAGGAGCCTGCCCTCACGTCTCTGCGCTGCTACTGATCTGATGTGCCACCTCATGATCGATTGTTGCCTCTCCGAGAAACTAACGGCGTGCTTTCAAAGCTGGTATTTACTTGTCACCTTCACAGTTACTCCCATTGCCTGGACGATCGATACGTCACCATTGCCAAGGGTGACGTGCTGAGCAGGGCTGTGAGGAGACAGCACGGCCAGACACCCCTGCAGTGCTCCCCAGAAGACCTTCCTCGCTGAGCATTTTTTCTTCTTGCAAATTTCACATCTCAAACCACGGAGACGAACCAAAATCAGGTCAGCCTCCACATGTCCAGCACCGTGAAGTTACAGGAGCTGGAGAGCCAGCCCACCCAGCCAGGATGTCACCATGCAGGCAGGTTCGGGTTCACAGGAACAATTAAAAGCAGCTGCCATCCTCAGACACCCCAGCCGGCACCGTTACCAAGACAAACAAACTTCGCCTGTGACGGTTTTTTCGCTTTTTTTCTTTCCAATTTCAGAATGCTCGGTGTACCAACAGGGCTGGCATGCATTTCACTCTTGACTGGGTACAGTAAGATTGCTAATCAGGATTACGTGATTCAGTCAACACTGATTTCAATAAAAAAGACCCCCCCCCAAATTATCATAAATATAGAGAAAGTGCGGGCGGTAGTGACAGGTGATTAAAATCTCATTCGCTTGGAATCAGCCTGATTCACAGAGGCGGAGGCGGGTCGGTCCAGATTCCGCCGCGGTGATCAGTATCTGCCTCTCTGTGAGGCACCCCTGGGCACACGGGCACCATGGGGACCCACAGCCCAGAATCGGGGGGTGGGCAGGAACAGGCCAGGAAGAAGGGGGTGCAGGGAGCTGCTCCGGGCGCCCTGAGGGACACAGGGAGAGGCGACTCCGAACAGGATCACTGAAGACTCAGACTGACAGTGAGGGCTGAGAAATATTTCCAGGGCTGAAGGCAGCCTGCTCAGCATTACCGATGGCATTCGCTTAGTCAAAGCGATTCCTCCACACACGAGAGAAGGAAAAGGATCTTAAAACCCTTGGAAGCCACAGAGGGTCGGGTGGACCCATAAGTGGGTGGGAGGGGACCCTGTTCCCAACCCCCTGGACCTCTGCCGGCCAAATCAATTCCAGGAGATCTGGAGGCATGTGGGGAGGCATATTTAAAGAGTCCAATGCCTCACTTGGATTTCTGTGCTCTTCCTCATCCAGACCCTGCTGAGGCCCCACTGGGAGAGGGCGAGGGAGCGGGCAAGGACAGCCCTGCGGGGCAGCTGGGCACCCCCACCCCACCCCTGCCCTGCCAGCGCTAGCCACTGGGCCTCAGCCAGGGCCGCCTGGGCACTGGTGCCCTCTGGACAGGCTCTGCCCAGCGGGCCAGCACCTGCCTCTCCAACCTGCCCCTCTCCCTCCCCTCCCCCGCCTCACGGTTTCAGGGATCTGGGGAGAACCATCCCACAGATGAAGACACAGCCCTCTGCTCCCACACCCTGCCCAGGCTGCAGTTACCAGATCTGCAAACGAAACTACAGGACGCCCACCTGAATTGTAGGCAAGCAACGACTCGTGTTTTAGGACGAGTATGTCCCAGATACTGAAGGGTTGGGATATACTTACCCTAAAACATGAGTCACTGCTTACTTGAAATCCAGACTGAACTGGAGCCCTGTGCTTTGTGGGACAACCTCGGCCCTGGCTGAGCATGCCCCTCCCCACTGTCCACCCCAGTAACCAAAGCCACCTCCTTCTGTCCACGTGGCACAGTCATCGTCACATCACCCCCAAGAGCTGCGCGGCCTCCCGCCTTCCAGGCAATGACACCCCTTCCCCTGGGCTGGCCGCAGGGGCTCGGAGCAAGCCCGTCGGGCGCCTGCTGCAGGTGCAGCCTGAACTGCGAGGCCTCTGTCTCAGTCACCCTCAGCTCCCTGGGGCCAAGCATCGTTTTACGAGTTCACAGCTGCCCCTTGTACACAGTAGGTGCTCAATGAACACCAGTGACTCTAACTGAGGTTCTGGGGCCACCTCCTCCCGGTGAGGTCCTCCCTGCTCCCCTCCTGGTGACAGGCTGATGACTAGCTTGTCTGTATCCTATTAGGCGGCAGGCTCCGAGCTGGGGCTGGAGGGTCCAAGTCCACACCTCCTCCTTTTCCTCCGACTTCCGCCAGTTTCCTTACACACGCGTCCTGCTCCTACGTGGAGGAGGGAAATCCTGGAGGCTGAGAACAAGGCGAGCAACTCCACAGGCACCCGATAAGCCAGCACACGGCTGCACACTCAGCTCTCAGCTGCCCCGCCTGTGGTCAGACCTGAGGTCAGCAGGACACACCACCGGCACTATGGAGCCCCGGGCGTGGCCCTCACGGAAGCCCAAGTTCACTCCCTCTGCAAAGCTGGGCCTCTGGAACCTCCTGGAGCCTCTGGAGCCCAGCGCCCCAGGTCTGGATCAGGATGGATCCTCTGATAACTGCCTGCTGTGTGTCTGGGTGGTGTAACCTGGATGTGGGGCCAGTCCTTGTGGGGAGCCCCGCCGGGGGCGGGAACAGGACAACGCCCTGGGCTGCTTCACACAGAGGGACTCTGGAGGGTCCTCCTGTCACCTGCCTCAGCCCCCAGCACCCAGAGTGGAGTCGGGGCCCCTGGGATGGGCTGCCTGAGACCTCCTCAGCTGTCAGAGGGGACAATGGGTCCCACCCCACTGTCTGAGGTGGGAGGGAGGGCCCAGTGCCGCATCCCGGACACAGGTGAGCACGTCTGTCTATCTTGCAAACTCCTGCCAACAGGGACCTCCATGAGGGCACAACAGGTGTGCATGCCCGCGGGGCTCCACCCCCAAGAGCTGCCTTACAACTAAGCATGAGGCTCGGAACCCACCGGGGAAGGCAGCCACCGCAACCCCACAAGGCTGGCGCGCAGCAGGTGGAGACACCTACCGCCCGGAGCCACACGTGGCTTGCCCGCAGTGCCCTGCACAGGTAGTTCTGGGGCACCAGTCCTACCCCGGCCCCACTGAGCTGGTGTGTCGTCCATTAGTGTAGGCGAGCCCAGAGGCCTGACCCACACTCACCAAGGGTCGCCACCACCAGTGGGAGGCTCAGATCCAGCCCCGAGCCCAGCCCCTGCCACACCAGCCACACCAGATCCGGCCGTAGCAGGTGACCTCAGGCAGATGACAGGAGAGGCCCAAGGGAGGCCAAACCATCCCCATGCAGGGTGGATCCCAAGAACCCCAAGAGCACCAGAGACCCTCTGTCATCACCCGACGGAGAGGGGCTTCCTGAAGTGCCCGCCCCTCCCAAGCAGCCAGGGCCCAGGGCTGGCTGGACAAGGGCAGGGCAGCAGGCGCAGAGTCGCTGGGACAGCGCACAGCCACTCACAGCAGCTTCCGGTGCTCCAGAACCACAGACTCCCGCTGTGGAATTCAACAGACATCGCAGACTAGCTCCCGCACCCTCTAGACAGTTTACCAAGTCCCTTCTCTCCACTGACACCACACACCAGCCTGGGAGGTGAGGAGGCCAGGACATGGCCCAGGTCTCCGGCTTCCACCAGGTGGGCCCCTCCCATCAGGTACACCTCAGGTGCTGACCCCAGGGGTAAGGAGGGCCCAGGGGTGACCAAGTCGACAGCCCAGAGTTCAGAGCAGGAAGAGAAAAGGCTTCTCAGGGCCTGGCCAGGAGAGGGGCTTGGGCAGGGAAGGGCTGAGTAACAGGGTTCTGGGGGTGGGAGGTACAGGGACACCTCACACACACACTGGAATTTCCAGCTTTGTAAGAGGTCTCGCCCTCTGCCTGCTTGGTGCTGAACTCCACGTGATTCATTGTATAAGAGCTCTCAGCCACAGTCCACCCGCCCCACCTCAGGCCCTGGACAGGAGGCTCGAAGGCCAGCTGACTGCAAGAAGGAGCAAACGGAATCTCTTGGAGTTGGAGGGCCTCCGGGCGCGGGCAGCACACGTGGGCGCCTCCCAGCCGTGGAACCTTGAACCTGCACTTGGGATCAGATGACTCAGGAAGGGAGAGGGCTCGGGTTCTACGGCTGCAGAGGGGTCTCCAGTTTGAGCAGAGGGTGGATGGCTTCCAGGGCAGTGTCCAGCTGCAGGATGGAGGGACAGGCATCCAGAGGTCCCCAAAGGCTTCCCCCAGGGACTCTAGGAAGGGGGACCCTGAGAACAAAGAGGCCCCCGGGGACACACAGTAGAAGAGGCCAATGGGCGATGGTCAGAAAAACGAGCAAGACTGTGTCCCACTTCCCAGCACTCGCAACACATCAGCCCTGTCGTCCTCCCACTCCCCTGCCCCGCCCAGGGGGCTATAGGGTCCATCTGTCGGTCCACACGTGCTTATAAAGCAGTACAGGTGGGCCAGAGGGGACCCCGATGGGCCTGGTACAGGACCACAACTGGGACTTCTTGGGAGGAGGAAGGTCACCCACCCCTGGCCCAGGGGACGGCCCCGGGCCGTGTCTGTCCCTGCACGGGGTCTGGGTCCCAGCTGGGGTCTAGTAGGGGCTTCTCCCTCCCCACCACTGCCCACCTCTGGGCCAGCCGTCCCGGGCTGTCACACCACGGCCAATGGGAGCTGCTCTGAGGAAGGCCAGCGTCCCTTCCCAAGCCCAGCTTTCACCAGTCCCTGCCCAGACCTGACAATTCCTGAGGGACTTCCAGGGGACACACTTCATCTTGTAACATTTCATCACCCTAAAAGGTGAAGCATGATAAAAAATTCGCCCTTTTCCTAAATAATGTTATTTTCTCTTAAATGGGCTTGGAGGCCAATTTTTATAAAATATATGAGTCAAAATACTTAAAGTAGCACAAACTATTTCCTGGTATGTTCACTGGCCTCACATCCACAACTGCGCCCCATAATCACACAAACTGTAAAGAGATCAAAACATAAACGTCCTTCGGGAAAGCCCAGCCAGAACCTCCCTTCCACTGTCTGGTGTGTTTTCTGCTCAGGGCGGCTTTGAGAGGATGCTTTCCCGGGAACCCTTCCAGTAAACAGACAATGTTTTGCTCTAGAATGAAAGTTAACGCTTTTTTGTTTTGTTTTAACATTGGTGGGGGAAGGAGGGAAATGATTCGACGTTTTTGGACGAACAGCCCAAGCAGGTAGGGGCTCAGCCTTTGGTGCGCAGGCGAGTGGCTGTCTTCACCACCCGTCACCCGGGAGGAAGGATGGACTACAGCTGGAGGGTCAGGGCGCCCCCTCGCATCCTGGGCTCTGGCCTTTGCTCAAGCACTTAGAGACCACTGAGTGAGTGTAAGAGAGTGAGAGAGTGAGAGAGTGAGAGAGTGAGTGAGTGAGTGAGTGAGTGAGTGTGTGTGTGTGTGTGTGTGTGTGTGTGTGTGTGTGTGTGTGTGTGTGTGTGTGTGTGGTGGGGACCGGGAGTCCAGACGCTCATAAAACCAACCTGGGGAGGCGGAGAACTTTGGGGCCAGAACCAGGACAAACCCACTGGCCAGCCTTCTGGATCCCATCAGACTGACAGGGGGTGAAGACGTGGGCTCACAGAAGCGACCAGTTGGCATCTGATAACTCAATTATTCCAACTGGATCCTTTCAAAGCGTCCTGAACCTCTGACCTGTCCCAAACAACAAGGCCTCTTTTGTGTCTCTGCTTCGTATGGACGCAAAGCCCCCCACTGCACAAAATTACTCGGGAACCTCAAGTTCACTGCATTTCTGAAGCAGATCGTCCCACTCAACTAGAAGGCGGTCCCTCCACGGGGTAAGGGACAGACTGTGTCCTAGGACTTGCCATTCTTTGCAAGAGCCAGAGAGAAGAAACAAAGCGACGTTAAGCTGGCTTCCCGGGTAAAGCAGACGGGGTCTGACTGGCAGCCTCGTCTCCTGCACCACCGCCCCCGCCCGTCAGGCTCCCTCCCCCTAGTCGGTGGTCTTCCTGTCCCTTCACAAGTGACAGACAACATGCAGAGGATCCCTAAGGTCTGAAAACCGTATTATGATTTAAACCTACATAAACAGCTCAAGACTTCATCAAAAAAAAAAAAATCACCAATGATGACATTCCAAGATTTCACCACCGCTGTTGGGTGATGTACGTGAACTTTGCTGTCCATTAAGGTTCTTAAGGTTTCATTTAAGGACATGCTTTTTGTTGCTGTGTTTTGTATTTGTTGATTTTGCCAGATCTGATGAGGAAATGGTTCGGGGAAATCCAGATCAGAGCCAGCCAACTCTGCTGTGATATTTGCATTTTCTACTAAAGACGTCCATACTATTAAAATTTTGCACCTCTGGGTTTCTCCAGTCATAGGGCCTAATCAGACCGAAACCCTTTCACCACGTCTCATTGATAAATGGAATTAGAACTCCCATGTGGAACTGGAAATTCAGTGTCAATGGCAAACTTCTGTCACACACACACTGATGCTAGACTGTGTCTAAATTTTTTATAGGCCGAGAAAATGGTACCCACTTTATAACGGCTCTTAGAAGTAATGTTTCTAAATACGGCATTCTGATAGCACGAGAGCAATTACACCACACCCTGTGGGTACCGCTGGTCCTAGATTAGAGGGTCCTCCTGTCCCTCTGGCCCGCAACCTCCTCCAGAGAGTATCATTCCTGGCAGCTCCGCCCGTGCAGAGATGTTCTCAATCAGACTCATTTCCAAGCACAAGTGCTGCAAACACACCGCCCCCACCCACGACAGGAGCACGGGCACTTCGCACCCACTCACCAGCCTCAATCCCCACGGCGCAGGCCGCAGCCTGGCCACAAGCCACTCCACCTGCCCGCGGGGGACAGCGGGGCCCTTCCCGCCCCCGTGTGTGTACACTGCAGCCACACGTCACACGCAGCCCTCACCCTCTCCTTGTCTCTATCAGACCCCACCCTGTGATCCATCATCACAAAAACCCTCACCTTTCAAGGTGGCCCAGAGAGAAAGGGCTCAGCCAGTTCACTCCAGAAGCTCCAGTCCGAGTCCCCCAGGCGTCCTGGGGCTGTGCAGGGAGGGGCGGATGCATGAAGAGGCCCCCACGGCCTGGGTTCAGATCCCTGCTGCACCCCCCTTCCCAGCTGAGTGACCTGAGACAAGCTTCTTAATGTCCTCACATCTGAACACATTATAGCATCAGGGCAGGATCAGGGCTGCTGGAGGCACAGCTTGCGAAGAGCCCATCGCCTAGCATGCCGTTAGTAAACGTGAGTCGCTAGCAGCTTTGTCGCGATACCGCCGTGATCTGTCACAACGGGGCTCCTTCACCCACCCGCAGAGGAACCGGAGGGTCCCCCGCCTGCTGGCACCCCGACAGTCCTCAAGCCTCAGGAAGAGCCGCGGAGTCAGGCCACGCTGCACGCCCACCCCAGAGACCATCGCCAGGGCTGCCCTGGATGCCAACCCTGGTTCCTCCCGGCCAGGGGTGCCAGAGACAGGCCACAGCAACCCCTGGACGGGGTCCCTAGGAGGGCCCGGGGCCCTTGTCCGGGGGCCGCCCCAGCGGGAGGTACCCCCTACCCACACGGCCGGGAAGGAGCCTCCTGCTCCTGCACTCTCTCAGAAACTGGGTGACAAAGCATGGAAACACGTGTGTATCTTAAACTGGGAAAGGGAAACATCCCACCTTGCTAGGTAGGTTAGGATGAGATAGTAACCCCGCGCTGGGCCAGCTGGCAGGCTGCAAGCTGCAGGCATGAGAACGCCCTGTGGTGGCTTAGCGAGACTTAGCAGGGCGATCAGCTTACAGGGCAGACAGTGACGTCAGGCGGGCAGGTCGGGGCCCGGGGGCCTCGTCGGGAGCAGAGGCGCGGAAGCCCCGGGACACGTGGATGGGACAGCACACACTGCTGTCCTAACTCAGCCAGCACTGAGGCCGCCGGGCTGCCCTTCCTAGAGCCTGTGGGGGGGGTCTGCGGGCTGGGCCCCCGCTTCTAGGAACCCCACCACCCAGGAATGGCACCCCGACTTGCACTGGGGCCTCAGAGCTACAGGAGAGAGGGCTCGGGTCCACAGCCTAGGGGCCCCTGGGCGGCAGGTTTCAGGAAGCAGGTGGCGGGAAGGGCTTTCCTCGCCCAAAGGCTTGGGCCGTCCTGATGGTGGTGGCGGTGCGTGCGGGGGCAGAGGATGAGGAAAGAGGTGGGAGAGGCGATGCCAGGAGGGAGGAGCAAAGTGAGCACGGCCACCCCCGGAGGAACTGACCTGGGGGGGCGGTGACAGAGTCAGGCTGCCCTCTGGAAGGATTCCTGGAAGGGGACCAGTCCCGGGGGAAGCCACCAGTTAGAGGCTCTACAGAAAACAGCTCCCACAGAAAGAGAGCAGACACTGGCTGGGTCATCCATGGCTGGGGGCAGGGGGGCCCCAACCCACACGCAGGGGGAGCAGAAGGGGCTCATCGGGACGAGCACACAAGGACCTGGCAGCCGCACAGGGAGGGAGGCTACTGATGGCGGTCCCAGGCCCCAGCCCTCACATCTCTCCAGCTGTGAGGAAGCACCTCCATCATTAGGGGGGCCTAGGCCCCACCTCAAGGCACACAGGCCTCCACTGGCCTCCGACTGCTAACAATAGGTCCCTGCACATCAGCTGCTTCTCATTCACAACAACTTCAGGCAGACAAACTGGTTGTTTTGGGGGCACATGTGCCTTTGCAGACGTTGAGTGATTTTAGAACACGTCCCCGACGGGGAAACACCAGCTGGGTGGTCCAGGGCTCTTCATTACTCCAGTAGGCCCCCGTCCCAGGACACCAATCTAAGATGCACTGACAAAAATAACTCCCACCTCAAAATCACAAAACCAGAAAAGGCATTTTACACTGACACTGGGGGTAAGGAGGATGGCTTTTCCTTAGGGAGACTCCAAACAAAAGAAAACAGATCTAAGTTCTCACCACGTCCACTTTCCCAGGGCTCCCAGCCACCACGTGCCTGAAAGGACATGGCACACACCTGCCATGGGACAGCAGCAGAAAACCCAGGAGCTCGGGAATCGCCCTGTGAAATCACCTGCAAAGCAGGTCATTCCGGCCCCGGGGGGATCGGGGTAAACGGGGGTCTGCCTCATCCAGGGAGCATTCCAAAGGCGGGATCTCCGCTTTTTAAAGCGTGAACCGATAACATTTACTTCCTCTGCATAACACTTTCCGTTTGCAAACCTGGTGACTGAGTTTGCATCTATCCTCGATGAGATCTTATTTTTAAATGAAATCAATGGAAAATTATATTAAATATTTATAAGGGATTTTAAAAGACTGAAAAAGACATTCCTCTAGCACAAATTTACAGAGGCGTGAGGGGAAGCCATTTTTTGTGCAGAAAGCTCAGGTAACAGGCGTCCTCTTGGAAGTCAGTTAACCTCCGTGTTCCTCTGACGCTGACCACACACGGACAGGAATTCAGTGGACCTTAGAGCAAGATACATTCTAATTTAGGGTATTTACTTATTTACTGCTTTCTAATGGATCCTCTCCTCCAGATTCTAAAAGAAAGGCTGCAGATAAGACAGATCTCTGTCCTCCATACTCAGCCACTCTGCCTGCGTGATGGGCAGAGGGAACCTCCCCTGGCTGCTTAGAAAAGCCAACTATTTCTTCCACACAAACAAGGCCAGTCAGGGTGTCTGCACACTGCCAGGCAGTTCTTCATTACAGCCGTGCCTGACCCGGCGTTCCCAGTTGGAGGGGATTCCAGCGGCTCTCCACAGACAAATAAACAGCAAATACTTACAGGGGACAGCCTTGTAGAACTGATTCCTTAATCAACAGTTAAAGAAGCAAATTGGATTTGCCCTATCACAAAAAAAAAAAATTAATTCCAGATTGTCATTTTTGTCTTAAGTACAAGAAGGCTGTCTTATAAGCTTGGCTGGATAATTTCATTTTAAAAGTATCTCTAAAATTTGACATCCCTTGGGATTTGCGGTTTTCTCCATCATTATATAACTGTAAACTTCTGGATGTTAGAGATTGGATAATTCCTTTCAGCTGGACCTGGCCTCCAGCGCCCCTGGACGTCCAGGACGAGCGCCAGCGTGCTGGCCAGCGTCACCAGGCGGGCTTGGGAACCAGACGAGTGCGCAGCACGCGTGTCCAGAGTTCCAGCGCGCGGGGTCTCTTCTCACTTACTCTCCTAAATGCGTCTTCTCCCCTCTCTGCTCTCACCTAAAGGGCTTGTGAGAAATTCTTTGGACAGCCTGCCTCTACGCCAGCGAGGGAGAACAAAATGGAAACAAACACACAGCCTCTTTCAGGCTTTTGGGTCGGAGCCTGTTGAGTGGTTTTTCCGAGCCGAGCTCTTTGGGACCATATGTTCACGCGACATTATGGAGGGAAGCTGGCCTCCTGCACGTGACAGGCCTGGGCTCGCAGACGCAGCCCAAACTGTAAAATGCTCGGTAAAACCGGCGGCACGAGAGGGGCAGCCGGCATCTCCGCGGGGAAGGACCCTCCCACCCCCCCACCCCGACGGGACGTGCCCGCCCTGCACATGGTTTCTGCGTTGATTAACGTTTCCTCTCTAGTGCTGGGTCATCACAGCCTTTATGTTTTCACCCACTTTTGGACACCGTGGGAAAAGCAAAACAGCCCTGTTCTAGGAATCCAGTTCTTCCTGTAAAACCCTAAACAACAGGAGAATTTTATGAAAGATATTTATCTTATACAACAAGAAGAAAATCAATTTGCGAGGCCGCTCCAGCATCCAGTTACAATAACATTAAAATACATTGTTTATATGTGGGCGGGGCCGCGTCCCCTCTGAGATTGGTCAATGAGGAGAGGACCACAGTGCACCTCTTCCCGAACGTTGGCCGGCAGCGGGGCGAGGAGGAGAGCATTTTTATTGTTAATCAATGCCAATCAATTCTGAGCCTTGATGTTAAATAGAGATCAATACCACTGGCTGCAGATGAGATCCGATTTCAATTGGGGAGCAAACCTGCAGAAGTTTTTAATCATAAGGTAAATCAAGACCTGGAACGTAAGTCAGATGAATTAATAGCGGCCGTGCGGGACCTCTCTTGCCACTGATCCAGCACAAGGAAATTTCTGTCATATTTCATTATCACTCTCAGGGCAAGCTGCAGGCAGCATTTGGGGGGCACGCCGCGCACAGGAGCTGGAGCGCCCCTCGAGCTGCATGGCGATTCCTCCTGCAACTGCAGGCGGCCGGTCCGCCGAGTATAGTTACACGTATGCCCCATGAATCTCATTTTATGCGATTAAGATCCATAAAAATTCAATAGCTTTTCTTCTGCAATTCACATTTTACCTGGTGAAATATCATAAGAATTTCATTATCTTTGCAGCTGTTGCCTAGGATCAAGCAAAGGTTATTATCCTCTTCGAAAACACTATAGAATATGTACGAAAATGTCAGGAGAACTGGGCATTTAAAGCTTGATTTTTTAAAAGAAAAACACTGTCTGAAGTTTAGAATAAACTGTGCTTGACATTTATGTACCATGATGCATTTCTCGGTAAACTGATTCTGCAAGGAAAATTCTTTGAATTCGACTCTGTGGCTGGATTGCAAAAGGAAGGGGGAAGGTGGGGAGGGCTAGGGGGGCGCTGTCAGGGGTGGGGGAAGAGGCGAGGAAGGGAGGGGGAGGTGGCAAAGCAATTCAAAACCAGAGCCCCCCACCCCGACCCCCACCCCCCACGTCAGACTGTATAGGATTTCGTAACCTTTCAGATAACCATCACGGGGAAGATAAGGTGGGAGAACCCTAACCGATTGCCAGGGCCTAATCCTATGATCATTCAGGCCCGTTTAAAGCATTTGAAGAAAAACGGCCAGTGCAAAGAATGTGATTGATCAGAAAGCTCCGTAAATCACGCGGATTCGGTACAGTCCTCGGCCTCCCTCCACTGCTAGGGTTCCATCTATGATGATAAATTAGCATTAGATGGGACCTAATGAGTTTACTAAACATTTGGGATTTGTGCTAATAAACTGGCTGGCTGTGAACTAGCACAAGCAATGAGCAATCCCGCGGCTCCCTCTTATCTCTGTACATGACAGTTAAACCACGCTCCCAATCTGCGATCAATTCATCATCCGACACCATTGTACATTCCTCACAAAAAGATAATTACTGCTTCCCTGGATCAGAACACTCATATTTCCTTGGAATTGCAGGTCTTGATAGCACGCACTGTCACCACTTCCTCCCAGCCCCGCTATACAGCTCTATTTATGATCATTATTTTCGCCTAAACAAGCCTTTTTCCTCAACTTGATAACGAAACCCGCTCTGATGAGGAGGGAACAGTTAAGGCATTGTTCCCTCTGTGGAGTGCTTTTACGTTTAGTGGAGGCCGCTGACAAATATTTTATTCAGGGCATTAGTAAAAGTTTCCACTCGTTAGAAGATATCGCTTCCATTTCCTTCAAAAAAAAAAAAAAATCCTGTTCCCGGCTCTGATTTGTTGAAAAACAGAAAGGGAGCAAGAGGATAAAGCCAGTAATGTAACAGAGAATAAATCAAAACATGATTAAAAAGACCGTAGCAGTTTTCACATCACGTGCCCCCGGCCCCACTGCCTCCCCGTTTCTAGACCCTTGGTCCCCGCCTTGTGCGGGTCTGCCCGGCCGACTGGTCAACTCTGTTTGACCTCCAGCACACGCAATAAATTACCATAACACACAACTCTGAAACAATGTAAATTAGTTACTGCTCACAGTCTAATAAATGGGAACAAATGTGTTTGGGGCTGGAATGGGGTTCTGGATGCTATAATTGCTGGGAATAATTATAATGGGGTCTCAGGAAACACAGGCTGCAGTCACTTGTCATGACAAACACCGCTGGCCCCGCAAACCTGCTTCTGACCACAGGACTTAGAACAGCCACATTTTTTCTTTTCTTAAAGTTAAACTGTACTTAGAGACCTCACTTTATTTACGATCACATGGGAAAGCCTCTTTAAAAGTATGTAGCGAATCTGTGTGTTAGATTATTCAGAACCAAGGCGAGTTTATTTTCACCGCACAGCTTTTCTTCCATGGCCGTTGGCCCGCCTACAGACGCCATCGGAGCAGTGAGGCCGCCACAAACACTTGGGTGACCAGCCCAAGTGGGAGAGAGTCAGTCACTTGCTGGGGGGGTGGGAGACAGAGAGCCAGGTCTATTTTTTGAGCCACACAAAGGCACACCTCTGGATGGGAAACCTAGCCGTTTATTAACTTGCATAACTCATTTATTTGTTCAAAGTAATGATCTTTGGGGAAAGGGCTGTTATATTTAGAACTCGCTTGTCAAATTTAATAAATGATAGTTATTGCCATTTTTTCCCCCTGAAAGCACTTTCCCAGATCCTCCCCCACCTCTCCCTGGGGCCCCCGCTGGCCAAGGACCGATGGGCAGCCCACGTCTCATAACTGATGGCTGCTGCCCGATGGCCGGATCCGGCCGATGACCTCGGACGGCAGGGATGAGCATCACGTCTGATCCAATCCCCCACTTACTTCCTGACCCAATCTTCCTGATGTCAGAGGACAAATCGCTTCATTGAGAAAATGGAAATGGACGGGGAGTTCCCCTTTGGCAGCATTTCCAACAACCAAATATCAGGATGGAGAGACACCGAGGGGCTGCCGGGACCACCCCATCCCCGCACACTGATCTGATTTACAAACCTTTCCTAATGTGAAACAAATGCTGTGGGTGTGAATTCATACTTAACCATAAAAACCCTTGCATTACTCTGTCTCGTATTAAATACCACATATAACTCTCAGCAGGTTTTATGTTGTGTTTTACTGTCAGCAATGGCTAAAGCTGGCCTAACATTTTGTTTGGCAATTAGGAAAATTTGTAGTTTAATTTATTAAACCAAAAAAGCCAACAGCTACACTCGGTGTTGAATGCATTCAGTTTTTCTGCCATAGGGTAGCATGTTCACCTTCCCAATAATTTAATCATTCTCCTTTTATGGCCTACGCTATTTAAATATTCTAAAAAAGTATTATTTAGGGTGAAAAAAACCTGGTAATAAGCAAAACAGAGTCATGCCATTTAAATAAATTCTTGGTTAAAAAAAAAGTTTAAATGTTTTTATTTCTTTGCAAAGGATTCAGTCGCTTTTTTTTTCCCAAAAATGGGGTAGGACATGTAAACTTCCAAAATCACAAGAACCCCACAGACAACAACCAAACATCAAAACACCACGGACTTCAATAAGCTCAGGGGTGAAGGAGTTTATCACAAAAGCGCCAAGACATTAAATGAAAGGAACAACATTGTCCAGAAACCTGTAAGAAGAGAAAAAAAAAAAAACAAACCTGAAATTCAAAAACTATCACAGTGCTCTGAAGCCACAAAGACACAAGGAAGAAACTTAAATGTATATTTGTACATGAAAAAAAAAACAGTCCAAAAAGGCCACATGCTACATGACTCCAACTCTATGACTTTCTGGACAAGGTAAAACTATGGACACAGTGAAAAGATCAGTGTCAGGGCTTAGGGGAAGGGAGGGTGAAGAGGCGGAGCGCAGAGGACGTCAGGACTGGGGTGGGGGGAGCGACTCTGTAGGACAATGCGTGTCACCAGGCATCTGTCAAAACCCATTGGATCTACAACACCCAGAGCAAACCCTAGTGTAAACTGTGGACTTGAGTTCATCGCGATGTATCAACGTTAGGTATCAACGCTGGCTCATTGACTGTAGCAATGAACCTCGCTGTTGCAAGATGGTACCAAGATGAAATGGGGTGGCTGGGAGGAGCAGGTATTAATACAGGGACCTTACTTTCTGCTCATGTTTCTGTAAACCTAAAACTGCTCCAAAAGATAGAGTCTATTAATTTTTCCAAAAATGTCATCAGAACACTTTGGCATCTACATCAAACGCAGAGGAAGAAATGCCAGGTTGAGATGGGTGTCACCGGTGCAGGTGTGGCCTCAGTGTCCCTGCCCAATGGCCACCAGCTCCCCAGCACTTCTCGTGCCTCCCTGGCTTTCCTCCTGGCCGTGGGATGTCATTCTACAGAGCTGGACAAGTGGCCCCAAGCCACGACAGCTTGGAAAGGACACCGGCATGTACCTGTCAGAACAGCATGCAGGTGCCTGCTGACCCACATTCCCTGATGCTGAAGGTCTTAGAAAAGTCAGGGGGCCCACAAGGAGGACACCCTCCTCAACAGGGCTGGAGGGGAGCACCCCTCCCCCTCCCCAATGCCTAGTGGCTTTGTGCGGTGTTATTTAAAATAAAAGGGGGACCCTCCTGCTTTGGGCCTTCTCTGTAGGCCCCAACCCTGCCCAGAGTTGGGGTGGCCTGGCTGCCCCTCCCCCATACACACTGGGGGTGCACACAGTCAAATTCCACGCCTTGCTGCACACATATGGCATCCTCCGATGGCCCCAGACTGGGCGTGGGCTCCAGACCTGTGCTCCGCGACCCTGTAACACCCAGACTGGCCATTGCAGTGAAAGCCTTCTATTTCCACGAAAACGCACAGCAAGGGTGAGGTTGTGCGGGTTTGCAGGACACCCTCCTTGAAACCCTCCTCTCAGAGGGCGGGCCTCGAGGGTCAAGGCTGGTCTACCCCCTTTGGAAATTTGTCATCACAACAGCAAATATTTTCTGGGCCTTAAACACTGCCCAAGTTTTGTCCTGTTGTTTTAACATGGCACCCAGCCCCCAGCTGCCTTCTGCTGAGAGCGAGGGGAGGGGGAGGGGAGGGGCGGAGGCAGGGGCGCGGCTGGAGCTGCCTGTCTGGGCTTGGCCTCCTCCCCAGATGTGCAGCCACTGGCTCCCCGTCCAGCAGAGACTCTCTGGAGCCGACTCCTTCCGCCGGTGGGGCCTGGGCTCCGGGTCCTACAACAACACCGCTGGAGCCCCTTCCTTTCCGCACATGTTAAACTCATTTCCTAGTGAATTATTGGGAAAGCAAGGCGCTCCCCCCTCCACTGCTCTCAGACGATGCACTCCGTCCACTTTCGGCACCGCGGCCGGCGTGCGTTTTCAGTATTTTCTAGCTGAGCAACTTCCAGCGCAGGAATTGCAGAGGGATATTTTTCATTTGTTTTGTTTTTAAAGGGAAGGGGAAATGAGTGATTCAGAAACAACCAGAATGAGAGCTTTCCAGTACCACCATGGCGGCCCCCACCCCCGACAGCGCTCTTCATCTAATTGTTTGCAAATTCATAGCATTTATTACGTTGACAGATATTACTGACTGCTTTCTGAATAAACAGTCCTGAAAACAGTTCCCTCCAGCTTCTACAATGTAATGGACGCTCGTTACCCCAAAATCTAAGAAGCTTATAAAACACAACCAAGAAAACCCATAACACGTAAAATTCCTCCGCTTATTTTTCTAAATTATAGCCAGATTTTTATTTTAAAGCATTAATAATACCGGCATAATGTCTCATTATATAGAGTTTTGACCACAAACATTTTTGGGAGATTTGCTCGGAAGATAAACAAACGAGGAGCTGTGTTCTGGCGAGCTGGCAGCCTGAATGGTTTTCATTTTCTCCGAGTGCAAGCTCTCGCAGCTTTGCCAAGCACAGGTTAAGCTCCTTGAGTTTTCACTTCCTGTACCCTTACTTGTCAATCACTTCCTGTCTGCAACGACAATTTCCATCATTAGAGCTCGGAATTTTTTATCTCCTCCAACGTGCCGCCCGTTGCCACAGTTAGTTTGAATTCTGATAAATTATTCACCATCCTTGAAAAGTAACCGAAAATTACAGCATCAGCGTGAGCCACCCATAGGCAGCGAGGGTCCCCGTCCTCCCGGTCTGTCTCCTAAATGCTCTGCCGAGGCCAGCTTCTCCCGCTTTCTTCGGCGGCGCGAGAAGGCCTCCGGCCAGCCCCAATTATCTCCTGGTGCACAGAGAGTAATTATTTGCTTCCTGTAAGCATGCGTAACAGAACCCGGAGTTTGGACGGCTTTCCATAAGGTAATCCAATTCATCCAAGCCATCCTAACACAATTACAGGCACTGGCAATATCTTTGCTTTTCACCTGATAAGGCTGCCGCAGAGGGGCGGGATGGCTTGCGTCAACATACCTCCTGGAGTATAGCTTCTGACAGCCCTGCCGCCAGCCCCTCCCCTCGCCCCCGCGTCTTCCTACCCGGCGGCAGCGCTCAGCTCCCGGGCTCCCGTGCTCGGCAGCTCCGGAGAGGCTTCTCCCTTGCACAAGCGGACAAGAATCAGAGCTGTTTCAGAGTGTTGCGGAAGTCATTATGGGTGTGTGGCTTGTTTTAAAACCCGGCCTTCGACTGGCCTGGCCGTGGAGTCCTCACCCAGGCCAGGCAGCCATAAATCTCTGCAGGCCTCCTGGGCCTAGACCAGAGATGCAGGCACTGGGCCTGGTGACGGCTCTGCAGCAGCGTGGCCGGCGGCTGCACGCTGGCATGGAGTGGCGGGCGGCGCTCAGACTTAGCATGTATGATGTCAACTCTCTAATCCCGGGGCTCCCAGGGAGAAGGAAACATACAAAGTGGCAACTGTTTCTGGTGTCTCCCCATTTAAATGAAAGCATGGCATTGTGACTCAATACTACAGCTCTTCCTTTTCTGTTTATTTTCAGAAGTTTATGGAAAAAAAATTTTTTAAAGGATGAATGAGCACGCTGAACTTTTTGCCTCTCTCCACTGGCGTGCCAGGGAATAAGACAGCCATTCACACCTGAGCACGGAGAAGCCAAGTGGGGCGGGTGCCAGACAAAATCAGATTCTTTGTAGCCACATCCATTCATCCAAAGTGTGCTTTCGTATTGCCAAATTTCTCGCCAACATTTTCCCTGCACTGAAGCCCCAATGTATTAAAACAGATCCTGAACCAAAGAGCGTCTCAAACAGCCAGCCCACACCCAGAGGAGGACTCCAGGACCCCAGGCCTGTTGGCTGATAATTATATTCACATCTTTAAGGAAACCGAGAAGGAGAAATTAACACCGAACTATACTGTTTTCATTGCCTTATGCAGATGAAATGACAAGTTGTCGTTTAAGAAGTTAATAAACAGTCTCTGTTTTGCAGGTTATCCAAATGCTACTGAATAGAAAACCCTGGATCCCTAAATGATGTGTAATTAAAATTATTTTTAAAATCCTCCTTGACAGGCCGGGGCTTAGCCAAAATGTAAATGACATTAAAGAAGACAATGAATTTAATTTTATTTAATGTCCCTTTTTGCAGATCCTCATTTACATAGCATTTTTAACAAAAGCGTTGACCTTATAAATGCTGGCATTTGTACAGCTCCCTCGGAGTTGGATTTAATCACGCTCGTGCAAAGCCATGAGGGAGGAAGCCTTAAGTTCTCTGCTTGGAGATGGAGTAGGAATAAAAACATTGGGACTGGTCAAATGTTTATCCTCCCCGCTTCTGAAAACAACCTGACAAGAAGATGTAAGGGGCTAGGGAATAACCCGGTGCTGTTTGTAAGGCTTGGTAATAATCATACATAATCGTTTGGAAATATAGCTAATAAAAAATATAATGAGTGTTCAGCAAAATCGGCATTAGGCCCAAATTACATGATATTAATACTTGAACAGGTGCAGAAAGGCGCTTTAAATGAGGTAAATGAATAAAATGTCCCAGAGCACAACTGTGTGTGCTGACAAAAAGTCAATGCCATGAATAATTCAGTGAGGAGGACTGCCAGCAAAGGTCGGCTCTCTTTGACCTTTGTGACAGGAAGTGAAAGGAAACACTGTTGACTAAAAAAAAAAGAAAGAAAGAAAGAGAGAGAAAGAAAGAAAATCTCCAATCGGTCTTCGGCTACTGTTCTGCAATCACTTTAAAGGTGTAAACTTAAAACTCGTAAATGAATCAGAGTGAGGCTCTGGGGGCCTGGAGGATGGAGGAGGGTGCAGAGCTGAAACTGGGGACGGTTAGCGTGTCCGACCAAAGACAATGTGAAATCGTAGACAATGAAAGGTTAAGTAAATAAGATTTTTCTACAACCCAATGTCAGTTATGTATAAAAAATCTGAGGTCAGCTGAGAAGTATTTTCAGAGCCCACAGGGTTGAAATTTTGTAACAGCTGTTAAATATGACAAAACTCCCCACCCCCCTCCCCAAACTAAAGCTATTCCAAACTCTGTATGAAAGAAAATGGGATAAACAGATGTCTGGCTTCCAGACAGGAAAGTAGGACAGACTTGGAATGATAAGTCTCTCAAACCCTACAGACCAATGCCAGGCTGACTGGGGAGGGGGCCCTGCCTGCTGCAGAGATGCCAGCAAGTGGGCGCCTGCGCCGGGGCCATCTGGAGCCGCCCCGCCGAGCACACCCTGCTCGGCCCGGGCACTCAGTGCGCGACCCGGCCCCTTGGACGGCTGCGTCCCCCGGCTCCTGCCACCTCTGCCGTCGGCCTCTCCCATCTGCAACAGTTGGACCCTGCACCTCGGGTCCACTGAGGCCCGGCGAGCAAGGGGAGGTGAGAGCCTGCAGCTCCCCGGGCCCTCGCAGGGGGCCCAGGAGACCCCGGGCTGGCACGGGAGGGGGCGAGAGGCAAGAGTGTGGTTTTGGTTTAGCAGCTACACCAACATCCTGTAATCATTTACAGCCCTTGGAATGCACGGGTGAAACAGGAGAGATTTATCTGTTCATAGCTGGGATATGTGGACAATGGGTGTTCCTAATGAAGACCATCTGCTTTTGTGTTTTCCCAGAAAACATCATTCCACGAGGAAAATCATACTCTCATCCTTTCCAGCAGTACTCGAAAAACCGCGTGTGTATATACGTCTGCACGTATACAGATTCATGTATATGCACAAGCGTGGGTGTGCACACGGATGTGTATACAGACATGCGAACATGTGTGTGAGGCTGTGTACGACTGCACGCGCATGCACATGTATGTGGGTGTGTGCGTTGGGGGGTGAGCACACACGCACACACGTGCCTTTTGCCTCCTAGCATCTGGCTCTCCGCAGGTCACCACCGTCCACCAGAGATGTCTTCTCCTATTGCATCTGTTTACTGGCCACAATTTTTACTTTACAATGTTATGTGTTCTCCTTTACCCTACAAGTTGTTATATTATTTTAAAGACACCATAGCATAATTATATTTGCAAAGCTATAAAAAAAATGCCTTCTCTAGCACTGTTTTATGAGGAAGAAAACAGTTAACATAAGTGAAACCTTCACCATAAATTAAAAGGGTTTTGTAATACAAACTATCTTCACTCCCCCCCCTTTTTTTTTTTTTTTTACTGAGGGGCCTTCCACGCTGCTTGTGTGTATTTAATGCTTCTGAACGAGAACTACACTAAATCGTGTAATTAATTGATTTAAGGCATCAGAGTCCATAGGATGTGATTTCCTTGCCAGAGAGGAGAGTTCTCTGTTCTCATAACGCAGAAGAGCAGTATCTGCGTGCGGGAAGAGGCTCAGGGTGGGTTAGAACAAATGTGGGCCCATTGATCTCAATTCAGGTTGGAATTATTGGTTTATATCCTCAGGAAAAATATGCCTTATCTGGTCAGAACCCGCTAAATGTATCCAAAGGCCACAAGGAGCCAGCAAAGCGCACTGTATATAATTCTTTTTTAAGCCAACTAACCAAGTGATGACATTGCTGATGGGGACCTGTAGACTGACTCACCAACCTGATGGGATATTTTATTCTGCAATACTCAAGAGGAAACACGGGCTGGAAACTCAACATAAGCAACTAATTTTAGGAGGCAACACACACGCCACAGAAATGATTATCATTATGAAATTGAAACACACCTCAGTTGCGAAAGACGGCATGACTGAAGATGCTCCTCTCCTATTGGCATTTTTCTTTCTCTGATTAACACTACTTGCCCCAGTGAACACTGAACTCTTCATTTTTCCCCCCAGCATTATGCCTTAAACTGGAGACGTGCCCACACCACAATCATCTCACAAAGATTTACATCACACGACAAAATGCAAACAGTGTTTGCCATGGGAAGTGGCAGCTCTCTTAAGAATGCTAAAAATGTACATTCTATTTGTCATGACATAAAACTATCCTTACCTTAAAATCCCTAACACAGAAGGTGATTAAAATTCCTATAAAATCGTCATATCTTTGAATTTAGAAGCACAGCAGATTTTTTCATCAATAATTAAGACCTCCAAAGCATTTATGCCTGGCGTAAACGGAGCAGCAATCCTCCTCATTCAAATAAACTTGGTAAACCCATTAACCAAATGTTTTTACATTTTTCACCTCCTCTCATGCTTCTAGAATATCGAGCGGTCACATACTCCTCTTAGGTTAGAGAGGTATCAGGAAGTTTAGCACATATTTTAATTAACCAAATACAAGACAGCACTCACTCAGACGAGAACTAACAAGTACATTTCTGCAGACCTAGGGAAGATGTTCCCCACTGTGTGATGGAAAATAGTATTCAAAGTTATTCAGTATCAACAGTCAATAAATGACTGAATGTTACACAAACCAAAAGTGGAAGGGAACACACAGTGTCCAAAACCTTAGTTGAATCAACCCAGCTACTTCATTATCGTGGCATGCCAAACACCTCAAGATTTAAAAACCAGTCATCTTTCGAAATTTACAAATAGCACAAATCAAAGACAACTCAAAAGATGAAACACTTCACAATCCTGCTTTACGAGCACACGTGCACTGTCTTTTCAAGCGTCTAACACAGACTAGATTCCGATAGCTGTTCAGACACTTTTAGCTAATCAAAAAAAAAAAATGAAATAAATTCAGTTACGAGACAATCCCAGGCCATGTAATTTCCATAGCCACAACACTAAAGACAAATATAATTATATTGATTTCTGTAGTTCAAGTCCTATAAAGTGTTGAACTTGTTCTCAATTGCCTGAGTGACGGCCACAACTGGTCAACCCTATTTGATTACTAATAAGAGAGCTGTCCCTTCTGTCAGATACCGAACATTCTCCACTAAGCAAACAGCTATTCCAGCTAGTTAAACATTAGCATTGCTCTCCACTGGTGGTGCATATTTCTTTAGGCTTAACTCATAGAGTTTTCCAGGTTTAATTTTTCAGACAGTGGACAGCAAAGTTCATGATCAAAAGATAACTTTGTAATGAAAGCTGCTGAAACTCAACCCCTCTTCAAAACAGTCTGAACCTCTGCCTCACAAAACTGGTGTCGTATGTACACATCTCACATTTATTCGACTTGGGTACCAATTTCAAAATCTGCAGTCAATCACACACTGGGTCTTTTGCTGTTCCCCATTGTTGGGGAGAACGAAATCTTCCTCTCCCCCAGGTCACCGAAAGCCCAGCGATTTGGGTGGAGGTTGGGAGAGGAGGGTGGTGGTGTTTTTGTTGTTGGCACTAAAGCAATGCCAAATACACGTTAGCACGATTAACACTAATGATTAGTATCTGAAAGGGATGCCACGTTGCCCAAGGAGTGTGCTAAACAGCAAGATGAAAAGCAGCAAATGTAAAGAATGCATACGGCTCATCTAGTCATGGAAATTAATGTTGGGAAATGTAACCAGCATGTGTAATTAGTTTCAATTATAACAACTTTGGTTTGTTAGTTACATATTTGCGACTTGACATAAAACGACAGCCACAATTGGAAAAAAATTAGGAGACATTTTGCAACTAATTGAGAGCAGATTCAATTCATTCTAACACTGGGCAACAATTACAACAGCAACACCACCCAAGTCTCAACTTCAGCTATCAGCGGAGATAAAAATAATGCAAAAACGAAATACTTGTTAACAAATTAGCAAAAAGCATTTTCTGACATATCTCTGGGTTTAAAGCCAGAAACTCTCTAGGCATAAAGTGCTCCTCACAGTGAGAGCAGTGGCAGATGAAACTGCTTCCCTTGACAACTCGCAAGCAATTACTGAATCCCCACAGAGCGAGCCACCAGGTTTCCAAGTCAACCCACCTGTGCGTGATAACACACGCGGACAACAAATGGTGCGACGCCCGAGATGAGCTCCACACCAGACTCAAAAACATGGAGCCACCGGAACCCAAGCCAGGCAACGGGCTGTGTTGCTGCTGCGGTTTTGTTTTGAAAAATAAAGAAGTCATCCTTACCTGTCAATGATTACAGGGTCTGAGGGTGTTTCGTTTCTATTGCCACAGCTTTTCTTGTCACAGCACCGGCTGTGGAGTAATCGTAAACAGTGGTTTTTAATACACATTTCATCCTTTCATGCCCGACTTGTATTTTTTTTTTTTTTTTTGAAGCCTGACAGTAAAGCAGTTGGAGTCAAGAAAATAAGTTATCCTACCAAGGCGGTTTGGCACATTTAAACCCAGGGAGTTCACGTGCTCTGCGGCTCAACTTGTGATGTAACTTTCTACCGGAAGGAGCAAAGTTGAGCGCTTCTGTTAATACTGTGAGGGTCAGGAGCTACTATACAAATTGTGATGCTAAAATATGGAAAACGTTGTCGGTGTTTGTCTTTGCACTGAACTGAGAAGGGGAGGCAGGAGGCTTGGGAATAACTTTTCACAGCTTCAGCTTTTGTTTACCTCTAATTGTCAAGCTGTTATTTCTGGAAAAGATGCAAGATGCCACCTTCAACCAATATTTCTTTGGGGCATTTATTAATTATAACCACAAAAGCATGTATCAATCTATCAGAAACTTCTATTGTTCCTTCTTTAAGCCTACCTTAACTCCGTTATTGAAACTTTAATTAAAGCAGAAATGAAACAAAAATGTTATGCTTCTTGCATTTTAAAAAAGCATACTTGTATAATGGTTACATGTCTAAATTAGCTAAATTAACACCATATGGTAGGCAAAGTATATAAAGCCTTTTAAAGCTGACAGCTAAAGTGATTAAAGAAAGTCTACAGTCTTCCACTTAGAGCTTAAATCACATCTGTGCGCTTTCTATGTTAATTGCAGTACATGCAGAAGTGGATAATAAAGAAATTCCACTTTATTGGTTGTAATTTATATTTATTACCTGATATGAGAAAAAGTCAGCTTTTGTATATTAGGGCTGTAACAATATGTCTGCTCAGAAATGGCATTCAGGCAAGAGGCACCGTAGCCAGGCGGAGTATGCCCCTCAGAGTCCGCGGCCTGCTACTGTAGCCCCAAGCCTGCAAAGCAGGTCCTTATTACGCGGAGCGACTATATTTCACATGCCGCACATACAAAGTCAATGATGCATTTTTATTTGCCATGTAGGGGTGAAACTCTTGTGGTAGTTAGAAAAAAACAGGTGGGAAATTGCTCTTCTGACAGAGATCTGAAGTAACGTGCATGATATCCAACAACAACATGAACGATGCATCGCTGCTCTGGGGAAGAGGTTAACTGACAGAATCACAATCCAATTCTCACATACACGGGCTCCATAAGAAGTACAAAAGAGTTTCCTTTTTATCAGTAACACACAACTGTATATCTCAGGATGGCAGCGCCTGAGAGGGAAGTAGTGAAATGATTTCCAGTGATCTCTGACTTCTCCGGCATCGCGGACAGACGCGTCGCCCAGGACCTGTTTTCGGTTTTGACTACCCAGCAGAGACACGGCCAACATATTAATCCGCTCTGCTGAGCAGCCGGTCGCGCTGATCGTCATCACTGGGGGGGGGAAATGGGACCGGGTTCCTCGGTGGCCGGCGTGCGGCCGCGGGCCGATTACGTTTCAATCGATGCCCTTCCCGAAGTTGGGCGGGGTGGCGGCGCCTGGACGCGGCGTCCTTTGTAGACGCAGCTGGCGCCGAGGCCACCCGCGCCCCCACCGCCCGCGCCCGCCGCTCACCTGCACATGATCTCGTGGGTCAGCAGCACGCGGCACATCTCCGGGTTCTTGTCCTGGCCCTCGTAGACGATGGCCTGCGCGGGGGACAACCAGAGGCGGGGTTACGCAGCGCCCGTGGCTTTCGCGCCCAATCGCCCCGGGCGTGGCGGGCCTCGCGGGCGGCAGGTGCACGGCGGGCAAGGGCAGGCGTCCCAGGCCACCCTCCCGGCAGGGTCACCCGCAGCCTGGCTAGGCCGAGGCGGCCTCCTCTCCTGGGCGCCCGCCGGGCCTGCGCGGGGCCTTCTGCTTGGGAGGGCGCCGGCCGCGCTCGGGCCTGGAGAGGGAGGCCGAGGCATGCGATCAGGGAGCGAGGGCCCGCTGGCACCGACCCCGGCGACTCGGCTCCCGGCCCCCTTGGCTGCCCGCGCCGCCGCCGCCGCGGGGCCGCGTCTTCGGGCCATTGTCTACACTGAGTTCAATCAGCGTGTTGAAAGGGGCCGATCAGAACGCGCTACGACTAGAGAAGCAGAGAAGAGCCGCCGGGCAGCCTTGCCTGGTGTCGAGGGCCGCGTCCGCCCTGCCCTGCGCGCTCCCAAGGCTCGGGCAAGTAAGGCGCCCCGCGGCTCCCCGCGGTCCAAGCCCCGGCGCCTGCATGGGCCGCCCGCCCAGGCCCCGCCGCCGCCGCCGCCGCCGCCGCCGCCGCTGCTGCGAGCGCCGGGCCAAGGCCGGGCTCCGCACGCCGCGGGCGGCCCCGGGGCCGGGGTGCAGCAGCCGCACGTGGCCGCGCCGGGCCGGGCCTGGTGGGCGCCCCGCAGGAGTGCTGGGGGGCCCCGGGGCGCCCGGGCCCGCGCGGCCACGTGCTCCTCGCCGGATGATATTTGGAAAGAAAGTGCTAATGGCCAATCTGGTGTTTGTTTTGAAACTGCTAACAATGATTTTTCTCGGGTAAAAAGGCAGTGTCTGCGCACACGCTCTGGTGAGTTTTGAGCAGAGGCTCCGCCAGATGGTGCGAAGCCCTAGGTGCGCTCACGACCGCGCTCAGCCCGGCTCCGCCGCCGGGAACCGGGCCGGGCCGTCCGCGCCGCCGCCCGCGCCTGCCCCACCGCCGGCATCGCAGAAAAAGGGAAGGAGAAAGAAAGGGGAAAAGACAACTGGGGGAGGGGAAAGGGGCGGGGGCCGGGAGCCGCAAGTTCCCCGCAGAAAATTCCACGGAAGGGGGAGGGGAGTTCCCTCTCCATTTCCCGCCCCCACCCCGAAAATTATCTGGAAATTACTTCCAACCTCCTCCAGCAGTTCTGACACTTTCCTCCACTTCCAGGCGGATAAAGCTTTTTCTCGGGAAAGCCTGGGGCTGCCCTCTGGGAAGAGGGAAGGGTCCCCGCGAGCCCCTCTCCCACAGCCTCCCTCTGGATCCGCTGGCAACCACAGAAGTGATGGGTGTCACCGCAGGCCAACGGGCCGCCTGGGGCTCAGGGCGCGCGGCCGCGGCGGGCACCAGCACTTCTGACAACGCGGCTTGTCCTCGGATGGATCCCCGTATTTGTATTTGATTTATTTTTTATTTTGTAGCACAAACAGAAATCCATAAACTGTCGGTTCAGCGCCATTGACTCTTTGATCAGTTACTGGGCTATTTCTTTCTTTTTTTTTTTTTTTTCCCTTCCCAATCCCCGTCAGTGAGAGGAGATTAAATGCCTTTATTTTCAGCCTTGTTTAGACTGCAAAGGTACATGGATAAATGAACAATAAAAGTGCACTTAAAATGAAGCCTCCTCCTTCTCTATGCAGAAGCTCGGTGCTGCCCACATCAACCTCTTTATTAGACTACAGCGATTTCCGAAAACATTTAGCTCTTATATACAAAGGAAATAAAAGCACCCTGTCCACTCGCAGGCCGAGTTCCAGAGGCTTCTCTGAATCCGAATGAAATGATTACAGGAGGGCACCCGCCTCCGTCTTTGTCAGAAAGACCACAGTTTACCTGTCAGATCTGTTTTACTCTAAGAGAAAACCACGCTGTTTTACCACTGCAGACATTAAAATCTAACACGCTTGTTGCCTAGGTAAGGACAAACTTTTTAAAGGGCAAGTAAAATCCTAAAATGAATTGCTGTGTAGAGTGGGAAGCATGCGTGCTGGGCTGCAAGGAGCCCGAAAGAGTTCTTTTTGACTTGGCTCACAATTCTTAAAGTTAGCATCAAAACTGAAGACACTACTTTCATTTCTAAGCGCGAAGCCGAGCTTGGAAGTGTATTTTAAATCAATCTGTGCAGAGTGGATGTAATTTAGGCATTGGATTTGCCCCCTCCCCCAACACACTAGTTTAAGAAAATGTGGGGGAGGATCTCTAAAACAACTAAACAACAACATAACACCCTACACAAAACCAGCCAGAGACTGCACAACATCAGAAAGCAAGCCAGCGCTTTCCTGCACTTAATCACGCGACTGATAGCCAACAGTTATCATCGGGAAAGTTGACCAAGACAGGTTAAATAATTTAATAAGGAACTGCCTGTAATTATGTTATTTACAAGGTATGACAGAGGGTGGAGAGGACGAGAAGCTACCCCCAGAGCAATGGACGGGTTTGGGTGACCCCTGGAGCTCAGAGTTTGAATTATGGAGACGAGGGGGCTGTGAGGTGAAGATGGACTAGGGGAGAACAAGGTGACTTTTCACCCCGACACATTTAACTTTTAAATCCAAATAAACGTCTCGTGTTACTAGACCATCACACTAGAAAGGAGAAAAAAATGAACCAATCAAGTCCAACTCAATGGGCTTTGGAAAGGAGTTAGTTGCCTTTGTCACAGGGAAAAAAATCAATGAAATGATTGCAGGCAGAAAGAGAAACGTTTAAAAATATAGAAGAGGGAAGATCTTGAAAATTTTCTGTCCAACATTAATTACCATAATTAATTAAGACAGATTTTGATTCCAATCACAAGCCATTTCATAAGGCATATATGTCCTGTTCTATTGACAGCATAAACTATTTTACCAATCGCTTCATTTATTCCAATAAATATGGAATTCTCATTAGCATGTCAAGGAAACCAAATGAAAAACAAATACACCAGTTCCATTTGTCAGCCCCCTAGTCTCTGGACCCCAGGACAACTCCAGCTGAGCAGTGAAAACTAGTAGAGGCTTAAACTTTCTCACCTGTTTGGTCATGGAATCTATGAGTCGGACATACAAATCCTGCTCCGTTCTGACTCCTGCAAGAAACAGGGACAATTTCTCATCAGGATTTTAGCAAGGGCACACAGGGGCACAGGAAGTCAGTAACTCAGGACTGCTGCCGCCCGTGATGCAGCAAAACTTAGGCATGCCCTTTAAAAGGCAGGAAAGAGAACCCCAATCACTTCTCATTTAATTGTTTTTTCTTTTCTTAATAAGGAACCTTGAGGCTCTCAGCGTTTGCATTTGAAGGTGCTAGAAATTTGCGCGGCTGAGAGCAGGCCTGATTGCTGCACCGGTGGGCCCATGTGCTCATTTATTTTTAGAAAACAGAAAGCACGAAATGGAAACTAAGTGAGAGTCTGAACTCTTTCTAATGTCTCTCGAGGATTTTTTAAAAACTCGGGCACGGGAAGTAAGTTATGCCCGGTTTACAGAGCTTCCCCCATCTCAATGATTAACATTAATTTGCAAAATTGAAAAAAGTCACTTAAAAGTGACGTTCTGCTGGCGCCCATATCGATCCCCTTTTTACTTTCTACTTCAAGCCCGGCCGGTTAATCATGTGAAGTGCCATCGACTTATTGATCGTTTATGTTTTGTTTTCCTTCTATGCCATGAGAAGACTTCGTGTTTACATCCATGTCATTTTAATCTCAGAATCTTTACGTCCTTTAACATCTCGGGAAAGGAGAGCCAGCCCGGCGGGGCGGGAAGGCGGCAGCAGCAGCGGCCACTTACCGTTGCTGTAGAGCAACTGGAGTTTGTAGTGGATGCCGTTGTTGGTTTTCTCGTTGTTGGGCTCCTGAAAGTAACGATAAACAATTGCGTTTAGCGCGATCGGTGTCCGGTGCGGCCACCGCACTCGGTCCCCCTCCACGACCGAGGCCCCTTGGCCTCACACATGGCAGTATTCCTAGCTCGGAGCAGCCCGGTGATGTCACTTTCCTGCTGGAAGCCCAGCGTTCTCCTCGCCCGGAGTGTAAGTCCGGGGGCGCAGAGAAGTTGCCCAGCCCTCGGCGGGCCCGGGAGGCCGCACGTGGCGGCGGCGGCGGCGGCGGCGGCGGGGGCGCCTCGCGGAGCTGTCCCCGCCGCCGAGGGGGGCTCTCCGGGCCACCGCGCTTGGACACCGCCTGCCTCCCACTTCTAGAAAGATGGAGGGTGTGATTGTGTGTTTGCACTTACTTTCTCTTTCTCCACAAAGTCCACAAAAGCGGTCCTTTCAATCTCCACCGGCTGCCCCTGCCTGTCGTAGAGCGCCAGCACGAAGTGGAAGAAATTGGATTTCCGGAGGTTGGAAGGCGGCTGCTTCTCGAAGTGCGCCCGCGCCAGCCCCACGCCGCTGCGGGAGGAAAGAGACAGCGGCCCGGTGAGGAGCGCGGCGCCGGCCGGCTGCGGGGACCCGGTGGGGCCGGGGCGCGCGGGGGCGGCCGGTACGTACCTCTGGGCGGCCGTGTTGGCGTCCACCACCCCCGCCGTGTGCATCCACGAGCGCACCGGGTTCATGCCGCTGCCCAGCGGCTCCTCCTTCATGGTCGTCCCCCCGCGCGGAATATTCTCCTGAATCCCAAACATGAAAACTGGTGACGGCGGCCGCAGCTCCCGGCCGAAAGCGCTTCCGCGAGCAGCGGCGCTCGGGGCTCGGCGGCAGGCGGCTGCCCTGGCCGCGCTCGCCCTGCTCGGCGCCTGCGGTCCGGCCCGCCGCCGGCTTCAGCCCGTCCCGGGCAGGCGCGACATACACCAGCGGCTGGGCGCTCCGGACGGCCGGGGGCGCGGAGGCGGCTACACCGGCGGCGGCGGCGGCGGCGCTTCGGAGGAGCAGGACGCGGTGGCCGCGGCGGCGGTTGTTGTTGTTGTTGTTTGCAGGCGCGCTCAACGTGGTGTCATCCTAGCCAGGCGGCGTCCGCGGCTGCAGGACACTGCGGGATCGCCCGCTTCTGGCGCGGCCCGCCTGCTCCAAAGACAAATAAACGGGGCAGTGAGTGCCGCGGCGCAGTCCCGGGCGCAGGCGGGGCGCGGCGGGGCCTGGAGCGGCGCGCGCAGCGGACGGAGGCGCACAAAACTCAGCCCTCTCTCCCCGAGGAATGGACCCTTTCCCGGGAGCCAAAACTCGAAGCCCCCGGGAGCGGCGCTGTCAGAGGGTGACGTCGGGGGGCGGTGCCTGCGCCATATATGGGAGCGGCCGCCCCTCGCCGCGCCCCTCGCCGCCGCAGCCGCCGCCGCGCTCGCCGACTGACTGCCTGACGGCGCCGCGAGCCGGCCCGAGCCCTGCGAGCCCCGCGAGCCCCGCCGCCGCCGAGCGCCGCCGAGGGCCGCCGAGCGCCACCGAGCGCCGCTGCCGCCCCCAGCCACGCGCCGCGGCTCCTCGCGCCCACCCGCAGCCAAGGAAGTTACTACTCGCCCAAATAAATCTTGAAATGAAACAAACAAGCAGTGCACAATTGCAGCTTGGCCCCTTAATACCTCCTCCTGAAATCAGCCACACAGTCAAAACACGGTGGGGAGGAGGGGGTAAAATGCCGGGGCGCCCCCCGTTGCCCGAATGCTCGCAATAAATGCAAGGGGCCGCAGATCGCCCTGGGACGGCCCAAAGGGAAAAGTGGGCAGAGGCAGGCAAGCCGCAGGAAGGGAGCTGGAGGGGCAAGCAACGAACTGGGGGCTGGGGACCGAGGCGGGGGGAGGCTGGTTTCCAAGCAGACCTAAGGCTGCTTGGGGGCCGGTCTGCCCCCGTCTGGGCCTCACCGGGCGCCCATGTTTTCTGCCCCGGCGGAGGCCACCGAGTGTCAGGCAGAGGACCCACGTCGGAGGCGGGCTCCACTAGATGCTCTTTCACGGTGGCCACGGGAGACCCCGTCCCCCGGCCTGTCCTTAGGCGCGGCGAGTGACAAAGAAGTCTTCGGGCTCTCTAGGCGGACAGGAAGCGCGCCCGGCCTCTACGGCGACCCGGAGCCGTGTGTCGGGCTGCGCGCCTTGCGCGGTGGCCAGACCTCCCCGGCGCCAGCCACTCTAAAAGCCGAGCGGACGCTGCCGGCGCCCGAGTCGTGTCCTCGGTGCCGCCGGGCCCGGGTGAGCGCGCAGCGCGCGGCTTCCAGACCTGGTTTCGAGGAATCGGGAGGACAGCGGGGCGCGGGCAGCGCGAGGGCCCGGCGGCCGGGCTCCTGCAGCCCAGACTCGGCGCCGAGGCGCACTGCCCGCTCAAAGGACGTCTGTGCGACAGGGGGCGGAGACCCAGGGGACGACCGGGAGCTGTCCGGCACTTCCCTGCCGAGAGAAATCAGGCCCTTTGATTAAAACAAACAAATGAAAAACAAAAAAACAGGTTTCAGGGTGCAAGTGTGTCGCAGGACAGCCTCTTTCCACCCAGTCTGGGGTAGCACTCTTTTTTTTTCATGAATTGGCAGTGTGCGTACGTTAATATTTTAATTAATCGGGAAAATCGAAGTCCGATTTACGTTATCTGGGGACCCCCAAGCCTCTTGGAAGGGGTGAGGAAAAAGCAGTGCTGGAAAGCAATCTATTTTGCTGGTGTTGGGGGTTAATGACTATTGCCAAAGATAAGTGAATTATCACAGCTGTTGCGCCAGTCCCATCTCAAAATCCATTCCGGTGCCGGCCGTCTAATTAAATACGTAAGTATAATAAAATCATATTTTATGACTATTTGAGGGTAATGAGATTAGTCTTTAGAAGCGATCGCCACATATTAAAGATGCCACTGTCTATAGAATGTTAATAACCTTAAATCAAAGTGTATGGAAACTATTCACGATAAATTAAAAGAAAATTTCTATGTTCCTAATAAGCCCAGCACTTTCCACCTACAGCTGACCGAGCGTAAGAGGGGACACTTTCTTCGTGGAGGGACAACGCAAAATAAAGTTGGCCAACGGTGAAGGGTGGGGTTGAGATATCGCTTTGTCTCTGCATATTTAGCTGCTTCGGGGGGCTCACGCAGGGCGAGCGGCCAGGCAAGCGTTATTGTCAGATTATGCAAAGTGCCTTTTCGGAAAAGATGAAGTTGGAAAGAGGAAACAATGCTTCCTTTGTAGCACACTTCCTAAAATGCCCAGCCCACGCTGGAGGTGCCCCCTTCCTTGCTCTAACGAAAATATCATGCTTAAAATCATTTACAGTATCTTTAATTCAGATTACACGCGCCAAGGCGATTTAAATCTGATTACCAAATTAGAAGGTTTAAAAACAAATCCTTCTAAATCTGATACTGTTGACTAAAGAGGGAAGGAAAGTTCTGTAAGCCCATCACATAAGGTAACGATCCCGCCCCAGAAAGAAAAGGGGTTTTAAACCTTTTTGACAACAAATGCAGCTGCCCCACTATTTTGGACGATATTAAGCGAAAATGAATGCAAATCTGTGTTCAGCAGCCATCTGGCCCGAAATGGGGGAATCAGCTGCTCTCACAACAGGCTCGGAGGCTGAATCCATTTCAGCTCATTTTCTAGATCATCTGGTCCCGCACCCAAAGCGTGGAAAATACGGTCTTTATCATTCACCAACTTTATCTTTTTTGTCACTCCACTCCTGGCTCCGAGCTGCGGGCACAAGGAATCGTGGCCGGGCAGGGTCGCCACACGGGCCTGCTGCGGAGCGGCCTGGGAGGGCAGCCCCCGCAGCCCCCACCTCACCCCACCCCAGATTTTAGCCTTGACGGGGCGGGAGCAGCAGCAGCGAGGAACGAGGGGCCGAGCACCCAGGCCGGGGAGGGGAAGAGGGGGCTGTAGGTCAATGCCTGGGCGTGCTCAGAGATGCTGGGGGCGCGTCCCAGCGCCGCCGCCTCCTGCGGGAGTCCTGCCCCCGCCCCACTCCCATTCTGGGGAGCTAGGGGTGCCCAGGACCCAGACTGGGGAAGCCGAGATGGGGACAGGCTGACACTTGGGAAGTTGCGCAGGCCAGCTGCGACCGCCGGTCCAGCCTCCGCGCACAGAGCGCTCCCAGGGGCCAGACAGACGCCCAGGGGGCCGGGCCGGGCGGGGCCTGACCTTCGCTGGAAACCCCGCGGGCCGCGACGGCGGCGACGACCGCTCAGGGCCCCGCGCTCAACGCGATTTGCACGGGTGGCCCTCGCGCCGCCGCCGCCGCCGCCGCCGCCTCCTCCTCGGAGGGTGGGAAGTATTCCTTTTGTGCGGATTTACGGGGAGAGGCTTCAATGAGCCCCCTCACATTTGCATTTAAATAGCGGCATCAAGCGCTTCGCGTGCCACACACCAGTGGGCTCCCAGATGTCACGCTGGAGTCAGTCAGATGGCCAGTGCCCAGCTGTCCTCCCCACGTCGTGCCGGAGCAGGCAGTGACCTTAAAGAGACAGCGCCCGCAGCCCCTGGAGCCCCCCTAGGGGAGCGGCGTGCAGGGCGCAGGACCACGGCCGCGCTTGGCCGCTGACCCGCGGCACCATCCGAGGTTGGGCCAGGAGGCACAGGCGCACAGCGCCCGCACCCAGGCCTGGCCCAGCCTGGCCTCCCTGCCGGCCGCTCAGTGCCCCGGCCACCGCGCGCGTCCAGCCCTCCGCCCGCGCCCACTACCCACCCGCGGGAAGGGTGGGGAGAGCTGTTCCGCGCGCTCCAGGCGTGAACTTTCCCCAGCAACTCCCCAGTCCCGGGTCCTCCACTGCTGCGTGGTGCAAGGCCTGGAGAGTGGGAGCCGGGCTGGTGCCGGCCTCCGAGCCATCCAGAAACTTCGGCCAAGTTGGGGTCCCAGGGCGTAAGGCCAGCCGCAGAGTCAGCGCTGGCCCAACGGCCAGGGCACTCTGTGAATGCCCCTTCTTGCTCGCGGCCGAGCCCGGGGAGCCAGCCGCCCTCTCTACCAGCCTTCCAAAGAGTAATAAACTGCATTCATTTCCGGCGTTGAGAAGCCCGAGCCGGGGGTTCCTGGAAGCCGATCACCATGAGGGATCCGGGGCGCGCGGGCGCGGCCAGGGGCGGCTCCCTCGAAGGCCCAGTGTCCTGAGGCCCAGGCTGCGCGGCCATGCCACTCTGAGTCCTCGGGAAGGGGTGGAAGCCTGCGCGCCGAAGGCCGGCGGTCCGCGTTCCCGCCGCCAGTGCTGAGTTGCAGGCGCGGCCCGCCCCCACGTCCTCCGCGCCCGGGGGTCACGCTCAGACCGCGCTGGTGACCTGGCCTCCAGCCCCGCTCCGGCCCGAGGTCCAGGTCTGGCGCCGCATGCAAGCAGAGCCCGGGAAGAGAACCCCAAAGAAGAGACCAGACTGACCTTGGGCCCCGGCGAGGAAGAGGCCGTAGGGGCTGGGAGAGCCAGAGAATAGGGTAATCCCGGGAGGGCACACCCAGAAAGTACAGCAAACTGCCGGATGGGGTGGAACAGCAATGCGCTCGCAAAGCCTGCTCACCGCGGGTCAGTGCTGTGGTCCCTGAGTGCGCCCGGGCTTTGCCTTGCGCCGCCGGTACACGCTCGCCTGTGGGCCTGGGGACACCAAGAAAGGCAGGGCTCCGCACTCAGGCTGCCCCAAACTGTTAAACTATGCACAAAGGGAGCCAGGCCAGAGTCTACTGAGTTTTCCAGGCCCAGAGAAGACTCCTTCGCCCTCTGTGTACAGAGACGGAAGCCGCGGGGCCCTCAGGAGGCGTGTGGCGGCTGAACCCAAGCCAGGACTCGCGTCCCGCCTGCCCTCAGAGGCAAGTAACTGGGCATCTCGCCCCGGACACACGAGGCGCTCCTATGGGCTCCTCTCCCCTGCGCTGGAAGGTGGGGGGCCTGGCTGGATTCACAGCGAAGAAGCGAACACTGAAGGGTCTCAGACTCCTTTCTCAGCACCTTCCCCCCACCCCAACGCCGGTCATTCCTTAAGGCTAAGGTTCCTGAAGCCCGACTCCCCGAGTGCCGAAAAAGGCTCAGTTCTCCAAGTGAAAACGTGCAGGCGCCTCCTGCCGAGGCGGCCAAGTTTGACAAACAGCGCCTCCTGGGGTGAGGAGAGCAGAGTGCCGCAGCGCAGCCGAGAGCCGAGCCGCCGAGGCTCCCACCTACCCCCGGGCAGGTGGCGGCCGTGGCTCCCCGCCCGGCTTCAACAGCTGGGCCGCGGCTCCTGCGCGTCGGGCGCACCTAGGCCTCGCTGACCTCGTGACCCCAGGGGCGCGCGGAAACGTCCACCGGCCGCCTGGTCCTAATTGTCGCTCACGTGTGTCTGCGAGAGTCAGGCCCAGCCGGGCACTGGGAACAAGGCCCAGGCGGCGAGCACCGCGCCCACACCCTTGCTGGAGAGAAACGCCCGCTCCAAGTGCCGGGCCCCGCGGGGGGCAGCGGGCGCCACCCGGAACTCGCTCGATCGTCTCCCTGGAAAACCTAGCTCCACGCGGGGCCGAAAATGCCGGGCGCACCTCGGCGTGCAGCCAGCGAAAGTAGAAAGGAAGTGGTTGATTATTGTCTCCTTGTCCTAACTTTTCTCTGGTCCTTTCAGTCACTTTGGCTAACCCCACGTCCTGAGTCAGCCCTGGGGGCTCCTCAGCCAGAGCGAGACTCCAGAATCAAACACTTGCTTTCTCCGAGCCGGGCTTCTCCCAACGCACCTTGCAACCTTAAAGGCTGCCTCTCCGCCAAAAGCTGGGAAGGCTACCCGAGCTGGGAAAGAAGGCTGATGCGTGGCGGGGTCCCTCGGATACGAAAACGCACAGTGGTTTAACGAGCTGCGTTCAGCGGCGCCCCAAGGCAATCCGGCAGGATGAGCCAGAGCCGGCGCCCGGGACGCGGATTCCGCGCCCGCCCGCCCCCGCCGGTTTACAGAGCAAACTTTCCCCGGAGTTGTTTCTACATGGAACGGCGCACGGAGTGCGCCAATCAACACCTAAACACACCCAAACTGTAGAAACACGGATCGATCAGATAATTTCAAATATTATAATTGGCTTTAATTAAACACACTGCGTTCTAATTAACTCTGAAATTTTAGCATGCTTTGGGACACTGGTGTCTGATTTGATATTGTCAGTCCAGATGTCCTAATAAAATTCAATCCTCCACTCAAGACTTCAATATTCACTAAGAACAAAATGCAAATTAAATGTAAAACCTAAAGTATCGCCAAAGGTATAATCAAGAAAGGTGTCTCAAAACTTCTCACTTTTTATTACGCAGTAGTTTAAAAATGCAGATTACATCCTAACAAGACCTCTCCAGCACACCATAAATCTTAACTCTTTCCTGGACGGAGATGGAGTGCCCTGTCACTGGCTTAAAGGTAAAGGAGGGGGACAGCCAGACCCCACAATGGAACTGAACATCCTCATCCGGAAGCTAACGGAGCGCAAAAGTTTGCCAATGAAATTCTGGTTTTAAACATGGGTTTGCTAATACGGGCAAAGGAGTTGGGGTGGTAGAGAGCCAAGGGGCGGAGGCAAACGGGATGGCAAGGGATTGACATCCTTCTCTGCCGCGACTCTTGCCCACTCCTTGGTCACACCTTAACGCAGCTTGTACACATCCCTTCCCCCGCGCAAAAGTGGGGAGGTGGGTGGCAGAGGCCAGGCCTGGTCAGTCCGCTTGGGGAATTATCTCAGCTGCGGGGTCTGGGATGTCGAAGCTGGGAGGGAAGAGAGAGCACACTGCCCTTGGACAGAAATGTGTCAAGCCCTCCTCCCCTCCTGCTTGCACAAACCATTTCGCCCACATTCTCGAGACTTCTAAGGGATCCGAGCCGACGGACCGGGTCGGGAGGCGTGTGGCGGCAGGACTGCCCCTCCCGGGAAGCCCGGCGCAGGCTACGCAGGGGGTGAGCCTTTGGCGACACATTTGGCCGAGACTTGATTCTTTACCAATGGGAGGGTCTGATAAATTTACAGTAAAGAATGAGCCCCGTTAAAAGGATGCTATTCTCACATTAAACGTTTATGTTTTCCATACTAATGGAGTCACTTAAAGCTGTTAATTAATTTAACTTTTTAAAAAGGCCACACTGTGGAAATTTGCATTTTCTTTAGGATATTGAAATGAAGAGAAAACTCCTGGGCGGCGAGGCTGCCCAGGGCATAGCTGGGGGCCATGCAGAAATAAAAACAGATAAAGAAAAGAAGAAAGAAAGAAACCCGCTTCTCTTCTAGACTATTAATAAGCAATTTGTCCCGCTGAAATTTACATTGCAAAGCACAGTGCACCGGCAACCGTGGCGGCAGAGCGGGCTTGGGCTTGGGCGGTGCATCTCGCGCGGGGCGCGAGCGGCCTCTGGGCCGTCCCGGCCGCCCTCGGGAGTGATCGGTGGGCAGCTTTGAACTTGAGTCCTTGCTGACAAACGGCCGACCCTCACGCGTATCTGCACCCCGGTGCCATGCCTGGGCCGCGCTCCTGGAGAGCCAGAACTGGGGCTGCGCCGTCGCCACCAGGTCAGGGCCGAAGCCAGACTGGGGTCTCTCGAGGGGAACCCCTAGGCTCCCGGGACATCCCGGATTCACGGACCCCCATCTTCCCCCAAATACTGCCCAGGCCTTAAATTTACAATGCCAACAATAAGCTTAAAATTTTTGCCATTGAGCCGTGCGGCCCCGATCCAAGTCCACTGCTAGTGAGGAGCCTTGCGCTCCACGCCCGCCCCGCGCCCCCGCCCGCTCCCCCGCCCGCGCGCGGCCCGGCGGAGCGCGGCTCCCGAGCCTAGCGTGGGGCCAGGGCGCCATCTACGGGCGCCGCGCGGCTCCGGGCGCCGCCGCCTCCTCCCTCTCCCGTTCCAGAGCCCGCTCCTCCTCCCGCCGCCGCCGCCCGCGCTCGCCCTGCGTCCGCACCGCGACGCCTGCCACTTATCACAATTACCCGGCGCTCCCCGTGCCATTTTGCTTATGAAACATTGATTGTTAGATATTCGAACTTTTAAGCACTATATTAAAACTTTGAAATGAAGGCGCTCTTCTGCTTGCGATTTTTAGGCACCCGATTAAAAGACATGAAATGTAAAGATAATGCAATTTGATTTGTTAGTCTAACTCCGATTTGAGACTTGATGTCCCCAAAGACCAGGCAAGCTTTTCCCCTTTATTTTTATTAAAACATCAATCTACGCTGGAGCTGGGTGAACTCGGTTTCACCTGGAGAACATAAAATTCTCCATACCAGAGAAATAAGCACCTTTCATAAATCAGCGGTATTCCTGACACATCGATCAATTTTTGGTTGTTAATCCGAAAGGAGGAGTTTTAATTGCTTCCTGCGTTCTCTTCCAGGCACCTCGGCGTTTCGACCCCTCCCTCCTTCCCTCCAAGGGTCTCACTTTGTATTGGGGGGAGGGGCGGGTTTTGAAAAATCCGGGGTCCTTCCAGTAAATCCCAGAACCCCCAATCTCTGCCCGCGCCCGTGCGCGCCTCCTTCGCGCCGAGGGCCCCCAGCACGCGCTCACCTCCCCTCAGCCCAGCCAGGAAGGCCTCGAGGAGAGGCCACCCGGAGCCCGCGAGGCCGCCCAGGCAGTGCTCGCCGGCCGCCAAGACGCTGGCCAGGGCGCGGCGCAAAAGTTCACTGCGAGGCCAGTCCCGGAGTGCCGCCCACGGTCCCGGGCTCCCGGGTCCCCCAGCTCCGCCGCGCGCCTCCGCCGCAGCCCCGGCCCGCGCTCCCGCAAGGCAAGGGGAACGCACCCCGGCTCGGGGATCCCGCAATGCGCGCACGAGCCCCCTGCACCCACCGCCCGGCGGCCCGCGAAGCGCGAAGTTCAACTTTCCTGGCCCTTGGCCTCCGATGGGGACGGGCTGGGGCGAGGAGCCCCCGACGGGACCCCGAGCAGCCCCCACGCGCTTACCTCCGCCACTCATTCGACGGGCGTCGCGGGGCGCCCTGGCCGCGAGGTGTCGGCGGCGCAGGGCGGCGGGCCGGGAGGGCGTGCGGCGCGGCGCCTTCCCACGTTCCCACCTCCCGCCCTCCCGGGAGAGCCCACGGGCCCGGCCGCGAGCGCGCCAGTGCGCACGCGCCGCGCTGCCTTCCACCGCGGGAGGCGGCGGCGCGGCAGGGGCCGGGCGGGGGCGCGAGGAGGTGCCCGCAGGCGGCCCCGGGGCCGCAGCTGTGCCCCGCGCTCGCCGCCGGGGGCAGGGACCCCCGGGGCGCCCCCTGGCCGGACGCGGGAACCCTCCGTGGGGAGACCCTTTGGCCGGACCGGAGCCCCGCTCGTAACCTGCGTCTCTAACCTGCTTTGGCCAAAAGCGCGCCAGGGCCGGGACACCTGTCCTGAAGCGAGTCCCAGGCCCTGGGAGACCTAAAACCGTCGGTGTGGACGCGTGCACCCTTCCAAGTGGAGGATGGCGCGGGGTCCCTCGGGCCTTTCTGATAATATTGGAGAGGGGACAACTTCCTTGGAGGCTAGATGCTACTAAAAATCTGGTGAGAAGCATTCTTCTGCCTGGTGGTCACAATGAACTGGAGGAGGCAAGAGATATTCCACAAAGGGGGAGAGGGGCCAAGATTCTCCACCGTCAAAGAAAATGCCTGGCCCTCTCCAAGTGAGCTCTGAGCTCAGGGCATCTTCAGCTGACGTGCTTCTGCACCTCTTGGAGAATGAGGCCAGGCAGCCCTGACCATGCTACTTCTGCCTTTGGCATCACCTGGCAAATGACCTGACATGGCCCCTTTGCCATGGACATCTGGAGCTGCTCTGTAGGCAAGAAATGGGGTCAGGCGGGCGTGCTCGCATCCCAGACCCTTTGGCTGGCTCTGGGGTTGGAAGGAGCTGACCTGTAAGGAAAACTCCAGTCCTTCCCTCCCCTCCCACATGGCTGCTTGTTTCTATAATATGCCCCTTGGCCAAAAACCGGGACCTGTCTCCTACTAATTCTTATCTACCTGCTTCCTCAAAACAGAAGTGAAGTGCAATGCAGATACCTAAATAAACACAACTTTCACAGCGCCGAGGCTGTCTCCAAGCACCAGTGCGCTGGAATGTGACCCTCACCCTCCATCATTTATTGCTTTTTCTCGCTTGTTCCTTGCTCCTAGATTTGTTTTGTACTCTTTATTTCAACCTTTTATAGTGAAAGTTGAATGTGCTGAATCATGAAATCTTACTGGAAGGAAAAAGTTATTTTGGGCCATTTATTTAGTAAAAAGCACTCTAGAGAACGCAACCCAGAAACGTGCTTTATTGTGATAGCTTAATGTAAGAAAAGAACTAAATAACTAATATTTCCCCCTTGTCATCTTCACTTGGGAATCATTTTCAGTGTGAGCCAGCATGAAACCATTTAAGCAAATATGCAGTATTTTAAGATATAAAATTACCCATGTTTTTCGTTGCAGCTCATGTGTGTTAGATGTTATGTGCCAGGACCCAAGACAGATAGGCACACACACAGAAAAGTTGGAGGATATGTCCTGGTCACACTGCAACTCCAGCCCTAGTGCCAGACTCCAGAGCTCTGGTCTTCACAAGGTGCCACCACGTGTAGCTTCAGAGGCAAAGGGGGCTGGATTCCAGTATCTTGAACTCACTTTGCAAATGTGGAGCATTGAAATGGCCTTTGCTCAATCAGCATGGCCAGATGGGCTGTGGAATGACATGGAAGAGGCTGAGGGGATAAATCCCATCCTCCAATGATGGCTAGGAGATCCTTCATTGTCCAACTCTCCTCCACACTGTTTCACACCGAGTTCCCACGCCACTGCTCTACAGTCTTGCCTGTTCCCTGCACCCCCGAAGGCTGCCATCGCTGGGCTCCTGTCTCCAAATGTGCCCATGAGCCTCCGCTGCCCCGAAGTACCTGCTGCACCTCTCTCTTCCTGAGCTGCTGCTACAGAATGGAGCCTGGACCTCCCCTTGGTGGTCCCGCAGGGGAGATACAGATAGACAGTTCAGGAATGAGAGACAGATGAAGAGCATTTGGCCACGGAGGTAATGATTCTGGCGTCAGGGGCCTGGGAGAGGAATGGCGTTGGTTAGGTGGGTGCCTGGGGGTAAAGACCTGATCTGATGGGATGGTTGGAGGAAGCCCATCATTTTTATGGGCAAGAGAAACTCAGAGAGCTCAGCCATTGACAGGCCTCATTAACCCACAGCCTCGTTTTCACGTACAAGTAACAGCACAGAGGTCTCCTTAAGTAGAAACGATCAACTACTTTCTCTGCACCTGACTTACCTGTATACAGTCATTGCTGCCCCCTTCACTGCCCTCCCTTCTCCCTCAAATATTCTTTGGGCTGGGCGAGGCTGTGTGTGCGGTGGTGAGCAAGGCCCTGCCCACATGCAGCTGGAGGTTCAGTGTGACAATTAGACAAGTGAGAGTGTGACAGGAAACAGCTTGGTGATGTTTGCATCGGCATAGCCTTCCATAGATCTGACAGTTAAACCCAATTCTCCCAGGCACATAAAAATCAATGTCCATTTCATCTGTCCTGGTCCACGTATGTGTGTTTTGTCACTGGCCCCTGTACCTAGAAACGCAAATTCACAAACGTCAATATTCAAACCCGTTCCAATATTTACTTTAGTCTCTTCACCCATAACAAGCAATGTGCCTTATGGCCACTGCTAACCAGCCGGCATGGCAAGTGGGGGACAAGGCGGAGACTTAAATGTACCCAGATAGTACAAGCTAGTCCAAGGGTATGGGGGGTGCAGGGGCTCTGTCCCCAAAACTTTGCAGAGGTGAAACTCGGCCACCCAACCCAGAAGTCAGAACTTGATCCTGGCTGTTCTCGGAGCACCACTCGTTTCAGGGATTGTTTGTTTCATTTGCAGGTGTGACACGTGTCTTCACGCGGATTTCCCCCGAGAGAAACTCCTGAAGCCAGGGCCCACCTGTTCCATCATCTGGTTTATTAGTTCGTAGCATGGAGCTGGGGAGACATGGGGACTCAGTAAATCCTTCCTCAATTAATACTGATGTGATTCCATTGTAGAGCCTTCATATTGTGGAAAGATTCAAACGCACACGTATCTTGATAGAACGGGAAGATAGAAACTACTCTCAGAACATTGTCCACTCCTCTTCCTTTCTTACAGGGGAAAATACGTTAATTAAAAAGGCAGCTGCCTTGGTCAAAGATGCTGTGATGCTTTGGGACATCTTTGCCCTTGCCTCTCACTGGAGTGACCTGGGCGAGGGTGACAAAGAAGACAACCCACTGTCTGTATAGGACCACCAGGAAAAGGACCCCTTGTGGGCATTGGGGTGGGGGGAGTGAGGACCCTCAGGGCTGAGTCCTGCCTGGGCAGCGGTGAGCAGCTAGCTGCCCGCAGGACAGTAAGCCAGCCAGGGATGACAGGAACTGCTTTCCAGTGCACTTCCTTCTGGGATGTTGGTTTTGGGATGAGACCCGCTTCTCCAAATTGGGGAGATGCACCTTGGGCTCTTGGGGCAGACCTCCCCAGGAGACTGAAGTCAACTGTGGAGACTGTTTTCAAAGTGTAAAGGGAGGCAATACACCCCTTGCCAAGACATCTCTGCTCCCCCAGCTCCACTGCTGGGGTTTAAGGGAACATAACATGATTCTGTCTAATTGTGATTCATGGGGGAATTCCCAGGGTGGGAGGTGAAGTTTCCAATGAAAGGTGTGGGGACAGCAGAGCGGTCCCTCACTAACTGTCCCGACTCCCCCAGCTCTGGGGCCACTGGAGATGCAGCTGTGGGGTGAGGGGTCCCACTCAGGTGCTGGAATGTAGGAGGAAGAATGTGACAGCTGGCCTCCCAGGGACTGAGCAAATCTGAATCACAGACCAGTGGCAGGATCCCATCAAGCGGACAGAAAACGGTCCCCATTTGCCTTGTCATGGAACAAAGGAGTGGCAAGCAAGCGTGGGAACCCTTGAGAGTTAGCTTGGGGCTGGCGGAGCAGCTGGGCTGGCCTTGGTGGGGGCGGAGGATCAGGGTGGGGTGGTAATTAGGGGGACCATGAGAAGAGTCTCCTCTCAATAAAACTCAGGGTCCCCACTGCACGTGTTCTAGAACAGGGCCACAGCCAAGGAGCAGCATAAGAACAAGGAGACTCCTGAATGTGATCACAGCAGATGTAAACCTGCTAAAGAATATTTTCTCTGCGGACATTGAATCCATTTTGCTTGTTTACCAAGTGTATCTCCGCAATGTCTTTTCATACCATGAATTCTACTAAAAAGAAAATAAGCCATTAAAAAATGTAAATCACGTACTACTTGTATTTAATTTTTAAACTATCAGAAGAACTTTCTAACGAATTCTTTCCAGTCCTGTGTTCTCATCTCTGACAAGACTGACAGGCATGGGATACTATGGAAGTCAGTTCCTCACCGGGTTGGTAATGGCACAGCCCTGGTGTGGGGGCAGAAGTCTAGAGAGGTCCCGGAGGTTTCAGTGCTGTGGTAATCCAGGTACTGCTGGGAAGAGACTTTGCAGACGGAATTAAGATTCCTAAACAGCTGACTTTGGGAGATTATCCTGGACTCTCAGGGTGTAATCACATGAGCCCTTAAGAGCAGATGGGGAAGGAAGCAAGCCAGCGGGACGCAGCAGGAAGGGAGCCAGAGGAGAGACGGGGCAGAAGAGAGGCCAGAGAGAGTCAAAGCATGAACGAACTGGGTCTGCTATTGTTGGAAGGGCCACATGGAAAGCAGGAAGCGGGCGCAGGCAGCTTCTGAGCAAAGCTGACCCCAGCTGACAGCCAGCAAGGAAACAGGACTTCAGTCCTACAACCCCAGGAACTGAATTTAGCCCCAAATCAGAATTATCTTGGATGAGGACCCCAGGTTCCAGATGAGAACACAGCCAGGCTGACAGCTTCATTTATTTAGCCTTATGAGATCCCAGCAGAGGACCCAGTCGAGCCCACCCAGGCATCTGACCTGCAGAACTGTGAGACAGTAAGTGGGGTTGTCCAGATTTGTTGTGATTTGTTACAGCAACAACAATGAATACACCCACCTTTGAAGGTGGATGCTCCTCACACAGTGTATCAGTGGTTGCCATGGTAATGCTGCTAACAAACCTTCCCCAACTCAGCATCTTAAACAATAGCCATGCTCCTCACATGTCCCTGTAGGTCAGCTGGGGCAGCTCTGCTGATGTCAGCCCAGCTGGTTGGTTCTGGCCAGGTGTGGCTTCACCACATGGGGCAGGAGCAGTGGACTCTCCCAGCAACTCTGGGGATGGGCTGCCTTGTTCTCTGTGGGCTCCCTGTTCTCTGTGGCCACAGGCTAGTGTAGATCTGTTCTGAGGGGTGGAGGCCAGGTGGGCATCACCAGCGCCAGGGAAGAAGGCTAACCCAGCCTCCCAGCCACAGAGTGTGGGGAGATGCACATCGTCCCCACTGGGATGCCACAGGTGACGGGGAGGTGGTGACACAAACCATGGGAAGGAAGAAGCAAACCACAGACACAGGGCTGAATATAAGGTTGCACTTGGATTTTCTGCTGCATGGAGGATCAGCACCCCTAACCCCTGTGGTGCTCAAAGGTCAACTGTACTCTTCTCTATTGTTCCTGCTAAGTACAGCCCAAAACTTGGGATCTTACATGTAAAACAAATATGAAAAGACTGTAAAAGGTGCAAGGAGAAGAAAGACCATCTGGAGATCTTGAGACCCACGGAGCCACATAGTGGTGATTTTCTTCAATTTTTTTTTTTGCCTCATATATCTCAGACTTGGAGCTGAAGTTATTGGTGGTCCATAAATACCAATGGTGTGGACTTTTTAAGATGCTGATCCCTCTAACTAAAGGACTGGGAAAGGGGCAGCCTAGTAAGGCAGAGAACTTTTGGACAATCACTGCTCTATTCCAACCAAATACCATGGAAAGCTGTGCCCCATCTCACCCACACCAGCAAGGGCCAAGTGGGGAGCCTAAACTCTCACCCTCAAGAAGCTGTAAGAAGACACCTCAATGGAATGGTGTCAGAAGAGGTTCCCAGTAGGAACAGGGCCCATCCCAATGTGGAGGCCATGTGGAGAGCAGTATGAGGCACTTCTAACCCTCTGAGCTAGGAAGTATCAGTGGGGACTTCATGGGCAGCCAGAACTCCTACCTCCACCTGGAAGTAATGAGTGCCAGTGGCGGCTGAGAGGTAAACCTGGACATCCAGCCCCCACCTGGCAGTAATGAGGTGTGATACCTTCCTCTTCCGTTGCCAGAGCAGTATATGAGGAAGCCGACCAAAACAGAAAGTTTAAAAAAGATTCAGAGTCTTATGACATAACAACCAAATGTCCAGGTTTCAATCGAAAATCACTTGTCATACTAAGAACCAGGAATATCTCAAGCTGATTGAAAAGAGACAATCAATAGTTGCCAACACTGAGATGAGATGCTATAATTATCTGACAGAGATGTACAGTAGCCATCATAAGAGTGCTTCAATAAGCAATTACAAATATGCTCAAAACAAATGAAAAAATGGAAAGTATCAGAAAAGAAATCAAAGGTTTTAGAAAAGAAACTGAAGATACAAAGAACCAAATGAAACTTATTGAAATGAAAATTTGGTAACTGAAATTTAAACCTCAATTGATGGGCTCGATAGCATAACTGAGGAGCCAGATGAAAGACTCAGTAAGCTAAATCAAAGCAACAAAGGAAACAGATTTTAAGAAATAAACAGAGCCTCGGGAACATGTGGAATTATAACTAAAGGTCTAACGTTTGTGTTACTGGAGTCCCCAAGATGAAGAGAATGAGGACAGAGTTGGAAAAGCACTTGGCAAAAGACATAAACTTACAGATTCAACAAAATGAGTGAATCCCAAACAGGATAGACCCAAGGAAATACACACCAAGACACATGACCGTCAAACCTCTGAAAGCTCAAACAAAGAGAAGCACACTGAAAGCAGTGAGAGAAAGACACCTTACCCACAGGGGAAAAGTAAATTTTAATGACAATGGATTTCTCACCAGAAACTATACAAGCCAGAATGTAATGGCAAAAAAATTATCTTAAGTGTTGAAAGAAAAGAACTGTCAATCCAGAATCCTATATTCAGAAAAAAATATCCTTCAGGAATAAAAGGGAGATCAAGACATTCTCAGATGAAAGACACTAAAAAGAATGTCTTGCCTTATACCTACCCCCAAAAATGATTAAAGGAAGTTCTCTAAATGAGAAAGAAACAGTAAGAGAAGGAACTTTGGAACATACAAAGAGATAAACATAAAAACACAATAGTTCACTCAAAATGGAATTCTAAAAAGTGTTCAAGTCCCAAAAAACAAAAGTCCAAATCCAGACAGCTTCACAAGTGAATCCTACAAAACACTTAAAGAAGAGTTAACACCTATCCTTCTCAAACTGTCCCAAAAAATTGAAGAGGAAGGAATGCTTCTGAACTCATTCTACAAGGCCAGCATCACTCTGATACCAAAACCAAAGATACCACACAAAAAAAGAAAAAATTATAGGCCATTATCACTGATTAACATAGATGCAAAAAGCCTCAACAAAATAGAGGTAGCAAACTGAATTCAACTACACATTGAAAGGATCACATACCGTAATCAAGTAGGATTTGTCCCAGGATACAAAGAAGGTTCAATATCCAAAAAGCAATCAATGTGACACACCACGTTAACAAGTTGAAGAATGAAAATCATTAGTTATCTCAATGGATGCAGAAAAAGCTTTTGACACAGTTCAACATTCACTTAGGATAAAAAGTGGGCATAGAGGGAACATACCTCAACATAAAAAAGGCCATAGATGACAAACCTACAGCCAAAATCATACTCAACAGGAAAAGCTGAAAGCACTTCCTCAAAGTTCAAGAAAAAGACAAGTATGCCCACTCTTACCCCCTTTTTTTAAACACAGTATTGGAAATCCTAGCCATAGCAATCAGGTAAGGGAAAAAAAGAAATACAAATTTGAGGAAAGAAGCAAAACTGTCCCTGTTTGCAGATGACATGACAGTATATATTGAAAATCCTAAAGCCACTACCAAAAAATATATAGAATTAATAAATGAATTCAGCAAAGTTGCAGGATACAAAATTAAGACACAGAAATCTGTTGCATTTTCACACGCTAATAACAAACCATCAGAAAGAGAAATTAAGAAACAATCCCATTTACACTTGCATCAAAAAGAATAAAATACCTAGGAATAAATCTAACTAAAGAGGTAAAAGACTCTGAAAACTATAAGACATTGATGAAAAAAAGATGAAGATGACACAAACAAATGGGAAGATATACCATGCCCATGGACTGGAAGAATTAATGTTGTTAAAATGACCATGCTACCAAAGGCAATCTACAAATTCAATGCAATCTCTATCAAAATGGCATTTTTCACAGAAGTAGAACAAATAATTCTAAAATTTATGTGAAAACATAATAGACCCTGTATAGTCAAAGCAATCTTGAGAAAAAAGAACAAAGCTGGAGGTCTCATACTACCTTCCTGATTTCAAACTATATTGCAAAACTACAGTAGTCAAAACAGTATGACTGACACAAATACACATAGACCAATGATACAGAATAGAGAGCCCAGAAATAAACCCACACAATTATGGTCAAGTAACCTAAGACAAAGGGGGCAAGAATACACAATGGAGAAAAGACAGCATCTTCAATAAATGGTGTTGGAAAACCTGGACAGCTACATACAAAAGACTCAAACTGGACTGTATTCTTATATCATATACAAAAATAAATTCAAAATAGATTAAAGACTTAAATGTAAGACCCGAAACCATAAAAATCCTAGAAGAAAACACAGACAGTATGCTCTTTGACATGGGTCTTAGCAATACTTTTTGGGATCTTTCTCTTCAGGCAAGGGAAACAAATGCAAAAATAAACAAATGGAACTAAAGTAAAAAGCTCTTTCACAGTGAAGGAAACAACAAAACAAAATGGCAGCCTACTGAATGACAGAAATATTTGCAAATGATATATGCAATAAGGGGTTAATATCCAAAATTACAAAGAACTCATACAATTAAACATCAAAAAACACAACCTGACTAAAACATGGGCAAAGTATCTGAATAGACATTTTCCCAAAGACATAGAGACGGCCAATCAACACATGAAAAGATATTCAACATCACTAATTATCAAAGAAATGTGAATCAAAACCACCTTGAGATACCACCTCCCACCTGTCAGAATGGCTGTTGTTAAAAAGAAAGCAAATGGCAAGTTTTGGTGAGGATGTGGAGAAAAGGGAACCCTTCTGCATTGTTGGTGGGGATGTAAACTGGTGCAACCATTATGGAAAGCAGTATGGGGATTCCTCAAAAAAACAAAAATAGGACTACCATATGATCCACAATTTCACTTCTGGATATTTATCAGAAGAAAATGAAAACATTACTTTGAAAAGATATGTGCACCCCAGTGTTCACTGCAGCATTATTTATTACAGCCAAGATATGGAAGTAACATAAGTGTCCACTGAAAGACAAATGGACAAAGAAGATGGATATATACACAATGGAATATTAGGAATATTGCTCATTCATAAAAAAGTGAAATCTTGCCATTTGTAACAATATGGATGGATCTAGAGGATATTGTCCTAAGTGAAATAAGTCAGACAGAGAAAGACAAATACCATATGATCTCATTTACACATGGAATCTAAAAAACAAAAGGAAAGCAGAATCGTAGATAGAGAACAAACAGGCGACTGCCAGAGGGGAGGGAAGTGGGGAGCGCAAAACAGGTGAAAGGTGTTAAAAGGTGCAAACTTCCAGCAATAAAATAAATAAGCCACAGGGATATAATAAACAGCATAAGTAAATATAGTCAATAATATTTTAGTAAATTTGTATGAGGACAGAAGGTTACTAGACTTATTGTGGTCATCATTTCATAATGTATGCAAGTGTCAAATCACTATGTAGTAAATCTAAAACTAACATAATATTGTACATCAACTGTATTTCAATAAAATATAAAAAATTAAAATTAACTAACCTATTAATTAAAAGTGTTTAAGTAACCCATAGGAAGATAGAAAAAATAAAAAGCAGAGGGAATAAACTGAAAACAAAATTAAAATGGCAAACTTAAGCCCTGCTATATCAAAAATGACATTAAATGTAAATGGTCTAAGTACACCAGTAAAAAGGCAGAGATTGGCACGTTAAAAAACATGACTCAACAATATGCTGTCTACAGGAAACTCACTTCAAATACAATGATACAGGTAGGTTGAAAGTAGAAGGATGGGAAAAAGATGGATTGTGTGAAAATTAATCAAAAAGAAAGCAGGACTGCCTATATTAATATCAGATAAAGTATATTTCAGAGCAAAGAAAATCACCAGAGATAGACAGGGACATTATATAGCGATAAAAGAAGACACAGCAACTGATGAAAGAAGACACAGTAATGATGGATGTGTCTGCACCAAAGAAACATCTGCATAACATGTAAAGCAAAGACTGATAAAAACTGAAAGGAGAAATAGGCAAATCTATAATTGCACTTGGAGAGTTTCTCAATGATTAATAGGGCACTTCAACAGAAAATGAGCAAAGGTGATTTTGGACGTGGAAGAACTCAACTACACCATCAATCAACAATTCAATCCAGTTAGGATCTAATTGACATTTATAGAACATTCCATTCAACAATGGCATTATACACATTCTTTCCAAGTATCCATGAAACATATACCAATAGAGACCCTATATTCTGGAACATAAGACAGAGCTCAACAAATTTAAAGGAATCAAAAACCTACGGTGTTTTGCCTGACCACAAATGAATGAAACTAATATTCAGTAAGAAAATAATCTTCCTACACTTGGAAACGAAACAATGCACTTCTAAATAATCTCATGAGCCAAATAATGTTTTCAGTGAAATTTTAAAAGTAATGCATTGACCTAAATGAAAATGAAAAAAAATTATGTATTAAAATGTGTGGAACACAGCTAAAGCATTGCTGGGGAAAAAAATGCATCGCATTAAATACACACATTAGAAAAGATGCTGGACCAAGCGAATATTCACAGGCAACCGCGAATGGAGGTCTCACATCTCATACAAAAGTGAATTCAAAATGGATCCTGGACTTAGAGTAAGATGGAAACCTACAAAACTTTTAGAAATAAACATGGAGAAAATCTTGGAGATCTAGGGTAGTAAAAACATTCTTAGACTTGTCACAAAAGCACAACCCATAAGTAGAAAAAAATAGGTAAACTGGATTTTTTATATATGTTGGGAAAGGTAGTCTCTTACTTGTAGTCTTTCAACTCCCCGGCCCACTTGGCCACATAAGAATGGGCCTCGGCAACAGGCACATGAAAAAATGCTTGGTATTGCTAATTATCAGAGAAATGCAAATCAAAACTACAATAAAGTATCACCTCACACCAGGCAGAATGGCCATCATCAAAAAGTCTACAAATAATAAATGCTGGAGCGGAAGTGGAGAAAAGGGAACCATTCTACACAGCTGGTGGGAATGTATTTCGGTGCAGCCGTTATGGAAAACAGAATGGAGATTCTTCAAAAAACTAAAAATAGACCTACCATATGATGCAGCAGTCCCACTCCTGGGCATGTACCCAGAGGGAACTCTAATTCAAAAAGATACACACACCCCAGAGTTCATATCAGCACTGTTTACAACAGCCAAGACATGGAAACAACCCAAATGCCCATCAACAGATGACTGGATAATACAGATGTGGTGTGTACACACACACACACACACACACACACACACACACACACACACACACACACACACACATACATACATACATATACATACACTACTCAGCCATAACAGGAATAAAATAATGCCATTTGCAGCAACATGGATGGACCTGCAGATGATCATTCTAAGTGAAGTAAGCCAGAAAGAGAAAGAAAAATACCATATGATATCGCTTATATGTGGAATCTAAAAAAAAAGACAAAAAAGAACTTATTTACAAAACAGAAACAGACTCACAGACATAGAAAACAAACTCATGGTTACCAAGGGTGAAAGGGCGTGGGAAAAGATAAATTGGGAGTTTGAGATTTGCAGATACTAACTACTACATATAAAATAGATAAACAAGTTTCTTCTTTATAGCACGGAACTATATGCAATCTATTGTAGTAACCTTAATGAAAAAGAATATGAAAACGAATATATATATGTTCATGTACGACTGAAGCATTATGCAGAACACCAGAAACGGACACAACGGTGTAAACTGATTATACTTCAATTTTTTTTTAAATGGGCCTTGGACCTGGAACACTTCCTCATCAAGAGACAAAGGGCCTGCACAACCTTGCCAGACTTGCCACCCTGTGTTTCGGACTCAGTGTGTGCTCCTGTGTTCTGCTTAGTTACCTGGCCAGCCCCACTATGGTACTGTCCCCTGCAGGGAGGGGACAGGGCCCTTCCGATGCAGCACAAGAGGGCCGCGTGCAGCCAGTGGCCCTGCATCTGCTGCCGGGAGGAGCCTGCTGGCGTGGGACTGACACCTGCTCCTAAAGCAGATCTGGCTGAGTCTCTTCTCTGTGTCAGAAAAACGCTGTTCCGTGCAGGGCTCATCTGTGCTGTGTCGTCCTTGGTGCCTCTGAGATCAGGATGCACTGGGCAGAGGTGCTCAGACTTCTCCTCCTGGTGGCGGTGCCACTTGCTGGACAAAATGTTTTAAAACTTGGTTTAAGCACTCATCTATTGAAACATCTGCACTGTTTCCTGGTTTTGGCTATTATGAGTGACGCTGCTACCAACATCCATGTGCAGGGTTCTGTGTGAGCATGAGTTTCTGCTCTGCAAAAGATCCTGGTAAGAAAAGGAAAGGATAAGTGACAGACTAGGAGGAAATATTTGCAGACTGAAAATCTGACAAAGGACTAGTTTCTAGACCATACACAGAACCCTCAAAACTCAACAGTAAAAGTGCACACCATCTAATGAGAAGATAAACTAAAGCTGTGAAGAAACGTTTCACCAAAGAGGGTCTACAGACAGCAAATGGTCCCATGAAAAGATTGCGACCTCATAGTCATTAGAGAAATGCACATTAAAGCCTCAGGGAGATACCATAACCTCCTATCAGAATGGCCAGCGTGACAACCAGTGGCGCACCGAGCGCTGGCGCGCACGCGGGAAAACCGCGTCGCTCACACGCGCCGGCGGGAAGGCGGCACAGCAGCACGCGGCACAGCAGCACGCGGCCGCTGCAGGAGACAGTTGGGCGGTTTCTTTAGAAACCCAACATGCACGCGCTCTGCAGGTGGCAGTTGCACCCCGGGCGTCATCCTGGAGAAAGGGAAGCTGACATCCACACAAATATGGGTACACGAATGTGGGAGCATCTCTGTTCACTGTAGCCAAAACCTGGAACAGCTCAGATGACCTTCAGCCAGGGAGCACTTCAGCTCTGCACGCCATACAGACGAAGGGAAGGAGAGACGTGCCGATGCACGTGCCAGCCTGGATGGATCGATGGCCAGAGCATTCTGCTGAGTGAGAAAACCCCAAAGCTCACACACAGGACGATTCCACGTACACGGCATTCTCGACATGACAGTTACAGAACTAGATGACGCGTCAGTGGTCCCCTGGGGTGCGGGCAGGGGAGAAGCATGGCTGTGAGAGGCACCAGGAGGGCTCCCCGTGCTGGTGGAAATGCTCTGTGCCCGGCCTCCGTCGCCCTGGGTCTCCTGGCCGTGGCGCTGCACCACCGCTGTGCAAGACGTCGTCGCTGGGGGAACCAGGTAGAGCGGACGTGGGGTCTCTCTGGATTATTCTTTATAACTGCATGTGCACCTGCACTGATCTCAACATTAAAAAGCGAGTTAAAAAGCTATAAGGTTCAGTAATGTTTCCTGAGCACCTGCTGTGGCGCCTTCCAGGTCCCACCAGAGCCCTGCAGGGTGTATGTTATTGTCATCTCGTTTTAGATGAGGACAGTGAGGCTTAGCGAGGACAGGCAGCTCCCCAGGGGCACCGGCTAGTGGTGTGGAAGCTGGGGTTCTGGCACAGGAAGCCGGTCCGACCCTTAGGTCCCCCCAACACACACCCCCAACCTCTGCAGCCTGGCCTCACACAGCCTGCACCCAGCCTTCAGTCTGGGCCCCACGAGGGCCGAACCCTCCCTCCCTGGCCCTGGCCCTGGGCCGTCCACGGATCTCACTCCAGCTTTGTCTGAAACGGCAGCATCCACTGCACTCAGTGACCTGCGCCCTCCTCTCACCCGGGCAGAGCCGTTCCTCCCCCAGCCACGTCCCTCAGCACTTGCCCGGGGCAAGTCCCCCTCCCCGGCATGACTCTGGCCACAGGCACCGCCTCCGCCTGCACGTGGGACAGGCCACTTGTGGGACAGGCCACAGGACCGACTCCTGGGAGTCAGCAGGCAGACACCCAGTGTCCTGCCCGGGCATGAGCTCCGAGGCCCGGGGGGACCACGCGCTCGGGCCTCCCGTGCTGAGGCCCTGCCGTTCCCACCTCGCTTGCCCACTGCCCTGCGGCGTGTCCCCGGTAAGCCTGCTGTGCTGGTCCACTGGCGGGGACGCCCCTGGATGGGCCCCCAGGAGCCTAATTCACGTCCAGGGCCACCCCCAGGCCCGGAAGGTGGCTGTTTCATGCAAGCTTCCTGCGGCTGCTGTAACGAATGACCACAAGCTGGGAGGCTTAGAACAACAGGGATTTGTTCCCGCACAGTCTGGAGGCCAGAAGTCTGAAATCGGTAGCACCGGGCTGAGGTCGGGGTCAGCAGGGCCAGGCCCCCTCAGGAAACCCCTTGCTTCTCCTGGCTTCTGGAGGCTGCCAGCTTCTTGGGCCTCATCCTCTGATCTCTGCCTCCGAGCTCAGGCGGCTTTCTCCTCATCTGTCTGCAAAAACCTACTGCCTCCACCTGCAGAGAGGCGCGGCCACGTTTAGGGCTCACCTCGACGGTCCAGGACATCTCCCCGTTTCCAGATCTTTAACCGCGTGTGCAGACACCCATGTTCCTTTCAAGGCAAGACGACAGATTCCAGGGGTGAGGACTTGACCTCTCTGGGGCAGCAGCAGTCAGCCCAGCACGCTCCCCCATCCACAGCTCCGGCCAGACTCCCCATCTCCTCCTGTCATCTTAATCTGAACTCACCACTCCCATCCTAAACTTGAACCACCATGAAAATTTTAACCACGGCTGAACCATCTATTCCGTTGTACAGGCCAGAAATCAGGCACTGTCTTCACCCTCACCTCTTCCTCCTCGACCTTCACACTGACTTGGCCCCCAGGCCCATCCATCTTGGCCCAGAGACCCCGGTGCACCTGTGGGGCGTGAGGTCAGTCGGGGTCATGGCTCGTTGACCAACAACTGCCCGGTGCCCCTGTGGGCTGTGTGCCCCCTCAGCCTCCTGCCAGGGCTCCTTGACTGCAGGTCCCTTCTCCACTCTGAAAAGCCAGTGGTCCCCACGCCGCCTCCCCCAACATCCCCCTACCAGCTTCTGTCCAGGCAATTCCATTCATACCCACCTCCAAAGCACTCTCCTGTCCCCCGAGACACGACTCATGACCCAGTGGTCACCTCAGGCCCGGGCCAAACTCTAAGCGGACCAGAGGACTTTTCTCCTGAATGTTACTTGTCACCTGGCTTCCCCAGGTCTGACGCTCCCATCCCTGTCACAGGCTGGCTTCTTCTGTTACTTTAAAGCACCAAAAAGCAGCCTCTTATAAACGACAGCCCTCTAGGTCCTTCTCTCTGTGTAGAGCCTGTCTGTCTTCTCTGCTGGAATATGTCCCACGACAGGGAAGCAGGTGACTCTGTGGGCCACCACAGCTGTCCCCAGTCTAATACATTGCACTGCATGCAGTAGGCACTTAATAATATCCACTGACTGGCTTTTTCATGTAACACTTTGTGGGCATTTTAATAATTAACATATCTTAACATTTTGATGTCCAGCCAGTTTTGCGCTGCACAGACATGCCCTGGCCCCCAGGGACGGACACACAGACTTTTCCACACCACACACAAAGCTTCAAGGAGCCCCTTGCCTTGAGCCGCTGGCTGTGTCTCTGCGCATTTCCCTGGGCGAGCGAGCCTTCTAGGAAGGCAATTACTGGCCTGAAGAGCTTTTGGTTCAAATCAGTAGCAGCTTCTTCCTAACTCAGCCCAGAGCAGGAAGAGCTGGCTGCCCGGCCTGAGCCTCTGACCCCAGTTCTGATGCTGCGGCCAGACAGCGCCTCCCCTGGCAGAAATGCCCTTGACTTCATAGGTGCACACGTGAGGTGTCATCGGCTTGACCTCACTGTCTGAGCTTCTCCTGGGGAACAGGCCTGGCCCGGCTGCCATCCTCCAGCCTGTGACTTGTCCTGTGTGTGAGTGTGCCAGCGACAGGCAAGTGAGCAGAGTGTGTGGGTGCTGTGATGAAAGGAGGGGCCCCCTGCCACAGGAGATCTCTGCACAAAGGCAAAAATCAGTTTCCTTGGACTTTACAAACAGTGCCTCCTCCTCACTTCTGGGAGCAGCCAGCCTATCAGCCACTCACACCTTAGTATGAACCTGTTGATCCTGTGCAGGCCCTCTCACAGCCTGGCAGCTTAGCAGCCTGCACACATACTTCAGGCCCACCCAGCTCTGCTGGTCCTGGGAGATTCTGGTTCCTCTGCCCAAAAGGAGACCCAGACTCAGTCCCGGCCCTGTGGATTTCAAAGATATCAGGGATCAAGAACAGATCCCTGAAGGACTTAGAGAAAAGAGAGGCTAACTGCAGAAGAATGAGGACCCAGTTAGCACCAGGCTTCTCTCGGTCAGGATGAGCCCAGAGAGCAGCGGGGCCAACCATGGGAGTCATTAGAAGAGCACTTTGAACTCAGAATCCGTCCTCAGCCAAGCCGCCAGTCACGTCTGGGGACAGGATCTCTGGATATGCAGACTTGGGGGACATACTCTGTTAACTCTCCTTTCATACTCTTCCTGAGAAAAATTTGCTTGAGGATGCACTCCAACAAAGGGATTCAAGGAAGAGGAAGGAGCAGAGTCCAAAAAACCAGCTGCATTAACCCAAGAGAGCAACGTGAAAATAAATTCTACTCTGAGAGCCTAAAACAGCCCCCACAAACTAGCCCTTCCAGAGAGAAGCCGGGTGGCCGCCCTGACGTGGCGGGAAGAGCAGGCTTGTTCCATCGACGTGGAAAAATAAAGGCAGTTAGCAATGCAGGATAAAGTTACAGACGAGTGTCACGCGCTCAGATGAAGCATCCTGACGGGGGGCAATCGACAGAGTGCAAAAATCGTATGTCCATCTCAGCGTGGGGCCTGGGCCGTGCTCTTCCAGTAGCCCGGCTTCATGGTGGTGCAGGAAAGGAGTAATGTTTATAAAATCAGAACGTGTGTTTACTAGCATTACAATTATAGGCTCACCGTGTTGGCAATTACAGGGGAGACATAGACAACAGAGTCAGAATGGAGAGGAAGGGCTATAAATTCCCCCCATCCATTTATTAAACTGCAGCCCCTCACCCCTCGTCCTCTTTCCCTGCTTTAGTTTCCTCCGTAGTTCGTATGGCCACCTGATGCCTTGAGATGTCACTGACCGATTTTGTTCAATGTCCACCTCCCCAGACCAGGAAGTCAGCTCCGCGAGACCAGGAGCTTTTGTCTGTAGAGTCTGCTGCCGGCGGGGGGGCCAGTCTTTAGCAGGTGCTCACTACTTTTTGTGGAGAAAGGACAGCTGAACTACGTAAATGTCAGGGCATCACTGAGACAGCTGGCGTGGGGGGCAGGGGCGGCGCGGAGAAAGGACCCCTCACTTCTTCTCCTGGCACAGAAGGGAGACATAAGGCTGTGTCCCAGGCGGGTCACAGAAGCGGAGGCCCGTGCACTGGAGTCCAAGCTAGTCGTGAAAAAAATGGAAGGGCTAAAAATAATATAACAAAATTAAGAAGCGGGGAATGTGGGAAGGAGAAATGACTTCAACTTCTCTTTCATACTCAGAAGTCAAACAGAAATTGTTTAAAATTGACAAACGCAGAGACAGAAGTGGAAGCCCTTTATTTAGAACGATGGTGGTAGCAGGATCTGAAAACATCAGCTGTTAAAATGCTTCTCTCCTGAGAGCGGGAACCTTTCCTTTTTCATTCAGTATCGGTCTCTGCTGCTCTCATATTTTTACTTTTGTGTGTGTTACTTTTATAATTTTAAAAAATGTGGGGAAAAAGTCATGTACACTGACTTCAATGTCCTCGTTTCCTGTAAAAATGTCTTCACTTGTTTATGACTGAATCTTATGGCCCTGGACTTTATAGAGGGTCAATATGAAAAAATGGCCATCTGAAGAGCATGTCTGTAGTGTTTGAAAACTGCAATAAAAGACATTCATGTCCATTATGTCACCTAATGTCCCTATACGAGGATTCATGCCACAAACCTCTCCTAGAATTTCTCACCTGAAAAAGGTCTGTCTCAACCAGGAAGAAATATCCACAGCAGATACGAAGGACAAAGAGGGCGACATTCTAATAAAGAGAAATTTTCTCAGATTAACAAGAAAAGTTCCTAAATATCTCAACAGAAAAAAAAAGAATAAAGATATAAAGCACCTCACCGAAGAAGAAATGAAAAATAGTCCAGTAAAGCAGCAAATGAACTTTTTTACCTCTCCGCCTGGCAAAACTGAAGAACGAGGAGGAGGGGGACCAAGAGGGGAGGGGAGGAAGAGGAGGTGGGGGGAGGTGGGGCATGAGGAGGGGGAGGAGGACGCGGAGAACAGCCAATATTGATGGGGATGGGAGGCGTGTGGAGCCTGGCTCCCCGGGTTCTGTGGTCGGAGGCACCATTTTCCATGGGCCAATTAGAGAACGTGGTCAAAAGTCCAGCAGTTTTACTTCTAGGAATTGAGGCTAAGGAAATAATTGGCTAAGTGTGCAAAGATGTACTTCAACCCAGTGACAGGTGTCAGAGACACCGGGACACAGGCAGAGGGAGAGGATCGTGTGAGAACAGATGCAGAGACTGGCGTGATGCAAGGAAGGCCAGGGAACACCTAGAACCATCGGAAACCAGAAAGAGGCAGGGAGGGTCCCCTCCTGGGGCCTCCAGAGGGAGCCTGTCCCTGCCGACACCTTGATTTTGAATTTCTGGCCTCCTGGACTCTGAGAGAATACGTTTCTGTGGATTTAAAATTAATTTATGGGACTGGCATAAAACAGACACATAGATCAATGGAACAGGATAGAAAGTCCAGAAAGAAACCCACGCTCTTATGATCAATTAATCTACAAAAAAGGAGGCAAGGAGGGAGAAGACAGTCTCTTCGACAAGTGGTGCTGGGGACGCGGGACAGCTGCCTGTAACAGAAGGACATGAAAACATGCTCTAACACCACATACAAACATAGACTCAAAATGGATTAAAGACCTAAATGGAAGATCAGATACTACAGAACTCCTAGAGGAAAACAGGCAGAACACTCTTTGACATAAATTTCAGCAGTATTTTTTTTGAACCAGCTCCTGGAGTAATGGAAATAAAAGCAAAGATAAACAAACGGGATCTAATTAAACTTAAAAGCTTTTGTACAGCTAAGGAAACCACCAACAAAATGAAAAGACAACCTACAGAATGGGAGGAAATATTTGGAGATGCCGCAACCAACAAGGGGCTGATTTTCAAAGTATACAAACATCTCATACACCTTAATATCAAAAAAACAAACAACCCAATCAAAAAAAAAAATGGACAGAAGACCTAAATAGACATCTCTCCAAAGAAGATATTCAGATGGCCGACAAGCACCTGAAAAGATGCTAAACATCGTTTATTGTTAGAGAAACGCAAATCTGAACTACAATGAGCTATCACCTCACACCAGCCAGAATGGCCATCATTAAAACATCCACAAACAATAAATGCTGGAGAGGGTGTGGAGAAAAGGGAGCCCTCCTACACTGCTGGTGGGAATGTAAATTGGTGCAGCCACTGTGGAAAACAGTATGGAGGTTCCTTTAAAAACTAAAAATAGACTTACCATATGATCCAGCAATCCCACTCCTGGGCATGTATCTGGAGAAAAGTATAATTCAAAAATATACACATGCCCCAATGTTCACAGCGGCACCATTTACAAGAGCCAAGACATGGAAACAGCCTACATGTCCATCAACAGAGGACTGGATAAAGAAGACATGGTACAGCTATACAATGGAACACTATTCAGCCATAAAAAAATAAAATAAAATGATGCCATCTGCAGCAACATGGCTGGACCTGGAGATTATCTTTCTAAGTGAAGTAACCCAGAAAGAGAAAGAAAAATACCATATGATAGTGCTTTTATGTGGAATCTAAAAAAAAGGGACACAAATGAACTAATCTACAAAACAGAAACAGACTCACAGACATAGAGAACAAACTTAAGGTTACCAGGGAGTAAAGGGGGTGGGAAGGGATAAATTGGGAATTTGAAAACTTCCCCCCTTGGGGAGTGATGGAAATGTTAGCTATCTTGGCAGTGGTGGTGGTTTCATGGGTGGGTACGCGTCTATCAGAATTCATCAAATTGTACACCTGAAATTAGTGTAGTTTACTGTACAGGAGTCAGACCACGATAAAGGTGTTTAAATAAATAAATAAATAAATTTGTTTATTTAAGTAAAATAAGCTCGTGGTGGCTCATTGCATGGCCACAGGAAGCGGACAGGTGGATGCAGTGGCGAGGGGTCCCAGTCCACGGGCGCACGGCCCCTTGCTGAGGTCACAGAGTGGGGCCCGCAGCCCTGGACTCACACGCAGGCCTTTCTTGGCTTTTTGGCCCAAGCGTCACTGCCAGGCCACCACGTGAGGGGGTTTCTCCTGCTCTGTCTGCCCCCTGTCGTCCCTTAAACTCCAGGGACACTGCACAGCTTGGGGGCAAGATGGGAGGTGCAGCCTTGGCGTTACGGCTAAGTGTTGACCTGACGTTTTCATTCTCTTCTCAAGATTTCACTCAGGCACGTCTGCAGGGCTTGACAGAACCCCAGAAACTCAGGGCTTGAAAGGCCCCTCCGTCTGAGATGCGATTTCAGTCAGGTTCATCACTTGCAAAGGGAGGGCCGTGCATCCACGAGTAACCAGGCAGCACCCGGCTCCCGAGCTGGGCCTTGGCCGGCAGGTGGGAACCGCGGGATGGGAGGGGACACCCCGGCAGCCAGAGGCCACACACCTCCAGCCACTGACCAGCCATGTGGCTGGAAAACAGCAGTAGAAATAACAGCAGCAGATGCTTATGACCTCTGACCTGCTCATGACCTCTGACCTGCTCATGACGGCTGACCTGGAGCCAGGCCTGCCAAGTGCTCCGAGGCACCTCCGAGGTGGGGGACCCTGTCCCTGTCTCAGAGGTGGGGGGGGGCCCTGTCCGTGTTTCAGAGGTGGGGGGGGACCTGTCGGCGTTTCAGAGGTCGGGGGAACCCTGTCCGTGTCTCAGAGGTTGGGGTGGACCCTGTCCGCGTCTCAGAGGTAGGGGGACCCTGTCCGTGTCTCAGAGGTGGGAGACAAAGGCACATGGAGTCTGAGCCGCCCACCCGCCCTGGCACACAGCTGGAACACACCCCGGTGCCAACTTGAAGAGAGGATTTGACCCCGAAGCTACACTCTCAGCTCCCACCCTACAGAACAATCAGTGGCCCATCTCCTCTCTGTAGGAGTGATGGTCTCCACTCCAGCGTTCAGTTTAAGTCTCTCACACTTACCGACAACCAGAGCAGCACAGGGACCAAACACGCAGGAGACCGTAGCCTGTAATGGATGGAGGCTCCGGGGCAGTCATGGGCCTGGAGCCAGGCACTGGGTCCCGGGGTGGCACCCTGCCCAGGACAGGGCTTTGGGAGAAGTCAGCCACCTTTGGAGAGGTGGGATCCATTTGAAATCGCCTGTCCCTTCCCCCTCATCTGTTACCTTTTCGAAGGGGTTTTGGGTTGGAATCATGGCTGGTGTCTACAAGATTCATTGGTGGCTTTCCTGCGGCAGTTTTGAAAATGCAGAGCAGGAGAGAATTTAGGAACCAGACGGTTCTCATAAAACAAAATAATGAATTCATCCCAAGTATGAGATACTGATTTAGCATCACCTAAGAAGTCATCTTACCACTCTGCGAAGAACATGTTTTCAGTTCTAAAATTTTCTAATGGATACGTCAATTTTAACTGATTTTCCCCCATTAGGTCTAAATCTTTCCTTTGGATCGTGCCACACGGCTGCCATGAGCGCTGATAACATGACAGATGGGGTTAGGATACGCATTTCCATTTTCCAAATGAGCCTTTCCACCGAGGCTGCAGCTGGCCTGCCTCTCTCGGGGCAGGTGAGTCCGAAGGCTCAGGCAGCAACCAGGGTGGGGTCCTGAGTGTGGGACGTGGCTCCTTCACGGAAGCTGAGGCGGGGCTGGGCCCCCCTCCCAAGCAGCGTCTAGACCGGGCTCATGCCTTGCAACCCGTCACCGTGTTTAATTGTCTGATGACAAGGCCGGTGTTAACTATTTTGCAGATGAGGACGCAGCAGCCCGGAGAAGAAATGCCCGGGCCGCAGCCCCGCAGCTGCTTTTCCCGTGACCAGGCCCGCAGCGGCCGCACGTGCGCACACGAGGCTTGCTCTGCGCAGGCGCTGTTCCGAGTGCTTCTCCGTGATTAACCCCCTTGATCCTCACAGCAGGTCGTTGTGGGTTCTCCGAGGTTTACAGACGAGGAAACTGAGGCCTGGAGGGCTCCCGATATTCTCCCAGGGCCACGCAGCCGGGAAGCGGGTCCCCGGGCCCAGCCTCCAGTGATGAGACGCAGACTGGACCCTTTCCCGTCGGAGGGTTGTCTACCAGCCCCTCCCGCCCCCCCGCCCGCGCACGGGGCAGGTCACGCTGCCGGGCCGGGGAGGCTCCGTCGCGCCGCACACAGAGCCCTCCGGGGCCGGCGGCTGTCCCCCGGGAGGCGGGGCCTGTCCTGCCGTGTGGCTGGGCCCTGCGCCCTGCGCCGGCTTTGGCCTCCGTGGGCCACAGCCGGGGGCCGGGCGGGGAGGGCCGGTCTGTGCGGCCCCCGGGCAGTCTCAGCCGCAGCTCCCGGCAGTCCTTGGTGTCCTTCATCACGTGTGCCACGTGTTGGATTATTTCTTTATTGATTTTGCTGCCTCGCTTTGCGAGGTTTTCCCCAGGACTTCACCATAATAATGTGTTCTAGTCAGGCCGATGATGTCTCCCTTAAGAGGTATTAATACCGGAATAAATTGTTCTTAAGGTGCATCTACTTATGAAATAAACCATAACAAGCACACTGCCGCGTTCCGCGAGCACAGTACACGGTGATATACAGAAAGCTGTCGGGTATTCATAACTTTGTTTTAACTTCCTGAATCAGTCTGCCAGGGACGGGATGCCTTTCTGGAACAATCTCTGTTAAAGAGGAAGACTCACCCAAGGCTTGCTCTGAACGAGGTGGGGTGTTTGGCGGGAGGCTCCTGGGTGGTCAGCTGGGGCAGAGGTGGCCGTTCTGCACAGGAGAAGGTACAGAGAGAGCCCCTTCTAGATCTTCGTCCTTCTCTGGCCCGTCTGGAGAGGTCACTGCCTAAACCCCGAACCCACTGCTTCAGGAGGACATCACTGTGTTGGAAGCTCTTTGCTCTAACGGTGGGTGTCATATGCATCGCCATATCTAAATATTCAATTCATTAAGTATTAAACATCTGTTCTAAATAGCACTATGAAATGCAGATGACAGCAGCTGTGTTATATCTTAATACAAAATTCATGAAATCCGTAGCCCCAGCTTTCCAACCTCATTATAAAGCTGTGTGCTCACCACTCGCCACCAAAGTTGTGTCTGAGCTCAGCGGCCTCTTCCGGAAGCCGCAGCACCCAGGCGGTGGGCACTAGAGAAGGATGCCGGGGATGGGGTGGGAGGCCGCCGCCGTCGTGGGGAGACCCGCGGACGAAGCCTTGCCTGTTGTATGCATCCTCGCCCCACCCCACCCCCCGCAGCGAAACTACTGACTCAGTTCAAAGAACTCTCGGGTTTTGTCACCAAAGTAAACCCACACGGGTCCATGCCTGAGACCACGATGGCTCCCATGGTCCGGGGCGGGGCAGCGCGTACCACTGCCCATGGGGCCAGTGCCCTGCAGGGTCCACTAGCCCTGTGCAGAGACTGGCAGGTAGCAGGGCCCCCCACTATCCTGGGGCAGCGGGAGACGAGCTCCAGGGGACAACCAAAGCAAAGAGGACACAGGGGCTGGCCAGTCTCGGAGCCGTCCGTTCTGCAGCACAGACACTCAGAACCAACTCCATGGGACCTCCGCTAACCCCAGGGTGCGCCGGTGGGAGCTGGGCACGCAAGACACCTGACCAGATCGTTAGTTACCTAGTTGTTTAGTTAACTAGCCCATTAGGTGTTCTCCCCTCCCTCTGCACAGCGCTGCTTCCGCCTGGGCGTCTCTCTGGAAACGACCTCATCCTCACCGGTGCCTTCAGTCCAGCGATGCGGCACTCACTCCCGGGCCTGGCAGAAGGCTCCAGAACCTGCCACTGCACTTTGGGTTTCCTCCTGTCCCTGTCCGCTGCCAGCCCGTGCCCTGCGCATGGGAGAGGCTCCACGAGGGTTCCTGAACTGTTGAAAGAACAAATGAACAGAATGTGTGGCCTGTGGGATAATTCCCAAGCTTGCGCCCCGCAAGGCCCCCTCCCACCTCCAGCGTTAACCACCAACAGCCCTGCTTGTCACCCTGCCACCACAACCCACAATAGGAAGCACATTTTATGCTGGACCAATATTCACATCTTTATGAGGATTTGTCCTCACGGGTTGTCTGTTCTAAGATGCACTTGTTCACCTTGTAGCATCTCTGAAATGCACTCAGTCTTACAACCAAAGGCACCCCCTTGCAGGCAGCACTGCCTGCACCCGCCTCAGCTCACTTGAGTTGTCCATCTTTTCGGTACCACGTGGGTTGAATTTCATTTTGGTTAAAATGTCTTCAAAGAGTGTCACTATATTCAGCACTGAAATGAAAGGACTGAGTATGCAAAGAGGTACCAAAGCAGGGCGGCCGATTCCAAGTAGATGCTGAGCACAGAATTCAACGTGAGGGAAGCAAACACTCACCATGAGGAGAGTGACTGGGAGGCCACCTGGTCTTTGCAAAACAACTTCCAAGTGCTTTGTGAACCTTAAGGAGGGACAATGCCCACAAGTAGATGAGGTTGGGTTGTGTCTGGTGCCCAAGACACGTGCGAAGGGCCTAATGATTCCACATCTGGCAGCGCAGCCCCAGGAGAGGAAATGGCCAGTGGCTTGGAAGGAGGAACTCAAAGCACCAGGAAGCTGCTAGGACTGATCCTGGCGTTTCAAATGCCTGTCATTCAATGCCTTTTATTGTGATTTAATGGGTTGTGTGTTTTCTCTCTTAGTTGTTCATAAAATCATAGTACAGTGGGCCCTTCGAAGCCAAGGGTTTCACATCCATGGATTTGACCATCAGCAAATGGAATCCTCCATTTTATATGAGGGCCATGAGCATCCTTGAATCTTGGTGCTCACGGGTCTCCTGGAACCACTCCCCAGCAGACACCCAGGGACACCTGTACATTGTACAACTTCTAGCACTCAGATGGATGAAGTAAAAAATGCGTAACTTTAAAAGGTTTAGCAAACCCACACTCATTTTAGTGTGAAATTCACTGTGAGTGTTTTCTATCTTATTCTACTTAATTTTTCAAAAATTCTGGCTGTGACCTGCTAAACTGATTTCCTGGCCCGTTAACGAGCTGCGATCCGTAATTTGCAAAGATGCTGCTGGCAGCCACTCCCCCTGCCGCATGCAGGAAGCCCACCCAAGAGGTGGGAGAGAGGCGTGGAGGCTAAACCAGCACCGTCTGATAAGAACGCAACGGGGGCCACAGGCACAGTTGTACATTTTCCAGTAGCCACACGAAACGTGCGAAAAGAAGCAGGTGGAATTAATTCTGATACTACAGGTCATTTAACTCAGCATATTAAAAAACATCACCTTAACATGCAAACAATATGCACAAACTCTTCATGAGCTGTTTTACACCCTTTTCTTCATGCTAAGTCTCTGAAAGCCGGTGGGTAATTTGCACTCACAGCTCATCCTAATTTGCACTAGACACGTTTCAGGTGTCGCCATGCTGGACCGCACAGCTCCAGAGCTGGGGTCGGCAAGCCTTTGGTGCAAAGGGCCAGGTAATAAATATTTTAGGCTAAGCCAGCCGATGGTCTTTGGCACAGCCACTCACCTCTGCCATTGTGTGAAAGCAGACAGAGGTGACACTTAAGCATCTGTGGTTGTGTTCCAATAGCTACTCATTTACAAGAACAGGCAGCATGGGGGTGGGGGGGAGGGTATATATAGCTCAGTGGTAGAGCGCGTGCTTAGCATGCAAAAGGTCCTGGGTTCAATCCCCAGTACCTCCATTAAAAGACAAATAAATAAATAAACCTAATTACACATACACCCCACCCCCGCCCCCAAAAAAGAACACTCAGCAGAACAGATTTCACTAGAGGGCCAGAGTCTGCCAAACCCTGATGCGGGTCATTGCACGCCTGAAGCCAGCAATGTCTCCAGACTCTCCAGGACAAGCCTCTTTTACCATTTGCTGCAACGGTCATCAGAAAGTCCTGATTAAGATCTACCACCTCAAGCTCTGGCCCTGCTGAGGGCCACTGGGCAGCCTTCAGAGGTCCCCTGGGCCAGTCTCCCAGCTGTCTTGTTCATATCCCCGCCGTGCTGCCCACCACCCTCACCGTCCACTGTTCCTCCTGACAGCTCGGCATCCACCCCTCCTCCCTCCCACCCTCTCCCCTCTCCCTGCCTCTTCTCACAGAGGTGTTGGCTGGGTTCTCCTGCATTTGTAAAGCATGCGGGCATGTGAAGCTGACTTCCACGAAAGCCGGCATTGTCTCTTATGGACTTGGAACCCCCAGCCAGGGATTAGGGAAAACTGCCGGGCAGGTTCAGGGCAAGCTGGCCAGACAGGCGGGGAAGGTCCCCCCAGTGCAGGGTTTTTCAGAGTCTACAGAAAAGCGTCCCCTCCGTCCCTGGTCACTGCCTCCTGGAGGCCCTGGAGGAGCTGGTGGACCCAGCACAGCAGCGTCTCTACCAGCTCAGCCTTAGCCAAATGGCTCCAACGTCTGATTTTTAGCTCCAGACTAGGTCCTGCCCAGCCCTGCACAGAAAATGATTCCAAATGACAAACACTAGCCTGGTGGCTTCCGAATGCCACCTTGGAGCCAAGTGACCCCCGTGTCATGGTGGTGGGGAGCAGACCTCCCCGGGTTTGCTGGGTTTATCCTTCACCTTTCCATGGGCAATTCCTTGCGCCCAGCTGGCCCCCAATGATGGGAGGGAAGGGAGACCTGGCCAATGAGTCGCTGCCCCGAGGTTTTTGGACCTGCAGCTCTGTTGGCTGAGGCAGACCCACTTGGGGGCTGTTGGCAGCACGTGGAGGAGGCCAGTCTGCAGTGAGGGCGGAGGACGCCAACAGCCGAGTCGCCAAGTGAAGTGCGTGGGGAGGCAGCCGGAGGGTTGCCCCGGGACCCCTCGTCCAGGCCTGGCTCGCTCTTGCCTTTCTAGTGGCTGGTGGCTCTTAGAGGCGTCTCCAGAGCCTTTCAATAAGCCCCCTGCTGCTTCCAGCTCCCCTTTGTTCCGCCCACTTGCAAATAAATGAGTCCTACGAAGCCCTATCAAGTCGATGCGCTCTAGCTCGAGTGGTGGGAGGTCCCAGTGAAAGCAGTGAGGCGGGGAGGGGCCAGGGCCAGTCCCGGGGCTGCAGCCTGGCTGAGGCCAGAAGCACTGAGCCTCCCTTTGCACCCATGGTCCTGTGGTCCTGGGCTTGGTTTAGCTGTGCCTTCCTCACCCAGAGGAGAGGCACCTGCTTGTCTTCCATCTCCGGGGCGGCCTGTTCTGCCTGCTCTCCTCCGGGCATCCAAGGAAGATGGCCAGCTGCAGGCAGCAGGTGGCTTGCTGACTCACAGAAGCAGCGGGGTGTCTGGGAGTCGGAGGGCTGGGCCAGCTGGACCTCTGCCCCCTGAGACCATTAACGTGCAGAGAAATCCCCTCCCGAGCCCTTTCTTCAGAAAACACATGTGATTTTGTTAATATCACATGCTTCTTTGGGGTGTCACCAGGCTGAACTGGGGGGTGAATGATAAAGTCACTCCAAGCTGGGGCCAAGGGCGCTGCTCTTTACAGCAAACTTCCTGGACAGGCTGAATGCTGTCCCTTCCAAGTGCACGTCCCCTCGCTACGTGCCCCTGCAGAGTATCTCCCTCTGTCCGGCAGTTTCAAGGAAAGTTCATGGAGATTTTCCTCGCTCTTTTGAAATGCATTTAGAAACGGTTGTGTTGCTGAGGCTGGGGGTTCCAAAGGCTCCCAGTTACTGGAAGGTTCTCCCTAATTTGAAATATTTTCCCCTCTAGCTCCCAAGAATTCATGCAAACGTTCCCAGTGTTCAGGTTTGGATCAGAGCTCCAGCGCCAACTGGTGCGGTGGGAGGAAGAGCGGGTGATTTAGGCTTTCCGTTAAGGTGATGAAAACCTCTCCGTGCACACTGAGATATACAAAAGGAGCAGGGACTCGGCAGTCAGCAGCTGAAACCACCTCTTTGCGGGGCTCCAGTGAGAAACAGGCCTGTCCACCCCACGGATGCACGGAGGAGGCCAGGCAGTGACATGCACAGCAGGTGACCACATGGAGCCAGGACTGGGCGCCTGAGGTCCACTGGGCTTCTCTCCTCCTCCAGCCATGCTCCTGGGTTGGGGGAACCACATCTGACGTTCACTGGCCATAGAGGAGGTCCTACAAAGCCCCAGACCACTGAGGATGAACAGTGTTCATGACCAGGACTCCAGCCCTAGTGGTCCAGGGCTCAGCCAACTGGACAGAGGGAGGCAGGGGGCTGGTTGTGGTGGACATTGGCCGACCACATAGCTTGTGCCTCAGAACAGCAGGAGATCGGTGACACCCAGTGTCCTAATGGCTCACAGGACTGAGGGGTATTGAGTGAGGGGATGTCTACATACCCACCAAGCTTACAGCCTTGAGAATTATGAGATCAAAGTAGAATGGTGTCCCACTCCTGGGCACGTGTTGGGAGAAAACTAATACGAAAAGTCACATGCAGCCCAATGTTCACAGCATCACTATTTATAACAGCCAAGACATGGAAGCAACCTAAATGTCCATCGACAGGTGACTGGATAAAGATGTGATAGATTTATACAATGGAATACTACTCAGCCACAAAGAAGAATGAAATAATGACATTGCAGCAACATGGATGAACCTAGAGATGATACTAAGTGAAATGAAAGACAAATATCGTATGATATCACTTATATGAAGAATCTAAAAAATGATACAAATGAATTTATCTACAAATCAGAAAGAAACTCGCAGACATAAAAAACAAACTTACGGTTACCAAAGGGGAAAGAGGGGGAGGGATAAATTTGGAGTTTGGGATTTGCAGATACAAAGTACTATATATAAAACAGATAAATTAGCTCCTATGGTGCAGCACAGGGAACTGTATTCAATAACTTGTAATAACCTATAATGGAAAAGAACCTGAAAAAGAACATATATATATATGTATATGTATAACTGAACCACTATGTTGTACACCAGAAACTAATACAACATTGTAAATCAACTATACTTCAATTTAAAAAAAAGTAGAATGGTGGTCCCCTGGGGCTGCAGGGTGAGGAAAAACTGGGGAGTTTGTTCATGGCTATAGAGTTCCAGTTCTGTAAGATGAATGGTTCCGGAGGTTGGTTGCACAACAACATGAATATACTTAGCACCACTGAAACGGGTAAATTAAAAGCACTTAAAAACCCTAAATTACACTTAAGATACTGAATTTTATTTTATGTATTTTACCACAATGAAAAATAAATTTAAAAAGAGCAAGGCCCAGCTGTAACAGCTATTTTAAATAAGTTACTTTAAAATAGCTACCCTAGCGGGGAGAGGGTATAGCCCAGTGGTACAGCACATGCTCACCACACACAAGGTTCTGGGTTCAATCCCCGGTCCCTCCACTTAAATAAGTAAATAAATAAACCAAATTACCTCCCCCCCACTTTTTTTTAAATTAAGTTACCTTAAGTATGAAAACTCAGATAGGCTGAGCATAAAGAGATGGGAAAGTACAGAAACCAGTAAGCGTAGGAAAGCTGCAGTGGCTACATTAATATCGGACAGAACAGAACTCAAGGCAGCCCTGAAGGAGAGAAGGAGGAACATTTCACGAGGACTGAAAAGTCATTCGTCAGGAACTCTGGACTCTGGGCTCCTCATCGGAGCCCACACACCAGTCACCGGTCCGCAGGTAGTGGCCCTGCTGCCTCTTTTCTCCCGTCCCCGCGCCCCCAGGGCAGGCAGAGTGGTGGCTGTGTGCAGCCACTCCAGGGGGACAGTCTCAGACGAGGACAGAATCGCCCAAGTCACTCTCGCTCTGGCCAGGCAGTGCCTCCAGGAGGGACGGAGGTCCATGCTGTGAGACCTGGCCCTGCCCCCGGGCCCGCCACCAGCCTGCCCACTCAGGCCCGCTGCCCATGCTCACAGACAGCATCCTGGACTGCGATGCCCAGGAGACCCAAGGGGCTGGGCAGCAGCCCCAGGCTTGCCCAAGGAAAGGAGTTCCCGGGAACTGTGCCCTGGGAGGCAGCAAGGAGGAGGAGGGGAGTCTCAGCCCTCGGTCTAGGGTTTTCCTTCCCGTCTGTAGTCACGGCAGATGACGACATGTGAGGAGTGGACAACATCCCAAGAAGCCTGGACTGCGGGGGCAGGGCTGTTATCATGAAAGCACAGTTGTCTGTCGTCAGGGCTCAGTGCTCCAGGGCTCTGAGCGGGGTGGAGGGTGTGTGGACGGCGCCTCCCTCAGCACTAGAGCTGTGATGGAATCACCCTGGCATAATGTCTTCAAGGCTCATCTGTGTGGTAGCTTGTGTCAGAGTTTCCTTTCTTTTTAAAGCTGAATGGTATTTCATCATCATATGTATCCACCACGTTTTGTGTTTCCGTTCATCCATTGATGGACATGTGGGTGGCTGCCACCTTTCGGCTCCGTGCATGATGCCGCTACAAACACAGTGCACAAATGCCCTTCACGCCCCTGCTCTCCATTCTTTTCGGTATTTCCCCAGAAGTGGAGTTGCTGGGTCACATGGAATCTATTTTTAATTTCTGAGTAATTACCATACTTTTTAATACGGCAGCTGCACCATGTTACAGTCCCAGCAATGGTAGACAAGAATTCCAATGTTTCCACATCCTTGCAACGTGTTATCTTCACATTTTTTGACTGGAGCATCCCGATGGGTATGGGGGGGGGGTCCTCGCTTTTTAAAATCCGCTCTGACCAACTCTGCCTTGTAGTTGGCGTGCTCGGGTCAGTAACGTTCAGTGTGATGTCGATGTGGTGAGCTTTAGGTGCGCTGGTGTATTGTTTCCGGCTTGTCCCCTCTCTTTGGGGCTCCTCTGTTCCTCTTCTTCTGCCTTCTTCTGGATTATTTGAATATTTTTTTAAATCCATCTTAATTATTATATTGTGTCTTAGCTATCCTTTGCATTACACTATCAGCGGTTGCTTAGGGCTTACAATACGCACACTACACGTCCTTCACTTCTCAGTCTCGTTAGAGTTAGCATTGCACCACCATGTGTAAGATGTAGGAACCTTATTACTGTGTAAGTCCATGTGTCCCCCTCCAGGCCTTTCATCTATAGTTGTCCTGGGCATTATATCCACATTCATAATAAACCCCAGAAGACAATGTTACAATTTTTGGCTTACAACCATCTTTTGTATTTTAAAGAAAATAAGATTTTAAAGTTCGTTTCTATTTACCCACGTATTTCCCAGTTCTGATACGCTTCATTACTTCTTTAAAATCTGAATTTCCTACTGGCATCATTTCCCTTCAAATAATTGCTTTCAGCATTTCTCATAAATAGCAACAACTTCTCTAGGTGTTATTTAATCTGAAAATATTTCCCTTTTTTGAAGTGCAGTGTCCCTGACTATAGACTCCGAGGGTGACAGGAGCACCAAACACACTGTTCCACTGCCTTCTGGCCTCCATAGTTTCTGATGAGAAGTCTGCCGTCGCTCAGATCCTGCTCTTCGTGTACGATGTGTGTGGTGTTTCCTTTGCTCCACGCGTTTCCCTTCTTTTGATTTTCAGCAGCTTGATTATGATGCTTAGACATGGTTTCATTTACATTTATCCTGTTTGGGGTTCACTGAGCTTTTTGAAACTGAAATGTATGTGTCTTACCGAACTTAGGAAATTTCTTGGCTACTATAACTTTGAATACTTTCCCTTCTACATTCTCTGTTTCCTCTCCTCTTGGGACTCAAACCGAGCATGGGTTAGACCTTTTGAGATTGTCCCACAGGCTGCCAGGGCCCTCTTCATTATTTTCAGTCTGTTTTCTCTCTCTTCTTCAGGCTGCGTCACTGATACTCATCTTTATTGAAATTCATGGACTCTTTCGTCTACTTTCTCCAGTCTGGTAATAAGCCAATTCCCCGAATTTTTATTTTCAAGTATTGTATTTTTTTAGTTCTAGAATTTCTATTTGGTTCTGATTTTTATAATTTTTATTTCTTAGCTCTTTTTTCACTGCCAGCATATTTTCCTTTACTTAATGGAGTATAGTTACAGTATCTTCTTTGAAATCCTTGTCTTTTAATTCCAGCATCTTGGGGTCATCTCAGGATTGCTCTCAGCCGATGGACTTTTCTCTTGAGACTGGGTCACATTTTCCTAGATTTTTTTTTTTTAATGTCATGCAATTTTTGTTGTTCCCTGAGTATCATGTGTCGGGAATGGCATATTGCAGAGATTCTGGAGTCTGTTCTAATCCTCCAGAGAGTGTTGACTTCCTGTTTTGGTAGGCAATTAACATGACTGGACTTAAACTGCAAACTCTGTGTCTTCAGTATCAGCTCAAATCACAGTGCAGATCTTTTATTTTAGCTAAATTGCTTTGGGTCTGCCTATAAGCATGTGTAGTTCAGGGATCAGGCAGAGATTTGGGTAGAGGTTTTTCTTTTTGTGCAGAGTTTTTCATTTTTATTTGCAAGAGGACTAGGTCCAGTAGAAGTTTACTTCGCTGTACCCATATACTTACTTTTAATGCACAGGTGCTTTGTTCTTCTATCCCAAAGCTGGGAGGACTCTGAGCAGGTGACTTGGTGACAGGTAGAAGTGCCTTCAGAAGAGATTAAGGAATAAAAGGCCAACTCTCTCTAGGCTGAGGACAGAGGCAGCTCTGAGAAACCCTGCCTGTATTAGTTTGCTCAAGCTGCCACCTCCACGTGGCTTAAACAACAGAAATTTATTTTCTCACAGTTCTAGAGGCTGGAAGTCCAAAAGCAAGGTGTCAGCGGGGTTGGTCTGTCCTGAGGCCTCTCTCTCTGGCACGTAGATGGTGGTCCTCTTCCTGTGTCTTCACACTGTTTTCCTCTGTGTGTGTCTGTGTCCTAACCTCTCCTTACAAGGAAAATAGCCGTATTGGATGGGGACCCACCCTAATGACCTCATTTAACCCTGAACACCTTTAAAGTGTCTATCTCCAAATACAGTCACATTCTGAGTTACTGGCAGTTAGGACCTCAACATGTGAATTTGGCGGGGGGCAGGGGGACAATTCATCGCATAGCACTGCCCTTCAAAGGCTGAGGTCTGCCCTCTCTTAAAAGACTGTAATGAGTTCAGTTGATCCACCCAATGATGCCCATGTTATTCCCATATTCTGATGAGAAAACTGAGGCTCTGGAAGATGCAGTCATGGACCTATTGAGTGGCACATCTGGTACCCACTTCCCATGTCAGCTTGTCTGACCAGGTGCCCATTTTGGGTTTTGGGCTCTGGTACTCCAAGCCCAGTAGGTCATGGGCACAGACCTCAGGACCTCCCATCATAGGACAGAAGTACTGATTGGGGCAGACCCCATGTTGGATGGAGGGGGTAGTTCTGTGGGCCCTGTCTGCAGCTCAGCACTGCCTCCTGGCAGCCCCAGTAGCAAGACCCAGAGGCAGGCAGCTCTCTCCCCAGGCCCTCAACACCAGGGCCTGGGCATTCCTAAAAGCCCTACCTGGTGCCTCACCTGAGAGGAGGGCTCCTCCCTCATCGCCATGGCTGTGCGGTGCTGCGAGCATCCCACGTTGCAGCGGTGTGCATTTGACAACCTGCCGGAGAAGCAGACATGGCTCCGCGTGGGTATGAATCACCGTAGGGTGTCTGAGTCCCCAGAGTATGGCATGGCTGCCAGGCAGGTGTGCAGCCCACATCAGGGCACCCTGCTCTGTGCCGTTCTCTCCAAGCGGACCGGGTAGGGCTCCCAGAGAACGGTGGTGCCAAGCAGAGTCTACAGTTCTTCCTGGAGCATCCAGCTTCCCATACATGTCTCTTCCCACCAAGGATTGCCATGGAAATGAAAACTTCTAGGGACACGCCCTGCGTGGCGTTCTGTTGGCTCTTCCGAGGTGCAGCTACGAGATGAAGCGACACTTAAAATGAACAGAATTGGAACGTTTGGGAAAACCTGGCTTCAAGGTCATTTTAAAGTACAGTGATACTGAAGAGCATGGCACAGGGAACTGAGGCATGGACCCGCCGGGGCTGCCAGAAAGCCTGGGAGAGTTGGGGGACAGGTAGAAAGGCTGCTGGCTGTGGAGTGCTCCACAGCCATATTGCTGGCTCATTTTAACGACCAAGAACGTTTTTAACGGAGCACTGCTACTTCCTTCCAGCTTGATTCATGCAGTGGTATTGATGCAGTACATTCATGCAATCTGCTGCAATTACACCGTCTAGGGAACAGCGTGGCAACCCACTAATCCCCTGGTAAAGTATTTGATAAACAAACAAATTCAGAGAAGGGTCCCTCGCAAAAGGGGTCACACCGCTTGACCTCCCACAAAGAGGCGGCTGGCTCTGCCCTCCGCCTGAGAGCCTGCCCTCCCCACTGTCCAGCCATCCCCCACGGGGGGAGGCACACGCACCTGCACGGGCATCATGCCGCCAGGTAACTGCAGCCTGACATGTCGCCCAGTGTGGGGTCACGACAGGGAGATGTGCGATTGAAGGGACAAAAACACCCCAAGGAAATCAACACGGGACTTATTAATACCAGACCCACAGGTGACAGCTGCCAGACAGTCGGTCAACAAGGGGCCCGTGTCTGCGTGATCCCGGCTAACCCGTTACGATCTTTACGAGGCGTCCTTCTGGGGGGCCCGGGCCCGCAGATGCGAGGGCAGCCCCTTCCCTTTATTAGCAGCTAAGCTCTTTATACTGTGGCCGCACTGCAGCAGGTCAGAGGCCTGAGCTTTGTTGCCTTATGTTATTGAAAGCCCGGATTCCGGCAGCCTTCCCCCTCAGGTCGCGCTTTGTCTGCGAATGCATTCTCATTTTTCCACGTACAGAGACCGTCTGGAGAGAGGCAGAAAAAGATTAGGACTGTAATATACTTAAATCCAATTTATTTGCCTGGCCAGAAACTTCCACCTTCCACAATTGCTTCCTGCCCAAGATGTTGTCTTTAATGCTTTGGTGACAGGAAGAAACACGGGGTGCGGGCTCCCAGGCAGGTGCGGGCGTAGAGACAGGGCCCGGGTCCTGAGGCGTCCAGGCCAGCGGGGACAGGAGGGCCCAGAGGGGGTGTCCAGCCACAGACTGCAGTTGCTGGTTCAAAACTTCTCCTTGGTTTACGTGGAATAAATCTGCAGCACAGGGTGTTCACCATTAGAGAATGGCACGTCCCGAGAAGCCGGCTGGCTCCCGGTCCCGGCCACAGCCGCTCACTCGCACCTTCTGTCCCCCTGGAGTGGCTGTCTGCTGGCCCGGCGCCCGCCCAGGTGCCCGCCCCAAGCCGGGTGGTCCCCCCAGCCGCAGCTAAGGTCTGTCTGTGGAAGCATGCCCTCCGGACTGCGCCTCTGGACGCGGGCAGGAAGCCAGGGAGGGAAACAAACGATCTGGGGGGATTATTTTGTTAATTAGCGTTTGCTCAGTTTAAATGATGGGGCCCTGAGGCCTGGCAGGGCACGGGGAGTGGGGAGGTGCGGGCAGCCTCCTGGAGGGCACCCAACCTCTGCCCAGACCCCTCTCTATCCCCTGCCCAGCAGAATTCGGTCAGGGGCCTGCCTTGGCCTTGGACCACCCAGCTCATGAACTTGGGCCTGGGCTGCCGACCTACATCTGTCCAGTGTGGCTCACAGCGCAACCACTGAACACCGACTGTGTACGCTCTTCCATGTCAGGCCTTGACAAAGGCAGGAAGCAAAGAGGGCAGCCCAGAGAGAAGTGATGAACTGGGGCCTCTGAGCTCAGGGCAGGGAGGCAGGACCCGGGGACAGAGCCCCGGATGGCAGGGAGCACCCAGGGAGGAGCTTGAGAGACACTGCACAGAATGACGAGCTGGGGCCGGTTTGCCTGGAACGTTGTTCCTGTGAGCACTGAAAGTCACAGACGCCAGGACACCCTCAGTTGCAGACAAACCAGGACAGCTGGTCACCGTGGCAGCCAGAGGCCCAGCGCAGTGCTGCTCTGTCGCCCCTGTGTGACGCTGAAAGTCAGCTCACAATCTGTGCCTGTTTCCTCACCTACACACCATGGACGACAAGAAGGGTGCCTTTACCTCTAGGAAACCTCATGGCTTCTCATACACACTTTGGTTTGGGTCCATGGCCTTCCCCAAGGCATCTTGGATGTTTTTAAGGAAGACAGTGGTTACCATCAGTCTGCTGTCCCCAGAGAGCCAATGGGCATGATCCATTCAGAGATGGGGCAAACTGCGCTGCATCGATGATGCAGAGTTTGGGGTAAGAAACTGGCTTGCCTGGGGAGGCTGGCTCCAAAGTCAGCAGTAGGAGGCCTGGAAGCTCCAATCTTTTGGCAACTTAGATGGTAAGGGTGCTCCGGGCTGGGACCCCTGTCCTCTGCCTCTCTCCCTTTTCATGGGATGAGCATGAGAGCAGACACATCAGTGGGGACACGAGGAGCTGGTGATGGAGCAGCCTGAGCCTGGGTGCCACCTCTCTAAGGGAATGCTGGGAAACTCAGCTGCCAGTAGCACCAGCAGGCCTGGGTCCCTGCACCTGCCAGCCTCCAGTCCCTTGTGAGCTAAAGTCACCCCGTGCCTGCTGCCAGGCTGTCCACAAAGAGCTACCGTGACTGTGCCGTGACATCTGCTGGTCCCCGCTGTGCTGCTGTGCAAGGCACAGGGGGGTACATGGGTCCCTCTGAGGTGAAGGTCATGTCAAGGCTCCTTTTGCAAAACATCTCAGAAAGCGGGTCATTTGGTTCACGGATATCAAATTCTGTATCGGCATCCACCTCTTTCCCCTTACTGAAATAAGACGGCAATGACGGTCTTTGGTGGTCCTCCCCGGCCCGCCCCCACCCTGCCTGCCTCCGATGGAAGAGCGCCTTAATCAAAAGGACAGGAGAAGAGACCACGGGAGTGGAGCTGGAGGCCCAGCGAGAGGGGGCCCCAAGGGCCATGGTGGGGAGGGGGTGCTTTGGGAAACCGCGCCAGCCTCCTCGTCCAGGGCACCGTTCCTGGGCGCAAGCCAACATGCAAAGGGAAGCCTGGGCCCTGGTCAGGACCCACCGCCACTCCCAGACCTCTGGGAGGCCTCCTGGTGGGTGGGGATGCTTCACTGTCCAATATGCCATCACCACCCAAGGGCAGCGTCTGGGAAGTCGGTTCCACTTCGAAGGAGACAAGACTCCGGGGCTGGCATCTTGCCAGGGAGGCACTGAGTTCAACACAGGTCATCCCAAACACAGGTGGCTTCCACGAGCCTGAATCTGAGGGCTGCTGACAAGTGTCACCGTCCCCACACAGGACGTCCAACCCCAGAAGGGAACGAAGACAGTGGTCCCTTTTGGTAGGCTCAGAAGGCAGCTTTGGGCAGAAATCTGTGCACAGAGTTGATTCTTAGGAGGGTTACAAATGCAGCGAAGAGCAGGAACATTTTACAAACAGATTTTGCCAAACTGTCTTCCAAAGTGACCGTAACACTGTTCACTGCTACCAACAGGGACAAAGTGCCTACCTTCCAACATCTTCACCAGCACCGTTAGGTTTTTAAAAAATTCTTACCAACTTGATAGTAAGATTTGATTTGCATTTTTAAACCTACGGGTTTTAGCATTTTTTGCTGCAGCAAAAACTCAAAAGCAACCCAAGTGTCTATCACCAGGGTACCAGCTCTGTGAATTATGGCTCATGTAGTCAGTGTAATCACCCATGGCTCTCAAAACAACGGGCCAGACCCGTGTTGATGAGCTGTGTTCACGGGAAAGACCTCCAAGACGCGGTGTTAGGCGAAATGGAAAGTTAAAATAAATAATGCATATAAACATGTAACTATTGTCTGTAATAATGTAAATAAATATGTAATATAAATACATGTGTATAAAATATAAGTATATAAAATAAGTAAATAAATATAAAAATAAATTAGGGATTGGATATTCACAGATACACACTACCACATATAAAGCAGATAAACAACAAGACCTACTGTAGAACACAGGGAACTACATTCAATGTCTTGTAATAACATATAATAGCAAATAATCTGAAAAGAAAATATACATATGCATGTATATGTGTAAGTGAATTGCTTTGCTAATCACCTGAAACTAACATTGTAAATCAACCACACTTCAATAAAAATTTTTTAAAAAAGGAAAATGGAAGTTGTAGGAATTTTGTGTATGGCTGTAATGGGCTCCGTACGCAGGCACCCCCCCCCAAAACCTGCACCTGCGCTCACGTGTGCACACATGCACACTCACACACCCCTCCCAGGCGGACGCATCCGTGGGCATCAGGCAGGAAGACAGCAGACGGAGCCGGCCCAGCGTGAGGGTGGCTGTGGCTTCCCGGCTCTTAGGGCTGGACTCACAGAGTGCGCGGTGTCCCCGGGTAGATGGGAAGGTCCTCCTGCAAGTGTTAACCCATAGGGCAGTTTGGATGGAGCTAAGTTAACTGATCGAGGAAATAAATTAGAAAACGCAAAATCTGCTAATCGGATTGAGTTTTTATTCTTAGAAGAGCCCGTAGATGGATGAGTATCGTGATCCTGTCACCGGCCCACGGCGTGGACGTGCTGAGTCCTAGTGCCTGTCCTGCAGGGGGCTGGCCAGGCCTGCGGTCCCCCCCGCCCCCACACATCAGCCTTTGTCTCTCCTGCGCCTCTTCCCACTGGACTCCGGGGGTCACTAGGCCGTGGGTGAGGGGGCACTGCCTGTCCAGGTGAACAAGACCCATCCCTGGAGGAAGTTTCGGACCCCCACCCAGAAGGTCTGGTTGTTCAGGAGGGCTGGGGCCAGCTCCGTCCGCCCAGGCCACCTGGCTTGTGGGGGCTCCCACGGCATCTCCCAGTGGGACGGGCTTTGGGGGAGGCATCTGGCCGTGAAGTGGCCCTCACAGCTTCCGCCCTGGTGCGCATCAGGTGACTGATGGGCTCCCAAACCACTGAGATCGTGACTGGCCTCCACGGAGCCAGGCGGCACTGCCAGTGCATCTGAGAGCAGAAGGGAAACTGTACGTGTCAATGTCAGCCTGTCCAACCAGCAGGTAATTCAAACGGCATGGGCCCCACCTGCGCGCGCCGACGACAGGGAGCGCGACAGCCCTCATGTCCTCCGACACCAGACTCCGCATTTCTGCAGCCCCTCGGGCCGGCATCACTCACTTACAAACCACCACACAACACTGCGGGTAGCAGCGTGAAGACCTTTATTCCAGGAACGTTTTTATTCTGTGGAATTTTCATCTGAAGCAAGAGGCTTCAGAAAAATAAGCACAGACAAGGAGGTGTGATTGGGCGGCCACGGCATGTCCAGTCACACTCACACTAGTGGAGATGAAGTCACAACTCGGAAAGTCACAGCCCGTGACACCGGCAGGGCTCGTGTCCGTCAGTGGCGGGGATCACGGATGCAAAGGCGAGGCGGCCTCCTCTAAGCCTATCGAATGTGCTTCCCCACGCTCCCAGGCAGACTGACACAGCAGTCTGCCACAACTAGGCTGGCGAGTAGATTCTGCAAAACACATTTTCCCAGGAAATCCAGTTGCGCCTGCTTTGTTTGCCCGGGAAGTGCCCATCATTTGCTGACACTACATGCATTGGGCTTAGGCTCTTTGGGCGGAAAGGTTGTGCGCCTTCATCCAACAGGGGTGGGATGAGAGTGCCCCGGGGGATCCGGTGGGGAAGGGGCCGGAGTGGGCACCCTTGGGTCCCATGCTCGCTGGGCGGTGCTGCCTTCCCCCAGGACCCGCCCCAGGGGCCCTGCCTGCAGTCAATACAGCCGAAGGCAGGTGTTCGGGGGTTCCCACCACAATTTATTTTAATTACATGTGACGTAAAAAGACCACCTACGGATGAGATGATGCCGCCGTAAGAGTCTCGAGGTTACTGTGGGGAACACTTCACATCCGAAGTGTGCTTTCCCCAAGGAGTTATACTACCATTTGATTTAATTTTTAATTTTTATATTTTAATCAAAAATAGATCAAATGGTGGTGGTCTCTCCAGGGAAACATACTTCAGATAGGAAGCCGGCCACACGCCTTTTAAATATGTAAAGCTGCCATCCCCGCAGAAGTCACGGATGGCGCCCGCTGCCAGCCGCCCCGCCGCGGGCTGGGCGCGTTTCCGGAGGAGCGAGGCCGCTGCAGCCTCACCTGCTCCCGCCCGCCCTGAGCTCTACACAAAGGACGAGAGGCTCATTTAATCGGTGCGGCTTCACACCGCGTGGGGCCTCAGATCTCCCTGGGAGAGGCCAGGTAGGTCTCCCACAGGAAGCCCCCTTACCTTTCCAAGGTGGGGCGGCGGGCAGCGTGACTCACGTCCCCGGTGGGTGTGTGTGTACACCTGAACCCTTTGATCTGTGTTCTAAACAACAGGTAGCACAACTTTTCATTCTTATCCAGGTGCTTGGGTGGAAGCGGTGTGTCTTCCACCCACGAGGGTCACCTGGCCTGTCACATCACCACCCTGAGGTTGGCCCAGCCTCCTGCTGCTGTCCAGGGGGCCTCCAAGAGCAGCCACCCAACCCCCTGTGTGACCTCAGGTGATGCACGTGTACGTTCTGCGGCTTCTCCGGACTCGATGTTCTCACCTGTAAAGTGGGGGCGACGCTGGGGTGTGCCCGCGGCATCATGTGGGGATCAGAAGTCCATCCAGGGACATGCCGGTGGAGTCCTGGCTGCACAAAAGATGTGCGCACTGACGTTATACCGTTGACGTCTCACTGTTGCATGGGTGATAAAGGTGATCTGCTGGTTCTCTCTCATCCTGAGTGTCACTCAGGATGCTGGAGGGTCTGTTCAAGGTGTGAGAGGGCTGGGTGCTCAGTGAGGAAACAGCCCGGATAACAGAGGAGACCCGGGGCCTCCAGAAGCCCTGCCCTTCCCAGGGGCTCCCTTAACGCCCCGACAGTGCCCACAGCTCTGCAGCCTGCAGCGGCTTTCTCAAGTACTGGATCTCCCTTCCATAAGTAACCCAAGACACCTGCATTCCAGACTCCAGGCTCCCCCACTGCAAAGCCAGCAGATCCCCATGAAGCTGGGAGGAGGGCAGAGAAAGGGGCAGGACGGGGGGAGCGGGGATAGGGGACAGAGCACCATCCACTTTCTCTAACTCCTGTCCCTGTGCCAGCTGAGATCAGTGACACCCTGGCCACATCCACCCGGTCCTGGAGACCCGTTTCTCGTACTCATATATTTAACACATCCCTCTGGTGCCCCAAGTCGGGGAGGTGCCCATCAACGTCACTGACATAAAGATCCACTGCAAGTATTTCTTCTGAATTAGCTCCAGGGAACTAACGCAGTTTCTCCTAAAGAACAGGCACACCTTCTGTCTACAGGTCATCGGGGTGCCGGCCAGCTGTCTCTGCACCTCAGAAGCCCAGAGAAACAGTTCATGCTCACATCTGGCGGCCTGGTTCCTGGTCCAGGTGTCCTCTGCTTTGGTCTGTAATTTGTTTTCTGCCCTCATCTCTGTGGCTTATCACAGACGTGCTTGATGCTGGGCTGTCCAGCTCCCTCTAGAAGCTGTAGGACAGCAGAGCAGGTGAAGGCGAGTCTGGCTGTGTCGCCTCCTTGGCCCCACCTGCCAAGGCTGAGGGTGGAGCCTGACTGTGGGCGCCAGGCAGGGGCAGGCACCCCTCTCCCTGGGACCAGCACCCCTTGCACCTGCTACCTCATCACTGCCTTGGCCCATGGCTGGGCTGGACAAGGCTCAGTCCCCAGTGCCCAGTGCTGGGGCCACCATGGCCTCTTCTGTTTGCTCTGGCTGGGACTCTGGGACAGTGGTGTGGGCCCCCAACTCAGGATGCAGGGTAAGTGGATTTGGCTGCTGTTCCAGATCTGGGGGTGGTGGGGAGGGTGCTCAAGGGAGGTGAGGTCTGCAGGGACTTCAGTCAACTTCAGGCTCCAAGGGCCACTCCCTAACCCGCAGTTACACGGGTCCCAGAAGCTCACCACATTTTCTCATAGACCACGCACAGCCCACACATTGCAGAGCAAGCTGTGAGTGCAAGGGAGAGCTGGGGAGACACGTTCTTAATAGACTTCATTCTGAAGGCAGAGGCCTGGGACGTGCAGTGAGGCCACAGGTGGCCCCTGGAGCGCACTGTCCCAGGTGTGTCCCACTGTCCCTAGGACAGCCCCCTGAGGCAATAGAAATAGAAGCAAAAACAAACAAATGGGATCTAATTACACTTATAAGCTTCTACACAGCAAAGGAAACCATAAATAAAATGAAAACCTGAGAATGGGAGAAAATGTTTGTAAATAACGCAACTGACAGGGCTTAATTTCCAGAATATACAAACAGCTCATACAACTCAATGACAAAAAACAATCTAAAAATGGGCAGAAGACCAAGCAAACATGACTCCAGTGAAGACATACAAAGGGCCAACAGGCACATGAAAAAATGCTCAGTATCGCTAGTTAGCGGAAAAATGTAAATCAAAACTACAATGAAGTACCACTCACACCAGTCAGAATGGCCATCATTCAGAAGTCCACAAATGATAAATGCTGGAGAGGCTGTGGAGAAAAGGGAGCCCTCCTACACTGCTGGTGGGAATGCAGTTTGGTGCAGCCACTGTGGATAACAGTACGGAGATTCCTCAAAAAACTAAAAATAGACCTACTACATGGTCCAGCAATCCCGATCCTAGGCATATATCCAGAGGGAACTCAAATTTCGAAAAGATACATAGCAACACTATTTACAATATCAGCACTATATACAATAGCCAAGACATGGAAGCAACCTAAATGTCTATTGACAGATGACTGCATGAAGAAGCTATGGTGTATATATACACACGGAATAGAATACTACTCAGCCATTAAAAATAATAAAATAATGCCATTTGCTGCAACATGGATGGGCCTGGAGATTATCATGCTAAGTGAAATAAGCCAGAAAGAGAAAGAAAAAACACCGTATCACTTATATGTGGAATCTAAAAAAACAGCACACAAATGAACTTATTTACAAAACAGAGACAGACACACAGACATAGAAAACAAACTTCCAGTTACGGGGGTGGGGGAAAAGGGGGTGGGTGGAGGGATAAATTAGAAGTCTGGGATTAGCAGATACAAACTACTATATATAAAATAGATAAACAACATATAGCATAGAGAATTATATCCAATACCTTGTAATGGCCTATAATGGAAAAGACTATGAGAAGGAATACGTATTTACATATGTATACATGAACCAGTATGCTGTACACCAGAAATTAACACAACATTGTAAATCGACTATCCTTCAATTTAGAGAAATCAGCTCGATTGTTGAGTATTCGCTGAACCCGCCTGAGTGCCAGGGAACTCGGCCAGCTCTGGGGCACTGCAGAGCGAAGCGCCGTCTTCGCCTCCACTCGAGCCCATTAAACCTCGAGCAGTGGTGCCTTTCAGTTTCTCTCTTCCTCATCTCCAAAACGATGGCCCCACCTGCCCGGGGGCCACGGAGGTAACTGAGCTACCAGTGCCCGAAAGGAAGCCCCGCCCTCAAGCCAGCCTCCCCCCAGGGCTCTGGGAGGGGACCTGGGAAGACGGTGACGGAGGGGCACCCTTGGCTGACAGCCGAGCTAGTGTGACTGGATGGGGGACAATGGCACAGTGACCTGCCATCTCTAAACTTCACTTAAGCCACCAAATAAAGGCAAGATGGAAGAGCAAATACAGTAATCATAGTAAAACTTTAAAAAGATACTTGAAAATCTATGTGACATTTTCTACCTCAAATAAGACAGGGGACGTGTGAATTCATTTCACATCAGCAAAGAAACATGAGTCCATACTCAGATTCAGTTTAAAATTTTATTCTAAGAGATTATGTCGTGTTAAATGGAACACGTAGCAACCCAAAGAGTGCCTGGACACAGGCAGACGCTCGGGAGCCCCCGGCCTGGGACAGAGCCCGCTCCAGGGCTGAACCGCGGCTGCAGCGTGGCCCCGGCCAGTCTCCTGACTTCCCGGTCCTGGAAGCAGATGGCCGTACCTGCCCCAGGGGACCAACAGGGCTCCTCGAGCTGCTGTGTGCGACGCGCTCAGGACGTGCATGGACGGAGCCAGGGGCAGCTGTGACCACAGACCTTAGGGTGCACTTCTGAGCCGACCTGCTCTTTATTCAAAGTTAACTTTATAAAGTTTTAATACACAACAGGGAAAATACAACGTGCAGTTCTCACCAGAATTAACTGCGAACCCTTGGTCCCATGTGGCTCTGATCTTTTCATTGGTAAAGCATGACGGCGGCCCCTGAAATTGCTTTCATCACGGGTGCCTTGTCCCCCTCTGTCCACCCCCGCCTTGCCTGGCCACCAACCTCCCTTCCAACACTACAGGACATGCTCAGGCCCTGTGGACGGGAGCCGGAGCAGGGGCTCCCGTGTCGGTGAGAGAGTGGACGGGACGCACAGGAGGAAACTGGGGGTGGGGTGGGGTGGGGGCAGGACAGGGTGGGGAGAGCCCAGCCTGATCCCATGGGGAGCACGGAGGACCTGGAGGTGAAGCGGGGGCTCTGTGGACCCCACACCCGTCAGTCATCAGCTCTGGGCCGCCCACCAGCCACGCAGCCCCCCGACATCCGGGGCTCCCTCTGGGCAGTTAGTGGAACACGTAGCAACCCAAAGAGTGCCTGGACACAGGCAGACGCTCGGGAGAAACTGGTCCTGAAGAAGCTGCCAGGACGGGAGGCATGGATCCTGCCTCTCAGGCCTGGCCTGGCCACGGTGACCAGACCTGAGAGAACACGAGCCTTTGGAGCCCTCTGACCTCACTGTCACGGTCTCACTCAGCCAGTCTACTCAGGCACCACTGTCTGTTCCAATATGGTGCGAGTTCTGGTGAGAATATGGGCTTAATGTGAGAGCTTAGACTGGATGCCTGCGGCTCAGAGGAGGGGCCCGCTCATCTCCATCACTATTCTGTGAGCCCAACAGCCTCGGGGACAAATAAATATTAACATTAAGTTAAATATTGGTGCATTTGAAAATTATTGCACTAACTTTGAGGAGAAAAATACATGTTCTAAGAAAGTTTTCCAAGCCTGTCTGCTAACGCCAGTCCAGCGGTGGTGGAGATCATTTGTATGGTGAACATTGCCACCAAATCTGAATGCCACCCTGAGGACAAACTGGACCTTCTTATACATTTATGTGAATTGTGTCAATGTGCCTTGTTTTCTGCTGTGTTAAGAGCCAGTCTTTCTAAGAGCGATGCAAAACGTGGGAGCTGTAAGTGAAATTCAGCTGCCGAGGGGCTCTGTGAACTGCTGGGCGGGTTTCTGCCGCTCAGAGGCTTTTGGGGACAGAGTCGGATCTTCCAGTTAGGGTCTCTGTGTCCGTGGTGGTGTCTTCCAGACCAGGGCCCAGAGCACACGGGACCACACAGGAGGATGTCCCCTCGTGTCAGGGAGCAGTGGAGGGGCAGCTGGCCGGCTGCGGGAGCTCCGCAGTCTGGGCGGGGACAGCAGCCAACGTGGGCTCCTCCAGAGCCTGAACTTGTGGACCATGGGTCTCGAGCACATCTATCAATTACCCTGGATGCCAGGGAAACCACCACATAAGTGGAACCATCTGGAGGGACAAAGAGTCTTTGTGAAAATCTCCTCCTGCTCCATTAGAGGAGAAACTGCTGAGCACAAGGAGAGGGAGGGAAGGTCCTTCAGCAGCAACCAGGGAACCAAGGACCCTCCTGGGCGGGAGTGGCAGTATCCCAACCCAAGTGCAAAGACAAGAGCCAGTGTAGTAGGCAAGAACAAATCTGACTCCACATGAGATCCGTTCCTTTAACGCTAACCCTGTGCTGCTTCTGTGCTGAGTCATGCTGTTCTGCACCTTTTGTAAAAGAATGTTGCCGATAGCCTGAAATATACAGGAGAGCCCGCTCTCAAGTCTCTGACCTTTCAGGGTAAAACACTTTCCCATTCATATAAAGATAAAAAGTTGCAGACTAGAAAATAACATTTGTCTTGTTGGAGTTTTGCAGGGACACCATGACCTGACCCCCGTGGACAGCTGCAAGAACAAATGATTCCAACACCAAGAAGTTGGCAGTAACCAGCCACACCCCCATTCCCTTTCTACTATGAAAGGAGCCTGAATTCTGACTTGGAGAAGATGGTCCTCCAGGACATTAGTATGCCATCTTCTCGTTATGCCGGCTTTCCGAATAAAGTCACTCTTCCTTGCCCCAACTCCTCGTCTCCTGATTTACTGGCCTGTCGCGCAAGGAGCAGAACAAGTCTGGACTTGATAACACCTGTGCAACCCTTCCTCCCAGGCGCCACTGCAGGCAATGGGTGTTTCTAATTTTACTGTGTTAAGAACACTTAACATGATCTCTAGCCTCTCTGGGATTTCTAAGTGTGCAATGCACACAGTGTTGTTGACACATGTGCTCGGCTGTGCAGCAGAGGCCCAGAGCGTAGCCACCCAGCACACCTGAAACTCTACCCACCGACCCACAACTCCCCATGTGCCCCTCCGCCCAGCCCTGGCAACCACCATTCTGTTCTTTGCTTCTGAGTTTGACTATTTTAGATTCCTCATCTAAGTGGAATCATGCAACATTTATTCTTCTGTGACTGGCTTATCTCACGTGGCATAATGTCCTCCAGGTTCATCCATGTTGTCATATAATGCAGGGCTTCCTTCTTTTTTAAGGCTGAATAATATTCCATCGTGTACACAGACCACATTTTCTTTATCCATTTCCCAGTTAATGGACATTTAGGCAGTCTCCATATCTTGGCTCCTGTGACTAGTGCTGCAGTGAACATGGGAGCGCTCACATCCCTTCATGATCCTGATTTCAGTTCCTTTGACTGTATGCCTAGAAGGCGGATTGCTGGATCCTCTGGTAGTTCCATTTCTAATTCTTTGAGGAACCTTCAGACTGTTTTCCATAGCAGCTGCATCATTCTGCATTCTTACCAATAGTGTCCAAGGTTTCGTTTCTCCACACCTTCACCAACACCTGCCATCTTTTGCTTTTTTGATTATAGCCATCCTGACAGGAGTGTGGTGCTATCTCAGTGTGGTTTTGATTTGTTTCTCCATAACAATTAGTGATGTTGAGCATCTCTTCATATTCCTGTTGAAGGCATCACACTTCCTGGTTTCAAAATATATTACAAAGCTATGAAATAAAAAAAGTAGGTACTAGTATAATGAAAGACATCTAGGCCAATGGAACAGAATGAAGAGCTCAGAAACAAATCCATGCATATGTGGTCAAGTGACCTTTGACAAAGGAGCGAAGAATACACAATGGGGGAAGGATAGTCTCTTCAAATGGTGCTGGGGAAGCTGGATATCCACACGCAAAATAATAAAGTTGGACCCTTATCTTATATCATACACAGAAATCAACTCAAAACGGATTAAAGCTCTGACACTGTAAAAGTTCTAGAGGAAAATATAGAGGAAAGGCTCCAGGGCGTTGATCTTGGCAATGACATGACGGGCGTGTGACATGACACCTAAAGCAAAGGCAACAAAAGCAAAAGCAGACAAGGTGGACCACATCAGACTAAGACGCTTCTGCACAGCAAAGGAAACAGGCAGCAAAGGCAGGGGAGGGTGTAGCTCAGTGGGAGAGCACGCACTCAGCATGCATGAGGTCCTGGGTTCAGTCCCCAGTGCCTCCATTTAAAAATAAATAAATAAACCTAATTACCTCTCCCTCCAAAAGCAAACAAAAAATAAAGTGATTTTTAAAAAAAGTTAAAAGGCAACCTATGGAATTGGAGAAAATATTTGGAAACCATTGCTCTGATAAGAGGTTAATTTCTAAAATATGTGAGAAACTCCCATAACTCAACAGCAAAAAACCAATGCCCCAGTTTTTAAAGGGGCGAGTGACTTGCATAGACAGAGAAGACACAAAAACGGCCACGGATCATTTTCGATGATCAATAACTTTTAGGGACTGGAAAAAGCATTTATGACCCCCGAGATTACATTTCTTTTGCTAATTCAAATTAATTATTAAGAGGCTTGTCAAGAATGTTTGACAATCTATGGTTACTGGGGGGAAGGGGGTGTGAAGGGATAAATTTGGGAGTTCAAGATTTGCAGATACTAACTACTATACATAAAAATAGATTTAAAAAAGAAACTTTTTCTGTATAAACACAAGGAACTATATTCAGTATCTTGTAATAACCTTTTAAAGAAAACGAACATGAAAATGTATGTATATATATATATGCATGACTGGGACATGGTGCTGTACACCAGAAACTGACACTGTAACTGATTACACTTCAGTTAAAGAAAAAGAATGTTTGAAAACATTAAGAGATTTAGATCATCGTTGAGCTGGCTTTCCCAAAACATGAAAACATGAATAAGGTGGTCTCACCAGAAGAGTGACCGGAAAGATCACTTCAGCTGTTACGTATGTTTGTGGTTGACAGTTACTTCTTTTCTTACAATTTGATTCTTAATAAAGATCATAACTAAATGTGATCTAAGTTCGTATTTCTGTAATTATTTTCAACTAAGTAAATTTGGATGTCAGTAAAGAAATCTTGTCCTAAATTGTGCCTAAAAAATCCCTGTGTTTTTAGTCAAAGCTCATTTAGTCCTTACTGACCTGAGCTGGCCCCTGGGAGTGCCTGGGCTCTTGTTCCAGAAGGAAGGGCTGCCCCCGGGCCTCCACGGCTCGGGACCCCAACCACGAGACAGGACAGGAAGTGGGTGTGCTGTCCCCAGCAGGATGAGGAGAGCACCTGGGAGCACACACAGGGTCACAGGTGGCAGGCACCACAATGAGCAAGTAGTACAGGCACACTGGGCACCCACCCAAGGAGGCCAAGGACGGCGACAATGAGTCTACAAGGAGATACAGCGGAGGAGAACGACGGTCAGATGGGAGCACCGGCTGAGTCTGGGAGAGCTGGGAGACACAGCCCCACACGCTGCAGTCTGTCCCCACCGGTCACCGAGGGAACCAGGGACGGCCCCCGGGCGTGAGACGCGCGTGGCCTCTCTTTCCCCGACTACCTGGCCTTCTGGCCGCTCGGAGCCGCAGCTCAGGTCAAACCTCCTTGCCATCCGGGAGCCATTCCACGCTGCTCACCCTCAGCCGGACTGGGAGCTGAGGAACTAAGGAACTAAGGAAACTGGATTGGGGACAGATGCTTCTGCCCCTTGCTGGATGGTCACCTGGAGGGCATTCCTGCTTAGTTCTTGGGACAGATGGCTATTTATACTCTATGTAAGCTGTGGGGTAGGCGGTCCAACATGAAGGACGTCAGGTGCTGGCGAGGGCTCGTAGCAGAACTTGACCGGAGAGCTCGGCCCTGACCCCACATCCACCAGGCACTGGGCGCTGAGTCTGGGACTTCCTGGACTGGGAAGTAAAAGGCTCAGTTGTTTCAGAAAAACGGAGTGCCTTCCACCCTGGAACCAGGGAAGGGCCTGCACCTCCATTAAGGTCCCATGTCACGGGATCCTAAGTGACTCGGGGACGCCCCAGTTCTCATTGTGGTCAAAGGCATCTCCCAGGAGCTGATTCAAAGCACACAGTCCCGGCACCCCTGCTGCCAACCTAGGGCGTCCACCTGTTGACCAGACCCTCCTGCCCGTGACCCAGGAGCCTGGGTCTGGAGGGCAGGTGCTGGGTCTAAGCGTCCTGGGCTGGCTGTGGGTAAGTGACTTGGCCTCGCTGAACCTCCATTCTCAGTACAGGCAGGATAATTCTCCTCTCAAAGGGTTTTTTGAGGATTAAAAATGGTAATTAAGTATAGCGTCTGATCCAGTGTTGCTCACTCACTGAAGACTAGCTTCCTTCGCTTCACATTTGGGGGAAAATGTCCTACTGAGTTTTAAACAGTGAATTTTCAGGAAATGATCCAGTATAACATTTATAATCAGAAAATATTACGGAAAAAAGACTGCCTAGGGCTGAGCTTAAAGTGTAAGACGTATACTAACAAAACAAGACAAACATCAGAAAAAAGAGAAAACTTTTAGATACACACATTAAAAGTGTAAAATGTACACGTACCATGTCTCTAGGTGATAGATCTCAATATAGTGAACGTACTGCTTATCCTGCAGTTATACACATCACACACACACACACACACACACACACACACACACACACACACACAGTGTTCAGCCACCAGATGAGAAAGACAGATCAAAGAACAGAAGAGAAAGTACAGAAGCAATTCTGTATATGGTAGAAGGGGAATTTACAATCAGTGCAGAAAGATGTGGTTAGAATAACTGGTTAATATTTGGGGGAAAACAGAATTAGACATTCTGCCCTTTGTGCCCCCAAACTTTGTAGCTAGAGTAAAGTTTTACACGTTAAAAATTAAATCAGAATTATGCAAAAATGTAGACGCATAATTTACTTGTCAGTTCATATCATGTACACAGTCTTGGGGAAAGGAAGACCTTTTCAATGACTCCAAGACTAGAAACAAACTGAAAAGAGGCTAGCAGGTGTGACAGCTAAACACTTCTAGCAAAGGAGATCACAGACATCACTGAAAAGAAAGTGAAAAATATTAAGTGGGGAAAAATATTTGTAACAAGTGGGAGAAAAACAGCCTTAACGCCTTACTGTTTAAACTCTCAAAAATAAATAACAAAGGCATGCACCCCGACAGGAAAACGGGCAAAAACGGGACGTTCACCAAGGACACGCGGGTGGCAGATACACACGTCAGAAACGCAACGCAGGACCTGCGTGTTAAAACTACAAAGTTGATGCAAAGGTCAGACCGGCAGGGATCAAACAAGAACTTTTGCCAAATAAACCAAAATTGAATCCGATCAAGCTTCTGGATCAACTACCGATGTACAGGAGGCACAGAGTAAGGAGGAGCAGGTAAAACATGACAGAGATGCAGCGAGCAACATCTCGACACGAACTCCTCGAACAAACTGACTTCCTGAAAACACAGCACACAGGGGAAGAGGAGGAAGGGAGACCCGCGGTCAGGAGAGACTCGGACCCAGCAACCCGTCAGGTACAGGGAACTTGTCTGGATCCCGACTCAAACAAGTCGTAAGAAACAAAACAAAATAAAAACAATCGTCTATGAATCTAAGAGGCAAGTAGGAATCTGGTCAAAGACTGGAGACTTCATAATATGAGGAATAATTGTAAACCTTGAGGACTGACAGTCGTATTGTGGGTATGCTTTTTACATGTCCCTTTGGGAGGACAGACTGAAATAATCAGAGATGAACTAAGATTATGTCGGACCCGCTTCCAGTGCACAGGGAGGGGAGGCGAGGTGGGCGGTGAGTGAGACCGCTGTTGGAGCTGGTCAGAGGTCAATGGTCAGAGGGCAAGGAGCTCCTTGTCCTGTTCACTCTGCCTAGTTTGTGTGTGTTCAAAACGTTACAAGTTGAAAAAAAAAAAAAAGTGGGTTCTAGTCAGTGCTGGGGAAATGGAGGGGACAAAAGCTCCTGGGACCACCTTTCCAGACGGCAGAGAACCAGGATGCACCCTCTGACCCAGCAATGCAACTTCTAGAATCTTCTCTCATGAATACAACTGAAAAACTTTATAAAAATGTGTGCAAGAATATTTATCCAGCAATTTTTGTAATAGCAAGTAGATGAATAAACAAATGAATGAATCAATCAATGAAAATAACTTAGATGCACTTTAGGAGGAGAGTGGGCTACCACACCATGTGTTTCCATTTGATGGAATAAATACTCTGCAGCCCTTTAAAATAACAACCTAACACACGTGACTGGCAGGAGACGATGTGCGTGATGTTAAAAGTATTGAAAGTATACATAGGCTTATACGAGGGAGGGTGCAGCTCAGGGGTAGAGCACATGCTTGGCATGCACCAGGTCCTGGGTTCAACCACCAGCACCTCCATTAAAAATAAATAAACCTAATTACCCCCAAAATAAATAAATGAAGTAAATTAAATTGTACTATAAATAAAATAACTGTTTTAAAAGTTTTTTTAAGTACAGGCTTATGGATGTGTGTGCTCAGAAGGAAGTTTTATAAGGATACACGTTGAAACGTTGGCATAAATGATCTGAGCCACGGGATTATGGATGACTTTCACATTTATATTTCATTTTCACTTATCTAGAATTAAAATTTTTTTCTCTAATTAGTATGTATTTGAACTATAATTTTGAAATGTGTTAAAAAAATGTGGAAATAAATGTTTTTCAAAAGGAGGCAAAACATTTTGAGTGATGTTAGTATCTCTTCGATATGTTACGTTTACCATGCTTTTGAATTTTCCAACAGTTTTGTAATTTGTTCAAAAGTTTGGAAGCCATTATAAATTTACTTTGTGAAATGATAAAAGGTATATTCTGGTATTCTTGTCCCTACACAAAAAGCAAATAATGACAGATCAGGATTAAAGAACAAACTGAAAGTTTATCTCATGGAAGTGTACACACACAGATGCCAGCCTGTTTCCTCAGGGTGTGAGAGGAAAGCAAAGATGAAGCGCTGGAAAGGGATAATCACATTTCATGCTCCTCACGGGTGTGTCAACACCCAGCTTCGCGAAGCCCGTGCAGGTTTTGCGAATTAGCTAATCTGTTTCAGGACCTGCGGTGCCGACAAACGAACCTGGCAGGGGGAGGTGGTTCCTGAGCGAGGTCCCCGGGCGGCTCTCCCAGGTGATCCCAGCAGGATCCTGCCTGTCACATCACATCACCTCCCGGCAGACAGAGAGCTGCTCCACACTTACTGAGACACTCTACAGACGGCCCTTCCCAACAAAAGGGCCCAGTTAGTGTCAGAGCCGTCAAAACGATGGCCTGCTATTCCCACGGTGGAAACCCCTGCCACCTCTTAAAATGATGTTTTCCTACAATGACGCAGGAGAACGTTCATGACAGAACCTTCAGTTGGGAATCAGAGACGCCCACACCGGGAGGCAGCCCGCCGGCGGGCCGAGCGTGGTGGTGCGGGGTGGCTGTTTTCCACATTCTTCTACAATGAACAAATATTTTTATAATCATAAAAAAAGCCAATTAAACAAAAATGTTTTACTGAAATGTCATTTCCCTATATATTTCAGGCTGCAGGGCGCAGAAGGAGGCAGGCTGGGGGTGGGGGTAGGGACAATTCTGGAGCAGGAGGTGAGGCCGCGGGCCAGGAGGGGCTTGGCTGGAGGACGTGCCCCGAGGCTCTGCTGCACCGTCTCTGCTGGGCCGGAGGGCCGGCGAGCTGGGCTCTGGGTGTAGAGATGGTTCTGGACGCCTAGCTCTCGGCGCGCCCTACTGATGGCCTGTCCTCAGCTGACTGAGAACACGGAGACCACACCTCCCAGGGGGCCCGGGGCGAGCGGTCCCACGCTGCGTTTTCTCCTTACGATCTAAGGGCTGGAGGAAATTGGATAAAACGGCCGGTTCTCACGTGCGGCCGGCGTCACCGCACCCCTCCGGGCATGTTCACGTTAGACGTGTGTCCTGCTCTTGCAGAGAACGCCCGCTCTGGCTGCAGCGGGCCCGAGTGACAGGGCAGGGGACAGGCCCTGAGCGGCGGCTGGGCCCTCGTGCACATCCCAGGATTCACGCTAGCCAGTCCGCAGGTCATCAGACCCCCTCGCGGGCTGGAACGAGGCTGAGGCGCTGGTGACATGGGGAGAGGAGGCCCGACCCATGTCCCCCTGGCCCAAACCCAAGAGGTAACGTGTTCCCCACCAGGCAGGGCGGATCCCAGGGTCTCTTCCACCCCAGAAAAGCTTTCGATTCATTTGAGCAGCTCGGGGTTTGTGCTGCTTCAACTACCAAACCCTCAGCTCAAGTATGTGGACATCTTCTCCCCTTGAATTGGGGGAGGGGGCTTACATACAAAAACAAAATGTTGTCAGTCTAAGAATTTTTGTGTTTTCCATAAAGAATAAGATGTCTATCTCATTCTGAAAAGAGAGGAGCAAACGAAAGCTCTTTAAAAACTGTATTTAAGGCCACAGATCTCAAACACTTTCTCTCGGCCTCAGCTGGCACTTGCTCAAGTCGCAGCTCTGCGATCTTACTTTGGGTTAAATGTCTCATGACCTCCAGAGATGCTGGGGGCAGAAAAGCCAGCTTTCCACCTCGCCACCTGGCAGCGTGTCCTGTGACACTGGATAGCCCATGTCACAAATGGTGTGGCACTAGTTCCCCTTCAGCGCCCTCTCTTCTTCTGTCCTGTCTTCCCAGTGCGACGTGCCCTCCACGACCACACACCGTGATGGCTTATGGACGGGCTCCTCAGGACGTGGGCGCTGTGGGACGGCCACTGGCAGAGGACACAGCCATGAGGACAAGACGAGGGAAACGGAGAGCACAGGGCTCCGTCCGTCCCGGCTCTAGGAGGAAGGACCCCGGAGCAGGTCTAGACCCAGTGGTCTCACCAGGACCCACCTCCAAGGTGACGGGGCATCTCAGGGAGCCTGCAGACCCAGGGAAACAGCGCCGGTCTCCACAGGCAGACGATACACCGGAAACCCGAGAGAAAACGAGAAATCTCCATTTTAATGTCAAAGGGGTTCCGCGCCTGGTAACTTCCGTCGGGGAATCACAGAGAACAGACGGGGAGTAGCATTTAGTAAATTCAGCTTAAGGTTACAAAACATTTTCAATATAAAAATAAGATTTTTAATTAAAAAAGAGTCCACAAGCAGCCCTGGCCGCGTCCACAAGATGACTGAGAAGTTTAAAGTGGGGCTGCATCTGGATGGGGCCCCCTAAGCCACGGGGTTCTCAAACCTCACAGGAAGTCTGACACTGAATTTTCTTTTTAACTTCTAAATAAAGCAGCCGATCTCCTCGAGTAACATGCACATGAGCAGAGGCTCGGTAAGTGACGGCGCTGAGAGGCTCCTCTGCAGCGTGGGGTCCCCCTGGCCCTGGCGCGGAGGACGGGGAGTCACCTGCTGTGGAGCAGGGGGGCACCCAGCCCCGTCCGGGACAGGGTCACACTCGCCGGCGCACACGGGTTCCAGACCACCGTCGGAATCGTCCTTCCTCACCTCGCATCTTCTACCGATCCCCGGTGTGGTTAAAATGTCCCTGCAATAAACAGCACACCAGGGAATAAATTTACCTTGGCTGTACGTTCACCAACACAAAACACAGCATTTAAAACGACTGAGCTAACCCTTATTTCTGAGGTAAGCACGTATTTACAGAATATATATAAAATGTTACAATTAAGATACTCAAACCACTTCCTACACCTGGTGCATAGAATGTTCTCAATAAATGCTACTTCTCTTCTCTCCCACAGTTCTATGAGGGGGAGGAGAGGGGATAAAAGCATCACTTGCATACTCAGAAACAGAATTTTTTAAAATGATGTTATCTAAATACAGAATGGGTGTAACACAAAAGCACCGCAGGGGGGGCCCTCGCAGGGGGCCAGGGTCTGGAAGAAACCCAGGTTCGGAAGGACCCCCCAGGGCCCTCCGCCCGCCCTGTCTCCGGGCACAGACCTCGTGTCTCCCCAGCCTCACCTGCAGAAGGGGCTGGGAGAACCAGGCGGCCGGGGCGGACCCAGGGCCAGACACTGCGCCACCCCGAGTGAGAGGTCTTGTCCAGCGTCCAGAAATCTTGACCACACTTGGCCTCTGTCCCGGCAGAGAGCAGCGTGGCTCGGTGCCCCCGCCAGGCGGAGGCTGGCAGGGCACCCCTGCTCTCCGAGACCACCAGGGTGGCGACAGGCGCCCTGGGCCAGCTGAGGCAAGGAGGGGAGCAGTGGGCCAGGAAGTGGGGGCACAAAGTGGTCTGGTCCACGATGGCATCCCTGCTTCCTGGAAGGTGGGTGCTGCCCTGAGTCATGGGGACCCAACAGGGGAGATCCAGGACTCCCTGTTTCACACGGAAGGATCATCTGGGCGGTCAGAACAGGATGCTGTGGTGGCCACAGGTCGACCTGATGAGGGGCCTGGGACGGCGTCACACGAGAGGTCTCTCAGCTGGACCGTGAAGGCACAGCAGAATCTCACAAGGTGGGAGACGGCATCCCAGGCAGTGAGAACAGCAGGTGAGAATGTTCCAGAACAACAGAATTGTCTGTGATGATGAGCCAGGGCTCATGGCGCACACAGGCAGGGACCGTCTGAAGGTCTGGCCGCGTGGGACTGAGAGAGACTCCGAACACCATGATGCCCACGCCCTGAGTCCCAGGGCCAGACACTGCGCCACCATGAGTGGGAGGTCTTGTCACCCGCCACCTCTGGCAACCACCAATCTGTTCTCTCCATCTATGAGCTTGTTGTTTTGTTTTTTAAGATTCCACATGGAAGCGAGATCATACAATTTTGTCTTTTTCTGTCTGACTGATTTCACTTAGCACAATGCCCCAAAGTCCATCCATCTTGTGGCAAGTGGTAGGATTTCCTCCTTTTTGTGGCTGAGTAATATTCCATTGTGTGTGTACCAGTTTCTCTATCTGCTCATCCATCCTGTTTTTGCATGTTCATCTTAACGTTCAACAACTTTGCTGAACACTAGTTCTACTAGTTTATCAGTAGATTTTCTTTGCAGATAATTAAAGCATCAGGAAACAACAATTTCATTTTTTTCCTTCCCAATTCTTAAAGCCATTGCTTCTTTTTTCTTGTTTAACTATCTGAGTTAGGAACTCTGGTAAGCAGAAGTGGTGACAGTTAGCAAAGTTTTCTCTTCATCAAAGGAAACGCTTCTTGCCGGGATGAACCCTTCTGCTTCTGGTTTGCGGACTCTTTGTCATGAGTGGGATTTGGAGTAACTGAGCACTGTTTCTGTCATGAGATTTGGAGTAACTGAGCACTGTTTCTGTATCTGTCAAGACCATCTTTTTTCTCCCGTCTCCTTTGACCAAACGATGTAGTAGTTCTTCTAATGCCAGTCATTCATGTGTTCCTTCACACAGGATTTCCCTTAACCTATAAAACCATGTGGAATGGTAGCTTTTGAGAACTTTCCCAAATGTTTCCATTGTGATTGGTCCATGTTCTCTCTTCTGAAGTCAATTTTGGTACGTGAATTCCTATGGGGGAAGGGAATTCCCACTGCACTGGCCATCCCAGCTCTAAGCCTCATACAGCCAGCCTGCATGTTCATACAGGACGGTCCCCTTAGCGTTTCAGACAGGATATGCCAAGGTCTGTGGTATCTACTGTTCCTGAAGGAGGTCTGCTGTCAGTCAGACCACTGCTCCTTCCTCGGTACCGGTCCTTCCCCCTGGCAGTCGTCCAGAATTGTTTTATGTCATGTGGTTTCACCAAGATGGACGCGCAGATACGTCACGTCAAGACTCACTGTGACTTTTCAGGAATACAAAAAAGTATAGACAGCAATGTAACTAACACTCGTGAGCCATCACGTAGCTTCAGAGATTAAACAAAACAGATATAATTGAAACACCTGCTGTAACCTGAGCCCTCACTCCCTAAGTAGAAATAACCTCGTTGTGATAAACTTAATGTCTCTCTCAGAAATGTTTCTGTTGTTTTAGTTAATATGTATTTTTTAAACTTTTTTCTTATTTTATTGTTTTTATTTTGGGGGGGGGAGGAGGTTTATTATTTACTTTTTTAATGGAGGTACTGGGGATTGAACCCAGGACCTCATGCATGGTAGGTATGCATCCTACCACTGAGCTATACCATCCCCCCATAGTTAACATGTACTGATTTTCACATGTTGAAAATTATATCTAAATGTTATCATTCCATACATATCTTTCTGTAATTTCCTTTTTGAAGTTCCTCCATTTTCACTACTGTGTATATTTCGCTGAATAAATATACACTGCGTCCTTTATCCACTCTCCTACTGATGGACATGCATGTTGTTTCTGGCTTTCTGCTAAGCAAACAGTGCTACAATTACTGTGCACACGTTTCCTTGGGCATCTGTGAGGGTACAGACCTAGGACCGAAACGTCCAGGTCACAGGGATACCCACCATCACCTGTACTAGCCACTGCTCTACAGGTCAACGTGCTGAGCTACACGCCTCCCATGAGGTCGATGATCCGTCAGCGCCACACCCCCACTTACAGCATCACAGTTCTACTTCTGCTAATTTGATGCTTTCCCTTGCAAGCCCTTGGTTAATGGTGAGGTTGAACGTCCAGTGACACCTGCCGGGCCGCCTCCTCTCCGAGCGCCAGTGCACACACTGCCCCCGTTTACCTGCTGCTGTGTCGAGTGTTGCTGTGTGTCGTCCCTGCTTTACCTTCTCAGCCGGTGACGGAGGAATCCTGGTACGCAACTTGTCTTACACGTGGTGGAATGTGTCAGTCCTTACCCTTTGGGCTTACTGGTTTTATCAGTCTTCCCAATGTCACAAACATATTCTGCTGTACTTTCTAGTGTAAGGTTTTAAAGTTTTGTTGTTGCTGTTGCTTTGTTTTTCTCATTTAGGCTCTTACCCTCCCCTACTTTCCAGAACTGACTTTTATGTGAGATAGACCTAATTTTACTTTTCCTCATACACGGAGAGCCGGCTGTCCCAGCACAACTTAGAGAGCACCCCGTCATTCTCGACGGACTTGTGTCACATCCTCTAATATGTCCAGCTGCCACACACGCATGTCGAAAGCCCTCGACTTTATCCCTTGGTCTGCCTGTCTGTCCCAAGGCCAACAACGCTGTCGTAACCAGCACAGCTTTGTAACACACCTGGACCCATGACACGTGGTCCCCCTCACCTCGCTCTTCTGCCTCAAAGCTGTCTGGCGACACGAGCCTTCCCTCCGCCCTGGGCAAGCCCAGCCGCCGTGCTCTGCACTTTCATTTCCTCTCCTGCTCTCGATTCCTCCCTTCTGGATTTCCGGACGGGCCGTCTCATTCCTTCCTCTGCTAGCCAGACTTGCAGTTCTCATCTCTCCACCTCCTGCCGTGGTCTGAAGGATTTCCCCAGATAAATCCCCTAGTTCACTGACTCTGTCTTGGTGTCTAACCTGACAACTCTTTCTCACTTTAATGACCATATCATTCATTCACTTTTAAAAGTTTTTTTTTTAACCTCCCAATTCCTTTTTCATATTCTTTTTCATTATGGCTTTCTTCCTTTTTCAATCATTAAAATTTTAAAAAACACTTACCTTTATAGCGCACTTTAGGCTCTTTTATTAATTCGATTTTTGCAGGTTTGTGTTCTGCTTGTTATGGTTCCCGATGCCCCACCCCGGCCCCGGCTCCCCCGTGCTGGGTCTGTTTACGGAGCGTACATCTTCCTGCCAGGACCTCCTCTGTGGTGCCAGCTCGTCTGTCCCTGGGGCCTGCATGCTCTGGGTGGGGAAGCGTGCCTCCAGGATGATCCCGCATCTGCCACTATCCAACAGCTTCAGACTTTTAACAGTCTGTGTCTATTTTTGTTCGTTTGTCTTGGGGGGCAGGTAATTAGGTTGATGTATTTATTTTAATGGAGGTGCTGGGGATTGAACCCAGGACCTCAAGCACGGGGGGCACGCACTCCACCACTGAGCTGTGCACCACCTCCGATGTCTGTACCTATTTTTATGTTAATACCTCAACTTTTGGTTCTTGCACCATTGAGGCAGAATAAACATGGAGCCCACAGCCAAGTATGGCCTGGTATTTTAATTTCTAATCCCCTTTGAAGGGACAGGCAGATCTTCAAAGCAGAGAACTTCATGCAGGGGTCCAAATTCTAGCTCCCACAACTCCACTGGCCAAAGGCACACCTATCTCTGGACATCAGAATTCTAAACCCCAACCGTTCTAGGACCAAACCCAACACAAGCCAGACCTCCTGACACAGCCACAGTGGTGGGTCTGCCTCTGGTCTGCTGCTTTCTTCACTGACACGATCAACTATCATTCAGTGTTCTTATCTGTAGCAGGAGGGGGCACACTTGCATTTGCTTAGACAACATGCTTGCGGAAAATCTAAATAGCATTTTTCTTAAAATGCTAACTTGTCTGTGAAAATTCATTTCACATCTCTTCACAGTATAGCATTTTATCCCTAGAGAAAGACGTTCTAGTTTTGTTCTTCTGGTCACCTGAAGGCTCTCTGTTTCTTCACAGCCTGGAAATCATCTCAACACACAGTTGAAAAAATTTTAAATTACTTTTCTAGTATCCATAGTTCAGAAAAAACATTTGCTGTTAGAAGCTATACCCAAAGATTCTGTCAGCAGGCCCATTCGGACTCATGTTTCGGAATTCCCGTCTGGTTGAGCTGCCAAAGCCACCTCCTCTCCTGGCCAGCTCCTTCCTCCATGGTCTGAAAAATCCAGCCCTGTGTCTCAGCAAGAAGCCCTCACTGCGTCCAGGACCCACGGTCTCACTGCTGCATGTCCCAGAGGCTGGAAGAGCGGCTGCTGTGTGCAGTTCGGGGAGGGATGCTGGCACACCGGCCGTGGCACAGGCCAGCCTGGAGGGCAGGAAGGACAGGGCTGTGGCCTGAGCTCTGCAGCCCAGCCTCCCTGTCCACCACGGCATGTGGCAGGCCCGTCACCTAACCGTTGTGGACCTTATGTCCCTCATCTGTAAACGGACAGGGTAAGACCAATGACTGGGACCCCTGGCAAACCTGGGGGGAAATGCACAGAGTACAGTGTGATTCCTTCAGAATGATCCATGAGATTCACGCTGATCCCCTATGACTGCGTTTCTCTCTCTTGGGATATAAGAATAAAGGACTGACAAGCAGTAGCTGTCGCTGAGACGGGACACAAAGTGCGAACCACTGTGCCTCGGTCCTTCTCAGTCCACGTCAGACTGCTTGCTCCTGGCCTGACACCTGGGCCACCGTCCAGCACAGGCAGCACCCGTGTCCCTGCGGGCACAGGAGAGCAGGAGGACCTCGTTTACACCGGCTTCTGGGTCCGGTCCTGTTTCAGGGCAGTACTTACAGATGCTACAGGGGTAAGAAGCAGTTACTAATGACAGGTAAATAAAATAAAGCAATTGTTTTAAAGGTCGCCCATTTGGAGACAAAAAGAAGTACAAGGGGAAAAATGCATCCATTTAGAATCAGAATAATCACACCAGGGCTCCTCCTGCTGTCCCGACAGGAAAAACTAAACCCAGACAACAGGATGGGCCAAACGCCCCCCACTGCCCCCAGCTGTGGCCCCGCACTGCCGCCTCCTCCCCCCACACACGCTGTCAGGCAGGGCATCTCACTGCCAGAAAGTGAGGAGCAGAGAAACTTACTAACACTCTGTATCTGCCCTCAGCACTAATGACAGGCTGTTACGCAAGATCAGCTTGCTGGGGGCGGGGGCGGGTAGCCCACAATACCCAAAACAATGCTTTGCACGTTGGCTTTTATGTGGCAATTCACTACCAGCTTGGGTAATAAACCCCAGTAACACCAGGTGAACAAAAGCAAAGGAACACCGGTCAGGGGCAACACACAGGGCCTGACTGTCTTTTTCAAGTTCACGCCCAGGCACTCAACTCCACCGCGCCGCCCGGTGGGCCGGCTCTGCACGCTCCAGGGTGCGGTGCTCGCTGGGCCAGGAGCCCGCGGCTGCAGCGGGACTGCAAGGACCCAGTGCCTGTGTTTCAGACAGCAATCTCTGTTTTCAGGTGGTTTTGTCCACTCCTTAGAGGAATGGCCCAGGTAGATTCAGTCCAAAAAGAGAAACCAAACCACCACCCACCCAAAAAAAAAAAAAAAAAAAAAAGAGAGAAATCAATCCAGGTGTTTCAAACAGAGGCCGCTTAGTACAGGATTCAACTGCACAAATGAGCAAGAGAAGAGACGCTACACAGGGGAGGGGGGCAGACATCCCCCAGGAGGGCCCCTCTCTTGGGCGGGAGCAGGTGCCTCCCAGCAGGAGTTGGGACCAAGGCGGACAACTCTGCAGGAGCGAGGACCCTGGAGAGAGGTGCTGAGAGGCTGCTTTGGGTGGGGGAGGGGTGCGGAGTCATGCCCCCTGCCTCCTGACTCCACTCTAGTGTCCACGGTCAGAAACCAGACTTTAAGACACTGAGCAGGGGAGACAAGGGTGGGGAATGGAGCTGAGAGAAAACAGACAACTTACTGCAGCGCTGAGCCAATAAAATCTGAGGGTGGCCCCTCAGCTGTGGAGCTACAGATTATCAGAGGCCAGGTGAACTTGGAAACCGGGGTGCTAAGGACACGTGAACCCCGCAAATCTGTTCTGCCTGGGCATGCCCACCTGCCTTTTGTGCATCTTTCTGTGGTTACTGTGGAGACGGCCTCGCTAGATTGCTAGGTTTCATTAAACGGGTACAATTTGCAAAGAAAAGCATGACTTGGCTGCCATGGACCCCTGTGCCACGCGGGCTAAGCTGACCAGAGAAGCCGCCGGCTGCATGGTGTGGCCTGGCTTTGGGACAACTCCTGGGAGGAAAGGAGTCTGGGAGACACAGCGACCATCAGCACTGATCCCAGACTTTCAGCACTGGACAGAGAGCCGCTGCCCTGGGGTTACGGGTGGACACCCTGAATACCCGGTCCCACCACGCCAACAGGGGATGGCTTCATTCCAGCTGTCAGTAATGTGAGCACGTGACTGAGGGTTAAGAGAAGCTGTTTCTAAATAACACCTTGTACTAGGAGTTGAGCCTTCACAGGGATCACTGAGAAACTGTCAGCAAACACCTAAGCAGTCATCACTGCAACAGTCAGATCCAACCAGCAAGAAGGGAGCACAGAGAGGAGACCCGCGTGCTGACCTGGAAAACGAGTTTGGGAAGGTCTAAGGAAAACGCTCTCACACACGTGAGCAGTGACTCACAATAAAAATAAGGAAGAGCTTCGCAGCAGAAAGACACCAGCAACTCAGAGCGAGCTGAGACCGCCATGTGAGAATTCACAACAGAACCGATCAGACAGATTGGCGGATGCCCCACTGAGGTCAGAAATACACCAGAGACCCGGGACACAGAGGAGGTTCTCAGGGAAAAGCACCAAATAAGCTGAGAGGCACAGCAAGCCTCCTGTTAGCAATCCCACACAGCTGCCCAGCAAAACCTTCGCTTCTCTCTGACCCAAGGTCGCCACCCCGGGTCAGCTACTGGAACTGTGGGCCAGGACGGGGCAGGCGTGTGTGAATGGGGTGCACCTGTGAGTGGAGCTGTGTTTAATAAAGTCTTCTGACATGTGGACTTGCTGCCCATCGGTGACTCACGGTGAAGCACTTCTCCCTGGGATCGCGCATTTCTAAAAATACTATTTGCTTTTTATTTAACCCTGAGCCCTTTGATGTTCTAGAATGCAAAAATAGTGCCTTATTATTTCAAAAGCTTAAGAGAGAAACTAGCTGTATTATTATTAGAAGATACATGCAGCTACAGTCTGTTCAAATATCAAGAGGTGTGACTTTCCACATTCACATTTCAATCTTTATTTACATAAGACTTTTAGAAATAGTGGGTGTAAATATTAAATCACCCAAGCCTGGGTGAAATTTTATTGAGAATAACTCCAAACAAAGGGAAACTGATTTTTTAAAGTCAGTTTCTGAAATTTAGATGAAAAGAACATTATGCATTAACAAAAAAAATGATGTATTTACACATCAATATAGGTTTCCTGCGTGGCAGATTCATTCCCTACAAAACATACAGAGGCAAGCTTGGGGAATTACAAAGGAAGGAAAACCCTAATCAAACAGGTGCGGTTGTTCAAACAGAATATTAGCTTAAATGATCCAATCAGTTGCTTGAGCCCAAAATTTTTTTCTTTAAGCCATTCATGCCAGAGCACAGCCTCTCAGAACATTAAGAACCCACATTACATCCCAAGTGTCTGCCCGGAAGGTGGGGGATCTGAAGACACGGTCCACAGAAGTGTGACGAGGATAAGGCAGGCTCCTAGTCAGTCACCAGCACTGACATAGTTTACCCACGAAGGGGTCACGCTTCTCAAGGTAAGCACTACTTATCCAAGATCCAGGGAACACTGGGCAGCTATACGAATCAACTGAAATACAGCAAGTTCACACTGCGGGACCCTTGATTTCACCAGTGCTCAGGATCACGCTGCAGGAGGCAACGTGACCTGTAGAAATCTTCCTGAAGACTGGGCACAAAAAGAAAAGCACATTTTCATGGGGTGGGTCTGCCAACAAGCTCTGCTTTCACATTTGTCTAAGGACTTCAGATGATCAGAGGTTCACACGAGGGATAACTGACAACAGTTCTAGGTCTTGGTTTAAAACAAAATCATGGCCTCTCACTGTAAAACAGTCACCTGCAATGTGTCAGGTGAATCTCTGTAATTTACTGACTCAATCTTTTGCTTATCAAAAACAGCAATGCTTCTCTAAAAATCTTCAGGGGGCAATCCTAGAAACACTCACACAGTCGCACAAGCACGCGCGTGTGTGCGCACACACACACACAGACACTTCTGGTTTCTACGTGGAAATTAAACACAACTCTTATTTTATTGCACTATTAAGACTGCAAATTTAAAATTAAAAAAAAAATAACAAAGGTTTCAAAGACATAGTAACCTGTTCTCAGAACAAGTTCAAAATTAGTCACAAGGCATCAAGAGACCACTGCATCAGAGACGGGACCTCTGACCCTGGCAATGTTAAGCCCTCCCTTTCCTTTGAATTAGTGGCGTCAATACTGTGTTGCTCTTTATGAAATCTGTGGTTTACGTGAAGTTGATGCAAACAAAAGAAAAGCTTAAAGAGGGAAAGTTAAAAACAACACTGATTCCTGTTTGGGTAATTGAGGTTATTAGGGCCGTCCTCCAAGATGTCCGCAAATAATCTCTGTTTTAACCACATCCATGGGTCTGAACTCTGTTTAAAGAACTTAAAATGTATTTTTTGAGTTCTATTTCCAACCTGAAGCTGGAAACAAATTAGCTCGCATGTGGCAGAACGCTAAGAAAGGCTTAAATCAACCTGCACCTTGTTATTTACATCTCTCATTCCTTAGAAACGTAACTGCCGTTTTTATTAACTTTGTTTTATGGATCTAATATTTACGAACAAGTCTATCTCTCACGTCACAGCAAGAAGGTGAAGGTACTTACAGATTCCCCTGCAACGCATCTTGGACAAGGCTGGGCCGAGCTCCGTCTGCCGATCTGAGGACTCTGTTCGACAAATCACAGCCACAGATGAATCAGAACAGCGGTTATTCACACTTTCTATTAAACACTTAAATGGGTGCACAGCGGGTTTGGCAGGAGGAGGAACCTACCCCCACATCTAGTCGCCCCTGGCCACTGTCGGGCCTCAGTCCAGGGAGGTGGCCTCTGGGATGCGGGTCTGGTGACTCAGGGTCCTCGCTGTCCCAGGACCCCAGGGCGCGTGCCTTCCCTGGGGGGCAGCCCCGTTCCTGGGCAGCTGCGTCTAATCTCCTGCACGCCCGTTTCTGCAACAAACAAAATTTCACTTGAGACGGCCTCGTAAAGCACCCAGCGCTCTAACTGAATCTGCTTCCTGAAAAGCTCAGCCGTGAGAACAGGCCTCTGCGGAGCTGGGGAGTTTACAGCACGTTTGAGGAGGTGATTTCAAACTTTATCTTTCAGGAATAACCACCATCCGTTACACTTAACCTCATTATTTCCAGCACTGTCTGATACTTGCTTAGCTTTATAGATTTTAAATAGTCATTTTAAACAATTTTGGCCAAAAGTCTTGTAATAAAGTATTGTGACTGGTTTATTGATATTGAAAATGTAAGACCTATAAATTTTGTTCAAGAAACTAGTTATATGCTTCAATACGTTTTGCCAAGTATTGTTACATACTTTTTAAATATAATATGAATTCATGTGTGAATAATTCTTTGTCTTACTGACACCGAAGAGCAAATTAATTTCATTTCAAAAGTTGCACACACAGCCCATAACGGATAACCTCTGGGAAAGTTAGCCCTTAGTTTTTGCTTCCTCTTGAACTAAAGAGGATGAATTACAAAAGCAATCCTCTGTCGCTGAAGGAAAGAGACGGTTCACTCTCCGAGTCCCGGGACTTTGTGTACTGTGCGGGTAATGACGTTTTCCCCGACACAGCTGAGAGGCAGGAGGGTCCGCAGGTGCTCAGGGAGTCCATCCTTCGGCCCAGCCAGCAATGGGTCTCTGGCTCCCAGGGCCAGCCCGCAGCCCCGCTGGAGGACAGCCCCGCCAGAGGACAGCCCCGCCCGAGTCACAAACACTCCTGATACGCGCGGGCCGCTCCACAGCCTCGTCACCGGCACACCATCGTCATGATTTGTTTATTATGCCAAATCTGTTCGTTATGACCTATTATTTATTTATTATTTTCTAAATTTCTAAATTGACTTTTTTTTTTTAACTTAATTAATTAATTAAAGAAAGAAACCTTGTATCGTGGGTTTAGATTGCTGGTTTTACTCTCCCCTAACATGCCTTAAAACAGATCCTTAAGGATGAAAAGGGAAAATGCTTAACTCTGAGCCCCTGCACCCACCACCTGGAATAATGTCCTGGGGTGAAGCGCTGACCCTGGGTGGTTGCACAGAACTGCCCTCCTGACAGCCCTTCCCCAAGGACAGGAAATCACAGAGGGTCAGAGTCGCCTCTGCGTCACAGTGCACCCTGGGCACGAGTGAAGTCAGAGAATGCTGGAATCTGGAAACAAGGCCTGTGAGAGAGAGAAGCCACCAAGCCCGTGTGGGGGTCCCCTCGTGCTCGCAGCCCTCACCCCCCACACGGCTGCACGCCCAGCGGGCAGGAGAAGCTGCGAGCTGGATGGAGCCGGGGCACCTGCGAGGGTGCAAGGGACGTGAACGGCCGGGGGGCGCACTTGACCGGGGACCACAGACACGGTGGCCGGAGGGCCCACTGTGGACCACGGACCACTGACCACAGACACAACAGCCGGGGGAGCCAGAGCGTGGATTCGGGGCTGGGGTTCGGGGTTTCCCTGACAGATGCCGTTTAAATAGGAATTCCTTCCCCACAACCACAGCTCCTGGGAAGGAGACAGGCGACAGAGGAAGGGAGAACGTCCCTGGATGATGGCGGTGAAGATAAAAAGGAGAAAGAGAGGACGTGTAGGTCCTGTAAGTAAGGTGCACCCTAGCATCAGGAGACTTTCGCCTCCCCATCTGTCACCAAAACAGACAGACAGCAGCTGCCCCTGGACTCGCCAAACCGATAGAAGAGGTGCCCTGAAACCAACAATCTTTTAAAAACACTTAATAACATAAAAATTCCTCCTGAATCAAAAGAAAATTGTAATTCAAACACCCTAAAAAATGCAATTAAACATTCAAACAAACATCTGAGGATATAAAAAACCACCTTGAATTAGAAATTGTGAATTCAAAACAGAAAGAAACAGAGAAATGAAGCAAGACGCGAATAAACTCGGGAAAGTACTGGAAGGAACACAATTATCTCAGATGAGGAATAACTTACAAAGCGTGCTAAGGAGAATAAATTCAAATGAAAACCAATAAAAGGCATCAAAGGAAGACAGGAGCACAACCCAAAGACATAAAGAAAAAGCTGAAAGGGTAAGAAAGACAGCAGCAGGAGTGGAAGCCAAGGAACAGCGATCGTGGCTCAGAGCTCTGATCTAAAAAGGGAGACAAGGTCATGCAGCGAACCTCGCATCTAAAATTACAATCTCAGAAAACTTCCTAGGAACAGAAAAATGACTGAATCTTAAAGGAGAAGGGCTCACAAAGCGCCTGGGAAAATTAACCCAGGGTGATTGACTCTGAGATAAACCCTAACAAAACTATGAGATTTCAAAGACAAAGATAAAACCCTCAGGGCCCCGGGGCCGCAGATTGTGAAAGTGAGGGGGAACTGGAGCAGCACCAGGCTTCTCAAAAGCAGCAGGAGTAAGACAGCAGCAGAGCCCCAAATCCTGGCTGGTTGGTTGGTAGTTTGGTCACTGAGTAGAGGGGTGGTGCTTTACAAAATAGACAGTCCACCACCCAACTTAATCAAGAAAAAAAGGGGAGAGAGCACAATACAGAACACAACACTAGGGAAATAAACAATAAAAGAGAAGAAATTTAAAAAGTCATTAGAGACTACTTTGCAGACTTCTAGCAAATGAATTCAAAAACGCAGCTGAAATGGGTAACTTTCTAAGAAAATTCAAATGACGAAAACTGACCCCATCAGAGTTAGGAAGCTTAAAGGACTGACTGCCATAGGAGGAACACGAAGGGTTACGAGCAAGTACCCCACAAGCAGCAGCAGGACCAGCCGGTTCCGCAGGGGAACTCCACCACACCTTCACAGATGAGGTCTTTCCAGTGCACCACACAGAAGCTCCTGCAGAGCGCCAAGAGGGGAGGAAACTTCCCAGCTCCTTTCCTGAAGCACGAATAACACTGACAAGCCAGCTAAAGAGAGCAAAGAAAGAAAACTGCAGGCCAGCATCACTCATAGATATCAATGCAAAAAATCAAATAAAATATTAACAAACAGAATCCAGTACCATGTTAAGAAATCAGATACCATGACCAAGTAGGATTTTTTCAAGAAATGAAAGCTGGGTTCAATATTAGCAAATCCATTAATATCATTCACCACTGTAATAAACTAAGGGAAAATAATATGATTATCCCCATGGATGCTGAAAAATCCTCTGACAAAATTAAAAACGCACTTATAAAAGCTAAAGAAAATAGGAATTGAGTGTTACAGTCTTAACATGATAAAATACATATACCTTAATCCAAAAGCCAGTATCTTATTTATTGGGGAAGGACTAGCAGCATTTCCACTAAGACCAGGAACAGGCAGGCATACCCAGTCTCCACATCTGTTCACCATCGTCCTGGAGGTATTATGTCACCAATAGAATTACAAAAGATACATCCATCAGAAGCATAAGAATGGATACAGAAGTACAGTTACCTCTACTTGTAGATGATGTCATAGTGTGTACCTGGAAACCCCCAGAGAATCAATGATGAAACCAACTCAATAAAATAATCCACTGAATAAGAAACAAAATTAACATACAAAAATCAATAGCCTTCAAATACAAAACAATGAGTAACTAGAGAAAACCCCATTTAAAATAATTGCAACAAAGAAGATTAAATGTTTAGGAATAACTTTAATAAGAATTTGACAAAACCCATACAAGGAAAATTTAAAACATTCTGGAATAACATAAAAGTAGATATCAACAAATAGAGAGGCACCCCCTATTCTTGGATAGGATAACTCAACCCTATAAAAATGACAGTTCTCCCTAATTTAATTTACAAATTCAATGAAATACCAGCAAACAGCAATAAACTACTGTATAGACTTACACAACTTGATACTAAAGGTCACATGGGAAAAAAAAATGCAAGAATAGCCAGAAAAACCTGGGGGTGGGGAGAAATGCTGGACATTAAAACATACCATAAAGACTGTAATTAAACAGGGTGCTGGACAGCTACATTCAAAATAATGAAATTAGAACATTCCTTCACACCATACACAAAAATAAACTCAAAATGGTTTAAAGACCTAAATGTAAGACAGAACACCATAAAACTAGAAGAGAATGTAGGCAAAACATTCTTTGACATAAACTGCAGCAACATTTTCTCAGATCAGTCTCAAGGCAAAAGAAATCAAAGCAAAAGTAAACAAAAGTAAACAAATAGAACCTAATCAAACTTAAAAGTTTTGGTTATGAAAAAACTTTTTGTTTGTTTTGAAATCATCAACAAAACGAAAAGATAACCTACAGAGTGGGAGCAAATATTTGCAAATGATGTGACCAACAGGGGGTTAATATCCAAAATGAACAAACAGCTCATACAACTGAAAAAATAACCCAATCAAAAAATGGGCAGAAGACCTAAACAGGTATTTTTCCAAAGAAGATATCCAGATGGCCAACAGGCACGTGAAAAGCCACTCAACACTGCTAATTATTAGAAAAATGCAAATCAAACCTCACACCAGTCAGAATGGCCATCATCAAAAAGTCTACAAATAATAAAAGAAGATGGTGTGGAGAAAAGGAAACCCTTGTCTACTGCTGGTGGGAATGTACACTGGTGCAGCCACTCTGGAAATCAGTATGAAGACTCCTTAAAAAGATAAAAATAGAACTGCTATATGATCCAGCAATCCCATTCCTGAGTATATATTCAGAAAAAAACAAAAACTCTAATGTGAAAAGATACATGCACCCCAATGTCCACAGCAGCACTGTTTACAGTAGCTGAAATATGGGAAGCAACCCAAGTGCCCATCAACAGACAACTGCCTCAAGGAGGGTGGTGTGTATACACACATATACACACATAACGGAATACTGTTCAGCCACAAAAAAGAATGAAATACTACCATTTGCAGCAACATGGATGAACCGAGACAATAGTATGCTTAGTGAAACAAGTCAGACAGAGACAAATACTATATAAGGTATCACCTGTATGTGGAATCTAAAAATAAAACAAACCAATCTGTATACAAACTACAACAGTCTCACAAACACAGAAAACAAACTTCCAGTCATCAAAGGGGAGAGGAAGTGGGGGAGGGACCAATGAGGAGTACAGGATTAGCAGACACAAGCTACCACACAGAAATGGTAAGCAACAGGGATTCACCGAACAGCACTGGAAATTATACCCTAATCTTGTAATCACCTACAGCGGAGTGTCATCTGAAAAAAAAAATTTCACTATGCTATATACCTAAAACTAACACAATATTGTAAATCAACTCTACTTCAGTTGAAAAAAAAAAAAACCCAGTGGTGCTAGAGATAAACAGACAAAGAGACCAATGGGACAGAAGTCCAGAAATAAACCCAAACGTATATGGAAATCTGGCATCTCAAGACACTGGCATAAAGATGAACTCTTTAATACATGGTGCTGGGACAACTGGGTGGCCATGTGGAAAAAGATAAAATTAGACCTGTATCTCATACCATATATAAAAATAAACTTCACGTAGATTAGGGATGTAAAACAATGAAACTGTAATTCTTGGAAGAAAATGTGCGTGGGTGCTTTTTGAAGCGTGGTGCAGGGAAAGACCTTCTAACTATGACTCAAAATTACCAAAGTCAACAAAACAAAAATTGAAAATCTGACTACATAAAAATTATGTCTGCAGGACAAAACAAAACAATATCTTACAGTAAAGAGATGACTACAAGTTGGAAGAAAATGCTTGCAGCATACACTACAGGAGAAGGGCTAACAGCCTTAATACACGGAACTCTCCCAAAAATTGAGGGACAAAGGACTAAGAACCTGAAAGAAAAATAGGAAAAAGACATGAACATTCAACTGATGAACAAAGTTATAAAAACAGCCTCCAAACACGGGGAAAAAGCTCAAACTCGCACATATTTATAGAACTGCAAATTACCACTGCAAAATACCAGCATCATTTATCAAACTGGCAAAAAATTTTAAATTGTGAGGCAGCCTCTGTTGGTGAGGCTGTGGGAAACAGGCACCTCCTGTGTTGCTGATGGGAATGCAAATTCTGCAGGGAAATTTGGCAATGCCTAACAAAGCTACTTCCTACTTTTTAACCTGGAAATTGGACCTCAAGGAATCTACCCCTCCAGGTCCATCTACAATACTGTGAAAAATAAAAACTGCACAAGGTTACTCACTGCAGCGCTGGTAACCTGCAAGGCACTGGAAACAACCCGAATGCCCAGAGCTGGCGAGCGGCTGGGTACACAGGGCACATCCATGGCCGGGAGCGCCGCGCAGCAGTGAGGGGCAGGAGGAAGGTGTGCATGCACTGGCAGTGAGGCCAGGTGCAAGGGGGTATCTGTAGCATGCTGTCCTTCACGTGAGAAAGGAGTGCACACCTCTCTGCGTGTTTGTGCAAAAGAAATACAGGAGGATATGTCAGGAGCTGAAGAGACTGGTTTCCTACAGAGAGGTGTGGGAAAGGCTTGGACAGAGGAGGACCGGCAGCAGGGTGAGGAGGGGGCCACACCTCTCTGAGCTGCATGCAGATACTGACACTAGTGAGTAAATCTGTTTCTCCCAGGGTTAGCAATTTTGAAACTGCTTTAATGGCATACTAGGGTTGAATAAATAAGCAAATGTACTGTAATAATGAGAACCAGGTTTCTACTGTTGAAATGCTACAATAAAAGGGAGAAGTTTACAATGAACCCAGTGGTGCTGATTAGAATTGGAAGCATTAGTATGAAAGCAGTTTTTAATACATAGGAAGAGGTACAGAAATGTGTAGGCATATAAATACAAACATATGTACTTCTATACATTTATATACAGACATAAATACATTAAGTATTCTGTATTTTGTGATATATGTTACAAATATGTATATAATACGTACATTTCCTAGCTGTGCTGCTGACAACAGCGGCATCCTAGCAGGAAGATTACACTGCCCACGTCGACACTGGCTTCTGAACACCCTTCTCCCACTAAAGGAATCTGGGCTCCACGGAGTGGCTGATTCAGGGATGGAGCAAGGAAAATGTAAGATGAGCCTGAAACATTTTGTGGCACCCAAAGTAAGAAAATTTTTTTTAGAGACGAGGCAAAAAGACCTAGGTGCCAAGCTGACGGAGTTCCTCATGGCCAAAGCTGCAACGGCTCAAGCAGTGAAGGCAGTCACAACAGCACTGGGTCGTAGCCCGCAGAGTAAATACCCGTGAGGCTGCCCGCAACATAAACAACTGAATAAATAGCTGCGACAGAAGAGGCGGTTCTTCCTCACAGGTGAAGGCTAATCAAACATAAAAGGAGTGGGGGACATACAAAATCGCCATCAAGTAAACACCGCAGTGAGAACTACTTCAGGCAAGACTTACCAATAGATACTAAATCAGTAGGCAAAGTTTAAGGAGAAACAGGATACTGGCACAAATATTCAAAGAATCTCCCTCAAGGTTTTTTTTTTTTAATTACAAAGAGAAAAAATAGCAACTTTACAGTGGATGAAAACACGTTCCAGTGACAAGTTTAAGAGACATCTTGACACCATGGACACCTGATGTGACGCACTGAGAAAGCCCAACGTCACCTCTGTGGTACTCCTGCCACATGCACGCCTTGACCTCATCATAAAAATGCTGGACAACCCAGGCTGGATCTTCTACAAAGTTAACTACCACTCCTCATTAAAAGCATCAAGGTCAGGGAAGACTGAGGAAGTTCAGAAGGGTTTAGGAAAATACAAGGACTAAGTGCAATGTGGGCTCCTGGTTTCAGGTCCTGGATTAGTGGGAAAACTGGTGAAACTGGAGCAAGGCCTGTAGTCTGGTTAACAGGCCTGCACTGATGTTAACTTTGGGGTTTGCTAATTGTACTTCGACTACATGAGCTGTTCAGGTGAAGGGTGTACCCGAATTCTCTATATTGTTTTTTTGCAATCTTCCTGTAAGCTGACAACTATTAAAAAAAAAGTTTTTAAAAATGAAGACAAAAACGTCTCTTGTACCCCTGGTGGTATGTGTACCACACTTCTAGAAATACTGATTTCAGCCAAACTGCCTTCCCATAGTCTCAGCCCACTGATTCTAATTTTTCCCTCTTAAGCGACATAAAGTAAACAGCCTGTGTGTATAAGATAAAGATCCTCTGAGATGTCTGAAGGCGGCCCTCGGGCACTTCGGAGGCTTGTTCTCTCCAGCCACACGTTCCCACTGTCTTTCACTATCCCGTATCTGAGAGGCTTCCCAGAATCTTCCTGTCCGACACAAGCTGCCCTGGAGTTCTTACATCAATATCCCTCTTACAACGAACCATGTGATGCAACAGAATATTGCTCAGCGATAAAAAGAGAAAATATTGCCATTTGCAGCAAGCAACATGGATGGACCCAGAAATTGTCATTTTAAGTGAAGTGAGCCAGAAAGAGAAAAAAAAATATCATATATCATTCATATGTGGAATCTTAAAAAAAAAGAAAAAGAAAAAAGAGGACACTAATGAACTCATCAACAAAACAGAAACAGACTCGCAAACACAGTAAACAATCTTACGGTAACCAGGGGAAAGGGGGTGGGAAGGGATGAAATGGGGAGTTTGAGATTTGCAAATGTTAGCCACTATATATTGAAATAGATTTAAAAAAACAAATTTCTTCTTTTTTAATTAAATCATGTTGAATATTTTATTTAATAAAATGTGGAGACTTTTTACCTTTCAGAAAAAATTCAGAAATGATTAGAATAAAAAGTCAGTCATCAAAGTAATAAACTTCTCTTTTGGAAAATTTACTTTTGTTGAATGTATTTCAACAATGTTAATAAATCAAGTGTTAATGTAATCTAATAATTTAATTTGAATATGTGTTAATTTCAATACACAACAACTACTGCAATGCCTCTTTGTGTTAAATAGGCAAATTTGAAGTTGGGTGTTCTATTGAAAACCACTTATATAACAATGAAAATTAAAGTCACAGTGTAGTTGAGGATTTTTTCCAGAGTTTTCCCTAATAGTATTCATTATTATAGGGTTTAGTTATTTAAAGAGAGCAAAGGTATTAACTTCTTTGATTCATTTTGAGCAATTAAATAAGAAAATTTTTTTTTCCTGCAATTGAAACATAGGTAATTCAGCTGATTATGTGCTAGCTTATGTTTAAAAAAAGTAAATTTCTTCTATGCAGCACAGGGAACTATATTCAATATCTTGTAATAAGCTTTAATAAAAAATAATATGAAGATGAATATAGGTATGTATATGCACGACTGGGACACTGTGCTGGACACCAGAAATTGACACATTGTAACAGGTTGTACTTTAATAAAAAAAAAAATTTTTAAATAACGAACCATGTGAAATACTTCCAACGCGCCGTCGCCACCAGACAGCAGAATGCCCAGCTCCACGACGTGACCACTGAGCCTGCACGGACGAGACCTCCCCGAGCCGGGGGGTTTCAGCAGCCATGTCACCCGGGTCCACGAGAGGCTGGCGCCCTCCACAGCCCGTGTCTTCTCCGCAGGAGGCCCCATCCTGTCCCTGGAGGCTCCTGAGGGTCCTTCTTTGAATTAACTGTAGGCTCTCCTACGGACACTTGTTAAGTTTAATTTGGTGTCTGTGTTGTTTCTCAGTGTATTAAAATACTGCCAAACATTGCAGTGATCAGATTAATCTTCATGACTTGCAAATAATGTAACCTGTGTTCTCACCTAAGTCAGATGAAAGTAGTGAAGAAAAGACCAAGGACCTAGATCTCTGGTTTTTCAGGATCCGCTCAACCTTCGCACTGCAAAAAGAGGCACCATATGTAAGATGGGTTTACAGCCCACTTCCAATACTCTGGCAAAGGGAAAAAGCGGAGATAGGAAATACATCCCATGGCTTTTTTGCTTTTTAATTGAAGTATACTCGGTTTACGATGCTGTGTTCACTCCTGGTGGACAGCACAGTGACTCAGTCATACACACACATACACTCCTCTTCATAGTCTTTTTCATTATAGGCTGTTACAAGGTACTGGAGACCGTTCTCTTTGCTATAGAGCTCCATGTCTTTTCATCCATAGCTTTCGACGTTCCTCCATCAGTAACATCATAGTTGGTGAGCAGCAGTAATATTTCCTTTGCTCCTTTCTGAGGAACATCACTTGCCAAAAAGGGAAGCAAAGGGGCATGGATGGATGACCATGAGCTGGAAGCCATACTTCCGGATGAAATCTGAAACACTCTGGAACTACATTCTACACCATCCTCTGTGGCGTCAAATACCATTTGGCACATTAAGGTCAGCAGACTGTGATCATCCACAGTGACAGGCTGATGTTCTCTGAGTGACTCAGGTGGCCCGAGGTCCCCACACCCTGTGGCAGGCAGAAGGGGGCCACACTTATAATCCACTGAGGTGGTCGGTGAGGGCGGGGCTCCTCCAGGGAGTGTGGGGTTACCTGCTTGGGGGCCCTCAGCCAGCTGAGTGGATTAAACGATTCACATTTTCTGCTAGTGACTGTGGATTATTGAAAGCTGACTGCCTATGACATAGACCGGTAAGCTTCCTCGGCAAACAGTCCAGTTATGGGGGGTTGGCCTGGACCAGAGGAAAATGAAGGCCACGGGGGCATTTAGCTCCAAGATGCTTGTGTTCCGCAGTATGCTCTCTCACTCCCTTCTGGAGAGGATCTGTCAGCCTTCATAAAGGCAGAGGAAGATTTACCACCCAACTAAAAAAAACTCTTGCACCGAATAAACAAAATTAAAATCCTGAGTATATGCAAAGACCCCACTGCTTAATAATTGAACAGCAACCTCACTAGAGAACAGCTGAAACAGGAACGTGGTTGAGAGAAGACACTGAGAAGACGCGTAAATCAAAACATAAACTACGTTTCATGTTCCCACAACCACGGGACACACATAGCTGGCAGGTCTCCACTGGAGGCGCGGGTCAGGCCTTTGCTGCCAGAGACGTTTGCCTTTGTTGGAAAAGAGGGGGCCCCAGCGAGCTCGAGGGGTGGGGAGAATAATGGGAGGTGGGGGTAAAGGTTTCACAATTGGGCAGAAATAAAATTCGAAGCCCCGGCTTCCACGCTGGTGAGACTGAGCCGTCGTGGAAAGTGGACTGAGGCCGCTCTCCCGCGGCTCCAGGGACATGCTGTGACCCCAGGCACAGGCCCAGCCTGGGCCAGCCCCACCCTGGACAGAGCTCAGACGTGTGGCCGCCTCTGGAAACCCATTTCTCCACTCCACGCTCGAGAGGACTGTGGAGAACAAAAAAAAAGAATCCAACTTCCTTGAACGCCTTAACAGAAAAGCACTGTGTATTCTCTTTAATCAGCACAGAAATGCAAATCAAAACTGCGATGAGGTATCTATCACCTCACACCACCCAGAAAGGCCATCGTTCAAAAGTCAACAAATGACAAACGCTGCAGAGGCTATGGACAAAGGGGATCCTTCCTGCACTGCTGGTGGGAATGCAGTTTGGTGCAGCCACTGTGGAAAAGAGTATGGAGATTCCTCAAAAGACTAGGAATAGACTTACCGTATGACCCAGGAATCCCGCTCCTGGGCATATACCCAGAAGGAACCCTACTTCAAAAAGACACCTGCACCCCCATGTGCATAGCAGCACTATTTACAACAGCCAAGACATGGAAACAGCCCAAATGTCCATCGACAGATGACTGGATAAAGAAGAGGTGGTATATTTATACAATGGAATACTACTCAGCCATAAAAACCGACTACATAACGCCACTTGCAGCAACATGGATGTCCCTGGAGAATGTCATTCTAAGTGAAGTGAGCCAGAAAGAGAAAGAAAAATACCATATGAGATGGCTCATATGTGGAATCTAAAAAAAAAAAAAGGAACATAAATACAAAACAGAAACAGTCTCAGACACAGAATACAAACTTGTGGTTGCCAAGAGGGCGGGGGGTGGGAAGGGACAGACTGGGATTTCAAAATTTGTAGATACTGACAGGCGTATGTAGAATAGATAAACAAGATTGTACTGTATAGCACAGGGAAATATATACAAGATCTTGTGGTAGCTCACAGCGAAAAAAATGTGACAATGAATATATGCATGTTCATGTACAACTGAAAAATTGTGCTCTACACTGGAATTTGACACAACATTGCAAACTGACTATAACTCAATAAAAAAAATCTTAAAAAAAATCAGCACAGCACGACAGTGGCACATTCTCAAAACTTACCTTAAATCAAGCACACGGCACACTCGGCGCGAGAATACCCATGGAAATCGTTAGACATCAGTAATGCAATTACAGGTAATTCTCTACACACACACTAATGTCACCTTTCATTTTGAAGGTATTTCGAGGATTTTTATTGACTAATGGGCTTTATTCTAAAGATCATTTGTATTATAAATGTGTAATGCTGGAGTCCTAGTTACCAGAAAGTTTGCTGAGTGAGGTTTTACAGTTTAGTTTTACTTCTACTATAATGAAGAAAGCTTGCTTTGGCTGGAGCAGCTGACACGGACGTCCACCAGCCCTGAATACAGACCTGCTAGTGCTGGCCAAGCTGGAGTAACAAGGCCTCCGCACTGCTGTTGAGAAAGAAAGCATGGTCTTCATCAGGCAGAGACTCCTCCTCCAGGACGTTTCCACGTGGAAGTGACCCTGTGCTCTTGGGAGGGCTGCTCTCCACATACAGTGCAGGGACCAGAAGCGAGGACCCCTCCCTAACTCGCGTGTTATCAGGGTATCCCAGGACTTCAGCCACGTCTGGGCGCTGTGCTGTTTTTAGAAGACTCCTCACTTGCTGGGCGTGGGCTGCATCCACACCCATGACCGAGCCTGGCTTGGCAAAGAGAAGGCAGCGGAGGAGGAGGCGAGCGAGGCAGGCCAGCGGCAGGAGTGGGGGTACCAGCTTCACCATGAGAGCTGGTTACCTGCAGGAGAGCAGCGGAGAAGAAACACCACTCCTTCACTTCCAGGCAAAATTAAAGCCATAAATGCACACTCTAGGCTGAGGGTTGACTGCCTGCATGATTTACCGAGGATGCTGTAAACCTAAATTATAAAAGATCTACCTACCACAAGTGGAACCTAGTAAACGTCCCTTGCAATGACAAAAAATCATAGTTCAGAGTGTTTCCGAGTTTGTAATCTCATTAACAAACAAAAATCCTGTGACATACAAAAATAGAAGGTTTTACTTCTATTTTGTCCCAAAAGTCCAAAATGAAGAAAATGAAGATGAAGAAAAAGAAGTCCCAAACGTCCAAAATGCTCAACTAATTTGCCTGAAGTCTGGTGATTTGAAATGGGAGAGCTGCGGCTCAGTGTGCGTTCAGTCTAACTGGGGAGACAAGGCTGAAACACACACCAGAGAAGCATTAAAAGCCATCTAATGTATGAAGAATGTTTCAAAACTCAATGTAAACCTAATATACAGCTAAAATGGTCAAGACCGTGTGGTACCGGCAGGGGGTGAACACACGGATCAATGGAACGGAACTGAGAGTCCAGAAAAAACCCTTACATTTGTGGTCAACTGACCTTTGACAAAGGTGCCAAGACAATTCAGTGGAGAAAGAACAATCTTTGTAAGAAGTGGTGCTGGTAAAATAGATAAACAAGAAGCTTCTACCGCAGAGCACAGGGAAGTATTCAGTATCTTGTCGTAACCTGTAATGAAAAGAGACGTGAAAAGGAACACATGTGTATGACTGACTGAAACATGACGCTGTGCACCAGAAACTGACACAACAGTGTAAACTGACCGTACGTCAGCTAAAAAAACAGTGGTGCTGGCATGATTCGACATCCACAAAAATTAACTCAAAACGGATCAGAGAGCTAAATGTAAGAGCTAAAAGCATTACATTTTTAGAGGAGAACACAGGAGAAAATCTCTGTGACCTGGGGTTAGGCAAAGGTTTTCTAGATATGACACCAAAAGCAAGACCCATAAAAGAAACAAATTGTAAACTAGATTTCATCAATATCCAAAACTTTTAGGCTTCAAGAGACACTATAAGTAAAAAAAAAAAAAAAAAAAAGCCAAATTCTTCGGAGAAAATGTTTACACATCATATCTATGTTAAAGGACCTGTCTCCAGAATATATAAAGTGTTTCAATTCAACAAATAATACAACTTTTTAATGCGCAAAGAATTTGAATAGTAATTCTTCCAACAAACATACACATACGGTCAACAAGTACATAAAAAGATATTCGACAAAATTAGTCATTAGAAAAATGCAAATCAAAAACTCAGTGGGATACCACTGGGTCCAGGAACCCATTTAAAATTATACATAAATAAAGGTATTTTTTCAAATGGGCAAAACATTTGAATAGACTGTCAACCAAAAAGATATGAATGATTAATAAGCACATAAAAGATGTTCAACATCATTAGTCATTAGGGAAATGCAAATTTAAATTGCTGTGAGTACCTAACTTCACATCTACTGGAATGACTACCATCAAAACCACAGATAATTTGGGGGTGGGGGTACAGCTCAGTGGTAGAGCACATACTTGGCCTGCACTAGGTCCTGGGTTCAATCCCCAGTGCCTCTGTTAAGAAGAAAAAACAGACAAAAAATGAAAAACAGAAAAACCCACACACAGACCATGTGAGGATGTGGACAAACAAGAACCTTCACAAGATGCAGGCAGGGAGCAGAATGCTGCTGCCCCCACTTTGGGAAACAGTTTGGCAGTTTCTAGAAAGTTCAACATAGAGCTACCATCAGAACTAGACATTCTAGTCATGGGTGTCTGCACAGGGGACGTGAAAACACCCGTCCACACAGCGACCGCTACACGAGCCTCCCAGCGCTCAGCACTCTGCATAAAACCCAGAACGGAAACACAGCCCAACGTCCTCCACGTGGCGGATAAACAAACAACGTGGTGTGTCTACACAATCGAGTGTCACTCAGCGATGAAAAGGGACAAGCCTGACATGTGCTTCATCGTTGAGAAACCTCAAAGACGTTGCGCTAAGTAAGAGAAGTCAGCTGCAAAACCACGCACTGTACGATTCGGTTTATATGAAACGTCCAGAAAAGGCAAATCTAGAGAAACAGAAAGCAGGTTACAGATTGCCTGGGGGCGGGAACGGGCTGGGCCGCAAACGGGCGCAAGGATCTTTCTGAGGTGAAGAAAATACTCTCAGACTGGGTGGTGATGGTTATGCGACTGTAAACTTATGAAGAGCCACTTCACTGTTTCACGGTACGCTTAAAAATTTTTAAACCCCTAACAACATGGGCCTGATGGTAAGTGCAAAGGGGAAATCTAAGAAATGGGCGCACGGGCGCACTCGCGAGTGGGCGGGGGGGGGGGCACACGGCGCCAGGCCCATTATGAGCTTCCCCAAATAGATGAACTTTGAAAATGCCAGCAACTTTATGCATCAGTGTCACCCTCCCTGCGTTTCTCTTCAGTTAAACGCACACACAGCCTTACATGTTGAACAATCACGAATGATCTGCTGAACACCTACTGCGTGCCCCGCTCGCTTCTGGTAATTAGAGAAGCAGCTGCCAAGTCACCGTCCTTCCTGGGTCACCGCCAAGCACATGGACGCCTAACAGGGCCCCAAACCATGGAAACTACCTCCTGACTAACCTACCCTCATTCTGACTTTTCTGTGTCACATACAAAGAAACCTGCAGAAAACTAGAAATGGCGAGGCTTGTGCAGCTGGCAGCAGGAAGACCTGTACTAGAGTCAAAACCGAAGACGATTTCTTGCTGATAAATTGCCTTTTTCTAGATGGGGGATGGCTGAATACAACTAAACTGAGTGGACCAGACAGTACAAAGCAGCTCAGAAGACAATCTCCACACTAAAAAATGGGAGAGAGAAGTAAGTAACTTGTCTCTTGAGGAGCGGGTCACCATTATTTAGAATGAAAAGGGTGACCGGAGACAGGCAGAACAAAAGGGTCTGGCCAGGGGCCCGCAGCACCAGCTACCGCTCGTTAGGCTTTCTCGGTGGGGCTCTTGCTCAGCAGATGAGCCATAAAGCCTGCATCCTACGGCCGAAACACGCAAATTTAACTCTGAATTTTCTCGCTTTGTGAGTTAGACTCCACAGGGCTACTTGAACGGAGTTAAAGCCATCAATACGTTTAAGTGGTATTGCTGACAAGGACTACGAGCTCTACTGGATAGTTTTTCACACGTTAGCAAAGGCAGGTCTCAAAGGCACCCACAGAAAGAGTGGACATGAAACCCCCTCAGCCCTCCAGTTTAGGGCAGCTATTTATAACACCAAGAATTGGTGAAAATGGCAGATTGGAACTTCACAATTTGCTCACGTCCAAATTTCAGTGGCTGCATCAAAAGCATTTCAGACTGCAACTCAAAATCAGCTGCTCTCTTGCAAAGCTCAAGCTTGCTCATCCCCAGACTGAAGGCACAACCTGTGTGCAGGTGTAAACGAAAGGAAAAACATGTCTGCTGATGGACTGTGCACCGGACCGCTGCCCGACCTGCACAAGAACCCACACAGCACAGCTAAACAGAGCCACATCAAGGCTGACAAACTAAATTCTGTGCAGAAAACATGCACGTGGATAGTGGTTTTAGTTGGTAGTGACGTTACTGCTACAGTGCACAACGGACTCGAATGCTACAGTATTCTAAATCCAAACAGGCTAGAAAGCATTTAGAATGAACGTTCCTGAACTGGTTAAGGAGCCCCTCAAACTTAACTTTGTTGATACACATGCGTGCGGGTGTGTGTGTTTCAACTTCCTTTTGTAAACCTTGAATCAATAATCCAAGAAGCTCTTCAGGCCAAGATGGAGCAACAGCAACCAGATTCATTCTCCTGAATGAAACCAAAGATGGACAGAAGAAATGAAACAACAGATCTCAAAGACACTGACCAGCAAGTAACAAAGAACAGTGGCCCCTGCGATGGGGTCCCAAGCAGGCTGAGCCTGACACCGCTCCCACCCACCCCCCGCCTTGAGTTCCCAGGGAGGGGAACCGAGGCAGAGCCAGGTGGGCTCCCTGAGTCATGAACACTTCGCTGAGTGTGTGGGAGGCTCACAGGCCAGAGCCCTGGAGAGAACAGGCAGCCCAGAGAGAAACACAACAATCCACACACGTGTGATCAGCACCCATGTGTGAAGAAAGTACCCAGGGCAGGAAAAGAGCCACTCAAAAGGATTAGAAGGAGCAGTGCCTGGTGCCTGGACATGGCTGGGAACACTGTCGGACCCTACCAGCAAAACCGGAAAGCCCCCAGACTCGTGACACAGAAGGCAGCACACAAAGAAGGATCAAGAGTCTGGCCCTAGACTAAGCCCTGCTCTAGCCTCACCTAACAGACCTTAAAAGCAAGATCCAAAGGCTCAAACTTTTCCTAAGTAACTTCTCTGTGATCCAGAACAAAGTTCAAGGAATGTTTATAGGAATCTAAAAATATTCAACACCCCATATGGTAAAATTTACAGTATCTGACATCCTGCCAAAAGTTACTAGGCCAGCAAAGCAGCAGAAAAATGTGATCCATAATGAAGAGAACAACCTATCAAAACCAGTCCAGAGCTGACACAGACGCAAAAATCAGCAGCGAAGGACATTTAGAATGTTATTATAACTGTATCCCATATATTCAAAATGTTAAACGGAGATATGGAAGACGGTTTCAAAGAGATCCAAATCAAGTATTATGAGTTGAAATCTATAATGTCTGAGATAAAAACTGGAAGTATCTGACAGATTAGACACTGCAGAAGAAAACATTAGTGAACTTAAAGGCACAACAATAGAAACTATCTGAAATTAAACAAAGAAAGAAAAGAAAAAAATTTTTTAAATGAACAGATCATCGGTGGTATGACTTAAATAAGTTTAAATGACACATATTTGGAGTCCCAGTAGGAGAGGAGAAAAGGGGAAGAGAAAAAATATTTGAAGATATAATGGCTGAAAAGGACCCAAATTTGAGGAACACTATAAATCCATAGATTCAACAATATCAATAACCCCAAGCACAAAAAACTGAAGCACATCATGAGCAAATTGCTCAAAGCCACTGAAAAGAGAAAACTAAAAGGAGCCAGAGACCAAAGACACATTACGTCCTGAGGAACAAAGACAGGGTGACAGCAGATTCTCACTGGGAACAATCCAATCGTGAAGACAGCAGAGAAACAGTGGAGCTTTGAATTGCTCAAAGAAAAAACTGCCAGTTTAGAATTCCATATATAGTGGAAATATCTTTCAATAATAAGGGTGAAATAAAGACATTTAAAAAGGTGAAAAAATGTACCACCAGCAGGTTTGTCCTATACAAAATGTTAAAGGAATTCCTTTAGGAAAAAAAAAAAACCAAAAAAATGAAACCAGATGGAAATATGAAGCCACACAAAAGAATGAACTAAACCAGAAATAGTAACTCTGTGGGTAAAAGATAAGTTTTTGCTTGTTACTGAAACTTCTTTGAAAGATGACTGTTCAAACAGAAATAGTAACAATCTAGTATGGGGTTGACAGCATGTGTTAAGGTAAAATGTAGGACAACACAAAAGTGGAGAGGAGAGGGATGGAAGTGTAAACTGTAAGGTTCTTACATGTACACTGGATAGTATCGCCTGATGACAGACTGTGTAATTTGAAGATGTACATTCTAAGTCATAAAGCAAAAATCAAAGTTACAGTGAATAAATCAACAAGGGAAATAACATGAAACCACACACAAAAAAAATCCCACTATGCCAAAAAGGAGAAAAAGTAAATAAAGAATAATAGGACAAACAGAAAACAAAAAGAAAGATTATAGATTTTAATCTATCAACAATAACATTAAATGTAAACAGACGAAATACTCTAATAAACAGGCAGAGACTGTCAGATTAAATAACAAAAATAACCCAAGACTCAATCTATAGGCTGCCTACAAGAAACTCACTTTAATACAAAGATACATCTAGATTAAAAGTAAAAGGATGAAAAAAGATATACAAAGCTAGCACTAATCAAAAGAAAGCTGGGGTTGCTATATTAATACTAGACAAAGTACATTTCAGAGTGAGGAATGTTACCAGGAATACAAAAAGTGACTTCATAATGACAAAGGAGTCAGTTAAGAGGACATACAATTCATAAATGCATATGCACATAACAGAGCTTCAAATTACACAAAGCAAAACTGACAGAACTGCAAGGAGAAAAGACAAACCTCCAATTATGTTGAGATTGCAACACCTTCTTACAAAAGCTGATAGAACATACAAAAAAAAAAAAAAAAAAGACAGAACATGAAGAAAATTGTTAAGGACACAGAAGACATAAACCAAGCTATCACCCAGCTTGACTTGAGTGGCACTTACAGAACACTTCACTCAACAGCAGAATACACATTTCCCAAGACTGTTCCTATATTGAGTCATAAAAGAAGTCATATCATACGAAAAACAGTATGAAGTTTCCTCATAAAATTAAGAATAGAACTACCATACAATCTGGCAATCCTACTTCTGGGTATTTATCCAAAAGAAACGAAATCAACATCTCAAAGAGGTATTTAGCATGCCCACGTTCACTGCAGCACTATTCACAACAGCTAAGATGTAGAAACCAGCCACATGTCCACTGGCAGAAGAACAGAGAAAACGTGGTGTATTCACATGGTGGAATCCGTGCTGAAGAACTTAGGGGAGATGTACGCTAAGTGCCTACACTAGAAAACGTGAAAGGCCTCCACACAGTGACCTCAGCATCCCCCTTCAGTCACTGGAAACAAAAGAACCAGTGAATCCAACACAAGAAGAAAGGAAATAATGAAGATCAGAGTGAAAACTACTAACAGAGTAAACAGAGAAGCAACAGAGAAAAATCAGTGAAGCTTAGAAAGGCATCACATGTCCGTAGATCGAAGACTTAGTATTAAGCTGGCCACATTCCTCAAATTGACCTGTAGAGTCAACACAATTCCTAACAACATTCCAGCTGACTTCTTTGCAGAAATGAACAAGCTGACACTAAAATTCATATGGAAATGCAAGGGACCCAGAATAGCCAAAAGAACAAAGTTAGGGGACTCTCTCTTACAGGTTTCAAAACTTACTGTAAAGCTACAGTAATCAAGACAGGGTGGTACTGATGTTAAGGACAGACATACAGATCAATGGAATGGAACTGAAAATCTAGGAAAAAAACAAACCCCCTCACATTTACAGTGGATTGGATTGCAACAAAGGTGCCGAGGCAATTAAATGGGGGATGAGGGCGGGGATAGTCTTCTCAACAAATGGTGCTTGGACAACTTAAAACTTCATGCAAGAGAATAAAGGCGGAACCCTATCCCATACCATATATAAAAATTAACTTGAAATCGAACGTAGATCTAAATATAAGAGCTAAAAATATAACTTTTAGAAGAAAACTGGGGTACAGAATAGAATAATTTTGCAAATCACGGCTCCAATATGGGAGTGATGTTTAGACTATATAAGGAACTACTACAATTCAACAATAAAAAGACAACAACCCAATTAAAAATGGACAAAGGATCTGATAGACTTTCTCTAAAGAAGACACACAAATGGCCAAGAAGCACATGAAAAGATGCTCATCATTAGCTATCAGGAAAATGCTAATCAAAGCCCCACAAAGAGAGAGCACTTCACATCCACTTAGGATGGCTGTATTCTATAAAGCAGGGAAGGGTTGGAGAGGATGCAGAGAAACTGAAACCCTGTATATAGCTGGGGGAGTATAAAATGAGGCAGCTAAATTGGAAAACAACTTAGCAAAACAATTCCTCAAATGGTTAAAGACAGTTACCATACGAGCCAGAAATTCCAATATACCCAAAAGAAATGAAAATATATCTGTACAGAAATTTGAACACGAATGTGCATAAAAGCATTATTTTAATAGCCAAACCGTAAGCTTCAAATACATGTAGTTTGTTACACCCCATGATGGTATTAAAAAGTAAAGATAGAAAAATGATAATCAAAACAACCTGGAATAGCCAATGAACTAATGCAGCCTTCTATTTTATTTCTAAAGGACAGTGACCAAGAATGGAAAGAAATTACAACAGAGGAAATGGCCGCTTATCCCTAAGAATCAGAAGCTGGAAAAGGAGATCTTGGATCAACCCAGATGAAGCCAGAAAAGATACCCATCGGATCATGAGCCCAGACGCTCGGGTGTGCTCTGCCCAGAGAACTCGCTCTTGATTTTTTGCAAGGAGAGTCTTCTCGGGGATAAAAGGCTGAGCAGACATGAATCTTCAGGTGTTCTGGGCAATTTTATTCTGAAGCACGTGGTGCAATGGGCAGGGGGACTGAACCAGACACTGGACCCGCCTGAGTCACACGGACAACCTAACCAAGGACTTCATTTCTCCTTTCTTGTTCCAGAGCCTAGAATAGTGCTTGGTATACAACAGGTGCTACCCAAGGGAAATGACAAACACCACTGATGTTTAACTGCCTCATGTGTTAGGCCATCAGCTAACCTCACCACAACCAGGACACTCACAAGACCCCAGGGGAGGCATCCGACGCTGGCTCGGCATGAGAACCACCTGAGAGGCTGTTCCAGCGGTGGGTCCGGGCAGCTGCAGCCCCTGAAACTCCACTGGTGGTTTTAATGCACAGGGTTCAGAGGCATGAGGTTGTCAACAGAGCTAGGAAAGGAGCTGCCCCTCCCGAGTAACCAAATTCAGCAGGGAGAGGGGGATTGTGAGACAGAAAGAACAGAAAACTTGGGACAAGAGCTTGGATACTTCATTGAACTCAATCTGGATTATTAGATCAAAGACTAGGACAGAATACAACATAAACAAGAACTCTACCAAATTAGGAGGCAATATACACTACAGCAGTAAGATGCCACCTCACCCTTCTTTCAGAACAGACAGGAAGTGTGGTAGCCTCAAACTGAGCACTTAACTTCATCAATCCCAACCTGAAAGATCATTCAAGGTTTCTTCCGTTAAGCCTTTCCTGTTTTCTCTGACCAGTAACGACCCCTGGCTCCCCGTCCCTGACAGCCTGTGGCATCACACTTCTCATCATTTTATGACCAATCGAGGGCTTCATTTCAAAGCCTCATGTTTTAGTGCCACCAGCCCCATGTGGGAAGCAGTGCGGACTAGTGGTTAAGAGCACAGGGTCTGGAGGCGGACAGTGAGGTTGAAGACCAGCTGCCACCACCTGCCAGCTGTGTGCCCTTAGGCCAGTTGAGTAAAGCCCGCTATACCTCAGTTTCCTTACTGGTAATGTGGGCTTAATGACAGGCTGTTGTGAAATTCAGATAATCTACGCGGTAACCACTCAACGGCTAGCAGCATCTGCCACGTCTCTGCTAAATGTCTCAAAGACACCACACTCAGTATGGCCTAGCAGGGGCGCCTCGTTTTCCCCTGAAGTCACACACGGGTCCTCCCTCAAGAACACCACCCAGGTGCTCAAGTCACAACCCTGGGACTCAGCCGGTCTGCCCTTTGCACTTCCTTCTAGGTCCGCTCCCCCGGCAAGACCTGCCAGTTCCTCCTCCCAGACACACAGCCCAGTCTGTCCACCATCAGTATCTCACTCTCCACTCTGAGCCTCTGTCACCTCTCATGATCTGTATATTCCTTGCCGCCCTGCCCTCCCTCTAACCACCATCCCTTTCATCTTCCACAAACCTGCTCTATGGAAAGTAAGCTCTTAAAGTGTCAGTATGATCGTGTCACTTCACTATTTACCTTCCACTGTTTGAAGGACAACAAGCAGGGAGAGGTGGAGCCATCAGACAGAGGAAACTGGGGGGGGTTCCCCTGGATGTCTTCCATTTGGGTACCACCAGCCCCATACTTAGGGACTCTGTTTCACCACCGTGGAGCTGACCTCCATACTGTTATGTATGGGAGAATCAAACTTTCATCTGGTTTGAGCCAATGTAGTCTGAAGTCTCTACAGAAGCTTAATCTATACCCTGTAACAGGGCACCAGAAAGTGGGGTGCTACGGGGACAGAACATTAAGTGGCACTGCCTTGGTGGTGAGGAAACAGACGCTGCAGGGTAGAAGCTACTCACTCTTGATATGCTGTGCAAAACATTTGAGAAAAACATTGCCTGCATTAACTCAGAAGACACATCCTGTGCTTACGGAGCCTGTAGGTCTAGGAGCAGCAGACAGAAAATATTCAGATGCTGGTATGGTGACAGCTCGCTGCTGCTCTTAGGAAAGAACCAGGCGTAAACGAGATGGAGTGAGAACCAGCCAATTCGCAGGCAGAGGTGTTGGGTAAGGGCGCTGCTCAGAGGCTCTGCCTTCGTGCTCCAATCGCACAGATCTCCTTTCAGTTTTCTAGAAGCCTAAGTAAGCTCTTTCCTAACTCCTATACTGTCTCCCCTTGAAGCCTCACACAGACCGCATTACCCACCCACCGCGGTCTTGATCAAAGCCCCCCATTACCAATCACCTCTTACCCTGTTCTCTCCAGCAAAGGACCGGTGTTGTCTGCTCACCTGGCACCCATACCACACCCAGCCCAGCGCCTGCACATGGAGGGGTGGCTGCGGAACAGCAGCGTGCAGAACGCGGGAGACCCCCTGCACTAGACACCGAGCCCTCCAGGCCTGGCAGGGAGCCCCGTGCTTGTTTGAGGAATCCTGACTCTCCAGTCTTCGGGAGCACCCGGGCCCGCACCTCTGCGCAGGCGCGGCCCCGCCCACCACGCCCCGCCCCAGCAGGTGCGCGCGGCCCGCTCAGGCCAGGCTCCTCACAGGGAGGGCGCCCGGAGACGTGAGGCCCGGTGGGGACACGCCCAGGGGCGCCGCTTCCCCTTCCTAATACCTAGGCCCCGGGGGCTCACCGCGTCCCCTGGAATCTGCAGCTCCTCTGGCCTCCGCCGTCGCCACCGGCCCAGCAGCAGGGCGTCCATGCGGCCCCAGGCCCGAACCCGCCCGGCCTCTCATCCCGGCCGGCCGCAGGCCACGCCCTCCTCGCCCACGTGCCCTGAGGGAGCCAATGAGGGCCTGGGGGCGGGGCGCCGCCGGGAACTCGTGAGACCCGGCGGGCCGGGGCGGCAGGCAGGAGTAGTGGAGGCCAGAACCTGGTGAGACGAAGGGATGTCTACTCCAGGTCGTCGTTTCGGGAAGAGAGCTGGCCTGTCACTTCTCCAATCACTGAGTCGGCCTCGGGGGTCCATGTACCCTACTCTTAGGGTCCCGCCACGATTCGACTGCAGACCTCGGTCCGGCTGGAGGAGCGCCCGCCTCCTCTCTCTTGTGACTGGTCGCTGAGCCCGGTGTGAGGCCGTCTTCCTGCGGCTGATTGGCTGATAGATGGTGCCGCGGGCCTATCAGCATGAGAGAGGCCTTGGCGTCTCTGGGAGTTGTAGTCCCGGTAGGCCGCCTCACTTCAGGCGGGTACCGCTGTGCGGCGACGCAGGGAGTGCTGCAGCCAGGTTTTGCCCGGTGCACGGTGGCTTCTTGTCCGGAAGCCCCGAGAGCGCCCTGCTTTTCTGAGGCTGCAGGCCTGAGCTGCCAGGGCCCTCGGGCTGCGCCATCCGGGATGGGATTCCGGCTGTGCGCCTTCCCCAAACCGCGGGCATCGTCCCAACTCTGTGCCGAGCTCACTGCGCTCATCGCAGGGAGCCAAGGGCCAGGAGTCGGCCAACTGCCCGAGCTGGAGCGTGCCCAGGTTCGGCCGGCCCCCGCACCCCACCGCGAAGCTCCCGCCCCGTTCTGCGCCAAAGCGCTGAGCCCGAGTTCTTTCCTGGTTAATGAAAATTGGTGTAAGTCAGCCCTTTGCCAGTGATTGGTTAGTGGATCTGTTGAGGGCAGGGCTCTGGGAGAAGAGATTCCTTACTGTTTAGAAGAGTGGTTGGGGTCTGCGTTCTTTCCTGCTGTTGTTGCCAGTGTAAGCTTCCTGGAGCTGCTGCAGCCTTCTCATCACCATGAGGGCAGCTGGCGGGAAACCTAGTGGCAAGTAGGAAAGCATCTAGGCCCGAACATGAGCTTCTGAAGAAAAAAACATAAATACAGAACAGAAACAGACTCATAGACATAGAATAAAAACTTGTGGTTTCCAAGAGGGTAGGGGGTGGGAAAGGACAGACTGGGATTTTAAAATGCAGAATAGATAAACAAGATCATACTGTATAGCACAATGAAATATATACAAGATCTTGCGGTAGCTCACAGAGAAAAAAAATGTGACAATGAATATGTATATATGTTCATGTATAACTGAAAAATTGTGCTCTACACTAGAATTTAACACAACATTGTAAAATGACTATAACTCAATAAAAAAAATGCAAAATAAAATAAAATAAAGGGTTATTTGACAACCAGGGAAAAAAAAGAGTTCTGGACATGGGTGGTGGTGATGGTTGCAAAACAAGGGAATGTGTTTAATGCTGATGAACTGTACCTTTAAGAATGGTTAAAATGGTCAATTTACGTTATGTGCATTTAACCGCAAAAAAAATAAACAAATGTGTTAACTACTAAAAGAAAAGTTGTATCTCCATGCACCATTTCCAGTCATCTTGCACACCACCTCCAGGGAAAGTGGCTCTCAGGAGGAAGGCACCTGAGTTACAATTCCACCCTCTAACTTCCAGCACCTAGACAAGCTGCTTTGACCTTTTAGTATTTTTTTAATTTAACATTTTTTATTGATTTATAATCATTTTACAATGTTGTGTCAAATTCCAGTGTAGAGCACAATTTTTCAGTTATACATGAACATATATATATTCATTGTCACATTTTTTTCTCTGTGAGCTACCGCAAGATCTTGTGTATATTTCCCTGTGCTATACAGTATAATCTTGTTTACCTATTCTACAATTTTGAAATCCCATCTATCCCTTCCCACCCTCCGCCCCCTTGGCAACCACAAGTTTGTATTCTATGTCTATGAGTCTGTTTCTGTTTTGTATTTATGCTTTCTTTGTTTTTGTTTTGTTTTTTTTTTAGATTCCACATATGAGCGATCTCATATGGTATTTTTCTTTCTCTTTCTGGCTTACTTCACTTAGAATGACATTCCCCAGGAGCATCCATGTTGCTGCAAATGGCGTTATGTTGTCAGTTTTTATGGCTGAGTAGTATTCCATTGTATAAATATACCACCTCTTCTTTATCCAGTCATCCGTTGATGAACACTTAGGCTGTCTCCATGTCTTAGCTATTGTAAATAGTGCTGCTATGAACATTGGGGTGCAGGTGTCATCCTGAAGTAGAGTTCCTTCTGGATATATGCCCAGGAGCGGGATTCCTGGGTCATATGGTAAGTCTATTCCTAGTCTTTTGAGGAATCTCCATACTGTTTTCCACAGTGGCTGCACCAAACTGCATTCCCACTAGCAGTGTAGGAGGGATCCCCTTTCTCCACAGCCTCTCCAGCATTTGTCATTTGTGGATTTTTGAATGATGGCCATTCTGACTAGTGTGAGGTGATACCTCATCGTAGTTTCGATTTGCATTTCTCTGATAATTAGTGACATTGAGCATTTTTTCATGTGCCTATTGATCATTTGTATGTCTTCCTTGGAGAATTGCTTGTTTTAGGTCTTTTGCCCATTTTTAGATTGGGTTGTTTGGTTGTTTCTTATTAAGTCATATGAGCTGCTTATATATTCTGGAGATCAAGCCTTTGTCGGTTTCATTTGCAAAAATTTTCTCAGTATTCTTAAACATATATATTTATCAGTGGGATGCTCTGAGTTTTCAGTGAGGTACCATCTGTACAGTGCCAAGCATGATGCCTGGTACGCAGCAGGCTCACTGCAGCTGGCCTGGCTACCTCTAGTCTTTCCCCACCCAGCACTGGGTCATTGGGATTCCAGGAAGTTTCTAGGGAGGTTTTGTTTGCTTAACTAGTGAGGTGTGCTTGGGGTAGGTGTTCACTCCTGAGCCTCAGTTCCCTCATCTATAAAATAGGAATAAACCTTCCAGGGAAGTCAGAGCTTCAAGGAGTAGCTGTGGGTTGCCTTGAATATCATGCTCAGCTCAGGCTCCCAACGGGGAGGCTGTGTGTGTGTGTGTGTGTGTGTGTTACGAGAAGGGGGTGAGAAACAGTTTTGATTCAACTGCTCCAAAGCCATTACGTCTACTCATCCATTGACCTAACTTTCCTCCTGTCCATCTTTAAAGGCCTCTTTAAAAAACTGCTTCCTCTGCTTATCTTGTTGGAGAATATGTAGACACACACACATACATAACCTGTCGCACAGAGCCTGGCACATAGTAAGTGTTTAATAAATGCTCTTTCCTTTCCTTCTTGCCCTTTTGTTTAAAAAAAAAAATCCCAGAATTTCCTTGGGCACTAGTAGAGGTCATGTTTTTTTTTGAAACGCACAATTTCTTTAGATATTGTATCAGAACGTTGGGCCTCATCTTTGCCTGGAGACGTTTCCCCAAACAGCAACGGCTGTCTCCTCATTTTTCGGATGTTGAGAGCACAGCTCCTCCCTGAGAGAAGCCTTGTGACGCCTACCTCCATCTGCCCGGTTCCGGTCCTCCAGGGCCCTCGTGGCTGGCGGCAGCCTTCTTCTTGATAGACTGATGTCCCATATCCCCTCCAGGAGGGCTGTTCTCCCCGGGGCAGAGCCAGGCCTGCAGCCAGCACTCAAGAAATGACTGTCCACCGGGCCTTAACAGACTTCAGGGGTCAGTTTTTCTCCACTGATTTCCCTTCATCCTCACAGCCACGCTGCGGGGCTCTCTTCGTGTTCAGATAAACAGGGAAACAAACGTCAGGCTGGGAGAGGTCTCCCCGGCGCCCGGGTCTGCAGGGCTGGAGCGGCAGACCTGAGCGCGGACACGGCGCTGCCCGGATCTCCAGCCCTTCTGCTGCCTCTGCGTTTGGTTCCGGTGGAAGGCCCCCCTGCTGAGCTGCCGGGCCTCCTGAAACCTGGTGAGTTTGATCAAACAAATAACAACAACACTTCCAGCTCCGCCAGGTGCCCCCAGGGCCTGAGTCTCACAGCACGAGTTTCTCGGAGAGTGCAAAGCCCCAGTCCGCTGTCTCAAGGTGAGCCTCTGCTGTACTGGGCAGGAGTCATCCTTATTCTAAACACCCGCCTTTGCATTTGAAGTGGGTTATGCATGGAAGTGTGCGGCCAAAAAGAAAAATCTGTATTCCCAGGCCCCAGTGCCCAGGTTGGGTACTCAGCGCAAAGTGGTGAGTGAACGAGTTCAGCAAGTTAGGTGTGTGGCACCCGCTCCAGCCACGGCCTGGGGAGGCCTCCAAGTTGGGGCCCCTGCCCTCCTGCCTCCTCTGGGCTGTCGTCAGCTAAAGACGTCTAACATCTCTGGGATGTGATGGAAAATGAAACAGTGGGAAAGCACAAGCCCCTCACTGGTCCACCTCTTGTCTTTGTAATTACATCTTACGTTTCCAAGCTCCAATCGGAGTGTTACTATTACAGATGCACACTACTATATATAAAATAGATAAACAGCAAGTTTCTACTGTACAGCACTGGGAACTATATTCAGTACCTTGTAGCCACCTATAATGAAAGCGAATATGAAAACGAACGTATGTATGTGTATGTATGACTGAAACATGATGCTGTGCACCAGAAGCTAACACAACATTGTCAACTGACTCTACTTCAATTAAAAAAATATGTTACTCAAGAGTGGCTGGTCAGGACTGCCCACAGGACCGCACCCTCATCTTCTACCTCTGTCTTCATCTCTGTGGCACACGGTGACTCGAGGTGGGGGGGCACTCGCTGTGCACAGGTGCTCTGTTCCTAGGGGCTGAGAATCTGAGGGATGCCTGTCTCTCTGGAAGGTCAGCGCATGTTTGTCTTGCTGACGGTGGTGGTTTTAATCCAATGTCAATTTAGCTCAGGGTATTTTTTCTTAAGGTAAGACTCAGTATAAGATTTTTCTAAATACAATTCTTATAATGATCCAGGGATATTTCATTAAGGCAAATAATAATCATAACAATAACAATAACCCATCATTTTCAACTTTCAAAATAACATCTCTACATGGAGACCTTTGTGGTCTAAGCCATTTCCCTAAATTATTTCTTGACATTGTAAACACGCTCTTCAGGGATGACTAAAAGTAGATGATTCTTTAAAAGACTTTATGACCAGTGCAAATTAGAGATTTGTGTGAAACTGTATAATGTATGTGCCCCCATCCATTCCACAATGTGACTGTAAACACTTGCTATATACAGTAGTCAAGGATTTTATTTGTGTTGTTTTTTGGGGGGGATGGTAATTAGGTATATCTATGCATTTATTCTAATGGAGGTACTGGGGATTGAACCCTGAACCTCAAGCATGCTGGACATGCACTCCACCACTAAGCTATACCCCCCCCCCCAGGCAAGGACTTTAGAGACTGTCATTTTGCATTTTCTACATAGGTGCTGTAGAAAAATTAAAATCTTAATAAAGCACAAATGTGCGTTCTAAAATCTTTAAGGGGGAGGGCATAGCTCAGTGGTAGCGTGCATGCCTAACATGCAGGAGGTCCTGGATTCCATCTCCAGTACCTCCATTAAACAAATAAACCTAATTACCCCCCCCCGCCCCTGTAAAAATCAGTAGCTTGAGATTTGAATAGAAAATATTCATTGTATTCCATTTTACCTCACCCCTGCTTCTGATCGCGTGGTAATGATTGCTAAATGCCAGGCACCAGTGTACTTTCCATGCTATGCTATGTCTGTTTCCACAATAGGTTGGAATTTTAGCATGATGTTTTATATTTCATCCTACAGTTTTTTCATTTGCAAGTGTATGAAGTCACCCTGGCTATGTCTGAGCATCTGTTTTTGGCAGTATATTTTCATGTAAATTATAGTGTATTTTGCCTCTTGGTTCTCACGACATAGCAAGGAGAAACCCTCAGCATGTGGAAATACGACTGATGCTGCGTTAGTGTGTGGGTTGGAAATAATAAGGATTATAAATGACTCGGCAGGTAGAGAAAATGAGGGGAGAAGACTTACCGGGAAGAGGTAAAAAAGCTTGAAAGAAGCCACCATGAAAGATGTATTACTGGTCATCTTTTCATTTCTGAGGCGTTTCTATTAACCCCTTTTTGTCAATCAAAAGAAACCGATGGCCAGTGGATGCCCTATTTTCTGACTATTTGAGGTTATAAAACAAAAGGCAAGGCACACAAACCCACATCCTACACTTTCTGGTAAATAAGAGACAAACCCCTCCAAAGAGACTGCTAAATAGCGGTAAAGACTTTTATGGCCACCCCTTAAAGCAACGTTTCATTTAAGGACAGGAGCAGGCCTGGGGCTTGCTTGGACTTGGCTTCCCTCTGCTGCGCGAGCAGGTATTCCAGAACGCTGTTATTTCATATTTATGTCCCATCATAAAAGGACGTCTTTCTGTAGGGTGAGTACAGTTACGCCCAACAATAACTCGGCCCTGGGTAAGGAATGATGTGATAAAAACTGAGCCAAGGGGAGGAAACAGCGGGTGGCCAGGAGTCCATGGGAAGTGCGTCCAGTCTTTTCTAGCTGTGATGCGGTGACGGAGTATGTGCGGAAACTGGAAAATCAATGCGGCGTCCAGATGGGCCAGAGCATCCTCCTGGTCCTCCCCAGTCTGGGAGAAGGCCGGAGAGCTTGAGACAACAAGAATAAAACACTGCAGTTTAGAAGATGGGGCCAAGAAGGGCTTCCCCGTGCAGGGGCTGGGGATGCGAGGGGAGCCCACTGAAGCTCTCCCTGACGCCGGGAGACTTGCCCTGAGGGCGGCTGTGGCCTGACTTCTGGCCAGCTGGGCACCTGGCCGAGCTGTTCGCTCGGGTTGTGGGGAGTCAGCCAGACGGGCTGCTTTGTGCCTCAGACCCAGGCTGCAAAGGGGTTCTCATTTTAGGGCCCCCCACTTCTGCCTCTTATCAGGGGAAGGAGCCGACTTTCCCCCCTGTTATTCATTTCTTTCTTTATTTATTTTGGGGGGAGGTAATTAGGTTTACTTATTTATTTCCAGAGGAGGCACTGGGGATTGAACCCAGGACCTTGTGTATGCTAAGCATGCGCTCTACCACTTGAGCTGTACCCTCCCCCTATTTCTTAGCTCAACAGCTATGAACTGAAAAAAGACTGTATTGTCATGTTGGCAATTCTAAAGGCAGTGCTGGCATCGACATTTTTAAATGAGATATTTGTTCTAATTAAAATAGTTAAGCGTATTTCATACAAATGAGTGAATAACAGATACTAATTTAAACAGGCTACTAATGGAGTCACCAAGTTCCTGCTTTACTCTGGTGAAAAGACACAACCACAGAGTTTTGAACTTTAGCTACTTTATCATGAGAACATGAAATACTGACCCTTCATTTTGTATCCATCCTACAGGGCAAGAGAGCCATTTAAAAATCAGTGGTTTGCTCTTTTCCTTTCCTGTGTGTTTGCTTCTAGAGGAAGGAATTTAAAGTCAGCAGTCAGAAAGATCATCCCAGCCATCGTAATCCGAGGTGGGCGAGCCAATTTGGAGACCATCAGAACTGGAAATGCTTTTAGAATTTGAAGCAAATCCAAATCTGTTCACAGCATCCAGGGTTACATTATTATTTCACCACCTTCCCGGAATTGCCCCGAGATTCCCTGAGAGCAACTGCAGACCCGCGGGCATGGGGCTCCCAGCTGCCTGAGAGGGTTGCTGAGAGCACCCCCATCCCTGCCCCATCCTGCCCACTGGACTCCAGCTGGGGACGCTGTGGCCAGACTGTTCTGGAAGAGGTTCAAGAATACAGGTTTCAAATGGTTAAAAAAAAACCAAATCAAACCAAACCTGGTGTTTCTAGGGGAAAATGTCATCACGGTATTTTGGAAGATAGTGAGGCTGGTAAGGGAGTCACTGTAGGTGTGGCAGACTTCTGAGGCATTTTGTCGAACGTAAGACGATCGCGGTTGTCGATTTAAAGTTAAACCAGTCAGCTGTCCCAGCTGGGATGACTTCTGCCTCGTGTGAGAGAACCACAGATTGACCAGGACTGGGTGTATTCGTTAAGGGATGTGAGTTCTCAGCGTTCCCAGATCTCTGTACCCTGAATTCCACAGGCAGGCAGGGCCAGCCCTGCTCACTGTGACCGCTGGACACTTCAGACGTCCACTCTGGGAGGTCACATCTCCAGGCAGAAGCAGGACGGTGGGACGGAGGGGCCGTGAGCGCCAAGGAGGCAGCGTGGGGGGGAGGGTCCTCTGAGACGTGAAGTCTTGGAGCCACACAGCCTGAGAGAACTTCTTAGCTCTCTTAAGAATTCTCTCATATTTTTACAAGGGATGTTGTTTGTGACACCAAGGCCAACTTGTTTGTATCCTTAGTATCTCAAATTTGAAACAAGAGTTTTACAAATAGGAGCAGAAAATTAACTCCAAATGGACCTGGAGAATAAATACACAGACACACAGGCGCACACACGTACACAACCCTGTTTATATGCAAAACGTTTGACTCAAGACGACATGCAGCTGCGGACACACAGTGACTATGATGCTTGTGATCCACAAAGCACCATCGAAAGTGCGTCTGGGGGATCGCGTGGGGACTGAAGCTTCGGTAGACAAAGGTGCATGTGGCAGGGTGTGTGCAAGCTCTCCTCTCTGTCTGCACGTCCTCCCCCAGTGCTCGCGGCTGTCACACGTACAGTGCAGACTCCGTACATTTTTAGCACCCCAGCACACTCCCGACTGAACAAAGGAGGTGGGAGAAGGTGTTAAAAATTGGCAGGTCGGGGGTGGGGCATGTTTTCGGGGGGTCAGCACAGCCTTTGCAGATGCAGCACAGATTGTGTTAATTCTGAACTGTGGGGTCTCTAGCTCGAATAAAGAAACCGCTGGACAAAGGATGCGCCTTCCCCAGCCTGGAGAGGCGGCTAATGCCACCTACAGCCTGTGAACTGGCTCTACAACCGGCACCTGCAGCCCTGGCTGGTCCTCGTTGGGACAGATGAGAATTGATGCAGGGGATGGAAGACCGGCAGTCAACTCTCAGGATGAATTGTTCTCTGATAAACTGTAAGCAACTAGAAATGTGCTTAAAAATTATTTTGCCTAAAGGGTTTTTGAAGATTGTAGCAATTGGATCAAAACTTGTGAAATACATTTCTTACAAATATATTTCTTCTAGAGAGGACCTTATGGGATGTGGTTATATCTTTTTTTTTTTTTTAACGTATAGCAGCCCCCAAACATTCAGCACTGCTGGATTAGGTCAGTGGGTACGTGCTCATCCGCGCGGTCTTATCTTCTTAGGGGAAACGGGATTACTGTGAAATCATCAGGTGACACACACTTCTGAAAAGAAATTAAATGTACTTTTATTGGTGAGGCCAAGATGAAGTATGTCTTCAAATCTGTTTTACAAATAAACTTGCACATAAATTGTCCATTCATGGCTTCGAAATCTTTGTTCACATTTGAGGAGCTGTCAGAGGTCCCTAATAAACATGAGTCTTATTTAGTTTACAGGATATGCAATTCTTCTTTTCTTTGAAAATTATTATTTTTCAAGCAAGTGCAGCAAAAATACAACCAATAAAAATCCAGCTATGGCAGCATAAACAATCTTTACAGCCAGCATATACATAGAGTTCTTCCAATAAAAGCAGTTCCTGGTAAGGAAGGGAACAGAAAATTGGCCCACGTTGCCAAGAGCAAGCGCAGGGCCTCTAAGGGCTGAGCAAGGAAGCTAACAGCCCGTCCCCACTTCCCTACCGCGGACTCATCTTGCTCTCTGGGCGCCAGGGGAGCAGCGCATTTGCAGGGAGGCCCTTGGGCCAAGGAGAACAAGGGCTGGTTGCTTGGTCGGATCCAGACTCCAGTTTATCTCAACCTGATTTGTGAGGCAACCCCCCAAAGCCCATCCTTGGGGTCACCAAAACTGATGGATAGTGGGGTAAAGTTCCCTGGAGAGCTCTCGAGGGGCAGAACACAGACCGGCCACCTCTCCGGTCCCCCATGCTCGGTCCAGGCTGGTGGTCCCTCAGCAGGGCTGTGCCAAGGTGGGTGGCAGGGCTGGGGGGGCCCCACGGGGGTGGACTTAGGAGGATCTGGCCCAGGGATTCCGCTCTGGGCTTGTGGTCAACCGTTGGGGCTCCCAGGAAGGGGCGATTGTTTTAGTGCCCAGCCATGGTCACGTGACCACGACCCCGGCTCCAGACCACTTGCATGGACAGAGCCCAAGCCGGCAGCACAGGGCTCCGGGCGACCCCAGCCCGGCGTGGACTCCCCCCTGGCAGCTGCGTTCACAAGTTCTCAGCAGACGAGCGGGTGTTCATTTATGCCTTTTATAGTAGCTCGAAAGATGTTATCGCAGCTTGAGAACAGAAATTAAAATATGTATCCTTCAGGTGCAAATCTACTGTACTTACAGTTTTACTGTTTCTCTGCAGGGGGGCTCCATTAATCTTGTAACAGTGGAATTCCTGAGGAAATTAATTCCCTCCAGTTGGGGTTATTTTCAACTAGTCTTTAGGGGCGGAGTAATTGGGATTTAGGAGTCTCTCTTAAAAGGAAGGAAGAATTGGCCATTTTACTTGAGTAACAACACTTTTTAACGCCATGCTTTGCCCATTAAAACCCCCCCGTGGGCCTCTCCGCTCCTGGAAGGTAGACCCAGACAGGTGGGAATTCAATCCCAAGTCTTCATCTACAGTGACCAGGTGTTTTTCTCCACGTGGGTTACCTGTGCCCCCTCGTACTCAGCACTGTGCCCTGCCGGGGAGGAACATTTGGGTCAGGAGGGCATGATGCGTCATTAAAATGCATGGCTAAAATATTTCCTCACCTATTCAGGAGAGGTAAAATGTTAGCTGTTGTTAAAAATAATTACACCCCAATCACATACACACACACGCACACACACCCTCTTTAAAGTGGGGTCACTTCACGGATACAGGGTGCAGCTCCTGTCACCCAGGAGGCCCCCACTGCAGTCCGATTTGGAGCTTTGGCTCTGCCAGGCCAGAACATCAGCCTCCAGGAACCAGAGCCCCAGCTTCCTGGTCCCCATGCTCCCAGCCTGTGAAGTACCACGTAGTACCCTCTGCAAAACCTGTCTGTCCCATCCTTCTCAGGGCTGTGCTGTTGGGACGACTATTCCTGGTTCCTGACCAAGCAGGCCTGGGAGCCCAGGAGAGACCTCTGCCCAGAGGGCACCAAGGGTCACTGGGTTCCCTAGAGGGATGGATCCCCCACCTCCAAGAGGGAATAGGACACAGCTAAAGGATGCTTACATATTGGGGTGGCAGAATGTCACTGTCTGGGATTCATCCACACTGGGGACAAGGGCCAAAATCACCGCAAACGTCTTGCTTTCCCGTTTTCAGTCGTCACGCACTAAGTTCAAGATGATAATGCTGAATTTTTCCCTCTGGGCCTGCACATGTTCAGAGAAACATAGGGCTGGGCTCTGAAGTAGCAGCAGCATGCCGGTTGGGGTGTGGTGGTGCAGCAGGAGGAGCGCGTGAGGCGGTGCAGGAGGGAGTGCTGGCATGGCCCCGTCTCCACTGTGGGTCCGGGCAGTCTCCTTAGCTGTCAAGTGGGGGCAGGCACTGATGGTTTTGCATCATCAGCTGGAAGGAGCATGGAATGACAGATACAGACACGTGCGTGCGGGGGCTTTGGGAGGCTGGAAGGCACTATATAGCTGTGTATACCCTTACATACGTGTAACTCAGGTGTGACAGCCCCCCAAAATGTGGCTTGGGCTCAGGGCTGAGTGGAGTCGTCTTTGCTGCCGAAGTCAGAGCATCTTAAAGCTCAGAGATTCACCTGCTGAACGTCAGGCCTGTTGACATCAATAGTGATGACTGTAAAAAGGCAAGGAGGTAGAAATGGAAATGTTAGCTGGGAGTTTTCCCAGCATCTCTTTTTTAACGTAGGGAGTGTGCTCTGTAGCTGGTGTATCCTGCTTTCAGCAAATTCCATTTAAAGGAAAAATCAGGATTTCTAAAACAGTCCCATTTAAGGGATAATTACTGCATTTTGAGTGGGGGCAGGTGGGTAATTAGGTTATTTATTTATTTATTTTTAATGGAGGTACTGGGGATTGAACCTAGCACCTGTACATGCTAAGCATGTGCTCTACCACTGAGCTACACCCTCCCTCCAATTACTGCATTTTTAAAAAAAGTTTTACTATAGCATATTTCCCTAGTGTATTACAATTCTGTTATTTTTAAATTACAAAGTCAGTCATATTCTTTGAAAAAATGCAAACGACACTAGGAAGTGTATAAGGTAAACACTCCCTTTAAAACTCCTCTATTTTCACCTTCTGGGAGCAAGTTCTCCTAACACTTTGGGGCGCATGCTTCCAAAGACCCTTTTTGATGCTACCTTCAGCCATGTAGTTACATGTTTTATTTGCATATGATTCTGTCTAATGATCTTCAGAGTATACATCCTGCTTTGCAACATGCTATTTTCTCCTCTCCTGCTGCATGTTTTCATAGGAATCTCTAGGCTTTATTTACTTAAAGAAAACTAACCTTTTTATTTTTAAATAATTGTAGGGTCACATGCAGTCTTAAGAAATAATAGAGATAGTCCATGTACGCTTTCCCCCGAGATAGCATCTTCAAACTGCAGTGCAATATCAGGACTAGGATGTTGACATTCATATCATCGGCTCATCTTCTTCCATTTCCCCAGTTTTACTTTTGTTCTGTGCAATTTTGATCACCTTTAGGTTTGTGTATCTATCACCACAGCCAGGACACAAAACAGTTTCTTATCACTCTCTTATTGCATTTTAAATAATGTAACTTAACCACCTTCAGTAACATCTACGTCTCAGAGGGAGGCACACATGTACTGGCCTCCTAAAAGCCACTTTCAGTCATTGGAGCTGTGAGAAAATACAAAGTGAGTCATAAATGAAAGTCATCTATGTAATTTAAAAATTTCTAATAACCACATTTAAAAGGGAAAAAGAGGTAAATGTAATACTATGTTTCACAAAACCCAGTGTATCGGAAATAGTATTTCAACATGTAATCTATATAAAAATTATTAATGAGATATATCACACGGTTTACTTTTTGTGTGTGATTGATCTTTGAACTCCACAAGCCCACCGCTCCACCAGCTGCAGGTACTGAGCATGAACCGAGCACCTACCATGCGCCTGGCTCTAACTCTGGCATGGGGACAGAGACACAGTTCCTGCCCCTGATGAGAATTGGGGCTGGTGGAGACCACAAGCAACGCTCTAACTTGGCGAGCGAGATGTGCACATGGTCAAAGGGCGCACAGGTGCCCTGAACACCCTGGGGAGGCTCCATGCAACGTGCACTCAAGCTCAGTCCAGAGCCGGAGGACCCTAGGAGGAGCTCCAGTGTCTGGTTGAAAGCAATGGCTATTGGGATGGAACTACAGCAGGAGGGGAGCTTTGGAGACAAGGCCGGGTGCGGTTTGGGGACAAGACAAAAAGATACGCCCTCTCCCCCTCTCCCCTTTCCAGGTTAAATGAATGCCTGGCTCTGGAGGCAGGGGAGAGCTCTTGGCTGGGGGCTGAGGATACTAGGAACATGGACAAGATTCCCCAGGCCCGAGAATGCGTGGGAAACATTGGAATGGGAGGTGGAAAGGTGGTGAGAGGGCACTACCTGGAGTGTTCACATTAGGAGGATGCCAGGGAAGGCCCCGAGGTTAGAGGGGCGCGGGTCCTGGAGGCCTGAGGAAGAGGTCCTGGAGCTGGGAGCGTGGTGCCGGGAGGCGGCGCCTCTGCCCAGGCGGTGCTGCCCGGAGGTCACAATGGTGATGGGTGTGCGCGCTGGCTGCGCCCAGGGGTGGCACCGCCTGGGGCGCGTGTGCCAGGACTCGCCGTGGCACGGGTTCGGGTCCTTCAGGACCGAGTTCGAAGCTCCTGTCAGTACTGAGGTTCAGAGATGGCGCAATCTCCCTTTCCCTGACCTCCCGTTCCATCCCCACCTTTCATTTCAGATCAAGACTTCAGGTTGTTAAATACACAACTCACATCACACACGCGCGCACACCCTTCTCCCAGGTGCTGTACGGAGCGCCGGGGCCCAGAAGCCGCAGGAATCTGCACTCCGACCTCCGGGAGCCCCGGGAGTCTGGAGCCCCAGCGCACGTTTCCGACCCTCAGGAGCCGGGGTCGGGAGCCGCGCGCTCCCTCCGGCCGCTGCGGAAGCCCCGCCCCCCGGAGTCGCCGTCAGGGCGCGGGCGGGCCCAGGGGGCGGGGCTTCCGCGCGCAGCCTCCCCGAGGCCCCGCCCCCGCTGGCCGCCCGCGCTCGATTGCTCCTGTCTGGCGGCTGCAGCATGGCGGCGGGGGCGGCTGAGGCGGCGGCGGCCGTGGTGGAAGTCGATTCCGCGGGGCAGTTTGAGGAGTTGCTGCGCCTCAGAGCCAAGTAAGCGGGGCGGCGGGCGGCAGCGGTGAGGGGACACGAGGGGGCCGGCCTCGCGGGCGAAGGCGGGCGGCCCGGCTCGGCCCGGCCTGGGCGGAGCGGCCGGCGCGGCCCCGGCCCCCGAGCCCTGGCCTCCGCCCCGGAAGGGGAGCGGGGTCTGGCCGCAGACCCGCCGCCCGCCGGGCGCCCGAGGCCCAGGTCCCCACCCGCCGCCGGGCGCGGCGACGCGGTGACTCAGCCCCGGGCCGGGAGGGGCGCGGAGACCCCGGCCCCTTCCCGCCTGGCGGCGGGCGGGCCTGGCTGGATCGGTGGTGCTGCCTCCTTTACGAGGGGCGTTAAAGGTGGTGGGGAGCCGGCGAGCTGCCTTGGTCAGCTGGCGCGGCCGTAGGCGAGGGTTTCCTGTTTCATGAATGGGCTCAGCCGCGGTCTGTTCAGTTGGGCGCACGTGCCCCTCGCCCTTGGGAAGGCATCGGAAGGAGGCCGCGGGGATGCGGGGACTCTGGGGATAGGGGGAGCCCCGAACAGTGTGGGTTGTCGCGAGTCGGCGCTGGCGGGCGCGCAGGGGGGCTTCCCCGGTATGGCCTCGAGGGGCTGGGCAGTCTCCCGGGGCGTTACCGGTGGGGACGGTGGAGCTCCAGCCTGGGAGCCGGGCCCCGGCTCAGCCCCCCGCTAGCCCTGTAACCCCTGCGCAGGTTTCATACCCGGGCCTTTTTGCGGTGCGATGGGTTAGGACGGCGCCCGCCGGGGGGTGCGGCGTGAGCGTGCCGCGGTGCCCTGCCGGCCGGAGCACTCGCAGGACCCGAGCCCTCAGTCCTTTAAGTGTGGGACGGAGTGCCTGTGTGGCGTTCACGGGCACGAATGCTTATTGATCTCCGTTCGGTACCGAATTTGAATTCGAGGCAGGCAGTAATTACTGTGGGAGAGTGGCGGAGATGCAGGGTGCAGGTGAGGGGGAGAGTTGCCTCTTGAAAATGGGAAAGGGTGAGTTCCTGTCTTACTAGTGGTTGGCCCAGTCTTACAGTGGTGAGGTTGAAAGTGGTAACCGAAACAGCTCTGTCGGCGTGGGAATTGTTAAAAAAGAAAAAGTGGGGGGTGACGTTGACTCATTGATGAAAGGTGATTCATCCTACACTTCACACATCTTAATAGCAGCCCGTTTGTGGAGTTCTCCAGAGTGACCTCTTGTAAAGAGCAGGACTTGTGTGGACCTGCCCTTACTAAGTGTTCATCTTACTGTCACCTGGAAGACTATTTTGCTTTTTATGTGTTTCACGTTTTTGTTTTTATGTTTCACTTTTTAAATACAAAAGCCCTTAAAATTATCACAATGGGTAGAAGTTTAAATGTTAATACCATTTGGATGTGTTCTTGCCACTGGCCTGTGCTTGAAATGAGCCAGAAAACGGTTTACCTTTTCCTTGGTGATTAGTTTAAATGGGCATATGGGAAGCAATGTGGAGAAGGAACAGATCTCTGCCACTTTTTTGTGAAAATGGAAGCATGTAAGAATATTAAATAGTACTTGTTAATGTAATCATTTAAAGTCTACAAATAATTTCTCAATTTTAAAACTTCATGTGAATTGAAAATTATTTTACTTAAGTCATCTAATCAGTTGTTTATGTTACTGAAACCTTAGCTGGTTTATACAGTGGGGATATGCATACCAATTTGCAGAGTAATTATGGTTTTGCCTATTTGTAGAATACTTAACAGTCTACTACTTTATGATTTTAATAAATGGTGTTATCTGCAGGGGAATAACTGTAGGAGCACAACACCTGTAATAATAGAGAAAACAACCATTTATTGAACACTAATTATTTTACTGATGAAGAACCCAGGTTCATCCCATTGTTTAAAATCACATTAGTTAGGATTTGAACCTCGTGTTTCTCTAAAGGTTCTCCTTAAACATTATGTACCCTGCCTATTGGGCCACCATGAAGGTGGAGAGAACACTATCACATGTAATCCCAGAGTGGGTGACAGCATTTGTATTTGTTTCAGGTTTATGTCCTTATGATGCTTGGCATCGTGTACTTAATTGGAAAGTGGACTTAAGCATCTACCTCTTAGAATGTTGTGCGTAATTTAAAATAATAGCATTAATATCATCATCATGTTTTCAGAGTGCTTACGTGTTTTTGTTGGTATTCCCAGCATCCCATGGTGTTAGTTATTGCTGTTTTATAGATGTGGAAGTTAAGTTAAATTACTCTTCAAAGCCACATTAGTAGTAATGGAATTTAAGTTGTGTATGTGTACTTTTTTCTTTTTTACATACGTTGGCTGATACTGTGAAGAGGTTTGGCACCCTATCTATGTTAATTTTTTTAAAATGTAGTCATATTGTGAGCATCTTCCCATGTCATTAAACAGTCTTTGATATGACTTCTAATGGCTTCATAATATTTTATTGCATGACCATTAAAAACTATATTGTTGAACAGTGGATGTTTTACAGTTATTTGATATGTAAAATACTGGGAAAGTATTCATAAACATAAATCTTTGTCTCTTTAATTTCTTCCTTAGGATAGGCATTTAAAAGTGTGTAAGAAGTTTCTGAAGGTTTCCAATTTAATTTTTACCAGCAGGATATGAAAGTGCTGTCTCACTTTATCCTTTTTTATCATCGAATATTATTTTAAAAATCTTTTTTTCAGTCTGGTAAAAGTGGCATCCTACTTTTAAGAAATTGAGGTATTACATACTGTAATAAAATGTGCAGAGCTTAACCCTCAGGTATGGTGAATTTTAACATTTGTATAAACACAAAATAATCATCATTCAAAGCAAGAATAATTCTTAGGCTCTTTCTGGTCGTCAGCCCCTCACCAGTGATCTGCTTTCTGTCGCTGTAGGTTAGTTCTGCCTGTTCTTGGACTTCATGTAAATGGAGTCACAAAGCACCTAGTCTTCCACGTCTGGCCTGTTCTGCGCAGTATGTTTTGGGGGCCCATCCGTGTTGCTGCATGTATCTATAGTCGGTTTCTTTTTTATTGCTGAGCGGTGTTCCATTGTATTAATATTTAGCAGTTTTCTAGTTTGTGGGCATTTGGGTTATTTGCAGCTTTTGGCTGTTGTGTCCCAGGCTGCCATGAACATTCTCTGGCACAGCCCTTGTGTGGGCCTGTTTTCCTGCGCACCATCCTTCAGGTCTTGGAGCCTCCCCTGCCTCCTCTGCAGAAGCTCTGTGTAGGAAGAGGTTCACACTGGGGGGTCTTGAGGGGCCAGGCCAGGCCAGGACTCAGTTCCAGGGCCCCAACCAGCTGCAAGGAAGACTAAGAAATGTATTCTGGCCGTGTGCTCAAGAGGAAGAGGAAGCAGTGATTGGTGAACTACTCCGTGGTCTCTGCCCACCTGTGCACACACTGAAGCTTCTGAGTTCCGGATACAATGAGAACCGTAGAGTGGGGGCCCTCCCACGAGTCCTTTCCCATCTCCACCTCCCAGGGTCTTCCTTTAGAGCCGCCTGCTTTCCTCTCCTGTGCCCCTGGGCAGCTCTCCCTTCTTCCTCAGTCCTGCCTGTAACCCTGTCCATTTTCCTTGGTTTCAGCAAATGACCTTGCTTCCTACCTGGGACAACGGGACTTCCAGAAGCATCTTCCTGAGCTTTCCCTCTTCTTGCCCCAGCCTCCGCACCTACGCATTTGTTTGTTTGTAGTTTATGAATCCTTGACTCTTTTGCTCCTGACCCAGAGGAGACTGTCCGTCTTCTCCAGGCGAGCTTTTCTCTCTAGATTTCCCTCTCCTGCTACCTCCAAGGCCCAGAATCCTCAGCTGTCTCTCGTGTCTTCAGCTTCTCCCTCTCCATGTGCTCTGTCTCCCCACAGAATAAACTATGAACATTTCTTGTATTGAAAAAAGCCCATTCCTCGATCCTGCCTCGATCCTTGGCCCCTCTGTTCACAGCCGAATCCCTTCAAGAGTAGGTGTCCAGCAGTCTCTGCTTTCTCGTCCTTGGTTGTCGGCCACGTGCTGCAGCCCAACTTGCTCACCTGCATCCACTGCAGCTGCTCTCACTGTTGCCGGTCACCCTTCCTGCTGCATTGGATGCTTGTCTCCTTCCTTCTTGACTTTTGTGCGACCCTCGCCCTTGCTGTACCCTCTTAGGCCCCTCCTCTGGGCTGCCACCTGGGCTCCTTTTCCACCGTCTCTCCTGACTGAAGGTTGATGAGCCCCAGAGGCTGTGCCCTCAGCCACTGCATTATCCTCTGGCAGGGGTGAGAGTGGTGCCAGCACTGCTGATTTCTTGACTCCCAGACCTGTAGGTCAAGCATGGACTTCTTTCCTCAGCTCCAGACCATCACTGATGGCCCCCTGGACGTCCTTTCCTCTCAGCTGGCAGCTTCTGTACAGTGATTCACGGCTAGTCCACCACTAGCTGTCAGCCACTGAGCCCGAAACCTACTGTGCCCCAGTGTCACCAGGTCCTGCCCCTCCTGCCTCCGAGGTCTGCGTTGCCTCCCTTGGCTTCCAGTCCCTAGACTGCGCGGTCAGCTCCTTCTTGGCTCACCTGTATGATTGTAATGGGTTACACTTTGGTGCTGCTTTCCTGGCCCAAGAGTAGTTGGCCTTACTTCCTTTTTCCGTGTAACATGTAAACTGTGTTTTCTTCCTGAGTTTTCAGAGTTTTTGTGGTTGAGGGAGATTGTATTTGAACTTAGAATTCTGTAAAGCTGAAGGGTTTTTCAGTTGAGCATGAAGGTAGACTTAAAGATCTCTTGCTAAGATAATTTTATATGAAAACGGTTGATAGATATACACCGAGGTTCCTAAGCATTTCATCAACAGTTTATTAATCCCCTAGTCTGTTCATACTATTCATTTTTAGGAAATCTTTTGTAGCATAATATAAAAAAGTGTGTCTGTAAAGAGTGCTTCCATTTTCCCCTTTTTTCCTGCTTGCACACCTTCATCTGCAACATCTCATTCCTGTCCCTGCGGTCACCTCGTCACAGTACCACATTTAAAAAGTAAATACTAGCATTAATAGTAACAACACATCTGCAGTCATTTTTCACTAATATTGTGCCTTGACTGCAGAAATCTAGTTTCCGTCTTTCCTAAGGGTCTGAAAACATAGTTGATTTACATGGCTAGTAGTTGAGGTGGATAAATAATCAGAAACACTGCATATGAGGTAAGTATTGACTCAAGGAGTACCACTAATTTGAAAATTCATCCAAAAGACTCTCAAGACCTTGCAAGTCATCATATTTCAGTCTGTGTTTAATACAACAAAATTCTAGCAGTACAAAAAAATTCAGACAGTTCTTTTTAAAGATTTCTTTGCTAATGGAATCTAATCTATATCAATATTTGCTTGTTTCTAAAGCTACTGTAATTTTTTCAATCTGTAACTTTATGGATTTACAGGTCTCTCGTTGTGGTCCATTTTTGGGCACCATGGGCCCCGCAGTGCACCCAGATGAATGGCGTGATGGCAGAGTTAGCCAAAGAGCAGCCTCAGGTTTCATTTGTGAAGGTACTGTATTTTCAGTGTCATACCTTTTATGAGTTTAATTCTGACTTACGGGTTAGAGTACATTTTGTTAACTAATGTAAGGGAGGAGTGGTGTGGAATTCTGCATGTTTATAGTTGGTGTTGGGATCTGTTATTTTCATAGTAGCTTATTCTTAAAAACCTTAAAGTGGTTTTGCACATCTCAAGTACTAAGTGGTGTAAGACTCACCACACTTTCCCCAACACATGCTCGCGCGGGAGGACAAGGATGGGTGGGTGGAGGCGGGGGAGTGTTTGTGAGCAAAAGCGGACGAGATCATTAATTGTGGATAGTTGTGGTTTTAATATAGTAAAAATATTAACAAGACTTATTTCATTGAAAAACTAGGTGTCATGTGGAAAGTGATTAAAGGAAGTGTGTGTAAAGGCTGCTAGGAGGCAGGGGGCAGGAAGAGGTTGCTGTTTGGGACTGGGTGAACGCAGCCTGCGGGAGAGCCGGAGAGTTCTCCTAGCCTGCTGGGCAGAGGACAGGCGAGCCTGTCCTCCCTTGCTGCCTTTGTTTTACTTCGTTTTGCATGTTGCCTTCTTTGTTTTGCCTCTGGTTTTCCATACTCTTGAGTTCCTAGTATCTGTCTATCTTGGGTGGGTAGGTACTAGGACAGTGAGCCTTGTGACTGGGTTAGCTCGCTGGGGTTTAGCACATGTATTGTTGTCAATTAGGACTTAGTACTAGCTTAGGCAACTGGGCCAAAACGTGAGTTGAATTATCTTAGAAATGAATTTTTATGAAGAGAAACCCACCCTGTGTTCAAAAGCTGAATCCTTAGGATTAAAAAAACCAAAAAACAAAACCCAAAAAAACCCAAAAGGCTTTTTTTTTTTTTTAAACCAGAGCCTGTGGGTTCAGAGGGTGTTGGCAGGTGTACCTGGATAAGAGGGTAAAAGTGACATCAACTGTGTCTGTATGTGTACACTTTTTATGTGAACTAAAACCACAGAATTCTGACATTAATTCATTTCTATACATTTTCAGATAGTCTGTGTGTAGACAAGGGTGCTTTGAATAGGCATTACACTTGGATGGTTCAAAATCAAAACAGTGTAAAAAGGTGTACGTTGAGAAGGCTCACCCTGCTCCTCCCCGGCAGCCTGGTTGTCCCATCCCATAAGTAACTGCTAGTACTAATTCTGTATGAATCCTTCCCGTGTTTTCTTTATGCAGACAGAGCAAGTATGAATGTAATAGCTTTTTAAAATTTAAGGACTTATTTAAAATTCCAGTGAAATGTGTAATGTAACCTTAGAATGTAACCCTAAAATGTCCAGTATAAATAATAGAAGGGGACATTAAAACTGCATGTTTGGTTAGTGATAGAAGATAATGATTACAAGTGAAATGAATGATTAAACATTTCAATCATAAGATTAATCAAGATGATGGTAATTGTTGTAAGTCTGCTTTTGTGTGTATAATGTTACTGGTTTGGGTGACACATTGTCCTTAGCTTCCATTTGAATGATTTATTTAAAGTGACTATAGAATTACTTCTCACACTGGTACCAAACTTGGCAGGGAGATTTTAAGTTGTTCAAGTGCTTAAGTGTCTCAGCAAGCCAACGGTTGGGAAGCTTACCTGCTGGGGACACCTGAACCCGACTGCACCTGCCCTTCACGGGGCGGGCCACTGTGCCAGGTGCGCAGTCTGTCCAGGTGTCTTTCCTTTCTGGAATTCACTCTGTGAATAGTTTTTCTTTCGGAGACAGACAGGCTGTGTGGGGTTTGTTAGGTAGGTAACTTCAAAGGCCACAGCGCTGAGCAACAGTGAGCCAGTGAGAGGCAGAGTATGTGAGAGGCCGCTGGCATTTCCCCGCCAGAGAGGAGTGCGGCTCACTTAAAACAGCTTTCTTAGAGCTTTTTGAAACTTCTGGGGTATGGAACTGAGATTCTACCACCTTAATACCCTCTGTTTTTTTAATTTGATTTCTTGGTTTTTTTTTTAGTGACTGCAATTGATCGGCATTTTTGACTTATGAAGTGTACCAATTGTTCATTCTACGACTTAGATTTACAGAATCGTAACATAAGTGATCTTACACACTATGTTTTTAGTATTATGATTGTAAAGCTTCGTGATCGTCAATTCCCTGTTTTGTAGAAGATGGTGAAATACCCTAGAAAAGCGAGCATACGTTTTTGGTCCCAGTAGTTTGCGCTCATTGGAATGGTTTGCTGAAAGGCAGGCTGTCGCATTTCCTGCATCTGAATCCCCTCATTTCCTGGCCTGATGATGTGATAAGTACACCCGTGCTCCTTCCGGTGCCACCTGTTGCGCTCACCTGCGTGGGCTGCCGCGTCTGCTCAGGTCCTGAGGCTGTGTCCCCGTGTTCTCACACCTCCAGGGGCTTAGAGGAAACACATAGGTTACTTCTGTTGGTAAAGTCTCACAGAAACCTTACATTTATTAAGAATAAAATTAAATAGCTAATTAAAACGTCAAGTGCCTTTGCTTTTCAGGTTACATAAAGTCAGCTTGTTAGCACTTTAAAATGAAAATACATGTTTATTATTAAATCATACTGTTCGGTAGGTGGAGTCTTTCAAGACACAGTGTGATGGAGAGGTGGGGAGGAGGAAGAACGGCATTGGGTGATGAAATTTGGTACCTGAGTCGTGCTCATGGCCAAGTCAAATCTGCTTTCTATAGCAGTGGCATTTATTATTTTTAAAATTTTACATTTGATTTTGTTATTAATTTTATTTTTTAATAAAAAGTTGGGTATATTTAAGGTGTACAACATGTTGATTTAAGCCGTCTCTTGTGTGTGAAGTCTTCCCTGTGTCTCTCTATAGCTTTTTTTTTCCTTTTGCTCTGAACTTAGTCTGTGTCGTTGGTTGGACTCTTAGTCAGGGACTGTCCTGTGTTTTCATCTGCTCTGCCATTGTGTTCGCGTTGTTTGACTCCTTGACTAGATGGTGGTGCACTAGAGGTAGGGGCCTTTACTTTAGCATGTTTTCTTTTTTTTTTAAATTGCTTCCTTTAATGCCAGTGGCTCCTGCCTCCCCCACTTCCTCCACCCCTCATCCCAGCTTAATGCCTCAGTCCTCTGAGGCCGTGGTGCTCGTTTGACCATGTTGTGCACTTTGGTACAAAAACTCTCCAAGTCAGACTTACCAGCCACCTGGTTGGTGAGATTTTATATCGCTGTATTTCATTTAGTATTAATCATGTTTGTATGGTAGCTGCTGTACTTGATTTTATGCCCATATTAACTTCAGATTTAAGGTCAAGGGAACAGAAGGAATTATATACTTAAATTTGTATTTTTTGATTCCTTCAAAAGTAGAAATCTTTATAGTTTGATTTATTCTTAAATGTGTGGCCATCTTAAAGATACAGCTCATACTGTTTAATTTCTGAAGGTTTATATGATTAGTATCTGTAGCTTACACTGTTTAATTCTAAATACCTGTACAATTAGTATGTGTAAGCAGACAGTGTAGGGCGATCTCCAGAAGGGTACCAGCCAGCTGTATAAACTAGGTGCTAACCAGCTGAGTTCCTGTCTTGTTGGTGTCAGAATATTTGTCAGTTTATTTGGCATCTTAGCATATGTGGGATTCCTGTTGTAGAAACTCTAAAAATGTCTCTCAGATAATTCTAGTAGAATTGTTAAATCTTAAAGATATCCTACTTTTAATCTATGCTGTCTTGGTAATAAAAAAGCCCCACAATTAACATAGTTTATTAACTTACTGGGTTAAATTTGGCAAGTCTTAGAACAAGTTATCAGAAATGTTAATTTAAATACCATTTTGATATTTATACTTGAATATTTGACAAATAAAGAATTTGATTTTGAAAATTTTTCCTTTTGTATCATGTCACAGAGTAGAAAGAAGCCTCTGTATGAGGTATAACAGAATGCCCCAGAATGGCAGGTGTTTTGTTTGCTTGTTTTCCTGTTGAAGTGTAGCTGATTACACTGGAATGTTAGGTTTAATCATTCTCACCTTAACCTTGGAAGCTCAGTGCCACCGCTGGCAAGTGGCCATTCCCCTTTTCTGGTTTAGGCATGGTAATAACCACCGTTAGCTCAATATTCTGTCAAAATTATTGAACACTTAATTATATGCTACAAATGATGCTAGTCACTGGGAATACGGAACAGTGAGGATATAGATAATAAATGATAACATATTGCCAAGGTAATTTCAGATGGTATTAAGTTCTGCAAGAGAAATAAACAGGCAGGCTAGGAAAGACGGGGACTCGGGTGAGTGGGGGCTTTATTTGAGGTTGGGCTGCGAGGGTGTATCTAATAAGTCAGAGTTAAAAATGAAAGGTGACAGTCAGTGGAAGAGCCAGGGGAGAGCTTTTAGGCAGAGGGTTAGCAAGTGCAAACTTCAGAGGAGCAGCAGGCCTGTGGGGCTGGAGGGTAGTGAGGGAGGGGAGGCTCTGACATGAGGTTGCTGAGGTGGGCAAGGGCCAGGCGGCCTTGTGTTGGCTTATTCTAAGTGCAGTGACAGTGACGCAGTCCAGGTCCTGAGTCGATTTCTCTGGCAGCTGTGTGGAGAATGGTTTGAAGAGGTAGGAGTGCAGACAAGGAGTGGGGATGCCAGTTGGGAGGCTGTTTCACTCCGCCAGACGTGAGGTGCCCTGGGCACTCGTGGGGAGAACACTGAAATGACATCATGGTCTGAGTCGGCTTATATTTTGGAGGGGGAACCCAGAAGACCTGTTGATGGATTGGATGTCGAGGGTGAAGGAACTAGATTCATTAAGGTTGTCTCCTTTCTGATTTGAGCAACTAGGTGGATTAAATGAGATAGAGGTGCCCTGGGGGGGAACAGGTTTAGTGGGAGACATTAGTAGGGATCTGGGTGCAGATGTCCAGTGTGTGGCTTGGAGGTGAGGGGAGAGTCTGGCCTAGATAGAACTTGGGTGTCGGTGCCATATCATAGCCTAGATCCATGGGCTTGCGTGAGACCACTCTGGGAAAATGAGCGTAGATGACAGAAGTGGACCCAGAAGCATGTCCTGGGACATGCAGCCCTGTGGCGGCTGGCCGGAGGTGACGGAGGAAGTCAGAGGCTCAGTCGAAGAGTTAGGGCGAAAGAAAACACAGAAAGCCAAGGGCAGGGTATCAGAGGAGGTGGGTGTGGTCATGCGTACTGAATGGCACTGAAAGGTCAGTACAGTGAGGAAAAAAGCAGTGACCGTTGGGTTTGGTGAAAAGGCAACAGGGCGTGTGGAGTGGAGCGTGGCTCTGGAGTCAGACTGCCTTGCTCCACCACGCAGCAGGGTTGTGATCTTGACCAAGGTTATCTGGCCTCTTTCAGTTCCAGTTTCTTCCGGTGATGACAGCACGTGGTGTGAGGTTAAATGAAGTGAGCACGTGATGTGCAGTTGGAGTGGTGTCTGGCCTAGAGTGCGTCATGACTGTAGCCCCTGTTCTCACAGTGGCCTCTGGTGACCCCTGGTAATTGAAGATGATGGAGAATTCCTCACCTCTGGATTCATCTTGCTGCAGGAACACCTCCCTGCCCTCCTCACCCCTCTCCCTGCGTGGGAAGGGTCTGAGGTTGGCATGCACGATACAGGAAGCCTGTGTTTCCCCCAGAGGCATTCTGGCTTGGAGTCCATTCTGGAAATTTTCATATTTGTTTGGTCCTGAAGTCATGTATAAAGCCTATCTTTGAAATTTGATCTTTTTGTTGTTGTTGTTGTTGTTGTTGTTGTTAAGAGTAGAAAAGTTAACCATAGTATGGTGAAAAAAAGCTCAGGCTTTGTAGCCACATGAACATGGGTTTGTTTCACAGCCCTGCTGCTTGTCACCGGTGCCTGGACAGGCGGCCCCTTTACCTCGCCCCGTGCGGTCGAGGTGCTAGCACGGCCCGCGTGGTGCAGTCTGTGGAAAGTCGAGGCGCTCCTAAGTAAAGACCGTCGTGGTTTACGGCACAGTGAACGCCTCCGTGGAAGATAGCTCTTCTGACCATCTTTGGTCTCATCTAAATGCACATCATTTTTTAATATTTATACACGTATTTTTTGCTTTCCCTGTTATAACTTGTGTTGTTTCATATCCAACAGCAGTATTTCCGAACAGCCTTAGTGCTGCGGAAGTTCCCGCCTTCAGATGCCCTTGATGTGCTGGGCAACGGCTTTGCCTTTAATGGTCCTCCTGGTCTGGGCTCAGGAGGATTTGTCTGTCACCACTGCCTTTGTCTGACTAAGATCTTGTCTTCTGGGAGCTCATTTGAGGGGCGCACGTGTACTGATCCTCCTGGCTTCAGCAGGATTTTCAAGAGCATCATTTGCCTCCCAGAAGAGCAGACAGTAAGGGACCCCACTGGGATGCAGCAGGGATATGAACTCAGCTTTTAAAAGCAGATAGGATTTTGTTTTTAAGAGTCAGGATGCTACCTGTTTTGTTCTGGTTGGTTGAGACTGTATTATCTTGTTTCTAGTTAGTGTTGCCCGTTGTTTTTGATTTGTGTGACTTTTCTGTTAGAATCCAGGAGTTCTGGGATGGGGATCTTGACTGAGCTGGCCCAGCGCCTAGTGTGTGGTGGGCACCAACTGGATGTTAGTCGGAAGACAGACAGTAACCAACTGCCTTTGTCATCACCTTTCTGCTCCTCTTAGGTCTGAGTGTGGGACTGAATGAAAGAACATAGCACAAAAGTTTCTCCACCCTGAGAAGTTAGCGTCTGTTCTAAACAGCTATCTCTGCTGCTTTCCCTTCTCTCTGTTCTTTTTTTCAGTTTTATTGGACAGCTGACATTAATTTTAAAATGTATATAGTTTTTCACATAAATACATTAAAAATGAAAATAATGAAAAATAATGTTTCAAAATAAAGAAAAAAGAATTAAAGTGGCAGAGGATCACCCAAGAATATGTGCGATGGAGGATGCAGGCCAAAGACAGACTACTGCCTCCCGCTTTATCATCCTCGTTCATTTGGGTAGAAACACTGCATTGGTTAAAGCTCTAGATAAAAATAGTATCTCAAGCCCAGTGGAAATCTTTCATGCTTGGAAAAATACAGTGTATATATTTTAAAAATTCTTAACAATATGACATCAATAAATTTTATTTCCTACAGGTATATTGTGAATACAGATTTTTATTGGTTTTAAAAAGTTTATATTACATGGACAGTCCTGTGAAGGAAATATACATTATGTCAGTTTTTCCCACAAATTATACTGTTTATGAAGTCCTACATAAAAAGCTTACAGTAATTGTGTTCTAATTATTTAGAAAGTGTGTTACTAAATACGTTTAAATCCATGTATTGGATACCACATCATGTCTTGTTGAACTGCTTCAAGGAAATTATCAAACAGAATGCGGTCATCTTATTTAAAATGCATTTAAAAGTGTGAGTAGACCCAGAAGTAAGTAATTTAGCAAGATATCTGCTTAGTGTCCAGCAGCCTTGCAGGAGTTAAAAGTAAAATTTATCAGACATCAATAGTTTATTGAAGAAATACTCCTTTTTGCTTCATAATTTGCAGAAGGCTGCAACTGTCAGTCATGATGTACTGCCTCTTGAAATTAGTCAATAGAGCAAACAGCAAGAATTGCTGTGGGCAGAAAATAAGCACTGTAATCATGACATAACTGGGGTCAGTGATTTATGGATTTCAATATAGTAGTAGCTGCATATGATTGAAAATTTACTAGGTCACTAGTGCACCAAAAATTTTATTCACAGCCTCCAGGCGTCTTTTGAAATGTGCAGCAAAATAAAAACCTCTGAACCTGTTTTGACACCACAGACTCAGTGGATGACATGCCAGCCCAGTGAGTCTCATTTAAATGTAAATGTGTCATAAACTTCTGTACCATACTCTTTAAAAAAAAGTCAGCTACTTGAAAGGATAATGCCTGTGGAACTGATTTACATATTGAAGTAGTAAAAGGGACCTTTTTATAATCAAGCTTAAATTCTTTTATTTTAAAGTTGGAAGCCGAGGCTGTTCCTGAAGTATCTGAAAAATATGAAATTAGTTCTGTTCCCACCTTTCTGTTTTTCAAGGTAAGGATAAAGATGGCAGAAGAGACTGTCTCTGCAGGGGGCCGCGGGGCTCTCTGTCTTGGTTCCTTCACCTGCTCCCCTGACCCTTGAACGTTAGGCGTTTGGTTACTCCTGGCCTTGCCCTTTCTTCTTGTAGTGTCATTGTTTGCTTGCCCTGGGGGTCCTGGAAAAGTGACCCGGACTGTGGGGGTCTAGCGATCAAAATTAGAGAAAAATCCAGATGCATGGCTGTAAAATAAACCCAAAATGTCCCCTGAGTTGGGTTAGAATTTGGTTGTTTGGGGCATGTGCCAGGACATAATGAAACATCTGGCTGGTTCTGGTTTGATTAATGACTCTTTTAGGAAGTGAGTGCAAATCTGTGCTTCAGGGCACCCTGGGGTGTTACCATAGTTTCCCAAATACCTCATTTATACTTAATAATAGATTGATCCCTGCAAGGGTGGGGAAGTCCTTTTTGTTTTAGGTTAGACTCTGCTCTGGTCTGAGTTTGAGATGTAGCAATGCGTTCCTACCACGTTCCCAAAAAGGAAAAAAAAGACAACATTTATTTATTTCTAAAATTGAGATGCGTGGCTGACAATTTATAATCAGATATTTTAGAAACTTCTCCAGTAATAGTGCTGACCTCTTCAAAAGTCGGCTAGAACTGTGGATTTGTGCTTGTTATGATCTTGGAGCCTAAAATACAGAGATGATGAAGGAATGCGTATGTATTCTAAATGCCTTTTTTAACTTTAGAATTCTCAGAAAATCGACCGATTAGATGGCGCGCATGCCCCAGAGTTGACCAAAAAAGTTCAGCGACACGCATCCAGTGGCTCCTTCCCACCCAGCGGTAACGAGCACCCGAAGGAAGACCTGAGCCTTCGCCTGAAGAAGCTGATTCACGCCGCTCCTTGCATGTTGTTCATGAAGGGGACCCCTCAGGAGCCACGCTGCGGTAAGAGCTGCTGCTGGTCCGGGCGCCGTGAACAGACGAGCGCCCTCCCAGGCCGGCGAGCCCTTTGCAGGCTGCCCATCCGCTTTGCACTTGGGTCAGGCACCCTTGGAAGAGCGGAAAGGCTGTAATTCCCAGTGGGTTCTCTAATTAGGTGATGACTAGTTTGCAGTATAGACTCAGAGAATGCTGGAACCGAAAGGCATCTTGGAGATCATCTAAATGAAGATCTTTGCCGTGTGCTTCAGTCCCAGGGACATAGAGGCAGCCTTGTAGCAGTGGGACTAGGTTCCAGCCACCGTGCTGCTGCCTCCATTAATGGGCTTTGGACTTGTTCAGTTAATTTTGCTCTAACGCTCATCCTCTCTCACAGCACCTCCTTTTCCTCACATAGTCCCCTCCAGCAGCTCACACGTCTGTTCGGGTTGCGGTAGTGTTCCTGTGTCTGCCCTGCGCACTTTCCCTTCCCTGTTGTCTCAGCGTCTGGTGCTGCGTTACTCGCCCAGTGCTGTCATTTCCAGTTTACAGCTGCTTGTGATGTAAAGATTCCTAATTCTGTGGCTTATAGTCACTCTTACTGCCTTACCACTATATGTGATTTCGTCTTTAAGTAAGTTTAAGAGTTGCTTGACCCTTCTGGTATTGGGTTTATGTTGTTTTCTTTTTGCTAAGCCTCATGCAACATTATTATGCTGCGTAACTGAGCGTCTAATGCCTTTTGATGCTGTTGCTGAGACTCTTAAGAGTCTCTGTTTCAGCTGCGCAGGAGGGAATGAGATCGGTGGCAGTGAAGTTGAGTGTGCTGTTGATACGATTATTGCATGTCCAGTGTGACGTTGTAGAAATAGCCAAGCTCCAATATAAACTTAATTATAAATTCTTCCTTATATAGTGAACAAATTACATATTAAATTATGAAAAGTTCTAGTTTAACAAATAAAGTTTCACCACAAATTCTATCTTAGAAAAATAAAGAAATTTATCTCTCAGTTCTGCTTGAAAATTTTCCTGGCCAGAATTTGCATGTCAGATGCCTGCTGTTTATGTATGGAAGGCTCACAGTCTACACGAGAGTGAACCAAAGATGGCAACAGAGTCTGTGTTTTGGTTGCTTGTTTTTAATGGACACTGAGGCTGGTTCACTTTCTGCCATCAGGTATGAAAATCATTCCTGATACTTTGTGTGGAGACCTGATAACAAGGACTTAACAGTGTCAGCCCAGTGGGTTTATCCAGTACCTTCAGTCAGGTCTGCAGTGCTGTGGAGCTGGCTGTGAAATGTGCACGAACCCGCAGGACAGGTTGTATGTAGTTAACCTGTGGTAAAGCCAGTGCAATAGTATCTTCTTGGGATGCAACAGTGGTGTTCTCTGAATCTTTTCTGAATGGTGACCTAGTGAAACTGGCAGGCGGTGAGAACTGAAGCTTGGGGAAGGTGTGCTAAGACGCCAGAGGGAAGGTGAGGTACTGGAAAGCATTGCTGACTAGGAGTCACGACAGGTGGGCTGCAGTCCTGACTGCCCCACGCCACCTGCCTCAGTAGCTTGAGGCACAAGTCAGTTACCTTCCTTGTGCCTTCAGGTCTTCCTTGGTGGTTTTGGGGGTTGGAGCCAATCTCAGAGATCCTTTCCAATTCAGATGTTGTATGGCTGTTCAGATAAATTAGAATTATACTTAGAAATAATCATTTTTCTGCTTATCTTTTACTTCATTAGACTGAATTTATGACATATTTTAGCCACTTTTATATTAACTGAGTGTCATTTAGAAGACTGTATAAATATCAAGTAGACTAAAAGAGCTTTGAAACATTTCAGAGCAACGTGAAAAACACTATTATAGACATTTAGATAATAATTAGGAAATTTAAAAAAGATTATTAGATACACATGATAAAGTTTCACTCTGTACAAATACCTATTTTATTTTTTATAATTTTTATAACTACATTTTTACAGGCTTTTCTGTTTTCCACTACTTCGGTTTCTGTTGCATCTCCTTCTATCACGTGTAGTGAACAGATCGTTTTAGAGTGTTACTCTTTAAAAAAGCGTCTGCTTAAGGAGGAATTGGAAGAGTCTTATTGTGACTGCCCTGCCGCTCCCTTCACTGACTGTTCTGCATGCCCTTCTCGGGGGGCAGTGCCACACAAACGTCTTATCTTTAGACTGTTCTCTTATGAGAACACATGTGACTTTCACCCTCTTCCTGTTTAGGGGAAAACTGTTTTTGCTTTCCTGGTGTTACGTTAGAGATGAGGTGTGGGCAGAGCCTCCTTTCTGAAAGGATGGCCATCGGCTCTGATGAACTCCAGCGGCCGGTATTTCTGTATTTTGCACAGAATTCACTTTGAAAGCACTGCCATCTCCTTTTGACTCCCTTTGTGGAATAGAGCTATGCTTGATTTTTGGTTAGTGGGCCCCCACCTTGTTTTCAGTTAATCAGAAAAACATGGATGAATAACATTTAAATTTCCTATCAGGGAAACCTTGAGAGCCATTTCACGGTCTGCCCTGGAGTCTACTTTGGCTTCAGCCCAGCCTCTGCGCTCATCACGACTCTGTCTTCTTAACCTTTGCTTCTGGGCTCTGCCTACAGAATTGTGTAGTGTGTTATGAGCCTGACATATTGATAGGGTCTCAGTCGTTAAAGAATGAGATTATCCTTATTCTCTGCTCCTCGGGAGGACAGGAAAGCAGGCTCTTGTGTTTTAGGACGATTTCCAAGAAGCACTGAGATGCCCGTCTTTTTAAACAGAATGTCAAACCCTTGAATATGCAGGTTAATTAAGTTATTTGGGAACTCTTGTATCTATTTCCATTAACAAAGCTTTTAGCAAAGCAAAAGGTGTTTGAACTACAGTATAGAAATTTCTCCTGCAGTGAGAGTCCTCTAACTGAGTTTTTACTTTTTAAATCAGACACAAAAGCATTGCAGGTTCCAAGGGTTTTACTGTTGTCAGATAGTGATGAAATGTGGCGGTTAGGCCCCTTATTCATGTCTTCTGTCATGAGTAGAAATGATTGTGGATAGAAGTGTTTCTGTGACAGTTAATTTAAACATGGTTTTTTTACTTTTAAATATTTTTATTACATGCATGCATTTTTCTTCAAAAAAAAAGTGTGTAAACATTTTGTTATTAGAATAAAGCCTTCTCACTATTTTATCCTTAAGCATAACATTTCCAGTCTGCCACTTTAACCCTTAAAAATGAAACACTACCAATCAATCTTTCTAGTCTGCATGTAATTGCCTAAAGCTAAAATAAAGCTTTTCCTCAGCCAGTTACAGTAGAAATGAGTTAATATATTGGCAACAGAATAACCATCAGCAATCAGCCGTTAGCTGTTTACTAATGAACTCCCAGATGAATGAAAAAATTTCAGAATCAGTGTTTTACTTCAGGCTGTACATGAACGCAACACTTGTAGGAAAAGCAGCTCATACGCTACACAAATAAATACTGGTGCTTCATCTCAATGAACGGCAGATCTAAAAATGTCTGGAGCTCAGGAATAGATCCATGTTTTAATAGTAAAAGTGCTTTTGCATGATGTCAGGTAAAACCTATTTGTACAGTTAATCTTACACTGAATTTTATGATTTGATTTTATTTGAAAATAATTGCAGATGCTGTTAAGTGTTACGGAATTTTGAACCTGAAGAATAGGTTATTCTCCAGTGAATTACGACTGTATTTGAAAAGAATGATGGAATGTGAAAGAGTACAGTACATACTATTGAAAAACAATCAGGAAGAATTAGCTTATGGAAAGAAAAATAACCTCTTTTCAAACAAAACTAATAGATTTATGAAAGACTGATATTCACACTTACTCTTCAGTACTAATGTCATAATAGGAAAATGATGTCAAAAAAGTACAGAACAAAAATGTGTCACAAAGTATAATAAAATCATGGAACATAAGATTGTCACTACAGTGCAGTAAAAAAAAATCACATTACATACTACTTTGGGGAATATAAATAGTTTTAAAAAGGAAACTGTCAAGTTATGACACAAGATGAGAGAGAGTACCGTCAGTCTGTTGACAGTTCATATACAACAGCAGAGAAGATAGCTTTGAAATTCAATGTGCTACATCCATTTTAGACTAAAAGAGAACACATTTCTTCTTTATTTTTAATTTATTCTATTGAGGGATGGTAAAAATTGAGAACTACTGAAATGGATACTCAGAAAGTAATAAAAGGCTGTGGAAACCAAACAGAATTGGATTCCAAGTATGGTCAAGTAGTAGTTAAAAATAACTCATGGAGTTTATTTCGTTCACCCGGTGTGGATTCTCGTGGGCACACAGAGCAGCAGTCCCTGGCGGATGGAAGTGCAGGCGCGGAGGTGGCTGTCCAGGGCTCACCTGAGCCTCCCCTCGGTGGGTGGGACAGGGGCCCAGGCTCCAGGTCTCCGCTTTTTGGCCAGTACTGTTTCTCCTGCAATAAAACTGCCCCTGATACTGAAGAGGAACTCCAATAAATACACACACACTTTTGTTTTAGTGTGTTAAAAGGTTAAGCCATACCTGAACATGTGGTATGGTTCTAGGTCAGAGAAGGGTTCTTGGAGTTTGTTTTCTCTTTACATACTATTCAGCCACGTTAATTAAGTCACTAGTGAAACACAGGCAGACATCTATGTTTAGCAGATAATATGTACTCTAAATTAATTTTAAATTGTGTGTATGTGAGAGAAGTAAGCTCTTTATTTTCTTTTTCTGTACACAGGTTTCAGCAAGCAGATGGTGGAAATCCTTAACAAACACAATATTCAGTTTAGCAGTTTTGATATCTTCTCAGATGAAGAAGTCCGTCAGGGCCTCAAGACCTATTCCAGTTGGCCCACCTACCCCCAGCTCTACGTTTCTGGAGAGCTCATAGGAGGACTCGACATAGTTAAGGTTAGGCCTGAGAAGTCTGTACCTTGCAAAGAGTTTTCCTTTTAAGTGTGCTTTTTGTTAAGTGCTGTGATAAATGTATAGTGTGAATTTCTTAATCTATATTTATGAATATGAATCTGAAATAAATACAAAGTATTTCTGATGACATTCACTAATATTCTGTATTCTGGTATGACCAAGGAGATTTACGTTATAATAAATATTGTCTTAAACTTACACGTGCATTTGTCTTAGGAGCTGGAAGCGTCTGAAGAACTAGATACGATTTGCCCCAAAGCTCCCAAATTAGAGGAAAGGTAAGTGTTTCAAAAGTGTCAGTCTATTTATTATTTTAAAAATATTTTTAAATTTTCAGTTTTTGCATTCCTCTCTCTATATAGAAATCAGAGATTTGTTTTTGTATGCCACGGTCATACTGTGTCGTTTGCAAACTTGGGGGGGGGGTCTGATTTGGACTGGAGAAAGTTTTGCATCAGTTTAATGATTATGTGGAGGATGTTCTTTGTTTTCTTAGAAATTTTATTATCTCTGCATTACGGAGCTGGGATCCACTGTCTTGGTGTCCAGGTTTAGTCACTGTCCCTGCTCGTGGCATAAGCTGGGCTTACTCGTGTTTTCCTGCATGGAGCCCTGCTGCCCCTTGCTGTCACCAACTTGTGGGGACGCTGGGGAAAGTGCCATGTGGGAAGCAAATGCCTTCCCTGGAACTCATGTGTAAACATTTTGGGGAATTTTCATTGCCTTTCTAAGAACTGTGATTGCTTAAAATTCAAGGAGGTTTTGGAGCTGTAAAATCTGTTTTACGAAGAGATTTTATCTTACAGGACTTTTAGAATTTGGCCTGTAGGAAGACTTAAAGTTAGGATTTTAATTGTAGTAGATATTAATATAGAGGATTAAAAAGCAGTTTATTTTGAAATACAGCAGTGTATCAGCCATTCACAGTTGGGGCTTTGAGTTTGTAAGGTAAATCGTACTCTTGTAATTTTCTTGTCATTTAACACTTCGAGATTTTCTAAAAGCATTTAATAATAAACACATTTATCTGTTTTTGATTAATAAAGTAATCCTCGTAAATAGTTTGCATGTATGTTTAGCTGACCTCTTAGTGCCACATTCTCTCAAATGGTTTGCATACTTCACTGTCTTTTTGATAAGAAAGGGATGCCCTGGCCCTGGGACACTCGGCACCCTCGTCGGGTCCCACTGCTCAGCAGGGCCTGGTGGCGCACGGGGGCTTGTGTGGCCTCGGAAGACTGCTGCGCTTTTTCTGATTTCTTTTTACAAATATGCTTGTATTTGCTTTCAGTTCATTTTCCTCTGTGTTGAATACACTCTTGCGTTGTCTATGTCCCTGTCTTCATCAGACTTTCTCTCTCTCTTCAGAATATGCTGCCTTTATATCTCCTGTGATTTCAGACATCAGAAGATAACTGGCTAGAATTATATAGAAAGTAAAATTCAATGTATTTTGAGTAATAATTGAAAGGGCTCCAGGAAAGCAGAGTCAGGAGCCCGCATTCCTGGGCTTGCCAGCGTCTGTGTGGGTGGGCAAAGGTACCTCTCGGTTCCCTGGATGCAGGTAGCTAGGTCAGCAGGTGAGTGAGCGGGAGCTTTCTGAGAATTAGCAGGTCTCACCCTGTGACGGCTTTGTGCGTGAGCTGTGTGTTCCATTTGTGACGCCTTTGTTCTCTGAGGAGGTGTTGATTCGTCAGTGGTCCAGAGCATGTGGGAGGAGGTGCTGTGACCACCCTCAGGCCCAGAGGCCCTTCAGCAGCCTGTGGCCCTGATGTGGACTCCTCCTGAGAGTCGCTCCTGGACTGTAAGCTGTATACAGACAGTTAGCATTCCTGACAGCGAGTTAGATCGTGAGGTTTGAAAGATGGTACAAAATACCAAACATCAAGTTAGGATGAGCGCATTTGGTTTTAGCAGCTGGTATTGGCTGGTGTTCCAAGATTTAGTGCTTCCCCTCCAGGTAGGACCTTTTGGGCATTAAGAGCATAGAGCTCTGCACGGTCTCGTGGTGGAAAAGGGAACACGCATGGCTAGTTCCGAAGAATCTGGGTGGGCTCAGTGTGTAGGTCCCTTACTGAGCAATTCCTTATTGAGTTGGTTATTACTACTTTTTTAGTTCTGTGAGTTGATGGGCTTGAATTGCAACTTGAAGACACATTCGTTGCCTTAAAAAGCCATATTGTGTTTTACAGTGGCTTGGGGAGCCAGTGAGATAAGGGAAGACATCAGTGCGTTTGCTTGTTTAATACACTCAAAGCTGTGAACTCTCATCCCGCTGTCCCTCAAAGCTGCGTGTTACTCGTGAAGCGGAGCGAAGTGATGTTTAATAATTGAGCTGAGCCATTTTATGTCAATTTTCTCTCTTTAGGCTCAAAGTACTGACAAATAAAGCTTCTGTGATGCTCTTTATGAAAGGAAACAAACAGGTAAAGAACTCAAAAATGGTTTTATTTGTAATTTCTTTTGATGTTAACATCTGCAACAAGGGGACACTTAAATCTTTTTTTCCAGCTTCAGCTAATGAAGCTGTAGTGGTATCAGGAAGTTATCCAGGCCTTAATTGGTGCTTATGGAGATCAAACAGAGTAATCTACATTTTGTTTGACTTTATCATCAACATCTCAGTGGGGTGCATTTCTTTCTGCTGCCAAACTGTCAGCTAACGCGGTCAGCACTGTTAACACCGGACTGGCTCTGTGAGCTGTGGTCCCTTAGCTCCCTTAGTGTGTGACACAGTCAACCCCTGGAGTGCATTTGTGTTCTGTACTTCCCGAGTTCTGGGAACCTCCTCGTTCTAGGTTTGCAGCTCTGGACTATCCTTTAGAAGAGTCGATGATGGAGAAAGAAACCAGGGCTGCATCCTGGGGGCTCAGAACCTGTTTGATTGAATGAGTGAAACAGTTTGGCAGTTTTTATTTGTAAAGGGATGGTTCTTGAAGCTTTGATGAACATCATGTTGATTGTGCATCATTCTGAACATCAAGTTTGATAGATCACCCCACTAATAGTTCGAGCAAAGTTATCCTTTTTATTTGGATTAGAATGGTGGTCTCCAAAAACCAGCCTGTTACCTTACTTTTTTCTCAACCAGTTGTTAAGGTGGGCAAGGATGGACAGAGTCTGGCTTGTTCCAGAGATGAGGACAGAAGGCTCTGGAGGCAAAGCTGATGCAGTAAAGAAACTGCAGGGATATTCTGTCTGCCTCACATGGTGACGGGGCTGTCGGGCGGGCCACTCAGCTTCCCCTTTTGTGACCAGACAGCGTGATCCCTCACAGTATCACTTCGAGAATAAGCTTGCCATAAGTGGTGTGAAAATTACTGTAATGTAACTGATTAGTTAATACAGCTGTTACAACGGAAGTAATAATAACTAGGAAGATGGTAATGTGAATTTCAGCACGTTGGGATCTCTAGATTAGGGCCTAGATTCTTTGACTGGTTCCGTGTATTTATTAAAACAGAGGAAGTTAATCATTCCCAGTCATCTGTTTTTTTCCTTCTTGGTGATTACTTAAAGCAAATTTTTATTCTCAAAGATTTTTTTTTTTGGAAGCCCAGGAAGTATTGATACATTTGGGGGACATAATTACTGGCACTGTTAAGATGTTTTTATGGTGCGAAATCTTTGCTACAGGATTGTTGGGATTTGGAATCCTGTGGCATGAAAAAACTAAGATTTCCCCATAACCTCAAGAAAGTTTGGCATTTATAATGTAAAGATGAATTTAAAAAGTGGGAGTGGAAGTCCCACTGGGAATAGGAAAACAATGATCCCAGCTATCGCAGAAAGGTGGTGCTGTGATCATCTGTGTGAGAGAAGAGGAGACGGGGCTGAGGTCCCAGCAGAGCATCAGGGTTTGACTCCGGAGCACTTGACCACAAAGATTGTAATGTTGGACGGACACACGGCCTCTCCATGGTTTCAAACTGAAGTAAGACTGTACGTCTGGGACGATGTCTGGACGGCCAAGGTCTCCTCGTCTGACTGCTCTTGTTGTGAAGGGGCCCCGGGAGGCTGGCTGGTTGTGGTGGTGGCTGCCTTCTGCAGGTGCTGTCCCCATTGACAAAGCGTTAGATACGAGCATGCTAGTGGGCTTTGTGTGTGGAAGATGCAGTACGTCTTAAAAATGTATTTTTTTCTAAATTTAGGAAGCTAAGTGTGGCTTCAGCAAACAAATTCTGGAAATACTAAATAGTACTGGGTAAGTAAATCTTATTTTCCAAAGGCATATTTAAGAAACTCCAACTTATCATTTATGCCACTGATGCTTTTCAGTTTAAATCTATATCTGTTCATGTATTTTTATCTTTTTATTTTTGCTATGATGTTCTGTGAATGCTTTAACTTAGACCATGATAGAATTTTCTGGCCAATGTCAACCTATCAGTAACATGAAGGAGGCATTTTGGCAACCACTGAGATGACTATCTGCCTGCTTCCTCAGAGGAGAGTTCATAGCGGAGTTCTTACCATGCGTAAAGGTATTTTAGGGGAAGTGTATTACAGGTTTCTAATTTTCTTGAGACAAATATTCTAGTTTCTAAATAGTTCATGAAATGGCCAGGGCACACATCAAGGTCCCTTGTCTGTGTCTGAGCAGCAGGAAGGTGACCGCAGTGCTCCTGCTTCAGGTCTCCGCAGGTTCTGGCGCTGCCACGTCAGAACAGGACCAGTGATTTTTGTGGTTAAAAACAAAGCCACTTATTTGGAGATATTTAGCACATGTTCTATGGAGTTGTCAAATGTTTTTTGTTTATTTCTTCCTTATTATTTCACAACTGCTTCTTTTTAATATTATAAAGATGCTAACTGTAGCTTTAAATAAATTAGCCAACCCTGTGAAGTTACAGGGAACGTAATCTTCAAAATGTTTAGGCGTTCTTGAGCAGGGCTGAGTTGCACAGGTTCAGATACAACTTTAGGAACAAGAGAAGAGACACAGTTACCTTCAGATGACCGAGACGATTCAGAGAGCCAGTCGGTCTTGTCCTGTGGCCCGGTGGGGAGGAGGGGCTGGCTGGCTTTTGCTCATCATTTTCCCCGGCCCCTTTTCTCTGTTTCCTCTGCCACAGCTCCCAGTGGGTCACCCTCAGTCCCCCTCTTCCTAGCCCCAGCGTGTCCCCACGGGTACTGAGGCCAGGATGGGACAACGCTGGGCCCGTCACAGCTCAAGTATTTGATGGAAAGTCTCCATAACTTTGCTTCCCCCCCCCCCAATCTAATCCTGATTGGATGGGAGGTACCGTTTGCCCCAGAGCAGAGGCCCTTCTTGGGGGACAGAATGCCCTCCTGGCTCCAGACTTGCTAAACACCTCCCAGGGTCCTTTAACTTGAAGGGACCACGGTCTCGCTGGAGCCACTGGAATGTGGGGGGAGCTCCTGGTGCTTTGTTCCTTTCCTCCTTTCCCGCACCTGTTCCTTCCCGCCCTGGCCAAGCACGCGTGCCTTGAGGGGCGGAGTACCACATGTTGAGGTGTGCAAGGCACCCTTCCCAGCCAGCTTTAGGAGATGTCTTGGCTGCTGTGATTACACATCTGTGTACTCTTGGGCCCAGGACTTCTCGGAGCCCATTTCATAGGGCGCTCTTATGTGTGGATTAGGAGATCTGCCTCTTCAGCTCAATCTGAAGGGAGACCTACATTGTGTGGGTTTTAATCTTTTTGCTCTTCTTTCACACATTCCTTTTCTGGTACTTGCTGCCGATTTATCCTGACAAGTTATGTTTTTGACTGTTTCCTGCACCATGGGCAATTTTCTTGGGAGCTTGTTTACTAAGCAAACAAGATTTCCCTATGAAGATGATTTTGGTTTTATGGAATTCGAGATTTGGTTTTTTTGTATGTGGTATTTTCTTTGGCCAGTTTTTGGAACTGCACATACACCCACGGTCTCCCTGCAGGGCTTCAGTCATACATTCATACTAATTCCTTGATCACCTCTTAATTTCATTCATTTATACAAGTAGTGTTCATTACACAGCTTCCAGCCACAGCGCTTTCCTGGTTTTATGTGTACTGTAAATAGCATGTGCGTTCTGAAGGAAGCCTGTTTCTGTCTGGACAGTGCATCTCCCTAGGGTGGAGGTGGCTGGCAGTGTGGCTGCCCCAGCCGGTGAGCCCCCTGCCAGCCAGTGCTTCCCAGCTTCCACCCAGGGGCGCCCGCAGGCTGCTCCGTCCTGCGCCCTCGGCAGCTTCCGAGAGGTTCGTGAGCAGCAGTCCCGAGGGGGCTGGGGATGGAGCGAGGGTGTTAACTGGTGAGTATGAGTCAAACTGCACTCAGTGAATAAAGTTTCATTGGAACCGGCCATTCAGTCCGCCTTGTCTGGCTGCTTCAAGCCTCACAGCAGAGGTGAGCAGCTGGAGCAGAGACTGGCCAGCGGAGCTGAAATGTTTACCACCTCACCCTTCAGAAAAGGTTCGCCGACCCTGATGTTGTCTAGAGAAGAATCCTGATAAGTCTGTGTCTTGGGGTGCCGTGCAGCACCCGACAGACTGAAAAGTAAAAGCATTTCCATTTTCCACCGCAAATTTTGTTAGCAGCGAAATAGTCTTACTTTTCTTGACTGTTTTTGAAACACCAATTAGGTTTTACCATTTTTGTTTAAAACTGTATTTCTCATTAAAACATATTCTCCTATTTGCAGTGTTGACTATGAGACATTTGATATATTGGAGGATGAAGAGGTAAGTTCTGCGTTTTGTGTTCCGTCCTGTGCCTTAGCTTTAATCCTTAGGGTCTGCTAGGAGGCTTCAGGGTTCTGTTGTTTCTGTAGGTTCGGCAAGGATTGAAAACGTACTCCAACTGGCCCACGTACCCTCAGCTGTACGTGAAAGGGGAGCTTGTTGGAGGACTGGACATCGTTAAGGTAAGGCCGAGCTCCTCTTATGTCCAGGGGCACTGAAACTTGGGCCTGTTGGAAACTATCGTTTCATTGGGGTTGTCCTTGATGCCTTTGTTTTTTGGTCTCACATCTGATCACTTCCAGACCAGCATCACCATCTCCATGACCACAACATCTCGTTACTCTCACTGTCGTTGCCGGGACGGGCTGTTCTTACCTCTCACCTGAGTGGGCCAAGTCACCTCCCTTACTGTGCAGCCTTTCCTGCTGCTCTGGGTTCCCTGAGAACCTCCTCCAGCTCTCGAGGGGCTAAGGTCCCAAGTGTAACTTGGGGTTCAGAGAAGCTTTGGGTGTGGCCAAGCCCCAAATGTGATTTTACTTACCCTGTACTCAGTTTTTCCATGTTTCAGCTCTCCCTCACACCACCTCAGCTTTGGGCTTCCTTGCACAGTCCATATTTAAATATGCTTTCTGTTCCCTCAAGGCCCCCTCCTAATCACCTACAGATTTTTTGCCAGCCAGAAATGTTTGTTGTGGCCCTGCTCTTGAAGTTCTGTTCTTTTATATTCACACTATCAAATCATTTTCTGGTGTCGTCTTACTTTGCCTTGCTCGGGTGCGCTCACTGGCAGGGTGAAGAGCAGCAGGCTGGGGCCAGGGCTGCCGGCTGCGCCCCTGAGGCTTGAGGCCATTGGCCTCGGTTTCCTAGAAGACACGTGCAGAACTGCAGGAGATCCTCTCCAAGTCCCTCTTTGGTTCTCAGATACTAGAAAACCGGAGAGCTGTCAGATTGTAGGCATGTTTCAGGACGACACCGTGTCTTCTGTGTCTTTGATGATTAATTTCCTTCTTTGGTTCGCTTTAAGTAAATTCTAGTTGAAGTTTAAATGGACATGACTTTTCCTACAGGACTGAAAGTCCAGAGCTGTGGGCCACCCCTTCCCCCCCAGCCCGGTGTGCTCCGTGCCGGCCTGGCTAGCTGGGGGACAGCAGGGGGCTGCTGGGCTCCGACAGACCCATACCCTGCACCGGAACCCAGGCCGTGCCCCCCGCCACCCCGCCCCCCGGCTGCACCGTGTCGCGGGGAGGGCGGCGGGAGGGCGGCGGGAGGCCTGGCCGGCCTGGGGGAGGGTCCGGGCCTGGGGGAGGGTCCGGGCGGGGAGGCGGCTGCGCGCTGCGCCAGGGCCCAGACCCTTCCCCTCTGCCCTCGCGGTTAGCGAGTTTTCTCTGTCAGACCTCCGACTTCTTAAGTGGAAAACAAGTAGTACCGCCTCTGGTTACCTCGTAAAGTGCCGGTTTCTAAGGTGCGCTTCCCGCGGTGAGAGGAGAGCGCGGGGCCGTCAGGTCTGCGCGCGCCAGGCGGGGGGGGGGGGGGGGGGGCGGGCGCTGACCTGGCGTGTCACGTGACCCCGCGGCCCCGCCCACGCCGGGCCGCCAGCTGGCACTCCTGGGGTCCTGGGTGTCCTTGATGGGGGAAGAAAAAGCTTTCACACAGTAGCTTTTGAATAGCCCTGAAGCGACAAAAGTAGATCTGCATTTGTTATTTTATATGTATTTTTATTTTTGTAAGACAGTCTTCAAACCCCAAATACTCTTGAGCCCGCTCTTGTCTGGATATTTTACAGCCGGTACCTTAGCCATTGGTGACTCTTGGGAAGATACAATCAATAAATCTCATGTAATTCTAGAGCTGAGCTGCGGGGGCAACTTCCTTTTAGGTATATAACAGGGTGTTATATGACTTTCTGTGTTCACCTGCCAAGAACTCATGCATTTGGAAATTTGTGATATTGTTAACATTTTTCTTTGAGCAGGTGACTGGGAATAGCTGTTGCAGTGCTGGTTTGGTCTGTCGCTGGCGGAGTGCCTTCTTCATCTCTGGGTCTCTCAGACCCTCAGCTGTGTGACCGGCGGGGGTGACTCTGGTTGGCCTCCGCAGGAGCGCTTTTTTGGTTGAATGGGTGATTGACTAAATGAATTACTCTGTAACTCAACGACTCGGTTGGTCTAATGTCCTGAGAAAAATGTCTCCTAACTGATTCGTACACAGTGAATTAATGTTACCTCTAAAGAGTGAGCAGCGCTTCACCACCACAGAATGTTTGGACTCAAAAACAGTTTAGAGACAGTATTTAGAGCAGGATGCCGTCTAACCTGCTGGCTCTTGGTAACCGCGTGTGAAGGACCTGCACTGTGCCAGGCAGTCCGCTCTGGCTGCGTGGCGGTCCCTGCGTGTCACCTCCCGGCGGGAGAGCACAGACTGAGAAGTCAGCCTATGACGGCCAGCCAGTCGCTGGGTCCTCTTCCCCCGGGGCCGGCCGTCCCCTACGCCGCATGGCCCGCAGCCCCTGAGTCCTGCACTCAGAAGGGTCCTGCTTGGCCTTTTGGTGCAGCTGGGGTCTGCTTGTTAAATGAGTAGAGGACCCCAGCCCTCCTGTCTGGGTTTGTGTGACAAAATCACGCCTGTTTGGGCTTAATCCTGGGGGCAGCGCGGGAGGGTTTTAGTGGTTTGTTGATTGATGTTCATGCAGCTTTGTAACAGCCTGAAACGTTCTATCAAATTAAATGTTTATCTTAAACTAGAAAATCTTATCTTCATTGTCACATTTTACACTTGATGGCTGCATTCCAAACTTTACATCTGGAGGATAGGCAGAGACATTTCTGAGTGACTGTCTTTTAAGTGGTTCTGCCTTTGCCTTTACACTTCCGTGCCAGTGCCGTGGCTTTTCCAGGTCGGGGTGACGTAGGGGCGCCTGTTCACTGCGCGGAGGGTGGCAGGTGTCACGTGTGCCATGCCCAAGTGGACCTTGCTGTCGCGTTGCTTCTCTTTTCACTCAGAGACTCTTCCCTGTGCATTGCTATTGTTTACCTAGGAGGCTTCATTGTCTTGCTCCAATTGCTGTGTACGCTAAAGCTAGAAAAAAGCGTTGGTTTTAGAATACCTTTTAGTTTTAATTTTGTAACGGGACCGTGTGCTCAGTTTTTTGGCCTGATCCTTACTTTGAGTGTTGGTGGACTGGAGTTTTAATTCAATAAGATGTTTCTTTGGGTTCTCTGATACAGATGCAGCCGCTCATTGTTTTGATGTTTTCAATTCTTACACACATGCATGATGTTACTGTTTCCTTTCTTACTTTTAGGAACTGAAAGAAAATGGCGAGTTGCTGTCTGTACTGAAAGCAGAAAATTAATAAACGTTAGACTTGGTGCCCGATGACTGCCGGGAAGACCTCACCACCAGGGAGCAGTTCATGACGTGGTCCTCAGACGTGGACGAGGAGCAGAAAGCACTCAGTTGTGCTTTATTTCACAAGGTTGTGCTAAATAAACGTGTATGACGTTTTTTTCCACCAAAAATAGAACACAATAAACATCTTCAATTAAAAATGTATAAAAAATGTGTCTTTACAGTGATGCTAGGCATATAGTTACGGTAATTAACCCACTTTTAATCTTTTTCATCATATGTGGGCATTTTGAAGCAGTTGAGAAGTAGTCTTCAGAGAGTGGAGAAGGGTGACCGATCACAGCAGCATTTCGAACAGCTCACAGAGCAAGCCAACGGCTCCCCTCACTGGCCGAAGATCTCCTTACAGCTCGGGGAAACCCAGCCGCAGACCTTTCTCTGAGAGCATCCCCGAGCACGCGCTGGCGGGATCCAGCGGCGGTGCCGGGCGCCCGCAGATTCGGGGACCCGTCTCCCAAAGCCCCGGGAGGCTAGTCCCGGGACACGGTTCTCAGTGGGGGTGTCACGGCAGGGCTTCTTGATTTGTAGGAGGATGGGGAGCCTGCAGACGAGTGTGTCAGGGTGTGTTAAGCACCACAGCTTACTTTAATTTTTGTATTAAAAGTATGGATTTAGCTCTTCAATGTTGAGAACACCCAGAATTGCATGAAAACTTAAACAACATTTTTGATCCTGAATCTCACATGTTTAAAAGATGGCTGCTCCGCAGGCCTCTGTTGTGCAGACCTTAAGCGGGATGGCTGAGTTCACCGCCACGGTTCTTTGACTTTTGCGTTGCCTGCTGCAAGGTCATCTTCATTAAATCTTCCCCGCCTGTTGATCTGGGCAGTTAAGGCTCCGAAAGTTGTCTGGTGGTAGTAAGGAAAGGGGTGGGGGAGTCAGCAATGTTGGTGAGAGAAACGAGGAAATGCGGGCCTTCTGATGAGGGTCAGGCCTCCCCGGGCGGTGTTTCCCCTCCGGAGCCACAGGCTGAGTCCCTGCTCTGACAGTGTGGGGAGGGAGGGCTGATGCATCGCTGTTACCAAGGGCGTCCTGCACGAGCTTGTGAAGGTGGACATGGCCTGGCTGCCTGCTCGGAGCGGCGTTTTCTTGCCGCTGTGTGTAATTAGATGGGGCTCTTTTGGGCGTTAGTCCATGAACTGTTTTTTTCCATTTAAAATACTGAAAATAATTGTATAAACAAAACCTTTAAAATGCAGATGGGAATGGAATTTTGAAATTTTATTAAGCCATAGCCTTCAGGGATGTGTATGAACCACGGCGGGGGGGTTGGTCCATAATTTTCTTGAATACTTTATCCCAGCCTTTCGTCATCTGTGTGCTGCTTTCCTGAGTTTTGTTCTCCACAAGTGCTGCCTGCCCTGTTACGTTTCCTGCTGAGTCACATTGAACCTCACCTTACCCCAGGCAGCAGTACCTTTGCTGCCACAAGTGTCTGTGCTAGATTTTTCTCCTCTTGCATGTTCAGATAAACAAAACGCGTAACTTCTCACAAAAATGCCAACCTCCAGTTTGGGAGCCACCGTCCTGGCTGAGAGTGTCGCCCTGATAACAAGGTTCGGCTGCGCCGTGGGACAGCCCTTGCCCTGGGGGACTTGTGCGTGATGGAGCAGCTTTGGGGTTACGGTTTGAGTTGGGGTGAGCGTTCAGAGTTTTCGGGGAGCTGTCCCTGTGTTGAACGTGAGTTTCTCTCTTATATTCTGTTCGGTCTTGGCTCTGTTGGCTCCAAGGACATTGGAGAGTTCTGTTTTACAGGTGTTTCCTGCTAGATGCTGGGAACGCCGACATCTTCATGCAAACCCAGCCATTCCTAATTAATTTTATTGGGCATATTTTAGGAGTTAGGTAGGTAATTCTTGGGCCCAACTGAACTTCAAATTCCGTAGGCAATTCCTGATCAAGTTTTTTAACAGTCGGGCTTGCCCTTGAAGTAACGTTTTGTCAAAATTGTGATCCTCTCTCCGGTCCACAAACCCTAGAGACACAGCGGTTCCCAGCACCCCGGAGACTGAGCAGGGCAGCGTATCACTTGGATGTTGCCCGAGTCTGAGCTTTGCTGGGGGCAGGTGCGGTGGTGGGGGCTGTAGAGAGTTGGGATGTTTGGGGGAGCAGGGGTGCGTGTGTGGACAGAAGTGCTGAGTTGTGCTGCAGGCCTGAGAAGGGCTGACCTGCTGTCGGGGAGCGGGGGGCCCTCTGCACCACCCAGCTCTGCCTGGGCTCGCCTCCAGCTCCTTGTGCTTGAATTTATTTGTGACATGGAGCTTGTCGTGGGCCCTGGGGTTGGGGGGTGTGGCAGGTCACCATGCAGGGGGCTGAGGACACGTGGCACTGTCCAGCCTCTTGGGCACGGGCGGCAGCCAGGATGACTCTTAACCCTCGGGACCCGAGCCTCCCGTTGTGCGGGCTGCCCCTGGCTTCCTCGTGAGGGGAGGGATCTTAGGAAATTGGTGTCCACTTGGGGAAACAGCCTGTGGGGATGGACTCTTTTAAACTCTGATTTTGCTTTGTCACCGGAAGTGGGAAGAGAAAATAAAACCAATGAAAGGAGTTAGGGGTTCGGGTGGGGAACTTGCTCAAGGCCACAGCTGCAGAGTCGGGCTGGGCTTTCCATCTGGGGTTACCTGACTTCCCAAACCTGAGGCCACCCGTCAAGGTGTGTGGAATTAAATTGCCTTTATGTCTGAAAGGAGGGACATGGGGTGACTGGCCAGGACCCTCGCTCTGGCTCTGGCTGGAGTCTGTCCCTCTCCTGGGCCTTGGGAGGGCAGTTGCGCCCCCCTCTGCCCGGCCAGTGGCTCCTGCTCAGGACCCGCTACTGCAGCCCCGCGACCGGCGGGAAGAAGGCCGAGTAGGTAGGCGTGTAGAAGCTGCTATAGACTGTGAGTGGCCCTTGTGAAGATGGCAGGATGGGGGTGGCCTTGCCCCCTGGTGACGTCCGTGTGTGGACAGTGGAGCCCAGCAGCGTGGCCATGCTGTGGTTGGCTTGTCAGGAACTTCAGGCCCTGTCCATCTTGACTGATCATTAACTTGCTCAAGAAGAAGAAAAAAATGATTTTCCATTTCAATTTTACAAAAAAACCTACTGATGAGTTTGAAATAGAGACTAATTTTATTTTTAAATAGTAAGCCTATTTTTATAATTAGAAAATCTCATTTTTTTTTTTCTTAAAACTACATTCTGGGCATGCAAAGTTGAGTTGACCTCTGCAACAGCTGTAGTGTATTTGAAGTGCTTGGCACAGGTAATCATTACCAGCCTCACTGGAGGGAATTACATAACTGGCCTATCCCACGGCCAAATCAGAAGTAAATATGAAAAGTGATTTCTGACTTAATTTTCAATTAAAATCATTCTCTTAAACTTGACAATAGCACTTGTTACCAAAATTCAAATTTTCTTTCCTAAATAAAAGTAATTTGGTTCTTTGCAGGTAAATTCATTTTTTAGACCACATTTCAGATGCTGAGTTCTAGGAACGGGTACAAGTTGATGCCTCCTTCACCAAAATGGGTGATCTCAAAGACAAGGTTTTATAAGTAGGAACCCCACTCTGGTTCAGGATTCTAGGGGCTTTTTCATAGAGCTTTTGTCCGATATTTACAGATGTGGAAGACGTGAGAGTCCAGTCGGCTTCAGGGGCAGTCAGGGACCCAGCGTGGAGGGCGTGTGCGCGTGGTCGCCTCTTCCCGGCTCACCTGAGGTCGCAGCGTGCACTGAGGAAGCTCCGGTGCATTTAAGTCACTTTGCAAGGTTCCTGGGCTGGCAGCTGGGGTTTGAACCAGAAAGGACACCTGCCGCCTGCCCTGGATACTGTGCTTTGGGCACCATGACAGCTCCAGCCAGAGCGCCACCAGAGGCTGGGCTTCTAAAACGACAGGATTTCTACATCCGAGTCAGAAGCCTTGTGGGTTTTTAAAAATTAAGTGGCAGGACTCAGCACTAATGACTAAAAGCGCCTCTCCTGTGCTCCTCCACCTTTATCTAAATGGTTATCATTTGTAGATGGTTAGTTTTTTAAACCATCTCCTAAACACAATTTGAGTAAGTTGTAAATTTCCCATATGAACCCCTCGAGAGAAAGCCTGACCTTTTTCGGGGTCGTCTGGGGGATGCTGCCACATGGCCTGTCTCCAGGAGCCAGTGCTCCACGCAGGTGCAGCCCAGCCTTCGAGCCAGGGCCTTGAACCTGGTCGTGGAAGTCTCTTCAGGAGGAAGAGAAGCTTGATATTTTTGTAGGAGCTGAAATAGTGTTTTATGCTATTGCTCTGTGTTTTGCATTTTAAAGAAAAGCCATGACGTAAAACAGGAGCTTGAATGCCCTTGGAGGGCCCCTGCCCCCCTCCTCCCTCTAAAGGAAGATTCCAGGGCATTTGGCCTCTGTGGATGCAGGTGGGGAGGAAGCCCAGGCCGGTTCTGGGCCTGCAGTGGAGGTCTGGCTGGGACTGGAGCAATCCAGGGCACTTGGCCTTCGAGTTTCCAGAGGGTCTCACCCAAGAATCATTGGGTCCTGCTGGGCAGGGCGTGTCCCACCCTGCAGGGCACCTCTGGCTGTCAGCTCGGTGGAGGGGGAGCAGCAGAGCAGGACCGCTGAGTCTGGGGCATGAGGAGCAGTGGCCTGTACAGTGCTGGGCCCTCCGGGTCGGCCTCCGTGCCAGACTTCTGCCCTGCCCTCCCTCCTTGAGCGAGTGTGCTCTGCACATTCCTGTCCAGAAAGAGAACCTTCCCCGGGCCCTTCCTGCCCTGGGCAGCAGCCTCACCTAGGTGGGGCCTGACCGCTGGGCCCAGTGCAAAATGAAGACTCTGGCTTCTTGCTCAAACAGCAGATAAAAAGTGCCCGCAGAGGTGCTAAAGCATGAAGCTTTTTTCTTCCACGCTTTCTGTGTCATGGTCTTAAAATTTTGCTATTTAATATTCTAAGTAGAGAAAAAAATAAAAAATTTAAATTATTAGCATGAGTCCATTTTTCTTTGAATCAAGGATTTAACACTGTACATGGAGGGCCTGAAATGATGTGGTTTTCAAAGCTTGTCGTGCATGTGTATCTTGCTACCAGGACGCTGGAAACGCTGCACAAAATTAAACTATTTTCCTTCTTGATATGCTCACATCATCGCAGCACTGCCTTCTGCCAGAGCGCGAGGAAGGGCGGGGGAGGGGGGGTGCTGTCTGTGCCTCCTGTCAGTGCAGCGTTTGGCCAGTGCAAGGGGGACCCGGCAGAGGGACAGACGGGTCCTGGCCACTGTGGCTCTTACACGGCTGTGGCCTTCTTCCTACGTATGAATGGAAAGCGTGGCCTCTCGGGGCTGCTGGGTCGGAGGTGTTACACGCTCACCTGTGCTCGCCCTGCGTGGGAACGGGGTGGTAGGGACGCAGGTAGCCGCGCACATTGTGGGCATCTCCTGTCCAAATGCACGCTTCACTTACCAAACCCAAGTTCAAATATACAATGATGAAGAATCTCAGGGTGATGGCGGCGCATAAAACAGCCTGGGGCCTTTCTGAGTGAGGGTCCTACCTGTGGGACTGCACAGGCCCACGAAGCCAGGGGTGGAGAGTGTGTGTGTGTGTGTGTGTGTGTGTGTGTGTGTGTGTGTGTGTGTGTGTGTGTGTGTAGGGGGGATGGTGCAGGGGGAGGTTAAGCCCTGACCCCTGTGTTCTTTCCTAGAGGTTCTGAAAGAACCCCTGAGTGTAACTGCTGTCCTGCTAATGAATCTTCCGTTTGAACTTGATCAGAACTGTTCACTAGGGAAACGTGCATATCGCCCTCAACAGTCACCGTGTCCTGTGAGTCCCTGCTCTGGGTGCTTTCCTGTGTTAGTGATGTGGCGTAAGGACAGCTAACATTGACCTGGTCCTTACTATGTGTCAGGTACTGTCCTATACGCTTGACACAGTCAATCACTTAATTCTCACAATACCTTGTGAGGTGGGGGCATTGTCATCCCCATTTTACAGACAGGGAAACTGAGGCACAGGTTAAGCAACCTGCTCCAGGTCACACAGTGCCAGGTGGAGTTGGGACTTGGCCCTGGGTCACCAGGCTCCAGAGCTCATTTTATACATAGTAGAGTCACTGAATCAGCTCCTTCCTCCACGCCTGGGAGACCACAGGGCAGAGGGCTGGCCTGCAGATGGGCCCCAGCTGGCCCTAATGGGGCAGAGGGCTGGTGCAGGAGGTGGGGTGGGGGCCGGCTCCCTCTGCTTCCATCAGGGGAGAAAACCCACGACTTCGGAGAGCCGCCCTCTGCTGAAGGCCTGCTGCTGCTGGAAGCACAGCGCCTGTTACTTAGAAACTGCTAAGGACCCACCACAGTGGGTGTCATGGGTGCTATTTCTCTCGGGGGAACAGATTCAGAAATTTGCCAGTCATTTCAGCTAAGGGGGTGTTGAGCCAGGGTTCAAACCAGGCTCGCGATCCCTGCCCCTCCTGGACGCAGCAAATGGTCATTCTTAGCCAGCGCTGTGTTCAGGCTGGGGTGCGGGCCAGGATGCACTCGGTTCGCTAAGCGGGTGCGGTCTGCAGGGCAGCCCCTCTGCTCAGGGACGAGCCCCTTCCCGCCTCGTGGGTCCTGGGTGGGCGCTGCTGCCCTGGGGTAGCCTGGGGAGCGGCTGGCGCTCGGGGAGCACGCCTCCAATCCTCCCGGCAAACACTGAAGTTCTAAATCAAGCGAACAAAACGTTACAATGTGTGCTGTCCCCTTATCATGACAAATAGACCCTGCTAATGACCTGGAGGACTACGTTTGAGTCAGGCCTTGGAGTGCTGTTCTGGGTCAGGACAGACCGCCCCGCCCGCCCCTACCCCTCTCTCCCCGTCTTGTTTCTCCCCCCAGCCGTGTTTCTCTCCCCCTCCTCCAGGGCCTGGGTGCACGGGGCGGGTGCCCCAACCCGGACACGCGGGCCGGGGCTGCGGCCGCCCCTGGGGCAGGCGCGCGCCCTCGGGCGGGGCGGGGGGAGGCCGCGCGGGGCACGTGCTGAGAACGCGCGGGCCGGACTGCGCAGGCGCCCAGCGCGCCCCTCCCGGAGGGCTCGGTGCCTGAGTGCCAGCTTTGTGGAGGGGTGGGCCCAGTGCACCCCCTTTCTGGAAAGGTCGGCTCCGGGCCCTTCCCCTTCTGGAGAGGTAAGTCTGGGTGCGCCCCCTTCTGAAGGGGAGGGCCCCAGTGCACCCCCTTTCTGGTGGGCCCGGCCTGGGCGCGTCTTCTCACTCCGGCAGACGCGCAGCGCGTGGGCCTGGCCCGGGGCGCCGTGCTGGGGAGGACGCGTGTCAGACCAGCCCTGGAGCAGATGTGGGGCTCGCGAGCCCTGCCTGGCTCGGGCCCCTGCCCACTGCGTGCCACAGTCGTGGGGTCTACAGGGGCGCCCCTCCGCCTCCAGCTCTAGAGACAGGTGACGGCAGGCGACGCCCAGGGCCCCGCGAGACGCTGAGCTTTCCAACCCCCGCGGCCTGGCGAGGCCCGGGTGGCTTCGGAGGGACCAGGCTGGGGCGCGCACTGTCTTAAGCGGAAACAGATCCTCTCGGCCCTCTCAAGTGTCAGTTCTGAGGAATGCAGGACGGCCCAGGCCGCTGCTCTCGCTCTCGTAGAGGTCCCCGCCAGCTTGGCGCGCGGCCGGCCCCAGGGATGGCCTCTACGCGGGCCGCGGACCTCCCCGGCGGGCGGAGACGGCGCGCGTCCACGAGAGGGCGCTGCTCACCGCGCTCGGGAACGGCCCGCGCCGCCTGCATGGGCGGCCGCTGGGCGCCAGGGGGAGCGCGAGGACCGCGGAGCGCGCAGGAGCCGGCCCGCGGGTCCCCGAGCGCGCGCGGGGCGGTGGGGGGGATGGTCCCGGGCGGGCCGGAGGGCGCCCGCGCACCTGTGCAGGTGACACCTGTCACTTACGTAGCCTTTTAGATGAAGTGCTGGTCAGGCGTTTTGTAAGACGTGTCTCTGCTGGAGTCTGTCTGAGGGTTTTGTGGTGATGAGGCGGGGCCGCGGTGTCCTGGGGAGACGACCGGAGAGGACGGCGTCCTGTGCCACACCCTCCGGGCTGGCGCCGGCGGCGGCGTGTTGCTGCAGGTGCGGAGCGCGATCACCTGGCCGGGGGAGGACGTATCTGTCAGCCCCCCCCCCCCTTCACACTCTCTCCTCGGGGAGGAGGTCGCTCCGCGGGCCCACCCGGAGGGGCGTCGTCAGGGAGGGCGAGCAGTAAACCGCCTGGGGCCTTCCCGCATGGAGGGCGGGGGAGACCTGCCTCTTCCCTGCCGAAGTGTGTTTTCCCAGCCCTTACTACGTCAGCACGGACCCCGGCACGGACTTCACGCTCCCAGGGGAGGAGGGAGTGTGGCTCCAGGTGCGGTGAGGCAGGTGGCTGTGCACAGCCTCTGTTCTGTGGGTCCCTGTTCTCGTGTTTGGCATGTTTCACGTGAGGCTTCCAGAAGACGAGGTGATGGTGACCCAGGGCCTGGACGGTCGCCGTCCCTGCGGTGCCCCCGCGGCGGCGGTGGCTGGGCTGCCCCGCTCCCTGCCCCTGCCCCCGTCTGTGGTCACGTCCAGGGCTCCTGGGGCAGACCCGGCAGCCCTTGGCATCCAGAACCTGCCCTACTCAGTGCCCTGCTCAGCTCACACAGGCTGAGGGCGGGTCTGGGACCCGCTGGACCGGGGCCCTGGCCTCCCGGAGGCCCCCGCTGAGCCCGCGCACTGCCTTGCCCTGTGCGTGGAGGGCCGTGTGGTTTAGCACGGTGCTGGGCGGCACCCGCGGGCCCTCTGCTCCCCGCCGAGCTCTGTGGTCAGATCTGTGATTTTGTCCCCAGATGGGGCTCCTAGCCCAGGACTGGACTGTGCCGTCAGCCCGAGCGAGGCATGTCTGTGGGGGCCCGGCCCCTCTCCTGGGCCCGCCCCGCGTGCCCGCCCCGCGTACCTGGACCGCCATCCGCCTGGGCTGAAGGATAGAGGCTCATTATCTTGTCTGTCTTGGGGGCAGATACTAGCTTGGCAGTTAATAAAGGATTTTAATTAAGGAGGGAAGAATCGTTTTGGCAAACTAGCCTTGTTCCCAAACTCAAATAACCAGTCAGAGTTTTAAGTTTAGTTCACTTCCATCTCAGCCTCTGCTGTCTTGGGGGAAACTCAGCCCAGAGCCTGGGGTGATGCTGGGCCCCCCAGGGGAAGCGGGTTCCCTCTCCCGTCCCTTCGATAGCCGGGGCAGCCACCCCATGCTTGCTTCTCCACGCTGCCCCCCCCGCGCCATGCACCCACTGATCCTGTCTGCTGACCCCTAGCCGGGTCGGGCCCCCTCTCCGCGTGCCGGCCGGTGGGACGTCGACAAAACTTCTGGAGATGACTGTAGGCTCCCATGCGACTGTGAGACATAGCAGAGAAGCCCCAGGGACCCTCCCCCGGCTCCCCCGGGGGAGCGTGTGCAGCATCACAGCCGGCATACGTGACCGTGCGACCCCCTAACCTCCGTGAGATCTCAGCGCACGTGTGTGTGGGCACACGCGCGTTAGTTCTCTGCAGTTTACCACACGTGTGAAGTCATGCACCCGCCTCCGCTGTCAGGACACGGAGCAGCCCGGTCACCGCAGGGCCCCTCCTGCTGCCCTTCTCTCTGCCACAGCCTCCCCGCCCCCACCTGGCCAGTGGGGTCTTTTCTAGCCCATCGCTCGTGGTCCCCAATTCTCCCTTAGCCTCCTGACCCTTGACCTTCTGCGGCTCAGCCCAAGGGCTGTTGGTGATGGTGACACATGTGGCTCCTGACTGGAAGCCGGCTGCCTGCCTGGGGCTCCGTCTGTTCCTGTGGCTCTTCCCCTGTGCCCAGAGCCCCCGTCACCCACTTCACGCCGCCGCCCACACTCGGCCCGCACTCGGCCTGCACTCAGCCCGCGGGGGGGATGGGGTGCTTCCCGGGAGCCTCTCTCATCTCTGCCTCTGTCTCTCTGTATCTCTCCCTCCCCTCCTCCCTCCTCCTTCACTGCTGCACCCCTAGCCTGGTGTGAGCCAGCCCCCTGCTCCCTCCTGCCTCTCCTGAGCCTGTGGCCTGGAAAAAAAAAGCAAGCATAACCTAAAAAGTGAGAGTTAGCTTCACTTGGCAGACGATTCTGAGGACTTAAGTCAAGGCTCCGGAGAGGCCGGGAGGAGCCAGGATACACGGGAGTTTTTACCGCAAAGACCAGGCAGTCGGAACATCAAAAGATGGCTGTTAAAGAGAGAAAGCCAGACGTCTCAAGGAATTCAGTGCTTTTCTATGTATGTGAAGATGCAAAAGTCTGGGCTCACAGGAATCCTTCGTCTGATCTGCACCTGAGCTGCTGGGACCAGTGTCCTGTGCTTTCCCATCCTGCGTCCCCTCGGGGGCACCGCTGGGGGCTTCCTCCTGGTCTCCATCCTGAGTCCCCTGCGCTCACTGTTGGGGTGGGGCAGTGGCTGGTGACCTGCTGGCCACAGCATTTTTGTTCAGTGTTAGGCAGGCAGTATTTTTCATTCACAAGCCCACGCACCTCTGTGTGGGGACATTGAACATGGGATGTGGGGACACGGGGACGTGTGCCTCTGTCTCACCTCCTGCTCCCTCCTCCTCCCACACCGGGACCCACCAGCCCCTGGGAGTCCTCCTCCTCTCCCCGCTCCGTCCCCCACTCCTCCTCCTCCCCCACGCACCTCAGTGCCTCTGGTCCTTGACTGTGCCCTCCTATGTCTGCTGCCGGCTGGGGGGTCCGGGCCTCTTACATACATGGGGTACGTGGGGTACATGGGGTTGCCGGGGGCTGCCTGGCCTGGCTTCACGGCTGGCCTTGTGGGGTCCCTCACCTTCCCCCCAGCCAGCCTGGGTCACGGTGGTCACAGGGTCAACTGTTGCCAGTTTTTATGGGCTCGGTGGCTTCATATGCTAATAAGTGGAAGGACCTGTCTAAGGACCCTGGGGAAGGGGCTGGGATTCCCAGGAAGTTGGCCATTTCCCACTCTGACCTTTTGTGGCTAGCCTTGGGAGTGGTGCCTGTGGGCGTGTTATTCACCATGTTAATACATTACAATGGGCGTGTAATGAAGTTCAAGGAAGTCAGATCTCCCACCATCTTGAGCCTCAAGGCCCGCTGGGGGTTGACTCCTCCGCCGTCCTGATGTTAACTGTTGTTCCTTGAATGGCTGTGCCCTGCCCCCTTCCTGTCTCAGTGTGGGCCCTGAAGTCGTGGGAGGTCCCCGGTCGCCACATTCTCTGTCTGTCCCAAACCCTCTGTGTCGCCTGGAATCAGTGGGGTTTGTCACCGCTTTGAAGTGGACGACGCCTCGCAGATCGAGGTAGAAGCAAGATGTGCTGGGCCGGTGCTCTGTCCCCGTCAGGGACACGCTCCACGGGACTGTGGCATAAACATCCGTATAAAGCCCCGCGTCCTCCTAAGATGCCCTTTGACTTTTACTTGCTAATTTCTGGAAGCCCAGACGACAACGAGGTGACCCTGCCCCAGCACCGGGCTCCAGGTGGGGTCCTGGAGCGTGTGGCCTGGGTGGCCCTGGCCGCCCTTCCCAGCTCTGACCGCTGGGCTGTGGCCCAGGTGGTGAGGCAGAGGCACACGTCCCCGTGTCCCCACGTCCCACGTTCAGTGTGTCCTGCTGGCTGCGCCCGAGCCCTGGCGGCTGTGTTGTTGCAGCTTGCTTTGTACAGTGCGCTGCTCTCCAGGCTGGACTTCACTTAGGAAGGAGACTTCAGAGCTTTATAAAAGTCCACATGCCCCAGATTTACGAGTCTGGGAGGTGGAAATCAGTGACACTTTGCTCTAATAGTGTTCGAGTTGCCTCCTGCCTAGAGGGATGTCAGATTTCAGAGTATCTGCATATCAGTGGGGCCTGCTGTTCTGAGACATTAACTCCTGTGTTCACTTCCGCCCTGTTTCCCTGCCCCCTGCAGCAGGTGTCTGCCTCCGGGAGCGTCTGTGCCTGGGGTGGCGGGGGGGGGGGGGGGGGCAGTCCCACTTCCTGGGCTCTGGTCCTCCTTCACTTATAGATGGGGTTGGGCCGGGGGAGGAAGGGGCTTGGTGGGGGGGGGTGGATGAGAGAGGGGACAGGGAAGGGGAGAAGGGGAAGCTTCTCTCAGTGGCATCCTTCCCCATCGGGGGTCTGAGAGAACCCGAGGGCCCCTGGGATGGTGGTGGGACTCCAAGGAGGAGGGACACGGAGCGAGGTGCGATGAGGGGAGGTGGGAGCAGCTGGACCCCTTCTCGAGGCTCTTCCGGGGTAGGGTGGGGCTGTGGCCCCGGGGGCTCCTTCCCACCCCCCGCCACGTCTGGGCATCGTGCTGCAGGGCACAGGTCACGTATGCTGAGCCTCGGAGGGCCCGGCTCTGCAGTGAGACGTGGGCAGCCCACGGGGAGGAGCCACTCCATGTTGTTGGGGTGCTGAGCAGGTGGCCTGCTGGGCGGGATGCCCTTGGCCGCAGAGAGCAGTGTCCCTGGGGTTGATGATTCTTACAGCCTGGGACCTGTGGGGGCCCCGAGGGGCACACGGCATCCCTGGGGACCAGGTCATGAACTGCCATCATCATTGTCTCCTTGTAACTCTTTCTTAGGGGAAACCTTTTTCCTGTGCCCAGTGGCCCTCTATACATTGGCCAGACAGGAGGCGTGGCCCCAGAACCCATCCCTGGTGGAGAGGAAGGGACCCCATGAAGGCGAGGCCCACCTCTCTGGTCAGACCCACCGCCCAGTGGCCTGTGCTGGCCTAAAGCGTTGGGAGCATCTGTGCACAGGGCTGGGGGGTGCTCCTGTCACTCAGAGGAGAGGGTGACATGGGGGACTGAGGCCAGGGGAGGAGGGTGGCTCGTCCAGGGCCTCCTGGGGAGCGGATGGTGGAGCTGCGCGGAGACGGGACACCCCACGCACAGCAGCACAGCCTGCGCCGAAGGGTACCGTGCAGGATGGGGGATGGGATGATGGGTCCCAGCATGTCCACGTGGATTGATGGAGTGAGGACAGAGGTGAGCGGGCCCGCCCCCAGGACACTCCTGCCTCCTTGGAGCTTCAAGCTTCGTCTGCACAGGACACACCAGGGAGGCAGCGGGAACACCAAGGGCTTGGTGCAGGGAGGTCACTGTGCCCCCTCCTGAGCCCTCAGCCTCTGCACCGCTAATGCACATAGGACTGAGGACATCTGTGTGGGGCCGGGACCTGAGTTACCCGTCTGTGTGAGTCAGGGTCAGTTTACTGTAGAGGTGGTTTTACTCAGGGGTTTCCCATTCAGTGCTCCACAGGGCTTGGGGGGCTTTTTAAAACATGAGAAGCCCCAGGAATAAGCGGCCCTCCCCTGCCACCGTGCTACCTCCAGGCTGTGCCCCTCCCAGTCCGCTGCGGTCGCCCCTGTTGGGCGAAGTGTCCTGTTTGCCTGGGGGTCCTGCAGCCTCTGCAGCCGGCAGCTCGTTCCCTGAGGAGTTCCGACGGGCCCTGGCAACGGGCAGAAGGGCCAGCCCCCTCCCCTCCCCGGTCAGCGTGGCACGTGGGCCCCAGAGCCACATGGGTCCCCTGGAAAGGATAAGTGGGGACGAGCGCCATCTTTCAGAGTTAGCTTCTCCTTCCAGTGAGCGTCGCAAGTCCCGTAGCTTCGTTAGGAGCAGTCTAGGTCTCCGTTTGCTTTTATTACTTTGAAAGCTGCTCTCAGGGCACGTGCGGAGGGGCCCCAGAGGACAGGGCCGCTCACCAGGCACGAGGGGGAGAATCCAGCCCGCGGTCACGGCCGCCATGCCTGCTGCCCAGCCCGCAGGCCGGCCTCTCCCACTGGGCCCTTCTGGCCTTGAGGCAACCTCGGAGGCTGAGAACGGCTTTCTGTTTTTAAAAACCTGCATGCCTACCTGCAGTGGACTGTTACTTGGCATTAGAAGGGAGTTCCGACACCTGCCACAAATGGATGGACCTTGCGGCGTTGTGCTGGGTGACGTCAGCCAGGCACCCAGGGACAAACACCAGATGACTCTGTGTTTAGGAGGCGTCTCGAATAGCCAAAGTCGCAGAGGCAAGAAGTAGGCGGTGGGTGGGATGGTGGGCGCCAGGGGCCCGGGGGGGAGGGGTCGAGGAGCTGGTGTTTAACGGGGGCAGTTTCAGTTCTGCAGGACGGGGAGTTCTGGAGATGGGGGGGTCGTAGTGATGGTTGTCCAGCACTGAGATGTCCTTAATCCTGAACTGTGTGCTTACAAAATGGCAAATTTTATGTTCCGTGTATTTTACCATTATTGACAAGATAAGAAATGGTGAATTCTCTTTGGCATTGACCCTTGAGCCCCCAGTAAACCTGGAAACTCATCAGCACGTGTGATAAACCGGCGCTGGATCTCAGGTCAGGCTGCAGCGTGTGGGGGATGTGGGGGCTTTCGCTGCAGGCGCCTGGGTCATCCTGTGCGCCGGGAGCTGGGGCACCTCCCTCAGCCCTGAGCCCCTGGTTCTCCTGTGAACAGGGGCGGTACCGTCAGCATCTTTCCAAGCATGGAAGCCGGGGGATGAGGAAAGCCTGAGAGTGTGTGTTTGCATCAGATGACTGTCTTTGCTCTAGGTCCCCAGATACCAGGGTGAGGTCCCTGTGACTAGGGTGCCTGCATGTGCCAGCTCAGCTGGTCCAGCCCAGTGCCTGCCTGCAGAGTGATTAGCGGGACCGTCTGGCCATTCTCTAGAGCGTCTCCTTGTGTGGGTGACATTATTGGGCTGTCCTGATACAAGATGCCGGAATGAACCCCAGCTCCTCTTCGTGTGCAAAGGCTTCTGCCCTCAGCCACTGGGAGGCTGCCCTCAGGTCAGCCCTCTCTGGGAATGGCCCTCTGCCGGCTGAGGTCAGGTGCCTTCCTGGGGCATCAGCTCCACCAGCCCCTCTGACGGGTGTCCGGTACCAGAGCTCCCTGAGGATGGACTGAGGCCTTTGTGGGAGCCAGTGGTAGCCCATGCCCCCACGCCCCTCCAGTCCTCCCTTCCCCCATGGGGTTGGTGCTCAGAGCATCCCTGTAAACCTTCTGGACACTGGTCTCCATCCCAGCACCGGCTCTGACCTTCAGCGACGGATGCTAAGATGGGGTTGGGAGCTGGCAGTGAGGACCCACACTTGTGGTGGCAGTGAGGCCTGGCCTGGCCCAGGGTCCCTCACTGGAACTTTCAGGGGTGGTGAGCTGGAGAAGGTGAGGGACATGCCTGCGGGTGTTGGAGGAGTCCCTACAGGACCTCCAAGAGCCCCCAAGCTCTTGTAATTGTCCCGCTTTGCTGGCGACTTTGTCCAGTCCTTGGTGGTCGCAGAGGAAGCACTGAACCTCCTCCTGGTTTCCCCAAGTCTGCACAATTAACCGCTTTCCAGTTGAGACCGAGAATGACCATTTGTTCCTAGATCTTAATTGGTTCTTAACCCTTGAAAGAATCTTACTGTGACCCTCCCCTGAGGAAGTCCTCAGCCTTTTTGCGGGGCTTGAAAGTCAGAATAGTTCCTGCCGATTATTTGAATGTTCTCCTTGCAGGAGTCGCACGGGCAGCAGTCAGCAGCCGGATGCGGCTTCCCTCCTTCGAGCTCTGGGGTTGTGTCAGCCTGGAGAGCCCCGCCTGCTGCTCCGGCCCTGCACCCACTGCTGTCCACCTCCCCTTCCCTGTCTGGTGGCTCTGGGGCTTGCAGCTGTCAGGCTGATAGCTCGGTGGCTCTTCCACGTGTGGTCCCGTGTCTCATGCCCGGGGCTCTGAGTGGCAGGGGTCCCTAAGTGCCTGCTGTGGTCTGAGCGTTGGTTAGTGGGCACCCGTTGTGAGGCCCGGGTGCTGACCTGTGCTTGGGTAGCAGGTCTCGGCCGCCCTGCCTGGCTCAGGCCCGCCGGGCTGGCTCAGAGGTGGTGTCTGGCATACGAACTCTGTCCATCCACGGGGGCCAGAAGCCCAGTGTCCTTGGTTTGGCCTGGGGTTCAGGTGGTTTTCTGGTCCATTGCCTCATTCAGGGAAGCAGTGTTCTCCACGTCTCTGGCCACAGTGGGTGACGTCCAGGACAGGAGGCATCCTCATGGTTGTGGGCAAGGCCTGCTGACAGCCCTCAGCTCTGGGCCATGCTCTGTGTACCTGCGGACCCTTGGCTGGGTGTGCACGGGGGTCCTGCCCCAGCTGGCCCTCCAGTGAGGCTCTTGGGTGAGGCCCTCCTGGCTTCTTGTCTTTCTGACGTTGGCGGCCAACGCTGAGAAACACTGATCCCTTAAATACTGTTGTTTCATGTTGAAGATGCTGGCCAGGAGACTTATCAGTCTTGAAGGTCACAGAGCGTTTATGAAGCCAATTTGGAAAGGCGCTTGTGATGAACACAAACTTACGGACATTTTTCTGTTTCTTGTGGGTTTTCACTATTCAGCAATGAAATTTATCTCATGCTTTTGTTCTCATTTTCCTCCAAAGATAATTATGTGTGGTACACTCTGGCGTGCTGAGTTCCCCTTTCTCGTTCCTTGACTTTGAAAATGGGACGGTGTTATAAATTGTACAATAAAAAGCTGATTCTGTATCGAATGAAACAAAAAGGCTCTTTTTCTAATTGCATCTGTTAATCTCGTGCATGTCTTCATTAGGGCCTTCGGTATATTGGAAGCATGCATCAAAGCTGGCAATTAAGAAGGCATCCTCATCACATATGGGTTAATACATTTTTCTCAAGTCTGCACCCAGGACGCCGCCTATCCCTCACTCCTGGCTGAGACAAGTGTCCGCATCTTGGGGTGCATAGACTTGTGGGGGGGGGTGCTCTGAGCCAAGCACTTTACATGTCCTTAGCTTCCCAGCAAAACCGAGTGCTAACCCAGACTCCCTTCTGCAGACGGGGAGCGGGTTCAGAGAGGTAAGGAGAGGCACTGGGCGCCCGACAGGGAGTTGAGCCTGAACCCCACTGTTCCCCGTCAAGCATGGGCTTCTCAGTCTGAGGGACAGGTGCCCCCAGGAACAGTCAGGAAGCAAGGTGTCTTTGAGTGTTTGTCCTTTTTCCCAACGGGGACTCAGTCCATGGCTGCCTCTGGTCCTCCTGCTGGTCAGTGGAGGAGCTTGGCCCCCTTCCGTCTGGTCCCCTCCAGCACCATGGACAGAGGAGGGAGGGGAAGGGGCGAGGACGGGGCCGGGAGAGGGAGAGGGAGAGGGGAGAGGATGAGGAGAAAAAATTTAAAACCTCTGTCTCTGCTAAATGTAGACATTTGGCTTCAAGAGCTCAGAGGAATTAGGAGAACTTTTAAGTGAAAAAAAAAAAAACAGTTAAGTAACAGTTTATTCGTCTCGTTGAGGAAAGAATGATGGGAATTTATTTTCCAAAGGAGCTGGGTTTTTAATCAGACGCTGATGAACAGGCCTGCTCGAGTCTTACTCAGAATTTTGAGGGGCTTTATTTTCCTGTTGCTGCTGCCATGGTGAGCGGCGTAGCTCAGTGTGTTTTTACCATTATTTTCGTTCTTAATTAACTCTGCAGGCCAGATGCGGCATTTATAAAAGGACTGTTCTGTGCAGAGGCCACGTTCACCTGAGAAGGCGTCTTGCTGCGAGTGGGAGTGTGGAACTTCCGTGGGGAGGTGGTCCCGAAGGGCCCCCCATGCTTGCCCCGGCCCTGGAGCGTCCTGCGCCCGGTGGTCAGAAGCAGGGTTTCCAGGCCGGCACACTGGCCTTGCATCAGGCTGGCAGAGCAGGTAGGGCCGATGTTTGCTGACAGGAGGAAGCCTTTGAGGCACCATCCCTGGGCCCAAGAGCGCGGCTGGGGGACGTGCTCAGCCCTGCCCGGGGGAGGGGGCTTCACATCACCAGTGAGTCTTCCTGAGGCACCGGCACCTGCCGCCCGGTCGGGCAGCACAGGGGTAACCGAGAAATACGAGACCCCTCCGGCTGGACATTTAAGTGCTTCCGTGTGGCCGGCACTGTGCTCCGCCTTCTCAGATGCTTAATTCTCACTCAATCCTCTGGACAGCATTGTGGGTTATTGTTCTTACTTGAAAGATGAGAAAACTGACACTTAAAGAATTTAAGAATCTTGACCGAAGCCGTATAACTAATAAACCAGAAATTCAGGAACAACAGAAATTCTAAATACTGGGCTTACCATGTAATGTGTATTAGTGTACACGTGGAATGCACTTTAGAACATTCTAGAATGTGAGTTCATGTTGAGTGTTTCCTACCGTCAGGCACTGTGGCGGTTTCAGGAGCAAAGGTGAATGAGGCCCAGTCACCCCAGCCCTCAGGGTCTGCAGGACCAGGGTGGACGAGTGCCACCTGGGATGCTGGGGACGGCCTCATGCTGGGGGCGCTGCTCTGGACACTCGACAGCCCCCTGTACTCAGAAGTCATCAGCACAAGTTCAGGCGGCAGACGCCCTCGGGCAGGGGTTGGGTGAGCCGGCTCTGGGTGGGACCCGGAAGAACATTCTGGCCCAGCACTGTTCTTCCTGTGTGGCTGGCACAAATTACTTGACTTCTCTGTGCTGCTGCCTTCTCATCTGTCATAGGAGGTGGCGACAGCGGCTGCTTTGAGGCTTAGTGAGTGCTGGCATGTGACACTCCTAGTGCAGGCCTGCAGACGTGTGGGCTGTTAGAACTGTTACTCATCCACACATACTTTTGGAGAACGTGTTTCCCTTTTTCTTTAAAAATTATAAAGGTAATATGTACTCACTCTGAAGTTCCAACAAGGTAGAGGCGTTTAGTTGTAAAGCAGTCTGCAAACCTGCGTCAGGCTTTGCCTGCACCTCCGGACTGGAAACCACTGCCAGCGCTGGCAGGTCACTGCCCAGGTCTTCATCCCCAGGTGCTTACACCTGGCGTTGGATCCAGATGTGTGCTCTCTTCTGTTTATCTTTGCATCATTGAAATCCAGCAGTGCTTACTATTCTGCACACGTGGCGGCACGCATCCTTGCCACACTTGTGTCATTAGACGTACAGCGTCAGCATTTACAAGTTCTGTCTTTCCTGTGGCATAAGCTTCCTCAGGTTTTAAGTCACTCCCTTACCTGATGGGGTCTGGTCTGCATCCTCCCCACCCCCACTTTTCAGTTAGCAAGAATGTTGCATCAGACATCCGTGTACATTCATCTTTCATTTGGGGGAAGGTTTGGGTTTAGTGAAAGAAAAGCCAGCACGTTCAGTGTCTGCGCAGTGGTGCTCCGAGAACTGGCTGGTGAGTCAGCGCCCCGTCCCCGGGGTAGTCCAGTGGGGCAGGCTGGCGTCTGTTAGGGGACCAGAGGGATGGCTGGGCTGTGGGTGCATAACTCTGCTCTTGAAGAATTTTGGCAGTGGAATTAAGAGTCTAAATAGACTTGTCAATGGCAAAAACGAAATGGTGAGAATTATATTAAGGAAATTATATTAAGAGAATTAAATATTAATTGACAAATCGGAGTGCATCTGAGGGAGGAGTTTCGGGCTGGTGAAAGATTTCAAAACTGTGTTTCAAGTAGCAGGGATGTTCAGCCTGAAAAAGAGTGGGGGCCACCCTCAGGGACCACCCTCGGGGAACACCCTCGGGGACCACCTTGGAAGGACATCACAGAAGAAGAATGAAACCTTTTTTCTGTGGCTTCAGAGGGTGGAGGCGAGACTGAGGAATACAACTCAGAGGCGGCTGACTTAAGACACAAAATGCAGAAGGACCTTTTAAGATGCAGATTCAGCTCCTGAAGGGCTGGGCTGAACTTCCAAGCCCAGGCAGGGGGTGGGGTGGATCCAGACAAAGTCCTCTCTTCTCTGCCCCGACTCAAGTGCGTGATAAGTCAGCTGTTAAGAAAATAAACAGAAGTAACCATATTCAGTAGGAAGAGGGAGGCGCCCAGGCCCGGGGTGGAGCGAAGGCCCAAGGGTGAGCTGAGGCCAGAGCGGCGGGTTCCCGGGGACGGGGCGGGACAGAGCTTGGGACCAAGGCTTTTCAAGCCCCAAATGCTTCTTGTAAGATCAGCTTTCAACCACACAGCCTGCAGGCCAGGCTGAGGCAACTGCAAAATCAGGTAACAGGGAAAAAGTCCACGGCACACTTTGCAAACAAAATGATAAATCCCAGGAAGAGACTCACGGCCCTGAGGAACTTTCAGGAGATGACCCGCGTGGAGAACGCACACCCAGGGAAACAAATAATAACAGTCGGCAAACAGCTCTACGGGGCAGGGTTCAGAATTCTCAAGGAGACTGAGGAGGAAACAGAATCCTTGAAATGGGAGCAGGAGGGTGTTAAACTGCTTGGGTTGGATTGCCGTAGAGCGAACCCCGGTAGGGAAACGTCTGTGCGGGGCATTTGTCTAGGGGTCCCGGAGCTGTGCATGCGAGGACGCGAGGGGAGACGGGGCAGAGCGAGGGGCTGAATGCGGTGCTGCGACAGCAGGGGCCACACAAGCCCAGAGATGCTTGCCTCTTGGATGGCTCTTGGAATCGTCCCTGGGGGGGCAGGGGCGTCGGTGCCCCTGGGCAGGACAGCTGTGTTCAGCGGGGCTTGGAGGCCGGAGCTTGGTTCTGTGGTGGTCTTGGTACAGATGCTGCCTCCTCACTCTGTGGACACCGTGGTGGCTTCAGGTGGGTGTCCGGGGCCCAGATGTCTCATTTCTTTGTTACTTGATGCAATGCTTAGACGTGACGATCAGATTTCTGCTTTCTGCAGATGTTGTTTCTCTTGTGTTACAACCTAATCAAACGGACCCCAGCTATACAGCACTTGGAAGCAGACACTCTAACTACGAGGAAATTTTTCTAGCTATGCCGTGCCCGGCAATGCTTATGTTTATTTCATCATTGCTGTTGTCTGAAATCATTCACAGGTAAGAAAAATAGAAATTTGTTGCTGGGAAAAGGTAATAAATAGAGCCTGAAGCCAGTTGGAATCACGGAAGACTGTGCGTGTTCAGGCAGAGGTGCTTGCCCGGCTGTCGCCCGTGCAGAGCTGGCCCCATGGTCCCTGGGCCGCAGGAGGTCTGACCCCTCCTCCCCTGCCAGACCAGAGTCCACAAAACCAGGCGGTGTGCACGTTTTGTGACTTCGGAATGTCTTAAATGCTTGCTTGTCTGCAGTTCTCTGGCTGTCATGGCCCTGCCCTGTGGATGTGGAGACCTGGAGACCCTTACTCGGAACAAATGGTCTTGGAGATTCAGGGTTGGCACTGAGAAGGGGCCCAGGCATTTTACCCACAGGGGTCTTGTCACGGAGCCAAACTTGGGTCCCGCGTGCAGTAAAGCCAACCTCCTCACCCCGGGCTGTGGTGGAGGAAGGTGCAGTGTTCAGTGGAGGCGCCCAGCGAGGAGAATGGGCCGCTGGTGCTGAAGAGACCCGAGCTCCCCGAAGGCTTTCAGGGAAAGGTTTTTAAAGGCAGGCTGAGGGGGGTGCGGGGTGTGACCAGCTCGTGGACGCTCTGCTGGCTGGCTGGGGGGGAGGGCGCCGGGGTCAGCGTCCGCAACCTTCTGGCCCCAGCTGGTCTGGGCTCCGCGTGCTGGTGGGCGGCACGCGGTCAGCGTCTCCTGCCTGGGGGGGCTCAGTCTCCGCCAGACAGCTCTGGGCCAGGGCGCAGGACGCCCTGTGCAGCCCGTGGGGAGGAGCCAGAGGTCCCTGACTTTGTTTATGGCTGAACTGTTACTGTTTTGTCTTGCTTGGCTGTTTCCCTTTGTTTCTGCATTTTCTCACTTCTCTGCTTATATTTACTCTGTAACTTGCAGAAGGCCTAGGAGGCTGAAGCTTTCTACAAAAGGCAGGTGGAGGACGCAGGGTGGGGAGAGGTGGGGGTGGGGTGGAGGTTCTGTCCCGAGAAGGCCCCTGGGGTCCTGCTTGGTCATGGTCTCGGTTTTCGGACCCCTCTGCTTTGGCAGAGCCCCTCCCTCCCCCCGACCTGCAGGAGGGTTGCTCCAGGACCGGGAGCAGTTCCCAGGGGGCTCAGTAGAAACCAGTTTCCATCCTCTCCCCCCTTGTGTAGTTCTTTCCCCAGGTGAGCCGTCAGGGCAGGAACGTGAGGACCGCTGTTTGTTTTCCCGCTGGCCACACATCTGTTTGTCAACTGTGTGAGTTTCCTGGGGCTGCTGTGACAAATGACCACAACCTGGGCAGCTTAAAACACCAGGAGTTCATTCTCTCACAGTCTGAGGTCGGAAGTCCAAAATCGAGGTGTCGGTGTGGCTGGGCTCCCTCCAGAAGCTCTGGGTGGCGCGGAGGGGGGAATCTTTTCTTTCGTCTTCTGCTTCTGGTGGCTCCAGGTGTCCTTGGTTTGTGGCCCTGTCACCCCCATCTCCGCCTCTGTCTTTACCTGGCCGTCTTCCCTGCGTCTTCTCTCCTTCTGTCCCTTGAAAGGACACTTGTCACTGGATTAAGCCCCCCAGGGTGATCAGGATGGTCTCATCTCGAGATCCTTGATTTAATTACATCTGCAAAGACTCTATTTCCAAATAAGGCTGACGTCACAGGCTCTGGACAGGATGTGGACACATCTTTTGAGGCCACTGTGTGACCACTGCATCACCCAAGGTGCATATGAACCCGCGGACTCGAGCGCACGCCCGGAGTTTGGGTGCTGTCAGTAGTTTCACGGCCAAGGACGAAAACCGGATGGGCTGTCTGAGGCTGGAAGGTCCCGGGGCTGAGCTGAGCGCGTGAACGTCAGGATGGCCAGAGGGCTTGCTCCCTAGGCTGGGGGAAGCCGATGTGGTGTTTGAGAGAGGGGGGTCGGGGAGGGGCGAGGACGCGGGGGTCTGCCCCGGCTGGGCTGCTCCGGTGCTGTGTCCTCCAGTCAGAGCCCGCTGCCTCGGCCTGGGCGAGCTGGAGGGCCAGGGCGGCGTGCCGGAGGGCAGAGCTTGGTCCCGGTGGGGCTGGCTCTCACCCTGCCCTCCGAGGGGTTGGCTGCACTCTGGGTTGACTAGGGGCTGCGGCCGTGGTTGGTGAGAGAGGCCTGTGCCCTTGCTGTATCAGGGCCCTGGTGACGACCTAGGGTTGAGACAGCAGGAGGGCAGTGGGCCCCCCAGCCCCCCCACCCCGGTGGCCCTTTACAGGGCTGCTCTGGCTGTTCTCCGCCTGCCTGGAGCCGGCTCTCCAGCCCCCTCACCCTGGGCCTCCCGCCACCCTAGGGAGGCCTTGGTCGGGGGCACACTCGTCCCCCCTCCCCTGCCCTCGCTGGTCCTCTGTCGTGTCTGCAGGGGCTGCATTGGGGCTTCCCCAGGTCCTGGGCACTTTAGCTGCTGTGGGCCCTTCCTCCATAAACACATAGTAAAATTGTATTTTCTGACTGTGTTAGTATAAAGACGGACAGAATGCAGAAGTTATGAGTCCTGCTTACTGGGAGAAGTGAAGCATTTCCAGGGCCCTGGCCCGAGCCTGGTGCGGCCAACAGTTGGGTGGGCCAACTGCCCTCCTGCCCAGGGGCCCTGCCTGGACCTCCTTCAGTGACAGGACAGCACTCACACTCACTGTCCCCCTGCCCATCCCGCACCCCCGCACCCCTACAGGAAAAAAAAACTGCACTTAAAAAAAAAAACTGAACTATAGTTGATTTATAATGTTGTGTTAGTTTTAGGTGTACAGCACATATATACCTAGTGTGTGTGTGTGTATATATACACACACATAACTAAATATATGTATATATAAATATTTTCAGATTAGTTTCCACTTTCGGTTACTGCAAGACACTGAATAGAGCTCCCTGTGTGTGCGGTGAGTCCTCGCTGCTGGTCTGCTTCCTGCTTAGTGGTGTGGCTCTGTTATCCCACACTCCTGATTTATCCCTCCCTCCGCCTTCCGCCTTTGGTGACCACAGATTTGTTTTCTGGATCTGTGAGTCTGTTTCTGTTTTGTATAGAGATTGATTTCTATTATTTTTTTAGATTCCGCATGTAAGTGATACCATATTTGTCTTTCTCTGTCTGACTTACTTCATTCAGTACGACGATCCCCAGCTCCATCAATGTTGCTGCGAGCGGCATTGTTTTCATCTTTTTCTGTGGCTGAGTGTGTTCCATCGTGTGCATACGGCATCTGATTGTGGGCACTTGGGCTGTTTCTGAGTCTTGGCTGTTGTAAGTACTGCTGCTGCGACCACTGGGGTGCACGTGTCTTTTCAAACTGGAGTTTTCGTCTTTTCTGGTTGTGTGCCCAGGAGTGCGACTGCTGGACATATACAGTAGTTATACCTTTAGTTTTCTGAGCACCCTTCATGCTGTTCTCCACAGTGGCTGCGCCACCACAGTGCACTCCCACCAGCAGTGTCGGAGGGCCCCCTTTTCTCCACACCCTCTCTGGCATTTATTGTTTGTAGACTTTTTGATGATGGCCATTCTGACTGGTGTGAGGTGATACTTCATTGTGGTTTTGATTTGCATTTCTCTGATAATTAATGATATTGAGCAATTTTTCATGTCCCTGTTGGCCATCTGGATGTCTTTGGAGAAACGTCTGTTTAGGTCTTCTGCCTGTTTTTTAATTGGGTGGTTTGCCTTTTTGATATTGAGCTGTGTGAGCTATTTGTATATTTTGGAAATTAACCCCTTGTCAGTCACATGATTTGCAAATATTTTCTCCCATTCTGTAGAATGTCTTTCCGTTTTACTGATGGTTTCCTCTGCTGTGCAAAAGCTTTTAAGTTCGGTTGAGTCCCATTTATTTATTTTTGTTTTTATTTCTTTTGCCTTGGGAGACTGATCTAAGAACACACTGCACTTTTGAGTAAACAAATGTCAGAATGACTCCTGACCCCAGTGGTTTTGGGCGCCCGTGGGGGTTTTGCGTTGCTCCTAAGTCTAATGATTTTTATTACTCTAAGATTTTACATCGACCATTACCGTAGCAGTTGGGAACTTAATTGGCAAAATTAAGGACACACACTTAAGAATGTACAGTAAATATTTGCTGATGGATTAACGCAGGCCTGTACTGCTGGGCCATCTGGTACAGTGTTTGTCTGAAATGTACCCCGATGTCGGAGGGAGCTGCGAGGGAGCCTCTTCCCTGGACTGGACTTTCTCTGGTGCTCTGGGGGGTGACAGCTCTTGGCAAAAGGTGGACAGGGTTGGTGGAATTTGGATCCATGAAAGCAGGAGAGGGGAGAGGGGATGAAACTTAACCTAGAGCCGCTCTCTGACGCCTGGGTGTCGGTGTGACAGCCGAGGTCTGGGAAAACAAACCTGCCATCGCTGGCGTCCTGGTGAGGATGTCAGTCGGGGGTGATGGCCAAGGGAAACCGGTGGGTCTCCCGCTAACACATCCCTAGCGCCCGCAGTGCCACTGGGCCAGGTGCGGCTGTGGCAGGAGGGCGCCCCCCCGGCACACGGACCCCTTGGCACACGGTGTCCTGGGGCGATTGTTGCCCTGAACGGCAGGCGGGATTACGGGGTGCTGCCAGGGTCCCCCAAAGTTTGTAAGCCCCTGTCCCCTTGAGAATTCTGAATTGACCCCAAGTGGAGGGAATACCAGGAGGATTTAAAAAAAATCAAACAAAACCACAGGACCTCATCGCCGTGGTTCTCTGGGTTCACGGTCTGCGCGCTTACAGACCCCCCCCCCCACTGGGCAGAGGACCTTTAGTGCTCCCCCCTCAGGTCATCGTGGGGGCCAGGGATGGGGGCCCAGCCCGGTGTCCAGCCCCTCCCAGGACAGCCGTTCCCCGAGGGACCTACAGAGGGGACACCCTGTTTCATGCTGTGAGTTCTTCTGTGTGGGCTTTTCCTGGGATGGGCGAGGAGAGAAGTGGGTGAACCGGGCTCAGTCTGCAGCTTCCGCCTGACCTGAGCTTCCGCCTGACCTGAGCTTCAGCATGGGTCACCTCCCTGGGTGGGTCGTGAAGCATCTGGACGGCAGCCTTGTCACCTGAGCTGGTCCTGCCAGACCAGAGTGACCTCAGGACCGGGCGGAGCGGGAGCGTCTTGGCGTGCGAAGGAGGCTGTTTTCAAGGGAAAGCTGTGTGGCCAGCCCCTCTTGTGAATTCTGGGGTGGCCCCCTGCTGCGTGTGGAGCCCTCAGGCCAGGGTTTGAGGAGCTGGTGCTTGGGAGACGTGTTTCATGAATTCGTATTTCCACGTGTTTTCCTTCTAAACCCAGTTTGTCATATAATAGATCTGTTCCCAGACGGCCAAGCTCGGAATCACAGGAAGAGCTTAAAACTGCGCATCTCCAGGCCCATCCCAGAGGCTCTGAGGGGCCTGGGAGTCTGTATGCTTAACAGTCCTGTCCCTGCCATCCCCGCTGTGTGTATTTCTAAAACTTCAGGGCAGTGTTTTGGCTAGCTGAATTGAATGAAGAGGAAGGAGAAGGAAAGAGAAGCAGCTGAGACACCGCAGCTTCCCTCTTTGCGCGATGACACGGCCCCGACTCAGCGGCCGCCTGGCCTGCCTGAGCACTTGTAGGAAGTGCAGGTTCCGGCCCCACCCTGGAACCACTGCACTGGCCTGGTGTCGAGAGTGTGCATCTTGGAGACGACCCGGGGGCTCTGTGCTGCGGGCCTGTCGATGGTGCTCACGTCAGGCCACAGTAGCTGTAAAGGGCCCCCGTGGGGCAGGCCCTAAGCACTTTCCCTGAGCATGCAGACCCGGCTGCCGGGGCCTGGCAAGGACCACACGGTGCCCTTCTAGTGTGGGCAGGACGGCACTGAGAGCCCCAGGTTTTTCCGCTGCCTGGCCACCCCCTCCCCCAGCCCTGCCATCACGCTGGGCCCCTGGTCCTCTGCCCTGTGGCCCATGAGAAGCTCACCGCCCTGCGGGGGCAGCGAATGGACAGTGGAGACGTGGCATTCATTAATGATGCAGTCTGGGGGTCAGCTGCGGGGCCATCAATTAAAGCAGGATCCCGCCAGCTTCTGACACAAAATCAATGCCATGAGCATCAGTTGAGTGGCCGGGGGTGGGGGGCTTTGCTGTGCCCCCGAGGGCTGGGCCACGTGGCCTGCTCAGCTCGCTGCCCCTCTGTGCAGACCCGCGCCAGCTCCTCGGAGGGCCCAGAGGGTGGGGAGGGGCTGGCCACCCGCATGTCCTCTGGCTGGGCCTGGTGGGGGATGGGCTACGGGTGTCTCTGCAGGTGTGGGCACCTCCCCGGAAGTGTGGTTCCTGGTCTGGGGCAGCGTCTGTACTGAGCACTGGCCCCAAGTTTGCTGCAAAAGCCAATCAGCTCTTGGGCAGACAAGCTTGGAGTCCCCGGAGGTCCCATCCGACTTGCCTTCTTTGGTGCCTTGTTGCATTTGCGTTTGTTTAACGAATTTGAGTCAAAGCTGATTTCCTTTTAGGTGTAGTCACACGCTGTGGTGGGGTGTGCATTGGGTAGCTTTTCTGGAAGAGAGCACGCACCAAGCAGCATGTGCACAGCCCTTGATGGGGTGATTCCGCGGCCAGGAAGGTATTACACCCCCGCTCGACACGCGGCCTTCGGTATGCGTCTCGGCTGCGCTCCTGATGGTAAAAGCATGCAGGCAGCCGCGGTGTTCTCCATTATGACTTAGCGCAAGTGCAATATGGCGAGCCATATAATGGCATATTGTACCGTGATTAAAATGCAGCACTCTGGAAGAGAGTTAATCATGTGGGGAGATTTTGTAATAGGTAACATTTTAAAAGGCATTAAAAGAGCAGATAAAGTAAATCTTATTTTGTTTGGAGATGAGAAATAAAAACAGTAGACCTGATTGTGCTGGTGTGTGGACGATTGTCTGGAATGTGTGTGTGTGTGTCTGGCAGGGGAAGAGACTTCCTCCTCCTCTGAGGCTCTGGCTGGCCCTCAGGACTAAGCTGACCTAAGACAGCTTAGTGGGAGGAGGCATCATGGCATCGGCATGTGTGCACGAGCCTTTGCGGGGGTGGGGTGGGGATGTGAAGAGTCCAGAGCCTGTGGCTTTGTCCACCTCGTGGACAAAGGGACGTTTGTGAAGAAGGGACAGGACAGCGGGGCGGGGCTGGGGGTCGTCCACGGAGATGAGGCTAGTCTCACAGGCTCGTGTGTGCGGACGTCTTGGCCCTGGTTCCACGTCTGTCTTCTTCCTAGGGCAGGGAGGCACCTTTCCCAGGGGAGTTCTGTCTCCTGCTTTCAGGAGGAGGAAGAGGGTCCTCCTGGCCCCGCATGTGTTTTGGGTGCTGTGGATTCGGAGTGCCCAGTGTGCCAGGGCGGCATGTTCCCAGGCGACGCAGTCTGCGCCCCTCCAGTCTGGAGGCATCCATCAGACCCTGGAGTGTGAGAGGGGTCGTTTCTGGGTAGCAGGGTTACCAACAACTTCAGTGTTCTTTTGTGCTGAGAAAATTTTCTATAATAAAAATGCAGGTTTAAAAATTGTAATACAGAAGTATCCTGGAGGGGTGGGTTAACCTGTTTTGTCCTTCAGGGTTGTGAATTCGCCTCTTCTGGGCGCCTCAGGTGAGTGGAATCATCCAGTATTTGTCCTTTTGTGACGGGATTACTTCACTGAGCATAATGTCCTCAAGGGTCATCCATAGTGTAGCACGTGTCAGAACTCATTGCTTTAAAAAAATTTTTTTAATTGGAGTGTAATTGATCTACAATGCTGGTTTCAGGTGTGCAGCAGAGTGATTCAGTTATACGTGTACACACACATACATTTTTCTCTTTTCAGATTCTTTTCCATTATACGTTATTACCAGAAATTGAATATAGTCTAGGTCCTTGCTGTTTATCTGTTCAGAATTTCACTGCCTTTTAAGGCTGAGTGACCCCCCATTGCACGGATGGACACCACGCTGTTGATCTCATCTGTTGTGGTCATTTGGGTGTCGTGAACCACGCTGCTGTAAACGCCGGTGTGCTGTCTGAGTCCCTGCTTTCAGTTCTTCTGAATGTGTGCCCAGGAGTGGGATCGCTGGATCGTGTGGTAATTCTGTGTTTGACTTCCTGAGGGACTGCTGCACTGTCTTCCTCAGAGGCCGCCCCATTTCACGCCCCCACCAGCAGCACGTGACGATTTTGGGAGGGAGTCCTTCCCTTCGCCAGCTCAGCTAGTCTGAAGCAAGCCCGCCTCAGGGTATCAGAATTATTGCCTGTTTGTGTGTTTTGTTTGCTCCGTGGGACTTGCTTAGCAGAGATTTGGTCGGGCCTGAGCTGGGCCGTGGCCCCGGGGACAGGTGGGATTCAGGGCCGCTGACCTCCAGGACCAGAAACCAAGCAGAAGCCCGTGGTGGCCTCTCTGTGCTCCCCGGAGGCTGCCACCCTTCCCACTGCGGCGTGTCCTCATGGAATCGGGACTGGCTCCTTAGTTGGTGGGGCCCAGTGCAAAACAAAAATGTGGAGCCCCCTTTCCGAAAATCGTTTACAGCTTCAAGACCGAGCTAACCCATTGGTCCCCACCAGCCCAGAGAGTAAACATCCTGTCAATGAAGAGACCTCAGACTGGAGGGTTAGGTGTCCGTCGGGTACGCTCAGGGCTGGGTGAGTGGGCCACCAGTTGTCACGCCTGTGTCGAGTGAGTTGCTGGTGAAGGGCTGGCAGCGGTTTCAACGGTGGTTGGGGTTGGTGGGCCTCACAGGCTCCGAGGGCAAGTTTAGGGTCTTTGAGAGCCCGGCCGACATGCTGGCCGAGTTGAGGGCTCTGATTTAGGATGCCTTCCGGTCGCGGGCCTGACAGGGATGCGGTCATCCATCACCTCTGCAGAGGACTTTCTGCAGCAAGCATCTGTCTTCCAGCAGAGCGACTCCAGGACCCTGACAGCGTGGGACCAGGGAGACATTTGTTCAGGGCTTAGAAAGTATTCTTGCCATAAACTTCCTGCAGAACAATGGGGATATTATAAACTTACCATCACAAGGTGTATCTTTTTAGCACTGTGATATTTTCAGTGATTCTGTGGCTTGGCTGCCAGCCCTGGCCCCCTGTGCCTGCCCGGGCAGGAGGCGAGCTCTCTTGTAGTCACAGGCGGGGGGCTGACCCTGGTGTCATCCAGATGTGCTTTTGGGTGAAACACTGACATTTGGCCATCATCACAGCGGAAGCAGGGGCGCTTCCCCTGAAGAGGAGGGTATTTGTGCGTAGATTTCATTTCATGAGTCACAGGGATGCTGAGACGTGGGGAAGGTAACGAGCCAGGTCAGTGTGTGAGGTCCAAGCTTCGCGCTTCCCCCGAGGGAGCAGATGGTTTGCAGAATGGCCAGCACATCTGAGTTGATTGGGGCGTGTCTGTAGGAGCGCGACGGTCCTGATTGTCTTCCCAAAGCCACTGACACCAGTTGGCGTTCACTGTTGAGTAGCCTTGATTTCAGTGTGCTTGGGATGCACGTGTGTCCACTGTGTGTGTGTGTGTGAGTGTAGGGGTGTATGTGTGGATAGTGTACACGCATGTAGTTATGTGTGTGTGTGTTTGTGTGTATAGTGTACATGTGTGTAGTATTGTGTGTGTGTGTGTGTGTGTTTGCACGTGTGCTAAGTTGGATGGACATCCAAGCCGTGCTGACTTACAAAGACAGCAGCTCCCTATGGCTTGGTCTAACAACTGTGAGTGTGTGTGTACTCTGTTACATTTCAGAAACATTTGTTTTGACTATAAAGTGATAAAACTATTGTGAGAAGTTGGAAAGTAAAGAAAGGTTTAAAGAAGCAAATAAAGGTCCCCCCAAGCCCTCAGCGCGCGGTGATGGTCCTCTCCTGTCCTGTGATGTGCAGGTGTGTTCTGTTCTCAGTTATTCACACAATTATTATAATACTCGTGTAATATCGTGGGGGGGGTCCTGCACTAACCACAGGATTCAAACCCCCGGCCGTCCGTGGTCTCCACCCCGCACCCCCCGGGCCTCCCCCCAGTTCCCTTCCCTCCTTTCTCTGCCCTTATGGACGCCCTGGCAGGCCTCCCTCCGTGGGCGGCGTCTCCTGGGCCCCCTTCCCTTACTGGCTGGGTTTCGGTTGGGTTCAGCCAGTGAGAGGCCAGCATGAGACCGGGGTCGGGAGGAGAAAGTGGTCCAGCATTTCTTCCCACTTCCTCTTTGCTTTGGTGCCGGTTCTCTGGCAGAGTCTCCCCACTTCTCACTTCTAGATCCGCCCGCCCGCCCGTAACCCTGTTCTCCCCTCGGCCCCGCCCCTCGCCCTGCAGGTGACTCATGCCGAGGGGTGGCAGTGGCTGGCCTCCTCTGTTTGGTTACCTGGCTCTCTAGGTCGTGGTTACATCAGAGACTTTTCCTCTGGGCCTCCCAGGTGACTCCTCTTTCCTGTTGGGTACGGCCCAGGTGAGTACAGCCCTGTCACATCCAGCTCGTTCAGATGTCACAGCCACCCAGGGATGCAGTGTCACGGGACTCTTCCTGTGGTTTGTGCTGCGTTCACCCCTGACAAGGCTGGTCAGGGGCAGGTCGTGTAAGTGTGACCTAATGTGCAGGTGGTCTGTTCCGGCCCAAAGCCAAAACCGCAGCATGGAGCACAGAGACCTGGGCAAACTCGTATGGGCTTTTGACCTCTGAGAGGCCACGCTGCATAGGTGGCTGACAGCCGTGTGTTGCAGAAGGAGGTGTGTGCACAGCAAGGCTGGGGCCCCTCCCAACCAGGGGGACCACGTGGCCCGGCCCTGAGAACCCGGAGACACCTGCTGCACCAGGCACTCTCATTTCATAGGAGGAAACGGGCGCTCAGAGAGTTAAAGTGACTCGCTCCAAGCCCCACGCTTTGTAAATAGTCATCATTATTCTTTTTTATTATAATTTATTTTATTTTTTTGGAGGGGGTAGTTAGGTTTACATATTCATTTTCGGAGGAGGTACTGGGGATTGAACCCAGGACCTTGTGCATGCTAAGCATGCGCTCTACCCCTGCGCTGTGCCTTCCCCTCGTTTTGTAAATAGTCAATGGGATTCACAGCAGGCAATTTCAATTTTATGTCTTGAAAAAAACTCTCTAGAGTGCCAGTTATGTGACTGTCTTCAGCTTGCTCTGACTTGCCTGTCCCCCGGGTCTCGCACCTGCTGTGACCGCAGAATCCCCAGGGATCGCGCCGTGGAACAGTGAGGCCGCAGGAGGCGATGACTTCCCCTTCCCCAGTGCTGTGGTCTGGGTGCTCGCGTCCCCCCAGATGCACCTGCTGAGATCCCGACCCCGAGCTGGAGGTGCTCGGAGGTGGGGCCCTTGGGAGGTGGTCAGGGCGAGGGGTGGTGCCCCATTCCATGCTCTTTAAAGGGGGCTTCAGAGAGCGCACGCCGCCCTGCCGCCACGTGAGGACACAGAAGGCGGCCGTCTGCAGCCCAAAGAGGTTCTCACCCACACCTGACGGCGCCGGCTCCCTGGTCCTGGACTTCGGCCTCCAGAACTGCCAGAAATGACGTCTGTGGTTTGTAAGTCGTCCAGTCTGTGATACTTGGTCACTGAAGCTTGAACAGGCTGACACGCATCCTCCTAGGAAACCAGACCTCGGCCATCCGTTTACCAAGGCCCAGAGGAAGAGGTCAGCCCAGCAGGCTGTCGGAACCTACTGGCCTTCGCTGACAGATTTAATTACTTGAATATACTTTTTAAGAGGGTCTGCCTGGCTGCTTAGCTGGATTATGGTGGAACCAGAGCCTACTGAACACTGCCTAGTGAATGACACAGAATACCTGCAGGGGGAGGCGGGAGGGGCCGAGCGGGGAGTCTGTGCGTCACCCTTTGGTCGTCGTGGGGAGAGGAGGATGCTTCTCAACACAACGAGCTTTGGAAGAAGTCTCAAGGATGCCCAGACCTTGTGCTATTATTTTTAAGTAAACTTTTTATTTTGGAACAATTTTAGATTTACAGGAAAGTTGCATAGTTGGTACACAGCATTCCCGTGTACCCCTCTCCCAGTTTCCCCTAACGTCAACACCTTATATTACCTGTTCTTTTTTAATCAAAACTAAGAAGCCGGCGCTGGCACAAAACGAGTGACTAACCTCCAGACTTCACTTGGAGCTCGCCGGTTTCCCCACTAGCTCCTTTTCTCTTCCAGGGCCCAGCTCAGGAGGTAATGACGGTACCGCCTGTGGTCGTGTCCCCTCAGGCTCTCTGGTCTGCCGTGGGTTCTCACGTTCCACCTCGTTTTACATGACCTCCGCAGGTGTGCGGATACTGGTTGTGTACTTCTAGGTCTTCACGAGGTATCGTGGTTCCGGGGCAGGATCACCGCACAGGTCAAGTGCCCGTTTGGTCACTTCACGTCAGAGGGCACGTACTGTCAACACAGCAGCCCCCAGTGGCGTCGGCCTCGACACACGCCTGAGGTTGTGATTGCCAGGCCTGTCCTCTGTCAAGTCCCTTCCCACCCAGGCTCCGTTCTGTGGAAGCAAGTGGCCGAGTCCAGCCCCGCTCGGAATTCAGCTGAACTTCCTGGGGGGGGAGTTGCGACATAAGTTATTTGAACTTCTTCTGTGAGGAAGGCCTGTCTCTTCTCCCTGTTTACTCACTCCCTCGTCTGTTTCTATCAGTAGGGACTTGTGCGTGCTTTTTTGTTTTTTATTGATGTACAGTCAGTTTGCATGTTCTGTCACACATATTTATTTTATACTGTTGGCTATAATCCGATTTTACATTCTTTATTTTGTTGTTCAGATTGTTCCAGCTTTGGCCGCTGGGGGCTTTACACGCTCCCACCCTTTTGTTTTCCGAGCACTTCCTTACTCTCAGGCACTAGAGATGCCCTGTGTTCATCTTTTATTGTCCCGCCCTGATTCTGGACTCAGACTCTTCTCCAAGCAGTCCTCGTTCCTTTTTCTGGGGGATGGCGTTTAGAAGCCAGCTCGGCGCTGAGTGTGCAGCGGCCGCGGGGGTGGCGTTGCTCCAGCCAGGGAGTGCTGCGTGTGCGCTGACCCCCGCTTGCTCAGATGCCTGCACATGTGCCCGTATCGTGCGTGTGTTAACCACACACGAGTCCACGCTGATGTTTCAGACTCGGATCCAGGAGCACGAGGCCCACCCTGCTCACCTGTAACCTTCCTCTCCGCCAGTGGGGACCCCGGTAGCTTCCACGCACCACCCATGTACCTGCTTGTTCCACTCCCATGTGTGTGGAAAGCTGTTTCGGGATTGTTAGCCCAGCTTCTGTGGGGAAAACAGCTTTGCCAGGAAGAGCACAGTGTCTCTGTAAGGTTCCTTTGTCTTGAGCCTCATAGGTTCCAGTCAAAACACCGTTTCCAAGCTCGAGGTCAGCTCCATCCGCCCCTTCAGTGATCGTGTCATGTACTCGTGTCTGATTCTTCCGTCGCAGTTTGCCTTCCATCCTGGAGCCTCCATCCTCTTAGGTGATGTTTTAAAATTTGTGTTCAGTCAAGTTCACTTTCCATCCAGATGAGTTCTGTCCCCCCCACAGCCCCCCTTACGATATCCCCTTTGCGGTAACCACACCTGCCTCTCTCAGCGCCTGGCAGCGCCTGGCGGCTTGCTGTCCCCGGACGTTGCCTGTCCAGACGCCGTGTGGCGGAGCTGTGCAGCGGCGCCTTCCGGTCTGGCTCCTTTCGCTTGGGTTGTTGCATGTTGTTGCTTGTCCCTTTTTTTTCCTGTTGTTTTTATTTTAATCTCTGTTTTATTTCCTCCCTGATCTTCATTATTTCTTTCCTTCTACTTTACATTTTTTCTTTTTGTAATTCCTTTAGGTGGTAGGTTAGGTTTACTCGAGATTTTTCTTGGTTTTGAGGGAGGCCTGTTGCTATGAACGTCCCTCTCAGGACTGCTTTTGCTGCATCCCACAGATTCTGTGTGATTGTGTTGCATCGTCATTTGTCTCAAGGTTTTTTAAATTTCCTCTTTGATTTCATCGTTGACCCATTGGTTTTTTAGTAGCATGTTATTTAGTCTCTAAGTGGTCATTTTTTTCCCGTTTCTCTTTCTGTGGTTAATTTCTGGTTTCATGCCATTGTGGTCAGAAAAGATGCTTGAAATACCAGCTTTTTTTTTTTTAACCCCAGAGTGGTATTCCATGGTATGGATGTACCCCAGTGTGTTTTTCCAGTCATCTGTTCAGGGCCATCGTGGTTGCTCCCAGCTTTTGGTGATTATGGTAAAGCGCTGTAAGCACGCTGCAAGGTTTCTGAGTGAAGGTAAGTCTCTGGGACAAGTGCCAATGAGTGCGGATCTGGGCTGGGCCTTGGAGGGGCCAAGGCAGCCGCGATGGCGATGGGGGAAGTTCTGAGGCAGAAAAGAGGAGAGTCACTGTGGGGGGGGGGCACTGCCCCCTGTGCTCATCCCCGGAGTCTGAGGTGAGTGGAGGGCTGTGAGGGGTGTGGGCATCACTCCTCCTGGGGCCCTGGAATTTCCTCCCAGGGCTGCCCTGGAAGGAGGAGTGGGCTGTTGGGGTGACTGAGCAGGGGGCGTGACGGGAGTCACCGAATCATCTGGAGACCCTCTGCGGTGGGGACCACCTGCCTCGTTTCACTGCTGGGGAAGCTGAGGCACACAGTGTTTTGTCAGTCACACGAGGTGAGCGGTGGGGCTGGGACTGAGCCAGGAGGCTTGGTGCCGGGGCTCACGCCTTTCCCACTACATCCTCCACCTCTGGTGGCCTTGGTGCCGGGCTCGGGGGTCTGGAGGTTTCCCAGAGGGAGTGGGGAGATGTCTTTGTCAGTGGAGGGACACGATTGTCTTTGTCTATGAAAGGCCACGTTGGCTGCTGGGTGGCCTGGAGGAGGTGCAGGCTGAGGGCCCGGGCAGGGGCTACCACGGTCGTCCACGTCAGGGTTAGAGCCGTGGCGGCAGGGGTGTGGGTGTGTGGGGGTGGCAGGGCTCTGAGACAGTGTGGGGAGGGTCCCTCAGGACTGGGGGCTTGAGGAGGGTCTTTATGAATGCCTCCAGGTTTCTGGCTAAGAGACACATCGTTTCCTGAGGTCACAGGGTGAGGAGTGGAGTTGACTTGGCGTATCTGTCAGCCTGGCTGCTGTAACACAGCTGTAGACTCACGGGCTGGAGCAGCAGGAGTTAACTTCCTCACGATTCCGGATGCTGGAGGTGAGGTGTCGGCAGGGCTGGCTCCTTCTGAGCCTCCCCTCTTGGCTTGCAGACGGCCGCCCTCTCCCTGCGCCCTCCATGGTCCTCGCTCCGTGGGTGTGTGTCCTCATCCCCGCTTGTGTAAGGACACCAGTCACAGCAGGCAGGTCCACCCTGATGACCTTCATCTACCTTGACCTCTTTGAAGAACACGTCTATGGATGCAGTCATGCTGTGAGGAACTAGGGGTAGGGCCTCCACATATGAATTTTGGGGGCACAGTTCAGCCCCTGACACTTAGGAGTGGGGTTAGAGGGGCCTGTGGGGCACACACAAGGTGGAGTGGCTTGTCAGGCCTAAGTGGAGGGCTGAGGTGTGGGCTGGTGACTTGGGAGTGGGTGGCTTATTGTCAGGAGGGAAGAGAACTTCCGAACAGGTGTTTTCCAGCTTGACCATGAGCTCTTCCACCCCCCATGCTCCCCCCACGGTTCACTCCCGTGGCGGGGACGGGGGGCCTGCTTCCCTCTGCCTTACCCTGGGTGGGGCTGCGATTGAGTGGAAGTGACAGCTGTGACTTGTGAGGCTGTGTCTGCACAGGTGGCCCCGGCTGCCCTTGGCTCTCGGGGGATGCTTGCTCTGGGCGCCCCCTCATCCCGCTGCGGAGGCAGAGCGAGGGGGAGACGGGCTCCCTCCAGATGGGTGGGTGCCTGAGAGCCGCCCAGCTGAGCCTGGCCTTGCCAGACCCCGAGAGGCGACGACTGATCCTGGCTGTTGTCTGCAGCCCCTGCGTCCTCAGGGTGATTTGTTACGCAGCAGGAGGTAACGGGACCGCCGTTTTCCCTGAAGCTTCAAGGAGTGAAGCAGGATTTATTGTGTGGTGCTTTTAAGCTGAGTTAGGCTGAGACAGAGAAGAGATGAAATACGGCCATTAGCGCGCGGTCTGGGCTCTTCACGTCCCTGCCAGTTCCCAGCCAGAGTGGTGCACCAAGCCCACACCACCCAAGTTTAGAAATGGCGGATTTTAAAAAAGAAATGCTCATTAATCAAACCTGATGGTCTCTTATGCTTTTATGTGAATTTCACGGTTCAGTTTTGCTAATTGTCTTCTTTTAAATTTGTGATTCTTCTATGGAAGTTAGTCAGATGATCTCACCGTCTACGGTTGAAATGAGACCTTCAGTGTATAGATTTATAAGTGTAATTTAAAAAAAAGCACATGGAGGGAAGTTTGATTAAACAGACTTTTATAACATTGGTTTTCTAAACAGCAAAAGTTAATTACGATGGGGTGTTCATACTCGCACAGAACTCTTCATCCACAGAATTCTGAGCAGTTCACTAAAACTTGAAATGTTAGTCTTGTGTTTATTCAGTATGCAAATAAAGCATATAAAATATTCCATCAAGCACTTTAAATAGTCAGCCAGACATATCTTTTTTATTATTAGATCAGGAAACTCAAATACAGTTACTCTTTATTGGTTTAATTAACATGTTGAATATACAATTTGGTGCAAACCTGTTCTTTTCTCATCAAAGCTGGAAATACCCACAGCTGTTCTGTGGGAGCTGAAATTCTATTCTTTAAGGTAAATAACTGTTTCCTATTAATACCCTCATTGTTTGTTTGGATTCAGGTGGGAAGGCAGGCGAGGGATGAAAACGTTCGTTTTAAAGGCTGCTGGTGATTTTCTGTTTGTTTGGTGCTGAACTAGTATTGGCCCACTAAGACGTTAATTTCATTCTTTCTGTTTCGGTAGAAACCTCCAGAGCGAGTTACCGTTGGCCGTTCCTGTTCTTGGAGGCCGTGACGGCCTCCTGGGGCTTGGCTGTGGGAATCCCACACTTGGGCCGCCTTCCCTGGCATGTCAGCCCGCCCTGGGGGAGGGGGCGGGGGAGGGATGGAGGCTCTCTCAAGGGCAACTTGGGTCCTCCGGGGGGATCAGCTCCAACAGGAGGTGGGCTTGGGGAGAGGTGGAGGGGAAGGGTGTGGGGGCGGAGGGTGGGTCCCCGTGAAAGGAGGCCCCTTCCCGGCCGCAGCTCCTTGTCTCAAGCACCAGCACCTGACCTGCCCCCGTGGGAGATTCATTTTTGGGGTTTTGCCAACACCTCCCTAGTTTTTTAAAAATGCGAACTATCCTCAGAAGAGTATGTGCTGGTGTCATTAACATTCCCTGGGCCTGGAGTGGAGAGATGAGAAGAGGGTGGGCCAGAGGTCTGAGGTCCTAGAGGGATGTGTGGAGGAGGGAGCAGCTGTGCTGGGGCAGAGCACACCAGGCTCGCCCAGGGTCACACACTCAGGGCCACACCTGCCTCACCTGTCCCCAGGTGGGGTGGGGACATCTGGCTAAGGAGAGTCCCATGATGCTCTGTTTTGACCCAACCCCTAGATCCTCCCCACCCCAAATGCCCTAAAAACCCCACATCAGATACCGTCAGGGTCAGCTTGGGGGACGTGGCCCCAGGCGTCGAAGCCTCATCGCTGCGTCCTGGCGTGCCGAACTCCCTTAATTGGAAAGGATGCTGTCCAAGCTTATAAGCTTATAACCTGGGTGAAGGCCAAGACCTGGTCCACTCTGGGACCACTGACCGCTGGCCTGTGAGCAGCCCCTAACCGGCAGCCTCTTCTAAGTCGATTTCAGGGCGTTATTTTAGGCAGAGCTGCGACTTGAGATGCTGAAATTCTTGAAAGCTCTTGATCCTCAGATGCCTCGGGCCCTTTCATCTGCATTCTGGGGAGAGGGCAGTCCCTGCTCTGGGGGGCTGTTCCTTTGTCGGGGTCCGTCTGGGACGTGGGGGCCAGATGGGGTCAGGGGTCGGTGTCCAGCCAGGCTCTGGGCCCCCCACCCCCCCATGGCAGCTGTAGTCCCCTCTCCCCTGCACGAGCTTCGGCAGGTGTCAGGGCTTGATTAAAGATGACAGGACGCCTTTGAGAACTCTGTTTTCTTTCTACCATAACATGATTCTCTGATGTTCTCCTGTTGGTTTTATGTCAATGAAGCACTTGCATTATTTATCAATCAGCGTTTTATTCTTAATCGTGAAAGGGGAGTTAATCTGAGTCATTCGTTATGGTTTTCAAATTAAATACATTCGTCAGCTTAATCCAGAAACCGGGAGCTTGGTGACCTCCCCTTCGTGGCGGGCTTCTGGTTCTCAGGAACACCGGGTTTGGGCTAATCTGGGGGCTGGGGGCGGGGTGGGGTAGAGGCAGGTCAGCGCCACCCCCCCCAGCTGCAGGAAGTGCCCAGGACTTCCTGATTTGTTCACGTCCCCCACTCCTTTGCATCCTTCTGACCACCTGGTTTTTATTAGTTGAGGCTGCAGCCTGGACACCGTCAGGTCCAATTGTTTCATGACTGAGACATACGCATGTTCAAGAAGTTCTTCCTCTCGGTTGATCTGGATTTGCACCTGTGGCCCGTCTTGTCAGTCAGAGTGCCCGCACATTCCTTTCATTTGGGGCTGATCCACCCAGGCTGAGACTCCTCCCTCCTCGCAGGTCCCCAGCTCACAGGCAGGACCCTCTCCTGCTGCCCTAGCGAGCACTCCTGTCCAGAGGAAATTGCCACATCTGAAGGAGAGAAGACGCAACCCCTCAGGTGCAAAGGGCTTTGGGAGGTGAGGGGGCGCAGAAATCTCCCGCATCCCAGCCTCCTGGACACCTTACAGCCTCCCAGACCCCCAGCAGTGACCGCCTGGCCAGTGAGATGTTGGGTGTCTCTGGGACTTCCGGGACCGCTCCTGATTTTCCCCAAGTCAGGGGGACACTGGGGCTTTCCCTGTTTCTTCTGCCTCCTCCCCTGCTGCCTTCAGGGTGATGTGGCCGCCAGAGGGTCCCACAGGGAGGCCGACCCTCCCTGTGTCCAGCCATGGAACCAAAGCTGTCTGCGGCAGCCGTGCGTGGACTTTGCTTGGCTTTACGCCGTGTGCTGTGTTTGTGATGGGCCTGAGTCTTGGAGCCCTAAGCATTTCTGACAGGTATAGAAAGGCCTAAGGACAGCCGGCTCTTACTTGCCAAAGATCACAGTCCGCCGTCCCCACGACGTGGTGGCCGTCACTGCTTTGTGGCCATCCTGGGAGGTGTTAGCGGACGCAGCCTGCAGGAGAGCAAGCTTCCGGACGCAGTGTTCAGTGGGGGACTCCTGGAGTCGGGGCCAGTGGCTCCCCAGCAGGTTGTCCCCACCACCTGCCCTGGTACCCCCTTCACTGTCACGGGCACCCCACCCCCTGGGGCAGCTGAGAAGGTGGGACACCCCGGGTGGGACGAAGTCTGAGGGGCTTCCTGGGGCAGGGGGAAGGAGACTGTGCGGGGGGGAGGGCTTTGTTCCCTGAGAGGAGAGCTCGGCTGGCGCCCCCCCCCCCCCCCCCCGGGATGAGCTGCTGCTGTGGGTCGTTTGATCAGGGCGGGGCCAAGGCCCCCTTCTGCTCCCCGGGGCGGGAGGCGGGGTGACTAGCGCGGGTGCCCCTCGGTGCTCCCCCCAAGGCTGGACGCAGAACGCAGAGCTGGTTTTGACTGTCAAGATGACAGTGCCAGTTTGGGAAGACAGAGGGAGACCTGGCCCTTCTCCCCCGGAGAGGGGGAGGCCCAGCACTGCCCCCGTGGCCCGTCCTGAGGCTGAAGGCCCTGACCTCTCTCCAGCCCCCTGGCGATTGTCCGGGGACTAAAGGAGATGTCACAAGGAAGCAGGGCCAGGTTAAGGACAGAGCTGCTGTGATCCTGGGAGGTTGTGGTCAGAGTGCGGGGAAGGCGAACGAGGCCGAAACAGAAGACTTAGAGTAGCTCTTCAACTGACTCAGCGAATCTGCAGTTCGTCCGCATTCCGTCGTCAGGCGAGGGGGTACAGGGGTCGGGGTGGCTGCAGAGGGGCTGGCGGTGGTGGGGCTGCAGCCCGGGCCCGGCCCTGTCAGAGGTGGGATGCAGCGCCCGGAGGGTGCTGGGGCGGAATGCCCTTCCCGCTCCAGGTGCCCCCGCCCACCTCCTCATCTGGGGGAGGCGAGGGGTCTGCTCTGCCTGCTGGGGGTCGGGTCACGGCAGCACCTTGGTTTTGCTCTGCAAAGCAGTGACTCCCGGGTACAGCTCAACCTAGTTCGCGGCTCCGTCCCAGCTTTCTGATTTGTTCAGAGGGGATGGTGGTCCTGCTCTGCAGGATTGCTTAGGGTTGAATGAGGTGTCTCTGCCCACGGGGCTGCACAGTGCCTTATACCAACTACTAAGCTATTGAGGTGAGAGAGCAGGAAACGGTCGTGCCCTAAATTCACAGATGGACACCGAGGCCCCGCTTCTAAAGCTCATGCAACTTAAGGTGGAAACAAATGAAATAAAATGTGGATGAAAACCTGAATGGCTGTCAGCGTCAGCATTGTGGGTGGTGTCCACGAACCGTTCTCTTGTGTCAGGAATGCCGTCCGGGCCTGGGGTGAGGGTGGGGGGGCTGTCTTTATTCTGCACAGGATCTGGCATACTTTGGGGTCTTATAAATATACGGTAGGGATAAATTAGCTTTTCCACATAAACTCCTTTTAAACTGTTTTCTTTGCTCTGTCTGCATTCACAGTGTCAGGACATCTCTTATTTGGCAATCAGACGGTTTGTTTTCCAACTGGCTGGAAACCATGTTTTCCTCTGTCGTTTGTAATACATTTCTCGTGTTGGAGCAGGAACCTCTCCCTGAGCTGGCATGTCTCTGTAATACAAACAGAAGAGCTTTTAAAATTAACAGGACATCAGAGACTTAGGTTTGTTGTAAAATTTCTCCAGGAACACAGTCTGCATACAAATGCCCAGGCTCCAGATTTGGCGAGCATCCTTTGAACACCTCCACTGTGGCGGGCCTGGCCGGGCAGCGTGTGCTCTCCCTCCCTTCAGCCCCGTGCGAGCCCAGCTGTTCCGTTTTCCAGGGAGACAGGGCACTGGCCTGGCCGGGAGAGGTAGAGGCAGGCTTGGAGCCTCAGCTGGGCTGTCATCTCTGTGGGCATCATGGAGGCCTGGGAGGCACAGCCGGGGTGGCAGCAGTGACGGCAGCAGCAAGGACTTCCCTGAGAACTTGTCACTCCATGTCTGCGTGCCAGGTGCTTTTCCTCCATTATCTCCTGTGGGGCAGGTCTGGTCCCCACGGCGCCTGGCCATGGCTGGTCCTTGTGGTGGGTTGGAGGGGGGCCAGTAGGTCAGGCTGGTTCCAGGAATGATGAAGCTAAATGTGGCCACCTACACGTGGCCTCCAGAAAGTAAGGAAGGCGTTCATGCAGAAGACACTTGCAGGCTGGCAGTCGAGGCTGAATCAGTGGACAGATGTGATGGGTGGAAAGATGTTCGGCCTCTGTCAGCCCAGCCTGGTGGGGCTTTGCAGACCCCACTGTGTGCTGGTCCTCAAAGACCTTGAGGCATGTGTGTCTAAAATGCGAATGCGGGGAAAGTGCGCCTGGCACCACTGGGAGCTCTGTCCGTCCCCCGGGGTCCATGCAGGTGCTGTGTGTCGCTTCTGTTTGAGGAGCACACGCGCAGAGCAGCAGCTCCGGGTGTGGGGTAACGAGGTCGTAGCCCCAGAGACGCCTTCGGGTGAACTATTTTGGGACTTGATGTGCACTTCTCATTTTATTGTAGGTCATTCCAGACAGATGGCTCTATGAACTGACACTGCCTCAGCTGTAGGGAGCCTCCCGTCGCAGGAGGCAGTCAAGTGGAGGCTGTGCACGTTGACTTACTGGGGTCTTCACATTTCATGGGGGTTTCTGGTAGACAACATACAGTGGGTCTCTCTGTTCTACGAAGGCTGAAAATTTTTGTCTTTAATTGTTAGTGTGTTTGTTAGACCATTTACAGTTAATGTAATTACCAATAAATTTGGGATGAAATCTACTATCTTGTTTTCTATTTCTCGTCTCTGTTCTTTTTCCCTTTTTGCCTCTTTTTCTGAGTTATTTGGGATTATTTGAGTAGCTTTTATATTTAATTTTTTTCTTTTTTTATTGAGATAGAGCTGACATGTAACATTAGATTAGCTTCAGGTGTACAGCATAGTGATTTCAGAATTTGTATACATTAAATTTTATCTCCACTATTTGCTTACTAGTTTTTTTCTTTGTTATTTTTAGTGGCTGCTCTAGGATTTATATATAGTGTAAGAACATTTCTTTTTGCTTGAAGAGTTTCCTTTTTTTTGTCACATGGCTTCTGCTAAAGATGAATTCTCTCAGCTTCTGTTTGTTTCAGAAGGTCTGTACTTGCCTTTCTTTTTCAAATAGATTTTTGCTGCTGAGTGTGGAATTCCAAGTTGATGTTTTTCTTCAACAATAGTGATGTATTTCCACTGTGCTCTGGATTTTATAGCTTCTGATGAGAACTCTGCCATCGTTCTTACCTTCATTCTTTTGCACACAGTGTGTCTTGTGTTCCTCTGGCTCCTTTAAGGTTCTCTCTAGTGCTGTGTGCGGCAGTGTGGCTGTGACGTGCCTGTGCACTGTAGTTACTTTGTTACTCACTTACTTGTGGATTTATGTTTACTCTGTTGCTTGTCCAGCTTCTTGGAGCTGTGGGTTTACCGGTGTCACCTAATTTGGGTCGCTTTCATTCTATTTTCTGTCTCCCTTCTCTCCCCTCTTCTCATTGGACTCCAAACATGCGTTTATTATAAACCACTTTATATTGTTCCAAAGGTCACCGAGCCTCTGTTCATCTTTCTTCTCTGTGCCTCATTGTGTATAGTTTTTGCGCTGTAGTCGGGTTTGATCTCTCCCACGGTGTCTGATCTGCTGTTCATTTCATCAGGTGCTCTTTTAAAATTTCAGGTGTTGTATTTTTCAGGTCTGGAAGTTTTCCTTGGGTCTTTAAAAAATACCTTCCACGTCTCTTCTCACCGTGTTCCCGTTTTCTTTTCTTCGCTGAGCGGGCAGCGCGTGTTGGTAACAGCTGTGCTAGTGTCCTTGTCTGCTCGTTCCTTCTCTTCTGCTCATTTCTATGGATGGATTTCTCTCCTTGCTGTGGGTCACACTTCCCTGCTTTTTTGTATGTATATGAGTTTTTGCTTGGATGCCAGACCCTTTCTATTGAGTGCAGAGTTTTGTTTCATTCCTGTAGAGAATGTTGGCCTTTTTCTGGCTGGTAATTACATTTCTTAGGGATTACTGTGATCCTTCTGAGGCTCGCTTTTAAGTCCTTTTAGAGTAGGGGTGTGTGTGTGTGTGTGTGTGTGTGTGTGTGTTGTCCTAGAGCTAATTCAGCTCCATTTTAAAGAGCGGCCCTCCTGGGGTCTCTGCTGAATGCCTGTGTCTTTAATTAGGTCTCCCCAGTCTGACTGGAGAAAGTTGGCCAGTCCCGCCCTGTGTGAGTGCTGGGATGGTGTGTCTGACAGCACCCCGGTACTGTTCCTCCTGGGGAGTTGGTCTTGTCCAGCCTGGTGGGCTCTCTTTGGCACCCTGTGTAGATCGGTATTTAGCCAAAGACTCAAGGGAGCCCCAGGCGCATTCCTCTCTGGAATTGCGCTGCTAAATTCTGGCTGTCTGGACCCCCATAAACTCTGGTTTCCTCAACTCAGAGACCACTGGGCCCTGTTGGGGTTCCCCCTACATGTTCTGTGGCCCAGAATCAGCCTCAGACCGTGAGCTGGGGTGAGCGCAAGGCTCAATTCATTTATGTCTCTTTCCTTAGGGTTCACAGTCTTGCACTGCCTTTTGTCCATGTTTTTGCAGTTATTTTTTCTTTTATCTGATTTTCTAGTTGTTTACGGGGGAGGACAGTTCCCGTAGCAGATAATCCTTCGTGACCAATAACAAAAGTTCCTGATAGTTGCTTTTGAAAGACTGTTCTGAGACCTTTATTGTTGAAATGGTCTCTTGTCATCTTGGGAGGTGGCAGCCGCCAGAGCGGGGAGTGACCCACTGCTTGTGGGTGTGCGGAAGCCCCAGGGACCCAGCAGGGCAGCGGGGCTGGAAACCCGGGGCGGTGCTGGTGGTTTGTTGTTGCGAGGAGACGGGGAGGGAGGCGCCAGGTGTGATGCGTTTGGACAAGTGGCGCCTCCTCCTGCCTGGTGCTCAGTGAGTGTCCAGGGATCTGCAGACACGCCGCGGGGGTGGGACGTCAGAGCTGCGTTAGCTTTAGGGACTGCCAGGGGCATTGCGTCCTCTTTCCTTTCTGACATTTTAGGAGAAGAGACGGTGCGTTTTTTCCTGAAAATGTGTTTGGTGGCCCTGGTGGCAGCAGCAGTGTACTTCGAAGGTTTGCTCACTGCAGAGAAGTGAGAGTGAAATTTAAGTGCATAAACAATTATTGAATGCAGCTAGCTCTTGATTGCTCTTATGAGACCCTCAGCGTCAAGTCTGCGTACTGGTCAAGACCATGAGCCCGTGTTGCTGAAAAACTGGCCTCTGTACCCTGAGAGCGGAACTGAGGGTCGGAGGCAGAGTTTTGGGAGAATTAAAAGAGCTTTATTGCTTTGCCAGACGAAGGGAGTCACAGCAGGCTAGCGCCTTAAAGACTGTGCCTGCCTGCCTTGGGGTCAGGGTCCTGGGGTTTTATGGAAAAGTGGGAAGAAGAGGGTGAGGACAGTCAGGGTGTGGGCCGGGCTAGATTCCTTTCATCCTGAGAAGAACCTGCTGTTGTTACAGAGGAATTGAGGGTCTGCCCATTTTCTTGAGGTTCAGCCCGTGACTTTTCGAGACCTATAGGGTGAAAGGATAAGAAAAGAATGCACAGGAAGGGAGCGGGTCAGTCGTAAGGTCAGTGTGCTGGAAGCACAGGCCCGAGCAGCTCAGTAGCCACCTTGTTCGTTTTCTGTCTTTTGCCCAGCACTGCCTGGTTGAGTTTGTGTCCTGCCTCCCCGCTTCCTGGCTGTTCTTTTTTGGGCAAATTGCTGATCATCTTTTCTAGCCTCAGTGGGCACATCAGTAAAATGGGACAGCAACCTCAAGGGGATCGTTAGGGAGACCGAACGAGATGGTGCACGCAGGGTACCTGGCACAGAGCAGGCGTCCCGTGAACGCTGGCTGGTACCACTGTGGACGCCATTGTTGATGGCCAGGGCAGAGCTGCAGGATCACCTAACCAATGGGGTGGCTGTCACACGGAACAACAGAACACATGGGCCGCCTCAACCCTGATGGGTCCCTTCAAATGTCTCCCAAAGCAGGACTGGCTGCTCCTGGAACACCCGGGGAGCTTGTTCAAGTACAGCACCGCCCCCCAGCCCAGCTGGGTCCGAAGGTTTGGGGCATGCATGTTTACCTGTTCCGTGGGCAGCTCTGACCTACCTGTGGCTGGGTTTGGAACCGTCAGTTTACCCAAAATGGGTTTTTCTCATTTGATCAGTAAGTAAAAACAAGTGAAATGTTGAAAAGAAAAGAAACAACAATAAAAATAATACTAAATGCTAGAATCATGTTAGTCCAAAAGGTGTTTTGGGCTGTAATCCACGGAATTTCTGCCTCTGGCTGCTGGGTATAGATTAGACCTGCTGCCACGAGACTGTAAGTTCTGTTCTTTCATTTTTCAAGGTGCTTCCTGGTTTTGTTTTCTGCCTTTTTTGATGGTCACTTTGGAACCAAGCAGTCAGTAGATTCAGGTGAAGAAATCAAAAGAGTAGATGGCTTGATTAAATCTCTGAAACCCATGTGCTCCTGATGGAGAGAAAGACAGAGGGGCCGCCTGGTTCCTGCCACAGGCGCCGGTGTCCCTCAGTGCTGGCCTTTGTCTCTCCGTCAAGCCCGCCGTCGCTTTTCCTCCTGGACGGTTTTAGAACAGATTCCCAGTATCGCATGATGTTTCCCATAAATGCTTTCATGTCTCTTGCTAATAGAGAAGGACTCAAGAAGAAAAGAACCAAAATTCCATTATTGTTAGTGGATTGTGAGACCCTTAAGTTAGGAAGCCCACCACAGTGTGGTCCTGGCCGCCGGCGGCGAAAGCACTCGCGCAGCAGAGGCAGAGGGGCACAGCGAGGGCGCAGTATTGCTCAGAAGGGAAAATGGAAGGAAAGGCGCTCAGGCAGGAGCCGTCAGCCAGGATGGCCAGTCCCGGCAGCCCTGGCTCTGGGGCGGCCACGTGGGCTGTTAGGGGAGGCTCCTGCCACCACGGCCTCCTTCTGGGCGTGTGGGGGCCAGTCGCCGTTTTTTTCTGTCCATGTGTGAACTTTTCCGGTTGTTGTCATGGCAACTGTCAGCGTCATGGTGCTGGTGGGTGTGTCACTGGGCAGCTGACCTATGACAATGCGCGTATAATGAGGTCAAGGTCACTGGAAGCCGAGTCCTCGACCACCTTGGGCCTCGTGGTTCTGCCCAGTCCTTGTTTCTGCTCTGCGGCCGCCTCCTGAGACTTAGAGTCCTCGATTTGTGGATGAGGAAGGGGCAGGGGTGTGGTCCTAGGGGCGGCAACTCGGTAACAAGAAGGAAGGTTGCTTTTACCCAGAATGCTCGCCGTCTGGTGGGCTCAGTGTCCCCCCAAAACCGTTTCCGAAAGTTCTGCTCAGGCATGAAAATTTTCGGGGAAGTCGTCCCCGTCAACCACCGAGGTGGGGGTCAGGGTCACCCCCAGCCCCCACTGTATGCAGACCTCCGGCAGGCTTTGACTTGATCGTCCCTGCTCGGGCCACAGCTCGGGGCGGCCGGGGAGACTTCAGCTGTTCTGTGAACAGGAGGCGGGGGCGGGGCTGCCGGCTACTGCCGGGTCTCATTATCATGCTCAGCAGAACTAACAGTGATCTTAATATCCTCTGCACCCAGCCCATGTTCCATTTCCCCCAGTTTCCTAAAAAAATGTATTTGTACAGCTGATTTGGTTTTAAATAGGAGCCGGACACGGTTCACACGTTGCATTTATCTGACGCATCTGTTAAGTGACTCTCGGTAAACCGTGGCTCCTCCCCGTCCCTCCCTCACACCGATGCCTGTGAAGGACCTGGGACGTTTGTCGGGTGGCACCTCCCAGGCTCTGCATTCAGTGATTGTCATTTGTGGCTTCATTGACTGTGTTCTATTATCACTCCCCTTTCCTGTGTGTTGGAAGCTAGACGCAGGGTCTGGTTTGGATCCAGCTTCAGTGTCGTGCTCTGGTGAAGAGGAGACCTCTCTGGGGTGGTGTGTAAGTCACGCTTAATCTGTGCACACTTCTTGTTCTGCACCCTCCTCTCTCTCACCCCTTTCAATTTATTTGTTGGAAAAACCATTTTCTGGGTTCTGTAGGGTTTCCCACAGCTAGGGTTTTGCTGACTGTAGTGCAGGCTCCGTGTGTGTGTACGTGTGTGTGTGTGTGTGTTTTATATGTATTTCCTATAAGCTGGTAATTAGATTTAGAAATTCAATCAGATTCAAGGTTATGGGGGTTTTTTTGGCAATAGAGAGATGTATGCACTTCCATCAAAAGGCAGTGATGTCTGATTCACTCTCTTTTTAGGATGTTAGAAGCCATCAGTGATCATTGCCCAAATCCGTTAATTTACTAGGGACTGAATTTCAAATGGTGGTATTATAATTTCTCCTTTATTAAATGTACTCCTACAAAAAGAAGTTTCTCATTAATTATTTAGTTATCGTAAGGGAAAGTTCACACAGGGAAGGCAGGATAAATACTTGATTTGTTTTCTCTGTTTATTGTCTTACAAAATAATGACATGCATGCACCAAAGATGACCAGTGAGCCTTAAAAAGTTATCATTATGAGCTCGTGGCTTTGACCAGCGTGATGCATTTAACCTGTTGCAGTGTCTCTGTTGATTCTGAAATTGCTCCGTCTTGGGCTGTGGGAGCACCCATCCCCTGGCACTGCCGCCACTGCTAACAGGGGGCTCCTGAAGCCAGTTCAGCAGGTGCTTTCGTCCTTAGACTGTATCCCACTAGGATGTACAGTTATCTTGCTGTGATTTAAAATTATTTAAAATAATTCCCCTCTAAAAATCATGCCATTAACTCAAAGCAGTACGTTCATATGGCTCAACTTTGAATTTTAGGGACTGATTTTAAATTTAATTTTGGTTTATAGAAATATTACCTGTTTCTAAAGTCAGATCTGTAACATAAGGTGTGTTCACAAGAGCTGGGCTTCTCTGCTTGTGGCTTCCGCTCTGTTCTGTCTCCCTCCGGAAGTACCCATTCAAAATATCCTTTAATTTACTTTATTAGGTACATTTAGAAATGTATTTATTTGCTTTATTTTCATATGTTCAGATACATATATTTACTTATTTTAAAAATGCCTACACCTTTTTTAAAAGAATACATACCATATGTATTTCTTTTATCCACCCTGCTTTTTTCCTACTTAATAATATCCTGGAGGTCATTCCACGTGACTATATTGAGAAATTCCCTCTTTCTCCTCTACAACTGTGCACCATCCCATTTTGTGAATGTACCATTGTTTAATCAGACAGTCCCCATTAATGAACATTTGAGTGAATTCTAGTCTTTTCTGTTACTGACTGGCTTGGGGCGTATGTCTAACGTGCACCAGGGTGGATTTCTATAGATGCAATTATTGCATCAAAGAGTAATTACATGTGTAATTTTTATAAATATTACCATATTTCCATACCCTCTGTGATGGTTACAGTACCAGCATGACAGTCTAATAAGAATGCTGTCATTTCTTCTACACTTCGTAGCTGGACTGCCAATAAAGACTGTTTGCCATCGTTAACCTTTTGACTTACCTGAAATACAGTTCCTACAGAAAAGGCAAGATACATGCTTTCTTCTTGCCTTTTACATTAAAGTTCATACAGATGGGCTGGTTCCCTAGCAGTCATTTTGAACCTCATCATTTTCAGTATGATTGTGAACCCACAGATTTGTATCTGTTGTGATTTGACCCATTGTGGTCACTTAAACTTTTAAAATGCGCTTGTTATTTTAGAATAATTTTAGTTTTACAGAAAAGTTGCCAAGACAGTGTGGAGAGTCCCTACACACTCCTCACACCGTTTCCCTAATGCCAGCATCCTTACATTACACAGCCATTGTCAGACTTAAGAAAAAATCTTTGGTGCTAACTGTCAGCCTCTGAATTTCTCTGCAGGGCTGACTCCTATCTGGGAATCTGGCCTCTGTCTGTTCCTGGAATGAGGGGCTGTCCATCTTTCAGCCTGATTTGGGGAGGGCCTGGTGCCCCTGCTTTGAAAAAACTTTAAGTTTTTTTCTTTTTTTGCCATCCTAAAGAGGGGTTAGGTGTTTGCAATGGGAAAATTAGCAACCTCAGCACGAAACCATTTTGTACTAAGATGTTCCTGGTCATGGCAATGCTGTCGTATATTTGGAGCTTCATGTGCTCCCCTCCACCCGCAAGGATGGAGTTTGGTTGGAGTTTGGAGATATTTGGCCACGGACTCGGCCTCTTTTGGGTCCTGATGGCCCCTGCAGGGCCTTTGCAGAAGTGATCTCAGCTGTGCATCTGCCTGGCTGTGCGTGTTTTATTTGGATGATTTTGTGTCCTCCTTTGCATCTCTTAAGTTCTGCACGGACGGTGGTCACGTGTGGTTTCCCGGGCTCCTGTGCCCAGTGTCCGCCATACTGCCCAGCCACAGGAGAGGCTTAAGAACTTTTGTGAATCAGGAAAAAAGTTTGCCCGCACTTCCATAATCCTGAGAGAGCTCCTGGGGCTGTTTGTCTGCTGGCTTTACAAAAACGCCACGAAAGACCAGTTTCAGCAAACGGCCCCGTGATCTAACCCCAGAACTCTGCTTGATCCGATTCAGGTGAGCATCAGAGCAAGACTGTTAAAACAGGTTCTGCCAGACTCCAAGTTCCGTGTGGAAAAAAATGTAGTTTTAATTCTCCCAAAGGCTTATTTTCTCACTTCTTAATGTGAGCCTTTTTCCTTTTTTTTTTTTTTAAAACAACCTACTAAATGTAGCAATGTAAAAATTGCTTGTTCAGAACTTTACAAGCTACAAAATGTATTATTGCAAACTGTTCTTATATAATACACAGACACAGAGCTATGTAACAATTCCCAGTATGAAATAATCATAAAATCCAATATTACTTTTTCCCTGGCATAGCCTGTATTTTTTAATAAACTGTCACTTCTCCTGCTCTCTGAAAACACCAAGTTTCCTCTGCAGCCCGAGTTTTACCCTTTGTCTCGTCTGGAACAGAACAAGCAAGTGCTGCTGCTTATCTGCCCCAGAGAATTGCCAGGGGATTTGTAGTGATAAACAAGTTTGCTTTTAAGTCAGCCTTGAACTTTAAGGAACTGTCCAAGTGCTGACTGCTTCGGGGGTCGGTGGGGGTGCACAGCTACACAAGCCCTGTGGTTTCTGGCTGTCACTGACTCCCTTTGAATGTCATATGCCTTCTTTTGAAAGACACCTGTCCGCCGGTGGCTAGGGTTGTGGTCCCTGGTCTGGGACATCCTCCGCCCTGGCCTCCAATATTTCCAGCATTGTCACCCGCTGGCGCTCCAGTACAGCACACTGCAGCCCAGTGGGAGGCCCTCCCAACTTCTCATTGTCTCTCACCCATTTAGAAAAATAGGGGATGAAAGGGTTATTAAAGGGGTTTTCCTGAGACCCCAAAGGCAAGAGCAGCCCTCTGTTTTGTGGAGGAGGAACTTGCCCTCACCGGGGGCCGGCCCCTCGGGCCCCCGCCTGCCCCACGTGGTCCTCAGGCAGAGGAGGTGGTTGTGCAGGAGCCCGGTGCAGATTCCAGCAGCCGTTCCCCACCTGGGGGCAGCAGGGGTTCAGGATGGAAGCCGGGCCTGCCTTTTCTGGTGCAGTTTTATTTTGAATCTTCTCTCCCTGTGTGCAAATGTTTGCTTTGAGTCTGGGGAGGGGTATTTTCTCACCAAGAGCCTGTCGATTTGTGCCAAGTGCAGTTCCTGACGAGGTTCCAGGCTCTGGGCTGCTTCTTGGTGGAGGTGATGTCGATATTAGTAGTAATAATACTAAAGGAGGGAGCTCAAGGCCTGCCCTTGAAGGGCCTGCGGTTGACCAGGTGGCCTGGCTCTGGGTTGGAGGGAGGCGCCCATTTCTGGGCTGTGGGGTCAGGAAGCCAGTTGGTGCCGGACACCTAAGCCACATTCTCCAAGATGGGCAAGGTGGGCACCTGACCCCCTCTATCTTACTCCTCTGTGTCTAACTGTTTCAAGACTCAGGGGGCGGAGGGGAAATGAGCATTTGCCTCCCACCCTGCTGGGGAGGAGCGGCTGAGGGCCGTCTCTGAGTACTCGGCCCAGCAGAAGTCAGGGTCCCAGTTTCTGTGAGCAGGGGTGGGAGGGAGGGAGGGGCCTAGGTGCCCGGGGCTGGTCCTAGGGGCCTTGTGGGGACGCTAGGCGAGCACAGATGGGATCCTGCAGGGCTGGTGAGACCCAGGGCGGAGAGCAGACTGGGTCCAGATGACCTCACTCACCCTCGGGAGCAGGAGAAAACCCAATCTCTTGAAAGACCGAGGCTCTAGAAACTGCAGATTTGGGCGGAGACACGTGCTGCAAACCGCACATCTTTGTCCAAGTGCAGATCAGAGCGGCCTGTGCGTGGCAGGGCAGGCTTTTTCCCCTGAATATGCCTTACTCAGAGAGCCATGATGCACCTTTTACTGGGCTCTGAGCGCACACTGGAGTTCTCTGGATTTTGTCTTTCTTCATTTTCTGAATCGAATCTGTACCCTTCGGCCTCCAGCACCTGGGGCTGGCCACGGTGGTGGGTGGCTGTGTTCTCAATAGCCAAACAGCAATTTGAAAATCGGAGTAATGTCACGGGTGAAACACAGGGTCATGGTTCTGAAGGACTGGCCACTATTCTGTCCCCTCAAGGGGCGGGGGGCTCCGAGCCCTGGTGTCTTTAGCGCAGGCAGTATTTCAAGCCCAAGTGTTTGTAGGACGTGCACTCTGATCTCTGCCGGGGAGGAAGGGGGCCTTCGCATCCGCTCCGTCCCCACCAGCACAGAAACCTCCCCAGCCCAGCAGCTCTAAAACGGAAATGATGCCACACCCCATCAGACCGCAGGCCGGGTCCCCACCCTGCCTCTTTGGTCCACGACATTGCACATCATACGTGCTCAGCAACGTTTGTCACACAAGGGCACGGCTACTGATTTTCACCAGATTGGGAAGCAATTCAGTAGTCATCAGTCGAGGAGCAGAAAGGACCCTGCTTTCCTGCCTCAGCCCCTGAGTGTCCTCCTCGGCGTCAGCACAGTCCCTGGTTCCTCAGCTGTCATTCTAGACACGTGCTGGCATGTTAAAGCACGTGCATTTACGCATGCGCTTCCCTTAACGAAACCCTGCATGTGTCCACCCCCTTCCACCACCCGTGTTTTCCACCCACTGTGTCTTGGAAAGTGTTCTGTGTTTGTCTTTGGAGATCCAGCCTGTTCTCTTAACAGCCCGCCTAGAGTCGCAGTCAGTGGCTGTCCCATCATTTGTTTAACAGTCCCTTGGTGGTGGGTTTCAAACCACCGTCCAGTCCACGTGGTGGTACCTGTGTCGTGGTGCCCAGAGGTAGCATTTCCATGGTCTCAGCCCTAGAATGGAAGTTGCCAGGTCAGAGCGCAGAAGCTCTTAAAATATTGGTGGAAGTTGCAAAAATGCACCGTGGAGCCTGTCTGTGTGCGTGTCACCGTCCCACCCGTGTGCCACCAGTGGCCAACAAGGATGGCTGGTCCCCAGAGCCTCACATTAGGACTTTAAGAATTATTTGGTGCTTTCGGTGATGTTTGGAACAGTGAGTTTTTAAAGTGGTTTGTCTCTAGAAATTCAAATCACTTCACACTGCTGGTGTTTTGTGCATTGTGTGACATTCCAAATGAAGTAACAGGTCAAGCCCATGGCCGCTGACCAGCACGTGTTAAGTATTCAGGAAGTGTTACTCCTTTTCTCTGGGAGGATAGCTGTCTGTGGCTGTTTTCCAGAAAGAGGAAAAATTCAATTGAGGATATGTTGGAAAGGGGGTAGGAGCTGGCCGAGCCTCTATTTGTGGGGGCACCACGTCCTTCGTCCAGGCGACCCCCAGCAGCCCTCGGAGGGGGTGGTGTTACCTGCACCTACCGATGAGCTGCTGGGGCCCAGGGAGGTCAGGTGCCTCCTCGGGATCACACTGTCAGTGAACCGCGGAACCGGATCAGACCCCAAAGCCTGCGCACTTTGTCCCCCTCAAGGGGTTGTCAGCTTCGCCCATGGGAGTGGCGAGCTTCTGTGTGATGCTCTGCGGCCGAGTGTCTGGAAGCCTCTTCTCTGGGCATCTGTCGAGCTGTCTACCTGTAGCTGCGGAGCAGTCAGTCCGCCCCCGGGGACCGACGGCAGAGATGTGCCTGGATCTCACGTAAGCCCCTGCTCACATGTCTCTCTTTAAGTTCTAGCCAAAAGGTCTCAGTGTTATTCCCAAATTATTCAAGTTAAGAAACAAAACCGGAAGGGAAGTCATGTACATGCCTGGTGCATTATTAGTAAGGCAGAGAAAAGCACCCCCCAAAAGTAGTAAGATCTTCGGGAAAAATAATTTTAACATTCAAGTGGCCACATAGATTTTAGAGGGGAAAGGGTCATTTTATACCAAGTTCCCTAAGCCTCCGAACGAGGCAGAGAGATTTATAATGAAGCCCAAAGGAAATAATTCTGACAGGCACAAACCTGTATTTTCTCCATTATTAAGTGGATGTCTTCCTGAAGAATAGAATATTTGGTTAAGATATTTTTCTGGTAAGTGTTCTCGGCAGCATGGGGAATTGCTGAGTGACAGCTCGGAGTCAGGCCCTTTCTGAAGAGCCGGACAGGGTGGGCCTGGGGTCTGGGACCAGCAGTCATTTCCATCCTCAAGAGGAGGGAGGCCGGCTCGCCTGCAAGCCCCCGCTGCCCCCAGGTCCCGGGGACGGATGTGCTCAGTCTGTTCCTGCAAGTGCTTGGCTTTCAAGACGCCCACTTTTATGGAACAGTTAATGGTTTGCTGGCTTTAATGTAGATCAAGTGACAGTTTCATCCAAGCCATGCTGAAGGGACCAGTGTCCTGGGGCTGCCCTAACAAATCACCACACACTGGGGGACTCAGAACGACAGATACTAATTTTCTCACAGCTCTGGGGGCCTGAAGTCCAAAGTCAAGGAGCCGGCAGGGCGGCGCTCCCTTTGGGAGCTGCAGGGGAGGTCCCTTCCTGCCTCTTCCAGCTCCTGGAAGCTCCTGGTGTTTCTTGACTTGTGGCCACATCCTTCTGATCTCTGCCTCTGTTGTCACATGGCCTCCTTACCTATGTGTCCCTCCTCTCTTTACAGGGACACCAGCCATTGGATGGAAGGCCCACCCTGACTCATTATGACCTCGTCCTAACTGATGACACCTGCAGGGACCTTGTTTCCACATCAGGTCACACTCTGGAATTCCAGTGGGACATGAATTTTGGAGGGGGGGACACTATTCAATCCACAAACTCAACAAATAAATACAATATTTAGCTTAAGGATAGATAAGCTAGGAAAAATACCTTATACACAAAATTTCTCAAAATAAGGGATTTGAGTGTCTTGAATAGGGACACCTGGCAGCTAACGGGGGCACTGTGATGCGGGATCCAGAAGACCTGGTGGAGTGAAGACCTCAGACACCTGTGGGGGTCTCAGCACAGAGTCACGTGTTCCAGCTTCTCTGGTCCCTGGACGCTGCAGGGCTTCCCACCAGTGGGCAGGGTTGTGGGGCCTCGGATGCTGGCCCCACGGGACTCTGTCCTCACCTTGTTTTTCCCTGCTTTTAGCAAGTTTCAGGGATAACCCACTTGGATTCACTGTGGTGGTGGAGACCCTGCAGGAGCGTGATTGCTAACAGGGCGGGGCTGGCGGGTGAGTCGGCACCTGGGCGTGGCTCCTGCCCTGCCAGCCTGCTCTGAGCGGCCGGGGTGACAGCTCCCCGTGCTCGTCCTGCTGGTACAGCCGATCAGATTCGAATCCCCGGAAGCCGGAGCTGAGGCTCTTCCTGCCGTTTCCCTTCTGCTGCCTCTTCCCAGGAGGGTTTTGCTTGTTTGTTTTTATAACCAACTGGGCTTTTCTTCAACCAGAGTTTAATAACGCAGAATGGTAAAGGTGTGAGTAATATGGAATTCTACATGCCCTACAGCCTACAAAAATAAAAGCTACTTTTATGAAGACAAGGCAGGCAAGAAACTGGGTTGGATTTAAAGCTTCAAGGTCAGAGCAGGGAGGAGACAGAAACAGTGGCATTAGGTCACGTGGGAGTGGGCTGGCTTCCCAGCACGTCCCTCCAGCTCTGCTCGCGGGCGTCTGCCACCCTGCGGTCACCCTCTTCCCCCAGGAGGCAGGACAGTGGTGCGCATGCCTCTCGTCCCCCCAAGTCAGCGCATTGGATGGCCCTGATTTCACACTGTCAGATGAAGCCCCTCAGGGGGCTGAGAGTTTGGGGAGCTTTGCTCCTGAGGTCTGTGAGCCAGAGCATTTTGTTTATCTGGTGGCTCCCCTGGAATTTTTTAAATGTTATGTCAACAGTGTGTGAGGTGAGTTAAAACCACGATGTGTAGTTTCTGTCCGTACACACACCTGCACACACCAGAAGAAGGCTCATTCTTAGGAGGGGAAAGGGGACTTAAGATTCATCGGTAATGTTTCATTTTTTTTTTTCAGTAATTTTTTTCTTTTTACATGAAAGTAGAAACGTGTGCGGTGTAAAAGCCCTGTTGCGCCGCTGGGCTGGTAACCAGAGCGGCAGTCGCCTCTCCCTGCCTCTCTCTCTTTATGTTCTTGCCCCTTTTAGGTCTTAGCTCTCTTTAGCTCTTTCTTTTGACATTTGGTTCTGTGTATCGAACATGAGCTTCTACGGGTGCTTCTGATTGCTCTATTTAGAATATTATTTGTTGCCTTTCTCTTGACTCTACTGTTTGATCATTTCTGCTTTGTTTTTTCTGTGCTCACTTTCTGGGACTCCTGTTGTTCGAATGTTGGACCTTCTTGGGGAATCACCCAATTCCTAATTTTTTGGTCTCTTATTTTCTATTGCTGTCTCTTTGTTCAGCTTTCTGGAATATGTCCTCAGTGTTATCTTTCACACTTTTCAAAGAATTTTCCTTAGTTCTGCTCTCCTCCTTTCAATTTGAAGCACTCTCTCCTGCCACTTGTACGCACCTGTCTTATGCTCAGGCATGTTATGGGGGCACCGTTTCCTACCTCCCTGACGATTCTGGTCCCAGGTTTTCCCCACGACGTGTCTGTTCAGATTCCTGCACTGTGTCTGCTGCCTGTGAATTTCCCTTGTTTTGTTGGATTGGTTTCTTGCACAGAGCCGTTTCTCCCTGGCCTGGTGATTCATGGCAGCTCACCGGTACTTGAGAGAGGCCCCAAGATGCCGGCTGAAGCTTTGTGCAGGTGACACTTCCCGACTTGTGGTTCCTTGGGGTTGATCGTTCCTTGAGGACCTGCTCATTTTACTGCAAGTCTCTTGTTGTCAGCGTCTGTAGGTTTTTCCTCCTGGGCAGATGTTTTTCCTGGAGAGGAACCCTCCACTGCCCGCTTGTGGGGTGTGTCCAGTTACTGGGGGTGCCATACCATAATGGCACAGATGGGCTGGCTGTTTAACAGTAGACGTTTGTGTCCTCCCAGGCTGGAGGCTGGCAGCTGGAAGTGCACGGTCAAGGTGTTGGCAGGGTTGGCTCTCTTGGCTGTGTCCTCACGTGGTCTTTGTGCCTGTGTGCTGCATCCCTGGCATTTCTTCCTCTTCTGATAAGGACGCTGGTCCTGTCCATAGAACTCATCTCCTTAAAGGTCCTGTCTCCAGACACAGTCATACTTGGGGCTAGGGCTTCCACATGTGAATTTTGGGGGGATACAGTTGAATCCATGACGTAGGGTGTAAGCTGGCTGTCACTGTCCTGTGAGCCCAGGTTGGGGGCTGGGAGCCTTGAATGGAAATAGACTTTCACTTAATGCCCTTGTTTTCGGTGCCTCCTTCCACTTCCATCTTCAGCCAGAACCAGCCTGGTTCTTCCTCCCAAAGGTGCCTCTTGTTTCCTTGCGGGCTGGGGGGCATCGTGTGGTCCTGGGCTGGTGGCTGGGACACCTTTCACCACAGCGCCGGGCTGCAGGCTCACTGGCTCGCCCTCAGGGGAGCTGGTGCCCCTGTTCCCTCTCTGGTAATTCCTGAGCTCTGCAGACCCTGCCCCAACCCCCAGGCTTCGATAAGCTCGGCTTCCCTGCTCCACAGCCGGCACCCCTCAGGTCCGGCAGCCAGTGCTCTGACCTCGCTGGTCAGCAGCACTTTCTTTCTCCTCTTTGTCCTCGGGGGACTCTCCCTTTTTGTTCCTATATTGCCATTTCCACAGTGGGTCTGGGCAGGAATGGAGGAGAGTGACGTTTGGTGGGCCACGTCTAATCAGAAGTCTGCGGTGCCCGAGAATGGTGAGCTCGCACAAGGTGGCCATGGGGACTCCTCACTCCACCCTTTTAACCTCTGTGACCTGAGACGGTGGTGTCGCAGGCGCGTGGCTTCATCACAGCACAGGATTCATGGGAGAACCTGTATACGTTTCACTTTTGGCAGAAAATCTTGTTGGTTTGCCTCCCAGGATGAGAGTTAAAGTTCATATCGCATTTGTGGGCTCATGTCCTCTGAATCCAGTGAAGGTGTTTGGTAGAAATTAGTGCCCCTGAGAGATAAGGACTCGTCAGTGTTGGCACAGCAGTGTCAGCTTCATTTTGGAGTGAATGGCTCCCAGAAAGAGTGACGGATCTTGTCTTCCCATCTTCTATAGTTTTTGAGACTCAAGTCGAAATTCTTTCCCCCTCTTCACGTGTATTTCCATGTGTTTGTCTTTATCCAATGGGAAATTCATCACCGCTGCTTCAAGCTGAGAGTCTGTTCTGCCTAAAACTCAGCGACACCCACCTCTCCCTGCTCCTTTCTCTTGTTTAAACTACTATTTTGACCTTAATACTGTGTCTTATCAACTATTAAATAATAAAGGAACCCAAGCGGGAATCTGCCTAATTACTTCCCTCAGCTTTTATGGGGAGCGCATGTGAACGGAGCAGAGCCCCCCGGGGTGGGTAGCCCTCCTGGTTTTATGTGCTCCGTCCTGTGATGGGCGTAATTAATGCCCGAGTCCATAAAGAGCCGCGCTGTGCACCTCATAAAACTTGGAGGAGGCGTAAAAGCCCCCTCGTGCCACTGGTCGTCATGGTTACCGTTTGGGGAGCACTTTATTATGGATTCCCAGCCCCGTCCTTTCCTTACCAGGTGATCAGCAAAGATTTGTGGTCTCTGTGTGCCCCCCCCCCCCCCCACCGTTAGATGCCTGGGCCTGGCTGGAGGTCGGACACGGGGACTTGGGGTAGTTTGCTGCGTGGTCATGGGGCCATCGGGCGAATCAGGCCAGATGAGTTAATGACAACCAGTATTAGATCCCAGGTTGGTGACAAACCAGAACTGGCCGATGGTGGTAGACACTGGGTGGAGGCTGTGGGGCTGCGGGAGGTGAAGGTGCGCCCTGCACTGCGGTGCCTGAAGGGCCTTCCCTCAGAGACCGACGGCCCTGGTGGACCCCCGGCCAGGGCAAAGGGAAGCCAGTGTCCCCTGCACCGGGAAGCTGATTCTAACGGCCCGAGATTCCCTGTGGGGGGACAGTCCCTTGTGCAGGGAAGAGGGCTGGGCCCAGTGCACTTCTGGGAATGCCAGGGAGGCGCTCTCAGGCCTCGGGGGAGACCTCACCCCTCCCACCCCCTGGAAATCCTGACCTTCTGGTGCCTCCCCCGCACCATCCGGTCTCCTCCCTTTCCCTCACTCACCACCTGCTCTCTCTGCCAGCCTCCTCCCCGGGTCTCTCCAGTGGGTTAAAACAACACGTATTGATCTCTTACAGTTCTAGAGGCCAGCAGTCTGCAGGCGGCTTTACTGGGCTGACACCAGTGCTGGCAGGCCCCTCCCTGCCCCAGAGGCGCGAGGGGGGAACCTGCTCCAGCCTCAGGGGCGCGTTCCCTGTGGCTCGCCTTGTCTCGGGGTCCCTTCCTCCCTCTTCACAACCGGGGGCTCCAGTCAGTCATGTGCCTTCCTCCTTTGTCTCAATCTCCCCCTGCTGCCCTCCTGTAAGGACGCTTGTGATGGCATTTAGGGCCACCTCGCCATCCAGAATGACCTCCCCACCTGGAGATCCTTAACTTAGTCACGCCCGCAGAGTCTCTTTTGCCATATAAGGGAATAGTCCCAGGACACAGTGATTAGGACCTGGACATCTTTGGGGGCCATCATTCAGCTGTAGAAAGAGCCCCCGCTTGGGCAGTTTAGAGTGTCAGTTAAGCGCTGTGTTCTGCGTAACAAAGCACCCCAACACGTGGTCACTGAGAGCACCTGCACCTACAGGTCTGCTCTGGGCCAGGCGGGCTCGCTCGTGTGTCTGGCGTCTGCTGGGTGGGTTGGTCTAGTAGGATGGGCTCAGCTGGGATGGCCTGCCCCTCCTCTGACTGTATCTGACGCCCCTCAGCTTGCTCGCCCCCACGTCCGCATGTCCTTGGTCTCATGGTGACTGCGGAGAAGCAGGGAGGAAGCAGTAACGCACGAGCCCTTCCAGAGCCTCTTCCTGATACCGAGTTTGCTCCATCAAAGCGAGTCCCATGGCTGAGACTCAGCCGTGGAGGAGACCCCAGGGGTGCAGGGCAAAGCGGGGCTGCAGGGAGGCTCTGAATTGGGGTCGTCAGTCTAACCGGCCTCCCGCAGTGGACACTGGATTGGGGGCGTGGCTGTGCATGGCTCCCTGTGTGACTGTGGGCAAGCTCCTGTCCTCTCTGAGTCTACGTGTCCTCATTTCTTTATTTTTTATTTTTTATTGAAGTATCGCCAGTTACGATGTGTCCGTTTCCCGTGTACAGCATAGTGATTTAGTCATTCGTGTACATACGTGTCCTGATTCTTTAAATGGGACTCTCAGTGCGTGTGACTGGGGACTTGTGAGGATAATGTGAAGTAATGCAGAGAATGCTCAGCGAAATGCTGGAAACACGGACAAAAGCAAATCAGTATTAGCTACTATTATCTCCCTAGGTGGTGGTTACTGTTTTTATTCGGGGTCACCATCGAAGTCGTCCCGCCATCCCAGCTCCTCGTGGTGGCAGAGGGCACGTCAGAGTCAGCACTCGGGAAGCGTTTGCCTGGAAACTTCCACGCGACCCAAACTCGAGCAGAAGGGAAGGACGGTTAGCCCACGGAGCTGCTTAGATGTGTTTGTGCAGCTCTGAAGAGGCATGCGTGTGCTTTGTCTTTAAATTGAGATTTAATTTTGTTCTTTTATGCTTCAAAGGGGAATTAGTGTGATTTTAATAGCAAATTTGTAATTGGCTTTAACTATTATTTATTGAAAGTGATTACGTTTCATGTTGACATCTAAAGTGGAAAGGCGTGAAGCCACTCGGTGGCAGAGCCGTGGTGCTTCAGCTGCGTTCCTGATCCTGTGCAAGCCAGTGTCACTTGGAGAAAACGGGGGAGGTGTCATTAAGTTGGAAGCTGCCCAGGGTTTAAATGCACAGAACAAAAACCTGTGGATAATGAAGGTTTTTGAACTTCAATCTAGCATTAAATTACTGTGATGAAATATCCAAAATAAAGAGGCTTTTTGAATTCTGTTGTCTCTACACTCAGAGAAAAGTAGAATGAATATGCATGAAGCTGATGAGGGGGAGCCATGTAAGGCTTTTTAATTCCAAACTGCTAAGTGTTTTCAAAATAATGTTTCTGGAAAGTGGTTTCAGTTGAATGGTGCTGCTGCTGCTGGAAAGGCAGGAGCGGCCGCAGTGTGGACTTGCCTGTGGAGTCAGCTGGCCCTGACGTGTTGCTGAGGAGAAACTTCTGCCGTCTCATCCTCTCCCCCCTCGAGGGTCCTCCAGGCTTCCTAGAGAAAGCCTGAGGGTACTCGTTGATAACCTCAAGTCATGTTTGTTTCTGTGACATACGGGCTTGTGATGGTTTCCTAGAGAAATGCTTGAAAATACAAGTGCTTTCCCCAAATCCCCCAAGTCCAGGTTTTCCCATGTTTTTGCAGCCAAACGACAGTACACGGATGCTCACGGTCTCAGACACTGGGGTTCGCGGCTCTTGGGCTGATCCCTGGAGAAACAGGAGTCCTAATGTCAAGATGCTTTATTTTTAAAAAATGTTAAGTGTTGGCTATTTTTAATACAGTTACTCAGATTGTTTAAGTCTGGAAGGCCCGTAGCTGACGCTTCACATTGACCTCGGATAAGCTCGTGTAAAGCCCACCTGGGATGGGCTGCTTCCATTTTCCCCTAGTGTTTTTGGGGGGATGTAATTAAGATGTGTAACCTTGTGTAAGTTTCAGGTGCACAGCCTGCTGATCTGACGTGCTCACACATTGCAAAGATGATTGCCACCCTAGCTTTAGCTAGCACCTCCGTAATGTCACATAATTGCCACTTCTTTCTCTCTCTTTTTTTTTATAAAAGCCTTGTTGTTTCTCTTAAAAAATTTTTTTTTGCTAACTTTTTTTGGGGGGAGGAGATAATTAGGCTCATTTATTTACTTTAATGGAAGTACTGGGGTTGAACCCAGGACCTCAGGCATGCAAAGCCTGTGTTCTACCCGTGAGCTGTACCCTCCCCCCACCACTTCTTTTTGCTGGTGAAAACGTTTAAGATCCACTTTCTCAGCAGCTTTCAAGTACGTAACACAGTATCGCTAACTGCGGTTACCGTGCTGAGCATCAGCTCCGCAGCACTTACTCAGAGGTCTTACAACTGGAAGTTTGTCCCCTTTGACTGACCTAGTCCGTTCCTCCCCTGCGCCCCTCCAGCTCTGCTGACCACCATTTCACTGTTTCCATGAGTCTGGCTTTTCTTAGGTTTCACACATAAGTGGTGTTTTCCAGTGTTTGTCTTTCCCTGTCCGACTTATCATGGGCTGTTCCTTAACCTCTGAGCCTTGGTCTTTCTGACTGAGAAGTGGGAGGATGGTGCGCACCCCCGGGGTGTGCGCCGGCTGCTTGCACAGAGGCTGGTCTGTGGGCGGAGCTCTGATCAAGGGTGCCTGGCCTGGAGGCGCTTGGGAAATGCAGGTTCACCATGTTCTCTTCTCGGTCGGTCGCTGGATACTCGATTTTAGTTGACAGATGATTCCAATTCTACGTCAAATCCAACAACCCATTCGGATTTTCATTTTTTAACTTTAAACTCATTTTAAATAAAAGCAGAATGCATCTATTTTTCTAATGTTGAATACATGAAATCTCGTTTTCTAATAGATTTAGTAAAATGTTTTTGAACATGTTTTATGCTTGTATATGCCTTATAAGGACAACTGTTCTGTTAATTTTGTTGAAGCAAATTTAATCGGAGCCAACTGCACAATTTGTTGGAGCCCCTGCCCCTCGAGTCCCCCCCCCAGGTGCATCTCACACTACTTGGCTGTTTGCACGTGGGTTCCTCTCCCAGATCCTGACTGTGTCTTGTCTCTCTGTGTCTAACACAGTTTCTGTCACATAGAAATTACTGAGTACATGTTTGCTGAAAAACAAGCTAAAAATCTAATCCTTGAATGATGTGAGTTAACCACACAGACCCAGTCCGTCAGGCCATGCTTCCAGTATGGCGCACGTTCCAGAGGGACTGTGTTCAGGTTGCGTTTTCCTGACCTGAATGCTAAGGCGGAGTTTCAGGTGCAGGAAGGGGAAAGAAACAGGACTGGGCAGAGGGAGCTGACCTGCAGGCCGAGCCTTCCGGGCCGGGAGCTCTGGACGAACACCGCCCATCAGACCTGTCCTGCCTGGGGCCGACGTGGGGCTTTTACGCCCCCGCCTGCTCTGTCACTGGATACAGCTTTTCCAGGAAGGGCGAGCTGGTAAATGTTAACAATGGGGCTCTGTGGGGGAAAAGCCATGACTTGTAGCATTTGCCATTTTCCGTGGTGTAAATATTCCTCCCAGGGAAGTAATTTATAGCTGCCACCGTGGCTGTCACGGAACACAGGTTTGGGAAGAGATGCATGCAGTTGGTTCTCGTGAGCCAGAACTCAGGCTGTGCGCCAGGGGATGGCAGGCCCTCAGGTGGGGTGGCCCCCTGCGGCAGGCGGGCTCTGGTGGGCAGGCACCTGCACCTCCGTCTCCACCCTGGGTCCGCCAGCCCTCTTCTGGAGGCGGGTCAGGTGCCATATCTCACGGCTCCACAATTTATCTTTTGCATAGCTTGGATTCCAGGAAGGATGAGTGGAGCAGGGTCAGGGGCTGACGGTGGCCGATCCCTGTCAGTAGGGCCCCCAGGACGAGGCTTCTTTGTGCTGTTTGAAGATTTCCAGAACCAGCCAGTGCACTGAAACGTGAGAAAGTACTTAGAAATCCAGCCCACTTGCCATTTGCAGTGACGTGCCTGCTGGCCCGTGAAGCTGACGGCTGGTGGCATCTCTTGTCCGCATGCCCCATCCAGAAACCCAAGGAACCCCCAGAAGCCCAGCACCCCTCCCCCAGTCAGGACCATCACTTACAGTCCCACCCAGGTCAGAAGTGTGGGTCACGGGGACCCCCACAGAGGGACCCGAAGTGGAGAGGTTCAGGAGGGATCTGTGAGGTGTGGACAGTTGATACCTAATGAAAGCTATGCAGAGTGAATGCACTTGACAGAGACCCGCGTTTCATAATAAATGGTGAAAATGATTTGTACTTGGACTTGAGAAAATAACTAACATTAGCAAATTTTAAGCTTATATTCAACAAAATTTAAGTTATGATTGCAACCATTTGCTAGGGCTTAGAATCAACAATCATTTACTATTATCTCTGGTAAAATTTTTCCAGTAGAATTTTTGATAACACACACGGGAATCCTTTACTTCACACGTGATGTGTGAAACACTCAGAGAGAGGCTCGTATTTGCACAAACACAAGGGCTTCCTCACTCCCAAAGCTAAGTCAGAGATTTACGCAGGCAACAGGTATAAACCTGTCCAGAGAAATGAGTTCCCTATTTATCTGAATGTGTGCTTCCGTTGATTTCCTATACTATTTCATTTTTAGCGGTGATGACTTAGAGCATGAAGCCACCTGGTGGCCCCAGGACGTGACGCGGGCTTGCTGAGATGGGGAGATTTTGGTGCCCATCCTGAGAGTGGTGGGGGGAGGCAGGGCCAGAAGGGAGTGACCACCTTGAGCTGGTCCCTGTCTGGGCTGTGTGGCCAAGCTTGGTGGGGGCTCTTCTTGCCCCCCTTGGGTTCTCAGGGCTGATTTGGGTTCTGGGTGGTGGAAGCAGCCGTGGCCTCATTTACTGTCACACGATGAGGCAGACTCTGCAGGAGTCTGGCTGGAAGCCCTCACCACGTGCCTTTCATGCCCCAAACTCCAGTTATGAGACCTGCATCCCTTGACCTGAGGGCTTTCTCTGCAGCCTGAGCCCACTTGGCCTGGGCCCAAGCCCCATCCCAGGGAAGCTCTCAGCCAACCGCTGACCTCCGGGACATGGTGGATAAAACCCCAGGTCCCTCCCCTGCCAGGCGGGTTACTCTGAGCTCCGTGTTCTGCGTGGTCCTGGGCTCCCTCGTGGGACTAAGCACCATCTGCCCACAGTGTCACTTGCTCAGCAACACATTCCTGTTTGTCTTCCCTCTCATTCCCAGGTTCCCATTCCACTCCCCCACCCTGAGTCAGTGCTTCCTGGGGTCACGTCCCACATAAACGGCTGGCATTCAGATCTCTGCTGGCTTCTGGGTAAACCTGAACCAATCCATGGCGAGCCGTCCGTGTTTTAGGAGGGGCTGGCGCCAATTCAGAATGAGCCGTTTCGTTCGTCAGGGAGAAGCCCATCTGTGACACCTGAGACCAAAGCATCCCTCTGGAAAACTGCACCGCCGAGCCCTTCTGCGTCTTTGGCTAAGCCGGTGAGGAGAGCTGCCCCGACGCCAGGATAGTCCTGGAGTCCGCGCCGTGCCCGCTGGAGGCCTGGGGGTGGTTCTTCTCCATCGCGGAGGGGATGAGGAGGTGGGAGAGGCTGAGTGTCTTCGCGGGGCTGAGCATGAGGGGCCCTTGCTCATCCCCTGTCAGTGTGGAAATTCAGTGTCAAGACCCCCAACCCCACCAAAGCTGTGGCACCATGTGCTCTTTTGGTTACAACCCGCCTGGAGCACGTGGCCCAATGTCAGTGATCCGTCCTTTCATTCACCCCTCTGGCGCATCGCCGCCGGCCACTGGAGACTGTCCCCCAATCTCCAGGTAGTTTATCCTCCAAACTTGAGGATTTTCTACCAGTTCAAAATAATTTCTTACATGTTCTTGAAAACAGTTGGCAAAGAGTTTTTCCCAATAATGGAATAAAAATAGATCCATATTTAGAAAACCGTGCATCTTTGGATGTGAAAATTTGATCCATCTGGTGAGACACCAGTCACATTGTCTAGAATCTCACCTCGTATGTGACTTTTTTCTTTCAAAGGAGGCTTTTGGGGACCACACTGAATTTTCTCAAGAAACGTGATTGTTTTCTCCCTAAGAGCTTGGAAATACAAGAGCTTTTTTTTTGTATTTGGCAATAAATAAATAAATAAATAAATAGCCTTCTCTATCCTGTAGAGGAAGGAAAAAAACCCACCACTTACAAAACCTCTGGAAAAAGATTGAACTCAAGAAATCAGAATTCCAGGAAAAAGATTCTCCACACATGACCTGCCTACAAGGGTGTGTTGAACTTTTAAATGCAAATGTGCCGGAATCAATAGTTTTTTGAAAATGTATAGTGTGGTGGGTGAGTGCTGCCAATATGGCATAATTACCCGGCCCCCGGGAGCAGGAAGCCTTTTGATGAGAACCGACTTTGCCCGGATGAAAGGGGGCCCAGCTGCGAAGGGTTCACAGGGAGGCGCACTTTCGTATTCCTCCAGGAGGCTGCCGGGCTTGCCTGATGCCAGTGATCTTTCAACCAAAGGGCCCAGAAATCTTCTCCCTAGTAACCACAGAAAGTGGGCCATTACTAACCCGAAGAGTCACATCGATTTTAATTAATTTTACTTTGAATTCTCACTAGACTAAGCTTGAGAGTGGTCTGGGCTCAAGTACGTTTCTTTGCTATTGATGGATCGTTTGGACGGTCATTTGAAAGATGCATGTTTTCATGGGGGAAGCAGTGTTATTTTTAGATCACTCCAATTCAGCAGAACTTGAATGGCATAAAGAGATGTTAGTGAACTTGCGTCTTTGGGAGCTCATGATCAACTGCTTTGCGTTCTGTGTCTCATTCCCTTGAAGGAAGGATTCAGGGGAACCCTTGGTGTCTCTGTAGATACACCGGCCAGTGGAGGTGGAAGTTCAGACTCCTGGGAATGGTTTTCCCAACGTGATGTCTAATATCCCTTGGTCCTTGATGGACCAGGCTGACCCCTGGCATCATGGCCGGCTGTGACACTGCTGTGAGTCCACCACCCCACTCGGCGTGGCCCTTGGTGTGCGTGTGGATTTTGTGTGCTGTTGTCGTATCCTGTTTCCTGGGAACAAACATACATTCCTTTTTGCACAGAGAAAAGTACTCCCTGCGCTTCCTTGCTCTTCCCGTTTTCACATGACCTCTCGGCGATGGGTGGGTGAGAAGCATCTCAAAGACATTCTTCCTGCCGCTGCGTCCCTGAGCCCAGCTGTTTACCCACAACTTTCTGTCCTCTGAGCCTTCAAGCTCTTCTCTACTTTCATTTTAGTTACTAGAAAAGGGATTTTTAACGAACACGCTCTTTTTTCTCTAAATCCTGGGACTTTCAATTCAGTAGCTCCTTGTCTGTAACTTAGCCAGCTCTTGGCGAAAAGAGGTCAAATCACAGAGCCACAGAACTCCACCTTTTTGTCAGTAACAGAGTCCACATGTCTGGGTTTCTCCAGATTCCCCAAGGGAACCGTCTAAAGGCATTTCTTTGGAGCATTTCCCCAGAAACTAGATCTGGGAGCCACAGCTCCTGTGGGCGTTTCCTGGGGCTGCTGTGACTGATCCCTGCACACGGGGTGGCTTAAAACAACGGAAATGTGTTCTGTGACAATTCAGAAGGCCGGACGTCCAAAGTCAAGGTGTCAGCGTGCTGTGCGCCACAGAGGCTCTAAGCAGGGTGGGGTCCTGGCCGCGTCTTCCAGCTTCTGGGGCATCTTCTGACTCGCAGGCGCATCATTGTAGGCTCTGCCTTCCCTGCTCATGTGGCCTTCTTCCTTCTGTGCCTGGGTCGCCGCTGTGTCTTGTAGAGCGGCACCTACCCTGGGTTATGGCCGCCCTAAATCCAGGGTGATCTCACCTTGAGATCCTTAAATCTTTACCTCTGCCAAGATCCTTTTTCTAGATAAGGTCACATCCCCAGGTCCCAGGGTTTAGGACATGGGTACCTCTTCTTGGGGCCACAGTTTGACCCTCGCTACCTCTTTCGTGTTTTAGGACTCCAGCGTACAAAGCGAACTCTTTCTCTGGTGTTGCGGGCTACCCTGCAGCTTCCTTGGTCTATAACTGCTCCGGACTGGATTTAGTGCTTTTGGGGGAATTGACCTTAAACTGGGTTTCTCATGCAACTGTTTGCTCTGCTGAAGCCCTCTCCTCCATTTCATAAACAAGGCTTTTAATCTCTGGTCCATATTTAATAGACTAATTTTGTTTTTAAAGTAGACCTTCTCCAAACTTGAAAGTAACCCATACACGAAGGCGGGACAGCACGCAACACCTCTACCGATACGTTCCAGCTGACCTTGCAAATATTTGAACAGAGAAACAAAGACAGCTAGAAAGTGTCTGGATTAGAACTAGAAATATGAGTTTGAACATTGAGATGAAATTCCTTTTATAGGTGGGAAGCTAACATTTACCTTAAGTGGCAAGGATGAGTGAACCATGAGAAATGTTCACTTGGGCTTGATGAGGGGCTGGGCATTGGCCTTCCTCCTTCTGGGTACACGTTCTTTTGTTGGTCGTAACTTCGGGATTCAGACAGGGACTGCTTTCTCCTGCTCTGTGAAGGGCAGACCCCCAGCCTAGTGGGGCGAGTCCTTGACCCCGTCCAGCCAGCAGAGAGCCGGGACGCACACCCGGGTACTGGCGCCCCTGCACCTTCCCAAGACGCAGCACCCGTGGCGGAGGGCTCTGCGCTCAGACGTGGGCGGTGAGCTGTCTGCGCTCCCCGGTCTGGCCAAACCATCAGATGGGTGCGTGGTGGGGGCCACCTTTGGCTCTCATCCCCTGAACCGGGCTGGGGGCAGAGAGAGCCTCTGTTCAGCCTCAGAGAGGGGAGGGTGGCGGGCCGAGCTCCGGACCTGGGGAGAAATTGGCTGCCTTGAAAGACAATCTGATTTAAATTCAGAGATTCTCCCAGTTTACACTCATTAAGAAGAAGTGCAACTCCACACAGGACTGCTTGGTAAATTAGCACGTGAAGCACTGGGAAGACAAGCCAGCTAGATTATAACCCTTTGAAAGCCCCTAAATACCCACTGCAGGTGCACTGCCCCCCGCCGAGCCCCAGCTGCATCCTGACGGCCGGGCCCCTGCATGCCCGCCCGGGACTCGGGGTCTGAGAGGAGGCTGGCTGCCTTCCCGGCCTGTCCCCACTTTTCCTGCAGCCCTGCCAGCGGGGAGGGTGGGCTGGGCTTGAAGGGATGACGAAACGGAGGAAACTTAGCAGCGCTCCTCGAGGCCACGTCTCCAAGGCCAGCGCGTCCCCGGGGTCTGGCCCAAGGCCTGGGGCTGCCTGACCCACAGTGGCTCTGGCTGTGAGAGGGACAGGCCAGTCCGCCCGGCGGCCCCGCCATCTGTCAGGCAGCCGTGTGGAGCGGGGCTGTGGCAGGGCCGCCCTCTGGCCCTGCCTTCGGGGACACTGACTAGCGCCGGGGGAGGAGCAGCGGCCCTCAGACCCCTCCTCTTGCCTCTGAAGTGACACTGGCGCACTGGCAGTGGGGCCTTGGGCAGAACTTGCTGCGGGCCGTGTCCGAAGGAGGCTCATACGGTGCCGGAGGGGAGCCGTGCTGTCACGTGGGCTCACCCCAGAAGGGCTTGCGGGTGGGGCTCAGGGACCCTGGCTCTCCCTTCACAGCACAGCGCAGGCCTGAGCTCGGCCCCTCTCCCGCGCAGCACCGGGGCTCCTGGGCGCCGGCCTGGGCGCAGCCGGGACCACAGACCCAAGCTCACCTCTGCGGGGTGGAGGAGTGGCCTCTGGGTTTCCGTCTGAGCCAGGCTGACAGGACGTGGCTCAGTGTTGGGGACATCAGAAAACTCTGGGGCCCAGGCTGTGTCTGCCACCCACAGATGGAGGCAGAAATGAGCTGTTTTCTAGGTACTTTGGTGAAGAGAGGAAATGTTCTGAGCTAATTCTGGCGCCTGGAAGACGGGTGATTCATGAATCGGTCAGGTATCAGTAGGGTTGTGTGAAGGGTGAGACGAGTGGGACCCCGAAAGCCAAGTTCAGTTTCTGACATGAAATTTCTCTGTTGAAACCAACACGAGACAAGATCAGAGTCTGGCGGGCAGTCACTCTGCCGAGAAATGGGTGGGCTTCCCTGCCCCATCTGGACATTGTCTGCTCTAGGTGACGGACGAGCTGACTCAGACCAGCAGTGGAGGAGCTGCTGAGGCTCGGGTGTGGCGTGGCCCCCAGGGACCAGGCTGCGGTGGCCCACTTGTGGCCCTCTCCTGGCCTGGCCACCTTTCCAGGTCCCTCCTTAGGCGAGAAGGGACGTGCTCTGGCCACTTCCTCTTGCTCATCTTGCCTCCGGGGAAGGATCATGGAATCAGGTCTCCTGGGCCATGATCAGCCTGTCCTGTGTCCTGGGCTGATCCCTAAACCGGGTCCTGTGACCAGAGGAACGGGCTGCCCTGGTCGACGCCGCTCCGGAAGCTGGGTGGTCAGAGGGGTGCAGGCTGGGCATGGGGACAGCAGTGGGTCAGTCCTCTCCTCGTCCCACTGTGTCACCTGCCTTTCAGAATTCCTTTAACTCTATCTTTCTAGGTCCCTCTTCTTTTTTTCTAAAATCAGTACATTTTCATATCTGAAATTTCTGAATATTGTCATTTACAATGTCATGGCTTACAGCTGTAATTGCCAAAAGGGCTGCGGGCAAACGAGGATTTTTTTGGCTCGTGTAACTGAACACGTGGAGTGAGAATGTCCATGGCGAGTGCAGTGCCGTCCTGCTGTGGGGACCAGTGGCCCTGTTGCTGCTGTTTTGGGTGTGGAAGACTCTTTGCCCTGCACAGTCCTCACTCCCAGCTGCCCAATTGTGACCCTTTTCCTCCCCCAGTGTCCCGGGGGGAGTCACTGGGACCAGGGCTGAGGGAAGGGTGTGCTGAGCCTCGGCGAGGACCCTCCTCCCTGGGGAGGGGTTGGAGGTGTACCCCCACTGGTCAGAAAGCAGCCAGGGCCGGCACGCATTGGCCATGGCAAACGGGAATGGCCCACTGCTCAGCGGTTCTGGGCCAAACTCCTTGCCTGGTCACAACTCCTTGCCTGGTCACCGTTCCTGAAGGCCTAAGGGATCCGGAACCTGTCTGTGGTTTTCTGTGGCATCAGTTTCCTTTAAAGAAGGCATTGGTGTCAGCAGGCATCCTGGCAGTTTTGGACATAACCTTCACGTCTAGTGACCATCCTTCTATTCAGTGAGCGCTGCCCTAAAATGAAACCATGTAGAGCAGGATGGCAGAGTGATTAAGAATCATCTTCCCAGAATCGGGGAGCTGTTGCTCTTGTATCCTTTCCAGGTCCCTGGGGCTGGAGCCAGGAGGACTTTGGGGGCGTTCAGAATCCTGGGGGAGCTCTGTGTCTGAAACCTGAATGCAGGGGTTTTCAGAAGAGGCTGGTGCTGTGTAGGATGGCTGCTGGCTCGACCAACAGCCCCCCGAGCGGCAAGGGTACTCTCCCGTGTCTTCTTCTCACAGCTGTTTTCTTTAAGCTTTTATGATTGGGATGCATTTTGAATTAATTTTTGTGCACGGCGAGTGCCAAGGGTGGAGGGCTTTAGTTTCGTACGACTGGTTGTTCCAGCACCGTGTGCGGTGAAGATGCTCCTTGTCCCATGAGATCGCGTCTGTGCCTTTGCGGAGCCTGCTCTGGCTCCCTCTGTCCTGCTCTGTGGCTGTATTCGTTGCTATTTTACGCCGTTGTCACACTGCCTTGATTACTGTTGCTGTGTAGTAAGCATTGGAGTCGGGTAGTAAGCGTGCCAGCATCATTCTTCGTTTCTAAGATCGTTCTGGCATTTTCAGGCACTTTGCATTTCCATACAAATTTTAGAACCAGCTTGTGAATTTCTGCATAAAAGCCAGCTGTGCCTTTTGATTGGGATTATGTTAAATTTACAGAGAAATTTTGGGGCAATTGACATCTTAACAAGACTGAGTCTTCAGAGCCATGAACTCGGGATGTCTCTTCATTTGGTTAGGTCTTTTTTAATGTCTCAGTAATGCTCTGTGGTTTGTAGTGATGTATTGCATGTACTTAGTGAATTTATTACTAAGTCTTTTGCTTTTTGATGCTATTGCAAAAGGAATTAAAAAAATTTCATTTTCCAATTGTTTGTTACTAGGATATAAAATTATAGCCTGTTGTTGAATTTTAAATATGTGTTCTGTGACCTTGCCGATTCATTTACTGGTTCTAACAGTGTCATACATTCCTTAGATTTCCTGTGTAAGCAGTGGGGTTTTATGCACATGGGCGGTTTCACTTCTCCTTTTCTAATCCCTGTGCTGTTTATTTGCTTTTTCTTGTCTGATTACAAAGGCCGGGACGTTAGTATAATACTGAGTGTCAATACCCAGAGCAGACGTCATTGCGTTATTCCTCCCCCTGGCGGGAAGCATTCAGTCTTTCAACATTCAGTGTGACTTTGGCTTTTTTTTTTGTTTTTTGATAGATCCTTTAGCAGGTTGAACATGTTCCTTTCTAATCCTCCTTTGCTGAGATTTTAAAAATGGTTGTAGAATTTTGTCAAATGATGAAATGCTTTTGTCTGTGTCTGTTGAAATAATCGTATGATTTTCTTTTATTCTATTAATAATGAACGTATTTATTGCTTTTCTAACGTTAAAACCCCCATGCATCCCTGGGGTAACTCTCGCCTGGCCGTGTGGTGCCGTCCTCTTTATGTTTGCTAGCACTTTGTTGGGGACGCACGCACGTCCCACGAGGTGTGCGTTTCTGTCTCTTCCTTGGCCGCAGTGCGCTCTCCGGGTTACTGTGCTAGAGCCCTGCTGGCCTCGTGTGGTGGAGTGGCGGACGTCCCCTCCCCCTCTGCCTCGATCGTCTGGAGGAGTTTGTGCAAGAATGGTGTTGTTCTCTTTTTTTAACATATGTCGGGCTATTCCGATTTTCCGATTTATCCGTGTCGAAGTTGGCAAGCTGCGCGTTTTTCGTGGAATCTGTCCATTTCATCCAAGTTGCCAGGCTTGTCGGCAAACAGCTTTCAGCTACTCCTGTGTTTCCCTTTTGAGATCTGCAGGTTCTCCGCAACTGCTCTGCCTTCATCCCTGACACCGACGCTTCGTCTTTCCTGTCTTTTCAGCTGGGACAGCGGGGGACTTAAGGATGTTGCAGATCCTGTTTTCTGTTTCACTGATTCGTCGTGTCTTCATAATTTCCTGCCTTCTGTTTACCGTGGTTTTACTTTGCTCTTCCTTTGCTAGGTTCTTGGGTTGCACACTCATTCATGAATTTTTCAGCTGCTTTTTGTAATATAAACATTTGAAGTCACAAACTGCTCTCTCAGCACATTCCACAAATTGTATTAGTTGTCTTTTCATCATCACTCAGTGTGAATATTTTCTAAATGTCCCTCGTGTTCGTGTCTTCTACGTGACAGGGGTTCTTTAGGAGTACGTTGTTTAATTTTTACACATTAACGGCTTTTCGACGTGTCTCATCATTGTTACTTTCCAGTTTAATTCCACTTTGGTCAGAGAACACACCATACGATTTCACTCCTTTTATATTCAAGAAGTCTTGTTTTCCTGGCCTGCCTGGTGTGTCCTGGTGAACGTGCTTGGAGCACTTGCACAGTGTGTGTGTTTCGCCGTCTTTGGTTGTCGTAGAGAGTGAATCTATAGCTTTGCTCATTTTAAATTTATTCTGTGAATTCATGAGGGCAGGACGTTAAACTCTTCAACAGCGCTTGTGGAATTGTCTGTCCTGTTAATTCTGTCCGTCGTTGCCGCGTGGAGTGTGACATCCTGTTAGGCATATGCGTATTCATGATTGTTTTGCGTTTCCTGTTTCTTCATGTATCTTGCAGGTTTGGGTTATGTCCTATACCTTGTGAGTGAGAGGGCACTGAGACTCAGGACTGTGTCCTGTGCCTCCAGAGAGGACTTGCTTTCTTTGTCAGGCAGGCGGTGTATGTGGCTGCATTCACGCTTCCAGTCCTGTCTCTGGTGGTGGGAACAGCTCGTGCCCAGGCTCCGTCCCTGCCCCTCAGCGGGTCTGTGCCGTTCGGCCGTCAGCCGGAGGTTCGGTGGAGCGTGTACACACGACCCCGTCCCCCTGCCCGTCTCCTCTCCAGCGTTTCCGTTCATCCCCCGGTGGGTGTGGTTGCCCCACACTCTGTCCTCTGGTTCTTTAAGCCAGAAAGACGGAGGATTCCTTCTTGACGTTTAGCTGCCCTGAGTGCCGCAGGTTTGAACCTGCTCTTAGACTGAAAATCATAAAAATGGGAGCCTCACCCCTTGCTGGTTCCTTTTTCCAAATGTCTACTCCCCAGCAGGGTTTACCTGCTTTTTACCTCTTCAGGGCCTTCAGATTTAAAAATAATCCGGTCCGAAGTTTTTAGTTGTTGTGTGTGGGAGGGTTGGTCCCATAGGAGGTGTTTGTGTGTAACCAGAAGTAGAATCATCCATTTTCTTTTTATTTTCCAAAATTTTGTTGCTGTTGACATCTGAACTTAGATTCTGTCCGTAGGAACCTAGGTTGTTTTTCTCCTTTGGGTATTATTTTAATTTTTTTTTTTTAGTAGCAGCTATAAATGCATTCATTCAAGCGTCCACATCTAGAGTCTAGAGTATTTTCTCTGTTCTGAACAATTTCCAGAAACACCCTGGGCCACAGGGCGTACACACTCCGCGGCCTGTGGTGGGTGTTCACTTGTCCTCGGTTACGTTTTCACCCCTGCGCTCCCTCCAGCAGTGAAGACCTGTCTGCAGAGGGGCTGGGCTCGCTTCCCCTCACTCTCCCCGGTAGGGGAAGGGCTCACGGTTCTGCCCAGGCTGCACCGGGACCAGAGGGTGCCTGGCAGAATGCCCAGAAGGAGGGCTCTGCCAGCCCGAGACACAGGTTAGAGTCCCCGCCTTTCTTGGTTGATCTGAGTCTGTACATCCCTGGGAAGAGTTAAGTCTCTCATTGGGTGGGTTTGCATTTTTATAATCTCTGCCTCTGCTCCTGTAATCAACTTGCCCCGAGTTAGGGCTGTGGGTTTATGGTGCAGTTAATTCCCAGCCAGTTAGAGAATGAAGTAGTCGAGAGACAGGAAAGCATTGGAAGGCCTTATACCAGGTGCTGTTTGAATCGACCTGGAGACCCCCTGGAATAGTCAGGTCGGTTCTCAGGGGAGGACATGAACCAGCAGCTCCTGGGTTGATCCGGGGAGAAGCTGGTGGCCTGACGACGTCACTGACCTCGCTGTGCCCCCGCTCGCCCGGGCTCCCTCTCGGTAAGCGCATCAGAGCCCCTCAGGGCCCAGTCACTGCCTTCTTCTTCCCTTGTCTGCCCTTTGGCTGCCCTGTGACACTCCTGTGGATGTGATGTCTCAGCTGCCCTTGAGATGCCGAATTGCGGGAAGCGGATGCCCAGGACACAAGGTGCCCTGGAGGGAACGTCAGTGCTGACCTGGCAGGGAACAGCCACGATCCTGGGAGGGCTCCCTTGGCTGGCGGAAGGCTGAGGCTTCAAGAAGGGAGGCACCTGAGACTTGAATTGTGATTTCAAGGGGGAGGGTCCTCCTTCCTGCTCTCCAACTCGGGGTGGTCAGGACACACAGGTCTGTCTCCACTTACAGTGGGGTCACCTCCTGATAGACTCATCGGAAGATGAAAAGCCCCTAAGTCGAAAAGCATGTAACGTACCTCCCCTACGGAACATCACAGCTCAGCCAGCCTCCCTTAAACGTGCCCAGAACACTTACGTTAGCTGGGCGAGACGCAGCCTCTTAGGACAAGGTGTGGACTGTCTCAGTAGTTTACCGGGTGCTGTACTGAGAGTGAGAAACACAGCGGCGCTCTGGGTGGAGCGTGGTTGGAAGTGTGTTGGGGGTTCACCCTCGTGATCGCAGGGCTGACGGGGCTCTGTGGCTGCTGCCCCTCCCCGCATCCCGAGAGGATGGGACCCCGCGCCGCTGGCCCCTGGAAAGATCAGATTCAACACTGAAAGTGTGGTTCCTGCTGTATGCAGGTCACTTCCACACCATCATAAAGTTGGAAAACCAGCAGTCAAACCCGCGTAAGTCGGGGACCGTCGTGGGTGGAGCCGAGCTCCCGGAGAGAACAGCATGTTCATCTGCTGGCGTTACTGTCTTCACGGGAGGGTGAATGTCTTGCTCAGACTTTTGGGCTTCGTTAAGGAGGTGGTTTAGAACCCACCTAGGTCTAACGTTCACTTTGATCTCTCAAGGGCTGTCTTATCTGACAGTGCAGAGCTGGCAGGGTGGCCTTGCCCCGCCTGCACTCAGCACTGTCACCACGGAGTGGACGGCGGGGCATTCTGTGGGCCTCGCCCTCCAGGCTGAGATGTCTGAGCTGACGGCACTGCCTCCCAGGGCGCTGTGCTCACGTTGGATCTGAGGGCCTCTGAGACCCACGTCATTTTCTCGATTTCTGTGCTGGTGTGACAGGGATGAAGCTCGTTTTGGGGAAAGTTGGAGGCAGATAGAGCTGAGTGGTAAGACACCATTAGGAACCATTTATAATTTTCGTTGAGTATCGAATTTCAGAGATGGTTCGGCCCTGGCTGAGTTCCAGGCAGAGCACCCCCCCACCCCACGCTGGTTTTCCATGGGCCTCCCCTGTTTCTAGGCCTCGTTTCCCAGTTACATGATGGACTAGAAAAAACTCACAGTGGGAGGGTGGGCTTTCTTTTCCAGGCGAGGCTTGGGAACGTGGGCTGCAGGAGAAGCTTCTGCTCCTGCAAGTGCAGAGACAGGGAGGATTTTGAAGCCAAAGACGACGCTTGCTGTAGTGGGGTGAAAAGTGTCCCCCAGAGGCTTTTCCAGGTCCTGACCCCGGTACTCGGGAATTTGACCTTATTTGGAAATAGGGTCTTTGCAGATGTGATCATGGTGAGGATCTCAAGGTGAGGTCACCCTGGATTAGGGGTGTCTAAACCCAACGATGGGTGTCCTTAGATCGACAGAAATAGAAAGGACACACAGAGACATAAGGGGAAGCCACATGAAGGCAGAAACAGAGACTGGGGTGATGCGGTCACCTGGGGCCACCAGGAGCAGGACAAGGGCTCTTTGAGCCCCTGGACGGTATGCAGCCCTGCCGACACCTTGATGCCAGACTTCTGGCCTCCAGAACCGGGAGAATATGTTTCTGTTAAGTCACCCAGTTTGTCGTAAACTCCCACCCGCCCCACCCCTCCTCCAGATGCCACCCTCCGCCCTCTGCAGTGATTTCTCCTACCAGCCTTACTCTGTCCTTCGTGTCGGCCGCTCTGCCCTGCTGGCCTGTGGTCCCCTGGCTGGTCTTTTCAGCTGTCCTTACAGCTATAGTCCCAACTTTTCAGATGTTTCCTCCGTGTTCACTAGCGGAGAGAGTGTGTTTACTACCAGGGTGTCAAGTCTTTGCCAAGTGCCCATCAGTTGGCCTTGCTCCTTTGACATTTTTACAGCCCTTACTCCTAAGGAATTGGGTACCAATCACCCTCTGCAGTTTGGGTCAGAAGGAGGCCAGCAGCCACAGCCGAATGCCAGAGTGGGCTCGGGCCCAATGTTCTGCCTCAAGGAGAGAGCCTAGCTGAGATGGACACTGGTGGCTTTTGCTGCCCTGTGTCTGGTCCATAGTTCATCTGTGGGAGAAGGACCCCTTCCTAGCCCCCAACCGTGTAGCTGAGCCCAGGCACCTGGGTGAGGTTGGCAACCAGCCAGTGGGATGAAATTCTGACACTTCTATTTGAGCTGCTGGAGAAGGGGACTCTCTTCTTTCTGTAGAACCAAATGTAGAAGTACAGAGGGCGGGGCACTGCAGCCATTCTGTCATCATGAGGGGAAAGCCTCCTTAAGAATGGGGACGACACCTGGGCTGGGACTAGGGAGAGGCCAGCGAGGCACAAGGGTGCAGAATTTAAGGAGGTGTCACTCTCAGGGTGGTGCAAGTGCAGGTTGGCCCTGGACAGCACCATTGAAAGCAGAGCTGAGAGAGAGGAATACAAGAACTCCTGGTGACATTGTCTGAGCCCCTGGATCCAACTGTGCCTGAAGCTGTTGACCCCCGAGTTATTCAGTGTGTGAACCAGGACGTTTTCTTGTGCTCAAGCCAGTTTGACTTGGATTTTCTATCTCTTGCAGCCTTGCCCTTATAACATACGTGCCCCTGTGTTATTCCCCCCTGAGGTTGGGAGGGTGCTGTGGACCCCTCCCCAGAGTCTGCCTGAGAATCTTAATGTGGAAGTCCCAGCGTCAGATGTGAGTCTCCAAGGCCTCGGTCTCAGTGCCGTTCCTCCCTAAGGCCACTTCGTTTCCTGAAGCGGGCCTCCTGCTGGCCTTTGAAACCCCTGAACGCAAGGCGGGGACTATGCTGTGAGCTGGGCATATCCCAGGACCCTCGCTGTCCGTGAACAGTCAGTGGAAGGAACCCGGAGGTCACAGAGACAAGGCATCTGGTCCAGGGCTGCTGGTTTCATCCCAGAGATGCCTAAGGCGGACGCGATGACTGGTGGTTTCTAGGGAAATGTGTGTGATGATCTCAAGTCTGAGCCGGGCAGAAGGTCTGTGGTTACAAAATGAAACTCAGTTTTCAGAGAGCTGAGGAGGCTCCCTGCGCCCACCGTCATGAGTCTGCGCGGGAATCCAGGCGAGGATGCAGGGGCCCTGGCGCTGGTGCCCTGCTCACCCGGCCTCACTGCCTTCCTTGCTGTGAGCCTCTGGCCTCAGGCACCCCACCCAGATCATGCCAGGACTGGGTGGCCTCCGTGGGGACATTGTTTATAGTTTGTCCCTTCTCTTCTGCCCCTGCCCCCAAGACAGGCTTGCTTCTGAGCTCACAGCCTGTATATTTAAAATAAAAGGTTATGATGGGATAAACATGCAAGGACATTGATGAGCCATCCTGGATTGGAGAACTACAGAGAAAACCAGAATTCCCTGTGGTAGACGCAGTAACCCCTAAGGATGTCTGCATCTCGATCCCCAAAACCTATGGGGACCTTACATGGCAAAGGGGACTGCAAGTTTGACTAAATTAAGGCACTTGAGATGGGGAGATTATCCTGGGTTTTCTGGATGGGTCCAGTGTCCTCACAAGGGTCCTTATAAGAAGGAAGCAGGACACAGAGTTTGGTGGTGAGCAGAGGTCAGAGTGATGTTGGGCAGAGCCCAGGAACCAAGAATGCAGGTGGCCTCTCAAAGCTGGAAGGCCCAGGACATGGAATTTCCCCCAAAGCCTCCAGAAGATATGAGCTAATGGCTTGAGTTTAGGACTTCCGGCATCCAGAACTGTAAAAGAGTAAATCTGAGTTGTTTTAAGCCACTAGTTTCTATTCTGTTACAGCAGCCATGAGAGGCTCATACATTTGCCTCTGCCAGTTAGTGGGGATCCTGCGTGTGCCTGATAAATGCACGCTGGGTACCAGAGGTAACAAGTGATGCCCGTGGCACCAGGCTGGGCAGTGAGGTGCCTGCGATCCCCACCACAGTGTGACCTTGGAAGGCCACTGGGGATGACTCGCTGAAGGGGCCATGTGGGTCCCCAGGAGGAGGTCTCCACAGCCTGGCTCCTCTAGGCTGGAGGTGTCCACACCAGCAGCATCTCCCTCTCTGGATAAAGTGATCTCTGATGTTCGGCGAGGTGTTGCTGGATACGATATGACATTGCAATACAAGTGATTTCTGGGGCAGATTAAAAATAAGACAGGGAATCCCAGAGTGCAGTTGGAAACACCGAGGGCGGCATCCCAGCCTTTATGGTGTGAAATTCCACTTTCTCGCCTTGAGACTAACCCCACCTGTACCAACTTAAACTGGTACGATTTACTTCTGTGTTGCCCGCGCCTCCCTGAGAAGGAGGCTTCCTCTGCTGACACTCTTCCCCACCCCATATTTGTGGAAATCACAATAAACAGATTTTGTGCAATCTATTTATACAAAGCACTGAGTTTATTGCTCCCTGAGATGGAAACCTCCAGCGAGCACTTGCTTTGCTGGTCTGCTGAGTAGCACGTGGGGAAGATGTGTAGTTAATACGGTGTGAATCAGGGAGCTCACTTCCCATAATCGTTTTGTTATGGTCAATCAAAGCCTAATATCCTTTTTCATAGTATTTTCTGCTGTCCTAAATCTTCCCCCTGAAAAGCAGTAATGGGAAGGCCATCAGTGGGGCTCACGAGGAAATGATGGTGCTTAGAGCAGCACCGATGATGGGCCAGCAGCACTGCTGCCTCTTGGGGACACTGTGGCTGTTGGAATGCCCTGGGCAGCAGCCTGGTATTGGTCCCTGCCCGGCATGTTATTAATACTAAGATCAGCAATTTGGCTGCAGAGTAGGGCCGGCCAGCTCTGACGATCAGCCCTCGGACCTACACGCTTTCCCGGACTCTGGAACCATCTGCAGGATGGCATCTCGGTGTGGAGAGGAGAAGGGGGGCGAAGTGCTGACTGCAAGGGTTCTTCTGGGAGGGTGTGAGCATCACCCCTGGGGCTGCACCCTCCCCAATCATGGGGGATCCCCAGATCCGCAGGGTGTGGGGTTCACTTTCCTGCCATGAGAAGCCGAGGTTTGAGCGTCTGCACTGTGTTCCTTCCTTGCAGACGTTGTGTGGAAAAGGGAATTTCTAGGCATTGGCTCGGATAAGCTTGGAAGACTGGCGACATCACAAAGGACAGAGGTCACATTGGTCCCCTGCATAAGTCATCCAGGGTTGTCAGGGGACCACAGATTGAGTGGCTGAAACAGTAGAGATATACTTCCTCAGAGTTCTAAAGGTTGGAGGCCTGAGGTCCAGGGGTCATGGGGTTGGTTCCTCGTGGGGCCTCCCTCCCTGGTGTGTGGATGACTGTCTTCTTCTGTGTCATCACGTGTCTGTCCTGTGTGCATGGCCTTCCTGGTGTCTGTCCACATTTCCTCTTTTTCTAAGGACATTGGTTGGATTGGATCAGGGCCTACCCTATTCGGCCTCATTTTACTGTAATTACATTTTAAAAGGCACTGTGTCTAAATACAGTCCCACTCTACGTGCAGGGGGTTAGGACTTCGACACACAGGTCTTGGGAGACACGGTTCAGCCCTTTGCATCCATGTGTCTGTGGCTCTGTCCTGATAACACTGGGAAACACACCAGCTCAAGGCACTGTCTAGCATTTATTCATCATTCTGATGCCTGCTGGATGTGGTACCAGCCTGTGGGTGGGCTGGTTTGGGGCTGCAGGCCAGGCTCAGCTCTGCCCCATGTGTCTTGTCATTTTGGGATCAGTGACCGCTTGGACTCTGGTCAGAGCCTAGGCTGCACCAGCCTGTCTGGGTCACCTCCACCAGTTTCCATTGGCCAAAACGTGGCTCATGCCAAGAGTGTAGGATCTTTTTCAGAGTTACATATGCATATATAAACTGTGACCTTTTCATTTCTACTCTTTTTTTTCATCCTCTCTTAATTCAAATTTCAGCTAATCACTGGTCCCATTTTCTAGTTGGCCTGTTGTATTTTTCGCTGAAACGCTCCCTTTTTATGGTCCCTGATGTTACTCCCAGGGTGTGTGCTGTCATATGAGGGGCCTGCAGCAGCTCTAGCCTGTTTCACCACCACACATTTGTCTTCCGGGTGATGTGATGTGTCTCACCTTCCCTCTTAGCTGGCGTAATTCTCTAGGTGTAATAGACAAGTGATTATTGACGAGATGAAACGTATGAGCTGAAGCTGTCATTCACAGCGGCCGACTCCTCAGTTGTCATTAAAGGCTACAAAGTACATGATGGTGGATTTGAATTTTGTCGGCACCATGGGATTAGTACTCTGGGGGAGTTCAGGACTTGGGCTGCAGACATGTGCCAACAATTACACTTTTGTCGTTAACAGAAATGAATCTGTTCTGTTTTCAAGGGATGCAAGCTTTCTGCTCTATCCTCCTTCAGATTTAAGAATAAATCTTACACTGTGTGGTTTATCGTGTATTTCACGAGCCAGTGTTTGTTCTTCCTGAGAAAGCCTGGGTATTCAGATATCTTCTGGCTACTCAGTCGGAGTCACAGCTACTGGAATTTCATGGGCACTTAATTCAGTGGGGCCAAGCTCATCCCTGCGGTGCCCAAGGAGTGATCCCAGGCAGTGGCTTTGCTCATCTGCAGAACCGAGGTGGTGGCGTGGCGCACTCTGCCCCAGAACCTTGGTGGGGTGTGCAGGCGAGGAGCTGAGTCACAGCCCTACCCGCGGTGGAGTGTCTCCCAGCCATGTCTGACCAGTGGGGCTGGTGGAGCATCTGAAAGCTGTGTGGCCCAGCCACGCTGTGTCCTCATGTGAACTGAGCGGGCAGAGCTGAGCACATCCAGAGCAAAACCAGCTCCCGGTGTGGAGGGTTCTGAGCTATGCATAGGCAGGGGATTAATTCATAGCCAAAGCTGGGGGTCTCCCCAGCCCCTCTCAACTGGGGAGCCAGTTTGGGAGACTGAGGGTTACCCAGGGCGGCCCCTCCCTTTCCTGCTAGGCAGGGGAGATGGGATGGAGGTCTGTGCTCCCACTGTGGCTCTGGGTGCTGTCTGAGCAGAGGCAGAAGGTGTGCAGCCCAGCGGTGTTTTAGCAGAGAGAAGGGCAGGGAGCACTGGTAGTTCACAGAGAAAAGCCAGTGGACCTGTTCTGCCCAGGAACTTGGGAACCTAACCAGAGCACACAGGAAACTGTAGCCCATCCAACAGCCCTGCTTACAGTGGCCTTTGAACAGAAAGCACGGCACGTCTGCGGAGCTAAACCCGTGGCTTCACCCAACTAGGAAATTCAGTGCCTACCCTTGTCTGATTGGGGCCCCAAACAATACCTGTCTGGACTCGGGTCCTGTCCTGCTGCCCTGGAAGGGCAGGGAAGCTGATTCATTGCCAATTTACGGCTGGATCTAGTCCCCAGTCCCGGCCATCTAGGAAGCCTGACCAAAGAACTCAGGCACCCTCAGAGCCCTCCTACAGCCTCACTCACACAGGAAGCAAGACAGCAATTCTGTCCAACTGTTCCCAGTGAGACACCCACCATCCCCATCCTCAGAGCTCCAACAGTTGCCTTGCTCCCAAAACAGACCATCACAGCAGACGTTACACAGCCCCACCTGCACAAGTTATAAGCTGACACACCCAGAAACCCGGACTGAGCTGATGAGCGGAGTGAAGAACTGTCTCTGCCAGAGCAACCTGCAAGTCGGGAAGAGAGACTGATGATGCAGGTAACAACAAAAGAATCAAGGGCCACGAAAAATCAGGTAACTGTGACACCACCAAAGGAAACTGATAAAGCTCCCATAACTGACCATAAAGAAATGGGGATCTATGAACTGCGCAAGAATTCAGAGTAATCCTCTTAACAAAGTTTGGTGGACTAAAAGAACACACAGACAACTGAACAAAATAAGGAAAACAGTTCACAAACAAAACAAAAAGATTGACATAGCAATAGAAACCATAAAAACAAACGAACGAACGAACTGAAATCCTAGAGGTGAAAAATGATGATAACTGACCTGAAGAATTCAATAGAGAGTTTCAGAAGTAGACTCGACCGTGCAGGAGAAAGAATGTATGACCTGGAGGATAGAACAGTAGAAATTGCTTACGCAGTCAGAGTAGTGGCGACTTCCGCTCCTTTGTAGCCAGTAAATCAGAAGCACAGGGACAACCTGAACTTGCTGTTGGTGGCTGACGTGGCAGCCGGCTGGGAGGGCAGTCTTGTAGGACTGAGTCCTTAACCTGTGAGATCTGGTAGTGTCAGAAGTGAGTTGAATTGTAGGACGCCCAGTCGGTTTCATGGAGAATTGCCGGAATGTGTGGGGAAAACTCCCCGCCCCCTGCAACACTTTGGAACTGGGGGTCCAGACCACTTTTGCTTGCAGAACTGAACATGCTCTGACCATAGGACCCAACAGTCACACTCCTCAGTGTTTACTTAATCACCCTGTTTATGTCCAGAAAAACCTACACGTGGATGTTATAGCAGCGTTATGTGTGATGGCCGAAACGCGGAAGCAACCAACATGTCCTTCAGTAGGTGAATGGATTAATAAAGGGTGGTCCATCCAGACAATGGAATATTATTCAGTAATAAAAAGAGATGAATTTTCAAGTGGTGAAAAGATGTGGAGGAAATATAAATGCACGTTACTAGGTGAAAAAAAAGTCCATCTGAAAAGGCTACATATTGTGTGATTCCAGCTGTTGGATGGTCTGGAAAGGGCAAAACTGGAGACAGCATACAGATCAGTGGGGCTGAGGATGGCGAGCGGGAAGAGTGGGTGCAGCACAGAGGGTTTTTAGGGCAGTGAAGAGACCGCGTCGGACACCGTAATGATGGGTACGTGCCATTAGGCATTTGTCCAAACCCATAGAAGGTGCAACGCTGAGAGTGGCCGCTGATGTAAAACGTGGATGGTGGGTGACGGTGACGTGTCTGCGCAGGTTTCTTGGCTGCAGCATGTATACCACCTGGAGGGGGTTTGATAGTGGGGGCGGGTGGGCGTGTGTAGAGGCAGGGAAATCTCTGTGCCTTCCATTGGACTCTGCTGTGAACCCAAAACTGCTCTTAAAAACAAAGTTAATTACGAAAATTAAAGTCAGTTATATTAGCTTGGGTGCTGCAGAGGAAGAGTCAATAGGACGTGTGTGTGTTCACATAGAGAGGGAGAGAGGATGAGAGAGAGAGAGAGTTATTTTAAGGAACTTGCTGGTGTGGCGTTGGAGGTGGGCAAGTCTGAAATCTAGAGGGTCGGCCGGCAGGCTGGGGACCTGGGGAGAGGATGCTGCAGCTCAAGTCTGGAGGCCGTCTGGGGCAGGATTCCCTCTTCCTCAGGGAACCTCAGTCTTTGTCTCTCAAGGCCTTCAACTGATGGGATGAGGCCCACTACACAAAGGAGATCGATCTGATCTACTCAAAGTCTACCGATTTAAATGTTAGCGTCATCTTAAAAACACCTTCGCAGGGGCTCAGGTTGGTGTTTGACCTACTATCTGGGTACTCTTGCCTAGCCATGTTGACCACTGGAGCAATCCTCAAATATGATGTCATCTCCCAGTTGTGGCTTGAGTTCAGAAAGTAAGGAAGTTACCTTTGCATATTTTTCCAAATGAGAACTTCATTTTTCTGATCATAAAGATAACAATACACCCTCATGTATTTAACAGTGAAACTCAGTAAAGAACAGAGAGGGAAGAGAAGGAAAAAGCCTCTCTCATACCTCTGTCTGGAAGAGCCGGTATTCACATCTCTTCTGAGCAAACAGGCACACCTGCGTGCATGCACCCCCCCAGCACTTTTATAGAAACAAGGTGATGTTGCACGAGCTGTCTCCTCTGTGTTTACTTGGCAGCATCCCCAGCCTGCGTGAAAGGGTGTTGGTATGTATCATTCTTACTAATGGCTGCGTCGGTTTCCACTGAGTCAATGTATCATCACTGATGTAACCACCCACGTAATTATGGGTGTTTAGGTTGGTTCACTGAGGTTTGAATATTTATTTTGCACAGTTGTCTAATAATCTGCGTGGAACAAATTCCCCGGAAAGGAACATCTGTGTGCAAGGGTCAGTGTGTTAGATTCGGATTCCTGTTGCGCCGCTGGCCTGGGGTGTGGTTGCCTTGACTTACAGTCCGGCTGGCAGCGGACTTGAAATGTTTGCCAGTGTGATACACGGGGATGGACAGCCATGGTTGTTCTTGGACTCGAGTCCTTGAAATATATCTGTCATTTCCTCGTGATTCTGAACCCACCTCCTCTGTCCTGCAGACTGTCATGCGTAGAACAGAAGAGAGACGAATGATGTTCCTTTTTTAGAATAAAGGAAGGGCGCCCATCACGTACTCACTGTTTTATGTCCAGAAGCACAGGACTAACGGGTGACGTGGGTCCCGGGAAGGGAGGTGTAGAGAAAACTGCGGGGTCGGCGTCTTTAATTGTCAACACCAAGGTGCTGGAAATCACCGCAGAAGTAAACGCCGGATGATTTAACACTCCCTCTCCGATCCAGACTGCGTCTGCGAAGTGGAGCGAAGGGGTATGAAGGGCGGCCAGCAGTGGATCGTGATGAAAAATGGGTGGAAGAGATACACGATTGCTCAGTCCCAGGAGCACGGGGAGGCCATGGATGGAAAGAGCTGAAGGCATTTAATTTAAAAAGAAGTCTCCTTGCCAGTTGTCGAGCCCCCGTAAGGAGGGAGTGTGTCGTGCACCAGGTGGAGGGCTGCTTTCCAGGTGCGAACCTCCTGTTGGCACATTTCCTTCCTCTGATCTTCCCGGCCTGCGTCCTCGTGGGTGCGGCCCCTCTGCAGTGAGGAGGAGCAGGGGGAGGCCCGCCGGGGCCACGCTGCCAGCTCCACACGGGCCTGGGTCACCTGGACCCGCCGCTCCCCTGACCAGTGCGGAGGGACCTCACAAAACCCCGAGGCCTCGCTCACTCCTTGCCCTCGGTGCTTGATTTTAATTTTAATTTTTTATCTTTATTGAGGTATAGTGATGTACAATATTATGTAAGTTACAAGTGTACGACATGGAGTTTCACAATTTTTAAAGGTTATACTCCATTTATAGTTATTACAAGGTGTTGGCCGTGTCCCTGTGCTGTGCAGGGTGCTCTTGTAGCTTGTTTTATACTCAGCAGTTTGCACCTCTAAGTCCCATACCCCTGTCTCCCCCTGCCCCTTCCCTCTGCCCACTGGTAACCACTAGCTTGTTCTGTATGTCTGTATCTGTTTCCTTTTTGTTATAGTCACTAGTTTGCTTTATTTTTAAAACTCCACATATAAGCAATATCATACAGTATTTGTCTTCTTCTGTCTGACTTGCTTCACTAAGCCTAATACCCTTCAAGTCTATTCATGTTGTTGCAGATGGCAAAATTTTGTTCTTCTTTTTAATGGCTGAGTAGTATTCCATCGTATAAATACACCACCTCTTCTATATCCAGTCATCTGTGGATGGACACTTAAGTTCACTCCGTATCTTGGCAATTGTAAATAATGCTGCTGTGAACATTGGGGTGCATGTATCTTTTTGAATTAGTGTTTTGGGGTTTTTTTTTGGATGTATGCCGAGGAGTGGAATTGCTGGGTCATATGGTAGTTCTATTTTTAGCCTTTTGAGGAACCTTTGTACTGTTTTCCACAGTGGCTGCTCCAGTTTACATTCCCACTAGCCATGTACGAGGGCTCCGTCTTCCCCACGCCCTCGCCAGCATTTGCTGGTTGTGGTCTTTTTGATGATAGCCATTGTGACAGGTGTGAAGTGATACCTCACTGTGGTTTTAATTTGCTTTTCTCTGGTGATTAACGATGCTGAGCCTCTTCCCCCGTGCCTGATGGCCATCTGTATGTCTGCTGCAGAAAAATGTCTACTGAAGTCTTCAGCCCGTTTTTTAATCAGGTTGGTTGTCTTCTTGAGTTGAGTTGTATGAGCTGTTTATGTATTTTGGATATGAACCCCGTATCAGTCATAGCTTTAGCAGACGTCTTCTCCCGTTCTGTAGGTCGTCTGCCCTCGGTGCTTTTCTCTCTTATCCCGTCCTTCCTCCGGGCGAGCTGCATCCTGCTGGGGCGGGGGAAGCAGCGGCTACCCCTCCTGGAGACTCTCCCTCAAGAGGTGCTGAGGGCACTTTGCCCGACAGGTGGATGGGGTCTTCTCTCACTGGTGGGCATGACGTTGAGTGACTGTCCATTCGGACAGCATGCGAGCCCCTGACTGTTGGTGAACACAGTGTACAATGCAGGGGCTGCCAGCTTTTGTCCCAAGTTCTAGGGGAAGGGCCTGCCCCTGACCAGCCCTGGAGAGGCCCCACGGACAAGCCTGAGTCGGAGGCACCCCTCTGAGTGGGCAGGACTCCCAGGGTGCTGGGTTTCCACTCTGCCCTTTCAGGGGGCGCACAGAATGGACAGCATCTCTCCACGTCTATGCTTCCAACCCCCAGAGACTCCAAAGAATGAACCCCAAGAGGGCACCCTGACCAGGCTTGGCCCCCGACCCCTTACCCACCCCGGGGAAAATTCAGGGACTCTCTGTCCCTCTTCTGTCTCGTGGCCCCTGGTTGTCGGGGTTGGCGCCTTCTCCCTGCCATCACAGCATCTGATCAGATGAGAAGGGGGTGTTTCCAGAAGAGTCACCTGCAGTGCGTGTGCTGGGTGCGGTGGCCGTCCGTCCTGCTTTGTTGGGACAAGCCTGGCCCTCGGTAATGGTCAATAGCTTTCCCTTTCACCCTCGCAACTGGCTCAGTTTAGGTGATGGATGATAGGGTCCCCTACTGTCAGGGCATCCGTTGATTGAACGGCAGCTGACAGTGGGCCTCACCGGCTGGGGAGGGTCCTGGCCGGGAGGTGGGCCCAGCCCTTCAGGGAGCAGCCCTGGGCTTTCTAACCGGGTGGCTGGTCCTGCGGGGTGGGGGAACCCGCCCCAGTCTCCATTCGTCAGAGGACGGCACCCCCTCTCTGTTTGGCAGCCGTATGCATGGAGGGAGGTGAATAAATACTGTCCTGCACAGCTCAGTGTCTGATAAAACTGGAGAATCGTCATTAGGGTCCAAGCTGTGACCATGACAGCCATGAAGGGGCCGTGCCCTTAGCCCTGGAAGCCGCTCTTGCGGTGGCGGGCTGCCGGAAGGGGCAGCCTAGGTGTGGCTGGGGCCGGCAGCTGCCCTCCGCTGTGCTTCCTCCTCTTTGTCCTCAAGCAACACCGGTCACCTTCGCTGCCTTCGCCTCGTGGGAACAGCAGAGGCTTTGGCATCGTGCAGACGGTTCAGATTCCAGCTCTGCCACGTGGCTGGGGTGTGGCACACTGTCCCTCTGGGGCAGGGCACACTGTCCCTCTGAGCCTCGGTCTCCTGGGTCTGGAGCTCAGTAAATGCGTGTTGAGTGGACTTGGTGGCCGGGAAATGCAGCGGTAGCCCCAGCCCCACCCCTCTCTCTCCGCCCCGAGGTTGGTGGTGACGACTGTTAGCCTGGGTGGAGCAGAGCAGAATTTCCACGTGCTGCCTGTCCTCACCCGTGGAGGCTCTGGGACCCTGAATTTCAGCAAGTGAAGCCAGAGTAGGCCTGAGCCACAGCTGTTGCTTGTAAGCCAATTGGCTGATGTAGATTTAAGCCTTTTGGCTCGAGCAGGTGCACCGGCCTGACACGTCGTTGCTGTAAGACTGAGGACGCCCCTGTCTGACCATGGCCATGGGATCACTGATATTTGAGTCAGGGTTCTAGAAAGGTGCTTTCTGTTCTGCTTCCACGCCCTGCAAAGACCCCTGGGTTCCTTCACCTCCACCCACACTCACCACTACCGCTGCTGTTCCTGAGGGCGCCTCACTGCTCCCCCCATGTGCACCCCCATCCCCCTTCTCCTTGGGTCCCTTCCTTTAGGGCTTGGCCCAAAGGCCTCCTCCTCCATGCTGCCCTCCCAGATCACTGCACCCAGGCTTTCGGAGGCTCTGGCAGGTGTTTATCTGCTCCACGAGCCTTGGGGCAGGACTGGCCTCTCGTTCACCTTGCCCAGTGATCCCGGCTGCTCCTGCAGAGCTTCCTGCACGTGCTCGCGCCCTGCTTCTACTTTCTGCGTTGGTGGTTGTGTTCAAAGCCTTGGAAATGCAGTGTATGCAGCTCATCATTTTAATTCGTGCTTAAAACCTGCTCCGAGCAGCGTGTTTCTGGGAGGCCCGAGCGGGCGCGTGGGGTCGGCTCTGGGGGCGTCTCCCGGGGCACTCATCTCCAGTTCCGTGCTTGTTCTCGGCGTCCTCGGAGCCTGGGCTTCCGCGCAGGCAGGACTGTGGCGGCTCAGTGCGCTGGCGGGCAGACGGGTTTGTACTGTTATTTTTTTTCTCACAGAAGCACTTTTCACAGATTTATAAATTCTCACCTGATGCCGTTTCCCATGGTTGCGTGATGTCTTACCTCCCGGGTGTCCCGTGACTGAGCCCAGCCTTCCTTTTACATCTGGATGTTGAACTTGTTTGAAACTTGCCACAAGCCCTTGGGGCATCCTGGCGCCCGTGTGCGTCCGTTTGTGGCCCTGGCTCCTCAGGAGAAAGTCACAGTGGAAAAATGACCCGGTCGAGTCCGAGGCTGTCGGCCCTTAGGGCAGAGGCGCCGTGTGGAAGTGGAGCCGCTGACGCCGCTCCCGGCAGCGCGAGGCCGCGGGGGCCACCAGCGCATCACCACAGTAGCTCCCCCGTTTCATCTCGTCAGCATCACGACTGGGGAGCAGCGAGGGCTCAGGCAGCTGCTGGCTTTGCGCCTTGAATCAGCTTTTTAGCCGCCTTGTCCCAGCGTGGCCACTGGTGTAATAAAGGTCAGGGAGCAGACCACCTGGCCTGGACCTCTGGACACGAATCCCGCAGCATAGCCCTTCCTCAGGATGCCCTCCCCGATGTCCTGCAGGCGCTGCTCAGGCTGTTCGGGGCCCGCGACGCATCTGTTTTCTGGAAGAACAAATGACATATGAGGCTCCCTGCCTCCCGGACTGGCAGGCCCCGACGCGAGTGCTGTCTTGCACGGGGCTGGTCGCTCCAGGCTGGTCACTGGGCTGCTCCCCTTGGCCTGTTCGTGCACCTGGGACCTTGTGTCTGGCCTGACTGGGTGGGGATCTGGCGGATCCCAGCTCAGCCCTCACCCACAGCCCCACCTCGGTGCAGGGTGCCTGGATCCGGGGGTCTGACCATTCTCTGAGCTGGACGGAGGGCCCCGGCGCCTGCCCTTGGAGTATGTGAGTACAGATCTGAGTGTGCCTGTGTGCTTGTGTGTGTGGGGTCTGCTGCTGTCTTTGTGTTCATGTGCAGCTTGTCAAGGGTCTGGCCTTCGGCCTTTCTGGAGCCCCGTACCTTGCCAGGCCTGGCTGGCCACAGCCCCCCAGGCCAATTGAGGTACGGATGGAAAGACCGGCGGGTCCAGCATGGGCCTCATAGGAACCAGGTGGGTGGTGAGTCTGAGTGGGGCTGGGGTGTCTCAGAGAAGGAGGCCTATGGGGAGCACACTGGAAGTCTCCTCTGTGGGTGCCAGTTATGCTAAAAAGCTTAGGTTCCTCTGATGAAGGAGAACTCCTCCTGCCCTCAGGACTTCCGGGGTGGGGGTGTCCACTGGCCTGCCTGGGGTCCCTGCCTGCATAAGGGGGTTGGGAGTACACTGAGGGCAGAGGGAGGGGGCCCGGGGCTGCTTCCGTCTGTGATGTCCTGGATCCCGCGGTGGACACTCCCCACGTGGTTTCCCATCTGTCAGGAGTTTAGCCCAAATGCAGAGTCCTCTATGAAGCCCCTCCCAGGGCCTTCTCTTGTGCTTGTGACCAAATCCAGCTTTGAAAGCCAATACTCGAGAGACAAGTGTTGGAAGCAACGGAAAGGCTGCTTTTCTCAAGAGGCTGGCCACCTGGGGATAAGGTGGGCTCGTGTCCAGGAACCAGCCTCCCACTGTCAATCGGGGAAGCGAGCTTCTATAGGGGAATTTGAGGGGTGCACAGTCGGGGTGAGGGGACTACGCGCAGACCAGCACACTCAGCTCTGACCGTCATGTTGAAACTGCACGTGGTGTCTGATCAGCAGCACACTGATTGTTTTAAGCAGTGTTAATCTTCAGTTCCAGGGTCAGTCTGTTCCCATTTCCTTGAGCCAGTTCTTGGGATTGCCGCCTCTTCTGTCCTGGCTCTGGTCTGGTCATCACGTAGTTAACTTCTTCCACCTGGTAAGGGTGTCAGTCTCTGCAAAGCAGCTCAAAGGGCAGGCTCAGAATATTATCTACAGTCCTTGAGGGGGGGCCTAGATAGAGGTCCTTGACTTTGTTTAATGGCTGGACCATTCTTATTTTGCCTCTTTTGACAATTTTCCTTTGTTTCTGCATTTTCTCATTTCTCTTATTAAATTTGTTCTTTGGAACTCAGGGAAGGCCTAGGAAGCTAAAGTTTTCCTGCAGACAAGAGGCCGGCAGAGGGTGGGGCGGTGTCTGTCCAGGAAGGTCCCGTAGGGTCCTGCTCGGTTACATGCTGCTTCGCCAGAAGTCGCCTTGCATTTTGATGACGGATTATTCCTTCAGGAACTTGGCCTTCCTTCTTGGCTGACTGAGTGTCACTGGTAGTTTTCTGAAAAACAGAAGATTTAAATGTGGTGTTAGATTTAGTTTTTCAGCAAGGTGCCTGGGGTCTTGCTCACAGCCATGTTTTGTTGCTGATTGAAAATATTGGCATCTTGAATTATCTCCTTTCTACTGACTGTACTATTCTGATTACCCTGGAAAATTTAGAGGAAATTCTTCTAAAGGGGGGGCTATTTTAGCATTTTTGTCAGGATGGCAGGGATGGGAGAGAGGGCGGGCTGTCACTGACGTCTTTCGATGGAACCGCATGTTGCGAGCCAGCCGTGGTCAGCGTGCTGGTGTCTCCAAACCCAGGGTGCAGTCGGCCTGAAGGAGAAGCTGTAGAAGAGACGGGGTTCAGCAAGCCCGTCTGGACTTCCCTTGGTGCAGTCCCCAGCAGTTCTGCTGCTGGGACACATGTGAACCTGGGCGGGACGTGGAGAAGCAGCCATCAGCTGGACTGTCCGGGTGGAGTGGGGCGTGGAGTGGACTGTCATCTCCCCATGAGCAGACCTGGGCCACACAGCATGTCTGCGGGTCACCTACCTACCTGCGGGCTGCTGGTGCTGCCCGTGACCCGCAGAGGCTTTGCCGGGGGAGGGTTCTGGAAGGCGCGGGAACGGGCTCCTGCGTGTGTCAAGACCTGGAAGGAGCCACGTGACCCCCCTTTTTTCCTGCCACCCACGGAGCAGCGACGTCCCTGCTCACGTGGCACCACGAGCATTGTTTCCTAGACTTCCTAGAAACGGAGCACATTGGCCCAAGAGCACGGAAACAGGCCATGTCTTCTGTTTGCAGTAGCTCCAGCACGGCCCTTCCCAGAAGGGGGAAGTCATTTTACGGATGGTCCACATTTGAACCCTTTACTAGCTTCCCAAGGCCAACAGTGGAACACGTGGCCGCCAGCTGGGTGGCTCACGACAGCAGGAATTCATTCCCCCACAGTCCTGGAGGCCTGAAGTCTGGACGCAAGGTGTCTGCTGGGTTGCTTCCTTCCCGAGGGAGAGTCCAGTCCACGGCCCTCCCCCAGCTTCTCGCGGCTCTGGGAGCCCTCGGCAGACCTCGGCTTGTGGATGCATCACTCCGTCTCTGCCTCCCACTTCATGCGGCCTTCTCCCCTTGTGTCCGTGTGTCCAGTCTTTCTAAGGATGCCAGTTACTGGATTTAGGGCCACCCGAAGTCCAGGATGGTCTCACCTTGAGATCCTTAATTACATCTGCAAAAACCCTACTTCCAAAGTAGCCCCCTTCACAGGTGCGGGGGTGAGGAATGGATACATACTTTGGGGTCCACCATTCACCCCACAACACACCCTTCACTTCTGCATCTTCCCTGGATTTATTCTGTTTCCACACTGGGAGCTGAACCCTTCCAGGTGGAAGGTGGGATGGTGGAGGCCCTGCCCTCAGCGTGGTATTTTCTGGGCAGGGACTCAGGTGGGCTGGCTCCCAGCTTTGTCTGCCTCTGGGGCCACTGCTGGGCGAGCTGCTGGGTGGTGGACGGCTTGGGTGGTGCTTCCTCCAGCCGGTCAGCTGAGGGATCCAGCCCGGCTCTGGGCTGAGGCAGCCCTGGCCTCCTTGCCCGCGTCCCGGCAGCCCTTCCCTCCGAGCCCTGCCGGTGGCGCTGTGGTCCCGGCTGTTGGCTGGAGTTCTGTCTGACTCGCTTGATCCTCAGGGATAGTTCTGTAAAGCCAGGAAAGGGGACAAACACAGAACAATGGAATAGAGCCATTTCTCCCCTCTCCCTATTCCTAAATGTGACATTAGAAAAAGTAAGAAAAGTTAAGCTACAGCCTGCCTTGGGAGGGGGGCGGTGACAGTCCTTCCTGTGTCTCCAGGGTTGGAAGTGATGGATTAGCTCTGCATCAAAGCTGAGGGAGGGCCACACAGCCCCGGCGTCTGTCAGCAGAAGGACGAGTTCTCTACACGCAAAGTGCTTCTGCCAGCAGAGCACGCCGCTCCTCCACTAGGAGGCCCTCTGGCTCTGTGAACGTGGACAGTCGAGGTCCCTGGGCCTCCGCCGGGAATGCGGTTTAAGAGCACGCGTCTCCAGGGACCTTTCTGCGGCATTCTCTTGGACGCAGCAGACATCCACAAGCTGTGGGGTTCCAGTGCCCAGCGTGTCCTTGCCAGCGCGCCCCAGCACGGAGCTCTGGACGAGGCCAAACGCGGCCGTTTACTGACAGTTTGTCTCCAAGCCCCTCCCGGTCGCTGGGGCCTGCAGGATGGCTCAGGTGTTCAGGTTTTGGCTGTTTTGGGGTCAAATACTCTCTCATTGAAGGTGTCTGCGATGAGAATGGGGTGAACCGTGTGTTTCAGAAAAATGTGGGCTTTCTGCTTGAAGGTTGCCTGTTCCCTGCAGGACTCTGTTCTGCCCCAAACTCCACACCCCTTCAGGCTACACGAATGGAGTTCTGTTGGAATGGAAGGTCAGACAAGACGAGGAGGTGCCTTTCAAGGAGGCAGATCTGAGTCTCTGTCGCTCCCCACCGCATCCCCCGCCCCTGCGTGTGGGGTGCAGAAGGGACGCGACTGAGGCAGAAGCTTTCCTGGGCTTCTTCCTGCTGGTGCTGCAAGAAGCCGGGACTCGGGGTGAAGCTGAGAGGAGGCAGGAGGTGGGGCTGAAGAGTTCGGATGGGGAAACGGAGACCGCACCTGCCCAGACTGGAGGTGTCCGCCATAGTGACTGTGGTGCGTGTGTCTCCCTGAGGACAGCAGGGCGCCGAGAAGAGGATGAGCAGATCCCTCCTGACTCAGCTGGCCCCTCCCAGCTCAGGGGCCCATCCCTAAATACGGAGCACGCTCCCTCTCTTGTCCTCTCCCCTGGCGGCTGTAGCCATTACGTGGGAAGGGGAGCAGGTAAAATAATGCAGCTGAGAGCGCCTAGGAAAACGAAGGCCTCGTGCAGGATGGCCGGGCTGCTCCGGGTGCGTTCTCTGATGCTCACTGTTCACAGCCAGGCAGCGGGTGACGTTGGTGACAGGGAGCTCCATGTGTATTGTGAATACTGCAAGTCAGAACTACCTTCTTCTTAGTGTAATGCGACGTGTGGCCGCTGGGCTTCCTCCTGCTGCAGTTTCGGCCTCGTTTCCGCCCTTTGTGTACCCCCCTGCTTCTCTCCTCCGAGGCTGAGCTCTGCACAGTGGGGTGTGCGAAGGAAATGTTAGATTACTAGATCTCAGGTTATTACTTAAAGTGTTCTTATGTAATGATTTAACATTAAAAATAAGGAGTTCAGTTAACATTTACCCGTGAGGATCAAGACGGACCCCATCCTGGTCTCTGTGTCAGTGACACTCACCCCCTCTCCCAGGGTGGGGGCCCCCAAGGCAGAGTGGGCTGGGAGGGACCCCAGCTGCGGTTTGCCCCTGCAGCCTGCGGAATTTGTGCTTGTTTATAGACTTACTGCTCACTTCACCAGAGCCAAGGAGGTCAACCCCTTCAAAAAGTAGGTTGTGAGAGAGTCCTGAGAAGAAAATGTGGATTGAAGATGTTACTAATCACGCGAACACAAGCTGGCAATGGGGAAACTGACAAGACTCCCGTGACGGGACAAGCTCTTCACCAGTGACATTAACTGGTTAAACAGCCAGTCCAATCGAAGAGCTTCTAATTGGGTTTGGCAAGAAGAAGTTGGGGGAAAAGATTCAAAGTTATTAAGAAGGCTACATGAGAAATGGATTTACACTCCCTATTATCTTTGGAAAATTAATTGAATTGAGAAATAGTTTCTGTAGAATAAACTCATGCATTTTTTTTTAACTTTTTTTTTAACTGCATGCATTTTAATGGTCAGAGGGTGTGTTTTGATGGAGGTGGCCCCTGTGGTCGCCACCAGGTCCAGGCGCAGAAGGAGTCCGCGGTCCTGGAGAGGCCCCCGCTTTCAGCCCCGGCAGACACGCACCTGCTCCCTGCTCCTGTGGGTGAATCTCATCTAATGGAGTCACGCATCCTGTGCTCTGTAGTGTCTGGCCGCCTCTGCTCAGCATATTAATGTCCGTTCACGTTGTGTGTGTAAGTAGATTAATTCCTTTTTATTGCTAAGTCATGTTCTGGTGTTTGGCATTCCTGGGATTGTTCACCTGCTCATCTGTGGATGCACATTTAGGTTGTGTCCATGTTTTTTTTGTTTTTTTTTTAAACACCTCTTTTTCTCTATGGCAACACTGGACTTCATTTCTGACACCAGAAGTGTGGGTTTTTCCCACACCAGGCAGTCCCCAGATGCCAGCTGGTGTCCTGCAGGAACTCAGTACTCATCCTGCCTCCCTGGAGATGGCATGGGGTCCCGCGGGTGAAGGGCTCAGTCTGACAGACCGCCCTCACCTCAGACCCTGCCCCAGAGTCTAAGTCGTCATCTGTGCTTTGACCACCTGCTGTAGATTACAGGTCCCCATGAGCCCCCTCCTTGGGTTCTGTAATTTGCCAGCGCGGCTCACAGAACTCAGAAAACAGCTTATTTACTAGATTACTGGCTTGTTAAAAAGGATACAACTTGGGAACAGCCAGGTAGGAGAGACGCTCGGGGCAAGGTATGTGGAAGGGGTGGGGCACTTCCAAACCCTCTCCAGCTCCACAAACCTCCCAGCATCTCTGGACCTGTTCACCAACCAGGAAGGTCTCTGAGCCCAGTCCTTTTGGGGTTTTATGGCAGCTTCATCATGATCGACCAAATCATTGGCCACTGGTGATTGATTAATTGAACCCTCTGCCCTCCCTGGAGGGGAGAAGGGGTGGGGCTGCCAGCGCCAAAACTCTGATCCCTCGGCTGGTTCTCCTGGAAACCAGCCCCCATCCCCAGGCATCCAGGAGCCCCCAGCCATCTCATTAACACACAGAAAGGCTTCCGATGCTGGTGGCTTTCTAAAAACGGAAGCTCTATTTCTTCATATGTTGATAAAGTTCAATTTTCATTTCTTGTACTTTTCGGTTATTGCTTTCTGGGTCCTATCTCAGAAAACTTTGCCTATCCCAAGGTCTCAAAGATTCTATCCTAGATTTCCTTCTAGAAGTTTTATAATTCTGGCTTTTACATTTCAGACTATATTCTTTAAATTTCTTTCACTTTTTGAGGTTTATTAAAACATGAAGACTTAGACATAGAAAACAAACTTACTATTAAGGGGGTGGGAAAAGATAAATTGAGAGTTCACGATTTGCAGATACTACTATATTTTAAATAAACAACTTTCTACTGTACAGCACAGGGAACTATATTCAATATCTTGTAGTAACCTATATTGGAAAAGAATATGAAAAGGAATATATGTATGTATATGTATGATGGAAATATTACACTATACATCAGAAATTGACACAACATTGTAAACTGGAAGCATTATGCTGTACACCAGAGATTGATTCAACCTTGTAAACTGACTATACCTAAAAAAATACACACACACACACACACCATGAAGACCTCCAAGGCAGAGACACAGAAATTCTGGAATATTTCGCATATTGGCATTAACTAAAGTAATGCTTTAATATAGAGAAGAGTAATAAGATTCTTCTGTTTTCAACATAATTACAGGATTTATAAAAAGGAAAAAAAAACCCTAAGTAATGGTTTGCTGCAGGCAGTGTAGATTGGGAAAGAGACACAAATGTAAATTATTCTCTGATCATCTACCAGTTCTGTTATTGTGTTCCTGACAGTGTGCATTAACCTGAGGTATTGCTGAAACTCCACCATGTGCAGCAATAATTTACAATAATAACCATATTTTCCCCTCCCTCCTTTTTTTTTTTTTAAGGCAAAACTTTTTTGTTTTCCTTCCCTGTCCCTGTTCCGTTTATAGGGGAAGAGGTTTTTGTTTTTTAAAATTACTTTCTTTCCTTTGAGGTCATTGCAGCTTCGCATGCAATTGCAGGAAATAATGCAGACAGATCCAGGTTGGTCCCTCGTGCCCTTTGCCCAGTGGGAACATCTTGTAAAACTGTAGAGCAATATTGCATCCAGGATATTGTTACTGATCCAGTCAGGTTTGAACATTCCATCACGACAAGGACCCCACATGGTGTCCCACCACCTGCCTCCTGCCCCGTCCCTCCTTAAACCCTGGCGACCACTAATCTGTTCTCCATTTCCATAGTTTTGTCATTTGAAGGGTATTGTATAGATGGAATCATACATTGTGAAACAGTTTGGGATTGGCTTTTTTCACTGAACGTAATTCTCTGGAGATTCATGTCATTTATAGCACAGATCAGTAGATTGCTACTTTGTATTGCTCTGTAGTGTCCCACGGTATGGATGACCACAGGTTTTTTTTAACCATTCATCCACTGAAGGACAATCTGAGTTGTTTCCAGTGTGTCTGTTAGGAATAAAGATGCACAGTCACACGCAGGTTTCTCTCTGAACAGGTCTCCATGTCTCTGGGATGGTGGCCAGGAGCTTAACTGCTGGGTCATCTGTTCAGTGGTCATGGGCATTCAGTTTTCGTGAGAACTGCTGAACCGTGTGCCAGAGTGGCTGTACCACCTTATGGTCATCTAGTTTCTCTGAATGCCTGCCAGACTTTGGTGTTGTGACTATTTTAAAATTTACCCGTTCCAGTAGGTGAGTAGTGATAACAAATTGTGGTTTTAATTTGCATCCCTCTAGTGGCTAATGATGTTGAACATCTTTTCATGTGCTTATTTGCCATCTGTGTCTCCTCTTTGGTAAAATGTGTCTTTATGACTTTTGCTCATTTTCTAATTAGATTGTTTGTTTTTTTTATTGTTGAGTCTGACGGTTCTCTGTATGTTCTAGATGTATTAGTCCTTTGTCAAATACGTGGTTTGCAGATATTTTCTCCTGTTTGTAACTTGTTTTTTCATCATGTCAACAGGGTCTTTTGCAGAGCAGCAGTTTTAACTTTGATTAAGTCCAGTGTATCAATTTTTCCTTTTATGATTGTGTTTTTTGGTATCAAGTCTAAGAACTCTTTGCTGAGTCCTCGATCATGAAGACTTTCTCTTATGTTTTATTTTCTAAAACTTCTGTATATTTGCCTTTAAATCTGTAATCTGTTTGCAGTTAATTTTTGTATGAGGTGCAAGATACAGATTAAAGTCCTTCTCTTCTTTTTTTTTTTTTTTTTTTTTGCCTTTGGATGTCCAGTTCATGTTCCAGCACCACTTGTTAAAAAGGCGATCTTCCCTTCATTGAATTGTTTTTGCATATTTGTGGAAAACCAGTCTGGGCTCTTTGTTCTGTCCCATTGTCTGTATGTCCTTGTGCCAATACTGCAGTCTTGGTTACTGTACCTATATAGTAAGTCTTGAAATCATGTAGGCTGATCCGCCTTAATCTACTTTTTCAAAACTGTTTTAGTTATTCTAGTTCCTTTGCCTTCCCATACGCACTTCAGAGTAGTCTTGTCTATATTTATAGTCTCTTGCTGGGGTTTTGATAGAAATTACATTAAACCTGTAAAGTAGTTTGAGAAGCATTGACGTCCTTATTATGTTGAGTCCTCCAATCCATGAACATGGTATATCTTTACACTTACTTAAATCTCATTTGATTTACAATGTTGTGTAGTTTTCATCATATAAATCCTTGTACGTGTTTTGTTAGATTTACATCTAATTTTATTGTTTTGAGAAATTATAAGTGATTTGTATTTTTAATTTTGGTGTCCACATATTCGTTGCTAGTACATAGAAATAAGCTGAATTTTGACTGTTTATTTTACGTACTGTCCCCTTGCTGAACCTACTTATTAGTTCTGAGAGGTTTCCTTTTCGTATATTCCCTGGGAATTTCTATGTAGACGGTCATGTCATCTGCAACTAGGGGTAGTTTTATTTCTTTTTCTTTTCAAACTGTATGCATTTCATCTCCTTTTCTAATCTTGTCACACTGGCTAAAGTTTCCAGCACTATGTTTGATGAGAGTGATGAGAACAGACATCCTTATCTTCTCCCCATCTTAGTGGGAAAGTGTTTGGACTTTCTTCATTGGGTATAATGTTAACTGTAGGCTTTTTGTAAATACTCTTTATCAGGTTAAGGGAATCCTCCTCTATTCCTATTTATCTGAGAGCTTTTTAAAAATTATAAATGGATGTTGAATTTTTATCAGGTTCTTTCTCTGTACTGATTGATACGATCATGAGAATTCTCTTCTTTAGCCTGTTAATGTGGTGAATTACGCTGATTGATTTTCAAATATTGAACCAGCCTGCTTCCCTCAGTAAACCCCATTTGGTCATGGTGAATAATTGTTTTTATATATACTGAATTCTTTTTGATGATATATTTTAAAGAAGTTTTGTACTTATATGCATGAGGGATAGTCATCTGTGGGTTCCTTTGTGTGTATGTGTGTGTATATATATATATATATTTTTTTTTTTTTTTTTTGGTCTGGTTTTGGTATCAGGGATAATGTTAGCTTCATAAAATGAAGTTTGAGATTTTCCTGTTTCTTGTTATAATGAAAGATTTTCTATTGAATTGTGGACATTTTGTTTTATGCTATGAGTCTTTGTGTCTTTTTAAACTTTCCATCTTAACAGTCTTTTAACTAAGGAGCCCGCTCTGACAGGGTGAGGAGGGTGCTGCCTTGTTACTGCCTGGTGGGTGCAGAAGTCCAGGTCCAGCGCTTGGCCCTGTTGGCATCAGAGAGGTGAAAGTACCTTGTTACTATGGTGGGGGTGGCCTCGTGGCTGCTGTGGGGTGGTGGGAGTCCTGACTCCCCACTGAGCCTCCTGGGACCCCACCTCAGTGGGGAGAAAAGGGACACCTCATTTCTGCTCAGTGGGGGTGGAAGCCCAGGCTCCCCACAGGGCTTCCACCGACCCTGCAGGAATAGGGAGACGCCTCATTTCCAGCGGTAGGAATGAAAGTTCTGGCTCTGACACCACCCCAGGGAAGCTCTTGGGTGTCCTGTCACAGCATCACAGGGGTTGATGTCCAGGATCCCCATTTGGCCTTTGCTGGTGTATGTGAGGGTGGGGTCAAAGTTTTCCCTGTGGTGTTTGATTGGAGCAGAGCTGTTACTGTCTAGATTTTTCTGTCCTGCTTGGCTGCTCCTTTCTGGGTCCTTTGCGTTGAGATAGTAGGCTTTTGCGGGGGCCTTTTCAGTCTGCACCCGTGGCATTTCCCATTGCCCAGCTTTGCCAGCTTTAAGTCTGGGGTGTATGAAGCCAAAAGGAAACCCAGAGAACTCCCCACCATATCATTCCTTGGGTCCCAAGACCTCTGGCTGCTCTGAATTCTTCTTTCCACCTTTCAGAGTCTCTTACACTTGTTTTATACATAACATTCAGGGCTTTTGATCAGGGTTTTACTGTACTCAGTATGAGGAATAGGGAAAAACTGTATCTCCCCCATTCTCCTGGAAGCAGCTATTTCTTAGATAATTTTAAAAAGTTTTATTTTTTATTGGCATGTAGTTGATTTACAATGTTAGTTTCAGGTGTACAGCACAGTGATTCAGTTATATATATATATATATATACACACACACACACACACACATATATATATACATATATTTTCAGTTTCTTTTCCATTATAGTTTATTACAAGAAATTGAAAATAACTCCCTGTGTTATATAGTAGATCATTGTTGTTTATCTATTTTATATGTAGTAGTATATATCTGTTAATCCCAAGCTCCTAATTTATCCCTTCCTCCTTTCCCCTTTAGTAACCATAGTTTGTTTTCTATGTCCATGAGTCTATTTCTGGTCTATAAATAAAAATTTTGTTTTTTTTTTTAGATTCCACATATAAGTGATATCATACAGTGTTTATCTTTCTCTGTCTGACTTACTTCACTTAATATGATAATCTCTAAGTCCATCCATGTTGCTAGAAATGGCATTATTTCATTCTTCTTTATGGCTGAACAGTATTCCATTGTACAAATATACCACACCTTCTTTATCCAGTCATCTGTCATTGGACACTTCAGTGGTTGCTTCCATGTCTTGGCTATTGTAAATAGTGCTGCTATGCACATGGGGGTGCATGTGTCTTTTCAAATTAGAGTTCCCTCTGGATATATGCCCAGGAGTGGGATTGCTGGATCATAGGGTGAGTCTATTTTTAGTTTTTTGAGGAATCTCCATACTGTTTTCCATAATGGCTGCGCCAAACTGCATTCCCCCCAGCAGTGTGGGAGGGCTCCCTTTTCTCCACATCCTCTCCAGCATCTTTCTCTACTAATTGCATCATCTGTGCCAATTCTGGGTCAGTTTTGATTGCTTCTTTTTTTATATTTTAAAATACATATTTTCTGGAAATTAAGAACACAAAACTTTTCAACAATTTTTGGCATGTACAAAATTATCTAGGATTTTAATTGAAAATGTCTTTTTTTTCCTGTTCATAGTCTTTTTCATTATAGGCTATTGCAAGGTATTGAATACAGTTCCCTGCGCTGCACAGTGGGAACTTGTTTATCTATTTTATATACAGTACTTGGTACCTGCAAATCCCGAACTTCCAATTTATCCCTCTCCACCTCCTTTCCCCCTAGTAACCACAAGTGTGTTTTCTATGTCTGTGAGTCTATTTCTAGAGTTTTGGTTGCTCCTTTTCCCCTCATTATAAGCTGTATTTTCCTCTGTCTTTGCATGCCTGGTAATTTTTGATTGGTTGCCAGACAGTGCACATTTTAGCTTGTAGGCTGGGGGATATTTTTGTATCCTATAAATACCTTTGAATTTTGTTCTTGGACCCAGTTAGTTTGCTTGTAAAGAGTTTGATCTTTTGAATCTTGCTGTTAAGCGTTGTTATTTGAGGTTAGATCTGCATTTAGTCAAGATGCCTCTTAGTAACCAGTGCCTAACCAAAGCCGAGGCCTCTTGAACTGTAAGGTTTTCACATCTCGTTGCTGGACGCAGGAGCTGCGCCCGACGCTGAGTGTGCGCTGGGTACTGTTCCCTCTGATCCTTCCGTGGGGTTCACTGCCAGGCTTAGGTACGTCCTCACACACATGCTGGCCGGGATTCAGCTGAAAACTCCACAGGGACCCTCTGCAGTAAAGTTCTCTCTTTTTCAAATTCTCGCCTCTGTAATCCTTTGCCTCGTGAACTTGAGGGTTTAGTTTTCCAGGCTTTGAACTCCATGCCCTCAGTTCAGGGAGACCGCCTTGCTCTGACTAGGTTTCTTTTCCCTTTTCTGAGACCTGGAAACTGCCTCCGGGAGGTGAGCTGGGGCGGTCACAGGGCTTACCTCGTCTGCGTCTTGTCTCTGTGGGTCACTTTTCTCTGTTGTCTGATGTCCGGTGTCTTGTGTGCCACTGTTTCATGTATTCTGTTTTTCTGAGGTTGTCTCCTGGCCCCTGTTAGTCCGTCTTGACTTGAAGCATGGTTTTCTCTTAAGGAGTTTTGCGTCTGCGTGTCATGGGTGACACCCATCTGTCCGTTTTCTCTTTTTTCTAGTATCTTTGTTTGGCTTTGGTATCAGAGTAGTGCTCATTTCACAAAATGGTTTGCTAAGTGGTCTCCATTTCTATTTTCTCAAACTTTTTTTTTTTTTTTTTTTTTGGCAAGATTTGTGTTATTTTCCTCTATGTGTTTGACAGCACTCATGAATGGAGGCATCCTGGGGGGGGGGGGGACAAGCCAAAATTCGTTCTTTGTTGACAAAGACTGTTGGAAGGTACGTAGAAGACACTGATTAAATATTTAAAGAAAGAGGAATTGGAACGAATTTAACCGTGTAGTTCAGGAGGCCATGGTGTTGTTAGGTATTGGTTATTAAGAGGCATCTTGACTAAATGCAGATCTCATCCCAGATAACAAAGCTTAGTAGCAAGATTCAAAAGATCAAAATGACTCGTTTTGTGGGCGGTGTGCTGTGCAGGTGCATACACCTGGATGATTCTTCTAGCTTGACACAATATTTGCTACAATTTGTTTTATTTTGGTGATGCATTCTCCTGAGTCACTTTTAGAAAGATGTTCAGGAGAAGGAATTCAGTCAGCAGCTTTTTAACAAAACCGTGTTTTCGGGATATCAGTGTATAGCCGCAGATGAAGGGGAAGGTTGGAGTAGAAATAAGCAGCAAAGGGTCTGTCCGTCTTGGCATAGCTCAAAGGGAAAAGGCATAGCTCTTGGCATAGCAGCTCGAGAGCTGAGGCTAGAAGTGTACAAGGTGCCAGAGAAAATCAACTTTATGATTAATTTTATGCAGGTAAGAAGTTTGGAAAATATTAGAAACTTTCTAATACTTTGTAATGAAATGGGATTATGGAAATATTTTGTGATTAAAAGATTTGTCAAAGTTAAACGTATTTTTCATTTTACAAAAGTGTACATTTTATTTTTATTATTTATTTTTATTATTATTCAAATGTGTTGAGTAACAGTATGCTCACACTATGACAAGACACTTGAATGGGAAAACAACAGAATTCCCCCGTTTTCAAATGATTTCGTTTTTCAGCAGTATGTTTAGGTAATGTAACGATAATGACAGATTTTCCAAGCAGTGGCATCCACTTACACACAGAAGACATGTGTGTGGAAAAGTCTCGGATTATTTGTTCTTAACATTTCCCAAATCTAAGATTACAGAAAATCTAAGTGTTTCTATTCAAAGGTCTTCAAAGTTTTTTCTTCCTGGTCTCACCATCAGTTTGTCTCATTTCCATTTTTTTTTTTTTTTATTGTTAAATATAACAAAACACGCCTCAGTTGCCACGAGGAGGAAACACCGAGGAAGCCAGTTAATTTAGGCTGTAAGTGACGGCAAAATAATTCTGGCTCTGTTGTGCTGTGCACACCTCCGTTTGTGGCTTTTACACCTCTGCAAAAGTCTGTATTTTAAATCCACTGACCTTTCCTGTGATGATGAGTGGGTCCCAGGGCCCCCACCTAGGATGTGTTTCTGAAAAAACATGTACATTTAATCTGAACCTTCACAGTGAAACTGCTGTCTAAAGCAAGTGAGAAAGGACTTTTTGAAAAGAGCTTATGTGACGGAGGAGGCATCGGGATGCCAAAAGCTGATGTTTGCAGATGTTTTTTGGTCTTGTGGCTGACAGCTACGACATGCCTTTCTCTTATGTCTGTAGCTGCGCATTTTGAATGTTTGGAAGTGGAATTTTCTGCCATAATGCAATTTTCCAAATGAAGATTCTGAGATGTTGTGAACACATTTGTGAAAAGCACAGAATGACACACAGAGCCTTCAGCTTGTGAGAGTAACTGGGTGATGTTAGGGAGCAGAAGTTCGTCCGTTCCTCCTGCTCAGAGTTGTTGGGTTGGGAGCCCCTATGTGGATGCTGGGAGGGGCCGGTTTGGCACAGGGCCCTGGTTTGGGGGTCTCGCTGGCATGTTTGTTTGATGCATGTCAGATCCCGTCCATCCACTCAGTCCAGGTAAACGGTTCTTCAGTGGTTACTCTGTGAGCATCTGGCCTGGGGGCCGGAGACACACGGGGAGGAGAATGTGGTCCTTCCCCGCAAGGAGTTGCAGAGGTGGAAGACATCTGTGCAGTTGGTGGGATGCCGGCTCTGCAGAGAGGTGGTCGGGCTGCTGGGTGAGCAGAGGGGCTTCTCCTTCAGGAGGTGACCCTGGGGCCTGAGTGATAGGCCAGGTGTGCTGGGGGGAGCTGCGTGGCCTCAGATCAGGACACAGGGGTTGGGGTGGTGATGAGGCCAAGGAAGCCCCAGGGGGAGGGCAGGGCCCAAGGAGGCTTGTTTGCTGCACACGGGGCGCTTCCTTCTGGGCTGGGGCCAGGGGTGTGCAAAACTGCGTAAACGTGTCTCTGTTCTGGAAGGTCCGTTGCGCGTGGTTCACTGCTGCAGGCTGAGAGCAGCCATGGGGCAGAGAGGGACAGGACGGGCTGAGACGTTTAGCAGGTGGATATAGTTGTGAGCCTTCAAAGACGTCGATATGGGTGCACTGTGCCCCACCCCCCAAAGATGTTGAAGTCCTGACCCCAGTCCCTGCGAATGTGGCCTTACTGGGGGAGAGGGTCATCGGGTGGGCCCTGATCCCTGTGACTCACGTCCTTACGAAGAGGGAAGACGTGGACGCAGAGAGAGCTGTGCATAGAGGGAAGACGACGTGAAGACGCTGGGAGAAGACAGCCAGCCACACGCCAGGGACCCTGGAGGCCCCCAGAAGCCAGGAGAGAGGCCTGCGGCAGAGTCTCCCTCAGCCGCAGGAGGAACCCACCCCCTGAAATCTGGCTTTGGACCCCTGGCCTCCAGCGGGTGAGAGGGTCCATCCCAGCCCAGCCCTGCTGCACTGCCCAGTCTCTCCCACAGCCCCAGGGCCCGGCCCTCCTCCAGGCACAGCCGTGGGAGCTTGCCCGCATCTGTGCCGGGAGGGCACTCGCCACGTCCCCGCGGACCATGTCCCTCTGCTGCATCCTGGCCTCGCCCGCCGCCCCGTGTGGGGCTCGTCACAGGCAGAGCAGCCCAGCGGTGCTGCAGCTGGAGAGCAACACACAGTCATGGAAGTAACAGTGCCTGAAAAATCATCTAAGGGAGGACGGTTCTCCAGCGGCAGCTCTGAGGGAAGGAGGCACTGAGTTAGGCAGGAGGGCTGAGGGCTGAAGGGAGCCGGTCCTCTGGCCCGGGGGCCACTCTGTCAGGGAGGAACAAAGCTCTCCTGCCGAGACTGGACCAGGCCGTCCGCCCTCTCCACCGCTTGCTCCCGGGCAGCCGTTCGGGCTGGATCAGTGCAGGTGCTGGGCCCCATTCCCCGGCTTTGTGCAGCTTCTCTGCCTTTCTGGCCTGGCCGTGACCTGCATCTCTTTGGGTTTTCTGTTTCCAGAACTGGCCTTCCCCATCTTTACGGGGCTGCCTTTCCCCTCCCAGCTGGCCGACGTCTCCTTCGGGTGGTGGTCCTTGTGGGTAACTAACAAAACTCATTTACGGATTTCTCTTTAATATGCTGATGGCAGAGCTTAAACAAAATGTATTGAGGATTAATATTTTGATCTGAAACACTAAAGCATTTTCCTGGATAAATATGGCAGTGAAAATAATCTATTTTAAAAGCATTTTAAAAATTCTTTTTTCAACTGAAGATTAACTTATAATTAAAACATTTTTGGAAAACATTTTTATCTTACTCGGGGGTGAACAAAGAGTTAGGTGCAAATGGTTATTGATTTGGGGCTCCTGTGATCACCTTGCTGTTTTGATTAAATAATGAATGCCGTGAACTTTAAAACCTGATCTATCGACTTCTGCCTTGTTTTGGGTTCTGATAATATTTTCACAATCAATAGGTCGACAGGAACTCTGGAAACTTAGATTTTCATGTTCCAGTGGAAATTGTGGTGCGTGGCTATAGTCCTTCAGTCACGCCAGGATTTGGGAGAAACCGTTTTAGTTTATGAAGAGTATAGTTTCTAATTAATTGAAGGCCCCAGCGCTGTATTTGTTTTAATTAATATTAATGCAGGTTGGTCATTAATATGTGATTGGAATACAGTGGAACGTGTGTTGCTTAGACAAAGTGCGCATTTAGCAGTCTGTGAAGTCAGTGGCGTGGAGAGCAGTTTGCACGGGAAAACAGAAAACGTGCAAAGTGAGAGATGGTTTAGGCTCAGAGCCAGCCCACGTGACCTGCCCCGGTTCTGTGTTGTTTATTTACTGCTGCTTCATCCCGGAGCTCGGGGGACGCCCTCAGAATTACCAGCACCAGGCTCTTCTTCCCCCACAGGACCTCGGCGCTGTTTCACAAGCCTGAATGTGATCCTCGATTTGGATCTCTTTCAAAGAGCGGCTAAGTGGCTTGCCCAGGTGGGCGGCGGGGCTGTGGTCCCGTGGGTCCCCTCGCCATCTTTCATCCCGCGTCCTGCAGGCACGCTAGGACTGCTCCTCCAGAAAGCCTGTAATCTGTCTCACCACAGGGGTGAGGCTCCCTAATTGAAATAGTGTTCTTTCCAGCCCTGAGGCTAATGCTGAGAACTCTGAGGCATGGCGTACTCTGGGTTGATGGAACTAATTAAGTTTAATTAACAGATTTCAGGAAAAACTGCTGGAAAGCCTTCTGGGCTTGAGAGGAAAGCATGGAAGTTTCCCACATGGAGTGCCCCCTCCCCCGGCGGATAACTCACTGATATATTATTAATGTCTTTTATCACTGTGGCAATAGATTTGGGTCTCCTTTGCTCTGTGACCCTTTGATCATTGAAATGAAGCTTTGATCCTGTGTTTCACTCTTCACTGAAACGAGTCCTTGGACCTTTAATGCCGGAAGGTAGATGCCTTCAAAGAATCCTGATATTATGGCAGTTTCCAAAAAAAAAAAAAAAGCTTGAAGGATGAGACTCGGGCCCTGGGTGGAGCAGCGATGTCTAAGGGGAATGTGGGTGGTGACTATGAGAGAGGAGGTGCAGAGGGAGTGGTGGGGGACCTTCCCGCCTGCGGTGATGTCCCCTCTGCTTCTGCAGCAGTCCTGACACTAATTGAGGTCTTTCAGTCCAACTCTGTTCTGACATTGACCACCTGGAGTTACCATAGACCCCACAAGTTAAAGGGCAGTGTCCCGCAGGACTGCCCTCACCTCATCGGCAGCCCCAGGTGGGGTTCCCCAGGCCACCCCACTTCTATGTGACTTGGCGACAAATACAGGGATTCCTGCGGGAACCCCCGAAGTCCGTAATTCACTGAAATGACTCACAGAGCTCAGGAAATGCTATACTTCACCACGACTGTTTCCTCACGAAGGGTGCACACGGCCAGTTGGATGCAGAGCTACGTAGAGTGAGGTCTGGAAGGGTCCCAGGTGCAGGGGCTGCTGTCTCTGGGGTTGTGCTGCGTCACCCTCTGGTGTATCCGTAGGAGTGTCAACCAGGATGCGCCCGGCCTCATTGCCCAGAGCTCTGTCGGGCGTCATTTTGCAGGAGTGATTGATTCTGTCACTGGCGCTGTGACTGAACTCATCCTCCAGCCCCTTCCGCCCCCCGGGAGGCCAGGCAGCTGAAAGGTCCAGCCCTTAGTCCCCTGCTGGTTCCTTTTCTGGAGTTGGGCCCCACCCAGAAGCTTTATCCCTCCTCTCAGAGAGTCATCTCATTAGCAGAACAAAGACACTCCCATCACCCAAGAAATTCCAAGGATTTTGAAGCTCTGTGCAAAGGCCAGATCTGTTCCTTATCATACACGGCAGCTGAGAGCCACGCGCCTGGAACCCAGCCCCGGTGGGGCAATCACGGCGCTGGGCGCGTTGGCCAGAAACGGCCAGTTCAGGTGACCCTGGGGAAGAGCTGCTCCCCGACCTTGTAGCGCAACCTGACCTTGCCCAGCAGATGCTCTGGGGCTGCGGCCAGGTCCCCCCTCGTTCGAGAACGTGGACCCTGGCACTCACAGTCTGTCCTGTGCCCTGCAGTCCCCAGAAGGGGCAGAAGAAGCATTTGTTGAATTCATGTTTCACACGCTTACATATAAAACAGAACAAACAAACAAGAAAAGACAAGAATGGTATTTTCCAGATATGACCTTAGAGGAGATGATTTGGGGGAATCCACTGGCTCCAAGGTTTGCACTTTGCTCTTGCAACCCAGACGTCACCAGCAGGACCCGGTTCTTTAAGTTTTGGATGAAGGTGCTGGCATCTCCCACCCCAGAGCGCACGCGCACGCGCACACATACCCCCCATCCCTCGTGTGGGTGAAACCCAGCATCTCTCCCCGTCTCCTTAGGCGGGGTCGGCACACCAGAGCCCGCGGGTCAGACCTGCCTCGATGCCTGTCTTCATATGAAAACGTCCGAGCACAGTGGTGCACGCTCTTTGTCAGCGTTTGGTCTGCTTTTGTGATGCTGGGCAGGGCTGACAAGCAGCAGCGAGACCTCGTGGTCCACAGAGCCCGAAGTACACTCTGACCCTTCGCAGCGGAGGTTGCCGGCCCCGCCCTCCCCCCAGCGCTGTCAGCGGAGGCTGCCGGCCCCAAGCGCTGTCAGCGGAGGTTGCCGGCCCCAACCCCGGCCCCCAGCGCCCATGGTGTCTTGTACAGACGGACGGACGTAGGCCTCGCTTCCTGTCCCTGTGCCTTTCAGATTCTGCCCTGTGGGCTTTCTCTCTAAAGCCGGGGGCGCAGTGAGGGATGTGGACAGGAGCGTGCTCTGCTCTGGAGGGGAGCCAAGTCGCCCCTTAGGAGGAGGGGCTGCTGTCAGTTCGGTTTCAAGTTGTATTTATCTCCTCTTGGGTTACACTGTAATAAAGGTGAGCCCCCCACAGGCGCGGGCGGCCCTAGATAAGTCTCTGATGGACACAGCGCTGTCCCAGAGCCATGCTCAGCTGGGACACGGGGAGCACTGGGACCCGCCACCTTCTCTTCTGAAAATAAAGAAGCGGCGGAGGTTTAAGGAACTACAAAGGCGTGGGGACCGTTGGCTCAGTTTGTCTCTCCCCCGTTCTTAGTTCAGCTGGTGCTGCTGTGTCGTCTGGAGAAGACCCTCCCTTTGGGCATTTGTGTCCCTTGTGGGAGTCCTCCTGGGTGTCCCCCGGCCTCTGAGCTCCTTTGGTGGTTCTTTCTGAGGTGCTCAGAGATGGGCACCCCTGTGCTTTTGGAGGCTCCTGACGCCCTCGGGGCCCTGGACCCCTGTTCATCACAGCAGAAACGAGGAGGGGCGGCCACAGCAGGCGTCCTGCTCCTGCGGCTGTGAAGTCATCACCCACCGGGCCCAGTGGGAGGGGTGCTCCCGTCCCTGCCCTCTTGGCTCTTGCTCTTTTGAAACTCACTTTGTCAGATTTTGCATTTAGTGAAAACTTAAAGTTGCTCCCTGTCCTGGCTTCTGGGGAAGCCTTGGTTTTCTCTGGCCTAGGCGAGGCAACAGACCAGGTCGGCTCACTCCATGGTCTCCCTGCAGACTCGGGGAAGGAGCACCCAGGCCCAGGGGACGAGCCACGTGAGGGGTCCCCTGCTGTTCCCACTGGTGCCGGGGGTGGGAGGACACCGGCGGGCTGTGCCAGCACCTGCTCCTGCTCACGGGCTCTGAGCGTCTCCCTTGACCCCTAACCCGGAGCCACCCAGGTGCCCTCAGACTGTCTCCGGCCATGCTCGTCCCTCCCCTGGTGGCGACACACATGGACCTGTCACTCCCTTTGTCATCACTTCCGCCCCTACCTTGCCTGCCTGACATGCTCCTCCTGCCAGCCCACCCGGACCCTCCTTTGCTGTCCCAAGTCAGTGTGCTCTGTTTCTGTCTGAAAACCCAGAGCAGAGACCCAGCGGGCACGGTTCCACGCGGACACTCCTACAAGACATGTGGGCATCCGTCCATGAGACTGATCAAAACGTGTTTCTCATGATAATAAACTTCCCTCTGCTCAGTGCTTCCCACCTCTGAGAGTTCAGGTCAGGCTCACCTTAACCAGCCCCAGGGGTGCAGTCAAGACGGAGCGCAGCGAGAGTGTGGGGAGGGGACGATGTCCCCAAAGTCACGAGGCTCGTGCTTTCGAATCCGGGATGTCGTCCTCATGGGCTTCACTGACATCGGACTGAAGCGTGTCAGCAGTCTCTGCAGATGCAGAGCGCTGGCACCTGCTGGATGCTGCACTCTGGAGCGAGCTCCCTGCTTGCGAGCTCCCTTCCCGAACCTTTTCGACAGAAGGGAAGGTCTGAGAAAAGCAGGGCCCTCTCCTGTCCTCATTCCCATCTCTCACTGAGCACATGGTAGATACTCAACAGAATATTCTGGAAAGAGTGGAGAGTCTAGTGGATGCTGTTGGAGCCCAGAGTGGGACCCGTGCTCCAGCCAGAGGCTGCGCCTACCCCGCATGGTTGATGGTGACGGCCTTTCCCACTCTGAGCGTGGCGCTCCCGTCCTGCTGCTGTCAGGGCGCTGGGCTGGGGTCGGGGCCCAGAGGGCGGGGGGTGGGATAGGAGACGGCCCTCTGATGGGCTTTGCCGGTGGAAGGGCTGCCGTGGGGAGGAGGCCTGCCCTCCTTCCTCCTCTCTCTCTCTTCAAAGACTTCCCTGCAGCTTCAAAGTTCTTCCCCCGTGAGAAATCCTGCTCTTTGAAAACCCCAGAGTAGGACCGTGTGCTCCTGGGGTGGGAACTGCCCTCCTGTGACTCACGGGGACGCCCAAGAGCAGAGAGTGGGTGAACTCTCTTGAATTGGTCCTTCCCTGGGCTGGCAGTGGGGCTGCCTCAGGTGCAGTGACCGCCGGGATTCTCGTGTTAAATTCAGTGTCAGGAAAACATCTGGTGGCTGTGTGTCCCTCATGCTCCGAATCTGCTGTCTCCAAGGTCCCCGTGGGGGCTGCTCGGGGCAGGGACGGTGTGTGGTCTGCCCTCCACACCCCCACCCCAGCAGCGTGTGTGCGATGGCCTCATTCTCCAGGGCAGCTTTCCCGACCCCCTGTGGTTCCACTCGCCGCATGGTCACCAGGCCTTGGTGGCCGGTGGGAGGCCAGTTTTGTCTCTTCCTCCTTCCCTGACCCGAGCCTCCCTCCTGTGGAGGCCCTGGGGAGTGCCTTAGGCCTCTGCTTCCGGCCATGTCAGTGCATCCACCTCGATCCATCTGAGATATTCTGATGCTTACGTCCCAAAAAGGGAGCGTGCCAGGTGGCTCCTGAGGTGCCCCACTGGGCAGGTGTGCCCACCCGCTCACCGTCGTGGGCGCCCCCCTGGGAAGGAGCCTCCAAGGGGAGGTTGGAGGAAGGGACGCGGGTTTTCAGGCAGTGCTTTGTGTAGCTGGTCTACGCATCTGATCTTCACAACCAGCTTTTAGAGTTGTGTGCCGGCTTTATGAAGATGGGAAAGGTCTCACGTGTAGACACACGCTTAATGATGCGGCCTCGTCAGCCCACAGACGTACAGAAAAGTCCATCCTGTCCTGCTCCTCCAGCACTCCCCCCGCCGGCACTCGGGCTCTGAATCTCACCCTCTCTGAGAGGTGATTGCTGTGAGCAGCCTGGGGTTTTCCTTCCGGAATTTTTTCTGGGCGTTCGTTGTACATAAATGGGGTCCTCCGCCACGGGGTGGTTGGGTGTCCTGCCCCTTTCACTTCCTGCGTGCGGTGTTTCTCTGCCGAAGCCGTCACAAACATGCACAAACTTCGCAGTTTAAAGCAACACCTGTTTCTCATCCCACGGTGTTTGTGGGTCCGAGGCCTGGGCACAGCTTCTGTGTCTCACGGGTTTTCTACTTAGAGTCTCAGGGGATGGGGTCACACGGTTGGCAGGGTTGCGGTCCTTGCTGGAGGTCCTGGGATGGATCTGCGTCTGTTCATTCAGGTGTCGGCAGAATGCAGCCCTGTGTTGTTGTAAGACTGAGGCCCTTTTTCTGTGCTGGCTGTCGGCAGGGGTGGTCCTCGGGTTCCAGAGGCTGCTGTGATCCTGGGCTCCTGGCCCCTCTCCTCCACCATCAGAGCCAGCAGTGGTGGGAGGGGCCCCTCTCCTGCTTCCACCGTCTGTGTCCCCCACCGCCACACCCCTCTCTCTCTCAGCTGTTCCTCTTCTGCTCTGAAGGGCTCAGGTAACTACACAGAGCCCACTTGGATGATCCAGGACACCTTCCTACTTTTATTTTTTTATTTTTTAAACATTTTTTAATTGAGTAATAGTCATTTTACAATGCTGTGTCCAGTTCCAGTGTAGAGCAGAATTTTTCAGTTATACATGAACATACATATATTCATTGTCACTTTTTTTTTTCTGCTGTGAGCTACTATAGGATCTTGTATGTATTTCCCTGTGCTATACAGTATAATCTCGTTTATCTATTCTACATTTTTAAATCCCATTCTGTCCCTTCCCACCCCCCGCCCCCGTGGCAACCACAAGTTTGTATTCTATGTCTGTGAGTCTGTTTCTGTTTTGTATTTATGTTTTGTTTTGTTTTGTTTTGTTTTGTTTTTAGATTTCACACACGAGTGTTCTCATATGGTATTTTTCTTTTTCTTTCTGGCTCACTTCACTTAGAATGACATTCTCCAGGAACATCCATGTTGCTGCAAGTGGCATTATGTTGTCGGTTTTTGTGGCTGAATAGTATTCCATCATATAAATATACCACAGCTTCTTTATTCAGTCATCTGTTGATGGACATCTAGGCTGCTTCCATGTCTTGGCTGTTGTAAATAGTGCTGTTATGAACATTGGGGTGCAGGTGTCATTTTGAAGTAGGGTTCCTTCTGGATATATGCCCAGGAGCGGGATTCCTGGGTCATACGGTAAGTCTATTCCTAGTCTTTTGAGGAATCTCCATACTGTTTTCCACAGTGGCTTTCCTTGCTCCCCTCTCCTACTCCTAATGATTTAGATGTCTTCTTTTACAATTTTGTGTTTATTCTTTTTGTAATTCATGGCAGTTATCTCCTTTCCAGTTACGAGTTTCTCATGTTTGTAGCATCTTGCTTCTTTTCTGTTTAGAGTAGACCTGTCAGTATTTCTTTTAGCATGGGTTTAGTGTTGCTAAACTCTTCTAGTTTTTGCTTGTCTGTGAAGTTCTTTATCTCTCCTTCTATTCTAAAGGATAGCCTTGCTGGATAGAGTATCCTAGGCTGCATCTTTTTTTTCATTCAGGACTTTGAATATATCTTGCCACTCCCTTCTGGCCTGTAGTGTTTGTGTAGAGAAATCAGCTGAGAGCCTTATGGGGGTTCCCTTGTAACTCACTCTTTGTTTTTCTCTTGCTGGCTTTAAGATCATTTCCTTATCCTTGACTCTGGCCATCTTGATTATATGTCTTGGTGTGGGTCTATTTGGGTTCTTCCTGTTTGGGACCCTCTGAGCCTCCTGTACTTGGGTATCTGATTCCTTCTTTAGGTTTGGGAGGTTTTCAGTCATGATTTCTTCCAATACCTTTTCAATCCTCTTTGTTCTTTCTTCCCCTTCTAGAACCCCTACTATGCGTAGATTGACACGCTTTATATTATCCCATAGGTCCCTTATATTGTCTTCATTGTTTTTTATTTGTTTTTCCCTCAGCTGTTCTGATTGGGTGTTTTCTGTTGTCCTGGCTTCTAGGTGACTTACCCGTTCCTGTGCTTTATCTAGCCTGCTTTGCACAGCCTTTAGGTCAGCTCTCATCTCAGCAAATGAGTTTACTAATTCTACTTGGTCCTTCTTTATAGCTTCTATTTCATTTTTGACATATTTTATATCTCTAAACACTATTTCTTTTAGTTCCTTCAGTACTTTGATCACTCCTTTTTTGAAATCTTGATCTAGTAGGCCATCGATGTCTATTTCCCTGATCGTGCTTTCAGGGGATTTCTCTTGATCTTTTAAATGGGAGTGGTTCCTCTGCTTCTTCATATTGCTCATATCTTTCTGGCACTGTGGCCGGTGGGCAGGCGGGTCACTCTCCCTCCCGATGCCACAGTCAGATGCTGCGCTTGGGCGAGGCAGGGTCTCCCAGCACTGTGGTCAGGTGCTGCATTCCTGCCTGGAAGGTGGGTGGCTGCCTGCCCTCTCCCGGCACTGGTCGCTCCACTGCTCTGTGCGGCTGCGCACTCTGCCTTGGGTCGGCGCCCTGAAGGCGGGCTTGGGGAAGACCGCGGGACGGCCTTGCCCCTGCTCTGTGCCAAATCTCAGCTCCTTGTTTGTCTTGGTGGCGCGAGTTCTCTGGGGTGCCAGGGCAGAAAGATCCTATCTGCCTCAGGCTGTAAACAAGTCTCAGTCCTGCCTAGAAGGTTGCAGAGCCCCCGGGTGCAGATTCAGGCCTCGGCCCCGCCCCTGCCCCCACCTGGGCGCTGTGCACAGGAGGAGGTGGCGGCTGTGGCGGTGGCTGTGACCCGCCTCTCTTCTCGCAAGAAGCGCCAGTAACGGCGCCGCAGGTCTGAAGAGACAAAGGCTACGCGCCCCTCCCCCCACACCAGCCGTGTTGCTTTGCTTTTTTCGCAATTTATGGGGGACCGAGGTTGTTCTGCTCCATGTCCCCTCTCAGCCACGGCATGCAGCCCCCTGCAGTCCCCTGGGGCTGTCTCACTGCAGCCGCCCCAGTCCTCTTCCCGGCTCAGGTGGCCTGTCCCGGCCCCAGCTGCCAGCTCACATCTCGGGCTGGTGTCGCAGGGACCCTTTGTGTCCGTTTAACTTAGTTCTGTCGGTCAAGGGGTGCTCGGGGCAGATCTGAGCCTCAGAGGCTCCTCCTCCGTCCCGCTGGCCTCTCCGTTGGAGGGGGAGACCCAGTGAACGAGCACCAGTCCTCCTTTGCCGCTCCCTCCCCATGGGACCAGTCCCGCACTGTTTTGCTTTTTCTTCTTTCTTTTTTCCTTTTCTCCTACCAGATTTTTGACGTCTTTGTCTTCGAAGAGGGCGATGTTCTGTTGGAGTTCGGCAGGTGCTCTGGTTGGCTGGGGGTCCGTAGATGTGAGTTTTGGTGTATTTGTGGGAGAGGGTGAGCTATGAGTGTCCTTTTACTCCGCCATCTTGCTTCTCCCTCCCTACTTTAAAGTCAGCTCAGCAGTCACCTTAATTCCCTCTGCAAAGTCCCTTCACAGTGATAGTGGGGTGAATGGTGTCTCCCCCAAATTTATGTCCGTGAGATATCATAATGTGACCCCCTTGGAAAATAGGGTCATTGCATCTATAAAGAGTCAAGGAGCAAGGTCAGGCTGGGTTAGGATGGACCCTACGTCTGTGACTGGTGTCCTTATAAGAAGAGGAGAGGAGACACAGAGATGTGGAGAAGATGGCACGGGGAGGGCAGAGGCAGAGATGGGGGTGAGGCGTCCACAGCCAAGGAGCAAACTCCAGGGACTCACAGGAGCCACCAGGAGCTGGAAGGAGAGGGCAGGGTGGACTACTCCTTGGAGCCTTCGGAAGACCCTACTGAGTCCCTGATTCTGACTTCCAGCCTCTGGAGTGGTGAGAGGAATGTCTCTGTGCTAGGAACTTCTGAATGCACTAAGAAAGCTCCTGGTTTGTGGGTGTTCGCTAGGTGGCCCTGGGGAGTGAGCTCAGGCGGCAGTGTCTAGGTCAGGGCTGGGTGGAAGAGCCAGGGGGTGGGAATCTGGGGGGATGTCTTTTGAATCCTGCCCCCAGTGTGTTGCCAAGTCCTTTGTAAATGTGAGGGGCTGTTATGTGAAGATGTGTTTCATGCGTCCCACGTTTATAAAGACGCCCGTCATGGGTGCTGACACTACGATGTAGTTGAAGGAGACATCCCTTCAGACCTTTCATTCTGTAATTAACGGTCTGGGTGTGAGAACCACAGGTAATTAGTAAGGCGCATTTATGGCCAATAATGACATAAAATCTGTTTCCGATCAATCTGGACTGGCAGGGAGAGGCTGAGACAGAATTAAGGCATCAAAACCTGGTCATCAATTGAATCTGGTGAAGCCAGTGACCCCACGCATAGAGAAGGGAAGAGATTACTTGTAATGTCCTAAATGCCTTCAGCCCTCTGACCCCGGGGCTCTTATCCTGTCCTACTAAATGCGAAGGCTTCCTCTGCATTTATCTCTGCTGTGTGGGGAAAAAATCAATGTGAATATCCCGTAGCTAGAAAGTGAAGGAGATAACGAACATTTTCCCAAAGTAGGACATTAACAGTGAGGATTTCTGAGTCATAGCGCTTCGTGCCAGAGGCTTCCCCCAGCTAATTCTGTGACAATGCAGACATCCTGACCTAGATCGCCTCAATTGTGTGTGTGGGTGTACAGCCAAGTGTGTCTCTGTCCCTGGGTCCACAAACACCTGGATGTGGGGGGGAGATCACCTGTTGCTTCTCCCATGGGCCAAAGGAAAGCCGACCAAGGACATCATGCTGTGGCCTGTGGGGATGCAGCGGGGCCAGGTGGTGAGAAGCCGGCCGCAGTCCTAGCGGCTTTATCTTCCGCACTTACTCTCCCACCCCGCCAGACGTTGGTGGGGCCCTCCTCCCTGCCGTCCTCTCTCGGGGACCCCGCTCCACCGTTGGCAGTGACCCCAGTCTCTGCAGCCGAGGAGGCAGGAGCAGGGGCGTCCCACACCAGTGATGAAACGCCCCGGCTGGGCAGCGAACCAGACGGGCCAGGCTGGGTGCGGGACTGCCCCCGGCTCCGGGGAGGCGGGGCGGCCGGTCCTACCGGCCCCCTGGGGGAGGGATGTTAGGGAGGGGTGGGCACTGGGAAGGCCCGCCGGGGAGGCTGGGGGAAGGGCTGTCTCGTTCTGTCTGCAGTGATCCCAGAGCAGACCCAGGGCCACAGCGGGTTCATTAAGCAGGCAGCTGTGTCATCACCCAGCACATGGGATGGATGGGGAGTTTTGGGGGCCAGAGGGTGGACTGTCATTGGTTGAATTGTGGGCCCCACAATTCAAGATACATCTGCCTGGACACTCAGGCCATGACCTTATTTGTAATAAGGGTCTTTGCGGAGGTAATTAAGATAAGGAGCTCGAGATGAGCTCATCTTGGGTTAGGTTGGGCCCTTCATCCACAGATAAGTCTTTTCGAGACGAGAGAAGGGGAGACAGATGCAGGTGCACAGCGGGAAGGTCCATCTGGTGGTGATGCTGCCACAAACCAGGGGATGCCAAGGATTGCCAGCAGCCCCCGAGCTGGAAGCGGCAAGGAGAGGGTCTCTCCCAGAGCCTTCGGAGGGAGTGTGGCCCCGGTGACACGTTGGTTTTGGACCTCTGGCTTCCAGAAACACAGGAGAATGAATTTCTCTGGTTTTAAGTCCCACGTTGGTGGTATTTTATTAAGCAGCCAAAGAAACTGATACAGACTACCACGCAAAGTTCTCCTGCGAGAGGCTTTTTGAGGAAGTTCTTTCTTTCTCCCTCTGCTGTGTGTTTCCCTTGCCTGCTCCAGGATGGCGCCGGGACCCAGACTTCTTGACCTTCCCTTCCCTTCCCTTCTGTTTCTAACAAGGAGCTAAAGGCACCTGCAGTCAGGAGCACCTCTGGAGGCGGGGGAGGGGCAGGGCTCATGGTGCCCAGGAGCCGAGGGGTGCACTTGGGACCCCGGCTGGGAGGTGGGGTGATCACGGGCCAGGGGAGCTGCGGGACGGGTTTTGGGCAGGTTGGGCGCAGGCGTCCTCCCGTGGGGTCGAGCTGCAGCAGCTGCATGTGTGTCTGAAGCTGGGACCACCTGGCGGAGCCGAGCCATCAGCATCCCCATCCTGACGAGGCGCTGCAAGCTTGCAGCTTCAAACAGGCATCGGGGCCTGAAACTGCGTAAAGCCGATTTATCCGACTGGAAACTGGTGTCGTATTGATGCGTGTTGACTCTGTGTCTAAGCCACGTGTGGAGTAAAATCCATCGCAGGAGAGACCCTTCGGCAAATCCACCTACTGTTTGTACTGAATTCACTGTGCGCGAGAGTCAGAGCCAGCTCTTGTTGAGTTACTGGCTTTGCCTGAGAAGGTCAAACACCCAAAAAAGTAAATTTGATCTTAGATTCCTCAGGCCAGGCTTCGTTCCCTCCACGCACGGTTACTGAGGCACCGTCGCGGGTGTTTGGAGCACGTCTGCTGGGGGAGCCCCGGCCTGTCCCATGTGGGCCCTGAGTGGCCATGGAACACAGCTGGGGACGAGGCGCACATCTCAGTGCTTGCGGGAGGGAAAGAAAAGCAAGACAGGTGCGGGGGTCGGCGTGGACTGTGCTGTTCGCAGCGTTTGGTGGTGTGGTCAGGCGGGCGCCATGGCGGTGCACACCAGGGCGAGGACTTGGGGAGGTGGGCACAGCAGTGTGGAGACCTGGGGAGGGTTGTTCCTGCAGGAGGAGCTGAATTGTGAAGCCCCTGGCTGCTGGCAAGTCCCAGGAGCAGCTGCGGTAACAAGTGACCTTTGTGGCCATGGTGAGGATTTTGGATTCCAGTCGGGGATCTCCTGGAGGCTGCGGAAGAGGGGAGAGTCGTTACCTGACAGTTTCAAAAGGCTGTCCTGGCTGCTGGGTGGAGAGTGGCCAGTGCAGGGTCTGGGGCCGGCGGGGCATGATTTAGGGGGTGATGTGATAATATAAGAGATGTGACCATGACCTGGACATGTGGGTGGCCCGTGGAGAGAGTGGGAGACCCTCCCCACGGGGATGTGTGGGACGAGGGAGAGGGACATCAGGATGCCCCAGGGACATGCCCGGGGCTGCGTCCAGGGAGAGGAGGGTCCCAGGAAGTGTTACGAGGAGGGCTGAACCTTGGGCACATACGTGATTTGTGGTTCTGTTACTGAACGCAGGTTTGACTGCTCACCACCCAAAAGCCAATAATCAAGAGGCAAGTGTTGGTAAAAGGAAAGATGCTTTAATCAGAGAAGCCAGAAATCGGGGGAGAAGGAGGACTCATGTCCTGAAACCAACCTGAAAGATTCTGCTCAGCCATGACCATTTTTGAAGGGAAAAAGGGGGAAGAATCTCAGTGGAGCACTGAGGCAGGATGTTGGGGTCTGCATCATCTCCACTGTGTGCAGACCGGCCGACTCTCTTCAGGTGTGATCTTGCCCAGGTCTGCGTGCAGGACTGCCGGGGGTGGCGCTGAGGGTGGAGAGCTAGTCGTTCCTTAACTACTTAGTTCATTCCTGCTTCTTTTCATCTAGGAAAAGGGTCGACAGGTTGGGCAAGGTACAGTGAGCACTCAGGAGAGTGTAAGTCAGGAGTTAGGTTAAACTGCCTTCCTTTCATCGTGTGGACAAGAACTGACGTCTTGGCTTTGTCGGGCGGCATCCAGGCCACATCTCAGCTCCTGAAAAGCCCAGCACAGCCCCAGCAAAGCTCTCTAGCTCCCCCTGACCCCTCGCCCCTGTAAGTTCTGGCCCCTGACTTGCCGTGGCTTCCGTGGTGTGAGGAGAGGGGAGAGCAGCCTCCTTTCCATGGCGCCTTAGCGCTCCCACCTCAGAGGGTAGACAGGGCCATCCTGCTCCCCCTGCACCTTGGATTTCGTCTCAGGGCCATCACAGTGGGTTGTAGGGGTGCTGCCCAGCCTGCAGCGGGAGGAGCGGGTGGAGGGGCCTTTGGAGGCTTCCTAGCCCCACAGGGGCCTGGTGCTGCTGTTTCCTGGTCTACGCTGGGAGCCAGGACCGGAGGTGAACGGGGAGGCAGCTCTCAGGGGCCAGCAGACCCCTGCCCTCGGGTTTCAGCCTTGAGCGCCTGTGTTTCCTTCTGGAACACCCCTCCACTTCTCCAGGTCACCGTCCTCCACCCGTGAAGTGCGGAGAGCCCTTTCCTGGGGTTTCCGTGGGGATGAGAATGATGGAGAGCATGTGCCTGGCGGGGAGCTGGTGGTGGGAGGGCCTCCTGAGGGAGGCGGAGGGGGCAGAGAGAGAGCCCCCCATGGGGGAGGGTCCCTGGAGGAAGCAGGGCAGAGCCCACTCTCCTCTGGCTCCTGGGAAGCAGGGAAAACAGAAGGTCCGGCCTGGGGCTTGTTGGGGAGGACAGGGGTGGTGCTCGGGGGCCAGCTGTGCTGTGTCCCTGGCCAGGGAGGGCCACACCATCTAAGCATAGAGCTGTCAAACAGCTGTGACCCAATTGCCCTGAGCTTCCTAAAGATGATGATTGTTACAGAGTTTACCTGGCCTAAGGCTACCTGAAGATGCCATGCAAATTTATGCATTTATGCAAATCACACAACCCAGATTCCTGGGAGCAGAGACCTCCGCTGTCTCCTCCTCCTTCCCCACAGAGCTGGGGAGCCCTGGGGCCCCTCCGTGCCCTCTCTCCCCTGCAGCCCCTGCAGCAGGGGTGGGAGATTGACAGACCTGCACTGGCCCCACCCCTCGGCTTCCCGTGGCTGATCCTGGCCTGGTTACAGAGGCTGAGAGAAAATCTGTTCTCCGGGTTAAACCCTCTCTATTTCAAGGCTCTGCCAGTCTCTTAACAATTAGTGGATTAATCTCAATTCTTGATGCAGAATTGAGCGAGTTCTCTGCTGATTGGAGTGGCTTCCCGGGAGGCAGCGCTGTTTGGTGGGTAAGAGGAGTTCTTTGTCCTTCTGTGGTGCCTTTCGGCAGCGGCGCTGACAGGCAGCCTGTCAGCTCTCAGGATACCCCGGGATGGGCAGGCAGGTGGCTTGGATCCCTGTCTGCAGGTGGGACGTGCTGGGGGAGCCGGTGGGTCCTGCCAGAGGAGGACACCCTGCAGGAGAAACCCTCCGGGCCTCGCTGGCCGCTCCCCAGGCCTCAGCGCTGGGTCTGACCTGAGGGAGCCCCTCCAGGTGGGCCTGGCCAGGTGGGCAGGAACACTTTCATCCTGAGATGCTTCTTCTTGGGGTCCCACCCCTACCCCCCACACAACTGAAGCTGGGGAGACAGGAGAGCGCCCAGCCCGACGGTGGCACCATTTGTCACTGTCACACGGCTGGCTGGTTCCGGGCTCCGGGCACACCTGGCTGGCCCGCGTCTGAACACAGGTTGGGCTGCTCCTCCGGGATGCGGGAGGCACTGTAATTGGAGGTGGCCGCGCCGCCCCCCACACTCCAGAATGATGAAGGCTCACAGCTTTGCCTCCCTCCCTGACACCCAGCCAGGGGTGGCCGCCCTCTCTGTGTTCACACTGTGCCACAGGCCTTGTGCTGTTCATTAAGGTGTTAATGTGGACGGGAAATAGACATTTCAAGGGTTTGATGAAATTAAGACTTTCCTGTTAGCCGGCACAACTCAGAAGGGGGTCGAAATGCATCAGCCTATGTGTTTGAAGATTGGAAAGCAGAAAAGCACGTGGTCTGGGCTAAGGGGACTTTGAGGCAAAATATAATTTAAAATCAGCCAGTTACTGTGATGTCTCTGCTAGAACACGCTTCTCCCAGGCTAATGAAATCAGGGCTCCTGCTCTGGCTAATCTCTTTGTTCTAATTAGAATATCCAAACACCCTCTCCAGAAGAGGGTCAACCAGCAACTGCGAACGAAAACCGAAGCTGGGGCTGGGGCCTGTCCAGAGAATCGCATCCAGCATGCTCAGAGCGCTTAGAAGGCCCTTGGAGAGACGGGGGCTCGGGGCTGGGGAGACGGGGGCTGGGGGCTGGGGACCCCACGTGGCCACAGGAGGTGGACTTGCTGCTCATTCTGAACCCTCTCCCTGGGCTGCAGACTGCACGGCTGTGCCCCGGGCCTGAGTCCAGATCGTTACCTGTACAACTTGGCCTCAGGCACAGCAGGAACGTCCGAGCTGGGACGGGACGCACGCCGCTCGCTCCTGCTGGACTTCGCCCGGGTGGTTAAGTGAGCGCCCAGGCTCTGCCACAGAGGGGTCTGCTCTGCTCCAGAGATGCAGTAATGAGGGAGGAAGCGAAAGGGGCAAATCAGGAAATTGCCCGGAGTGCAAACATCCGTTCCTCCAGTAGTTCCTGGGTGTTGCCATGTGTCACAGGGCGCCCTGCCCCCTGCAGAAGGCCAGCAGTGAGTGGGGACCTGCCCACGAAGCACAGGACTCAGTAGCACACACTCATGGGAGCAGGGAGCCTGAGTGTGCAAGAGCCCGTCTAGGGGTTGGGCGACTCAAGCGAGTCTGTCAGGCCACTACGAACTGGCGGGAGCCCGGCTGGCTCTCCCTGCTGGAAGCCAGGCTCAGGCCTCTGTGCTGGGGTTCAGGGATGAGCCGGGGCAGCAGGTTGTCTGCAGCGCCCGGAGTAGGCGGCAGTGCAGCTCGTCAGTCAGGACTCATCAGAGCTGGCTCCAGCTCTCGCTGCTTCCTCCCTCAGCTTCTCCCTCTGCAGGGGGACAGCTGCACGTCCGTGCGTCACCCGTGTGGGTACCAGGTGAGCACCAGGTAGTTACTGCAGGGCTCGGCTCTGCGTGGCAGAACCGACCCTCACTGATTCGAGGAGTTGGCGTGAGGTCGGCGGCATCCATTTTCTGTTGCTATAGTAACAAATCAGCACAGGTTTAATAGCTGAACACAGCACCAGTTCATTCTCCCCCAGCTGCTAGGGGTCAGAAGTCTGAGGTGGGTCTCTCTGGGCTGAAATCACAGTTTCTGCAGGGCTGCACTCCTTCCTGGGGGCTCCGGGGAGACACCACTTCCAGGCTCATTCAGGGCGGGCCTGAATTCAGTTCCTTGGGTTGTAGGACTGAGGTCCTATTTCTGTGCTGGCTGTCAGCTGAGAGTTCCCTTTACTCTGAGAGTCCCTGGGTTCTTGCATGGGGGTCCCTTCACCTGAGAGCCGGCAGTGGTGCACCGAGTCCTTCTCAGGCTTAAACTCCCTGAGTTACGTTTTCTCTGCATCTCTGTTGCTTCAGCCAGAGAAAGTCCTTTGCTGTTAAGAGCTCACGTGGTAGGATAATTCAGGATAATCTCCACATGTAAGGTCTGTGGACTTCACTACGTCTGTACAGTCCTGTTTGCCACGTGGTGTAGCATTCACAGATTCCTGGGATGAGGGCATGGGCCATTTGGGCCATTCTGCCTCCCACTCTGCCTTTGGTGGGTTATTCCAGACACTCTGCTGCTCCTCAGGAAAGGCGGAGTAAAATCCAGAAGCACTGATTCCCCGCACGGGTGCAGAGCTAACGTGGGGAGGACGTCCTGGGGGTCAGGCACTACACTCCATGTGGATGGCTCGTTCCGAAGGCACGAGGACTCTGTGAGGTCAGCGCTGTACTTCCCCAGCTGTGAAGATGTTGCGGTGCGCGCTCGGTCCCGGTGACTTCCCGCGGGCTGCAGCTGGTGGGTCCCGGAGCTGGGTTTCAGACCTCCTCTATCTGTCTGTCTCCAGGGTCGGAATTGTCAGTAGCGGTGTCGTACTTCGTTACAGTATCAGCATTGAGTTATAATTTTGTTTGTAAGTAACGAAAGAGCCCTTGGTGCTTGCAAAGACAGCAAAGCCCCGGTGTGGCTGGCAGCTTGGAGCGCCGTTCAGCAAACATTTCCACCTCCTGTTTACTCCTCCCCTTCCAGTCCCTGCCTTTGATGTGTGAATGAAAAATACTGCAAACTGTGCTGCGGGGGGGAGGACTCAGGATGCAGACAAGCAGGCAGCCCGGCCTCTGCAGCCACCCCCAACTCGGGGTGCCCCCGAGGGGACGCAGGATGGGAAAGCACAGGACACTGGCCCCGGACAGCTCAGGTGCCCATCCAAGGAAGGATTTCAGGGAGCCCAGACCTCGCACCTTCCATACACAGAAAAGTGCTAAATTCCTTAACTTGAGATGTCTGTTTTTCTTGAATTAAGTCATCTTTCGATGTTTCGACTACCTGGTCTTGTAAAAACTCCTATATCCTGGCTCCTCCCCTCCCTTTTTGGAGCTGTCTCTCAGAGGGGTCTGAGAGGCTACCACCCTGGGCTTGAGGGTTCCAGTCCTCAGAAATGTCCACCAAATAAAATACGACTCTCAGCTTTTAGGCTGTGCCTTTTATGTCAGTCGACAGACGCTGGGCTCAGTGTGTGTGGCTTGCTTTGGCCCGTGGAGCTTGGAGGAAGTGCCAGCTGGGAGCCCAGCCCCTGATAGCATTGCCTGTTTCTACTTGCTTATCAGGGAGCTCTGCTGTTTGCCAGATCATGCCCCGGGGCTGCCTCTCCAGAAGGAGACTCATGGGGCAGCCTGAACACGACTCCAGCACAGCGCAGAGTGGCCCAGCTGTGGCTCAGACTTGTTAGCGAGTAACAAACGCTATTGCCACATGCCTCTGAGAGCTGGGGGATGTTTGTTGCACAGGAAACCTGACTGACACACCTGGCTGGGAAGTAAATACTTTGCAGGTAGGAGCTGAGTCGTCTCGAGGGCAGTGGGTTCAGACTTGTGAGGAGTTAATAGAATTGTTTGTTCCAAACTTGGTGAGCCCGGACCTGAATGTAGAAGCCGACTTGCGTCTTCCTGGGTATCTTTGTGCTCTGTGTTCCCTCCTGAGGGAGGCCTGCTGCTTTCCTGCTGTCTGGTGCTCCTGGAGGGGAGATATCAGGGCCTGCCTTCCCCCCAGGAGGGCCTGGGCTTGGGGTTCAGGGCCTGCAATCACATCCCAGCCCCCTGGAGAGACTTTGCTTCCCCGAGTCATCACTGCCATCTGGTCAGGAGATCGGATGCCTCCAGCCAGCAGTGCTGGGGCCAGCTTCATGCATGTGGTGTCATGGAACTTGAGGAATCCTTCAGTCATTAGTTCATTGATCCAAAAAGTATTTATTTACCATCTGCTAAGTGCCAGGCACTGGGCTAGACCCCAGGAACATGAAGCTGAATAAGATGGGCTGTGCCCCTCTCTTCGTGGCGTGCTGGGCCTCATGGCTGCAGAGTTGGGACATGCAGAGGAGGCAGGAGGCTACAGGAAAAAGGGAACAGCACAAGAAAAGACCTGTTTTTAAATAGAATTTGGGGAAGCACTGGAAATCATAAAATATTTTGGTCAGAATGGCAGGTCACTGCAAATCAAGGAAGTCTCAGAGCGGTTACCACCTCCGTAAGCCGCTAAGAGGAACAGGAGTAAAATGCAGCGGAGAAAACTGTCACTTACAGACAGCGGTGTTAGTCGCTTTTAATCTCACCTGAGACCCTTGACTGGGAGGAAGACTCTGAATGATTCTGTTTGTTGTAATGAGAGGTCCGTGAACCACGGGTAAGTCTCCCATCATGTTAACTTGCCAGGTGGGACATATGCTGTGTAAAGATGGCCAAGGGGTATTAAAAACAGAGCCTTCTGGAGACGAGTGTCAGGGTTTGGAACATTCCAACTCACATGGAAGGTCTGGGCATGAAAAGTCTGGGCGATGTCCAGACTGAAGCTTCCACACCGTCTCAGCGCCGGGATCCGAGCCCTGTTTACCCACCTCGAGGGCACTGCTGGCCTCTGTCCTGGCCGAGAGTCAGTGGACCCAAAGCCCAGACCTGCAGCCTTGGCTAGACCGAGATGCTCCCTCCCTCTTCCTCTCGGTCCTGAACCCAGGAAGGCAGAGGAGTAAGTCATCTTCAGTGACAAGGTTTAGGTCACATATGAAGAAGTCAGTTGAATCCATGCTGTCAACATTTAGGGATCGCGTGAATGCAGTGACAACTTGTATAATCATCTTATCTGTGGATGTTTCTCTGCCTTTGAAGTGCCTGAAGGCTTCGAAATCGTCTGTCACATATTATTTGTAGATATGGTTTAAATTATTTAAGGGAATCAAATTAATTTCAACTGTAAACGTTGCTTAAGAACAATTATTATCTAAGTTTTGTTTGTAAAGTATGTTGAGAATTACATTTTAAGGAGTATGAGTTCCCCTCCAGCTACAAAACTTCTGCAGACTTTAAAGACAGTAGAGCATGTGGGTTTTCTCCTATGTTAGGATGATAAATTGTACTAAGTTTCCTAATATCGAACCATTCACCCACGTATTAATTCAGTTAATCACAGTGAACGTGTCCTGTATAGACACGGGGCTTAGTGTTCACCACTGGTTCTCAAAGTGTGGTTCCAAGACATTCCCAGGGAACTTGTGAGAAATGCGACTTTTTGGAAACCTCCCCACCGCACCTGCCCACAGACCTCTTGACTCAGAAGCTCTTGGCCCAGCCATCGTGGTTTAACCAGCCTTCTCGGGGATTCTGACGGTCACCCAAGTGTGGGAACCACTGGTTTAGGTTTTCTCTTTCTTCTTAGGTCAGTTCTATAACGACTTTTATTTGCCTGGAAAAGTGTCCATCAGGTTCTCTCTCTGTTCTCCTGGAGGAGTTGTGAACATATTTATGAAGAATTTTTTTAAAAGTCTGTTTCTGCTGTTGTTTCCTGCTAGATTGTGCATCAGCTTGTCTTCCTACACTTCCCAAGTTTTTTTTTTCCCGGCTGATTCATCAAACATTAGGAGCAGATTATTCCTGTGGTGTCTCGCTTGGGTGACCCCCACACGGCATGGCTTCCTTTCCGTCAGGTGCATCGGTTTCACGCGTGCAGCGTTTAAAAACGGCAGCAGCGTCCCATGCCACCTGACGCCCTGTCGAAGCAGAAGGTTGCTGTCCTAGATGCACACACGCTAAACTGGGGACCAAGGGTTCCGTGCGGTGCTTGTCACTCGGGGAGTCTGTGTGGTAAAAACCATGACGACAAAGACTTCACCAAAGGGATGGACACCTAAGGGTGAGAGTTCACAGATGGCCCACCCTTTCTTTGCCAGCAAATTTCGTAAGTGCAGGTTATCGTGGGTTGAAAGGTATTCCCCCAAGGTGACTTCCAGGTCCTAACCCCCAGCACCTGTGAGTGTGACCCTGTTTGGAAGCAGAGCCTTTGTAGAGAGTCAGTTTAAGGTTCTCCAGATGAGATCATCCTGGAGTTGGAGGGGCCCTAGATCGAATGCCTGGGGTCCTTGTAAGAGGAGAAGAGGACCCTGGAGACACACTGGAGAGATGTCGGTGCAGTTGGAGGCAGAGGCTGGAGTGATGCGGCCACAAGCCAAGGGTTGCCAGCAGCCATGGGGAGCCAGGAGGGAGACCTGGACCAGTTCTGCCCTCAGAGCCTCCAGAAGGAGCCACGGCTGCCCGCACTTTGGGTTCAGGCTTCTGGCCTCCAGACTGTGGGAGAATCAGCTTCTGCTGTTTTAACTCACCCCGTTTCTGGTCACTTGTTACAGTGAAACTACTGTCCAGGCGCGTGCAGGCACACACGAGTGCTCCGCGGACCCTGCTCCGGCTCCTGCCGTAGCCCCGGGATGGCTGCGCAGGGCTTGAGGACTGGTTCCCTCGACTCCCCGCCGGGTCGCCGGCCTCCCGCTTTGTCTGCACGGTGCAGGTGCATTTGGAAGGCTTGGAGGATGGGCTCCCGGAGTCGGCCCGGGGAATCACCAGGACGCCATTCGCTTGCACTTGAGGTTACACCATTTCTTCATGCGTGTGGGTTCCAAAGGTAAATCCAACAACTGACAGCCGTCTGGAAATGAGCATTTCCTGGCAGTGTCGTCATTCAGGATGAAGGGGAACTCTGCCTCTGCGGGACCCTGACGGCTACCCCAGCGGGAGCAGCTCTTCCTGGCCCCGTCTCGGGCAGGCTTGGGGCTGCAGGCCTGGCGCCCGGTTGCCTGGCGCCTGGCCCCTGTCCTGGGGGGACCGAGGGGAGGAAGACTGCCTGCTGGGAGTGTGGAGACAGGCATGGCCCTGCCTGTCACAGGCCTGCTCCCACCAGACTCTTTTCTGTCTCCAGGAATTGCTACCCCAGGGAGGGGCAGTCTCTCTCCAACCCTCATCCCAGTGGCCCCTAACCCAAATACAAGGTCTCCGTGGGGGAGCTCATGGTTGCACAGCTCCCGGTCAGTTTGACACCACACCTGCCTCTGCCCCGGGCTCTGTCACACTGTGACTGGCGCCCTACGTAGGCCCCACAGCATGTGAAGGGACTGGGGGGGGGGGAAGGTGCTGAAACCCACCGGAGTTCCTTCAACTCGGTCTGAACTGTGAAGCTGCCCTTTCAGCACTGCTGGTCTGGAGCAGAGGCCCCTCCCCGCTGTGCCAGTGGAGGGGGCGGGGCAGTCCATGCCACTTGTGTCCAGCCGGGGGTGGGCACCTGCCCCTGCTCCTGGCAGGGCCCACAGACTCTTCCAGCCTTCAGTCTCCAGGTCAGGGGGAAATCCAGGTCAGAGCTGCTTGCTCCTGCCTCTCTGATCCCCCAGAATTTCGAAATAAAAGGTCTGGTGGTCTTGTCCTCTTGGGGGTCTGACAACTTGGGCATTGGGTCCACCAACTGAACTTTGCAGGGTACTAGGGTACGGATCTCAGATATCCAGTTGAAACGTTGCTGCTTGGAGGGGACAGGGAGGAGAGGTGGCCTGTTCCTAACGGCCTCTTTCAGCTCTGAAGACAGACGACCTGCCAGCGGAGAGCCCTGGAGTCAACCAGCCAGCCCCAAACCCAGCAAGTCTCCGGAGCCAGAACTCGGCCGTTCTTTCACAAGGAGGTTGGAGATTTCTCGAGCAAACAAATAGTGTTTAGGAGCAAATTCCTAGAAACTTATAGACTCTCTGTGCCCCTGTATTTCCTGTCGGAGACATTTGACAGGGATGCTTTGGTGACCAGCTCTGTGCGTCCTGTGTCCTGAGTTTAACTGATGCTCTGTCTTGTAGTGTCCTGGGATTTCTCGTCTGATATTTGTGATCCTTAGTGCCGTTCATAAGAGTCTATTTAAGTTGAAAGTGGGTTTTTGACTTGACACATATTCCAGTTCCCTTGCAGTTAAAGCGGTTTCCTCCTGAACCGGGAGGAGATCGGTTTTCACGTCTCTGTGCCCTTGTATACTGGCCTCCAGTGAGGCTCTGCAGTTTGAGGCGACCCGCTCGTTCCCATTATTCCGATGTCCTTTAATTTGCACATGAAGTTTCTGCCTTCCGCGGGCGGCGGCTGGACAGTTCAGGTGAGTGTCTTGTGACGAGCCCCTCCTTCCGGCTGCATGGGTGTCGCGGTTTGTTTCCCGTGTCAGCCTCCGGAGGTCCGTTTCTGTTGCACAGGCTTCCTCGCTGGCAAGTTTAAAACCCTGACGAATCTCGTTATTCCTTGGAACCCCCAGTCCTTTCTGCTTCTACAGAGACCTCAGAAGAAGTTGAACGTGGGCAGAGGAGTTGTCCCCTAGGTGCTGCAAGTTTGCCCCTAATGACGTGTTAGGTTCGTTACGACTTCTGTTTCGTGGCAGTCTGTCTGTCGTCATCCTGTGATAAACAGCAGGACGAGCAGGTTTTATGTGAGCCGTTCATTGCTCTGCAGACAGGCTCACTCTCCCGCAGCCTCTCCTGCGGCTCCAGGCGTTTCCTTTGGCTGAAACGTGACACGAGCAGAGCCCTTTTGTGGCCGAGGTGTGTGTGCTGCTCAGAGGTGCGTGTGCTGCTCAGTTACTCACTGGACTCGTCAGGTCCTTTCCTTGCTTATTGGGTGCTTTAGTTAATTGCTGTCTTAATGTCGTTTGCCGGCTTCCAAGCTGACCCCAAGTCCAGTGTCCCCCTAACCCGCCCCCTCTTCTGTGTCTTGCCTCTCTGCGAGGGCAGGCCGGTCGGCTCTTCCGTTCTCCAGTCTTGAGCGGCCGTCTCGTTCTGCCTCAGCGCTGCAGGTTGACTTGACATTTCTACCTTAGCTATTTTTGGTTGTCTTTTTGAAACCAAATGATTTGACTTAACAGATAATGTCTACATATTAAGTGGTTCACGTTGACTTAAGACATCTATGAGAGATTTTCGTGTCCCCGAAATAGCCTTATCAGGTTTTTTTCAGGTCTGCTTTAGGGGCCTGTGAGTATTTCGACTTCTGATGTGGGTGAGAGGTCTGTGATCTGTTCCCCTGCAGAGCTGGGTGCCGGGTGAAGTGGATCAATCTGTGCTGAGGTCGCCTTGATCCCACTGCTGAGAACGCTGAGTAAAGGCAGTTCAAGAACAGAGCTCTCATCATTTCTGCGCTCTTCCCCAGACCCTGTCCCCTTTTATCAGGGACTTCTAGAGGTAATTTTTTTGACACTTGGATATCCTTCCTTTCCTAGAAATTGGCATTGACATTTTCCTGTAAAGACATTGAACTTCGATGCTCTTTATATGAAACTCAGTTGAACTCCTCAGAGAATGCATTCATTTTCTTTTGGCTTATAGGGTGGGAACACCGAGGTGAACTTACCAGTTTCTCCGTGGAAAGTAGAAATTGAGATTTCAGAATTGTCAGGGTTGGAAGACCCTCGTTAAGTCCTTTGCTGGGGCTCAGCAAGGTAACGACCTCTTCCTCCTGGCTTTATGCGTTTGAAGTGACTTCTTACACGCGCCTGTGCGGGGCTCGCGAGGGAGGCGTGCGGACGGTGCGCCAGCGCGGGAGATTCGGGGTCCGTGCCGGGGAGAGACGCTCTTACGAGGATATTTTGGACAGGGGTGTTCGGGAGGAGGCCGTGTTAGTGCAGAGGTTATTTTAAAACAAAAATTGCCGAAGCGTGTGAAAGGTCATTGAGTAAATGCTTTGTTCTGAAACTCTGAATAGTGATTCCTGGGGCGTCTAGGTCAACCTCTTCTCTGATGCCGTGTCTTAATAGAACATGTGTTAGCAAAAGCGTCCTCTTAAATTGGGCTCCTCGGGGAGGACAGTTCCCTGGTGCCCCCGACTGTCCCTGGGGGTGCAGCTGGAGTGCCCCCGGGGAAGGAGTCAGCCTGGAGGACCCTCCCAGGCGCCTGGCAGCTCCCAGGTTACAGTCTTAACATTCGTTTTGGAAGAGTTGCCTGTCCCCGACAGCCCTCTGTAGTGGGTGAAGTTGTGTCCCCACCACAAAAGACATGTTGGGGGCTGGGCTCAAATTCAGGAGATGAGGACCCCCAGGGAGTAGAGGGGCTGGATCCTCAATGCCTCTCCTGCCCTCGCTGCCCTTGACCCCGCAGGCCCCGTATCACAGGGGTCATCCAAGTGGGGTGCCCTTGTTTGGAAAGTGAGCACCACCAGCCACTGGGCGTGGGCAGAAAACACCAGAACTTCTGTCAATACTTCTCTTCAATCTAAAGAAGTCACATTTACTATTTTTGCACGTTCATAATGGACATTCCATCAGTCGGGAGTCCCAGCAGAAAGAGGTGGGGCACCAGTGTCGGGGCGCCGGGGGTCCTTGAACAGGGGCTGTGCTGGGTGAGGTGCCCTCACAGGACCTCTCCACGGCCCTGCCTGGTGTGAGCTGTGAGCCTGCCCCGCTGGCTGGGATCCTGTGGGACTGGGCACTGGGAGCCCCGGCCGGCTTTGGGGAGAGGGAGGGGCCAGAGGGTGGTTCTTCCTTGGGCTCCTTCCCTCCTTCTGTGGGGTCACATCAGTAGCTGACCACTCCCACCCCACTCCCGAGGGCCCTGCTTGTCTCTGGGCAGCCTCTCTGCAGGACTCTGCCCTCTGGGCTCAAGGTCCTCTTCTCCCCCTTCCCTCTGGGCCTCGGGTGGTGACCACACTGCAGCAGCTGACCCTGAGTTACCACGACACCCCCTCATTCCTCTGCGTCCCACTTACGCCCTTATAAATCGTAGGGTTACCAGACTCTTACTGAATGGTTCTAATGTGTGAGCCACATGCTTCTTGTTGGGACCCTGTGACAAAGGGACCCTTAAGAAGATGTGATCAGGGTGCAGGGAAACCACAAGGCAGAGGAAGCATCCCAGGGCCATCCAGTGGGGAGCCGGGGCCAGGTGGAGAATGCGCCCGGGCCACGGCACCCCAGGGAGGGGAGTCAGTGCCTGACCTATGCCTTGTCCTCTCTCGCACCTTCCAGGCTCCCTGGACGGCGTGCCAGGTGTTGAGCCAGGAGCAGGGTGGGGCGTGGGCCTGGCAGGACTCACGAATGCTGCCCAGCACGTGCGCTGTGCACTAGTCTGGTCATGGGTGTGCTTACCTGATAAAGAAGTACCTGTACGTGCGTTAGGAGGTCATGCTCGTTTCTCTTGCAGGGGATGGGGGTGAACTATCAAAACATTTTGGAAACCACTTTCAAATATTTAGATCTCAGTACAGAGTGTTGATCATTTATAAGTTGTTAATAATCATTTGGTGAGGACGCTTGATGCCGTCCAGTGTAGAAATCGGTTGCTTGAAAGCAGTGAAGATGACATGGGTGCCGCAAGTTGGATGAGATGCAAAGCCAATGGAATGAGAACCTGTAGTGACAGTCACCACTGGGCGAAGACGTTTGCTCCAGGAGGGGGTTGGCTGGGGTGATCCAGGTGGAGAGCCTGGGGGCTCGGACCAGGACAGCGGCAATGGGGGTGGTGAGAAGTGGGTTTTTCCTTAGTTCATTCTGGAGGTGGAACCTACAGATTCAGCTGCTGGTTGGATGTGAGGTGTGAGTGAGGAGAGTCGAGAGCGACACGGAGGTTCGGCCTGCGCCCCGGGAGGAAAGAGACAGACCACGTTCTGCCTGTGGAATGTGTATCTCTCTGAACTCTCCTGTGGCTCGCTGTTGAATTCTTCCCGCAGGGAAGGACCCTCACTTGGCGGTGAGCCCCAGGGACTCGCCCAGGACCTGGGACATGGCCATCCTCTGGTGCCCCCTTCTGCAACACTGGGGTTGGGGTGCCACCCTGACCCTTTCTGAAAGAGGCAGGGTCTCTGCCCTGAGCGAGTGCCCTCCAGTCCTTGTGCAAATCTTGCTAAAGGTCAGCTGAGACTTGTGTCCCCAGCAGTCTGAATTCTCTGTTTGAGGGGCTGTATTGTAACCAGTGACATGGAGGTGGGCGCCTTTCGAGGAGAGTGTGATGACCCCGGGGGACCCTTCACCAGGTGGGACCGCTGATGGGGCCCTGGGGCCTTCCCAGGGGGAGCTCATGGTGCCTTGCTAAGATGGTTTTTTTTTTTTAATAAATGCAGAGCTGCTGAAAGCATGGCTTCCATGTGCGGGGTGCTGCTACCAGGGCCCCCCCCTAAACAGGGGCTCTTTGGTCTGCACTCCTCCTAGGACTCTTGGCCCAGGGCAGAGCATGGAGCCAGCCCAGATGCCGCGTGACTGCCCCGCGACCTTGGAGGGCTGCTCTTTTGGCTGGGCCTTCAGCACTGTGGCTCCGAAGAACAAAAGAATGAAAACAAAAGCAAAACAAAACCCCTAGGAAAGCAAATAAGAAGGTCTTAGGAAACTTCCCTGAAATGCAAACAGCAGAGGTCGGACTCCCCCAGGAACTAATTAAGGCTTCCTGTTTAAGTGCCAGGTGTCTTCTGAAGATCATCGGACTGGCCTGGGGCTTGCCAACTGGCCCTCCTAAATGGCTTTGTCCATCCTTCCTGACTAATTGCTGTTTAAGCTAAGTGTTGTCAGGTGAATGCTTTCTTATTCAAATAGCCGGCCATCTCCTGGTGCTCCGAATCCTGCTCACCTTGGGCTGGGAGCTGCTTGGGTTTCTTTTCCCACCTCTGCTCGGGCAGTTTAGCAGCCGCTGGTTGAGAGACGCTGAATTAATTAAAGAGATAATGGCAGTGCAGAGCGGGGCTGCACATCGAAAATCAGCTCTTAATTGAAAAATGAAATGCATCTTCTCAGCGTTGGAGGTGGGAGTCGGAACGCTGATGTTTTATTAGCATGGCGCTGGATGTGTAATAAGACTAGTAACTCGCTGGCGGTCTGGTAGCACTGGGGAGTCGGGGAAACCCAGGGGAGTTTCACCTCCACCGCGGCGAGGCCGGGTGAGCAGCGCACCCTCCTCCTCAGAAGTCTGCGCGGAGCAGCCGCTGGGAGCCGGGCTCCATCCTGGGGGCTGAGGTAGCAGAACATGCCACCCCCCAGAAGGCCACTTCGGTGTCAGGATTGTTCCTGAGTTGTTTTACAGCTGTGAAAACCCCCCTGCCAAGTAATGATGACTGTGGGCAGGTAGCCCCGGGGCCTCCTGGCCTGTGAGGATTGATAATGTTAACCCCTGTGACACCGCCCCGGTGACCACACCATCAGCCAATCAGAACTGTGCACGAGCTGATCACAGACCCTGCGACCTCCCTCCTCACCTGCTCTGCTGATGCCCTTCCGGGGAGGTCGGGGTTTCAGGGCCCGGGCCGCCTGTCGTCTTGTACTGGTGCCTTGGCAGTGAGCGCTGTCCTTTCCTTCGCCACGACCCGGGGCAGTAGCTTGGCTCTACCACGCACAGGCGAGAGGACTCGAGTTCGGTAACAGATGTGGGGTGCGCGGTGGGTGTGCCGGTGCTGCGTCTGAGTGTCTGCGATGCTGAGGAACGTTGTGTGGGGCCTGGATGGGAGAGGGCTCACTCTGCCCACTGGACACCAGCTGGCCACCCCAGGCCCTGTTTGCTCAGAGCTCCACCTTCTGTTAAGGCTTGCGGTAGCCCTTCGGGAAACCAAATGGGAAGGTTCAGGGCAGTGCCACCTTGTTTGCTGTTGACTCTGGGCAGAAAACTGCTGTCTGCACGACACAGTGGACAGACAATGTCGCCAGGCTATTATAAACAGGGGCTGTTGCGGCCGCCAAGCCCTCAGCCACTGCAGCCGCCCCGACGGTGCACCCCGAGGGGACTCAGGATGGAGAAACAGGGCACTGGCCCTCGGAGCTGAGGTGCACGTGGAAGGGATGATTTCCATGAGCCCCGGCTCTTGCCTCTTCGACTCCTGCCTCTTCCCGTACTAAGAAAAGCGCTGAACTCATTAACCTGAGACACCTGGTTTTTCTCTAACAGTAATCTTTTGATGTTCCGACTCCCTGGTTTTTGTTCCCAAACCCCCAGATATCCTGGCTCCTCCCTTACCTCTTCGGAGCCGTCCCTCAGAGCGACCTGAGAGGCTGCCTCCTGGGCCCGAGTCCTCAACAAGTCCGCCGAATGAAACAGGCTTCTCAGCCTTTAGGTGGTGCATTTTCTTTTCAGTCAACGATGCACGCGCTGGGAGTCCCAGTGGCTGTTGTCAGCGTTGACAGAGTGTCGCCCACGCCCACGGCTCTCTGAGAGCCCCCGTCTCTGCGTGGAGCTGGAGCATGGGAGGGAGGTGCCAAGGCTGAGTCCTCATCGCCCTGGCCTGCTCCGCTCATTTGCAGGTGAAGGTGTCCCTGTGTCTTCGGGCTGCTGGCCGGCTGCACACAGACAAGGGGTGTGACTGCACTGGGGACGACTGCCGCCACTGGTTTTTGGTTAATGGGATGAGTTATAATTTTATACTCTAAAGTATCAGCATCCATCCAAAATGAGTGCATTAAAAGCAATTAGTGTAGATTATGGATTTGAAATGAGGAAGGAAATATATTAACACGTCTAATTACTGTGTTAATTAGGTGTCGGTGCCGTGATGTTTCATACCTAAATATGAATGTCAATGAAGCTGTAATTATTCTGTATTTTTTTGGAATGCACAGTGAATCCCTGCTGTTTTACTCAAGAGTAAATAGTGGACACTGGCCGAGGCCTCAGGGTCCAAGCCTACCGCTGCCCACCGCTTGCCTGCCAGGTCCTGGGTGACCCAGACGACACCTGAGCAGACAGACACGGTCGATGGAAAGCCAGGTGAAGGTGGTAGCAGTCAGATCGCGTCAGAGCACAGGCTGCCCGTGACGGTGGCTGAGGTCATACAAAGGCTGAGTGTGTACTTAGGAACTTCGAGGAATTTGATGGACCCACATACCTTTTAGTGCCCTGTGCCTCGGATGCCTTGATTACATTTAACATCTTTAGTTTTCCAGGATCACGTCTGTTCCAAGGTACCAGGAATGGACAGCAGGGGTGACCTGGGACCCCAGGTCCTCGGAGAAGGGGCTGGGACTGTCCTTGCTGGGACCCAGGGTAGAGTGACCAGGTGGAGAGCCCCAGAACTTTCCCGATTTCAAAACTGGCAGTCTTGTGTTCCGGGAACACTTTCAATCCGAGGAAAATGGAGATGGTTTTTCTAGGACTATCCTGGCCCTAAAAGTGAAACCCTCTCACTCAGGGCAAAACCCCGGGCCGCACTCCCTCTGGGCTCCAGGCACAGTACCGCAGGTGAGACCCTGCCTTGGTCTGGGGGACTGACCACTGGAGGGCCACCTGGACGGGACACGTGACTCTTACTTCCTGCCTGCAGAGTGGCTTTCTGCCCGAAAGCCAGGACTAGGGGGAAATTAAAGAACTGTCTTTCCACGACACTTCGTTCTGAGTGTGCGACTATTCATGTCATTCTGTCTAACCGTGACCTCCGGCCTTCGTTGGCACCTCCGGGGGGAACGGGACCTCCACGCCTCAGCGGGCAGGGGTGCGGTCTTCAGCCGATGCTCTGGCTGCTTCCTGCGAGAGCCCCTGAGCCCGGGCCCAGGTTCTCAGTTGGGAGGGAGCCCTTCGAGCAGGTCTGCTGACTGCTGACCTCTTGTCCAGTGTCCACTCCGCTGTCCTTTGGGCATGTCATCAGATACTGCCCTTCCGGGGGCGTCCACTCACCCTGTGGGACAAAGCGTCCTGGAGCCTGGATCAAGGTTCTCTGAGCTCTCCTCGTGAGAGGGCGTGCCGCCCAGCAGGGCTTGCGGGCAGGTCCCCCGACCGCTCTGAGCCCTGAGCGAAGGGACATGAAGCTTAAAAGCGGCTGGAGCTGCTTCCCCTGGGGGGACCTGGCGTGTCAGTTTCACAGTCCCCGAGTCTCTGGAGCTGCCTGGGTTTCTGTCACTTTTGAGTGTGGTTCCTTGGCCTTTTTTTTTGGATTCTATGAGGTCCTTTCATAGCCTTCGATAAATTCCCTAATATCTTGAGTTTTCCGGGTTCGTTTAGGTTCTAGTGACCTTAGAATCCTCATGTCTGCAGAAATCGGTACCTAGATTTGCAGCATGTCAGGGTGGGTTGCCGTCTCCCGAGTCCCCACATCACACCCTTGCAGTTGTCTGTGTCCTTCCTTCCCAGCTCCGTCTCCCTGTCACCAGAGAACCCTGGTGAGGCCGTGAGTTTAAAAGCTGCTCTGGGGCAGGGTGTAGTTCAGGGGTAGAGCACATGATTAGCATGCATGAGGCCCTGGGTTCAATCCCCAGTACTTCCATTAAACAAATAATAGCAAATAAATAAATAAACCTAATTACCAACCCCTCCCCCAAACCAACCAAGAAAAAAAGTGCTGCTGGAATCCAGCAGCCCAAACAAACTGAATCTGGTTTTCCGCTGGCCTCCCTCAGCCCTGCAGATGGTGGAGATGAGAGATTTCCTAAGCGTGACCACGAAACGTTTCTGGGCCCCGGTCCACACCTTGGGTGAGAACTGAGGGCCCAAGCTGATGTTGCTTCAGGCTGGCCGGTGCACAGAAGCAGCCAGCTCCCCTCCCACCACCATATTGTACCTTCAGAGCAGGTATCTCTGTCCCCAGAGCCGAGCCCCGGGCTGGGGAGCTTGACGAGCCGTTCTGGTATCAGGCCTGCGGACCGCGCCGTTCCCATCCCAGAATAGGCGGACATGAGAGTCCGGCTCAGTTTGATGAGCAGGTGAAAATGTCCCTCATTTCCCCAGAAGTCAGTTACCTGCCACCTGTTATCAGTTCCAACTGCTTTTTTATAAACAAACACAGGCTTGAGAGGACAGCTCTCCGGGCAGGTCTGAGAATCAAGGTGGGAGGGTCTCAGGCCTGTAGTGAGCGGAACGAGCACTTGGCCATTGGGTCCAAAAGTTACCTTCTGGGAGAGCACCCGGCTGGCCTGGCGCCTCCCCGTGGCCAGTGCTGCCCGTGTGGACCGAGCCCTTCATCTCCCGTGAGTGTGGGTTCTCGCTTTAACCTGGTGCACGAGGGCCTCAGTGGCTTCCTGGCTTCTGCCGAGCCCTGAGGGGCAGGAGGGGGACTCGCCCCAGCGGGTGAGTGGGGGGAATGTCTGGACGTGCCCTGGGGGGCCGGGCTCAGGGGTGTGTGGATGGCATCCTCCTGGGGACATCTTGGGATTGGCGTTTTATCAGAATAGTAATGAAAAGAGGACGCGCGGTCGAAAGGGAGGCACTGAGAAGCCTCGTCGTCGCTTTAGGTTGCAGGTGACGGACCGCGTCCTTAACGGGACGTCATCCCTGTGGACTATGGGTGCTCTGTCTCCCCTGTTTTTAGGGAAGGACATTCATCTTCAGTGCTTCCGAGCAGCTTCCTGATTGCTCACTGATCCCAGCAACAATGGACAAAGAACCTGTCTTTGCTGATTAATTGGAAGTTGGGAAATTATCTCTTCCTTGTCTTTGAGCATTTTATTCACCTTTGAATACTCGGCTCTCAGACCGTGTGAGCGTTATTATGTGTGTCTGAGCTCAGCTAACTGACATCTGGGAGTGGGCAGAGCTGTCCCGATTCATCTGTAGAGATTCCCGTGTGCAGGGAAGCAGACCCGTGGCCCTTCCTCAGGGGAGCAGGATGGATGCCCTGCTGCCTTTGAGCAGAGGTGGAGTCAGTATGAGCATCCTTTTGTGGTCACAGGCAGAGGCACAGGGGGCGTAGCAGAGGGGCCAGAAAGGAGAACTGCAGGTCCAGGACCTTCCCTGCTGGGGTCCGGCCTGCTGTGCGGGGGCTGCCCTGTGGAGGGGCTGGCGAGGCGGGCACCACGGGCTCAGGCCGGGGCCAGCCCTCGAGGCCTCGCTCTGTCACTGCGTCTTGGCTGATTTGGACGTGCAGCCGTCATGCTGGGAAGTGGGTTGTCAGTTTTATGTGCAAATTGAACCCTGCCAGATGCATTGGTGGAGATGATTAGAGCTTGGAACCCCTTGTGGGTCTCTTCTCCGGAATAGAGGATTTTTTTCATACGTAAACAGTTACCCTCCACATCCTCTCTCAGCAAACCTAGATTCCTCTTCACTGAATCTTTTTAAAGCCGAGCAATCCTCAGAGCAACTTAGAGGTGTAACTGCTGAGCCAGTAGCGGAGACAAAATGAAGTCATAACGCTCAGAGAACCCAGAACTATTCAGAAAAAGGGGGAACACGGAATGAACGCTAACTGGAACAAAGGGAAAATAGCAAAACGATAGGTTTAACCCAGTCCACTCGGCGATTGTGTTAGATGCAAATGTCCTAAACATCGTAAGTACGTTAGAACAATTTAAAAGCTGAGATGATCGGATCAGATGAAGAAGGAAGGGCCAGCAAGCAACACACCATCAGGAGAAACCCACTTTACATATGAAGATGCAGCAGGGGTGGTAACGACGGGAGAAGACGTACCCAATCAGCAAACGCTGATTGACCCGGTGTCATCAAACAGACCTCAGAACAGGAGCGTTACTGAGACAAAGAGGAACATTGCATTAAGATGAGAGGTCAGTTAATCAAGAGACATAATCCTGAACGTGTATGTAGCCATGCAGGAGCTTTAACGTATGTGCAGCAAAAACTGATTGGATTGAAAAAGGAAGTAGGCGAATCCACAATTTCAGGTGGAGGGTGTAGTACTCCCCCCGGTGTAATCAGTGGAGCAAGTAAGCAGAAAATCAGCCAGGCTGTGGAGGGCTAGGACAGCGGCCCCCCCAGCTTGATCTGACAGCCGGACACTCGCCCAACAGCAGCAGAGAAGACGTTCCGAGTGCGCGAGAAGCTTCACCAAGATGCGCTGTGTTCTGGGCTGTAAATGGAGCTTCAACACACCAGCATATTAAAAATAGTTAGAATGGTATAACGTACATTCTCTAGTTATGAAGGAATTAAATGAGAGATCTTTAATAGATGTTTGGAAAATCCCCCCACACTTGGAAACTACAAAGCATGCCTCTCAGTGACGGACACGGCAAAGGTGAAGGCACCGGCGACGTGGGAATTATTTTCGATTGACTGAAAATAAAAACACAGGTATAAAAATTTGTGGGACGCAACTACAGCAGTGCTTTGAGAGAAGTTTGTAGCATTCCACATTTATGTTTTAAAACAAGAAAGATTTCAGATCAAGAATCTGTGTCTTAAGCAACTGGAAAAAGAACTAATCAATTACAAAGCAAACAGAAGGAGGGAGATACCTCAGAGAAGGGCAGAAACCGGTGAAACTGAAAACAAAACTGGAGAAAATCAATCAAGCCAAAAGCTGGCTCTTTGGAAAGATCAATAGATTTGATAAACCTTTAGTCAGACTTGTCAAAGGAAAGGAGAGAGGACACAGATGGCCGAGGTGAGGAATGGGAGAAGCGTCATTACAGACCCCGAAGCCATGCAGAGGATAAACAGGGAACATTATGAAATACGTAGTGTCATGAGCTGTGGGACATCCGTACGTCTCCTCTGACAAACCACTTACTAACTCCAGGCTTCCGTTTTACTGCCTTTAAACGGGTGGCATAGCAGCACCATCTGTCACAGCCTGAGATCATGGTGCCGTCCAATTTGGTGTCTGCGGAGGGCCTGCTCCTGGTTTGTAGGAAGGTGGAGGGCGGAGAAGCAGGGGGTCCGGCACACGGCTTGCAGGCAGAGCCCGGACCTGCTAGCGGAGCCCAGGTTGGGAACGGGAACGGAGGAGTCACAGAAGCTCCCAGTTTGATCTGTGGGGTGCATGACGGGGCCCGTCCCAGCGACAAGACTTGTGAAAAACACTTGGTGAGCAATGCCTGGGTCCTGGTTGGGGGGCCCTTCAGATTCACGAGGAAGAACTGACGTGCTGTTTTGTCACTACGCTCAGGCAGGGGGATGTCGCCGCCCTTTGTTTTGTGTCATAGGCGTAGTGCCTCTCAGAGCCCTGAGATGGGGACCTTGACCCAGCGCACGTCGTGTGGGGTGAATGGGGTCTCGTTCACCTAAGATGACAGCAGGTGGCCGGTTCGCGTTCGGGTCTGGGGCTCACAGTGTCGTGAGGTCACCTAGGTCCCCTGTGGGCGGAGGTGCCCCCCCCCCCCGTGTCTGCTGCACCACGTCCCCTGCAGCTCTGGCTCACGCTGAAGGCGGTGCCCCTGATGGGCGCCATCCTCTGATGCGCACGCAGACGGTTCTGTGCAAGTTAGGCTTCCCTGGAGTGCCTGAGAGTCAGGGCTTCATTTTTTTCTTTATCATTGGCTTTGAGCAGTGGGCAGCGCTGTGCCTCGTGTGGCTTTCTTCGTGTTTGTTGTGCTTTAGGTTTGATGAGTTTTTTTGACCGATGGGTTTATGCTTTCACCCAATTTGGACAATTTTGGCCATGACACCCCCAACCTCTCCTCTCAGGGGCTCCTGTGGCACGTGTGTTTGGCCACTTGAAGCTGCCCCGTAGCCCCCTGACGCTCTGTTCACTTTTTTGAGCCATTGCCCCCTTTTTGTGTTTAATTTCATCTACTGCTGTGGCTTCAAGTTCACTAACGTTTTTTCTTCTGCGATGTTTGATCTGCTGTTAATTCCAGCTGCTACGCTTATTTTAATGTCATACCTTATGGTTTTCATTCCTAAAACTTCCATTTTGGTCTTTTTAAATGTCTTCCACACTCTTCCTAACTCGCGTGTCTTTCCTTTCTGTCCTGGAGCACACGGGACAGCTACAATAATTGCTTTCTGTACTTTCCCACCAGTTTATCTCCTGTGTCGACGCGAGGTCAGGGTCGATTGTCACGTTTTCTCCCCGTGGCAGGTGTCATCTCCTTCCTTCTTTGTGTGGCTGGCGGCCTTTTGACTGAAAGCCAGACGTTGTGATTTTCACCTGACTGTTTGCCGGGTGTCCTTCTGTCCCATAAACATTCTTGAGCTTTGTTCTGTGCTGTGGCTTAGCTCCTCGGAAGCAGTTTAAGCCTTTCAGGTTTTGCTCTTATGCTTCTCAGACAGGAGCAGAGTGGTTTTTAGCCTGCGGTTGAGTTACTCCACTACAGAGGGCAGACTCTTCGGGCCCCACCCTATGTCCTGCAACAAGATTTCCCCACTTTGGCTGCTGGGACGGGCACTGGTCCCTGCGTAAGCCTTGGTGATCGGTCCCTGGGGTCCTCCTGGGGGAGAGGGGTCCTTTTCCCGGCCTCGGGCGGCTGTCGCGGGCACGCGCTGCTGTGTGAGGGGAGCCCTCTGCGGGTCTCTGGACTTCTCCCGGTTGCAGCCCCCTCCCCCCGGGGCTCCAGGCTCTCCAGGCTCTCCAAGGGCCTCGTGGGCTCTCCCGGAATCCCAGCTCTGTGTCCTCAGCTCGGGGAGAAAACTGGGCTCTGCCCGGAGGAGGTTCTAGTGAGATGCTGATGCTTTAAGGCAAGTGCGAGGCACCCACTTGTTCGGTCTTCTCGCTCTGTCTTTCAGCACCTCTGGAAGGAGAGAACTTCAATTAGTCGAGCTGTTAAACGGCTTGTTCCACGTCTGAGCAGCTTCGAGTGTGGACAGCTCCTCCTAGTTCGTTGTTTCTGCTGCCGAGTCCCAGCCCCCGCACTGTGACACGTGCCAGTCCCGTGCCCAGCCCTCCTCTGTCTGTCTCGGGAGCTGACTTCAGTCCCTGCAGCATCTGGGTCATTCTCTCTGTTGCCTCCTTCTTTCCAGGCAAGGGGCTCGTGTTTAAACACGACACTCAGGCAGGTTCCGGTGACGGGGAACGGCCCTGGCCTCCTGCTTCCCAGATACGGTGGTTCTGTTAATGCAGCTCCGGGCTGCTTTATCTTGAGGTCTGTGCTCCTCTGCTGTCTGATGAGGAGCCTACAGTTGACAGACGTGATGGTCCAGCTACAGTAAGCATTGTATTTATTTTCTTCCACATCGGCTTTCGAGGGACACATTTGGGCCAATGTGTGTTAGAAGTTCATTGGCAAAGAGCAAAAATACAAACGCAGGAGCTGAGCTTACACTCGGGTGAGTCCTCGGTGCTCACGCACTAACCTGCCTTCTGAGTGAAGCCGCCTCATGCGAGGGCTCGTTGGGAGAGGGTCCATGTCTGAAATGCAGCTGAACATTTGGTTACCTGAAGATCTTGACGCTTTATAGAAGTCTTAAATTCGGCAGATTTCAGCATTTCAAGCCAGACTCTTTTAAATCGGTTCTGATTCACTGAACCGCACTTTAGGGACCACTTACTTAACCAGTAACACTTACGGTGTTGAAGTCGATGAGGTAACAAATGGCCTGTGCTATTGACTTAACACTGAGATGGAGATGAGCTGTTGACGTTTGGTTGAGACGGCAGCTGCTGCCTAAGTGCCGTGCCCCGACGCACGGAGCGCCGTTGTCACACAGGAGGACGAAGCAGCGACGGCAGGGCGCCACGATTTAGAAAATAAAGGTTACTTGAAAGCATGAAATTATTTCGCGTTGATTCTGCACTCTGCTTTTGAAGCTGATTAGTGTTAAATGTAATGAAATGTAACTTTTGCTGAACAGCTGAGCCAGGAGGGTGGCACAGAAACCTGCAATTAGCCCTGATTGGTACGGCGCCTTCTGTGTGTCAGAGAAGATCTGAGTGCACGACGCCGGCCGACGAGGTGGCCCTGCTGCGGCTGCTCGCCTGGCCCCGGGCAGTGGACTGGCAGTGGTGGACTGACACGGGCTGTTTCACATTTGCGATTGCCTTTTCGGAGCCATTGAGACCCGAGTTACTTCCAGTTTCCCTGGGGCAGAAGGAGGGTGCCATGGGAGGTCTTGAAGAGGTCCTGGTGTGTGTCTGTGCGGGGGGGGGGTCGTTTTGGTCCCTGGAGGGGGTCTGGATCTGGTGTGTCACTCAGCCCCGTCTCCCCACCCTCCTCCCGCAGGGCTGTTGCTGGTCAGTCGCTGGGATTCACAGTGATGAGCTTTGGCAAATGAACTCACTGTTGGGCATCAAGGAAGTGATCCGTTCCCGAGGTCTTAGTAGAGAGCTACACCCGTGTGTCCAGATGCAGTCATGTGCGTGGCTGATGAGGGAGCTTCTGACCCAGCAGCCCGGCCCCTCAGATTGCTGTTGGGAAATTGCGTGTGTGTGTGTGTGCGCGCACCATAAGGGATCTGTCCCTGAAGCATCAGACCTAAGCCTAGCGTGGCGGGAGTGGCAGGATCTGACCCCACACCGGAGCGAGGCGGCCTGCCCCTGGCCTGGAGAATCCCACGCTGGAGCAGCGGGGAGCCCTGGCCTGTGAACCCCGCTGGACGGGGGGGGGGGGAGCTGGGCTGCAGCCCCGTGCCCAGCTGCGTCACGCGGCCACGTCAGCACCCACCGCCATGAGCTAGGGCCTGCTGGCAGGCGGAGCCGACTCCCAGGCTGCTCACCTGTGGGGTCACTGGGGCTTCGTGAGAGGGGGCTTCCTGGCACTGTCACGAGAGCAGCCTGGACACGAGGGGTGTTTGTTTGACTGTTAGAATGTGTGTGAGCTCTTTATGCGGTCTGAGCGGGCAGGGGGCCCACATCAGTTACACACTGTGAAATTAAGTATGAGTTAGATGCTTGCATCCTTGAAGACATCCAGGCAGGCGTGCAGAGCCAGTCGGCCTGCGCCGGCCTGCGGTTTCTCTCTCCTGACTTTCTTGGAGGTCCATGTTGGACGGAATACTTCTGATATCCTGCTAAGTCAGTGAAACGGGAGACCGTCGAGGGAAGTCAGCTGAGCCACCTGTCAGGACTGACAGGCATGGCTGGCGTGCAGGGAACATGCTGTTTCAGGATGGACAGGTGTGGAGTATCTCCCATTTCCCCCTGGTGCCAAGCAGGGGGGCTTGAGCTCGGTCCAGCGGTCAGCAGGCACCGTATTCTTTACTTAGATCCCAGAAGCGCCTCCTGGCATCTGGCCTTGTTCTCCCCAGCTTTTCCTCATTCCAGGTGGTGAGGGAGGCCCACCAGCCGGAGAACTTCTGCCCGTGCCCTGAATAATTCCCTGCTCTGTGACCGGGAGCTGGACCCGTGCCACCTGCGTGGCTGCTGCATCCAAAAGGGAAGTCACGGGGCGGTCTGCGGCGTCTCAGATTCCTGTGTGGTGCAGAATGAAAGGTCCGTTCACTTTTGTCTTTGGAGTCAGCCCCGCTAAGCCCAGCAAAGGTGCTCTTGTTTCTTAGCCCAGAGTGAAGCATGTCCAGGCACCTGGCAGACACCCCCTTTCCAGTGGCAAAATGGGAATTCACTTGCACGTAGAATTCAAAAGTGCTAGAGAGTCGGGGCCCCTGCTGAGCTCATCCAGGTGTGACTCGGATTCCATCCATGTTGTCTTAGCTCTCAGGTGGGCCCCCCGAGCCAGCCCCAGCCAGCAGCTCCAGCGTCAGCTATGTTTTCACCTAAAATTGCAGCAGGAAGAGAGTGTTTCTTCCGATGGTTCCAAAATTCCAGTCCTGGGATCGTTTATCTTTGGGTGATTTTGGGTCATGCCCCCAGCTCTGAACCAATCATTGCAGCTGCAGGATGGGGTGTGTGATTTTTTTAGGTCTGGGTCATGTGCTTATCCTGAATTGTGGGTGCAGGGGAGGTGGGGTCAGTCCCTGCTAAACCACACAGACTGAGAGTGGCGGGGGGGTTGGCCTTCAGAGAAAATCAGGGTGCCGTTTCTGAGTAATGCATAGTCAACGTTAAGTGTAAAAACAGCAGTTTACCACGGTGCCCAACACATATTTAAGTCGCTGAATGAATAATGGTGCCAAGTTGGTGTATCAGTCTGGGTTCTCCAGAAAAATAGAACCAACAGGAGACACATACATTTATTGTAAGGAACTGGCTCACGTGGTACGGAGTCTGACACTCCCAGGATCCGTGGTCGCAGGCTGGAGCCTCAGAAGGGCTGATGGGGTGAATTTCAATCTAGAGCTGGCAGGCTCAAGACCCAGGAAGAGCCAGTGTTCCAGTGTGAGTCCCAAGACAGCAAAAACAAGCAACAACAACAACAACAACAACAACAACAACAACAGCGCCCTGGCTGGAGGCAACCAGGCAAGAGAAAATTCGCTCGCTCTCGTAGGAAGGCCAGCTCTTTTGTTCTTTTCAGGTCTTCCACTGATTGAATGAGGCCCACCACGATGGGGAGGAAAACCTGCTTTCATCAGTCGGCTGCATCCAGGAGCGCCCTCGCAGACACGCCCAGGCCCCGTCAGGTAGACACACACAGCTCACCATCACAGACAGTGTGCTGTATCTCTGTTAGGCGACCTGGCCAGACCTCTCTTTGACTTCCAATCTGCTTTATTCTATTGGGAAACAGTCTAGTTTGTGTCTTTGTTTTTCCATCTAATCAAGGGTAACATCCAGCTAATAACTTGCCTCCGGGAGCTGAGACATTTGGGATAATAAGGGACCAGCGTCCTGTTTTGGGGTGTGACTATGAAATTTCTGATTTATGGGATGCAAATATCTCTCCTCACCCAAATGACATCCATCTGATGGGTTTGTTTCTCCCCCACTGCCCAAGTTAATTGCATTTTTAATGTTGTATTCTGTATCTGTCAAGAGTTAAATAAAGCCAGTAAGCTCAGGTTAGTTTCTAATGACATTGATGCCATTTTTAAAGATGAAAATGGCTTATTAGCCATACATTTTTAAACTGAAGCACGGGTGTGACTGGGAAGCTTGCACATCAGAGTCTGAGTCTGATTCTGCACACGTGGGGAGGTGGAGTGTCTGCCAGAGCCTTTACGCAGCAGCCTGAGCAGCACCAGGAGACGGAGACACAGTATGTGCTTCCCTGCGTCTGACACGTGCCCCAGTGGGTCCCCAAAGTAGATGGATAACAAGTGGTGCTCAGGGACTGGTCATGGCTACATACTGTCATTTGTGCCTGAGGTTCATGGTGGGTCCTAAAGCCCTGGGCAGAGCTGGGTCAGGGGACTTCTAGTCTGGCACGTGGTGGGGGTATCTGAGCTGCCCACTCCAGATGCAAGGACTTGAGCAAGCTGGGGACGGAAGGGGTGGAGCTTGCAGAATCACTGGGCTGGCAACAGCACCCCTAAGACATCACTGGTCCCACATGCTCAGCCCATCTAAGAAGTGAAGTCTTTCATGAATCCAGCTCAGCCTAAACTATGGAAGCACAAGTGGATTATGTGCATGGCTTTCATCTTCCTCCGGCTCCCCCACAGACACTAGTTAGCACACGCAGAAAGCCAGCCTAGCTCCGGAGGACCTGGAGACAGCTCAGAAACTTGAGCATTTCAGAGGCCTGTGCTGGGGAAAACTAGCAGGAGGCTCTCAGCACTAGGCCTGGCTTTGCAGGAAAGAGAGAAGCACACCATCTTAAGAATTCCTCCCCAAAAGGGAATAAGAAGTGTGGAGTGGGCATATCTGTACAAAAAGCCTGAGGAAAAACTCAAAATCCATAGCTGGGCTGACTGGTGAAGACATTTCCCAAAGCCAGTAAAGGCTGGAGGAGGTGACTGCTTCTTCAGATGTGAGACAGCAGCTCAAGGCTTCAAGGAACATGAAAAACCAAGGAGACGTGACACCACCGAAGGAACACAATAAACTTCTACTAACTGACCTGAAACAAACAGAGGTCTATGAATTGCCTGACAAGAATTCAGAGTCATTGTTTTAAGTAAGCTCAGTGAGCTGCAAGAGAACACAGATACATAACTCAGTGAAGCCAGGAAAATAACACACACGCACAATGGGAGGTTCAACAGAGAGATAAAATGATAAAAAAGACGCAAACATATTCTGGAGCTGAAGAATACGAGGAATGAATGAAATGATGTAGACAGCATCAACAGCAGACTTTATCAAGTTAATGAAGAATCTGTGAACTCAGCCAGGTCATTTGAATTTAGCTAGTCAAAGGAGAAAAAAGAAATAAAAATTGAAAAGAGTAAAGAAAGCCTATGTGAACTTTTGAATATCGAGTGAAACAATGTCCATGGTATGGGAGTCCCAGAATAGGGAAGAGAGAGAGAGAGAGAGAGTGAGAGAGAGAAAGAGAGAGAGAGAGAGAGAAGGCTTATTTAATAAAGTAATGGCTGGAAATGTCCTAAACCTGGGAGAGAGAACGGTCATAGGGGTATATGAAGCTTATAGGTCCCCAAACAGATTTAACCCAAAGAAGACTTCACTGAGGCGTATTATAATAAAACTGTCAAAAATACCAGACAAAGAAGACTTTTGAAAGGAGCAGGAGAAAAGGAACTCATCACACACAGCAGACTCCCACAGTGCTATCAATTGATTTTTCAGCAGAAAACATGATGGTAAAAACTGAAAGATTTTTCTTGAAGATGAGGAACAAGACTAGGATGTACACTGTGGCCACTTCTATTCAACATGGTGCTGGAAATCCTAGCCAGAGCAATTAGGCGAGAAAAAGAAATAAAAGACATCCAGATTAGAAAGGAAAAAGTGAAACTGTCTGTTTGCAGATGAAAATATTGTATGTATATGGAAAACCTTAAAGACTCCATCAAATGTCTGTTAGCACTAATAGAAAAATTTGTAAAGTTGCAGGATAAAAAATCAATTGTGTTTCTATACACTAACAATGAACTATCAGAAAGAGAAACTAAAGAGACAGTCTTAGCTACAGTACATCAAAAAACCCAAAATACTTAGGTATAAATTTAACCAGGGAGGTGAAGGACCTGCACACGGAAAATTGCAAGGCATTGAGAAAAGAAACTGAGGAAGATACGAATAAATGGAAAAATACCTCATGTTCGTGGATTGGAAGGATTAATATTGTTAAAATGCTCAGACTGCCCACGGTGATCTACAGGTTCAGTGCAATCCCTACCAAATATCAATGGCATTTTTCACTAAAATAGAAAAAAAAAATCCTAAAATTTATGTGGAACTACAAATGACCCTAATGGCCAAAGCAATCTTGAGAAGGAACAAAGCTGGAGGCATCACACTTCCTGATTTCAAACTATGTTACAAAGGTGTAATAATCAAAACAGTATGGTACTCACATGGAAACAGACACATAGAACAATGAGACAGAATTGAGAGTCCGGAAGTAAACCCATGCATGTATAGTCCACTGGTCTTTGTCAGGAGATCCAAGAATACTCAGTGGAGGAGGAATAGCATCTTCAGTAAACGGTGCCAGGAAAACTGGATATTTGCATGCAAAAGAATGAAACTTGAATCCCATCCTACTCACAAAATTAACTTGAAATGGATTAAAAACTTTGTAAGATCTGAAACTGAAAAAATTCTGTAAGAAAACATAAGAAAAAAGCTCTTAGACATTGGTCTTGACAGTGAGTTTGTGGGACTAGACTAGCGAGACCACATCCAATCACAGTACACAACCAACAAAATGATACGGAATGGGGGAAAATATTTACAAACCATTTCTGTGTTAGGGGGTAAATACTCCAAATGTATAAGGAACTCAGGCAGTTCAATAGCAAAAAACCAAATAATCCAATTAAAAAAATAGGTGACCTGAATAGTTAATTTTCCAGAGGAGATGTACAGATAGCCAACAGGTACATGGAAAGATACTCAACACCACTGATCATCGGGGGATGCAAATCAGAACCATAATACCACCTCACAGTTGTCAGGATGGCGGTCATCCATAAGACAGGAGATGACACGTGCTGGCGAGGCTGCCGAGAAGAGGAAGCCCCTGTGCGCTGTTGCTGGGAATGTGAGCTGGAGCAGCCACTGTGGAAGTTACTCAGAAAATTAAAAATAGAACTACCGTATGATCCAGCATCCCACCTGTGGCGTCACTTGAAGAAAATGAGGTCAGTGTCTTGAAGAGGTGCCTGCGTCCTACGTGCGCTGCAGCGTTACTCACCGGTGAGCATTTGGAAACGAGCTGCATGTCCATTGATGGGTGAATGGATAAGGAAAATGTGATAAATGCACGTGGATTCTTAATCAGCCATGTAAGACAGGAAATCCTGCCACTTCTGATGACATGGGTGGAACTTGAGGGCATTATGTTAAGTGAAACAAACCAGACAGAGGGAGGCCAATTCTGCATGGTCTCACTCATGTGTGGAATCTTAAAAAAAATGTCAAACTCATAGAAACAGGAGCAGAACGGTGGTTTCTGGGGGCTGGGAGGTGGGGGAGATGGGGAGATACTGGTCTTAAGGTAAAAACTTTCAGCTATAAGACGAATAAGGTCTGGGGACCTAATGTAATGGGTGACCACAGTCAACAGCACTGTGTTGTTTACTTGAAATCTGCTAAGAGAGCAGTTCTTAAGCGGTTTCACTACAAAATATATGGCAACTATGTGAGGTAATGGAGGTGTTAATTAACTTAATTGTGGTAATCATTTCTCAATGTATACATGTATCAAAGCATCACGCTGTACACTTTAAGTATATACATTTAAATTAGTCAATTATGCCTCAATAAAACTGGAAGAAGAGTATCAGAAAATGATGTAATGGTTCATACAACACTGAAGACATTTTAATGTAGTCCAGAAATTTTTCTAAAATTTTCGTATGTAAGTTATCTAGTAACTATAGACATTATCATATACTTGAGAAAACAGAGCATTCAGACTCTCCTAATGTAAGGTGAAGAAACGGTGGAGCATTCCAGAAGACGTGTCCCTTTCTCCGTCCAGTCTGGGCCGTCGCAGATGCTGATGATCGCTTCCTGGGTGCTTCCTGCGTGGAAACTCACTTTTTCAGTGTCTGGCTGCACTTTTCTTGCAGGTGTTCTTTTTCTGTCATGTGATCACCAAAGCCAGTCCCTCTTCTGCAGACACTGTCTCTCCTTCTGCCGTCCCTCCCCCGGAGGTGGCGCCTCCTCCCCTGGGATGCCGAGGATGGCTCAGCAGGCGGGCCTCTCAGTGCTCGCTCCACACGGGGCTGCCTGTCCCAGCAGTCCTGCCCTGACGTTTTCCATTTTCATCCTGTCTTCTCTTCCCCGCCCTGTTCCAGGCTGACATTTCCTCCCTTAGACAGTAGCGGTCATTTTCTAATCAGGATAGAATCCAGGGGATCTTTGAACAAGGACGGGAAAAAGTACGTCTTCGTGTTCATCAACCTCAAACTGAAATCTGGCCTTTCCTTCAGAGGTGAATGCAGACGCCAGAGCCCCGTGGCATGAACAGTTTGCTGGGGCTTTGTCTCAAATACAGGCCTTGCTTCTGGGGGGGCCTGTTGCTCCTAAGCTGTTCCCACACATTAGAAGCCTTGAACTTCGGGAAGCTCCGTGGGATACACACATGTCTTCCTGTCACGTGGCAGGGGTTGAGACGTCAGACATTCGCTCCCGCTCATCCCTCTCCAAACCCCTAGACGTAGTGCTGGGTCGGCCGCTTCAGGGCTTGCTGCCTCGTGCAGATAAAGCACCTCTCATGTTACCGTATCGCTCTTGTTTTCTAAAAAACGTTTGATGTGATAACCAGTCTTCATTGCAGTTGATTTCCTTTGCACATCTGTGTTTATTTTAGGCCTTTAGCAATCAGTCTTCTGAGAAGGGGCCATAGTCTTTGCCAGACTGTCAAAGCCCATGGCTCAAAGTGTAAGAACCCCACCCCTGTAGGAACTGGCTTTCTTTTTTAATCGAAGTATAGTTTGTTTGTTTGTTTGTTTGTTTTACAATGTTGTGTTAGTTTCCAGTGCATAGCATAGTGATTCAGTTCTTTTTCTTTATAGATTCTTTTTCATTATAGATTATTATAAGATATTGAATGTAGTTCCCTGCGCTATACAGTAGGACTTTGTTGTTTATCTGTTTTATATATGGTAGTTTATATCTGCTAATCCCAAATTCCTAATGTATCTCTTTCCCCCTTTCCCCTCTAGTAATTGTAAGTTTGTCTTTTATGTCTGTGAGTCTCTTTCTGTTTTATAACTAAGTTCATTTGTGTCATTTTTTTAGATTCCACATGTAAGTGGTTTCATGTGATATTTCTTTCTCCGACTTACTTCACTTAGTATGATCATCTCTAGGTCCATCCATGTTGCTGTGAATGGCATTATTTCATTCTTTTTTATGGCTTAGTAGTATTCCTCTGTGTGTGTATGTGTGTGTGTGTACACACCACATCTTCTTCATCCAGTCATTTGCTGATGGACATTTAGGCTGTTTCCATGTCTTGGCTACTGTATATAGTGCTGCTGTGAACACTGGGGTGCAGGTGTCTTTTTAAATTATTTTCTCTGGATACATGCCCAGGAGTGGGACTGTTGTATCATATGGTAGCTCTATTTTTAGTTTTTAAAGGAACCCCCCTACTGTTTTCCATAGTGGCTGCACCAAATTGCAGGAACTGGCTTTTGTGTCGCCCCTGAATCTTCCTGAATTACAGTGAGGGTCACGGGGCCTCTGCCCGCAGGTTTCAGAAGAGCAGCCTCAGCCTGCGTTCCCTGGCACCTACCTCTGTTTGCATCCTGCTTGTCTCTGCCCCTCACGCCCGTGCTTTACCCACGTGGGGCTCCTTCAGGGTCTCACGGATGCTCCACACTCCCCACCTTCCTGCATTCACGTAGCTCCTGCTTCTGGAGTGTTCGCCTCTCTGCTCAAAGGCCATTTCAAGCAGTGTTCCTTCTGCGAGGCCTGCAGAGAACCCGGGTGTGGCTCTCTCCTTACGGTGGGAGCGCAGCGTGGACGAGTGACTCTGTGGGCCGGGCCTGGTTGAAGGGAGGGAGCAGGGGAGTGTGGTGTTCCTGGTGGATCCCTGGGCTGCACACCAGCACTTTCTGGGTGGGGGCCATTTTCAGGGATGACAAACACCACCAGGACACCATTCCTGCCCGAGGAACCAGTTTCTCTCAGCGGTCTTGTGTGGAGAACATTCAGACACATGACCTCGCTCTTCTGAGGGAGGAGATCTGGGATGGAGTGAAGGTCCAGGGACCGTGGGAGAATCCTGACGTCCGCTCTGCCGAGCGCCCTGGGGCCTGTGAGCGGCTGGGGGTTGTCGTGCTGCATGCATCGCTGCCACCCGGAGTTCTAGCCTGTCCCCGTCCTCTGGGCTCTGGTGCATCTGCCTAGACCTGGAGGCCCTCGCTCCCTGTACTGGATTGAGTAGTTTTCTTCCCCGAAATTCATGTCTACCGAGAACCTCAGAATGTGACCTTATTTGGAAATAGGGTGGTTGCAGGTGTGATTAGTCAAATTAAGTTGAGGTCATACTGGAGTAGGGTGTGCCTTCGGGTGGGCCTAAGTCCAGTGACTGGTGTCCTCATAAGAAGATGAGACGACAGAGAGATCACCATGTGATGACAGAGGCAGAGACTGGAGGGAAGCTGCCACCAGCCAAGAAATGCCGAGGACTGCTGGCTGCCACCACGGCCCGGGGAGGGGCCTGGGACAGACCCAGCCTCTGAGGCTGCAGAAGAACCAGCCCTGGCATCCCCTGGACTTTGGACTTTTCCAGAACTGCAAAAGGATGAATTCCTGTTGTTTTAAGCCACCAAGTTCATGGTCGTTTTTTCTGACATCCCCAGGAAACAAATCCTATGCCAGACTCACCTGGGGCCACATGGGGTGGGGCATTCTGTCCCTTCTGGGTATCCCTCCATCTCTACGATGTCCCCTCTCAAAGCCTCACTCACGGGAGACACGGGGAGCTTCTCAGCGTGTCTGTGGGTCGGCCGCCTGGCCCTGGCAGGAGTGAGCACAGCCTCCAGCTGTTTAACCAGTGAAGTGTTTGTGTTTGCATGCTTGTTTTTAATGAACTGTTTGGCACATAGCATGCTATTGAATGCTTTCAATTACCTCATGTAATTATTTAGTATAAATTTTAGAAATGTCAAGTGTTTCTTGGCAGAGGTAGTTTGAAAACTACCAACCTGCCACATTTGATACTCTGCTCCCATATGCCTGAGCCTCTCAGAGCAGAGGAGATGTGCCCCTGGGTGGGCTGCAGAGTGGGCTGTGGGGTCGTAGGACCAACAGCCATGACTGATTTTACCGAGGAGCAGTAATTTAATTCATGTTAAGTTAAGCCTCCAAGAACACATGATGGGTGGGATGTAGAAGTCCCATGGATTTTAATAGTTTAAGACTTGCGTCAGTAATCTCTGGGGATGTGTTTTATGGGAAAAGTTTGAGAAAGTTTTCACTTCTGTCTGAGATCATGCCATCCATTCATTTGCCGACCGTCTCTTGGGCACATTACCCGTGCCAGGTGGGCAGAGGAACTGAGGGTTTAGGGCGGCTGGTGGTGTCTTTGGCTGAGAGGAGTTCCCGCCTGGCTGGGTGGTTGGCCCTGGGTTGCGGGGGTTGGGGGGACATGCCTCTTACCACCGGAGGAGATGATCAGGAAAGAGACTGAATTCAGTACAGCCTCCCTCGTCTGTTTTCTGGGGCCATCGTGAAGACGAGTTACATGTGACAAGTGGGATGTGATACAGCCGTGGAACGTTTTCGATTTTAGAATTCAAGGCAATGTTGGTCTTTAGTAGCCACAGACCGTGTTCCAGGTAGTCTGTGTGTGTGTGTGTTTGTGAAAAGTACTCCCAGGTCAGAGGAGGCAGGCTGGGCGTGGAGACAAGGAGAGGAGAGGGGTCAGGAGCTTGGCGGTGTGTGAGCTGTCCGTGGTCCTGCTGCCGGCTGGGGGCAAGAGACGCCCTTGGCAGATGCCTTGGCCTTGGAGTGGGGGAGTGTGGTGGGCTCTAGGACCTGGGCTCGGCATCCTTAGAGGCTCGTGCCGAGTGCAGGGCCCGCTGTTGTTGCTCTTTCAGGACTTCAGCCCCAACAAGGATCACAGGCTTCCTCAAACCTCCTCTCCTGGTTTGCATTTATCCTGTGGGGAAGGGGTGACAGCCACGGGACCACATCTGGGGCCCTGGTGCAGGCAGCAGAGGAGGTCTGGCTGTGCCAGCAGGGAGAGACTGGCCTGTGGCCTGAAGCTTAGCTCCCGTCCCATCGGGGGACCCTGTCGACATGTCGGGGAGCCTGGCCTCACACCACCTCCAGGGGGCTCTCTCACGATGGGTCTGGCAGGATCGAGTGTTGTTCCCTGAGATCTATATCACAGGCCAAAATGCAGTTTCTCCTAAAAAGCCAACAGTTGTTAAATAAAAGTTCTTGAAAGATAGCTTTCTAAGTCAAATGTCTCATTTTTAAGTCTTTAGGACCATGCTGAGTGAAGTACCCTTGTTGGGTGACTCAGAATTGTGACGGCCATCTCCCTACACTGCGCTGGGGCAGCGACGCCTTCAAGCTGTCAGAAGACACAGAGCCATTCGCCTCCAGGTCAAATGGCCCCAGACCACCAGGGTTCCGGTTGCCTTGTGTTTCTAGTGGATTCTGCGGGACAGTGACCAGGATGTAGCAGAGGGTTTATCTGCTGCACATGGCCATCCCTCCACTGGGAAAAGCCCCGTTGAGCAGGGATGGTGTCTGTGGTCCCCATGGAGGGCCTGCTGCCCAGCACAGGCCAGGTGTGTGGCTGGAGTTCAGTGCACCTTGTGGATGAGTGAGTGAGGGGACGCTCCGCTGGTAAACGCGGCCTTTACAGAAACAGCCGCTGGTGTACTTGTCTCCCGAGGAGACGTTGTACATCTTTTTTGCCTCTTTTCCTGTGCTTTAAGGCATTCTTTAGTAAGTGCGGATCTTCTGTAAAGCAAACATTGAGTGTCTTACAGCTTCTACCTGTTTCCTTGCTTTTGTACGTTGTGCTAAATTTCGTAACTGGTGAGTCTAGACTCTCCTACTTGGATCAAGCTGAATTTAGTTCATGCAGCAATTATGCATTCGTGGGCGAGGCCTGCTTAGTCCAAGGGCCCGTGCTGTGCGCTAGTGGGAGGAGGGCGGGGTTGGGGAACGAGCTCTCACTGTAAAGCAGACCCTGACCGTGGCCTAGAGGTAGGTAAGCCACGCGGACCTCAGCCGCAGTGCGCAGCGCCAGGTCTCGGATGGCAAGAGGAGTGGACACGGTACTCTGATTTCTCTGAGTGGGAGAGGTTGATCTGGGGAGATGGTAGCAGTGAAATCAGGGGGGACTTCAAGGAGGTGCTGTTTGGACTGATCTTAGGTGCTTTTGGTGCAGGCGGAGGGTGAGGGGCAGGAGAGGAAAAGGTGGGCTGTGTGAGGGGGGACAGCACGTGTTTTGGTTCTGTTGGAATTTGTGCTCTGCTGAATAGACTGGGTGGATAGTGCCAAGGCCTTGAAGCTCTGGCAGAGTCCTCTTCCCTGGAGGAAAGGGAAGCGTTATGTGGGTGACATGTGGCCACAGCCGCCCTCAGGAGGAGTCACTGGAGGCAGGTCTAGATGGTCTTGTGTGGGGAGCCACAGGGAGCAGGGAGGTCAGATGTGGTCTCCAGGGAGGAGAGGGGCCCAGGGAGGTGGCCTTTGGGGTGGGGAGGTAAGGACAGGAGCCGGGGCTGTTCAGGTGGGGGAGTGCCAGTTATCTGCAGCCAGCGGAGGGAAACGGGGGCCCCTTCTGAGGTGTCTCCGTGGCCTGCGCTCTGGGTTTGGGGCTTCAGATGGAACTGTACCTCAGAGCATCAGCACATGGCGCACTGGCTGAAAATAACTATTAGCCACTTGAGCTACTGATCAACTTTCAGCTTAACTTTGGATGCGAAAAGCATGAGCTGCCGCTGCCTCTGAAGGTTTGTTCAGGTTCTGGTGGGGTCTCCCGTGTTGTAGTGACCGGCCTGCCTTGTTTGGGCCTCGGTCTCTGGGGGGCACCTGTTCCCCGGTGCCCGCAGTCTCTGGGGGACAGGGCCCCGTCCTGGCCACCTGTTCCCCGGCGCCTGCGGTCTCTTGTCACCGGAGGGCTAGGTGCTCCTCAGATGAGGGCTGAGAGTATGATTCGTGAGGCATGTTGCAAGGAAGGTCCACTCCGCATTAAGCTCAAGGAATACCTTTGGAATCATAATGTTGATCTGTTTTGTACTTTCTGTGTTTTGTTCATAATATCGGACACAGTTGTATGTCCTACTTTAGTAAAAATAGAAGTTTATTCAGGGTATTGATTTTCTGCAAAATGTGATTCCATCATTTTAAGCCGTGAATGAGATCAGTCTCCCTATCTCCCAAATGTGCTGCATTACAGCCTTAGTGCTGATGGCTGCAGCCGGGAGTGAAGGTTCCCCAGCAGCTGATGGCTTCACAGCCAGCGTGTAGGAGCTGCAGCTGCAGTTCTGCTGCTGTGCATGGACGAGGTTTTCCAGCCGGAGTGGAAGGTTAATCAGGTCAAGGAAGAAGGGGCTGTTCTCTGGAAGGAAGGACAGAGGCAGAGGTATTCCCGCTCGAGCCCAAATGCCTCCACACTTGCAGCCCCTTCAGAAGCACACACAGGGCAGCTGGGCATTCGAGGTCCATGCGGGTCAGAGAGTCCATGAGGGGTGACCTCAGAGAAGAGGTCTCAGCTTTCTTGAAAGGCCCCGAACTGCGATGCCCAAGGTCTGCCCACCAGAATCCCACACCCCTTCCTGTATTGTCCCCAAACATGTCCAAACAGGCGAGTGTCCAGGAGGCTGAGCTCCGGTGTCCAGCGCCCAGGCCCCGAATGCTTGGCGGATTCAAAGAAAAATCAGTGTAAGCCGTCAGGAAGGTGAACATAGTGTTTGATCCAGGTTTGAAAGGGTACGGGTACCCCAACAAAGCAGTAGACACTGCAGGCTACAGAAGACGTGGAAGGAATAAACCACTTCCATAATTTAAACAGTTTTAAATCTTTGACTGGAAAGTTCACATCCACACCAGCATCTGAGCAGCCACTGTCTGAGGAGTCTCCCTGGAAGGGCTTTGTGCGTCTCTCCCGGGGCATGTTTGTTTGCGTCTAGGGCAGGCTGCCTCCCCAGCCGGAGGCGCCAGAGCCTGGGGGTTGTTACATGGCTGGACTGTTCTCTGCTTATTTGCTGGTCGAGTCTCAGGGAGAGTGTCAGTGAGTGGTAGTCCACAGAATATCTGAAGACAGAATAGTCTTCCAATTTTTTATGTCAGATGTGGTCCAAAAACAGTATCAGTCTCATACCAGCCCTTTGACAGATGACGCCTCAGGGGCCAAATGAAAATCTGCTTATTTCAGATCCATTAGGAAAAGGCTGCATGCAGATCAGAACTTAAAGTGCAGTGTTGATGGTCACATTCTTGACTGGAAATCTTCCATGTAATTCGTTAAGGAGAGGCGATGCGCAGTGTTTGCTATCTGCATTTGTCAGTAGGTATTTTAAATGCAACACAAATGGGATTAACCTCTTTGTAAATGGGTGAGGATGTCACCCAGAGACCCACAGAGGAATGCGGGGAGGACTGGCAGCGCGTCCCCTCACACCTGAGTGCAGGAGGAGCAGTGGGCCGGAGGTTGGAGACGTGGGGCGGCCTGAAGTCCTCTCCCCGCGAGCTCTGTGGTCACGGTTGATTCTTGAGTCTGGCTGAAATAGGTGTGTTGACCCTCTGTGCTCTGCTTTGTCGTGATAGCCTCTCCAGGCGGCAGGTGTTCCAGGCGTGATTAGGAGACTAAGTGAGACGGTCTCTGTGGAGCATTGAGAGCAGTGCCTGGCCTGCTATAGGTGCTCATTAAGTGTCAGCTGTTACTACTGCTGAAACCCAGGGGTCTTTGGGGCTTGTGCATACACTGCAGTGAGATGTGAGGTTTTGTCCCCGCTCACCCCGCTAAGCCAACTGGCCACACCCCTTTTCCCGTGTGGCACCCAGGGCCGGGGCATTTGGTGAAAGAAGGTGGTTTTTCCTTACAGAGGGGCTTTCTCCAAACGAGGGTTTTCAATTTAATTTTACAATCGCTGTCCTAAGCTGGTGCTGCCAGCGGGTCCTGCCAGTCCATCTCTGCCACCCCCTTTTGCCGCAGACGGTGCCAAGCTTGGAAATTAGCTGTGAGACCTGTGCGTTGGCGCATCTCCTGGCAGCTCATCTCCCCTGGCCCAATCACTTGAGATCGGGGGTGGCTCTAGAGAAGGCAGCCACGGACTTGTGCCTCAGTGAGAGCTGGGGTGCCGGGCACCCCAGAGGGCAGGCTGGTGGATGCAGTGTGGGGGGCAACCCCGCCTGGTGCTTCCCCCGTCCGGCGCGGCCCCACGCCCTTTCCCTCCTCTGCCTCACGTCGCCAGCGCACGTCCCTGATGAGGCTTCTCTGCCTTCTGCCTTCACAGTCTCCCTGCGTGGAAGCGAGCTTGGGTTCCCCCAGCCAGCCTACTGCGCGCCAGCGGCGCTCTCCAAGGTGCCGACCGGCCCGCACCCTGGCTCTTGGCTTCCCTCTGTGCTGTTGACTCAGTAAATCCCAGACCTGCTCTGACAACAAAAACATCGCCTTCCAATTATGAAGACTCACAGTCTCTGATCCTCCCCTTGGTCTTGAGGCATCAGTATTACATCTCCATATGTAAACTGGAAAAACTGCGGCTGGGGGGTGGCAGGGCAGGGTTGTAGCTCAAGGCGGATCCTCAGGCTCCTTCCCTGCAGTGTCAAACTTCTGTTTCACTGTGTTTGCAACTGACATGGCCGTGTGCCTGCCCTGACCTTGATTTACACTCCACACGCCTGCCAGCCGAGCTCGCCAAATTCCCTCCCCAGCCTCCTGCACCCCTAGTTGACCACCACGCACCCAGTGCCTCCTTGCCCCTCTCTGCCCACCCCCAGCCATCATTACCCGACTTCTCTGGGTTTTCTCTCATCTGCTGTTGAAGCTTTTCATTTTTTATTTCGCTTCTTTTTATCTCTTTCCCTCTCTTTCTTTCTTTAAACTCAGACTTCAAATCTCGTACCAACACTGGTGGGAGGGCACTTGGATGTGTTTACAGAGTGGCTTGGTTTTTATTCCATTAGTCATCTGGCTGATTGCTGGTTTATACTTCTGCTCCATCCTGCACCTCAGCCCCTCTGAGCAGGCAGAATTTCAGTGACGTGCTATCTCTCAATCTCAAAGTAAACCAGAAATCCCAGGAGCTTCCTGGATTCTCCCTTAGAAGTAAACATTGAGAAACTCCCTCCCGTCCTCATGTTAGGTGGGTTCTTATGGGAACCTGGGAGGCAGAATTAGGAGGTGACTGGGCAAGAAATCATACTATGAGGACCCAAAAATACACATAGGAGAGTTAAAATGCTTAGGATTCATGTCAGCCACAGGTGTTCACATGGTACATCCTGGGTGTCATGAAGCTGATGAAATTTCTTACATTTTTCCCCTAAACCACCTCCAGCTCATTACTTGGGAACCTAAGGGGCCAGATCAAAAGCTTTCAGTCATTTCTAGGTTTCTACAGAGAATTTTCCTTCTACCTGGAATCCATCTCCTCCTTCCCTGCTCCCTCCCATCTCCTGCCATCCTGCCCTCCTTTGAAGCCTAGCCTCATGCCACCTGACCCAGAAGCCCTGCCTTAGTTCCCCCTTCCAGTGGTGGGGGGATGCCCTTTAGCCTTGGAGCCTCGTGCCCCCACACCCACCCCTGGCAGGGAAGTGCCACATTGACCTTTGGATCTGTAGCTTCTGGGAGCCCTGCCCAAGTTCTGTGCTGCAGCAGAGTGTTTGTAGGTGGAGAGGGGCTGGTTTGGGGTCTGAACAATGTCTGGAGAGATCCAGGCATCATGCTTTTTGGATGCCCTAAAGATTTTGTGTAAATAGTTTGCTTTTCTTGTTAATCCCTGGATGTTAGATGAGCAGAGATATGAAGCGCAATACAGACAAAGCCAGAAGCATCTTTCTTAATTAAATTTGAAATGCTAGTAATTATCCACATTATTAGAGCAAATCGAATCTACCTTCTGTCACCAACAGGAGGGATGTTTGGAAGCTGGTACCTCCTCACTCACGGTGGTTTAAGTCACTTGAAAATTCAGCCCAAATGACAGCTTCAACTGCCTTCTGAGAGCTCACTGCCTAGAGGCGCCTACTTTAAAGGAGAGGCCAAGAAGCTTTGTACCCGTCGGGCACACGAGTGCCGCCTCACGTGGACTGAGCTCGCAGGAGTGCTGGCGCTGCGGTCCTGGTCGGGGAGGGTGGATTTCTTCGGAGTCTGAGTGGCACCTGAGGGGTGCTGCCTGCTGTGTGTGCAGAGGTGCCTCTGTGCCCGGGTGCAGCCCCAGAAGCAGGGGGTCGGGGAGGAGGAGGCAGAGATCGGAATGACACTTTACAAGTCAGGGAATGCCTGGAACCACCGGGAGCTGGAAGAGGCCAGGAAGGACCCTCCCCTGGGGCCTCCAGACGGAGCCCGGCCCTCAGACGCCTTGACTTCGGACATCTGGCCTCCAGACCTGTGGAGAGAATACATTTCTTTTGCGGTGAGCCGCTCAGTGTTTGGTACTTTGTAAATAAGCCCAGGAAACTAATAAACCTGCAGTGCCAGGGGCTGCTGAAGCTCCTGGGACCCTAACAACAGGCGACTGGTAGGAAGAAAAAGGCAGTGGACTCACATGGAATTTCCAACCACTGGTGTGTCGGTGGTGCTGGGAGAGCCTGAGCGTTGGTTTGTATGTCTCGCACATCTGAGTTTGTGCAAACTGGTTTGTGATTGGCTGGGTGTTCTTTGCCCTTTTATGGTTTCTTTCCTTTCAGACTACTGTTTGTTTGTTTGTTTCCTCTCTCTTCTAAATGCATCCCTTCAAATCTACTGGACTCTCCTCTGCTGGGTCTGCTCACTGCCCCCTCTGCTGTCCACCTGGGAGATGACGCTGGGTAAGGGGTCCCTGCCTCCCAGAGACTGCCCTCTCTGCCTTGCTCACCCATCATCTCTGTAGGGACCCCAAAGCCTAAATCCCTCACCATTCCCACTTGGAAACCGAGTGCACCCAGAGGAGGCAGATTCAGAATAAAATTACTTACTACTGTCCTTAAGAGGGAAGACCGGTATCCCGCAGTTCCTGCGTCTTCCCCTCCCATCCCTGCCTCCCAACCTCATGCATGCAGCTGCTGCTGGTCACTAGATACTCCACTAGGCTTTCCCCAGGCACCTCTGCCTGCCCACTGGGGCCGCAGTCTTGGATTACCTCTTAAACTCTCCAGATAAGAGAGGTAAAAAAAAACCCCAAGGCTAAATTGTGGCTCATTTGTTCCCAGCTTGGAACATTCGTATCTGTGCAAGGCAATTAAGCTTAATGGGACCACCCCTCGCCGAGGGTAAGTGGCCGACTGGGGTTGTCTGGAGGTGCACGGTACGCTTCCCTCCGAGAAACAGCCTGTTTGTTCTGACACTTTGGGAAAGCAGCTCTTGGAGGTGACCTCCCTGACTGACCTTGGCCATCCTTCGGCAGTTACTTTAATGCAGAGCCCCGCAGATGGGGACTCCATGTGGGCTGGAAGTACTGGTAACGCGGGCGGTGATGGGAAGTCATGGCTGCGAGGTTTGTCCCAGTGCTCCATCCCAGGACCTGTTAGGTCCCAGACTGCAAGGTTGTTGAAGGACAGAAAGCCTGGGGAGCAGCTGTTTGCATCAGAGCCAAAAGACCCCTGGAAAAAGGGAATAGAGACCACACCTCCCTCCGCTTTCGAGGTTCAATGACCGTATTAGGTTGTTTTGGGCTCATGACCTCTGGGCAGAGAAGACTTTCCAAGGGAGGAAGCTTGCTTTTAAGATAGAGTCGGGGCTGCTGGCTGGGGTGGACGCTCATCTTGGGCGAAGTCTGGTTCTGGCACTTCTAGCCCAGTCCTGTGCAAGGGCTTCAAACAAGTGACTGACGTGTGAGCTTGGGGTAAGTTTAGGATGCTCGGCTGGGGCTCCACTGCTCCAATACGAGCTAAAGCTGGGAGTAACTGGCGGGGGCAAGAGGCCCACAGTCCTCCCTGACCCTTGCAAGGCACCGTCGTCTTTGTCAGCCTCTGCAGTTTGTCTGGGACTTCTGGAGGCCAGCTTGCCTCCACCAGGAATGAATGTCATTGAGCATTCTGGAAGGGGGTTAGCCTCTGGGGCAAGTCTCCAGGGACACGGTGCTTGGTGTCTGTGAACTTGGCCAGGTGGGGCTAGAGCTTTGTAACTGGGACATACCTTGGGGAGGGGCTCCATAAGCACCCTCGACGGCAGTGTGGGTCCCTCGTGCGCATTCACAGGGGTGCAGATGGCCACTGCAGACCCCCAGTGGTGTTTCCTGCTTTCCCACATGACCACGACGCTGGTGCACGCGTTGGCTCGGAGATCAGAGATGTGGGTGCAAATGCTGCCGCATCCACCTCCCTGCTGTGGGGGCCTGGGGACGCCACCTCCCTTCTCTGGGATCAGGTTTCCTTACCTGGGGGTTGGGCCGAGGCCTCATGAGGCCAGAGCATGCCTGAGCACCTGCTTGTTTGGCAGTCCTGGGAGTAATTGTCATTACTCCTTGTGCCTGTTTTGTGGAGTGGACCGGCAGAGTAATGATCTGTGCCTTGGGCAGCATGGATCTAGCCTGGTCACGAGCCCTTGTGTGACTGACTTCCCCCTGAGAATGAGGGTCAAGTGGTCCCCACAGTGGCCTCCCCAGGACCACGTGGACTGGCCTACAGGGTTTTCCTACTGTCCCCACCGATAACCCTGTTTATGCCTCACAAGCTCAGTTTGGGGCAGAGATGAATTTATCTTGTTCATGCCTCTCTTGGTGACAGTATTTAATGAAGAGACACTTCAAGGCAATTCTGAACTTAAGAATTCTGAGACAAGAATCTTAGCTTTACAAAATCACTTGCAGAAACAAATTCTGAACCGCAATTTGTTTGCTTAATGAAAAGAAACCAAACTGCACAGCCTTGCAGCTTGGCTGGATGTTTTCTTAGGCACGTCCCAGCCCGTACACAGGACATGAGCCCCCGCCTCTCCAAGCCAAGCGCTTCCCAACTTCAATAGGTTGATGGCCACGTGTGCAACGTAACCGAGGGGGTGCGTGTTGGAATTCCAAAAGGGCTCCCAGCCTTGCATCTGGGTGGATCGCCACGGCGAGTTAAGAAACGTGACAGCTGTCACAACTCATCACAACAGGTGCTTCTGATTGTCTGTGACCTGAACGAGCATTTTCCAGCAGAGTCCGTCAGGAGTGTGTGATGTGAAGTCTGGTGTGCCCGGGGATGGTCTGGTTTCGGGAACACGTTTGGAAGACTGATGAGTCCATGTCTGTCACTGTGTAGTGTCCGTGCTGGGGGCAGAGCAGGGGCACATATTTGAGGGGTATGATTCCAGCTTCGGCAAGGGGGAGTGTTCCCCAGAAGCAGATGTGTAACCCGTAGGCTGGCAAGTGGCGTTGAGTCTGGCTGTCCTGCTCTCCGGGGGATGCGCGGTCCTCGTGCCTGCGTCTGCTCAGCCTCCCCGGAGTCCACTCGCTCCTGAGAACGGAGGCCCTGCCTCCTACCTGGCAGTTCAGGGTGTCACGTGTGGCCTTGCACCCCCTGGCTCGCTTCAGTGTCGACTTCGTTTTCTCATGTCCCCATCCTCATTTTCCGCCGACACTGTTGTGTAATTGCCTGCGGTCTGGGTAATTAATTGTTAGTTCTGGGTGCATCGGTGTAGTAGTCTTCGTGAGCGCCAGAGGCCGCAGTGCTGGGAAGCTCCTGAACTGGATTTTCACCTGCTCAGCGCCGTCACTGTTAATTACGAGAGCCGGAGTGAGGCCATTTTGGAAATGAAAACACATTAGTCTGGGTCGCAGGCGTCCTGGAACCATTAAGCTTCTCTTTCAGCTGCCTCGCAGACACACGCAGATAATGGCTTCGAGCGCCGTCCTGAGATTTACGTGTAGATGAGCTCGCGCGCTCGGAGGCTGCCCCTGTTCTCCTGACAAGGGTGCACGTGAGGGATGCCTAATTCTTGATTCTGCTGTGCTCCACTTAGTCTGGCCCTCGGACCCTTTGAAAAAGGAAGCGTAGCAAGCCGGGGGGCCGGCCACTGCTGTGTATTCAGCACACGCTGGGGGTGCTGGCGGGCCGCCCCTCAGAAGAGGGTCTGCGTGAGGTTCGGTTGTCTCCGCTTGGCCCCCACCTGCAGGGCGCCTCCCTCCTCTCGGGATCCCCTGAGCGCCCTTTGCTCCCGGCCACGTGGTTTCCTCATGGTTTCTGGCTTGAGTCGGTTTACCTAGAACTGCACCTGTGGTAGACGGAATAAAGACTCCCCAGACATTTCCATGCCCGTATCCTGGAACCTGTGAACTTCTCACCTTACCTGGTGAAGGTGAAAAGGAGCAGGACCCTGTGGGACCTTCCCAGGACAGGACCCCCCCCCCCAATCATGTTCTCCTGCCTCTTGTCTGTAATAAAACTTAAGCCAGAGAATAAATTTAGTCAGAGAAATGAGAAAAATGCAGAAACAAAGGAACACAGTCAAATAAGACAAAATAAGAGTAGTTTAGTCATTGGACAAAGTCAAGGACCTTCAGGTTCTCCTCAAGGACTGTAGATAATATTCTGAGCCATGTCCTTTGAGAGGTTTTGTAGGTACTGAGACCCCCGGCAGGTGGAAGAAGTTAACTAGGTGATGACCAGACTGGAGCCAGGACAGAAGAGGCGGCAATCCCAAGAACTGGCTCAAGGAAATGGGAACAGACTGACCCTGGAACTGAAGATTAACTGTGCTTAAAACAATCAAGATGACACTGATCAGACACCACATGACAAATTTCAAGATGACTGTGCTGTTCTGCGCATAATCCCTCACCCCTGTGCCTGGGCATCCCTGAAATTTCCCTTTAAAAGCTCTTGCCCCCTGATGGGCAGTGGGCAGTGTTCTTTGGGACATGAGTTCACCATTTCACCAGGATAGCTGGCTTCCTCAATAAAGCTCTCTTTCCTTTTACCCAACACTGAACTCTCAGTATTGGATTCTTGAGTGACAAGCAGCTGAACCGGAGTGTGGTGACAAAAAGGACTTTTCAGATGGGATTAAATAAAATACCTTGAAATGGGGAGATTATTCTGGATTATTTGGGCTGGTCTGATGAGATCACAGGGGTCCTTTAAGAGGGAGGCCGGAAGGAAGGAGGCAGGAAGAGGAGACGTGCTGACCAGACCAAAGCTGCTTCCGGCCGGAGTGGTGCCCTGGGAGTGGAGGAAGGGGCCGTGGGCCGAGGGACGCAGGCACCTCTAGAAGCTGGAAGAGGCAAGGAAACAGATTCTCCCCTGGAGCCTCCAGGAGGACCATGGCCCGACTGACACCTGGACTTTAGAGTTCCGACCCCCAGAACTGGAAGAGACAAATTTGTGTGTGTTTTTAAGCCCCGGAGTTTGTAGCCATTTGTTACAGGTGCCAAGTGTTTGCTGGAGAAGCCAGGCCCCAGCGGCGCAGCGTTCCTGGATGAGCGCTAATAGGCTCCCCTCACCGCCCTCTCCCTCTGCTGAGATGAGGACTGTGCAGGGCCTTTTGCTTCGTGGGGCCGAGTCCTCACGTGCGTGGAGCAGTTTTGGTTGAGAGTGGCCATCAGCCAGCGGCCTCCACGCGTGGGAAACACTGTGAAACAGACACATCACGGCTGCCATTACCTTCCTTTCAAGAAGTTTTCATGACGTGTTTAAAGTAAAAATTGTGAGTATGTTACCCTATCATCTTTCTTCAAAGATGCAGGAAAAAGGTAAGAAAAAAAGGAATCAAAGCAGCATTTTGAACTTTTGAGGACAGCGCTTTTCAGAGCCCCCCAGTTCCCGGTGGAGGACGTAACAGATACCATTGGCTTAAAAGGACACTTTGTAGTTTTGTGTTTCTATTGTCCTCTTTATTTTGTATCTCAGCATGTCTCTTATTTGTGGCCAGAAGGTTGCCTTCATTTCAGTTAACGAGATGCGGAACGCATCCTTAGGAAGGTTTCCGAGAAGGAGTGGGGTGAGGCTGAGTGGGGGGTCCCTGCCTGGCCGCCGAGCAGCCGGTGACCTGGTCCGTCTTGTCCCTGTCTGGGTCCCTCTTCTGTAAGATGAGGGGCCGATTAGATGGTCCCCAGGGGCACTTCCCTCTGGCTTCTGGTCCTGCCCAGGCCATTTTGAGAACTAACTGAATGAGACACACCTTGGTTCTGTTCAGCTGGACGTTTCCAACCAAAAGTCTTTGGGAGGTGGGCTGCCTGACCTTTCAGGGTTTTTCTTTTGAGAAAAGCAACCAAACAAATACATTTCTAAGCATGTTAATTAGCCACCCGAAGACCACCATTCATCACTCTGATTGAAACCTTTTAAACGGCGTAATTGCGCTCGGTTTTCTTCCGCTCCGCTAATGAAGCAGCTTTTGGGGCAGCAGTGATTAACCACGGGCTTGATGGAGGACGATGCCTCTGTCTGTGGGTGTCTGCTTTTCTCGGTTTTAAATTTATCTCAGCTCCCTGTGTGGAGTGAATTGCCTTGGATGGTGACGCTGCCGCGAGCGTGACAGCTACGTCTCCTGCGTCTCACCCAGAGTGAGCGAAGGATGAAGAATGGAGCTCCTGTTTGCCCTTTGAACGTGGTGGTCTCCGCCCTTCGACCAGCGCGGAAGCTCTCGGCGGCGCTGCCCTTCACCGTCTGCAGCCCCGTAAACACGTTTCGGGGGAGGCTTAACGTCTGGCTTCCCTAAAGATTTATGAGGTTCTGCAACTAGATTTTGTATAAATAAAGTATAGATCCTAAATTCTATGTTTTAATAAGATCAGAGGGACTGATTCATTGGCTCCTTGGTCCTTTATAGGAAGTCGACAGATTGAGCTCTTCGACTCCTATGAGAGTTTTGGTGGTACGGTCTTCTGTTCCGGCCCCAGTGTACATAGCAGGGTAAGAGTTCTTGTTGAAATCATTCAGAAAATGCGTAATTCAGTAACCTGGCCTGGAAGTCCTGGGGATAATTCACCTTCTTGGATGTGAACACTATGTAGCCTCCGTTTGAATTCCCAGGCTGAGAATGTCGCTTCCAATTCCACAGGTCAAAGGATTGTTTTGAGTCCCTTAACAGTAAGTCATAAAGGGAAGGATGTAGAAATAATTGCTTACAGCTTTGAGAAGAAGTCTATGAAATCATGCTGATCCAAATGAAACAAATAGGTTGTGAGATATAAGAATTATCTGCTCGAGTAAACACGAAGTGGCCGTAACTCAGCGGTGTGATAGCAGCCCCTGCGTGGAGGATAAACAAGGAGAGGAGGCAGGCTGCCACCCCGGTGGCAACAAACAGGGCTTTCTCTGTTCTTGGCCATAAAACCGACATCATGGTTAACGACATGACCTTGAAGGCAGCCAGTCACCCGGCGGTTCCTTCTGCCGGGCTCTGAAGGACGCGTGTTTAAAGATGGAGGCCATGTGGGGTGGGGGCTGGGGTGCAGGAGACAAGAGTACATCTGCTCTTCTGAGCCTGCCGAGGACGGGACCTCAGATCGCATGCACCGTGGGCCCCCTGATCTCCGCGTTGTAGACTTGGAACGAGCTCTGGTTTCACGTGGCACTCCGGCGTCACCTCAGGGCCAGTTTTCTGGCACCGACAGAGGAGCCGGGTGGCAGGCTGGTCCTAGAACCCGTGCTCTCCCCCAGGACCATCAAATGCACGGTGTGGACTGAGTAGAAAATGACAGTACAGATCTTTGATAAGCCTTCTTCTAAAATTTTTCATGAGAATCGCACAAGTAATTCAAGTTCTTAATAGGATTCCAGAAAACAAGGATGTATAGAGACTTTAAAAATGAATAAAGATCACCCGTAAACCTAACACCAGCAGTCAGCCAGACGTGACTGTTTCCATGTGCAGTCCTCCAGCCTTTACGTGTGTGTGTGTGCGCGTGTACTGTGTTTTTATGATAATGATTTGCTTTGCTCCCTTGTTTTTCCTTTTTAACTGAGCTACCCTACACACACAGCGAAGTGCACTCACCTTCAGTGTACAGCTTGATTAACTGTACACAGATGCACACCCATGTAACCACCACCCAAATCAAGGCAAAACACCCCGCCATCACCCCGGAAGGCTCCAATAAAACCCTTCTCAGGAGGGACCAGCAGGGCATCAGGTGTGGTGGTCACTGCACTGGCGTCACTCACTGAAGGTCAGCCCTGCTCTGAAAGTCAGAGCTTCAGATTTTTGGAAACACCCACCGTGCAGACTTCTGTGAAACCTGTGTGGAATTTGCCCATGTTTGTGTGTGTGAGAGTAGTTACTTCTTTTTTAATTCTGCAGCCACATTCCACCAGATAAATGTGCCATCTGTTACTATTACCTGTTCCCCTGTTTTTGGACATTCGGGCTGCGTTGCAGGTTTTGGTTACTGGGAATGCAGGTTAGGCCCGTGCTTGTGAATGAGATGTGCACGCTCATTTCTCCCGAGTCGGTGTTCTAGGAGAAATATTGGGGGTTGTGAAATGCATATATGATTGTCTTTAGCATATGCTACTAAATGGTTTTTAAATTTTTCTTCCATATGCTCACAAATTCCTTTTTAATTTTAGTCATTCTGGTGGGTGTGCAAGGTACTTAATTATGACTTTAATATACTTTTTTTCTCATCAAGGCTTATGTTGGAAACCTTTTCATATGCTTATTAGCTATTTGAATATCCTCTTTAGTGATTTTCCTCCTCAAGTCTTTGACCATTTAAAAAAATAGGTTGATTTTTGTTATTGATTTGTGAGAATTCTTTATATATTCTGCATGTGACTTCATTTTTGGATATACATTTAGCAAATTTTCACTCAATGGTGATTTTTTTTAACTGAGCACGAATTCTTAATGTTAGTATGTGCATTTTATCAAGTTGTTTCTTTTCTATTAATACTTTTTGTCATGGTAAATATTTTCATCCTCAGGGTGATAAAAAAAAAGTTCCTATGTTTTCTTTTTGCAACTTGATTGTTTTACCTTTTGCATTTAGATTTATAATAATTCATGAGTTGGTTTTGGATATGATTTGGAGTAGGATCAAAGTTTATGTGTATTTTTTCCCGTTTGGGTGTTCTGTGGCTTCATCCGTCCCCACTGAATTTAGGTGCCCTTTTCCTAAAGCAAGTGACTGTACATGCATGTCTGTTTCTGTATTCTCCCCTCTCTGTCCTTGTCTATGCGTCCATCATTGCAGAAACACCACCGCGCCCTGATTACTACAGCTTCATTCTAAGTCTTGCTGTCTGATAGCCTGTCTCCCAGGTTTTTGCTCTTCCTCTAGATTCTCTTGACTATTCTAGGCTCTTTGTATTTCCATATAAATTTAAGAATTGGCTTGTCAACTTACACAAAAATACCTGCTGGGATTTCTACTGGACTTGCATCGAATCCAGAGATCAACTGAAGAAGAACTGACATTTTTTAAAATAATGATTTTTCTAACTCATAAATGAGGAATATCTCTCCTTTATGCCTTCTTTAATTTACTTCAGTAGTGTTTTATAGTTTTCCATGTAGAGGTCTTGCACTTGAACAAGTTTATTCATAGATGTTTGATTTTTTTGATGCTTTATTAAACAGTATTTGAAAATGACTTTCTAATTTTCATTGTTGGTATCTAGAAATAAGTTGATTTTTTTATATTGATAATATTTCTAGTGACTTTTCTAAATTTCTCAGTTAGTTCTAAGAGTTTATTTGTAGATTATTTTGGATTTTCTATGCATTTATATCATCTGTGAATCTGAACATTTTTATTTCTCCTATTATCTACCTACCTACCTACCTATTTATCTATCTATCCATCCGTCTGTGTACCTTTGTATGTACATATGCAGCTCTCATTGTATCTATGCATGTATGTATGTATGTATGTATGTATGTATCTATCCATCCATCTTTGTCTGTATACATCTGTCATTGTATCATTGTATCTATGTGTGTATGTGTGTGTCCATCTATTATCTTTGTATATATATAAGTATGTATGTATCTTTCTGTCCATCTTTGTATGTATGCACGTATCTATCATCCTTGCCTTGCTGCTCTAGCACAGTCTCTCTAGCACAATATCTAAAAGAAATGGCGGTAATTGGCATCCTAACCTACAGGGAAGGTGTTCACTGCATTAATATCAAGTATGCTATTAGCTGTAGAGTCCCCCCCCCCCCATAGATTATCTTAATCATTTTTAGGAAGACACTTTCTATTCCCAGTTTTCTGAGCATTTTAATCATGAATGCTTATTGAATATTATCAAATGTTTCTCTTCATCTATTAAGAGAATCCTTTGGTTTGATCCTTTACACTATTAATGTGAGTAACATTTATCGGTATTTGAATGTTAGCTGGACCCTTGCATGCCTGGAGTAAACCCCGTTTGTTCATGATATGTCATCATTCTAGTATTTCTAGATTCATAAAAGATACTGGCCTATAGGTTTCTTGTCTTTCTTTTTTTTTAGTGTCTTCATCATTTTTTGACATTGGGTCATGTTGCACTCATAAAATTAATTACAAAGTGTTCCCCTTTCTTCTCTTCTCTGAGAGAATGCTTTTCAGATGGATGTTATTATTTTTAAAGCTTTGGAGAAATTAATCGCGACTCTACCTGAAACTTGAGTTTTCTTTGTGGGGAGTTTCTCACTTTTGATTTAATTTTTAAACAGATATAGGGCTACTTAAATGGTCTATTTTTCCTCATGCCAGCTTTTTAGGTTGTGTTCTACAAAAGGTCTATTCTTTTCACCTAAGTTTACAAATTCCTTGGTATAAGATTTTTCATAATATCTTTTTTTCTCCTCTAGGTTTATAGGGTCCTGGTGATGTCCCCTTTTCATTCATGACAGTGGTAACTTTTTCCCTCTTTTTTTGCCTCATTGTTGCAAGGGGATGTTTAATTTTGTTAGTATTTTAAAATAACATGATTTGGCTTTGATTTTCTTCACCTTTAATTTTTTATTCTAGATTCTTGAGAAGGAAGTTTAGAGGGTGATTGTCCACCATTTCTCCCCATGTCTTTCAATATATAAATTTAGGGCTATCAACTCTTCCCTAAGCACTATTTTAACTTTATCCCACAATTTTTAACATTTACATTCTCATTATTATCCACTTCAAAATATTTCCCTTTGTAAGTTAATCTTCACCCATGGGTTTTTATTCAAACATTTCATTTGTTTCAGACATTTGTGTACTTTCCTACTATCTTTGTTAATTATTTTGTTTGTTTCATTGTCATTAGAGAACAGCTCTAATGTATGATTTTAATTATTTGAAATTTGTTGAGACTTGCTTTTTGACTCAGCAGATTGATTAATTTTGGCAAATGTTCCATGTACACTTGTAAGGAATATGTATTCTGTCATAAGTTGTGTGCAGTGTTCTGTATATGCCAGTTAGGTACTATTCATAAATCATGTTCAAGACTTCTATAATCTTACTGATTTTTTGCTGTTTAATTAGCATCCTTTCGTTTAAAAATGACAAACTCCTTTCAGCATTGCTTGCAGCGCATTCTCATGGGGATGAGCTCCTTCAGCGTTTGCTTGTCAGGGAAAGTTTTTCTGTCTCCTTCATTTCTGAAGGGCAGCTTTGCGGTGGAGCGTTCTTGGTGGGAAGTTTTGTCTTTCAGCACTTTGAACGCATCATCCTGCTCTCTCCTGGCCTGCAGGGTTCCTGCTGAGAAGTCTGCTCGTAGCCTCAGGAGGTTCTTTTGTACATGAGCCGTTTTCCCCTCTTGCTGCTTTTTCTCTGTCTTTGATTTCAGACAGTCTTATTATAATATGTCTTGGAGAAGATCTTTCTGAGTTGAAGAATTTGGGGGGGACTATGAAATTCATGAATGTTAGTGTCCAGATCTCTCTCTAGATTTGGGAAGTTCTCAGCCGTTATTTCTTTAAATAAACTTTCTTACCCTTTCTCCCTCTTTTCTCCTCTGAGACTCCATTAGTTTATAAATTGTTCCTCTTAATGGTGTCCTGTAGTTCACAGGGGCTTTCTTCACTCTTTCCCGTTCTTTCTTCTTTGTTCTCCTCTGACTGGATAATTTCAGATGACCTGTCTTCGAGTTCACACACTCTTTTTCTGTTTGGTTCACTCTGCTGTTGATACTCTGCACTGCATTCTCCACTTTGTTCATTACAGTCCTCAGCTCCAGAATTTCTGTTTGGCTCTTTTTAATGACTTCTATCTCTGTCAAACTTCTCATTTTGTTAGTTCATTGTTTTCCTGATTTTGTCAAACTGTCTTTCTGTGTTTTCTTGTGGCTCATCCAGTACCCTTTAAGAAACTATTCTGAATTCTTTATCAGGCAAACTGCAGATCTTTGGGATCAGCTACTGGAAAGTTATTGGGTTCCTTCAGTGGCATCATGTTTCCTTCATTTTTCATACTCCTTGAAGTCCTCTGTTACTGTCTTTGCGTTTGAAGAAGCAGTCACCTCCTCCAGTCTTCGCTGACTGGCTTTGAGGGAGAAACGCCTCTTTTCAGCCCTGCTGGGGATTCTGAGGCTCTCTGAGACCTTTCAATGGGTGCGCCACCTCCACACTTCTTGTTCCCTCTTGGGCAGAATTCTTAAGATTGTGCACCTTCTCTGATCCTGCAGAGCCAGGCGGCGTGCTGACCTTAACTGTGTCCTCATATTTAAAGTGTGCCTCTTGTAAAAAGCATGTAATTGGGTTTAGTCTTCTTGCACAGTCTGACACTCTCTGTCTTTCAGTTGAAGTGTTTGTTCTGTTTATATTTAATGAAAGTGCAGACTTAGTTGGGTTTGAGCCTGCCGTCTTACTTTTTGTTTTCAATTTGATCTACATCTTTTTTGTTCCTTCCTTCTTGCCTTGTTTAGGATTAATTAAATATTTTTTTTATTATTCCATGTTGTCTTTTATATTTCATTTTTCTTGGTGCTTTTAAAATGGTTGCTCTAGAGATTAAAAAATGCACAATTCACTTATAACAGCCCATCTCAGTAATTTCAGCACTTCCCTGCTGAGGCATGAGCCTTACAACACGCTATGTACCGTTTCGCACACTTGGTGTCAGAGAGCAGACACTCGTGTAGTCACTCACATGTTTACCCCTGGTGACGCTCTTTATTGCTTGCTGTAGCTCTGTGTCTGCCTCTGGGACCATTTCCCTTCTGCCATTGAAAACCTCCTTTAGTATGTCTTGTGGTGTGGGCCTCCGAGCAGCAGATGCTCTGCTTCCGTTGGTTTTAAACATCTTCATTTGCCCTTTACCTTAAGGGACTCTTTCCCTGGGTGTTTAGCTGGGACTGGTTTTGCTTGCAGCACTTCGCCCTTGTCTTCGGGGTTCCACATTTTCTTTGCAGAAGCCATCTCTTAGTCCCGTTATTCTTTTGAAGGTAACATGACTTTTCCCCTCTGGCTAGAGTTTCTCCTTATTTTCGGTTTCCAGAACTTTGACTGTAGTGTTTTGGGGTTTTATGCAACCCTGTAGGTCTTCCCTGAGGGAGCCGTTGGCCCTGTGAGTGAACGGCTCCCGTCAGGTCTGTATAATCCTTAGCCAGTTTCTTTTCTGGTGTTGCTTCTGTCTCCTCATTCCTCTCCTGTCACCTGGAACTCCGTTTACCTGTCTGTTAGGCCGTTTGACAGGATTCCTCACGTCTCATTGCTCTTCTCTGTTCTCATTTTTTGTTAAATTTCCCCCTTTGTGCTTTAATGTAGGCACGCTTGAATTGATATTTCTGAGTTCCCTAATTGTGCTCTGCTGTGTACAGTCTGTTTTTAAATGCATCTGGTGCATTTTAGTTTCAAATATTGTGTTTTCAGTTTTAGAATGTCTGTTTGATTTATTTTTAAAACAGATTTCGAAATTCTTAATCTTGTCATTCTTTTTATCCACTTTTAAATTTTCTTTAACGCATTCACCATAGTTATTTAAAAGTCTTTTATGCTCATTCCAGTATATGGACGATCTGTGGAACTGATAACAGTCTAGTTCTTACTTTCTGGATTGTTGGTCCCCTCATGTAGCGTCTTCACTTGTCTCCTAAGTTTTGACTGTACGGCAGACATTGTGAATGAAAGGACCATAGAGATGGCAGATGGTGTTAATTTCCTCTGGAAAGGAGTCTCTTCTTCTTAGTAGCTTTTGTTTGTTTATTTTTCGTTTTGTTTTATGCTCAAGTTGAGTGGCTGACAGGTGAAGAATTGAGCTGCACTGCTGCTTAAGTAAGACTCGGTCTAACTGAGTCCCGTCTCTTTTTCTTGGGCCTGGCTCTCCGGGGCTGTTGGTCTGGAGGCTGACGGGTGTCTGTGTCCTGAGCTCCGAAGCCCTGGGGCTCACGCCTGTCCCCAGCGGGTCTTAGCCTCTCCCTTCCTGCAGCTTCAGATTCATCCGTTTTCCTGAGCAGGACGCTGGCTCTGTGTTCTAGGCAGTCTCCCTGCCTCTAGTGGAAATTCGTCTCTTAAACATTCTTAATTGCAGGATGTTTCAGTCTGTCTAGTAGAGATTTCTGACTCCCGCTCTCCTCACCCCCCAAAACCTCCAGTGTTTCCCTAGAGCTTAGCAAATGCCCTGAGGATTTAATTGGCTCTTTCTCCTGCTTCTGGATTTCCGTTCATCATGCCAGCCTGTGTGATGGTCTGTTGGTGTCTCTTCCTCCACTAGAACCTTCTGGCTAGGCCAAGCGGAATCCTCAGACTGTGCCCACAGAAGACAGTTTCTGGCAACCATCAGTTCTAGTCAGGGTTTTCCGTCTCTGGGACATTTTCCTCATCTAGGTATTATTGCTGCCACAGGTTTTTGATGTTTTAAATATACGGCCTTCTGTAACTTATCTACTTTTATTCTAGTTGTTGAAGTGGGACCATCAGCTGGCTACCACCTATTACATCCTACTTGGAACAAGAGTTTGACTACTTGCTTATAATCTGTTATTTTTCCTATTAGTGTATTATGAACTAATTTCCTTTTTAATAAATTTATGTCAGTAAGTACACTTCCGTAACTTTATTTATTTATAGAAGTATACTTCTATGGGGTCTACATAGATTTTAACTAGTACCTGTGGTTGACTGTTTAGATTATTTCTTAAATGTATTTTAGCCAATCTTCTGTCTCTGTGATAAGCCTTTAGAGATGGAACAAGAACAGAAATGCTTTGAAGTGCGTGTTCATCATCTCTCCTCCTTAGGGAGCGTTCAGGTCAGCTTGCAGCATTTCTGTAAAGCCTCTGCCTTCATTCATCAGACAAGAGTTAGGTATTTCCCTTCTTTATAGCACCTGTGTTCGCCTGTATTGCAAAGAATGTTGGCTCCACTTATGTTGGAGAACAGTGCTGTGTAGGTAGATTCTGTTAATACAGCATTGACATTCAACAGCTTTTCCATTTTCTGCAGAGGCTGCTACAGACACTGCATTTGTGCAGCCGAAGACGCGTTTCTCCTTTCTGCTGGTTGACTAGCTGCTTTCATTTGTTACCAAACGATGCTTGAGTGTCCTTCAATGTTCTGTTCCTCTTAGCATTGCTGTTGCCTCCCCCAGTTTCACTGATAGGTAAGAGGTAGATGGCTGGTGAGAGAGAGAGAGAGAGAATATCTAGAACAGTTTGTCCTCCAACCTAGGTGATTATTTGACTCCCCTGGATTGCTTGTTTCAATTAAAGATTTCCTCAGTCTCTTAATCTGTGAAATGAGATGTGTAAAGGATTTAAAATAGCTCCTAGCACATAGGAAACTATCAAGCAATATTGGCTGCTGTCATTGTCACAGTTGTTGACATCACTGGTATCTTCATTATCATCACCATCATTGTCACCATCATCATCACCAGTCACCATCATCACCACCATCATCACCACCATCATCACTGTCATCACCACCATCATCACCATCATCAGACATCATCACACATCATCACTATCATCATCACCATCATCACTGTCATCACCACCATCATCATCACCATCATCACTGTCATCACCACCGTCATCATCACCATCACTACCGTTATCACCACCACCATCATCATTATCACCATTACCATCATCATCACCATCACCAACCCCTCTGCTATGGAATCAGAATCTTCAGGAATGGGGCTAAGAGTCTATGTTTTGATTTTATGTCCCAAGCATATATGTCACTGGTCCTCAATCAGTATTTGCAAACAATCACTGGCCTAGAAGGTGTTTTAATATCTCTTCCTTTTGTATTAGTTTATTTCTGTCTTTGATTTGTCAGATTACCTGGAAGACATGCCCATACTACAATTTTTGTTTCTAAGAGGAATGCTTTTAATATTGTGCCCTCTCCATTGTGCAGAGACTGAGATGCAAACAGGCATATAACAAAGATTCCTGCATCGTTTGGAAACCCTGTTAGTGATGGCCTTGCTCTCATGTTCCTTGGACCTCACGTAAAGGACTGTGTATGCTGGAATTTGAGGTTGTGTTTCTCTCTCTCTTTTTTTTCTAGTGTTTCTGTAGTATTGATATTTAAATCTCATAACAAAAATTTATAAAAAGAAACATGCCAGCAATAACCTGCTCTCAGCGTTCAAGGCCAAGGGAGGTGTCCTCCAGTGGGATGTAGCCACATATGTACATGACAAAGTGTTCCTTGTCTTAGTGTCCGGGAAACTCAGAATGGCCTGTTTGCTCCGTTTTGCTCTGTTTGTTGATACAGCCTTCTTGGCCCTGCTCCCACTCCTCGCTTCCTTACTCCTGTATTAGTGCCTCTTGTTGTGCCCGTTCCCCAGCTCCTCCGGCAGTTGGTGGTGTAAGTGGTCAGTGCGGGGTCAGCCTGTGATCCCTGACTGCACCTGGCTGTTGGCACCGCTGTGACCGTGGCACGACTGTCCTCCAGCCAGTGTGCCCTCCTGTCCCCTGAGGTGGCTGTTTCACATCTTCCCTAATCTCCTCAAACCTCTGCCCCCTGCCCCAGCTTCCACGCCCACTCTGAGCCCATAGTCACCCTCGCAGGAAGTGGCAGCTCCCATGGGGGACTCCTCGTTTTCCTACAGACTTCTCTGCGTCCGCACACCTCCCTTCTCCTTCTTTCCTGTGCAGGTCCAGGAGGCAGCCTCTTGCCGGCTGAGGGCTCCGCCTCCGCCCCCACCCCACCTGGGTTCACTCTGCTCTCTCCCACAGCTGCGGCGCCTCCCTCTCTTCCTAGTCCTGGCTCTTGGCGTTCAAACATGCTCCATTTTACACTATTTAAAATGGAAAATTCTACCCAGTTCCACTGCCCCCCATCTCATGCTTATTTGTCAGATTTCTTGAATGAGTTTCTAGGTGTGTTTCCCTCCATGAGCTGCTCAGCCTGCCTCCATCTGCCCTCTCCTCCAACCACAGGCACCAGTGCACGGACATCGCTTTGGGTGGGGGGTGGGCGGTGGGAAGGACCATTTGAGCTTTCAGCTTCCACGGGGCTGCACCGCCCAGTGACCTGGAGCACAGTGAGCTGGAGCTGGACCCTGTCGGTGCAAATTCCAGTGTTGCTGGGGGTGTTCCCAGGCTGACTTTCTCCAGGTCTTGGTTTCCCCTCGTGTAAAATGGGAAGCTGACTGGTGAGGGCTCTCCCTGCAGGGCTGCTGTGAGCCATTCGTCCGCGAGATCACACGCCTGGAGCAGGGGGCGCCCCCCGGCCAGAGGCTGCCTCCCGCCGCCTGCGGCTTCCCTCCTTTTATCACCGGTGCGAAGCCGCCGCCTTGGCTTGGCCTCTGCGCAGCACTGACACGCTCAGCACTGGGCACCCCTTCAGCGTCCTCTTTCATCTCTTCTCTGGCAGCCGCGGGGCCGAGCGGGCTGGAGGCGAGCCCTCGCTACCCCGGCGCCCCGGCAACCCCGGCTCCTCGTCTGCGCTGTTAGGAGCCCTACCAGCCGCCTGCGCTCTGACCCGTGTGCACCTTCCCCAGACAGACAGTGGGCATTAGAGGGGAGAAGCGTGCACGTCCTGTCGTGACCTGCCACACTCCCTGCAGGCCAACGCCGGCTGGATGTTTGTGCCAGTTGTCGCTCTGCAGGGGGCTGCCGTGACCAGGTGGCCAAGCCGTGCTGCCCAGCTGGCCAGCGCAACCACGCATGATGGCCCGCGGCTCTGCCAGCGCTCGCCCGCCTCCTGGCTCTGTCTGCTCTGACACCAGTCACGTACTCCTGTGTTCCCACAGTGACACATCTGGGTGAGCTCTGTCTGCAGTGCCGCCTTGAATCTGCAGTGCTGGGTTGCTTGGGCATTCCTGTCATTTTCTGGGGGAACCGTTCTCACCCTCCTGGCCACCCCCAGACTTCCCCTCCCTCTCCATGGGCGCTGTGTCCCTCACATCCATTGTCACCAGAGTTGGTCAACCCAAGGGGATGGGGCCCCAGTGCTGGTCTGGAAGCAGGTGTTGACTGAAAAAAAAAAACCAACCTAAAAGCTGAGAGTTGTGTTTTACTCCGTGGACTTTCTGAGGACCTGCGCCTGGGAGGCAGCCTCTCAGAGGGCTCTGAGGGACGGCTCCGGAGAGGCCGGGAGGAGCCAGGACATGTAGGTGTCTTTACCACAGAGACCAGGCAGTCGGAACATCAAAAGATGGCTGTTAATGAAAGAAAGCCAGGCATCTCAAGGAGTTTAGTGCTTTACTATGTATGTGAAGATGCAAAAGTCTGGGCTCACTGGAATCCTTCCTCTGATCTGCACCTGAGCTGCCGGGGCCAGTGTCCTGTGCTGTCCCATCCTGCGTCCCCTCGGGGGCACCGCTGAGGGCGGCGGCAGAGGCCGGGCTGCCTGCTGGTCTCCATCCTGAGTCCCCTCCGCTCACTGTCGGGGGCGGTGGTGACGGCTGGTGACCTGATGAACACAGCATCCTTTGTGCATTGATGTGGCTGCAATATTTCTCATTCACCGGGGGCTTGCATCTCCTCTTGGCAAGCATTTTGCATCAGCTTAAGGCTGCAGAGGGCTCCCCAGAGTGGGGATCCCCGGGTACCCCAGGGCACAAGTGTTGGTTCTAACTTTGCAGTAAGGTGGCAGTCAAACCTGCTTGGACTTTTAAATCTGATTTTCTTTTGCTTTGCGGTAGCGGCGATGGGCACACTCCGTGTGGGAGCTCTTACGGGCAGTGCTCAGGGACCCCAGCGGGTCCTGGGCAAGGCGGGGACGGGGTGGGGGTGATGGGCTGGGGTCCCTCAGGCTGACAGCCCCTTTCTTCTGTTTCCGCCAGGGGCAGGGCCGCGGGGGTTTCTGACAACCGGGGGCCAGGCCACCTGGCTCCGCAGGCAAGGCCTTTGCGATGTTTCCGGTTCAAAGAGCAGAGTCTGGTTTGTGGGAGTTGGTGCAGAACGTGGAAGCAAGGCCTTGGCCTCCTGGCGCCGCACAGCCCTTCAGGCTGGAAAGGCAGGACGTCCCTGGGAGGGGCAGAGCTGGACAGCGGGCCTGGCTTGGTGCGCAAAGCCCGCCAGGGTGGTCCCTACTGCCTGCCCCAGGAGGGCGCTTGCCCAGGTGCCGCCCCAGTGTCCCGGCCTCGCCCTGACGCTGAGCCCAGCTTCCCTCTGGATAGTCCATCGGAGTCACAGCGGCCTCTTTGAAATCACTTCCTCAGCGGGTTTGCCAGAGCTGAAGGGCCAGCATGGGGGCCTGACTGGAGGGTCCTCAGCCCCAGGTCAGGGCAGGGTGTCTCCTGCCCTGACCCAGCTGGCCCGGACCCCCCAGGCCCTCTTACCTTGTTCAGGGACGCAGTCTGGGCTGGGCCTTTGCTTTGTGACCGTGGGGCCCATAGCCGCTCAGTGCTCGCCCAGTTTTGCTGTTCCAGCTGGCCGGTGTGCCTCCCAGCCCTCTGTCTAGGGCTGGGCCCTTTTCTGCTTTGTCAGGCCGATAAAGCCATTATCAATGGACAGTGGCCGTGGAGGGTGCTGCTGGAGCCCGGGCTGCCCTCCCAGCCCCTCTGACTTCAGCCCCGGCTACCGCGGGCATCCTGGCCGGGTCCCACCGCGAGCCCCTAGGCCTCCTGGATGCTGTGGGAGGGGCCACAGGTGCAGCCATGAATGGTGACGCAGTAAGCCCCACGGGGAAGGGGGGCTGGTGGACACGGGCTGCAGCACCCACCTGTGCTCCATGTGGGCGCCTCCGGGGGTCTGGGGACTCTCCCTGCTGGCTGTCCCCCTCCCTGTTTTGCTCCCACTACCACTCCTTGTCGAGGGTCCGTTTCCATCCAAATGCCTTTTTTGTGCTGGCTCAGATGAACGCGGAAGGGAGGGGCTCATGTGGCTGCCTTGGAAACAGGTGGTGCTGGGGTGGTTTTCTGAGGGGCTCCAAGTTCCGGAGGAGGTGGGCTGTGTCTGGCATTGAGGAATCCTTGCTGGTCGGGGCAGGGGTTCCAGCTGAGAGGCTGGCATCAGGGTTCTGTGCATGCATAGCCGCTCCCTGCTGCTCCTCCCTGAGCCGAGACACGTGGCTTCCACCACTTCCTGGAGAGAGGCCGTCGGGCAGGTGCCTGGGGTGGGAGAGCCCTGCAGGTGTGCACCTGTCTCCGGTGTCCGTTTTCACGGGCCTCCCCCACCATGGCTTTCACTATACGACGTCCTGCTGGAGAGCAGACCAGAGGACACCTGGACTCCCCCTGCACAAACCATGAACAACAAAATAGATGTTTGTTCCCAGGGTTTAAGTGAATGAATAATATATCAGAGAAGGCAGCTCTTAAGTCATATTTGCAGCACCTCCGACTGTGGCCCCACCGCGGGGTTGGGCTTCGGAGCCGGGCCGCGAGGCATGAAAGCCGCTGTGGTTTGCGAAGTGCCCTGGGTTGGTGGTGCCTTTCGTTTTTGCGGCTGCGCAAAGCTCTGGTTTCCCCCAGAGAAGCTGAATAATGGAATTGTGAGTTTCAGCGTGATTCTTAATATTCCCACCTCAGCGGGGTTTCCTAAGTGCCAAGTTGATACTTCGTGTGGTGGCAGGAGAACAGAGCCTCGTTAAATTCTGAGATGTTTGCAGAAATGCCACAGGGTGTGTCATGTTGTTACTGCTTTAGGGTTTTGTTGTTTGTCTCTGCCTGAATAAACTCTTGAGCGTTGGTGTGGTGGGGAAAAGACAAAAACAAACCAAACCCACCGCACCTCTCCATCACGGTAGCTGCCCTGTCTTGACCTCCCGGGTTGGACTGTCTTTTGGGAGACGTCCGGAGAGCAAGTGTGCACGTGGGATGTCGGACTGTGTCGTCCTCGCCCCTGGAAACGCTCCCTGCACTCCAGGCTGAATTGGCCGGTGTGGGCAGCAGTGTTGACCACCGACAGCAGATGACCTCACACGAGACTCTGGCGGGCATTGGAGACCCTCTTCCCAGGAGACAGGGATATTTTATACACAGCGTGTTGAGAATGATTGCAGGGGGGTTGTGGGCCAGCTGAACACCTCCCCCGACACACCCCAGCCGAAAAACAAATTTCTATGGGAAAGAAGGCTCCTGGCTGGATATTTGAGAATCATGGACTGTTTTGGGGAAAACAGGGCAGCAGACTCCAGGCCATGTGTCCCCGTCACCTGGTGTTCCTGTGGCACACAAGACGGGGCTTTGCTGGTTCCCAGCCCCAAGCAAAGGGCTGACAGGAAGCAGTGTTGTCCTGAGGGAGCCTGGGAGAGCCACCAGCAGTGTTACATCGGGAGCTAAGAGCACACGAGTGGCTGTCCCTGTCCCGATCCAAGAGGAGACCACGGGCCCCCCGGCCCGCGTTGGACTCTGGCGCACCTGTAGCCCCACTTGGTGTTGGACTGCATCCTACCCACCAATGTCCCTGGGTGGGTCTTATTTCTGTCATTGTCATGCAGTCTCCAGGGAACATAACATTAGGGGGACAGAACGGTGTATTTCATCCCATTTCATTATTTGGGTGTTTTGCACAATCATTTTCCAGGGCTGTGCCATTCTGCAGTTTCTTGAAGAAAAATCAAACTACTCCTCTACTTGGGTTGGTGTCAGCGGTCATGTAAATGTAATATGAACAAAAATTAGGGAGGCTGTAATAAAAATATGCTGGGGTGTATTTAATAAACTGGTTCTTATGGAACCCCCATGTTATTGTGCAGATTATGTGGTCCTACAGAACTTGTTTCTCTTGAACTCTTTTGATAGAAGTTTAAAAAACCTTAGACAGTTGCATGATACTGCCTTGTGGCTTTTTCTGGTGGTGGTAATTTTCTTTTTCTTACTTTACAGTGTATCTGAAAATGTCCTTATTTGCCTTCATTATTTTTTTTTTCCAATTTGTGGTCAGATAGACACAATGTAAAATTGAGCGTCTTTGTTAACTTTAAGCATACAGGTCAGCGGTACAAAATACACGGAAACTGTTAACGCCACCATCACCACCGTCTGCTTCCAGAACACGTTTCATCTTGTAAAACTGAAGCTGTGTCCTTGGTGAGCGCTCAGCGCCCCTCCCCAGCCCCGGCACCTGCCCTCGCCCTGTCTGTCTGAGTCTGACTGCTCTAGGGACCTCATATGGGTGGAATCATGCAACATTTATCTTTTTGTGACTGGCTGATTTCACTTAGCATAATGTCCTCAAGGTTCATCCAAGTGTTCATTTTCTTTTGAGATAATGGGCCTGTCACATGTCTGTATTTATCTATGTAACAACTAAGAGAAATTCGAGTCCGCACAACCTGCGTGCGATGAAAGCCGTGTAATGCCGTGACTGCTCGTGGAGACGGAGGGCCGCGGGGAGCTCTGTGGGGTTTTTAATTTTTTTGGTGCTTTCCTTTCCTCATCTTGCTTCCTAACTGCGTGGGATTCTTCCTGAATACTCTGTCCCCAGAGAGGCAGCGTGTCCTTTTCTTTTCAGCTGGAGCTTGTGCTGTGGTGGTGGGGGTTGTCTAGATGGCACGCTCTGAAATTCAGTCCAGGCTGCCTGACCCTGGAATAAAGAGAGAAGAGGCAGTGGAGCCTTGCCCGCTTCTTCTTGGCATCACAGTTGTGCAAATCCTGCTGGCTGTGAGACAGGTGCAGGGCACCCAAACCAGCGACAGGGACAAAGGCGGGTAAGGCTAACCAGAGAGGAGGCATGAGAGCTCCCTGGCGCGAGCTGGTAGGTGCGGAGCAGGAGGGAGGTGTCGGCGGGAGCGGATGCCCCGTTAGACTGACGTGTGCTTTGCCCTCCCTGTGCTCGGACCTGCGTGTCTGTCCCCTGCGGCTCTCCCGACGGAACCAGCGCTGCTTGGAGAGCGCTGGAGTCCACGTTTGAAGACGGGCCTGCAACACCTTGTGGGGAAACAAGGATGCATCCACTACTGGGGGAGGTGGCGACAACACAGCCAGGCCCGAGGGGACGCCACTGACTGACGTGTTGTAGTTTGAACTTCAGACCTCAGTGCTTACAGCTGAATTTGTGGAGGGCTGTAAATCCAGGATGATACTCAGAAGGGGCAAAAAATACCACGTGGGTTAGAAAAATGTCACAGCAACGAACGGGAATATTAATCACTCCCACAGTATAGGAGCTATACATTATGACCCGTGATTCCTTGATGCAAGCCCTGCCTCACGGTCTAGGGGGGGAACAGGGAAGGAAGTTGTGAACGTGGCCTTGGTAAAAATTCCATTGCAAAAGCATCTGGCTGATGAATGTTAAACAAGGCGCTGGAACCCAGGGGACCCAGCAGGCCTGCTGGGGTGCTGGTGCTATTTAAAGACGCCTGGCGCTGACACTGCTCCCTGGTCTCTGAGAGGTGACGCAGAACTCGGTGACCCCTGAGAACCGTGACGGTATTTGATGTGCATAAGAATTTCCCATGAAGGGCAAAGAAGATTTGCATAAATCCTTCATGACCACTGATGTGGGCCTCCCAGCATCAAAGAACCTCGGCACAAGGAGAATTAGCTCCTTTGGTCTGTTAAGACCCCAGTTTGCTGATTTGTGTAGGACGTGCCAGCACCATCTGTGGCCCCTCCTTCCAGCCCCAGCTGGGGCCTCTGATTAGCATCTGGGGAAGCGTCTGTGTCTGTTCATGCTCCTGCGGCCTTATCTCTACATGAAGAGGTGGGGTGCACGGGTGTGTGACTGTGAGTGAGCGTGTGAGTGTAAGAGGGTGTGGGTGCTGGTCCTGGCCGGGGTGACTGATGGATGGTGAAGACAATGAGCACGTTGGACTTGAGGTGCCTTTGGGACATCAAGTCAGTGGTTGGAAGTCTGGGTCTGGGGCTGTGGGAAGGTCAGGCCCTTCGGAGACCCTGCCATAGGGATGGTAGATGCGGTCACCTAGGGCGGCTGACAGAAGAGGGCAAAGGTCAGGGCTCTGTGCAGTCCCAAGTGCCGTGATGGGGAGCAAGTCCTGCATCCGTGGCCTTCCCTCTGTGGGGCTGGGAGCTGGGGGTGGTGCCAGCCTCCCCCCTCCCCAGAGATGGCCCCACACTTGGGACTCCAGATTCAGGAGGGAGCTTGGAAGTCACCTGGTCAGAACCCTGGCTCCGACAGATACCAGCTGAGTGACGCTGGGTGAGGGGCTGAACCCTGAGTTTCAGTTTCCTCATCCATGAAGATGCTAAAGGTGGCCTCCTCACATGGCAAGGCCTCCGGGACATGGTGTGTGAGATGCCGGGAAGGTGCCCGGCACGTAGTAGGCCCTCAGATATCCTCATTGTCTTATTAATTAGGGTGCCGTCAGCTGCTTTCTGAAACATTCACAGAGGATGGACTTGGCTAGAGTAACCCCTCTGCTGGGCTCCTCAGACCCTCAGTGGGGTCTCTTCGGCAGCTGAGCCCAGGGGATTGTTCAGACATTCCCGCCAGCTGTCTGCTTCCGGAGAGGGCAGTGTCCACGTCCTGCGGGGGCCCGCAGACACCGGGCCGCTCCTGGACGCTGGCTCCCTCCTGTTCAGCTTTCTTCTGCAGGGACTGCGGGCAAGGGCTTCCCTCGGCTGGGGAGGGAGGCAGAGAGAGAACAGGGCAGAGGGTTTTCATTTATTTTGCATGAGATGCTCCATCTGGTCTCCCTGTGTTGGTAGCCCTGCGTCCTGTGGGCCCGGGCAGCAGACACCGCTGAGTTCATGGGCCACCTGCCAGGCTGCTCTGAAGACCTTTCTGGATGTCAGGTTCTTTGAAAAAAATGCGTTGAGTTTAATGGTAAACTCTAAGGAAAGTCTGGTTTGAGTTACTTTTAGGTACAGATTTATGAAATTGTAATGAAATAATGATGTAAGGAAAAGCACTGATCCTGGATGTGTATTAACATCAAGACAAGATAATTCAGAGGATATTTCCCATACACCACATTTTGAAAAGTGCAAGCTAGTGTTTTCTCAGAATGATCAACACCCTTATTTTGTTGCTCAGGAATTGGGTGATATCCTTTCAGTTAAAGTCCTGGCCCTTCTGTCTGAGCATGGACTCGGGGTCTGCCTCAGGCCGCCTGTTGCCCTCGACTCCAGGCGGGGCTGCATGTTGGGGGGGTTGGATGGGACCCTTTCTGCATCCAGCTGAGGGCATGTCTACAGGGAGAGACCTCCCGACTCCCTCTTCCACGCCCCCCTCTGCCACCCACCCCCACCCACAGCCTGTCATCCCGAGGGGAGGGGTGGGGCGGGGCGGGGGGCTGAGGGTCCCCGGGAACCATGTTTGGGGGTTTCTGTGCAGCAGCAGGAAAGCCGGGCTCTGGGCTTGAGGCCTCAGTGGGCCTTGGCTCCCTGTCTGGGGCACCTTGGTCTCTCCAGAACGTCTGGCTCCCGTTTTATTCCTCGAAAGGTGGGAATTGCATTGAGGCGTCTGTGCTCTTGGCTGTAGGCATGTGTTCTGACTGAAACCACGCCTTCAGAGGTATCAGTGTGTTTCCCTTGTGGTCCAGGGAGACTCCGGGACATTTACGAATCCTTCGTCCACGTTTCTTCCACACCCTAAACATCTTTGGCTCCCGTCGCGCTGTAGGGCTGGAGGCACGTTAGGGCACAGCCTCCTCCCTCCCGCTGGGCCCCAGAGGAGGCTGCAGACAGAGGGGCCAGTGTGACTCACCGCTTCCGCCTGCCTGGTCTCTGCTGTGATCCTGCTGTGAAGCCTTCGCTAGCAGAGGTTAAGGGCCAGTTGGGGGCCAACGGCTGGCAGAGCCACGAGTGGCCTGAGAGGAGGTCCTGCCCGGGCGTGAGTGTTCTGGTGGGAAGGAGACAGCTCTGGAAGGTGGGCTCCTCCAGAGGTGGCTTCTCTTCAGTGGATGTGCCGCTGAGACTACAGGGCAGGTCACGGTGGACCCGGGAGCAGCGGCTCTAAGCTGAGGAGTTCCGTTTTCAAGAACTAGGTCCAGTCAAGGGCTAGTTGAGGAAGAACAGCGAGCTTTTCTTTATTAGTTGAAGTAGAGCTGATGTGCAGTGTCCTGATAGATTATGGTTTGTAGCACAGTGATTCAGTTGTATATATATATTTCTTTTTCTTCTTCGTCATAGGTTGTTACAAGCCACTGAATACGGTTCCCAGAAGGACCTTGTTTAGCCGATTCATATGTGGTAGTTTGCATCTGCAAATCCCAAAGTCCTGATTTATCCCCCTCTCCCTTTCCCCCTTGGTAACCATAAGTTTGTTTTCTGTCCATAAGTCTGTTTCTATTTTGTAAATAAGCTCATTTGTGTCATTTTTTTTGATTCCACATGTGAGTGGTGTCATGTGATGTTTGTCTTTGACTTCACTTAGTATGACCATCTCTAGGTCCATCCATGTTGCTGAGAGCAGCTAACTTTTAAAAAAAATTCTTATTTTTTATTGAAGTGTAATTGATTTACAATGTTAGTTTCAGGTGTACAGCAAAGCCATTCAGTTATACGTGTACATATATCTGTATTTATTCAGATTCTACTCCATCACAGTAAGCACAACTAACTTCTGACCAAGGAAAACTGTCTTTCAGATTCAGTTGTTCCTTCCTTTCCCTTCAGATTTTCATGCTTTTCCTCTATGAACTACTTTTGCTTATATAGAGATTAGAGCTGGGTTTCCTGTTTGGGGTCTTTGTGGATCGTGACGCACCTGTGGATGTGAGGGAGGCCTCCGCGGCTGCACACCTGGCTCTGCTCAGGGGCACACGGAAGGGTCTCGGGTCAAGGTTTCTATGCGTGTCCAGTGACCCCGCACCCCCAGCCCCTCCCCTGACATGGAAATAACCCTTTCCATCTGTTTCTCCACCAGAATAAACAAAGTGAAAAAGGCCTTGGATCATTCAGCTGAATATCCAGTTTCTCTGAGTTAACAAAACAAAAGCAAACAGCACAAAAGTGCACTGCGCGTCGGGTAAGAGCACCCTGCGTTTCTCTGCGCGTCAGCTCGTGACGCCCTCTGCCTGCTCTTTGTGCTGCCCTGTCGGCAGGCGAGGGGAGGTCAGAGCTGGTGTTTTCAAATGTTGACGCCACGTGTATGCTTTTCTTTGACCCAAAGGTGTTGGAATGAGGTGACTTACTGAAAACTGCTTTCTGGTTTTCTTAACAGGAACTGCTGCGTTGTGTTCTGTTTACGGGCCCTGTGTGCTGGATTTAAGAGACCATGTAAGTTACTGCGTACAGGTGCCTTCTCCTCAGCACGGGCGTGCGAATGCTCTGCTGTATTGTTTGGGAGCCCAGCTTGGGGGTTGATGGCGTCCTTCTGCACCGGGCGCTGGGCAGCTCTGGTGAGCTCTAGCCCTGTCCTCTCAGACGCCCAGTCTTACTTTAGGGGCCATTAGGGCTGCGGTGTGAGTGGAGGCTGCACAGGATACGACTTTGGAGGCTGTTACAGTGTCGGCAGAGAGAAGATGAGGGCTTGGCACAGAGAAGTCAGAGGGACGCAGAGCTGGGAATAGATTCAGGGAGTTTGGGGGTAGCCTTGGATCTGGTGCTTGTTTGTGTGTGTGTGGGACATTCTCTGGGATTTGTGTCTGGGTGAGTGGGTGCTGGGGGGAGCCCCGGAAGAGGAGCGGGTGATGAGTCCACTTCGGGGCAGGTGGGATTTGAGGGGCTTGGGGGACCTGCAGGTGCAGAGCGTTCAGGGGAGGCGACGGGGCCGCAGGGTGGCTTTGCGTCTTGAAGCCCTGAGAGTGCAGCGTGGGAGCAGCGGCAGTGTCTCCCCCTGGCTTTTGCTTTCAGCGTCTTTGACTTTTGCCCCGTGTCACTGCTTTGTTCCTCCTCTTGCTGGGGACTGCTCTCCTTCTCTTACTTTCTGGTGCTGGAAGCTTAGACCATCAATGTGAGAAATCCCTTCTCTCCTGATGTGAGAACTTAATGCTAAAAATCATTCCGCAAGCACTGCCTTCACTGCATCTCACACATTTTGATGTGTTTTTATTTCATTCCATTGAAATGTTTTCTAATTTCCTTTGGGATTTTCTCTGTGACCCATGGGTTGTTTAGAAACGTGTTAACTTGGCCTTTTGGGGCAATTCTCAGAGATCGCTCTGTTACTGGTTTCTAGTTTAACCCTGTTTGGGTCAGAGAACACAGTTTGAGTGATTTAAGTTATTTTATATTTGCTGAGGTTTGTTTGAGGGCCTAGAATATAGCCAGTCCTCGTGAATACTCAGTTTCCTCTTAAAAAGTGTGTGCCGATGTGCGGAGGTCTCGTTGGTTCGAAGTGTTGTTTAGATCCTCTGTGTCCTTACTGTTTTGTCTGGCTTGTTCTTTCCAATTACTCAGAGAGGATTGTGCAGGTTTGCAACTATGTGTGTGGCTTTGTCCGCTTTGTCTTTAAGGCCTCTTAGTTCTTGCATCATGTATTTGGAAGCTCTGTCATTAGGTGCACGGGCGTTGAGGATTGTTGCGTCTCCGTGGTGAGCTCATGCGTCCCCCCCCCCCATAATACTCTGTGATCTGCTTCGATGTTGATTTGGCCTCCCCAGGGCTCTTTCCTCGACTAGCGTTCACGCATCATGTCTTCTCCTCTCGTCTTGCTTTTAACGTAAGTGCGTGTAAACCCATTTACAATGTAACCCGTGTTACACACACAGAGGTATTGCTATAGATACATCTTTACATAGAAAGTGTGTTTCTTGTAGACGGTGTATGTTTTGGTCACGCTTCTTTATTGTCTCTGTCTTTTAATTGTTTTTCTGAAGACCATTTCCATTTGCTGTAATTATCCGTAATGAATTTAAAACTGCCAGATAGCTTCTTGTTTCTTGGTCTCTGCTGATTGTCTTAGCGTGCTCTTTCCTTAAACACTTTGCCTCCTTTGTTTTACAAATTCTTCCCAGTTCCAGCCTGCAGCGCGTCTTTTCTCTCTGAAGAACGTGTTCTCAGGATGCTCTGGGCTGTGTGCCATGCTCTGTGGTTACTGTGTGTAGGTCTCATCTCCAGTGAGGTGGGGGGTCCTTGAGCCCCGAGGCATGGCTTCTGTTCCCCAGGGCGCCTGGTAGAGGGGAAGTCTACCGACGGAGCTCACCGCCCGACCCCGGTGACCCAGTCGTCTGTTTGTTCACCACTGAAGGCTCTGAGAGGTACTGCAGGGAATCATGTGGATGCCCGAGACCCAGCTGCTGTCCCCCTTTAGCGCACCCCCAGACCCCCGTAATATGTGTGATGGAACGCTTCTGGCTTTCTCAGCTTCTCAGCCACGCTGCCCCTCCCTCTCAGAGCTCCGAGAAGTTCCAGCACCTCTGTCCACACGCTCTCGCCTGCGCTCCTCCAGTGCTAGCGGGCCCTTGTGTGGGTGCTCACTCCCCTTCATCGCCCCTGCACCTGCCCCCGCCCTCGGGAGGGGGCCTCTTTGTGGGCAGGGTCCCCACTGCATGTGCCCCTGGAACCCCAGTGCCCGCGTGCAGTAGCTGTGCCGTAAATGCTCACACTGAGCAAACCTTTTGTCTGGAGCCTCTCAGCTGGACTTGGTGGCGAGGGTCTGGCTGGAAAAGGCAGATTGACTGGCTTGCATTTCTGTTTCTGCCCCGGGTTATTCTACATTCAGGAGTTTTACCATTTTTAATGGGCTTTCTTTCCTCCCTGAAGTCAGGGACAGTTACTCCTGGTGTTCCAGAAAATCCGCGTGTGGTCTCAAATAAGGAACGAGAGAAATTCACGAGAGGCCTGTGGCGGCTGGGAGCTCCCTTTGCGAGCTTGCCTGCGTGTTATTCATACCTTCATCTCAATTTGGAAAAAGGGGGCAAACAGATAAATAGGAAGAAAGTAGGGCTGGAGTTGGGTGATTGCAGGGCTGCAGTGGGACCTGCCCCACCCCCACTGTGTGGCTGTGAAGCTGTTTCACTGCAAATGGTTGTCTTCCTTCTGAACATGAGTCTCAGACACCAAAGACAAGGTTTGTTTTGCCCTGGTTAATACTTACTTTCCGGTGACTGACGGACTCTGCAGTCCAGTCTCTTGCAGGCGCCTCCTGCAGGCTGAACGGGGAGAGAAAGTAGCCTCATCATGTCACATTAACTGCGACGGAACATCTGGCTGGCGGCTGCCCAGCCCTGCTGCCGACCACGTGCGGAAAATCGGAGTGGCCACCCCAAAGCGCTCTGAATGTCTTGATTTGGCCATTTGTCAGGTTTCCATCTTGTGCCCTGGGCGGCTGTCTCTGAGCACAGGCAGAGCTTTGAAAGGAATAGACAGTTGATCTACTGTTGGGACTGGAACGGAAGGCTTGAGGGGGGTCTCCTTCTGGAGGGGGTGGCAGTCCCGGCTGCTCTCAGCTTCCAGAGTTCAGCAAAGACGCTGGCTAATGGGGGACATGCGCCCTGAGACCTTGTCCGTGTGCTGTGAGGGGGTGGGGAGCCGGGACGGAAGTTGTCCTTTCATTTGAATACAGACCAGCAGTTGGGGAAACGTATTAATTGTGACAGAAGTGAATGTCCTAACCCGTCTTTAAGTGAATAGTGCAGAAAAAGAAACAGTGTGTCTGCTGCTGTGGTAGGCGTTCTACCTGCGCCATCTCAGGTGGGGGGCTGTGATGTCTGTTCTTGCATGAGTGGTCCAAGAGCAGGTCTCTGTTCTCCCCGTTCTTCCTTGTTTCTGTGTGTGTGTGTGTCTGATTGTGTGTGTCTTGTGCACATGTCTGTGTGCGCACGTGTGTCCATGCATGCACATGTCCACGTGTCCACGCGTGTCTTTGCATGCATGTGTGTGTCTGGGTGTGTGTGCATGTGTGTCTGTGTGTGCATGTGTTCACATGTCCATGCGTGTCTTTGCATGCATGTGTGTGTCTGGGTATGTGTGCATGTGTGTCTGTGTGTGCATGTGTTCACATGTCCGCGTGTGTCTTTGCATGCATGTGTGTGTCTGGGTGTGTGTGCATGTGTGTCTGTGTGTGCATGTGTTCACGTGTCCACGCGTGTCTTTGCATGCATGTGTGTGTCTGGGTGTGTGTGCATGTGTGTCTGTGTGTGCATGTGTTCACGTGTCCACGCGTGTCTTTGCATGCATGTGTGTGTCTGTGTGTGTGTGCATGTGTGTCTGTGTGTGCATGTGTTCACATGTCTGTGCGTGTCTTTGCATGCATGTGTGTGTCTGGGTGTGTGTGCATGTGTGTCTCTGTGTGCATGTATTCACGTGTCCACGCGTGTCTTTGCGTGCATGTGTGTGTCTGGGTGTGTGCGTGTGCGCTCGTGTGGCCTGAGGGTCCAGCGGCCCGCTGACCGAGCTGATCACCTCAAGGTCCGATGCCCCATGGGCTTTGAAGGGTCCTCGGGGCGCAGGCTTGCCTTGCCACCAGCGCTGACCCCGAGAGCCCCGGTGCACCTGCCCATGTAGTTCACGCGCCTGCTCTCACCGGTCTGCGCTGCCCGTGCGGAGAGCTGGTAAATGGAGAGCAGGCGGGCTTGGCCGACGTAGACTCTCAGGCGGCTCTTCATCAGGATGATGTGTCAGCGTCTGTGAAATGTTAGAGACACACGTGGCTGGAAGCAGTCATTGCTGCGGTCCTACCCCCCTTCCCCGTGGTGGTCCTTGCTCTCTGGGAGATGCAGACCCGGGGCCGGTGCTGAGCTGTCACCAGGGACCCCCAGGGCCGTCCTGTGTGTCGGCCTCAGGGGGAGACCCGGGGTCACTGGCAGGTGAGCGATGGCTTTGGAGGCCAGGCCTCAGGGAGCACCAGAACCTTCCCTGGCTGTCGCCAAGCATGAGGCAGCCTCCCTGAGGAGACAGCAACCTAAACGGAAGAATTAGACTGGATTAAACGGCTCATTAAACGTCTCCTGCACAGCAGGGCAGCGGGGGGAGCAGAGCCAGGCGTGTCAGTGCGGGGGAGGGCACAGCTGAGGGCGCCCCTTCTGCCGCCAGGGCCCCTGCACGTCCCCTCCCAGAGCCTGTTTCATAACAACCTGGGTTTGGTGAACGGGGTGAAGGCTCAGGTGGTGGCCCGTGGGTGATGGCGAGTAATGGCCGCACCTGGCTTGGCTGCAGGGCCTTGGGCGGCTCTCCAAGGGGCAGGCCTGCTCCCCCGTGGGGCGCTCCTGTTTTGTTTCATTCACACTCAGTACAGCAGAGATCTTCGTCCCTGATGATTTCTCATACTGCAGAAAAGGAAGGGCCGACAATGGGTGAGGTTCGGAAAATGCATTGTGTGTTTAAACCCAGACACACAGGACCTGCTCCGGCTCCGTCCCTGAGCAGCAGGCGCCCTTTGTCTGTTCATCCCTGAAGCCACAGGCTCCCGCCCAGACTTAGGTTTGTGACTGTGTCCCAGTAAACGTAACCAGGAATCCCATGAGGGCAGCTGATTCCACTCCAGGCCTGAAGCAGGAAAGGATCTGGTGGCTCTTGGGCATGCTCTGGAGGCCGGAGAGAGAGAGTGTTCCCTGAATGGAGGGGCAGAGTCGGACGGATAGACTGGAAGGGGCATTGTGGCCAAGTATGGAGGCGTGGAGCCCACAGGAGAACACTGGTGGTTAGCGGAAGTGCGTGCGCTCCTAACGATGCTCAGAAGGAGAAAGTTCAGCTGGAATGAGTCACAGGGAGTTCCCAGAGCAAACGAGAGTAAATGACAGGACGTGCTCTAGAAGTGGGGTGGCAGTACAGTGCTCGGTTTCTTCTCTTAATTCTAGTCCTGTCTCTGACAGACGGAGATGTGCCTGTTTTGCGTAAGCAGGAGAGAGGGTTGTAGGATCATGTGGGCGAGTCCGGCAGTCCCAGGCTGGGCAGGGACCACCTGGAGAATGAGACGGACCGGTCCTGGAGGGCAGGCAGAAACACGTCCTCATGAGGAGGAAGTGGGAGGGGGTGTCTAATGCTGATGACCACACACAACAGTGTGTCACACACAACAGCCCCTTGCAGAGAGGGTCCCAGTGTTCCTGGAATGCCAGTCATCCCAGTGGACTGGGGAGAGAGCCAGCTACCCAAGCCAGTCCCTTCCTTTGGCCTGACGCGCAGTGAATGATGCGTTCTCCATCAGGGTCTGGGGCGTGTGTGCACACACGTTTAGTGGACTGGTGGGTGCACAGGACCTGCACTAGGTAATAGTCACCGAGAGCCTGCATTTCTCTCTCTGCCTGTCTGGGAAGACAGACTGGTCCGTGGGGCACCACTCACCCTCCTGAGGGCAAGGGCACCACACGTAGCGGCCCCCACTGCCTGAGCTGCTCGGGGGTCCAGCAGGGGAGGGATGATGCTGGTGCGGCTGGTCCCAGAACCAGCCAGCTGGGGGCTGTGAGTCAGGCCGCTGGTTTTTCTTGGGGGCGGGGTGAGGCCAGGCCTGGGCATCGCTGGTGAAGGTCCCCTGAGGGCCACCCGCAGGACAAAGCTGGCCAGCACATTCCCCTTTGGAGAGGAGAAGTCTCTGAGGCCAGCGAGGTTATGTGGGGGCGGGCCCACATCTCAGGGCAGACGCAGGGAGGAGAAGGCAGAGTGCCATGCTCTGACTCCAGCAGCAGCTCTGTCATGGAAGCCACCATCGTGTTGGAAAGTGGAGACGAGGTGGGCCGGTTGCCGTTAGTTGCGCATTTACCGTGTGCTCGGCTCCATGCCGAGTCTGTGCCAGGAGAGCCCGCCAGAGCCCTCAGCGCCACGGACTGGTTTTCCGGCTGAGGGGCTGAGGGCTGACCCCTGATCACTGGAGGGTCTGGCTTTGCATCCAAATCTCTAACCGCAGACACGTTATTTTCTCAGAGTGGCTTCTGTATGGAATCTTTGTGGACTTCCGTGCAGCATGGTGGTGAGGGGGGAGCACACTTCATTCTCAGGGAGTGGCAGCCTGATTATTTTGTGCTATTGAGTATCTATAAATACTTCCCAGTTGAAAGATGTAACTTTGAGTGAATTAATGGAATGACCCCATGCAGCTGAGGCTCGGCTGGCCTCTCCCTCTTCCATCCTGGGAGATACAACCGCTGCTTCAAAATCTATCAGCTCTCGGCACCGGCACTGCAAGTCCTAATTCAGTGTGTCCCACCTCTGTCCCTGGACCTGTCTGAGATTGTAAATCACTGATTTTTGGGTTCTGAATCCGTGAACGTAGAAAACTCACAGTGCAGCCTCAGAATAGGTCCTTCGTAGGGAAAGTCACCATTTCCTCTCGTTAGCGTTCCAGTCGCTGTTTAGGAAAATGTGGACAGAAGGGAGCCACCGATGACCCTGGACTCATTAGAGCCGCTCTTCCAAGTTCCTCCACCGAATTTCTGTGGCAGGTGCGGAGCGGTAATCGGCCTGGTGGGTTTTGCATTTCACCTTTCCCCCTGCTCCTTTCCTTCTGTCCCTGCTAATAAACTGTGAGACGGCTGGGGAAGGAGCGGGAAGAGCTGCAAAGCAGGAAAAACGCAGCGTGCGCCCGCCCTGTCTGGAGACGCTGCTTGTTAACAGAGCCTGCATTTCACTGTAACAGAGACGCTCCACCAGAAGGGTCCCACAGCCTTTTGAAAAGACGAACCGTCTCTCTCCAGGCTCCTCCAACCCACAGGCGGAAATGTTCTGAAGCTCTTGCTTTAAGAATGAGCTTCCACAAAACACACCAAACCCAGCTGGTCCAGGACCCATCACTGTGCTCCTCCGACAGCCTGGGTGCTTTATATACATGGACCCTTGGGTCTCTTGGTTCCAGAAGCCAGATCTCCGAGATAAGGGCAACAGCGTGGTTGAATTCCAGGGAGGCCCCTTCTGGGTTGCAGATGGCCGTCTCTTGCTGTGGTCTCACATGGATGGAGGGGAGAGGGGCTCACTGGGGTCTTGTCTTATAAGGGCACTAATCCTGTTCATGAGGACCCCACCCTCATGACCTGATCACCTCTCAAAAACCTCACCTCCTAACTCTGTCCCATTGGGTGTTAGATTTCAACACGTGAGCTTGGGGAGACACAGACACCCCTAAATGCATAGTGCCCCCCCGTCTTCTCTCTTTCTCATCCTGCCACCTTCTCAAAGACACAGGCTGTGAGCCAGCCCAGGCTGACCCCTGGGGAAGAAGCAACGTCCCTCCCCCTCCTCCGAGGGGCAGGGCTGCGTGTCAGCTCCCAGACCATTCTCCTTTGTGACAGGGTCAAAGGGCGTGGCCATCCTAGGGCCCGGTGACTCAAGCCAGGGGAAGCTCTGTTCAGTCTTCCCAAGTACAGAATCCAGAACAGGCACGTTCCCGCACACAGATCAACCCAAGTTAGCGGATGGCACTGTGTCAGGGGCCCCACGCCCACTCCCACGCGTGGAGATTGCCAGGCTCAGCGCCCTAACATACAGCTCACTCACGGTGAAGACTATCACAGGGGCACCGGCAGAGACATGCAGGGATCACAGAGAGGAAACCACAGGTGGGGTCTGGAGGAATCCTCACACAGGCGTCACTCTGCCCTCTCCCCCAGCAACAGAGATGCAATGATGTTTCTGCCCGAGGTTTTTACTGGGGCTGGTCACGTAGGCACCTCTGCTGGGCTGGTACCCAAATCCCAGACTCCAGGAGGAAACAGGTGCTCAGTGTAAACTGCAGTGTTTGTACAAAGCATTTTGGCTCCAGGGACAATCCTTGTCAGTTAGGGTGTTGAGGTCCGCCTGAAATCCAAGTGCCTGGACACCGGCCCCAGGCCAGCCCTGCATGCTGGCCTTTCTGAGGAGAGCGGTGGGGCCGCGGTGCTCGCGGGCGAGCCAGCCCCGCCCTGCAGTGGGGCAGCCCCTGCGCCCCAGAGAGAGAGCTGTCCTTTGGAAGCAGCTGCTTCTTTGGAAAAGTATGGCCAGTGTCTTCATTTCTCCAGAAATGGATGATTGGCTCTGGACTACCCCTCACCCCCGTCATCCCGACTTCTGATCCGCCAGGCGTGTGCCGGGTCCTGTGACAAACCGGAACCCCGGAGGAGCTGAGTGGGGCAAAGGGCTGTGTAGACCCCGCGGTTTTATTCAAACACGCTGCTAAAACCGCAGAGCATTGAAGGTGGATTCAGCCCCTCACCCTTAGAGTCAGTACAATTGATTGGTGAGTGATGGCTGCTGATTTTTCCCTTCGAGCGGCTCTGAGCTTTCCGAGCGGAAACTGTTCAGATGCCGGGGGTAGTTGTGACTGTAACCTGGGGCCTGGTGGGCAGGGAACCCTTTCTGCTCTCATAAGCGAGACTAGCCCCTGTCAGCAATGTTTAATTGAGAGAGAAACAGTGAAACTGGATAACGCCATTGATTTGGTGCCGCGTTGGGGTTGCTGCGACATTTGGAGTGAGTGGCTTGTTGAGTGTTTTAAGGAAAATCCAAATTTAAAATACGTATTTATTTTCCTCGTTACAGGTCACTTTCACTCCTTCTTCCTGAAGCGATCCTCTGAGAGAGTCGGTCTCAACTCCCGATTGGATTTGGCGGATCGGGTCGCCAACACGTGGTCTTCTGTCCACGCTCACAGCCGGCCCCGGTGGCTGCCGTGGCTCCTGAGGCAGCCCTTTCCCGGGAGAGCCAGGAGGCGGTCTCTGGCAGCATGACAGGGGACTTGAGCTGCTTGTGGGGAACATCTAAAACTCACCTGCCGCTTCCCCAGATGGTACTGGGCCACAGGAGGCAGCTAAGGGGAAGAGTTTGGTGGCGTCTCAGCAGAAGGTCGAGAGGACTCTCACCAGAACTGGGAAGGACGCATGGAACCCGGGCTTATACTGGAGCTGAAGGAAGGGCTTTCAGCTGGGTAAGTAGCATCTTGCCCCGGCGTGACTTTGTTTGAGCTGCTGTCCGTCCGTCATGGTCCGGAAATCCTCATTCTCCTCTCGGTGTCTTCTAAGGGTTCCCGATACCACCTGGAGTAACAACAGCATTTAAATTTCTAGCTGCTCGAGAATAATTGGGCGGGCGGTGCTGGGTGAGGGGTAGTGGGTGGGGAGTTGTATTAAGAAGCCGATTAAGTATTTAAAAGATTAATTTTCATTATGACTGTTAGTTGGTAAATACGATCTTTTCTATCAGCCGGAACAGTAATAGGAGTGATGGCAACACTTTCACTTCTTTTGGTTTAATTTTGAAACTTTGATCACGGCAGTACTTTGCATTTTTGTTAGTATTAAAAGAAGATTGAAGCAAATTATTTTGGGGGGTTGACTGGTTGAAATAGTTTTTATTGGATCACTGGGAGTGAACCCCACCTCCTGGGAGCAGGTGTAGAGAAGGGACGACATTGAATCTAGTGGGAGACTGGAGGGTGCCTGGGAATTCGGGTTTGGTTGAGGGGAGACCTCTTAAGGTTCATGATGAGGGAGTCAGAGTTCTGCCTGCTCGTTCATTCATTCATTCAACGAGTACTTACCGAGGCTGCCGCATTCATTTTGGGGGGAGTATTATGTTTTTAACGTTTATTTTTTAATAAGCAATGTGTTTGTCTAAGTGTGCAATGCAGTTTAATATACAGACACACAGTGGAATGATTACTATAGTCGAGCTAATTAATACATTTTCTCAAGTAGTTCTTCTTTATTTTTGTGATGAGAACCTGGAAACCTCCTCTCTCCGCACATTGCCGGCGTTCAGCACAGGTTGGTTAGTGCCTGTGGCCAGGTGCACGTTAGCATCTGGACTCTCTCGTCCCCTGTAACTGCGGCTCTGCTCCGTTTTCCTCGCCTCCCCACCCCTGGTAAACGCTGTTCTACCCTCTACTCCTGTGAATCTGACTTTTTAAGATTCCACATGTAAGTGAGGTCGTGCAGGTTCTTCTTTCTGGGTCTGGTTTATCTCACTTAGCAGGAGGCCCTCCGGGTTTGTCCGTGATGTCGAAAAAGGCAGGCTCTCCTGCTTCATGGGTGAGTCGTGTTCCTCGTGTTCACACTCCACACCTGTATCCACACGTCCGCTCACAGACACCGCGGGCGTCTCCACACCTCGGCTGCTGTGAGTAACGCTGCGGTGAACGCGGGCAGGTGGGGTCTCTTTGAGGTACCGGTTTCATTTCCTTTGGGCAAATACCCAGGAGAGGGATTTCAGGATCACACAGCAGTTGTGTTTTTAGCCTCTTGAGAACCTCCATGCTGCTTTCCATCTGATGCTTCTGTTAAGTGCTGGCTGGGGTTGAACATGGAGCAGTCTCTGTCCTCATGGTCTTACACGGACTGAAGCCACCTTCAAGGTCTAAATCTCGGCCATTGGGAGGATGCAGTGCTGATCTGGTTCCAACAAGAATCTGTGCCGTCTGTCCCCCAGAGTGAGCCAAGGTGAAGGTGCTTGGGGGGCGGGGACACTGGGAACTTCCTACAGCCCAGCTCCCGTGGCTTGGCTTTGCTGTTAGCTGTGGCTCCTGCATTCTAATACTACTTCAAGATCTCATTCAGAAGACCTTGCTTAAGTGGGGACACTGCCTGGGGAGAGCCGGGAGAAGCAGCAGGTGGGGTTAGTGGTCCACCGTGTTTGTCTCCTCCCGATGCTGCATTTAGGGCAATGCTCTGTGTTGGCTGATCTCCTCTGTTCCAGCTCACACTGTTCCCTGCACTTTGCTGAGTCTGATCACAGCCATACTTATCATCATATCCAGTCATCATCATAATCATAATCACAAGAGTAAATCTCCGTGGACTTAACCTGATGTGGCAGATAGAATTTGGCCTGGGAGGGGTATGACCTCAATCCTGGCTCTGGAGGTCACCAGCGGCATGACCCGAGCAAGTCAGGGAGCTACTCTGAACCCCAGAATTTTCCTCTACAGATTGGCAGTAAACAGACTGCCACCTCCAGGAAGGTTTTGAAAATGAGATTTCTCAGTGAGTGTCTGTACCCCTTGGGGTTGGCCACAAAGAGTGTTTCTGCTCCGTGGGGAGGATTTTCTCTGAGTGGCAGCAGTGAGACATTACATGTCATGTAGTTCACTGTTCATCTCAACAGACGGCCAGGTGCTCCACTCCCATCTGGCTCCGAGCTCCTCTGCCTGAAATCCCATCGGGCAGAGGAGGGAGGAAGTGCTGCCCTGGTGTCTGGTTTTCAAAGAGAATCACAGAACCACCCTTCCTCTGCGCCAGGGTGCACCTGTGGGGCTGGAGACCAGGCGGGCGCATGATCGCCCATGGTGACCTTCTCACCCGGGGCCTGGCCGCCTCCCGCCGGCTCCTCCGTCCGACAGAGAGAAACACCTTCCAGCCATCGTGTCCGGCTGTGTTTCATTCCCGCCTTTGTCCCGGATGCGGTGCCACCAAGCGCTTTGTGTGCCGGGCCCACTGTGTCCCTGTGGGGTGGGACCCCAGTAGCGAGGCCAGGCGAGCCCTGGACACACCGCTGGTGCCACTCTTCAAGAACAGCTGAAATGCTTGGTAGAATTAGATGCTGCTCTTCTAGAGGCAGACTGAAGTGGGAAACGTGAAATATTCGGGAAGAAAAGAGGAACAGAGTCTAAACCCAGGGGGTCAAAGCCCACCGCGAGCCCCGGCCGCGGAGGCGCGATGATGAAGCCTGTGTCCTCGGGAACAGGTTTACCTGCCCGGTGGGGACACATCCAGCCCGGGGACCAGTGTGTCACCCGTGCCATCTTCTCGTAGAGTCGCCTCTGCTGTCCTCGGCAGCCCTGCCAGCCGTCTCTGCCTTCAGACTCAGTCTGTTCCTCCCCTCAAGGACTTGCGGGGAGCGCACGGCTGTTCTGTTCAGGACTCTGTGCCTCCTGAGTGCTGCGGGGCCAGTGGGGCGGCCCTGGCCTCAGGTCGCGGGCTGTGCCAACCTCGGAGGACTCTGCCTGGCCGGCCCAAGGTAGAGCGCTTTGAAATGACTCTCAATGTCTTAGAGAAAATGAACCCCCTTCCTGCCAGGCTTGGGGCTGGGTGACTGCAGAGCCCCCGTGTTCTGGAAGGCAGGCCCCCCCGTGTGCAGGACGCCCCGTGTGCAGATTCCCCGTGTGCAGGTCCTCGTGTGCAGGTCCCCCGTGTGCTGCTCCCTCTGCTCACGTGTGTGGGCTGTGCACAGGCGGGTTTCCCCTGGGCACCCCGGCTGTGGGGAACCATGCATAGTGGTAGAAGGAGGTGCTATGAGAACTGCAAACTGGGCTCCAGCCCTGAGTGGAGCCAGCCCACAGGGGGACCCAGGCAGCAGGCCCGGTGTTCCAGGCAGGCATGGATCTGTGTCAGTGGGCCTTCCTCCGGGTTCTCTGCACCTGGACACTGGCCCCTCTGGCGCAGTGTTTGATCTGTGAACGCAGAATAGAGGTACTCGGGCTGACACCCCTCACCTCCTCCTTCTGAAGTAAAACCTGAGCTCAGTTACAGTGTGAGAGCCGGGCGGGGCCAGGGGCTGTGCCGGCGCAGCTGGAGAGAGAACTTGGCCCAAGCGACCCCTTGGTCAGAAGCCATCCAGTGCAGGGGCGGAGACCCACTGAGGTCCACGCCGGGGAGTGTGGCTCACCTCTGCCCCCTCCCTCCTGGTCTCTCAGGCTCTCACCCCATAGTACCCGGTTCATAACGGGGTGGGGGGCACGGCCGCGCTGAGCTGGCAAGCAGACTGTCTTTATTAGATGCTCCAGGTGATAAAAGTGCCCACACAAGTGTGTTTTAACGTGAACCCACTGCTTCTGCTGGTCTCCCGCACGTGCACAGAGCAGCTTGTCAGGAGACTGGTCCCTAAAGCTTGCTCAGAAGGTTCAGGAGGGCGGGGGCCGCGTCACACACACAGCCTCACAAAGTGAAGCACCTCCAGGTACGGACAGACGCTGTGGGAAGGGAGGGACAGAAGGGAGTCCCAGGACTTAGATCTGCTGTCATTTGAAAAGGCCCTGGGTGTTTAGGAGAGGCTGGGGGTTGGGTGGGAGGCACGGGGAGGGGGAACCACCTTCCAACCTGCTGAGATCTTTATTTATTTTTATTGACGTACAGTCGGTTTACAACGTTGTGTTAGTTTCTGGTGTGCAGCACAGTGATTCAGTTACACGTATACATATATATCCTTTTCATGTCCTTTCTCATTATAGGTTACTACATGATTCTGAATACAGTTCCCTGTGCTGTACAATAGGACCTTGTTGTTTCTCCGTTTTATACATAGCAGTGTGTCTGCTAATCCCAAACTCCTAATTTATCCCCCTCTCTCCCTTTCCCCCCCTGGTAACCATAAGTCTGTTTTCTGTGTCTGTTAGTCTGTTTCTGTTTTGTAAAGCTCATTTGTATCACTTTTCAGATTCCACATATAACTGATACCATATGGCATGTGCCTTCCTCTGTCTGACTTACCTCACTTAGTGTGATCATCTCCGGGCCCATCCATGTTGCTGCAAGTGGCTTACTCTTTTTTACGACCAAGTAGTGTTTCATTGTGTAAATCTACTGCAGCTTCTTTATCCAGTCGTCTGTTGGTGGACACTTAGGTTGCGTCCATGTCTTGGCTGTAAATAGTGCTGCTGTGAACATGGGGGTGCGTGTATTTTTTTGAATTGGGGTTTCCTCCGGATACATGCCCAGGAGTGGGACTGCTGGACCATGTAGTAAGTCTGTTTTTAGTTTTTAAAGGAACCTCCATACTGTTTCCACAGTGGCTGCACCAAACTGCATCCCCACCAGCGGTGTGGGAGGGTGTTCTCCGCACCCTCTCCCATGCTGAGACTGTTCATACAGGTAACCTGCTCAGAGTCTATCTCTGTCCAGCTCCCCTCTGCCCCGTTGGACTGATTTTGCAGAGACTGTAAGAGTATTGTCATGGGTCCCTCACCATAGGCGATGCCCTTTGTCCCTCAATCCCTTTGGCTCAGAAGGCTCCACGTGGAGTTGTGCCCTGTGTGGCTCTCCCGCCCTGCCGGCCGTGTGCCCAGCAGCCCAGGGTCTGGCTCTCGGTGGCCCTCGGGGCCTGACTGCCTGCGAAGTGCTTGCTCTCAGCCGGGATTGCACAAGCAGAAGCATTTATACTTTGGCTGTTTTCTTTCGTAAAAGTGAAAATCTGCATGAATGGCATTTGTTTTCCTAAGCAAACACCCGATTAGGTCCTTTTCCCTGGCTTCTGCAGTTCTGCACCTGAACACGTCAAAACACAGAAGTCCCCCTCATTCCAGTCAAGCAAAGCCAGATATTTTTGGAGGTCGGGGTCACCAGGCTGTGAGTGTGACAGGGCAACAGCCGAGCATAACCTCCCCCAGCGACACCCCTCCTGTGTGGGGGGCGGAGGCGTCTGCCGCAGCCTGGCCCCGCCCTGGGCTCCCCGGAGCAGCTGTGCTGTGCGGGACATCCTGCTGTGGCCGGCGGCCTGGCCCGAGTTGGAGGGCGGCCCGGCCCGAGGTGGAGGGCGGCCCAGCCCGGCCGAGTGCTGAGACCGGTGCTCCGGCCGGGTCCAGGCGGCTACGCCTCGGAAGTGCGGGAAGGGCTGTGGTTCACGGGGGGCGGCAGTGTGAGTGCCTGGGCGCGCGGCGTGCCTCATTCCCTGCTGCGTCCAGGCCCACGCCGAGGAAGCTGTGGGGTGGATGACTGAGATCAGGACAGGAGGGGGGGTCAGACTGGCAGAGCCCGGTGTGCCTGGTCACTTGTGAGCCCCCAGGACGAGTGGGCAGAAAGGGCAGGGCCCCCGGTCCCACACTGAGGTCCAGCCAGCAGTGGGGTGAGACGTGGGCATGAAGTCAGGCAGAGACGGGAGCGCTGGAACACCTGGCCTGACCAGGACCGGAAAGTCCTAGAACTTGTCCAAGAAGGTCGGGAGGGCAGGGAAGTCGTCCCGTCAGCTCTCCACCACACGCGGGCTCTCCCCGCTGCTCCTGGCTGGGGGGCTCTCCCGCCAAGTCTTCCTCCCCGCATGGCTCCCCGTCCTCGGGTCCTGGGGCCGACGCGCCACACCTTCTGGAGGCAGAGTCTGAGATCGGCAGTCGGCAGGGCCAGCTCCCTCTGGGGCTCTGGGGTCCTTGCCGCCCCCTCGTCCAGCCTCCTGCCGCCGCTGCCCTGCCTGCTGCGCCTGGGCCTGCGGCTGCGGCTCGGCCTCTGTGGCGCGTCCACGGTCTCTGGTCTCCAGGGTTGGAGCAGTGTAGACCTCTCCCCCACCTGCCTGCCGGCTGGACTTTGTGAGTGAGTAGGTTTTCGAGAAGGGCTGGGGACGCTCGCACGTTCGCCGAGTCCTTTCGTGGCTGGGTGTCCGCCTGCGGTGTCTGCAGCTGGACGGCTCCGCGGCGGGAGCTGCGAGGTGGTGGCTCCCTGCCTTCTCTCCTCCAGGACTCTGTGCCTGGCGCTCCCTTGTCTCCTGCGGTGCTGATTTGGCCGAGGAGGAGTCCAGACTAGCCTGCTTGTTCTCAGTCTGTTGATGAATTATCTACCTAGATGGCCCAAGCGTCGTTTCTCTAAGCCTGGCAGCCAGTACCTCAACCAGGATAGGTCTTGGTGTCGATTGTCCTGTGTAATTTTTTCCTGAAACACAGGAGATGTTGAGCTGTACGCACAAGACATTTCTCTTATTAAATCTTTCCCTTTGTCTTTGTTCCCCTTCCCCGTCTTCCTCTGCCTCCCTCGGTGGTCACGGCCTTTTCTCCACGTCCCTAACTCTGTGTTAGTTGCAGCCTCTTCCTCAATGTTTCGACTTTGTGTAGAGTTTCCGTAATGATGTTGTTTTCGGTCAATTTGTTTCTTGGAGTCTGCAGTTTCCATACTCATCTTATTTTCTTGTTTTGTAACCTTGCCTTTGAGTCACTGTTTTCATTGCATTTCTGTTATTGTGATGTCCCTCCCAAGCCTGACATCCACGGGGCCTTTCCTTCTGTTCCTCGGGGGACGGATGCGTTCTTCCCTCCAGGCCGTTTGTCTGTCCCTCACAAGCCACGTCCCCTCCCTCCCTCCCTCTCCTGCTCCCCCTTCCTGCCTCTCACTCCACCCTCGTCTTGGCTTCCAGGCTCTCACCTGTGGCTGGCGTCGGCGTCCCAGGCGGCACACGTGAAGCGCAGCACTGAAGCCAGCCACACCCCGGGCCGACTGAATCAGCATCTCTGCGGGCCGGTCCCAGGCAGCTGTCTTTCTAAATCTCTCCAGCTATTTCCACTGTGCAGCTGAGTTTGAGAACGGCCGCTCTCGTGTCTCAAACTGTCTAGGAAAATAAGAACCTAACCGACTGCGTAGGTTTCGCCCCCTCAGTGGGGAAGGGGCGACCATACACGAAATGCCCTGAGTTGGGGAGCAGCCTGGAGGGGCTTGTGAATGTCCTTCAGTGCAGAGGCCGTGGCGTGGCTGGGGGGGAGGCGTCTGCTCCCTCTCAGCGTCCTTGGTGAGTGTGGACCATGCGGACCTCCCTGCGCGCTTCCTCTTGCTGCCTGGAGGCCTTGCACGGGATGCAGGAGGTACTTGCCCATGTGACACCTCACTTGGCTTCCTAACAGTCATCCATCTGCAGAAAAAAATCTTTTTTCTAGTAGCCTGCATTTTCTAGCTTCTACCAAAGCCACTGCCTGAGCCCTTACTTTAAAACCAAGCTGTGAATTGTTCATTCCTCACTAATTCCCAAATGGAAATCATGATTTTTGTTTACTTTCCTAAAAAAAAAATACATGTTTAGCCCGAGGCTCAGCTGAAGGAATTTTAAACATGCTTTGCAAGCTGTAAGATGAGTGGGGAGTGAAATGACCGCTCAGCTTTAACGAGCGCAGTCATTTTGTAAACCTGCCATTAAGCAGAGGGGCAGGTTGAGGGCCACGATGGGGGAGAGGTCCCCAGCCGCCAGGAGAACGTTGACTTCCCTGGACACGTCGCTTGGCGTGAGTGTGTGGTTAAGGAGCAGTTTCTGAGCCAGGCGAAACCCCCTCACAGCGAGCAGCAGTATGGTTCTGTGCGCCCAGTGTCTCCTGAATGTTTACTGTGACCGGAGGACGGTGCGAAGCACCAGCAGCCGCCCTGGGAAGCCCAGACATCGCTGGGCGGGGGCAGACGGCTGGGGAGTCCGGGCTGGGCGGCCCACGTGGAGAAGCGTTTTCTAAGGTAAATAAATCCAAGACAAGGGAAGTTTCTCTTCTTATAACCGGTGAATGCTCGTGCGATAACTGGAAATACCCAGTCACGATTTGTTTGGTTTAACTCATGAGCACGGAACCTCCTGCCCCTTCCTCGCCCCACGTTCCAGCTACTTGGTTGTAATTTTCCAAATTACGCAGATGTTTCTAAGCATCACAGAAGGTTTGAGCTTGGAGGGGGGGAGGAGCAGGAGAGGCGTGGAGTGGCTGGAATGTCGTCCTTGATAAGCCTGCCTCGTCTGCCCCTGGCTATCAGGCCGTGCATGGGGTGTGGTTCAGGGCCGTGCGACACAGGGGGTGGGACACAGGGTTCTGACCCCCGTCTGCCCTTCGTGGTGGGCAGTGTGGTCCCGGGAGCTCGGGTTCCGATCTGTACACGGGCGACCACTCCTTGCTCCACCACCAGCCTCCCGGGGCTGGGGGCGTGCGTCTGGTCCACACACAGAGCTGATGCGGACTTTGTGCGGTGCCTCTCCAGGGTCCCACACAACCGTTTCCCCTGGATGCAAACTGGACTCCTGCACATGCCCTTTTGGCCATCAGCCCATGGAAGGCACCAGCCGGTCCTAAGGGAGCCGCTCCGGTGGGCTCTGCGCGGGGAAGCGCATCACCGATCTGTCGGAGTGCGCGTGAGGTGGGGACAGCAGGAGGCAGGGACACCAAGGAGCGGTTCAACGAGGGGCCCTTCATGACTCCAGGTTTTGAAAACCTGTGGCCTTTTCTCTTTGCAAACACCTCTCCCCTGCGTTCCGGAAACAGAAGGTGGGGGGGGGCGGTCAGGGGTGCTGTACGCAGAAGACACACAGAAATGGGGACCCGATTCTCTGCAAGCCGCGGGATGGCACGTGCCTGACACAGCAAGGCTGAGAAATGGAGCGCTGGCCTTTAGGGCTTAAAGAAGAGTTAAAAAGAGTTTGAACAAATGAGACTTTCAGGTTGAATGGAAGGTACTTTGCAGACATCTGCTCCCTAACCTCACAAGCACGACGCTTCAGAGCGTGTCTGGTTTTCAGTGATGCTCTGCAGTTCAGAAACCAGCGACTGCGTTTCTTGGGTCTCCCATGGAGCCAAGGGTCGTGAGGATGCCCGAGGCGCACGAGGGCTGTGCCGACCCCTTCACGGTCCGAGGGCGAGACAGCCTGGGCCAGCCGTCGCCCGCTGGGGTTGGGTGTTCCAGGTACACCTAGAGCGGTTATTAATTAATAATTACTGTTAATGAAATGCTGTAGGGGCCAGACGCGCGCCCTCTACCTAACTCGCCTGTTGGGGGGTGGAGGGAGGCGTGGGGGGCACATTCTGAGTGATGGGTCCTGGGGACCGTTAGATTGTTTTCTCTGCTTTCATGCGTGTGTGCACATCTCTGTAGGAAGCGGAGTGGAGATATATTACCATATAGATGAAGAGGTAAAAACTGGCCTCGAGATAACAAATAATAAGGTTTGAGTCAAACTTTGGGATGCTTATTTTTCCGAGGAGGTGGGGGATGGGGCCTGGCCTTGGGGCTCTGCTGCGAAGGAGGGGGCGGTGTTCCCTCGGGGTCTCTTGGCTGGTCGTAGGTACCGGCATCAGGTCAGTCCAGAGTGATCTTAGCAATCCTGCCACGAGAAGGCACGTGAACTGGAGGCTTGTGTGTGTGTGTGTGTTTATGTGCATGTGTATGGGCACACAAGCGTGCTTGTATTTGCCTGTACATACGCACACACATGTATCTGGGTAGGCATGTGTCTGCACACATACGTGCTCATGTGTTTGTGTGTGCGGGTGTGTGCACACACAGGCATTGGGGTGCATGGGTGTGGATGCATGTTGTGTGGGCATGTGTGTGTTCATGCATGTGCGCACATGACACTGCATGTATGTATATGTATGTGTGAGCACACACGTGTGTGCAGGTGCCCATTGTGCATGCACATGTGCACGTATGCGTGAGTGGATGTCTGTGTCTGCATGTATATATGTGCTTGTGTCTGTGTGCCCGTGCAGATGTGTATTTGTGCACATGTGTGCACGTGTATGTCCATGTGTGCACGTGTATGTTTGTGTGCATGTGTATTTGTGCATGCGTGTGTGTACACGTGTAGGAACATTGTTGCCTCTGCCTTTAGCTGAGAACTAGCCAGGGCCTGGTCCGCGGCGGTTATCCTGGAGCGCAGACTAGTTACGCGATTGAACGAGGGTGCTTTTCTGACAGACAGGGATGGGATGTTTAAGCACGTGGGTAATGGCGTGTGGCTGTCATTCATCTCTGCGTTATTCCCTTCATTATAGGAAACACAAAGTAGAGCTGAGCCCAAGCTCTGCCTCTGAGCGGCCATAGCCTGGCTGGGCGGGCAGTAGCAGCCAGCGTTTCTGGGGCACCTACTGTGTGCCAGGCCCTGGGCAGGGGCTTAGATTCCACAGTGAGCCCGCTGCTCTGTGTCAACCTCAAGGAGCAGGGTGTTGCCAAGCATCCTGGAGACGTCTTGGGGGACGGGCCACCCACCTGGAAGGCCTTCCATCCCCCGCGACACCGTAGGGGATTCTGTGGGAAACATACAGCTTCTCCCATCAGGACTGGCCGGAAGGCCAGGTTCGCCAGGGCCGTAGGTCAGATGACACAGATAAACGTGCTGGGGTGGGAGCACGACCCCAGCAGTGGCCGGGCTGGCCAGCGTGGGTCCTGGCGCGGCCGGTGGACGTGGAGAGGCTCCCACTGTGCCTTCTCCCTGGCGGTGTGGTTCAGGTGTGTCCTCGGCCGCCACGCCCCTCCGCTGTCCTTTCTCCAAGGACAGCAGCCCAGGCTCTCCTGCATGGTCATCGTGCCGGCAGCGTTTGCCCTGAGATCTTTCTGGAGAGTGGTGCTGGGGGCAGCCTCTTCCGTTATCCGTGGGATTCAGAGCCCGATCGTCAGCTGCTAGGAGTCCCACGGGCACAGGGTGGGAGCAGGCATTCACACCCTGCTTGTCCCTCTGCTAGCTGGAGGGACTTAAACCCTTAGAGCTGGGAGCTGGGACCCAGGGGGCCGGTGCAGTTGCGTGATGCCCGCCAGCCTGGGTGACAGGGGTGAGCAGGGGTGCGTTGCTCAGAGCAACACCCCTGCCCCAGGCTCGGAAGAGCAGCCCCGCTGAGGGTCAGGCTCTGAGCGGGGCCGGGCCCCACCTGGGTGGATGCAGGCAGCCCTGACTCTGACCAGGAACTGATGGGACAGTCGGACGAAACTTTTGTCTTTCCCTGACGCACTGTGCATCGCAGCCTAGGGCTGCCTGCCCCGTCATCAGCAGCTTACTGGTGTTCTGAATGTGCGAGTTCCGTGATAAGAGTGTGTGATTGCCCCCAATCGTTCGGTTCTACTTCTGTTCTGGTTCAACGTTGACAAATTTCCACTTCATCGGTGGCTGTGCCCTGGTTAGACGCGGCCTGCCCAGCTGTGGGCTGTGGTGCCCTGCTCCGGCACATGGAGCAGACCTGGCTCAGTTCACGGCAGGACCCCAGGGCCTGGCTCAGGACCTTGTTGGCACTGACCCATGTGGCAGCCCTGGCCTTGGCTGGCAGGAGCGCAGTCACCACCTGCACCTGCTGGGGCCCGGGCCCCATCTCCAGAGGCTAATTGTTTTCAGACAAGCCTGTTGGCAGGGGCTGAGTCCCCTCCCCTGCACAATCAATCTGTGGTCAAAGGGGGGTCAAGATGGAGAAAAATATCTTCTGCAGATTCATTTAGAAAGTAACTTTTTGAATTATGGCCCCCTTGGTACAGAGGATGGAAGGGAGGGATTTTTAAAATCAATGTGCCACATTTCATCCCCTGTGCCTTTTCCCCATGAGTCTAGGATCTCCTTGTATGGGAAACACCCTCCCCCCCAGGACTTCCCGCGGAGTTTCCTTGGGTTTGGGTGTAGGAATTAAAACAATCACATTGCGTTACACAACACCTTTTACGAATTATTGATGGCATCTTATAAAGGTAAACTGCATCACTTACCCAGCCGCACAGTCCAGTGGTGTCAGTCTATTAACATTTTCTTGCTGATGGGGACAGCTCACTGGCAGTTTGAACCATATGATAGGTCCCCAAGGGCAGCAGAGTGTGCTGAAAATGCAGAAAATTTAGCTTTCAATAAACATATTAAATCATTACAGTTTGCTTTCAGTGGCGGTTCACTTGGACTGTAAAATGTTTTTCTTTCTCATTTTGCAGAGCACTCTGATGTCACCCACAGATTTCACAGTGTGCTACCCAGGCCCACGGTGCAGTGAGCACAGAAAGCTCACGTCACGGGTTTCGTTTTCCTGGGTCAGCAGTACAGAGAATGCTTTCTTAAGAGTGTTGGACTCTTGTCCACTTCCAAAGGCTGGGCGGCCGATTCTCTCCAAACGTGCGGCCGAGGTGGGGCCGTGGGCAGAGCGGAAGCTTTCACTCCCTCCGCACGCCTCACCTTGAGAGACGCCCCGGAGCAGGGGAGCGGGTGCTGGGAAGTGGGCGCATGTGGCCGGCGCAGAGCAGAGCTGCTGGCTCCTGCCCGGGGCTGCTCTGGTCCTGAGCTGGGCACGTGGAAGGGCACTGGGGCTGGCAGGTGGATATTCAGCTGGTGAGACTCGGGGAGCAGGCACCAGGGTGATTTCCTGGCATCTGGGTCTTCTGAGTAGCTGCGCTCAGCATCCTGGGGGTACAGCAGAGGTCGGGCTTCTGATTGGATGAAGGACGACATGTGACCAGGGAAACCTGGAGGCGGTGGGCAGTCACTGCCTTCAGAACTGTGGTCGGGGCCAGCACAGAGCTGTAAGGAGGTTCAGGAAGGGTCCATGTGTGCCCAGCACTCGCCGTGTGTGCCCCACCACAGTGACAGCCTGGTGGCATTTGTCTCAGTTTACACTGAGGATGGAGAGAACACATCCGCTGTCGTCCACCATTTTCTTAGTCACCCTGCGGTCATTTGTCCACACAGCAAGAATTTAACCCGGTCCTGGGTTTATTCATTCAAGAGGAAACACTTAGTACCTTCTCTGTGCCGAAACTCGTTCTGAGTTCTGGAGACTCATTTATAAACTGAGTGAGATGGAGCTCCTGCCTCAGGAGGGACCAGCGTAAGAGGGACGGGGCTTCCGCAGTTAGAGCCCGGGGGTCAGGGGTTTCTGTGTGCGCCCAGAGAAGCAGGCTGGTCCCAGACCTCAAGCGAGCACCCTTTCTCGGATGAGTTACAACTGGCTGTGCGATGCAGTGGATGGGGTGCCCCCCCCGGGATGTTCTCAGAGTGAAGGGCCTGGGATGAAGCTGAGATGTCTCCAGTCAGGATTCAGACTCCAGAGGGGTTGGTTCAGGCTGAGACGTAGGCCCCACCTTGAGGTCCTGGCTTCGTGGGCACTGACGCTGCGCTGACCAGAGCGTGACTCCCTCCCAGTCGCTGTCTCTCTGGGGGGCCCCGGGCCCCAGGGATGTTGGCAGGACGTGCTGTGGTATTTCAGGGTATTGGTGACAGCGAGTGTGGGTTAGACCTGTGAGTGGCCAGGGCAGGTGGCCAAGGGCAGGTCCTGGCTCTGCACCTCGAGCAGTCAGTCCTCCGTCTGGCCCTGCCCCAGTCTCCTCCGCTGTAAGGTGGGAACGCCTGTGATCCGCCTCGTGGGTTTTCTCGAGAGTAAATGGAGGTGAATTATGTAAAGGTGAATTATGTGCTTTCAGCACATGGCTGCCGCGCAGTGAGTCTCCGTGGACGGAGCTGCTGTCCTTGTGTCCTTCCTAGTCCATCCGTCCTTTATCTTACTGAAGTGCAGATGACTTACAGTGTTGTGCTAGTTTCAGGTGTGCAGCAGAGTGGTTCAGTTATACATATGTGTGTTCTTTTTCAGGTTCTTTTCCATTATGGGTTATTACAAGTCGTTGAATACAGTTCCCTGTGCTGTACAGTAGGTCCTTGTTGCTTGTTTATTTTACGTATAGTAGTGTGTATGTATTAATCCTGAACTCCTAATTTATCCCCTCCACCCCTTTCCCCTTTGGTGACCATAGTTTGTTTTCTGTATCTGCGAGCCTATTTCTGGTTTGTAAATAAGTTGATGTGTATCATTTTTTTTTTAGGTTCCACATATAAGTGATATATGATATTTGTCTTTCTCTGACTTACTTCACTTAATATGATGATCTCTAGGTCCATCCCTGTTGCTGCAAATGGCATTATTTCATCATTTTTTATGGCTGAATAGTATTCCATCACACACATATATGTGTGTGTGTGTGTGTGTGTATGCCACATCTTCTTTATCCAGTCATCTGTCGATGGACATTGAGGTTGCTTTCATGTCTTGGCTTTTGTAAATAGTGCCTCTGTGAACATTGGGGTGCATATATATTTTTGAATTGAGTTTTCCCAGATATAAGCCCAGGAGTGGGATTTCTGGATCATATAATAACTCTATTTTTTAGTTTTTTAAGGAACCTCCACAATGGTCTTCTAATCTATCCTATTGGTGAAAATCATCATCTTTGATACAGAGGCAACCTCTAGGGAAAATCTGATTTCCCTACCCGTAAGCAGCTGTATTTCTCTTTTGATATTCTTTTCTTTAAGTTGGTCAAAATCAGAATGCGCAGTCAACGCAGCCTGCAAAGTGTAACTGAAGGCTGCAGCACTTGGTTGGCTAACTCGGATAATTATGCTCTGGGATCACCTAATGAGGCTGTCCAGATGTGGTCATCCATCAGTGTTAAAATCCTCGCAAATGTTTGAGCGCGGTTATTGTCAAGTAACGGTAACACCTGGAACTCCAAGCAGGAGCTTTGCGAAGGTGGGATCACGGGAGCCGCCCAGGGCCTGCGTGTCTCATCTTCTCAGAAAAGGGGACGAGCAGCTGCGACCGACCGCTGCTCTCGGGGGAGCCTTCTCTCTCCTGAAGCGACATCAGGACTGCCAGTAACTCCTCCCACGAGGCCCAGTGCACTGCCTGCCTCTGGGAACAAGCAGTGCCTTCAGGCCCAAGCCACCTGCCGCCAACTTTGAGGCAAAAGAGAATTTTGATTTCAGGTCTCCGTGTTTTCCCAGAGCGGGTTTCCCAGTGGGAAGCCCGACGTGCAGATTTCAGGGAGGAATCTTGCTCTGGGGGGGCAGGCAGGTGCCCCAGGCCAGGATTAGCCTCTGTTCTTTCCTAAGAGGTGTCTGGACCAGGAGGCCTGTTGACAGCTCTGTGTGTGTGTGTGTATGTGTGTGTATGTGTGAGAGAGTTAATCACTGACTCTCTAGCCAAAATCAGTGACAAATGACAACAAGAGAAGCTTTAATAGTAATTCTCTCCACTAGACAGCCGTCCCTGAGCACTGAATGTTGTCGTTTTCCTGCTGTGAGCTGGGCACCGGGGCAGGGGCACCTGCACCTAAGGGCCTGCTGCCGCCCCTGCCTCCTCCTGCCCGAGTCCCGGAACCCCCCACCTGTCCTTTTGTCTGGTGAACTGGAAGTCTAGCATCCAGCATGGGCGGTTTGCTGGTAACTGCTGGTCTGTAATTCAGTCTCAGGTCTTAGCTGCCCAAAAGCCTAAGCCGTCTTGCCTGGTTGCATTGGAGCTGCTGGTGCAAGTTCTTTTCGCAGCACAGTCTTTTGAGGGCATGGGTGTCTGCGGAGGGAGAGACAGGTGTCCTGGGGTGCACCGATGGCGCAGACCCACCCTGGCTGGCTAGGCCTGCTCTCCTGGTTAATGTGGTTGTGTTGGGGGCACCTATATGGAGCCTGAAGCATCCTGGCCCTGGTGGGGGCCATCCCCAGACCCCATCCTCAGAGCCTAGGGATCCTGCCCTCCGGCCACACAGAAGCTTTATTTCAAAGTCCAGCCCTGGGGTGAGTCCTGGTGCCTCGTGGTGGAGGGTCCTGCCTGGGGCCCAGCTGGTTCAGAAGTGGGGAAGAGCAGTGGACCTGGCTGTGTGTCCTGGAGACGTCGTCGGGGTTAGGCCAGCTGGGTCCTGGAGGGAAGCAGATGCACCCTCAAACGGAGTGGTTTCGGGGGAGTTTAAGAAAAGGATAAGTTAAAGGTGGGCAGAGTGCAGGGAAGGCCTGAGGGATGGAGCAGTGAGTGCCCCCGAGTTGGGGCTGAGGCTGGTCACCACCGGGGTGGAAGAGGCTGGACGGGGGGTGGGGGGGTGGGGGGAGGGGCATGAGAAGAGGGGAGAGGGGCTGAGGGAGGCTGGGTCCTCGCCCTGGGAAAGTGTTTAGCAGGGAGAGAGCAGAGATGGGGAGAGGGGATAAATACCCCAACCTCCCTCCTCCCATCTCCTGGCAGGGCTACCAGTGGCTGAACCCAACTGGACGCCGGGCAGGGGGCCAGAGATGCAGTGTGTGTAGGCCGGCCCTGCAGAGCCTGCCTGGCTGGACGAGTGGGTCTGGGGGGCGGAAGCCGCTCTGCTGACGGTGGAGGAGGAGGGGGACGTCCTGAGCTTGCCACGGTTTCTCTGGGTCAGATCGCCCTTTGCTCTGGCCGTCTTTGGGAAGCAGGTTTGAAGTGTGTCAGCCTCTCCCTGAGTCCCAGTCACTGTGCTCAGGCAGCCCGAGCTGGGACACAGGCACCAGGAGGTGGAGACCCGGGCCTGGTCACTGGCATCTGCAGGGCGCTAGACTGCCGGACCCTTGTGATTCCTGGTGAATTCACCCCGGGTCTCGTACGCCCTGGTGACCAGTCCGGGAAATAGCGGGGTCGCTCCAGGATGTTTCCAGAAGGTCAGTCTGAAAGTGGCCACAGATGGATGAGATTTGTGAGCAAGAAGCCACCAGGGAGGCCTAACCGGGTGGCTTAGACCAGAGTCAGGGCCCAGGAAGGATCTGGAGAAGACAGTGCAGCCAGGCTGCGAGGTGGTGCTGAGGACGGAGCCCAAGTCCACGGCCAGGCGCTGGGATGCGGGAGGCCCAGGCCGCGGGGTGGACGCCGGCATCTGAAGAGGAACCAGCCCCAGGAGCTGCAGGTGGGACGGGGAGCTGTGTCCCACTGGCTCCAGGATGCCCGCGAGGACCAGGTGGGGGCCCCCAGGCGCCTCTGGCACTGCTGTGCGTGAGGGTCTCAGCCGACCCGGTGTTGCCCTCTAGAGTGTTGCTGACTTTCGTTCACTCAGTGATGTTGATGGAGCACCGCTGTTCTCGACATGACGCTGTGTGGCTGCCCAGGGCACCCCAGTCCTGGTCAGTGTCTTTCTTCAGGGGTGTTCACAGCAAGCAGGGAAGATTAGATGCGTTTACTCATGATCCTGGGAGAAGCCAAAACAGGACAGTTTCAAACGGGCTAAAAACTGATTGCCGAGTAGGGGCCGTTGGTGGCGGTGAGGGGACAGCATCCAAACTGCTGCCTGGAAGGACGGCAGGGAGAGAACGTGATTCTTTACACTTTAAAATATATTGTACATACAAAGCGGGGTATAAAAACAGGAGTGCCCGGAGTGTAAGTTCCCTGGTGCTGCTGAAACAGATTAGGACAAGCTGGGTGACTTAAAACCACAGAAATTTACTCTGTCATAGTCTGGAGACCAGGAGTCCTAAATCCAGTGTCGGTAGGCTCAGCTCCCCCTGAGGCTCTAGCGGGGGGTCCTTCCCACCTCCCCCAGCCTCTGGAGGCTCAGGAGTCCCTGAGCCCGTGGCCACATCACCCCAGTCTCTGCCTCCATCTTCCCAGGCGGCCTTCTTCTCTCCTGTCTCATAAGGACACTTGTCATTGGGTTGAGGGCTTGCCCGGCTGATCCAGGGTCATCTCATCTTGAGAGGCTTAATTTATTTACATCTGCAAAGACCCTTTTCCAAATAAGGTCACATTCGCAGGTACCAGGCATTAGGACGTGGGCATATGTTTTGGGGGGCTCACCATTCAACTTGCTACACCCAGTTCATAAAAGGATGGAATGAAGAGCAGGAGGGTCAAGTCAGAATGTTCTGGAAACTTACAAGTCCTCAGGGCAGGGTAGCCAGCTGTCCCAGCTTGCCCAAGACTGGTCTGGTTTTAGCGCTGAAATTCGCAAGTCTCGAGAGGTTTCTCAGCCCCCGGCCAACAGGGCAGGTGGTCCTCCACGTGCACGAGTCCCAGCCTGGTGACCTGTCTGTCTCCCTCCAGCTCCCCACCCGCCAAACACTGTCCTGAAATTTAGCTCCATCCCTGGCTCCTCCTTATGGCTTTGCCACCCAGAGGGATCCTGCTAAACAACATTTCATTTAGTTTTCTCTCTTCTTGAAGTTAAAAGAAAAGTGGGCCTACAATCTGGAGGTTGGGTGGCTTGTTTCTTTGCTTGACAGTGTGACCCTGAGGCTCCCCCACGTCCGTGCAGAGGCCTAGTCTGTTTTCACTGCTGTGTAATAGTCCCTGCGAGCACCCCACGCGTCATCTCCCGCTTGGTGCTGGGAGGCGGGCACTGGGGCTGTTTCCGCCCTTGTGAACTGAGTGACCCTGCTCCCACGCTCTCCTGCGTCCCTCCTGATTTCTGGGCAGCCGATCCTCCAGGATGCACCCCTGGGGCTCTTTTGTGGTTGGGGCCTTGATGGGCCCACATGCAACTTGTCAGGCGACGCCAGACGTCCTGCAGAGCGGAGGCATCTGCGTGCTTGTGCGTGCCTGCTTCTCATGCCTCTTGTGCGTCTCACTCCTGGAGATTTATCGCCTCCTTTGAGAGACAGGCCACTCCTTTCCCTTCACTTTGTGCAATTCTTTGAGAGCTGTGTTGAGACTGTTTCCTCCAGAGAGGGTGCGTGTTGACCTCTCCCTACCGCCCCAGACGTTGCCACGAGGCACCAACTTAATGTGAATTTCCGGCTTGGACGTCTTTGGGTTAATGTAGCGGCAGTTCAGACAGCAGACCTGCAGGGGGATTGGCTTGCGGTTTTCAGGGAAGTTTTTCTCCCTCCGTGGGGTAAGGGCTAAGACAGGTGCATTCCCTGCTGTCTTCTGCGCATGGAGGATAATTCTTGCTTCTGTTTAAGGTGGACGCAGGTGTCTGGAGCCCCGTCTGCCTGGGAAGCTCCCCTAAGATTCTCTGCCTTGAGTCATCCTTGGGTGTTGTGTTCAGCCAACACATTACAGTAACACAGGCTGATGCACCATTTCACTTGTTTCTAGGGCGAGTGCCCTTCAGGCGTCCATCCTGCCACGCTGCTGGAAGTGGGATGGTGGGTGGGACTTCCGATGCGCGAGGTCAGAGGCGGGCCTTTCAGGCAGGGGAATGTACTGAGCGAAGGCCTGGAGGGGGCACATCCAGGAAACGCTGGGCCGTCCAGGGCCCCTGGACCGTCTCCTTGGCATTGTTCTGGGAGAAGAGCCTGGGAAAAGCAGGTAGAGGCCTCGGACACTAGACTGGGAAGTCTGGAGATTCTTCATAGGAAAGGAGGACCTGGTGCAATGATACTCATAAGACAGAGGGCGATCTGGGGGTGAGGGTTGGGCAGATGCAAAGGGGTGGATGCAGAGGATGGGAAAGGGCTCTGAGTGGGGCGGGGAGGGGCCGCAGTAGGAGCTGAAGGGAGGAGCAGGTAGGAGGCACTGAGCAAACCTAGGAATGACACAGCTGAGCACGTTCCATCTTGCAGGATGAGGAAAATGGGGCCGAGACCCCTGGAAGGAATGAGGTGGGAGGCAGCCTCTCGGGGCTGGTGATGTAGGAAAATGACGGGACAGACCGCTGGGGTTTAACTCAGGAGGCAGAGAATGTTCTGGAGCTGAAACAGTGGTGAGCACTGGAGGGGCTGAACCCAGAGCCAGCTCAGGCCATCCCCAGCTCCGTGAAGCTTGTGACCGGGTGACCTATCCCCCAGGGGGAGCATGTGTGTGTCTTCACCTCTGCGCAGGTGCGGGGTCAGTGGAGAACGGGGTTCTGGCCGTGCCCTCCTCTCTGCCCACACCAGCCTTTGTTGCTGCTGTTCTGTTTCTCCTCCGTCTCATATCCCAGGAAGCTCATTTATGTCAGTCTGTACGTGCCTGAAATTGACAAGCCACGAGGAATCTGGGAATGGGCCCCGTTGCACATCCTTTGTGGACCTTGGGTCCAGTGTTCCTGCTGGCTTTCCTGTCTCCCCTCCTCTCCTCACTTTGCAAGACATCAGGAAACCAGAGGCCAGGCGAGGCAGGGAATGGGCAGCATCCCTCAGGACAGGGGTGTGTCCTCCACATGGTGGAGTGTGTGGTGTGTGGAGCGGAGCGAACTCTGAGCAGGACCAGGCGGGCTCTTCCCTCAGAGCCGTGACCTGGCCCTCCCAAGCTTGTCTCACTGCTGGTCGGATGACCAGAGTCAGTCTATGTGAGAGGCCACACCTGGAGGCTGTTTGTGCAGGCCCACGTGGCCTCGCTGGGCCTGACCATGTCTCCTCTGATTCCAGCTGATTCAGCTCCTAATGGTCCACGTGTGTTTGTCCAGAGGGCCAGGTGGCATCTGCTCCCCACCTGCTGGCTGTGTGATGAGGACCCAGTTACGGCCACAGCAGCTGCTTGGACCCACGGTGACCCGCTGCCGCAAGCCCCATTTCACGGGCAATGGACCGCTCTCTATTTTGCTGTGATTATGGGTCAGCGAGTGCCGGGGAAGCGATTCCACTCAGGACTTTGGGTAATGTTTCATGTAATGGATCACTTCTGAAGTCCCTGATGAAACAGGCTCCCAGGTCTCCATGAAATGGAAGAACTGCTTGGACCCCGTGTTGCAAAAACAGCATTTTCCGTGAGAGACGCAGAGCCTCAGGGTGGGGCCGCTTCCTCCGTGCTGTAGAACGTGGCCTCACAGGGGGCGAGGAGAGGAAGACTCAAGGTCCACGTGTTCTGCTCTGGTGCTTACCTCTGCTCAGAAATACTAATTTGGGGAGGATGACGGCGTTCCCGGTGTGAACCACTGGACCGAGGGCGCGCGTCCCCACCCTGTCGCCCCTGCACTCTCCTGCTCTAATTCCCCCACCACGCGCGATGCACTGTTACAGGTAAACTGAGGTGCATTAACATTTCCAAGAGTTTATTTGCACAAACATTGGATCGAATATGGCAGCACCAAACCGGAGGCGGTTGGAGGACTTCCCCGACAGAAGTGCTGGGAGGTGTCTATAGAGAAGATGCGGAAGCAAAGCAAAGAAGAGCTCTGATTGGCCACATTTGAGCAGCTGCCTGATGCGGGGAGACTGGCGGTCTGTGGTGGGGACTGTATATGGACACAGACGTATGGAAGAGGAGATTCACTACAGAAACTGACTCACAAGTTGGAGGCCTGGAAGTCCCATGATCTGCCGCTGGCAACCTGAGCCCCAGGGGAGCAGGTTGGGTAGTTCAGTCCGGTCTAGAGGCCTGAGAGGTGGGGTGACGGTGTGAGTCACTCCAGGTCCGGAGGCTGCAGCCCCGGAGGCACCGATGTCCCAGGGCAGGAGGACACGGATGTGCCAGCTCAAACTACGAGAGCACGTTTGCTCCTCCTCCTTTGCCGTCTTGTTCTCTCCGGGCTTCAGTGCACGGGTGACGGGGTGACCGTCACCCACTCTGGTGACTGGAGCGCCCGGCCTCTCCCAGAAGCACCGGCACAGACGCACCAGAAGTAATGTCTGAACTATCCGGTCAGCCTGCAGCCTGGTCATTTTGACCATCACAGATGGGGACCGACCTCCTTAGCAGTGTATTTCAGATGGGGTTGGGCTCGGGGGTGGGGTCACAGTGAGAATGCAGGTTCCCAGGCCCCACTTGGCTGCCCAGGAATCAGGACCGTGGGAGACGGGGTGCTCACCAGCACCTCGGGGGAGTCCCGTGCACACTGAAGTCTGAGGTTCCCGGGCTGGGGAAATGCTGCTGGCTGAGGGCCTTCTCCTGCAGTGGGAGGCTGAGGCTGGGGGTCCTGGGCAGGCCCACCTGGCCCGGCCATGTCCTGAGGGCACTGAGAACTCCCAGAGGAGGCTTCAGTACCCTCCGGGCACTGATGTCCCCGTGGAGCTCTGGGAGGCTGCTGATGCCTGGGCCCCACCCCTGAGAGTCAGGACGTGTGGGTCTGGGGTGGGCCAGGCGTGGGCCGGCTGTGGCACCTGGTCAGACCTTCCCCTGCACTGTGCACGGGTGGCCGGTGTTGAACTGCAAGTCTTCGACTCAGGTTTTGGGGTCCATCACTGGGCCCAGACGGAGGCAAGCAGTATGCTTGGTGCAGCAGCGCTCACCAGCCTCACGGAGGCCACTGCCGTTTCGGGTGCTGGTGGGACTGTATTTCTCCATCCCCTTGAAATTAGGCTTGGCCGTGTGACCAGTTCTGGCCGGTGGGTTGGGGAGGTATACTGGTGCCGGTGAGAATGATCGGGCTGCTGTGGCCACACTGGACACACCGCGTGGGTGGGAGACAGCCGGCTGGCTGCTGGAGGTGTTTGTCTCTGAGTTCGACCCTAGCTTCTCCTAACGGACACGTCGGGCTTCGCACACACATGCTGAAACTCAAGATGGTTTTGCGCCGTAAACGCCCTCTTCACTGCCTCCACAGAATAAGCAGACGGTGTGTTCTTCTTTTAGCCTTTCCTCCTGTTTTGTTTCTAAAATGTCAGCTGTTGATGAGTGAAGCCAGTCTTTTGATGCTTAAATGCGCCCCACTGCCTTGTAAGGTTAGTGTGCTGTGAGATGCATTCAGTTCATGGAACCTGGTTATTTAGCTCGTCCTGAGGAAACCAGTGTTATGTCAGGCAAAAAATCCAAAGTGATTAGAGCAAATGGTGGTCTTTTCTCATGAAGAAAAAGACCTCCCGAAAATTGATTGATCCTTGAGCCATCTGCCTGCTGGAACTCTGCTCTCTTGACTTTTACGGAGGGACGTCTCAAGCTAGGGAGAAAGAAGAAAACACACCACTTACTTTAAAATGCGTTTCTTTTCCAGGGGAAAATTTAGCAGCTGTGATGGTTATGCTGCTTTTTGTAGGGTTTTTTCCAGCACATAATATGTTAGACTTACTGTGAGGTTTCTGCCAAGGTGAGAGTCTGTGTTAAGGAAGCGATGGCTCTTACTTTAATTCTTGACTGGAGTGACGGCTAGGCTTAGGGGAGGAGCTGGAGACTGTTAGGATAATAGAAGAGAATTTATTGAGTTCAGGTGTCCTGACATTTGCATTTTGGGAAATTTCTGTTCAGGCTTCAGGGAGAAATAATTTAAAAATACAAGTATGTGTGAGCCGCTTTTACGAAAATTCAGTACATGTTTAAAAGTTATTTTTTTTAAGCTCTGAACTCCTAGTTGGGGTTGAGTTATTGTATGGCTCTTCTTCAAAAGCCAGAATTCCTTGAGAAGGGACAGTTTGACTTTTTCTGAAATATTTTACGTGCAGGTAAGACGCTCTTGGTCCCCCAGCCTCGGGACGCAGCGACGTGCGCGTTCCTCGGCCCCGCTGGAGAAGCGCCGGGAGCCACCAGCCCGCCTTCTGGACGCTCTGCCGCACCCCAGCCGCGGAGGTCCTCAGGCGAGCAGGGCCCTGGACAGGGCAGGGGGCTCCCGTCCCTTATGTTTGCGTGTTTACTGCCCCAGGCCAGCAGGTGCTTTCAGCCCCGGGGAAGCTCGGAAAGCTGAGCGAGCTGTTCCTGATGAGATCCCTGGGGTGATGTTCGTGAGGGTGCCAAGTGGCATCTAGGGAGGGCTGTGGGTTTTGTGAGGAGGTGTGCACGTTCACCTGGGGGGCCGGCCCCCCGGGCCAGGTTTGGGTGGTGCAGACGCATGATGGAGCAAGTGCCTTCCACTGGGGAGGGCGCCCCCGTGAAGCCTCCCCCATGGTCCTCTCCTGCCCCCTCCCCCCATGGGAAACTGGAGGGAGCATCCAGAGGCCAGGGGGTGGGGAAGGGAGGAGGGCAATGTGGGAAGGGTGAGCGGGGCACAGAGGGGTGGTCTCTCCAGACCACAGCCCACGGGGTATCTTCTGGTCAATATGGGAGCTTGGCTTTGCGGGTGCCCTTGGGGTGGCGTCTGGGGCTATGGAATCACCCGATTCAGGGTCTTGTGGCATTTGCTTTCTTTTCCTTGGTGAGCAGACTTCAGGACATAGGAGGAAACCTCATGCCCCCTTCCTGTGCAATGCAGCGCCCACCCGTGCTTGGCCTCGGGAGGGGGATCTGAGTCCGCTGTGCCCAGTGCCGCCTTCGCCCTGGCGTCCTGGTCCACGGCGTCCCCGGTCACACAGCAGCTTCCCCAGTGCTGTTCCAACAGGGGCCAACCTTGCTGTCTGTAAACAGTGGAAAAGCCTTGCTCTCCAACCACACTCGGCGACGTCTCTGCTAGAACAGTCTGCTAAGGGCCTTCCAAAAATGAAACATTACTATAGGAATAGTGTGGGAATGGCCCCTCTTGTCTTCTGGTGGCTCTTCTCTAAACGGCCGTTTAATCGTACTGCTCACATGGCTCCCTGGCCCGGGAGGGTGGAAAGCACCCCAATTTGCTTCAGTCCACGTCCTCTGTCGGTTTTCAGTTTCAGCGCAGCGTCTGTTCTTTTATTTCTGCGGCAGCACAGCTTTCTGCTCTCGGCTGAGGGCTGCACGTGGCAGGTGGGCAAACAGCTCCGACTGCGCAGGGCGCAGCTGCGTTGGAGCGTGAGCGGTTCTGGCAGCAGAGCGCCTGAACCCAAGCTCTCCCCGCGCATCTGGAACAACTGCGGGGGTTTGTACAGAAGCAAACACCAGACCTGGGATGCAGTTTCCCCTCGGTGGTCGTTCAGGCTACCACGGGGCAGGGAGAGAAGGGGAAGGTTTCGTGGGCGCTGACCAACAATGCGTGACACAACACGCCATGGGTCCACCGTCCCCAGGCCCGGGCGGGGCTCGGATCCTTCCTGAAGGTGGGCTCCTGTGTGTGCTGTGAGCAGTCGCTCTGCTCTGCTGCGGGAGAGGCCAGCACTTGGCGGATCTCCTTCCCAGGTCCCCCTCCCGTGGGCCTCACCCAGGAGGCAGTCCTGTGGCCACCCCACTGTCCCAGGAGCCAGCATAACCAGAAGTGGTCACAGTGGTCGGCCCCCTGTGTTTTCTGTACGTAGACTCATTCCCCAATTATTCATTTTGGTAAAAATGTTGGGCTGGACACAATCTCAATTTGTGACGTTTTCAGGAAAATCTAAAATGGGGATTTCTAGGTGGCTGTGCTGGTTTCCTTGCTAAGGTCGTCTTCCCCATGCACTGGCCAGCCCTTCTTCTTGGGACATTTGTCATGTCCTGGCTCAGAGGCTGGGGCACAGGGCTCCGGGGCGGGGGGTGTGTCCAGCCGGCGGGTGCCTGCTGCTCCTGGAGGTGCCGTGGGGAAGGGCCCCGACAGACACCTGACAGGTGACAGTGGTGACCTCTCAGTGGTGGAGGAGGTACAGCCTCACCAGATGTTGCGTAGGCTCTGTCCTCTCTCCGCCTTCCTGGGAACACATGACCAGGTGTGTTAGCCCTGCCCCCAGGGGCACGCGGTTTTGTAACTAGGGTGGGGCTGCTCCTTCCCCCTGGGAGAAGAGGGTTGGAGCTAAACCTGGATCAATACGGTTTTACAGCTCTTTCACAGTATACCCATTGATCTTGTAGAATTTAGCGTTTCATTCTACTGAGAAAGGATGCTTCTTACGGACGCGTGTCGTCACCGCTCCGGGTCCCGCCTGCGCACCACACACCTCCCTCCCCAGCTCCCGCTCCTCCCCCCGGAGGGTGCAGGGCTCCAGTCCCGGAGCCAGCGCTGCCGCTCACCTTGCCCGTCAGGGCCCGTGGCTTTCCCAAAGATGTCTAGGTGTTTCGCAGTCAGTCGTGCAGTGGCCACGAGAGGGGGCTGAGGCTGGACCCTGCAGGCTCACTTCCACCACTTTCCAGCCACGACACATGGCCGTGGCAGGTTTCCCCTGTGCTTCACGGTTATGGCTCGCGAAGGGAGCTCACAACACTCCCGCCCAGAGCCTCACTGTGAGGTTAAGTGAAGTGGCACCTGCAGAGTGCCCGGGCCAGCGCCCGACAGACTGAGAACTGAGTAACAGGCCCTGACTCTCACTGTGGGCCCAGAGTCCCGCATCAGACATAATCTCTGGGTCGGAAAAACTCAAAACGTTGGAAGTGAACCAAACAGCACCGAAATGATTGCTACCAAGTTCCCACACCTGGTGGTGGCAGACGAGGCTCAGACCAGCCCCTGAGAGCAGCTGGGGGAGCTGGAGAAGGAATCTGAAAGTTCTGTTTCAGAGAGCGACCCGGCTCCAGGGGACGAGGGAGATGTGGAAAGAGGAGCCTGTTTCCTGGGGCAGATTTTATCTGGAGGGGCGTCTGCAGGTTCTGACAGTCGTGTCTCAGCGGCCGGGAAACTGAGCAAGTTTTGATCAGGTTCTGGGGAAGCCAAAACTTAAAGTCAGATTGTAATGGTGAGAGGACGCAAGCGGTGCTCTTTAGGACAAGCGCGGAAGGAGTCTCACGAGAGTGAAACTGCGGGGCTGGGAGGGATAAAAGGGAGAGTGAAAATGCCTGAGGAATCTACGAGAGGGCCGGGAAGAGAGGCAGGAACACAGGAGCGGTGGACACACAGGAAGCAGACGGTAGGACTGGGCCTCCATCCCGATAGGTCTGCGACCCCTGGGCTTCAGAGGGGGACCTCGAAAGTCTGCAGCTCAAGCAAAAGGAAACACCAGAAATCGAGGCGCCCACACATACTCGACTGAAACCGCCCACCTCTGGCCGGGTCACAGGTGACCTGGGGTTACCGCCTGAAAGAAGGAAAGGACACACTCCCCAAGGGGAGCCCAGCATTGAAGTCCGCACCTTGTCTCTGCTACTCTTTCATGTGCAGATTTTTACATTTCATAAAAAAGCACATACACGCAACAGCTAGTGTATGAAGAGATAAAAATAATAAAAAAATTAAAAGAACAATTGACAAAGCAGATACGCATGGTATCCAGGAAACAGAATCATCAGATATGACTAGAGTTATCAGATGCAAAATTTAGAATAGCCACACTTAGTCTATTCACGTGAAGGAAAGATAAGAATGATAAAACCTGACACGGAGTTAGGGACTGTAAGAAGAGAATGGCGGTCTAGAGCTGGAAAGTCCCCTGAAGGCCGTTAACCACCCAGGGGTTGCGCTTACCAGCACACGGGACAAGGGAAGCAGCATCGTAACCCGAGGGCAGGTCGGAAGGACGTCCGGACTGAGTCACTGGGCGACAAAGGGTGGAAAACATTTACCCTCAAAGTGGTCAGCTATTAGGAAGAGCTCTATGAGACACGCAGGAAAAAATGGTTGAAAATTGGCATTTCCTCATGGTTGAGTGTAATGCCTGAGGTCGGGGCCCAGGAGAGGGGAGGGAGGAGATAGAAGATGCTGAGCGGTGCTGCGTTCTTTGTGTTTCCCTTGGCGGAGCCCCATCTGGGTGAATCCTGTTCGGTGTGGGTTTGCCCTTGCTGACAAGAAGATGTGGTTAAAACTCTAAAATCATAGTTTGGGCCAATTCGATTGCAGTTGATTGTGTTTTTACTTTCCACAAGATAAACAAGTTGCTTTTCATTTTCTTTATTTTAGATCCAGCTTGACCAACAGTTGACCAATAAAAGCTATTTTTGTGGAATGACACTTGTAAAGATAGTAGCATTTAAAGAAAAAAATTATGTGTGCTCTTGGCCTTGTGTTTTGCTGTTAATTTTTAAAAATGTTGATACCAGTAAAAAAAAAAATAGTAAACAAAGCAGATAAGGGTAAATATGCGGGTGTATTTACCAGCACAGTTACGCTAATAATCTTATAGGTTGTAACATACATAGCATTAAAATACATACATTCAATAACCTACAGATTAGGGGGTAATTAATGAAGCGACGTTGCTCTAATTAGCAGGAAACTTATAGCCTTAAATTAATGTATTAAGATAAAAGCTAGTAATTAATCACCAGAGAATCCAATCCTAAGAAGTAAATTATACCCAAAGAAGGTGGAAGGATAGAAATAAATATAAGAATATAACTTGATGAAAAGGAAAATAAATACACAATACAGAGATTACACAAAGCCATAGCTGATTATTTGAAAAGATTCCTTGGTAATTGATAAATCCCTGGTAATAGCAATAAAATATTAACAAAAACTTCAACAGAACAAAAAGCAAATATCAGGACAGCAAAGACACTGCCAAGGACACTGTCGTCATGACAACGATCGTAAGACCACAGTCATCTTGACAGATTTTACAGAAATAGAGTTGAACATTTATGTGAAATTGCCAAATTTCTGGAAACATAAGTTAAAAAATGGATCCAATATTCTCATCAGAATTAAATATATCAAATTTATGATTATATTTTACACATGTACACACAGACGACACACTCCGTGTTCAGAGGGTTTCACCAGCGGATTCTGTCGCACTTTGGTGGAAGAAATCACGTCAGCCCTACACAGAATCTTCCGGAGAGCAGAAGGAGGAGACACTGGTTCCGATTTCTCTGACAAAAACTGAATAATATGGAAGACAGGTTGACAGAGATAGTACAAAAAAAGAAAAGTTAAATTCTGCCATACTCACAAGTGTAGATTTAAAATCCTAAGCAGAATATTAATCAAATGGAGTCCAGCAGTGCGTGGAGAAGGTACTACATCATGTCCGGGTGGTGCCTGTTTTGAAGTTTAAGATAGATTTAGCATTTGAAAGTCAATCTGTGTAATTCAGCATTTTTTCAAAATAAAAGTGAAAACTCAACCTTTCAATAGATGAGGGGAAAAAAGCACTTGATGATAAGTCTTAGAGGGGGAGCGTATGGGTCATGTGGTAGAATGTGTGCTTAGCGTGCATGAGGTCCCAGGTTCAGTTCCCAGTACCTCCTCTAAAAATAAATAAACCTAATTACTTCCTTCCTCCTGCTAAAATAAAAATAATCAAATAATACAATAATGAAGTTTAAAATATTAAAAAATAAACTACTGGAGAAAATTTTTTAAATTTAAAAAAATCTTAGAAAACAAGGAAGCGAAGGCGCACGGTTTACCCTGATGAAAGGTGTAAGAGAACCCGCGCACACATCATGTCAGGGGTGGAATGTCCACAGCTCCCTGCCAGAGCAAAGGGAGACAAGAGTGTCCTCTTCACCCCGTCTAATACTGTCCTGGAGTTCATGGCCAGTGTGATGGGGGGGGGAGGAGAAAATGTGTAATAACTGGAAAGAGAGAACTAAAACTGCCGTTACTTAGAGACGGCTTGTCTGTCCACACAAAAATCCCAAGTATTCATGGTGAAATTAGTAGATGTAATATATCAACTCAGCAATGACACTGAATTCGGTATCGACTAAATTTCTATATACTGGCAACAAATGCTGGAAGACACAGCCGCAAGCCTTTGCCACCCGCAGCAGTGTCAGAGTGACGTTGCAGGACGAGGGATGAAGTCCAGAAGCAGGCCTGCAGGGGCCTTGGTCTGATTTAAGGTAGCACTCTGGAGTGGATAGAAAGAGGGTTTTTCCCCCCAATAAATGATACCGTGTCACCCGCACATCCCTGTGGGGCAAAGTGAATGCCCTTCAGCACCGCTTCACGCTGTAAGTGAAATAAACGTCCGCCAGGCGTCGGCCTGAATGTGAGCTGTCAGATAAAAACTGGAGTTTTATTCATCAAGGGCAAGAATCAGATATCAGACCGTGTTAAGTTTAAGAACTTCCGGCCCTTAAAGGAGAGAATCAAATGCAAACCGCAGAGCAGAGACGGTGCCTGTGATGCCCTCCAGAATGGCCTCTCCGCAGGCGACCGTCCGTCTGCCTGCTAGCCATCTGTCGTCCATCCGACTGTCTGTGTCTGTCTGTCTGCTCTCATTTGCCTGGAATCTTCCTGGTGGGGAGTCAACACAGGTGAGAAGCAATTTCCATTTTCCCCTCAGGTCCTACTTTCCTTAACTGGTATCCCTGAAGGTGTTAATCCTCGTGAGAAATAACTCGTGTTTCTATGAAAGTCACATGTGCTCTTGTAGGTGAGGAGACGTGGCACCTGGAGCATAATGCGGTTAAAGACAGAGCTTCCATGTGAACCACTGAAAGGAAAAAGGAACCCAAAGGAAGGTTTTAAAAAATTCTTTTTAGTAAAGTCTGTTGTCCTAAAGCCCTGCCTCTTCTCTTGTGCTTAATCACCCGATGCCTCATGAACATCTCGGTGAGAAGGCTTTGTGGCTTTAAACAGGCTGAGCCCCCCGCTCTCGGGGACCCCCGGGTGCGGGGAGTCTGGGCACGGGAGGCAGTTGTGAGGTTCCCCCGGCCCCGCACGCGGCGCACACGGCCCCAGCCGCACACCCGCGTGAGTGCACCGCGATGGGAGGCAGGCGGGGCTGGGGGCAGGCTGTCCTCGCAGAACGAGAACAGAGGAGGCATGGTGTTCCCCTAAGTGGGGGTAACAGCGGAGCCGGCGGGGTGATTTCAGCAGTGTTTTCAGTTTTAATCGTCTTGAGTTTATTCACATACGTTGGGAAGATGCTTGTATTTCTTTTACAGTATAAGTTGGGGTTTTAAAAAATAAATTTATTGGGGAATTCTGGGCAGCTGAGGCATTGGGACTACATGAATCTGAGCGTGTCCCCTCAGTCACATAAAGAGGCATAAGAAACATGAGACTGTGCAAAACCACTGTCCTCAGCATGAACAGAGGGATCACACATCAAATCCCCGTGATTAGGAAGAGAAGCCCCAGACAGTGGGCTGCTCCCCCTGACCCCGCTCCCGGGCCTCTGCGGGGAGTGAGTGCACTGCACAGGGCAGAGGGGCCTGGCGGTGGGTCTGAACTGGATGTAAAGCCACCGTGGGAAGGAGAAAGTCACTCAGGATGAGAATCCAAAGCTTCCTGGTAGATCAAAGTCCTTGCTGCAGAGAAGAGACTTGAAAGTGTGCCCTGGCGGTGAGGAAGTGAGAAAGCCACTCTGAGCGGTAACGCTCTGGGGGTGGGAAGGGGTTCACAGCAAGGAGAGGAGCCCTGAGAAGAGCAAGGAGCAAAGGGAATCCAGGATCCTGCATGAAAAAAGCCCCAAGATGTGCCCTCCTTCCTCCCATGGCCACCGTTCAGGGGGAACCACACTTCCGTACGCTGACAGAAATCAGGAAGGGGTCGATTTAAGCTAAGGATCTTATAAACCCCGTTGATCTCCACCCTGGCTGCATGGATGCAGAGGCACACACACCTCTGTCTCTGCAAAGCTGCTGTGAGAAGGAAGTAGAAGGCGGGGCTCCAAACGGTCAGTGGGAACAAGACCACGTGAAGGGGTGAGCGCAGAGATCACGTCCGGAACAAAACGTGCGCTGTCAGACACGCCGCGGTGTCCAAACTAAAAATGGAAGAGCAGAGAAAGCACCGCAGTGAACAACACAACCACAAATACAAGGCACACGACAGTTACGAGGCTCAAATAATGCGTTATTTCAGCAAATGGATGCTCACAGGCACGAAGACCGATTTAGACCTCTTTGTCACATAATTTACAAAAATTAATACAAAATGGATCATGCATCTAAATGTAAGATCTAAAACTATAGAATTTTTAAATGAGTTTTTTAAGGAAAAGGTCTTCATGACCTTGGGTTAAGCAAAGATTTCTTAGCTAAGATGCCATATGTACAATCTATGAAAGAAAAAGATGATAAATCAGGCTTTATTAAAATTAAAAACTTTGGCACTTGAAAACACACTAGTGAAAAAATACAAAGACAGTCCACAAAGTGGAAGGAAATATTTGCAAATCACATATTTGACAAAAGCTTTATATCCAGGATATATAAAGAATTCTTACAACTCAATAATAAGGCAAACGAAGAAATAATTTTAAATGGACAAAATGTTTGAATAATTTCTCCAGAATAGATGTATGAATGGCCAATAATCACATAAAAAGCGGTGGACACCATTAGTCACTACACAATGCAAGTTAAAATCACAACCACTTTAAACACACACACTGCAATTGCTCTGATCCAAACAATTATAACAAGTGTGGAGGAGGATGTGGAGAGGCAGGAACTCCGGTCCTGCTGGGGGGCACGTCAGGGCTGTAGCTATTTTTGAAGACGGTTTGGTAGTTGATTAAAACATTAGACATGCACTCACTGTAAGACCCCACAGCTCTACTCTTGGGTATCCATCCAAGAGAGGAGAAGACGTATGTCCGTGCAAGGTCTTGTATGTGGATTATGGTGAATTATCATCGTGGCATGACCCATAATAGCCAGACAGTGATAGCGACCCCAATTTCCATCACCTGGTGAATAGAGAAGTGAAATGTGGTGTTCGATACGATGCTGCTTTGTTCACAAAGACAGAGGAAAGATGTACTGGTACTTCCTACAACATGGATTATTCTCAGTAACATTATTCCAGGTGAAAAATAAATAGGTGGAGAACACCCTCATGGTCCCGTTTACGAGAAATATCCAGAAAAGGGAACCCTGTAGCGATAGGAAGTAGACGCGTAGTTGCCTGTACTGAGGGTGGGACTAGCGAGTGACTTCAAATGGGCATGCAGTTATTTTGGGGGAGCAATAGAAATTTTTTAGAATTAGATGGTGGCATTGATTAGTTAGCTTTGTAAGTTTACTAAAAATCATTGGATTTTACACTTAAAGTGTGTGCATTTATGATGTGTAAATTATACCTCAGTAAAGCTGTTAAAAAATAATATGACAGAGTTTCAACCAAACCTCTCAGTCTTCTCCATACAGGTGAATGAGTTCAACTCACTGTGTAAGGGAAAGTGATTTTCAATTTGCTTCAGAAAGAAACTTCCAAATGTATGTTGAAAGCAAGAAACTTACATAAACAAAAAGATTCAAGGATGATGAAAAAAATGACGTGTATTAAGTCATTGGGAACAAAAATGAAGTCAGGAACACTTCCATCAGCCCTAGCGGAATTCCAGATGCAAAACACTGAACGTGACAAGGAAGGACACGTGTTCCTGCTAAAGTCACGACTCACAACGAAGTTATAATAATTATGAATATTCACTTTCCAAACAGTGAAACAGCCACCTTCAGAAAGCAGAAGCTACAAGAGATCCAAGGAGACTTACACAGAAGAGGAAGACGCTGAGACAGCAGCCCCGGTCCGGGCTGGATAGAGGGGTGGAGGCACGAGTTAGAATGCAGAAGACGTGAATGGCAGAGTCAGTGAGGCGGCGTTCTGGGTACAACGTGAGTTACACGCTCATGATCATCAACACATATGCACATCAAACACACACGAAATGTTAACAATAGTGGACCGCGGGTTGAAAACAATATTGAGTTCCATGGAGTAGGAATATTACAAAGAACACTTTCTGATCACAGTGCAATATGAGTAAAACATATTAACAAAACAAAAAGAGACCTTCCATCAAAAACATAAGGCCCTAGTAACGCTTGAATGGCAGGAGAATAGAAACCAACGTTACAGAATTCACAAAAAACGACAGTGCAAACACTTCATATCAAAATCTGTGGTTCATAGTTAAAACTGTGATCTGAGGAAAACATAAAGCCTTAAATACCTTTATAAAGAAAAGGATGACAATCAGTGATTAATTTTCCTTCTCAAAGAGCTACAAGAGGAACCACAAGCAATCCTAAGAACGAAACAGTAAAGATGAAAGCAGGAATCAGCAGACTCTCATAACACGGTGAGAAGATGATGTTTCAGTCTAAATGGGACTTTTTTCTGTTAATGCAGCATTGCTTTAATATTAGAGAATCCATCAATATAATACAATACGTAGTAACAGAACTAAAAGGGAAATACATGGTTTCCTCCTTGGATGCTGAAGAAGTCTCTTACAAAACGGAATAATTTGTCCTGGTAAGAATGCTCTAGAATATAGTAATCGACACCACTTTATTAACATGATAAAATGCATATGCTTTAGCCCTACAGTTTGCAACTTAATAAATCAGGAGCCATTTTCCAGAACAATCAGGAACCAGTTAAATGTACCCACAATCTCCACTACTGTTCAACCTGGACCACAGGGGAGGTGTTAATTGTGCCCTGAGACATCTGAAAAGATGTCTTGCAATAAATGCAAATTAAAACTACACTGAGATGACATTTCTTACTTAACTGATTGACAAAAATGCTAAAATAAATTCTCCACTCTGTCGGTGGGGTCGTGGAGAAACAGGCGTCATTGCTGGCGAGAGTGTAACCTGTTACACCCTTGTGGAAGGAGATTTAGCAATAGCTGAAAAAAAGTACATTTGTATTCTTCTTTTGGCCTAGAAATCTCAATTCTGGAAATTGACTGTGATGGTGCACTTCCCAAAATATAAAAATACACATTTACAAAGTCATGACTGCTACATTGTTTGTAATTACAAACTATTGGAAACACCGAAATGCTCCCAGCTAGGGGAGCAGGTAAGTAATCCCTACCTTATCCAAACCATGAAGTATTTACTCAGTAGCTTTAAAAAATGAGAAAGGTTTCTATAAGCTGGTATGGAGAGATATCCAGGTTATATTATTAAGTCAAAAACAAAAGCCAAATGCAGAAGAATGTGGTATGCTGTTGTTTGTGTAAGTAAGAGAAAGGGAAACAGGAAAATGTGTGTGCATTTGTTCCTTTGTGAAGCAGACAGACCACACCCACCACACAGAGGGTCCTCCGGAGACCACTGGGACCAGTGCCCACCTAAGCGGGTGGAACTGGGTGAAGGACCAGAGGGATGGGGGAGGGGTGACATACCCCCGGGTCAGTCTTACCGTGCAGACTTCTGCAACCATGCTAACATCTTACTGCTCCAGAGAGGAAGTCAGCAAAATCAGCAAGGATGGGTCCACCTGGAACGGAACACACACAGAAGTAAAGGGACTTGTTCTCCCAAATGAAGAACACCCCCTCAGTAAGGCAGCGGGAGGGGCACGCGGTGGGGACTGACCGGGGCGACTTCTGCCCACGGCATTGGGACTCTCCATCCTTCAGGACAAAAGGCTCCCACCGCATTTGAACTCCTCTTAGTGGGGTTATTTCTTGTAGAGCCATGGGTTAGCAATTCTAAAACTATTTTTTAAAAAAATTCTAGCGATACATGTCAGTAGAGGCACTGTGGCTCCTGGAGCAGGAGGAGGGATCCTGCGAATAAGGAAAGAGAGGAGGTGGGAGGAAGCCAGTGTTGTGGGGCTGAGTCTAGGGAGGTCTGGGTGAGCGCAGACAGGTCTGTTTTGGGCAGCGAGGCTGTCCTTTGCCCCGTGGGATGTGCAGCTGCTGCAGCCCACGCACCTGGGCTGGGTGGCAGGAGGAGGTGGACCCCATCCTGATGGTAGCTGAGCAGGGCGAAGGCCCCTCTGTCCGTGGTCTGGGTCACACTGATGGCAGCTGTGTGTACTTGTAGGGACGCAGGCTCCCAGGGTTCCAACCCTGACTCCGCCCTTACTACTGCTGAGAAGTCGGCGTCTCCACCCCTCCGTTCCCCTGTGTTCTGGGCGTCCGCCTGACGCACGTGTGAGCTGCGGGAGACAGCGTGGCGCCTGGCCCAGTGCGCAGCTGTCCTCAGCGAGCTCTCAGCGTTCCTGCTTTCCCTTGTCCTTTTTTTTTCTAATGAAAACCAGTGTTTTTAATTCTTTATGGACAAGGACGAGTGTTTGGGTTGCTGAGTGGGAAACCAGCTCTGGGATGGTTAGAAACGTTTGTTTGCTTTCTCTTTCCGAACTGCTGCCTCTGGGACCCTAATGGGTCCCTCTCAGGATGCTAGGAGATCTCAGCAGAGACGTTTGCAGGAGTCTGAAGTCATGTCTCAGCGTGATGGTGCCTTTGAAGGGCAAGACTCTATTTTGCTGGAGGACATCAATCTCTCAGAAGGCTGAGTGAGAAGGTAAATTTGAGACCCAGACCTGGCAGCTGACAAGCAAATTGTGTGTTTGTGCTGCGGCACTTAGAGGGCAGACTGAGGTTAGAGTGGGCAGCGGTGGAGGTGGGGCTGGTGGGGGTGGGCGGCGGGCTTGGTTTTTGTAGCTCAGTGAAACATGAGGGACAGCCAACAGCCGACAGCATGGGGCTGCTGTTTTGGGGTGCTCTGAGCACCCTCGGCCCCACCACACCTCTGCACACCCTGCCTTGTGGTCTGAGACGTGGAAACACACCCTGCCCACCCAGCCTTTCCCTCTTGAGAAGCACCAGGGCAGGTCCTTATGGATTAAAACAGCAATCAAGAAATGATCAGAGTGTGTGGACTTTTTAGTGATGGCCTCTCTGACCAGGGTGAGGTGACACCTCACTGCAGTTTTGATTTGCGTCTCTCTCATAACTAGCACGCTGAGTGCCTTTTCTGTGCCTGTTGGCCACCTGTGTGTCTTCACCGGGAAAACGTCTGTTCAGGTCTTCTGCCCAGTTTTTGATTGGGTTGCTGGGCTGGTCTTTTTGTTATTGAGTTGTGTGAACTGTTCGTATATTCTGGAAATTAAGCCCTTGTTGGTTGCATTGTTTGTATATATCTTCTCCCATTCAGTAGGTTGTCTTTTTGTTTTGTTTATGGTTTCCTTTGCTGTGCAAAAGCTTGGTGGAATGTAATTTGGTGCAACCACTATGGAAAACAGTATGGAGTTTCCTTAAAAGACTGAAAATAGATTTATGATATGATCCAGCAAACCCACTCCTGGGCATATATCTGGAGAAGACTTCAGTTCGAAAAGATAACATGCACCCTAGTGTTCATAGCAGCACTATGTACAGTAGCCAAGACACGGAAGCACCTGAATGTCCATCGACAGAGGACTGGATAAAGAAGATGTGGTTTATTGCAACAATATGGATGGACCTCGAGATGATCATACTAGGTGAAGTAAGTCAGACAGAGAAAGACAAATATCATATGATATGACTTATATGTGGAATCTTAACAAATGACACAAATAAACTTACTTATAAAACAGAAATAGACAGACAGAAAACTAACTGGTTACTGGGAGAAAGGGTGGGGTGGAGGGACACATTAGGAGTTTGGGATTAGCAGATACACACTACTAAACATAAAATAGATAAACAGCAAGCTCCTACTGTATAGCACAGGGAACTGTATTCAATATCTTATAACAACCTATGTCGACTGAAATAAATACACAGCCTATAAGTTGAGAGTTGTGTTTTATTTGGCAGGAGGACTTGAGTCGGGATGACGGCCTCTCAGATGGCTCTGAGGGGCTGCTCCAAAGAGGTGTGGAGGGGCTGGGATATACAGGAGCTTTACAACAAAGACCAGGGAGTTGGAACAATAAAGATTACTTGTTGTCTAAAGAAAAACAGGCACTTCAAATTAAAGAATTTAGTGCTTTTCTATGTATGGGAGGAAGCAAACATTTGAGCTTGTTGAAGTCATTCCTTTGACAAGCACCTAGCTGTCTAGGGCCAGTGTCCTGTCCTTCCTTGTTCTGAGTCCCCTCAGAGGGCACCACTGTGAGTGGCTGCAGGCTGGTCTTCACTGGGGGGTGGCGGCAGCCGCCGATGCCTTGATGGCTTCAGCATTCTTTGTTTACTGATACGGTTTGCAGTATTTTTCATTCACACCTACAATGGAAAATAATCTGAAAAAGAATATGTACATATGTGTCTAACTGAGTCAGTACACTGTACACCAGAAACACCCAACGTTGTAAATCAACTACACTTCCATTAAAAAAAAGAAATGATCAGAATTTGGGAAGAGTATCTTCCACAGCCGCACCACGCGGCACAAGCGTGTACACGTTTCCAGATATTTCGGTCCTTTTCTCTCTATATGGAGCCGTTTTATTTTTCTTACATAAGAATAACTAAATTAGGCCTAGGATTTAAATTTCTGTTCTAATCTCGTAGCATCTCATCATAAGCATTTTACATGCTGTTGCAGAGTGTACGAGGCCATTATTTAAAAAGTAACATTTGTGATTTTCACAGGCATGGTTTTAAAAGCCTGGGTGAGGTGTAGCTGATACGGGATGATCCAACACACCTAAAGCGTGTGCTCTGCTGTCTTGGCACGTGTACGCGCTCGTGACATTGGCACTCCCGCCAAGAAAAATGACGTCGCCCCCGAAAGCTTGCTCGTGCCCTGTGGTGACCGCGCCCTCCTGCCTCCAAAGCCTCCTCTTGCTTCTAGGCACCCCCTTACCTGCTTTCTGTCACCGTATCATGGTCCGAATCTTCTAGTTTCACAGAAATGGAGCTGTAGGGCACGTGTTCTTTCCTGTCGAGTGTCCTTCAGCCGAGTGACTGTGCCCGGGTGCGTGCACGCGGTTGCGCGCTATTGCCGAGCGGCAGTCCCGGGCGCGGGCGTGTCCGTTAGCCTGTCCGCTCACCTGCCCGGGGGTGTTTGGGTTGTTTCCACTTTCTGGCTGTTGTAAATAAAACTGCTCTGCAAATTCATGCACACTAGTCTTTGCACGGATGTGAGCTTTCATTGCCTCGGAAAAACCCCTGTGAGTGGAACGGCTGGGTCCTAGGTAGGGGTAAGTTTGACCTTTAACCTTTGAGGAAATTGCCAAGCTGTTTTCCAAAGTGGTTGTAACATCTCATGTGCCCCCACCAGCTGTGTGAGCGTTCCCGCTTCTGCACCGCCTCTCTGAGGTCAGTCTCACTAGTTTTAGCCTTTCTAATCGGTGGGAGGGGTGTCTCACTGTGGTTCACTCTCACTGTGCTTCCCCAGTAACTCACGTCGCGGAACCTCTCTTCGTGTGCTAATTTGCCACCTGTGTTTCTTTGTCGGTGGAGCGTCTGTGTGTCTTCTGCCCATCATCATCATCATCATCATCATCATCATCATTTTACTGTTTTTGATTGTTGAGTTTTGAGAGTCCTTTATATATTCTGGATATGGGTCCTTTTTTCAGACGTGTACTTCAGTATTTCCTCCAAGCTGCGCTTTGCCTTTTCATTTTCTTAGCAGTGTCTTTTGAATAGCAGAAGTGTTAAATTTTGATGCGGCCCCATTTATTGATTTATTATTTCATGGGTTGTGCTTAGAATGTCATATCTAAGAATCTTTGCCTCACTCAAGGTCTCACAGATTTTGTCTCGTTTCTCTTGAAGTGTTACAATTTTGGCTTTTATATCTACTTCTTTTATACAATTTGAATTGCCTTTTGTATATAGCAAGAGGTGCGGATTGACATTCTTTTTGCATGTCTGTGTGTATGTGTCTGTGTGTCTGTGTGTGCCACTATCCAGTTGTTCCGGGACCATTTTTGAGAAGAAGACCCTTTCTCTACTTAATTGCCTTTGTATCTGTGTCAAAACTCAGTCGTGTTGTCCATGTACGTGTGACTCTGTTTCTGGAGAGTCTTTTGTTGACTCTGCACCGACGCTGCTACCACACTGTTCCCATCACACTAACTACAATGGCTTGAACTCAGCTAGCGAGAACCTTCCTGTTTTGTTCCTTCTTTCTGAAGTTGTCTTGGGTATTCTAGGCTCTTTCCATTTCCATAAGAATTTTTAAGTTGGTTTGCCAGTTTCTACAAATAAGCCCACTGGGATTTGGGTTTGGATTCTGTTGAGTCTGTAGATCAGTTTGGGGGAGAACTGACCTCCACTAAGCTTTCCAACCTGTGTAACAAGGCAAATCTCTTCATTATTTAGACATGTAAAAACTTCTCTTGAAACTGTTTTTTAGTTTTTAATATACCTCTCTTAGGACTTTCTTTCACATTTACTTCTTTATATTTTGATACTTTGATTTTTTTATAAATGTGTTACTTTAGATTTCAATTTTCCATTCTATTGGCTAGCATACAGAAACACATTTGACCTTTTATAGTGGTTTTATATCCTGCAACCTCGCTAGATTTTTATGTCTTTTTGATTAATTGACCCTTTTATCATTATGAAATGACCATCTTTATCTCTTGAAATTACCGTATAGAGTATTAGTGTGCCCACGCCAATCACCCTAGCTGAAATTTACGTGGCATCTACGTATCTCATCCTTTTACTTTTAATTTACGTGTGTTTATATTTGAAGTGTGCTTCCTGTCCTCATCTTAGGGTTGGGTCTTCCTTTTCTGCTGCAGTCTGTTAAAACCCGCGTTCACGGGAGATGTGCGGACGACGTGTATTTAGTGACGCATTTACCGTGGTAACGGAGGCGGCTGGATCCGAGCCCGCCGCTGTGCGGTGCCGGGTCTCTGTTGGCACCGTCTCCTCTTGGTTCTCGTTCTCCTCTTTGCCTGGACTGCGGTGCTGCTTTTTGTTCCCAGGTCCATTTGCGTCCTTTGTTGCTGTTCAGCTGTGACGTCCTGTGTTGTGTTGTGGCTGCTTTAGGGTGTATAGTGCGTGTGGTTAGTTTGTGACGTTCCACCCTTGCGTGGCGCTGCAGCCCGTCACGGAGCGTCACGGCCTCACGGGGACACCCTCCCGTCGCCTCCGTCCTGCCTTTGGCTGCGCTGTGTGTGACACACTAACGTGTATGCATGTCGGGAAGCATGTCCTCGGCACACAGCTCTTGATAAGAAAGCTGGTGATCTCTAACGAGATGAGATTCTGGGTCGTTTGCGTCTCGTGGGCCCTCCGCGCCTTTCCGGGGCCCGCGCGCCCTCTGCCGGCGGGAGGCCCGCTGCCGGAGGCGGCTCCGCGCTCCCCGCGCTCCCCGCGCTCTCGCGGAAGCCTGTGCCTCGGCCCGTGGGCTCGTGTCTGCTGCCCCCGCGCGGGCGGGCGGCTCCACCCCCTCGCGCTCGCGCTCCTCTCGGGCGCTCCGCCGGCTGCTGGGCGGGCGCGCGCTCCGCCGCCGGGTCTGAGCAGCTCGGTGCTCACGCGTCTTGGTGTCGCCTTCTCCGTGGTCCTTTTGAGGGTGGTTTGGTGAGCTCCTTGGATTTGTAAGGTTGTCGTTTTCATCAAATGCGGAGAAACTTCAGCCACTGTTTCTTCAGGCGTTTTGCTGCCCCCCCCCCCCCCCGTCGCCCCCCGTCTGCGCGGGGCGGCAGTGACCCGAGTCCCAGGCTGCTTTGGGCTGTTCCACAGCCCGCTGCTGCTCTGTGGCTCTTGTGTTTCTAAACCAGTATCATGTCTAACAGTTACATAGTATTTCACCTCATGTATGTTTCCTAATGTGGGCAACTGTTTGCTTTTAGTCATACATACAGTTGGTTTTTGCATTTTATTTTTTTCTACTATAGATATAGTTGAGAAGTGTATTTTGGGAAAAATACGTTCCAGTTTTCCAAAAGTGGAAATCATGAGATAATTGGTTTTAAACCTCCCTTTACAGACTACTAGATTGTTTTTGAAAGGTTTGCTTCTTTACCCTTCTGTGCAATACATGAGAATGTGCATCTCTTGTAACTATTGGTAGCATTAGGGGACTTAAAAGTTACATTATTCCAAAATAATTTTCCCATGGGAGTGTATTTATATGTATGTGTGTGTGTCCTTGTGTATGAATGCATGTACGTGTTATCATTATGAATAATCCTTTGCTTATTTTCACGTAAAAATTCTTTTTGAGCTTAACAAATGTAATGAAATGTTTTACTGCTGGCATTTTACTGCCTGCTGCTTTGCCCCAGATTTACTGATTTTGACTCGCATTGTTTATCACTTGCACCACCATTTAAATGGTGCCTGGGTAACACTGTTATAGGATGTGAAACCTTAATATTTTTGATAAAATATTAGCATGCATTAAATGGACAAATCCACTTATAAAGGCTACAATACACAGAAGCAATTACATAATTCTCATGCAACTGAAAAATAATGGACCACTTCCGTTTATCATCTCAGGCAGCACTGTCACATGGCACCAAGCTTAAATGCAGTTTACAGTTTTTAAATTATGCTGTTTTGACCCCAAAAATGGAACTTATAAACGACATCAAATTTAGGTAGAATGTGAGATTTTATGAGTTTTACTACATTATTTAGAATTATAATTAAAATTTATATAAATGAAACAGTGCTGTTATGTAAATTTTGTTTCTCTCTCAATATTTCATTCTCTGATTTCTCCTTCATGCTTTATTTCAATGACTAGAGCGTGTGGATCCACACTGAGTAGCTAGGACACACCCTCATTTAGTTTCCAGTTTTACTGGGAGTGCTCGTGGTTTTAAGCTATTGGGAAAGGATGTTTGCTGTGTTTGCTAGACCCATATAATTCATATGACTTCGTCTACTGACTTGGTATGTTTTTAAATAGATTTTCTAATATTAAAATGTCATGTACTCCTGGCTAAAGCCTACTTGGTTTTGCAAGGTTATTTGGTTAATATCCAGTTGAGGTTTTTTTTTCTTTTTTGCTAATGCTTTTTAATGATTTTTACTTTTGCTTTTAAAGCGTGCCTTCCCTCTCTCCCTGTTAGTGTTTGGTGTTAGGCTTGTGTTGGCCTCCTGCAGTGAGTCCAGCTGCTTCCCAGAGTTTTCTGTGCTGTGCTTTAGGGCCTACACTTTTAAAACAATCATCACTCTGAAAGTTTATCACCAGCGAGAGAGACATTAGAACTTTTTGTTCTTTTTCTTAGTTGTTGGCTTATTGGTCTGATACGGTTTTCATCCTTTTGCTGCGATGTGGTTGAGTGATTTCTAGCTGGTCTTGACCTCACCGGGGGGCCAGGCGTAGCCCTGGCTTCGGCTCAGCATGAGACTTGCCTTGGCCGGTGGAATGGCAGGGACATCACAGGTGCCGGGTCTGTGCAGGGGCTTTAAATGTGCTTAGGACGTTTGAGTTGGCCGTGCACCTCTGCTGTCCCCATGAGAAGGAACGTTACCCAGAAATCACTGTTATCTCAACTTGGGTCCTGGGATGAGAAACTGAGAAGCTAAAAACTCAGCCCACACACAGCTTCAAGCCAGTCCCAGCTATACCTTATCAAGCTGAGCTGACTTGCAGATCCATGAGTAAGAAAGAAATTTTGGTGCTATAAGCCACTGAAATTCTGTGATTGTTCCTTATGCAGCATGAACACTGAAAGAGCTGATTAATACATATGTAAATATTGGTCATTGATAATTTCACTAAACACCAATTTTCCTTCCTTCCTTCCTTCTTCCCAAGGAAGCATTTAAAGCTATGAATTTAACTCTGAATAATATGGTCACATCACAATTGTTTTGATCTGTGACATTATTTCCTTATGTTCTAAATAATCTGTTATGGTATCTTACTTTCTTCTTTCCTTATTTTAATAGTTACTAAGTTATTTATTTCCCCCAAAGCTTATTTTTTGTGATACACATTTTATTATTAATTTCAAGCTTCCGTGTATTGTGGTCAGGTAAGATGACCTGTATGGTTTTGCTTGTTAGTTTAGTGACATTGTCTTTTGGACCTGAGTATGATTCATTTTCATAAGTATCACATGGATTCTTAGAAATAATTGTGAATAGATTTTGCTGTTCAAGTCTTCTACAGACTGTTTTTCTACTTACTCTGTCTTGGAATGAGGGTGATGTTTTAAAGTCTCCTGGTTCAATTGTGCTTTTCAATTTCATCTGTACTTACAGCATGATTGGCTTTTGAATTTCCGTAATGTTTTCAGTGCCACAAGGTTGTCATGTTGTATTTAACGTTTATCCACATAGAATATCTTATTCATGTAATTAGAAGCTATCTGACTTTGATTTTTCTTTGTTAATATAATGTCATTTCTGCATTATTTTTCCCATTTGTGCAATAGATCTCTACCCATCCTTTTATTTGGAACATCCTGTTCATTTGTTCTAGGTATGTTGCTTGGACTTAAAAAATGTACCCTTTAAATAATGCAACAATTTGTAATCATTAATTTCTACTTGATAATGTTTTTGTCATTTTTACTTCATGAATTCTACATATGTTTATTGCTCTTTTTTCTTGGTTTCTCTTTTGATACAAAGAATGTCACTGTTAGCCTTTAGCTCCTCAAATGATTTGTGAAGCTTAAATTTTACTAATTTTTATATTTTGTTTAGTATGAGTCTGTAATATAATTTCTTAATATAGTTTTTTCACAGGCACTAATAGAATTTATCATTCCTTATATGCAAAGCAAAACTTTTGCTTTGCCTGATTTACTTGCCAATTTTCATTAATATAAGATTGTAATACTTTGTCACATACTGTTGCCTACTTAGGGAAGCTTTTCGCATGTACTTTCATAAAACTACTTAGTCTCTGTGTTGAGCGTCAGAACGACTTAGTTTCAGTGCTTACCCTTGTCCTCTAATGTCTCCATTTTAATGTCCCTGATTTCGGTTGATCTCCTGATACTGAATACGTGAGGGTAAGGTTTTCACCGCAGCACAGGGGCAGGACCTTGTGCCTCGCGGAGCGTCGGAGCATCGTGGGCAGGTCCTGTGCGGGTGGCCGGTGCCGCCTGCCTCCCCAGGACGTCGGGGAGCGACGGCAGGGAGCCGGCGCCTTCCTGGCAGTATTTCTGCCCCGTGTCTCTCTTCTCTTTGGGAACCCCCGCTTTGTGAGTTTGGAGGTGCGCATTTTCCCCCTCCTCTTTCTCACCCCAGCCGGGAGTGCTTTACGTGCTCCCCTCCCGCACCGGCTCCTTCTGCACTGCTGAGGGTGCCCTTGGCCTCCTTCCACATGCAGGTTAATTTGCGGCCTTGTTTTCCTTGCGGTTTTTCTCACTCCTGCCTGTCCTCTCCTCTTTATTGCAGTATCCTCTTGACTCTTCCTGGAAACCGAGTCTGATGTTTTATGTACGAAACATTCTTCTATTGTTGTGAACACTGTTCCGCGGACTTTTTTTCCCCGTCTTGATCTCCCTCTTTCAGGCTGCAGAATTCCATCAGGAGCCGTGAAGTAAACTCTTTCCTGTGTGTCTTACAGAGAGAGACTGACTCAGGCTCAGATCTGGGAACTCCGGCCGGCGGTTGCAGCTCCCGCCCCCCTGCAGTTGGTTGCGCAGTGCGGATCCTGCGGATGCCGGCTGCCTGGTCGGCCCGCCCTCGGTCTTGGCTTTTCACCTGGGACGCATGGATGCTGAGAGGTCCAGGAAAGCCTTTCAGGGTTGTGAGATGGAGTCTAACCTGGAGGGCCCCTCGTCACCATGTTCTGGGCAGTGTGACTGTGGACACTTCGGTGTCCCTTGTCCATAGTGGCAGGGCAAGTGTATGGGATGGCCAAGGGGACTGTAAGTGGCGCTGAGAATACAGGAGAGGTGGGGGAGGGAGCCGTGGGCCAGTGGGTGGCAGGGGCCGTAGGTCCTGCCACGACGTATCCGGTGGCTCCATCATTAAAAGTCAGGAAATCAAGAAAGCTGGTGCTTTTCCTCAAGCAAAAGGATGGCAGACATGTCCAATTTGTGCGTGAAAAGAGGCGTGATTTTGTTACAAGATCAGCAGAGACAGTGTGCTCACGAGGCTTTTCTTACAGCCAAATAGTCTCATTTCTTAGTCAGAACGTGTCTCTTCCATCCATTTCTGGGTGCGATATTACTACCTCCCTTGAAGTTCTCGCACATTTGTCCTTTTAAAAAGTCTCACTTTTATGCAAAGTAAAGTAGGATGTGCACTTTGTTTTGAGAAGCCAGTCCCCTGAGGTGCAAAGCCAGCCCTTGGGAGAGAGGCAGGCAGCGGCCCCTGGATGGTTATGTTCCAGTGCAGACAGAACTCGTTTTCTTGCAGAAAGGGGGAACTGGAGTGTTCAGTTTCTACCCCAGGTCTCCGCAGCGGTGCCCCGAGGTGACTGCGCGTTAGGCGGGGCCCCGCTGTCCCTCGTAAGGGCTAGAGGACTATCTCAGTTAAGGGCGCTTGCCTTTCGCGCCTTCTGTATGTTGAAATAAACTCTAGTTTCTCTTTGTGCCTTCCTGGCCTTTGACATCAGAGCCCACGGGGGAGAGCCCTGAACTGCTGTAGGGTATTTGAGATGTCAGCTTTGGAGGTTATTGCGATACAGTGTAGGGAAAACGCTGCACTATGTGAAACGTTTTGTCAAGGCTAGCCTTAAATGATTACCAGGGTCAGATGGGCTGCCACTTAAATTAATTAAAGCTGCGGGATCAAGGTGAGATGTGATAAGTGACTGGCCTCTCACCTTTGCGGCTCTGCATAGGTGCGGAGAGATGCCAGTTAGATCCAGCTTCAGTGAGCGGGATTTGTGTCTGTTAAAATTAAGATTGTCTAGGACCGGACAAAACATCTGTTAAATTGTGATTAGCCAAATCTCCCAAATTTCTTTTGGATTGGTGCTAAACGGACACATTTGCTGAATAATGAACAAGACAGATGCTCCAACTACATGATCACATTTGCGAACACAGTTTATGTAAAGTCAGAATGTCATTAGATAAAATGAAGACAGAGTGACACGTAGCCCCATTTTTCACCTTCCTAAGCAGCAGAGAGTGTAACGTGGGTCACCAGGGAGTGTGTTCTGTTTTCTCACCCGACTACAGTATTTTCATTGCTAATTGCATTTTTGACTACAGTCTCCCGATAGCCACAGATCTGACCTGTAATGTGAAATAAATGCACAGAAACAATTCAAGTCTCCATAACATTTAAACTGGTAGAGTCAACGGCCAAGTCCCGTGCAATGGGCGTCGAGAGACCCTGGCAGGGAAACTTTTCTCCGGTGAAGACAGCCAGATGGCCAACAGGCACATGAAAAGATGCTCAATACCACCAATTATCACAGAAATGCAAACCATAACTACAGTGGGGTGTCACCTCACACCGGCCAGAAAGGCCGTCATTACAGAGCCCGCAGATGACACATGCTGGAGAGGGTGTGGCGCAAAGGGAGCCCTCCTGCACTGCTAGTGGGAGTGCAGTCTGGTGCAGCCACTATGGAGGACAGTATGGAGGTTCCTTAAAAAACTGAAAATAGCCTTACCCTCTGATCCAGCAGTCCCACTCCTGGGCGTGTATCTGGAGGAAGGTTCCCAGCAGCACTATGTACAGTAGCCAAGGCATGGAAGCAACCCAAAGGGCTGCTGACAGAGGACTGGATAAAGAAGATGTGGTGTGTTTATACAATGGAATACTACTTAGTCATAAAAAAGAACGAAACAATGCCATTTGCAGCAACATGGATGGACCTGGAGATGATCATACTAAGTGAAGTAAGCCAGAAAGAGAAAAAAAAAATCATATGATATCACTTATATGTGGAATCTAAAAAATGACACAAATGAACTTATTTACAAAACAGAAACAGACTGACAGACTTAGAAAACAAACTTGTGGTTACCAGGGGGGATTGAGGGGGTGGAGGGCTAAATTGGAAGTTCTGGATTTGTGGATGCTAACTACTGTATGTAAAATAGATAAACAGCAAGGACTTGTTGCACAGCACAGGGAACTATGTTCAGTGGCTTGTAATAGCCTATAATGGAAGCGAATATGAAAAGGAATATATGTACATATGACTGAAGCACTATGCTGTACACCAGAAATTGACACAACATTGTAAATCGACTGTACCTCAATTAAAAAAAATAAATAGGTAAATAGATAAACAGATATTTATTTATTTATTTATTTATTTATTTATTTATTTAGACAGATAGATAGATAGATAGATAGATAGATAGATAGATAGATAGATGAATGAAAAAAAGAGAGACCCTGGCAGCTCAGGTCGCCAGCATTTTGACTCAGCCACAGATGTGTGGTGGGCCTGTGTGCAGATCAGCGCCGGGGCCTCCGCCACGTGATGCTCTCCATGGAACTCAGGAAGGAGCTTTTGAAAGAGGTGGAGGGATTTGATGCCATGGGGTCTCCACGCCGCTGTGTTTCCACGCCGCCATCTGCGGGCATGGGGTGGGCTTCTGGCCCGGCTCTGGCAGGAGAGAGCCCTGGGGCCACTCTTGGTCTTGGGAGCCTTCCGCCTCTGAAGTGGCCCTGATGACAGATCACCTCCTGGACGCAGGATTGCTTGGCAGGCATTTCACTTGTTTTCTCTCCTCGCCTGGTCTCTGGAACTTTCCCTGGAGGCCCAGCGAAGGCATCTGAAAAGAGTGATCTATGGCAGGCAGGGACACGGGCGTGGTTGCTGGCGGGCCACAGGCTGGTTCAGGAGGGGAAGCTGCCGCTTTCCACCCGCACAAACTCTAACCAGCTGGACTGCCTCCCCCTAGTGCACTGGTGTCCACAGGATACATCGCCCATCGCCAGCCTCGTGCAGAAGGCGGTATGCGGACCGATGGGACGCTCCTGATCACACTCCACCTGCTGGAGGAGGAGGGGGAGGCAGGAACGACGGGCAGCGAGCCACGTGCGAGTCTGCAAATCCTCCATCAGAATGCAGCGCGCCTGTGGTTGTCCGTGGGCCCATGGAGTAGGGTACCAAACGTCCGTGTGGTTTTATGGGAAGATTGTGGCCAATATAATTACAGGTTAAATTTAGGAGAAGTCACTGGTCTTGTGCTTCAGTGAATGATTTTTAAAAATTGTTGTCTCATGATTATAAAAGTAATATAAGCTTGCTGTGGGAAGAGCATAAAATTTAATTTTTTAAACAGCATAAAAGGTAGCGTGAACACCCTCCCCTGCACCTGGCACTCTGCCCCTAGAGAAAAGCACTGCTGGTATTTATCTTTATTCTTTAAAATAAATACAGCCCACGTTACGGTAACAGAGGCCTCTGTTTGGGTCAAAGGGGGCTGGGGAGGGAATCAGGAAGGCTTCCTGGAAGAAGTGCCCTCTGGAGTTGGTCTTCAGGGCGGTCTGCAGCCTTCTCTAGAGAACTCAGGACCGTGGCTTTTCCTTCCCTCTGACATATCAGAATTAGATTCTGGCTCAAGTTTGTTTTTTAAAACGTCATTTATTTTAAAACTATTTCGGGGATGTGTCTTAATGAAAGACATTTGACAATTTTTCAGAAGATGAGAATTAAAATAAGCTCATTTTGAGTGAACCGATTCTGGGTTCATGTGGTATTTCCATGAAGAGCTTAGATTCGGCCCTGGCTTCACTCGGTGGCCTCAGAGCTTCAGTGTTAAAGGGTTGAAGTTCTGGGCCGCCTTTGGAGGTAATTAGATGGAGAGAAATTACCCAGGCAGTTTTGGGGTTGGCCAGATTTTTGACTATATGTTAAACAGTGATAAGCAACTTTATCTTAATCACCTCTGCAGCAAGTTGACAGGTGATTAATATTATGAACATAACATTTTGCTTTAAGAAGGATTGTGGCGATGAGAGCTGAGGAACCCAAGTCAGGCAGGAGGGGGCCGACGTGAACTGCTTGGTTGGAGTTTCCTTTTAGGTACTGTTGCCACTCCCTTCTCTTCAGGTTTTATTCTTTACTTACCTTTGATCCCAGAGGGTCCCTGGCATCTGGACTGTAGCCCCGCAGCCCCCTCCCCTTCCGTTGCTCCCACCCCAGCCAGAATTGGAGCCTTGACTGTCCTTTTCCTGAAATCCCCCAGAGAGCTATTCCTTCAGTGGCACCTACAGAGATTAAATTCTGTTTGTCTGCTCTGTCCATTGAGTGTCGCACCAGGAGTGGCTCTTCCCTTACAGCCAGTAAACCTCTGGGGAGGGTGGGGCCCCCAGCACGGAGTGAGGACTAAACACAGTTATGGAAGAGGGCGTGAACTCAGGGCACTGCGGAGCACGCGTGCGGCTCTGGCACCTGTTTTACTGCCTCCTGACAGAGGAGGGATGGACGGTTCGAGCCGCCATGGGTTAGGACCACCTCTGCCCCAGCGCTGGCCCTCCTTTCCCTGTGGGTCCCCCTCCCCTGGGCCCCTGCGGTTCGGGGCAGCCGTGTTCATCCCTGGAGCAGGACTCACACATTAACTGAGAATGATCGGTTTCTTCGTCTGCAGGTGCTTGGAGTTCAGTCTTACGCAGGGAATTAATTCACTGTATTTCCGTAGGTCTGGTTGCCGGCTGGACCGATCTCCACCAAGCACCCAGTGCTTCTGTGGAAACCCTAACCGGCCTGCTCCCTTTTTGCACAGGACCCTCTGGTGCAGTGACAACCTCATGCGTGCTCCCCGTGTCCTTTCCCCGTCCCCCGTCCCCGTGGCCCCTATCCTGTTCAGGCACGTTCATGGTGTGTTGTCTGCCGCCCCCCCAAACGTGAACTTCATGACCACGGGGGCTTGGTCTGGGCTGCTCTGGGGCCTCCAGAACCTTCCCTGACACAGAGCAGTCACCCCATAAAAATGGTAAAATGTTATTTTATAAGACAGAGCCCAGGGCTTCTGTTCTGCTGCCCGGTCCCCTGGACCCTTTCCAGACCGTGTGGGAGGACAGCAGCCTGGAGTCCCTGGAGAGGGGCAGTTTCTAACTGGCCACACTGGGGAGAGGCCTCCCCCCTCGGAGCATCAGCCTCGGTCCCTGATGGCCCAGGGGACAAGCGTCTGTTAACTATTGGGTGCCACCTGTCCTCTTCCCGCCGCCCCACATCCCGAGGCCACTGCTCAGGGACTCCGTCCACACCCCACACCCATGAGGGCCCCACGGAGAAGGAGGAAACGGTGGGACACTGAGTCCCTGCCTTGTGCTGTCTGAACAAGGGGCCATCTGAAGTCCCCTCTCCCCCACGGAGATGCACGTCAGAGTCGCATGGAGATGAGAGCTGATCTGCTGCAGGTTACGAGGGTCGTGTGATGTGGCTCCACTTGTGTAAAACCAAGGACACTTTGTGATGTTCTCAGTCTTCCTCCCCTCGGTTTGCTTGTTCTGTCTGCTTTCTCCATCCCTGGCCCCTTCCACGGGCAGCCCTGCGGGTACCTCTGGGTCGGGTTCTCCTGTTGGGTGCTTGACGCTGGATCCTTTGAGAACAGCGCCCTCTGGGACTGTGCGAGGAAATGGTGCTGGCTCCGGTCTGTGCTGAGAGCAGTGGGGGTGGGGAGGAGATCTGCTCACACCGGTCGCTGGAGCGACACTGACCACCTGTGGAGCCCACCCTGTGCCCTGGAGCTGCGGGGACAGGGCGCGTGGCCCCCCGGCGACCTGGAGCTGGGGCAGCTGCCCCATGTGGGGGGTCGATGGAGAGGCGAGGTGGTTTAGGGAAGACGCGTCCCTCTGTGGTCTTCAGACGTACAGGCAGGCTCTCCAGCTATTTTAACATCCCTTCATTTCCCGGGCTGTGTCCTTGTCATTTCGTCACGGCTCTGCAGTGGCCCGGGCGGGCCATGTCATGGTCTGCGTGCTCCGATTGCCCCGCAGGTGTGGGCAGGTTACCTGTACATGTGTCCCTGGCGGAGCAACAGGTGACACGGCCTCGCCCTCCACCTTCCTGTACCTTCAAGTGCTCTTCAGTTTAGGGAAAAACAAGCCAGAACGCCCTGCCGTCTTGCACCAGCAGCCGGGCAGGTTGGCTCCTGGGGTCTGGGGCTCAGGCTCCACAGACGTTTGGTGTAGAAAGTCTGGATGGGTCAGCACCCACCTTTGCCCCAACTCTGGGCTGACCTGGAGCTGAGTGGGCTGCCTGTTAATTCGTGATACGCAATATTTGTATGCAAATCGAATTCCTCAACTGCCAGCTTTTATTTGCCAATCTGGGAAGCCTTTATTTGTTTCTGTTAAAAAACCAAATCCCTAAAACTCTAAGTTGTTAGTATTTTGAAATTTCAATTCTCCGCTGCAATTGTATCTCTATTTGCAGACCTGTTGGCACGCAGCAGGGGCTGGTGGTAAACAGCAGTGCCTTGTGAAGTGAGGAGAGCTGTTTGAACCTCCAGTGAGAGCTGTTTCCAGAGGCGAGCCGAGGAGGGCCGGGCACCGCGCCGAGGTCCGTGGGACCTGATAGTGGCTGTCAGGCAACAGCCGGAGCTGTGACCGCGGTCTGTGCCAGGTCCTGGTGCTCTGAGGCCGCCCGGGCGTCCCGGACAGACCCGCCCTCGCGCAGCCCGCCTCCGTGAGCCCTAAAGGGTAGTGCTTGTGACTCGGCGCCAGGACTCGTCAACGACTTGCTGGATCTTTAGAGCCGTGACATTTGCACTGTTGTGTCCTAGGAAGCACAGAAGTGTGTTGAGCTGCCGGGAAGCTCGCGCTGCTGCAAGGAGCCTTAGTGCTGCCTTCGTTTACAGCGAACCGAGACTGAACGTCCTACGTCTTTGCTGGCTTAGCGTGCAGCCGACGGTGCTGCTCAACTGCTACCTATCTCCTCCCCTCAACGGCCATCTGTCACGCACTGTTCTGGGTGCTGAGTGATCAGGACGAGCCCGAAAGGGCCCTGGTGGACGGGGACACACGGGACTCCTGTCCATCAGCACGTGCTCTGCCCACATGGTGCTGGGGGTCTGCAGCGTAAGGGTGGGCAGGTGGCAGGTGCGGGACACAGAGGCTTCCCACCTGATAAGGTGATCTTGGAGCATGTATTTGAATAGAAGTTTGCAAAATGTCATGGCTGTACTTTAAGCCAAATGAATACACTTTATCTGAACAGCAAGGTGAAAGCTCTGAGAACACGCGGACATTTCCAGAAGGACTGAGCGTGTCTTTGGAGTGCCTGGCTTTCGTTCCTCCACCCCGATCCGGACATGCATGGGGCCCCAGGGGTCACACTCCGCTCATTGGGTAAATGGAGGTGAGGGGCTCCAAGTGGGAGCAGCACCAGCGATGCTGGGGGTGGGGCTGCCCCGAGGATGGTTCCGCAGTGGAGGACAGGGGTCCCACGGCTGGGTCAGCGCCTGCTGATGGACTGCCTGCCATGAGCAGGTGCAGGGTTCTCAGGGGCCGCCTCTCACTCCCTATGCCACTGACACCAGCGCTGCCCACCCGACTCATTCAGGGTCCTTGCTGAGCTGGAGGATCTGGGAGGTGGGAGGAGGCAGCAGGGGCCAGGAAGGAAGACCCTCGGGGCACTGCCTGGCTTGGGTCTCCCCCCTGTGAACGCAGGGCTGGGCCCTGGCGGGGACCGACGTTCTCTGGTGTCAGGGATGCGACCTGCCCACCGTCAGGCAGCTGCGGAGAACAGGAAAACGCCCGATCTTTGTAGTTTCTTCTAGAATTTAGGTTGATGGCTGGCAGAAGCGCAGGGCCTTGAGGGCGCACAGTCCCTCCCAGGACGGGGGAGACGGCGGCTGCGGCACCTCCACTGAGCCCTGCGTCCTGCCAGTCTGAGCGAGCGTGGGCGCGGGGGGCGCCCGGCGTGCTCCCCGAAGATGGAGCTTTCTCGTCAGGGGACGGAGCGATTCTGTGCCGCTGTTCCCTTTCTGAGTTTGTTTGTTTTGTTATTTGAAATTTTCTTTAGCAATTTGCCAGGACCAGTATATTTCTTTGTTTCTCTGTTGTTCCTCTGCGCATAGATTACACGTGTCAGTAGCATCTGCTGTGAATTTTAGTTACGATGCTCAGCTCCAGGGGAGCCTTGCAGGGCAGCCGGCGTAGTTAGCAGTCCAGACCCACGTTCGGGGCACAGATGGGGCAGCAAGCGTGTGAGGGGATGCGGGGCCGAGACAGAGGAAACGTAATCCCACAGTTCTCCTGTCCCCACTCCTTTTCTTTCAGAAACCTCCTTAGCAAGGGACCCATATGCATAAAATTACTTTCTGTCTTTTTGTTTTTTTGCCAATAATTGTCCTTTGGTTCTTTAAGGCAGCATCACCAACCCTCAGTAGCTTTTTAAGGAGCAGTTATGGGATCTATAGCTTGACTAAAATGGAAAGTGCAATTCTGTGTTCGGTTACTTCTCATTGCAAAAATCAGCTTACAGGATGTGCTGAACGCTGGGCTGCTGTTACTGCTTGGCTCAGGAGGGCTTTGCAGAATCCAGGGGCACCTCCCGCACGATTCCCTGACGCTTGTTCTGCTGCTTTCAGGGGTGGTTCTGTGTCGTTCAGCATGTAGTCCCTGTGGCCCCCGCTATGCTGGACACATCAGGCCAGGTCTGCGTGTGCCCAGGGCCTGCGAGGGGATGGCCCTCTGGTGGACCTGGGCCACCCCCTCTCCCGGCAAATGAGACTGTCTGCTCCTCCGTCCCAGGCAGCTGGCACCATGACTGCATTTTATTTCAGAAGCCAGACGACTCATCTGTGACCACGTGGTAATTATTTCACTGCCACTGAAAGTGGAAGGGGCACTGGCAGTTAGGGGCTTGAAGCACATCCCCTGGGACCCTCTGTCCCAGGCTGGATTCCTCGACTTCCGAGCGGGAGGCCTTGGGGTCGCCAGCAGATGTCCTTTGAGTGTGTCCTGGAGGGGCAGGAGCAGGGCCCCCTGGGGGCCATCCTGGGGGCCTTGGGCACCGTGTCTGCCTAGGGTACAGTGTGGCTGCCTCCTGGCCCTGCCTCCAGGGCTGCAGAAGGCATGGGTGTTTGCCCCTGGAGGCTGGGGCGAGCCTGAGTCACCGCTGGGACCCGGCCCAGAGCAGGTGTCAGAGACTCCGTCAGATTGCACGTGGCTTTCTGCTGTGCCCCTCTGAGCCGGGCCCACGGGCTGCTCACGCTGCTTTCAGTGAGATGGGACCAGGGCTGCGGACCTGGGGCTGGTGAGTTAGTCTAGGAAGGCGCTTGGTGGGGCTGACCCTCCGTGAGGGCCCCTTGGCCTGTGACTGCCCGTCAACGCGTCTGCCTAACAGGACGTCATCCTTAGGAAGATGATGCGGGAGGCCCTGTCGTTCCTGGACGGTGACCCTAGGCTTGGAGAGGTTAGTCACTTGCCTTCAGCGAGTGTCCAAGCTGGGATTGGAGTCGGGGCCCTGGTCTGTCAGGAGCCGGCCACCCTGCCCTTCTGGAGGTCTCCCCAGGACCCCGCTCCAGCCTCGGCCGCCTCTGCCCAGGCCCCTCTCACTGTGAACCCAGGGCTGTCCCTGCCCTCCAGCCTTGCCCAGTCTGCAGGGCCTGTGGGAGAAAGTTCTGGAGACCGAGGCAAGCCGTGGGTTTCCCTCCTTGACCTCCGTGCTCCCATCGTGCCGGGAGCCGCCCCGGCGGTGCTCTGTCAGGAAGACCCGAGTCCCTGCTCTCCGGGAGTGCCCCCTCTTCCCGGGCTGCTCGCTTCCTGGGCCACGGGCTTCTGTCCTCCAGACGCCCGGGTTGCCCCTGAGGCCGACCCTCCCTTCTGGGACGGCTGGGCACTGGAGGGAAGCTGGGTGACGGTCCCCTTGGAGCGAGGAGAGCACTTTGCCGCACAGAAGTGGTGTGACATCCCACTCCTCGGTGCTGCCTCTCACCACGCCCCGAAATGAGGCAGGAGGGATTTAGGTTTATGCCTGGGAAGCAGGGAAGCTTGGCAAAATTGCTCTTTGACACCAGCAGTGAAACAGCTGTTCTGTGGATGTGGGGGCAGCATCCCCTGGGAGGGGGCTTGTCTGTCCCGGGGGTGACATCCTCTGGTGGCTGCTTCAGAGCGGGGTGCCCCTGGGGCACTCTGTGCCGAGGTGGGGAGGCAGGGCTGTGCCCGCATCCCATCCAGGGCCCGTGTCGCCTGCACAGAGCTGCTTTGTGAGGGCAGGTGCTCAGGAGCACAGACGACGAGACGCTGGGCCAGAACTCCACCCTCACCCACATTTTAGGTGAACCAGTTTTTCTCAGTTCACACATCTATACAAAAATAAATGGGGAGAGAATCAGTCCTTGACCCCAGGCCCAGTCTGGCAGCGAGTGGTGGCAGCATCCAGGGATGAATGAGCCATTTGGAGAATCAGCCCCATCCATTTCGTTAAATGATGCGCTGCTCCTAAAAGTGTGTCTTGTGCTTAATGCATATCGCTCGAAATATAGATAACATTTATGTTGTTTTGATTAGCTGTGCACCAGTAATAACGCGGAGAAATTCAATCCAGAAGAAGATGATTTTTTAACACTTAGAGTCTTATGGTCACTGGAAATAAAAAGTGTGTATTTATTTCATATCAATATTCTTGTGCAGAGAAGTGTCACAGGATGACGAATGGCATAATTTCAAGCATCAGCATTGATCCCGTCGGGTAAAATTCTGTGGGAGAAGGGGCAGAGAAATACACGTTTAAGGGGAAGAAGACAGAAATGTGTAATATTTCTGGTTAAAGAACTCGTCTCTGAATTTTTAAAACGGGAGGTGGTACATAGGACCCCCTGCTGTTTAGACCCACGTGATATGTTTAACAACAACATCATAGCTTCGTTTCAAACTGTACTGTTTATGACATGGCAGCGTTTACTCCCTGTTCCACGATTTGAGCCTGTAATGAAGACCTTTCGCGATCAACCTGCAAATTCCAAGGGGTCAGTGAGCGGACGGGGAGGATGCCCTGTGGGCGCCACGTGCCGCGGCCGGGCTGGCGGGGCGCAGAGGCGCAGGATCTGGGTGCTGAGCCCAAGGCGTCCCTCCCACATCGCCAAACAGACTTGAGGGAATTACATTGCGATTTTTATTTTTAGTAGCATTTTTATTTTTGAATAATTTTAGATTTACAGAGAAGTGGCAAAGGTGTGCAGACATGTTCAGCATATTCGAGACCCGGTATCTCTTATTTCCAGCATCTGACACGAGGGGGTCCATTTGTTAGAATTAATGAACCAATGCTGATGTATCTTTATTAATCAAAGTCCATGTTTTATTTTATCTTCTTCGTTTTCACCTGGCGTCCCCTTTCTGTCCCAGGAGGTGGCCCAGACACACATTCCGCTCCGCCTCGGGGCTCCCCTGGCCCCCGGCTGTGGCGGTTTCTCAGTCCTGCTGTGACTCTGGTGACTTGACGAGGGGAGGGTGTGGGACAGTGTCCGGTGGCAGGCCCCCCTGCTGGGCCTTGGCCAGCGTCTCTCGTGGTGGGACTGGGTTGTGTGTCTTTAGCAGGAGGACCGCGGAGGAAGGGCCCTTCAGGTCACTCCCACAGGGTGCGAGCTCTCAGTGCGACTTGTCGCTGCTGGTGTGGACTTGACCCCCTGGGCGAGGGGGCGTCGCCCAGGGGTCTCCACTGCCAGGGGCCTCTCCCCCGTTCACGCCAGGCTCTTCGGGGGAGCCGCCCGCAAGGCCCGCACTTCGGGGGCTGTGCTCCCGCCTGCTGAGGGCGGGAGAGGGTTGATGGGACTGCAGACGTCAGCTTCTCAGATTTAAGTTGCTCTTGGCCCCTGAGCAGGGCTACGTGTGTGTGTGCGCGTGTGTGTGCTGTGTCATGTGTGGGTGTCTCCTGTGTGTTGTGCCATGTGTGCTGCATGTGTATGTGGTGCGTGTATGTTGTATGTATGTCATGTTGTGTGTGTATGTTGTGCTCTGTGTGCTGTGCCTTGGGTTTTTGTATTGTGTGTCATGCATGCTGTGTGTGGTGTGTTATGTGTATTTGCATGTGTTGTGTTGCATGTGCATGTTGTAGTGTGTGTGGTGTGTGTATTTGCATATTGTATCATAGTTGGCGTGTTGTATGTATACATGTAATGTATGTTTGTGGTTTCTGTGTGTGCTGTGTACATATGCATATGTGTATTTGTGTTATGTGTGTGTCGTGTGTGTATGTTGTGTTACATGTATTGTGTGGTGTGTGTGTGTGCTGTGGGGTGTGTATGTGTGTTTGTGTATAGTGTATGTGTCGTATGTGTATGCTGTGTGTGCATGTGTGTGTGTGTGTGTATGTTTTATGTTGTGTGTGTTGTGATGTGTGTTGTGTGCACGTGTGTGCCCACGGGAGTCAGTGAGAGGTGACGCGCTGATGGGCCTCGGGGCCCGGCCCCTAGGTGAGGCTCTGCCATGTGGGTCAGCGTTTCCTGCAGACTGCTCAGGCTGCACCTTCTCATGGGAAGATATGCACTGGGCAGAACTCGGACCACGGGGTGGGTGCCCTTTTTACAGAAAGACTGAGGAGGCGTTGACACGGGCAGGCCAGCCTCTTGTCCCCATCACGGCCCCCTCGTGGGAAGATGGCCTGATGGGGGCTCTCTCCCTGCCCACCTGCCCCAAGCCCACCACGCACGCTCTCCTGGGCTCTGTGCCCCGCAGGAAGCAGGGAGAAGCTGCTGGCCCCACTCGGGGAGCCCCAAGGGTGATGGGGGATCCACGTCTTCCTCTGGCCCCGAGCCCCCTGCACCTGCTGCACCGGGGAGCTGGGCACCTGGCTGGCCTGCTGCTGGCCTCTGGGCTGGGCCCGGGAGTGCCCACCTTCTCCCATGCTGTCCCCCGGTGCCCCTGCCTCAGACCTGTGCTCTCCTGAGACGCCTTGCTCCCGGGAGTGGCTTGCTCGGTCCCCTGTGTGCCTGCTCCCACCCTGATGTGTTGGTGAAGCCGTGGGCCCAGGACTTGCAGAAGGCCCACGGCCACCCCCCATTCCCTCTGCTGGCAGCGTGTCCAGCTGGAGGGGCTCTGGCTACTCCAGGTGACGCACTTGGACTTCACCTGCAGCGTCCGCTCATCCGCTGCGCTCGGGAGGGGCTGCCCTCGGGAGGCGTGGGGACGGTGCCCGCTGGGGGCCACATTCCTGGTGCAGGAGTTGGGCCCCGTCAGCACCTCCCAGGTCCGGGCTGTGGGGCTGGGCCTCCGCGCCCCTGTTCTGTGGCTGTGGCCTCAGTGGCTGTTGGCCTCGAGCCTGCCGGTGCCTGGGACCGAGCAGCTTCCAGAAAAAACCCTGTTTGAATGCCTGGCTCACCCTCGAGCTCAGTGGTCAGGGCGACGGCTGGGCCCCTCACCCAGAACCTGAGATGGGGCGTCGGGGGGGCCGGCGAGGAGCCCAGGCCGTCCTCAGGGCGCTTTCTCGGGCTTGTTGAAAATACTTAGCAACCTGCAAACAATGTGATTTAATAGAAGTTTATTTCTGACGTTGACTTTATGATAAATTCTTCTGGCTTGCCCTGCTTTGTGTTTTATCTGTGTTGTAGCCTCAGCGAAATAAAAATTAAAAATCCCGAAACCACGTGCCGGCGCACAGCTCCGCGAGAGGTCCGCGCCCGGGCCGCGTGCCGGTGCCGGCGTGGGGACGGCAGTGCCTTTTTCCGTCAAGGCTCCTCCGGAAACAGGCTGCTGCTTGTGAACAGCTGGAGCCGGCGCCTCAGCCCAGGAGCGTGCGTCTTAGTGTTTTGTGGTTATTAACCTCCCGTTACTAAGTTCTCAGCGCTGTTGTGCTACCAGTGCTGTGCTTTCTTGCTTGTGAACATTAAGCGTTGCTCTTATTGAGAACATATTTTTCTCTTTATGAGCGTCGAGGAATCTCACGTCTTAAGCAGGCGGGTGGGTGAGGGGAGAGGGGTGTGATTTGTCAGGTCTGCAGAGGTGGGAGCATCTGGAAGGTCGGTCAGCCCCAGGCTGTCTCTCATCCTCCCAGGTCCCCTGGATTCCTGTGGGAGGAAGAGGCGTCCTCGGGCACAGAGCAAAGGGCGGAGTGGCCGCAGGGCGTGATGGGCGGTGGCCCTGCTGCCCCGTGCCGTCCTGCTGGGGTGGGGTTTCTCCCCCCGACAGAGGGGCCAGGGCCTCGCTCTTCATCTCCTCCTGCGCCCCACGCATCTCAAAGGGGTTCAGTGACAAGGAACACACGTCCCCAGGCGTGGTCCTTTGCCAGCAGTGGAGAGCATCCCCTGTGTGACTCTCACGGCTAGGACTCCACGTGTGGCACGTGACCTGCTCCCGGGACGGGGGCACCACTTCCGGCTGCTCATCCAGAGGCTTTCACTCACATTGAGGCCTCTGGGAGACAGCGTTCCCTCTCGTGAAGGAAGAATGAACGTTTTGTTTTCTGTCTTGGTAGCAGAAGGTCTTTTGCACTTTCCCCCCACTTCCCACACAGACCGGTGCCTTCGCCAAGCCTCGTAGACAGGCGAGAGCGAAGAGCTTCAGAGCAAGTGTGAGCGGCGTGCACCTGTGAGGAGGGGGGCCCCGTGGGGACCGGTGCGATTCAGAACTGGCCCATCGGTGCTGGTCCAGGTGGGCGGCGTACGTCCCACCCCACCAAGGGTGAGCGGGGAGACAGGGTCTGTCCTGGGTGTGGGGTCTTCTTCTGAGATGAGTCTGGGGCCCACTGTCATGGGGTCTTGTTGGGGTCGGTCGGCTGTGGTGGTCAGAGGAACCCATTAGCACCTTCTTCCGACATGGACGGACACAGCCCTGTTCTTCCTGGTGACCCCAGCAATGCTCGCCTTTGAAGCTGAATGCCCCAAATTAAAAATAGTTACCGCTGCAGTAGGGGATTCCTTCACGGAGCCGCTGAGTGGTCGCTTTGTTCATTCTCTTGCATGACTCCTCTACGTCAGACATCGAGCTTCCTCGCATGAGGACAATGAGATTAAGGGGGACAGGTCCCTGCCTTAACAGACCTTCATCCGGTGGGGAAGACAGACATATTATAGTCGGGAGAAGGGTAACAGAGGAAAATACCCTGACGATGTGGTGGGGAACCGGGGGCATCATTCTGAGTTACCTGAATACGGAGAGCCCTGCGCCAGGTGCCCGTCACCGCAAGGCAGCCCATGTCTGGCTGCAGGTCTGCCAGGATGCCGGGCACCGCTCTCACCGGGGCAGAGTGCGCAGCGGCTGAGAGGCGGGTGCTGGGGCGGGTCTGCCTTGGGGGCAGGCTGTGGTTTCCCTGGGACATTGTGGCTGAGGCAGTGGGGTTTGCACACTTGCAAACGTGATGCTCGGGGGCCTCCCTAGTGAGCAGCACTTCAAGTTTCGTTGAATTTCCAATCAAGCTAAGTAAGAGAGGTGGCTCCTCTCTGTAAATCGTGTCATCAGCACCTTGAAGTTGAAGATGGTCCTCAGAGGGTGCAGAGTGTTTAGGGAAGAGTGTCAAGTCCAAGCCGTTCTCCCCAGATAAACGCAGACTGATTGCCACCTGCTCCAAAATCAGCGTTGATAACATTACAGCCATAAGAGCATTCATTTCCATACTAATTTCTTTTGGGAAAGAATTTGGGAAAGTCCTGACCCTGTAATCCTTTATGAAAAATGAAACCGGATATGTTGGACGATGTCACGGGAAGGTGGTCCCCAAAACCCGGATGCCGAGGACGTGGTCATTTGTCATTGCTGAACGGCAGTGGGGCGTTTGCTCAGGTCTGGGGGCTGCGGACCCCTCCCTCGCCTGATGGAGGAGCTGAAGCTTTGTGGAGAGAGAAGGTGGCCCTTGAGCTATCTGCCCGCCTCCAGAGAGACCGAGAACTGCTCTCTCCAGGAAGCAACATGGCACCTTTTCAGCCACACTTCCCGTCAACAGAAGGATCCTGTTTTCATTTTAGACAGCGGTGCAGTCACGGAGGAGAGGCTTTAAACACGGAAAGGACATGGAGATCATCGCCTGGGACTCTCCTTTTCACAGGTCTTAGCGGAGAAATTGGGAGGAAAAGCTGGCGTGTGGCTGAGAGGTGGCCGTTCAGGCTGTCCGCTCCCCTCTCCTCTGGCTGTGCTCAAATGTCTTTTGTCACTTCCTTCTAAAACCCTCTTTCTTTTTTTAAAGTGAGGTTGAATCTGAATTTTCTGCAGGGATAAGTGAGTGATTGGAGGTGCAGACCTGGGGGTCTCCAGGGAAGCCACCTTCCCACCCCCCAGGCCAGCAGAAGCCTCAGACCCTCCAGGTCCCCGGAGCACCTCCACCACCCCTGCTGGTGCACACCTGTCCCCACTGGCTCTGCACGGCTCTACGTGTTACCTTGGACAGCGCACTCAGAGTGTGGGTGGAGAGCAAGATTTCCGTGTTCGTCACCGTCTCCTGGAGGTGGTGCCCCAGGCCCGGGGTCAAATGGAGGTCTTGGGGATTACCCCTTCCTCTGTGGGGTGAGGGACGTCCCAGGCAGGAGGAGTCCTTGTTCCCAAAGTCTTCACTCTCTGCCTGATTCGAATGAGTCTATCTAGGGTGAGACAGCACGTTTATGCAATAGGACCTCCCCTGAATTTCTTATGTGAAAACAGCCCGAAGACAGTAACTGTCACTGAATTTCCATCATCGAACTCAATCAGTGATATTGAAATCAGAATCTCAGTCGATGTTAGTCACACTTTAGAATATTCCACAGTAGACAAGAGGGCGTGCCCCAGGTTCCCCACCACATCGTCAGGATATTTTCCTCTGTTACCATTCTCCCAACTATAATCTGTCTGTCTTCCCCACCGGATGAAGGTCTGTTAAGGCAGGGATCTGCCCTCCTTAATCTCATTGTCCTCGTGCGAGGAAGCTCGGTGTCCGACATAGAGGAGTCATTCAAGAGAATGAACAAAGCGACCACTCAGTGGCTCCGTGAAGGAATCCCCTGTTTTCTCTTTGGGGCATTCACCTTCAAAGGAGAGCGTTGCTGGGGTCATCAGAAAGGATAGGGATGTGTCCGTCCACATCGGAAGATTACAGTGGGTTCCTCTGACCATCCAAGGTGTTTGGATCCCACAGCCGACTGACCCCCAACAAGACCCCATGACAGTGGGCCCCAGACTCACCTCAGAGGAAGACCCACACCCAGGACTGACCCCCCTTTCCTCACTCATCCTTGTCTGACTTGATTAAAAACCAAACCGTGATGACACCATTTGAGTTTTTATTTCAAAGGGGGCAGACCTCAGTGTCTGAATGCACGCAACATGGCTTTGCACCCAGACTCTTCCTAGACCTGACTCGAGGCCTGTGTGTCCTCCTGAACTGCATTATTCTGGTCGTATCTTCGGCCATTGCTGTGTTTTGGTTGTGGGGCCTGGAACCGTGATTTCTGCACGTTCCTCGTTTTTGCCCTCCCACTCGGCACACAGTGACGTGTTACCTGTAGACGCCAGTAGAGTCTAGCTCTGCCTTTGAGGTCTTTGACTTGGTCTCCTCGCTGGAGCTGTCTGTGTTCCACCCACTAGGGTGTTTTCTGTTCCAGGACCTTGGACAGCTCCCCGCGACTTCCAGACGTGGGTAAAGCGTTGAGACATGGAGGCGTGTTCTCCCCAGTCTGGACTCGGTGGGCCCGTGCAGTCTCGTCTCCCTCGTGGTGGCTGTGGGCTTGCCCCTGCTCCTGCGAGGCACCCGTTCTTCCTCACTCCTGCACGCGACACCGTTTGGAACCATGACCACCTCCAGGGCTCTCCCCTCCAACACTCGTTCTTGCTCATTCTCACGACCTTCTGGCCTGGACACCTGGTTTTCACCTCCCTGCTTTGAGCCTCCACAGAAAATCATTCATTCATTCATTCAGCCATCAAACATTTGCATACCTCCTATTATGTGCTTGGTGCTTTGATAGAACATGGAAATGAGAACATCATGGTCCTTGCCCTTGGATTCATTGCTGTAAAAATGAATGATCTGTGTATTCAGTCCTTTCTTCCCTCCCATCCCCTCCTCAGTGCTCTCCAGCCGGCTTCTACCCATCTTCTGCTCCCACCACTTCACCCAAACTTCCTTCTTACGGCCACTCATGTCCTCTGTGTTGCTAAATCCAATAGAAAATTTTCATCTTCATCTTACTTTTCACCCGCTTTGGACACGGCCGTCTCCCCTGCCACGCCATGCTCTCCGTGTTCAGGGTAATCACTACATTAGAGTCAGGAAACGTGTCATGCTTTGTTAGGAGATTAACAGGTCGCAGTGGACACTGCCGGGCTGGGAGGAGACTGTTGAGGGAGCAGATCAGGAGAGTTCGCTCTTCCTCCTGGTGGTATTCCTGCTCTGAGCCTTGTTTCCCTGGGCCTTCTCCTCTCTGGTCTCTCCCCATCGGGCGCTGGTCAGAGTCCTTGGTCTCCCCTCCCTGGTTCTGTCCCCCATGGGTAAGAAGACATTCTCATGGTTCCCTGTGCCACCCAGGCGCTTGGGACAGTAATACTGGCCTCACCATTCAGACCTCTCCCAAGCTCCAGACTTGTATCCACCTGCCTGCTGACAGCTCCACCTGACGTCTCCCCAGAACCAGGAACTGAACACGTCCGAAACTCATCATCTTCACCCCTCGTTTCCCTCCCTTCATGATTATCTCCCCAAACCATGTAATAAGCAAACCCAAAGGAGAAGCCGGGTCCTCCTCTAGAATATCCCGGGCCAGCAGAGGCACCGAGGACGGCACTGCTGAGGCTGGAACCACCCCACCTCACTTCCAGTCCCTTTCCAGGTCCTGGGAGTCCTTCTTCTCCGCCCACCCCCTCAACCCCACACCATTTTCGCCTGGACCGTCGCAGCCCTTCCCTGCCGGCTTTCCTTCCGTCCGCCTGGCCCTTGGACACCGCAGCAAACTGCTCTCCGGCTGAACCCTTTACTGAGCAGCTTCGCTCTGAAGGCCCACGCTCCCAGCCCTGCCTGCCCCGGCTGCTGCCTCGCAGCTCTCCTCTGCGCACCGCTGTCCACCCGGAGCCCTGCACCCTCCAGCCCCTGTTCACTTGGGAGACTTTGGGTTTGCTTAAGCTTCTGCTCAGGAGGCTCTGTGCTTACCCCACCCCCCACCCCCCGCAGCTCGAGTATCATTTCCTAAGGGTGTATTAGCTGCCCCGAGGGCACGTTTATACAGAATCTGCCTGAGTATTACAGCAGCCGTCACCGTTAAAGGAAACCCTTTTTCTTGTGTAAGTGTTTATCCCCTCTCTGCTTAGCTTGTAAACTTGCAGGAAGGAGTGTATGAGCTTGTTTACTCCCATGTCCCCAAGCCCAGGGCTGCACTGGACATAGGAGACGGACGTGGAGAGGTTGACGAGCTGAGGGAGGTCACCGCTGACCCCCTCCCAGCACTCCTGCTTCCTGCTAAACTGTCCGCTCCGTCCCTGCACTTCTGCTCTGTCCCGCTTGCCTCCCCCGCTGCGGGGGAGAGGGGCGTAGTGTGATGGTCTCAAACTCACCTCTACGAAGTGACCTTGAGTGCAGCTCAGAGGATTTGGCAGCCACTCGCAGTGGGATCGGATTTCATCAAACGTGATGCTCCCTCCCTTTTTCTCCCGATGACCGTCAGAGGGAGTCTTCCTTTTCGAGTTTATGGCCTCCGTGGTTCGATTACAGTTATAGTGCCCCTAACAGCTGTTCCTCCTTGCAACAGTGGGCCAGCAATGAAGCTGAGCTCGGGCTTAATGGAAATTGTCCCTTGAAAGGCTTGAATTTGGAACATTTATTCTCCATTAATTTCAAGTAGACCCTAAATGGAGCAAAACATCCCCAGCCTTTCCTGCGAGTTGCAGTTGGCGAACGGTCAGCAGGTGGCCTAGCTCGACTGCGGGCTTTGCGGTGTGCGGGTTTTAGGGAAGGTGTTCACACCCAGCTTACGTCATTCCTGCTGGCTGCTGGGCCCCACTGAGCTTAATCGGTGCTGCAGTGCTGAGTAGATTCCGATGCCCTCTCAGGACAGAGGGATGTGGAATTTAACTGCCTGTGCAGACGCTGGGGGAGACACAGAGGCGGCTGTGGGGGAGAGGCTGAAAGATTCTGTCCTGGGTGGGGAAGGCAGGTGGCTGGAGAGTCCCCCTCCTGCATCTGCCCCCCCCCCCCGGGGGGGGTCTCCTGTAGTGAAACCCGACTTCGGGACCAGCGGCAGCTCCAGGAATTCCCCTGAGCACCGTCTGCGTGGTGACCCAGTTGGCGGGGCTGGAAGCTGCGTTTGCGTCAGCTTTCTATGAAGTTGGGAAAACGCCAACGGTGATTCAGGAGTGCCGGGTGTTGACCTATAACCTGCCCTTCCACGCTGGGAGTCGGTGGTGGACGTGATCTGAGACGTAGCAGTCTGGCTCCAAAAATACGCCTTCCCTGCTGAACCGTCCTGTCTCCAAACCCGTGGACAAACCAGAGTTGTGGGGAAGCACGAGCAGAGGTCCTTTCTCGTTGGGAACTCATGAGACTTCGGACAGAATGGCGTTGGAACTGTCCTTTGTGGTATCTGTGGAAAGCCGAAGCCAGACCTTGGTGTGTAACCAAGTTACGACACTCAGTAGAAAAAAGACACAAATTGTTTATGTGCTGGTTTATAGTTTACAAAGGAATTTTATGCATTATTTGCTTTCTCTGTGTCCAGCCTGGGTTTTGAGCTTTGCCGGAGGAAACACTACAGCTCTGTGGTTGGTGCCCTGTTGTGGCCTCCCAGCCCCCAGCCCCGGCACCGGTGGACAGGCCTCTGCTCGTCTGCCTTTGTGCTTTTCCAGTCCCGTCCACCAGGGATCTGAGCACTGACATGTGGCTTATCAGCTCAGGGGAGCATGGCCGTGAAGTGACCATGTTTTCTGACTTGTCTTGGGCCGTGTGTTGCAGCCAGTTTCTGCCTCCTGCTGGCGTCTTGCCAGGATCCCGCAGTTGTCTGGTCACCTCGTTCATTAAAAGCCTGAGTGAATCCAGTTTGAACTCCAGTCTTGTCTTCTCCCCACCCTCACGAGGCCCTAGTGAGCTGCGGTGGAGAGAGGTGTAGTCCAGCCTCTCATGCCTCCCCTCCCGTCCAGGTCCCCGTCTCCCCTGGCCCGTGAGGGTGGAAGAGGGCCCTGTGTCCTCACCTGGCCGTGGTCACTGCCCCTCTGAATGGCCGGCCGCCAGCGCTGCCCTCTGGCGGCTGCCTCTGTGAGTTGCCTGGGAGGGTGCTACCAGGGGCTGCTCCAGGCCCCTTCCCTGTCCTGGAGAGCCTCTTCCAGCGCCCTCTCACCCTGCCTCGGAGCCCCTGCTCCTGGGGTCCCCCAGCCCAGTGGCTGCCCACTCAGGTGGGATACAGCAGAATTGCTCAAGCCCAGCCCCGCTGCCCTGTGTCCACTCAACCCAGCAGCGGCCTGCAGGGGCCCGCTGACCTCCGTGCGCCCTTCTGTCCAGCGCCCCTGTTAAGGGAGGGAGCAGGAGGCAGTGAGCCAGCCTTTAGGAAAGCCCAGTCTAACCCTTGGTTATGCTCGCAGTCTGAAAGCCAAGTTCTTTTTAATTCTTTGTCCCAGGGAGGCGGGGCAGGAAGGGAGCCCCCTGCCCTCCCTTCTAAGCAAGGCATGAGCTCTGAAGTCTTGACTCTCCTCCGCCCACCTCTAGGCTGCAGCTTCTGTGGGCCTGGGCAGGGGAGACGGGGCTGAGCTGGGGGCAGCAGGGCCAGTGGGACCACTTCCCATTCAGTGTTGAGGGGCTCTCTGCCTCCCAGTTGCTTGCAGCGCTCCAAGTCTCTGATAGGTCTGTGTCCTCAGCTTTGGGTTCTGAGAGCCAAGTTTGACGGGACAGCTAAAGCTGCTCATCCTCCTGCAAATCTTTCTCTCTCAACTCTGCCGCCCCCTCATCTCCAGTGGGGGCCGTGCCCCCTTCCTCCCTGGTCCCTCCAGGTGCGAGGGGGGCCAGACCTCTTCCAGGGCGGTGCCTCCCCCGCCGTGTCCTCTGGATCTTTGTTCCTTTCCTGCTTTCTCCCCTCCCTCCTCAGCCATCCCAGGGGTTCATCAGACTTTCATCAGGATACCATACGCGAATAACCAGAAAGCCATCAGTACTTGTCCACTCTGAGAAGCTGGTGAATCCTGGTGGCTGAGATGTAAAAGGCCTCAGTACAGCTTTCTGAGACTAGAGATCTTTTAAAGGTAATTAATTGGAAACACTGTCCTGTTGATTCACTAACTACTGGACTATTTGATTTTTCATTTTCTTCTGCATCAGTTTTGTCCTCTTCTGCATTCTAATTAGAATCTTCGTGGCTCTGGTCAAACGCTGCTGGACCTCCGGCCATGGGACTCAGCCAGACCGGCACGTGAGGGTTTCCTTCTGCCCTTACACATGTGCCTCAGTGCTCGGTTGTACTGTTGTCCTCTGACATAGTGAAGGGTCAGCTTCGTGTTCAACCACAGGGCTTTAATAAACTGAAACACTGTGTTTCCCAGGGCTATTAAAATGGGTATTTTTAGGAAGAAAGAAAACCCTCATATACCATCTAACTTCTGAGGAAGATTGGCTTTTTAGTGATTTGTTTTTTTTCTGAGAATAAGTCACCACATTTGTATATTTAAAGTGGGAATATATTTAAATGATTACAAACCAGATGCATTTGCAAACCTTTCAAGAGCAACAGCTCCATCAAGAAAGTGCTTAAATAAAAAACAAATTATTGCAATTTTCAGGTTGAGTAATAAAGTGTGTGTAATTGCAGTGGCTAATATATGCATTTAATGAAGTATATCTATCTTCCTAAAGGAGCGCCACCAATCAATTTGGGATGAAGTCAGAGTAATGAGGAAACAAACACTGTTCCATATGGTTTAAAATCCCCACGCGTCTAATAGTACCTTACCTTAATTAGAAAATAGTTAGTGTCATCTGTTCACCCAATTCTGTGACAAGTCCCATGGGATTTGTCACCAGTAGTGTCCAACTGTGCCCCCAGGGAGCCTACTTCAGGTGGGGGAAGGGAGGCTGACCGCCACAGAGCCAATATCACACAACCCCTCGTCCTGTGGTTGGGACTGAGGGCTTTGGAGTCAGACAGTCCTGGATTTGAAATCTAGCATCTTTTAACTGCTGGCAGATTTGAGGAAATTTCCTAAACTTTCTGAATTTTGATTTTTCTTATGTGTTAAGTGGAAATAATAATGATAAGAATCATATCTACAGACTAAGGGCATTGGCAGGCTTGTAAAGGCATTTAAAACATTTATTGTGATGATGATGATGGTGGTGGTGATGGTGGTGGTGGTGGTGATGATGTGACGTGATGACGATGATGGTGGTGGTGATGATGATAACAGCCAGTTATTTAACTGTGAATAGGTGCTACTAATCAATGACTTGGAATCTTCTAGGCTGCAGATGTAGTTGGGGAAGGTACGATGACATTCGCTCGAGGAGGGATTTAAAGGTTGATCAGATTCAGAACGGGAGGAAAAGCAACATTTTATGCCCTGTTGCTCCAGACCTTGCGATTTAGTCTGCTAACTTGATTTCCTGGTTACTTAGTTTAGTCTTATAGCTGTTGGAACTATTTTTATAATATTCAGTGCATACCTTTCTAAAATTGTCTGTAACCTAATGATGTCATGTCCATGAGTTATCACAGAACAGAGTTCAAAATTGCTATCAAAACTGTATTTCCAAATATGACAGTTCCTTAATTTGCATTTTTCAGAAAACAAAGAAGACCCATACCCTTCTTCTCCCTCATCCTTTTCTCTTACTCGCCTGCTTGCTTCCAGACCTCTCTCAAGACGTTCTGGAAGATCTCCTTGCAGTCTGCCCAGTTCATTTTTTTCCACCTTTTCCTTCTCTCCTCAACCTGACTTGGCCTCAAAGACTCCAGCTGGGGGAGCAGAGTGAGGCTATGGGAGAAACGGTGAGAGGGAGCCTTTTGTCCTTGGCCAGCAAGGGGAGTGCAGATGCGAACAACGCTTCCACGCCAGCTTAGGTCTGCACGGGCATCTCACAGTCTGCATGCAGAGTGGTGCATGCCGTCCTGCCTAGTTAATGGAAGACACTGGCTCTTGCAAACTGCCTGCTGAATGGCACCTTCTTGGGCATCCAGGCCATCTCAGGTGACAGCTACAGTGAGCAGGACACTCGCCCACCACACTGGTGAGCGTAGAGTCTGAGCTTCCAGTGAGGCAGGCTGATGCCTTGAGGGCCAAGTTGCTCTGCAGAGCGACCCACCCACACTGAAGTCCCATCCCAGGTGTGCTCTGCCTCCTTCCTGAGGTTAGCAACTAAAACATAATTAAATAACCCATAATGGAAAAGACACTGAAAAAGAAAAACATGTGTGTACACACACACACACACACACACACACACACACACACACACACGTTTAACTGAATCACTTTGCCGAACACCTGAAACTAACACAAAATAGTAATCAATTATACTTCAAGAAACAAAGGGGAAAAAAGTGTAATTTAGGGTCTTCACTGCCCCTTGACTGTGCTCCGCCTCTCCTGTTATCTCCAGCGTCTGCTCGCTGTTCTCTTCCCGATTTCCATGTTATTTTCCTTGTCTATCCCCTTTCTTCCCGATGTCTTCCTAGATGCCCCTGGAATCTTATAGCTGTCACCGGGAGTAAAAATGAAGAGTTCAGTTTGCCTAGTGGCTGGGTCCTATGAACAGTCTTTGCATCTTTGGCCATTTTTATTTTCAGCAGATCATTGCACTCACCACAGTCTCTGAGATTTACAGAAATTCCAGGAAATTGAGCTTCTCTGTGTCCCATATGGAGAAGTGAGCCAGTTCCTTCTGTCTTCTGCTGTGAACATTTGATGATGGAAGAGTTCACTGCTGTGCAGAGATTTGTGTGGAAGGGAGAGCCTTAGAGAACTGAACATGCATTATCCAAGGTCAACTCTGAGATCATTTTAGGAGACCGGTATTGCTCGTAGCTCCAGGAAAGAGTGGCACCCAGAGAGACCCATAATCAAACACTTTCCGAGTGCGATTCAGTGCACCATTTAACATTGGTGGCATTCCATTATCAGTGTTGGCAGCATGTGAGAACCAGTGCAGCCCGGGCAGGGGTTTGACGGGGCTCTGTGGACTGAAGGCAGCTGAGCGACATCCACGCGGGAGCAGGACCGACAGGACAGGCTGGAGGGGGCTGAGCACTGGGCGCACACGGCATCAGGGGTGCTCCCAGGGAAAGAAGGGTAGCTGGGGAAGGACCGAAGGAACAGTTCAGAGTGAGAGGAGGAGCCGTCACGTGGCACAGGGGAATGTTTTATGAACTGCTGCATTTTTGGACAAAATTATGTGTGTAACACACATGATGTGTGAAAGTACACTAATGAACCAGAGACGCACGGACCCACCAGCCAAGTTATGAAGGTGCCATCTAACCACAACAGCAGAAAGCGCAGCTTAAAAGTGGAGAGTTAGGTTTTAACTGGTGGACATTTCTGAGGACTTGAGTCCGGATAACAGCCTCTCAAATCACTCTGAGAAGCTGCTCCAAAGGGGCAGGGGAAGAGCTAGGATATAGAGGAGTTTTTGCAACAAAGACCAGGTAGTCAGAATGTCGAAAGATGACTGTTAATGAAAGAAAACCGAATGTCTCAAGTTTAAGGAATTTAGTGCTTTTCTGTGCACGGGAAGATGCGAAAGTCCGGGCTCACTGGAACCATTCCTTTGAGACGCACCTTAGCTATGTAGGCCAGTGTCCTATTCTTCCCCGCCCTGAGTCCCCTCAGGGGGCACCGCTGGGGGCGGCTGCAGAGGCTGAGGGCTTGGCAGTGGGCAGCCTGCTTGTGTCCGTCCGCAGTGCCCTCCCGCTCACTGTTGGGGGAGGCGGTGGGAGCTGGCAGCTGCAGCATCCTTTGCTTACTGATAGGGCAGGCAATACTTTTCGATCACAAAAGGGAACATCAGTGATTCTTTGAAGTCACTGTGTCCCCCCCACCCCAGTTCCCAATAGCGTCACCCTCCCTTCCTGTCTAAGACCATCACCAGGTCAAGTTTTGTGGTTACCCTCCTTCTCCTGAGTTTTTATTACATGTACCAATCCCTAAACAGTATTTCACTTAGTTTTGCAGAACCGTGGACTTTGCATAATCGTGATCACGCTGCATGCATCCTTCTGTTGTTTTCCTTCTTTCTTAATATGACGCTTGTGAGATTCATCTGCGGTGATGAATGGAAGGGATCATAATTTGTTCATTTTTATTGCTTTACAGCATTCTGTTAAATGGAGATGGAATTATTTATCCATTCCGCTGTCAATGGATTACATTTGGGCTTTTTCTATTACAGAATGCTACTATAAATATTCTTGAGTTTGTCTCCTGGTTCACAAAAGCAAACAAACTATATCTATCTATCTACCTATCTGTCTGGATATGTATATATCCCTATACATACATCTCTCAGCACGTGTGCCCTTCTTCCCATTTAATGAGATAATGCCAATTTGTTTTCTTTTTTCCTCCACTGCACTGAGAGCCACCTGACATGCAGCACTGTGCAAGTCTAAGGCGGGCACCACGTTGGTTTGATACACTTGTATGTTGCAAAGTGACTGCCACCCTAGGGTTAGTTGTCACCTCCCTCATGTCACGTAATTACTGCTTCCTTTTTGTGGTGAGAACATTTAAGATCTGCTTTCTTAGCAGCTTTCAAGTATGTAACACAGTGTTTTTAACTGTAACTACCACGCTGTAATTAGATCCCTAGAACTTTGCTTTCAAAATAATTTCTCCGTTTTACATCCCACTCGAAGCTCAGTTGCTCCTACGTCCTGTCAGAAGTTGCCACTGTGAGGCTTCCCAGTGTTTTCTCAGTTGGCAGGTATGAGACGGTGTCTCAGTGTGGTTCTAGCTAATCCACGATTGTTAGTGAGGCAGGGAGTCTTTTCCTGTGTGTGTCAAACTTCTGTTTGAGATTTTTTTTTTTTTTTTGCCTATTTTCCTATTGAATTGACTTTCTGCACATGTGTTTTAAAATTTTACTTGAGGAATTTAAAAATATTCTAGATACTAAACTCTTTTTTTTAAGTTGCAAATACGGGTCATCACATGCTTTATGATATGTTTCACCAACAGATATTTTTTAACACGGTCAGATTTATCCATTTTCGCTTTACATTCGTGCTTCTTTCTTATGTTTAAAAATCATTTTGCAGATACTAACTACTACATATAAAATAGTTAAACAACAAGGTCCTGCTGTACAGCACAGGGAACTATATTCAATACCTTGTAATGACCTGCAGTGAAAAAGAATCTGAAAAGATAGATGTATGTGTATATATATATATGACTGAAAAACTAAGCTGTACGTTAGAAATCAACAAACATTGCAAATCGACTGCTTCAATAACAAAATCATGTCCTACTTCAAATTCGTAAGTATATTTTCCTAATTTTCTTTTCAAGGTGTCATAGGTTTGCCTTTCACATGTAAATCTGTATTATTCAGAACTGGCCCTTAGCAAAGGTCAGCGCGATGCGGTCTGTACAGCATAACTGTGATTTATTCGTTTCATACTGTGTATTATTTCGCTGTGCAGTAAGCCAGAGTCTGCTTTTCTGTTGAAGGGCAGGAGTTTATTTCTGGTCTCAGGCTCTGCTGAGTCACGCCGCGGTCACACTCTGCCCCCTTTTTACTCTGTGGTTCTCGTGCTTGCTCACCTGCTGGGCGCAAACCGGGAGCGACGTTCCTGGACCCCAGGGCGCTGCGTGTTCCACATTAGCAGACGATGCAGGTCGTTTTCTCGAGTGCTTGGGACAGTTTAAGCCGCTACCAGCAGGGTGTCAGAACTCCCATTTCCCCGGTCCTCGCCAGCATTCGGTGCTGTCGGCCGTTGATTTCGGCCCTTTGGTGGGTGCGTAGTAGCTTTAGTCTGCTGCTCCTGACCGCCAGTGTTGCTGAGCACCTTCTCACGCGCTCAGTAACTATCCGAATTTCTTCTTCTTCCCCGTGTTCTCCGCCTGCGCCGCCCGTCGCTCTCGCGTCGCCCCGCAGGGCCCCTCGTGGAGCGTCTGGTGGGTTTTGTCTCAGCCAGCGACGGATGCTGTAACAGAAACGCCACGGGCTGGCGGCTCTGTCACAGCAGGCGTCTGTCTCTCATGTTCTCAAGCCCAAAGCGCAGCAGCTTGGTGTCCGGTGAGGCCCCGCTTTCCGGCTCACGGGTGGCCGAGTCTGTGGAGGCCTCGCAAGGCGCAGGGCGGGCAGGAGAGCTCTCTGGGGCCTTTCTGTTTTTTTTTTTATAAAGGCTCTAATCCCATCAGGAGGCTCCATCCCCTGATGTAATCACCTCCCAAAGACACCCCCCCTCCCAAATACTATGACGCTGGGGGTTAGGATTGCAATACATGATTTCCAGGGAGCACGTGTTGTCCAGAACATCTGTGCATGTTGTAAGTGTCTTCTCCCACGGGGTCAGCTTGCCTCTTCACTGCCTCAGTGATGGCTTTTAATGAACACAAGGTCATGATCTTCATATAGTGAAGTGTATCAGTCCGATCTTCTTTGATGATTTTTGTTTCCTGTTTAAGAGAATCTTCCCCTCTTCAAATTATAAAGATAATCTCTTATTTTATTTTCTAGAAGTTTACCTGTTCTTTCTTTAGCATTTAGGCCCACCTTCCAGTCAGCCCTGCGTCGCTCACTGAGAACAGCAGCCTTTCTCTCTGCTCTCGTGCCAGCTTGTCATAAACCAGGAGTCCGTCCACGTGTGGGCCTGTTCCTGACCTCGCCCCCTGCCCCACTGGCCCGCGCGCCTCAGCTCTGTCTGTGCTGCTTTAGCTTTGCAGTCAGTGCTGAGGCCAAGCAGAGCGAGCCATCCCGCTTTCTTCTTCAGTGTTGCCTATTTGGGGTTCTTTGCGTTTCCATTTTAATTTTAGGCGAAGCTTGTGAAGCTCAACAGAAACCTTGGGATTTTGATTGGTGTCGTTTTGAATTAAGTGAACATGGTTTATTCTTCCTTTTATTGAGCGTTTCCTTAATGTCTCTTTAAAAAAATTTTTTTATTGAAGTACAGGAAGTCACAACGTGTCAACTTCTGATGCACAGCACAGTGTCACAGTCATGTATGTACATACATGTATTTGTTTTCATATTCTTTTTCATTAAAGGCTATTGCAGGATATCGAATATAGTTCCCTGCGCTAGACAGAAGAAAATTGTTTTTTTAAAATCTATTTTTACATATAGTGGCCAACATTTGCAAATGTCTCTTAATATTTCCCCCTGCAGAGACATCTCACAATTGTTTGCTAGACTCATTCCTGGATGTTTGATGTATTTGACACCCTTGTAAATGGTGTCTTCATAAGCTATAATTTTTAACTTTGATGGTAGAGAGGAAGATAATTGGTTTTCACAAATTGGATTTGCATGCAACAACTTTCCAGAAGTCTCCTGCTAGCTCCAATGATTTATCTGTCCCTTCCCTTCAGTTTTATGGATACACAATCGTGTCACCTGTGGATAATAACAGTTTAATTTCTTACTTTTCAATTTTTGCCCATAAACATTTTATCAAAACAGAAAGGTTGTATCAAGTTGAGGTCGTTTCTACTCTTTCTAGTTTGTTAAAGTTTAGTTTTCACGCCGTCCTGCTTCCATCAGATGAATCGCTCGTCTTCTTAACCTAGTTCTCTGGACTGGATATGAGCTCCCAAGAGAAAGAGAGTCGTGAAGCCAGGACCCGCCTCCCTGGGTCAACTCCTTCCTCTGACGTTGCGGGCTACCCAGTGTCTTCAATGCATTTAAAAAATACATTCCTGATCTGCCATTTCCAGAAATGGAATCCCAGATGATACTATTTTTAAATCTCAAATAAGTAATAATACCATTTGTGAAGAATACAGTGAATGCTTGTTTAAAGTTGTGCATATTTACCATTTTCTTTTTCAATCTCAGAAATTCCTTCTGAAGTCATTTTCTTTTCCCCTGTAACACATCCCTTAGAAGTCCCGCTGTGAAGATGTGTGGTCAATAAATTGAAGGTTTGTTTGCATAAAGCAACTTTGCTTTGCCCTCCTTCTGGGCGTTTCGCTGGGCACACCTCTCTAGACTAAGGCGAGATCCTCTTGGCACTGCTTCCTGGGCACTGTGTTGCTGTTGAAGAGACAGCTGGGCAGAGGCTCAGCCTCCCATGAGCTTTGCCACCAGCTCCCTTGTGGTTCTGCTTGGGCAGTGGAGTGTGTCTGGGTTTCTCTCTCCTTGCAGACCTCAGTGCTGCAGAAGGGCTGCTGACCACCCTCCGCTGCCCTTCCAGCTCCGTGCTGCACACACTGTGGGGGGGCACCGACTGCTGTGAAAGGTCCCTCTGTCCACAACACTCGTGGGGTTCCTGCCTCCCAGGTCACACGGACTGAAGATTTCTGAGCTGCCTCCTGTGTTGTGCTGCCCCAAACAGAAATCCCAACGCAGAGATTTACACGTGTGAGGAACTCCTGGACACCTTTGCAAACCTGATGAAACTTACGGATGTCCACCTTGGAAAAATAACTGAAAGTATATACCAACAACAGCTTTCTTAAATTTTAGGGAGTTTCAGGTCACAGGTGAAGAATTTCTGATGAATTATTGGAGGTAAATACTTTTTCAACTGTTGTCTAGAAATAAAAGCGGAGAAAACAAGTCAGTCACTTGGCATGAAGTGTTACATGAATTTTTCTAATAGCTGACGATTGCCTCTTTAAAAATGTAAACTTTGAAATTCATAATTTTTATAAACCTAATGTGGTTGTATGTTTTTATTCCTCCTTTAAGCCATGCTTGACATAATCTTTACTTAATACGTCAAGTTTATAATAAGCGTAAAATTATAGAACTTATATATTAGAAGGAAATGATAATCATATTTGATCATAATCAGAGTGTCAGAGGAGAAATTACAGGTCATCTAAATCCAGCTTTTTCCAACACTGGCTTTTATCACTTCACGGAGTTCCATTTAATACGTCTGGGGGCTTCGCGTCTGATGGAGTGTCTGTGTGTTGAAGTTTCCTCAAGGAAGCTGGTGCTGACTGCTGACACTTAGAAGGAGGGTCCTCAGTCCATCCTGCCAGCTTTCTCCCGACGACTTCCCCCCGTCAGCCTCAGCATTTATTTACACTATGGGATAGAACTGCTCCTTCGATGACAGAACTCTAGACATTTGCAGCCAGTTCCCATACACGTTCTCATCCCCTACTGTCAGGCTTCCCCCGCCCCAAGCCTGCCTGCCCCGCGAGGGCAGGGTTTCCGTGCAGTCACCATACAACTTGCGATGGCTTCTCATTTTGTGAACAGCCCATCTGCAGTGTGAGGTCCACACCCAGCCTCCATTATTTTTTGCTCTTTTTAACCTTAAATGTAACCTAAAAGGACGACATTGGTATCGGCTGCATTTCAGACAAATGTGAGGGAGTGCCCCCCCCCCAACCTCGTGATGTCAGTGAGGGCTGTGACAGCTTGAATGAAAACGGAAAGAGACAAGTGCCTGCCTGGCTGCGGCATATTGCTCAAAGCCCACTGGAGTTCAAAGGCAATGAAGAACAAAACTCAAATACTAATGCTTTCAAGAACGTTTCTGAGGGAGGATTGCATTAGGGCGTGATGAAGCTAAGTGTTTAAAGAGAAGTTGAAGTGGCAGTTCTCTTCTGGGGATATAAGCTGGAATCATCAGTTCCCTTCCTCTGAGCTGGTGCAAGCTTTGATTTGCAAACAATTACATCTTTGATTCATACAAGGTATTTGCATTGGAACAATGCATCTTGTCAGAACCAGACACAGGATGGCCACGTGTATCACTGTCTCTTAAACTCCACGGTGGAGTTTCCAGGTGTCACCTGCAGTTGGCAGACGGCTCTCGTTTTCTAACTGTGAAGTGAGTTCAGTCACCTGATGAATGGTTTTGGGCACAGAACATCCTCACTGTCTTATTTCCAACTTGTCACCTTAGTAGGATGTGCTGTGATAGGAAACAGAATTTTGCTGCATAAGGAGTGTAATTCAGAAACCCGTATCAGCGTTTGTCAAATGTTACCGCCAGAGCAGGTGGCTGTGAGTAGGGAGGTCTTACCTGACAGCCTCCAGTTCTCTCTGATTCTGCCTGATTCGGTGGAATCGTCTTCTTTGGGGGGAGGTGCTTTCTTGTGGAATAAAACAATTACTGGAGCTTTTGACACAGCTTCGATTAACCTCAGAATCTATACCAGTGATGTTTGACTGAAAGTATCATGGCTAGGTGCTCTATTACTTCAAATCTGTCCTTGTCACATATCAGATCTGTCCTTCGTACGACTACAGGAGTCACTTCCTAAAATGCGAGTTGGATCTTTGTAAATTACAGTTTTGATCACAAATCCTCAAAAGCTTAACTCTTCTTTGAACCACTTGTTTCTTTTTAAAAAAAATCTTGATTGAAGCATCTTCTGCATATCATATATACCACCATTTTAAAGGGTGATTTTCCTAATAAAAATTTATTTAAAAAATTTTTTAGAGTAAATTGTCCCCGTTGCACAAACTGTCACCATAAACCAGTCTGAGAACGTGTTCATCACCCTTTGTCCAAAGTCAGTGCCCACGTTTGTGTGTCTGTGGCTGAAACAGCTTCTCTGTTCCTCTGACGTAGTTGTTCGTTTTGAAAATTACGATGCACTGTTTTGACTACAGTAAGTTTATAATAAGCCTTCAAGGCAGACAGTATTAATCCTTCCAATGTTTTTCTTCTCTTTCAACACTATGTTTTCTTATTCTAAGTCCTTTTTCAATTCCATGTGAACTTTAGAATGAGTTTGTCCCTTTTGAAAAGACCTTGGATGGAATTCTGTTGGGGCGGCGCTGGGGCGCTAAATCAGTTTGGGGGAAATTGATGTCTTAACACCACTGAGTCTTCTGACCCACGAACAAAGCAGGTGTCTCCGTTCATTTAAGTCTTTAATTTCTGTTAGCAATGTTTTGTGATTTTAGTTTCCACACATCTTTTGGGGAATTCTCTGTTTTCTATGTTTTTAATGCTGTTGTAAACGGCATAGCTCTGAATTTTAAACTTTGATTAAAAGTACTTTGATGGAGAAGTGAAGTTGGTCTCGGGGGTACCGGTGTTATTTCTACTCTGCAACCTTGTTAAACTCGCTCATCTGTCCTGGTAGCTTTTGTAGATTTCATTGAATTTTTGTCATCAGTAATCATGTCATCTCAGAATACACACAGTTTTCCCTCTTCCTTGCCAGTCTGCATGCTTTTTATTTCTTTTTCCATCCTGAGTGCACTGGACAGAACCTTCGATACAATATTGATGGAAGTGATGAGGATAGACATCCTGTCTTGTTCCTGATCTTCGGGGAAAACACTCATCATTGAATTTGACCTTAGCTGCAGCTTTCTCATGGCTACTTCTTAATAGGGTGAGGGAGTTCACTTTTATTTCTTGTGTTATGAGAGTTTTTAAGGGGAACAGGTGTTGGATTTTGTCAGGTATGCTTCTTGGTCAATGGAGATGTACAATCACATAGTTTTTATTTTTTAATTTAGTAATGTGGTGAATTAGATTGATGGATTTTCCAGTGTTAGACAAACCTTGCATTTCTGGAATAAAGCCTACTTAGATATGATATATTATCCTTTTACTATATTGATGGATAATTTGCTAAGATAAAGTTTTGTTAATTTTTTTCATCTATGTTTATGAAGGGTATTCGTCCCCAGTCTTCCTCTCTGATAATGTCTTTGTGTGATGTTGGAATCAGGGTGGTGCTGGCCTCAAAGAACGAATTGGGAGGTGTTCCTTTTTCAGGTTTATGGATGTGTCTGTGGTGAATCAGTGCTGCTCCCTTCAGTGTTTAGTATATTTCACCAGTAAAGCCATCTGGTCCTAGAGTTTGGGGGAGGGGGATGGTGGTGGGGGATGGTATTCAGGGGCGAAGATTCTTAACTGCAAAGTCAACTTCTTTAATAAATATAAAGCTATTAACATTGTCTGTTTTTTGTAGTTGGTATCTGTCAAGGCATATTCCATTTCCTCTGTGTTTTTGAATGGATAGGCTTACAGTTGTTCATAACATTCTTATTATTATTTGAATAGATATTGAATCCATAGTGTCACTACTTCTCTTGTTGCTAATATTGTAATTCATACCTTCTCTCTTTGTTTCTTGATCAGTGTATCAACTGTGCTGATCTTCTCAAAGAACCAGCTTCTGATTTTATTCATTTCTGTTTTCTAATTGGTTTCCATTTTGATCTTCACTGTTCCCTTTATTCTGTCTATGTTAGGTCTAATTTGCCCTCATTTTCCTAGTTTTTTAAAAGAGGCAGCTGGGTCCTTGTCTAGCGACCCTTCTTCTTTTCCAAGGCAGCCGTTCGGTGCCGTCCATCCCTCCTGAGTTCCTGCTGCAGCAGAATCGCACACACTCTGATGTGATGTGTTTTACTTTTCGGTCAGTTTGAAATACTTTCTGATTTCACTTTTGGTTTCTTCTTTGATCCTTGAGTTATGTAGAAGCATGTCATTTTGTGCGTATTCTGGGTATCTTTCTGTTATTAATTGGTAATTAAATTCCATTTTGGTCAGAGCACATCCTTCCATGACTTGAATCCTTTGAAATTTGTGTAGATTTAAATTATGGTCCAGGATGTTATCTGTGTTGGTCAGTTTAGGTGTGCGTTTGAGAAGAGCGCACGTTCTGGGCGGAGCGCGCTCTGTCAGCGCGGTTTGCCCACAGCTCTGCGGGAAGGGCTGTGCCATCCTGCTGGTTCTGTTTCTGCTTCTTCAACCCTGTTCTGAAGGAAGGGCGCCATAATTGTTATTTTCTGTCTGTCACTTTGCAGTTACATCTGGTTTGCTTAACGTGTCGTGAAACTCTGTTAACAAGTTCATAAAGGTTTAAAATTGTTTGAGCTGCTTGATCAGTGGGGTCCCATCTTCTTATGAAACGGCCTTTCCTAAATTTCTGGTAATAATCTTGACTCTGAAACCCTTCTGTCTGATCTAAGATAGCCAGTCCAACCTCCCTTCAACCAGTGTTAGCACGATGCATGTTCTTTTCTGTTTCTGTTGAAAGTGCATCTCAATAGCATGGATGAAACATGAGGGCGTCATGCTAAATGAAACGAGCCAGTCACAGAAGGACGAGTACTGAACAATCCCGCCCACGTGGCGCATCTGAAGGAGTCAGACGCATGGGTGCTTAGAGCAGAGAGGTGATTGCCAGGGGCTGGGGGCGGGGGGCAGTGGGGAGTCACTGGTCACGGGTATGAGCTTTCAATTGTGCGAGAAGAGTGAGTCTGGAGATCTGCTGTGCACACGCTGTGCCCGTAGGTAAGGACCCTGTACTGTACACTGAAAAACCCCTGCCAAGAGGGTAAATCTCATATTAAATGTTTTCACCAGAATTAAAAAATCAAGCTAAAAAAGTGCATTTCTCGTAGGAAGCAGACGGTGGGATCTTGCTTTTCCGTCCAGTCTGACAATCCAGTTCATTTTGATTGCAATGTTTGGTCGAATCACTTTATATCTGTAATAATCTTTAACGTCCTTATTTGCTGATGCTGACATTTGTGTCGGTTCTGGGTTGGCTTCAACTGACCACTTATTCTCGTCATTGTGATTGTGTTTCACTGCTTCTTTGTGTCTCTGTTAACTTTGATTGAATGTCAGACGTTAATACATGTTACTCTGTTGCTGGATATTTTTGTTTTACTGTAGATATTATGAGCTTTGCTTTGGGACACAGTCAGGCTAAAAGGGACCGTTTGATTCTCTCAGGTCTGCTCTGTTAGGTGGGTCCGGAGCAGCGCACCGCCTAGCACTGACGATCCCGCACTGCTGAGGCAGGAGGGCGCTCCCCAGTGCCCTGCGCATTACGAGGGCTTGCAGTCTGGCTGGCGGGAGGAAGCACTGCCTCCAGCCCTGTGTGATGCGCTGTCTTCCGATCTGTCCGGGTAGCCTTTCCCCTGGCCCCGTGTGGAGTCCCCACCACAGGCGCTGATACGTACTCTGCCCGAGTTGGCTGAATATCCCAGGACATCCTTCGCAGAACTTCGGGGCTCTCTCTCTGCAGCTCGCTCTGTCAACACCCTGCTTTGCAAACTCCAGCCACGCTCGTCTCCTGGCATCTCAGGTCTGGGGCCTTCACTCAGGGGAACCACCAGGCTCTCCTTGGGCTCCTGTTCTCTGGGTTGTGGCTCTCAAGACAGTAAGGGGACAATCATAGGGGTCCTGTGCTTTGCTTTTTGTCTCCCACAGATCACTGTTTTTCATTGCCTGATGTCTGGTGGCTTGTAAACTGTTGTTTTGTTTGTTTTATCTTGGTCTGTCTATTTTGGATTGTTCCAGGTGGGGCCGTGATTCCTGTCCCTCGCCCTGGGTGGTGGCAGAAGTCTTGTCTCCTAAGTCTGTGTGTGCGGCCTGACATTCAAGGCCTTCTAGGATCTGGCCCCAGCCTGCCTTTCCACTGAAATTTTCATGACATGTCTGTGTTTTGAAATTCCCTATGAAGGGTGAGTTTTCTGCTTTTGAGCCTTGGCACAGTGCTGTGATCTGAAAGTGTCCTCTGAATGCATCTGTTGAAGTCCTAATGCCCAGGGTGATGGTTTTACTAGATGGGGCTTTGGGACGTGCTTAAGTCATGAGGGCAGAGCCCTCAAACGGGATTAGTGCCCTTTGAAAAAGACCTGAGAGAGATCCCTGCCCCTTCCACCCGGTGAGGACACAGTGAGGTCTTCCAGCTGTGAACCGGGGAGGGGGGCCTCGCTGGAATGTGGGCACCTTGGACTTCCCAGCCTCCCGACTGTGAGGAGTAAATCTCTGTCTGTCCATCACTTTGTTTGTAGTGTTTTGTTATTGCAGCTGGGATGGACCGAGACACACGTGGCGAACGCTCCTTCCCATGGGCTTTCAGTTATTGGTTATTGGTGCTTCACAGCCGTGGTCAAGGTGAAGACTTTTCCAGCCTGCTCATAGGTCTCTCTGTCTATGCAGGTATGCATCTATCTGTCTATCTATTTATCTATTTCTCCGTCCATCCATCTGTCTGTGTATCTGTCTACCTATTTATCTATTCATCTGTCCGTCTGTCCATCCATCCAACCATCCATCCATCCATCCATCTAATCTATCTTATCTACCTACCTACCATGTATCTCTGTGCGTGCTAGGCACCCACTGTGGGTGAGGCAGTGCACTGGGCCCTGGAGGCAGCCATGGTGGCTGAGCAGACACGTCTCCGTCCTCGGGAGCCCCCAGTCTGGTTAACAGACACTAGGACTGCAGTGGGTGGGGGGAGTGATAGTCAGGTGTGGGGGCTCTGGTGACAGAAGCAAGGGGCCGCACGACAGATTTGGGGTCACAGAGGAAGAGATCCCCGTGGTGAGACGTGCAGTAGATGCTGTGGGGCGGCGTGGAGTCGGGGTCGGGAGAGGCTCTGGTGCAGAGCAAAGCCGGGCACAGGCTGAGTGACACTAAAGGTCCGGACGTGAGAGGTGAGGTCAGAGACCTTTTAAGCCCCTTAAAACTTGGGACTTCAATCTCGAGGGCGACGTGGGGCCAGTGGGTGGCTTGAGGCCAGGTGTCGACAGGGCCAAACTTGCATTCTCTGTTCTGACTCCGGCTTTGGTGTGCTCGGGGCCAGACTGGAGGCAGGCGCCCAGCCCTGGTGGGGTGGGGAAAAGTGGCGTGGGGGCAGCACTCAGGGACGAGCTGAACTGGAGCGAGAGGGGAGGGGGCGACCAGGATGGTGGCCTGGGCTCTGGCCGGGCCGTGCGTGGACGCTGTGCCTGTCTTTGGATAGAGAGCGCAGGGAGGAGGACCTTGGAGAGAAACGTTACTTTGCTATCTCTCGCCAAGATCTTCCTTTTCCTTTCACGGTTAATTGCTGCGTTTCCTTGGCTTCCAAAATTTCCCACTTAATCCTTCAGACATTTTACCTTGAACGTTTTAATGACGTTGGCTCGTGCCAGGCTCTCCTGCTGGCCTGCGATTGCCGGAGGAGACAGAGCGCTGTGTTTTCCTTTGTACTCCAGCTGCTATTATGTCCCCAGAACAATGCCTCGCACACAATATGAGATTAATAAATTTTCGTGACTCAGATTAACAAAGGAGCTTGCTTCCACGTGACGTTTGCATGATTGAATGCCTTTCTGGCCCGGGATGCTCTGTCCTTTGCTCTATTCCTGAGGACTTTGGAGACATGCAGTTTTAATTTTGAGATCTAAATAGATGTGTCAGACAGTGCAGGGTCACACGAGAAATTTTCAGTGTGTGTTTTTTTTTTCACTGTCATAACGTTTATGGTCCTGTGGAATCACAAGTCATTTCCTCAATAAGGAAGTAAAGAAATGAACGGCAGCACAGGACGGTGATCCGGGGGCCTGAGGCACCCGGGCAGCCGCAGCCTTGGGCAGTTTTGATGCTAATAAGAGCCTGGGAGCCGGGGGTCGCCCGGCAACACACCACGTGGAAATGCATCTCCACCAGGCGTGGAGCCGGGGCGACTGCCCTGCAGAGGCTTGGCCGGAAGGTGTCTGCAGTCTCAGTCCCGGAGCAGAGCTGGGCGGCAGTTTCTGTTAGCAGGGATGTGCCTGCCGGTTTATTGCTCCTGATCGAGCCGGCGGCCCGCGAGACACCTGTTGGTCTCGTGTCAGGACATCAGTGCGGAAATATCAGCTCCCGAAGGAAAGCCTTTCAGCCAAGATATGAGAGACCCAGAAAAATCAATACCCCTAATACAGAGATGCTTCTGGAGGTGTTCCCTGTAGAATGGAGAGACACCAAGCTCCTGCCAGTGCTTCAGCCTGCAGAGACGATGTTTCTCTTTAAAGGACAGGCCTAAAGCACAGCGTGGCTTAAAAAATACAAACAAAAGCACTGACGGCTTGTGTAGGGAGCTCCTGGGGTGCTTCCAAGCCCCGCGCTGCCCCAGGACAGGGCCTCCGAGGGTCTCCCTCCCACCCCCGCCCTGCCCGCTTTCTCTTGGGCTGTCTCCCATGGGCTCCCCCCAAGACTGTCACCTGTGGGCTCCTCCCGACTGTCACCCACGGGCTCCCCCCGCCGGACTGTCACCACGGGCTCTGGCAATGCTGTCACTGCTCGCACCATTGTTATTCCCGAACCTAATTCCAAATGTGTGGGAGGCCCTATGTTTCCAGTGATTTCCAGAACTTTGACTACCCCCATTTTTGCTTTCCTACAACTTAACCAACAAAGGATATGCAAATGAGTGGGACAAGAGTGTTATCTTGCTAAATTTCGCAGAAATTTAATTACATGACGTATTTTCATGCGTTTATTTTCCATTTGCATTCTTTCCTGATTTTTGGAACACTTAATACATTCAATATGTTAACTCTTTGACTTACTCGGAGATGTGGTATCTGTGAGGTCCCTCACTGAGCAGTTCTTTCTCAATTCTTGGAGGTCAGTTTTGTTGTGATTTCCATTTTGGAAACGGGGAGTAATTTGCCATTTTGAGGTTTATTTTCTTTTGTTCTGTTATACTCTTTTGCTTTGCAGAGCTGGGGTTCCTGGGTGGCCCCACCTGGCAAGGAGGATGGGGGTGGGGTTGAGAGCAGGTGGCCCCGTGACGCCCCAGGGGCATCCCCTGTTCTCAGCGTGTGGCTTCCATCCTTGTGTAGAAATGTCACACAACCCGCCCGGAGCCCCCTCGGGTTCTCCTGGTGCTGGAGGTCTGCGTCCAGCACCACGCACAGTCTCTCCCGCGCCTTGGCTCCCGGAGGACTGTCCACCGAACGGAAGACGGTCCCTCTGGAGCCTTCCAGGGGCTCTTTTGTGATCACCCTTTGCCTTTGGATCTTTAACTCATAGATTACAAAACCTGCATGTTGCTCGAGAGACAGTACTTTCCAGTTGCCAGCCAGTTTCCCTAGTGCTGTTGTCTCAGTGAACTGTCCACCCTAGTGCCTCCTTTACCGTGTTCTAAATTCTTACATATGTTGAGCTCTTCCTTCTGTTCCATCGGTTTGCTGTTTTCCTTTGACATCTGTGCATGTTTTTACATTATTTGGATCTCAGCTCAGAGGTCTGCTTCTCAGAAACCTTCCCATGCTGCTCCAGAAAAGACACCTTGCTCTCTCAGTTCCTCTCTGTTTCGGCTTAACTTTCCTTAGTGCTGTTAACCACATTCTGAAATGATCTTACCCAGTTACTGGTTTTGTATTTATTGCCTAGATGGCTCAGGGTTCTCCAGAGAAACATAATCAACTGTGTGTGTGTGTGTGTGTGTGTGTTATAAGGATTTGGGTCACGTGATTATGGAGACTGAGCAGTCCCAAGTCCTGTTGTCGGCAAACTAGAGACCCAAGGGAACCAGAGGTTTAGTTCCAGTCTGAGTCCAAAGGCCTGAGAACCGGGCAGCTGATGGGATAGTTCCAATCCAAAAGCTGCAGGCTCAGGTCCCGGGAGGGTCAGCTCTTTTATTCTATTCAGGCCTTCAGCTGATTGGATGAGGCCCACCGCACTGGGGAGGGCAGTCTGCTTTACTCTGTCTTCTGACTCAAAGGTTAATCTCATCCAGAAACACCCTCACAGCCACACCCAGAATAATGCTTGACTCAGTGTCTGGCCCCCTGTGGCCCAGACAAGTTGATACAGAAAATCACCCTCACATCACCTGCATCCCCTCTAGAACATAAGCTCTGTGACTTCACCTCCAGAAGTTAGAGCAGTGCCTTGTCTGTGGTAGGAGCCAGGTAAATGAGTGTCAATGATAAATTTAAATGGTTTTAGCTGTACTTTTAGAACATGTTCTAATGTCCAGCTGCGTAGATTCCCTCTCATTATAAACGTGATCTTTAAAGCTAGGAATGTATGTCCTCACACTCCCCTTTTAATTAGTATAAGAAGGCCCTCCCTGCGTGATGCTTGGCCCTCCACGCCCTGGCCCCGCCCCTCGCCGGCACCTGTGCGCTCGGCCCCAGCCCTGCGGTTCCAGCTGCGGGGCCCTCCTCCCGACTCTGATAACACGAGTCCCTTCCTGAGCCAGGCCTGCCCCTGCTGCAGCCTTTCCTCCCCACCAGGATGCTTTTCCTTCTGTGCACTCTTCTCTCTCTCTTTTAAACTTTAATTATGCAGTAGGTACATAATCAGTTATAGTGGTGGTGGTTTTTCTTCTGTATCGTGAGCTATGGCAAACACATGAAAGTGGGAACAAATACACACACTAGCGAACTGTATAAAGCAAATCCTTGTGTTGCCTCTACCTAGGCCAAGACTGAGACGCCGTCAGCGCCCCAGCATCCCTCTGCACACCACCGACGTGCAGCCACGCTGTCGTGAATGTTACGGTGTTGTCTTCCTTGACTTTCTTTTATAGGTTTATCACCTAATTATGCAGCCCCGACAGAAAGAGTTTAATTTTGCCTAGCTGTACGTCAGTGGATTGGTATAACATGCATTCGCTCGTGTCTGGCTTCTTCTGCCAGTGGCCTCTCCCCAGATGCCATCTGAAGCCCCAGACTGAGAAGTGACGCTTCTTGGAGACAGCAGGCTGGTCCTGCAGGGTCCGCACGGGGCTGGGCGGCCACATGGCGGGCTGTCCTGTTGCAGAAGGTTTCCCTAAAGAGTCTTCATGCCCCCAATAGCCCCCTTTCATCCTCCAAGCCTTCATCTGTTTAAAATACCTTTGGCAGATCTTTGAAAAGTATCCACACATTTATTCTCTTCTGTTTTTTTTTTTTGTCTGTTTGCCTTTATTTTCTTAAATAAACTTAAAGATTCAAAATGTGGAGGATTCCACGGGCTATGCAGCGAAGTCTCCTTGCCCCTCTGCCCCAGCCAGTTCCTTTTGTGAACTTTCTGAAGGGCACTGGACTCAGTGAGCAAGCTTGACCCTGTCCCTTGGGAGATAGGAGCTGTGGGACATTGTGCACTGGGGAGTAACATCGAATGATATTTAGGGGCAAGAACTTAAAAGGAATGTGAGGGGTAAATTGGGTGGAAAGAGGCAGGAAACAGTGAAATCATAGACTCGTCTAATGGTTCAAGTGGGGGACAATCAGGGGAGGCCCTTGCCAGTGACTCCACAGGGGACCCCTGGGGCGGAGATGCCGCGGGAGAGCCGGCACGGCTGTTAAGATATATGGCCCTGGGCTGTCGCGTGCCAGCACTGGTGTGGCTGGTCACCTGCTCACATGGCGCCTTATCCTGCGTTTTAAACCCACCTTTCACTTTCATCGTCATTAAGGAATAGATGGAAAAGTCCATTTCCCAGATCACTGTTTGAGCTCTCCGGCTTTCCTGAGATGCTGTTAAGCCAATGAGATCTGTGTGTTCTTCTGGGGAAACCTGGGGTAAAAATCACCAGTTTAAAACCTTTGGGTATAAATCCTATTTAATTGTGTGAACAAAATACAGCATCATTAGAACTGACTGACGGGGCACAGTCGCTGTGAGTGACGCTGTTCCCCGGCGGATATGATGTAAAACATCCTTGTTTTGAGCATTTTTCAGAACTGTAGTTACATAACCAGATATGGACTTATCTATTTACTACCTGCCTCCTTTGCTGGCTGTAAACTCCACCAAAGCAGGGACCCAGGCTCATCTTGTTCAACACTTCATTGCGTGACTCAGCACAGCGCCCAAATATGGGGGCATATTGAAAAATAATGATGAATACGTGAAATGAAATGGATGGATGGATGGAATGATGGATGAAAGGAAAACATGATTGCTGGAAATGTGCCAGGAAAACTTGTTAGTGATATTAACGCTCTTAAGTGTCTTTTTAACGTGCAGACCATAGTTACAAACGTGAGGATTCCTAAGATAAGATGAGTGCGTACATGCGTGTGCGTGTGTGTGCAGTGGGATATGTTCTGGGTGACAAGGAAACAGCCATGTCTACAATGTGACTCACCTCAGGGGAAGCCAGAAGCTCCCAACCAACCCTTTAAAATAAGATATAAAACCCATGTGAACACGTTTCACTGGGCCAAGAACAGGGGGCTTATTTATCTGCAGGAAGACACAGCCAACAGCAGTTGATCTAAATTCTCATGGAAATATGAATGCAGAGGAGGCTGACTCATCCTTTTCACTCCCACTGTTGACAGAACAAGAGGCAGTGGCCTCGGGCCGCTGAGAGAAAGCGGTGGTTTAACCACCAGGCGGCGCCGGAGCAGCTGCTGGGGGTTTCAGCACCGGGCAGCATGGCAAGAGGCGCTGCCAAGCCCCTTCTCCAGGCGGTGGATTTTCATCTTTCCTTAGCGGTTGAGTGTGGTCATCCCTGGAGGCGAGGGGGTGGAAGAGGCAGCATCCTTCTGAAATGGAATCTAGCTCTGCGTCTCTCATTCTCAGTGCCCATTGTGGGCCAGCCTGAGAAGAAATGACGATGGTGAGAATCTGGGGGAACGGCGTGAGGACCAGGGCCAAGATGCGTTCAGGGAAGACTGAGCCACAAGCCTGGCGCGGTGGGTCGGCCTCACGGAGGACACGGGAGAGGAGGGGCTCTGGGCTGTGCCTGGGGTCCTGGCCCCCCGACTCCCATGGGGTGGCCTTCCCACAGAGGGAGGAGGACTTTCCTCAAAAGGAAATCGGATTCTGTGAGGGAGGTAACCAGTGTGGGCACCCAGGGGAGGAGAGGCGAGCCTGAGGACTGAAGGGGTACGCAGTGGTACCTCGACAGGCTCCGCAGCAAGGGTGCGGGCACGAGGTGGATGCTTGAGCCTGTGCTCCTGGAGAGCTGGCTTGTTCCCAGTCAGGTGCGTGTTGTGGGCAGAGCAGAGGGGCTGCGGGTTCTGAGCTTCCGGCTGAGAACAAGTGAGAACCCGCTTGAAACCCACACGGAGCCCTGCCTGCCGTCTCCGGAGAGCCGGCCTCCCCTCCCTGCAGGCTCTGACGACTGTGGGTGAGCAGGGCACAGCCTGCCTGCTGGCAGTTGCTGAAGGCCCCCGCTCCCCTATCTGATCACACCTCCTGTGTATCGCTCTTAAACACCTGTCCCTGGGAAGGTAGCAGGGATCTCTGTTCTGTGATCAGTGTCCTGGGGGCTGTGCCCACAGGCCTGGAGACAGCGCGGTGAGACCGGAGATTTCCAATCAGGGGAACTGGAGAAACGGTCGCGTCTGACTTGCTCTGAGGCTGCCAACCAGCGCACAGTAAGGAAAGAGCACTTGGTTACCAGTGGGTCGTAGACTAAAGGGCCTTTCCTCCGTGCTTGCCTCACAGACAGGCCTGAGTCACATCTCACGACAGGTATATCGGGCCAGCTGCTCGTCCCCAGGTCCCTGCAGAGAGGCAGCCAGTGAGGACCTCTTCCCTCTGGGCCAGTTTCCCAGGGGCACAGCACTGCCAGGGCCTTAGCACCAGGGGAACAGTGTGTGACCCCACCACGACCCTCACCCCGCTGGGGTCACAGCAGCTGCCGGGCACTTGCCTGGGGGCTGGAATGAAGTTATGCCTCTGCTGTTGCTTGAGAGGCCCCGTGAGGGCCGGAGAGCCCCAGCACGAAGCCGCCTCCTTGCCAAGCCGAGCTCTGAAGGGGGGCCTGGGTGGGCTGTGGGGTGGGGCCTGGCTCTCCCAGGGGGCTTGTGGCTCCTCGGGAGCTCTTCCTGATCACTGGCTGGCCTGCCTGCTGTGGGAACAGGGCTGCTCTCCCACTTGGTCGTTCTTTGTCCATTCATTCATTCATTCATTCACTCAACCATCTGCCCACCCATCCATCTTTCTGTCCATTCGTCCATCTGCTCAGCACTGGGATTCCAAGTTCAGTGAAATTTCAGCCCCTCTCTCCCTAGGAAGACATTCTCAGTCATCCCCGCCCACAGGCCAGTGTCACCTGAACTGCCACATCTGCAAGTTCATGAGCTCCTTAAAAGGCTGTTTCTTTGTTTCTCTCATTTCTGCCTATCAGCCAGGGTCTTGGGCTGTGGTTAGAGACCCGAGCGGGGCTACAGGCAGTGCCTCGTCCTCTCGCTGTTGGAGCCCCTTTCATTTTGACACGCAGCCCTGGTCGCAGGCACGGGAGACCACAGTTTCCACCTGTCACCTGTGTGTCAGCCGAGTGTGGGTTGCCCGCACCGTGCTGGCTCATTTGCAGAGCTCACCGTCACCTCAGTGGGCTCAGGACCCTCATTTGTAACTTTTCTTTTTTTTTTTTTGCATGTGCTTTACTTTTTGAAGGCAGTGAAAAAACCTGGGATAGTTAAATAAAGAGACATTTCTTTTTGGCTTTAACTTTCACATTTATTCACAACGGAAAATTCCTAGTAGTGGAAACATAGACTTGGGGGGACCTACCTGTGGCTTCAAACCCGCATCATCTCTGGATTCAGCCCCCTTGAATGTGGACACCGTTTTTAATATTTCAGGGGAAGCCTTACTGCCTAGCGGCGTCATGCTGTCCTCTGTTCCCCTTTTCTTTGGAAAACAGGAAGAAGATGTAAAACCACTCCTCCCCTACTGCTCACACATCTAGCAGTAAAGCACAGCAGTACCACCAGGATCCTGTTGCAAACTCAGTGCAGAACAGAGGATGAACTGTCTCCTCCAGACAGGAATCTTGCACTTATTCCCGTGACTTAGAGCTAGGACTCTTTCTGGAGTGGCAGAGAAGAAACGTGCCTTAGGTGAGAACCAGCTGGCGTTGCACTCTACCACGCCTGGAAACTGGGAAAGCTGCGTGGCGCTGTCCTTGGTCCTGCCCTGCGCCCAGGCTCCAGCGCATCCTTCAGCAACCCTCCTCCTTCTGCCCGCCTCTCCCAAGTCCACCGGCCCGGTCCTCTCTGGAACCACCCCTCCTTCCCCTTGGCAGGTCTGGAGAAGAGCAGGAAGTCCGTGCACCTGGGGGGAACCCTTCTCCAGGTCCGCCCCCGGCCCCCATGAGTCGCCATGTTATTGCAGGAACTCCCTGCCATTTCTACAGCACAATATGTGGCATGGACAGCGCACTACGAAGAGTCCACACACATCTTTGTAAGTACCGTGCAATATTTCCCGGAGTGTACAAAGGTTTTTATAACTGTTCACTTACCTTTAAGTATTTGAGTTATTTCCAATTTCTGCTATTACAGAGCTGCGGCAGTGACTAATTTTTGTTTTTTGTTTTTTGTTTTTTTTGCTTTAAGATAGACGTCTGAAAATGGGATTACTAGGTTAAATAGCACAATCAGTTTGTAGGCATGTGATGAAATCTCCAATCTTTTCCAAAGGGGTTACAGGAATTCCTGCACCTGACCCCTCCCCGGATGAAAGGGCCAGTTTTGTGTGCCCAGTTTCAGTGCTGTGCTGGGCCGGCTCTCCCAGGCCCCCAGAGCCATCAGTACGCGGGTCTTCCCAGCCCCGCCTTAAACTGAGCTCCTCGGAAAGCTTGCGGTGGTCATCAGTGGAGTGGAAACCAACATAACTACAAACCAGGACCCGCTCTCACCCTGAAGAGATCTGGTTGTCACACAGCTACCAGCACACCATTGCTTTTAATAGTTGAAAAGCAAAGAACAAACAAAATAAACCAGTTTTGCAAAGTTGAATCAATGGACGCCGTCCTTCCTCTGAGCCGAGGGGAGAGGGGGGAAGGAGACCCCTCCAGGCATTTGTGCTTTGTCCTTGGTGCCGCGTGGGTGGCGCTCAGCAGCCCCGGCCAGAGTGTGTGTGTCCACTGTCCTGTGGCCATTCAGCCCTTGAGAGGCTGGCCTGTCGGCCTGGGTCCCCTGCGGTGCCAGCATGGGGTCTGATACGTTGTGTTGAGGACACGGAGCCCACGCGGGCCTTCCCAGGTGGCCTCCTGCCCAGCCACGTGGCTGGGGGCGCCCGGACCTTCTGCTGTGCCAGCTGCTGTGGGGAAGATGGCGACGGCCCTGTCTGCAGCCTGACGGGGGTGGTGTCCCTGCCTCCACGGCCGCCTGCTGGGCTTCACACTAACAGACCCCTGTCTCATCAGAAGGTGTCTCTGTCCACGAAGGCTGGTGCTCTGGCGGGTGGTGTCATCCTCTGGAGGAGGACGGTGCCTTCCTGCCTCTGGACCGCAGCTGCATCATGCCTGGCCCGGCAGAATGGCACCCGCCATGGGCTCCTCACGCTGGGTTGGAGACAGCCTTGTGGACTGTGTTTTGGGAGGACCAGTCACCTCTGAGTGACAAGAGCTGATTCCCCTCCTCTCCTAGTCAAGGCAGCAAATGGTCAAGACCTCCGAGGCGTCTGGGCTGTTGCTACCCATGAGGATGGTCCTGCTGTTCATGCCAGAAGCCCTGCAGGTGCTCTGAGACCATTGTTTACATGATGAAGCAAAGATGAACACGGCAGAATAGCCTGCATCTGTAATTAGGGCAGGAATGTGGATTTTCCTGTAAAGCGTAATAAATGCTTATTGTAAAAAAGAAATAAATAAAGAAGCTAGAAGGACAATCATAAAAATTAACAATAACAGCACCACTCAGAGATAAAGATTGTTAGCACTTCGATGTGTCCCCTTCCGTCTCCGAGGGCATTTTTAGATAATTTTATTCTGATTGTTTCACAGTGTATCAAAGTGTCACGTTGCCTGTCACACTCATCAGAGCCTTTTAATGGCTGGATTAGGTCATATCCTCGGATGTGTTGCATTTCGCTCAGCCCGTCTCCTGGTCCCAAATGTGTATGTCATTCCGGGTTTTTCTGAGAATGTGTGCTGTCAGTGAGCGTTTTTGTGCGTAAGTTCTTGCCGGCAGCTGGGGATCCCTTTGGAGGAGGCACTGGGACACAGTATTTGTTCTGGGGTCCAGCTTGAGTTTAAACCCCAGCTCCCTGCTTACCAGCTGTGTGACCTGGGGAGGTTGCTAAACCTCTCTGTGCTCTTTGCTCTTCCTCTGTGGGGGGAATGTCTTACAAGGTGGCGGCGACTCTTCCGTGGGGCGGGGCACGCGAGGAGCAGAGCCTGGCTCGCGGGAAGCCCTGTTCACCACCGCCTCCCCATCAGTAGGGTGATCAGCCGGGGCTGATGCCCGGAGTGGAGTGACCGGCCCAAATTAAGTGCTTCTGAAGGCTTCGGGGTTGTGTTCTAATTTGTTTCCCAGAGTCTTCTCAAAATAAAATATTGCTGTCTTAATGTGTGATAAATTAATATTTCTGTATGTTAGTGCTTTTTTTCTGCTTTTCCTCCACCTCCATCCTCTGCCCTCACCCCTGTGCCAGTAAGAATCAAGGACAAATCCAGCTCCCCAGCCAGGGGAGTCACTTCTATGAGTATAGGTCACACAAAGGATGCTGGCTGGGGCCCCGGCAGGTGCGGTTTGCTTTGTCTGGGACCATCTCATTCCCAGACTGCATCCGAGTGCGGGGTGGCGGGCGGGGTCCCCCGGGAGCAGGTGCACACGTCCGTCCCCCTCTCGGCCCGGGCTTAGGAGGTACCGCCTCGCGCCTGGGGAAGGACGTGCCCAGACCAGCCCTGCTGCACCCGGGTCACGTGGGTTCCCTTGTTCTCTCTCCTCCTTCGTGGCTCAGAGTGGAAAGACCCCAGCTCTTCTGAAACTTGTGAGCAAAGCAGAACAGAGGCCAGTGCTTCTCTTCTGCATCCTGGATCCACCAGTGACTTCTGTCTTCACCTTGTATGAAGTGCTCTCGGCCCCCTGACTCCCGCTGCCTTCCCATCACACGTCCTGATTTGTATTGAAGTCCATTGGGGGACATTTTCGTTGGATTGTCTTTGGCCCGGGGGCCAATATGACAGTTTTAATTTTGCTAATTTTATAATGTACTTTAGAATTACCCACGGCCGTGTTTCTTATTTAAATTTTCTTTGTTGTGGTGGTGTATTTTTCTTCCAATCATTAGAATAATTTCAGGGCAAAAAAAAAAAAACAAAAAACAAAATCCCCGCTGAGATTTTGCCTGCATTCGGTGTTGATGGACTTGACTGGGTGGCCTGCGCTGCTGTTGGCACCCCGCCGCCCACGCTTGCCTCTTACGGGACGTGAGCCTCGGCCCCTCTGCACCTTGGGTTCTTCACGTATAGTGGGGGAAATAGCAGGCCCTGTCTCGCGGGTTTTGTTGTGAGTGTGATTAATTAGTGTCCTTTCTAAGGAACCTTAGAGCACAATGAGATGGCAAAGACGTTCTCCTCGGCTCCTTTCTAGAAGTTTTACAATGTGAGCTTTTATTTTTAGGTCTGTGAGAACGTTCAGGCTAACTGTGGTGTATCAAGTGACTTTTTTTTTTTTTCCCATATTGACATCCAGTTGTTCCAGCATCATTTGTCGAAAATATGTTCCGTTCCCCACTGAGCTGCCTTGGCACCTTTGTCAAAAATCAATCGAAGATACGTGCAGGGGTCTGTCTCTGGGCTCTGTTTTCTCTTCCACTGAGCTGCACACCTTTCTGCCAATACCACACAGCTATGTAGCTTAATAGTAAGTCTTGAAATCAGATAGCGTAGGTGTGGCAGCCATAGTGAAGTGAGGTCACCGAGGGCCCCAGCGCCGGGCTCTGAAATGCACCCATGCCGAGTGCAGCAGGACACAGGCAGATCCTGGGAGGCACGGGCTTGTCCCACAGCCGCTCTGACTCAAGGACCCCCCCCCCCCGCCCCAACCTTGCAGAACCTCCTTAGAACTCACAGCAGCCTGGGTGTTCCCCCAGCCCTCCTCCCCTCTCCTCCCCCTGGGGTGCTGGTGCCTCACAGGCCAGCCTCCCTGCCCGTCTGCTCCAGGCCCCCTTTCCTCTGTCTGTGTGAGAACACGGGCTCCCCCTAAAAGGAGCCTGCATTTGCTCCTCAGAGGGCTTGGACAAGCAGTAAATCGTCAAATTATTTTCCTTCTTTATACAAGTTATTTTGGTCCCGTGCATTTTCGTTTACATTTTTGAATCATCTTGCCGATTTCTACAATAAAAATTTGCTGGGGTGCTGATGAGGGCTGTGCGGAACAGAAAAGCCGTGAGGAGAGCCAGCGTCGCTCCTCTAGTGAGCCAGTCAGCCCCCAGGTCACACCCCCCCGCCGCCTCACCTGCCTTTGTGTTGAGGGGTGTTCTGTGGTTTTCAGCGCATGGGTCTTCTGCGTATTTTGTTTAGTTCATCCCTAGTGTTTCATAACTGTGTTGCTAGTGTAAGCTAAACGTTTAACTTCATTTCCAACTGTTTGTTGCCCGTATATAGAGATGCAGTTGATTTTCTGTATTGACCCTGCCTCCAGGAACATTTTTGGCTAAATTCACTTGTTCCAGGAGCTCTCAGGTACCTTCCTTAATATTTTCCACTTACGTGACCAAGTCACCTGTGAAAATTCTTCTTTTCCAACCTGCATTCTTTATTAAAAAAATTCAGTAACTGTACCTTCCAGGTGTAGAATTTCCATCTTTGCACTTTCTTTCCGCGGCTGAGATTTCCTGTCCAATCTCTACTTGCTGAACCCAACACCTGGGCCATTTTCAGCCCGTTTCTACTGACTGCCTTTATTCCTGAGTACTGATTGCACTTCCCTTTTTATTTGCCTGTCTAGTAACTTGGGTTTAAACACTAGACACCGTAGATGGTGTGGTACAGCAACCGGGGGCTCCCCTGAGCTCTCAGGGTTTATTTTTCTTGTTCTGACATGCAGTTAACTTGCCTGGCCTCAGATTACAAACTTTGCTTTTTCTTTGTTTTGTTTTGTTTTGTTTTATGCGGCTGCTGGAATCTCTGCTTTGTTCTGATCGGTTCCAGCTGCTGTGAGGTAGGCTGCTTGTGTAAACTGGGCTTGTCACTATCTGTGTTTCATTGTGATGTTTTAAAACTGGTTCATCACAGCTCTCTGTGTACCTGGACAGTTGACCTGTGCCCAGATACTTCAGCAGCCCATCAGAGACGCAGGCTGAGGTCATGCGCAGGCTTGGGAGCTGGCCCTCCCTGAGGTCTCTGTGGGCCTCGGGGTCCCCGGGACTCCACAGCGCTGCTCGTCTGAGGCTCCAGCCCAGGAGGGGCCAGCTCCCTGCCCACTGAGCTGTGGTTTGGGGGAAGGGGCTCGGTTAGGAAAGCAGCAAACACACAGACCTCCCCTGTGCGGCTCTCAGGAAGCCATCCCTCCCTGGTCTCCGAGGCTCTTCCCCGTCTCCTGTGCCCCCACATGTACAGAGCTTGCCGTCAGCGATCTGGTTCATACTTACCTTCCGTGCTCACTCCGGCAGCGCTCTCGCTGCAGGATCTCCCCTGGAACCGCCCAGCTCCTTTCCTGGCGCCGACCTCTGTCTCCTGCACCTGGAGGCGGCCGAGCTGCGGGTCACGGCTGCTGCCCTGGCCGGGGGTGTGGGACAGCCCCCCGGGGCCCCTAATGCCACAGACGGACAGTTCTTCCTCCTTTCAGCTGCTTTGTAAATTTTTAATAGCATGAACACCTCCATTGGCTGTTCTCTGCTGTTTCGTGCTTTCTAAATGTCTTTAAGTAGCTGTTTAAGATATTTTACCGAGGTTTTATAATTTTATCTGTGGGAGAATTTGTGTGACCACCTCAATTTGCTGCAATTTTGGCCTCCCTCTGTGATTTTTAAACAACTCCCTTTAAAGTAAATGTACCTTTCCCCGTCCTGTTTTATGACTGAGTACCTTGGCCACATTTCCGAAAGAATTTTCAAAGTTACGGTGAGAGTGGATGTATTGGTTTTTTCTTATTTTTACTAGAATGCTGTTAGTTTTTCGTCATGAATTATGATTCTGTATGTGATAGAAGTGTCTGAATATGCCTAGTTTTCAAAAGTTTTTTTGTCTTTTTTGTAAATCAGAAATGGGGTTCCAATCGTATTAGATGCATTCTAAGCATTGATTTTTATTTTTATAGGGGTATTTGACTTCTATTATTGTTCTTTTTATTATATTTAAAAATGTGAAACCAATCTGCTTTGTGACTTGCTCTCTGCATTCTTGTTATAGTTTGCGTTTCTTTGATTGCTCTGAGATGGGATGTTTTTGTACATTTATGAGCTGTTCAAAGCCCCTCTTTTGTGATCTGACTTTGCATGTATTTCTGTTTCATAGAAACCTTTTAACATGGATTTGTGATGACTTGCTGTGTATCAGGGCTGTTAAACCACGGTCACGTGGCCGCCCGTGTTCTCCCTAGGGTTGGTTACTTTCTCGTTTTGTTTATGATGCTGGTGGATACAGAGTTCTTTATGTTTAATTAGTTAAATACAGCATTTTTCCTTTTGTCTGGTATTACATTTTAGAATATCCTTTCCTGCACACACTAAAGAAAGGCACCTGCATTTTCTTTCAACACAGCTACGTCTTACTTTACATTTAAGCTTTATGTCCATCAAAGATGCATTTTGATGCATGTTGGGAAATAAGGATCTAAACATTATTTCCATATGGTTTCCCATTGTCTTATTTATTAAGTCGTATTTTTCCCACTTCTTTGAAATTTTACTGTTATATTTTAAGTAGTTATGTGTACTTGGATCTGTTTCTTAACTCTTAAAAAATTCTAGTGCTCTGCCCGTGCGTGAGTCATGTGTGTGTGCACCTGACGTCCTGCTGTTCTGATGAGCGCATCTGATGCATGTACAGTGTTTTATAGGGCGAGCGCCTTTATTACTTTCTTTTTATTTTTCCTCTAATATGCATGTTCCTTCAAAATAACTTTAGAAACATTTTATCAAATCTGACTATTTGTGATTTCTATTGAAGTTGCATTAAATCTGTAGAGTTAATTGGGGAAAATACGCATCCTTCAAATTCTGAAATGTCTCCTCTGGAAGCGTGGGACAGCTCCACTTGTTCAAGTCATGCTTATAACTTTCATAATGTGCACAGTTTTCTTAACATGGGTCTTGCACCGTTCAGGGTGTTTCTGTTCCCAGGAACAGTGTACTTTTGATGCTCTCTTAAATGCGACCCATTAACCTAAACCGGCAAAATAGCCACTTATTATCATCAGCAAAATGGGTTTATTTGGGAGCATCAAAGAATTGTGATTTGGGACATTGCAACTTTGGTGAATCTCATGCAAGTCTGGTAAAGCAAAGCAGAGGAAGCTCTTTTACAGAGGAGAAGGGGCAGCTGGGAGAGGCTGTTGTAAACAAAAAGGCTGTTGGAGGAAACTGGGAGTTGGAAGTACAGCGGCTTTTCACTGGCAGAGTTGTGACAGTCTCTCATTGGCTGAGCTGTTGCCAGGCAAGGAGAAAATCTTTCTTCCTCTTCTAAGGGTGGTAAAGCATTGTCATTTCTTGTCGGAGATGCACAGTATGTCTCTTCCTGTTGGGACCTGTATTGATGCCCCGCCGTACATGCATGACGGCGCCCCCTTCTGGCCTGTTGACTCCATTTTAATGAGGTTTCCCTTTATCAATTTTCACAGATCCTTTCGTATTTTTACATCATTCTTGGTTGTTACTGGACTATAATGAAGTCTACTAAAATTGGAGTCTACTAAAATTACAAACACTAAAACACTTTGTTCTAATACATTTTTATTTGATTCCCAAAGATAAAGTCACATCACCTATAAAAATTACAATGTAAATTGTTACATCATATTTTAAAAATTTGCCTTGATTTCAGAAATCATAATGATAATGAGAATTTGCTTTAATAGGAAGAGCTAATAGTTTGAGATAAATCTTTTCATCTCATTTTAAAATACATGTTAGAAATATTCTTCTATCATTATTTTACAAATAATTTATAAAAATCAGAGATGAATTTTGAATTTGCCAAATGACTTTTACACATTTAATATAATAATCATATAGCTTGTTTTTCTTGGACTTACTTTAGTAAATTATATTAGTAAATTTACTAGTTTTTTCTAGAATTAAACATTTTGGTCATTTGCTCTTAGTTTAGATGTACTGATAGAGTATATTGACTAATTCTCATTTGGAATTTTCAGATATTTAGTCCCAGCTAAAACATTAAATAGCTTTATGTTTGTGCTTCTAAAATGTTTTTGGTGTCAGGGTAATGTACAATGAACTGGGAGGTTTTCCAAACGTCTATGTGCTGAAATAATTTAAATAGCATAAGAATGATCTCTTTTTGAGTTTTGAAATAACCTGCTCATAAAAATGCCCGGGCCTAGGATATTTTATGAAGTTATTTCTTGGGCACTTTTAAACATTTCATCTTTAAATCAATTTCTAACTACAAGCCATATAAAAATATACTTCTGCTCAGTAAATTTCAAAAAAAAAATAGAAAAAGCAGAAGTCTCTCTTGATTTTCTCCATCTTGCCTCTCCCGCTCCCTCAGCAGACGCAGAGTGGACGTCAGCTGAGCACGGGACCTGCTGGGTTGTCTTCTGTCTGTTTCACAGCACGGGTCAGCTCCTACAGAAACACAGGTTGTCTTCCTTGCTTTGTTTTTGCGCAGATTGAATACTTCTGAGTGTACGTCGTGAAACTTGCCTTTTTCTGTGGATCATAAATCTTGGGAATCTTGCCACGTGAATACGCGTGTCTCTGTCTAGTTCTTTGTTTTCCTGTGAATACACGTGATGGGAGCCACCTTTGACGCTAGTTAAAGTTAGCCTGTGATGCTGCTTCTCTCATGGTCCCTGGCATATTTATATTTTCTGGTATTTCCTTAAGCATTTGGGAATTGTTTGGAGAATTTGCTTTCCTAAGTGCTTTACTTTCACCCAGGTTTCCTTTCTCCTTTTTTTCCCTCCCTTCACCCACGATTCATTCATTCATTCAGCAAATGTTTACTGACCACTTGCTGTGTGTCAGGTGCTTTTCGAGGGTCTGAGCACGTGTCTCTGAACCAAGCAGACCAAAAACCCCTGACCTCATGCTGCTGACACTCAAGCCTGTTTTAAAGATATTGGTCTGGATTTGCTGACATTACAAACATTGACAGAATTAGTGCATGTTTGCAGGGTGTTTTCTTGTGATTATCCACCTTTGTGAAAGTTACTCCTGTTTGTGATGCTCTCTGTGTTCCTTCTCAGTGTTTTTTATTTTTGTTTCTTTTTTCCCTCTTGATTAGAATGCATGTGTTTTTTTTAATTGAAGGATAGTTGATTTGCAATGTTGTGTTAGCTTCTGGTGTGCAGTATAGTGATTCAGGTTGCACACATATATATTCTTTCTCGTAACCTTTTTCATTGTAGGTTATTACAAGCCGTTGAGTATAGTTCCCAGGGCTGTACAGTGGGACCTTGTTGGTTCTCTGCATGTGTTTTTCTAACTCATTTATCTTTCTTTTTTGCCATAATGAAAAAGCTATGGACAAAACTTACAGCTTCTACTATGTTAACGGGATTTATTCCATTTCTCCTGTTAACTGTATTGATTTCTCTTTTCTCTTTAATTTTATTTCACTGCCCTTTTCCTAATCTCAGAGTAGACGCCTCATTTACTTACCGTGCTTCTTTACTGTTTAATGTTCTAGGCTTTGCATGCTCCTGTGAGAATGCTTTGGCATTTATCCCTTGCTGGTCTGTTGATCTTCAGTGGCCAACATGTCTGTTGACTTCCTGCTATGACACGTGCTCCCCTGCTCTCTGCTGCACTCAGTGACATTCCGAGAACTTGTGGAAACCCCTGTGAGCTTTCGTCATGTTCTCCCACTGACAAGGCAGCAACAGCATGGCCCCCGGAGGTGGCCTGTCACGGCGCGTGGCGGGGTGTGGACCACGGCAGCCCGTTGCCTTCAGCGGGGAGCCAGGAGGAGAGAGGTGGTGAAACACCCTCCCCCCGTGAAGGAGGAGGAAAGACTGAAATCACCCGAATTCCCACTTCAGTTAAACTGCTTCGCCTGGTTAGCTTTTCTGTGGGTCCTAAACTTTAGACATTTTGCACGTTACGTGAAGGTGTGCATTTCATGTGAGTCTCCCATGGAAACTGTTGATGTCTCCTGAGACGGATAAAAGCTGTGATCTGTCATGGGCTTATGCACGTCTGGGATGTACCGAGGGTCGTGTTGCCGCCTCCGATCCTCAGAACAGCTCGACGGGGAGCTCCGTCATTTAGCTGTGAAAACGAGCACGAAGGTGGCGAACTCGCCTGGACTCAGCCTCACGTGACTCCAGGGGCTGGGATGCTTACACCGCCATTGGCCCACTCTGCCCCGGGAGCACGTTTCGCTCATTTTAATATTCTGTTTCCGTTGCTCTTTTCATACCTTTGATCAGCCGCCTGGGAGAAACCCTCCAGCGGGCCGTCCAGCTCGCCGCTGGGATGCTGTCCTGTTGGTTTCTGCTCTCTCCCTCCATTGCCCTTTCAAATTCAGCAGTCACGCTTTCCAGCTGGAAGCAATATTCCTGATTGAAGACTGACTGTCATCTGAAATTGTACTCAGAAAAGTAAAAATAGGGAATATAAAATTTTCCCCTGGAGAGCGCAGCGCGCCCTTCACAGGAGGACCTCTGCGAGGACACAGACGCTGCCTTTCTCAGTTACTAGGTCGTTGTGCGGGCGTGTCCCTGTGCATTGCTCCTCTGTGTCAGCCCGGCTGTGCAGAGTGCTGCCGTCCGCGGTTGCCTGTTTTTGGGTTTGAGATGGGCTCTTGCACAGATGCTGAGGGATCCTGTTTCAGATCTTTCAGAATGAGGGAGCAGTTGGCTTTGGCCTCATTTTATTTGCCAAGTCAGTTTGTTGTTGTGGGGAGGGCGGTGGATGGACAGGAGGCTCTTTGAGGTGTGATGTCTTCTGCTGGTTCGTTGCTTCTCCGTGGGGGTCTGGGAGCCTCAGCGGCGTCCCCGCCCCACAGGAGCACCAGCAGTCACCACTCTCTTGGGACCTGCCAAGGGCTGTTGTCCCCACGCACGCAGCTTCCCCTGACCGCCGAGACAGAGTCCTCACTAAACTGGGCGTTTTCCCCGAGGTGCTCTGTGCTAATATTCAGGAAAATATGATTTATGTGTGTGGCCACCCCTGAGATGGGCCCCACTCTGCCGGGTTTGTATGGCAGGGGTTGCAAAGGCCCTGAAGGACACTGGGGATGCTTGGGGATGGTGCCAGCTCACCCCACCCCTCAAGTGCTCTGAGGGAGATCAGAAGGTTCCAGACATCACCCGAGCAGCCTCCCCCTGACTCAGTTTGAAGTCCCTCTGCACGAGGGCTCGGGCAGCAGTGCCCCCGAGACTGAGCACACTTTCCACGATTAAGTGTCTCCTCAAAGTAATGAAAGTCTCTCTCCCTGTGCACTGCGCCCCCGGCCTTGGATCTCCCGCTCTCAGGGGCCCGGCTCCCTTCACTCCAACCTCCAGGGAGCTGCATCTGAGGAGATTGTCCAGGTGCACATCTCTTCCACTGCTTCTGCTGTTGTCCCCGACCCCCTCGTTCTCCTGGTCACTCTTCTCAGATGTGTCCATGGGTGAAAGGGTCTAGATCCAACCGGACGCTGGCTCGGGGGAGGCCCCGGTCCCCAGCGCCCTCTGCCGCGAGGTGACCGTGGGCTTCTCCACATCACCCTGTTGGGTGACCAGGCTTGACCACGTTGTCCCTTTAAGCCTCTGCTAACCCCACACTTGGGTCCTGCTGCTGTGCACCGGGTCTGCTAAACCTTGACTTGCGCTGCGCCGAGGGGTCCGGCATCCGCATGACCTGAGCGTCCGTGGTGCACGCGGTCCGGACCCGCTGTGTCCTGAGTCTCACTCTGCACGCACGCGGTCCGACGGGCCAGGGCTTATCTGGTTAGAGATTGGAAAGCCAGCTGCGGCCCACCTGGGGGCGCCCCACACCCCCATGCTGGGCACCCACGTCTTGGACTGACGGCTAGAAAGAGAGTTGGGGGGAGCAGTTCCATTTCAAACTGTCTCCCTTTCTGACTGCGTTTTTCTCTCCAAGCACCGTCTGCCCCTAAGACCAGCTCATACACACAAAGCAGATTAGGAAGTGCGGAACCTTGAGAACGGACGACCCGGTCCTCAGAATCGACTTCAAGGGGTGTCTGAAAACCAGACCTGGGCTGTGGAGGAGAAGACGGCCCAGCGCTCCTCTGCAGGTCTGGCTCCCCGGCCCGGATGAGCTCCGAGGGGGACGAGGGGCTTCACCTCACCTGTGGGTTGAGCCCCAGGTCCCTGCTGAGTCCAGGCCCGCTCTCTGAACTGCCTGCCTCTCTGGCACTGACTCAGGTTAGGGTTAGGGGTGACCACAGCGCTCACTGCGGCCAGTTCCTCCTGGGCCTGCATATAGCCAGGGCTGCTGTGACCATCACAGGGAAGGGTGGTGAAGAATTAAGTGCTTCATCCTAAGACCAGGAGCAAGGGAAGGATGCCTGCTCTCAGCACTTGTCTCCAACATCAGCTGTTCCTCCTACCCAGGGCACCGTGGTGAGATAAAAAAGTAATAAAGATTAGAAAGACAGAAGCAGATCTCTCTTTATCTGCTGATGACACGATTATCCACGTAGGAAATCCTAAGAAACCTTCAAAATTAACTAGAATTAGCCGACACAAGTTTCAAAATTACTATACTTGTTTGTTTAGGGGATGAAAGACACAATTTAAAAAAATGTAGCAGAGAGCTGGAAAAGATAAAAAGTGACAGCATATTTGAAAAAAAAAACTGGTGGGAGAGTCTAGAAATAAAAAAGTAGAATAACTGAAATCTAAAACGCAGAGGACTGGCTCAGCAGCGGCCGAGGCACAGTGAAGACATCGAAGTCAGCCGAAAGATACCAGAAAAATCTCTGTAAGGAATCATGGTGAGCCACAAAGATCAAACACAAAGACTAGAAGGCAAGAGAAATGGAGGGTGTGTAACAGGCTGGCCTAACGTTAAATTTCAGACCCAGAAGGAGAGAGGGGCCGTAATAGGGCAGAAACAACATTTGAAGAGACAGTCGCTGAGAGTTTTCCCAAACTGGAGACTGACGTCAGCCTGTAAACCTCAAACAGCGTACGTAAGGGAAGTGCCTCTAAACCTCCCATCAGCCGGGAGACGTCAGGCCCCAGCTGCCCAGTCAGGCTCTGGGAGGAGCTGAGCTCGCCACCCCTCGGCTCTCAGATCCATCCCCCCACCGTTCTCTGCCCTGCTCCGTTCTGTATCTTAAGAAAGCCCGGACCAGGGACAGCCTTCCTGAAGACACACAACAAAGTGGAAACCCTTGCTTTTCCGGGAGCAGAGGCTACGGTAATTGAGTCAGGGTTGCCCTGGCACAAGGACCGGCGGATAGACAAATGGCACAGAATAAGGAGTTTAGAAGTAAAGATGATTTATGTCATCACTTGATGTACAAGGTTGTACTGCAAAGTCGGCATCACTGCAAAATGAGGCGCGGGTGGAGTTTTCAAAAACGGGCTGCGGTGAGTAGGGTAGCTAAAACCACAGCGGGATGCTGCCGCCCACTGGCTCAACCTTAAAAGAGAGAAAAGGCTCAGTGTTGAAAGGCGAGGAGGCAGTGGGAACCCTGATACACTCATGGAGGTGAGTGTACGTTTGTCCGACACTTTGGGAAATTGTTCAGCGTTATCTCGGCTCCAAGACCCAGCGACTCCGCCGTTAGGTACACAGCCCAGGAGCGTTCTCGCACACGTGCCCCGAAGTGGTCTTTAAGAACGCTCGGCGCTTCAGTCGCTTGCGGTAGCTGGAAACTGGAAACAACTCAGATGCAGGACGGATGAGTGAGTGAAGCAGCTGCAGCTCCCACGTCAGCGTGGGTGGGTCTCACGGAGCGCGCGTGCTGTGTGAGGGCAGGCAGACTGCGGGCTGGATGGTTCCGTTCCCAGAAAGGGAAAAGTCAGTGCCGAGTGAAACTGCAGTGTGCGGCGACGAACGCCAGGGGCGCTCACGTGGAAAGGCAAGGCCTGGGTGACCGTGAAAGCCAAGACGGGGGTGGGGGTGGGGGGATGGGGTGGGGGGGTCGACACAGGGAAGGGAGGGAGGAGACGAGACGGAGACGGGAGCTCAGGGAGGTCGGGTCCCCGCAGTGCTCTCTGTATGACTTGGTGCCTACACAGCCATCACCTTACAATAATTCACTCAGTTGACATTGATGTTTATTGTACATTTAACCATAAAATGGTTAAAAATAAAACAGGCACAGCGAATGGCCAGGCAGGTAATTTCACAAGGACTCCCTGCAGAGAAGGACCCCACAAGGGTCCCTGAGAGGAAGTCGGGGGCACAGAACGGGCCAAAGCTAGCTCGTTGTCTTGGGAACAGCAACTCCTTTTGAGTATAAAAAAAGGAAGGTGCAAAGAACAGACCGTTCTAACTTCCCGGACGCCCCCACAGCACTTTGTTAAGATGTTCCTTAAGTCCGAGGCTGGGAAAGACCCCAGTCACCCCGCTTCCAGCTCTGAGCGATGATGAACTGGCCCCGGCGCCGGGAGTCTCACCGCGTCTCTGCGTCCTCCAGTCTGCCTGCTACCGCCTCTCATTTACCACCTCTTTCTGTCGCTCCGGCTAGCTCCCCCCACTGGGTTGTTAGTGAAAAAGGGATACAAAAATGTTCTTCAGGAATTGAATTATGCTAAACAGATGATGTTGGAGTCTGACAAGAGAAATGGGGCCCTCCTGGACGTGGAGGAGGGAGCGTTCTCTGCAAATCTTTTCCTCCTTGCAAACACAGTTTGGGAACTCTTGGAGGGGCACATTACCATTCCTGGAACAAGTGTAATTTCCCTGGCTGATTTTGTCTCAAAGAGGAAACATTTTTCTAGTAAGGAAGCGAATGCACAGGGCGGTAGTAAGTTGGGCCTGGTGACAAGCAGTGTGAACAAAATGTATAAATGTTTAATTTTGGCTCAGATAAGCCTGATGCAAATTTCCTGTTTCCTCAGGCAGTGCAAATACTGATCGCTTGTATGATTACTTTGAATAAGGGTCAACTTTTGGTTTAAGAAAACATAAATATTAAATATTTATGCAATGGTGTTCTTGCAGCAGGAGGCAGAGTTCCACGCTGCAGGGTTCGCTGCTGAATCATGGCCCCCGTCCCTATCCTGCAAACTGCGCCTTTCAGATTTCTCTTCTGGCTGTTGGTGGGGTTGGGAGCAGGACAAGTTCATTTATTATCTAGGGAAAAACAAAGCCAAATGTGGATTTTCCCTGAATTAATCGAGGCTGCAATAGGAGAATTTAGAAAGGGAAGCTTTGAGCAATAGTGCAAATTGCTTCAATTAGTTTGTATGAATTGATGCCATGGACCATCCGTGCTGGTGCTGTGAGAGCAGACGGGGGCTGTGTTCTCTGCTGTGGGTTTGCTCATGAAAACACCACACGTCTGGTAGAGAAAAAAAGCTGTCAACTCTGCACCACGAGATTCTTATACAGAGGCACCCCCAACCCCTTCCTCCAGGCTGGGAACTCGGAGGGCGGTTTGGCAGCTCTGCTGGATTGGCGGCAATTTCGTCTCTGTCTTGTGACAAATGTGGGGAGAACAGCCATTGCCGTGAGGTTAGGATGTGCACAAAGGCGTCGTGTATGTGTACACACACACGTGTATACGTGTAAACACACGTAAGCAGACACACGTGCATATGTTTATGTACTTAGATATACTCATGCAGGTGTATGAGGCCTGGGTTGTACACCGTCTACGGTGCGACCGGGCCCATCCCGAGCAGCAGTCCCTCCCAAAGAGCCATGTCCGCCCCCAGGACCCTTCTGACCTCAGGCTTCCGCTGCTCTGGCTGCTTCCCCATAGCTTCCCAGTCCTGGAGCACGTGCTCTGAGCCCCGGCGAGGTGTCAGCCCCACCACTGGGCTCCATGTGGTCCCATCCAAACAGCCCGTGGACTTTGTGGAAGCGGCGGGTCTGCTCCATCAGCTGTGGCATTATCTGCGTCTCCCAAGGCTGGGCTGCATTTCCGAGGTGCTGAGTTTCCTGATTTCCCATCCCTCTCCTTGGCTCCAAAGCTGGAGGTAGAACCCAAAGTGCTCCCTTCCTGCGGGTGTGAACACCCGAATCCTGACTCAGCTGAATCTTCTGTAAATGAAACACTCACCGGGTTCTCGCAGAGGGCCCAGAGTCTAGGTAGATACCGCCATTTCTGCTGGCTGTGGCCTCCTTCTCATTGGCCAAGGTTGGCTGGAGTTTGGAAATATCACAGAGCTGGATTTATAAGAAGTCCTTTGGCAGTGGATAAAGATAGTGCTGTATGTAAACGCGGTTTGGAATGAGGGGAAGGGCAGCAGAACTGCTGTGAATAAAACAGATTTGCTTGTAAAACCTCCAGAAACATGCTCCACACCTTATCAGAAATAGTGTCAGAAGCTGTCTGAGACGGACGATCTTTCACGATTTGCAGCTTTTAATTCTGCACCGTGGATCCTTGCTCTGTGAACTCCTAGTCACACCCCTCTCCCGAGTCCTGCAGGCCCTCCCGCACCTGGTGCTGGCGCCGCGAGTGAGGGTCAGGGACCGCCCTTCAGGGACAGCTGACCTCAGCGTGCCCGCGATGCGGGAGAGATGGGGTCGCTGTGGACGGTGCCCTGAGCCGCAGCGCCTGCCCTTCTCCCTTCAGTTTAGTTACTCGGGTTTGTTTTGATAATCTTAATATTTTTAACTTTTAACTTTTAACTTTGAAATAATTTTAAATTTAAAAAAGGATTACAACAGCAGTACGAAGAACTCCCATCTACTCTTTCCCCAGAGTCACTAATTTTCAATATTTTGCCATATTTACTTTGCTCATCTCTCTTCTCTCTCTCCTGATTTTTATTAAGAATCTGTAAGCCAATACTGATATCATGGTATTAACAGACTTTCTATTATAATAGTATGGATAATATGATCATGGATTTTAACCCATTTAATTGTTTAAAGTGGATTAAAATTCTTTAATACCATTATTGATTTGGAAGGTAAAGTTTTGTCATATTTCCTCAGTGAGAGCCCCTTCAAACTGGTCCCTTGTGCTTTGACATGTTGCTAATACTTTTAGACCGTTCCTTATTTTTTTGCACAAAAATCGGTTGCAGGCTGAGCTTATATTTTCCCTGATCCATCTTAGGAATTAGTCACTTAGCTAAGTTACTTTTCCTAGAGTGGAAACAGTATTTAGAAGGCGAGGTCTGTGTGCTGGGTGGGCCCATTACTGACGGAGTGTCACCGATTCAAGGTCTCTTGGCAAACAAAGCAAGGAAACAGACTGTCTGTCCGCCTGTGTTTCTACGTGTATCTGCTCTGTATCGCTAACCCAGCTCCTGCTTGGATCTCCAGCTGCCATCCAGCGCAACGGGATTCTCCCCAGCCTGCCTACATTTCGGATTTGTATCTCCTTTTGCCAACAGGAGAGACTTAACACCTGCATCACCATGGTATTTACTTAGTTGCTCAGTCCTCCGAATACAGACAGCATTCCTAGAATTGCTCATTTATTCCACTGTGGAAAACAAGCCTCCCCGAGCCTGCTGCTTTCAGGCCATAACCTTGAGCCATGAATTACCAGAAAATGAAGTGAGATGTGAGACGACCGTTTCCCACCTTCAACGCAGAGAGCACAGGGGCGTGAGCACACTTGGCTATACAATTACACAGCGTGCTGCTTACAGGTTTCCTGGCTGAAGCGCAGAAAGGGGAATGGGAAGCCCGGCCCAGCCGGTTTTCTGGGAGGAGGAGACAGACTGCAGCCTTGAGGGGCGAAGGCCACTGGGATTCTCTGCGCAGACCAGCAGCACGAGGGAGCTGCCCGGGAAGAGAGTTCCGGAGACCTGCAGGCCTCTCACTCACCTGCGACTGCACCTGTGGGGTGGGTCTTGCCGGGCTGGGGGAGATGCCCTGTGCTCACACAGGTGTAGGAAGTTTCGTGTTCCCACCACCAAGTTTGCAGAGACCCGGGAGCACCTGAGACGGGGTCGGGTCTTCCGAAGGGTGTCGCCTTAGAGGTTAGGATAAGTTAGCTTGGGGTGAGGGGCTGCTCTGGCCTTTCTGCAAAAAAGCTTAAAATATATCTCAGAATGATCAATCTGACTTGAGGTAATGTTACTGTGTGCCCAGCCAGAGTTCAGTGCGCCTTTAGCAGTAACACAGCATCCAGTGACATTAAATTCACAGTGCCTGGCAATTGGCCAGAATGCCAGTTCTGCAAAGAAGCATGAGAATAAAACCCAGTACATTAATAGAAACACACCCGGAAACGGCAGGTCATGAAAGCAGCAGGTAAGGACATTAAAAGCCTGCACACACACACACACACACACACACACACACACACGCTCGTGAACTTGAAGATACAATGATAGAAACCAAGCAAAATAAAGCACAGAGAGAAGACAGAAGAAAGGAACAGGGCATCAGGACTGTGAGAGAATTTCACGTGGTCGAAAATATGTGTTATTCGAATCCTCTATGCAGAGAACAGAGAGAAAGGAGTGCAGAAAATTATTGGAAGAAGTAATAGTTGAAAAAAATGGAAATTTGGTGAAAACCATGGACGTCCAGATTCAAGAAGCTGAACAAAGAGAGCGCACCGCGTCACACAGTGGACACGCTGAAAAGAAGAAGTCCTAAAAACAGTCTACGTAAGAGAAACGTAGACACACATCTGCGTGAGACACACAAAGACCAGAGTGACGTACCTTCCCATCAGAGCAGTGGAAGCTGGAAGGAAACTCAGGGACATCATGGAAGAACTGAAAGGAAGGGGCTCGCAGCTGAGAATTTGACACCGATGGAAACATCTTTCAGAATTGAAGGTGGGCTTCTCAGTAAGATGGACTCACAGGAAACAACTATGATCCACGACGTGTCACCAAGAACGTCCAACCCGGATGTGCTGGGAAGTGAGCCGAGGTGACCACACTGCGGAGGGGAGTGAGTGGAGACGGGGGACCACCCACGCCTGCCCCGTCTCTGAGGCCCACCCGGTGCCCCCCGCAGCGACGCAGCGCGCGCGTGGCCGCACGATCTCCAGGGATGAACCAGCGAGGGGGCCTGAGGGGCTGCGGGCGCCGCCACGAGCAGGGGCTGCCGCCGGGAAGAGTGGAGGAGGCCCCTGCCCGCCTTCCCACGTCTCTCATGGAGCCCAGACAGCCCTGTGCGCCATGGCTCCACGGAGCCCGGCTGCGGTGACGTTCGTGAACTGAGCCACCTCCCGAGAAGGGGAGATGGCGGTTCAAGCCCAGCCGTGGAAGCCGCCTGCCGAGAGGGAGGGGACAGGAGTTTTCAGGTAACATAACAGATTCTGGAATCGTGACTTCTGAACACCCAGTTTCCAAAATAGAGTCCAAAGTTACATGACATATGAAAAACCCCAGAAATGGAATACATTCTCAAGAGACAAGAAAAGACGCGTAATTTAACCAGAATCTGGCATGAACAAGCTGTCAGAACTGCGTTTGAAGAGGTTCTAAGCGCCCCAAGTAGAGCACAAGGCAGCACGTCGGTATCGCCGTCCCTGCTCTCTCCCCAACGTTCTTCCGCTGTATTATTTCTGTTTCTAGCATTTCCTTCTGATTGTTTCCTAGAGTCTATGCCTCCCTGCTTACCTGCCCGTCTGACCTTGTATGCTGCTCACTTTTTCCTTCAGAGCTCTTAGCATACAGAGAACAGCTATTTAAAATTTCTGGCCTGATCATTCCAGAGTCTCTGCTGTATCCAAGTCAGTTTCTGAGGCTTAGTTGGTCTCTTCAGCCTGCAGTTTGCTGTGTTTTTTCCTTTTTGCATGCTGTCACTGTTTTTGGAAAGCCAGGCATGACGTACGGGGTGCGGGGAGCGGAGGGAGACACGCCTGCAGAGCGAGGTTTTACGCTGGGCTGTAGGAGTCAGGCTGTGTTTAGTGTTTGCTGTCGCTGCGGTGTCAGCACTTAAATGTCCTCTGGTGTCCTGTTCTCGTCTCCCTGCTGTCTCTGGGTTTCCCTAGAGATTCCTGGGGCACATTGTGACACAGGGCCCTGCTGACATGGTGGTGAGGTGCGAGGGAGGCCGTGCTCTGCGTCCAGGGTCAGGGCCCCCTGTGTCAGGAGCCCAGGTGTGCGCTGTCCTTCCCCAGGTGGGGTCCCAGTAGGTTAGGGCCCGGTCGACCGGCTTCCCTAGAGGGCAGGCGGCGTGGGGGAGGGCAGAACACTCGGGCATATTTCAAAATTGGTAGCTTTCTCTTCCGCCCAGGAAAGCGGTGGGGGCTTTTCCCCTGATGTTCACAGTGAGGCCTGGAAGAGACCTGGAGGTCAAACTCATAAGGCCCTTCAAACCTGCACCCTCTTTAATCACCTACAATTAACGCAAATCTGTGCAGAGAACCAGAGTCTCTGGTTGATGGAAACTGTCGTGCGCTGAGCGCGAGGGCCGGACGGAGCCGACAGAGCCAAGAGTGAGTGAGTGTGGAGACGTCAGCGGACGTTACCCAAGAGAAGAGCAGGGAAGATGGGGTGTCTTCTGGCTTCTTATAGAATAAAGCCTGAGCGGTGTGTTAGATTATATCAAACAATCCAGTGTGCGTGCCGTCAGATTGCCAGGAGAGAAAGAAAGAATGAGGCAGAAAACTATTTGATGGTGCGATGCCCAGAGTAGTCTACGTCTGCCGTGAAGCAGGAAGACACTAAGTGAACCCAGGAAGAAGAACACACAGAAGCCCCTGCTCAGGCATGTGGTTATCAAAGCGTTGGAACAAAAGATAAAGAGCAAATCCTGAGAGGAACGAGAGAAAAACTGCGTAATACTTACAAGGGAGTCCCGGAGCGGCGAGTGGCTGGCCCCGCTTCCGAAACATTAGGACAGAAGAAAATGAAACGTCTACAAAGTGCCGAAAGCGAAATGCAAACTCCTTGCAGAATTCTATACCTGTGAAAACGTTCTTCAAAGTTAAGGAAGAATGCAGGCATTTTCACATAAGGGAAGGCTGAGATAATTTGCTGCCGGGAGACCTTTGCTGTAAGAAATGCTGACGTAAGTTACTCGGTCTGAAGGGAAGTACCACTAGATAGAAGATTGGATCCTGCAAAAAGAATGAAGAACATTAGAAATGGCAGGCACCCCGGGTGTGTTTCAGGGCACACAGAACCGCCCCACACAGAGCGAACTACGCTGTGTGCAGACTTAGGAAGGTTAACCTGATCCTGGGGATCCCGGGACAGGATGCAGACGGCGGCTAATGTGTCCGACTGTATTACTGGTGAGTGGGGGTGGTGGGGAGAACAGAAGCGCATCGCGGTAGCTTGGGTGTTTTAACTGCATCCTCTACGTCTCAGGATGGAAAGAACGGAAGGAATGTGCTGGAGGCTGGTGGGTCAGTTTGCTTCTCACACGGGGACAGTGGAGCGAGCCTAGACTAGTTCACGTGGACACTAGGGCTGATTGAGCAAGCAGACACCTCGTGTTAACGGAAGCAGGCTCCTCCCTGTGAGCAGAGCAGTCAGACAAGCGGAGGAGAGGCTGGAACGAAGCCGGCGGTGACGCACGAGGTCGGAGACAGCCCAGGACTGATGCTTACTCACTGTTCCTACAGATGAACGCAGAACGAATCGAAGGACGCGGACCCTTCAAGAAGATGAGCGGTTGCGCGCTCGTGACAGCTCCCCAGCCGGCTCTCGCAGCCCTGCCGCGTAGTGTAGACTAGTTTCCATGGTGTAGATGTCGCCGCCACGGCTGATTCCAGGCCAGCACGGTGGCGCCAAGTGCTGTGTGGGGAAGAGACCTGCACGGTAGGATACGGCTCCGGCCGCGACTGAAGATAAGCCCTGTTCTGGGCCACAAAATTCTCAATAAATTTAAGAGGAAAATTATTTGAAAATTCTGAAAAACTAAAGAAAACGTTTTCTGAACACAAGCAAATTATACAAGAAATTAATAACAAATATATCTGGAAAAATCCCAAAATATTTAGAAATTAAACAACATTCCGTGTGTGTGTGTGTGTGTGTGTGTACATGTGCACACGTATCAAAAAAGAAACCACAAGAGAAGTAAGAAAAGACAATAAGAAGGAATACATTCCAACTCAATTTAGGAGGCTGGTGTTACCCTGGTACCCAAATCAGAGTAATATGTGTTCCTGAGGAATACTGATTTGTAGTTTAATTTTCTTCAGGGAGGTATGGCTTATAAGAAAGTAAAACTGTGAACCATCATTCCTCATGAACACGTACGCTGAAATCCTCAACAAAACGATAGCAAGTTGAATCCATCACTGTATCAAAGGATATGTCAGCCTGATCAAGAACATTTTTTTCTATAACGTTAATCCTGAAAATTAATCAAGGTAACTCACTCTAAAACAGAGTAAAAATGAAAACCACGTGACCACCTTTATAGATGCAGGAATCGTGTTTGACAACATTTAACACCCATTCATGATGAAAGCTCTTAGAAACGTAGAAATGGGACCTTCTTTGACCTGATTAACAGCATCGAGAGAAACCTACAGCCGCCGCGGCACTCAGTGAAAGGCCGACTCTGCGCCCTCCCCCCATCGCTAGTGCCGTAAGAGAAGGTGGAGAAATAAAGTGCCAAAGTCATTTACGTTGGAAACCGAGGAGGGGTGCATGATTTAAGAAATTCTTAATGCACCCACCAAAAAGCTACTAAAATTAATGAGTAAATTTTAAAAGGTCATAGGATACTAGACCCATATACAAAACGCCCTGTATTTTATTTAAAAAATATATAAATTTAACTTTAGAGACACTTCTTGCTGGAGAATCCAAAAAATGAAGTAAAGTGAATAAAAAAGGTGTACATTATAAACACCTAATACCCACCCACATATCTCAAAATATGAAATACTTAAGAATGGATTGAACAACATACGTGCATGATTTGTGGGCTGAGAACTACAGAATCCTCCTGAGAGAAATGAAAGAAGACCTAAGAAAGCGGCGAGCGATTCCGTGTTCAGGGCCCGGAGAGCTCAGTGTTGTGAAGCTGTCAGTTCCTCCCAGACTCATCCGGAGAGTCACACAAGCCGAGCTGAAACCCCGGAAGGCGTCTTTCCTGAAACGTACATAGGAATGCGGAGGGCCTGTGGGAAAAATGGGAGACAGTAACCGTCAGAGGTACCCTACAGCCCTGATGCCAAGTTTACCACGTGGCGTGACAGAGCTGGGGTGGTAGCGCTGGCAGCTGGGCAGACACGAACACCAAAGGAAAGGATGCGACTGTGGTGTCACACACACACACGTACAGGTCAGCTGACAGCAGCAGATTCGCCAAGGAGATTACAAGGGGCACGCCTGGCCTTTCCAGCAAATGGTGCTGGAATATCTGTGTATCTGCTCACTAATATTTGTGTGTGATGTAAAAGAAATGTATATGATAGATTTTATATACTTTATTTATTTATATAAAACAGACTTCCATGTAAACACTGAAAGTATAAAACTTCTTAAGAAAGCATTGGAGGTAATTTTTGTGACCTTGGGACTCACAGCCTTTCTTAGGATCCAGAAAGGACAAACCATAGAAGAAAAAAACAGACAAATTTGCCATCAAGAAAATTGAAAAAATTGCTTTTCAAAAATCATGTAAAGAAAATAAAATGGCAAGTCACAGACAGAAGAAAGTATTTGCAAAACATGTCTGAAAAATGTGTATCAACAATGTATAAGGATGGTTAGACCTAGAGATTATGGTGCCAAGTGAAGTCAGTCAGTCAGAAAGACAAGAAAGGTATCATATGATGTCACTTACATGTAGAATATTAACAAATGATACAAATGAACTTATTTACAAAACAGAAATAGACTCACAGACATAGAAAACAAATTTATGGTTACCAGGGCGGGAAGAGAAGGGAGGAGGGATAAATTGGGGATTTGGGATTAACAGATACACAGTGTTATATATAAAATATACAAACAATGACGACTTACTATAGAGCACAGGGAACTGAATTCAGTATCTTGCAATAACCTACAATGGAAAAGAACTAAAAAAGAATAAATACGTATGTATAATTGAATCAGTGTGCTGTACACCCGAAACTAACACAACATTGTAAATCAACTATAGTTCAAAAAAATTGAAGAAAATAGACAATGGTAAACAGAAAAAAAGGTAATGTTAGATTTAATAATAATAATCTTCATTACTCAAATATTCAGATACACTTAAAATATTTAAAAAAAGAAAGAACTCTTACAACTTAATAAAACGAAGGCAAAAACCCCAATAAATGATGGGCAAAAATTTGAAATATACTTTATCAAAGAAGATTTGCAGATGGACAAAAAGCACAGGGAGAAGTGCTAGGGAAAGGAAACGTAGACCCCCGCGGAGGTGCCTTCACGCCTCTTCAGAGAGCCTCCGGTCACACAGACTGGCCGGGGCAGGCGCCGGCAGGCGTGCGGGGTGACCGAAACGTCCCTGCGCTGCTGTAGGGTGTGCTGTGTACGCACTTTGGAAAGGAGTCTGGCGTCTGTCTGTCTGTCTGTCTATCTGTGTAAGTAAACACATGCCCAGCAAACCACCCAGCAAATCCCACTTCTCAGCGTTCACACAAGGTAAGTGGAAACCTGTGTCTACACAATGGGTTGTGCACTCTGTGCATGGAAGCACTTTTCATAGCAGCCCCAACCTGGAAAGGATCCAAGTGTCCGTCTGTTGGAGAGGGGACCGACCACGGACTGTCCACACGGTGGGACTACTCCTCAGATAAAAGGAGCAGGTAGTCTACACGGAGGAACTCGGTAACGGTGCGCTGAGTGCGAGAGAAAACCGACACGACGCCGCACGCGGAGCTACTGCAGTTCCACAGCGGCCTGGAGAGGGCGGGCCCGCAGCGGGCGCCGGGGCGGGGCGGGGCCCGACTGCAGGGGAAGGAGCCTCCGCGGGCGGCGCGGCGTTGGCGGGTGAGCCTCCGTGCGCGCTGTCAAGGCTTGCTGAAGTGCACGCTTAACACTGGTGAATTCAACAGTATATGAATCATGGCTCAATCAAAGTGATTGAAAATAATAAGGAAAAAAAAAAAAAAAACCAGAACCTTGCAAACGAAAAACTGGGGAGCAGGGCATCCTAGGCTCCCAAGGGGTCAGTAGGACAGCAGGTGGTGGCCAGGAGCCCTTGCCCTGGGTGGGTTGTCCTTATCTCTGGTCCAGGGCCCATTCATCACTCACCTTTCTGGGCTGGAGCTTAAGAAAGTGATGGCATTTCAGCTGCTCTGGGTCCACTCCCGCTCCTGGCTTTGTCTGGTGTGTGCCCCCGAGATCCCTGCACCCCGCCTCTCTTCTCCGTCTTCCTCCTGCTCGGGAGGCCCCTCCCCAAGGTGCCTGGATCACCACCTGGCAGCCCCTCCCCCGGCTGCCCTCGGGCTTCCTGGGTTGAGTTTCCTGATGGATGTGGTGCCTTAACATCCAATCTCTCGCTCCCAGAGGCTTGTCTCCCGGTTTACTGGCCCTTTCCTTGACTGGAAGGTGGGCTTCACGAGCCAGGCCACCTTCTGCCCCGCCAGTCGGTCGTAGATGCTCAGGTTTCTGGTCCCAGGGCAGCGAAATGAAGTCGCGTTTCCCTAGTTTTCCGTTTTTCTTGAGAAGACACGTGGAGGGGTGGTTCTCGTGACTGTCCCACATCCTGCGATCCGGATCGGTGGGCTTGTGAGGCTGGCATTTCAAATGGACAGGATGCTAATTGGAAAAAACTTACTTGTACACTGAATTACGACGTTTATCTAAACCTGGGTTTCTGTTGTGCGGACCCCGCTGTTTCTCTGAAGTGCGGTGCTCTGGGTGGTGTGGACGGTGACTGCAGGGGCGGGAGCGCCAGCTCAGGGTCAGGGGCTTCGAGATGGAGGCTTGTGGGCTCTTACGATGGGGACGAGGGCCCCTCTCTGCTGGAGCGGACTGGGCGGTCCCCACAAGGATGGAAGGGCTGGGCCATCCTTGGGTTTGCGGACACACATAGCCATGTTTCCCATCCCTGCGGTGGGGCCAGTGTCCTGGGATCACGAGGACGTGGACGCAGCTGTGTTGAGGCCCTCAAGACAACATCCAAGGAGGCAGGCCCCTGAGCAGGGAGGTGACGGGAGAGCGGGACTCCACCCCCGCCACTTCATCCCGCCACTGGTCAGGGGCAGAAATCACCCAGCACCCTTGGGTTTTGAGCTCGGTCACAGCCATGTCGAGAAAACATTCCATTCGCATCCTAGGACCCACATGCATCAGACAAAAGACATTTCATCCAGGTGTGAGGTTTACCTTTCAGATGCAATGTGGCCAAACCCTTATCCTATGCAATTAGTGTCCAAAAGTTCCCCTTCATGCGGGTAACCAGGTCCTCTGGGCACCAGGGCCCCACCAAGAGCCTGGTGTGTGGAGCCTTGTGACTTGGAGATGGCTGCTCACATGTGCAGCCTGGAAGGTTGGGACATTGCACATTTGCTACGTTACAGACAATGATGTAAAGGCACAGAGCTGTTGTGAGTTGGGAAATTTGAATAATGGGTCTTCCCCTTGAAACCTTTTTGGCACCGTTGGGGGACATTAGGCTGCTGCCGTACAAAATCTGGAGAGACAGCTCTGGCCTCCGTCCCCACAGGTTCAAACGCAGTGGATGTTTCCACGAACCCCCCTGAAGCCCTTCCCTGTCGCCTGTGGTCCCTGGGTGACACGCCTACTAAGACTATTTCGGAATGGTTCCTGAGTGTAGAAGGGTGCAGTAGGGCCAAGAGGGGCTTGGGGGAGCCCGCAGAGCCCCCAGGGCTGGGAGGGAGACCACTCACAGTGATGGCCACCGACGAGGTGCCCGGGGAGCAGGGGCCCCGAGGGGCTGTGGCCGTGGATGCAGAATGATGGGAAGGGCCTGCAGCCAGTGGCCAGTGGAGGGTCCCCGGGTCCCTGATGCCAGCAAGGTTGATGCTGCTGATACGACCCGGAGCTGATGCCCACGTGGCGGGCAGGTCGCGTCCAGGGAGGAGGACCATCCTGTTCAGTTCTGTGGGAAGCCTGAGGACGTGAATATTCAGTGAAAAGGAGAAAGTTCACTTTGAACGTGGCAAGGTGCATTTATCACGTAGGAGAAGAAGTGTGGAGAACCCGGGTGTATTCAGGTGGAGAGAAACACAGTTGTGTTTCACACACGCTCATCCTGTGGCTGTGAAATGTCCCAAGCGTCATAAGCATTTCTTCTCGAGTTACCCAGCTCTGATTCCTGCACCCTCCTCCCACGCCCTCGGCCCCCCGGGTCCTGCTGATCGAAGGGATGCCTCTTGCCTCTTGCAGCCTCTATTCTGTGCGGTGGCTGAGACACGGGGCCTTCGTACATTAAACTCGCACTTTCTAGTGTGTCCAGGGTGACAGGATTTGGCTGCGGAAGAGACGTTGCCTGCTCTTCGTCGCGCAGCTGGCACAGGGACTGGGCGATGGACACCCAGACCGGGGGCTGGAGCTCCAGGGCCAGCTCTTCCTCAGCAAAACTAGGCTGTTGAGATCAGTGTCGCCTTGACCCCGAGCTGCAGACCCTTCCTTGCATCTGAGATGGGGTTTAACTGAACAGCTCAGCCCAGCAGGGGAGTGATGGGCTTCATGCAACCCAAAGATGCGAGGCAGTGGCTCAGAAGAAAGTGGTACCAGCCGTCAGATGCAACTTCATGCAAACTGAACGCAAGGAGGGGAAACCAACAGCATTTCTCAGCGGAGAGCCCTTTTCCCTGCCCGGTCAGCTTCAGCTGTTTTAGGTACTGCCTGTCGATTAATATTTCCAGGGTCCCTCCCTGTGTCAGGCACTGTAGGGCTGTGTGTGTGTGTGTGTGTGTGTGTGTGTGTGTGCACGCGCACACACGCCCACATATGTTGTTTCCAAGTAACTATGTGGAAAATTCTCTGCTTGTTGAAAAGCTTGCCCTTCCCCCCGGCCAGAGCGGTGTATTAGGAAAACTGTACATCAGTTTGGTGGCTGTGGGACGGACCCGCAGGGCACGGTGGTGGCATCTGTCAGGATGAGCGATTGAGAGGCTGATACGAAAGAACCCGCTCTGTGTGCCCCTTTCTGCTTCTCCCCCTGTAAACGCGGGGCTCCCTCTGAGGGGACGTGGGCGCCGGGGTGGGGGCGGGGCAGCCCAGGTTGCCTCTCCTGTGGCCTGGCCTCCTCCGCCTCCTCCTTGGGAATCCCTCCCTGTCAGCGTGCTCTCGGAACCCCCAGGCATCTGTCTCCTGGAAGGCGCTCACGCAGGCCTCCTGGGGGCAGGTTGAGGGTGTTGGGGTTACCTGCGGGGCTGGGGCCACCACTGCAGAGCCTCCCGCCGTGGGCTGCGGGCTGCAGACCACCTGGAGCGGGCAGGCCCTCGGGAGACGGCGCCTTGGCTGCCTCGGTGACCGCTCTGCTAGCCCAGGCACCTGCCCATCTGGACGTGAGTGTGAGAGCTGGGTGGGCGTGCTGGGCATGTGAGGGGCTGGGAGCAGAGAGAACCGTGCAGCTGAGCGAGGAAAAGCCAGAGAGAGCGTGCGTGGGGTTGCTGGGGACGGAGGGTATGTCCGGTCCAGTCTGTGGCTCGGCCAGGCTCCTCAGAACTGCGGGACCGTCCGGGAGGGAGACGGCCCCCGGTCACTGAGGATGACTGGACTCAGGCCTTCCCCAGCGTCTCAGGGTGACGGTGTTGCCGACACTTGGAGGCTTCAAAATGAAGGTGAAGGAAGCATGAGGGGCGTCGGGGACACTAGTCGGGACCCTCTCCAGGGCTGGACCCGGGACCCATGCCTGTTCTTTGATAACCAACAAAACGTGGCTTTGAAATGATGGACTCGGCACCGTGCCCCCCCCCCCCCGTTTAATTTGTGCCTGTGCCTGTCAGACAAGGCGGGCTCCTTCCGAGTGGCACCCCCAGCGCGGTGAAAGCACGGCCTTCATCCAGCCGTCGTGGAGACCGACAAGGGGGGAACGAAGTGCAAAGTGGGCTCCTGGTTTCCTGGTCTCCCCAGAATGATCTCACGTGGGTTCAAGGGGCTGGACGTTTTCTGCACAAGGCGGGGGCCGGGGTTTGTCAGACGGACATCCTGGAGCTTGTGAGCAGAGGCCCGAGGGCTGGTGTGTGATGCGGGCCCCAAGGCCGTGGTGGAGGAGCGCTCTGGGAGGGAGCTGCTTTCTCAGAGGAAGGGGGAGAAAATGAGCAGGGGTGTCAACACCCCAGTCAGGACCGACCTGGCGGGTGATTCAGTCCGCACCTCTTCAGTCTGCTCTGCGAAAAGCGCGTTCTTCACCCGCGGAGAACAGCCCTGTCCCTCTGCAGGTGGAGGGGGCGTGTCCCCTGAAACCACCCGCGGTGGCATTGGCGTGCGGCCTCAGGTCACCTAGAGCACTGGGGCGCGGGACCCTCGACTTCAACTCTGGGCTCCTGCAGTGACTTTTGGATCCTGCAGCCTGGATGATAGAGATCTTTTTTCTTAATAGATTTTTTCCTTCCAGTTTTATTGAGATATAATTGACACACAGTGCTGTATAATTTTAAGATGTACAACATAATGATTTGATACATACATCATAAAATGTTTATTGCAGTAGGTTTAGTGAACTTCCATCATCTCATACAGACGCAACATTAAAGACATAGGAAAAATACATTTTCCCTTGTGATGAGGACTCAGGACTTGCTCTCTTAACAGCTTTCATTTGTAGCCCGCAGCAGCGTGAGCTCTCTTTTCCATGATGTGCAGTGTGATGGTGATGTGTATTTTCTAACTAGAAGTTCGTCCCTTTCCACCACCTCTGTCTGCTACCCCCTCCCAGGTACCTGGCTCTGGAAGCCACAACTCTGATCTCCTTTTCTATGAGTTGGTTTGTTTCTGACACATGATTGACCTGAAATAAAATAACTGTGTTAATTCCTGATAAACAACATAGTGATTTGATTCAGTATTTTTATGCATTTCAAAGTGGTCACCATGTTAAGCCCGGTTACCACCTGTCGCCACACAAAGGTGTTACATGATTATTGACTGTGTTCCCCGCCCTGCACATCTCATACCTGTGACTCATCTCTTTCGTTACCACAAGTTTGTCCCTCTTGATCTCCTTCAGGTGTGTCGCTCCTCCCCGCCCCCTGCCCTGTGGCAACCGCCTGCTTGTCCTCTGTGCCTGGGACTCTGCTTTGTTATGTTTGTGCTTGTGTTTTGTTTTTTAGATTCCACATGTAAGTAAAATCATACAGTACTTGTCTTTTTCTGACTTATTTCACTTAGCGCCCACCCACTAGTTCCCCCCATGTTATTGCAAATGGAATTATTTCCTCCTTTTTATGGCTGAGTAGTATTCCACTGTGTACATATGTATACGCACCACATCTTTATCCAGCCATCTGTTGATGGGCACTCAGGCTGCTTCCATATCTTGCCTGTTGTAAATGGTGCTGCTGTCAACACAGGGGTGTATACATCTTTTCAAATTAGAGTTTTTGTTTTCTTTGGATAAATACCCAGGAGTGGAATTTCTAGATTGTATGGTAGGTCTAGTTTTAACTTTTTGAGAAGTCTCCATTCTGTTTTCCAGAGCAGCTGCACAGATTCACACGGTGCATGAGGGTTCCCTTTTCTCCCCACCCTCTCCAACAGTTGTTACTTGTAGCCTCTTCAATAACAGCCGTTCCGCTGGCTGTGAGGAGCTGTCTCACTGCGGCTCTGGTTTGCATCTCCCCAATGGGCAGTGATGTTGATCATCTTTCCACCTGCTCGTCGGCCATTGGGATGTCTTCTTTGGAAAAATGTCTATTCAGATCCTCTGCCCATTTTTGGTCAGGTTGTTTTACTGATGTTGAGTTGTACGAGTTCTTTGTATATTTTGGATATAAACCCTTATCTGCTTCCTACCGGCTTGATTTACTACCTTTACCGTACGTTTGCCTTTACCAAGGAGATTCTTCCTTTTGTGCTTTTCCTATTTCTAGTTGTGGCCCTTTCTGTTCTGCTTGGAGGAGTCCCTTTGGCACTTCTTGTAAAGCTGGTTTGGTGATGGTGCGCTCTTTTAGCTTCTGCTTGTCTGTAAAACTTTCGATCTCTCTGTCTAACTTAATGATAGCCTTGTTGGGTAGATTTTTAAGTTTTGCCATTTTAATTACAACGTATCTCTTGGCATGTTCCTTTTGGGGTGATCCTGTTTGGGACTCTCTGTGCTTCCTGGACCTGGATGTCTGTTTCCCTTCCCAGGTCGGAGAAGTTTTCGGCTATTATGTCTTCAAACATGTTCTCTCCCCCTTCTTTTTCTGGAAGCCCTATAATACAAATGTTAGCGCTCTGGGTGTTGCCCCAGGTCTCTTCAGTTAGCCCCATTTTTTAAAACTCTTTTTTCTTTTTCTGTCCTGCTGGAGCGATTTCCCTGCTCCGTCTTGTAGTCTGCTGGTCCATTCCTCTGCCGTCCCGTCTGTTGATTCCTTCTCGTGTGCTTTTTGCTTCAGTCATTGTGTCTGCAGCTCTGTTTGGTTCTTCTTTGTATTTTCTAACTCTTTGTTGCAAACTTGTAAATGCCTCCCTCTGTTCTCCCTTCTTCTCCCGAGTTCTGTGAGCATCTTGTGATCGTGATCGTGACCTTGAGCTGTGTATCAGGTAGATGGCTCATCTGCACTTCACTTAGTTCTCTTTTGGGGGTTTTATCTTGTTCCTTCATTTGGAATGTATTTCTGTCACCTCATTTTGCCTAATCTTCGTTTTTATTTCTGTGTACTTGGTGTGTTGGTTATATTTCCCAGTCCTGGAGAAGGGGGTCTTGTGTAGGAAACCTCGTATGGGGCCCAGCAGCACGCTCCCCTCTGGTCATCGGAGCTGTCCACTCTAGGGGTGCCCTCTGTGTGGTCTGAGTGGGTCCTTCTGTTGGGGTGGGCGGACAGCGGGGGGTGGTCAGGTAGCGCGGCTGGCCCCCAGTCCAGCTGGCTGCCAGGCCCTGCGTAGGGGCTGCTGGCCGCCGCAGGTGGGGCCCTGTCCTGTCCCATCCTGCCGGGCTGCTGGAGAGTGGGGAGCTCGGCAGACACCTTCCCATGGCGTGCCGTTCCGCCAGAGAGAGCCTGCGTCGGAGCGTGATCGTGCCTCCAGTGAGAAAGAACTGATTATCAGCCCGGGGCTTCTGCTGTTAAAACTGGTGTTACTAAAATAGAACTGTATTGATGGTTAGAGGCACTTAAAGAAAGTTCTGGGGGAGAAAGCCAACAAGTGAACAACCCAGAGCAGCCTCAGTGGGGCTGGGTGCATGGGACTGTTCCTTCTGGATGGCAGGCAGTGAACAGCATGGCCTCCCCGAGGCTGCAGGGAGGGACGTAATGTAAGTTTCAAGACGGCAGAAACCACGTCTCTCCGGTTCACACTTTGGTCTTCGCTTGGCACAGAGCAGGTCCTCAAGGACGTGACGTGAGGAGGGAGCTGGAAGGTAAAAAGCAGGGGCTTCCTGACCCGGCTCCGCTGGGCCCAGGGCCCTCCCTTTTCTTACAGACACACGTTTTCTCTCGTTTGTTGCTTTTCCTAGGAATGCAAGTTAAAGCAGGCGGCGCCATCGCGGTGATTAAAGCATCTGTAGCCTCAGAGTGATTGCACTTGAGGCAAAAAGCTCGATTCGTTATGAGGAGCTACAAGCCCTCTCCCACTTTGACGGCGTGAAAAGTTTGATTAGGATTCAGATGTTGTTCCTCACCGACAGTCTTTAATTTAAGAACATGTTGATTTGCAACTCTGATGTCTGCTTATGTCAGAGATACACACACACACACAGAAAGGATGCTTTGAAAAATTCCAAAACAACATTATTATTGAAAATAAAGCTGCACCTCTTTGCACAACATTGAGAAAAATTGTCTAATTTTACAAAGTTAGCAGAGCAGTGCCTGGACTTGCCAGGATCCAAGGGTTGTGGGTCTCTTATAAGCATGTACTATTGATGAGACCATCTGAAGAGCTATGAGAAGAAGAAACCTTCTGTGTAAGCAAGAAATAAAGTCCAGGTGATTCAGTCACTATGGCGCGAGGAAGGAGAACTCACGGGGTTGGGCTGGAGCCTTGATGGAACTGTCTGCATGACTGGTTTCCTTTTGTGATTGGAGAGCTGCCATCTAGAGGGGGGCCCGTCCAGGACCCACGGCTCAGAGAAGGAAGCTTTCCTGGGAGAGTGGATGGCTCTCGAAACAAGCAGACAAATGACTGTTTCCATCTGGGAAATGCTTTACCGAACAGAAAATGAATGACACCCAAGACCGGCAAAGCAGATAAAGTGCCTCTGCCCCGCCAAGCTCCTCCCGTTCGCCGTCTTCCCACCCTCAGACCCACACGCAGCCCACCTTTCCTGCGGCCGGAACAGGGAGCATGGGACTCACCTGGCATAAGGGGTGGGGCTCCTGCTGGCCTTGGAGAGGCTCGGGTGAGCATGAATTCGCCCAGCAGGGTGGAAACGGGTTAAGGAGATGGGGATGTGGGGGACCAGCAGGGCGGGATGGTGTGCGTTCGCCAGGAAAACTGCACGATACCCAGTTCAGTTTGTATTTCAGACAAACAATGACAGTAGCTTAATTAAAAATATCCCAAAGACTGCCTAGGACACACTTCTAATAAAAAAGGTTGTTTATCTCAAATAAAACGTGGCAGTGGTAGACGGGGTTGAGGTTGGGATCAGGGAGGAAAGAGTTGAGGGCTCACGTCCTGGTGCAGAACTTCCTGGAATTCGCGAGCGAGGCCGTCCGGGAGAGGCAGTCGGAGGGTTCACAGGTGCTGGTCGGGGCCCTGCAGGTAACAGTCGGGATGGCCAAGTCCCCGGGCCACGCGGAGGGCGTCTGCACGGCAGGGGTGGCCGTCGGTAGACTAGCTTCCAATAATGAGTGTGAAAAATAGACCCCACCCTCCCTGGAGGCAAATACGCCGCGAACAACGAACAACGCGCTCCAGAAGCACTCTGCGTCTGCAGGGCGACCGGGCCACGCAGCTCTTCCCGCAGAGGCTTCTTTATCACGGCACTCTAACCGTAAGGTGATCGCCGCTAATGCTTGCCCAGCGTTCCCTGTGAACAGCGCTGAGCGTTTCGCACACTTCACGGCATGCCCCTGTCCCAGACGCTCCCCCGCACCTCTGCAGTGGCGACCTGTGAGGAGCACGTGCCGCCCCGGCGGTGCTGGAACCTGCCCTTGGCCCCACCCTGCGGGGCGTGCTGCGTCTTCACCTAGCCCTTCGCAGTTTGAATTTCAGATCAGTAATGAATACTTCTTGAGTATAGTGAGTCCCAGATATTTCGTGGGACATACGTATACTAAAAGGGTCATTTAAAATTGGAATTTAACTGTGTTTTCTTAGTAGCAGTCTGGGAAGCACACAGTTTTGCACAAAGTGAGAGCCACCAGCTTGGCCTGTGTCTGCCGGGCCTCCCCGCGAGGGGCTGCTTCCCCGGGAGGACTGGGGTGACAGTGGGACTTCTGCCCACTAGCCAGTGCTCACTTTGTTTCCCACATGGGGAGGGAGGGACCCCCACCCACGTCCGTCCTGGGGGTGGCACTGAGCCAGCTCGCAGATGGCTTCTCCCTCACGCACTGCCCTCTGGGCTCCCTAGATTTTCGCTCCACGACCCGCCCGGTGTGGTCAAGGCATCTCTGCCTCCCCCTCTTCTGCTGTCAGCTCCTGGGGCAGGACTCCCTGCCATCACCCCGCCCCCCGCCACTTTGCTCAGCTCTGCCCAATCGTATTTCACTGGTCAGACCCTGTCGGGAACAGGGGACGAGGGTGGGACTCAGGCCCCGAGTCTACACTGCGCCTCATCCATGCTGATGCCCAGCGTGGCGCCACGGCCAGTGGGAGGCTTTGGCGCGCCCAGCCGTTGGGGGTCAATGACGCACACGTGGAGGGGGCTCCGTGTGCGGGGTCCTTGGGTGGGCAGCTGGTTCCCAGGAGGGACTTGCTGGGTGGGATCTGTGCTGGGGCCGGCGCGGGGAGCAGGGGTGCAGACTCAGCCCCCGGACGTTGGGTGTTGGGAGGGTTAACTGAAGCCCTGGAGAACCCGATGCTGAGAGAAGGCAGTCCGGGGGCAGAAGCCCGTGACAGACGCCAGCAAGCCCAGACACACACTCCAGGCTTCCACAGGGGCTGCTGTGCGCGGAAACCATGGCAGTTAGACTCGATGGGTGACTTCCCGCCGCTGAGCTGGAGTTTACAGGTTTCGTTTCTAGACAACAATCACAGACTGGCATTCAGAGAGGCCAGAACCCGAGGCTGTCCTCACGTGTTCCGTCTGCCTGCAGCTCGTCCCAGCAGCGGGTCCCAGACTGTTCTGTGTCAAGCCTGGGTTCAGGTTTGCTGTTGATGGCTGTCAAAAGAGCTGGTAATTCGAGCATCTTCTCTAAAATTCACGGGAAAGGAGAATCAAACTTGGGATGAAAGGAGGGAGAGTCCCACGGTCCAGCAAAGGGGGTGCAGCCCGTCCCCCAGCAGGAAGAATGTCAGACCAGAGCGGGAGCAAAAGGGGCTTCAGAGTTAAATTTCCTCAGACTGTAATCTATAAAGGGAGAGAGATTTAATTTTCTGAATTTTGTAATGAAAGAGAATTTGAATATTAATAATATGTTAATTAGCACCATTTTTATATTATGAATGCGTGTTTGGGGGGTATTTTGTGTTGTTCCTTTGTCTCATTGTCTAACTGCTTGAGAGCAGTAAGTCGGCAGTGCCGGGAGCGATTTGAGATGGAAAGTTTAACAGGACGTGCATGTTCGTCTTCAAGGGTGGGTGTGAACTTGGAGTTCGTTCACGCAGCACCCTGTTCCGATATTTCAGAGTTCCCTGGAGGCGGAGGTGGAGCCCTCCCCTGGGTCCTCCCCGGCTATTGGGAGCTGGGGGAGAGGTCTTGGCGTGCACTGCTGGTCACCTCCTGTTGCGGACTGCATGTCTGTGTGTCCCCCCCACCCTGCCCCCCAGTTCATATGTTGAAGCCCTAACTCCCAATGTGATGGAATTAAGAGATGGGGCCTTTGGGAGGTCATTGGGTCTGGATGATGTCATGAGGGTGGAGCCTCACGGTAGGATTAGTGCCCTTATAAGAGGAGAAAGAGACCCCAGAGTTTGCTCTTTTTGTCACCTGAAGACACAGCGAGAGGTGGTGTCTGTAAGCCAGGAAGGGCGCCCCGCCGAGAACAAGCTCTGGGACCTCGATCGTGAGCGTCTCGGCTGTCAGAACCGCAGGACGCACACGCCTGTTGCTTAAGTCCCCAGACCGCGGCATTTGTTATGGTGCCTGAGCTGACACCTGCTCCCAGACGCAGCCACACCCAGTTGACCATCCGCCAGGGAGGAAGGTCTGGGCTTCTGAGGGGGCCCCTTGGCGTCTCACGCTTTTATGAGTGACTTTCTGTATCACTTCCTGGGGAGGAGCAGTTGGTGCCACATTTGTCTCCTCCTTTTTCACTTGCTCCTCCCTTAGAAGGAGGCCTGGTTTCTGATGGGCAGGTGGGAGGGCCCACCGTGTCCCCGGCCGTGCAGGCCCCCATCTCCCACGGTCATCTCCAGCATTCACTGCGTTGGGGGCGATGCTGTGAGCGTCTTTGACGGTCCTGGCCTGGGAACCTCTTCTGTGCTTTCCCTGCCTCTCGATAGGAGCCCACTGTGTCACCCGCTCTCCCTCCCCTCGGGGGGTGCCGCCTGCTCAAGGGCAGGTGCCCGCGGGGTCTGAACCCTTCACTTCTCTGTACACGGGGCGGTGGTCCCCTCAGTTGTCCCTAGACAACTGCTGTCTTTTCTGGGGTCTGGGCACATGACCCCCCAGCCAGAGGGGCTGTTTTGTGGGGGCTGCTGGGAGAGGGGTGCGTGAGGCAAGGCTGCAGAGCCATAATGAGGAGTTACAAAAAGAGGGCAGACGACACCTAAGCTCTGGAGATACAGCCTCTAATGCGCAGATGGAGCAGGTGTCCAAAATCTGCCAAATAAAACACGTTTAGATGCTTTGGTGGTTTATAGAATGGGAGGGTGCACAGAGGAGATCAGCTGAGAAAAAGCTATGAATTTTTGAATAAGAATATTTGTTACGTGTATTCAAATTAAGAAATAATATGTATTCATAGCAGAAAACGTGAAAAATGAAAAAAAGAATCACAAGCACTGAAGTCAGTAGATAAGCACATAGAACTGCCTGTGGTCGCGCTGCCCGGGTGTGTGTGCTGTTAACGCTTTGGGGTAAGAGCTTTCAGTCTACTTTTGTGATTATAATTTCATTATTATCTTTTTTATATAAAAAGAGTGTGATGACATGTGTCCTTCTGTAGATTGGACAAAAGACACACCAGGAGAATACTAACCAGAAGGAGGCCACAGGGGCTACTTTATCATGTTCCTGAGTTAAATTGCATTTCTAACACCAGCAACCAACACGTATAAAGTCTATCTGAAAAATATCAAGGAATAAATCTGAAAGAGATGGGTAAGGAAAAGTAATAAAAATTTATTTTCGAGGATATTAAAGAAGACCTAAGTAAATAGAGAGATACACCACGGGTGTGGATAGGAAGACCCAATATCGTAACAGTAAGAATGCCCCCAAAAGTCATTTACAGATTCAGCGCATTGTGAACTTTTCTTGTGTCGGCCCGCGCTCTCATATAATAGGATTTTGATGGTTTATGCAATTCTGTTGTGTTTATGCAATTCCAAAGTTCACCTAAGAAATCCCTCATTGCCTGATAGTCAGATATGTTTTATACTTTTTCATTACTATGAAATGCACTGTGTTGAAAGCTGTTGGATCCAAGTTCTCAAGTGTGTTTCTAATTATGCGCGTGGCCTACATTCCTAGGAGTAAAATCTCTAGGCAAAAGAGCATAGCCATTTTTAATTTTTTTTTTCAATTTGCCACAAGAAATGTTTTACTCTGTTTCAGCTCCTCCCGCCGAGTCTGCCGGTGTCCTCCCGCCCTTCCCGGTCCTGGGTGTGTCTCATCTTGCACTCATCTTTGTTAACAGGGTCGCTCAGCGTACCCACTCACTCAGGGGCGGTCTTGGCTCTGTGGAGCCGCGGAACGTTCCAGCACGACGTCAGGCACGTACTTGGTGCCTGAGAAATACTGTTGAATGGAAGAGTGAAAGGCAAGCTTGAGACCGAGAAGAGGCTGTCACACGTGGTCGGCTGTGTGCTGAGCAGGGGGAGGGGGACTCAGGGGCGCGCCGTTATCTCCACCGCGTGTAAGGAGGTCCCCGCGCACCTGTTCCTGATGGCCAGGCAGCAGGGCGTCGGGAAAGATCATGGGACAGGATCCCCCGTGACCCCGCCGGGAGCTTCTGCAATGCTCGGTGTTCCCAGCCTAGCAGGGAGGGAGGGAAGTCACTGGTCTCTCGGGCCCACCGTGCCTCTAAAAGTCCCTGTCTCATCTCCCATCCTTATTTCATCTTCAGATCACAGTCTAGGGAAAATTACGAAGTCAGGGAAGAGCGATTAATAAAACATTTTAAGACTCAGAGCCGCTGTAACTCCTGGGCCGGTGCAAATGGGCAGACCACACGTGGGATCTGGCTCTCGGGTGTTAAAGGGAGAGGTCTGAGGCCTGGACAGCGGCTGCCTCCTCGGGGGCCCCTCCCTCTGCTCTGATGACCCATGGGACCTTGGAGAGAAAGCACCGGTTTCCACCCAGAGCGCTTCTGCGCTGTTGTGGAGTCAGTCGCTGGTGTTAATGCTACGTCGTGCTTCACGATGGCCAGCGAGGGCCTGGGGCTGGCTTTACGATCACACCCACTACTGTATATTTTGTTTACTGAAGGCTGAACAGCCCCACTTCGTAGTTTACATTTTCCCTCGCTTCCTTGGCGTAAATTGCAGACACATTTATGTGCGAATAAACCCCGTGCATCTCAGTTTTAATACATTTTAAAAATGTGTATCTTTTAAAAGATGAACGCCTGTTTCCTCTTGATAACTCATCAATATCTTACTTTTCGGGAAGACCTGGAGGCCCTGAGGGGGCTGTACCCACAGAACTGAAATCTCAGAGGCCCCCCCCCCCCCGCCTGGCAGGTCAGATGGGAGGCAGTCTGCCTTCAGACCCCCAGGTGGAGAGCCCTGATCAACAGGATTGGGGCACCCTTTCTCAGACATAGTTCTAATGACAGTGCAGGTGAATTCACGAAGCCCGGGGCGGATGTTCAGGGACATTCTACAAATGTGGCAAGGGTGATCTGTAGCTGTTGCTTTAATTAACTATGTAAATAGGGCTCCTGCCTTTTAACCAAGAAATAAACGTATTATAGGTCATTTTAATACCAAGACCTCATCTGTGGTGGATTCTCCAGCCCAGCCTAGCCCAGCCCTGAGGAGTCCAAACCCAGAGCCACCACCCCCTACTTGGGCTCCTCCAGGTCTGTGACTTGTGGCCACGACCGACATGGGCTGTCACACACCATGTGGTCTTGTTCTGCTCATCAAGCAGAATTTGGGATCAAGTGGTTAACCAGACTCCGATGGGACCCGGTGGGGGTGCCCAACTCAGACCCACGGGAAGTGCCAGGGGGTCGATCTGCGAGCCGTCGCCCCGGGGGTGCGTGTGGCTCTTACTTGTAGTCAGTGAAGGGAGCGTGCGCTTAACCTCGCAGTTTGGAACCTTGCTGACAAAAGTGTGGTGAAGCCCCTGAAGTTCCAGAGATGATGTGCTGTTTCTCTAAGAAGATGCCAAAAGCTGAAAAACTGAATGGGTCTGGAAATGGTCTGTTCAGGTTCCCAGTTTTCAAAGAATGCGATCTAACCTTTCGATCAAACTTCTACAGCTAAAATGGGATGAGAAACCTTCCAGGTAGAGGCCAGGTGAGCAGACCCTATAAAAATGTCCTATTTGAACCAAGAGAAACTTCCAGTCCAGAGCGAATGCTGCCTCTGCTTTTGTTACTTAAAGCAGGAAAGACGGGGTGTCTGAAAACGTCAGAAAGTGCTAGGTAAAGGGGAGGGGGTTACTGATGACTGTGGTATCAGCAGGGATCAATATGGTCATTGCAACTCAATAAAGAAGAAATCGGAAGCTTCTCCTGCTCTGAGAAACCCCAAGCACACTCTTCTTGGTTCTCTTCAGATACTGCAGAAGCCTTTCACCACCCTGCCCCAGCGGCCGCTGGCAGCGGAGACGCCCCCACCGCGGCAGGCTTGAGGGTCTGGCTTGAGGGTCTGGCTGGGACTTCGGCCTGGAATGCACATCGCAGCAGAGAACATCATTATTCAGGGAACGTGGTCCCAGGAGCCACACGCTGAAGCACTGTGTCCATTTAATCATTTTCCAATCTGTTTTCCTTATGAAATTCATTACTTTTCATGGAAACAAATATCTGTCAAAATATTGTATCAGGATGGTGTGTGAAGTTTCTTATATCCACAGCACTAATGACTTCACATCCTTCTTTCCCTTTGAAGGATCGCTGATGAGCCTCTCTGAGGACGCGGGCTTGATCCTGGGGCTGCTTCCTTGTCGGGAGACGGTAAACACCCTTAATTGGTTCGGGATGCCCTGCGACTGGGCTCCTGCCCCGCTCCTGTAACCAGGGGGCCGGGGCAGGGGAACCAGAACAAGCTCAAACGCACTTTTCAGGGAAGATAAAGTCTTCAGATGAGAAGCAAAGCGTCAGGTTTCCTCTCTAAAAAGTGCCAGCTCTTCTGTAGACGGTTGTACTAACGTGTTCATCAGGAGCACTGGCTGCACTGAGTGGCCGAGGAAGAGAGCGTGGGCATCTGCTTCTGCTGTTTGGTACCTGCCTCGTGTTTCATCAGCCGGAAAGCCCCAGAGAAAGACCGGCGAGAACACGGTTGGAAGCCGACCTCCGTGCCTCCCAGCCGGCTTGTTTTACGCATGACGCATGCCCCGGCGTGGGGGACGGGGGCGGGGGCGGGTGCGGGTGGGTCTGCGGTCCGGGGCCAGGGTTCTGCCGTCTCCTGGCTCTTCTTGCCCACCTGGCTCCATCTGCACCCCAGCCCTCCCAGCACACTCCCTGCTGTGGAGCAGAAGTAACAGGAGAGCAGGTGCCCGAAGGACTAGCAGCCAAGCGTGCTGCCTGGTCCTCACGAGAACGCCTGCCCCCGACTGCTGGGTGACAGCGCCCCGCCATTCAGGAAGACGCGCGCAGGAAGCCCCCGCCCTCCGTGCAGAGCCCTCACCTGGGGAAGCCTCCGCATCTCCGCGCTCAGAGCACGGTGTTCTGTGGGCCAGTCCAGACACCTGCCCTCTGCCACGAAGCCTGAATTCCTGGTTCCTCCTGATGTGGCCCCCTCGCCTCCCGCCTCATACCCCATTAAACCCACCCTTTCCCCAGTTACTCCCCTCCCCTCTCACACCCCTAGACCCCAGATCGCTTTCAGGAAGACGGCGGAGGCTTGTTTCCTGAGTCCGCTGCTCCTGTGAGAGCAACTGTGGACTTGCTTTAACCAACTGTTACTTGGACTAAGCCACACGTTTACAGTCAGCCTGTTTCCTCACCTTCTCATAAACGTGTTTCAATTGAAAAGCACCATTTCAGGCTCGAGGTGAGGCCACGCATCCAGCTGTACCTAAATGGAAACAGAAACAAAGCGTGAGTGTGCGCTGGGCGGCCACGAGACGTCTCAGTCCATTCTGGGGTCCGCAGGCAAAGCGTGGGAGTGATGCTGCCGGTGAAGACAGGCGCATTTCACGGTCGAACCCGGAGCCACGGGGACTGGCGGCAGAGGAGGGAGCAGGAGCTGGCTTCTCCGGAGGCGTCTAGACCGAGAGGGCGAGCTGTGGCCCAGCGCGCCGTGGTTCCAGAGCACCCCGCCAAGAGCGAGGCCGAGCACGGGAGCCGACACGGAGACACCGCCCCCGCCACCTGCGAGTGCCTTCCCTGCGGCGTCTGGAGGGGACCTGGTTCTAGTTTTCAGGTTGAGTGCACTTTTGGTAGGGGTGAAATGCTTACAGTAATTATTAACCCATTTGTTCATAAATATTGTTTGGTGCAGGCACGATGCTAGGCGTGGAGAAGAACGAGGAGTAAACAGACCTTGCAGAGAACAGGGATGCCCAGCAGGCTGGGGTGGAGGCGGCAGCGGTCAGAGTGCCCCCTCTCCGCCGTGCTGAGGGCTGTGTCCTTCGTGCCCTGGGACTGTGCCGTCAAGGGAAGTCGCGGAATGAGCATGTGCAGAAACGGCGGTGTCTGCGCAGGGCCTCACGGCCAAGTTAGGAATTGTGGTCTTCGCTGTAAAAACAATGGAAAGTCATTTTAAAGTTCCACAGGATGGGAAGGACTTTAGGGAGGGAGGCCACGTGATCAGTTTTAACAAGATCGCTCTGTTGGGTTGGGAGGTGCTGGAGTGGACGACGCTGATCAGACGGAGAGGCCAGCAGGCACGGGGGCAGACGTGGTGGCAGCTTGGACAAGAACAGGGATGGACATCTGGAGGTGGGCTCTCCAGGGCTGGGTGCAGGATGACGTTCGGGTGGATGGATACAGGAGAGCTGGGAGTTTGGGGTGAATCTGAGAGTTCCGTGAGTCCCGCTAATTGGATGATGGTTCCAGTTCCTAAGGAAAGGAGTGCCGGCAGGACTGGGGTTGGAGGACAAGGTCGTGAGTGAGTACTGTTGGGTATGTGGGGCGTGGACGTCTGTGGTACATGGGGAGATGCCAGGAGGCTGCTCACTGTACACTGGTGTGGAGCACAGACACGAAGTCAGGACTGAGACGTAAACTTAGGGTTCGGCTGGACGTGGGTGAGAATTCCTCGTCTGTGGTCATCAGAGCATTCGGCATCAAAGAAGGAGCATGATGGAGAGAAAGAGCCTTGGGAGTCTTGATGGTTGGTGGCTTTGTAGAGGGGAGTCCGCAGGTGGGGGCAGAGCCGCCAGGAGCACGTGGGGCGATGGGCTGTGTCGCCTGACCCCTGGAGGAGCCTCCACCGGGGAAGATCTGCTCTGCCGACAAAGGACACTGAAGAAAACTCATCAGATGCACGTCACTGGGGGGTTTAGCTTTGGCTAAAAATGGCTGCTTTGCTGGAGCGATGCAGGTGCAAGGGGGATGGGGACCACTTAGGAGTGAATGGCGGGTGAAGAGACGGAGACAGGGCAGTCAGGATGAACCTCCTGGCGTCTGGCTAAAACTGAGATGAGTGCGACCTAGTTTCTATCATTGCTTCCGAGTCAGGAGACTGTGGGTGGAGGAGAGACCCTTCATCTCATCTGCCTGGGGCAGGTGCTCACACCCTCTCAGGGGAGCAGTTCTCTGCATACGTGTGGTCTTGCCGTCCAGGCTCACATCATGTCCACTGTGGGAGCAGAAGCAGGAGCAGAGGGGCAGGAGTCTCCGGGGAAATAGAGGAGAGAGAGGAGGATGTGCGCGCCCTGGATGTGATGATCTTACCACCCGAGGCCGTGTTGCCTGTTCCTGAAACTCCAGTCAGCCTTCCAAAGGCCCTGTGTCCTCTTTCTCACCGTCAGCCAATAAGGACAGACCAAGGGCGGTAGGAAACCCGCTGTGTAACAAAGAAAAGCACTGTGGTATGTGTTACTCTGCTGGCTCCTCGGAGCAGTCCTGCCTGCAGAGCAGATGGTCCGGTGCTGCTTCTGGAGACGAAGCCAGCGGGTCTCAGAGGGGGAGTGACGTGTCCTCCAAATTTAGAGGGTGGTGGGGTTGGAACTTGTGACCGAGTGCCCTGCCCATTAAAGAACCCGCCTCAAACCAGCTGAATACTGAGGAGCCTGCACCTCAGAGCCTTCCCCAGGCCCCGTCTGTCCTGCTGTGGCTGCCACCTCCAGGGAGCTTCTTGAAGACGCGGCTTTGGAGACCTGCTCTGTGGGGCATCATCAGAGCCGTCCCTGTGGGGCTCCACACCACCCCCCGGAGGCCTGACGGGGTTACGCACCCATCCCACGTGTGCTGGTGCTGCAGGTGCCGGAACCAGGAAGATGCTCCCGGACTTCTCCAAGCTGAGCAGATGGTCGCCCTGACCTGACTTCTGCCCTCAGCCCAGCCCAGACCCTCTGCCCAGGCGCTTCTGCAGAGAGCTACTCTGTGTCTAAAGGAGGCCCCTGTCCAAGTACCCAGGAGACTACCAGGTCCTGATTGGGGTCCGGGGGAGCACAGCTGGACAGAGGCAGCTCGCACAGGAAAGGTTCTGGATGCCTGGCAGCCCAGCCTCCTGGCTGTTCAGGCTCTGCTTTGTGGGCTCACCACCCCTGTATGTTCCCCAATGTGGTGCACAGCCTGCGAGGGGCGGCGGGGCCACTGAGGACATGGCCCCAGAGCTCGGAGGAGCCCATGCCAGGGCCGTGAGGACAGGCAAGAACTGGCAGTGAGGCAGGAACCCCTACGTGCTGGGCCAGTGGCCGCAGTAAAGGGATGGGCAAGGAGGCTTGCCATGGGTCAGAGGTGTGGAGTTGAGCCGTAGGGCCAGGCGTGTGCAGCGCAGTCATGGAACAGCATCTCACAGGAGGCAGGAGCTGGTGATCCGGCCAGGCAGTGGGCTCTGGGGATGGGGATTACGAGGGGTTAGTGTGGCTGAAACAAGCCGTGTGTGAAAAGAGGTACAGAGCCTGAGTCTGGGAGACAGAAGCAGCCAGGTGACAGCCTTCCCGGGATGGGGACCACACTCGGTCCCAGTCCATCCTGCCAGTGGTGGTGTGACTCTGAACAAGGGTCAGTGGCTCTTATGGGTCTCGGGCTCCCTGGGTCCCCCTGTACGATGGCAAGATCACGGCCACGTCACGTGGTGGGGAGCTGGGAGCAAACATGGCATTAGCAACACGCGTGATGCGCGTGAACCCGTTTGGCCGTGGGGCGGGGAGGGTGTTGCTACGGACACGCATCACTTCCTTTCTTCTTTCTCTGGGCCGCAGATGTAAAGGGCAAGGGGAGGATGGGTGCTGCCCACGTGACCTGGGAAGGACAGTGCTGGTGCCCCACGAGGTCGCCTGTGACTTTTCTCTCCAGGATGACACAGAGACCTCTGCTCCCTTAGCAGTTGTGTCTCAGCCTCACCACCTCTCTTAATGTGCCTGCTTTAATGCACCTTTCCGCGGAAGTTCTGCCTTGCCCGATACACAGCCAGAGGAGTTCCAACATCAGTGTGCTCTGCTCTGAGGCCCACACCTGCCCGCACTTGGCCCTGCGTCTCAGGCACCGTTGAGGGGACTTGCACGATCAGTGAGGGCTATTATGGTTTCATTTGCTCCGAGTTCCAAGACTCCAAGCTGAATAGCACATCACGTAGCTGGTGCCACCGCGTAATAGGTGGTGACAGCCCTTGGACACATTTTGCAAGTTTACTTGGTGTGACAAGAATGAATATAAAATGATTTGCAATAGATATACCCATAAAAACACAATTTTTATTTCCATCAGGAAAGCTCTCACCCATGGCGCCAGCTGTCACTCAGCACGTGGGGACAGTCCGGGCAGGCTCCCCTACTCCGCCTGCGGCGTCCGCCTCCCCGGGACAAACCTGGCACAGAGAGCCGGGGGCCAGGAGGGTCCCCACTGCTTCCCCGGCTCCCCGCTCTCTGCTTATTTTTCTTCAACCATCAAGCAAAGGTGTTTTGGCTCCTCTGTCTGTGATGGAGAAATCCTCTTCTGAAGGTGAGGGCTGCAGCCAGCCCATGGCAGCGGCAGGAAACCAAGTGCTTTTATAAACAAGCGAACGCTGATTTGACCCAGCCAGCCTCCTTCCTGTAGCTGTCGGCCGGTGTTGGGCTGCGCGTTGTGTTGGTCGCGTCTCCCTGCCCTGTGCTTGGACGTCACGTGGCCAGTGGCCCCTCTGAGACGGGACACCTCCTCCCGCAGCTAAGGCGCTCATGTGTCCTTGTCTCCTGTTGCCCCTTTGGTCACCGGACAGCCGTCTGCCTGCTCTCCCCGACACTCCCTGTCCCTGTCTCCCTCTGCTTCTCTGTCTCTCCACCTCTCTCCATATATGTATTTTTTTCTTACTGGGCACGCGGAATGGCGCAGAGGCCTGGAGTTAGGGTGGCCCCAGGTAGCTCGAAGGGTAACTGGATGGAAGGTCTGCAGGTAGGGGTATAACTTTTTAATTTGTTCAGGGGGAGACAACTGGTGTACAACTTGTCTGGTTAGCTATTGGTGCAGAAAACAACCCAACGCAGTTATAATGGTGTGACATGACCCGCCTTTTATTAGGCTTACAATTCTGTGGTTCTCGAGTTTGGAGAGAGTGCGGCTGGCATCTCCCTGGAGGAGGTGCAGGGCTGGCGCTGGCCGGGTCCGCTCATCTGGGCTCACCGGTCTGTGGCTTTGATTCCTCTGCACGTGGTGTGGCTGGGGTTGGCATGTCCAAGGTGGCGACTGGCCCTGGGCTGGCTGGCTGGCTGGCACCCTCACTGTCTCTGCACGAGCCTCCCCTGGGCTGATCAGGGCACCCTCCAAGGGTAGGCAGGCACTTAGCATGCAGCTGGCCTCCCAAGACACAGGAAGCAGCAGCCCCCCTTTCTGGAGGCCTGGGCTTGTCCCTCCATTGCGTTCTGCTGGTCGCAGCACTGGGAGCCCCTCCGCAGCTTCAGGGGAGGAGGGAGGTCCTGTGCGTGATGGACTGAGTGTCAAGGAAAATGCACGTGTTTCATCTGCTGCGTCAGCTCCTGCTGGGGAGCCACGTGAGTCCCTGGGGCTCCTGGAAGCTGGTGGGGGTGAGACTGAACAGGGAGGAGGCGGGAGAAGTGGAGGTGATCGGCGGGTTAGAGGCTCCATGAAGCTGCGGAGGGACCGAGCGAACGAGCCCGCGCTGACGCTGGGACTTCGTTAAATAGCCGCCCAGAACCCCCCCCCCAACACATCACGTTGTTTGCACGATTTCGTTTTTTTCTTAATTCAAGGGTTAAAACAGTCGTGCTGTGGAGGAGTTCTGCGCTGTGAAACCACCGTGGTGGGCTGGCTCCTGGCTCCCGCCGGGAGGGCCCCCTGTGGTGACCGCGCTGTCCAGGCTGTGGCCGCTGCAGGGCGCACCCAGGTCTTCCCGTCCAGCCTCAACCGCCTCTCGCCGCCCAACACCCTCGGCCCCGCCCCAGGGCTGGTCCCTGTAAGTGCGTTTTCCTTCTATAGCATCAGTGTTTCCAAGGCCATTTTGGAAGCTCTCTGGGTGTAAACAAACATGCTAGTAATTCGGATTTGGGAATCGTTGGTCGAGGAAAGGAGCTTGGACAACGGCTGCGGTGTGTGGGGCTGGGCTCTGCGGTCAGAACCTGTCCCCGCTCCTGCCTTGGGCCTGACACGCGAGGCTCTGAGTGACGCCACAGGGATGGCTCCTGCTGCACGTCGGGGTCTGCACAGGTTGTGGGGGCGTTTCTGCCTCTCCCCGCCCTCCCTGGGAGGCACGCGGAGCGCGTCGGGGTGACAGTCAGTGCGTCGTGCTTGCAGGCACAAAATGGGGCCGCTTTCAAAGCAGGCGCGCTGGGGGACGGCGGCTGCGATCCTGCCCAGAGCGCACCACGACCGGCTGCCTGACGTCCAGAGAACACGCGCCTGCCGCGGAGGCGGCCGGGGGCCGCAGACCCCCACGGCCAGTCTGCGGCCACGGTCCGTGGAGACCAGAATCCAGCGGGTTTTCAGACACTTTCCCTCACATTTACGCTTCTTTTTTTTGTTTATGTGTATCTTTATTGAAGCCTAGTCAGTTTCCGGTGCTGTGTCGGCTTCTGGTGCGCAGCACAGCGCTTCATCCTACACGGACGTGTGTATATTCGTTTTCATGTTCTTTTCCACCGTAAGCTACTACCAGGTACTGAATAGAGTTCCCTGCTCACCCGTCTTAGCTGCGGGGCCTGGCACAGGCCTGTGCTCGGTGAGACCGGGAGCTCTTCTCCGGGAGGGTGGGTCCTGCTACCACGCGGGCGGGGCCGGCGAGAGTCAGAGGCAGGAGGAGCGCGTCCGCACCCTGGGTGCAGGCGGCCGGCCTCCGGGCCCCGTGGAAGGCGGAGGTGGCGGGCTGGGGAGGGGTGTCTGGGCAGATGCCCAGGCCCTGCGGCGCGGCACAGGCAGCAGAGGGCCGGGCCAGGAGTGGGGATGGGGGCACGTGGGGAGGCTGGAGGAGGGACCTCCCGGGCCGTCTCCCCTCACTCCTGTGCCTCAGTTCTTGCTCCCAGCCTGTGAAACACCTCCCTTCAAAGCATAGCATGAACAGAAAGCACAGATATGTAGAAAATCCCTCTTCATAAAGAGGGGGTCTCGCGTTGAAAAGAAATCATTTGGCCCTTCGTTTTTACCGCGGTGAGCAGTTCTGCGGCGTCCTGGGCAGGGGTTCAGCCTGGCTTTGGCTCCACTGGCCCACCCAGCGCTGGAGGTTTGCCCGCATCCCCTGAGCCCTGCCCACCCCCCGCACCGCAGAAGCGGCGGCAAAGCGCCACGTGTGCGGGGCTCCCGGCGGACTCCTGGGAGTCAGAGCCGCGCCCCCACCCCTCTTGTGGGTTGCCTCCTCCTCACCTGCAGACCAGCCGTGGCTTCTTCGCATCCCCTGGATGAACATCTGAGCAAGAGGGAGAAACTGTCACCCCGAGTCGTCTTCTTTCTGGATCTGACTGGCCCGTCCCCAGCTCTGGCCTTCTGAAATGTGAAGCACTGTTAAACACTCCCCTCCCTCTGCGGCTTCTGTCCAAGGGCGTTTCCTGCCCTCCCCTGGACGCTTTCTCAGAGCCGGTCTCCCTACCCACCCTTTCTCCCGGGCCTCCCCACCCCCACCCCCAGACCTCCAGGACCGCTTCCTAACAACAGGTGATGCTACACAAATTAGCGTTGTCATATGCACACTTCATGTATATTCAGCTCCACGTCTTCAGCAAAAATGTACGTATGTTCACACAAGAGACAGAACCAGTGCCCATCCAGGCAGTGGGCGTGCGGCTCAGAGTGCGCGGGGGGCAGGCACGTAGCCTGGTCTTCTCTCGGAGGGTTTGCCTCCCACGTGCTCTCAAGGGCCACACCTCTGGCTGCTCACGGTGTGGTCGACAGCCTCAGATATGGGGCCCCCTGATTCCTGCCTCCTGGGGTGCGCTTCCTTGTGCAATCCCCTCTTGCTGAGTTTGGGCTGGATCTAGTGACCTGCTTATAATGCACAGAAAACAGCCAGTGTGTGGGCATCGCATGGCTCAGGTCCCTTACCTCCTGCTTCTGGGGGCTTAGGGAATGGTGGCACTGGTGGAAAATTGGAAGATGGCAAAGAGGAGACCCCGAGACTCTCCCCGACTCTGCCCAGCTCCTGCTGGACATTCCACTTGCCACGTTCTCAGATGCCACCAGGACCCCCTGCCCCGGGGTCTGGTTCCCACTTGAAGGCCTTGGATTCTGGGCTCTGCCGTGGCCGTTCAGCCCCTGGGATGTGAGGGGCTCCCGCCAGCTACTTGCTGCTTTGCCTCACCATGTTCGTTCCTCCAGCCCATGTGCTGGAGTCCCCTCGACTGAATTCTCTGTGTTCAGGAGGCCCAGGGCTTTACCAGCTCCGCAGACGCCCCGCCTGCCCCTGACCCCTACGGGCCACCCTCCCTGCAGGCCGAGGGAGGAGAAGGGGATATTTGTTGCACACAGCACTTGATAAAGAAAACCTCACGATGGCTCCTTTCTTCCCCGCGAGCACGGGTTTCTTGAAGACAGCAAGCCAGACGTGGAGGGGGTGATCGACCCTTCAGCTGATAACTTTAAACTTTCATGTTATAACAGACTCCTCACAGTCAGGACTCGTCCCCAGCCTGGCCCTGCGGGACCCCAAGCTCAGGGCTGTGCCCTGGGCCCAGGCCGCCTGCTCGCTGGCCTCCAGGACAACACGGAGACCGGGCGGCTTCCCTGACCCCTCGCTGGGTCGGGGAGGGGACTGACACTGCACAGGGACTTGCCATGGGGAACCAGGGCTCCCTGCAGCTCAGGTTTAGCTACCCCAAGTGCTGCCCTTCTCCACTTTGGTGGAAGAGAATTTCCATGTTCTACGAGAAAAGCCAAGCCAATCCTCTCCCCAGGAGGAGGGCTTCTCGGCTGTGAAATGCCCACGCAGACTGGCGGCGCGGTGGTGTAGACCGCTTGTTAGCGCGGCTTGTGGAAGTTCCTAGCTCTCCTAAAATTTAATTTAAACTAGTAAACCCGCTGCCTCCCTGTGACAGATATATGAGTATTACATAATTAGAGAACAAATGGCTTTTCCGAGGAGGTCGTGAAAGCCGGTGATTTAGCACACACGCCGCTGAGATGAGCAACACTTTCCTTTCCTTGTTAAAATCTGGCAATTTGCACAAATCATCGTCCAGCGCAGGCGGCCGCCCTCCCCTCTGATGCCAGTTATCAGAGCAGCCAGCAAAGGCTCCGGCTTCATCTGTTTGACAGATAAGGGATTCTGTTGGACAGGTTTCCACTGTGATGGACAGAAGCAATATCTTGAGCTACAGGAGGGCACAGTCATTTAAGTCTTTATAAAGCGACGCTTGGGAAGCAAAGGGCTTTATGCCTCAAAAGATGCACGATGAATGTTTACCCGGCACCTGTAGCCCGGACGGCAATTCTCATTGAGTCAAGTGGTGTTTTAAATCTTTTCAAGACATTTTTCCTTCTCTTTCTCTCTTCTTATCTACATTGCCCCCCACCTTTTGTCAGATAAGTACACATCCCACCGTCGACCACATCCCAGTGGGCTCCCATCCTGTGAGTCGGAGATGGCTCTTTGGGTACTGAGCCCAGACAGTTCTGCCGCATCTCTTCCTGTGATGAGCAGAGCAGCGTAGTGGAGGCTCTCTCTGGATCTTCCCAAGGAAAAGGTTTTCCAAACCTGACCTGAGGGTCAAACCTTACCTACGACCACCTCCGCCATCTGCCCCAGAGGGTCCCAGTGGCTCCTTCTACATCCAGCTTCTGCAGTTCTTCTCCGTGAAAGGGCGGGTAAATGTGACCCGGTCTGCCACGACTGGGTGTGGATTTCTGTCTTAGTTTTTGTTAGAGTGAGTCACCTGCCTTTGCTTTTCTTTCCCAGACGTACCTCAGCTATTTTTGAGCATTTGTTTTTCATCTGAATTACAAATCTCTTAGTTGAATTCTTTAAAAAAAAATGTTGCAAAAATCTCAGGAATAATCTACTGGCATACAGACCAGCACTCTGTTCTGTGCTGGTTTTTACTGTCTGATTCTGGGTTTCCTTTATTTGTGTCATGCCCTCTGTCCGAGCTGCAGTCACCCACATATCTCTGGATGCACCTTCTACAACATCCAGGGGAGAACTCCTCTCTCTGATAAGCTTAGATGATGTGACACAGCGGAAGGAAGCTTTTCACACCCGCACTCTGCTCCTGTCTGTGTCTTGAGCTCCTCGGGGCAGGGACCCAGTGCCCTGGGTCTTAGCAGCATCCTCACCTTACATCACGTCCACAGAAGAACAGTGCTCTCAGGGCTGTGCTGGAGCAGGCTTGCGCCGGCTCGTGGGCGTCGCGTCCGTCCCCCTCTCCCCAGCTCTTTGTTCAGGGATGCTGTGTTGGTAGTCTGCGGTAGACCGAGCTGAGAATATTTGTACAACAAAAATCGGCAGATGCAGCAGATGCACCATTGTTTTCTCCAGGGGACGTTATACCGACGCCCCTGCCCTGGCATCCTTCTTGTGTATTTGCTTTGTGAATGAAGACACACAGCTTTTGTCTCAAGGTGCGGAAGCAGAGTGTTCTGTCCAGGGCTACTTGAAGGAATGGCTCCTCCGCAGGCTGAAGAGGGCAGCGTGTGTGATGGTGCAGGTGGAGACAGCAGGTCCGAGCTGCAGCCACGCCTGGCCTCAGACCCCAGAACTCGCTTCGCCGTACACGTAGCCAGGCCGGGAGGGGAAGGAGACGGCCAGGTACACCTGCGAGTCTACGCTGTTCTAAAGTCACTCTGAGGACACCTGAGGACGGTCCTTCATGCTGAGCAAGGACTGGTTTCCCACATAGGCCTTGAGCAGAGCTGGGAAGTGCAGGATTCTAGCTTCTCATGCTCTTGGATTGACTGCCAATGGTTCACCCCCATTCTTTTCTACAAACAAGTGTTGGCTTGAGTGAGTGAGTCCAAAATAAAATATAAACTACTGCCCATATCAGGATCTTCAAGAAGCTCTATCATTCATGATTCGACAAAGTGTAGATCAGAGACCTGTTAAGGCCATATTAAGATAAAGACGGAGGTGATTCTTGGGGCCCAGCAAAGCTAATGAATTGCTCTTCTGTTTCTGCAGTTTAATTCTGCTGTTAATTTCATCCTAAGAAAAGGTGCCTTACTCCTGAGCTGCCGCCCAATCCTGCACGCGGCTGCTCAGGGAAGAGAGTTAATGAGCCTCAGCAACCCCCCCGGCTCACCTGGGGTTGTCTTCATCACAGAAAGGCCGCAGGCCAGTGCGCTGAAAGAGAAACTACGCTCTGTCAATGCCTCACATCGCGTTTCAGAGAGAGACTTACTTTTTTTGGAGCTATTAGAAAACAATGACTCTTAGTAAAGACTTTTTTTTTTTTCCCAAGGGAAATCTGAGTATTTTCTTGGCATCACTAAAGGGCTAGAAACAGAACTGCAGGCCAGGGAGCGACTCCACTCGGCCGTCGTGGTAAAGGGAAGTCACAGGGTAAGAGGCGAGGTTGCCAGCCTTGTCCCCGGGACTAATACGCTAGGAGTCTGAAAGGACACAGAATTCCAGCAGTGGGAGCCAAACACAGAAGAAAGTGCTTCTCAGCTCGACCTGAAGGAGTACACAGGACATGGGGTAGGTTTAATGAGACTGAAGCCCCTGGCCTGATTCCCGCAGTCCTAGGAGCCAACTCCAGAATGGTCAATACATTTCATCCAGCCTCACGCGGTGCCCAGCCGTGTCTGGGAGGTGGGGGGGCGTCAATTGACGGACTGATCGGCCATCTGGCTGTTCCCCTGATTGCTTTATCAAGAAACTCCTGTGCTTTCCGGCCGCTGCCACTGTGTTCCTGCTTTGACACTGTTTGACGTGATGAGCTTTGACACTGGATTCCAGGCAGATATTTCAGACCAATGTCCCTCATTCTTCAAGACTGCAAAGCCGTCAGCTCTGGTGCTGGGGGTGTCACCTGCTTGGGCACGCCTAGACCCCAGCCCTGCTGGGACTGCCATGATGAGTGGTGAGCCAGGACGCTTCTGTGGGGACCCGGCGGAGTGGGCTCCCACGGCCAAGTGAACGTCCAGCTGCTTTTTTGTTTTTTAGGCCGTGGGGCGTGCTCCCTGAGCACTCGCTCTGGAATGGCTGTGGGGCTTTCAGCCCCTCGGTCTCCTGGTCTCTTGGTATCCGTGAGACCCTCTCACCCGCCCTGTGCTTAGATAAGGCTTCAAAAGGACCAGAGCCCCAGTTTGCCGGCTCCCAAGGTCCTGACAGCCCCGCGTATCTGTGTGAAGCCCAGCCTGACAGACGGCTGAGGCAGCACGGGGGTCCCGTGGAAGCCGCTCTCTCATCCACAGATGAGTCAAATGGGAGGCTGGGTGAGAGAAGAGCTTTGCAGGTGTGTGTGCTGAGTATTTAGTTGCTTGGTACACGTTTGGACATTTGCCCCGGGGCAAGGACTGCCTCCGCACTTTACAGATACTAACTCCTCGAATCCTTGTGACAGAACCATCTCATCGTGTTGGTGGTGGTGTTACCCCATTTCACAGATGCAGAAGGTGGGGCTCCCCATGTGCGCTCTGCTGTCTGAGATGGAGTCGCCAGGACCTGAGAGAGGGCTGCTCCTGGGGAGGGGCTGTGGGGCTGAGACCGGGGGGAGGGGCCAGTTCACTGCACACATTTGTCTTGGTCTGGGTCCCCCAGAAAGAAGTGAGGATTCATGTGAAAGCGGGACATAAACCAGGAGAGGGGACGTGGGCGGGGGGAGTCAGGCCCAGCCAGGGCACGGCGCCCAGCCAGCTCCTGCGGACGGGGACAGGAAGGCTGGCCGGTGCTGCAGCGGGTGCTGGGGTGAGCGGGGCCCCTCCACCCTCCACCCTCCACCCCAGGACGGCCAGCGGGCGGGGCTCTGAAAGAGGGCACGCGTGGCCACTGGGGTGCGAGTGGGAACAGCGACCGGCGAGGGGGTGGGGCACTGAGGGCATCCTGGACTGGGGTTTGCGCCATTTGAGTTTCTGCCTGGACGTGTTTTGCTTGTTCAAAAGATTGCCCACCACCTTTTGAATAAAGGATTTATTGACAATTACCTGTCCCTTGCTGGGAACAGGTCTGGTGGATATAGAGCCCCTGAGGGCCATGGAGCGATGGCCAAAACGGGGCAGAGGGGTGGGGGTCCCGAGGACACCCCATCAGCTATGCTGCTCACCCACCCGCACGTGAGACCCAGCCTGGGGGGGTCTCAGGTGTCAGTGGTCTGCCGTTTCCTCGAAGATGTGGCTTGAGTTTCTATGCTAACATTCAATTTCACTGGTGTTTCTGGTCTCTGAAATTTGGTTCTGCTGATCCTAAGGTTTGATATTTTATAAAAATTATTTTTCTTATCAAATTACATATTAATACATATGGCTCATTGTTTGAGTGTTAACATCCCTAAGAATCCTCTCCCCTACCTTTTTTTTTTCCTGATTCCCACCCCTTCTTCCATAGGAAAGCACTGTTAACCCTTTAAAATTTTGGTAGAGGATGGTTTACTAATATACAAAGTACATTTCAGAGGAAAGAATTGGAGACAAAAGACAGAAGACCCGGTGTTAGTCTCAACTTAATTATAAGACTTTGAGTAAATTGTGTTAGTGCCCCCACCAAAAGAAAACAGAGGAGGGGATGCCCCCACCCCCACACTCCTGGCGGGGAGGCAGAGAAGCCCACAGAGGAGTCAGAAGCAGAAGCAGGAATTACCGGGGAGAGCTGAGTTCTGGGGAAGAAGGAATGGAAAGGGGGAAATGGGACAGAGCTCTAGGAAGGCCTCGGGAACCCAGGCTCCCGTGGGCACCCGTGTCCCCCTGCCCAGCAGACTGTCCTCTCTGCCCGAGGAGACAGTGTCGTGACTCTGGGGTTAAGGGCAGAGGGTGGGCAAGGTGGTGGCAGCGTCCACCGGACACGCAGGCCAAGAGCACCCTCGGGGCAGCGAAGCCGCGGCGTCCCTGCCTTCCTGGGTCTCCCAGCACACCGAGGCCCCTGCGCCTTCCTGCTGGAGTCCGGCGCTCCAGGCACTCGGGGCGCGTGTGGAGGGCCGGTCCCAGCACCCGGCAGCTCTGATGGTGTGAAAGGAGAGTCTCAGAGCCTCAAAGGGGAGAGACCCTCCGTGGTTTAAAGAAGTCCCAGGGAGCAAGGGAGCCAGTGGTGCCAGCTGGAGAGGCGGTTTCCTGCTGAGCGCCCTCCAGCCCCAAAGGGCGCCACTCGCTGTGTGTCGGGGCACTTGGGCCCCCCGCCTCGTTGAGGGGGCGCTGAGCCTCCGGGTGCCTGTCTTGAATCCTCCCGGGACTGCCCCCAGTGCCGTTCTCTTATTTGGTTTCTCACGGCAACAACAAAAGTTGGAGAATGAAAAGCCTTTTTAAAAGGAGAGCGTGCAGAGGGCACTCAGCAGGATGAAGGAGGCGCAGAAAGGGGGTGTTTCTTTTGAAAGCAGATACGCAAGTATCATTACAGAGCGAAGACGTTTAAAAAACAGACCAGATCAAACAAGCATTTGTTTTCCAGAGAACCAGGGAATTCGGTGAGATAAAGGCTGCCTTCTCCTACACAGAGGGCCTCCCACGGCCCTGTGGCTTTTGCCTGCGCACTAGGGGCTCAGTTTACCGACAGAAACTCCAGCTTAAAATCTGCTGAACAAATCAAGCAGCGTTTTCCTGTGTAAATAGCACGATGGTGATGAATCATGCAGGAGCTGGGTCTGGCATTTGCATGCGTGCATCGTGCACACGGATGTATAATAGTGTCTCTCTCCTGATGTTTTCTGATATTTATGAAGACAATTCGTAAAATTAAACCCCACTGGTTCTAGACCAGCACTTGGCTTTCGTCAGACTAAGGACGTGTTGCCAGAGGGGGCACCCCAGGCTTCGGTGGCACCTAAGGGGCAGGATGAGGCCCGCTCGGCAGAGTCGCCCCTTCTTGCCTTCCAGACGTGACTGTGTTCCTCTGCGAGTCTGTTTCTCTCAGGCTGTGAACGCAAACCCTCCATTTCTGGTGGAAACCGATTCTTTGCTCAGCTCCGTATTTGAGGACAATCGTGTCAGATAGAGACACCGACAGACGCAAGCACGGCCCTCTAGCATGCCTGGCTTTTCCTGCTTCCCCCGAGCATCCGGCTTTGAGTGTCCCGCGCTGTCGTCAGTGCCGGGCTGGCTCCCGGCGCAGGGCAGCGGAAGCCTGTGCTCCCCGGGGCCCACCGTGTGGCACCACGAGCACCGCTTGGCGGGGGTCACGCCCCCACCCCAGGTGATTCCCGAGGAGGCTCTTTCCCTTGTGTCTCGTCATTCCTCGCGCTCGCTCCCATGACGGCTGCGTGTTGTTCAGGGGCTCAGATCCTCCTGACGAGACGCATCTTGATGGCTGCAGGAGAGGCAGCGCCCGAAGGAGAACCTGCACACATTTTAGGGGACCTTCCAGACTATAAACACGGGGTCTTTAGGGTCACCACATCTGGGACTTTGTTTTCACGGCAAACGGACCGACCAGGGTCAGGCTGTGTTCCCGCTGGCCCAGGTGATGCCGGAGGGGTGGGCCCCATCCGAGGGTCTCTCCACCGCTGAAGGGTCCTGGTGTCTGAATGTCATCAGGAGATCAATTTATTTAGGTTACGAGTTTCCCAGCTTGTGTCGCTGTTGCCGCAGCACTGGCCTCTGCGCCTCAGTGGCCAGGTTGAGGGCCGGGGGCAGGGTTTGGGAAGAATCGGGAGAGAACACCTTAGCTGCTTCGCCAGGAAAGGGGGAGTCACAGCGGGCTCGTGCCCCACGGGCTGTGAGCCCACCTTGCGGGTGGGATCTTGAGGTTTTACAGAAAAGCCGGGTGGAGAGAAAAGGTGGTAACAATCAGGGCGTTCTACAGGGTGCCACCTTCCTCGGGCCCCAACGGGACCCCTGGCTCGCGGAGGAGCTCCAGAGGGTCTGTCCATTCTTGTGATTATCGGCCCGTCACCTCCTTCCTGGAGCACGGCCTCTGGGTCAGTTCTTCTCCGTGAAGAGAGCGTGGGGAGCGGGGAGCGGAAGGGAAGGGTCTGGGGGCTCAGCACAAATGCAGTGAGGGGAGGAGCAGGTGTGTCTCGGTCAGAATGAGTCAGTTTAGCATCAGGGAAGCCAGTTTGTTGGCTTCTTTCCTGCTCCTTCCTCATGTTTCTAAGCGCAGCATTCCGGACGCTTGCTTGTTTCAACACAGACGTCCTTCGTGGGGCTGCCACGTCTGGCACATGGCAGGTGCCCGTGCTGAGGGCATGAACGGATTTATCACAGCGTGTTCTTTGCTGCCTGAAGGGGCCCAGGCCATTGGGGTGGCCACCCGTCCGATGACTCTGGGGAGAGGTCGGGGCTGGGAAGGCCCTGGGGGCCTCTTGCTCTGATGTGATGAGAGCAGCCCCGGAGGGCGTCCCGCAGGGCAGGGCTGCATCCAGAGGCCATCGCCCCCCAGGAGGCCAGTGCAGGAAGCAGAGATCGCCAGGGACACAGGGCAGCGGAGCGGCAGGGCCGAGAGCTCCCTTGCGGAGGCCGGGGCAGGGTCGGGGAATCTTATGTAAATGAGGGGGTCAGCCAGTTCCGGGGAGAATGAGGAGGTAGGACAGGCCACAGGCACCAGGGAGAACAGGGCTCCCGGGGGCGGGGTTGGGGGCAGGAAGGCTAGAACGAAACTCAAAGCTTTACAATGAGGCAGAGAAACGAGAGCCGGGAGGCGAGCAGAGGGACGGGGAGGCTCTCGGAAAAGCAGGCTCTGAGGCTGGGTCGCTGGAAGGATGCTCATCAGGAGGGCCCTCGGTGGACCCAGGGCCCCATCAGAGTTGTCCCCTTTGGAGCACGAATGGCTTGACCCTCATACCCCTTCTTCAGTCTGTCGTTGGTGTGGCCACCACTAAGGATGTGACCTGGTCGAGGGGACCCTGGGGCTAGGATGCCCGCAGGGAAGACCTCTGACCCCTCTCCAGTCCTGGACAGCAAGGCCCTCCGTCCCCCGCTGCCCCTTCCCTCCCCACAGGAGGACGGGGCGGCTCCCAGTCTGCCCTAAGCGGGCCCTTAGGGCTTTCAGCTTGTCCAGATGCAAAATGCACCCACCCCTCACCCCACCCAGCTCCCTGCACTTTGTTCTCTGTTGTTTGGGAGGGTCCTCACCTGCCTTCCTGCGAGTTCTCATCCATTCCCGCAGACGGTAAGCTCACCCGGACAGCACCTCCCCTGTGTGCCGGGTGTTCTCCGCAGGGCTGAGCGCCTTGCTGGATGCCTGACACACGAGCTCTGGTGGCCAGGGGTGCGTGTGGGTCAGCCAGGCTGTGGAACCGCCAGGGCAGCGCAGGGGGACATGTGGGAAGTGGTCCATGCATGTGTATTTCCGGGCTGCTGCATCTAAACCTGGAGCACGAACGCTGTTCCGACATCAACATTGTAGAGTAAACAGATTCTGGAAAATCTGTTTCCAGATTCCTAATGTGGGCTTTCTGGCATGTTGTGTTTACCCCAAAGGGAGAAGTCTTCGAGAGGTCAAAGCCAAAACATTTGTGCCAAATCAGGGCTGAAAGGAAATAGGGCGGGAGCGGCCGGCTCTGTTCTTTCTTTCTCCTCAGAACCTTTTCTAGGCACAAGCCTGTCACCAAGGAGGCCGCTGGCCTGAGTCCCAGGGACGGATCCCCTGCCCAGAGGCCCCCTTCCCGCTGCCGACTCTGCAGGATTCGTGGGTCACCCCTCCAGTGGGACAGAGGCTCCCATGAACTATGTGTTGATTTCTAAGTGACCGCGTCTCTCACCAAGCAGCACCCTTGTCACTGGAAGCTCTCCAGGCCTAGTTTTGTATTCTTGGAGCAATTTTCAAGTGCTCGCAGGATTTTGGCTTGGGGTTTTCTCTCCCTGGGGGCTTCTTCGTGATAACCTCTCGTATTAATCCAGTTTTGAAGCAATATTAACAAAACCCACAGCCTGGGGGAAAGTGGACTTTTGAGCTCAGTTAGCCTGGAGGGTTTCAGAGCCCAAGGTCTGTCGGTGACCTCCACCCCTTCCTGGCCGAGGTTAGCCAGGCTCTGGTGTCGGGTTCCTGCCTCAAAGCCTCCGTCCTCACCCTCGCTCTCAAACGTGTGTTTCTCATCTGCCCTCCAGGCGGCAGGTCACCACCCTGCGTGCTCTCCTCTGCGTCTTTGGGGAGATGCCCGCACTTCCAGGACCCCTTCCTTCTGGTGGTCCAGCTGAGGGCTGAGTGTTGAGAGGAGAAGCCGTTGCTTTGTCCCAGCTGCAAGCAGACGTGTGCGCAGCTGGCAGAGGGCAGAGGCAGACCGGGGCCCCGAGAGTTTCCGGAAGGTCTGTGGATGGCTCACTTTGGTCTGTCAGGAGCTGCGCCTAGGGACTTGAGGCTGGGGTGAGGGAGTCTGGCAGGGGCTGCCCAATGGCAGTGTAAGCGTTTCTGGACTTGGACACCTGCTGTGACCTGCTTCTTTTCCTGATCGGGTCACACCAGTGAGAGTGTCCATATGGGCAGGGAGAGGGGTCCTGGTCCCTGGATGGCAGATGGCACCGTGACAGGAGGAGGAGGTCAAGCAGGGCCTGGGGTGCACTGGGGAGAGGGGAATGCGGGTGTCTCCCAGAAGCTGGTGGTGGGACAGAGCATCCTCCTGGCCCCAGGGACCGTAGCCCTGGGGCAGAGTCAGAGTCACAGGACCCCCGCGCCCCCAGTGGCTTCGAACAGGAATGAGATGGAGGGGAAGTCGCACCGTCAGCCGTGGACACAGGAGGTCGGACCCCTCCCCCTCCAACCTCCTGTCCAAGGAAGTATTGTGACCTGCCACAGAGATTGCAAAGTAGCAGGCTTTTTTTTTTTGGTTTTCTTTTGGTTCTGTTCTGTTTTGTTTACAGCAGTGTGAAAAAGAACCACACTTTTTCTCAAGATTGAGAAAATAGAAAGAGAAACCACCACGGATGCTCAGAATGCCCGTGCCATCCCCGCCCCCACCCGCCCTGTCTCCCCTCCCGCCTGCGTGAGCTGCCTTATTAATTTTGACACTTTCACAGCCCTCTTATCTGCCTCCAGTTGCTTGCTATTTAGGTCACGGTTGCTTATGGTTTCCATCTTGGTAACTGTGAATGTTTAAAAACAATGTCAAAACAAAAGACTCTGTTACTTTTTTTCCCTGTCAGTTTTGATGCTACAGATATGGGGGTAGCAGCTCATTGAGTTGTTAATTACAGCTCTGTAGGCACTCGGAGCGGTCAGCGTCCGTCACCCCAGTGCGTCCTGTGATCATTATTACTCAGCTCACACCGAGGCACAGAGAGGCTGACAGCCTCCTGACGGTGGCAGAGCTGAGACTGACCTGGTTCTGGGGCTCCGAGCCCAGCTCCTTCCACAGCAGACACATGAGACGGGGGCTCTGCCGACGTAGGATGAACCCATTTTACAGATGAGGAAACCGAGGCCAGTGAGAACAAGTTGCCTGGGTGACACAGCTGGTAAATAAAAATCACAAGGCTGCCCAGTGGGTCCCCCCCGACATGCCTTGGCAGTTGAAGTCCCCGCTCAGAATGTGTGGTGAGTGCTGGGAAGTCAGTGGGTTTTCCTTGGCTGGGCAGGGCCGTCTGCACAAGTCAAGCTCCTTCTGCTCCCCCTTCCCTCCGGCCGGGCCGTTCTTCTACAAGCGGTGATGATGGTGTGGGCGCCACACCTGGGCTGTCTCCCTGCAGCCCCTGGACAGGAGCCCCTGGGCCTCGCTTGGCTCCCCTGCACCCCGAGCTGGGAGCGGGACTAAGCCGAGTGACTGTAGAGCATGGCTGTCCACGCTGGGGACGTCCTCTCCTGGGCTGCGCTTTCCCATGGGGTGGCTCTGTGGGAACCATGTGACCACCGCTGTTTTTTGGGAAGAATTTTCCAGAATACTCTCTGGCCTTCAGAGCGATGCATGTTGAAGTGATTTTCTGGAAGCTCCTTCCGGCAGACCGGGTGGTGCCAGCACCGCAGAAGGCTCGCGGCAGGGTGATAAATGATCAAAGTGGGGCAGTTACTGATTGGCACTGTGCGTCCTGGGTCCCCGGGGCTCCTGACTGATGCTCCCCGTGCAGGAACCCGCCCCTCCTGAGCGCACATCCCCATCAGTTCAGAGGCTGCTCTCGCCTGATTGTGGGCGGCAGGCTCCTGGAGACCCCAGGGGTTTCTGCAGCTCTCCCCTGCGGGCCCAGCCATGGGCCTGGCATCGCGGCCACGCTCCAGTCAGCGTCCCGGCGGCCGACGAGCGCCTGAGGGACGGACCGAGTGCGCACCCATCCCCACTTCCGGGAGCAAGGTCATGGCTCCCCGTAGGTGAGCCTGGGGGTGCCGCCCCTGGCTGGAGGCTCATCAGAAAGGTCTCAGAGGCGCTGTGGACGTGTGACTCGCTCCCCCGTGAAAGATCCTCCTGCCTGGTCCTGGGAGCAGGCTCCCGCTTCGTTGTAAACACAGCTGAACTGAAAAATGTGCTTCCTTCCGAGTGAAGAGGGAGCAGTTGATAAATATCAGAAGAGTCGCAGGTGGCTTTTAGAAATTGCGATGGAGACGCCAGCCTGTTTTGAAGCACCGTGCTCAACGGCTGTCTCTCCTGAAGGAGACGTAGGGCAGGTGACAGACCCCTGCCTCCGTCCTGGCTCACCTGGCTGGGCCCCACCCTCCCCATCTTGGACCCTCCGTCCCCGCCCCTCCTTCTTGCTTTGTTCACGCTGAGGATTTCTGGAGTTCCCTCTTGAGCCCTGTTTGGACTCAGGCCTCCCTCAGAGGAGACACTTGGCTGCAGCTCGGCGGAGGCTGTGTGCGGTTCCCGGATGCTTCGCAGGCAGACAGCCGTCCCTGGGCCTCCTGACATCAAGGCACCTGCCCGGACACTTCTGGGCTCTCTAGACAAGATGCCTGACTTTCGTGTCAGACCCCCGGGAAAGGGTTAACTTCCCAAGTTTTAAGCTCTTAAGTCCAGGCAGCAGTTTTACTTTTCAAGCAGCACATATACAAACTGGGTACATTAGCGTAACCCCGAGTGCCTGTGTCCCCAGTCGGCCAAGCACACGCTAGTGAAGGACTCGCTTTGGCAGGAGTGCCGCGCGGCCCGAGCCGCTGTCCGTGGCGCCCGCGGCCACCACAGCACATTCGGGTCTTCTTCACGTCCTGCCCAGAGCTTTTATTTTCACAAGTAAAATTCTCTCAAACACGTCTGGGGTACAGACCAAAGTAAACGAATCACGTTTAGAAGTACAAGAATGGAGTGTGTTTCGAGGGTTGGGGTCCAGAAAGGACTGTGATTTTCACAGCCATGCGATGCGGACACACAGACCCAGGGTGAGGGGACAGCGGTCCTGAGAGTGATGCCCCGGGCGTGAAGCTCCCCCGTGGTCGGGATCCGGGCCCTCTGCTGTCGGGCCAGGCCAGTGGCTCCAAAATCAGTGTCTTTGGTGAGTTTTTGTTGGTCCAAGGCCTTTGCCCGAGCAGGAACAGAAAGGGCCCTCTGAAGATGGAAAGGCCCGAGGGCCTTGGGCCGACCTGGTTATTCCTGCAGGCCAAGCCCTGGGCTGGTCCCGAGAGGGGCGCCGGCAAGGATGAGCTGGGTGGTGGGCACAGCACTGCTTCCTCAGGCACCTGAGAGTCTGCCTTGGCCCAGCTCAACTGACCTTGGCTTCCACTGGCGAACGCCGTGTGGAACCTTCGGCTGGCCCTGGACCGGCCGTGTTAATGATTATTCAGTTCATTCATTCACGTGTTCCTAGTCTCACTCATTCATTCGCTCTGTGTGTTGTGTTTCTAGCACGTTGCGTGCACTGTACCAATTACTTCAGATCGATTAGCGACACCTTAATTAACCCATCAGGTAGCTAGTCCGTCAATCACCCAGTCTCATCACCAGGGTCTCCCCCTTTCCTCCACTTTCTCCTTCTCTTTCCTTCCTTCTTTCCCATTTTTCTGCCGTCTTTCCTTTCTTTTTGATGGAGACTCTCTCCTTGTCCAAACTTTAGTCAGTTCTTCTGAGCCCCCTTCTTTTTTAAAAACAAGTATTTTTAAAATTTTTTTATTTTTTAAAATCTACCATGTTGGATTAGTGTCTGGCGTACAGCACGGTGACTCAGTTATCCATACGTATGTTCATACTCTGTTTCACATTCTTTTACTTGACACGGCCTCGGCCTTGGCCCGGTCCTTGCGGGCCCCGCTTTAGCAGGACTCCTGCAGCCTCATTTTGGTGGGAACCCCCTGCCCTGGAAGGGTGATCCAGTTCCTCACCCTGCCCTGCGTGTCTCACCCCTTGGCCTGCCTTGAGCGAGAGTCCGTCTGTCCGTTGAGCAGGAAGCCCCCAACCCCCGAGGTCTCCTCTTGGGGACCTTCCATCCCCCACCGGCTCCTGGGGTACGTGGGGTTCAGCCCGAGGCTACGTCTCTCCCCGCTGCCGTCGCCCCTGGAGGAAACCTGTGCTCACGGCTGGACGCCCGTCTGAGCCTGGCTCTCACACCGTCTCCCTTCCTCCCACACAGGCTGTGGGCCACTTACAGACTCAGTCCCCATCTTCACCGACTGATGGGGAGACAGCTCTGCAGGCGAACCCAACACGCTCAGATGTGAACGATTCGTCTCGTCTGCTGTGGGGACAGGAGTAGGGGATGGGGGAGCAGAGGGGGCAGGCGGCCTAGACACAAGGTCTACACCCCTTCACCTGATCACACTGACTCGCAGCATGTGTGCATTCGATCAGGAGCCCTCCTCTGCAGGGAAGGCAGCTGCCAAGGCTGAGGGGGTGGGGGCACCCCTGGCCGTGGGATTGGGGGTGGCTGGCCCGCTGGGGCACTGCCACGGGTCCCCGGGACTCTCAGCCCTGTGACTGCCCTGCTCCCTTTTCTCGGCCTCCTGCCACCCAGGCCTGCAGGAGGAGGCCTCCCCCTCTCTCGAGGCCAAGCTGCTCAGGCGGGCTGAGCTCTGGCCATCAGGCCGGGTGCCCCCGGCCGGACTCCCCACCCAGCGCTGCAGGGATTCCGCACCCAGAGTTTCTGGGAACAGCTGAGGGTGCTCTGTCATCCCAGGGGGCCTCTTCCGGGGTCTTTTTTCGCCATCAGGGGCCCTTCAGGACGTGCGACAGGCCTGAATCACAGAAGACGGATCCCCGCCTCCAACCCCGGGGCGAGGAGACTTCCATGAGGGCAGGCGGTTGGTGCCGTGTGCACACCCTCAGCCGGCAGGAGGTGGGAGGGAGAGCTCAGCTCTCACAGCAGGGCCCGCGGGGGACACACAGCATCTCTGACCAGGCCGGCCTGCCCCTGGCGTCACAGGTGGAGCAGGGAGGCCGGGGCCACGGCCGGCCGTGCAGTGGGGCTGGGGGCAGTCGGGGTGGGCCGCCCACCCCTCTCATGTATTTTCCTTGGAGCCCCTGTGCCTAGCAGGGGCAGGCAAGGGCCACTCCCTGCGGCCCCCTTCCTTGAATGAGTGGACTTGGTGGAACTGGAGGCTGACCCAGGGCATCTGCGCCAACGCAGGTGACAGTCAGGTGTGTGTGGGTCCAGGGATGCAGGGGGCATCAGCTCAGAGGTCGGACCAGGTAGCTCAGGCCCGCCTTGGGCGTGGGCAGGTGACTGAAACCATGGGGAGGTAAGGGCAGGAACTCCTCCTGGGACATCTGAGGACTAAGCCAGAGTCTGCACGAAGGGAGGTGCTGGAAATGGTGCTATTCCCCATTGAAGTCACTCTCCGTTGCGGCGTCATGAGAGCATAAGGGAGCCTGGGCAGGATGGGGATGAGATGGGGTTGGATGGAGATGGAAAGGGATGGGGTGGGATTAGATGGGTGGGGGTGGGGGGGAGGGCAGCCGCGCACCCCCCACCTCGCCCAGCCCCGAGCCTCTGCTCTCCTCCTGCGGTCTCTGTATCTCGTTGTTTTCCTGAGGTTAATCACAGGCTCCCTCCACAAGGGGATGGCGATCGGAGCGGCAGCGATGCCTTCTAATGAGACAACCAGGCTGCTTGTAGCAGGCAAGGCAGTGCTGAAGAGCACCAGGAGCTGGTGCCTTCCCCTTCTGGAAAAGACAGTTCATGCGCCCTAGGAAACGACTTCTCAGAGAGCCCCTGAGTCGCCATCAGGGTCAGACCTCCTAGAAAATGAGCCGTCCGCACTTGGGTTCGCTTCAGGAACAGTGCCTGTCCTCCCAGAGCAGCCACAGCCTGGCCCTGCACCGGCCTTTCTGTTTAACTTTCTAGCTAACCCGTCTGCCCAGGGCCCGGCGGCCCCATCCCCTGACTCCGAGTCCAGGCTGGTAACAGGAGCAGCATCTAAAAAAGTTGTTTTGAGTTCTGTGTTTGTAAGTAAGACAGCTGTCAGCACTGCCGTAGGTTTACAGAGTGGGCAAGCAGACAGCACGTGGGGGGCGGTGAGCCAACACCCACACGTGGTTCGCCTCTTACTGGCGTCCTGCGCTCGTGGGGCACGTCTGTTGCACCCGACAGCGGATACTGGCTAAGCCCCTGGCCTGCGTCAGGCTCCCTCCTCGTGCTGGGCAGGCCTGTGGGTTCTAACGAACGTACAGTGTCAGGTACCCACGTTACCGTGTGATGCAGAATGGTACTGCTGCCCTAAAAGTCCCGTGTCGATGGCACCTTTGAGAGCTGGGCGCGTGGTGAGCGGCCAGCTGTGCCCACCACGCTGACCGAGCTCTGCACACGCTCTCGGGGAGCCCAGCCACCCGCCAGCCAAGAGAAGGGAAGGGGGCGGGGTTACACAGGGCCCCTCCGGGCCCGGATCTAATCTGCTGTGAAGATGAGGCTCGCCCCCTCCTGCCGCTCTGTACACAGTCTTCATCAAGTGTCCCCGTGGGCGTCAAGGGCCACGCACACGGCTGGGTCACACCTGCCCATCGTCAGGTCTTCTGAACTGGTCCTCGGCCGCTGCCGCCGGTCACCAGTCCCCAGGCAGGGCTCCGGGATGCTGCCCACAGCTCGTGCCTTGGACCCTCAGAATCTGTGTTCTTTTCTCTGCCTCCCTCCAAGCCCTCAGGCCTGGGCTGCTTTTACTCCTAAAGCCACATCTTGCTGGACCAGACCTGTGGTCCCCGGAGCCTCCACAGTTAGGAAGTGTGGGTGGGGGTGGTAGAGGCAGGCTGGGGAAGCGCCCCTGCAGGCTCTGCGGCCCCCACTCCGGGTGCCTCCCAGCCTCCTGGGGGCAGAGGCAAGTCCTGCCTGCCCAGCCGCTCTGGGAGTCGCTCTGGGAGCCTCTCTGACGTGGTGTCGCTGCAACACCTGGGGGTGACAGTGATGCCTACACCCGCTCTGGGCACCAAAGCATTAACGGGTGACCAGGGGCCCACAAGAACCCTTCAGCCTCCCTAACTGAATGGCCTCCTGCCCCATCAGTGTCACGTGGGGCCTCCTGAGCCCACCACTGTGCCCTGTGCTCTGGGGACACGTCCCCTGGGTCACTGTGACCACCACCATTCTAGACAGGCTGAGGCTGGTGGTCAGAGTCTTGGGCAGTCATCCCACTGAATGGACCCCTTTCTGCTCCTTGCACTGTGGGCAGCCTTGCCAAGGGCCCGTCATTGTAGCTGAAGGACATTTATTTCTAGTAACTGCCCTTCTTCTCGGCAGCACCGATGAGGCTCCTTTCCCCTCCAAGACCTGAGTCCGTGTGTGTCCGTGTGCCCACGTGGTTCTGTCTTTGGCTTGGCTCCCCTTTCCCGTAACTCACTGTGGGTGACGGGTTTGACCCCATGGAACCAAGCCCCCGCTGGGGCGTGCGGCCGGCCCTCCAGAGGGCGGCGGGGCCGGGAATCGTCCTTGCCACCGCGGTCTCAGCTGGGAGCACAGTCACCACCATCAGCTTGGAACAGGCTTGAGGAGCAGTTGGACGTTCCAGAAGCATCCAAGTTTGTGTGCACCTGGGGCTGAAGGAACCGGAAATGGGGACAGGTCGTACTGAAGATCGCAAAGACATAAATAAAGATAAGATGCTTGAAAAAAACTAAACTACGTGAACCACGGCTGGCTGAGTGGGAGGGCCGATGTGCGCTGTCCTCGAGCTGTGACCCAGAGCTGACGTCTACTGATCAGGTGTCCTCCCCCGTCGGAACCGGATGAAGTGTCTGGGCGAATGGACCAAGGAGCAGAACGCCGACGTGCACACGGGGGCCAACACAGGTTAGCCTTGGAAGCAGGATGCCCAGGGAAAGAAGCCAGGCGCAGGAGAGCGGGCGCTGTATGATTCCACTGACGTGAAACGACCGGGAAACGCGTCTACAGAACCACACGCAGTGCCACTCGGTGGCGGGGGTGGGGACCGGCTGTAAATGTGCCAGGGCTCTTACTGGGGCACGGGGATGCGCTAACGCCGGATAGTGGTGGCCGTGGCACCACTTGGTCAATCTACTAAAAGTTACCGAAGTATGCACTTAAAATGTTTGAATTTTATGTATGTAATTTATACTTCAATAAAGCTTTTTCAAAAAGGGTCAGTGCATGTGTGAAATCCCATGGTATCTACAAGGGTGAGATTCCCTGCCTGTAATACATCAAAAAAAAAACCGTACTCTAGAACTAAGGACAATGTAGACAAGTGCAGTCTGATGCTTGGGGACGCTGTACTAGAAGCATCTTCTTCACATCTGCCTTCCCACCTAAAGGAAGATGCTCCAGGAACTGAAATGGGACCGAAAAAGGATGGATCTCAGGAAATTCCCCTGAGCATTAGTGTGATCAGAGCAAAGGAGGAGGCGGGGGAGGGGGGGAGGGAGGAGGAGAGGGGGGGAGGGGGGAGGGTGGGGAGGGGGGAGGGAGGGAAAGGTGAGGAGAACGGATGGGGAGGGAAGAGCGGAGACAGTGTGCTTCCAGGAGTCGGGCCGAGGTTTTTGTCTTTGTTTTTTCTTTTTGGTGAATCACATACATCATCCCACCAACAGAAATCCTGGTAACAACAAACCAAGGCAAGACTCTAAGAATGCCTTAAAAAGGCATTTCCAATAGGATGTGCTGGCAGAGCAACACTCCGCTGCTGCTCCTGCGAGGTGGAGCGTGAGGGAGGACAGGACACGTCTGTGCTTTGAAGAATGAGCGCCATGGCGAGACCCAGCCTGGGAGGGAGCCCCTGAGGGCGGCGCTGAGCCAGGCCGGCTGGAGTTTAAGGCCAAAGGGCTGCTGAGCTGGAGGCGGGGGCATCCCTGGTTCTGCTCCTCTGAAGTGCCAGCTCAGCTCCAAAAGAACATGTGTGTGTATTTCAACCAATCTAAAGCAGGCATTTCCAACTGAATTAAAATAACCCCATGTAGACACACGTAAAAGCTCGCTCCTGTCCGTGTGCTGGGACAGAGGGGTCGCACTTGACCCGGTGACTGAGGAGGACCTCCGAGGCAGACCTGCTTGGGTTTAAATCCGGGGCAGGGACAGCACCCTGGTCAGTTGCGGGAACTCTCTCTGGCTCCGTCTCTCCTTCCTGAAAGGGGGAACTTCCTGTAAGTCAGGGACAGGATGGGGGCGGAGCCCCTGGCGCACAGCCCCTTCAGCCTTGACTGCTGCGGCTGGAGTCCCTCCTGGTGGCAGCGCCCAGAGCCCCCAGGTGGTGGACCCTGCTGCTCCTTCTCTGGTCCTGAAATTTGGGAGCTTTGCTCAGGGCAGCGACACCCCCTCCTGACCATCGGTGCCAGCAAAGGCGTTTCTGCTTCCTCTTGAGGATGATCCTAAATGTGTGTTTATTTTGTGTTTGTTGAAATTAGGAGTTAGCAGAAACGCGGAGTAGAAGCTGACATTAAGTACAACCCAGGAGAGATCTCTTCTTTGTTATTTTATCAGATTTCACTTGCTTTCATTACTTTATCCTCGGCTGGCATTGGACGTTGTATCCTCGTGGTCGTGGCCACGCTTGGAAGTTCAAAGTGTTTCCAGTGACTTTGCGGGAGGCTCAAGGAGGAACGGAACCTCGGGCGGGAGCGGCAGGTTTGTTGGCGTCTTCCTAATGTGTGGAAAGAAAATCCGTCTTCAAGGGGCCAGCAATTACTTAAGCACAAGGTACAAATGGAGGGCATTACTACCTGCTGTTTTGTGAGCATCGGTGCATGGATTGCCAGCTGCTGTCCTCTCCCGCTGAGCTGGCTCCAGCGAGGGGGTCGCCCGCCGCTGGCTGCAGCACTACCACCGCGCAGGAAGGCCTTTGAATTTTTCTCCGACTAAATAACTGTCTGAAGCTACGCATGAGGCTTTAAATAGACACTTGAAAACTTCGTTCTCTGGGTGACTAACTTCACAATGGGTGTTTTTTCTTTTCTCCTGTTGATCATATTCTTTAAAAAAAAAATCGAGACTTACTTTTAAATGATAGTCTCTTGAAACACAATAGTTTCTGCCCCACAGTCCGGCTACACTGATTCGTAGCTGCTAGGAAAAGCCGAACACCCCACCCAGACACCGCTGCCTGGGGGCAAGATGTGATGGAGGAATTTTTTGAGAGGCAACCGTATTTGTATTTAGAATTTTAAATGCCCGTCACGTGCCTTTCCCAGCCTGTGCTGGTTCCTCGCTTAAAAGAGACACGGATAAATTAGGGGTTGGGGATTAACAGACACACACTACTGTATATAAAATAGCTAAACAACAAGGACCTGCTGTACAGCACAGGGAGCTGTATTCAGTATCCTGCAATAACCTATAATGGAAAAGAATCTGAAAGGAAAAATACGTATAAGTATATATATATGTATGTATGTGTATACCTGTTGCCGAAAGATCGGCCCCGCCCCTGATGAGGCAAACTGAAACTCAGAGACCGGGTCTCAGAGCTCAGAAGGAAAAAGGCAGCTTCGCTGCTTTGCGGGCAGAGGGGACTGACGGCAGGCTGGTGCCTTCAAGACTGTGAGCCCCCCTTGGGGATGGGGCGGGTGGCTGTGTAGCCACAGCTCAAACAGTAAAGCATCCACAACCAGCAACAGGGTTATTTGCTGCTCCTAAGACTCAGAGTGGGTCACGGGGTCTCCAGGTGGCCGATTCTGTAGCGGCCAGTGGTTGTCACTCTATCCCTCTATCTTACAAGCGCCCAAGGCAGGGTCTTGGTAATTCAGGCAGTTTTGTAAGGTTGCAGTCCCGGGACCTTCTCCCTGGAGAGCGACTCAGAGACCAAGCATGATTATGACGTTCGATTATTGGAATAAAGTAGAAACAGTAAAATTAATAGCTTTATTTTAACAGTGGGCCTGGAGCTGTGAGTAGCAACCGTCAGTCGGGTTATTTGAGCACCATTTTAAGGGCAAGCGTGAGAATTAGCGCTCTGTTAGCCTAAGCGCGCCGGTGTATTAATTCTCCTTCATAACTGCATCACTTTGCTGCACACCTGAAACGAGCATTGTAAATCAACTGCACTTCAATAAAACATTTTTAAAATTAAAAGAGGAGGTGAAGAGTGAGCACTAGGGCTGCTCCAGACCTGCCTGTCTGTGTTCCAGGACCTGAATCACTTCTCTTTGGTGGGTGGAGGGGTTCAGGCAACCCCACCACCCCGTATGCTGCTGGCACATTTGGAGCTGAAGGCAGCTGAACAACAGCAGACGTGGGGCGGGCTCTCTGCCCCCCACCCCACTGCCCGACCTCAGACCACAGCTGCCTTTGTGGGGGCGCCCCAGCTCGCTGCTCCGGGAATGGGAGACCACATGTGTCACCGGACAGGAGATGGCGCTGAGGAAGGCACCTAACACACCCAGCCGACCGGCCGTGACCTGCCCTTGCTTCCCCCATATGTTTGCCTCCCGGCAGTTTGCCATCTGCCCCAAAGCCTCTTCCCTTATCTTGCCACTTCGCTACAATTTATTGTTCTTCTATGAAGGTGCTGCGTAAGCCCCAGTCCCGACCGCCCTCTGAGGCAGCCTTCGCCGCTCGCCCCCTGGGCTGCGTGTGCCGATCTGTGTTGTCAGTCTAGCTGCAGGGACTCAGGCAGAGAATCTAGGAGAGTGGAGGAAACCGTATTTCCTCCTCCCCTACAAGGTCTTGCTGGCTGATGACCGATAGGTTAGGAAAAAGGCTACAAAGAATTCACTTACAAAATAAGTCAGTTTCTCCGGAATCCAGCAAACTCTCTGGGAGAGCAAGTTTGGCGCAAAAGGAACCCAGCGGAGGTGGGCGGGCTCCACCGGTCAGCCGGCACCGTCGCCCCGAGCACCCTCCCCCCAACCCTTCCTCCATACGATGAGGCCCTTTCTCTCACCTGAACAGCCACCGTGGCTGCCTTCCCTTCCCAATGGCCACCCGGCGGCGGCTGGAACCCAGTCGCGATCCCTGGCCTTTGCTCGCTCCCACCTGAGGCTGTCGGCCAGACCCCATGCTTCCTGAGAATTCTGCCCTAAGATACGCTCTCCGTGGGGCGCTTTGCCTGACTCCGGAGGGACCCCCTCAGACACTGAGATGGGCCCCTGGGCTGTCTTGGGTCTATTGACAGATGACTCAAAGGACCCAGTCTGGACCCCGAGCCGGACGCTGACCTTGGGAGCCTTGCAGAGCCTTGGGACACTTCCTGCCTCTGGTCCCATCAGATTAAATAAATACTCCCCCTTGTGGGAGCGTTTAATTGTCTTTTATGATTTGAGCCGTATTTACGGAGCATCTGTGGAGGCCAGGACGCTCGCAGACGTGGGGGTGGGGCAGTGACAGGACAACACAACACTCAGCTGAGGGCGCCTGCTCCCGCACCCTGAAACGGGCTGACCGTCAGGGTCGGCGGTGCTGCGAGGGGGCGTCCTTGTCTTGTTCTGGGCTTAGTGGGAAGGCTTTGGGCTTTTCACCGTTGGCTGTCGTGCTGGCTGTGCGTTTGCCGTAAATGCCTTTCATTATGTTGTGATATGTTTGCTTTATACCCACTTTGGTAAGAATTTTTATCGTGAATGGATGCTGGATTTTATCAAATAATTTTCCCGCTTCTGTTGAGATGATCATGTGATTTTTGTCCTTCGGTGGATGTGATGTATCATGTTGGCTGATTTGCGTGTGTTCAACCATCCTAGTGGCTCTGGAGTGAATCCAGCCCGCTTGTGGTGTATGATCTTTTTTATGTGTTGCTGGATTCAGTTTGCTAATATTTTGTTGAGAATTTTTGCATCTATGTTCATCAAAGATACTGATCTGTAATTTTCTTTTTTTTTTTTTTGTATTTGCCTCATTAAATTCTTTTTTTTATTGAAGTATAGTCAGTTTACAGTGCTGTGTCAGCTTCTGGTGCACAGCACTGTGCTTCAGGCATACGTGAACATACACATATATTCGTTTTCATATTCCTTTTCACCGTGAGCTACTACAAGATGTTGCATATAGTTCTCTGTGCTGTACAGTATGAACTTGTTTATCTGCTTTGTATATGCCAGTCACTATCTGCAAATCTCGAACTCCCAGTTTATCTGTAATTTTCTTTTTTGATGTCGTCTTTGACTGGTTTTGGTGTCAGGGGGATGGTGGCTTCATAGAATGAGTCTGGGAGAGTTCCCCCCTCTTCAATCTTTTGGAAGAGTTTGAAAAGGATCAGAAGTTCCTGGTGTGTTTGGCTCAGGCCGGGAGTGCAGGGTGCCCCAGGTGCTGGCCATTTTATCACCCAATTTAAAAGTAGTCCTTAAGTCATGCTCCTGCATTAAGGCCATTTAGTTTATGCTCTAAACCTGATTTTATTCAAACATACATCTTTAGAACCGTGTCCTGATCCCCAAGGGAGAAATTGAGCGCTCAAGAAATAGGATCAGCATATTTACCTTAAAAACGCGTCTCCAAGTACTTCCTGCCGTCGTGATCCACAGGAATGGGGTTCGTCTGCCTGCGTAGGTCATACGCTCCTCTTTAGAAATAAAGTGAATTATAGCTGGCGCGCCAGTTCACCGAAGCAACAGACAGCAAAGCCGAACGTGGTCGATTGTTTCTAAATAAATCCTCGGCTGTGGAGAAGCCATCCATCTCGACCGTCCCTGAAACTCGCTGATAAACTATAAATCCATTAGGCGAGTCTCTCCTCGGCCATTTAGAACCAAGAAGTAAAAATATTTATATGGGAAGCGCGATGTTCGGGGAGGAGCCGCCCCGAGAACGTGATTCATGTGTGGCGTGTCCTCAGAGGACGGCGTCTTCACACTCTGTTTTAATTTCCTTGTGATCTTTGTAATATTTATTGTGCAAACAGAAGCCTGTGCATATTTATGGGAAAGAGCAGAACTTTTCATAGGAGCAGGGGCATAAATCCAGGCACCCTGAAGGGTGGGGACAGGCGAAGACCAGTTAGGCAGGGATCTGAGACATAATTTTCAATTAAAGTGGAGTTGAGCGGAGGAGGATTACACTCATTCCTCACTTTTATACCGGCTCCTGGGCAGGTAGGGAGGTCAGGCTCCGAGTCACCGTCTCATCGCGCTGTGTTCTAAAGAACTCGCGGCAAGTCCACTTGGGGAGTTTAACAGAAGAGAGCCTTTCCAGGCCCCCTTGTTTCCAGTGACTGTTTACTGCGGAGGGCGGCGTTGTCTGGAAGCGGCCATGAAGGTTTTCTCAGGGGGGTTATGGCCGCGTTTCGCCGTGAGAACAAGTAAGAGCCTGCGGACGGCGCCTGAGCGAGCGTCCCCCGCTGAAATGGCACGAGAAATGAGGATGATCTGTGTCTTCAATTAGGTGAGTGATACATTCCTCACTGAGGACAAGAGCAAATTCCAGTGGAAGTGAGTTGACCTTTTCAAAAGTTTCCATGCGCCGTGCTGCCCAGAGATGAAGGCGGTTCCACCAGGGGTGTGGCGTGGTGAAGCCACGGGCGCCCTGGGCCCCCTGGGCCACCGGAGCGGAGCGGCACCCGGCTGCGGGGGGGGGGGGGCAGGCGTGAGCCCGCTGGGGAGGCGGGGAGGCCTGGTGGCCGGGGCCTCCGCCCTCCGTGGTGGTGTGGCCGGGGCAAAGGAGACTGACCGTCTCAGACCCTGGTGCCTCCAGGGATGGGGGAGGATAAAGGGGCAGTCAGCCAGGTCGCTCATTAATTGTGTCTGTGGCCAGTTCTGCTTCCCGGGTCCTCCTGCCTGTCTCCGAGCTTCAGGAGGATGGGTGCCCTGGCCACTCGCTGTCCGCTTTGTTCCCAGTGTAGGCTGTGTGGACTGCAGTGGGTGCAATCATGGCGAGCACCAGGGGTTCGGGGTCCCCCATGTGCCAGGGTGTGTGTCGGGGGAGGTCCGTATCAGGGAGGGAAGGAGCAGGCGCCCTCCATTCGCTCGTTCAGCTCGCGGTGATGGAACACCTGCCAGCACATCGCAAAGGCTAGGGGACTGTGAACCCAGAAACGGTTCCTGCCCAGGGGATTCGAGGAGGCAGGCTCCCGGGGTGGCTGAGCGTCCTCGTCCACACTTAACAGGCATCAGCCGTTGTTGTCACCGGGGCCCGTCAGCCCCACACCTCAGTGCAGACATTTACATATGCACGTGTGGTAAGGGCTCCAGGACCGTTCTTAGGATCTTGAAGGTCATCCAAGGTCAGAGCATAGAGGAAATGAGGGAGAGGGGGCATGTGTGTTAACTGTGCTGCCCTGAGCCATTCGCAGATCCAGGAAGGTGGGGTGTGGGCGTCAGGGCCCATTCTGTGGTGAAAGAGGGTTTACATGAAGTTAGTCACCTTGGACGGACGGCCCCAGCTGGCGCCCGTTGTCATTTGCTTGTCACTGGGGTTCCCTTTAACTCTCTGCACGTGATTTTCACAGACAGAGACAGACAGAGTGGGTCTGTGAACTGCTCCCTTTACAGCTCCCTGGGGAAAACCTAAGAAATTAAAAAAGAAATTAAAGATGCTGCCCCACACCCTTCCTGGATTCCGCGTCATTGGCAGGAGCCGTGCAGCAGGTGCCATGGTCGCCTCTCATCACCAGCGCCCCTCCAGGCCCTCGGCCATCGAGAGGCTCCTGCAAGGCTGGTGCTGGTCCTGGGATGCGCAGAGGCCTCTGGGCCTCGTCACCTGGACTCCAGGCAGGTGGGGGCGGCGGCTGGGGAGCTGATGCTTTCCCAGAAGCTCAGGGGCTGGAGGCCTGCGGGTGTGGCCCCAGGACCGCTGGTCCGGCTGGGCTGCAAGGAAGGAGACCTCCCAGCTCCCACGGAAGCAGCGCGAGCGTGAGCTGCTCCCACAGAGAAGGCCCTCCTGGGCCCTCCGTCCGGGGGCGGCTGAGCAGTGGGAGCGTCCCTGGGTCCCTGGGCTTCTGACCTCAGGCTCCCCCGTCCTCCCCTCACCCCCTGTGTGTGCACGGATGGAAACACAGAGCTGGGAATGACTCCCTTACGGGTCGTCCCAGACAGAGCAGGGGACCTGCCCAGCTTCCTCTCAGGACTGGAAGGAGAGCAGACTTGCCTCCTCATCCTGCAGCCTTGCTCGGTTCTCGCCAGGTCTCTCTGGAGGACGTCTTACTGCCGGTGTCCTCACACAGGGGCTGGACACGCAGTGGGAACAGGACCCTGAGCATCTGCTGGGAGGGAGCTGCGTTCCTGCCTCGGGAAGCTCCGACCTTCCATGTGGATCCAAGGAGTAGTGGCTCCCCCGAGCCCTCCCCCAGTTTTGTGTCCCAAAGATGCAGCCTGACACCAGGCTTCCGGGACTGAGCCCTGTCTGTGGATGCGGCCCCGGGAATGGTGCCCAGGGACCCCAGCGGAGAGCCCACTGCTGGGGCTCTGTGTGTTAGAAGAAACCACACCAAGTCAGAAGCGTTTCCACATGGCTGATTTATCATGACTTTCTCTGATAGAGAAAAGAAAAATTGGTTACAAGGGAATTTGTGTTGATTTGTCTTTTTGAAACGACTGACTGTCATCATTACTATGCTGAACCCAATGTGTCCCTGCGGGGACGGAAGACACTCATCAGGAAAAGGACGGTGAGGCTGGTGACCGGAAAGAGGGCGCCATCCATCTGGGATGGAGAGGCTGTCGGCGCCCCCGGTTAGCCTGCCGTTCACCGCACTCAGGGCCTGGGGTGATGCAGCTGTCTCGGGCAGGACTTGCAGATCCTCTCCCAGAGCATGGGGCCGGACTCCCGTGTCGACCGGCCCTGGGGTGAGGTCCATCCAGTGAGCTGGTCTCAGGCGACACCAGGTCCTTGCCTTGGCACAGCAAACCTGGGGTGATCACCAGTGGGCCCTTGCTTTCTGATGGTGGTCAGCCTTGTGCGGTCAACACGCAGAAGGCAGCCCTAAACACGCCACAGAGGCACAGAGGAAAAGGAGGACGCTTCCGCCAGCCTTCCCCCACGGTGACAGACGTGTGTGCTTCTGCATCAAAGAGGCAGCAACGCGGTCAGAGTAACCGAGGAGGAAGACAGGGCTGCCACGCTCTCCCGAGGGCTTGCTGAACTCCCTGGATGTTACTGTGTTATTTGACAGTGGGTTTTTAATGAAATGAAGTGTACAGTGCTCTGCCCGTTGGATTAAAATATAGAGCCGCCATTGCTGTCCGCAAGGCACTGTCTGATGAGCACGCTGAAACACAGCACGGCCATGGCAGCGGTCAGCGTGCATCCTCCAGGGGGAGTGCCCGCACGGGGCCCGGGGGCGGGGCTTGGTGCTCCCCGCAACTGCCCTTCTGGGTCAGGAGGAAGGGTGTGACGTCGATTTGCTGCTCCCCCTTCATCATGCCAAACAGCGTTAGCAAGAAGTTTAAGAAGCATTTTTAAACATAAATTTTTATAGGGAAAATACTGCTTTTCGTATTGAAACATGTCCGCTTCTGTTTGATCCGCGTGGTGCGAGGCCCAGTAGCAGTGCTCAGACCTGTTTGGAGAAAAATTGAAATTATTCTCCTGTGATGTGTTTAGGTCTGTTACGTTTTTTGGTGCTCAGACCCTTTCGCTGTCCTGTTTCCCGTGCTTCAGGGAGCTACGCCCCAGTACTTGAGGCCGCCCTTCCTTATTCTCAAGTGATGTTCTCACGCCAGCCTGGGTTCTGGTGCCAGCGAGCTCTGGGCTCCAGCTCCTGTCATCGCCGGCTCTGTGACTGTGGACGCATCACTTGCCGTCCCCAGTTCAGTTTTCCCGCTTACCATGTGGGGATGATAAGGTGTTGCCTTGTAGGGTGGTTGTGAGAGTTAAGAGTTGATGTGTGAGAAGCACCTGTGTAGACAATGACACGTGAGAGGAGGGCGAGAAGTAACTGCTGTCGTCACCCACCCCAGCAGCGGGGTCCTGACTGAGGATGCGCTGTGCTGGGCGCCGATTGGGGCGCGAGGGGCGTCATCTCCAACCAGACAGCGCGGTTCCTGCCCCGTGGACTGTACGTTTCTACAGGGATAAAAAGCAAAACGGGGGAAATAAATGAGATGTTTCTGGTGGCAACCGGAGCTCTCAGGAAAAGGCAACAGACAGACGTAATGGATAATGAAGGACAGTGGGTGCCCACGGGCAGGGGTCAAGGAAAGCTCGTGAAGGGGGCTGTTTGAGCCAAGACCTCAGGGATGAGAAGGGAGCATGCAGGGCCATGTGAGTGAGGGTGTTCCAAGCAGAGGCGCTCGCAGAGCCGCAGGGGCAGGGGCGGGAACAGGCTTGACTCGTCTGGGGAAAGGAGAGAAGGCTGACGGTGGCCGGGGCAGCAGGTCTGGTGTGCAGGCTCGAGGTGAGGCTGCAGAAGCAGGCAGAGGCCTCACGGTTTGGACCGCACAGGCGTGGTGGGGGTAGCGTCTGTTCCGAGGGGGAGGGGGGCGTTGCAGGGCTCCGAGACGTGGCTCACGACGTCTTATCGTTGGCATTTTACTGTTCACGCTCATCCCACCACTGCTGTTGCTGCGTGGAGAGCGGGAGCAGGAGAGGACAAGTGGAGCCATCAGAGAGGAGGGTGGTCTGGTTTGGGAGGTGGGTCTAGTGGTGGCGGAGACGCTTAGTTTGTGGTGGCTCGGGGGGCACACGTGGGAGCTGCCGATGGCTTGGATGTGGAGCTGGGGTGAGGAGGGGACCCAGTGTGACCCATGTCTGGGGTGCCAGGGCTGACAGGCTGGGGAGCACCTGCTGCTATTGGTCCTTTCACCCCCTCCTGCTTCATCAGGGTGTATGTGGCGTCAGCACAGAGATGGCGGCCAAAACTTGGATTGAGTTCAGAAGAAATGAGAGGCGCTGCGGACAGACGGCGCTTTTGGAGTTGCGCGGTGAAGGGGAGGAAGGAGGTGGAGCAGCAGCTGCAGAAGAGAGAGGGATGGGGAGATGCTGTCCTGCTCTTCGTGCGTAACAGGAGAAGTGACCGCCTGTCCGTGTGCTGGTGGGGAGGACGAGGGGAATGTGATGGTCTGGGCGCAGCGGGGACCAGTGGAATTGCAATGCCCCTGAGTAGGAGAGAGCGGGTAGGTCCTCGGGCAGGAGAGAAGGGGCTAGGCTTTGGAGGGAAGGTAGACGCACGTTCAGACGGATGGGTGCTGTTTGCGATGCGAGGCAGTGAAATTCTCTTCTGATTGTTTCCACCTCCTCGGTGAAGTAGGGAGCAAGTTCAGCTGGGTGTGTAAGTCATAAAGGAAGTGTTGGAAGTTTCAAGGAGCTGGTGTGGCTTTGAAGGCTCTTTGAAGGAAGGGAGAGGAGCACTACGCTGTGAATAAACCCTGGGGCTTTCTGGGCAGCACGCGGGTGCTGATGACAGCCAGCTGCAGGCTGCAGGTCCCGCCCACGACGTGTGTTTTCTTCAGTCACACGGGCGGTCAACAGGAAACAGGCAGAGAACTGGATTTCACTTGGGTTGTAATTTAGCCAAATAGTGCAGCAAAGACAGCATGGCGGGGACAAGAGAGAGCTGGGAGTGGGCACGGGAGGGACTGTAAAAATTAACCAAGAACTTTATTCCCTGTGTGGGAGAAGTGTGGCCATGGGGGTGAGAGGTGGTGGCACTGTGGCAGTCAGTGGGCTGAAGTCACCACGGCATGCGGGACTGTTGGAATCAGGGGAATGCAGACAGAGAGCTGAAGGTGCTGGCCAGAGGTGCTTGAAGCTGCAGCTGGGAGGGCTGCAGTGACTGGTGCTGCCAAGCCGTGGGAGGGACCGTGCGAGCATGAAAGCGGACAGCATGCAGGACAAGGTCTCTGAGGAGGAGGTCCTTGCGGACACAGGAAGTTCAGAATCCCTATGGGAATACTGAAAAGCTATGACGTCAGTCCATACTGGCAGGCTTGTCACAGAACCCAGGGCCCCTTGCGGTGTGGAAATGGGTGCACGTGCACTGAAAAAGGAGCCCAACCCGGCCCTGGGGCTGCTGTTTGGGTGGCGCATTCTGGCCCCATTTATTCCCGCTTTTTACGTCCAGCAGTCCTGGATAGTTTTCTGGCCTTGCCACATGCAGGCACATCCCTCTCAAACGTTCCTCTGTGCCCGTGTTTGAACGCAGCCAGCCCAGTCCAGTCCTCCTCCTGCGAGTGGAGTCACTGCTGTGCCATGTGCTCCTTAGGGCACCAGAGTCTCGGGGTGTCTGAGGACATACCCTCTGGCCCTTGTCCTGGTGTCAGCTCTGGTCCGTCTGGAGCTGATTCTCCCCAGCGATGCTTCCGCATCACCAGTAGCCCCCCAACGGCTTTTCATCTCCATGACACAACCCAGCACAGCAGAGCTTAGCTTGTCTCCTAACCACAGGGCCTTGCAGTGTGTTCTCAGACAGCACTGTGCATGTGACGCCCGGAACACACGCCATGTCCGTAATCCATTGTGCCTTTCACTTCCTGACACCCCATTTCAGAGCCGAGGACACTGAAGCTCAGAGAGGTCTCCGGTGGCTTAACTTGGACCCCGTGGCCAGTTAGTGTCTGACTTGAGACTAAAACTTTACTCCCCTGAATTCAGACCGTAAACCATGAACCCTCCGTGACGGGGGAAAGTTGAGCATCCAGGTACTTAACTGGTGATGAGCTGTGATGTTCTTCTGTGACTTTTCCATGATGATTTGGGATTTCTGTGAGCAGAACCATGACTCTCAGTATTTCACACTTAGAATGAAAAAATATAAGGGTATAATTTTTGCTAATGGGTTATTTCATATTCCACTTACATATCTTTTCCTAATTATTTTATTCATAAAAAATCATGGCTCCAACTAAATGACATGAAAGAGATTCCTTTCTGCGGAGGCTTGAGCAATTTGCGGAACCATCTGGGCAGTTGACTTAATTAGCACCACAGCTCTGATGTAAATGAGGCCGGGGTGCATGGGAGCCCCCACTGTCCTCATCAAGTTACCTCTGGTTCCAGCCAGTTTTGCAGCAGGAGAGGCGGAGACCCTTTGGAGGCTGACATATCACTGAAGCAACTTGGCTGTTCAGTGACTGTACTTGGGTGCACTGAGCAGTCATGATGAGAGCATGGGAGGGCTGTGGATGGGCACCCCTTCAAGATGCAGGATTATGGTCTCTAGGAACTGCGAGTCTGATTTGCCCTCAGGAGGCAGCAGTGCCTAATGGGAAAGGCCCCCGTTTTTGAGTTGGATGAACTTGATTTAAGTTGGAAACCTGGCAGATAGGGAGTGGGCACAGAATCATAATACTCTGTGTAAGCATAGCATCGGGGAGTACAGGGACCAGCTTCTAAGAGACAAGTCCCCGACCCAAAGGGAAAGGCGTTTCAGGACCATGGACAGCAACGCAGCGCTCCCCCTTCTCATTGCCCCGTCCGCTGTCTTAGCGTCAGCGCGCTCACTACTGAGATGTGTAGGATGAATGAGTGAGTGGGTTAGGTACATTACAACGCACCCTCTTCCAGCAGATCACAACCTAAGGACGAGCAGTGCCTGAAATCTGCCTTTTATGATTGTAAGCACCCATGGGAACTGGGTTTATTTATTCATTCATACCGTCACTGTCCCAAGAAATGTATGTACTGAATGTTTATCATATTAAATCTCCATTCTACTTGCCAAAAACATGAATGAAAACAAGAGATTAAGTCTCTGCTCCCACATGACTTATAGTTTTAGTGAAGGAGGCAGACATCAACAAACTGACTAGGTAACAGATATATGATAAGGACTGCAGGCTGTTTGAAGGGCAGGTAACACAGGGACAGGCAGATGTAGAGGAGACGCTGTTTTAAGCAGGTGCTGTACCAGTCGGGGCCCCGGCAGGGCAGCGAGGGTTTAACTAAGGAGGCCGAGTGAAGGAGTTACTCACAGAGCTGTGTGAAGAGTTGAGGAGCCCAGAGCAATGGTGGGGGTATCAGAGGTGGGAGAGCATCAGTCCATTTACGTCTTTAAGCCGGAGGAGGCAAGAGAAAAGAGCAGCATTTCCAGAGCCTACTGAGGGCTGCAGCCAGGGAGGAAGGCCTAACCATCGGCAGGTCGGCCACAGTCACTGCCAGAGCCAGACAGAGGGGGCCAGGCCCAGGGTTACAAGGCCAGACTCCACTCCTCCCTCCTCTCCAGCACATGCCAGTGCCTCCCGTTGGCTGAACCCGACCACAAGCCAGACGGCCAGGGAGCCTGGGTGATGGAGTCTGTGCCTCCTGGGTTTGAGAGGCGTGGAGCAGGGACACAGAGGCACAGATGCAGGGCAGCCAGCACAGGTGGTCGAGGAAGGCTCTTCTGATGAGATCGCACTTGAGCGGGCAGCTGCATGAAACCGGCTGAGCCACGGGGATGTCCTGGGGAAAAGCATCCGGGCATGGATGAGCGTCGTGCAAAGGCCCTGAGGTAGGAGTGTGCTTGGTGTGCACGAGGAAGAGCTGGGAGGTCAGAGTGACTGGGGCCGTGTGAACAGAAGGGCAGAAGAGACGGAGTTGGCAGCATGGAAAGGCACTCGTGACCCTGACCAAAGCAGCTGGGATTACATTCTATTAACATCTAAAATATCTGCATCAAAGAGTACCCACCAGTAAGAAAATAACCCTGAGTCCAGATTAATAATCTGGGTCCCTGAGCGGCTCGTGGACGGGATCCCTGCCCCTCTGCACACACAGAAGAGAGCAAGGTGCTCCTGGGACCCACAGAGCTCTGTGCCTGTGCTGCACTGGGGACCACCAGCTCCCTTGGGCCCCAGCAAGGATCTGCCTACCTCTGTGTCCCTCCATGCACTGTGACTTCCAGAGCCACCTTCAGAGAGGCCACCCTGCAGGCGCCCACCTGGCGGGGACCGCAGGCCTCTTCCCGCCTCCTTAAGTGGGGGAAGCACCAAGTCACATGTGAGGCCACGCAGTTCACAGTTTTGATGTTGATATTGCACAAGAGTGGCCAGTGGTTCCTCCTGGAAGCTGCTTGAGCCTGCAGACAGGCAGACAAGAAGCTACAGAATGTTCCATGTGCCAACAGGCAGCACCCCTCTCTAAACCATGTGCCCTCATTTTACTAATAAATCTGCAAACACCTATGTCCTGAGCCTCAGTGGGTGGACACAGAGAAGCAGTGAGGGAGACAAGTGAGGGAAAGCCACGTGAGACCGCAGGCCGGCCGTGAGGACCGGGGTCAGCCCTCCTCGTAGACTTCTTCCAAGTCCGGCAATGGTGGGACGGGCCATTTCCTTCCTCAAGTGCGACGCCTCCAAAGTCTTAAATTCCGGTGCTAAAATATATGACGGCTTCTCTCTTCTGCCTAATGAATTTGAAGCCATAATATTGCCTGGGTAAAAGCAAGACAGCAAACGTGTAACTGCCAACCATTTAGTGGTGGGTGACTAACCAGAGCCAGTGGGGTGCGGGTCAGCATTTGGGAAGGTCAGGGGTCAGGGGGGTGGGGGGTAGTGATGGGAGAGCCTATGATCTGGGCTGCTCCCCAGGACAGCTCCTTCCCCAGAGCAGTGTCACCTCCGGGTCGTAGGGAGGTGGACGAGGCTTGGCCACCTGGAAGGGAGACAGGACAGGAGCTTGGGGCTGGCTCTCTAGACGCTGGAAGCCCGGTGCAGTGGGGGACCATCCTCTCAGCTGCGGCCTGAAAATAGCAGCAGAGGGTCGTCCGTCTGCAAAGCACACGGAAGCTCAGCGCGCTCCTCTCTCTAAACCCCCAGACCTGGCAGCCCGAGGATGTGGCCGAGAGGTCTCTTGCTCTGGGACTGGGAGACCTGGGCCTGGCTGGGTCTCCTCATCTGCACAGAATTCTAGGAGAAGACAAATGTGTTCATTATTGAAGAAATGTAGTTTCTCTAGTAATTTCTGGAGAAGTTCCCTAAGCCACCAGACATAGTTACGTTTAGAGGTAAAAAATGGGCTAACATTTCTGGTTCTTCAAAGACTGAGTTAGTATTTTGCACAGGGTTCTCAGCAAGGAAAGAACAAGTGAAATAAGTAAGACGCCTGGAGAACACGGGCTGTTCAGTGGAGCCGAATAGAAGGTGCCGACTCTGAGGCCAGAGCAGCCCATGTCGCGGTTTCACCGAGAGCCGCCGAGAGCGAGGGCCTCTCCCCGCACAGGGCGCCGGCACCGGGGCTCTGGGCATCCTCTGGCTGGAGAGAGTAATTGCTGTGAAGGAGATGTGTGTGTGTGTGTGTGTGTGTGTGTGTGTGTGTGTGTGTACACCTGTGTATGTGCACATGTGCAAAATTACCAACCAATGATTTTTTAATTTTTCTGGCGGGGATCACAGACCTCTTTGCAGTTGGATTAAACCTGTGGCTCTTCTTCCAGAGAAGGTGCAGGTCCACACAGGGGCGCAGTTTTGCACTTGGCGTCAGCGGGAGCGGCATCAGGTCAGAAGGTCTGACCCACGATAATCTTTTTAGAGTTCACCTGTGTGATGTTCTTAGAGCCAGGTGGGGACACGGGGAGGTCAGCAGGGCCTGAAGGAGGCCAGGAAAGTGTTTATGGATACCATACAAGGCGTGTTCCTGTGGCTGCAGGGTCTCCTCCATGTGGGGTGGTGGTTCTGCTGCCCTTGAAGGGAGGATGTGACTTCACACAAATGTCCCCCTGGTGTCCACCCACTCCCCCCGGGGTCATCGGCCCTCTTCCTGGCATAGATGGCTCTGAGACTCGGGGCGGGCCCTGCACTGGTGTTGGCGCTGAGTCCTGGCTCTCTGTCAACATCTCGTTCTGGATTCTGGGTGTGGGTTCACCCCTGAGAAAGAGTTGGGAGCAGAACCAGGGCTCAGGCAGCAAGAAGTGCTCTCGCTGACCGTGGTCTCGCGGTCTCCCGTGCCCTGGCCACCTGCTGGTGACTCTGGCTCTGGGCCATCTGCCCTCCCTGTGGTGGACACAGGACACAGAAAGAGGAAATCTGCTCTGTTAGTCTGGCTGCGTCTCGTCTGAGAGATCCCATTAGAACATCCTTGTTTGGGTCCCTCCCCACAGGTCTAGCTGGTCCCAGACGGGCAGGCCGGTCTCACTGGTGCAGACGAGAGGGTGCTGGACACGGCCTGCCCTGGAGTCGGTGTCTCCTCGTGGCTGATGGGGTCACAGTGTCACCACAGCAGCCACTCAGACCCCCGCAGGGCCTCAGCATCTCAGATTCGTGTTCCTGATGGTCCACATTCATGGGCGGCCCTGAGGCCTGGCAGAATGATCGTGGAGATCACTGAGAGTTGCAGATACCCGGGTCATTTTCAGCCAGGTCTCACCCCTCTGCCCTGGGAGACCAGAGCTGAAGGAACGTGCCAGGCTGCAGGGCTCCCCTCAGCGTGGTCTGCAGGGCCATCTCAGTGGCTCTGAATGGCTCACTCGAGGGGCTTCTGGGCAAAGGCAGGGAGAAAGCAGGCCGCTGTTCCCAGCTCGGCCCCTCCAAACGCACCTCCTCCCGGCTTCCTCCCCCGGCTTCAGGCCCGTGCTCAGCCCCTGCACCTTGCAGAACCACGGTGCTGTCCTTCCAAGCTGAACGCACTCCCACGGCTTCCTCTTCCGCACCCACACCCTGGTGTCTGCTGCTTCTCCCCAACACTCAGCACACCCCTGCGACCCCGCCCACCCCAGCCACTGAGGACTCAGCCCTGGCTTTCGGGGGGAAGCTGTCCATTTTGAGCCCTGGTCCTGTGCAGAACTTCATCTAAAACCTGTCCCCAAACCCATGGGTTTCTGAGGAGCTGAGAAAACCTTAGATCCTTCTGCTCCCAGCTCGCCAGACCTTCCCTCGTGAGATTCCTTGTCCCCAGCAGAGGGAAAAAGCCAAGGGCAGAGAGGGGCCTGAGTGCCAGTCAAAGAAGTCATCAGGGGTCAGAAGAAAGTTAGAGAAGGTGAAAAATGCGGAAGGGTTTGCTCCTGTTCCTCTCAGAGCCCAAACAAAGCAGATTCCACCTGAATCCAAAGTTGCAGCAAAATGAGCAGGACTGGGGGAGGTTTTAGAAACAAACTTGTTGAAATTGTGGTCAGCTTCTGGCACCTGAGTGTGGCCAGGCCCTCTCGACCTTCCACCCAATGGCCCGAATCAGAAATGGCCGGATTGGCAGGGAGAGCTGGAGTGGACAGGCAGACGGGTGAGACAGACACGCTGCAGCATGGTGGACGTGTCAGAGAGCTCTCGGAATGTGAAGGGAACACATACAACTGTGCCTTTTAACACATGATGCCTTTTTGGGGATAACAGCCCCTCCCATCGCTAGTAAGGGACTGAAAAGGCATCCGATGGTGCAGAGAATCAGACCTAGAACCCGAGGGCTCTGAAAAGGGCGAGGCGGAGCCCAGCAGGACTGCCGCCCGGGGTCTCGGGGGGCCCACACAGGCATTGGCCGCCATCAGCCTCCCCAGCCCTCACCTAATCGACACCGCACATCAGCGCTGAAAAGCTGTCCTTGGGAGCTGTGTTTTCCTGACCCTGGGCGGAGTGGCTGGTGACCCAGGGCTGGCATATTTGGGCTTGGGGGAGCCCCCTGCTCCCCGCTGCACTGCCCGCCCCAAGCTGGGCTCCGTGCAGTACCGAGCTCCACCTCCCATCTCCAGTTGCTTCTTGGCAGCCGTCCTCTGCTTGGCAGAGTTGGGACAGGCTCTCCCGCCACCCATGCTGTTCCCCGGCCACGACGGCCAGTGTCGGGGCTGGGGCGCGAGGGGACTCCGGGCCACCCTGCTCTGCTGGGCCGAGCCCGTGTCTTGCTCTAAAGACGGCTGAGCTCTGCCTGTCCCGGGAGCTGGGGACTGGCCGGCCCAGGGGCCCTGGGCACCGGCTCCAGCCTCATTCCTCCTGCCCCCCCCCCCATGGAGGCTTCACTTCTTCCATCTTCCTGGCTTTCCTCCGCCGCCGCCTCCCTGTTACCTCCTGGCCACTCGTCCTCCCCTCGCTCTTCCTGCAGAAAAGCCCCTGGAGCCAAGGCCCCACAGGTGGGGCAGTGAGACTGAGCAGGAGGTAGAAATCCAGGACGTCACGGGGCCTTGAACCATCTGGTTCCAGGTTTGTGCTTTTCGCCCATAATCCAATCTTTCTGTGCTTTTTTCCCCTGGTATCTAATCTAAAAAGTACAATCAAAGACCAAATGTCGTCAAATCATAAAGCAATGGAGCGCCGTGCTGGGCCAGGTGTAGGAGAGCTGCCTGGGACCTGTAACTCCGGGTCCTCATGTGAGTTGACAGAATAATAAACCGGCATTTACTGTTGCCATGACGACCCTCCGGAGTGATGGATTCCAGGCCCAGTAAGCTGAAGCTCGCTGTGGACCTCTTCTAATTTAAAAATGAAGGCTCAGTCCGTCTGCCTTGGGTCCCAAGGTGATGGGCTCCAACTCGGTTTCTTCATCTTCTCTTTTTCTAAGAAGTTGTCAGTAATTATTTTGGAACTTAAACCAACACTCTCCAGTGTGCTTAAAAGGCCCTCATCAGAGGACCCAGCAGCCTGCGGTGGACGGGACCCCCACGGCGGCATGAGGCTGCGCGGTGGACATCCGGCATTTGTGTGGAGCGTGCTGCCACCGTCCCAAGAGGTCACCTTGCGAATCCCTCTGTAAACACTCCAACAAAGGGGGGCTCGGTTGGCGGTGCACCTCTGCGTCCTTTCTCAGCTTCTCTCGGACCCGCCGCCCTGACGAAGCCGGGCTGGGTGCCTGGTTGTGTCGGGGGCTGGGCTGGCAGCCTGTACACCAGCTCTGAGCTGTGTCCGCTCTGGCTGTGGGTGAGGTGCCGCCAGATTCCTGGCTGAGGTCTGCTGCTGCTGCTGCTGTCTTCTCTTCCCGAGCCTCCGTGTTAGCCTCCGACCCTCCTTCCCTCCTCCGCCCGCTGATCACAGCTGCCCACTGTGCCAAGCTCGGCCTCCCTCAAACCCCCATCCCACCCGAGACTGTCCAAATGCCCCCTCCTGCCTCCCAGAGTCCACCCCAAGATTTCACTGCCAGATGGCTCGGGCGGAACACAGCAGCTGGGATAACCTGCGAAGCCAGCCCGAGAGGCACTTACCTGTGAGAGAGGCAGGTGCGTCTGCCCCGTGGCAGGTTGGGGTGCCTAGTGTGGGTAGGCGAACGCTGTCACGAGTCTTCCTGGTCCCTCTGCCTGCCCCCATGACCAACCTCCTTTTGGGCCTTTCTGGAAGATGACTCTGATGTCTGCTGGGATTTGCCACCCAAAGGCGCACATTGAAGACAGATCGTGCAGGTGAAGTGATGGTCAGTAATGTTACGTCACTGCTGTGTGCAGTGATGGTTAATCACTGCCATGGTCCCTCCATGTTCCAGAGCAGGGACCAGGGCCTGATTCACACGTGTCTGTGTAAACAGTGTTTTGGGGCGTAGTCCTCATCATTTACTCTCACACGCCATCTGTGCTGGTTTTCACACAGCTGGGGCAGAGCTGAGTGGTTGCAGCACCGTGGGTACGGCCCTCAAAGCCTAGAATCATCGCTGTCTGGCCTTTTATAGACAAGGTTGCTAATGCTTGTCTAAGGGCAATGTTTCTCAAGTTTTAGTGTGCGCTCATGAAGCACCTGGGAGCCCCATTAACATTTTAGGTCTGGGGTGGGGCCTGAGATTCTGCATTTTAGCAGGCCAGACGTGTTGGTAGCAAGTCCCTAAAGTAGTGGTTCTCAGTCCTGGCTTCATACCGGAATCACCCGGTCAAACGCTAACAAATGCCACATCCAGACCCAGCTCAAACCAGGGAGGTCAGAAGGGACGATGTGACACACGAGCCTTGTCCCTTGCAGGGGCTCATCGTGAGCTGGTGCCTGTTGACCCTGCCTGAGAAGTTCCCGGATCCGAGCGCCTGCTTGTCACACTGTTGCCTTCCCTGCGGAGGGCAGGGCCTGGACATTCGGGGGCCCCTCTGGGAAGCTCTGGGAGTGAGAGCACATTCTGAGGTGACCTCTCCACATCGCTCACGGGGTGTGTGTAAATGCATGTCTGGCGGAGGGCGTGGGGCGGTGGGCAGGCTGCCCCCCGTGATTCTCCGCCCCCTTCCCAGATCCACTGCTGCGAAGCTGTGTCTGGCCACGCAGTTTGGAAAGTGGACCCCGCCGTTCTGAGCACTGCACGTGTGCGTGAGTAACGTTGCTCCAGGCGCGATCTGGATGGGACGTGCCAGATCCGCCGCACGGGGAAGTCGCACGGGCTGGCCTGGCTGCAGGCGTGCTGGAAGGCGCTTATGAATAGACTCAGGAGGAAGAAGTCCTGCCCTGTTTTTTTGTTTTTCTTTTTCCATTTTCTCAAAATTAATTCTCGTCAGCTGCACTGGTGATGCAGGCTGGAGGACAGTTTCTGGGCGGGGTTCCCCCCCATGGCTGCAGTGCCTGGCCTTGGACCTGGCTCCCCAGGGTGTAGGGGGTGTGCCCACCCCAGGCCCGGCCGTAACGGGAGCATTGCCTGTAGAGGATTTCAAAGCAAAGCCAGTGATAAAATACTCCCAGACTGGCCCCACCTTGGAACCCTCTGTCGGATCAGGGGACCGTCCCTTGGCTGACCAGACACGGCTGCTAAGATGGCTAAGGGGATAATGGCCATGTTGAATGATCAAATCCTCCCGCCCTTTTGGGTTCCGGGACAGCCAGGAACCACCCTCCCCAGATGACGTGGGTGAGACTCAAGATGCCCCCTGGTTCCTACCACAAGTCCAGACACAGACCCCAGGTTCCAACCTTCACCTTATCAGTGACTGACTGAACTTTTGTCCCCACTGACCAATCTGCACGAAATGCCTGCTTGACTAAGAGCCAGTCAGTGTGGGAACCCACGTGGGCCCCAGAATTGACAAGAAGAGTATGTTAAACTGAAAGCCTTTGAGAGGAATGGATGCAGAAAGAAGCCTCCTCGGAGCTGCCCTTCTTTGCTTAAAAACAGAACCTCTGGGAGATGAGGCTGCCGTAAATTCCTCTGTAGTGTGGGTCCGCTTCCAGCCTGCCGTGAATCCCCTCTCTGGGGAGAGCCGTGGCCTCGCAGAAGGAACTGTTGGTCCTGCATAAACAAACGCTGTCACAAACTTCCTTATTTCTCCTTTATTCTCCTAAAACCCCATTCTTCTTTCCTAAAGAAACCTTTTTATTCTTCCCCCCAAAGCTTTTGTTCTCCCGTCCCTTTAACCTACTAAGTTAGGTAAATGAGCCTCAAATTCTAAACACCCTACTGGGTTACGTGTCCCTGACTATTCCCACATTGCATGTGTAAATTTTTTTCTGTTGTTAATTTGTCTGTTGTTGGTTTAATTCACATGCTTCAGGCGCGGAACATAATGAGGTGGAGGAAAACATTTTTCCTCCTCAACACAGGCTCCTACCTTTCCTCCAGGCCCTGAACTTTGGCCAGCTTGGGAATGTGGGACACTTACTCCCAAGAACGTTCCCTGACCAACTGTCCCACCACACCACCCCTGCACCCCGCCTTGGTTACTCCTCCCTCTAAAAGGAAATCTTTCTTCCTGACCTCGGAGACTCCTGCAGATCTCAGTCTGAGATGCTCCCTGTGGCAGTGACCCACCCGCCCCGCTGTAATAATCCTTCGTAGAAAGTCTCTCCCTCCGTATTATTTGTAGCTCTTTGCCAGTGATCAGAGACAGGGTGCCGCAGCCTGGGCTGCCAGCCACACCGGGAGCTGGTGGAGCTGGCCATGTGGTCGTGTCATCTATTCAAGGTCGCCGTGATCTCTGAAAGCAATCAACAGCAGTTGATTAATTAAATTGTGCTCAAAGAATGGAAAAACCTCAAAACAGGAAAGCCCGAACCTAGTGAACCAAGGCAGGCATGGTGTTCAGTTATGTCCTGACATGTCAGGCCGCAGAAATCGGGCCCCTTGACTCACGTCCCCGGAACTTCTGCATTAACGCTGCATGAGCCGGCGGCCTCACCCGCTGCGCGCCCGAGGAAGGCGGGAGCGCTCGCGAGGCCTGGCGGCCGTCCAGAACCAACCCGGCCGCCCTGGCGCCTCGGGACGTCGCGCACTGGACGGGACGTCGCGCACTGGACGCGACGCCGGGCCCCTCGGAGCCGCTGTGACTCGCGCTGACGCACACTCCGTCACCCGGTCCCCGCTTCTCCGGGGAGGGGCGGCTCTGATTGCTCCTTCTCATTCTCTGACGCTCCTCACTTCTGTTGGGGAACTCTCCTCGGGCTTGAGCAGAAGGCTGTTTGAACACGAAAAGAGAGAGATTTCATGGACACGTTTTCCCCAATTTACATTTTCAAGTTGAAGAGGCCTTGAGAGCCCAGCCTCGCACAGAATTAAGAAAGAGACAGACCCGAGCGGCCACGGGGCGCGAGCTCCTTCTCCAGCCGCTGGGCTGCAGCCCGGCCCCGGGCAGCCTCCCCTGTGTGGCCGGCGACCCGACCCCTCCTTTGGGTCCACTTCCCCACACTCCCCGGGGCTCAGAGGGGACATTGTAGCATTTCTGTGGGATGTGGGCGTGGTAGGAGGAGGCGCACCGAGGGGTCTGTGTTCATGCGACATTTAAAACCTTGGTGACAGTGGAGGTCACGTGAGTCTACGCATGTGATGGAATGACTTCAAACCTCACGCTCGGTACCCACGCAGATTCCTGGGTTTGACATTGTCCTGCAACCACGGAAGATGGAACCAGGTGAGGAAACTGTGTGAATGGTTTGTGGGACCTCTTAGCACTATGCCTGCAACTTCTTGCTTCAAAAATAAAAAAGAATTTTTTTAAAGGAAATGAGAGGGGATGACATCGTAATATCACACGAACCACATTCACCTCAAACAAGGAAGGCAGGTGGCGCCCTGATTCTTGGGTCGCACAGTCCTGGGGCCTCTAATGTAATGCTAAGTCCGCCCGGGTAGAGGTTTGGCCGCCGCTCCCCGGGCCGGTCACCACGCACGCAGCCGCCGTCCAGGCGAGTGCTAGTTAACACACACGCGGGAGCAGCCTGTGCTTGTACTGCACGCCGGTGGCACCCAGGCAGGCTGTGGTCCTGGCTTTCTGCGGAAAAACAGCCGAGCAAGGGAGAGAAGTCGCGGGGATGACCCCCTAACTGTCTTAAATTCTTCACAAATGGGTATTGCTCTGCCTAGAAATGTGGCCTCTTGGAAAGATTTATGGGCATAAAAGCTATGTTTATATAAAACAGCTATAATTTAGAAAGAAGCCAGCAATCCTAGCAGAGTTGTCCGTTGCGTTCTTCCAAGCTTGGAAAATGCGCGATTAGCACCTGGGCTGAGACCGCGCGCCAGCACGTGTGTTTGCTGTTCAGGGAGTGAGTCCCCGCCGTGGTGAGCAGGGCCGGACTGGCCCTCGGCATGCCAGTCCCCCAGGCCGTGCCCCAGGGCCCCCGCCACAGGCTCGGGACTTCAGACAACGGGAATGTATTGTCTTGCTGTCCCGGGGTCAGGAGTCCGCAGTGGGGCTCACGGGGCTGGCTTTGGCCTCAGCGGCTTCCTCCTGGAGGGTCTAGAGGAGTGTCTGGCTCCTTGCATTTTAGCTTGGAGAAGCCGCCTGCTTCCCCGGCTTGAGGCCCCTCCTCCCTCTTCAGAGCCAGCGGCAGGGAGTGGAGGCCTCTCAGGCTGTCAGCTCTGCTCCCCTGTCTTCTGCCTCCTTTTCCCCATTCAAGGGCCCTTGTGATTCCTTCGGCCCCACCTGGATTGTCCGAGAGAATCTCCGTATCTCGAGGCCAGCCACCTGCAACCTTGCTTTCCCTCTGCCAGGCGAGGTAACCTGTTCACAGGCTCTGGGGATCGAGATGTGAACATCTTCGGGGCCATGGTTCCACCGGCCGCGCTGGCCTTGCCGGCTCAGGCTGCCCTGGACACCCGGCTCCACTTGCCCTGGGCCACCGCCCTGCAGTATCTGCTCCCTCAGGGCGCGGCTGCTGTGGGCAGATGGGTTGGGGTTTGTTTTTATTTCTCGAAAGCACACACAGGGTACTCACCATGTGCCCACATGGCCTCACGTGCCTTTTTTAATCTCCAGGACCCCGTGAAGGGGTATCATCCCTGTTTCAAGGATGAGGACGGTAAGGCTCAGAGAGGGTACTTGGCTCGTTCACGCGGCTCAGCTGGGACTCACAGCAGGCGGTCTGGGCCCACGCCTGCAGCTTCTCACCTGTGAACTCACTGGAAATGCAGGTGGAAATGTGAAATGTGTGTCTGCACCGTGATGAGCAGGCCCTGGTGGTGAGTCAGCCCCAGGTCCCTTTCAACAGGAGGAATCTGATGGGCAGAGACAGCCAGGCCTGGCAGGAGGAGTCTCGGGGCTGGGGCGGGGTGGGGGCTGGCTGGGCCAGGAGGGGCCAGCTGCCTGCCTCGCTCCCCATGACTGAGATCTGGGACCTGTGTCCCGTGTCCCAGGAGGTGATGTGGAAGTGACCCGCCTTCCCCATCCATCCTGCAGGAGGCTGTGCACAGTGGGTCGGCCCATGGCCACACGGCTCCGCTTGGCTTCTGTGGGTGCCTCTGGTCCCTCTCAGGGATCTCCATCTGGGCTGGGAGAACAGGGTGTACTTGACTTGGGAGGTGGCAGCGGCCCGACTCAGGTGTGGTGGCGGACGGAGCAGTGAGCTGACGCCCATCCCGCACTGGGATGGAGATAAGGCGGTGCGGGGGGTGGGGAATGCCTGGAGGGGCAGGAAAAGGCCCCGGAAAGGGAGCTCAGGGGCCTGGGGGAGAAAGCTGAGACCAGGGCCCAAGGGCCCTGCAGGTAAAAGGAGCCAGGCCCTGAGCCGGAAGCAGAAAGGCCCTACTCTGGGCCTCGAGCGCCCGCTGTGGTCTCCGCTCCCATGGACTGTCCCCTGGGGAGTGGTCTCTGTTCTCAGACACCCCAGTGCCTCCTGCTGGGTTGGGTGGGTCTCCCACAGCGTGGACAGGCATGGAAGGAGCTGTGCTCCAGCCAAGGCCAGCAGGTTTCATGCTGAGGGTCCCTGGGGGCGGGCGGGAGCTTGGAGCCCCAGGAGGGAGCAGGGTCCCTGTCCTCATTCTCCCACTGGCTGGGCTGGGTCTGCTTGGGCCCCGCCCTCGTGCAGCTGGCCCCCTCGAGGCTGCAGGGCTGCCCTGCGCGGTCCACCCACATCAGCTGCTGACAAAGCACAGCGTCCCCAGAAGGAGCTGGGCAGGAGTGAGAAGGCGCCCCGCTCCCACAGGCAAGGGGGCTTTCCGGGCCGCCAGTTCCCGCCGAGTGGACCTGGATGCACCCACCTCCGGCCTCAGCATCTTGCACCTGGGACACCAGGGCCGGCGGAGCCACATCGTGTCCTTGGTGCCCGCGGGGAAGGGCCTTCTCGCTGATGCTGGAGGCTCTGCCAGAGACGCTCACAGCAGCCCGCAGCTGGCACCTGGCTCGGGGCAGGCAGGCGGACAGCGCGGGAGAGAAGCGCCGTGTCCTCACGGTGAGGCTGGGACCCTGCAGGGGATTTATGGCTGTGTCGCCACTGATGTAGGGCCCGCACTGTCTCTTGGGCCATTAACATCCTCTTCTCGGTGCCTCAGCCCTGACCTCGGTGTCATCCATCAGGATCTGGGAGCTTCTTCCCTCTGCTCGTGACACCAGCACAGACAGATGGGGACACGCAGCTGAGCTTGGCTCCCAGCTCCCTTCCCGCTGGAGCTCCCCGCCCTGCACTCTGGGCGTCCTTGTAGGATTTTCCCTTTAAACTGGGTCAGGTTGTCGACCACACCCGGCCACACGCAGGCCTGGTGCTGCCGTGATCAGTCCACTCCCTGGGGCACCGGGGCCGCAGGGCGTTACCACCGGAAGGGGGACCCCCTGGCGGCCCACGCTGCCTCTGCGCTGCCCCCTCAGGGCACCGGACTCCGGGAATGGGCCGTCCTTGTTCACGGTCACAGGCACGTGGGGCTGGGCTCCGGCCTCGCTGGAGGTCTTGTTCAGCTGTGTCAGGGGGCTGGGGGGGTTACCACAGGCATGGGGAGCCGCTCAGTCCTCCGTGCGTGTGCCCGGGATGCTTGGACTCAGGCCAGCCAGACATGAATGCTGAGTCTGTGTCCAGAGCTGTGCCGAGCTCTGCCCTCTTCCCCAGGTCCCGGGACGCGGCTGCCTTACCCCAGCTCGCAGCTCAGGGCAGGGCAGGGTCTCTGTAAGTCTCGATGGAAAAGGTGTGTTTCCTCCATTCCCTGAGACACAAATCCAGAATCAGGACTGCAAACTTTGTGGGGGAAGCAAAACCCCACAAAACAGTGTAGGTTTCTAAGCAGATGTGTGTATGTGCGATCGCACGGGTGAACATATGTATGCACGCGCAATTGCACGTGTGTGTGCATGTGAGTGTGTGCACGTATTCCCACGTGGCTGCTGCTTCCTTGTTGGAACCGGAGAGGCTCTGGCCTTGGCCTCGCCCCGCTCTCCCGAGGTCAGCCACCTCCCTGAAGAGGCACAGTCGGCGAAGTTTCACCTGGTTTTCCTGAAAGGTTATTGAAGGAACATCATTCCAGCGGTGGTTCCCCTCTGGGCTTGGAATGAATTCCTCTCACAAAAGTCTGACAAGCCACGTGTCACTCATGATCCTGGATAGGAGCCTCACAGGACCCCTGCAGCTGGCCTCGTCGGTGGACCCCGTGGAGAGGTCCTGCACCCCTCCCAGGCCTCCTTTGGGGGGGAGCCTATTCCTCTTTGTCCCCAGGCCTCCCCAGCGGGGTCCCCAGGGCCTGCCTGTCTCCAGCTCCTTCCATCAGGTGTGGAAAGCCTTCAACACCCCCAGGCAGCCTTCCCTGATGGAGCTTCATTGGACATGATTCCAGGCTCCACAGATGAGACACATGGAAAGAAAACAGGAAATGGGTTTCCTTTACCAAAGCATAGAGCCGGCTCCGTTTTGCAGCCTCTGTGTGAGGCTGTGGGAGCAGAGAATGGGGAAGAGCAGCCTAGAATCTGTGGCCCTTCTAACTGCTTGCACAAAGCACACCCGTTCCAATTATACTAATGCTTTTCGGAGCTTTAGGTGCAACGAGACACGCTTGGTTTGGGAAGGCCTGGCCGGTTCTCAGTCGCACGTACCCGGGCGGGTGGGCGGCAGGGTATCCTCCCTGGGGGCACTCGGGAACGTGAGAGTTGACGACCGGGTAGAATTTGCAACAAGTGATGGCCGAGAATTTTACTTTCTTTGAAAATTTATATGTTTTGATAAAAACGCTTTGTTTTCACATTTCGAGTGTCATTGGGTTTTTTTTTTTTCAATTCTATACCTCATTCCTGTCAAAAGGGCACAACTGTAAAGCCTCTCAAGTAACATCATAATTAGACATTTTGCGGACGTGAAAGCGAACAGCTCTACGTGATGGACTTTCTTTGTTGGATTCGTGTGTCCCTGGTTTGTTACTGCTCAGCCCTCCCCAGGAACCACAGGGCTCTCCGCCACGTGCGGCGGGGCCAGCTCGGTCATCTCGGCCGTTTCGGTGTCTTCAGTGCTGCCATGTGAGGTGTGCTTGTCGAGGTAGGAAGGTGGACCCGTTATAGCATCCTTGTTAGGTTGGTTTTTGGCTTCCAAATACTTAGAGTATAGTTTGTGGCCTCTGTCCATCCCGCAGACATGCTGCTTGGCTGGCTTTGGGCCAGCACGTGCTGTCCCTTTACCTCCCCCCGTAATCAGGGGGGCTGCGGGGCGACCACAGTGCCCTTGGGTCCTGACCCCACAGTCTGTCGCAGCATCCTGCGCAGAGCAGTGCCCCTCCCCATGAAGCACCAGCCACAGTCCCAGCAGGCGGACACGCTGAGTGCACGTGTGGGTTTGTGCCAGCGACCCCACGTGTCCCGGGAATTCACCCGGCTTTGGAGCTGACCGTGTTTAGTCTGATTGGAGACCTGACCCTGAGCCATGAAAATCCCCGGGCAGCTGTGTCGCTCTGCAGCTGACTGACGCGAGGAGCCAGGCATGGAGGTGGTCACACGTGCCCCACACGGCCGGGCTGGGCAGGGACGATGCCCAGACACTGGGAGGAGAAGATGAGATGGAGAAAAGGGGGCTCCCAGGATTCAGATCAGGACTTCAAAACAGTGCCAAGCCGATCTTGAAAGACTCACTGTCCTTGGTCAGAAATGGAACAGCCACCTGAGAGCATCCTCACCCCCCGGCGGAGGTGCGGGGCTGGGCGCCGACAGGGCGGGCAGCGACCTTGGTGATCGGACGGCAGGCGCCTTTAGATGCACTTACCGTCACGCCTGCTTCCTGCTTCCCTCCTCCTTTCCTGCATCCCTCCCATCTTTCCGCACATGGCTGGCGGAGGCTTGGAGCCCAGGCTTCCTGGGGGAACCACAGCACGGAGCGGGCGGGAGCAGACTCAGCAAAACTCCGGCACCAAAGCGCACCAGCCTGTGGGAGGCTCTGGGGACCCTGGGCCCCCTGGAGGCGTCGGCAGTCCCGGGCCTGGGGCCGGGGGCCAGGGGCTGGGGCCGGGGTCCGGCCTGGTCGGAGGGGCTCTAAGTAAAAAGGATGCTCTGAGCGGCCCACGGGGCTCACCCCGCCCCTGGCGGAGAGTGTGGGCCTTTGGGCGGAGAGCGAGGCCCTCCACGCTCGGCCCGCGGCAGACGCTGATCGTCAGGCCCGTGCTGCTCTGGGTGCTGACAGGCCTCGCGAGCCCCATAAAGAGACGCCTGCCGGGTACAGGAGGATGGCTTAGGCCGGGAACGTGGGGGCTCCTGAACCTGACTGTGGGTTTCCTTGCCCTTTACAGCCGCTCCTCTCTCTTCACCTGTGCCCAGGGGCCTGGCTGCCGCGGCCTCACAGCCTCTGCTCCTCCCCGCTTCTCCCAGTGGGACGGCGGCCGGACAGGGAGGTGGTGGTGTCCGTGTGGTCCCACTTGGGAAGTGCAGCTGCAGAGCCCCGCATGGGGCACGGGAAGGCCGGGCAGAGAGGTCCCGCCCCCCAGCACCCGCCCCTGGGGCACCAGTCAGCGCCCGGCCTCCACCGCCTCGCGAAGGGGCCCCGGTGCCTGGCATCTGGTGCCGCGTTCGTGTCCCGCTTTCGTTACTCCTGTGTGTTTGTGCCATTGCTTGGGTACTGAGTTTACCCTTGAACGTAACAAGAAGATTTGTGTTTGCGCACTGTAAATATTATAACTTTAGAGCCCATTGTGTAAAGATGAGAAATGTATTTATAACGGATCTTGTGTATTACCATACGAGCTTCATCGAGGGAAATAGGTTTAAGCATTATCATCGTGAAAAAAAATGGATTTCATTTCTCCTTATTTACAGTGCACAGTTCATCGGTTTTCTTTTTTTAAAGGGAGAAATAAAAAAAATCCGTGCTAAAATGCAGAATAAATTCAGATCCGTTTGCTTCTAGAGACATACCTTGGACAAAAGAAATGACAAAGCTGGTGCATTGTGGGAAGGCATCGCTGACAAACCACATCATCCCTTAAGTGGGTGAGCAGCCGAAGGTCTGCGTGTTTATTTACAGCACAAGGGGTCAGTTTGTACATCGAACACCTGTCCTTGCGGCTTTCGCTGAGCTGAGCAATAAAGCGCGTGGAGTGGAACCTGCCTCCACGCAGGTCGGGGCCCCACCTCTGAGGGCTGACGTGCAGGCCTGTGTGCTCCACGCAGAAGTGCCCCTGCTCAGCTGCCACTGGCCCGGTCCAAGCAAGGAAACGGGCCTCCTGCCAGAACGCCCGAGTCCTGAGAAGTGAGGGGCAGTCAGCCCTACCCAAGGCTGCTGCCACCTGGCCCCTGCCGGGCACGCCCGCTCCCTGTTGTCACCTCCTCTGACGTGGGGCCCTTCCGCTGCCACCACTAGGGGGGGTTATGAAAACAAAAGCACACACAGTGAGCTGTCGTGGGCTCCTGGCTTCTACCCGATTCCCCAGGAGCCAACGGGCATGTGGTCCTGCAAAGCATGAGATGAGGGGGCAGTGGCGACTTGGCCGCTGCCGCAGTGCCGTGTGGCCGTCGGTGGGGCCCCGGCGATGCTGACCATCCTCTGGGAAGGTGTGGGCATGGACAGGCACACGTCCACTGTCCCTCGAAATATTCCAGGCTGCGGTCCTGTCTCTGCTCCCAGCTTGCTCTCCTGCTGCGCCTCAGCCGTCCGTAAGTGGTGGCTGGGTGAGAAGTGCTTAGCTGGGAGGTCATGTCGTACCGTCACATTTGATGTCCCTCTGCGTAATTCCTTTGGCAAGCAACACCAAGGCCCTTTCATTTTATTATGCCTAAATGCATCTTCTTAACAGCTTGTTTTCTGGGGCATCTCAGTAATTCTGGCGATGGCGGTAGCACGTTCCTTGATGGTGTAGAAGTTGCAGCAGAGGGGAACGCAGTCAACGCCATCCTTCTTTTTTCCTGTTTTGGCTGATATTACAGAGTCCGCGATCCTAAAAGGAAGAGAGCAAACAGCTTCCAGCTCGGAACCCATCAAGGGGGTCCTGAAGCCCCCGTGGGGAATTGGCTCCTGGGGCCTCTGTGAGCCCCCGTGGGGAGGGGGAGGGAAGGAAGCCCGGGCAGAGGCGGGCGCCACAGCCCCCGACCAGAGCCTCTGTGCAGCTTGCCTTCCTCGCGAGGCTCAGGGAGATTTGTGTGGATGAAAGTCGTCCGTCCTTAAGAGCAAAACCCCCCTAAGTGGTAAGAGCACGGCCCTCGGGTGGCTCACCCTGTGGCCCGACTGGCGCCCCTGCTGAGGGGTCGGGCCTGGGCTGCGCTGCGCTTGGACACAGGCTGGTCTTTGCTGCTCAGACCCCTGCCCAGGACTCGGCCTGCCACCATCGCTGCTCCAACTCCGTTCAGACCTGCACAGACTCTCGCTGATGGCCCCTCCGTCCTGGAGCGCACCCAGGCGCGAGGCCCTTCCACTCGGAGCACCACCAGCACGACCTCCCCCCGAGGAAGGCCCAGGAGCCTTGGCACAGAGGGGCCACGGGCACCTGCCTGCCTCCACCCCCAGGTCTCTGGGGGATCCCCTGGTGCTCCCCCAGCATGTTGGCCGCAGGCCCTGCAGGTGGAGGGAAAGCCTGCCTCCACCTGGGACACAGCGAGAACTCAGGGCTCTTCCAGCCACGCTCCAGGCCTTCCAGAGCAACCGTCGCACCGTCCTCTCTGTCGGTCCGGGCCTCCTGCTCAGGTCCCCAGTGCTGGTCTCTCAAAGGGCAGACTCGCCACACCTGAGGAATCCTCAAAGCAGAGTTTCCAAAAAGATCGGGAAAACACTGTGGAATAATTGGTTGTTTGATTTTTCTAGGGAAAAAAATGTATCCAAACATTGTCCGGGGGCAAGATCAGAGCTCCGTCGTAGCGTTCCGTGGGTTTTTAAAATTGCGTTTGGGGCCGAGGGCTGAGTGTTGTGAATACTCCAGGGCGGAGTGCTTGTCAGAGTCATCGCCTGACCCTGCACTTAGCGCCAGTGTGGACTTGCACATTTCAGGTTCGCTGAGCTTCCTGAGAGAAGCCTCTGGCATCACGGCCACTGAGGCCGCCTGGACACCATCGGAGAGCGAGGTGATCAGTGAGACCCAGGCCACAGGCACCTCGGAATGTCAAAGCCAGCCCAGGAGGTGGGCGGCTCTGGGGCGAGCCCAGCCCAGGGCGGGATCTGGAGCCTGTCCCTGGGTGCCCCGGGAGCCGCCGTCCCGCGGGCAGGAGTGGACACACAGGCTCTGCCCAGAAGCACCCGCTCATTGCGGGTTTCCCTTCCCGGCTGTGACCCGGGGAGACTCCCACCTCCCCAGTGTCTGCAGTTTAAGTGGCTGCACCCCAACCCACGGGCAGCGTCTGGATGCGCCAACTCCCCGTGGCCGCCACAGCAGAGAACCACGCACTGAGGGGCTTAAAGGGACAGACACTTATCGTCCTGTAATTCTGAAGGCTCGACGTCCTAAATCAGTGTGTCTGCAGGGCTGCCTCCCCCCGAAGCCTGGAGGAGGCTCCTCCCTGCCCCCTCCTGCTCCCGTGATTGCCTGCATCCTGGACTCCTTACCCTGCCGCTGCACCCCTCCCGTTTCTGCCTCCGAGCCACGTGGCCTTTTCCTCCCCTGCAAGGACATCAGATGATCTTTCTAGAACAGACTCAGAACGTCTGTGGCTCCCTCTCAGACCTGTTCCTTGTGAAATTCAGCGCCTCCCGCGGGACGTCGATTCCTTTCACAGCCGCAGAGGCCGGGCTTGGGGCCTCAGGACGTCCGTCAGTGGGCCGACTGGGTTTTTCTCCTCCCCCCAAACAATAAGGTGCACAGTAAACTTCCATGATGAGATATCTTCAAGTGCAACCAGGTCCCGTTGAGCACAGCGGTGTCCTGGCCTCAGGGTCACCCCCATTTTCCATCATAGCAAGACACAGTTGTCGGCTGATTGCAGATGGCTCGTGCTGTTAATGCCAAGTCCCAGCTACCAGTCGAAAAAGACCCGCCAGGCAGCCTTCTGTCGCCTAGAGATGGAGAGACCGCGGGGAGGGAGTGGGGGCGGGGCCTAAACCTTGGTTCCGGCCCTCGTACAGATGAACAGCCTCTGCGGCCAGTGACTCCAGGCTTCAAGCATTCTAAGTGGGTTTTCCCAGCAGGAAGATGAGACTCATATAGCCCGAAGCGTTTAGGCTCCACGGGAGGCTCGGGTTTAACCTGCTCGGGAACCGGGGCATTCCAGGGACGTCCTCGCTGCTGCTCGGGCGACGGGGGCCGCCGGGGGCCGCCGGCCTGGGCTGGGGACGTCTGCATGTGAGTGACGGAGCTTTCTGTGTTCAGTGCAAACCTCCGGCACTTCACCTTAGAGATGCAGCCCAGACTGAGGACTGCTGGGGTCCTGCTGGGTCCCAGCACCCACGGCAGTGATGCAGCTTGTAAACCAGGGTCTCCACACAGCAATGGTTACCTTCATAGAGAGAAGATATTTCCAACCCCAAAATGGGCTTGTGTCTCTTGGCTTTCAGCAGAAGGACGGTGGGTGTCTGCAAGATGTGGCCATCTTCGGAGGGGGTGGGGGTCTCTGGGCAGCCTTGCCCGGCGTCCACCTCCCCCCACGCCTGCAATACAGGATGCTGTGTCAGCGCCTTCCGGCTGCCGAGCAAAGTGCTGCAGACTGGGTCAGCTCTGGCACGGTCTGGAGGCCAGAAGTCCGAAGTCGAGGTGCCGGCAGGCTGGTTCCTCCTGGAGGCTCAGAGGGAGAACCAGCCTCAGGCTCTCCCCAGCTCCTGGTGTCCGGGAACCCTGGTGACCCTGGGCCCGGAGACACTTCCCTCCAGTCTTGCCTCGTCATCCCCTGGCCTCCTGTCCCTGCCGATCTCCCTCCTCCTGCAGGAGACCCCTCATCCTCCTGGGGTGTGACCGCCCCAAGCCGGCGTGACCGCACCTGTGGCCTAACTTGACCACATCTGCCAAGACCTTGTTTCCATGTAAAGTCACATTTCCAGGGACGGGGCTTAGGACTTGAACATACCTTTCGTGGGACTCAACTCAACCCAGAGTGACGGTTTAGGTTTGAATCCTAGGCCCTGAGGTAGAGCTCAGGCTTGTGGGCTGTTAAGTGTCCAGTTATTAACGGTGATTCTGGCCTTGGGTGTGAGAACACTGGGCCAGGAATGGTTCTTTTTTTGGCCTCGGACGGTCCTCAGACACCATAGGAAGAGGCTGTGAGCATCTCTTGTCGGAGGCAGGGATGCAGCTGTTACGAGGTGCCACTGCCCTGGCCACTGTCCATCCTAGAAAGACACAGCAGCAAAGGTCGCAGCCGTGGGAGGCGCAAAGACCCGTCTCTGCAGGTGTCCACTCCGCAGTCCCTTCAGTTCTGTTTTGCCCTCGAGCCGAGACACACAGACGGGAAGAGCGTGTGTTCATCAGAGGAGGCAGGATGGCCGGCGTTCTCCAGAGAAACAGAGCTGGCGGCGCGTGTGCAGTCGGACGGCTTTTACAGGAACTGGCTCGTGTGACGGGGGACAGCCACGTCTGAACTCCTCCGGGCAGGCTGGGAGCTCAGGCGGGATTCAGTGCCGCACTTTTGAGGCTGACTGTCTGCTCCAGGAAACATTCGGTGTTTGGCGTTGAGGCCCTCAGCGGATGGGGGGACGCCTACCCACGTTAGCCAGGGTAATCACCCTCGTTTAAAGTCAACGGATTGTGGGTGTCAACCACTGACCAAACCCCTCACGGCAGCACTTAGGCTCGTGTTTGATGACATAACCGAGTATCGCAGCCTGGCCAGGTTGACACAGATGGGCCATCACAAGGGCTAACCTGAGGTTGGCTAGGTCGGCAGGCACCGTACGAGCAGAGCCGTGAGAAAGTAGCTGGAAGGTGGGATCTGCTGCCATCCCTCCACCGGAGACCCCCGGCTCGGGCCCAGGTCCGCACGGCCCCCTTGGGGCAGAGGGCCCCTCGGGGTTGCCCTCGGGCATGGCCAGGGGATGCGGGCGGGGGCCAGGGGGTCTCTCCAGGTGTCTGGGCAGCACGTGACCGTGCAGTCCTGGGGAGGGTGCTGATCAGCACCTGGTTGGAGACAGAGCACGTTGGCTGGAAGAACCAGTGTTGTGGTTGTGGCCTTGCCTGGGTCACTCTCTGCAAATAAGGTTTTGTCGTCTGCAGAATGGGACTGTCACAACAATCCCTAAACAGGCTCCTGTGTGTAGAGATGAGGACAACAGGTTCCGACCCTAAGAAACGTTGTGAGGGAGACTGGGGCTAAGTGATGCTGCGGTCCAGCTGGGCGGGTCCTCAGTGGCACAGGGACGGAGCCCAGGGCAGCCCTGGGGAGGGGCCACCCCTGTGGAGTTGGGGATGCTGAGTAAGTGGGCACTGCTGGGGTGTCTGCAAGGAGACCAGCTCTTTGGCAGGACAAAGGGAAAGCCGAGGGCACTTGTGACAAGCGGGCACAGGAAGACCTGGGTGGTGGAGAGGAAGGGGCACATGCAGGACAGGCAGCGAGGGTGCTAGATGGAGAGGGGTCAGATCAGAGGGCCCTGGGCGCCCCCTGCCCAGGCTTAGACATGATAGAACCACTGGTAAGAAGCGCGTGGTGCCAGGTTGGGGGCAGACACTGTTAGAACTATGTTTTCAAAGAACTTTGGATGAGAGTTTGGAAAATTGGCTCAAGGAGAAGGAAGAGCACCGAAAGCAGGAGGTCGAATCAGGGCTTTTACAAGCGTCCAGGCCAGGGGTGGAGAAGACAGGTAAAGCTGCAGGTGTGGGATGTGGGGGGCAGACCCTGCTGGCTCGGCAGTGATGGGACAGGAGGGTGGAGGGCAGGACACGGGGCTCTGGGCTCTGCCTGCGGTGCTGGGACTGGGGTCAGAATTGAGACGAGACCCTTGGGAATAACAGTTCTTGTCCCAAAGCAACGACCCTCGAAGGTACAACCTGGGGACCGGTGGCTCTGGGTGGGGCGCTGGGGTCAGGGGGGCCCCATTCCAGGCTGCTCAGACCCCACCTTGACCAGTGCTGTGGGGTGAGATGCCACCCCAATCAGTCTGTTTTCCAAACGTGAACGCACTGTGGGTTCAGAAGCCCTCCCCCTGGCAGAGAGCCCTGCATCCTCTGTGCAGGAAGGTGACAGACCACAGCGGACATGTCACCATATGCACGGATGCCCTGGGCCCCCGACTCCATTCAGCCACTCCACTCTCTGCCCATTCCTTGACCAGAGACTCTGACTTAGTCAGAGTCTCCATCTCTCATCTCCTGTTCAGAATCAGGGCCACGAGCTTCCTGGAGAAAAGGGCCAACCTGGGGAGGGCAGCCCAGGCTGCCAACGTAGCTCTGACCCGAACCAGAGCACCCTCCCTCGTCTGGACACCGGCCTGCTCCTCCTGGCCCCACTTCCTGCCCTCCCCCGCCCACCCTTCATGCTGCCCTGGTCTCCCTTGGACTTGCTCGTGGGACCACACGCCACCAGCATGTCGTCCTGAAGGGCTTCCCGCTGCCCTGAAGATGGAGGCAAGGCCGCCGTGGTGCCCCCCCCCCACCGTGGCACAGCCCCTCTGACAACGGCTGGTCACTTCCTGTCCAGTGCACCTGCCTCTTTCCCAGCTCAGCCCTTCCCACACGCCGTTTCTGCCACCTGGAGGTCACTCCCGCCTGCCTTCTCCCCTAAGCCATTCCTGTGGCCCTTCAGAGCAGGCTCCATGACACTCTCCTCTCCTGGCTTCCTTGTCTTGGGCAGCCTTGACCTGGTGGCCCTGCTGAGGTCCACGCAGGACCTGCCCTCTGGCACCTCGGTCAGCGCCCACTCACTCGTACTGACCCTGCTGTCAGAGGACCTTTCTGGTTGCTGGCCGCTGGACAATGTCCCCTCCTCCCCCGGCTCCCTGCGGGCAGGGGCACACGTGCTCAGAGCCCGGGTGCCCGGGGCAGCACGGGCCTCGCGCTGCCGGCCGGGGAAGAGACAGCGGGGACAGACGCGTCTGCGGGAGGGCCCTGCTCCGAGCAGAGCAGCGGCTAACGATGAGAGCTCTCCAGTCACGGCTGAGACAGCAGGAGGCCCTGCAGGATCGGCTGCGATTAAGAATTCATTTATTGATGTTTCTAAATAAATGGATTGTTGGAAAACGTCAAGCACACCCTGGTGAGCAGAGAAAATCTGGGGCCTGTCCCTGTTTGGGGGTTCTGACACAAGTCTGTGGCAATATCCAGCATCAGAGTTCCCTCCGCAGGGCCGGGAAGGAGGCCGGCCGGCCGGGGCGCGGCTGCCCCTCTGTGACCTCGGCACCGCCTGCCTCCTGCCGCTCCGGGGCCCTCGGGCCACACGGTCTGGTCTGGGCGCCCTCGCTGCCCCTGGAGACGCAGAGACGCCCACCTGCCCTTCCTCTCCGCCCTGCTCTGGGACTTGGGACCATAACATCAGGGCTCCACCTCCAACGTCCCTTGGGGAGCCTGCCACTTCCCTCCCTGCCGGCCTCTCCCTGTGAGCCTGAGCTCGCCGTGGCCGTGGCCGTGGCCACTTCCCTCTGCCCGGGCCCCAGGCCTCCGCCAGCCCTCCCGCAGCTGCAGCTCTCCTGGGCCCTGCTGGCTGCTTCCTCTCCACCCCTCCCTGCAGCATCACCCTCCGGGGCTGCCCTCTTCCTGCGGATCCCCTCAGCCCCACCCATCGCTTTGCCCAGGGCCCCTGCCTTCTAGTCTCCCCCGTGACGCCTTGGAGTCTGTGTCTGGGTCCAGCGGGGACCCTGAGTCCTAAGCGACCTGAGTCCCGGGCAGCTCCAGCAGGCCTGGACCCGGGCCCGGCTGGTGCCCGGCCGTGCTCTCCGGCTCTCGGGTGCTTGCAGGCTTCAGCAGGACATAGAAGGACATTCCTGGACCCGGGAAGATGCCTCTCTTTCTGGGGACCTGATCCCTGTCCTCGAGCCTGCCTTCAGGAGGGATGTGGGTGGAGGAGGGGACGCCGGTCATGCAGAAAGGTCCCCCGGACAACCCTGGCGGGGCCACTGTCGAAGTGCCCCTGAGCCAGGAGGGGTGGGCAGCGGCCTGTGGCTCCCCCAGGGGCGAAGGGCTTGCCCATACTCACCCATCCCTCAAAACGGTCTTGGTCCCTTGGCCTCATAGTACCCCCAAGAAATGCACGGAAAGTCACTCGTCCTCTAAAAACCAGTTTACAAGTGTTACCAGACTTCCTGTCAGACTTCAAAGCCTTCTACTGTCAGCCTCCAAAGAAAGAATCGTTTCTTATTAATTATCAGGGGACAGAAGGGAAGGACAGGTGAGCCTGGAGTTCTTTACAGAAGCAAAAAGGCTGAATTGAAAATAGACGTGTGCTTTCGGCCCCGCCGCGACCCCAGCTCGCAGAGTGAGAGGCAATGAACCAGCTTCACCGGGATTAGCCGCGGCACGTGCTGCGTCCTCAGTTCACTCTGGGTGCGGGGGAAGCGGGCTCTGGATGTGTCCCTGTCCTCCAGGATGCGGCCTCCGCTCTGCAGAACACGCCACGATCTCCCTAAGGTTCCCCAAACCATTTAACTTCTCTCGACGTGCACGCCACGATCCAAACACGACAGTGATGCACGGGAATACCGCCCCTCGGCTGATTTCCAGACTCACCTTGTAGTTCTCAAGGATCCAATTAATCTTACTCTGATTCTGTGGGTAACGGAGCTGTGCCGACGCCGCCAGCCTCGGCGGTTCCGCTCACTCTCACTTTTACTCCTGTCGGTGTCTCTGGCTCCTGCTGGCATCGGCCGGGATAGAGCTTTGCGTGAACAAGGCCCTGCTTATTCAGGAAAGGAGGCTGGGCTGTTTCACGGCCCACGGGAAGGGGGCAGGGGCTTCAATTCTGTGGGAAATGGGTCTTTTCTGTAATCCTTCTTCGTGACTCTGAGGTCAAAGAGCACCATACTCAGCACTGGGCCCAGGGTAGCAGGGACCCCTGTCTCCTCCAGACGCGGCCCGGGGCCCCCACCCTGCCGTGGTGACTTTCAGGTCCGGGGCCCATCTGCTTGTGCCCACGTCTCGGTTTCTCCCTTAGGAAGCCCCAGTTCATGCTTTGTTGATGGGAGGGCAAAGTGTCACCCTCTCCGCTTTTCTGTGCTATGTTTCAGGATGAAAGGGGAAAGTGAACGCTATGGTTATATTTTCAGGCCGTTTTGGGGTCCCCAGCTTTACAGCAGGCTACCTCAGGCCACCTCCGCTGACCACGGAAGGCCCCTGTGCTTGGCAGGACATTTACTTACTCGCAAAGTGGCCTGTGCTGGGTTCGGGGCCGGTGTGAGCGGCTCTGTGTTTCCTAAAAACACAGGTTCACGTCCTACCTAACTCCTGCTACGTGTCCATGTGGCTGGTTTTAAAATAGGGGTTTTGCAGATCCAAGTTGTAATCAAGTTAAGGTGAGGTCTTAACTAGAGTAAGGGGGTGGCTGGAGAATTTATCGACGAGAGATGAGAACAGGCAGCAGAGAAGGAGGCCACGTGGCGGCAGAGGCAGAGGCTGGGATGATGCGGCCACGAGCCAAGGAGGCCAGGAGCCACCAGACGCTGGAAGAATGGAGGAAGGGCCCTCCTCCAGCTCCTGCTCAGAGAGCGTGGGCCTACAGACTCGTGGATTTCAGACTTCCAGCCTCCAGAACTGTGAGAGGATGAATTTCTGTGGCTTTAAGCTGCCTGCTCGGTGCTTTGTGTCAGCAGCCGGGGGCGCTGATACCACAGACCAGCTTTGTTCCACCTGTCGGGGATGGGATCTCCGAGCAGCCTAATTCCTCTGGTCTGGCACGAGGTTCTTCCAAACATCAGGTCTTGGGCAGGGACCAGGAGGAAGCCCTGCCCTCCTGCCAAGCGTCCAGCTGGGGACTTGTCCACGCTCTGCCCTCAGGAAGCCCACCGGGAAAGGTGGATGAACACGGAGACACAGGGGTCCTCCAGCTTCCCCAAATCCGGGGAGGGACCTGCAGCGTGTTTGTGCCCTTGGTGCAATTTGCGAAGCTCACTCACGCTGCCATCTGTTTGTCCTGCTTTCTTTCCACTCGCAGTTCCTGTGGGGCCTGCTCCTCCTCGAGTGGGGGCTGGTGTGGCGGCCGCAGGCGCGTCTGGGGGGCTGAGCTGGGGATGCCCTGGGCTCCTGCGTGGTGGGCCTCTACTCATGGGCTTCAAAGCCGCTTGCGGGTGGAGCCAGTTGCTGCTCGAAGCTTCCAGGAGCTGGTAAGGGGCAGGCCCTGACTGGCTCCAAGGTTGAGCTAACGGTCATGCTGAGTCTCCACACGGCCCAAGACGGCCTGCCTCCTGCCCAGCCAGTGCTGCCCAGGCCTTAGAAAGCCCAGCCCTGAGAGCAGTGGTTTACGGCCAGTGGTGGACGCCGGCCCTCCCCGCCCGCACTGTCCCCATGTTTGCTGCACTGGCTCCTGCTGTCCCTTCCCGTCTACAGACGGGCGTCATCAGCTCAGGTGATTTGTCCTGAAACGCCGAGGTGGACAGAGACAGCAGGCAGGTCCTGGCGCCCGGCGACGACCAGGCGTCTGCGAGCTGAAGGGCTGTCGGTCCAGGTCTGCCTTCAGGGAGCTCAGCGCAGTCGGAAGCCGCAGCTCCAACCTGAAGGATGCTCAGTAGGTATGTTTCCAGGTTTGACAACAATCTGAAAAAATGTCCTGACATCACCGACACTGAGATAGGAAGGAAGAAATCTTTCTAAACAGCGATAATAATAACATAAAAGTTTCACTGAGCTGTGCTGGCGTGAGGGCCGCCGGCCACCTGGGGCACGACGCCACGGCGCTGTCCTTTGAAGACGCAGTCAGAGATCACGTGCCCCGAGGAGCGGGTTGGGGGGGCTGTGCATTAATGAGGAAGTTATGTGTTTTTCCGGGATTTTGTAATGTTGGCGGCCTTCCCAGCATCTATGAGTTTAAAAGGTGTGTTGATTTGTTTTTCTTTGTATTTTCTTTCTTAAAGAGGCCTCTCAGCTCCAGCCCTGGGCCCACTGTGTTTCCCCACCTAGTGTGTGCTGTGTGAGCCCCGTGGGGGCAGGGGGCTCCCCATCCTGACGGCCCATCACCCGCAGGTCAGGGCTCGCCCTTCTCTGCTTGAACTGAGCTGGATTTCGTGTTCCCGCAAATCCCGCTGGGCCCCGGGATCCCGTCCTCGGCCCCTCTCCCGGTGCTCTCAGGCTCTGCAGGGTGTTTCCCTGGAGAAGGGCGAGGGTCAGGCTGGGACCCTAGGGCAGTGGGGTGAGTGCATGACTCTGTCCTGCTCTCTGGCACAAGCCTGAGCTGGCATGTGTGCTTCTGGGCACAGGGGAGAAATGAACAGGGGAAGTGAGTGGCAGGGGTGATGGTTGCATCTGAGGTCCTGAGTCAAGGGCTTGGCCCAGGGGAGGCTGACAAGCGAGCAGCCACATGTGGGACATTAACTTTAACATGCGGTGGCTCTAACAGCAAGTAGGAGCCAGGGAGGCCCCGAGTCCTGGGCCCTAGAACAGCAGTGCCTTTGCACCTGGAGGGATCGTGGAGGCAGGAAGGAGGCGCGCTTTCCTTGCCCTGCGGGTGTTTAGAGCGTCGGGAGAAGGAGATAACCCGCCTAAAACCGCCGTGGACCCAGCCTCCTCGCGGGAGTCCCAGGGCGGCTTCCAGAGGTGGTTTGCAAAGCTGAGAGCCGAGGGTGGGCCCCTGCCGCTGCCCCGTGGCCTCTGTCGTGCAGCGGTGACGCCCACGTGTCCCGAGTGCGAGCCCCAGCTCCGGCTCCTTGGCACGGCCGCCGCGCACTGCCTCGCCTGTCCACCTGCAAGAGGGCAGAAGGAGAAGGACTGCTTTGCAGGGCTCTGGTCGCCTTAGATGAGTTGACGCCTGTGGTAACAGCACGTGAGCGTTGCAGGAGTGTCGGCTTTGTCGCTGTCCCCGCCGCCTGGCAATCCAGGCACGTGGTCCACATGTGGAGACTCAGCCCCCCGAGGGCTGCTCAGGCGGAGACTGGGGGTGCTTACCCGCCGTGCCTCACGTCACGGAGGAGGCAGGTTGGGACACAGACGCCTTCCAAGTTCTCTAATTCCAATGTTTTCACATCGAGCCGTTGGTTTGTCGCTGGACGAGCTCATCCTGCTTTTTGAAAGGACGGTTCACACCCCAGGCTTCTGCTGCCCCTCCTCCTTCACTTCCTTCCATATTGAACCTAAGGAGTGTTTGCCTCGGGGGGGTTGCAGAGGGCTCAGCGAGAGCCCGGGTGACGGCTCCCCGAGGGCTGGGGACCCGTGGCCCCGAACATCAGCCACGTGGAAGCATGGCCACGGCGGTCCACATCCCGCAACGCCCAGATTAGTACTCATTCAGTGTTTCCTACAGCTCTGCCATGCCTGAAATGAAATGTATTATTTAAAAAGTAATAAGTATGTACGTCAACACCTTGTGCAGAAAGCCATTACCACTTGGCCAAAGGAAAAGATAGCCATTATGACATATAAAACTCACTAATTCATTCAGTAATATATGTATGAGCAGATAAGAGAATTTTAAATACATTCTTGGACGAATGTACATATATAGTGTATGCTTGAATGATGAGTGACTGTGTATGTAATTTTTAATATTAGTATTACATATGTTATATATATATTTATATATTAAAATGTATGTTAATATGTTAATGTGACTAACATACATAATCTCTCTCTAGTCTGTCTGTCTGTGTGTAGCACGTGTTACCTGCTCGGGGCTGGGAGCAGGAGGGGTGGGCAGGGTGTTGCCCTCCTGGAGTTTCGGTGCCGGGGCGGGAAGGGAGCAGCGTTCCGGCAGGTACCTTAATGGTGAGAGACAGGCGCCATCTGAGATCATCCCATGTTGGAGGCAGTGAAACTGGGGTGATGAGGACGGGCCTTGTAGGAAACAGGATTTGGGGTGAGACGCGTGATGAGATGCTGGGTCATTTATTCCCGGCTCCAGAGGGGCAGTCGGAGTGGCCTCCGGAAGGCTGGACGGTGGTCCAAACACCTACACTTTCCAGTCTCCAGGCTTTCGTTCTCCCTCAACTCTGTTTGCTGCGTCTTGAAGGTTTGCGCTGTGTTTGCCAACAGATCCATGTGTTCCCTGCAGCCGGAGTGGGAAACGGAGTGGATGCAGACTTCCCCAGCCGGCTCCGCTGCTGGGTTGGGGGGGGGCTTGCCCCCTCTGTTCAGAGATGACAGCCCTGCGAGCTGGTCTCCTCCACTGGCTTTGAAATGGTGGGGACACGGGCTGTCTTCCTAGATATGGTGGTAAAGACCTTTGAGAACAGATTCCTCTCATTCTTCACATGTTAACTGAAATTTCAATTGATTCTTAATGGAAAAAGAAAAGAAAAGAAAAACACGCCATTGATGTGCCCTGAATAGGACTTTGTACTGTTTTGCCTTCAGACTGCAGCCTCCCGTCGTGGGCGAGTCACTGGGCGCCTTGCAAACGGCTGAGACCCTGGCTCTGGAAGGATCCTTCCAGGCGGTGGGGGGGGGGGAGAGCCTGGGGCTGGGCCGGCTCGGGGGGCTCGGAGCTGGTGGAGAGCAGTCAGCCGAGAGCGGCTCTCAGTACGGGACCTGCAAACGGGTGCACCTCCCCTTGCCTGACTGTCTAAATTAGGGTTCAGAGCTTCTGTGTCCATGGGAACCTCACAAACCCATAGGCAGAGGCAGCATCCAAGTGACGCCTCCCTGTTTCTGTGGGAGGCAGTGCCTGGTGAGGTGAGGAGGCCGGACCAGTGCCTGCACTGTCCGCGACGTGCAGCCCAGCGTGCAGAACTGGTTCCCTGCAGTCACTGGGCTCCGAGTGGACACGCCCACCCTTCGCAGTGGACAGAATGAATCCTGCTTGTCAGGACACGGGCTGAGCAGATGTGATCGCATCCACTCATTTATAAGGTTTTAGGGAAGCACCAGGAACCTGACATTTGCAAGGACATCCTTGAACGTTGTGATGGAAATGCCCTGCGTGCAGTAAAGCTGTTTTCACGTCAGAGTTGCTTCATTGCTTTACAGAAATTCCTCCGTTTAAAAATGTTTAAAAATATTTAGAGTTAAAATGTTTCTGTATTCAAAAGGCATACATGGGGTAAAGCAGAAGTCCTATTTCTAAGTGAGGGTGTTGGCGCCCTGAAGGCTGAGCTCGGAAGCTCCCACTTTCAAAACCCCCCTCCTGCAGCCAGAAACAAGGTTCCTGTGGCCACTTTTCCTAGCACCTCGGGGGCCTCTGTAAAGAGCTGTGTTTAATAGCACCAGATTTCCCAGAATTAATCATCAAACCAACCAACATAACGAACAACCAAGGCCGGTCTGAGCCCAGCTCTGTGATGGGTGTTTAACTTGGTTCCTGATTCCAGGAAGCAGCACCTGACAGGCGGGATGTCTGCTCCGGATGCTCTGGGGGCCGAGGAGGGTGGGCACCTCACCCACCGTTAATGGGAGACCCTGGGCTGCTGGGCGGAGGAAGGACAGAGGGGTCCGGCCACAAGGTGCGTCCTGATACGTAACTAGCCTGGTGCCCTGCTGCTCGGGGCAGAGTGAATCCTCCTGAGAACTTACCTCCATCAGGCCGGGCGGTGTGCTGACCCAGGCCGGGTGGTGCGCTGAGCCAGGAGCTCCACTCGATGACTTGAAAGAGGGAAGCATTTTATCAGGAAAAAAATGGTCTCCAACACAGTAACTTAAAAAACAAGAAATCAGAAAAGATCGGTCAAAATGAAATGAACTAAAACGGAAAGGAAATGCAGCCTTCTGTCCCCCGGGCAGTGTGCTAGGTGCCCAGGACACACCGCGGCGGGTTAGGTAAAGGGCTTGAGTGTCCGCAGGGGGGTCTCAGGGACTCCCACCACGGGGTGCTGGGCCAGCCTGGCTGGTGTGTGTACGAGGGTGTCGGGGGCTGGACGTGGAGGCCCTCGGCCTCCCGGGGGCCCAGCCCACAACTGGGGCTCCTCCAGGGGCACAGACTCCCCCCGGGGGACTTCCCCGGCCCCTCCTCTGTCCCCATTGCCTCCTGGTGACAGGTGGCCGGGGAGGGTCCCACTGGGAAAGGCAGAGTCCTCAGGAAAGACGCGGGACGGCAGAATCCTCGATATGAAAATGAATGACTCTGGCTCTGGAAAGAGCGGAGTCTGACCACCTCCTCGCACCCCGAGCAGCAGCAGCGGGTGGTGGGTGGGCAGGGAGCAGACGTGGCCCCACACGGGCCGTGTGTGGACAGCGCGGTTTTCTGGGTCCTCCTGGTGGTCACACTTCTTTCTTCTCCAGAGCACTTCCACTTACTTCATTTAGAATAAATAACCCCTAAGTACGTCCCGGACTGGCTCACACGACAGAGTCAGAAATCATAAGAAAACAGCACAAAGAAAAACTTTGTCTCAGCAAGGGAAGGCGAATATACACATAAGTTCCCCCCAGAAATGCAGCTTGGTGCTCTGGGTACCAGCTCTGGGACCCTCGGAACTTCCTGGAGGTGTTTGCCTTGAGAGCCCCCTTCCAAACCCACCCACCCACCCTCCCAAAGGTAGAGTCATCTTACAACAAGAAAGATCTTTTTGCTTGTAAGATGATTTTAGCACACTGCTTTAGGAAACTTTCTAACAACTTTATCTTTCCTTCATCAGCGTCACGCTCTGTGGGCGTGCTGCGCCTTGGAGGCCAAGATGCATTCAGCAATTCTGTTTTGCCCCCTCGGATGCTAACTTGTTGACAGGAAGCCCTCCACGCAGGAGACCATGAATCCAGGATCAGGTGCACACTCTCCAGTGGCTCGGGGCTTTGGTACCCGCCCCAGGGCACCAAAATTCAAATATTCATGGGCTCAGAAATGTAAAGTGCAGAAAAAGGGAAAGAAAAAGAGGGTGCAGACCAGAAGAACTCATTGACTTCAGCTCGCATGGCAGCTCCGGCTGCCCTCTGATGGTGCAGCCTGGAGTCGTGTGTTGAGAAGGATTCTGAAGGTGAGAGAAGGCTTGTCGGTGGTGTGTGCCTTGGTGGTGGTGGAGAGGGGGCCTGGGGCCACAGTTTTCCCTCCTGACATGTCACGTTGGGTGAAAGTAGGAGAGAAATTTGTGTCTTTAGAGAATGTGAGGGCCGAAGGCTTTCCCTACGTTCTTTTAGAAAGAGCTTCTTCCATATGGGAATCAATGCCCGCCCTTGACCCTGGATGAGCGATAGCCCCGTGTTGGAGCCCTTGGCTGCTACATCACCTCAGTTCTGTTAGTTTAACGTATTGCCAGACCAAACTGGGTCCGCTTGCCCGCGTGCAGTCAAGTCGGTCAGCTGACCCCGGGCCGTGGTGGAGGAAGGTGCAATGTTTACTGCAGGCGCCCAGCAAGGAGGACGGGAGCTAGTGCTCAGAACACCAGAGCTCCCCAGTGGCTTTCAGGGAAGACTGTTTAAAGGCAGGCTGGAGAGGGGGGTTGCAGGGGGTGTGACCAGCTCGTGGACGCTCTGCTGGCTGGCTGGGGGGGAGGGCGCCGGGGTCAGCGTCCGCAACCTTCTGGCCCCAGCTGGTCTGGGCTCCGCGTGCTGGTGGGCGGCACGCGGTCAGCGTCTCCTGCCTGGGGGGGCTCAGTCTCCGCCAGACAGCTCTGGGCCAGGGCGCAGGACGCCCTGTGCAGCCCGTGGGGAGGAGCCAGAGGTCCCTGACTTTGTTTATGGCTGAACTGTTACTGTTTTGTCTTGCTTGGCTGTTTCCCGTTGTTTCTGCGTTTTCTCACTTCTCTGCCTAAACTTATTCTTTGGAACTCAGAGAAGCTTTGGAGACTAAGGGTTTTCTACAGACAAGAGGCAGGTGGAGGACATGGGGGTGGGGGTACCTGTCCCAGGAAGTCCCCACAGGGTCCTGCTCAGTTACAAACCCGCTTAGCCCTAGGAGTGAAAAGGTCAGATAATAAAGCCGAGCAGGGGTCTGCACACGTGCGGGGACTGTGAGATGACAGAAGAGGCTAACGTTTACCGGAACGGCCTGTGTGATGGTCCCCAGTCCAGGAACTGTGTTAGCTCCTTCAAGTCCCCGAGGTACGGGCCGATGCCATCACCGTGCGGTGAGGAGACAGAGGCCCGTGGAGAGAAATGACGTGCCTGAGGCCACAGCTACCTGGGGGCAGAGGCTCGGGGTTGTGGGGAGGTGGGGGGCGCAGAGCCAGCCCTGGCCAGCCGTCCCCCGGCGGCTCCTCCGGGCTTGTGAGGGACGTGCCCAGGTGACTGTCTAGGTTTCCTCCGTGGAACCAGAGTTGCTGTCACGTCAAGGATGGAACAAAGCGGGAATCCGATTAAAAGAGGCGGGTTGGGGCCCCATCCCCAGAGCTATGCTTGTGTCCTCAGGCAAATTGATGAATGTCTCCTGCCCCAGTGTCTGTGCCTTTGTACTGGGCGGGCTGGGAGAGCGGGAGTGGAAATGTCACCGTGGCATCTGAGGCCTGAACATGCTCAGCCGGGGGTGCCTGTCACGCAGATAGTGACAGAGGCCCCAGGGCCCTGCTGGGCTCCGGCCGGAGAGGGCAGGCAGAGGATGGCCTGGGTGCTTTGCATCCACACCCCCAGATGGGCAGGGTGTTCACTCCTGGGTCTTTTCCGTGACCCCTTCTGCTCCTGCAATTTCTGGGTCACTGGGACCCTCAAACCAGTTCCCACAAGGTCTGCTGAGCACCTTCCGTCCTCAGTGGCTGGAGGCCCGTCAACAGTTGTCCCCTAGTCCCCTCCCCAGGCCTCAGGCCCGAGGCCCTGTGTCTCCACCCTAATTCCCAGCCCACAGCCCTCAAACCTCCAAGGATGAGGGTCTGCTGCCTCCTTGGGGTCCGGACCTGCAGTCACTGCGTTTCTCTTTCTTTGGCCGATCCTCACCCCTGGGCATCGGGGGGCACAAAATGACACGTGAAGTGACGGCCCCGGCTGGACCAGGCGTCCGCAGTGCCTGCTGGGCCCGGCCTGCAGGGAGCCTTCATCTTTCCTCTGGGATGTCGGTGGAATTCTTTAGATAGAGCCAAGCAGCCGGCTCTCCGAGGTGCTTCCCGAACATCCACGAGGGACGTGTTCCAGGCCCCGCCCAGGCCCCACCTCAGCCTGGAGGGCTGTCTGTGTGCTCAGGCCCTGGGGACACCACCCAGGGGCAGTCGGGTGGGCAGGAGGGTGCCCACCCCTCCACCAGGCCTATTTCCTGCTGTGCAGATGAGGCCACAGATTTAGAACTTAAAGAAACGTGACTTTTGCTGTTACACTAGGATGCACAGTGTTCCCTCCTCCAAAATTCACGTCCACCCAGAAGCTCAGAATGTGACCTTGTCTGGAAACAGGGTCTTGGCAGATGTGAGCAGTTACGATGAGGTCATACTGGGGTAGGGGCCTTCAGTCCACTAGGGCTAGCGTCCCTGTTAGAAGAGGAGACACGCACCCAGAGGGGAGGAGCCACGTGAGACAAGGCAGAGGAGGCAGGGACGTGTCCGGAGGCCAGGGGGCTCTGGGGACTCTCGGCAGCTCCCGGAGTCCAGGAGGGGGCCAGGGACGGAGTCTTGCTCAGCACCTCCAGCAGGAAGCAACCCCGACACTTTGATTTCACCTTGATTGCAGCCTCCAGACAGCGAGAGAACCCGTTTCTGTTGCTGTAAGGCCCCTGGCGTGTGATGATTTACAACAGTCCTGGGAAACTGACACACGTCCACCAGCAGAAGCTGGAAAACTTCTCCGCCTGGATTCTTAACAAATCCACTTCGGTGAGGACAACCCGGGGCCGCCAGCCCCGCCGCCTCGCCCACCTGCGTGTCTGGAAGGAAGAGAGAGCCTTGTACTCATGGCCGAAAAGCACTTCGTGCAGCGTTCGGAGAAGAGCGACAGCGAGTCACCGGGGTTAATCACACTCGAGAAGCGATTCAAACACACATTTTGAGAACAAAGAAAGCGTCCTTCAGAAACGAGGACTTACGGACACTTGAAAACAGAAGGGGCCCGTGTTCTCTCAGAGTCGGTGCTTTCGGGCTGTGGGGGGCGGGGCTGGGCCCCCCCCCCGCCGCCCCCGCCCGTCCGCCCGGCCTCCGCAGGGAGAGCAGAGCGCAGGGGGCTGCTTCCCTCAGACAGGGGCAGCTGCCCTCCCTCCTCGGAAGTGAAGTGAGACAGGCCCCTACCTGTCCACTTCTTCCTCTTGATCGCTTTTAAGAGCGGGAGAGCCGGCCGGAGCGAACTGGAGAAGTCAGGACGTGCAGGCACGTTGGAGACCCGGCCCCTCGGTCCCCGCCCCCCGGGGACGTGGACTTTGCATCCACGAGCCTGTTTTCCTCTCACGGCTGCGGGGCAGGCCTCTTCTGCAGCTTGGTGTCTTGGACATTTTCAAACCGTTTTGTTACAATATTAGTAGCAGCCTCAGCAGGGCTGGCCTCAAGCCAAGACGGCAGCTTCGCTGCTATCTGGGCTAATTAATGGGCTGCGGTGCAGTCCTCAACCTAAACCTGTCCTTGCGTGACTCTCCTGAGCCGGACACAAGGGCCTGTACAGGGGAAGCGCTTCTCCCGTGGGAGCGATGGGTGGAAGGCGGCGGCAAGTCGGTTTTGCACGTGGAAACTCACCTCCCACGCCCCACGGCTGACAGACCTGATCCGGCAGCGGTGAAGCCCAGGCCCTGTGAGCCCACGAGGATGTCCTAACTCCCAGAGTAAAGCCGGGGGTCCTGCTGGTCTCATGGATCCCTTTCCTGAGTGACCCGCTTTCTGGCCTCGGCTCTGATGTTTCTCCCGCGGTGGTGGCTTCCCTGCCCGCCCAAGGAGCTATTCAAACAAGCCCATCACATCCTCCGCGGGAACCGAGGGGCACCCGCCCTCCTGCTACCACGGAGCCTCCTCCCGCAGCCCCTGGCGGTGCCTTGGTTCACAGAGCCAGCCCCGAGCGCCCCAGTCCTGGCAGCCGGTGCCTCCTCCCTGGGCTGCCAGTCTGGGTGACAGACAAATCCCCATCCGTCTCTGTGGGCGTCACGCTTTCAGCTGTCCCCAGACCCTCCCTCCCTCCCTCCTTCGCCAGCAGAACATCCCAACGTCATCCACACCGGCCGCTTCTGGCCGAGGGAAGTTGGACCCCGCGTGCGAGGCTTCAAAAGACACCTTCACCCCGCCCAGTGCAGGTCAGCTGGGTGGAATCCTTTCCCGATCCTTGTCCAAACCAAGTGAAATCCCTTCAGTTTCACTTGGAAGAAACGACCCAGGGCTCACTGGTGGTCCTTCTCCTGTGAGGAGCAGGCACCTCAGTCCTCCGGCCTGGCCACGGCGGATCTCTGGTGTGAACCCCACGCATTATCCCGGCACATCCCGGAGCCTTTGCCCGTAAGCTTGTTCTGTTGCCCGTCTCTCGGTCCTTCTCCTACAGGGGGACCTGTTTGCAGACGCGGAGGGTGGCGGGCAGCCTCCAGTCTGAGTGAGCTCTGAGTCTGCGCGTGTGGAGGTCGGGCTCCAGACACAAACTCCCCGCGGCCCCACTCCCACCGCCGTGGGACTGATGGGCTGATAGTCCGTCCTGCGGCTCAGGAGCAGGTGTGGCTCCTTGGCCTGGAGGCCGCTTCCAGCCTGTAGAACATTCTCTCCACTTAGCTGAGAAGGTGCCATTGCCTCTCGGGCCCTGAGATGGTCCCCGGGGTGGTGGGGTCACCGGGGAGGGAGGTCTCCCGACTCCCAGCAGATGCTCCTCCGCAGGCTTCTGACCAGCGCTCCCTCCTTCCGTGTCTGAGCCGCGGGCTCCGCGTCTGCCTCCCGGTCACCTGAGCTTTCTGTTTGTGCTTCTCCTGGGAGGGTTTACTGGTAGAACCCCTGATGTGGCAGATTTTATTTTTGAAATTCAGCTGCAACAGTGTCTCCCATCACATGCACTCTCTGTACTGTGACTTTGCCAGGCTCCTGGCTGGAAGTGGGGCCCAGTGCCCCCCAGTCTCCCCTGGAAACTAGGTGGGTTTACCACCTTGATTTGCACCAGTAGAACAGAGAGTCAGTTACCAGGTGAGAAACACAGCATCTCGGACAACCGTGTGTGAAACGTGCAGGCCGCGTGAGGGCTCTGCTCTGATGATGAGACACTATGTGGACAGAGAGACAGACACACACACACACACACCGAGGGGCACTGCTCACATCCCAGCTGACGCCCCTCGAGGCAGAGGAAACACACCCCAGCCAAGCCCCCCCCCCGTGTTCTTGAACATGAAACTGTTCGAAAATGCAGTGGTTTTCGATGACTCAGTTTTAAGATGGCTTCTTAAGCAGCAATGAATAATTAAAATATTGGGAGATGGGGATTTGCAGATACGCACGGCTATACATAGCACAGATACGCAAGTTTCTTCTGTACCGCACAGGGAACTCTATTCAGTATCTTGTAGTGACCTGTAATGGAAAAGAACATGAAAAGGAATATGTGTCTGTGTGTGTGTGACCGACACGTTATGCTGTGCACCAGAAATTGACACAACATTGTCAACTGACTGTATTTCAGTAAAAAAAAAAAGAAGCAAAAATAATACAAATCGAAAAAAATACATACACTCCCAACAGCCACAGATAGTTGAAGTTTAGCAGAGTTGTGAGCATCTCCCCTGCCTCCTCCACTTATCCTGGGGACGATTTTCCACTTCTAAATAATAACTATTTCAGAAAAGGAGCACTTTGGAGACAAATGTTCGGTTCCTCGGAGGGAGGCAAGGACATGAGGAAGGATGCCAAAGGCTGCGGGTCAGAACCATCGTTTCCCGGAGCTGAGAAACCCTCGGAGGTCATCCGGCGGTTATCAGGGTGGGTCCTGGGGGCCCCAGGTCCACCAGCGATGCGTCACCTGCCACCTCCCCCGGCCCCTCCCCCGCCCCTCCCCCCGCCCCTGACTTGCAGGGGGCTGTGTCCCACCTCCATGTGTGTCACCTGCTGGGTTCCAGGATTCTATGTTCCAGTGGTTCTTCCCTGTAAAATTCGGAAAGCCACCAACCTTGTTGCCCACAGCTCACGTGAAGCCTGTTACGTTGCAGGTGGGAAGGAAGACTCACATGCTTGGAAAGCTTCATCAGGACAGGGTGATTCACAGCCCGGAGTCCAGCCACAGGCCCACGTCCTTTCTCCACGTCACGTGGCTCTTCCTTGTGAGCACTGGAACCACCGACAGCTGCGTACACACCTGGGGACCCGAGGGCAGGCTCTCCCACAGCCAGGCCCTCCCGGCCAGCATCGTGGCCTTGCCTTATGGAAGGTATTCTAACACAGGTGTAGACCAGCCTGTAAACGGGTGGCCGTGATCACGTACAGATCTGTCATGACTTAGCTGATTTGAACTCACAGGCTTCCCTCCGAGAGAGCCCTGCTAAGTGAGACTGGACTGAATCAATTTCCCTTTAAAGTAGACACTTTCCATCAGCAGAACTGCACACTCAGGAACTTGAGAGGTTAAATACTGTAGTGGGGGAAAGGCCATGTGGACGTAAGCTTTTTACTGAGAGGCCCCGAAGAGCCCCCTCTGTGCTTCAGCGATGCCGAGAAAGGCGCCTCCGAGTGGAGCAACAGACTTCATCTGAGTCAGGAACCGACAACACGAAACTTCGCTCTGCCTGCCTGCCGTCCCTGAGCCAGGGACCCTCAGCTGTTCTTTCTCCAGGGGCTGGGAAGAGCCCACCGCGTGGTTCCTTTCAGACCCCACCCCCAGGCCCCCATCATGGCGCTGGCAGCCAGACGCCCTGATAGCCAGCCCGTGCCTGAGTTCCACCTCCCGGTGCCTAGAGGGATGGTCCTGGGCCTTGTCGACTGAAATAAAATGCTCAGCCTAAAAGCTGAGAGTCATGTTTTATTCGGCAGGCTTCCTGAGGACCTGAGCCCGGGACACAGCCTCTCAGAGGGCTCTGAGGGACGGCTCTGGAGAGGCCGGGAGGAGCCAGGACACGTGGGAGTTTTTACCACAAAGGCCAGGCAGTCAGAACATCAAAAGATGATGGTTAATGAAAGAAAGCCAGACATCTCAAGTCAAGGGATTTAGCACTTTTCTACATATGGACGGTGCAAAGGTCTGCTCATCGAAATCCTTCCTCTGATGTGCACCTATCTCTCTAGGGCCAGTGTCCTGTGCTTTCCTGTCCTGAGTCCCCTCGGGGGCACCGCTGGGAGCGGCAGCAGAGGCCGGGCTGCCTGCTGGTCTCCGTCCTGAGTCCCCTCTGCGCACTGTCGGGGTGGGGGCAGCGGCTGATGACCTGATGGCCGCCGCAGCATCCTTGTTTACTGATGTGGCTGCAATATGTTTCATACACAGGCTGCACATGTGTGTCTTGTCAAAGGAAAGAAAGCTTCCTAAAAAGAAAAGCAGACCATGAAGACAAACTAGAAGGTGGAGAGAAACGCACACATTCCACGAAAACGGGTGGGGATACTGAAGAACCCCTCGTCGTAACAGTACGTGACCCCCGCCTCAGGATGGTGGGAGACACTGGGGAACACGTTTTGATCGATGCACAAAAACTGGCTTTCAGGCCAGTACTTCTGCAAATATTTTTCATGCTGCATAGTTCTGTGCTGACATCAGCACAATGCACTGTCAGTAAGAAAAGTGCTTTTTAGCAATTGCTTCAGTTATGAAACTTAGAGACCTTAGGGAAGTAAATTGGGTTACATCCAACAAATTAAAGATGATCGATAGTTAATTTCAAGGGCATATTTAATCAATTTCATTCAACTGGACTCTGATTAAATACAAAATATTATTCAGTGTTGCTCAACTTTTACATAAGCTGTTTTAATGTTGACGTCTTCAATAACTACATTTGTTTTAATAACGTCTGGTTGCCCATTAATAGCTGTATTTTAACATTTATCTTTATATTTAAAACATCTCAGCTCAATGTTGCAACTAGGTAGAAGATAACCTCCCTTTACTTTTCTTTTCAAGCCTGTATTTTCCAAGAAATCAAATGAAATAACTTGAGTCATCAGTCTCAATTTACTTTAAAAAACTTTAAACAGCAAAAATGAAAAGTCGTAGATATTGTTTCCATGTTGATTTGCATGTAAATGATACTGTCAGCTTATTGCTTACTGTTTAGGGAAGGGGAGTCTTATAAAAATCAGAGGGAAGTTTAAATCAAAGCCAGCCAAGACCAAGCTACCAACCTGAGACCTTTCATCATTTATGTACAGAAATACCGTTCCTTCCGCACTGAAGCTCGGGAAGACCTTCTGGTCTTTGCAGATCTGCCGGCTCCCTGTGGCCGATCCTGCCTGAACTTCCCTCGTGCCTGGGCCCCCTCCGTCCTCCTCTCTGGGGACTCTCCATCCCCAGTCATGTGGGGGGTTCCGTGCTCACACAGTTCCGTGCTCAGACAGTTCGAGTGTTGTCGCTTTGTGTGACCTCGGGGCCCACAACTCCACCCTGGAGCCAGGGCTGCCCAGGAGGTTCATGCTGCATAGAGCCCCCACCGAGGCCGCCCCGGACGAAGGGTCCAGGAGGCCAACACGAGGCTGCCCTCCCGGCTCAGAGACGCTCAGGTCTGAGAACTCTCACTTGTCAGCAGCGATGGCTCTGTTTACCGAACACCCACTCTGCCTCACACACAGCACCCAGCTGTCACCCTGTACTCAGCGCAGCTCGGGGGCATATGATCCCGAGGGAGACGCGGGGAGGTGTGAGGGCCCAGGGCCCCCCCAGGTCAGGACAAGCTTTGGCCCATGCCCGCCTTTTCCAGAAGCAGTCTCGTACACAGAAGCCCGCTTTGCAGGCGAGATGCTGAGGCAGGGGTGGTCCTGGGCTCTGAGGCTCAGCACCTCTGGGGGAGGGCGTGACCCCTGCTTTCTTACCAGCGATGCTCACACAAGCGATGGGATGGACATCGGCTGTTGGGACTTTCCATTCTGGAGCCTGTAATCCCTGTGGTGGATGCCTGGCTGCCCTGGTCCTGAAGACCTTGCCTCTCCTGAGCCGTCATGCAGTCACCTGCTCTGACCCAGGCCCCGATCTCGGCACCAGGGACACCCAGATACTGAAAAGGCCCCACCGCTGCTCCAGTCCTACTCGATCAGTGCCAAGAATGACTCATCCCGGGCACTTTTCATGGCAGCGGCTCCGTGGGCAGTTGTCCTGACTCCCAGTGCTGGGATCAGAAGGGCGACTCGTCCTGGAGGCACGGGAACCCCACCCACCCACTTGGTCAGGCAGACCTGTCCCCACCTGTCACACCCTCAGCCCTGATCACCCCCTGGGCCCCTCTGTGGCCCCCAGAGCCCAAGGCATGCCTCCCGAGGTGCATAACTGCGCCGATCGTTTCCCTGGAGGATAAACTCCCAACAGGAACAGCCTTCTCAATTGAGATGTCGTCTTTTATTAAATGACTCCTGGTGACAACAGGGCCTGACGTTCACTTGGCCTCTCCTGCACCCAGTCGGCATCGATGTCTCAGAGCAACTGATGTGCGAGTTGTGGGGCGGGGGTAGGAAGGACGGACGGGCTTAGTTTAGGGTGTGCTGGCAGCGAGGACATACGTACAGAAACCGCACCAAGACCAGCCCCGCGGTGCGCGCTGCGGCGGGGGAGGGGCAGGGCAGGTGTCCCCGCAGGGACAGAGCTGGCTGCCTCGCTCGCTCTGCTGGGAGAGAGCCGCCGCCAAGGGGGTAGCGCGGATCAGGTTTCGTCCCGGCCGAGTGTGGCTGGACGGGGTGTCAGACTGTTCCAGGAAACGCTCAGACTGCCCTGGCGACGGCACGCATCTCTGTCAGCGCTGGGGACTCGTAGGCAGCGCCGCCGGGCAGAGCCCCGCCGGCTGAGCCGGGGGTGGGGGTCGGTGCTGAGCACGCTCAGGTGCCGGGGCGCTACACACGTCTCACCGGGCGGTGAGACTTGCTTCCTCTTCAGAACCCCCATCATATCCACAATTTCTGTGCTGCTGAAGGGAACCCAGCCCGATTCCCAGGTGACCAGGTGCTGGTGGGAGCAGAGCCTCCGCTTGGGTCTGGTCTGCGTGGACTCGGGCTTATCCCTCACACAGGTCGGGGAGCCGGGTCTGGGGGGGTCAGTGTTCCCCTGGTCCCCCCGCCGCCGAGGAGTCGGCAGAGCCCGAGCCCCTCTTTGTGGTGCGAGGGTCCCAAGCTCAGCCCTTCTGCCCACCACAGGCTGAAAAAGAGGGTCTTCAGATCCTGGGGTGGGACTGACCCTAAGTTGACACGTAACCCAGCAGAGACCTCAAAAACTGCCTCCCTGGTGCTCCTGGCTCCGAGGTGGGCAAGCTCGCCGTCCTGCCACCCTCAGGAGGCCCTCCACCGCCGCCCACACTCGCCGTCTCCTTTTATCCCGGAGCAGTGTGTGCATGTATGTGTGTCTTTCTGGGATGTGGATGTGAGGCTGGACGTGGGTGGACCTGAGTGTGTGTGAACGTGAGAGCACACGTGTGTACTGTGTATTTGTGTGTGTGTCTCCCTGCCCAAAGGTGTGGTCCGGAGGGTGAGGACCACAGGAAGTCCATTAGAGCATCTCCAGTCATGCTTAGCATGACTCTGCAGAGAGAAGGCATTCATTGTTTAAAATACAATGCCTTCTGCAGAAAGAATCCAGATTATTTTCATAACGTCTAGATTTATGTTTGGGAAACATGAAAATTATTGGTTGCTAAGGAAACTACTTTCTGAAAATGATCAATAGAAGCTGATGGCCAAAGGTAGCATTCTTTGTTTGGATGGAAAATTACCCTCCTCCCCAGACTGAAGGAAATACACATACACATAGGTGCATACACACTTGTGCATACACCCCGCACACACACAAAACCACAGACGTGGTGCTGCATTCATGTACAGATGTACCAGTGAGATCCCTTACTGTTTTTTAAACCACCTTACAATCTACTTAATAAGGTAGGAGCAGATTTAAGATGAGGGCACGGATCCGGAGCGATGCTCCCGCTAAGAACCCAGCAAGCTGCGCTCTGCCCTTCCCAGCCCCCAGACTTCATGTAACTGGGCAAATACGGCACAATCGAGCTACAAAATGTATTAAAAACACCAGCAGGATTCTTTGTTCGAATTAACTATGTGATTCTGAAGTTTATACGGCCCTTCAAAGAGTTAAGGATAGACCATCAGGAAAATAAAGAACTTTTAAAATCTAAGGCATTTATACTACGGAATATGAAGACATATTACAGAGCAATAGCCGTGACGGCCGTGTGGTGTGGGAACAGGGGCCGAAACATGGGGAGAGACCTCGGAAGCAGACCCGAGCTTCCCCAGTCACCTGACTTATAACAAAGACAAAACTGCGATGAAGGTGGAAAAAACGCTGGTCCTTTTCAAAAGTGATGATGGTCCATGGGTATCTCCAAAGGGACAATGAATCTCGACCCCTATGTCATACCATCTGCAAAAAGCCAATAATAAGCCCCAACAGATCAGAAACTTAACTGTGGAAGATAAGACAGTAAAACTTAGAAAACAACATTGGGAAAGTAGGATTACAGGGTAGGCAAAGATTTCGTAAAGTGAAACAACAAGCCTTTCCCATAAAGGAGAAACTTGATAAATTAGGCTACATTGAAATTCGACCTTTTCATCCTCAAAATACCCCACCACGAACGTGGGGGGGCAGGCAGCAGTGACGTTCGGACGGCGCGCAGCATGAAGCACGGCTCGTGGTTGGAATGCAAGGACTCCTCCAGATCGGTGAGACACAGGAAGGCCAGTTTAGAAATGGGCCAATACCTTGACCAGGCACTTTACAAAAGTGATTATCCAAGTTGATACTGAACGTGAAAAAAAGTGTTCAGGGCTGGCATTCATCAGGAGATGCAAATTAGAACCGCAGTGGGACATCAAACGCCCCCATGAGGGAGGCTGTGGCAGGGGCAGAAGTAGCAACGGTCAGGGGATGTCTGAGGCACTGGGGGCTCGTCGGGTCTTGGTTGGGGAGGGAACTGGTGTCACTGCCTTGTGGAGCAGTCTGGTGGTGTCGGTGAAAAGTGAACAGGTGCCCTCTTAGGTGTTCAGGGGACAGAAATGCGTGCACGTGCTCCCCGGAGAGCGCACAGTCACTGCAGCTCGCTCCCACGTGCCCCCAAACTGCGAGCAACCCAAATGTCCCCTGGCAGCAGAAGGGCCGGGTAAACTGTGCCACGAGCCACCAATGGGAGGTGGTGCACGGAGGAGAAGAGGGACATTACAACTGGCCACGCCCCCTTAGACGGACCCCACCCCCATGTAATGTCTAGTGCAAGAAGCCAGGTGCAAACGTGGGTGGTGGCTGCACACTCCCTGACACTCACCCATCAACAGGTGTGACTTTGTGCCGCTGGGATCTTGACGGGGGTTCGGGTGACCCCAAGTCCCGGCTCTGAAGCATGATTTATATTGTTCTTTTTTTTTTAAACATTTTTTATTGATTTATAATCATTTTACAGTGTGTCAAATTCCAGTGTAGAGCACAATTTTTCAGTTATACATGAACATATATATATTCATTGTCACATTTTTTCTCCATGAGCTACCACAAGGTCTTGTATATATTTCCCTGTGCTGTACAGTATAATCTTGTTTATCTATTCTGCATTTTGAAATCCCATTCTGTTCCTTCCCACCCCCCACCCTATATTGTTCTTAAAGCAAGTGCTCTAAGCCATTCACTCGACCATTAAAAAAATGTAATAACGTGGAAAATGTGCGTCATCAAATCTCAGCCTTACCATAAATCAAAGCAATGTAAATTCAGACAATGGGAAAACTGATTTTCTTTCTCATCAAACTGGCGATTATTAGGAACACGTATTGTCTATTTTTGGAAGGTTGATGGGGACGTTCTTATGCCTTGCTAGTGGGGATGTTCATGGTTGCAAATGTCTGGTGAATATTTGACAAGTGTGTATTAAACATTTAAATGGACACAGCCTTTAACCTGGCAATGCCAAATCTGCTGCTCCCTCCTGAGAAGGGTGGGGCAATTGCACAAAATTATGCATCATAACAAACGGCAGTAGACGAATAAAAGAGAACAGTAAAGCAGGAAGGTAAGAGGGGAGAGGGACTAGAAAAAGTTCTAGTCCCCTAGGAATGGACTCATCAGGTAAACATGGAACACTCACTACATGCGTGGAAGGCAGCGTTAATCCCTGTGTAATAGTATGTACGTGCGTGCACGCGCGCACCAGCCGACCCTGCGGTAGCACGACTGAGGTCATCCACTGTGCAAACATCTGTGACTGTTTACGTGCAGGGCGGTGGAGGCCCGATTCCAAAGTGTGCCTAGGGAGCTTGGGGGGGTTAGTGGCGCTGTGCATTTTCATACGGTCGGTGCTTTTGTGTGGAAGGTATTTTAGGCACGTGTCTGTTCTCCTTGCACACCTGATGGAGAAGACACAGCCGTGTGTAAGACGCACGCGCCGGCGCGGGAGGTGCGGGAGGAGGCCCGGGTGCTCGGCCGAGCGCGCTGGCCGCTGTGCGTCTCCGCAGGGGAGCCGTGCAGAGCAGAGCGGCTGCAGTAGGGGGACGGGGTGTGCTTTTTAAACCTATTTTTATACTTTGTAAGTTCACATGTTTTTGAGTACAGAAATATGAAAGTAAAAACAAACAAACAAACAAAACAAACTCCCTGCTACCTGGAAACAAGTCACACGAGCCAAGCTGGAGCTCAGTAAAGCCGGCTGCCCTAACGCCGGCTCACGCTGGGCCTCGGACGCGGCCTCGCTGGCGGGGAAGGCTGGCCCCAGCGCGGCCCCGGGGAGCAGGGCTGCGCTCGGCAGTGGGGCCCGGGGGGAGGGCCCACAGCGGGACGGCTGCTCCCCCCGCGGGCCTGCTGGTCCCCAGAGGTGGTGGGTCACAGGTCACAGGTCCGGGGCTGGGAGACACTTTCTGGGAACGGCCAGGTTGTTCGCCCCTTACTCTCGCAGGCCGCAGGGTCTTGGTGGCAACGCGTCGGCTCCCTTCTAGTGTGAAAGCAGCTGGACGGCACGCCGCAGGGGGTGGATGTGACCGTGTTCCAATAAAACTTTATTTAAAAACAGGCGGTGGGCTGCAGCTTGCGGCCCCTGATGTGGATTAGGCCTCAGTTTTCTTTCCGAGGGACAAGAGGGCTGGGGGGCTCGTCTACCGACTCCCCCCGCAGGGTGAGGGCCCCCCTCCCTGTGCTTGTTTGCTACCCTCTCCCAGCCCACCCTCCCCCCATAAGGCCCCCGGGGCCCCCACTCGGACCTCCGGAACACTGTCTGAGGTCCCATCGTCAGTCCTCGCCGTCACCCACCCAAGGATGTGACCGGGAACCTCAGCCCCTCCCTCCCTCCAGCGTGCCCAGGGCAGTTCTGGCTGAGGGACCAATGCCCCTCTTGTGCCTGGCAGGCGCCCCCAGGAGTCCAGCGGCCACAGTCCTTAAGTGTGAGGTGCTGGGGCAGTCCCAAGGCCCTGGGGGTCTCAAATGGTGAATGGTGGTTCCCAAAAGATGTGTCCATATGCTAACTCCCAGAACCTGTGAACGTCACCTCTTTTTAAAAAAAGGAGTCTTTGCAGATGAAATTAGTGAAGGATCTCCAGATGAGATCGTCCGGGATCAGGGTGGCCCTGAGGCCAATGACAGCATCCTTACAGAAGACGCAGATGTGGGGTGGGGAGGCCCTGCGGGGATGGAGGCAGAGGTTACAGTGATGTTCTCACAAGCCCAGGAGCCGGGAGAGGCGGCAGGATCCTCCCCTGGAGCCCCCGGGGAGCGCAGCCCTGCCCACACCTCGGTTTCAGATCAGGCCTCCAGACTGCGAGAGGACAGATTGCAGTTTGTGGTCATTTGTCAAGGCAGCCACCCCAGGACGTGAGGACGGGTGTCGGGCAGCAGCTGCCGGTCCTCTCATGGCCTCTCAGCTCTGTGACAGGCTCACTTCTTGACCAAGAGCTGAGAGATGGGGGCCCCGGGGCCCCCTGGCATGGGGAGCCGGGCTGTGGTGTGTGCATCCGTTCCCGAACCCGTGCTGAAAGCCCCCGGGCCACCCCACCCGTGAACCAGGCCCTGTCTGTTGAGCATAATTCCCATTAGGGGAGATTTATCCCCTCAGCCTGGAGGTGATGAGCATTTTTCTCTTTCTGTCTCACTTGCCATTTTTCTCAGTGTGTTCACCACAAACCCAGGCAAACAGATGTGCAATTCTTTGTGACTGTTTTTCTTTAAAAGGTGTACTTAAGCCTATCTGGGCAGGAGTTTGGAGGAAAAAAATTACACTAGAAGAACTCAAGGTACGCACTTGAAATAACCTTCTGACCGTGCGATGCGTTAGCAGAACAGAGGGGAAGAGACTCCCCCAGACGGAGGACCTCGGACGGGAGAAATGAAGTTCGGATGTCAGTCTCCAGCCTGTCGGTAAGCGGCACGGAGCTATTTCTGAGACGAAGGACGGCGGGAAGTCAGACGGCTGACATCTGTAAACACTGCTGAAATTACTCTTCCCAACTCTGTGTTTCTGCGCAGGCCGGAAGCAGTGCCCCTTGGCCGCAGGCCAGCGCTGACCAGCCAGGGGTGTGGGTCCGAGGCTCCCAGCCCCGCGCCGGGGGCCCGGCCCACCGCTCCTCCCGCAAAGACCTTCTGGAGCCCCTTCACTGCCAGCTCCACGTGGGGGCGCAGCCAGGTTTTTCATTCTTCAGCAAAAACACAAGATCGTACCTTCATTTATTCACATGAACTGCCATTTGCTTTGGGAGATTTTGCGACGGTGGGGACTCTATTCATTCAGATGCCTGGACTTCTACGCGTGACCCCGGGAAGCCGATTTGTGTCTCTGGTGCTTGCTCTCTTCCTGCACTGGAGTCTTTTCCACGCCTGCTCCATTGCTTCCCCAAGGCCTGAGGCCTCCACACAAGGACGGCCATCCCTTTAATAACCCCCGCATCTAGAAGGCCGTGCATATTCGTTTCCTTCCACAGATTTTCCTGAGTGTCTAAGACTTTATTTATTCCTTCAACAAATGTTTAGCTTCACCTACGACGTGTCATGCACTGCTTAAGGCTCCAGGGTTGTAGCTGACTCTCTCGAACGTTCCCAGAACCCCCCTACCCCAGGGCCTTTGCCTCACCTCCCCAGGGGCTGCAGAGCTCACTGCCTTCTCCCCACACCTGCTCCCTCCCTGAGAACTCCTGGTGCCCACATCTTGCTCTCTTTTCCTCAGTAGCATTCATCTGAGGAAGCACCAATTGGTTAGATAAAGGATAAAAGGGGGAAAGTTCCCGGAGCAAGGCAAGACTCAGTGCAGGTCCGGCCAGCTCTCCAGGAGGATGGGGGCTTCCTGGTGGCCAGGCAGTGACCACTTAACTCGGGAAGCTGGGCGCAACTCTTGGTGTGATCTGGAGTAGGTCATGTAGCCTCTGGGGGCTCAGGGTCAGAGTGTGAGTGGATTCATGTCTGTCAAACACATGTGGGCCCCCTCAGTGCCAACCCCCTCGCCCCCGGGGATTTTGACTCCAGGGTGGAGGACAGTGGGAGGAGGGGTCCTCTGACCTGATCTCTTTCTGACCCAGTCTGTAGGCGCTTCCCAGGGCCTCTGAACACCGCACACCCTGACTGGCCAAAAACCACAGACACCTTTAAGCTCCCTGTTCTGGATGTCAGGTGTCCACCGTGGGTCCCGCGGGCTCGGGGCAAGGTCTTGGTGGGGCTGCATTCCGTCTGGAGGCTCAGGGGAGAGCCCGTTTCTTTGCCTTTTCCGGCCTCGCTGGCCCGTGGCCCCGCCGTCCACCCTCAGAGCCGGCCGTCGGGCCCCTTCCTCTGCTGTGGCCCCGTCTGGTTCTTTGAGTTGGGGAAGTCCTTAGTTTGTAAGGACCCTTGTGACCCCTTGGGGCGCATGTGAATAATCCAGGATAATCTCCGCATTTTAAGATTCTTTTTAAAAAATTTGTTATAATTTATTTATTTATTTTTATTTGGGGGGGAGGTAATCAGGTTTATTTCGTTAATGGCGATACTAGGGATTGAACCCAGGACCTCATGCCTGCTGAGCACGCACTCCACCCCTGATCGATACCCTCCCCCCTTAAGAGTCTTCATCTTAATCACGTTTGCAGGGTCCCCTTGGCCATATGTGGGAACAGGCTCAGGTTTGGGGGATCAGGACATGGACCTCTGGGGACGTCTGCCCACCGCACCGGCCTCTCCCTCCCCACCCTCCGCCCTAGGCAAGCTCCCCCTTCCCTGGGCCAGGATGTGCCTCTGTATTCGTGTTCCTCCCTCTCAGATTCCCAAACCGTCTCCGGGACGCACTGTTCCACGCCTCACTCCTGATACGTCAGGCCATCCTTGTTCTGGGTAACTTAGCCCCAGAAAACCTAGAAACCCTTTTTACTCAATAAAGCATGGCTTCTAGAAATCAAAAGTGATGCTGGGTACATGCCATCAGACCTTTGTCCCAACCCCTAGAATGTGCAGCCCCAAGAGTGAACCCTAATGTAGACTACGGACCTTGGGTGACGATGTGTCTGTCGAAGTACAGATGATACAAATGTCCCCTTGTGAGGGGTGTTGCTAGTGGGGGAGGCCTGCATGTGTGGGGCAGGGGGCAGAGGGCAGGGAGCCCTTAACCTCACAGTCAATTTTGCTGTGAACCCAATACTGCTCTAAAAAATGTTTATTAATTAAAAAACTAAAAAGTGCTTGTTGTCAGAGCTTTGTCATATTGATTTTTAAAAAAAATGCTCCTAACTCGCAAACACAATGGTTCTATTCCGGATGGTGGCCACCTTCCCTGAGTCAGTGAGCACACTTGCCATGCGTAATCCCGGAATGCTGAGAAGCCACCGGCAATAGAGGCGCCTTCGTTTAACATTTAGGGTATGTTATCCCCATAGTCCCCCCGATCTGGAGCCTCCCGGCAGACCGCAGGCTCCTGCGGGCACGGCTGGCCTGTGGCACCCTCGGGTCTGCCCGGCGCCACCAAGGATCCCCAGCGTCGCGCCGTTGGGAACGTCTCTGCAGCTGGGTGACTGTCCGGCCCCTCTCCTCCTGTCTGCAGTGGGTCACGTCTGCTCTCTAGGAAGAGCTCTGGCTCGGGACAGGTTGCTCTCTCTCCGGTCCTTGCGAATAAGTAAGACAACTTCAGCTGCCGGCGGGTGCGCGGCGCGCACTGAGCAGGCCCCTGCTGGGTGGCCTCTTGGGTGCATCAGCAGAAACCCTGCAGCAGAGACCTCATCAGGTCCAGGCTTGGTTTCCAGATGCCGCTTTACTGAGCTGGAGGGGAGGACGACTTTGCAGCGCTGTGTGTGGTGTCTGAGCAGAGGTGCAGCCCTCCTCCTGCCCTTCATCCTGCCACAGAGGCCCGAATGGACAAGAGAACGCCTGCTCCAGGAAGAGGAAGCCCGCAGCCAGTGTGCACGTGCAGGTGTCCCCACCGCCGGCCCCGGGACGTGGCCACAGGGTGAGGCTCAGGGCACATCTGGACTGGAGAGGCGCCAGGAGACACAGGACCTCTGTTCCTCGTGCCAGCTGGAAAGGCTGCCCTGTCTGCGGACAGCAGCACGCCCGATGGCGTGCCCGCCACGTGGGAGCGTGTGCTCGGTGCCTCCCCCGCCTCTGTCCCTCCCCACTCTGCCTCTCCCGAGAGGGGGCATCCGTGGCTGTGGGGCCCACATCACCACGATGCTCCCTGGAGAGAGTGGGCTTGGCGTCCAGTCCTTTCCTGACTCAAATCTTGTGCCCTGCCCCCGCCCCGCCAACCCCGCGTGACATAGGGGTGTGTCCCAAGTGACACAGCTAGGACTGGGGAGTCCAGGCCAGAGAAGGAAGCTCTGACCCCAGGCTGGCTTCCAGCGCACGGCCAGATGCCAGGGGGGACAGGCTTTGCACAACATGGCTGCAGGATGGCCACCGAACTCCAATGCAATGATCATAAAACTAGATTCAAAACAGCCCTTGCCGATGTTATCAGGCAAGTCCCAAGCCCTGGGTTCATCTCAGGCCAGGAAGCCATTTTAGTATTTTCTTTGACACAAACACATGTTTGATACATTCTCAATTTCCAATTTTCTTGAAATTGGAGAAGACATCTAAAAAAATTCCTTCATTGAATCCTTCATTGCAAAATAATTTTATATGTTACATTAACTTCCAAAATAACTCAAATGCTGGGTTCTTATGGTGATGTCATAGTTTCTGTAAGAAAAATCAATAGGTTCTTCTTTGACAATCAATGCTTTGTTGCTCACTTTTAAAACTAAAAGGCTAGTCTTTTTACAGAAATAAGTTCAGGATGGGACCTGGACAGAACAGCCACGACCATAGACCTGGGGACCCCCCAGGTCACCTGCAGGTTCTCGAGTGCGAGGCCCCTCTGGAGTGGGACGCAGGCCTCGAAGACGCTCGGGCCCTCCCGCGATTTACTGGCGCTCTGCTGCCTGGGTTTGGCTGTTTGCATCCCTCGAGCCGGCAGCTCTTCTTTTCATAAATTAGATCAAAGCATCTTTCAGAACGTACCGAAAACTGATGAGGGCTGACAGTCCTCTCTGGAATAGCCTGTCTTACTTTGAAAAACGCAGCGCTGTGAATCAACCCAAGACGAGTGTGTGGAGATGTCCCCCCGGGGAGTCTCTTGCGGCTACTCCCTCATTACGACGTGCAGTTTATAGATTTTGAAGCAGATGAGTATTTTAACACAGATTACCGTTTGCAGAGAAGCCTAGACACGCAGGATAGAACTTCCAGTCCGCGGGGCTCAGACTCAGTGTATTTGGCTATTCGAGATACCTACCGAGCTTCCCTCAAAGTATTTTTGTGTTTTCATTTTTTAAAAGCAATCTCCAAGTCAAAAAAGTCATGCAGTTTGCCAATAAATGGGAACACTGGCAATGAGAGTCATACACATCATTCCGTTCTAGGGAAGGTGACCCTGCTCCACGAGTAATCTTCACGAGCCTCTTGTATCCAAGGAACGTACTATTTCTTTGTAAATTTTTTTACTGAAGTACAGTTGACTCATCACTTTGTATCAGTTTCAGGTGTGCAACATAGTGTTTCGTATTTCTAGAGATTATATTCCATCCAACAATATTACTGAGAGTGGTTAGGTTTCTCTGTGCTGCAGTGTATCCTCGCTCATCTATTTTATACATGGATTTACATACTGTTCTAATCTTCGTGACAAACTTGACATTCGTTAACCCCATTTTGCACACAAACCTAGGGTTTAGTGAAGAAAGGACAAAAAAGGACGGGTAGCTTGACATTCACTTACCAACCAGAGTGACATCCGTCACTGGGCTGTGCACCGATGCTTAAAGCTGGGTCACATCTGACTGTCTTCTTCGGAAAAGTGTCTATCCAGGTGCTTTGCTCATGTTTGAATTAGATTTTTTTTTTGCTATTAAGTTGTGGGAGTTCCTCCCCTGTTTTAGATATTAGCCCCAGATCACATATGTGGTTTGCGAGTGTCTTCTCCCACGTCACAGGGCTGCCTGTGTGTTTCGTTGATGGTTTCCTGTGCTGGGCGGCGGTTTTTAGGTTGATGAAGTCCCACTGCTTTGTTTTTGTTTTGTTGCCTCTGCTTTTGGTGTCACAACCAAAAAACCCACTGCCAAGACCAAGGTCAAGGAACTTACTCCTTATATTTTCTTCTGGGAGTTTTACCATTTCAGTTCTTACTTTTATGTCTTGAATCCATTTTGAAAGAGAAGGAAATCCTGGCATTTGTGACACCTTGGATGCACTTGGAAGACATTCTGTTAAGTGAAATAAACCAGGCACAGAAAGACGTATTTTGCCTGACATCGCTTACGTGTAGGAACTGAAGAGCTGAATTTAGAGAAACAGACAGCAGAATAGGGTTGCCGGGGGCTGGGGGGAGGGACATGGGGAGATGTTGGTCAGAGGTACACACGTTCAGTTCCAAGATGAGAAAATTCTAGCACTCTAACACGCAGTGGGTGACTGTCCTTAATAATGGCGTACACTCGGAATTTGCTAAGAGAGTAGATCTGAAGTGTTCTCACCGCACCGAAAAGGTAACGAAGTGAAGTGATGGGTGTGTTAATTAATGACATTGTGATATACGTACCATATAGTAATTTGCAGACACACTGCCCCTTCATTCCTAAGCACTTTAGTGTGCATTTCCTTAGAACAAGGACACTCTCTTATACAACCACATCAAAACTGTCAAAATCAGGACATTCTGCATTGATATGACATTATTATCCAATTCAAACTCCTTACTCAAGGCTCTTCTGCTGTTCCAATCATGTCCTTCATTCTTATTTCCTTTTTTGCAGCCTGAGATCAGAGCCAAATACATCCCAGAGCCAGGTGTCTGGCTCCTCATCTAGGTCAAGTCCTCTCAGTTTCACGTCTCATCACTTTAATGTCTTTAAAGAGGATGGAAAGTTATCTTATAAAATGTTCAGTGTGGGTTTGTCTGATGTATCCTCATGATTAGCTTCAGATTTTGCGTTTCTTGACAGAAATAGTAAGAGCGTGACAATGATTTTGCGTTTTCACCAGTGGATCAGACAGGTTGGGAGATACTCACACTTCAAATCTAATTCACAGGCAAACATGGTGCCCCCAGTTTCCCTTTCCCCGACCGTGTAATTCCTCTCCGCCTCCCCCGCCGCCAGAACTCAGCCCGCCACCTGCGCGCTCGCTCACTCAGCCCTCGCTTTGCAGGAACGTCCCGGAGGTGCTGCAAAGGGCTCACGCCACTGCGTTCTCGCTGCTTTCATTTGCCTGGTAGAACTGTATCCTTCAGAGTTTTAGCCTTTCTGCATCACTGTGTTTTCAGTTGTGTCTTGTGCATGCAGCCCATGGTTGAGAATTGCTTTCTGAAACAAAGTGGAAGAAACTTCAACAAGGAGCTAAGCTCACTCGCGTTTGTGCACGGCTGTGAGGGTCCCGCTGCGGTCCTGCCGTTTCACATCACGGTCGCTGGAGTTACTCAAGCACGTTTGCTATTTTCTCCCCCTCCGTGCTGTGCCTTCTCCACTCTTCATCCATTTCCTTTCTGTCCCTCTTCCTCTGGCGTTCGCACTGGCCTCTGTTTCGGTCCAGCCGTGCTGCGTCTTCGCGGTCACACAGCCCAAAGTTTCCTTTGTCTTCTGTGCTCTTAGTATTTTCTCCTCCTCCTTAAAAACCGGTTTTGGCGATCCTCGACAGCCCCTGTACGCCTCACCACAGTCGGTAGGCTTCTTTTCTTTCTTTCTTTTTTTAAATTGAAGTACAGTCAGTTGACAATGTTGTGTCAATTTCTGGTGTACAGCATAAACTTTCAGTCATACATATGCACGCATTTATTTGTTTTCATATTGTTTTTCATTATAGGTTACTATCGGATATTAAATATAGTTCCCTGAGCTATGCAGAAGAAACTTGTTTATTTATTTTATGTATAGTAGTTAATATTTGCAAATCTTGAACTCCCAATTTATTCCTTCCCACCTCCTTTTCCCCCTGGGGTAACCGTAATTTTGTTTACTATGTCTGTGAGTCTGTTTCTGTTTTGTAGGTAAGTTCATTAGTATCTTTTTCTTTTTACCAGATTCCATATATGAGTGACATCCTATGGTATTTTTCTTTCTCTTTCTGGCTTACTTCATTCAGTATGACAATCTCCAGGTCCATCTATGTTGCTGCAAATGGTATTATTTTATTCTTTTTTATGGCCGAGTAGTGTTCCATTGTATAAATATACCCAGAACTTCTTTATCTAGTTGTCTGTTAATGTACATTTAGGTTGCTTCCTTGCTTGCCTATTGTGTACAGTGCTGCTGTGAACATTGGGGTGCAGGTGTGTTTTCAAATTAGAGTTCCCTCTGGATGTATGCCCAGGAGTGGGACTGCTGGATCATATGGTAACTCTGTAGTTTTTTGAGGAATCTCCATGCTGTCCTCCACAGCAGCTGCACCAAACTACATTTTCACCAGCAGTGCAGGAGGGCTCCCTTTTCTCCACACCCTCTCCAGCATGTACTGTTTGTGGACGTTTTAATGATGGCCATTCTGGCAGGTGGGAGGTGGTGCCTCACTGTAGTTTTGATTTTCATTTCTCTGGTAACTAGCAATACTGAGCATTTTCCATGTGCCTGTTGGCCATTTGTATGTCTTCTTTAAAATAAGCTTACTTTTCCTTCTTCTCTTTTATTTTTATTTCCCTTTTTAGTCTTTAATATTTCCATTTTGCCAAAATGTGTCTTACTAATATAGTATTCTTCTTCCACTCTCATCCCTACCCTGTTAGTTTAGTCTTAAATATCCAATTAAGTATATTAAATAATGATTGTATTCTCAAGCTTCTTCAGTCATAGCTTGGTTGGATGAAGTCCATCCAACCAAGTAGACTTGAGTAGACTCCTTGAGAAGTGCTCATGAGAACAGCAGTCCTATGATCTTACATGATCAGAGTTGCTATGCTAGCCTGGACCATAGGCTGCTTTTGGCTGGGTGTAATCCTGGGTTCACACATTCTTTCCTCGTATTTATTGAAAAATGTTCCCATTGATGCCTTGAGTTGTCTGATCCAGGCTAATTTATTTGCCTTGTAGGTTATGTTTATATTTTTTTCCCTTGAGGTCCAGAGGGTTTTTTTTTTTTTTTTTTTTAATAAAGCTTTTAAAGTGTAATATCCTTATAAGGCTAAGATCTTGAAGCTGATCATTCTGGCTTAATTTTCTCTGGTCCCTATAGGCTCTGATAAAATGTAGACTTATGTCTTCTTTTATTTCTGGAAAGCATCCGTGAACTATAGGTTTACATATTAGCCACGACCCATTGTTTTGTTTTGTCTTTTGGGGGTGAACTCCAATTATACATATGTTGGATTTTGTTTTGTCTGTCATCCATTTCAGCCACTTTTCCTTGAGCCTTTTTATGTCTTTCCTTCCTTTATTTTCATTTGCTTAGTCATTCTGACTTTCTCCTATGACTTTTGATAAATTTCTATTTAAATATATTCTTACTCAGGCACTTTATTTACAACTTTGCTTTCATTTCTGATGTGGCAGTATCTTTTTCTTCCATTTTCTCTGGAATTCAATAAATTTTCATTTGATTTCTCCTAATTTTATTTGTTTTTTTAAATCTTAATGTCTTCTCTTCTGATACCCTCAACTGCTTGTGTGAGAGTACTTCATATACATTAGAGTGTTGCATTAGTTTTACTCTGCATTTTTTTTATTGGCAGTGCATTCACCAGCTTAAATGCTTTGATTTAAATTTTCTGTTTATTCCTGCATTTACTTTGGATAGATGAAGACTACTTAAGTCTATTCATATCGTGATGGTCTGAAGAATATGGTGCATTCTACATTTTAAGAGAAACTTCTGTTGTTGTACCAAAGTGTAATTTCTACAATGGATTTTGGGGGGGGGGGCAGGTGGAAAGGCTGTGTAGCTGTGTTTAACATCTGTTTCATCTTGCAGAATTCCAAATTTTGCTCACTCGCTTCTTCCTTTCCTTTCCACCACCCAATATCAACAAGTGTCTTTTCTTCAATTTACAGCCTCTTCTTCTCTGGAAACAAGGCCTTTCTGAGCCCTACTTAATGTAACCACCTTACCTGAGGTCAACACATTGATCCAATAAGATCTTTTTTAGAATTTTTGCTTTTAGGGTGGGCTTTTATGTTTAGGCCACTTTAGGTACATCTTAGGCCTTTTGAATTCCTCTTTCCTTTCTGTACATTTACCCCACACCCTACTGGTTTCCACAAAGACGTGCAGTGCAAGCTTAAGAGTTATCTCCACCACCCTCTGGGTGTTAATTTTCTGCCGCAGCTAATTTGAAGTTTGTAGTGTTGTTTGACTTTTTGTTATGCAGGTGTTTTATTTCTTTTTACTTTTCTGGACACTGTTTTTGAGGCTGTGGGGAGAGATTCAGGTCAGCTGGCCCGGAAGTGCTGGAATGCCATCTGTAAGGAGCTGGGGACGTGCTCCAATCACTTACGCCTGGTTAAACTGTTGTTCAAAGACGAAGATGCAAAAATGGGAAGTGGTGCAGACATCTATGAACTGGTGAACAACAAGATTCGGTGTATTTGCAGGATGCGATGCCTTGTGGCAGGACTGACGAGGATCAGCTCATTCAACCACGGCTGACCTGACAGCAGTGTGCTGGGTGCCAGCAGCCAGACACACGAGAGTGCAGGCCTTGTGACCTCCATTCAGGTGACAGTCTAGAGCAGATGAAACCAGCGAGGTGACAGAAAGCACACCAGGCATTGCCTGGGGCTGGATGTGTGGTGGCCCAGAAGCCACATGCAAGGGGGCATGAGAAACTTTTTGGGGAGGTGGAAATGCTGCTTATCCTGATCATGGGGGTGGCTACACCGATGTACTTTTGTCAAAACTCACTCAACTGTTCACTTAATGTAAGTGTGTTTTAATACATGCAAATTATACCTTGAAGCAGATTTTTTAAAAAGGAAGAGATGCTTTCAGAAAAACAAAAGCTTGGAGGATTTACTTCCATGAGACCTATACCCCAAGGTACATTATAAGGAAAGGGGGTTCCTGAGATTCAAGGAGGTCATCTCAGATAGGGGCCTGGATGTGTTGGGGAGGGAGTGAAGGGCCTCCCTCTAAGGCCTTGGTCCCCTCTGTCCACTGCGCACTTCCCCTCGGGGCAGCAGAGGTGGACCTGGGGTCCCTGCACCGTCCGTCACTAAGGCCAAGTGGACCGAGCTTTTGTGTAATTACGTGAGGCTGGTGGGCAGAAGCACCTTGCAAGTGGATGCGTTTTCAAGTCACTGTAGGAGATTTTAGTTGTCAGTTTAAGAAAACAGTGATACAGGAAGGAGATGCTCTTGGGTTCAACGCGGACACAGTCAGGACGTGCCGGTGCCTGGCGCTGAGGCACCAGCGGCCTGACCGCCCCGACGGGCTTCCTCAGGGAGCATCACCTCTGTGCGTCCTCCTGGAATGTCTGCTTGACAATAATTCTGACAACTGAGGAGTGAATAAAAATAGAGCTCTCAGGAATGGAAAATCTGTCCTACGAGGGCTTGTGGTGAGCGCCGATAATAAACCCCTGTGAGAACTGCAGTCCTGGAACAGGATGTTTCATAAACCAGGACAACAGCAGTCAAGGTAATGACGCCAGCGCCACAGAAACGGGAGAGGTGAGAGGTGAGCGGGTGAAATTCTATGCCTTTTAAATCTCTCCTCCCAGAAAAGTGAGTCAGTCATTACCGAGTCGAATGGAAACTTTATCTAAACGGACTAAAGCCGCAATATTTTTCATAATGTTTTCGGTTCTGGGCCTAGAGGTCCGAGATCAGGGTGCCAGCATGGCCGGGGTCTGGTGAGGACCCTCTTCCAGGGTGCGGACGGCTGGCTACTCCTGTGTCCTCCCATGGTGGCTGGAGAGGGTGCCAGAGAGCTCTGTGGGTCTCTTAAATAAGGGCAGGAATCCCACCAGGAGGCTTCACCCTCCTGACCTAGCACCTTCCAAGGGCTCCCCCCACACCATCACTGGGGGTTAGGATTTCAACCAAAATAGGAATTTGGGGGGATGCGAACATTCAATCCCCAAGTTCCCACAGCTGTGCACTGGCCTGGCGCCTGGCTCTAGGGGTGGGCAGGCAGTTCGGTTACTGGGAGTCACAGAGGTGGCTTGTCATGGGGGTGTCACACCGGTACCTCCACTCCGTGACCTGGAGTCCATCAGACCGTTCTCAGGAAGGGTCCTGAGGGCCACGGGCACCCAGCGCTGCCTGATCCCTGGAGCTACAGGCTGACAGGTGCTGGGTCTGTGACCAGTGCTGAGGGGCAGGGGGGTTATCAGCCGACTCCACTCCCCACCGTGGCTCTGGCTGGTGAGCGGGGCTCCCAGACGCTGCTCCTCATGTCAGAACGCTGCAACAGAAGCACACAGAAAGTGGAGTCAAATCCAGAGGGTTGGGGGAGGAGAAGGGCCAGGGAGCCAGGCCAAGTGGCCGGCCGGCCCTCTGCACCCTGTGTGTACACGGTTCCCTTCTTCCGGGCTGCCTCTCCTTCATGGGCTCAACCTCCTTTCCAGGCCCAGCCCAGCCGATTCCCCAGACCCTTGGCCCAGTTCTTGCCTCTTCAACACTAGCTCTGCCCTCTCCCATCTCCAGCACTGAAACCACACTGTTCCATCACACTGTCTAACATGCCTCCTCCAAGAAGTCTTCCCAGATTGACCCTCTCCCTTTCCCCTCTCTCCCCTCAGAACACGGCCGCAGTGCGCGGTGTTCATGTGCAGTCATTCCCGCAGAGCTCTGCCCTGGGCCCTCCTGCTTGTGCTTACTTTTGTCATGTAGGTGCATTTGCCTGGACTGGGGACTATGAGCTTGGGGGACGCTCACATGATATTTCTTTTCCCCAAATAATGAGGATGCAAATGATGGAGGTGCCGTTTGGGGAAAGCCCCTGTATTAAAGTTGAATGAGTTGACATTTTCCTCACCTGCAGACACATTTGAGCTCAGAGTCAGCCAGGGGCTGGGGGGCTCTCAGAAAGGCACATGTCTGCGATGCATTACCGGGGCCTCTGGGCAGCCCCAGCCGTCATCCGTAACACGGAGATTGATGCTACTCCAGCCGCTGCTGCTGTAATTGCAGAGAACATCCTGTCAAAGGGCAGAACAAACCCAGCACTTCCTCCTTTTATTGCAAATGACTGTTTGGGTTTTGAACGCATCCCACCGGCTGGCAGGACTTTGTTTATTTTATAAAGCCAGAAAGAAGAGTTTCTTGACATGCACTAGTTATCACCGAGAGACGCTCACCACCTGATTCTTCAGTGGCACGGAGGTCCCGGAGGTGCCGCCTGCCTGTCACCACCACTGGCACTACGCCCGCAGTGGTGGGACCCTGGTGCTTCGCCAAGGAGGAAGCTTCCCTTCATCCGGGATCTGGGATGTGATTTCCCGAGCAAAGCAGCCAGTTACTCCCAGCAGCGCAGACGGGAGTGGCATGTCCTTCCAGACTCAGGGAGACACATGGGGTCACAGTGGGAACAGCGCCCGTCGCCCTAGGACGCCCAGTGGGGGCCCGATGTTCCGTGGCGGTGCTCTCTGAATGAAACGCGTGGCTTTATCTGTAGACCTCGTCACTGTCACCCAGAACTAATGGTAGATTAGGACCTCAGTCAGAATGGAATTTGAGTTTCCCAATCTCATTTCCAGGTGCCGTTATTCTCAAACCCAAAAACCTCAGGCTTTGTGGACCTGAGAAAAAAGAGCCTTGGGACAAACATTCTTCCATATAAACCCCGCTTCCAGTCACGCAGGCTGTAACCCAGACCCCTGCAGATGTTGTCAGCAGGGTAACTTGACCCACCAGGTACCAGGGGTCAACACTCTCTACTCCGATATTCAAGTCTGTGGGGCGTGAGGGATGGCACTGACCTCGTTACACAGAGCTGAGCTGGCGACGCCGAGCGGCGGGCCGGTGACCCCTGTGCTTGAGTGAGGGTAGCGGGACAGCAGAATCAAGCCATCGGCCTGGTGGTAATGGCCCCAGGAGGCTCTGCTGGTTCTGCCGCCAACAGCGACACCCTGGGTCGTGGAAATGGACAGCGATCAGGCCAGGCAGGCCTACTGTCCTTGCTTTTTCGCTTTCATTTTTTAAGGGTTTGGGTGAAATGAAATGTACTTGTATCTTTACTTTTCTCACTGTGAATGGAAATTAGGTAGCAAAACAAAAAGGTTTACGCGGAGGAATGAACAGTTCCTCCTGAGAGACAAGACGTGATCATCGCAGTTGCAGTGGCACGAAGGAAGGAGAGACTTTCCGCCAAGCAGGCTGGGGGGGGCGGCCGTTTACTTAAGGCCGGAGGCTAGAGAGGCTGGGAGCCGGGAACTGCCTTCTGACTCATCGTAAAGAAGCAGGCGATGGGAGGCCGGGACCTCTGTCAGGGACTGTGTGAACGGCCCGGCGTTACCGAGGCCGCGGGAGCCGGGACCGCCGGCAGGGGCCGGCACGCGTCGGGAGGGGAGAGCAGAGAGCTCAAGACACAGAATGAGGCGCCCAAGGAGGGGAGAGGTTGGAAGTGTGAAGCCCCCCAGATAGGCCCTGGGGACCACATGGGGAAGGGTGTTTGCTTCAGGCCGTCGGGTCCTGGGAAAGTGGCGGGTAAGCAGGGACCCAGACTAGGAAAGGGCTCAGGCCGTAGATTCAGGATGGAGGCCGGTCTCTGGCATTGGGAGCCCAGTTGGGGGCCACTCCAGGAGAACCAGGCAAGGCCAGGGCTGGGCCTGGTCAGGGAGGGACCCCCGGTCAGAGGGCCGGCCATCAGCTGGGTTTGCCTAGTGGACCCGCCCCACACTGGGGGCAGGCAGCGGGGAGCCCCCAGGCCTCCCGCGGGCTGGAAGGAGGCTGGGAGCAGGAGCCACTGGGCTCTTTGCCCACGGAGGGCAGGCCTTCCTCAGCCCCACTCCCCCATCAGCTTCTAGAAGGGCAGGCACTGTGGGGTGGTTGTCCCGCTGGAGCGCGCGGGACAGAGGCCTGACGCAGTGCGGTCACTGCTGGTTGTGATCATTCAGTCTTTCTCATGCACGATTCTGGCCCTTGACCACAAAGCGAAGCCAAGAGGAGTGGCCGAAGGCACTGGAGACTCCCCGCCAGAACAGGCATGGGCTTTCCTCCAGCGTCTTCAGAGGCGGCTCCCTTTCCTCATGCGTGGACTCCACGTGAGCACACCTCAGCTCAGAAATGTTCATGGGCTGCACACCTTCTGCCCGTCCGGCCCCAGCTCACGGCATCTGGTCAAACCCTGAAAGCAGTCGAGCTCGGGGAGCTGGGTTCAAATCCACGCTCCGTCGCTCTCCAGCCGGGCGACTCCAGGCAAGCCACCCCCGCTCCCTGTGCCTCACTCCGTGGTTAGAGTGGGGCTGAGTGCTTGTGCCCCACCCCCCGCCGCAGGAGGCCGGCCTCCGAGCTGAGGGGGCTCGGGCCGAGGGCGTGGAGGTTTCATTTGTACCTTTCATCCCCAACTTCCCATGAAGGAAGGACCCTCTGCGCCACGTGAGCGCTGTCCCAGCTTCTTGCTGTTTTAATTTTGAAGAGGACGGCAGGGAGAGTGCAGCAATAAGCAGGGGCCCCTTCAAGGAGCCCTCCGGTCACACGAGCACCAAACCTCTCCTTCCCTCCTGAACGTGAGACCCGGGTAGTGACGTCCCCTCTGCCAATCAGCTTTTCCCACTACAGGAAAATGTGGATCTCACAGGCATCCACCCGCTGGAGTGCTTAGACATCACAGTGAGTAATTCATGCTGACCCCTAATGCGGAGTGAGTGTCCAACACACTGTTATTACTGTTCCCAGCGGCACCCTGGCCCCCAAAACAGGTTTCCAGGAAGACACGTCCGTGTCTCCAAAGCAGTGTGGGAACAGCGGGTGCGCAGCCGCGGACTCTGGGCCGGGATCGTCCTCAATGACCACGCGCCCTGATTGATGGCCTGCCGAGCGGTCGCTCCAGACAGGCCTTCAGATTCCTCAGTTTGGTGGCAGGAACCCACACATGGTAATAAGCACAGGTCGATTCCTCCAGCCCTGGGGCTTGAGGCTCCAGCAAGCTAAGTGATCAAAATGCTGCTTCCGAAGTAGCCGGCGGGCGACCTTTCTGCTCTGCTGCGTGCCTGAAATGTCAGCATGAGCAAAATCAAGGCGGGTAATCGCGAGGCTCGTGGTCAGGGATGCGAATCCAGGGGGAGCGGACACTTGAGAGGAGCCCCGAGCATCCTCGGTCGGCAGCACCTGGGCACGCCGCGGTCGCCGCAGTGTGTGAGCCTCCCATGGAGGACTTCACCTTGTGAACCACGCTCTGACCCGGGTCGGGGGATGAGGGTCCCCTCCGCTCAGGGCAGCCCCTTCCACACCGAGGGTTGTCGTGAGAGGCTGCGGGGAGACGCCTGCCAGCGCGGGGGCCGCACAGAGCAGAACGGAGACGTTCACCCGCGGTCCTGGGATGGAGGGCGTGACAGCCCCCCTGAACGTGGCCGCAAACCTCTGTTTGATGACAGTGATCGTTACACGGCATCGCTCCGTTATTCCGAACGCTGTGCTTCGCTACTGTGAGCCGCCTCGATGAACACACAGCCACAATGGGAGCTGGGAAAGAAATGCCGTGCAAAGCCACAGCTTTCCCTCGGTTCAGATCCCGGGTCCTCACCCAGATTTTCGGTTTCACTGCTCAGAATAAGGATTTAGGAAAGAACTTTTGAACATGCCATTTTCCTTGTGCTGCTGGGCAGGCAGATAGGACCTTTGTGGATGTCGGCAAGTGAGGATCGGGGTGTGGCTCCCACGGCCTGTGACCGGGTCGCAGTCACGGCATCGCCAGCCGCCGTGCAGCCAGGACAGCGCGGGGCGCCCGGGCCTGATGGCACGTCCACGTCCACGTCCAGGGCGAGGAAGGGGACAACGGACACCTTCTAGGGGTATTTCTTTCATTCACTGAACACATTTTGAAGAAAACATCAATATGATTTTATACAATGTAATGGGAGGTGTCTGTAGACTCTTTTTTTTTTAAGACATTATTTCTTTTTTATTGATGTACAGTTCACAGTGTTGTGCTAATTTCTGCTGTACAGTGTAGTGATTCAGTTACACAAATACATACATTCCTTTTCATATTCTTTTTCATTATAGGTTATTACAAGGCATTGAACATAGTTCCCTGTGCTCTACGGTAGGACCTTGTTATGTATCTAGTTTATATGTAGTAGTGTGTATCTGCAAATCCTGAACTCCCAGTTTATCCCTCCCCTCCCCTCTGCCCCCCTGGCAACCACAAGTCTGTTCTCTATGTCTGTGAGTCTGCTTCCGTTTTGTAACTAAGTTCATTTATGTCGCTTTTTTTTTTTTGAGGTATAGTCAGTTTACAGTGTTGTGTCATTTGGGTCCTTTTTCTTAAGATGCCACATATGAGTGATATCATATGGCATTTTTCTATGTCTTACTTCACTTAGAATGATGATTACCAGGTCCCTCCATGTTGCTGCAAATGGCATTGTTTTATTCTCTTTTGTGGCTGAGTAGTGTTCCATTGTATAAATAAACCACAACTTCTTTATCCAGTCCTCTGTTGGACATTTAGGTTGTTTCTATGTCTTGGCTGTTGTGAATAGTGCTGCTATGAACATTGGGGTGCAGGTGTCATCCTGAAGTAGGGTTCCTTCTGGATACAAGCCCAGGAGCAGGATTCCTGGGCCACATGGTAAGTCTATTCCTAGTCTTCTGAGGAATCTCCATACTGTTTTCCACAGTGGCTGCACCAAACTGCATTCCCACCAGCAGTGTTATCAGGAGGGTCCCCTTTCTCCACAGCCTCTCCAGCATTTGTCACTTGTGGGTTTTTGAACGACGGCCATTCTGGCCGGTGTGAGGTGGTACCTCATTGTAGGTTTGATTGCATTTCTCTGATGATTAGTGACGTTGAGCATTTTTTCATGTGCCTCTTGGCCACTTGTATGTCTGCATTGGAGAACTGGTTTTTAAGAGGATTGTGCAGGGCACCACGCCCCTCTGTAAGTCTCCCCCCCAGAAATGTTGGTTAGTCTCTCCTCACCTCTCCACGCCTCTGGCAGCCCCTGCCGTGGCCCACTGTTCCCAGGTGGTCCAGCAGGCTCCCATCCACGCCACTCTCCTGGGGGCAGAGGCCCCTGCTGGCCCTTTAGGACTGAATTCCCCAGCAGTGGGGTGGCGGGGGGGGGGGCGGTGGCGCACAGCTCGGGGGTCCTTGAAATGAGGAGCCACGGCCTTCCCAGCGTGCTCGGTCCACAGCCAGAACGTCCGCGTCAGTGCTGTGTGCTTGGCTGCCCTGGTGCACCGTTTGCCTTTATCTTAAGTAATGGCTTGGGCTTTATTTGTAATCGTTAAAGTCTGAAGCAACAGAAACATCCAGCAAGTGGCAGTTGAGAACATGCCTGTGCAGCCGCAGGACGAAGCAAGATGCACCCGGACGAGATGGCGCCGGCGGAGGCTGGAGGGAACGGACGCGCCCTCCAGATGCCGTGCTGGGTGAACGGCGCACCGGCACAGCCGGCTGACGTGGAAGCAGCTCTGTGTGTAACCAAGCACTGATGCAGAACAAACCGCAGGAGCGGAATTGCGATGTGGGAAAAAGGAGAGGCTTATGCCGAAGGGCGGACCGTTTTGGTTGTTTGATGAAATGTCGGGGGGCGTGGGTTGCTGTGCACTTTTTAGTTATGGTTAGATGATTTTCTGAAGAATGAGTTATTAATTGAAAAATTAGAAACAAACAAAACCAAAAAATATGATTAAAAAATGGGCAAAGCATCTAAGTAGACATTTTACCAAAGACACAGAGATGGCCAACGGGTGCCTGAAAAAGTGCTCGGCGTCACTAATGCTCGGGAAATGCAGATCAAGCCACGGGAGGGACCACCCCGCGCCTGCTCGAGTGGCTGCTGTAGCAAGTGCTGGCGAGGGTGCGGAAAGCGGGGAACCGTCGTGGGCTGCTGCTGCTGGGAGTGTCGGTTGGTGCAGCCACTCTGGGAACCAGTACGGAGGTCCCTCAAAAACCTAAAGTAGAACGGCACATGGCCCCGCAACCCCGCTGCTGGGCATGTATCTGGAGAAAATGAGAGCTCTGACTGGGAGCGCCGCACAGCCCGCTGTGGAAGCAGCCTCGGCGCTCCCCGGCGCGCGGCTGGGGACGGAGGACGTGGTGCGTGTGCACCGTGGGGCGCCGCTGAGCCACCAGACACCAGGAAAGCCTGGCGTTCATGACAGCGCGAGCGGGCCTTGAGGGCATGGCGCCAAGTGAAATGCGCCACAGAGAAAGACAAATAGCACTTCTACGCGGAACCTGAAAAAGCAAAGGCAAAGATCTCAGCCTTGAAGATGCAGTGACCAGGCTGGTGGCTGCCGGAGGCAGGGCATGGAGGGCAGGGAAATGGGTGAAGGGAGTGAAAAGGCACAAACTTTCAGCTGTAAACGAGATAAGCCGCTGGGTGCAACGTACAGCGTGACGACTACAGTCAACAATATTGTGCTGCGTATTTGAAAGCTATTGAGAGAGTGAATCTTAAAAGTTCTCACCATGAGAAAAAAAGTGTGTGGAGAGGCGACCAGTGGTAACTAGACTTACCGTGGTGACCGTTCCCCACTGTACACAAGGAGCAAATGATCACGCTGGGCACCTGGAACGGGCACAACCAATGCCATTTATGCCTCAGGTTTTGAAGAAAGAAAAAAAAAATGGTGTTCTGCTGCCAGACGGTGACAAAAAGCGCTGTATCCCAAGGGCGCCCGTGGTCACAGGAGGAATCCGTCCTAACAAACCGCAAATCAGTGTCCTTTTATTTTCCAGCTTTAGTAAAACAATCCAACAGAAGGCTTGATTCATATCACTACTAAACACACCTAAACTCACTTATGAATACATCTCAGCTTTTTAAGAAAATCGGCATCTAAGGGTAAGGGTGGAGCTTGCTGTCACCCAGAATGTTCTGTTCCCTCGTCTAAACCTGTTGGTTTCCCCTGAGTCACATTCACACAGTTAGACACATTCAGAATCTTTCTCTTTATTTTTTTTATTTTTCTTTTATTTTTTTAATTCTTATTTTTGTATTGAAGTGTAGTCGATCTACAATGTTAGTTTCAGGTGTACAGCGAAGCGATTCAGTCACACGTAGAATTATGTACATTTTTTTTCCAGATACTTTTCCATTACAGCTCATTACAAGAAACTGGACATAGTTCCCAGTGCTCTACAGCAGATCCTTGTTGTTCATCTGTTTCATACATAGTTGTTTGTATCTGTTAATCCCAAGTTCCTAATCTGTTCCCCCCACTTCTTTACCCCCCAGTAACTATAGTTTGTTTTCTACGTCTGTTATTTAAGTACAAAGTCTTTTTGTTTTGTTTTCTGGGATTTTTTGCCCATCTTCTGTTTTTTTTTTTTTTTTCCCACCTAAACCTCTTGTCCAAACCTCCTTTCAGCTGCCAAAGGAGACACTAAAAGCTAAAAGTTTTTCTCTGATCACTTCCTGTTTTAAAGTCTCTGTGATGGGGTCCTAGGTACTAAGGCAGTGGTGGGCTGGGGCTCTCTGCCCATCCACCCTCATTTCTGTTTCTGTTCCCTTTGCTGGATCCTTTTAAATTACTTTCCTGAATTAATGGCAATACCCTCCTGCAGCTGCTAATGAGAAACCTCTGGCCATCTTTGGTCGTTCTCCCTCTTTTAGTTTTCACATTTGAGCAACAGCCTTTTCTGGCTAGTTTCTCCCCTCCTTGCCCTCCCTGCACCTAAGCTGCACTGTCTCCGGCCTCTCCGCTCCCTGCCTGCTGATGTCATGCCTAAGCCGGCCCACTTGTTCATTGCAAAGGCCTCTGATCAGTCTCCCCTCTCCAGCCTCTCCCGGCTCCAATCCATTTTCTGTGCTTCACTCAGTATGTCTTAAAGAAGTATCGGTGTACTCCCCAATTTGCAAGCTGGCAATTTCTCTCTGTCGCGGGATAACGATCCGTCTTCTCCAGGAGATGTGGAGGCCCTTTGGCACTGACTCCAGCTTGCTTTTCCGGCCTCACCTCCTGCTGCCAGGACATACCTGGCTCCCTTTCTGTAGGCACAAGAATCTCCTGACTCTTCCACGGGGCTGTATCCCTCTGTCCTTCAACACACACACACACACACACACACACACACACACACACACACACACACGTCCATGGCTCCCCCGCCTGGAATCTTCCGCACCTGCCTCGGGCCTGGGAAGTGTTGACTCAGCCGAGGGGGCACCTCTTCCAGGAAGCCTTCCCAGAACCCCCCCAAGGACTTGGTTGGCTTGCCCTCGACTGCACATCTTTCCCACCAGGCTCTGGGCTCCCCTGGGATGGCCTCTCTTTCCTTGTCTTCCTCCCATTTCCGTGGCACATGGTACCCACCACTTGGTAACGATTCCCTAAATGAAATATGAACAGTCTCCATTCGGAGAAAACAGGATTCAATACCAGGAACACCTGTTTCTCAACTGACTCTTCACCTTCTTCACATCTAGAAAGACCCTGGAAGCCAACGTTAGCGAGGGAGTCACTCAAACGCCCGTCACTGGGGAGATGAGACTTACACGTTTGGGCTGAAAGAAAATTAAGTTGGAGATTGGGATTAACAGATACAAACTACTATGCACAGAACAGATAAACAGATTTCTACTGAATAGCACAGGGAACTATAGTAAATGGCTTGTAATAACCTGCAATGAAAAAATTATATATATGTTTATATATATGTATATGGATCACTATGCTGTACACCAGAAACTAACGCAACATTGTAAATCAACTAGACTTCAACTTTTAAAAATGGGAAAAAAATAAATGCTGGTCATATTGTCACAAAAAATTAAATTGGAAGTAAGTAGCCATACAGGACTTAGCCACTGCTCAAGAATATAAACCATGAGGTGACTACAAACGTATTGGTATTTCCTAAAATAAAAAGCCCTCCCCACGTAAGCGGCGCGGCCTGCATCAGCGCTTAAGCGGGGCCAGCACAGCGCGACTGCAGGACTTGGCGTCAGTGCTGGCGTTAGTTACATGTGGGGGGGGGGGCACGCAGCTGAGGTAACCACTTCATGCTATCGTGCCATTTCTGAGAATCACGTCTTATCTGAGAAGCAAACTGTGATACAGAAAGGGACGTAGGCCATCCTTGCATTTCCCGAGTTACTTACGTGGTCAGGCACTCAGCAGAGAGCAGGCTGTGTTCAGTGTGGGCTGTGCATGGGGTGTTGTTTTAGAGCCGCAGGCGAGGAGAGAGACAAAGACAAAACACACGCATCTCTGGTTTTAAGGAGACTGTGTGGAATTTGCAGTAGGCTTTCAGCGCAGGGAAACACACATTTCCGAATATTTGGGTGCTGCGTTCGTCTATGCAAGGATGGTTTCTGTTTAACACCTGGTACTATTCCAGAAGCCACTGTTCATTTCATCCCTGTTTTTATTGGCCCTGAAAAGTAAAATTGGTGGACATGCCACAAAATATAAATGCGGAGAGGCAGCCAGGACGTTTCCACCCCCAGGGACTTTTGGCAGATCATGGTGCTCCTGGGAATTAAGTGGATAAGCCACTCCCTGAAGCGCTGCCTGGTCTGTGTCCACGTCCCAGGAAGGACACCGGGCTGGCGGCCAGGAGCTAAACTGAGTTCACGTGCAGAGAAGCACACCTCCTGGCCCAGTTTCTGGAGCCAAACCAGCTCACGGGCGGGACAGCCTCGTGTAAAGGAAAGGCCGGGTGCACCTGGGAGGGGTCCTGAAGCTCGGCCGCACCGCTGCGGGAAGCCGTCCGCGAAGCCTTTCCTGGGTGTGCACCAGGGAGACTGGTTCTGGGGGAAAGACAATGCCCAGTTACTTCAGGAGCTTGTGGGCGATGTATAAGAATTTGTACCTTTCCTAGAGTCTCCCCCAACAAAAAAAAAAAAAAAAAGAGAGAGAGAGAGAGGAAAAAAACCCCAGAACAACCCCGTGACCTCACACCCACAGCATGGCTGATGGCAGTCAGGTGGTGAGGGGGGTTTTGACCCAATTTTGAATCACTGTGGATTTGTACATCCACCCTGAGCTACGTTCTCAAGTTCTAGCAGCTGTAGCTGGGACAGACATGTGACAATTCCAGAGTCCCCCACCAGCCCCCGCCGCACAAATGGGGGCTGTTGTGACTCACAGATTGAACAATGGTTTTCACCAGGACACAAGGCAGGTGGATCTTGGAGAATAACCCTGGAATTGGTGCCTCTAATTACGCTGCGGTTCCTGTATGTTCTCTCGACTGGAGTAGGTCAGCACAGCCCCCACAGTGTGGTTTTAGCTGCTGATGGCGTATTATTTTTCCTCTGTACCAGTCTGCAGTTCTATTCCACTGGAAGGTTCGCGTTCGCCTGACAGGGACAACCTTTAGACACACCTCTAGAGTCCTGTCTCCAGCTATGTTAGCCATCTCTCCTGTTCTCGGCTGGGAAATCGTCCCTGGCCACCTGGTTATGTGAGATTCCCGGGACCACCACGTGGGTTTCCTGCGCTGATACAGTCCTGCTAATGGGACCCGGTGAGCAGGACGAGGTGCCTACCGTAGGTGCGTCTGAAAGAGAACGACAGCCCGAGGGTGAGGGGAAGTCCCAGGAGACGTGGAGGTCATTACATCGTGACGTTTCTGGGGGGCCGGCACCTGAGGGACAGTGCCAAGGTGAGAGACAAGTTGTCGGCCTTCCGCTCAGGAGAAAGCACGGTGCTCGGGAGGCTGCTCTGAACTTCAGAGGTGACACCGCCACGTGGCGAGGGGAGAGTGCCGTGCTCACTGCACACACACACACACACACACACACACACACACGTCCGCTTCCTGAACGCCTGTGAGGTCGCCTGGGGGAGGCGCTGCATGGGAAGGACCCCCAGCTACAGTGAGGTGGATGTACTGGAAGCAGCAATGTGTGGGGCGCCCGTAACTGCAGGGGTGCTCGTGAGCGCCTGTGCCCTGCACACACCGCGGGTCAGAGCCTGGCCTCTCAGGCCGCGATCGCCCAGCTCAGCGCACGTCAGAATCAGCCGGAGGCTCGTTCAGACACGGGTTGCTGGGTCCCGCCCCTGGGTTTCTCATGTAGAGGATGGCCCTGGACCGGCTTGGGCCGTCACCTGGCCGACCACACTTGCTCTGAGCTGTGGTTGGAGTGATGCCAGGAAGGAGTGAGGTGGCTTCTACAACATAGAGAAAGCAAGGAATCTGGAATCTGGCACAGGAATGCAGCCTTGCCTACTGCTTGACTTTAGACTCCTGACCTCCAGAACAAGAGAAAATGTGTGCTTTTTTAAGCCACAAAGTTGGTGGCAATTTGTCCGAGCAGCCCCAGGAAACACACCGATGGAGACTGACTGTCTCCCAGGTCCCCTCCTGTGGGGACCAGAATACAAGCATGGCCTTTGGTGTATAGCTGGGTGACAGCTAGCCGGGAGAAGCCTCCTGCCGTCTGGGCTGCTGTGCGGGGGCGCGATGTGCGCGGAAGGGTCAGCGGGGGGGCCCAGGGCTGGGCTGTGCTGGTTACTGAGTCCTGAGCTCTCAGCTTCAGACGCACATCTGAGCTGAGCTCGGTTAATCGGGGGCTGGGCCTCTGCAGGTCACATTTCTACTTCACCCGCTGCTCCCCGGGGGGGGGGGCCTGCAAAGGGGTCCCCAAATGAGCTGCGAGGTGGAAGGAGAGAGACGGGCTCCCTTCCGTTGTGTTCCTGCTGCTGGGGGCTTTGTCGGGCCACGGCCTTCCTCGCTGGCAGCCACAGCTGGCTCTACTTTGCTTTTGTTTATTTATTTATTTGTTATTTAATTTTTTTTCTTTTTTTTAATGGAGGTATGGGGGATTGGACCTGGGACCTTGTGCATGCTAAGCACGCACTCTGTCACTGAGCCACACCCTCCCCCAGTTTGCTTTTATTTCTTGCTCACAGAGACCCACCCTCGTCTGGCTAGCACATCCTCCTTAGCTGCCTGAGCCTCAGAAGCTCGGGGTCCCTTCCCTGAGCTCCTGGGGTGTCAGCACCTGCTGAGCGGTGCCCCTCCTCTGAGGGCCAGCTCTGTGGACATCGCCCCCCCGCCCCATTTCTAAATTTGCATAATCCCAGCGACTTCTGTTTATTCCCCCACCCCACCCCCACTCTGCTGCTGCTTTAATTTGCTGCCTCTGTAAATCCTCCGCTTTCATTTTGCTTTTTCACTTTTCTAATATTTAGTGTAAAAGTATTAATTAATTTATCTCTACTAAATAAAAGTGGTTCCTGTTTTATGACTGGGTCCTGACCGAGGCGCTCTGCTGTCTGCTGAGTCCCTGTAATGATTCTGAGGGACACTGGCAGAGAGGACGCTGGGAGGCTGGGTGGGAACACAGCCTTCTGTCCCGCAGGCCACGGCATCTGACAGCCGTCGACAGCTGACACTAACACCTGTTCTCCAAACATCAGCGGTCGCTCACTGCACGCGAGGGTGCGAGTCCCCACTCACCGGGGGCTGCTGGAGGGGCACCAACCGGCTGCACACACGATGGGTCCCGGTCACCCTGACTGTCGTCCGGGACACGCACGCACGCCGCGGGTGCTCTGTTAGAGGCGTGAGGAGCCACACCCTCGAGTTGGGAGAAGAAGTGGAAACCGGTTTTGTTCAGTCATCACCACAGAGCGGATTTGGAAGGGGACAACCGCTTCGTTTTGTTTCTGAGCTCAGCTGCGTATTTAAAACGTGCTGGCGTCTAACAAAGACTCGCCGGCACCCTTTCCCCCCATGGTGGTTGGGTTTTCATGTTCAGTAACCCTGGGGACAGCCAGACATTGGAAACAAGGGAGAATAAGGCTTCAACTCTCACCGTCTGATAAAGTGAAACAGTTTCCTTCGGCCTCAAGCTGCTGAGACATCAGGGATATCCTGCCTACTGGATGCACTGATGGCTGATAGCACTCTGGGGAGACTTGAGTGTGGTTTTTTTAATTAGTTTATTTTTTAAATTTAATTAAGTACAGTCAGTTACAATGTATCTATTTCTGGTGTCCAGCATAATGTCCCAGTCACATATATATACAGACGTATATTCATTCCCATATTCTTTTCCACTATAAGTTACTGTAAGATATAAATACAATTCCTTATGCTATACAGAAGAAACTTGTTTTATATCTATTTTATGTATCGTAGTTAATGTTAGCAATTAGAACTCCCAGTGTATCCCTTCCCACCCCGCTTCCCCCAGATCCACAGGTTTGTTTACTACGTGAGTATGTTCTGTCTTGTAGATGAGTTCATTCATTTCTTCTTCTTCTTCCTCTCCTTCTCCTCCTCATCCTCGTCCCCCCCTTCCTCTTCCCCTCCCCCTCCTTCTTCCTCCTCCTTTCCTTCTCCTTTTTTTTTTCAAGATTCCACATACGAGTGTGTCTTTGAGAGTACATCCCTCAGAACAAGAGCACACAAGGTCTGGTGACACAGGTTGTTCGCAGTGCGCAGGGCCCTCACAGGTGCTTAAGAAGTCTGCAGATTGCAGGGGGAGGAAAGTCGCATGAGTTTGCAAGGGATGAACTTGAGAAATCCCACGTCACATCAAAAACACAAAAAACCCCAAAAAACAACCCACTATGCCTTTGGCCTCCCTCAGTTGGAAGCTACGGCAAAGAATTCCTCAAGTATGTGTTTATTCTCAACTCATGGCTACGTTATTTGTACCGATTGAAGCAGAGGCTAAAAGGTAACACTCTGCAGATGCATTTCTTTAGAAATCGTTGTTTCTGCTTCTGTGACCATGATGTGCGGCCCGGCATACATTAGAAGTATATTTCATTCTCTTTCTCATTGGATGTTGCACCGCAATAATCCTTGCTCTGCCTTGGGTGCAAATAGCCCGATTTATCTGGAGTAGGAGCCTGGGGACGGGCTTCATCACTGGGTTCATCAATGGCAGTTTTGTATCCTCTGAAAATAGGGCAGCAAGGTTTAATGTGCCACCAATTTCCCTGGATAAACACAAATCTACTGCAGATAAGCTTCTCTTTTCAGACGGGTGATATTTTGCCTTGATCTAAACAGTCTCTGTTTATAAATCTCCTTTATTCATTTCAGTAAGCCTACAGTGGGACTCCCTTGCGGGAACAGCCTTAAGTGCAAGGAAGACAGAGGTGTCCCCTGGGACACAAACCACATGTTGCCAGGACCCTCTGAAGGAAAGGGAACATTGTACAGAATCAGCAACACCATTAAAAGCATATGAATTAGGAAGTCCAGGAATGTCTACTTCTAAGGTAAGAAAAAGCCCAAAGTGGTCCTGGACTGAATTCCAATGTGCACTTTGGATATAGCAAGTCCGAGAGCCAGCATGCCTGCGGAGTGGACATTAAACTTGCCGCCTGAGTTCAGGGATGCCAAGCAGCTTTAGTTTTTGCATGTCCAGAGACAGCACGCTCCCCTCAGCCCCCTTCCAGCGCTCGCACGTGTGTCCTAGGCTGGGGGTGAGGGCAGAGGGGCTGGCAGCTGACGATACTTATTTACGTATTCATTTTTACAGGTTTTTTTAATGAGCACATTGTCTAGGTAATGCTGTCTTTATGTTTTCCTTGACTGTGTCTGAAGCTGCTGTCTTGGGTACGGAAAACACCGAGGCTGATGAATTGCATTTCACATCTAAGACAATCTGAGTTTCTGGCACAGTGGACATTTATATAATGTTCTTTGCCACAGGCAAAACTTGTTTTCTGATGGATTTGAAGATTCTTTTCTTCTCCCTGTGAAGAAGGAAGTCTTGATACATCTCAATTTATCCTCAACCGAAATGTTTGATTTCATGATTATTCAAGAAACCTAATGTCCTGTGACTTCAGTAGATTGAGTGTTTCTCTGCTGTCTTCCCACTTTGTCTTGTCCCTTTGGGTCCCAGTGAGCAAATTCGCCATTTTGATGGGAGCCCTGGCTCTGATTGAGCAGGGCTGGGCAGACGACACCCAGCACAGAAGGGGCCCCTGGTTTTGCATCTGGTCTAATTCTGCCCTCTTTCGGCTTGGGTCTTTGCTCAAACCGTGCCGCCTGCTCCTGGATTCCTTAGAGAACACATTTTTAACTGTCACTGACAAGGAGAGAACTGAAATGTTGGGTTTTAGCCCTTCCCTCCCGAACAACCCCAACAACAATACAGGCCGCGAGTCCGCACGCTCCCGGCCAGCGCAGCTGCTCTAGGGCGCGGGGCCTGACGCACTGGCCTGCAGCGCAGCGTCCGTGCTGGCAGGGGGACACGCAGGCACGATGCTCTGGTTCCGTCGTGAGAGCAGTGACTCCCCGCAGACCCTCCTGCGGGTCTGTGCTCAGCGAGCAGCACCTGTAGGCGGCTTTCCTGGGACTCAGAGGCTATGTCAGCGGAGAGAGACCTCGCAGCTGGAAAGCCCTTCCCCGCCGGCTGGGAGGGAAACTCAGCAGACGCAGAGGGACGACGACGTGCAGGGCTGCTCTCCTGCTCAGAGGAGGGGAAGGGGCGTGCTCCGTGGGGGGCCGCCAGCCCGTGGCCGCGAGACAGCTCCGGCTCTCGGGGGCCCGCGGGCGTCCCTGGAGGTCCCACCATCACGTCTTCATTCCGGGGGTGCTGAGGCCAGTCACCTTCTTCCCATCATGGGCTTCTTTCTTTCCTTGATCTCAGCCGTGAGATGGGAACTTTGGCGGGAAACAGAGCAAAGAAACGCTGGGTGGCGTCCTTAGGATCAAGGCACCAGCTCTGGGAAAGTGTCCAGTGTTTCAGGCCCGGGTGGTGAAGCGCTGTGTTTTCAGTGACCAGCCAGGGCCAGCAGGCCCGCCTCCAGCGCTGTCAGCTGGACCCATCAAGGGCCACAGCTGGGGTCCGGGACAGGGTGGGGCTGGGCAGCAGCCCCTGAAAGGGCAGGTCTTCCCGCCCCCTCCCCCGTGGGGGTGCGGTCCGTCACCCCCCCCCCCACCACGTCCCCGCCAGCCCGGGCTGCTTTGCCCACCTGTGCTCTGTGTGCACAGCCATCCCACTTCTCATCTGCATCAGGGAAGGTACATCCGCTTCTGCTGGGTTTTACAGTTTTCCTGGTTTGTCTTAAAAATTACACTTAATCACTATTCAGTGTCTCACTGACGCACTTCGTTGCGCAGATAAATAACGCACGTCTTCTTCCTCCCGGATGACTCCTTTCCACGTGTCTCTGCTGTCGACGTGAGTACGTATTTATCCCCTCGAGCCTGTATTTCTTTCTCGGAGTGTAGCAAAAGTGATTTAATTTTATTGTAAAATCTAGTGGGAGGGATAAATAAGCCTCAGATTTCACTCATCCAACTTGGAGATGATCATTTTTGACAGATATCTCTGCTCACAAATTGGTATTTTTCTGTGTCTTCCTATAATCGAATAGTAAGCAATGCTGCTCCCCCAAACAGGTCATAAGCAGCAGTATTTTGGCACAACGAATGAAGCCTTTCAGAGAATGCAGAGTCACAGCCGGAGAGCCGGGCGGCGCCCATGCACCTGCAGATGTGCACCAGGACGCTAGCTCGCGGTCGAGGGCTTCCTGGGGTCACTGCAGCTGTAACGGGCCCAGGTCCGCGCGCTGTGCCATTGTAGACGCTCCTCTGTCTACTGTCTGATGAAGCCATTTCCCTTGTCAGCTCAGAGAAACAGTATCTCACGAAGTAATTTTGTCCATGAGAACTAGGTGCTGAGAAGCACGGATTAGGAGTTTAAAGCAGGCAGATGCCCTGGCCTCAGTGGACTCGCAAAGTTGCAGGACGTGAGGGCTGGGAGGGAACTCAGCTCTAACCTGAAGAGACTAGGCCTTAGAGTGGGAGCTGGGGACCAGAGCGAGAGAGGTGGCCTGGCCAGGATGCCACTTCAGGAGATGCGCAGGACCAGGGCCAGTTTCTGCCATGGCCTTTCCCTTCCTGTTGTGGCCCCACGCGTCCGCCAGCCTGGATCGCCCATCCTCCAGGAGAGTGGCCGTCGGGAGGAGGGCTGCTACAACTTTCCAGATTTCCAAGTCAGCGGGGGCCAGCGAGGGTGGGGCAGACGCCGGGGGGTGACCCACAGCCGTGACGCAGGTGCAGTGTCTGCGCACAGCCAGGCTGGGGCCCCGCTGGCCACCCAACTGTGTGCGGAGACTGGGGTCAACGTGCCCGCCTTTGCCTCCCAGCGGCGGGGTTTCTGGGAAACAATGAACATGGGCAGCGCGGTGGGACGTGGGGGCACAGCTCTGCCGTCTGACCCCAGAGGCCCGGCGGGGCGCCTCAGAGCTCAGCCACGGGGGCAGACATTTCCCCTCTCACGGCTTCAGTTCTCTCTTGTGAGGTGCTCAGTGCCGGGCCTGGGGAATTAGCTCTCAAACTGTGACAACTGGCCTGATTCTGCTTAGACTGGGGGCTTTTCTAGTGTGGTTAGGCTGTTCGGGTGTTTTGGTTAAGAAGCTGTAATTTAGAAGCAGGGGGACCACAGTGCAGACGTGGGAGCAGCCAGCAGTTCCCCCAGGCTGGGTGGAGGACACCCAGGTCTACTGACTGGATAACCAGGGACGGACGGACGGGCGGGTGTGCACAGCTAACACACCGTCCCCGTCACTGCTCCGCGGCCTCGAGTCCCCCCAGTTCCCACAGGTTTGAACCGCAGGCCGAGCCCCAGCGGCTGGTGGGGCCTCTCGCTTCGATTCACCCGCACTGATTCCGTTAGTTGCTTCCCGCTTCTGTTAGTGAGCACCCGCTGTCTCCTGTGTGTGAAGGAAACTTGATAAGCGCCAGCAGCAGCCCCGGGGCCGCTCAGGGCTGAGGCCCGCGGCAAAGAGGGGCTGACTCTGACTCGGGTTGGAGAAACGAGCTGCCGACAGGGAGCCCCGTGTGCAGAGGCTGCAGGAAGCGGCCATCTCCCGGGGCTGGGGGGGACAGAGCGGGGAAGCTGGGACGACGAAAACGTGGGAGCCTGGAGGTGAGGCCTGCAGAGCTGAGACTCGGAGCTCTGGGCTGGGGTCTCCGAGCTTGGGGGGGGGGGGACCCAGCTGGCCCATGTGGGTGTCTGGAGGAGCGTGGCGGGGCTGGCTCTGCGGTGCTGGGAACCTGGCAGGTGGATGCAGGCCTCCTGAGAGGCACTGCCCGGTGACAAGCCTGCCTGAGCTGTCCCTCTGAGCTGGAAGCCAGTGGGGGTCCTTCTTGGGCCTCGTGGGGGCAGCTGGCTGTGGGAGTGGGGCCTGCAGGGGCCATACCACAGCAGAGGACAGAGAATGGGGCTGGGGCTGTGAACTCACCTCCCTGAACCACTGGGTTCCCGACAATAAGGGAGCAGGTAACCGCGCACGCGTCGCACCCGCCTCCCTCCGCACGCCGCCAGCACCCTGGCCGCTCCGTCCTCCTCCCGCGTCTCCTTCTTCTCATGGGTTGCTTGCATCTCTACCCAAAGTGCGTTTTTAAAATTTGAGTTTTCCATCTTCATAAAAATCAGGTTGAAATGTTGAAACTTCCGGGAATCCCTGTTACCTTCAGTTTGCAGGGAGAATGGGAGGAGCTGGGTTTTAAAATTGCTTCTGGTACACAAATGGCCCTGTTGGACCTCTGGAGCCTGGGAGCCAGAGCTTAAGGCACATAAACCACATAATCTGGTTTCAGCACCCCATCCATCAGCCCTGAAGTCGCAGGGCAAGAAGGTCCAGCGAGCCTGGAAGGCACGGCGCCTCCTCTTGGGTGGTCTGGGAGAGCCCGGGTGCAGCACCGCCTCGTCCATCAACCAGAAATGTAGGGCATGGCCCCGGCGTTCCTCCCAGCATCGGGAGGGGTTTCTTAATAGACTCTGAGCCTCTCGGGAAGTCTCTGCCTCCACAAGTGTGTGTGTTTAAGTGAATGGATGGGTGGATGGAGGGAGGGATGTGTGGATGAATAGATGAATAGATGGATGGATGCATGATGGATGGAGAGATGGAGGGGGGACTGGATGCACAGATGGGGAGATGGATGGATGAATAGATAAATGGATGGACGGAGGTGTGGGTGGATGAATGGATGGATGAAGGGAAGGGTGGGGGGATGGACGAATGGTTGGATGGATGGAAGTGTGGGAGGGTGGATGGATGCATAGATGGATGGGTGGTCCTGGTGAGGTTGAGGAAGAGCACATGGCTGACATGGAGGGACTGCCCTGTCCAGCTGGCCCTCCTTCTAAAGCCAGTGCCCTACGGGGAGCTCTGTACCCCTCCACCCAGTGAGGGAACAGGGGAGGGAGGGAACTTGGGCAGTGGAAGCACATGCCTGGTGCTTGGATGGATTCTGAAATTTTATAATAAAAATATAAGCCAGCCTTTAACTTAAACATCTATCTAAATAACAGACTGAAAATCAAGCTAAAGAAGACGTATCTAAACGATGCCGAAGCCGTTATGACTCAAGTGGTGACCGTGCGTCACACGCTGAGGGGGGATCACGGCCCCGTGCTCGGCGGCTGGTGCAGCTTTTCATCTTTCAATGTCGTCTGCTTCTGGCACGGATGTCACCTCGTGTCTGCTGTCTCTGTGCCTGGTCCCTGCGGGAGGCCCAGAAGACGAGCACGCCTGGGCTGGGGGCACGCCTCGGGGTACCTCGACCTGTACGGCACCCCCAGTTGCCCTCAGTCTGGAATCTCTTTACGAAGCCTGCAAACCTCATATGGAAACAAAAGTGATCGGGGGCCCGCTCTCCGTAGCTGCTTTCTCATATCGCTCCTCTTGCCCTTGGCAGGTGAGAGAACGCAAGAAACATCACAACACACTGGATCACAGCGCAGCGGGCACGAGGGGAAGGGGAGGAAGCAGGTGGGGGCGAGAGCGGAGGGTGGAGACGGAGGCCCGGCCGAGCGCAGGGACCACCGAGTCGCTCTGGGAGGGAAGGCACTTTCCCTGGCCGGGCCCCCGGGTCCTGTTCTGACAGCTGGTCTCCTTGGCCAGGTGTGGGCGGCTCAGTCTCTAGAGCAGAAAATGTCCCGTAAAATGTGGGCCCCACTCGGACTAATTCTGAGTGGATGGTCTCAACCACAGTCCCAGATCCCGTGTGCCCGGCGAACACCTGGGGTTACACACCTGATGGGACACACGCCAGTGGGAGACTCACCTGCTAGGGTACACGCCCAGTGGGGCCCACGCCATGGGACACATTCCTGGTGGGGCCCACTCCCAGGGGGGCACGAATCGGGTCTGTGCTCACGTCCAGCTCGGGCTTGCCACGCCGTCCTGGCTGGGCCCACGGCACCGCAGGCCTTCCTTCCTGCAACATCCTCAGCGGCTGTCTGCTGCCTTTGGGGTATAAGCTCCGTGGGGCCGAGCCCCCATCGTGCTGGTTCTGGTTGTGCTGGTTCTAGAACTCTCCTCGGCACCGAGCGGGCAGCTCGGTAACGCTGTTGGGTCAGTGGCTGCGGGCGCAGGTGACTAAGTGAGCATGTGTTCTGGCCCACACGCTACCCGGGGGGCCAAGGACGCACAGAGGTCCTGGTGGTGAGCTGAAGACACGGCCAAGCTGGTTCTGGGCGTGGGTGCAGCTGCCAGGCTCTCACAGCCTCGGGACCTCTTGGCCGCGCTGAGCCAGGCTGGGGAGACCCCAGCCCAGTCAGGGTAAAGCAGGAGGCGCGAGGCCCTCTGGCTCGCCGGCGCCGGCCCCCGCTCCCTTCTCTCGGGCTCGCAGCATCGCTTTCTGGTTTGATACTGAAATTGCATCCTCAGGCCTGGGCGTGGAAGCCGAGGTGCCTCCGGCAGGCCTGGCCACTCCAGGATGTGCAGCGCTGTTGAGGCTGAGAAGGTTAGTTTTATCAGCCGGCCCGGTGCTGCCGAGGTGGGCTGGGGGCTCGGGAGGGCCTGCTCCCTCCTGCTCTGTGTCTGCCCGGCCGGCTCGCCCTCCCCGGCCGGGGCACCTGTACACACGGGCAGGGACGCCCCTGCCCCCGGCTTCCTGAAGGCTCGTACCTGTGCGAGATGCTTGGTGTGAATGGAGAGGTGTCTGCTCCCCGGCGGGCTCCGTGGGCTGGGTGCGGTGACAGGGGTCGGGGGTGACAAGAGGCCAGCCGTCCAAGTGGTGGTGCCAGTTCTGCCACCAACAACGGGTGTGGGGGCCCGGCCGCTCCTGACCTCTCGCCCGTCCGCCTCGGCATCAGCTGGAAGGAGGCCCGGCTGCCGCCCGCCGCCCGGGGCTCACAGGTGTGCGTTCGGCCGCTCGTCTCCAGGCGAAGGCCGGGGAGCCCCGTGCCGCCGTGCACCCGCCGCACAAGTACTAGGAATCATCGCAGACGTGCCGTAGGGCCTGGGGCTGGCTCCTGCAGAAAAGCTGGTGAAATCCAACTCAAATCAGGGCTTCCGCAGAGAGTGGCGGGCCGGTCCAGGCTACCCTTCAGTTTCCACAGAGGCGCCACCGTTGGGTGAGTTACTAGTGTTTGGAGAAGCTACGGGAAGGACCCGCCGGACCTCTCGGTAGCCCCTCTGTGACGACTGTACCGGGCGACCTCGGGGCACTGCGGGCTTGGTCCAGACCATCCCAGTAAAGAGAGGAACATGAAGTTTTTGGTCTCCTAGTGAGTGTAAAAGTCATGTTTTTGCTATACTGAAGTCTATTAAGTGTGCGATGGCGTTATGTCTGAAAAATGATGCACACACCTTCATTACAGATATTTTATTTTTAAAATATACTTTATTAAATAAACTTTGTTGCTAAAAAATGCTCTCACTTGAGGCTTCAGGGAATCATAGTGGTAACATCAGAGATCGCTGACCACAGGTCTCCACTGCACATATAATAATAAGGAGAGAGTTTGAAACGTTGTGAGCTTTACCTCAACGTGAGACAAAGACCCAGAGTGAGCCAGTGCTGCTACTCAGAGCAGGGTTGTCACAAGCCTTCAATTTGTAAAAGACACAGTATCGGTGAAGGGCTATAAAGCCACGTGGAATTAAACAAGGTTTACCTGCCTCCATCTCAAATTCCTCCAAAATAAAAATTCCATCAAAAATAAAAGAATGAGCTGAATCTAGCCAATATTTTATAATAATTTTAAATGGAGTATAACCTTTAAATCATTCTCTTGTACACCTGAAACCTACATAATACTTATCTAGTACATCAACTATAGTAAAAAGTAAAATGAATAAATAATATAAAATAAAATTGTGTCTTCCCCTAAAAACTTAAATAAACAGCATACTGGGTGGATGAGGCCACCCAGAGCGGTGGTGGACGGCGAGGCTGGTTTGCAGGGTGGCGGTGTTGTTGTCCTGTTTTTCCGGAGGGAGCACCTCCACACTTTCACACCAGGCACCCTGAGTCCAGTGACAGCTGCACGTTAGCCCCACGCCATGCACGCCGGTGCACACCCACGCACACACTCGCCTTTCCGGCTCGGTTCTCCAGCTGCTGGCTGGCAGTGACGGCCTGGGGGCACAGCATCTCTGACGTGAAGAAGCTGTGTCAGTCGGGTCCGCGACAGATGTCCTCAAGTTCCCCACGACCCCATATGTACCTCTTGCTAAAGTCGTCCAGGTCCGGGACCTCCAGGAAACGGCCTGGAGGTACCACTCTCACCTGAAGACCCGAGGGCAGGCTTGCCTCCGTGACAGTCTGTCAGGAGTACAGATTACATCCGCTTAAAATCTTCCCGCGCCGATTTCCGCTAAGCCATCATTACTTCTGCAGAAACCACGGAGCAACTCTGCTCTGTTCAAACCTCGTTTCTACTTATGAGTTTTCGAGCTGGGGAATATTACTTCTCACTTCTGCCACTGATTAAATAAGGAATTCTTTTCCTTAGCTTTTCAGAGTTTTCTTTTAAAGCTGCCTTCTACCTAAAGAATGGCTGTGTTTGCATAAAGTGACACTTCTGTAGGCTGGCTCTTAAACTGGACAGAAATCTGGTAGCTTTGAGAGCCGAGTAAATATTTGCCTATTCTGGTTTCTGGAGAAACATCATGGACTAAATGAAAACCTGTATCTCATGGATCCCAAAAAGAGCCTCCAGCCCACCGAGCTCCCAGCCCTCCTCTTAATCTGCCTTCCCTGCTGCCGTCAGTCAACCTGGGCCCTTTCTGGAACGATTAAGCCACAGAATGGGGCAGGAGTGGCTTCTTGGCCAAGAAGAGCTCAGGGCTGTGCCTCTTTCCTTCCTCCCTGCCGCTGTCGGTCAGAAGTCCGGGTTCTCCATCACAGACTCGTTTCGGATACTGGAAAAGACTGTTTTCAGCTTTAGGTGTCCGGACCGGGGGAGGGCGCCCTCCGGGGGTCGTGGGTGGAATCGTCGTCACCGCAGAGAAAATGTGTGTGTTTTCTGCTCGCTCGCAGGCTGAGCTCACGGGAGCAGGACAGTCATCTCCGTCAAATCAGGGTAGACGGAGGAGGGGAAGGGAGGCAAACTGGTGGCAAAGGGCCACAGAGCGTCGCCAAGATGGGCCGGGAAAACCGCCCTCGGTGGGACTCTTCGGCCTTTTGGTCTAGATCCGGTCTGCATAGATGCTGACAGCTTCCACCGGGGACGAGAGGACGGAATTCAAGATGGAACGTTGACGGGGTGATTTTCCTTGCTGGGACCAGGGCCTGCCGGGCCCTCTGCTCCCGCACATCCCCGCCTTCCCTCCCTCAGCTCACGGCGAGCTCTCTGCTCCTCCATACCCATCATTCCCGGGGCTTCTGACGGGCCACGGACCTCAGGCCTCTCTCTGCAGCTACTGTGGCTGCCAGCCCAGGGCTCAGGACCCTCGGGCTGGGACCTTCAGGGCTGTGTGTCTGCCGCCATCAGCTCACACTTCTCTGAGCTGCTGACCCACCAGCCCAGGATCTGTGTCCTGGATGCCACTATGGGGTCACAAGTCAGACTGGTGGGGGTGCTTGGGGCTCTTTCCCTTTGGCAAGAGCAGTGATGACCAGAGTCCCTACAAGGGCACAGAGGAGGGAGAAGGGGGCCACGCTCTCCTGTCTGCAGTTCCCGAATCCAAAAAGCTAACACCCTCTTTTTGTTCGTCATGAGGGCCCTAGATGCATTTGGCAGGAAAGCCTGATGGGAGCCGAGGCGGGGCCGTTCAGCATCTTTATTCATCCTCTCAGTGTGAATGGTCGTGCTTTCCTCTGCAGAAATAGTAACGCGTCTAACTCGGAGCCGCTGCCCAGACTCTGCCGGGGTGTCACGCAGCACTCAGAGACGCGACTTTCCTCTCTTCCCAGCCTCAGACGCGGGTCCTAACACCTCCTCCGCTCGAGCGGGAACCCACTGCGGAGGCCGGGCACGTGACGAACATTCTTTTTAATGTAAGATGTGCATAAGTGATGAGAGACGTGGCTCGCTCTTTCTGGTAAGAGAATGGTTTTACAAAGTAAACCAAAGACAAAGATTGCCCAGTATACAGCATGGCAGGCCTGAAAATATGACCGCATTTTAGAGGGAGGAAAAAAAGATCTTTGCAAGATTGTATTGTTCCTGGATGGGTTTTGAAAACCACCGCAGGCCTCTCTCTTGGCTTGGGGATGCCGGTCATTTGCATAGCTCATCCCTCGAGGGCAGAGCGCTGGGGCCCAGGTGACAGAGAGTCAACTGGAGAGAGTGAATCGAGGCCTGCTGGAGCAGCAGCAGGAGCAGGAGCAGGAGCAGAGGAAGAGTGTCGAGGGAAGGTGACTGATACTGTGTTTTCAGAAGCTTAGCAGCAAGAACCAATTTGCTAGGGAAAAAAATATGGATTATGTGGAAGGAGCCAACCTACACTCAGAGCCGGTTACCAGCCTTTCTGCGCGGGAAACACAGCCGATGTTTCCATAGATTCTCAAAGGAACTTGTTTGAAGTCCAGCTTTCAATGTGACACAAGTTTTTCATCACCTATTTATGGAAGAAGAAAAGAATCCGCAGCCCTGAACACCCAAAGGAGGATGAGAGGGTTCGAGAGAGCCCTTGATGGAGTCTGACACGCACTGTGGTGCCCCGCTTGGAGGTGGGAGGTGAGCCCCAGAACACGGCGAATTAAAAACTCCTGGAAGTGGAGCTCATCACCTGTGTTTGATGAAAAGATACATTTTTTTTTTCCAGAAAATTTAGCTCACCGCCTGGAGAGGTCCAGCACCTCGGGCAGGCAGCGGACACCTGGCTGGACGGGCAACTCGGAGACGCAGCCCGTCCACCAAGAGGAGTGTGTGTTGTGGGAGCATCGCAGGTGAGCCCCCCCGGGGCCGGGCACTCAGAGCAGGGAGGAGGCCGTCGCCGTCTCTCACGCTCTTGCCCTCCTTCTGTCTCCAGCCCGGACAGGCGGACTCTTAGCTACTTTGGGCTTGCCTGGGAGAAGACCACAAACTGCTCAACGAATGGATTTGACAAACGTTTGCTGAGCACATGGAGGGTAAGACTCCAGGACACTGACCGTTTAGGGGATAATTTTACTGAAACCGTTCTGAAGCTGCGCTAAGGCGCCGAGCCCACCAGACCCCTTTGCTGTGGCTCTGTCCGCAAAGGCCGCCGGCCCGGCCTCTTGCTCCGTTCGTTCGGCTGCCTCCTGGAGAACCTTTGAGCACCCAGTGCGGCCCCTCCTCCGGGACGACAGTGGGCGCTGGATTCTGACTGCGGGCAGCGAGGGAAATTTTGGGGTGAAGCCAGCAGCAAGAGAACATCCCCAGGGATGTGAGTATGGGGTCCACTCAGCACTCGGTGAAGGATACCTGCTGGAGCCCAGATGTGTGACAAGGAGGACCATTTGGAGAAGGTGATGGAGTTGTGGTCTGGAGAGTCGCATGGTGGTACTTTGTTCATGTGGCAGTCGGGAGCCACGGGGGGCTCTGGAGCAGTGGGGGGGGGGCTGGACCCAGTCCTGCCCTAGCACTCAGTCTGCTTTCCTGGTACGAGGCCATGCCTGCCACGTGCCTGCGAGGGGCTCGGAGCTGGACCTCCCAGAACCAGGTCGGTCGTCAGAGCCAAGCGTGTGCGTCGGGTGTTGCTGTGGATGTCAGGGCCGCCTGCGCCCCTGCTGGGCCTGCACACGGAGGTCCGCGCCACTGAATAAAGCACCCCTCAAGACTCCAGGGACTATGAAGGAGGAGCCCAGGCTGGACTCAAGTCGGAAGGTTGTGTCTGTGGGTTCAGGCAGGGCAAAGGGGGACCCCAGGCCGGGAGACAGCACCTCAGAGGGCTCTGAGGAGCCGCTCCGAAGAGGCAGGGGGGTCTGAGTGTTACATGTGATTTTAGTGAAGGGGGGTCCGTGCCATCAGGCACACATTTTGGCAGAAGGTTGCTGCTAGTTCCAAGGAGCAGGCGTCACCGTTAATAACTAGTGCTTTTCTAAATAGGAGGAGACGCAAGAATTTGGGCTCATAAAATCTGAAAATATTGAGCTACGTGGAGGTTTGTTCTGCCAGTGTCCCAGCGCACGGAGCGGTCTGTGATCAGTGATTCCTGATCTCCGCCCTGAGCCCCTTTTCAGGCGTGTTGAAAGTCAGCGGCTGCAGCGGCTCGTGGTCTAATCCTTGAAGAGGCAGATGGCAAGTGCCAAGCTTCAGCCAGCACCAGGGTCTTCCTTAGCCCGGCCAGCCCAGGGTCTCGCTCACCGCTGCCCCCGGGACCAGGTGGAGCCTGCACAGCGTGCTCCTGAGACCTAGGTGAGGACACGACAGGCGGGGATGCTTCAGGCCCCCCCCACCCCCGGCTGTATGTGGCTGCAGGTAGCCCTGTCTCTAACCTGTCCCTGCTTGAGAGCCTCCACAAACCAATGGATTTTTATTTCCTTCAAATAATAAATCCTGGGGTTCCACCACGGGACCGGTAGGGTTTTTTGTTCAGAGTTAAATGTGAACACCTGTGAACAAAGATGTTTCTTGGATTGACTGTTAGGTCCCTGAAACAATTTTCAGGGTGATGGTAGTCAGAAGTGAGGGTTCTCGAAGGATTTGCAAAGCCCAGGCAGCTCCAGTTCCCATCAAAAGGCACCCCGCCCAGGAGCCTCGGGGCACAGCGGCTTGCGGGAGGAGAAGGACCTCAGGGTACGACTTAAAGGCAGGTTCTCAGCTCCGGCTGCACTTCAAAACCGTCTACCAGGCTTTAAAAATATCCCTGCTTGCCCTCCTGCAGGTCAATTAAATCAATCTCTAGGGTGAGGCCAGGGTGTCTGGTGCTTTAACAGGCTCTTCAACTAATTCTAATGCACAGCCAGGGTTCAGAGCCTCGGCCTCCGGAATAATCTTCTTCCCAGCGGAGCCTGGAGGAAGGAGAGCGGGGAGGCGGGTCTGAAGGGCCAGATTCTCAGAGTGGTGGGTGGTGCCGGGGGCGCAGCTGGGAGGCTGGGCCTTCCTACCCAGCGGGTAGCCTGGGACAGCAGGAGCCCTTCACAGAAGTCCCTGGACCAACAGGGCACAGCAGAGGCCGTGTAGGAACAGCTGAGGGCCTTCTCCAGGCCGAAGGACTGACTGCAGACTTCCGAGATCCCTGGTGGAAGGCCCTCAGCCTCCCCGCTTCTTGGCCCTGGCCCAGCAAAGGTGCAAGGAGCTGGGAGCTGGCGGCCCCGGGCAGTGGGAGGAGAGGATGCCCCAAACCATGGTGGGGCAGGGTGCCACCTGCACTGGTGAGAGCACATGGACCAGGCTGGGGGAGGAGGCGCCGCTGAGACCTGCCCATTGTGCCTGGACAGCTGAAAACGGGAGAGGACCCTGACCCGGGGCGGGGAGCACGCTCTGAATGGGAGGGGAGTGGACACAAACCAGCCCTGCCCTGATGCTCAGGAGAAACCTAGTCCCCCACCGTGAGCCTGTGCCTGGGAGCTACCCCTCCCCTACCTGTGCCTGGGAGCAGCCCTGAAGGCTGAGGAATTCGCTCTAAAGAAAAAGAATGAACCTCAGACACATTCTTCAGTATTGGAAGAACCACAGTTCTTTGTGGTGGTGATTCTGTTCTCGCTCCTTCCTGCCATCAGCCACGGTGGGGCCCGGGGGCGAGCTGAGAACAGGTAAAAGGAACCAAGAACGACCCGGTGCTGTCGGCTCGGCTTCCCTCACCCGTCAGACGGGGTTTCTCAAAGAGTGTCTTTGTTTTTTTAATTGCAGTGTAGTCGATTCACAACATTAGCCCTACCTTCTGACAGCACAGGGGCAGTCACACGTCTACACTGCTTTTCAGATTCTTTCTCATTATGGGTCATTACAAGGTATTGAATACAGTTCCCTGTGCTGCACAGTGGGACCTGTTTACCTGTTTTACATATAACAGTTCGTACCCTCAAATCCCAGACTCCCGATTCATCCCTCCACACCACCGCCTGTGACCATGAGTTTGTCTTCTATGTCTGTGAGTCTGTTTCTGTTTCGTAAAAAAGTTCATTTGTGTTCTTTCTTTTTTTAGGCTTACTTCACTTAGAGTGATGATCTCCATGTCCATCCATGTGGCTGCAAATGGCATTATTTCATTCTTTTTTATAGCCAAGTAGTATTTCATTGTATAAATGTACCACGACTTCTTTATCCAGTCATCTGTCGATGGACACTGAGGCAGCTTCCATGTCTTGGCGATTGTGAACAGTGCTGCTGTGAACATTGGGGTGCAAGTGTCTTTTCGAATTAGAGTGTTTACTGAAATAATATCACACAACATGAGAGTTGTGGATTCAGCTTTATTTGGGGAAAAACGAGGACTCTAGCCCAGGAGACAGCATCTCCGAGAGCTCTGAGAACCTGTTCCGAGGAGGCAGGGGAGAACTCAGCGCCACGTGTAATTTCAGCGAAGGGGGACGTGCGGTCAGGCACACACTTAGGCAGAGGCTTGCTGCTGGTCACGAGGAGCAGTGGTCACTGTTGATGAATTTAGGGTTTTTCTAGATAGGAGGAGACGCGAGAATTTGGGCTCATAAAATCTCCTGAAAACATCTCACTATCTGAGGGCCCATTCAGCCAGTTCTCCCAGAGCACAGAGAGCCGCATTCCTGACCTCCAGCCTGAACTCCTTCCAGGGAGCACTGGGGGTCAGCGGCTGCAGCGGCCCACAGTTTAATCCCAGCAGAGGTAGACGGCAGGTGCCGGTATGCTCCAGTCCTCGTAGAGGCAGGGGCAGGCGCCAGCTTGGAGTTAGCAGGAGTCTCCTCCAGATGTGTGCCCAAGAGCGGGGCTGCTGGGTCCAGGGTGGGTCTATTTCCAGTTTTTTAGGGATGCTCCATACCGTTTTCTGAGGACCGCCGACCACCCGCAGCAGCTGAGTGAGCAGGCCAGGTGGAAACGCAGGTCCTCAGTCCCAGCCTAGGTCAGGGTCCGAGTCTCTGGGAGAGGGTCTGTAAACCCGCATTTTCACAGGTTTCCCGGTGGGAAATCCAGATGTACGCTCACGTGGGGACCATCCAACTTGACAGGGCAGCAGAGCCACCCGGGAGGCTCTGGGGACCTGGCACCAGGCTGTGCCGGCGGAACGTGCGGGTGGGAGCAGGCGGCAGCGCTTGCGGGCCTCCCCGGTGGCTCCGGGGTGCGGCTGGCGCTGGGACTCAGCTCTGCCTCCGCGCCTCTCAGATCGGTACACAGATCGCCGGCAGGTCCCGGTAAAACGCAGCCTGCAGTAAGCGGTCAGGGCGGGGCGGGGGCGGCGTCCCTCCAGGGCTGCCTCCGGGGTCGGCGGCCGCAGACCAGGCGGTGCCGCGGGGCCCCGGCCACCGACCCGCGCTTCCACAGCCAGCTGTTCAAAGGCGGCTCCCCGCCTGCGCGGACGGTGATGCTGCAGGTGGGGACAGTCTCTGTCAATGAGCCAGGGCGAGGGGTTGCTAACCCAGGAGAAGCTGGCAGCGTGCAGGCTCCCGGGCTCGGGACACGCCCGCCGGAGGAGTCGGGGTGGAGGTCCTAGAGGAGGCGCCCACGGCCACCCTCGCGCGCGCAGACGGAGCACGGCTAGGCAGGCGGGCCGGCCGGCCAAGCAGGAGCCCGGGACACCCGTCTTCTATTTACTCACTTTTTCTTTAAATTTATTTTTTTTGAGCTGCATTATTGATTTTGAACATTTTTTAAATTATTTTATTCTGTTTGGTTTTTTTTGGTGGGTAATCAGTTTTGTTTGTTTCTCTGTTTTTAAATGGAGGCACTGGGGATTGAACCCAGGACCTCGTGCATGCTGAGCATGTGCTCTGCCCCTGAGCTGTACCCTCCCCGGGGGCCACCTCTTTTGTTGTGCTGCCAACTGTACAAACTTCATGGATGCTTCTTAGCTGCAGCCTCGTGTTCCCCTCTTTCTCATGGGTTCGGCTGGAACGCGCTGGTCTGTGGCGGTGGCCTTGTGGGGACATAGAGCAGTGCAAAGGGTGCGGATTTACCTGTTGTCTCTGTGGAACCCCCATCCCATTGTGGCCCCCCCGTGGCTTGGCTGGTCTCTTATCTCCCCCGAGACCCCAGGTCGGAAGGGTGCTCACCCCGCCCCATGGCATCCAGCAAACCCGGGCAGGGCTCAGCCCAAAGCCAATGAGTTTAAGACAAACACTGTTCCAGCGTGTGCGGAAGTCAAGTTAGGGTCTTGGCTGTCTGCAAACACAGGCTCAGGGGAGCAGCCCCACAAGGAGAAGACTCCCGGGGAGTCTCTTCCTGGAGATGCTCCGCGTTTGCAGAACGTTAGAACAAACCGACTGGAAAGAATTATTGATTCCACCTCTTCTGGAAATGTGCTTCATTTCAAGGTGACCCCTGCCCCCCACAAAACGCCCGTCTTCCTGCCCCACGGAATTAATTTAGTGAAGATCTCACCTGCAATGTCATGGTTCTATCAGGTGAAGCTAAGTTATGTCGCAGGTTGGGTCGACAAGCTGTGCCTTGGTCCCTCCACACTTTCCACTAGCTGGATGGGGCCCTGCGGGTCTGCTCACACTCGCCGTGGTGGACGACTTCCATTCAGATCTGTCACCCCCGTCCTCCCGGGCCCTGATCTCTGAGTGCTGGCAGAGCCATTCGGAGGGGAATCCCGCAGCCACGCGGGATGTGTCTATTTCACAACCAGCGCGTGAGTGTCTTCCAGGGTGTAAGGTTCCTGCCCTTGGGATGCACAGAAGGGGCCTGTCCCCTATCGGGGGGGGGGGGGGTGTTGTGATCTCAGGCTGCTGCCCGGGAGGGCGCACAGCTTCCCTTCCCTGGGATGTGCAGTAAAGCCGGCAGAGGCATGGGCGGCCTCGTCTGAGGACCGTGATCTTTCCTCCTCCCTTCTGCCTCCTCAGTCTCCGCACCTGCTGTCTTTCAGGGAGAGGCACACAGAAGTGGCCTGAGGGACTCCCTCGGTGCAGAGTGCGTAACTGCCGATGGCATGGGAGCCACACACCCCCTCTGGAATCTCTCTGGTTTCTGGCATCAGCAGAGCAGCGAGAACTCGCGAAGTGGTGTGTCATTACGGCCGTGGCTCCCTGCAGCCTGGGGGGCCTTCCAAGCACCGAGACGGCCTCCTGGGTGTTTCCTGGGGAAACTCTCGCAGGGACTGTCACTGTCCTCTGAGCAGATGCCAAGAGAGCTTCGCGAGGGGACCCGAGGGGCTGCAGCTGAGCTGGGAGCTCCGGGGAGACGCCGTCCTGAGAACCCTGCTGGCCAACTGCAGGACCGCGGTGGGAACTCCGTGCCCTCTCTCAGCCAAGACGGCTCTCTGGGTCTCTCCTCAGCGTTTCCCTAAGTCACCATGAGCTTTGCATGAAAGGGGGAGACATCAAAGACTTTTAAAAGGGGGCACTTTTAGTACTTTGCCATTTCTCCAGCCTGGCACAAAGGATGAAGACTTACCACCACGTGATGGCGTCTGGGGGACAGGGCTTTGCGATGGCGGGAGGCAGGTTGGGGCGGACTCATCACTTCCCATCGCGGAACCGCAAACGTGTGGCACCTGTGACTCTTAGCGGCTTTTCACTGACTGAGGACGACCTTGAGCAGAGTCCCCGGCCCAGAGGGAGGTGTCGGTCAGGGGCCCACGACGCGGACGCACACCTCACCCCCGTCACCCCGTTTCCACGACCTCTCTTTCCAGTTACGTCTTTTGGGGATCTGTCCCTGAAGAGGACTTCTGTCCCTCTCCCTGGCCCCACCTGACTCAGAGCAGACAGCAGGGGCCACTTTTTGTAGCTGTTTTCTAATGGGATTTGTAAGTCCTATGAGCCCAAGCAGGCCCGTCTGTAACAGAATTTGGGGATTTGTGGACACAGGAGTCAGCTCATGACGCATGACGTCCCGAGGTACCACCAGCCGGAAAGCATGAAGCTTGCTGAGCTTCATTTTACGGTTCAAACGGCTGTTTTCCTGACATTTACGTCAATGGCGTTCTGTTATAAACTGGCCTCAGCTCACAGCTGGTTAAGGACAGCCCTTCTCTAATCCTTCAGGCACCTACGTGGGGAGGATGCTTGTGTATCGAAGGAACTTTTCTTTTTAAACAGGTAAAATTAATTTTACCTGTATATTGTTTTTCAACCAATGTATCTAAAATATGTTGGACACAAGTGAAAATTCCTCTGCTAGACTTACAACACGCTCCATCCACGTTGAGACCAACACGCGCATTTACGGGATTCAAGTACCTTGAAACTTGGGTGAACCCCAGGAAACCGAGAGAATTATAAATAGAGCAAAATCTGTTTTCAGCCACTCTGATTAAAAAAAGTTCTTTGAAACAGGGATCAGCTGAGATACAGAACGCAGAACGACACTTTCCTTCCACAAGAGCAGTGAGATTAACGCCTAGTACGCTATTAGCAAGAGAAAATACGTTTTGTCTTTTTATTGTAATACAATCATTTAGTTTTTAATTGAAGTATAGCTGGTTTACAAGCTCGTGTTAGTTCCGGGTGTACAGCACGGTGATTCGTTATACGTGCATACGTATCTGTTCTTCCTCAGATTCTTTTCCATTGTAAGTTGTCACCGGATACTGACTACCGCTCCCTGTGCTGCACGGTAGGCCCTTACCCGTCCAGGGATTTAGGCTCATGGACAACGGTCTTCTCGCTGGAGGGCCCCCAGAGCGCCATCATGGGTACAGAGAGCCCCTCCACCAGTCACAGGAGGATGTGGACACGCCGGAGGCCGGGCTGACTTTGGGGACTCACCGTCCGGTAAATGAAGCTACAGTGTAAGAGGTGACTGTCTCCTCACGCAGAGACTGAGGGCCGCCGTGCGAAGGACGTGATGAACCACTGAGAAAGCTGCAGGCATGCAGACCCCTAGGAGTCGGCGGAGAGAGCAGGGAGCACAGAGCAGAGTCTACAGAGGCCTCTTTTCTGAGCTGAGAGGTGGAGGTGGAGCGTAAAGCCGCCTGTGCTGGGCCTTTAAGGCCCAAGTTCGAGTTGCGCCTGAGCACTTCCTGGCTGAGAACACTGCCCGGCAGCTGAACCTCCTCCCAGCAGGTGCTTGCTTTAGTCCTGCGATGCAGCAGGGGACGGAGCCTGGCCCGGGGTGGACACTGAGCTCACGCAGGACTCGGGCCTCAGACACTCTCCTCTCCGCCTCCTCTTTCTTCAGGGCGGCGGGGGTGGGGGTTGAAGAGGAAGGAGCACAGATTTCAGGACAGACAGACGCAACCCCAGCCCCATCCCTTCTCTGTTCAGTCTGTGACTTGGGGCAAGTTATCCCATGTTCCCGGGTGTCAGGTTCCCACCTATTAAGATGTTGATAACCGTGTGACAGTCCTCACTGCTTGTTTTTGGTTTTTGCAGCACAGTTACAACGTGTCAGTTCCTGGTGCGCAGCGCAGGGTCCTAGCCATGCATGTACGTACATATATTCGTTTTCATGTTTTTTTCATTAAAGGTTATTACAAGATATCGGTAGTTCCCTGAGCTCTACAGAAGAAAGTTTTTTGGCTGAGTTAATAGGTACAAAGCTGCTAGCGCAGTGCACTCAGTCGGCTCTGAATGAAAGTCAGCTCCATCCCCCACCCTTGCAAGTAAACCCGTATCCAGGGAGGCGCTGAGCTCTGAGGACACAGCCCTGCAGGCACCCCTGAGGCCCAGCCTCCTGCCCAGGGCCATGCCTCGGAGAGCGTGCAGCTGTGCATTTTAAGGAGGGTGGACTTTTCAGGTTTTATTTTCAGGACAGCGGTGCCCTGGGGTCTGCTTGTGAAGTCCAGGAACCGGCCTGTCATGTCACAGCCCGGGGTCTGCCTCTGCAGTCTGTCCTTGACTCCTTAATCCTCCCTGGATCCCAGGGGTCTCTCCTCGCTCAGCGCCCACGGAGCCGCTCACTACCTATTATTTCAGGAAAGGCGTTTTCCTGAAAATCTAAGCCTAAGAAATGCGGCCAGCACCCTGCAATCGCCACATCAGCTTTTTGTTGTTTTTCTTTTGTGTTAAGTCTGTTAGTTTTGTTTTTTCCCCAATCTGATGGATGAAAAGAATGCTATTCTAGCGGGTTTATGTTGCATCTCTTTTCTTATCTCTTGTTTGGTTAGGTTTATTGAGGTGCACTTACACACAGTGAAATTCACTCTGGTGCACAGTCCTGTGAGGATTTACGAACGCGTGGTCATAGCCACCTCCACAGTCAGAGCGGATTCGCCTCCCCCGCCCAGTCCCTCCCGCTTTTCGCCTGCAGTCAGCTGTCTCTCTCCGCCGTGAGCCCGGAAGCTAGCGGTTTCTTTCCTGGGCCTGTATTTCCCCTTGTCCGGAATGTCACATAAATGGAACCATACAGTCTGCAACCTTGAGTCTGGCTTCTTTCACTCAGCAAACGTGTCTGAGGGTCATCTTTGTTGTTGTATGAATCAGAAGTTCTTTCCTTTTTGTCAGTAAGTTGATTTTCATTGCAGGGACGAGTCCCAGCGGGTTTACCCGTTCCTCTGCTGAAGGGCACTTGGGCTGTGTCCATTTTTGGTAGCTTGTGAATACAGCCGCTGCAAATATTCGCATACGAAGTTGGCGTGATGGTGTATTTTCATTTCTCTTGGCTAAATCCCCTGCAAGTGGGATTTCTGGGTCACATGACAAGGGTATGGTTAACTTTATAGGAAACTGCCGTCAACTTCATTTTTAGACCATATTTACGCCAACTTTTAAATTAGACACAGATTTCTATGTAAGCAAGAAGCTGGTTTATCCCCACAGAATCGACAGAGGGGAGACTTTAATAAAGACAGGATTGTCATTCGAGTTCTGCCCCGAAGCTGCGTTTTGGCTCCTCTCTCTCCCGTCAGCCCTGAGACGCACCCTTGCCTCCCATCCATTCCTTTCTAGTCCCCTGGGTGCCACCCAGGCTCAGTCCCCTCCCCTGTACCTGGTGGGCTGTGGTGAGTCCAGGAAGTTCAGACAACCGAGCTTACAGAGGGTCGGTCTCTTCCACTGATCAGCCAGGGTCTAGCTCAGGGTAGACCCTCAAATGTAATATTGAGTAAATATCTCCCTTGGTTATTTCTTTTCTAAAAAAAATTTCTATTGAAGTGCAGTTACAATGTGTCAGTTTCTGGTAGACAGCACACTGTCCCAGTCATGCATAGATTTACATACATTCATTTTCATATTCTTTTTCATTAAAGGTTATCACAAGACATGGAACTCAGCTCCCTGTGTTATACAGAAGAAATTTTTTTTCCTATTTTTATATATAGTGGTTAACATTTGTAGATCTCAAACTCCCAAATTTACCCCCTCCCACCTCCGTGCCCCGCTAACCATCAGATTATTTACTATGTCTGCGTGGTTTACTCTCAACCCCCTAGTTCCCAGGGAGGCACGAGATATGCACTTGTGCTCAAACCATGGCTGCCAAATGAATGAATGAGCTGATTAATTACAAGTTGCATGAACTTGGCAGCTGGACGTCGGCAGGGGTGACAAAGGGACTTCAGGTTCCACGCTGAGAATGGCTGGAAATGCCCACAACATAGACGGATTGGTTAGTGATATCGATACTAGATGTCAGGACCCCCTCAGAAGGAAGCATTTCAGAAATGCTGAGCATCAGGCTGGGCGCTCTGGGTGCCCTGAGCAGTGGGGACTGCACTGTGGTCAGGGAGACGGGGCTTGGAGGCCACACTGACACCTGGGCTGTCGCTCGTCTTTGAACCTTCTTGAACGTTTCTTCCCTCCCTGAGATGGACTGGAGGCCTGTGCAGCCACGGGATTAAGGAGCTTTCCTAAAACTGAGTTTGCCTTTAGCTCCTAGCCCTGGGGCCTTGGGATGCTGACCCAAAGAGAAGTCCTGGCAAAATGCGACCACGGTGCTACCTTTTGGTCTGTAAAGGGAGGGGTTCTAGTGGGAAAACATCCAGCCAGCAGTGTCAGTGCTGGAGGGGAGCCCACGTGGGCGAGAGGGCAGGGGACGCCACCCGGGTCTGAGCGAGCGGCGAGCTGCCCGCAGGCGAGCGAGGCCGAGGAGCAGCCCCGCGCCGTCCGCAGGCCGCTGTGGAGCCGGGCCCTGTGCTCTGCGGGGAGCCCCCAGCCCGGGGGGGCTTCCTCTCACCCCTCCCTTGACTACCTTGAACCAGGAGCCTCAGGAGCGGGGCGCTCCCCGCACTGCCACCATCCCCGCGGCTACTTTTAGAGACCTGAGAAAAGGAAGTAAATCCATCAGAAACTTTCTTGATCCTCTTCCCCAGTCAGGCCATGAACCGAGGAGACACAGTCGACGTGATTTATGGTCCAGCGCGAACATGGGCCCGAATGCTTTCCATGTAGAAAGGGCTTTTTTGATCAATTACAGCATTCCTGCAGCACCATAAAAATACTGTATCTCTCAACCATCGAGACGTTTCATCAAAATGTCATGATTTATTTCATTTTTCTTACATGTAGAAGCCCTTTCTCTGCCTTCCTGATTTTTTTTTTTTTAATTTTGCTGCATTCAACATCATTTTTCCCTGTTTCGCTGCCGAGATGGCAGGTCCTTTGGCTCAGGCTCAGGGAAACGCTCTTTGAATCCAGCCTTCGTCTTTCATCTCCCGGTGGAGTGAACCGTCCCCAGGCCTGTGGGGGACACCACACTTACTTCATTCCACCTAAAGCACGGAGGAGGGTTTGCACGTGTGTGTCGTTCACCTGGCCCTTGGCCCTGTCTGATCACTCCCGCTCCCCACGCTGGCCCGGAACGTGGCCATCTGGAGGCTCTCAACAAATGACTCATGAATGGATGGAAAAGTCAGCAACCAGATGAGTAAATAAATAAGATGTCCTTGACCAGAGACAGAGGGCCCTCATTTAAGGATGACCTGAAAACAACAGGGACTTCCCTAAAGAGCGAGAGAGAGGAGGTGAGTCCTCTGGGGATGCAGAGCAGAGCAGGCACTGGGCAGCAAGCCCTTGGAAGGGAGGGTTGAAAAACCATCACAAGGAACGAGAGAGGCCCCTCCCTGGTCTACTGAATCGAGGGGAGGTTTCTCAACCTGGGTGATCATAACAGAGGCAATCTAAAAGCAGCATGTTCCAGTGGAAGAAAGAATTTCAAAATTCTGGGCCCAAAATGGCACAGAAGATTCTTCCGGGTGCCTACTGCCCCCAACACTCACAAAGAAGTCACCATCCTCCTTAAGGAGATTCTCAGCCGTCCCCCTGAACAACGTGAAGGACACAGTAAGTCAACCCCGAGGGCAGCCACCCCCTCCTGCCATTTTCGTAAAGAAGGAAAAAATGCAGTTTAGCTTCTGGATCGCTCTTCATTCTTTGCCTTTTAATTTTAGATAGATGTGTTTCCTAGCCACTAACCTGGTTGTAAGGATTGGAAATTGGGGGAGTAATATGGATACTATCATACCTGAAACTCGGGACAAAGTCGGCCAAGTTCTTGGGAAGAAATTTCCTCGGCAACTCCGTTGTCTGTAAGTGAACTCCGACTTTGGCAAAACTTAATATTACAGAGACCTGTTTCCTGGTTCCAGGTAGCAGTTCTCCGAGGAAGTCGACACTCAAGACAGAATGTGGATGCGAGTGAAGCCCGTGGGGGAGTCGGCCTGTCCTGTGTGGTCCACGTACAGGGGACCATCAAGGGCACATCCCACTGCCCCCCACCCCCCTTCGCATTCAGATGGAGAACACAGCAAGGTGCCCTGAGTTAAGGGTCACCCCGTCCTGGACGTGAACATCAGCAGAACTCATCTCGTGCCCCAGCGAACGGCACGGCGGCCGAGAAGTGCAGAGGCACCCAGGCCACTTTGATGAGTGTGACTGTCGCCGTTACTCCAAGTTTGGGCGGGTCCTGCGAAGAAAGGCGGTTACTCCGCAACGCTTGGCTGACCCAAGTTCCTCCTTTACCTGAGAATGACTTCCCACCCAGTGTGCAGGTTTGGAGGTGGTTTATCCAGAGGAGAGACATGCTTGGGGTGCATTTCCAGCCTGGGAGGGCCAGGGGGCCAGCGATGGGACGTGCCCACCACACACTCGGAGGGGCAGTCGGGTGGGGAGACACACAAATGTGGGAAACCTGTCTCGGGTGAACTGTGAGTGCCCTGAGATGGAAACACAGACAGGGGTCAGTGGGGAGAGAGAGAGGAAGAAAGATGCATGGAGGGAGGGAGGATCCTCTGAAGGGCTGAGTGAGGAGGGTCTGTAGGTTCTGCTCCCCCAAACCTCCATCAGGCAGGCGAATGAACTATTCTCTTTCACAAGAAGACTTCAAATCGTCACTGTCTCCGTGAATCCTGACCCAGTGGGTTTTCTCTCACACTTTTGACAAAGTCTCCTGCCTCTGGCATCCTCACTGTAGCTGCAGGCTCACTGGACCAGCCTGGCAGGGCCTCCCTGGTGCGTCTGAGGCCGCCCTCCCTACCATGCAAATCCGGCACCTGGCAGCTCACCTGTCGGGGATGCAGGAGTCCTCTGAAACACCCTCCTGCCTGCCCAGGTGGACCACACCCCCCCCGCTGCGCAGTTCACTCCTGGGTCGGACGTGCGAGCCAGGAGCAGGCGACACTTCTTAGATTATTTCTGGGTGTTGGAGTCTTTGTCAGCCGTGGAGGCGGCGTGGATGGCAGGGTTTGCAGCTTGCTCAGGCAGAGCTGGTCTCCCGGCACTTGTCGTGAGCAGCTCCGTCCCCCGTACCCAGTCCTACCATGGCCGTCTCCTTGGAGACCGTCCTAGGAAGCTGACCTTGGGAACCAGGCTGGACCCTCCTGCAAAGCCAGCCCTGGGGCTGGATGTCTGACACTCGCAGAGGAGCAATGCTCCGCATTTTATCAGAAGGAAATTACATGCCTCTCAATAAAAACATCAAAGTGTTTTTTGCTGCTTCTGGATTGAAAAATGATGTTTGTCATCGAGTGTCCTCAGTGGGCCAGCCATGGAAACGTGAGGACGGGTGACTCCAGACGCAGAGGTGACACAGTGGGGCTGGGCGGGAGTTGTCTAATGCAGCCATAACGTTTCCTCAAGCGTGAGGCACGGTGATTCGTTCCTGAAGTTTAATAAATGATACCAGAGGTTTTTTAAATTTATTTTTTTATTGAAGGATAGTCAGTTACAATGTGTCAAATCTGGTGTACAGCATCATGTCGCAGTCATACATAAAAATACATATATTTGTTTTCATTTCTTTTTCCTAAAAGGTTATTACCAGATGTTGAATATAGTTCCCTGTGCTATACAGAAGAAATTTGTTTTTTATCTTTTTTTATATATAGTAGTTAATATTTGCCAATCTTGGCAAAGGAGATGCGGGAGTTTTGAATAATGTTTTGGTAGCTAACCATGAAGTGTCCGCTGCCCTGGCCCCGGTGGTGGGCTGGACTTGGTGGCGTGGGTCGGGGGCAGTTAGGCAGGCTGGTGGTGGCTGAGTTCACCGACCAGATGACCCGTGCACAAAGGGCAGTTTTAGGGTGAATCGGTTCATGGACCCGGAAGAGGATTCTTCTGTTTTAAGAGTTGATGGCCACAGAGAGAGGCTGGGAGGTCAGAGAGAAGGCAGGTGGCCCTCACCGCCGGGAGGAGGCTGGGAATTGGCCTGAGTGAGCTGCTTACAGTCTGCAAAGCGTGGACCACCTAGAACTCCCCAGTGGCCCATGAGAGGTGGGAAGGGCTCTGAGTACACACTTTACACGGTGGGTATGAACGCCGAGGCCCTGGGAAGCACCTGGCTGACCCGTCAGCACGCAGCTAGTGGACACCGGAGCGCAGGGCTCTGTCTTCGAAGCCCAGGGCATCTTCCACGGCTCTGAAGAGGGGACTGTGGAAAGGAAAGGACCCCGATGGGCCCTCATAGATGGAACAAGATGGAGCAGGGCGGTGGGATCGCACAGGGCTGTGGGCCACGGGAGGGAAATGGGGCCGCCGCCCAGGAGCCCTCAGATCCCACCCGAAGCCGCGAGCGCGCAGCCAGCCAGCTCCCTGCTGGAGGCTGGACGGCACACGGGCACAGCTGACTGTTGCTTTGCAGTACGACTCTATACACAGAAGAGCTGTATTTTCAGTGGCTAACCCGTAACGCAGGTCTTCCAGGCATGGAAGTAACGCTTCCACCATCGCTACAATGTAATTTTACTCACGTTGCGTTCACGGCTCCCCGGCATCTCTGTGGTGGTGCTTTTACGCGTTTGCGTCTGTCTTCACAGCTCTGTGTGCGGAGCTGCTTTGAAGGTGAAAAGCACCCTATCAGATCTGAGTTTTGTTACTTTTCCCTTTAGGAAAAGAAACCCTAATGTGCTCACCGGACAGCCAGAAGCGGGAAGGGCCCGCAGAGAGGGGGCCCCGTGCAGTGTCGGGGGCCCCACCGGTCAGGAGAGAGGAGGAGGGGCAGCCGTACGCACATCGGCGTGCTGGGACGGCTCTCGGCCTGAGGTCCGGACGCCCGCCGGGGACCCCCCGTGGCCGCCTTGCCTCTCACCCTTTTGCTCTTCGGGTACTTTTGACCTCAAGACTCACAGGCCGTCAGCCGTCAGCCGTCAGCGTCCTTCTTATACGATGCGTATTTCTCTAAACATGAACGCGCTGGCAAGGTGCCCCCACGGGGCTGGGAGGCCCAGCCAGGGAAGACGTAGCCCTCAGTTACAATGGTCACAACGCGGGCCGCCTGCAGTGAAGGTCCGGGGACACCAACGCCAGACCCGACAGCCGAGACCGTGACAGTGTGGACGCGTGTGGGACCCCACAGCTCTCGCTGGGCGAGCCCGCTGGGCTCTGTGTGGTGAGGAACCAGCTCCCACGTGCGCAGAGGCTGCGGTAGCTGCTGTCTGGCTCTCCAGACACCGCCTTGCAATGTCGATTATTTAGGGCCGTGAGAACATTCTGGCACAAGCACCGACACACAGTAGGTCTGATAAAGCCCAGAGCGGCCAGGGTGGAAGTGGTTCTGATTTAGCCATTGGATTTTCTGAAAGCGAAGGCACGGTGGTGCATCTAACACAGCGATGTTAGCTATGTGGGCGTTGAATAACTTTTTAGTAACTAATAAGAGTGTTAACAGTTTATAGGGACCAGTGATGGGCTGGCTTTGCTGACAGATATGGAGGAGGGCCCCTTAGACAAGCCCGGGTGGCTGTGAGGTGGGTGGGCTTGGAGAGGATGAGGCCGGAAGTAGGCGGGGCAGCTGGGACGGGCAGGACTCGGGAGAAGGCGGTGGGTTCAGCCCCAGTGCTGACGCGCACGCCATGGGATTAGGGTGTCGGAGGGAACCTACTGGGTTTATGGCTGGAACTCCCGCTGGCCCAAGAGGTTTATTGGGATTTGGAGAGCCTGGGGGCGGGGGGGAGAAGTGAGAGATGCTCCCAGGTACCCTTGGGAGTGCCTGCAGGTTGCAGATGGGAGAGAGGGGCCAGGAAGGGGCTGGTCAGAGAAGGAGTGGACGATGCAGGAGCCTCAGGAGAGAGCACAGGACCCCGAAAGGTGTGTCTGAGGGAGGAGTTGAGGGGCTCCACCCAGACGGCGGCGCACTCACTGGGGCAGACCCTGCTGACTTGGGACAGGAGGAGACGCTGCCATCAGGGACCATGGGCCTCTCTGAGCTGACCTGGTCTGTGAGCTGAGCAGTAATTGCTGCATGAGCCCTTACCCCAGGGGGCTGACCTGGCCATGTGGCTCTAATCTTAAGCACTTCCTTTGTGCTGTGGCGACACCAGCGGAGGCCACAGGGCTGTCACCCACGGTGCCACCTCTTCTCCCTGAGAACAGAGCAGGGCTGGCCCCCTTCCAGCCCCGGCGCCCGCAGGACTGGTCTCATCAGTGGAGGGCGCGTGGAAGGGCGGCTGTCTGTCTGTGCTGGGTGCTGCAGCCCAGGGACACGGGGTGCACTTCTCTGTCCTCGGCTGCTGATGGGGCTCACAGGCTGCGGTGGAGGACCCAGAGGGGTGGCAAGGCCACCGGAGGGCCCCTGAATGACCACACAGCTCAGAGCCTCACTGTGACACCATAGACGGGATCCGAGCAGGAACTAAAGGCTGGTGCTGCTAAGCTGCTAGTGCCTGCGAGACGCTTACTGCCACACTGAGCCCATCTGACTGGTGCACAGACTCATGGGCGCGCACTGCACGCAGCTGGCGGGTGAAGCCGCGGCTCCTGAATGGAAGTGCCCCCACTCTGGGTCCTCCGCTCTTCTTCAGTTCCCAGGTTGCCCGCAGACACAGACACGGGCTCGCATCACGTGCAGCATCCAGCACGAAGGACGGGGTCTTTGACCTGTCAGAGGTGGGGGTCACAGGCTGAGACGGAGGTGAGAGAGAAGGGGGTCAGGCACCAATCAGAGGCAGAGAAGGCAGACGTCATTCAGCACTGCTGCGACGGGGGAGAGCTCAAGGCATGTGCTGCAAAGACAGCCGGGACTGGGGACCTGGGACTGGGCGGGGGCAGCATACAGAAAACCACCAGGAGGAGCCATCAAAGGGGGGCTTCTTGCTAAACCAACTCACTGGGACTCTTGCTAAAAGCAGGCCCGGGGCTCAGAGATTCTCACTAAGCTGACATTTCGGGGTCTTGCTAAGACTGGATGATGCAGGCTGAGGACAGCTGGGGTCCAGGGATTAGGATCTGTTGAAAGGGGGCTCAGAGCTGCCTGTCTAGAGTCTCAAGGAGAGTCTTGCCGTGAGGAGTCCCAGCGGAGGCAGTCCCCACGGGGCAGAGTTCTCGGCCGGGAGCCGCCGGCGGAGGGCTGGCTTCAGCAGCAGTCAGCCTCTGACGGAGAAGGTCCGGCCCGCGGACAAGCGCGCACAAGCGAGAGGGACCATGTGTGCTCCGCGGAGCGCGGGGCCTCCGGGGAGCACAGCTGCTCGTGGCCCCACCTCATCTGTGACGCGACTGAAAGACGGAAGTGGTCTTCTCTGTCTACATAGCTTCAGTGTGTTGACATTAACTATAAAGACAAATTCCTTCCACAGGCCACACAAGCAGGTGGGGCACAAGCAGTTAGGAATGTAAAGCAGTCACCTAGCGTGTGATGACGCAGACGGGCGCTGCGCCCAGCCCGGCTGCGGGACGCAGCCACGGACGCCTCCCGTGCCCCCCGCCTTCCCATGGAGGTGCAGGACCTGGAACCTGTCTCGTCTTGACTTGACCTGGTTCCCCGCACCCCCTGGGGGCTTGGTGCGTTGCTGTCCCTCCCCCGAGCGTCTGGTTCAGTCCATCTGGGCCAGGGCCCTAGAATTTGCTTTTCTGACAGGTCCCCGGGTGAGGCTGCTGAGCCGGGATTACACTTTGAGGACCACTCTCTCAGGGCGTCCAGCTCCCTTCTCCTAATCTGGCCAAAGGATGCAGAACAAACTAAACATCCTGGGTCGAGTAGCCTGCGGTGGGATGGCTGAGGCCATACACGAGATTCCTCCTTTTCCTGGTCTGCGTAGCTTTCCTTCTCTGCTTGCATCCAAGGAGACAGCGGCGGGTGAGACTAACAGTGCAAAATAATGCAATCAGGATATTTTAATAGATTATCTAAAGCAGTGTTTATTTGCCCTTGAATATCTGATGGAAGCTCAGAAGCGCCGCCCCCCCCCACCAGCTAGAAATAACACAGACACACACAGAGACTGAGCTCTGCGTTTGCTTTCAGGGGTTCATGAATTCCTGGACCCCCCCGGGCAAAAACACTAAATATTCTAAAAATAAGCAGAAAGGGAAGATGCAGGCAGGTTTTGGAGATAAAAATGAAATAATTTGGAAGGGGATTCATCTTGAAGCTTTCTGGGACGTGAGGTCAATAAGAAGCTGAGTGCTGGGTCCAACACGGAGCAGAGCGAGTTCATTGTGGGTGGCGTCTCCCGGGTCCTGGATGGCGAGGCTCTGGCTGGGGCCTGAGGAGGGAGTGGAGCCAGTGGTGAGGGAGGCGGAGAGTCCAGAGGTGGGTCTGAGTGTCTGTCTTCAGCCGTGACCTCCCCGACGGCTTTCTGCAGAGGCTGCTGAACCCCGCCATGCTTCCTGCCCACCGGCACCTGGTGACGTTCCGCGGGCTCAGTGCTGCGTCTCCTGCCCTGGGACCCGCCCCGGGGGTGAACGAGGGGGCGGGCGAGCCCATTCAGTGCCCTCTGTGGGCCAGGCGTGCATCCAGTGACCTCCGTGGTGCTCAGGGAAAGCCATGTGAGCGTTCCGCTTTGAGGTGAGGAGGCTGACGCCCAGGGCGGCTGTGTGACTCGTCCAAGGTCACGTGGGGAGCAGTGGAGCCAGCACCAAGCACAGCGAGCCCCGTCCAACCTACGCATGCCAGGTGGGGCTGTCCTGTCCAGGAGCCCCGCTTCCTCTCCCAGGCCCCTACCTTGGACAAGACATACTGTCTCCCCTCCAGTTCCCTGCTGGAGGCCTCTTCTCAGTTCACTCCTCTTCAGCCACTGTAACGGGCTGCCCCATAAACGCAGGTGCCATCCCTGAATGGGCTGTGCGTCCACCTGCCAGGAGCAGCCCTGCTATTTCTGTGCACAAGTAAAATAAACAATGGCTTTATCGTTGGACAGATCAGAGATAAAATCCCAGGCCTGCAAATCACAAACTGGGAATTCAGACGAGTTAACTCGTCACGTGCGGGACTGTTGTTCCCCTGTGTGTAGATGGGGACCGCGTCCCCTCGGAGCTCTGTGAGTGTTTACCAAAACGGGATACAGATCCTGGGACTCGGCGCCCGCATGCAGCACATGCTCAGTGCATGCGCGCTTTGCTGTTCATGCTGGAGTGAAGCCTCGTCATCACCCACAGCATATGGAAGCTCTGAGACCCGTCATAAAACTGTCAGGCGGGTGCGCACTGTAGCTCAAATGAGAATACATGCGTGCGCGGGCATTCTTTGTGCCAGAGGCACACTCAGCTGACATATGTCTGAAATACAACATTTGCAAGTAGAATGACACTTTTAAAAACTTTGCAATAAATATTTTGTTTTTCGTTTACTGCGCAGGATGGACGATTTCTGCTCTCCGCTGTCTGTGCTACATCAGTCCCCATTAGCATGGAACACACTAAGAGGCTCATTATTCTCCAAAAGCCCTCTGGTGATGATCGATGGGTCTCTGTTCATTTCAAAGCAGGTGAAGAAGATCCCATGGTCTCAGAGTACCTCTGGGGCAAGGAAGGAGAGGTCGAGGCAGAGAGACTGGGAGCCGACAAGTGGGAATTCAGCAGCCACTGCGTGTTATGCGCTGCGTGGACACTGTGACGGGAGGGAGGCTGCGGAGACGCAGACCCTGCCCCCAGGATGCTCACGGTGTCGAGGGACACCCTCAAGGCTGTGAGTGGAGAGCAGTGAGGGGGGATCATTCGGATGGGAGCCCTGCTCGTCACTCTGTTTCCAGGGGCCAGTTGCCTGCTGACCCCTGCAGCCCCTGCCACAGGGCTTCCTGTGGACGCGTGAAACGCCAGCCCCTCCCGAGATGCACCTCTGACAGGCGCAGGTGGATGGTCGGTGTTTGGTCCTGGAAACAGAACCACTGGGAGAGGTGAGAGCGGGTTCGTTGTCAGGGTCAGACTGCCCACAGTGGTGGCTGCAGGTGGAGGAGGCGGCGCTGGGCTGTTGCTTCTGCGTCCGGCTTGGACCCCGAGTCACGTCAGATCCCCGGGCCAGCACTTGGAGAGAAAAGCTGGACTGAGTCGGGAGAAAGCAAGGGTGAGGGAGAATCCAGCAGGGCAACCAGCTCCTGTGTTCTCTCCTCGCCTCCTCCGGCCTCCGGGGCACGTGTCGGAGAGGCTTGGGCCGCAGTCCCGGAGCTGCGCACGCACTGCCCAGGACTTGGGGAGCGGAGGAGAGCATTCGCTGGCATTTAAAAGGGTCTGCAGGCCTGGGGACTCCTGTGCTCGAGGGGCCTCAGTGCCCGGCACCCACGTCAGCCCTGGGAGCAGTAGAGGAGCTGCCGTTTCACCCTGTCTGTGGCCGGCCTGACCCTGCCCTCCCGGAAGGCTGCTGGAGAAGCTGGCAGAGTGCAGGCCAGCCCAGCAGACAGACGCTGGCCAAACACCACTCTGAAAAGAGCCTTCAAACTTTCTTTTTACTACTTTACCAATTGACAAGTGGAATTCTAAGCTAAGGAAATAATTCTAAATAAAGAGAAACACAACAGTTTCGTCAGGGCGCAGTAACAGAGGAACGGCTAAATCAATGAATCAGTAATTCAATTCACTGAAGGAAATATTACAAATCCACTGAAAACATTTTTGCAGAGTGCAGCGATACGGAAAAAAAAATGCCTGCTATGATGTAAAGTCACACACACTATTTCACACGCAGTATGAACACTACTCTGCAGAAAAGAAACTTTACATAAACAAAGAAAGGGGTGTTCTGCTTCCTAAGCAATGGTAGCGAAACTTAAACCCGTCCCTCGGCCCACAGTCCAGACCCACCAGAGATCAGCTCAGAGCAACAGCGCGTCTCAGTCCCGCCCGGAGCGGGGCGGGGGCAGAGCACGAGGGCCGTCACAGGACACGGAGCAGGGAGGTGAACACCCACGTCCTGGAGCCCCGGGGCCGCCCGCTGCCGGGAGACCCTGCACAGGGAAGAAGAGAGGGCAGCAGGGCTCTGCAGCCGTGGAAATAGAGGCCCCACCCAGAGAGGGAAGCCCTAAAGCGGGTGGGTCTGCAGGGTCAGAGCTCGGCCGCTGGAGAAGCCCAGGAAAGCAGCTTGGAGTTGTGTGGACCAGAAGAGCCAGGTGTGGGGACCACTGATGCTCCAGGGCGGGGGTGGCTTGGGACGAGGACACACGTGGTAGGGGGGATAGTGGGCGGGGTGACAAGGCAACGAGGTTGCTGGGGATGCAAAAACAAACAAATAACAAAGGTTTTTTTCTTTTTCTTTTTAATTGGGAGATACATCAAAACCTACCCCTGTTTACCCCCCCAAAGGAGCAACCCGGATTAGAGCAAATGTACCTCGTTACACGTGGAGAGGCAGGTGCTCTTGGACTGAGCATCCCGCGAGGCCCCACACCCCCTCCCTGCCGCTGTCATCCCCAGGCCACCTGGGCCGAGAAATAAGGCTCCCAGCTGAAGAGCAAGGTGGGGAACGGGTCCGAATCGGAACACGCACGGCAGAATGAAGCCATAGCACCCGTCAGCCTGAGAGAATTGTTCTTAAACAAGCAATTCGTAGGGTGAAAACACACACTGAGTCTGAATTTCAAAAACTCAGAGTAGGAATGGACAAAACTCTGAAGATACATGAAAAAAAAAAAAGAGCAGACGTAACCTGGGGATGAAACTGGCTCAAAGCCGAACACCCGCTACGGGCAGAGACGGACTCGCTGGCCGCAGCGGACGCAGGCGGCTGGAAAGGCGGCGCGGGTTGTGAGCAGGCCTTGCATGCAGACAGGAGAGTGAATGACGATAAAGGAAGAGGGAGAGGACCATGAAAACGCAGTGGAAGCCAGAGACGAGCAAAACCCCCGAAGCCCGACAGCCTGTGTCTGATGGGGGATTGCCCTGAAGATGGACGCGCGCAGGCCGCAGACTCGGCGCTGGAGCTGAGACCCGTGAAGGCCCCCGCCCTCGGGGGAAGAACCCAGGAAGGCCGGCTGGGGGGCCACCCCAGGAGGGTGTCCGAGGCCTTGACAGCAAGACAAGAGCGGAACCTCACCTTCGAGGAGCCCCGTGCGTTACCCCACGCGGGTTACGTCCGGCAGAACCACAGGAGCACGCCTGCCGCCGAAGGGGAGACTGGGGGAGTTCAGCCTGGGGCTGGTGGTGGGCACTGAATACGTCTCTGCACCCCCAAAACTCAAAGGAGGCCGGGGGCGACGGTACATGGCGGGGTGCGGATGTGACGTGTTCTGGAAAAATGACACAAGTGAAAAGAGCCGAGGAAGAAAGAAAAGGGGGCGTCAGGCAAGCTCATTGATTCTACATCCACGAAGCGGGAGCCAAAGGTAGCGCGTTTCAGGATGGCGGCATCCTGTGAAGGCAGAGGGGACTCGGCGTGAGAGAGGAGACCGGCTGGAGGGCGTCACAGAGCAGACAGGCTGCCCCACACGCGGAGGAGGTGTGTTTTCAGTGAAAGAGAAAACTGACCACACATGGCAAGAAGCCCAGCAAACACCCCGCCGAACGCCCTTCGTGTGTCAGAGATACGATCGAGCACGTCCGCCGTCTCAGCAAACGCCACTGGGACTGTTTCGCCGGCTGGAAGGTCTTCAGATGGGCCCCAAGGGGAAAAGAATCCAGCTCTGCGCGGTATACAAACACTATGCTCAGTGATTCAGAAAGGCTAAGTAATAACAATAATAACAATAATAATAATAATGCAATTAGACAAAAATGTATCAGGCAAAGAGAAAGAGAAACGCAGGGATTATGCTCCTGGCACTCTACAAGGCAGAGTAGAAGTCAGGTTCCCCTAAATAAATGTCACAGAGGAAAACATCCCACATGATAGAGGCTACTTTTCAAAACGGAGAAGCAACAGTTGTGGGGGGAACGTACCCCAGAACCCAGCAACCACCTTCATCATAAAAAGCCTGTAGGAGATGTAGGAGCAACCCATCCTAGGAGAATTTATTATCTTGTTCTGAGTCTGAGGCTAGTCAAACGGATTAAAAAAACAAGTGAAAATATGAAACTAATGCAATCTGCAAGGCAGAGTGCATGAATACATACCAGAATTCACAGCTTAATAACAGAGAACACAGCGTGTTCCTAGTCACTCACGGAACTTTCATCAAAATTAACCAAATGTTAGGTCACCAAGCAAGTGCCACATAGTTCCTTAAAAATAATGTGAGATGTGAGCAACGTTTGTTGACCACAAAGCAGTAAAACTGGCAATTAATGGTGTGCTTGCTAAACAGATCCTTCTGGAGATTTAAAAACTCTCCACGAAACAACTCTTTGGGGAAGGGAAGTGCAACCCCAAACGGCAGGACTTTGAAACAGTAAAGATAACAAGAGCACCACACACCAGAGTCCTTGGGACACAATGGAAACAGTGATCAGATGAAGAGTCACAGCACCAGACGTGATTAAAGAGAAAAATCCCAAATAAAAGTAACTTGAAATGCTAGAAACAGAGTAACAAAGCCAACCCAAAGGAGGAACACCAGGATGGAAGCACAGATCAACAGCAGAAAACGAAGCGAGGACTGTGCAGATAAACAAAAACGCCGGCTCGTCCACGAACCAACCAGGGAACCTGATCGTAAAAAGAGAGAGGATGAAAACCTGCAGAGGAGGAGAGGAGGGCGAGCTGAGCGCCTGAGTGACCGCGAGTGCAGCTGTCTGGCCCGGGTGCCCGGGTGCCCGGGTGCCCCCTTTCCACAGGCCCGCAGAGCCCAGCCTGGATCTTTGCCCTCTTCTGTGGGTCTTTTTGTGGAAGCACAATGAAATGCTTCTGGTCATTTGCAATAAAATGCTGTTTTGTTCTTCTGGTGCCAAACCACCATGACTAAACCAGGCAGGTGTGGAACTACCCACAGTCTCCCGTCCACCTCTCCCTGGACCACCCCCTCACCCCAACCATCCCACCTCTGACCTGCGGATGCTGGTACCAGCTCACCGCCATCAGCATTCTAGACTCTTGCCCCCGCGCCTTGCCCGCCACTCCACACTCACTCACACATTTGCACGGGCACCAGGGCACACAAGAGAGGGCAACCCCACAGGCGCCTTCGCCAGGACTCCCCGCACTCGGGAATAAATGAGACGCAACGTCGGACTTCGGTCCCAGACTGGCTGAGGAGCCCGTTCTGTTCTGCATCACTCCGTTTTCAAAGCTTGTGCTGTATCTGAGACTCACCTTCATCGAATATGGAAATAAAATACCTACCAAGAGTGGGCGCCCGTGTTCAAAGACTGTTTGGTAAATCGCCTTTTACTGTGTCATTGAATTGTATGGACCCACAGAATAGGCGCTGCGGTTGTAACCAGTTGCCTGGTAACCCACTGAAAACCCTCTCTGTACGAGACAGCAATTAACTCACTGTAATGAGATCACGATCTGACTGGGGGAGTTGAGGTGACTTGCATTCTGTCCATGTCTCTGCTCACAAGAGGGCTCAGAGCACCTGCAGGGAGGTCGGGGTTGGGGACACGTGGAGGGGCCGCAGACCCGGAATCAGGGGCTGACCTCCAACCCCGTTCCACCTGCTGTTAGCCGAGCGACGCTTGTAACTGGTCTCACCTCTCCGGACCTCAGTTCTCCAGTGACAGCAGCAGTCTAGCTAGACTTCCTCTGTGAGCGTTTGCAGCTCTGATGGCCCACTCTTCCTCAAACCTCAGCTGGGAAGGCTGAGAGTAAAAGCTGTCAATTGACTTAAATACAAATCCTGTCTTGCAGTCCCCAGCTCTGAGCAGGCTGGCAGTCATGGCGCCGAGCTTCGGGCGAGGGGACGTGGGAGCACAGGGTGTGGGTCCCGGGACTTCCAGCTTCAGAGACTCACAGAGCCCTGGGTGTCAGTTCCTCTCTGTCGCCCAGCACCTGGCTGGCTTTAGCACTGACAGTCCCAGGCCCAGCGGGACGCTGTCAGCAGGAGCGCACTGTCCAGGAGCGTGGGCGTGGCCGGTCCTCACCTGCTCTGTAGACGTTTGTGGAGCCCCTGGTGGGGCACATGGGCGTGGCCACAGCCCTGGGGGCTTCTACCCCGGGGCAGCCTTCACACTCCCCAGCCCCGGGGAAGCCCCATAGGTGACTCCTCACAGCCTCCTCTGCCCCTGTTCTCCAGGCTTTGGCCACGTCACTTGTGTCTGGGAGCACGCTGAACCCGCTATTGCAGAAGGGCCTCTGTGCTTGCTGTTGCCCCGCTGTGTGCGTGGCTCACCTCGAATGTCCCCGCCCCGAGCGCCCAGCCAGCCCGCCTGGAGCCTTCCCTCCACGCGCCTCCAGCCGCCCCTAGCTGAATGAGTTGTGTGTACTGCAAATGTATCCTGGCTCTGCGGTTTGCTCTCCAAACGCTGGAGTGCAAGGCAGATCGCAGAGGTGGCTTCTGCCTGTCTCCGCCCGGCGTCCGTGGCAGCCCCCTCCACGCGGGCTGCGGGAGTCTGTCTGTAAACATTAGTTGAATGAGTGAGTTTGCTTAGTCTCGTCTCCAGTTTGCAGGTTTCTTTACAAAGCCTGTTCATCAATCGCGGTTTCTCTGCCAGCCACACCTGATGCCTAAGATGGACTGGTGTGGGTCACCTGGTGACGGTGTCTAATCTAGAGGTCCCTGCTTGTCACCAAAGCCTTGACCCATTTGCTTGACGCACGTGTCTGCAGAGATAAGGATCCATAAGTAATGGTATTAACTGAGAAGAGCCTGAGGACCGCTGGGGCGATCAGAGCAGCACCGAACACGCACGGTGCCTCCCGTGGTGCACACCACGCTTTAGAAACGCCACGTCACGTAACTCATGGACGAAACGCACGTGTACAAGTGCCGAACCCTGGACCACGGCAGCTGGGGCCCGGGGCTGCAGGAGCTCGGAGCAGAGCGTCCCCGTCCAGGGCGTCGCGCCCTGCACTCAGGGTGAATTGCACTCAGGCTCATTAACGGTTACCATCACTTCGTATGCCCAAGACTGGGACCATCGGCGTGACAAGCCCTCCTTGTAAGGAGGAAATGGCTTGGCAGACACTCTGAGTGGCAAGGGAAGGTCCTGCTCGTGGGTCTGCTTCCTTCCTGGGGCCTCAGGCCCGTCCCCGCCAACCCGTCCCCTCTCCCTGCGGGAGTGTGTCTGAAGTCACACAGCAGCTGCAGTGCCCGGGACGCCCCCATGCCCCACCCTAGCCACCGACACTGAACTCCTCGCCGAGATCACCCGTCTTCCCGCCATGGCCCAGTGTGTCCTTGGCCTGTACGTCGGACCTTCCAAATTGGCGGTCAGTTTCCTTATGCCATTTCTTTCATACCTTCATTGTTTCATCCTTCTTCTTTGAGCTGTGGCTGAATATCCCTGGAGCGTCTCCTACAATTTGATCTACCTCTGGTCTGCCGAGCACGGCTTCTGTTCCGGTTTTCAGTCGCACAGTCATGAGTTCTAACCGCTATGCATTTTTTTCTTGGTTTCCTCTCCGTGTTCACTCGCGCCGTGTCTGGAGATGGCACCACTCTGCTTCAGAAATATGGTGACCTAGTTTGTCTCTCGCAGTAAATGCCCTTTAGAGAAAGGGTTTCCTGGCTTTTCAGAGAGTTCCCATCCCCGTGAACTGCAGTGCCATGGGCTTGCTCTGGTGGGTTTTTAGATTCTTCTCCATGGTGCACCCACACATAGAGAAGTGAGCTACACACGTGGGTCTGCCGTGGCTGTGTCTGCCCGCCCGGGACCCCCCAGAACCTGTAAGAGTCCCTGCCGTCGGCACCACAGGCTCTCACAGCCCTTCTTGCTCCGAGCCCCTGGGGGCTTCCTACGGAGGATGCCACCTGGCACACGGCTGCCCTCGCACAGCAGCCCCGCAGACGTGCTCATGGCGTTGGTGATTCATGTGAGGACCAGGTCACCCTTGGGCTGCCGTTTGCCCAGGAGTTTAACGCTCTTCTTCAATCCTCGAATGAGCCTTCTGAGACAGCTCTTCCCCACTGGCCGCCCGTGCACAAGCTTCGCCCTCAGTGGGCGTTGTGTCCGCAAGCCCCTGCTGTGTGCTCAGGGCTGAAGACCCAAAGCTGGGTCAAGTGCAGTCTCCTGGCCTTGAGAGGAAGAGCCATCTTCTGGTTGCTCTTCCTGCCAACAGTGAACAATGCCCTTTGCTAACGGTGACGGATGAAGGTTTGAAAACTCGCCTCCCGGGTGTTGCCTGAAGTAAGCTTGGAGGTAAGTTACGGCGTCTTGCCTCCCGCCCTGCCCCGAGCCTGGCTGCGCCGTGCGGCGGTCTCAGCGCCTCCGCAGCCTGTCCCGACCCGCCTGCCCTCCGCAGAGACCTCACACACAGATGCTCACGAGCCTGCCGCCGGGGAAATGGAGTTCCCTCACGGCAAATGACCTTCTGTCATATTTTCTTTCTCTCTCTTTTTTAACAGTGAAAGTCAGATTCTTTTTTTCGTTTTCTCAAGAGAGTAAAATCTGGAACGTGAGGCCATGAAAGTTCATGTAACTAGGGAAGGTGAGAGGCCCTCGGCCTCCTCCTCTCCGCCCATGTTTCCTACTGAAGGGGATTTTGCATCAGAATTTTGAGCCGCTGACAACTCCGACCCGACTCCTTTCACATGGGGAGAACGTGAACTTTGCTGTGTGGGATTCGACTGAGATTCTTTTTTTAATTTTATTTTTATTGAAGTGTGTTTGATTTACAATATTAGTTTCAGGTGCACAGCAGAGTGATGATACATATTCAGTTGTACGTATATATACACATATATTTTCTTTTCAGATTCTTTTCCATTATATGTTATTACAAGAAATGGAATATAGTTCCCTGTGCTGTACAGTAGGTCCTTGCTGTTTATCTATTTTTTATACAGTAACGTGTATCTGTTAATCCCAGACTCCTAATTTTTCCCTCCCCTGCTCTTTTCCCTTTGATGACCGTAAGTTTGTTTTCTATGTCTGTCTGTTTTTCATTTGTAAATAGAATTTGTATCTTTTTTTTAGATTCCACATATAAGTGATATCATAGAATATTTGTCTTTCTTTGTCTGACTTACTTCACTTAAAATGATCATCTCTAGGTCCATCCATGTTGCTGCAAACAGTGTTATTTCATTCTTTTTTATGGCTGAGTAGTATTCCATTGTATAAATATACCACAGCTTCTTTCTATCCAGTCATCTTTTGCTGGACACTTAGGTTGCTTCCATGTCTTGGCTCTTGTAAATAGTGCTGCTGTGAACATTGGGGTGCAAGTGTCTTTTCTAGTTAGAGTTTCCCCCAGATATACGCCCAGGAGTGGGATTGCTGGATCACACACTGGGTCTATTTTAGTTTTTAAGGAACCCCCACACTGTCCTCCATAGTGGCAGCACCAGAGCCTTTTTTTAAAAAATGGGAGAATATTCTTGGTAATAACTTACTTCACCCAGATATTTGGACCTTAGAAACCTACATCAGAGACATGGTGTCATGTCCTTAGAAGGCGTCCAGTGAACGGGAGGTGTTCTCAGCCCAGTACTTCATTTCAGCAGAACGGACACTGAGTGGGAACTGGGCAAAGTGAGTCTCTGCCAGGAGGGAGAGTTGTAAGCCCAGGTCCCAGCAGGGAGCAGTCACGCCTCTCATCCCTTCCTGGGCAGTTGGGAGGGGGCCTGATAGGTCTGCTTGGCATGGAAGGTCAGCTCCCTGTTTCGGAGGAAGCAGGTCCCCCCGGATTGAGGGCTGGTGACTGTGGAGAAGAGCACAGCGTGGATCTGGGGGAGGAACTGGCACCAGGTAGCTGTGCTGTGTTATTGGACTTGATCCTGATTGAGTTTCCTCCTGCAGGTCCTCTCTGGTTTATATTCTGGCCTTTTCAGGATATTTGGACAAAGACATTTTCTTGCTGCTGACTCTTTCCATCAAAAGGGGTTTAATAAACTCCTTCCAACACCAAAATTCTGAGAAATGCCAGAACTAATACATGCAAGCAGGCACACGCCAATTACCTTCTCCATGTGAGAGTACAAGAGACAGAAGGTAAGACCCTCTCCCACACCTCGTTCTGGTGATGAGTGATGATGATGTATTTAGTTCACGCCTCTAACCGTGCGTGGACTTGTCTCTACACAGTGGCTTGTTTTTAATAACTCCATCTGACTTTGTACCTGTGGGGCAGGGATGGTATGAATTATTGCTACAATTCACCCTTAATAAAAGCAATTAAGAGATGGCTATGAAGACCCACGCCACGCGTCACTTTGGGGTGGGAGGAGTTTGCACAGCCAGTGACCAAGCGGCCATCACTCTAGGGGTGAAGTTGGACCTGCACGTTTGGCCTCTCTGTTCTCCCCCCTCAGCCTGTGTCTCCTTCTGCGCCCCGGGAACTGGGGCGGGTGCTGGTGGAGCTGGGGAGGAAAAGGGGCCCTTGTCCTTTGCTCCAGTGAGGGATGTAACAAAGCAAAAGCCGGAAAGCTGAGCTGTGCCAGGACCCTGCTTGATACTCTGAGGCGCCAGAAGACGGTCCTCTCCTGAAGGAGGGGGGACATTGTCTGCAAATGGACTTCGAGCTGATGCCAAGACAGGCTGCAGGGTTGCCCCATACGAAGCCCACCAGGCACCGTGGGCAGACCTCACCACGTCCACCGCGCACGGGGAGGGACTGAGGCTCGGAGAGGTTCGGAGAAGGCACCGGACTCATGTAGTTAGCGCTGGGATTTGGAACCTGGGCTCCCTGATGTGAAAACCCACGCCCTTCCCCTCCACCCGCTGCGGTGGATGAGAAGGTGGGAAGTGACTTGGTCAAGAGGAACCAGAGCCCGGATGAGCCGCTGCGATGCCTGGGGGACACCGCTCCGCCCAGCCAGCCCGTCCCCCTGGCCTGGCAGAATCACATCTGCAGAGAGAGGAACGTTTGAGGACGTGTGCCTAACGTAGAAGGCGCCAGAACACTCAGAATGGCGCATGCTGTAATCTCAAAAAAGGGGCGATTGGCCCTGCCAGACACAACAGCTGAGTGAGGCCCTTAGGGGTTCTGGGACGACGCTACAGTGAATTCTTTAAGAGTGTGCATTGTAACACCTTATAGAAAAGGGATAAAATGAGATCAGTGCAGGGCAAGCCAGATGTAACTTTAATCTTTGAGGAAGGAGTCACGGAAACCTCGGATCCCAGCTGGGACATGGGGATCCACCTCCTCGGGCATCAGTCTCTGGAAGGACCAGAAGGTTCCCCTGAAGGACAGAAGAAAGGACCAAGGATGTGTAGAAAGAGACAAGCGAGGAAGCTCAAAGGCCTGATCTCAAAAACCCAAAGGGCTGCCGTTGATTTATTCCCCAGAGCCCATTGACCAATGGGTGGAAATGACAGGGAAACAGATCACTTAATTCAGAAATCAGTTTTCTAGCGCACAGATGTCTCTTGCTGACAAAGATGCCTGTCATCACAGAGGATCAAGCAAAGGATTGGAGACCATTGCCCGTCAGGGATGCTTCCCAGGGAGCCTGCTGTTTGATGGGATTTTAGCTTCATCTTGAAAGGTCCTTCTAAAATGAGATTTTAGACCAAGAGAAACTAGTTTTTTTAAAGTACATAATTTCACAAGCCAGTATCCAAAGAAATACCAAATGTGACGGAAGCGTGAGAATTATCTTGGGTTTTGAGGGGAAAGGGATCCAGGATTTCCCAGCAGAGAGGGAGTGTCGGCGGGGCTTTAGGGGGCGAGGACCTGGCAGGGCAGGTGGCCCAGGGGCTCCACAAACAACCTGACCCAGACCGTTGCCCACACACGGGCTGGGCAGCTCCCAGCCAGTCTCCTGGTGCAGGTCTGCCTTTGCGTCTGTGTGACAGGACGCTGGGAATGAGACGCTCCTTCTCATGGCTGTAAAGAACAGCAGCGAGTCGGGTACCCGGAAGCCCTTAGCTCTGATGTCCCTTCAGTGCAGACTCGAAGGGCACCGAGGGTTTAGAGGACGACACAACCTGGTTAAACACAAGAAGGAGCAGGGGTGATGCCAGCTCTCAGGATCGCGGAGAACCCACCGGAAATGCCAAAGGCGCCTGGAAAGTGGGTGGGGTCCTGCTGTTGCTCATGGGAAGGGGGGGCCTGGGGCCTGAGGCCGAGGGCCTGCCTCTGAATCCACTGACCTCCTCCTAGCATCACAGACCGAGGCTGCCCAGCTGCAAGACAGAGCTCAGAGCAGTTGTCCAAAGAGCAGCCACGACAGTGGCCCCTTGTCCCTGTGCTGCTGGGGTTTGGACCCATTTCCTTCCTCTTGAAGCCCAAGGTCCCTCCGTGGACTTGCTCCTCCAGCCCCAGGCTGTGCTCTCAGACCCGCCTGTCCACTTGGCTCTGTCCAGCTGCTCCCAGAACCTGTGAGACCCACCGTGCCCTGGCCTCACCCCTGCCGCATGCGGGATGACCTTTCCCCACCTGCTCCCTGGGCTGCTCAGGCCATGGCCAGTGCTAGCTGAAGTTGACCTTGGACGCCCTTGGGAAAAACAAGGCTTTGCCATTGCCCATCTGAGGATGAGACAAGATTCCCACACAAGTAACAGTGGAGCGAGGTCCCTCGTTCCCCCAGTCCATCTTCTTTGGACATTAGGGAGGAGTCTGTCCCTCTGTTCTTGACTCCCAAACCAGTCTCAGGTCCCTTTGGCTGGATTCTACATGTGTGCAGGATGGCCAAGTCCTGTGCTGTCTGGAATTCTGGCCCTCTTTGTGCACTGACCAGCTCCATTTTTCCATTTGTTGCACTTCATGTGTCGCCCGCTGGTCCTCACCCTTTCCTGTCGGTCGCGGGTGAGCTTCCCGAGGCGGAATGGCTGTTGCTTTGTCAATTGTGGTCTCTCCAGGGCTGAGAGCAGGGGCTGGAACACAGCAGGTGCTCAATAAACAAACAGATGAATAATGAATAAACTGAAACGCGAAGCATGTAGACGTAGGTATGATGTCCACCAGCTGCCTAAGAAGAGGATGGTATTTTAATATTTTCTCGTATACGCAAAGCGTATCTGCAAATACCCTGGACTATCAGCAGCAGTGGGTGTCTGGGGAGAGAGGCGAGTGGGAGGCCCTGTGATCAGAGACGGGGCTGGGGAGGAGATTCCTGCCTGCGGATCCTTCTGAGTTTTGATTTTTGGACCGTATGAGTCAATTACCTAATCATAAAAATAGATATATTTTAACAGAAACAAACTAAAGTTGACTTTGGGGGAAAAGAAGGGGTCCCTGACGAATGGACGCTCAGTTGCTTGAGTCCAGAGCATCCTGCGTTGATCCTGACATTGGCCATTATCCTGAATGGCCCTGCTTCTACCAACAAACAGCCCATTCATGTTTGGAGGACAGAGATCTATACCCCACAAGGCCACCATCAAGCCCAGACTGCTGGAACATCGGCGCTGCGGGGGCGATGAAGGCACAAAGCTGGTTTGTGTGAAAAAGTGTGTGGCGTCTGCTGAGAATGACACTCTGGGGTTCCGAGCCGCCGAATGGTGCTTTGGGCAGCAGGACAGCTGCTCCAGCAAAAGCCACACAGGGGGCCCGTGGTGCTTCAGCACGGCCCAGGGGCGTCACGCCACCTCCTCGGGCAAGGATGCAACTAGCTGTAAACCGAGGGACCTACGGACTCTCTGGCAATATCGTTCCACGCACTTAAAGGCACTGCCAGCTATAACCCCCCAAATAAACCAAGCCCAGATCAAAATTTATTTCATGTCAAAATTTTTATCATAGTAATAAATCCTATCAGGGCTTGAAAGCCCTGTGACAGTGCATTTATCCGCTCTGCAGACAGAGCACCAGGGAGGCGAGAAGTTGCATTTGTTGGTTTTGTTTTATCACCAGTTCGCTGAGACGTGAAACAGCCGCCATTTCCTAAACACGCCAGAGTACGTAGCTAATTCTGTCCTCCCGCCTGGGCCCACTAGTGCCGTGAACTAAAATATCTTTTTCTGGAGCATTTCGAGTCATCAGTCAATGGTCTAAACTTTTCTTGCTTTGGGTAGTGTGTCTTCCCCTGAGTCGGAGTTAGAGGGGTCCTGGTAAGCTGTTCTGACCCGACAGTTCTCACCCCTGGTGACACATGGGACTTTCAGAACTCTGATGGCTGGTTCTCCATCCCTGAGCGACAGGAAGCAGACCTCGTGATGGGCACCAAGCGCGGGACGTAGAAGCGGGTCCCTAAGTGATTCTGCTGCACAGCGAGGGCTTACCACAGCCGTGGGCCTGAACTAGTGCCTCTTGCCAAAAATGGGGATGCAAGTCACCTTCTGGGTCAATACGCCTGGGCCTGAGAATCCGCATTTCTCAAAGTGAGACAGGAGGGAAGAGGGCAGGGCACAGCCACTCAAGGAATGACACAGCAACTAGCACCCAGACGGGGGAAGACTCAACTCCCAGGAGGCCTTGAGCTTCACTATCCGCTCACTGTAACACAATGGCTGCTAAACGGCCCTCCCACGTGCCAGGACAGCCCCCAGGCTGGCCCTGAGAGGTCAGAGGGTGGGCGGTGGCCCAGGTCCTGGGAAGCCCCACCCCTTCCCCAAAGTGGTTGGAGTCATCCTCCCAGTTATTGGCCTGCGAAGTTACCAAGGCCATAAAACCGACCGCCTCACATCTCGTGGTCACGCTCTGTCTTATCTTCTGAGACGCCTGCTTCTGTGTATGGAGTGTGAACCTACTTTTACTTTAAACTAAACACCCACCTCCCCGCTCCTCGTGGCCTCTCTGGCCCTCTGTCTATGGAGTGCGTAGGAGTACGTGTCTCTCTGGATAAATCTGCGTTCACTCTACTGTGGCTCGCTCTCAAATTCTTTCCTGCTCGAAGCCAGGGACCCTCACCTGGTGGAGCCCATCCCAGGGACCCGCCCAGGACCTGGGACACGACCTTCCTCTCATGCCCCATTTTCCTGAATCAAAAGCCCCTGAGCGAGGCCCACAGTGCCGGGCCCACGAGGCCCAGGAGCAGGGACACAGGCCCTCTGCACTGGTGCAGGGTCTCTTCATGCTCCCTGGGCTACAGCAGGTCCGGCTCCACGTCGTCCCCCTCCCTGCGGCTGTGACGTCCCTGCAGAGACACTGAGGTTGAGAAGATGAGGCTCTGCTCTGCCACTGGGAGCAGTGGCCACGCTTCCTCCGTGAGCCACTTTGGGACCTTGCATGTAAGTCATTACACCAACTCGGAGAGCTAAGAGACAGAGGTTGAAAAAAATGTAACAGGTTGGCCACGCCCCTGAATCACACTGGGCAAATGGCTTCACGCCGGCACCAGGCTTCCCTAAGATGCTTGCACCCCGCCCAGAGGAATCACTGGGTAATGTGCAGCTGGACTGTCAGCTTGTGTCCATGATAAGAAAATTACATCTTAGGATGCCTCGGCCAACATGCAATTACGGTGTATTTAACAACTCGGTGGTGCTGATGGAAGCAGTCGCTGTGCAGCCAGGTACACAGTTTCTGCCAGGGCAGGACTGCGGGGGACCAGTGTTTAGAGGAAAACAGCAGGTTTTCCAGCCTTATCGCGCCTGGAGATCTTTGCAATCTTCACCAAGTGTTTGAGAAGCCAGAGAGCCCTTGAGTAAATAATCTTGAGGCCTTTTTAGCAAAGTGGAGAGAGGATAAGATCAGAGCCAGACACACATCGGCAGCTTCAGTGAGGAAGCCCCCGATTCCCGCCTGGAGGCGGTCCTGGCGGTGGTGTTGGGGGAGGGGAGGACCACAAGCACACAAGCCACAAGCTGCAGCCCTCACCTGGTCTTCACCTGCCCGTCACCCTGGGATGAGAGCCACTGGAGGGTGAGCCCCCATCCCGGGAGTGCCAGCCTCCAGGGACACGAGACCCACAGCCTTCCAGTCCAACTTAAATGTCACAGCACGGGCTCCCTCCCCAGAGAACCGTCCCCCAACCAGCAGATAACCTCAGTGTAGGTGCCCAGCAGACACAGAGATGCCCAAGACAAGGTCTTAAAAAGAGTGCCCAGCATTTGAAGAGCTCACTTTTTAATTAAAAAAAAAAATTATCTCTTACTTCAATGTTTTCAAGTGACAGCAGTGAACAGGAAATCTTACTATTAGCGTAAAACTTTCACATCTGCATCGCCAGCACGATGATCTGAAAGTCTATCCTTCCACCTCTGTCTTCTGTGAGAGACCCTGGAGGACAGAGGCTGGTGGTCCTCTCTGTTTCTGCAGACCCAGGGCTCTCACACGGTCCGGGATGAGGGCTGAAACAGGTCTCGACCTCTGCCTGGATAAAGGGAAACGCAGCCGCGTAGAGGAGTCGTGCAGCCTTGTTTTCCAGGCATGGAAGACGGTGAACTCAGCTCTAATAGGGGCAACTGTCAGTCTGGGGCTCTCACCGTGAGGACAGGAGGCAGTACATCACAGGTCCTCAGTCCGTGTCTGAGGAGAAACAAAGGAGGTACTTTGAAATGTGAATCATAAGCCTTTGATCAAAGAAATCTACCCAAATGGAGGGGGGAGTTCCCCAAAGAGAAGGTATTTTATTCATCAAGATGTTGATAAGCATCTTATTTATAAAGCTAAGAATTAAAAATGAATACCCGACAACATGCCCTGGCAAGCACGTGCCGTGAGAGAAGTTTGGTCTTTAATAATGTCTATTCAGTGTCCTTATATTCTGTTGATGAGACTATAAACTGTTAAAAAAGACAATTCAGGAGATAGTTTGGCAACAGGCGTCAAAGAGCCTTGAAATATGTTCAACAGCAGTTCCCTCTTGCGAGTGGCTCCTAACCACACACCCAGACGAGGACGCAGGCGCTGCGCGCACGTGGGCTGGCGGTAGTCGCTCGCAGCCTCCCTCCTGGGAAGACGCCGACCTGCGGGGCGGAGGAGAGGGCGGTGAGTGTGACGGCGAAGGTGGAGGCTCGGGAGGCGGACGGCCCGCGGACCGGCCGTGTGCCCTGCTCGGGGAAGATGGCGGCCCCGTGCGTCCTCTTCCTCGCCTATGCGACGGGGTTAATCACAGCACCCCCCTGCAGAGCTGCTATGAGATTTAGCGAGGTCACGCGTGGAAAAAGCTCAGCGCGCACCTGCGCTCGTGGGAGCCGTGCGCCGAGCCGCTCCCGGCCGCGCAGCGGAGTGGGACACGAGGCCGGCAAGTGGCACGACTCCTGCTTATGTTAAAGGACAGTGCCCCTTGCTAAGAGAATCCCGCAGGCCACAGGCCAGGAGGGTCGGCTTCTACTCCACTTGCTCCGCGGTGGCCCCCAGGCCCACGCTTCGCAGGCGGTCCCTCGGCTGACCCTCGGGATGGTCCTTTTATGTACGGCTCCATTTCCAGATGAGGGCTGCGTTCAGGGGGGCTGACCGGCTCACCCAAGCTCACACACAAGGTGATGGTCGGAGCTGGGGCTTGAGTCTGCTTCAGGCTGCATCTGTTCAACAAGCGTTTACTGAAAATCGACTTTGTGAGGCAGGGCCGCGTAAACACGTGAGAAGCCGTCGCACACCTGTTCCCCAGAGGGAAGGCTGTACAACAAACACAGTAAACGTGCGAACCGCAGGGTGTGCGAGGCGGCGAGGGAGCCTGCAAAGCGGGGGGAGGCGGAGCAGCACGGGAGAGGTTAAGTCGCGGCAGGAGGGAGGCCCTCGCTGAGGAGCTGGCGTTCGAAGACGGCTTGAAGGCGGCGAGGAAGCCAGCCAAGCAGGTGCGGGGGGGAAGAGCGGCCCAGGCCGCGGGGACGCCCCCGGCAAGGCCCGCCGCGGACTGAGCACTGTGCGCTTCAGAAAGGTGGGAGGCCAGCGTGGCGGAGCGGCCTGAGGCGTGAGGGCTGCGGGCAGGGAGCAGCAGGGAGGTGACGGCGCAGCTCACGGGAGGCCTGGTGGGCGCCGGGGACTTGAATTTCATCCGGAGTGAGGTGAGGGGCTCTGTCAGGGTTTCGAGTATCTTAGTAACGTGGTTTGACTTTTGTAAAAAGTCATTCTGGCTCCTGGGTAGAGATTACATTCTGGAGGGGGAGAGGAGGAGCAGAAGGTAGCAATGGGCAGAGTCACAAGTGACAGCTTTTTGAAATGTGCAGAAGCAGGGCACGTATACCCTCTGGGGGATTAGATATGGGTGCGGGGGAGGGTAGAGGCGCCTGCCAGGTTTTGGCCAGAGCGAGTGGAAGGGTGGGATGGAAGACGGTCCGGACTGCGTGGGGCAGGGATGTAGGCTGCGTGTGCAGAGTTTGCAGTGTCTGTGAGATGCCCGAGTGGAACGCCCAGCGGGACATGGGGTGGGTGAGCTGGAGGAAGTGTAGATGGAGGTGAGCGGCAAGGGCTGTGCTCTGTGCACTCTGACCTCAGGAGGTCAGGGAGAAGAGGAGGAGCCAGCAAAGATGCCGGGAGGAAGGATTCATGAGACAGAAAATCCAAGCTGAAAGAAAAGGCAGAATTAGATTGAATTCAAAACCAGATCCTCTTCTGTGCTGGGCTGTCGTCTGCCCAGACCTGCTCAATCAGAGAGCCAGGGTTCCCGGCCAAGCCAGAGAACTTGCACACCCAGATCCCAGGGAGACAAGACAAAGTGGGAAGACAGAAGCGAGACACAGAGTTTACTGGATTAATACGACATTAGATTTCTTGCATAATCGTGAAATCAAACATCTCAGCTGAGGATAATTTGAGATGCAGCAAGATTTCCTTCTTCACAGGCAGAAAAAAAATCTTCAAATTCTTCAGAAAAAAGTTTTGCCTGTGGCGAAAACATATAAATGTCCACTGTGCCAGAAATTCAGATTATTTTAGATGTGAAACGCCATTTATCAGTTTCAATGTTTTCCGTACCCAAGACAACAGCTTCAAACACAGTCAAGGAAAACATAAAGACAGCATTACCAAGACAATGTGCTCATTAAAAAAACCTGTAAAAATGAATACGTAAATAAGTATTGTCAGCTGCCAGCCCCTCTACCCTCACCCCCAGCCTAGGAAATACACTTAGATATTGTCAGCAAGTTGAGTCAAACAAAACAAAACAAAACAAACAAACAAAATTTGTCAATGTCCATGAAATAATTTGTTGAGATTTCGTTTGGATCTGCGTTGAATGTACAGATCAAGTTGGAAGAACTGAGATTTTGACAATATTGCGTCTTTCTACTCATGAACATAGCATATCACCTCCATTTATTTAGTTCTTCTTTGATTTTGTTCATCGGTTTTATGGTTTTCCGCACGTAGATCAGGTACATATTTGGCTAGATTTGTACCCAAATATTTCATTGTTTTTGAAATGTTGTGCTTTTAATTTCAAATTCCGCTTGTTCATTGCTGGTATATGGGAAAATAATTGAATCTTGTATTAACCTTGTATGCTAAAACCGCAATATAATCACTTTTTGTTTCCAGGATGTTTCTGTCAGTTCTTTCTACAGGTAGGACCATGTTATCTGCAAACAGAGACCGTTTTATGTCTTTATTCACAGTCTGTGTGCTCCTTCTTTCCTTTTATCCCTTTACCGCATCAGCAAAGACGTCCAGTGTGATGTGGAAGAAAGAGTGGTGAGAGGGGACCTCCTTGCCTTGCGCCTGATCTTAGTGGGAAAGCAAGTTCCTCGGCATCAAGTACGCCGTCAGCTTTAGGGTTTTAAAGATACAAAGCATCAAGGTGAGAAAGTTCCCCTCTATTCCTAGTTTACTGGGAACTTTCATCGTGAATGGGTGGACTTTGTCAGGTGCTTTTTCTACATCTATTGATGTGATCATGTGCGTTTTCTTTTTTTAATCTGTTGCTGTGAGGGATTACATTAATTGACTTTTAAGTGTTGAACCAGCCTTGCACACTTGCAATAAACCACACTTGGTCACCGTGTATAATTCCTTTCAGGCATTGTTGGGTTTGATTTGTGATATCTGTTGAGGATTTTTTCATCTGTGTACATGAGAGGCGCTGGTCTGCAGTTTTCCTATCATGGCTGCTCTGGTTGGGCAGGGTGACCCCGTGAGGACGGGAGGAGTTAGGAGTCAGTCCCGCTGCTTCTGTTTTCTGGAAGGACGTAGTGATCTGGTATGATCTTTTCCTGAAATGTTTGGTGGAGTTCACCAGCAGATCCACCTGGGCCTGATGCTTTATGCTTTGGGAGGTTATTAATTGTTGATTTGCTTTCTTTAACAGAGACAGGCCTGTTCGGATCGCCCCTCTCTCCTTGTCTGAGTTCTGGCGGATTGATCTGCCGGAAACTGGTTCACGCTAACTAGCTTATCACCTTTGTGGGCGTAAAACTCTTCCTGGTATTTCTCTGTCACCCTTTGGATTCCCGTGGGCTCTGCAGTGATGCCCCTACCTTCACTTTTGATGGAGGAGTTTGTGTCCTTGCATTCCTTCTTCCTTAGCCTGGTTAAGGCATTGATTTTATTGATCTCCTCAAAGGACCAGCTTTGGCTGATTTTCCCTATTGATTTCCTGTTGCCAGTTTTATTGATTTCTGCTATAATCTTTATTTGTTTTCTTATGCTTACTTTGGATTTAAATGCTCTTTTTCCCCTTGTCTCGTAAAGTGAAAAATGAGACTATTAAGTTTAGATTTTTTTCTTTTCTAATATATACATTCAATGCTATTGCTGTATCCCACAAATTTTGATAAATTTGTATTTTCATTTTCATTTAACTCAAAAAATTTTAAAAATTTCTGTTGAGATTTTTTTCTTTCACCTATGTGCTGTTTAGAAGTATGTTGTTTAATCTCCGTCATTTGGGGATTTCCCAGAATCTTTCCACTACTGATTGCTAGTTCAATTCCTCTGTGATCTGAGAGCACACATTGTGTGATTTCTACTCTTTCAAATTTGTTAAGGCGTGTTTTCTAGCCCAGAATTTGGTTTAACTTGGTAAATATTCCATGTGTGCTTAAGAAAAATGTGAAGTCTGCTGTTATTGGATGAAGTGGTTTAAAGATGTCAACTATACATGGTTGATCGGTGCTGGTGTTGAGTTCAGCTGTGTCCTTACTGATTCTCCATCTGCTGGATGGATCTATCCGTTACTGAGAGGCGGATGCCGAAGTCTTCAACTATGACAATGGATTCATCCATTTCTCTTTGCAGTTTTATCAATTTTTTGCCGCACGCAGTTTGAACCTGTTGCAAGGTGCATACACGTTAAGGATTGCTATGCCTTTTTGGAGAATTGACTCCTTTATTATCATTATGTAGCGCACTCCTTTATTCCCGATAAATTCCCTTACTGTGAAGTCCGATCTGTTTGAAATTAATACAGCTACTCCTGCATTCTTTTTCATAGGTGTTGGCACGGTATGCTTTTCTCCATCCATTTACTTTTAACCCACATGTGTCTTTAAAATGCATTTTTTATAGGCAACCTCTCATTGGGTCATGTTTTTAGATGCACTCTGACAATTGCTGTCTTTTAATTGTTACATTTAAACCATTGACATTCAAAATGATTATTGATACAGATGGATTAATATCTGCCACATTTGAAACTGTTTTCTGATTGTTGTCCTTGTTCTTTATTTCTATTTTTGTCTTCCTCTGCTTCTTAACTGGGCATTTCATATGACCCAGTTTTCTCCCCTTTATTAGAATGTCAGTTATACTTTTGCTTTTTTACTGGTTGTCCTAAAGTTTCCAGTATACATTTACAACTAATCCAAGCTCACTTTCAAGTAACATTGCACACTTCAAGGCTAGCGTGAGTACCCTAAAAACAAACTAATCCCAATTCCTGCTTCCCGTTGCTTGTGGCATTGCTGCCATTTATTTCGCTCATATGTAAGCGTGTGTAAGCATGTACATGATATGTGCATAAGCATACATAATGAAACACATTGTGGCTATTGTTATTTTGAATAAGTTGTTGCCTATTAGATCGATTAAGAATAATAAAGATAAAAGTTTTATTTTGCCTTCACATATTCCTTCCTTGATGTTCTCCCTTTCTTTATGCAGATCCAAATGTTTTACCTGTGTTATTTTCTTTCTCCCTAAAGAAGATCTTTTAGCATTTCTTATAAGGCAGCTCTGTTGGCAACAAACCCCTCAATTTTTGTCTGTCTGAGAAAGCATTTCCCCTTCACTTCTGTAAGGTAACTTCTCAGGGTGCAGAAGTCCAGATTGTTGGTATTCTCTCTCAAAACAATATTTCACTCTACTCCCTCCTTGCTTGCGTGGCTTCTGAGGTAAAGTTGAATGTGATTCTTATCTTTGTTCTTCTGTATGTAAGATGATTTCATCCTCTGACTTCTTTCATAGTTTTTCTTTATCTTTGATTTTCTGTAGTTTGACAATGACATGCCTAGGTGTAGTTTTATGGGCATTTATCATTCTTGGTGTTGTCTGAGCTTCCTGGGTCTGTGATTTGGAGACTGACATAAATTTGGGGGAAATTCTCACTTATTATTGCATCAAATATTTCTTCTGTTTCTTTCTCTCTTTAATCTCTCTCTGATATTCCCATTATGCATATATATGTTAAATATTATGTAGTTGTCCTGCAGTCCTTGGCTATTCTGTTCTGTTTTTGTTTTTCAACTTTTATTCTCTTTGCTATTTGGTTTTTGAGAATGCTATTGTTATATCCTCTGGCTCAGAGATTCTTTCCTCAGCTGTGCCTAGTCTACTAGTAAGCCTACCAAAGGCCTTCTTCATTCTTCTACAGGGTTTTGATCTCTAGCATTTATTTTTGGTTCTTTCTTAGGGCTTCTCTCTGCTTACATTGCCCATATAGTCTTGCATGCCGTCTTCTTTATCCATTACAGTCCTTAAGAATCATAGTTGTATTAAATGATCAATCCAATAGTTTCAACATCCCTGCCGTGTCTGGTTCTTATGGTTGCTCTGTTTTTTCAAATTGTGTTTTTTGCCTTTTGATAGGCCTTGTAATTTTTCATTATAGCTGGACATGGTACCAGGTAAAAGGAACTGCTACCCATTGACCTCTGATAACGTGGTAGTGAGCTGTGGGGGAAAGGGAAGTATCCTATCAGGCTACAGTTCAGTCTCAGTTTTTTACTGAGCCTGTGTCTCTGGACTGTGAACTTCACAAGTGCTTCTAATTTTTTTCTCCCCTCCTTAGGTGAGACAGTTTGGCTAGAGTGAGCCGGAACAGGTGATTTCTCTTTCCAGGTCAGTTAGACTCTGGTTAGCTAGTTTCCCCCAAGAGCGGACCTTGTTAGACCCTATTAAGTAGAAGAGAGTGTTCTGTCGTGTTCCAGAGTGGTTCCCTTTCCCTTCCCCTGCCAGAAGTCTGAGGGGGATTTTTCTCCAATATTTACTAAGGAGATCTGGTTGAGCTCCTGGAGGTATTGTCATAGGAGGGCCCTCCAATATTGTGACTAGATCCCCCAGGACTTCTTAACTCTCAGAATTGCCTGCATTTTGCCTCCAGCAGCTAATCAATTACAGCCCAGATTTCTTATGTATTTTAAAGTTATTTTCCTATTACTATAAATTTCTTATCTAATAAAATTGGAAAATTCAATAAACACAAGTAAAATAACAGAGAGCTTGTTTCTGACTTATGTGACTATCTTATCCTCAGTTAAAAGGCATAGCAACATATTGTTGGGGGCCCAAACTTCTACCAGCAAGCAGAAGTTCTTTATCTAACATTACAAAGCTGGTTGGGCCAGGACTGGGGCCACTACCTGGGCCTCAGGATGAAAACGTAATGAAACTCAGCCAGCTTGAGTTGGCCTGGGTGCAATGCAATTTGGCTGGCAGGAGGCAGAGAAGCAGCAGCTCTTCCGGGTCACTTTCAGCACCAGGAGGTGGATAGCTCCAGGGACTGAGGGGGCACGAAACGTGGAAGGGAGGAGAAGGCTCCCACTTTCAGCACCAAGGGGAGGACAGCTCCAGCTCCCTCCACCTCCACTCCTGGTGGTGCTGAGCTTTGGGATTTTGAGCTACAATTCAGTTAAAGAGAAACAATGAGGACTCACATCTTTCCAATGTTTTCCTTAAGCTTCATGAAGTAATGACATTACAAAATGGCATGTTATTAAAGAAAAATTTAAATGTACTATATATGCACTATAAAATATAACATCACACAAAGCAATTTCACGTATTTTTAAACTTAACTTTGTCATCTTGGATCTATTTTGGACAGTGCAGCCAGAAGCAGAACTCAAATATCTAATTTCTCTGGTATGTCTGGTAATTAATGTCAAAATGCAGCATCAGGTAGGTTTTTTGACATAAATGTAACATCCATAACCTCATAAATTTTTTCCCACTTGCTCTGGAACACATTGGTGATCAAGAGATAGCACCCTGGTCTTGGATATAAAGCAAAAGGTGGGTTCTAACCCCTTCCAAGCCCCTTCCCCTTGTGGGGCTGAGAACAGGGCAGGACTTCATCAGCAGGTTGCTTACCCAGCTAGTGAGGGTTCTAGAGAGGAGACAGCACGACTCACATACCCTAAACTGTCCCTGTCATTGGGGGCTGCTCAGTCATCCTAGACAAAGCACTCGGTTTATCTGACTGGGGAACTCCTATGGGGCTGCCTTTTCCCCCTCACTGTCTGAACTCCCGCTCCGTGTGAATGTCTTTGTTGTTTTAAACATACTGATTTTGAATGAACCAACTCATTCCCTAACTGGACTTGAACCCTGGTACCTGTGTGTTCATCTCAGTGTCTAGAATAGGTGTTCAGGACATAGAAGTTGTTCAGCAGATGCTTGTGGAGTGAATCAAACAAATGAGGGCAATTGACAGCATCAACCACTGACCAAGCAACTGAGAGGAACATTAACCCAGGGGCCTGGCATCAGCACCAACACCTGGTGCCAGAATATAAAGAAAGGCAGATGATTTTTTTTAAAAATTTGATCTATAGACCCTCCCTGGGGACATGGAAGTACAAAGCCAATCAGAGACCAAACAGGTAAAGGAGAAACCTCAGAGATACCCCCTCCCCAAGGCAGTGGGGTGGCCATGATCCTGACTGCCATACGAAGTTGTCAAGTCAGCTCCTCACCCCAGAAACGCCCTCTTAGCAGCTCATGATCCATGCTACATGAAGGCTGAGGCTCCGCACGTGTCAGAGGTTCAGTTTCAGGGACCTATACCGATGCTCTGCAGACATCCCTCCCTAATTTCTGCTGCTCCCATCAAAAACAGCTAAAGAAAAAAAAAATCCCTTATAAATAAATCAGCCAAAAGAATTGCAAAAGCTGTTTTGCATTCAAAGAATCTCCTGCAGCTTTTAAAAACAGACTGTTTTCTGTAATAAGAGAAGTGACTATCTTACAGAAGGTTAGCAACTCCAGGCCCATAAATCCAGGGACTGCTAAACATAGCATGGAAAGGCTCCCCATTCATTCAGGTCCCCCATTTCTCCATTAAGCTGCTAACGAGGTCATTAACAAGGCACCCAAAGCCACACACCAGTCCCGTGCTCTAGCTCACCAGATGGATCCGGAGCCGGGAGCTTGGAATGATGGACAGTGTGCCTCCTTTCCTGGGGCACGTTCTGGGGATGATGTCTCGTGAGCCTGTCCAGGCTCACAATAAATAAGCACTTGGTAATTTTCTTTAGAAAGACGGATGTGGTCGATGCCCTAACAGTTTACTGGGGGGTTACAGTGAGTGGTACCACGCGGATCAGTCATGCTGGGAGACAAGAACAGAGGACGGCAATTGTAGCTAATACCTGATTCAACAGAGAAGGAGAAATGCAATTTCCCCAATAGCTATTGGATGCTAGTTGACATATAATGTGTGCATGTACATATTTATGTGTGCACACACACATACACGCACTCTCTCTCTCATGCTTCCCCCTGCCCCCGCTTTCCTGAGCTCTGGTGGTCGATGTGAGGTGGGGTGTGGACACACCCAGGAAGAGCTGTCGGTGGACTCAGTGCAGCATCAGCAGGAAGGTCTCACAGTGAACACTGGCTCCGTCGAAATCCCACCAGTGTGAGCCAGCAGGTGTGCAGACACGTCAGTCAGCCTCCTCACTGCTGTCCAGAGTGGAGTGTTCGCTGTTGGGCATGTCCACAGCCCCACTTGTCCAGGTCATACCTCACTCCTGGGTGGCGCTCGTGACCCTCACAGACAGTCCTGAGAGCCCTTACACCAACAAGACTAATATGGAAGGGACGAATGGACCAGCGTGCATGCCCCTTCCTTTGCCCTGCTTGCCCCTTGGCTGTCCGCCCCGCCCCAGTCACTGCTGCCCCCTCCCATCTCTCCCACTGGTCCTCACCTAGGTGCTCACATCCCGTCCACTAAGCTATTCAAGACTCAGCCTTTGCTGTGAACTTTGGCTCCTCCTTCTGCCTATCACCCCCACCTCTCGCCCAGATTGATCAGTTGCCAAGTTCTGCCAACTTTAAATCTGAAACATCCCTTCAGTCTCCTCACCTCTCGAGTCTGGGACGTGGCCCTGTCTTCTCAGTCACTGCACTGCCTCTCTACCAGGGTCCCCTCACTATCCACACTCTGGCCAGCGTGGTCGTCCTGAAATGTCAGCCTGGTTGTGGTCTCTTTCACTGGATTCTATGTACAAATCATAAGAAAAATCAAAGCTCCTTCAGGTGGGCTGGAGGGACACGGCCACTACCACAGTTGGCAACTTTGTGACCGAGTGGCCTATGTGTTCACGTATTGATGACACTGAGACACAGTATTACATTCAGCCCGTGTGGGTGGGTGCTGACTGTGTCACAGCTCGCAGATCAGGAGTCTGAGGGTTAGGGGAAGTCGGCGCAGTGACCACTGCGTCTGCCTCTGAGGCCATTCTCTCTATCCTAGAGCCCATCTCCTCGCCTGCCTGCCTGTTCCAGCCTCACTCCTTGCCATGAGCCACCTCATGCCCACATCACAACCAGTCCCCACAGCTGCCTCTGGAGCTCTGCTCTTGGACTCTCTACCTACATGGCCACCTTCGTTTGCTTGGAGAACTTGTATCTATCCATTAGCTTCCAGCTCCACCATCACTTCCTCCAGGAAGCCCCCCTTAATCCCCCTGAGTAATTCAATAGCATTTCCTGGAATTTTTCCTCAGAGAACAGGCCACCACACAGAAGGGGCCTTGTCTACTTTCTGTAAATCCACGGAAGCTTTCTGTGGGCAACAGATGTCTCACTTGTGCATTGCTGTTTTGGTAGAACTCAACTCTCAGTGGATGCTTTAATGAGATGAATAGATGATGATAAAAATTGGGGGGCCTTGATTAAGTTTGTTGTGAAAACTCAGATGTGTGTTGGTTTCGAGTTGTCGGAGAGGGGTGTTCCTGGAGAGAGCAACAAACCCAGGCACATCCCTGCATTTAAGAAGCACCCGTTTGCTTAAAACGTGGAGTTGAACCAACCATTTGTGGGCTTCAGATAAGCCCCTTCCATCAGGATTGGGTGGGCCGGGGTCATCTGTACCTGTGAATGTGGGCACCTTTGACCTGAGGGAGATCTCAAGGAGGAGAGGTGGGCAGATGGTGTAATTTGCACATGAGGTGTTTGGGTGGGAGCTAGGCTGGAGCTGATCTATAGACCAAAGGCACTTTGCTTGTGGCTGAAGATGCTTCAAAGGCCTATTCTTACGGCTCTTTCCTTAGGTTCTGTCCCAAGATCTAAGGCTTTTCATGGGGGTGGGGATGGGGCAGGTGGGATTCACCACCTCTGGGAGGCATGTAGGAATGCTCGTTCATCATAACTCACATTTGACTTCTGGGGCAGTTCAGCCCTATTCCAAGCTTCTGCCAAGATCTAACCTTTATCTGTAGCCACCGCCTCTTCTCCAGAATGAGGGCCTACCTGGGCCCTTGTCTTTCTGAGGAGTTCACATGTGACACAGCCTGGTCACAAGAACCTATCAAAGAGAAGGACCTGTAGCCTCCTGCTACGTCTGCAGGAGATGCGTGAGGAATTTAGTGGGCAGTTTTTCTGTGTCATAAAGTTGGGATGCACCTCAAACTTTCCCATGGGCCTGGATAGCCATTGGTAATGGCATGTGGTTTCATCACGAGCCTTACAGCTCTTCTCCATGTCACTCCACAGGTATGACGCCCAGTGGGCTTTGGTCTGTTCCACTTCTCTCCACGGAGGTGGCTGGTGTTAGGGAACCAGACCAGCTTCTCATCTCTAACTTGCTTTTGCCCTGAAGATACTCAGTTCCATGTGAACAAACAGGAAGGAAGATCTGGGCATGTTTCTGCCCTGGTGACCTCAGCCCATTTATCTCTTTGCTCTTTCCTTAGACTGGAACCACTGGGAAGGCAGCTGATGGCTCCCAGGGCAGTCCTCTGAGGAGGCTGCAGCAGCTGGTAAAAGGCGCCCCAGCAGTGTCTTTCCAGGGGTGAATACAAGTCAAGAACCAGAGTGGCCCTTGTCCCCATTCTCCAGATCTGTCAGCCTGGGAGCCATGGTCAGGCTGAGCTGGGAAGCTGTGGAGAATGTGATCCATTTCAACTTTGACAGAACAAGGTTAGAAGGGAAAATGTCCCCAGTTGGCAAGAATTGCAAGGTAAAAAGCAAGGCAACGAATGTGCCTGAAAATGAAGCTTTGGAGTGGAGGGCAGGGGACATGTAGACTATGGTGAAGGTGAGACCAGATGAGTGAACGAAGGGAAGAATGGCCAGGGGGCATCGCAGGGCTGAGTCAACAGAGGAAGTGGAACAGCACGGGCCAGGGAAGCTGCCAGGTGCAGTGCCACATCCCGCCAAGAAGGAGCTGTTCCCTGAACGCCTTCAATGCTGCAGAAAAGTTGGGGAGGAGGTTGGCACGGGGAGGGCCTGCCGTATCCAAGAGAGAAACTCTTTGGGTAGAGGGTTGGCACCCCTTCCTGCGTAATAATGTGAGGCAGTGAGCGTCACCAGGTCGTAGGCATGCAGAGGTGTAACAAAAAGTGGGTTTGGATGTCGCTGATTGCCAGTGGGCACCTTGGAATTTCTTCTAGGACCGGAGGAGGCTGGGTGTTTGGTCCTTGGTGGTGAGTATGTTTGACACATGGAGGAGGCCACTCTCCTCATTGCAGAGGTTGGGGACATGCAAAGCGAGATGGGGCAGAGAGCAGGGCTGCAGGTTGCAGGAGAGACGGTGAGGAGACACTCTAGGGGAAGATGAAAGACTTTCCAGAAAACAGCCACAAAGTCCCACGCCTAAGGACTGGAGTTTCTGTGTGTCCTCCTGCTGATTTACAGACGGGAGCAGGGAAGTCAGGGGTGGGAGGGAGAGGAGGATGGGGAGTGCTGAGGGCTGCACGTCCGCTTAATCACCATCCATCTGTCCTTCTCTGGCTGCTGCGTGCTCGGGGGAGACCTCCGTGAGCATGAGCCTGTGAGGATGAACAGAGATGCTGTGTTCACATGCACTTTGGGAGTAAAAGTGCTACATAAATACGCAGAGTGAGTACAGTCTCAAGGCAGAATTTATTTCAGAAATGCAGCCTGATGCTCCGGGAGGCTGGAGATGCCAGCACATTACGTCGTCCTAGTGATGTGTTTGTCATTTGAATGGTTCATCTCTGCTTCCCACAAGCTGGCCAGGCCCAGAAGGAAGCAAAAATAAATCAGCAGGAGATTGTGTACTTTCTACAATGTCAAACAATGTTTCCCATGTTGAAGTTGAGAGAAAATGAATTCCCCTCATTTTCCAACCAGCGGCAGCACAAGTGCGTCTCCCAAGGTGTCCGGCGGGGAGCGGGGCGGTGTCTGTGGGGCCAGTTTGGAGAACGGTCTCAGCCATCTCTAGTCTGGCTTCTCACTGATGCTCCTGCCATCGGACATCTGGCCGCGTCCAGCTGCCTGTCCTACCTCAGGTGGCCAGGCACGCTGGCTTCCGTATTTGCTTCCTATAAGCCAAACTTGTGGGCCCCTGGTCTTTTGTTCGTCCACCCCGACTCATTTACTTGAGGCAACTCTTCCTTCGCGAGTCATAGTACAAAAGCAGGAGACGTGTCGCCTTGCAGAGGGACCTGGCATCCTCGCGGGAGGCAGCTGGCACTGGCAGGAAGATGCTGACCAGGGAGCCCGGGGAGCCCACGGCCCTGTCACGTCCCAGCTCATGCCTCCAGCGGGAAAGGTTAGCTGGGAATGTGCACCTTACTTGCCTTCAGATGAAGTCAAGCAGTGGAGCTGAGCTGAACCCTCTCAGGCTGTGAGGGCAGCGTCTGGCTTTATTGTACTGAAATGTCTTCTACATAACATTGCATTTCTCAGCTGACAGCTCATCCTCATCCTGGAGGTTGAAGCCCATTGACACCTGAAAAAACTAGCGCAATTATCTGTGTCAGGGAGCCCTGCCTCTCACCTGCCTTCAAACCAAGGTTACTGGGTTGCTCGAATATTTTGGGGGTTCAGATGGTGCGGCTCTTAGTTTGGGCTTCCAAAGGGCTCCGCGGCCATGCACGTCTGTCACCAGGCGTCCTTCTGAACCAGCAAAGTCACGCCCGCCTCACCCTCCTCTGGGGTGCCGTTTTGTACATCGGCAAATTAGCTCATTTCCTCCTTGATGTCTGAGATAATTAAGTGACAGTCACTAAATGACTGACGAGAAGCACGAGGCACTCAAAGGAGCCTTCCGCCGCCGCCCAGCCGCGTCTCCCGCGCCGCGCGTCAGCGGAAGTCGGGCGCGCCGCCTGCGAGGGGCTGCGCCTGCCTTTGTGTTCCCCGGGTGGAAGAGGTCAGCTTCTCGAGCCACGTCTGCACCCCCAGCCGCACGTACGGCAGGGGGCGGGGCTGGCTCGGTTTATTCAAGTAATATTCAAACTCACTTTTGAACGTGCTCATTTCAGAAGTAAGACTACAGCTCTACAGGAGATTATTCGAAATCCTTCACTCTTCCGCGTGTATGCAAAAAGCTCTCTTTTTGCATAAAAAATTAGAAGGTACGGAAACCTTCAAACCACCGAATGCTTTCTCCAAGCTTACTGTTTCCTTACTCTCCCTTTTCCTACTGCAGGAGATGGAAATAGACCCAAAACACATCTTACAGCAGGAGGCTGGGTTGGCAATATTCCTTCACAATCTTTGTGATGAATTATTTTATGCGTTTGAGAAAACGTACCTGAGCTATGTGAGATGTAAAGGGCGACGAGATGAGCAGCAGCGTGCCCGTTACCCTGCTTCCAGAGAAGGACCTCAGGTGCGGTCCCTGAGCTGCCATCCTTGTCACACCTCCCCTGCCCCCTGCCCCCCGAACTTTGTGTTTGTCACTCTGCTCGTGACTCCATTTCCATAAATAAAATGTGATTGCTAATTTCCTAATTTTAAATTATAAAGCTGAGTGGAAGAATAGCTAGTCTTGAATACAGAAGTTCTCTGTAAGGGCAGAGAGCCAACCTCAACCGTCTTCTGATAAGCAGGATCAGTTCCCTCTGATCCTTGAATGAAACCATCCTCCTCGCCCGTCTGTCTGCGCCGTGAGGTGTCTATGGGTCCCTGGGTCCGCGTCCGGGCTATTTCCTCTTGCCCTCTGTTGTCCTTCTTCGCCCCAACTCCTCATCCTCCAGTCACTACAACTTCATAAGGTAAAATCCCTGCCATGTGTCTGGGTACGTTTATGTAACTGCATCTTCTCTACGAGTGTCTTCACTATTTTTCTTGGCTTTTCCACATACATTTTAGATTTAGTTTATGAAGTTCCTTGAAAAACTCTGTTGAGATTTTGACTAGAAGCATCCTGAAAAATTAGACCAGTATGGGGAGATTTCTCTGATCTTGCAATATTGAGTTTTATTATCCACGAGCCTGGTGAGTCTCCTCACTTTTTTATGTTTCCCCTAATGTCTTTCACTGAAGTATACAAATTTTTCCCTTGAAAGATGATTCATTTCTGTGGTTAACCTAATTTTAGGTATTTTATATTTTTAGTGCTATTATAAATCATATTGCTACGAGTCAGGGCAGGATATGTTATGTGTAGTAACAAATAGCCCCCAAATCTCTTAGTGGTTGAAACAAAAATTTTAATCTTCACTCACGTGACATGCACACAGGATTAGCTAGGAACATTTTCCCCAAAGATACGAATACCTCATCACAGCTGGGTCTTCAGAAACCTCACGTCTGTCCTCACGCAGACCCTTCCCCGGGAGGGAGCTCCCTTGCTTGTTCTGAATCAAAGGAGCAGAGACCCAAGTGCCACTAATGTCGGGGATGCGTGATTTGTTAAAGTCACAGTTGAGGCTCTATGAAGCCAACTGTTTTACTGGAGAGTTTTCCTTTTTAAAAGGATTTTATCTGCTAGAACCAGCCCTTGCTGGGGGTTGGGGGGGAGGGGGGAGGGGAGATATGCTTGGACAGGGGCCCTTCCCATACGTGTTGTTTCTCTGTGGCCCTTGGGGACATCCAGGTGTGCAAAGGGAAACCAAGGCAGAGAGCAGAGGAGGTTTGACTGGGCTCCTTGCAAGTCCCTCTGCTTACAAGGCTGCTGGAGCCAGGGTCCTGGGGTGGGTTTGCCCAGAAAGACCTGTGAATGTCCTCGGGAGGCGCATCAGCTCCTGCCAGACTCCGTCAGTGAACCTCTGGGCCAAGCAGGTCTCCTCTAGAAAGCCTGCAGCCACTCCAGTCTCAGCGGACAGGGCCAGGACTGGTCTCCTGAGATGCTGAATTCACTTTTCCCGGGGACAGGTCATCAGAGATTTAGGACGCTTACCTCTGTCACCCAACCCAGTAGATCATGAAGGCACCCAAAGCAGCTCTTCCGTAAAAGAAATGGTGCAAGTTCAACCTGAGCCTCCCGCACAGCGGCCCTTCCGCCCCCTGGCATCTACCCAGGAAAAGCACCAACACACGTCCCTGCAGAGAGCTCAGAGCTGGGGACAGTCCAGTGTCCACCCGCTGGGCAGGGGGTGATCAAAATGGGCCGCGTCTGTGCCGTGGAACCCTACCAGAAGGTTCTGGAACGTGGCCGAGCCTCAAAGACATGCTGAGTGAAAGAAGCAAAGGACGCTACACTGCTTGATTCTATTTGTAGGAAACATCCGGGAAGGGCAAATGCGCACGTGCAGGAAGCAGCCCAGGGCCTGCTCGATTCTGGAGACTGAGCTGCGGGCGAGGGGGCTCGCTGGGAAGAGAATGTCCTGCCTTTGCCTGGTGATGGCTGCACAGCCCCGAGCATGTAGATGAGGCGCAGTTGGATTGCTCTCCTCAATTTTGTTGTAGATAAACTCTCAACAAAGCTCCTAAGTGCATCTGAGGCGCTGTGTGCGTTTGTCCAAACTTGTCAAACTGTACATTTGAAAGGATGGACTTTACTGTGTGTAAACTTGCTCTCAATAAATCTGATTTTCACAACGGAATATCCACAGTTGAGTTTAAGACCCCAAGGACCTTTTCATGACTATGAACCTGAGAGACAGAGCCCCTCCCCGCCCTGGAGCAGGTGCAGAGAAGTTCCCAGAGATGGGGACACAGCATGGCGCCCTGGGAGGCTGGCCTTGGTCGCCCTGTCTGCTCTGCACGCTGGCCCCACTCATGTGTGGCTTGTGACCCTGGGACACAAACCCTGGGGAGTTGTCTCTTCTTGTTGGGCCTCCGTTCTCTCACCTATAAAATCACTGATAGAACCCAGGCCGTGGGACATTCAGTCACCCGCAACGGAGTGACCTCTTCCAGGTCACAGCTTCTATGGATATTACCCACTCCTCGAAAGAGTGAGATCTGGCAGTGCACAAAGAGGAGGAGCCGTGGGGGGCCCCCTCCTTCTGGTTGGGGGGCAGACACAGGGAGCAGGTGGGAGGCACCGCTCCCGCGCTGGGCCTGCTTCTCCGCCGGGACCACTCACGGGCCCCTGAGGTCTGGGCCTCGGCTGCCGCTTCCTGGGCCAGTAGAACGTGCAGGGAAGATGTGCTGCTGCTTTCCGGGCCCAGGACTCAGGGGCCCTGCGGCTTCTGCTTCAGTCTCTGGGAACACTCTTTCTGGGAGCCCTGAGGTCCTTCTGCCCTGAGACACTGAGCCCTTGGCCCTCAGGGCTGCGCGGCCATGCTGCTGGGGGCCCCGTCACGTGGGTGAGTGAGTGCCACTGAGGACCCTCAGTTGTCACTACAGCAAGGAGCCTCACCCAAAGCCGAGGCCCGCCTGGCTCTGGACCACGCAGGTCGTGAGCTACAGCAAAATGCTCCGGGTGTTTAGCGGTGGCCTGTGACATGGCAGTAATCAGGTGGAACAGGGGGGGCATCGGAAGTCCCCTGGTCCCATGCTGCCTTCTTCTACACACACGCTGGTGGGTCACAGCTGCTGCTCTGAGGGTGGAGGAGGCCCGGCCTCTCGTGTGTACAGAGAGTCATGAGTCTGGGTGGCCCAGGACAGTCCCAGCATAATTTTTAATAGCTCCCTCTTTCCCTGTCAAAAGGGAAAAAATACTAAAAGAGACTTACCTTAAAAAACTAAAAACAGACTTACCATATGATCCAGCAATCCCACTCCTGGGCTTATATCCAGAGAAAACTCTAATTCGAAAAGATGCAATGTTCACAGCAGCACTATTTACATGGAAACAACCTAAATGTCCATCAACAAATGACTGGATAAAGAAGACGTGCTATATTTATACAGTGGAATACTACTTAGCCATAAAAAAGAATGAAATAATGCCATTTGCAGCAACACGGATGGACCTGGAGATCGTCATTCTAAGTAAAGTAAGTCAGACAGAGAAAAAAAAAACCACCATATGATATTGCTTATATGTGGACTCTGAAAAAAGACACAAATGAACTTATTTATGAAACAGACTCACAGACAGAAAACAAACTTATGGGTACCAGTGGGGAAAGGAGGGAGGGAGGGATAAATTGGGAGTTCGAGATCTGCAGACACTAATAAATATATATAAAATAGATAAACAACAAGTCTTTACCGTACAGCACAGGGAACTATATTCAATGTACTGTAGTAACCTATCATGAAAAAGAACATGAAGGGGAATATATGCACGTGTACGTGTGACTGCGACATGACACCGTGCGCCAGAAACGGACACAACAGTGTCAACTGACGATACTTCAATTTAAAAGAATGCAAATTTTAAAAAGAAGAGCCTGGTGAGTGATAGCTGATACAAGCACCCTCCTGCGGGGCTTTCTCAGGCACTGTGGGGTCGAAGTTTCTGTGCCCCTGCTAAATGAGCGCTCTGGCAGCTGGACCGCCTGGCTCCGGGAGAAAGGCTGACCTCTTGCTATGCTTGGGGGGCCTCGGGCTGTGGCAAAGCAGAGCCAGTGGTCACTGTGTCCTGACTTTGCCTAGGGTCACAGAAAGCATTTCACTGGCTCCTGACAGCAGACTCAGGCTGGGGCTGGTGCAGCACCGCCCTGGGTGCGCTGGCCTGGCTCCCTGCCCTTCTGTTCCAGCGTGAGTCTGCTGCGTGCCTTCCGGAGGCCACCTCACCAGGAAAGAGTTGTCAGGGATCCATCTCCAGGAGTGTTCAGGTCCCACGCCCCCTTAACTGCCCTCGTGCATTTTCAGATTATCACGGAGGAAGCTCAGAACCCACCTTGACTGGTGGCCCTTTGCAGAGAAGGCATATTAAATCATGGTCCCGTCAAGTTCCTTAAAGCAGTAGAGTGCGCTGTGAGAGACAGTCACCTCGAAGCGGAGGGGTGGATTTTATGGACACTTGGTCTGCAGCTGGGACATGTGCAAATGACAAAGAGGAGTGGAGTGAAAAAGTCACCCCATAAAAGGAATTTACTGAGCCATACGTGTGCAGCTGTTCAGAAAGAGATACTAAACCACAATCTCCACTTGTATACTTTTCTCCCAAATGCTGTTGGATACAAAACTGGTGACATAGAGACAACATTTACCCGTAAAATTAGTTTTTGACGTGACAGAGTATCCATTCTCCAGCCATCTCGCCCCTGGGCATGTGTTTTTGGAAGACCTGGATTCTGTGTTTGGTATTTTTCTAAAATGAGACATGAGGCACATTTGCTGGTCTGTGTATGGGAGAGATGCTTCCCATCCCAGGAGCAGATGGACACAGTTCTGATGCACATAATGGAACAAATTCGGTTCCAGTCTGAGGAGAGGGCATCCTGCCTTATGGACTGTCGGTAGCAATCCAACCAGAGAAAGAGATACACGTCCACCCATATCCGTCACGCTTCTGGGACTCAAACATCTGTGCAGAGAGAATCTCAATAAAATTTTTATCCAAAGATAAAGTGGCAATATTACATTTATACATTTATTTCCAGATAAAATAAAATTGATCAAAGTCGATGCCTTAATGACATGTTAGGGGTTTTCACCAGAGACATACGCCACACATGATTTCTTCTTGGAAAACCGCACACTAAGCTGTCTCGAACAAGAAGCCGAGAGAATAATTAGTTTTCACCCTGAATGAAATACATTTGTAGCCCTTAACGGTTCAAAAATCTAACATTTATTTCAAATTTCTTCACTCAATTCAAGGGATTTAGAGTGATATTGAAGAACCCCAGCGTATGAAGTAACATCCTAACTTTCTTGACATAGACATTCTTGCTGGGAAATTCTGCCCAACATCCCAGGAATCAATAACTTCTGTGAAGCTTAAAGCCGTCAAGAGAGGGGATATGCTAGCATATTATCCCATTTCTTTTTATGTTTTCAAATTTTATTTATTATTTTACATATACATATTGGGTACCTACCATGCACTAGGTACGTTTCTAGGTACTGGGGATCTGGCAGAGAGCAAAATCAATTGCTTTTTTTAATTTCTGCATAAAAAACTAGTTAGTGTTTTGATATGTTGTTGAATCCATAGACTAATGTGGAGGGTATTGCCATCTTAACAATATTAAATCTCCTGATCCATAAATCTCCATTTATTTAGATCTTTCAAAATTTATTTCAACAATATTTTACGGTTTTTAGAGTGCACCTTGCACTTATGTTATTAAATTTATTTCTATTAGTATTTGATTCTTTTTCTGCTATTGTAAGTGGAATTGTTTTATTAAATTCATTTTTAACTGCTTTTTTCCAGTGACTAGAAATAGGGATGAGTTTTGTATGTTGATCGTGTATCTTTCAATGTTGCTAAACTTGTTTCTTAGTTCTAATAGGTTTTATTTATAGATTCCTTTGTTTTTAATATACATTATCCTGAATGCAAATAGAATTGGTTTTACAACTTCATTTCTGATATTGATGACTTTTCTTTCATTTTTATGCATGACTGTCCTAGATAGAATCCCAGTAGAATAGAATAGTATAGAACAGAACAGAACAGACTTCCTTGTCTTGTCTGACTTTAGGGGAAAAATGTTCAGTCTTTCATCCTGAGATAGCATGTTAGCTGTGGAATTTTAATAAATACCTCTTATCAGTTTGAGGAAATTCCTTTTGATTTCTATTCTAGTGAGTGTTTTTTTAATTATTATAAAAGTGGACTAGATTTTGTTAAATGCCTTCTATGTTATACTGAGATGATCATGTGGACTCTTGTCCCTTATTCTTTTGATAGGAAGTATTACACTGATTAGATTTCAGATGTTAAACCAACCTTGAATTCCAGGGGTACATCTTATTTGCTCATGGTGTATAATCTCTTTTATGTGTTGGTAGGTTTGGTTTGCCGCTTTTGGAGGAGAGGAGTTTGAGGATTTTTGCATCATTATTCAAAAGGTGTAGTAAGTGTTTTTTATTTCTTGTCAATTGCTTGTCGAGTTTTGGTATCAGGGTAATGCTTTCCTTGTTGAATGACTTAGGATGGGGTTCCCTCTTTCCTATTTTTTGGAAGAGTTTGTGAAGTATTGATAATAATTCTTTAATTATTTCATAGAATTTATCAGTGAGGTCATGTTGACATGGCTTTTCCTTGTGGAAAGTTTTCAGCTACTAATTCAATCACTATTGTTCTAGCTCTGTTCAGATTTTTTCTTCTTCAGTCTGTCTCAGTAGTTTGCTCTTTCTGGGAACATGTTTCATCTAAGTTATCTAATTTATTGGCATATATTTTTGCATAGTCTTAGAGGACTCTCTTTTATTATTGTAAGGTCAGGTAATAATGTTCTTTCTTTCACTCTTGGCTGCACACACTCAGAGTAGAATTTCAGTCACACTGCACTCAGGTTATGGGGGGGTAAAGGGAAGAGGCTGGTGTTAATAGGATTCAAATGCCCTGAAGTCTCACTGTTCTTAGTGAGATTTAGTAGATATTCTTGAGGAGATGCTTCTCCATTTGCTGTTTGCTCTTCTGACAATTTCCAGAGATGGTGTTTTTATTCTTATTGTTTTGGTTTGTTGTCTTCATTTTTTAATAATTTTCAGCTGTCTGATCATTGTTTCATGAAGAAGAGGAAACACTGCATGCCATTTGGCCATTCTGAAAGACAAACTCCAATCATTTTATTTTGTGTTTATCCATTTTGACATATGTGGCTCATTCATTCAAATATCATATATTTTTCCAACATATAAAAAATATTTTTACATTACTGATAAACACTGAGATTGTCTCCCTTTTCCTCTGTACAATAATGTTGCAAATGTTCTCATATATGAGTGTCTGGAATATGTCTGCATTTCTTCTTTAAATTGAGACCTAAGAATGAAATTGCAGGGTGTGGGAAATTTGCATCCTCATTAGATATTGCCCAGCTGGTTATACCAATTAAAGCTACAACCACCATCATTACTTTACAGTTTTATCAACAATTGAATGGTAAGAGTTTAGTTTGTCAGTCTGAGGCCAGCCTACTTTTGGATTTTATTTTATTTTTCTCTGATTGTTAATGAGATTGTGGGTCATTTCATGTTTCTGGATCTTTGGATTTCCTACCACATTAATTTTTTGTACATATTATTTGCCCATTTTCCTGTTGGGTTGTTTTTCTTTTAAAAAGCTTAATCTGTAGAAATTACTTATTCTGGATTTATAAGTTATCCTTATAAATGTTATAAATATCTCTTCTCAGTCTGTGACATGTCTTTTTACTTTATACATAATTTCTTCCATAGCAAGATATTAATTCTCTCCTTTCCCAAATCATAATGGAATTCTAGATTTTCTAGCAAAAGTTGTAAAGATTTGCTTTTTACATTTAGCCTTTTTTAGATTTTACCTAGACTTTATTTTAGCAATTGTCTCTGCACCATTAACTGAATAGTGCATTCTTTCCCCACTAATTTGTAAGGACTTCTTGGTCAGACATGAATGAAGCTGTGTTTGGACCTCAGGGGTATCGCTATGGTCTATCTTCTATTCCCTGCACCAATGTCACCTGATTTGTAAGTACTGTAACTTTTTAATAAGTCTGCTAGAGTGGATATTCTAACTCTCCCTGTATTATTTTTGTTATTTTGACATTTTCCCCTTTGGACTTGCATACGAATTTTCAGCATTAGCTTGTCTAGATCTGTGTCTCTTTAAAAAGAGCTTTATTTTTTTTTTTCTACATAGAGTTGTTTTTTGTTAAGTTGATTTATTATTAGTTACTTTATTTTCTGTGTTGTTATGTGGCAGGATCTTCTTTTAAATCATGTTTTCTAATAGATGTTGCTGTGTCTGGGGAACATGTGATCCCTGCGTTTTATCTTGCATTTAGCAACCTGGGTGGCCTCTCCTATTCATGTACGAAATCTCTTGTAACTGCTCTGCTGACAAATGTACTTCTTCTTTTTCATGCCTTAGAAGTTCTTTCTCTTGTTTCATTTTCCTCTCTAGAAACTCTAATAAAATGTTAAGTAGCATTAAGTGATGACAAGCGCTCTTACCTTATTCTTGACTGAAAAAGAGTGCCTTTAATCTTTAACTATGATATTCTAATATCATGGTAGGCACCGTGCGTCACGCACAGCGGCACAGGTTGGGCTCTCTGGAAGTGGATGTGAGATGGAGTTTGGGGTGAAGGATGTCTATGATGGGTCATAACCTGTAAAGGAGGGAGATTGGGCAGATGGAGAGGTTGAACTGTGACCAGGAGAAACCTTGGCCAGTCTGCTGGGGAAACTCCAATGTGAGAGCTGCCCACCAGAGTTGTTCCATGTTGGACCAAAATGGCCAAGACTTCTTTAGCTTCCCTCCCAGCTCAGCCACCAGATGAGATTTGTCCCAGAGGGGCTTAACCTCGGGGAGAGGCTCCTCTGCTCTTGATGCTAAACTCGAAGGCCCGGAGCTGGGGCCTCACTGCTGGCTCAGCTCCGTGTGGCCGGGCAGGCGTTCTGTCCTTGTAAGAGAGCGACAAGGGTGCCTCTCTGTCCACCACAACTGTGTGTCCTCGTCTAATTTCCTGAGTTTCTAAATGAATGTAAATTCTTATTAAATGCTTTGCTTGCAGCTACTGAAAAATGTCCCCCTCGTTTAGTCTTGTTGCAAGGAATTCCAAATTTAAGAAGTCAGGTGTACCTCATCTTTGGATCTGTTGAATTAAGCTCTGCCTTGGACAGGACGTGTAATTTTTCGCTGTGCACATTGATGGATTGGATTTGTAATATATATATATTTTTAGAAGATTTAGCTCTATTGTCATGAAGAAGGCTGGGCTGAATGTTCTCTTTCTTCTTTGATCTTGCTCCAATTTGACATCTTGGCTCTGCTGGCAGGAAAAAAGTGGACTACGTATGCTCCCCTGTTTTACTTAGTTTTTAGACTATGAGGCTGTTTGTACAAGATGATGATTATTTCGCTTCTGAAGGTTGGGTAGAACTTTTGTGTAGCACTACGTGGACTTGGCCAGGTTTATTTACTTATTAATTTTTTTTGGTGGTAAAGTGACAATGGAGAACAGAAGGGATCTTTTTGGGGTCTTTGGGTTTTGGCCTGGAGATTTCATTTCTTCAGTGATTTTATGTTTAACTCGCGCAGCCACCAGTCCTCACTCATCCTCCATCCCCTTACCTACTGTGTTTGTTTCATACAATTTATCACGCTCCTAAAACCTAACCTGTCTGTTTGATTGTTATTATCTGTCTCCCTGACTAGGATGTAAATTAATTAGGGACTTTGCCCATTTGCTGTTTTATTTCTAGATAATAGAAAGGTCTGTCACATCAAAGCACTTAATAAAATGTGAAAGATTGCAGGACGTTACATGTTTAGAATATTGAGCTTCTCCTAAGAAAACGGGAGTTAGTCCATATTCTCCTTCACTGCATCACATTGTTACATCAATAGGAAACGTAAGGCCGTCCCAACAGAGAACAAGATGCATGTAGGTAATGTATTTTTTAGAGAGTCGAAGACCTTATAAGAGGAGCTGCTAGCTGGCATGCAGTGCTGCGAACACAGGCGCAGGTGTTTCTCCTGGACCCACAAATATTCCTGAAGTGCGGAGCTCCCTCTAATTCCCGAGCCAGAGCTGGGGGTGGGGCTGAGTGAGACCCCGGGCCCACCTGGGTGGACGTCAGCGAGAACCGTGAGGCGGCCTGAACTCCAGGCAGTGCGCAACAGTGGGGCCTGTTAGCAACAAGAGGGGCCCGGGGCCAGGGAGGTTTTCCTCAGTAGGTGTCTGCCAGGGGCAGGCCTCAGCCTGTCAGTAACCAGCCTGTGGCCGGACCAGCCCTTGCGGTTCTCGTTATGACCGCAAGGTGCCCTTCAGCAACAACCATTAGGAAACTTTGAAAAATTAAAGTCTGTGACTTACAGGGCCTTCAAGTTACACAGCACAGCCGGGGCCTCACGGAGAGCTCGCTGGGAGAGCGAGGGAGAGAGGGCCGGCGGTCTGCTTTTACTGGGGTCGAGAGCGGGGGCCTAGGTGTCATGGGTGCACTTTTTCTTGGTGAATTTAAAACACAAGAGCAGGAATTTAAAGCCCAGAAGAGGAAAAACGAGTGGCTAAAATGGTCAGTTCGCAGAATCAATCAAGCTCTCCGACGCCAAGGGGGCTCCCCGGGGCGGGGGGGGGGGCAGCCTGCCTCCTTACCCAGGCCTGCGCTGCAACGTGTTCGTTCAGGAAGGCCGTCTTCGAGGTGGGCGCCCCTCGCAGCCGAAGCTCGGGCCGGGCAGCTGCATTACAGAACGAACGTGTAAGCAAACTGCCATCGTCTGCATTACAGGATCTTAACTCTTAATTAGAAAGTATGATAAATGAAAAATACAGTGAACTTCAAGAGGCTCACTCTCCTCTGTCGCAGGAGGGCACAGCGCCGTCAAGCATATGGAGACGGAAGACGGTTTATAGCGCGTATTTCCCTCCGGTTGGCTGAGCTGTGTGGCCCTCCTGTAGGCAGCAACCCGAGAAAAAGCGCATCTTACAAATGAAGAAGAAATAAACACACTTTCAGACTCACAAAAGCTGAAACATTTCAGTACCACAGACCTGAACTAAAAACATAAATCCTCTATCACTCTCCTGCTTTGAAGCCTTTAGTAAGTCCCCATGGCACTAAAAGAAATAATAGTACAATAGGTAGGTAGGTGGGTGGGGGGACAGGCAGATAAGTGAACAAGTGAACCGGCGTGTTTGCAGAGTCTCCAAAAGAGCCGCCGGCGTCTGGGAGCAGAACCCCGGATCAACAGCTCCTCCTCCCGCCACGCCCTTCCGTCCGTTGAAGCTGCTACCCTGTGCCTTCCGGCTTGCGCAGCTTCCGACAAGAACACCCCCATTTCTGCTGCCTTTGGTCTTTGCGTGCGATGTGTCTTTTTTCCCCAAGTGTTTTCAGAGTCTCTTCTTTCTGATTGACCTTGGGCAATTTGATTGTGGTTGTCGGTCTGTTCATGTTTACCGTGCTCGGGGTTTGTCCCACTTCTCAGATCTGTGGGCCTGTAGTTTGCATCAAATGTGCAACGTTTTTGACCATTACTTCTTTAAATTCTGCTTCCACCTCCCCCACTCTGTGTCCTACTTTCCAGGGCATCCACTGTTTGTCTGTTAAACTAGCGGAAGTCATCCCACAGCTACGGAAGCTCTTTCTGCTTTTGTGCTCCTTTTCCCTCATCGTGCTTCATTCTGCATCACTGCCACCGCTGCCACCGCTCTGCCTTCAAGGTAAGCGGCCTCTCCTTCTGCGGCGCGGCCGCCGGCCCTCCACCCAGGGCGTTGCGAGCCTCAGGCCTTGTAGTTTTCACCTCCAGACATTCGAGCCGATCTTTTGAATTTTCGGTGCTTCTCCTCAACATGTTCAATCTTTCCTTTAGCTTTCCAAGCATACGGAGCACAATTCCAATGACTTAGTATTTTTATCTATTGAATACTCTGTACTAGCTGTTGGTTTCGGGTGATCAGTTTTTGTCTGTTATGCATTGTGTTTTCCTGTTTCTCTGTAGGCCTCGGCAGTTTTGACTGAATGCTGGATATGACAGAACTGGCCAACTGAGTGCTGAAGGCTCTGAGCCTTGTCTGGAGGGCAGGGCGGCGACCTGGAAGCAGGTTCATCTCCCCAGGTCTCGCTTTTAAGCTTCCTCAGTTGAGGCCAGAGCGGCCCTTAGTCTAATTTTTCACTCCCCACTACTGAGGCGCCACCAGTCCAAGGAATGCCCCTGCCGCCCCAGGAATCGTGAAGTTTGTTCACTCTGGTTGGTTGGAACAGAAAGTGACAGTGGAAATCGGTGTGTGTAATGTTCCGGAGGCCAAGAGAAGAAAGTATTTCAAGAAGAGAAGACGTCACAGCCGCGAGACTGCTGAGATGAGGAGGAAGGCGGTGGGTGCTCCCTGGGTTTGGTGCCCTCAGGCTGGCTGGTGACCTTGGCTCACGTCACGTCAAGGTTCATGCAAAAATCTGGATGACGGTCAGTTGAGGAGGGAGTGCGGGATGAGGAAGCCGAGATGGCAGCCATACAGAACCCCCCAAGTTCTGTGCGGGGGGCTCAGAGAAACAGGGCGGTGAGGGTAAGAATGAGGACCAGCAGAGAATCGCGTAAAAGTGAACGAACAAGATGAAAGCTTAGCTGTGTCTCCAGAACTTACCTGGAGTTCCCCAAACAGACAGGGCGGGGCAGGGGGCGTTTTGGGAGGGCGGGGGTGTGCGGGTGTCTGTAGGGAGGGGAGCACCGCACGCACCAAACTCTACCAGAGCCCGGACACGTTTGCTGTCGTCGCTGCTAAGATGAGTAGAGACCCTGACATTGCATTTGTGTTCTCTGGGCCCTCCCGGGCCTTTATGCCTCTGAACACATGTGAACGTTCCCCCGGAGAGGCGCCTGGTGTCCTGGAGCACGCGCTGCCCCAGCTGCCCTGGCTCTGCTCCTGCGGTCTCCTTGTGCCCCCGACAAGGAGGCTGAGGCCGCACAGGTCCTCGGGGGGACGGAGAGGAGGAGGCTGCCCTTGCCCTCCCCTCCCTGCTGGCCCCGGCCGAGGTGCCCCTGCCGCTCCCGGACCAGTCCCCTCCCAGCCCTCGGGGCTGCGCCTCTCCCTCTGCCCTCGGGGAGCTGTCCTGCCGCCAGACCGCACGACCTGGAGGGCGGACACTTCTGGTGTGAGTCACTGTGGCGACCTGCTCCCAGCCCCGTCCTGGGCGTGCAGTGGGTACCTGAGCGTCTGGTACAATGCTTGCATTGTTTGGAAGCAGAAGCCAGCTCCCACTCTGCCTTCGTAGAGGTCCAGGATCAAACTGTGGGGGCTGTGGGATGAAGGAGAGGGGCTGAGTTCTCAGCCTCTGCAGGCAGACACCGCAGGGGCCCCTGAATGGGGTGCTGTGCTGGGACCCAAGGCGCTGTCCCCCCACTCCTTCGCTGCCCTGCGGACAGCTTACAGAGGGAGGTGCTGCCCGTCCTGGCGAGGGTGTCGGTGCCACAGCCTCCCTGGTGGGAGGCCAGGCCGCTGCCCACTCCCGGCCAGGAATTCAGTACTCGTCTCATCCCACCCCCATTACTTCTGAGCTTTTAATTGCACATCAGGTGGCTGGGGCTGGTGTTTGATAAATATGTCTTGAAGAAGCTGGAGTGAGTGAAACTGCTGGAGCACAAGGGGCGTGGGGCTGTGTCTCCAGCGCTGGCCCCGGCCGCTCGGAGCGCTCATCCTTCCCTGGGCCAGACAGGTGTAGGGGTCACCGCGGAGCAGCCTCCCCGCAGCCTCCCGCCAAGGTGCCCACCTCACAGGCGCTTTGCAATCACCCTGGCGCGGAGCCAGCCCTCTAGCTCTCCTAGAAATCCACGCCGCCTTTGTCACCTGGACGTCGGTCTACACCGCACCGAGGTGTCCAGATTAAAAGTGAAAACAGCGATCGCCCGTCCCATTTTGTCTCTCCCCTGAAATGATGGATCGGCTGTTAGCGTCCTTTGCTGAATTATCTCGTTTTGGAGAGGGTCTTTCTTGCAGCTGTCTTGGCGCCGGGGGCCAGCGGAGTCGGGCAGGAGGAGCTGGGAGACGGGTTTATGACGCCGTTCCGGCCTTCATCCCGGTGACGGATGGGCGGTGTTAGCAGTCCACCGGGGGAAGGACTACCGTATTTCGTCACTTACAGGATACCTGGGGAAAATGTGATTCACAGGGTATGGAATCAAGCAGGATAAAAAAATCAATTTATTATTTCAGCCATTCCTGAACATCACTTTGTAGCTGTCTCCAGCCCTGGGATGCTCTGAGGAATGGAAGCGCACTCCATCAAAAACCCTACAGCGTGATTTTTGCAAAGCACACCCTCCCTCTGGCTCCCCGGCAAACGATTTGGCAGAAGAGCCGGGGGAGACGGCGAGTGACGGGGCGCGAGGAGGGCCTCTGCATCCGGGGGTCTTCCTGGGCGCATGTGGCCGTTTTATGCTTATGGCCAACATGCTTCGCCCTCCACGGCCAGCCCCCGGGGCGGGGGTGCCTGATCAGCCAGGACGCTTTAGGTGCTGGGACGCCCCCAGCCTGGTTCTGTGCTGCCCGGAGGACTCAGCGGTGAGTCAGATCCTTTTTTTCCAGAGCGGAGGGGTCAGCCTTCAGGTGGTTCCTAGCTGGGCCGTGGGAGCTGAGACCAGGGCCCGCCTCTCCAGCACGGTCAGGTCCATCCATTCCTGGAATTGGCCGGGTCCCCTCAAGCCCTCATGGAGGTGGACCTCCCCTGCCCTGAGGACAAGGCAGACCTGCCTCTGAGTCCAGGACGAGGAAACCACCTGAACCTTCCCACTGTATCGCCCATCCCGAGCCTTAGGGTACAGACGGATTCCAGGACCACCCCCCTAATGCTGAAGAAACCCTTTCTCACTGCTCATCGACGCCCCATCTTCTGCCCTCAGGAAGCCGCTCCTTGGCAGACTCTGGGCACTTCCTCTGTGCGCCGTGGATGTCAGGGAAGCGCTGGGTGACTTTTAGCCATTTTCATCCCCACGTGAATGAATGATAGCGCCCACCCCCAGGGAAGCTGAGGAGGCCCAGGTGGCTGGAGTCAGGTGTGAGAACTCCTGCAGGGGACATTAGGAGAGGGGGCTGAGGCGCTGCACAGGAGGTGTCCCAGACCGCCGGCCCCGCTCCCTCTGGACGGCTGCTCTCTGGTCACCCCAGTCCCCCACCCCGACTCCATTTCACCCAGAGGGAGGCCACACCACGACCTCTTCTCCCCGCTCGCTGCCTGCCCGGCTCTCCCGCTCTCTGGACCCCTTTTGCACGTGGGAGCGCTGCTGAGCGTTCAATGTAAGAGCGCCTCCAAGCTGCGCCCTGGGCTTTCCTGAGATGCGGTTAGGTAGTCAGACGACAGGCGCCTGGGTCACCTCCTGGGGCTGGAGCTGGAGCGGCCGTGAGACCAGGTGCCTAATCCGGGTGGGGTGTCTTCCGTCCGTGCAGGATCAGCTGCGGCTCTGACGTGCCTTTCGTTCCTCTCTCCAGCCTTTCTGGCTTCCACGCTGAAGTCCTCCGGTTGCTATGGAAACGATGAGATCCTCTGGGCTTACTTAAGGTCACCCACGAGGGGCCTGGATCTCCATCACCGAAGGCGCAGCCCAGCACGCGCGGGGTGGAAGGCAGTGGACCCCGCCTCCACTCCTCCGCGTGAAGGAGACCCTCCCCGCCCCTGGCCGCGAGTGCGCGCTTCCCCCGGCCCATCAGTAAGCTTGAAGCTGAGAGCGAGGCCGCGTGGTGCTGCGACTGCAGAGAAGCGTCCGCTGGGACCAGTGTCCTCTCATGTTTCTCAGCCCTCTCAGTGTCTCTTGGTTGAGACCACATCAGACCCACCTCCGTGGCCTCAAACTCCCTCCTTCTGTGGGCCCTGCCCTCCAGGGGGCTCCTCTGCTCCCCTCACCCTTGGCCCTCCTGGGGGGCCCAGCCCCGCGGCCCCTCGCATCCCCACTCTGAGGCCCCGGGACTGGCTGAGTGACCCCAGGATGGCTTCTGAGGGCTGGTCCGGGCAGACTCAGCTTCTAAGACCCCAGGGACACAGAGCCAGGACTGCCTGGTGCACTCCTCCCCCTCCAGGGTTTGGCAAGTAGGTGTTCTGTCTCCAAAGCAGGCTCCTAGGGGGCAGAGACCACGGGCCCCTCGGAGTGTTTTCCCCGCACGTGCTTCAGCATCCCTGCTTCCCCAGGCCTCTGGCTCCTCTCTGAGCCCAGTGTCTGGGCTCTGCAGGCCCCTTCCTGCAGGGAGTCTCTGCTACGGGGGTAAAGGGCTCGCAGGGCCCCTGAGCCGGGCAGAGGCCAGTCAGACAGCAGCAGGGCTCCCCACCTGCTCAGGTACAGACAGCGGGCTCTCCTCCCGGGACCGTCCTTTCCCACCTCCCGCGGGCACCTGCCGCCCTTGGGGCCCAGGTGGAGCCCGCCCCTCCGCTCACTCTTCTGCCCGGGGAGCGGCTGCTCATTCACGTTCCAGGGCCTCTTCGCCTTGAACTCCTACAGGGGGTTCTGAATAACCAGGTCTGTCTGCTTCCGGGGCCGTGCCCCCTCGGTGCAAGCAGGACACACACCGGACACAGGCCAGCCCTGCAAAATCCCATGGCCTGCTGACCCGTGTGGACCCGTCACACCTCCCCAGGGAGCTGGAAACTCTTCCCAGAAAGACACAAACCTATGCACGCGTCTTTTATGATGACGTGCAAACATCAGGGCACTACAAAGAGATGGAGACTGTGTGTGCGTGTACGTGTGTGCGCAGGGAGAACGAGGGAGCTTGTGCACCAGAACACTGACCCTTTGGGGGGCAGCTTTTCATACTCTGTAGTGTATTTCATGTATTTCTCTAATGACTAAAGTTTATATAAGATGCGTAAATTCTCTCTGAAATCAGAAAAGAAAAAGCCCCCAGCACACCCACCGCATGAAGGGGTCTGAGCTGGTAAGGCCCATGGGAGATGCTCCCTGCTGCCCTGGCTCTGCATCCTGCCGTGTGGCCACTGTCTGTCCATTCACCTCCATTCTGAAGGCACACCGTAGAGGAAGGACCCCGACTTGCCATCTGTGCTAAACCCTGGCTGTTTCCCAGATGGTTCCGGGCACCAAAAGTGCAGAGGAGGTACCCGGCCCGCGAGAAGCTGCTGACCGTGGGAAGAGGGGGATGCACACCCAGCCTCATCCAAGAACAAGGTTTCTGGAAGCTTCCCCAATGGTGTGTCTGACAGGTGTGCTTGAGCAAGAAAAGGGAAAGGGTGTCCGGAGACCGGGAGCTCGCTGAGTAGCCGGCAAGGGCAGGACGAACCCACTGATGGACCCAGGGGAGCTCGCCACACCGCCCCGCTTACGCTGCCCCTTGTCAGGTGCCCTTCTGTCCCCCGAGCTGGGCGTTCTGCAAATTCCTGGTCCTCCTCCCTCCCTTCGAGGCCAGAGAGCAGAGCTAAAATCAGCTTCTCCGGGAGCACAGCTCTGTGGACCCATGAGCTCATCTGAAGACAAACAAGTGATGTTTAAATTACTCACTCAGCCCCATATTCAGGCAGAGAATGGACGGCTGACCAAACGCTGAGCAGTTAAGGATGAGCAGTCTGGCAGATGAAGAGGTCAGCTGGGCAAGGCTCCAAACAGGAGGAGGATGGGCTGAGTCCAGGGCAGACACTGGAGCATCTTGTCAGCAGCCCTGGCCACACCGAGAAGCAGCAACTCAATGTCTTGATCCCGACCGTGCACGTGGGGGCCCTGGGGCTTCTTGATGCTCCTGCAGCCCCTCCATCTGGAGATGCCCCCTTGCAGGCTGGCTCTGGACCTGCCAACCCAGAGCAAGCTGTTTACGAGGCACAGAAGCTGGCTCACTTGTTGATTCAGAGAGTCCTCAGCACGAGGTTGGAGATTTAGATGCAAACACAAGCTGCCAGCTTCCCAGAGCTTGTGGTTGTGCGTACGTGGTCTCCCGGGGGGCGCTGGGCCCCACGGAGAGCTGGGCCAGGACGCAGCTCTGAGCCAGCCTGCCGGCCCCCTGAAGGGGGAACTTCTGGGGCCCCTGGATCTCCCAGTCTTCCTGGTGTCTCCTTTCTCCCCTCCCTGCCTCCTTCCCTCTCCCCTCTCCTCCCCAGACAGAATTTGCCAGAAGGACTCCTGGCCCATCAGACATGTGGGGAATACCCTGTACAACAGCAAGTTGTCCAAAGACCCGTTTCCCAGCCTGCCCCAGCGTTAATGCAGAACATTTGTAAACAAGCTGATGACTGTCACCAAAGCCCCATCTACGAGATAATGAGCTCAGAACACGCCCACAGCACAGAGCTGAGAAATAGTTTCCCCCGAACTTCCCAGATGGGGTAGAGCTGTGCGGTCTAACAGAGGGTTATGGGCTGCCTTAGCCATCGAATACACAAATATTTGCCTTCTGTGTTCAGGAGGCACGGCGGGGACTCGTTTTTCACTGCTGCGTCTTACCGCCGCTAGTCAGGATCCGGCGCCAACAGATACAGAAGCCAATTAATTCTGGACGCATTCAAAACACAAATTCCGGCCGACCACCTGTTTTCTGGTGACAGCTTTATGCCATTTCACTCCTTCGTAAACAGGCCGGCAAAGCGGCTCCCGGTCTCTGCCCCGCACGGAGCGAGGCCGGCTTACTAGCCGCCTCGGCCCGTGTGGGCCCCAGAAGGGCTGCTCGCTCAGGCCTGTCCGCGTTCAGCACTGGTGAGCTTTAAAGGCTTTGCCAGTGGGGAGAAACTTCCAGAATCACTTCCTTTTGGTGAACAGAGGGAAATTTGCAGTAAAAATAGTAATAAATCAGAATCAAAACTGTTAAAGGAGAAAAATATCTTAATACCCTGTGGACCATCTGCACCGGAAGTCAGCGATGCTGGAGTGCGGGTCTTTAGAAATAGCCCTCAGTTAATGCCGCCCACTCGCGGCCCCTCACAGGGCAGGTCTTTCTACCCAATGCTCACCCTCAGGGTGAAGATTTCTGTCGTCTGGATACGGAGAAATACTGGGAGTGTCCGCGGCAGTGGCCGCCGTGCCAGTTACGCCGACAGAAGGCAAAGAGGGTGTCCTGGGGCTGCTCAGGGCCGTGCGGTGGCCACCAGGCTGGGTCAGCAGAGATGCAGGGCTGGACAAAGGCTGATTCTTTGTGACCAACAGAGAAGAGGCTGACTCTCAGGATCGAGTACTTAGTCGGGGACCTCAGCAGAGCCACACAATTACAGGCGTGCTCAACGCGTCCCTTCCCCGCGCACCTGGCGCCCGGCACGCCTTTAGTGGGACAGACCGAACCCCCGGAGCCTGTGGGTGGCGTGTCCACCTGTGCAGTTAGAATCAGTTCAAGCACATTCCAGCAAAATACCCTTCTCCTTTGTGTATACTTAGACGAAATATCGTACAATTGCATGTTACGTACGTGTGTGCGCCACCGTATGCACATGCAGGGGCACGCATGCGCCGGCGCGTGCACACGCAGCCCTGCGAGCGGGCCTCATCTCGTCGTGCTTGGTTTGTTGCACTTAAGGTGCTGCATCACTTGCCGACTGGAGGTTTGTGGCAGCCCCGCGTCGGGCGGGGCCGTCAGCACGGCTTTGCGACAGCGTTTGTTTACTTCATGTCTCTGTGTCGCGTTTTGGTGATGCTCACACTATTTCCACCTTCCTCATTATTATTAGGCGGAGCTCCAGGACCCGTGGTCTGTGGTGTCAGCACTGCGACTCAGATGCTGAAGGCTCGGGCGATGGCTGGCATTTTTAGCAATGAAGTGTATTTAATGGAGGTCGGCACCTTGTTTCTTAGATGTAATGCCACTGCACACTTGGCAGACCGCAGGATAGCATGAACACACCTTTTATAGTCACTGGGCAGCTGACACCTGTGTGTGACTTGCTTTATTACGACGTTTGCTTTGTTGGGCTGCCCTGGAACCAAGCCCACTCGGCATTTGCCTGCACAGCTCTCTGCACAAGTGGTCGTCCATGTGGATGTGTATAACATTAAGTTTTTGGATGCATAGAGAGACTGAGCAACGTGGAGACTATCTCACACACATACACATGCACACACACACACACACACACACAATTCTGCCGGCAGGGGAGCTGGAGAGCCTGCACACTGTCCAGTCCATGTCCTCCAACCCACACATGCTCGTTTCCAAACCCTGTCGCCGTCCTAACCGGGCAGTGCGTCCACGTGAGTGGAGGACATGCACGCAAGGGCTGAGGGAAGGTGACCCCGAGGAACCACGATCACAAGATTCCCCCTCAGCTGTCAGCAGACAGGTGGAGGTGACAACAGGCAACACGTGGAATCCCCTTCCTTTGCTCCTAAACTATCTTTTTAATGAAACCGATGGCACTTGGGGAAGAGGGCGCCGGGTGCACTGGGAGCATATTTTGTGCTCATACAGTATGCCTGCGCAGTCTCATATTTAGTATTTTCATTGATCAAGAAAAAGTCAAATAGAAACACCCTTTAGTCCCCCAGCACCCTGGGTTGCCCTTCTCAGTGAAGAGAGCCCGCGAGGGTGCAGCCGATCGCTCTAAAGACTGATGTTTGCTCAGATGATCCAAGTCAACAGTTTTATAATTGTGTCCACTCTGTTCCTGGACTTAATGGTCTTGTAAATAGAGGGCATTCGAGTTCAGCTGCTCTCCAAATTATTCTGTACGGCCGGGGGGTTCTTTCCCATCAAACACGACCGTGTCAGAGACTCGCTGGCACAGGGCTCGAGTGCAGCTGCGCACGCTTTGCACGATTCCAGCTGTTTCTTGTTCCAGCCCCAGTAAGTACTGAAAAATACACTTTATTCCTTCGAAATGAAAGTGATTCAAGGCTGTCACTTAAACTTAAAAAACGCTCTCAGTTCATCAGACGTTAATCTGACGTTTCACACCGGCTTGACCGGCTTGGGCAGCACTCGCTGGTTCTAGAGCTCGGAGGGCGGCTCTTCCAGGAGGGCTGATTGCTGATGCGTCCGTCTCGGGGGTGGGTGGCGCCGCCATCGCCGGCCGCCCAGAGAGCTCGTGGGCCAAGAAGGGCACGGCCTCTCCCTCTCGCCGGGTGTCCGCGGGCGACCTCCGCTTGGAGACTCAGGCTGCGGGAGCCTCTGACTCCCCGTTTCCCCGTCGCTCACTAGGGAAGGAAGAACAGGACAGGCTCTTGACCCTTCTGTCCAGAGGCGACCCATGCCACTCCTCGCACCTCGCTGGTCAAAGCAGGTGCAAGGTCACGCTCCACGTCTTCAAGGGCAAAGGCTCTGATTCCGCCTCGGTCCCGGAGGAACGGAGTTGGAGGCATCGGCTCTGCGGATGACGTGTGTACCCGTGAAACCCGCCTCCAGGCAGCTGATGCTGGAGCTTAGAATACGCACGTCTGTAGGAGCACGAGAGCTGCTGTTTGGCCAAGGTGGGCCCCTCCTGCAGGTGGAGGGTCTGAGACCGTGGGTCTGACTTCCCCTGAGCTCCCCACCTGGCGCAACTTCAAACCTCTCTGTTCCACGACAGCACTGGGGCAGGAGAGGGGCCCGGGGCGGGGGTGGGCTACGTCTCTGGTCTCAGGGCCCCTCACGGGGCTGAGTCTGGTCTTAGGAGCGATGCCCCAGCCAGCGCGCGAGGCTGGCGCCCGCGGGTTGACTCTCCTTTCTCGTCTCAAGGCCACGTGGCACAGGCATGGCCCCACTCCCAGTTTCCCTGCACCCCGCTCCCCCGCCCCAGACCCAGCCTTGTGCTTCTCGAGCAGAACAGCCCTGGCAAGACGCTCTGTCCGCACGTTCTGCTGGGCTGGTTGAGTCTAGAAGTGCTTTCAGCAGCATTTACTCTGAGGGCCCCCGGTCACCGGGGAGGGGCCAGAGCAGCGGCTCTCGAGTGGGTGGACCTGACTCCCTCAGCTGAACTCAAGGAAACGGAGGTCCTGGACAGTCTCAGAAGCGGGGCTGGAACCCGAGCCAGGACACCCCGGCCAGTCAGCGCCGAGCTGTGGCAAGCCTGTGCTCGCCCCTGCACTCGCCCCGGGATGCTCTCTGGCAGAGGCGTTTGCAGAAGCCCCGTGTTGAGCCAGCTGGTCCCCGGTCACAGCGGGCCCTACACCCACTGCTCTAGCCGGGTGGCCAGGCAAACGGGGCAGTGACAGAGGGGGGCACAGTGGGCAGGCCCATCCCTCTGTTTTCCGTTTGCTTGAGACAGCGGGCGTTCGGTTTAGGAAACAAGCTGAGTGTTTGGTGTGGGGAGTGAGCGCTGGCCCTGCCCCTGGTGGGGGACAACTGCCAAGGAGCTGCCCCGGGAGAGCACCAGTGGGCTGGAGCCTCCGGCCACAGGACAGTAGTGGCACCAGTGTTGGTCTCCTGGGACCATTCTGACAAAGTATGACACACAGGGGGGCTTAACACACCTGAATCCAACCTCCCAGGGCTCTGGAGCCCAGAAGTCCGAAATCCAGGTGCCAGAAGGGCTGGTCCTTCTGGAGGCTCACAGGAGGCACTGTCACCCCCCACCTCCCTTCCGGGGGCTCCGGGCACCCTTTGGTGTCCCTTGGGTCGCAGACGCATCTCTCTAATCATTACCTCCGTCTTCACATGGCCTTTCCCCTCCCACATCTTCCCATCTCAGGTCCCCCTCTCTTTTCCCTTATAAGGACATCAGGCTTTGAACTGGGGTCCACCCTGAACCCAAGATCCATACCTTGATTACATCTTAAGGACCGTGATTCCAAATAAGGTCACCTTCACAGGTGCAGAGGCTAGGATGCAGACACGTATTTTGAGGGGACACTGTTCACTCCAGTACCCCTGCATCCTGGTTTCTGAAGATGGTTGGGGTGGGTGGGTATAAGGGAAAAAATTGGTTGCTGGTCCTCAGCCTACAGGGAGAGGAGGCAAAGCTGAAACTGGAGGCCTACTTCAAGACAGGAATTTTTTAATCCTGCTGAGGCTAGACTGAGCCCCACGGCCAGCAGAGTGAGGTGTGGGTGGGGTGGGGCCGCGGGAAGGGAGGTCTCCTCTGAGAGCCCAAGGAGGCCTGGCCCCAGGGAGGGTGAAGCTAAGGCTTTGTTCCCTGAAAAGCTGAATCACTCAGCACCTGCCCAGCTGCAGAATGCACGCGGCATTGTTCCAAGGAAAGAATGAATAAATAAATGAATCAAGTCAATAATTTATACTCCTAAGGTTTCAGCATTAACAAATTCAATGCTCCATTTGTTAAATTTTAAAATGAGAGCAAAACACCAGAAATTAGACCATATCCCTCTTCTAATCACAAATTCACATGCCTCTCTGTCCTCTTGTGTCACAGCGTAGGACGTGTTACTATATTGAAAAGTCATGCCGTTCAGGTTATCAGGCTGAGAAGTAAGGGTCTAGGAAGGAAGAGAAGCCTAGAACACTGGGGGTCGGGTGCAGAGTCCCGGGCACTGGGAGGGCGGCGTGGGCGCTCGCCGTGCGTTTCCCACGGCAGGACCAAACGACGTGCGGCGGGCCTTCGTCCCCCCGGCGGCAAGGCCGGCCCCGGCCCTGCAGCTGGAACCTGGGCGCAGGGGCCCTGGGCCCCCAGAGGCGGCACGCTCCGAAGTTCATGGGAGACGCAAAGTGTCCAGTGAAAAGTGCGTCTCTGATGAGCAGCAAGAGGAGAAGCAGAGTAAATCCTGACAGAGAGCCCGTGGGGCAGTCATGGCAACGGACGCGGCCGTGTACTTGGGCCCCGGCACCACTCGCATTTGTGTTTCTAGCGAATGGCATGTCGACTCTGCCTGTCCTCCCTTTCGCCCTGTCACCTCTTGCTTCGTCCATTCTGCAGCCCCGTTAGGAGGGACACACGTGTTTGTGGCTGGTAGGTCTTAGCGGAGGTACCGCTCTTTTCATCATGAAGTGTCATTCGGTTCTTTGGTTGCACTGCTTGCTCTAAGGTCTGTTTTGCCTGCTATTAACAATGCGGCCTCTCCCGTTGCCTTATGACGAGTGCTTGCATGCACACACGTGCAATTGATAATGACTATGTAGACAATTTATAAACACACACATATGCATCCTCTTTTATTGTGGTAAAATACACAACATAAAATTTTCCATTTTAACGATTTTCAAGTATACAATTCCACAGTGTTGATTATATTTGCAATGTTGCACAACTATCACCACTATTTCCAAAATTTGTCTCTGTCACCACCAGATCCTCTGTACCCACCAAGCAATAACTGCCCTCCCCCGGCCCCTGGTAACCTCCAGGCTACAGTCTCACTGCATGAATTTGCCTGTTAGAGATATTCATGTAAGTGGAATACTATGTATCTACCAAACAAACTGCAAACAGGGATGGGAACAGATGCCTGTACACACATGTTCACCGCATCATCACTCACAGGAGTCGGAAGGTGGAAACAACCAGGTGCCTATCCACAGGTGATGGATAAACAGGGTGTGGTCTGATATTCATTGCACACAATGGAATACCTTTCAGTCAAGAAAGGAATGCATGGTATATGTTCTTCCTTCACTTGCTTTTATCTTAATGTTGCCCATGTTTTTAAAATGCTTTTTTTTTTTTTTCCTGAGAGCATCTGATTGGGTCTTGCTTTTTTTAATCAGCCTGGCAATCTCTACCTTTTAGGTGGAGTGTTTGGTTTACTTACGTTTGATGTGACGATTAATACGTCAGATTTAGCCGCCCCCACATGCTCCTGGATTTCTGGTCGCCTCATCTAGTTTTGCTCCTGGATCTCTCCTTGCCTGCCCGCTTTTGGGCTCACGGGACGCATCTCAGTGCTCCGTCCCGATCCCTCTGCTGACACGGTAGCCGGGTCGCTGCTGTGCTCTGCTGTCCGCGGCTGCTCTTCAGACGATGGACTGTCCTTAAGTGGACACAGTAATTCAAATGTGTAAAATACAAGTAAGTTGCAAGTGTGCCTCCACTCACCTGCTCACTTGCGTCTGTGCCCCTTTACAAACGTTAAAGCCAAAATGTGTTTTGTTTGTTTGTTTGCTTTAATGAGTCAGTTTATCCACATGATCACCTGTCTGTGCTCTTTGCTGCGGGGTTTGTTCTCAATTTCCTTCATCCTGAAGCCTTTCTTTCGCCGTCTGCTGCCGCCAGAGTATCTCCATTTTTATTTACCGGAAATGTCTTTATTTCACCTCCGGTTTTGAAGGGTCGTTTTTCACTGGGTATGGAATTCTGGTTTGCCCACTTACTCCTTTCAGTATTCCATTGTCCTCTTACCTTTGTTGTTCCTGCTGGGAAGTCCACCTTCATCTGTGTGTATTTTTTCTCTTACGTCCAGTGTGTTGTATTTCTTTGGATGCTTTAAAACTTTCTCTTTCTCTTTGGGTTGAAGCGACTTGACCTCTATGTGCCCAGGTACAATTATTATTTGTTTATTTATTTACTTACCCTACTTAGCGTTTCTTGATCTTCATGGGGTTATAAATCATGTTCTTCACCAACTTTGGGGACCTTTTGGGCTATTTCTTCAAATTTTTATGTATTTTTATATATGCTAGTAGACTTGATATTTCCTTGTGGCTTTGAGATTCTGTTTGATATTTTTAATCTGTTCAGTTTCATTTTATTCTTCAGTTTGGACCATTTCTATTGATCTATCTTTGAGTCGGCTTTTTTTCCCCCTTTTCTTCTCAAATCTTCTGTTGTACCTTCCTGGTAAAATTTTCATTTAATTTTTGTTCTTCTTGAGCTCTCAGTTTTCCATTTAGTTCCTTTTTAAAAAGAGTATCCACATATCTGCTGAGAATCTCTGCTTTGCCAGTGTGTGTGTATTTTCTTTCAAGTCCCTGAGTCTATTAACAGGAGCCGCTCACAGTCACTGTCTGCTGATTGCAACATCTGGGTCATCTCAGTGTCAGTTTCTGTTGACCTGGTTTCCATTCTTAGTTTGGGTCACACTTTGCTTTCTATGGTTATTACTGTTACGATGTTTGAGAGCGGGCACTGAGTGATAAATTACAGAGACTCTGGCCTTTCTCACGTTACCCTGCAGAGTGATTTTTGTCTTAGGAGGCGATCAACTTACCTGGAATCAAACCACAAATCTCTGTGCCCTCTGTGGTGGGAAATTGCTACCATCTCACCTCGGTTTTGTCAACTTTCAATCCTTCTTTTCCACCAGTCCCCGCCCCTCTCCACTGCATGTCTGGTACAGGTCTTAGGCAGGGACTTGCTAGATCTCAGACACAACTCGGGGGCTCACACTTACCTGGGGCTCCCTCCCTGCCTGGGCTGCCTCACTGACTCTGTGGCCGTCCTGAGCGCCTTGTCACAGGCAAGTCTTATTGGCCCGAGGGCCCTTCTAACACCTTGGCTGCCACCAACTGAACAGCATCTTAGTCAGAAACCGACAGCCTCGCAGACCTCACCCCTGCCGCTCAGTGCTCAAGGCAGACTCCCTTCAGTGTCCCTTGCTTCCTTCCTCAGTGCCTGCAAAAAGTTATGTTCTTTAAAAACACTATTTTCAGTCCAGAATCCGTGACTATTGTCTGTGAGTGAGTTAGCTTGCTAGGCTTGCCTGTCATTAACCTCTGACAGAGGTTTGCTAAAGGTCTGGGTAAGTCACACCGACCCTGGACTCTTAGGGAAGAATGTTTACAAGGCCACATTTTAGGTCGAGGCAAAAGCAGCCACCTCGACATGATGGTGACAATAGCTTTAATCATTTACCTCCACTTGTCAGCTTAAAAAAATCATTCTGTGGCTGACCATGAGGAACTAACATCAGAGGATATCTATTGTGCCCACAAAGGATAGTTGCTGAGGGTTTTGTTCAGTTCCCTGGGGTTTCAAATCAAACTGTGCCAGGAACCACTCGATCAGTTCCTCTGGTGCTTGCGTTCTTTGATGTACATCACCCAGAGAGCTAGTCGATTGCCTGGGGGGGCGGATACTTCCCTCACCACGGGGCTCCCACACTGTGAGCGTGAGCGCTCCGGCCACAGGCACCTTCTGTTTACGGGGCGCCGGGCGGCCGGCAGCCCCCAGGGCAGTGCGGGGGGGCGCCCTGACTTCCGAGCTGGCTCAGATGCACGTGTGAGCGGCCCGTCCCGGCTGCGGAGGCGGGGTTTCACCTGGTGCGGGGAGAAGCCACCGCAGGGTGTCGGTGTCGGGGAGCAGACGGTGGCGAGGTGTCTCTTTTCTAGCCTGTTTGCTTACTTTCTGTGTTTGTCCTTCAAAGACGGGAAAGACACTCCTTTATATACTGAGGAGGATGAAATGAAAAGAGGGTGTTTAGTGACACAGGAAGAGAAGACGTGCATGTCGCGACCGGCTCTGCCAGGGCTCGGGGGTGGGAGTCAGGCTTGGACAGAGGGGTGGCCCTTGAGCCGGAAAGGCGGTTTTGCTCCATTTCAATGGAAGTGACAGACGGAGCGAGGGGTGCAGATGGAGATGCTAGCCGGTGAGAACGAAGCCCCACTCACGTGTGGCCAGCAGCTCCAGTGCTTGGTACCGGCCGTCAGGCGGTGAAGAGGACACCGTCCTTCTTTCCTGTCACTCAGACACAGCCGGATGGACCCCTGCTGCCCTCACCTTCTAGTCCGAGAGCACAGCACAGAGACCAGCCTGCCAGGTCTCAGGGGAAAGAGAATTTCTGCAGAACTAGACCGACATGCCGCCGTTTTACCGGGGGGACGAGGAAGCAGAGGTTAAGACAGGCCCTGGGAAAGGTCCTGAGGGAGCCCCTGGCCTTCCCCACGCTGACGCTGGCCAGCGGCCTTCTCTGCTGCAGGCACACAGACGGTCAGCAGAATCACTGTCACCGCTGAGCTTCGCCCGCGGAGCCGCGCAGCATTTCCCATCTAGAGAGTCAGAGGCGAGGCGGAACTGAACGTCTTCTCTTGGCAAAGGCGCAGTTCTGTGCAGGCAGAGAGGGTTCCAGAGTGGCATGAGGCCCCTCTGCCCTGCCCCGTGGGCCAGGACTGGGGGTAAGGATGCAGCGAGGAGCCCTCTGCAGACCCAAGCTGCAAGGCTGGCTGACAAATCCAAAGGGGACAGAGAGACAACTGGAAACAGGCTTCTCTTAGACTCCACCAGCGCGTCACGTCCAGATGGGGATGTCCGAGGCGGGCAGTGGACATCTGTCTGGACTGCTGGGGATGGTGAGGGTTCTCTGGGAGCTCAGGCCCCGCTCCGTCTGGACGAAGCTGCTCACCATCCCTTGGATCCTGGAAACGAGTCATCCTGCTCACCTAGGCCCCCACCCCCAGTGCTGCAGCGCATACCGACAGGAATTCACCCGCCCTCCACGGCCACCGGGAGGCTCGGCCGAGCAGGCTGCACAGGTTCTGAGCCTCAGTCTCAAACAGACTCGTCATCTCGACCCGCTCACCGGCTGCGGCGGGTCTCTCTGTCCTGCTGTCCCTCTGGGAGCTGCCCACCCTCACTGAAGCAGCCCCGGCCATGGCTTCCCAAAGATGAAAGGCCCTGACCTGCCACACTCAGGTTCTCTCCTCCGACCGATCAACTGTCAGCACCAGAGTCTAACTTCTCAAACATAATCTCTCCCTGGTGGCTCAAGGCACCCCTTTCTCAACAAGACCGGCTTTACGATAGCAAGGCATGGGAACAACTTAAGAGTTTGTCAACAGATGACTGGATAAAGAAGTTGCGGTATATTTATACAATGGAATACTACTCAGCCATAAAAAATGAAATAATGTCATTTGCAGCAACATTGATGGACCTGGAGATCTTCATACTAAATGAAATAAGTCAGACAGAGGAAGATACCATATGATATCACTTATATGTGGAATCTGGAAGAAAAATCACACAAACTTCTTTACAAAACAGAAACATATTCACAGACATAGAAAACAAATTAATGGTTACCAAAGGGGGAAGTTTCGGGGAGGGATAAATCAGGAACTTGGGCTTAGCAGATACATGCAGCTATAGCAGATACATGCTATTATATATGCAATAGATGAACCACAGAGTCCTACCGTACAGCCCAGGGGGCTGCATGCAATATCTTATAAGAGCCGATAATGAAAAGGAATATAAAAAGGAATATGTATGTGCATGACTGAGTCACTGTGCTGTGCACCAGAGATGAACACAACATTGTAAACCAACTACACTTCAATTAAAAAAATAATAAATAAATAAATACGAGGCAGGCTTTGTATTCTCCCCTTTCTAGAAGCAACATTCCAAGTCTTTTCCCAGATTATGTAAGAAATGTCGTCATCTCAGAGACAAACATAAACATTTCCCCTTAGAGGAGAGCGGCTGTGTTTTCAAGGGGATGGTGAAAGGCACTGTGGGGAGGGGGTGGGGACGGGGAGGCCAGGCTGTGGGCCCCACCCCCGGAGGGGAGGGGCGGAGGGAGGCCGTGAGGGGGTCTCGGAGCCCTAACCCGGCCCCCGTGAACCCTGTGAAGCTTGAGGAGGCGGTTGGACCTGGCGGAGCCTCGGGGCACAGCCTGAGTGGTAGGTGACAGGCTGACCTGACGGGGGCGGGGTTTAAATTCACACGTGTCAGCAGGGTCTGGCTGGAGTCTCCAAGATGAGGCCGTGCCCTCCTCTCTGTGCTCAGAATCCACTTTCAGGCTGTGGTCGGGTGGGGTCTTCCCCCTGAAGAGTGACAGGACTGGGCCCCCCGTTTCTCCCTCACCGTCTTCTGTGTGACCCCCCCACTGCCGCCGGGGACCAGACGAAGTCACAGTCTGCCCGGGCTGCCATCTCGGGCGCTGGCCTCAGCGTCTCTGCTGTGGCGCCGATGCTCTCAGCGCCTGCACCTCCAGACCCCTGCACTCTGCCCTGGCTCAGCCGCCATCCCCACCTGGTCCAGGACAACCCGCTTCCACTTCCTGCCTGGGGCACCTGGGCTCTGAGACCCGGCTCACGCAGCGTCCTCACCTGGCCGGGCTGCCGAGTTCTGAGGTGCCGGCCTGGTTGGCACCCTCCCTCGTTCAGAGCCACAGCCAGACACCGAGGCCAGGCTCCCTCGGTGCCCCGTGAAGGGCGAGGGCAGGCAGAACAGGAGGGAGACCTACAGACCTTCCCTGACCCATCTGTTCCGTAGCGCTGTGTCCGCAGCCCTGCCCAGCGCTGCGGGGTCCTTGCCCGAGGGAGCCGCCATGTGTCAGGTGACTTTGCACCGCCTTTAAATGTAGTGTCTGTTTCATAGCTGGTTGATCACCAGAGTGTTTTCCTAATCAAAGCTTTCCCAAGGATCTAGCCCCGATCAGAAGCCCAAGAAATTGAGTCTGGCCACTAGGACATACTAACCCAACCTCACTTTGCAAACAAAGCCCACAGCTGGTTTTAAACCATACCTGGCCATCCATTCTGACCAATCAAGGGAACACTGACAGCCGTGGCTGCCCTGTTGCCAGAGGATGGGGTGCGTCTTCATTACCTGGAGGATTAATGGAGCCGGAACACTTCTCCCCGACTGTGTCTGCCTCCTGATCAGGAAAGCCAAGGTCTAGGCCAGTGAGACACCTGGGGGCCTCCATGTCTGGGATGTACCCTGAGTTTTTCCTCCCCCACCGCCCCCTAAGCAGATCCATGTGTGTCTTGACTCAGTAAGAGGTGGCAACACCAAAAAGGGGTGATGGGTTGAGGAAGAGCCTTGCATCTTGACAGATTAAGTCCCCAAATAAAGCGCCAGGTGGGAGGAGATGGGAGGATGCCCTGCAGCCTGCGGGGTTGGGAGTCAGAGAGCCAGGAGGGAGGAGGTGCGCTGCTCTGTACTAGGTGAGTAGCTGGTGAGCAGAAACGGGGGAGACGTGCGTACATCTGTGGGCGCCCAGGTGTGATCTGAAAGAGGCAGTTTAATCAGTGAGCAGATGAGCAGAGACAAAAGCAAGATGAGATAAAACATTAAACCTTTCTCCTCCTCCCTGTGGACTCATTCTCAGCCTAATGGGTCCAACTGTGAGAATGACCAAGCTGCGAGGAAACAGTATAAAACCTACAAGTACAAATCACCAAAACACGTTATCCCTAGCCGAAAGAGGAAATAGGGTCCTGAGAGCTTCGGCAATAAGCAGACTCTTAAAATCGTATGGCATCTTTCATTAGATGCAAAAAAGAAAAAGGGAAAAATTAGGGGTCTTTGAAACAAAAACAGAAAAGAGATTGCCATGGAATTGAAAGGGAGCGATTAAAGGGGACACTGAGAAGGTATCAATTATACATTGAATGGCAAAATTTATATTCATATTGGTGGTGATAAAGAATAGTTTTGACCCTGCAAAAATGTAAATCACAGTGGTCTGTGGTTGAAACCTATTAACAGAGAGAAAATTGTCAACATTACAAAAAAAGGGGCATATTCTGAGGGAAAAAAACCCCGTGTATTTGCATGAGGAACTTTCACGTGCAAAGAACATTCATAAAAGGAGACCTTGGTATAGAAATACTCTGGCAAAATTTTTTGAGTAAAAATTTAAAGAGAGAAAAGGAAAAACCCCACAAGTCTCTAGACAGGAATTAGAATATTAAATCTCAAGGCGTAGGCTTGACGCTGACCTCAGACTTCTTTCCAACTCTGCCGGAAGTGAATTCAGGTTTTCTACCAAAATCCAAAATGGAAAATGTTGTGTCCCTTGATTTTTAATCCAGATGTCCTGCGAGTATGAAAAAAAGATCAGTCTCAGAAAATAATGCCACTCAAACTGTCTGATAGTAAAAGCCACCTGGGGGGGTGCTCTGGGGACTGACAGTGAGTCAGACATAAAGGGCTGCGCGGATCAGCTGGACACCAGAGCCGGTGGGTGTCCCCACGCCTCCCGGGACTCGGCTCCAAGCTCAGCTGGATCGTGAGGTCGCCTGTGGGCTCCCCTCTCGGGGGAACAGCTTTCCCAGCCGGGCCTCCCTCGTGAGTCTTGCTTTGCCCATCTCAGTCCCGGGGGTCCCTGCTTTTCTGGTGCCCTTCGATGAGCCTCTCTCCTTCTCCCCCGCCCCCACCTCTGGTGACCCCCTTTCTATGCTCTGCGTCTATGAGTTCCACTCTCTTTTTGGTTCTGCATAGCTCACACAGTGTTTGTCTGTCTCTGTCTGGCTAATTTCACTCAGCACAGTGTCCCCGGGGCTCACCGTGCTGCGGGCACGGCCAGTGACACTCCGCTGTGTGTGTATGCCACGTGGCCTTCACCCAGTCCCCCGTCCACGACACCGGGGCCCTTGTCCTGGCTTCTGTGAATAACGAAGCGGCGAACGTGGGCTGCCTCTTCCAGGCTGTGGTTTCACCTCCTTGGGATTCGCGCCCAGAGGCGGGGCTGCTGAGTGATGCTGCAGCTCTTTTTCCAATTTTCTGAGGGGCCTCCATTCTGAGCTCCCCACCGCCTTCCCAGACCGCCTGCCTCCTGAGGTCCCTCGTGTGGGCCACGACTCAGGTGGGCCCCCGCACCCCCGGGCAGACTGCCGAACACAGGATGTCAGGACCCGACCCAGGGTTTGTAATCACGGCAGTGCTTTACGAAACGGTGACCCCCGGGAGCCCGCCCGTGAGCTTCCAGTGCAGCTGGTCGGAGGCTCTCTGCTTTGACGGCTCCCAGGTGCTTCTAAGTTCCGGCAGAGCTGAGACCCAGTGACGCCCTGCCCACCAGCCCTGCTCGCGACCCCAGCACAGAACTTCCGGCGCACAAGCTTGACCACTGCCATCAGCGCCCCTGTGCCCATCTGCGGGGACCCGTGGGCTGCTGCCCTTTTGTCTTCTGGGGGAGACGCAAACTCTAGGTCATACCCGGTGGCAAAGGACGCCCTGTCTTAGAGATTCACATTTCCTGAAGAGCCACAGCGTCGAGCGCTTCCTGCTGCAGACATGCCTCCTTCAGCTGAAACTGCCGAGGCGGAGCGGGCTGTGCTGAGCTGCTGAAGTCTTTGAAGCCCCTGGTTTCTGGCTGCCTGCAGGGGTCCCTCTGCATGACTCCACAGCCCCTCCTGGGCTCCTGGGCCTGGAGGCTCAGAGCTGCTGGAGGCGTGTGTGTGGACGGACGGCGGTGGGGGGGGGTCTTTCTCGTCCTTGCTCTCAGCGGCAGGTTCCAGCACACAGAAGCCCCCCAGTGGAATCTGGGGGGGGGGGGCTGGGCGCTGTGGGAGGAGGCCCCGTTATCCCTGGAGGGCTCTGGTCTGCGTGGCCCTGGGGGGCCCCACGCCTGGCACGAGGCTGCTGCTTGTGTTCAGACCACAAAGCCGCTCCCTTCCTGGCTCTGTGAGAAGAAGAAAAATGGGAACACGAGCATTCTTGTTTTCACTTATTAGACACAAGACAGACATAGGCAGGGGCGGAGTTCTGGCGGAGCATTTGGTGGGAATACGATTCCACCTGCTGAGCTGTTGCAGTCCAAGAGATTGATGGTGATGGTGCCTCCGCTCTCTCAACAAAGGCCTCCGACAGCTCTGGGGCGGCCGGGCCACAGCGCAGCCATCTGCGTCCCAGCTTTGCACCAAAATATAATCTGGGCTCACAGGCACGTTCAGGGCAGCGTGTGGAACCGCAAATCTTTTCAGCAGCCCTGTCTGTGGTTGGCACCTGCCCCAGCCTCGCCGTGGCCGACAGCGCCGTGGGCGCCTCCCGCAGGAGGGCCGCTCCGGCTGCCCCCACGGCGAGCCTCTCCTCCGAGGACGCCTGGGTGTCTCCTGGGCCCGCCTGCTGCCGGAGCAGAGCCCGCCAGGGCTGGGGAGCGCGCGCCGGCGGCGCTGGGGAGAGGCTTGAGCGAAGTGTCAGCTGTGAATCACAGCCCCTCCTCCTTGCTGGCGTTTCTGGTCACAGAAACAAGGAGGGTGTGAGCTGCAGTCTGTCACCCGGGAAGTGGCGTGATAGCATTTCCTCAGTCACCCGCTCGGCTCTGAGAATGGCTCTCCAGCTGGTCCCTGCACAGCCAGGCTCTGGCTTTGAGGACAAGAGGAAGACAACAGGCCTCTGTCCTGACGGAAGCCCCTGGATTCCCTGCGAGCCCCCAGGCTTCTAAAGGGATTCTGCGTGTCCCTCATTCCTCCTGAGTTGCTCTGTGCTGGGGACTTTGTAAAAGGTCCCTTTGTTAATGTATTTCCCCCTAGTCCTCCTGCCAGACCCATTCTCTGCCAGTGTAACAGGTAAATCCAGGCAGATTGGTCATCTGCACCCATGAAATAAGAACCTGTTCCGAGAAGGATTGTTTTGTTTGCATGAATCAATATGTTATTTAGTTACGAAGTTGAATTACCTGTGCCTTGACCTTGAGGTGCTTACATAGATGGTTTTTATGCGCTGGCAATGGAACACAGAGCAGCACGTCTAAATCAAAAGTTTTGGTGATAAATGAAGAGAGCAAAATTAATCCAATATTCATGGCCGTGAGGAGTCTGTTTCGTGCTGCCAGCCACGAGGAGAGAAATCAGATTTATGTTCCAGAGAAAAATCGCAGAGCCCCCCGCAGGCCTCGAAGGTGCCGTGTTCTGCTCTCAGGGACTCGGGGGCAAGCCGCCTTCCTGGGGGCCCTGCCTCCTGGAGCGCCGGCTGCCCCCAGCGCCGGGCCGGCTCAGGGCGGGGTGGCAGCGACAGCCTCTCCCGGCCTGCACCCACCCCCTTTATCCAAACGCATGTTCACAAGGTGCTGTGTAAATCTGGCAAATTAACTGCACCCTGCAAACCATTCTGTTCCAGCTGACAGAGGGGAGGTCCGGGGCTGGAGGCAGGAGTTACGGCTCCAAATGCACACGGCTCTCCGTGACCCTAGCTGGCTCTCTCAGCGGCAGGGAGAGCAGACATGGCGTGTTGGAAAGGGGAAACTGAGGCTGGGATGCGGTCAGAGATTTGCTCCAGAGCTCAGAGTGACAGAGCTGGGTCCCACCCCCGCACCACGTTCGCCCGGATGGAGCAGACTGTGCGGGGGGTTTATTCCGTCCCTGGGACGTCAGTGCTTAAACCCGAGGTGAGGATTTGAACTAGACTGTGCTTCTCCCAGGGGTGGGCACTGTTTTGTTCATTTTGGAACGCTCGGCCCCGACACGGGGAGCCGTGCAACATGCCGCGCAAATATCCATCTTGGGTCGCTCAGACCCGTAAACGTTCTTTTGGTTTGCACTGTTTTGTGCTCTTACGGCACACTGGATGTCACTGAGCTGTTTGCCCCCAGAGGAGCAGAAAGTGTGGTCCTCTTAGGAAGGGACCCCCTCCCGCCTTCCTGGGTGCAAAGGGCCCCCTGGCTGATGAGCACTTGAAACGGTGCTCACACCCAGGAAGCCAGTGCCAGGGGCGGAGGGGAGCGTCTCCACAGGACTCCTGTCCATCGCGGGGGGCGGGGGGCAGGCATTAATTAATATAATTAATTTGGGAAACAGTTTGACATTATCTCCGAAAGTCACATATTCATAGATCCTCTTCCACAGACGTTTCGCTCCCAGATAAACACCCAGGGGGAGTTCTGGCCTGGGATCCCGGAGACGGACATTCGTGTGTTAGCAGCACTGTTGACAGTAGCAAACCCTGGAAATAAGCCAGATGCCCGTCAGCCTAAGGGGACGGACAAGCTGTGGAGCAGGCATTCAGCAGTGCTTCCAGCAATCCAGGTGAGTGAATGCAGACACAGCCCCAGGCAGCTTGGCCTTAGCAATACAACGCCAATGAGCAATTGAATCCCCAAAGTCACATGCTGGGAAATAGTATTCTTATAAAGGGACGGGTAATGGAGAAATGTAATTTTAAGAAAAAAGTAATTGGGAAAGAAAGGAACGGCGAACCAGGGGCTGAGGACGTTTACGTTGGGTGGATGGAGGTGGGGGGGGCGGGGTCACGAGAGGTTAGAGGTACTTTCTTCTTTTTTCTTTTTTTTTGGGGGTCAAGATCTTAATTTTTGTGGGTAGTGGATTTACAGGTGCTTATAATATCATAAAAATAACTAAATAAGAGGTTACAGATACTCTATATAAAATAGATAAACAACAAGGACCTGCTGTACAGCACAGGGAACTTTGTTCAATTTCTTGTAATAACATAAAAAGGAAAAGAACCTGAGAAAAGTGTATGTCTGTACACGCATAACTGAATCGCTTTGCTGTACACCTGAAACTAACATCGTAAGTCAACTACACACCAATAAAAAAATTTTAAAAGCCCCCAAAACCTAGATAAAAATATAACTCGGGAAAGAGCTGTGTGTTCTGATAAACTGATCTCACAGGGCCCTGCTATGTGCAAGGTGGCATTTTTAAAAATAACGTATTTAATACCACAACTTTCTTATAAGGACATACTCTCAATGTCAGCAGGGAACACGGGCAGCTTCTAAACCCCAGGCTCAGGCTCAGGTGCGTGCTGTGCCTTCCCGTGAGGAGGGCTGTGATCCCTGGACAGCGGGGGGGGGGGGGGGGGGGGAGGGTGATAAAACAGAAGGGGGGGCTGCCACGGTGCGGCCCAGCCAGGGAGAAAACACAGCTGGTCTTTGCTCATGGGTGCGATTTGGGTGATTCCAACCACACAGGAGGCCAGACAGACCTGGGGAGGCAGTGTCTTCTTCAGCTACATGCCCAGGAGTGGGACTGCTGGATCACACGGTGAGTCTATTTTCAGTTTTTTGAGGAACCTCCATACTGTCCTCCATGGTGGCTGCGCCAGTTTACGTCCCCACCAGCAGCACAGGAGGGCTGCTTTCTCTCCACACCCTCTCCAGCATTTGTTCTTTGTAGACTTTTTACTGATGGCCGTTCTGATCGATGTGTTTTGAGTTGCATTTTCTCTAATAATTAGTGATATTGAGCATCTTTTCATAGGAGTGTTGGCCATCTGACTGTCTTCTTTGCAGAAATGTCTATTTAAGGCTTCTGGGGAGGCAGTGTCTTAACACAGGTACAGAGAGGCTAGTTAACTTTCCTAAGGCCACACAGCCAGAAAGTGGCAGAGCCAGGGTTTGAACCCAGGCTGTCTGGCTCAAGAGCCTGTGGCCTCACCCACTGTGTTGCTCTGCCTCGGGGCAAGGTGCCGAGTCGCTGACTCCACGGGGGGGGGGGGGCTCATAGCGGGGCCGGTGCGGTATAACGGCCCGACTCCTGCGGTATGATAAGAGCGTCTGTCTGTCAGTGTAATTTTTTGTTTTTCTTTGCTTTGCTGTTTTCCCAGCACTTCATACACATCTTCATCATCACAAAATGGGACTGCAATGACCAGTTACGTCCGTTTTCCCTAATCATACATGCCCAGGTTCCGTGGCGCCATGCTGTGTGTGCAGTGGGATGGACACAGGGCACTAACAAAGGTACACCCACGTTCCTGGACGAGCCCCGGGACGCTGTCTGCAGCAGCAGAGAGCAGACTGCAGGCGTGGTTCCTGGAGGCGCACCGTCCAGCTGCACGAGGGGGGCTTCTGGGCCTCTGTGACGCTGGGTGAACAAGGACAGTTGCGCACTGGAGCTTTTGTCTCTGCGATACTGCAGACTGGTGACTCACAGCACCCCGCCCTTCAATGTGACTACACACGTTGGAAAAAATATAAATAAAGACACCTTCTTGTGCACATCGCTGAGTTGGCAGAGGGGTCAAGACAGTCCTCAGAGGCCAACACCGGGGGAAGCGGGGCTTCAGGGAAGTAAGTCAGCAGCTGCAGTGTCTCCTGTCCTGGTGACCTTGACACAGGAGGCAGCAGACGAAGCCCAGGGCCCAGCCCCAGGGCAGGTTTGACAGGACCTTGCCTCAGAAAGCCAGGAATTCTCACTAAAAGGACTGGTTCGGAACAAATAGCCCCTTAAGGAAGGAACGCGGGGACCCAAGTGGGAGGCGGGCTTCCCCTCCGAGAAGCTTCGCCGTGGCCCACGTGTAAGCTACTGGCCCGAATTTACACCGCGTGGGTGGCCCAGGAAATTCCAGCTTAAGCATTTACTTAGAAGTAGTTGCAGGTTATTGAGTATATGTAGTAGGACCTTGTTGTTTATCTGTTTTATATTCAGTAGTTTGTATCCGCAAATCCCAAGCTCCCAATTTATCCCTCCCCATCCCCCTAAATAGCCCATAATGAAAAAGAATAAAAAAAAGGAATATATATGTAACTGAGTTACTATGCTGCACACCAGAAACTAGCACAACACTGTAAATCAACTAGACTTCAACTGGAAAAAAGGGGTTGCAGGTTAGTGGTGTTTCCAAGTGCCTGTCTGAAGTCGTCACCTTCCACTCAGGCCTCTGAGAATTCCCCCAGGTAGGGCTCAAGCAAACACACGCTCTGAGTAAAAAAATAAAAATTACAAACCTCATGAGGAAACAAGACGTCAGGCGTCAGAGCTAACATCCACAAAAGACAAAGCTGGCAGATAGTGAGGTCACTGAAAACAGAACGTAAAACTTAACATAGTTTATATGTTTAAAGTCATAGAAATAAAGGGCGGTGTTGAATACACAAATAAGGAATTTAAAAAGATTAAATACGATTAGGCAGATTTGAAAACTAATGAAATAAAACTTCAACTTCAAGGGATTTAAAAAATACTAAATATTAAAAACTGCCAATGAATCAAACAAAATGGAAACAATGGAAGAGAAAATTTAGTGAACTAGAAGACAGATCTAAGAAGTTGCACAGAACCGACACAGGAGACGAAGAATTGGAGAGGGCGGGAAGGGGCACAGGGACTCAGAGGTGGAGGCAGGCGGTCTGACGTGTGTGTGGTCAGAGTCCGGAAGGAACTCATAGCCAACATCATCTAAGAGTAATCAGATGATAACTAATAGTTTTCCAAATTATTATGAAATCCAGGGACTCAAGTGTTTTCAAAACAGGCTAATGAAAAATATTAAAATTATATATATACACTATATAGCATGTAAGATATATAATATATAATGTATATAATTTTAATATTTTAGTTGTATATGTATGCATATATATATTTATAAATATATGTGTGTGTGTGTGTGTGTGTGTATCTCCCCATCAAGATGAAGTCTCAGCTTAGTGGAACCACAGCACATTAATTAGACGTAAAAGCTTAAGAGCAGCCGAAGAGAAACACTACAAAGGAAGGGCAGCAGGGCTGACGGCAGGTTTCAGCAGAGCAAAGCTGGAACCCAGAAGGCAGTGGGAAATAGCTTCAAAGGGTTAAGGACAAAGACAAAAGCAAAGAAACAACTATCATTTAACAATTGCCGACATAGCAAATTCGTTCTTTTTTACGAGCTGCGTTGAGACAGCGTTTTCAGGAAAACGAAACGAGAATCGACCGCCCTCGGCTGCGCTCCGGGCCGGGCTCTCAGGAGGAAGGTCCGTGGGGCAGATGAGACCGGTGAGCAGGGCAAGGTCTAAACGAAGAAGGACCGGGTGAGAGCGCTGCTGCGCGGCTTCTGGTGGAAAAGCAGAGCTGGTGGTGCGCAGCAGAGCTGGTGGTGCGCAGCACAGCCGTAAACTGGGAGCCGGGGTCAGAGTTCAAGTGCTTTAGAGACTTCGCGTTGTTTGAGCCGATGATAAAACTATCGATTATTTAGTCTGTTCCGTCTGCCGTGGATTCTCCCAGATAACCGTGCAAGGACAGCAGCGGGGCATCGGTGAGGTCGTGGGGCGAGTGCCTCGGCCTCTGGGAAACGCGGGGTGGTGTAGGACCCAGAAAGGATGGCCGTGCACACGGAGGAGCCCTGCAGAACAGAGACCCCAGACGAGACCGGACTCTCCATCTTTAAGCTGTGGGTGGAGAGCCTCGGCAGTGAACTTCTAGAGAGTCTGTTGCAGGGGGTTTGGGGGGACCCAGGGGCTGCAGAGTGCCCCCGGGGGAACTAAGCCCCTGTGCGCAGACCCTTAGAGCACAGGGAGCTCACACGAGTCCAGACAAACTTTCAGCATCTCTAAGGATATAGCTGGAATTTCTTTTCTAAATAACGGTCCTGACTGCAGGTTATTCTGTAGTAAAATACAGTCCCTAAGCGGCCCTACAAAGGCAGGCTGGAGCTGTGCTCCCACACCGGTGTCTGTCCAGCCCCAACCCCTGTCTCACCTCTGTGTGGTTACTAACGTTACAGGGGGTGGAGCACGTGTCACACTGTGAGAGTCTGGGAGCTCCAAGGACAACATCTCTCTCTTCTTCTGTTAGAATTGTCAGCGGTAAATAAGGAAAGAGCTTTGACATAATGATAATCTCTCAAGGACCATTGGTAGCGACTCTGGAAAGAACTTTCGCTTGGCTTTGTTTTTTATTCCTGTAATTAGTATTAGCCTTCTTTGTTATCTGGGGCCTTTAGCAGTGCATCAGACCCTCAGGAGGACAGCATTCTGGGGAGAGTACACCTCTTTCGTACTCAACCAGGAGCTAATCCTCCTTCTTTCTTTCCAGAATTAATTTCTCTCCCTAGAAATATTATTTACTTCTTCATACATCAAGCTGTCAATACAAGTGATTTGGAAACCGGCGGGTTCAAGGAGGCTTAGCTTGGGGGAAAGAGAAACGGAATCTTGTGCTAGAGGGAGGTTTTTGAGTTTGAGTCGGGAAGCCCCACTGAGACTGCCGACCACTGTGGGCGGGTTTCCGGGAAGTGTCTCCTCTGCTCAGAAGTGGTGCTTCTGTATGTGACCAGCGAGGTGCTGTCTACAGCAACTCTGTGTTGCTGAGAACGCTCTTGTCATTAAAACGAGGGCAGCGCTGGTAACGTCTTAGAAGGTCGGTACTGAGACCAGAGATGCTCATGTGGGTGGATAAGTGGGTAAATTTTAATCTAAGTGTCTGGTTTATTTTTTTAAGGATTTAAAAAAATTTTATTGGCGTGTAGTTGATTTACAGTGTTAGTTTCAGGTGCACAGCACAGTGATTCAGCTACACACATACATATGTATCTTCTTTTCAGATTCTTTGCCATTATATGTTATTACAAGAAATTGGGTATAGTTCTGGTTTACTTTGTTTTGAAGATTTTGAACAGGGTCAGTGCCTGTAGCCACCAGAGTTGGCCTGAGAAAGGTGACCAGGTAGGGGGGTGGGGGGAGCCAGGCAGAGGAGGACTGGGGGGCCCAGCGGGTGATCAGGGTCAGAGACAAAGAATCCACCACTCCCAGGGCCCAGGGCCCAGCAGGAGGCTGAAGCCGGCTTCCACGCCCGCCGAGGCCTGCCGTCCGAGGGCGCAGCGGGCTTGGCCACAGGACTGAACCGCCTCCCACGGCTCTTCGTTGCTTTTGGTGGATCAGAAGCCAGGAGTCAGTAAACACCTGTGTGCTGGCTTCCTCTGTGAACCTCTTCACTACTTTCAAGGAAGCACTTAGGAGATGGCTTCACTGCGTCACCACAGGATGGGGACCCAGACCCACGGCCGGAGGGCCAGGCTGGCTGCGGGGCGGGAGAGAGGAATCAGAGCTGAGTGAAGAGACTCTAGGTGACGAAACGCTTGCAGAAGACCCCAGCCCCTGCCCCGCAGGTCCCATGAGAGCCTACCCTCTCCCAAGTCTAGAGACCCCAGCCTTCCTCCCGGAGCTCCCACCCTGTCGCCCTGAGTCTGGGGCCACTCAGGACAAGCACCGCCCTGTCCTGCAGACATCTGGGTCTGCCCGTTTTTCCGCCAGACTCACCCCCCCCAGGACCCTTGTCATTTCCATCAATCTTATGCCGTGGCTCCCAGTCCTTCTCAAGGGTTGCTCCAGATACACGGTGCCAAGAACTCGAGGTGGTGCCTTGGCACGATCTTCCCTGCGGGGAGGGAAGCCCCCATCTACACCGGCCTCTGTCTGGAGTCTGCTCTCTGTGGCAGCACTTGTGCCTGGTGGGGCAGAGGTCCTGGCGGGGGCGCAGCATCCAGAGCCCATCAGAGTTCGCGGGGAGGAGGTTCGGGGCAGAATTACTTTGCTGGGAAGAGCTGGGCTTGCGGGCATTAGTAAGATCAGGAGAAGAAGGGAGCTGGCAGCGAAGCCAGCCAGGTCTGAGGACCGAAGGCAACGTGGGCTTGGCCACAGAGCAGGGGCCCAAGGACTGAGACCAAAGTGAGACCCCGCAGGGCACTGATGCCAGTTCCTGTCACCCGTACGAAATACCCCTGTGGGATGAGACCTAAAAGTAAGGTTCCGTATTGTGTGCTGCCCTGACATCTGAAACTGGAGTGCCTTGAACAGCTAACTGCCAGTGTCCCCTCCCACCTCTGCTCCCACGGGACAAGGTCCCCTGGTCCAAACAGCCCTCCTTATCAAACAAATTGAAAGCAGTCTCTGCCTATCCCTGGGTGGTGAGTCTCAGGGCCCTGCCGTCCTCAAGAATTACTCAAGTACGCCAGTCACATCTCCCGCAGGAACAGGGCACCCCGCGCTCCTGCTATGACAAAGTGCCCTCCCGGGGCCCTGCTGGTTCACTCCGCTCCCCAGACCAACCTCCCAGGACGGCGTGTGGCAAGCCGTGTCCTCCTCCCCCGGCTGTGAGCACATCGGGCGGATGAACAGCTGCTGATCTCATCTGCCTGGGGTCAGACGTGCGTCTGGTTGTCCCCAAAACGCAGGGGGTAAAAGCCTCTCTCACCAAAGGGGTGAAGAGGAAGCAGTGTAAACAGCCCCCCTGCAGCCCAGCCAGCACCCTCGATGGCGAGCCTGGCCCCAGCCAGGGAGGACAGAAGCCGCTGAAACCTGACACTTTGCAAAGTGACTGCTTGCCTGTTCCTGGTCCGGCCCTCCACATGGAGTACCAGGCACCTGTGAGGTTTCCCGGCCCGGCACACCTGTCCCCTCGTCCTGGGGCCTGGGCTCTGTCACTCCCCAGCCGGGCCCTCTGCCGGGGTAAACGAGCCCACAGCTGCCGCGCCTCCAGCGTGGTCTCCCCTGGGCGCCTCCAGCCTGAGACTGGGGCCCCTGCCCTGACCCCGGCCCTGAGGCTGAGCCGGCCCTGCCCCAGGCTGCCCACCCAGTGGGCTCTCTGTCTGGGGCACCCCGGCTCTTGGAATCACAGTTGTCAAGCTCGACCTGCTGTGATCTGAATGTGCCCCCGAGATTCTTGTGTTGAAACCCTAACCCCCAAAGGTGACGGAATTAGCAGATGAGCCTTTGAGGGGTGCTTGAATCAGGAGTGTGGAGCCCCCATGCGTGGGATCGGGGCCATTTTAAAAGAGGCCCCAGAGAGCTCCCAGACCGTTCCTCCAGGCGAGGACACAGGGAGAAGGCCCCAGCTGCAACCCATGCAGAAGGCCCACGTCTGACATGCTGGTGCCCGCACCTCGGACTTCCCGCCCCTGAACTGTGAGAAACAAATTCACGTCCTGTGGCAGCCCCGCGGCCCGAGGTCTTCTGCTGCAGCGGCCCCAGTGGCCTGAGACCTCACCCGCGCTGAAACTCCCGCCCGTGTGTCACGACAGCGGCCTGGCGGCAACGGGCCGTCTGCCTGCCTGGCCTCTGGCATCCGCGCTCCCCCCGCCAGGATCGCTTCCCCGCGGTTGGCGGCCCCCGTCCGACTCCCCGCCCTGGGATGCGCGCTCGGCTCACTCCGATGCCGGTATCGGGGCCCTGCCTGCCTGTCCGCGGCCTCCCTTTCTGCATCTCGTGTTCCCTGCGATTCGGGGTGGAGGGAATCCGGGGCTGGGGAGCCACGGAGCCCGGCAGGTCACAGCAGCCCCCGGAGTGCTGCGGGCAGAGTGGCCATCGTCGCTGAGTGGTGACGTGGGTCAGTGGCCACCCTCAGTAGGTCAGAGGGCGATTATTTCAATCCATTGTATTACAGAGGCAAATGATACAATGAAGTTTTCCTTTCATCTACAAAAATAATTTCACACCTTTTAATGACATAATCACAGCTAATTGATCCTACAGGCTATTCTGTTTTATACATGTAGCAATTAATTTACACAAAAAAAGCCAGGAAATGTTCTAAAATGACATCAATTTGAATATTTCTCCTAAATGTTACAAACAAAGCCTTTTAAAGTTCACATTTGACAAATGCTAAGTGCCATGGCCCATGAACAGGTTTTTCTTTTTCTTTTCTTTTTTTTTTTTTTTTAAGGTTTTTACTGTCTAGGATTTAACACATGAGTATTTAAAAACGGCCTTGTTTGGCCTTGGTTCAAGATGACACAGACGGTGGAGAAGGCCTGATGGTGGGTGAGGCTTCCCTGAGAGCAATGGAAACATTTTACGATTGTTTAAGGGAAAAACAAAATGCAGAGATCGGTTCTGGAGGCTCATTGCTCTGGAGAAGGGGACCCGTGGGCCCCGGGTAGGAGAGAGAGCCAGGCTGAGACCCAGGTGCAGGACCTGCTCAGGCCAAGTCATCTCCAGGGCCAGGAGCCCTGTCGGCCTCACCTGGGTGACCTCTGGCTTTAAGGGGTGGGTCCCCCGTCCACAGTTGCACCCAGACCTCAGAGACTGTGTGGCTCAGCTCAGGGAAGGAGAAGCTACAACCAGAAGGGGAAGGGCAGGGGTCCAGGGCGGGCAAAGCCAGCAGGTGTCCAGGGACAGCCGATATTTCAGTGATGAGGAAAAAGTGACCTAATTCCGAGCATTCAGACACAGGCACGTTGTCGATTTCAGATAAGCAATCAACGACAGGCCAGCACGTAGTGGGTGGGTAATCAGCCTTTTGCAAATTTAGAATTTAATTATGTTATGTTTAAAATATCTGCATTATAAAGCAATATGTTTAGCATAATTATAAATGCCATTTGGGGTGGTGCGTTTTTCTTAGTTGTTGGGTAATTTTCTGGAATTGGAGTCCCGTGTTCTTCCCTAAATTATGACCTGGGTAATCTGGCATTTTGTTAAAGGTAGAAGAAAAATTACAAAATGTTCAGCATGAGGTTTGCAAATTGGGAAGTAAATGTTGTGGAAATGTACCTAAAAAGATTCTCTGAATACAGTTCGCCTTGCATTTAAATATTCATCTTATTCAATTGATGGGAGTTTTCTAGGTGCATCCCGCATGCGCAGGATTGAGGGGAATTTTTTATATCTATTTATAAATTGATCTATTTATCTACCTGTCCATCCACCAGCCAGCCACCCACCAGGCTCTCTGACTTCTGGGTTGACCACCTGCTGGCACCTGAGACACATACGTGTACTCCAGCCACTGAGTCAGTTCCAATCCGAGGTGAAGCTGAGAAGGTCCCAAATGAGGGGAAAAGGCAAACACTGTGAAAGCCGGCAGGAGGCAGGGTGTTGTCTTCTGCAGGTGGCTGGGGTGCCTGGAGAGGACATGAAAGATCAGAAGGGCTTGGCCACACACAGGGGAGAAGGGACAGTGCCATGTGGACACAGCATGAGCTGAGGCTTCAGTCATTTACCCCAGGGCCCAGTCATTTACCCCAGGAGCCCCAGCTGCTCTGACGGACAGGTCCCAGTGCGGACGGAGACTTACCAAGCTGGGGGCTCTGGGGAAAGCTTTAGTTTTCAGAGACGGCGAACCTGGAACTGAGGAGGGGAACCAGAGGGGAGAACGGAGGCAGGGCTGCCACCCCTCGTCCCCACAGGCACAGAGTCCCGGGAGTCCAGACACGGGGTGGGCACTGGGCCCCACTGCAGGAAGGAGGGACCCCCAGCCTGCCTTTTTCCCAGTCTGCGCACCCCAGGAGAGTTTTCCTCAGTGCCTGTGTTGGAACAAATCCGTCTAAAGTCAGTGCCGCTGTCGGATCAGACCTTCTTCCCCCTTAGAGGAGCTCGGCGTGAGCTCCTGCACCTTGTAACTCATCCAATTCTTCGCAAGTGTGCGATTGTAGGTACAGTTGCTTCCTTTAGTTAAAAGTCAATTTTTGCACGAAGATTTTATTCTTAAAAGTCCTTTTTTAAAAAGTAAATAACTGTTCACCCTAACAAAAATAATTAGGAACATCTTGGCTTTTCATTTGTTGTTTCAGTCAGAAAAAAATGGCATCCTGTTTCCCATCACCCAGGGACAGGCCCAGCCATTTTTTTCATGAAGTCACAGTCCTTTAGCCCCAGGACCTGAATGCTCCTGACCAGCACCTGAGCTCGGAGAGGCAGCCTTCCCCAGCTGAGCCTCAGATGAGACCGCAGCCCTAGCCAACATCTTGACGGCCGCCTCTCAGAGGACCCTGATGAGCTGTGCGTGGAGCCCTGCCTGACCTGCAGGACCTGGGAGGTGACAGTGAGTGGTTTTAGGGAAGGCTCTGGAAAAGCGGTTACACAGCAACAGAGAACGTACCCTAGTTAGAGTCAGTCCTCACTCTCTGTACTTCCCATGGGGTGACAAGTCATCACAGATCCACAGATCTCCAGCACCGTCCACGTCAACCCCCACTGAGCGCGCAGGGCTTCCTAACCAGGTGGAAGCGAAGGCGGATGACATCACCAGCACGTGGTACCCCAAACCCTGCGCACCCCACCCGGCTGCCCCTCGGTCTTCTTTGAGAGGAGCTGGAAGTCATGGTTTCGTGGTCACAGCGAGCAGATTTGATGTGTATGTGTAGGTAGCACAGTCCGTAACCTCATTCCTGGTGTCTTCAAGCCTCGATGGGAGAAACAGTGACAGACATAACAGCAGGAAAGCCCCAAGCCTCCAAATTAAACATCCATCTGGCATCGCACTTACTTTTCTAGGTTCTGCTGAATCTTTCTCGCAAGCCAGTTCACAACTGATAAACCGAGCACTTTCTCAAACGAGGTGAATGCCAACGGGCCTTGAAGACCAAGTCGCAGCGGAGCGGGTGGGCCCCTGTCGCTGCCCCTCGTCCGCTCTCCCCGGCTCTGGCAGGAGCGGCCATGAGCGAGGCGAGGCCCACAGCCCGTCTGCCCGCGCCCCGAGCCCGGCCCTGCTTCAGGCCCCGCGTGAAGGGTGTGAGGCCGTGAGGTCGGAGCTCAGAACCCTGCTTCCTGGTTTAGACTTCGTTATTGCTTTGTTTTCAAAAAAATTTGTTTTTTTGGTCCCTGGGTTATGAATTAGGGTTAATTTTCTAAGATGTTTCCATTCATTTAAACGAACAGGAGTTCCCAGCTTTCCGGGATAAATGCCCCGAAGGTGGAGAGCTGATGTCCCAAGGTCACGGCCCGTCCTGGCTCACCTGCAGCTGCGTCTGACCCTGGACCCCTGACACTGATGACGCGGGCCGGGCTCTGAGGGCCATCAGGTGTGTCCCCCTACCCCGGTGCCGGTCACTGAGAAGGACTGAAGCCCGAGTGCGTTAGCCAAGCTGAGGAGCAGCTGACGGCAAGAAACACGTGTGTCCAGCGGGGCCCCTGCTCCTGCTGGGAGCTGAGCGCCAGTGCGGGCTGCGGGCCGGCAGGTCCCCGCTCCATTGTGTCTCAATGCTGCCCACCCCCGCGCTTGCCGCACTTGGGGAAAGGGCCCCGGATCACTGCTTTGTCATTTTTCAAGCAGCAGCAGCTTTGTATTTATCAGATGGGAGATAAGGTGTCCTCATCGTTATCTCCCCGAGGCGTCACTGGGAGGCTGGGAGCAGGGGCGGGAGGGAGCCCGGAGATGCTGCCACGCAGACCCCGAGTACCTGCTCCCGGGCCGCGTGTGTACCGGCGCCATCTACCTAAGAAGACTAGGCTGCTTGTCCCCATGAGAAACCGTTCTTGTCGCCAGACATTCCTGTTGAGAATGTGTGGTTGGACCGAAGGCGGTTTAAGAAATAGACTGTATCTGGACGGGCAGGACGAGGGCTGGTGAGACCTGGGGAGGACGCCCGGGCCATGTGCGGACACAAAGGAGACAGCGGTGTGACGTCAGCCAGGGGACAGTCATGGGGGATGCTCTGCAGGGGTGGGGGCCGCCCAAGAACTCGGCCACCATGGGAAGCCCCTGCCACAAGCACCTGCATCTCTCTCCTTCCTCGGCGTCTCCTGCTGGGGTCTCCATTGGCTGAACTCAGCTGTCTCCCTTGGGCAGGTCCCCACCTCGAGGCACAAGGATGGAGAAGGATGGAGATGGGGGTGGGTGGAGCCGTGGGTGAGACGCAGCAGATGTCAGGCGTCCCGCCCGCCTGCTGGCCTCTGCTCTCTCCCAGTCGGCCAGCCCTCCCCAGATGTCCTTGCCCCACTAGAGGAAGAAGCCAGCCCCATCCCGCCATGCCGTGCCAGGGCTTGGCTCCCGTCTGCCACAGGGGTCACTCATGGGCGCCGGACATCACCAGGTTTCTTGGCGGTGTCCTGCTGCCACTCTGCCCACTGGACCCACCACCTCCTGTGCGCTGGGAACTCCGCATCCTGCGCCTTTCTCGGTCCTGCGCCTGTGCTCTGACGCCTTGGCAACTGGGAAGGCTCCCTCCTGCATGGGACAGCTCAGTCCCAGCATCTGCCTCTGCCCTGGTGCTCCGGAGCATTCCTCCCTGTTCACGCTAGGACCCGTGCCTGTTCAGGGTGGAAGCTCCCTGGGAGGCGAGATGCCGAAGCTCCCTGGGAGGGGAGATGCCACAGCTCTCTGTTCCCCTGCCGTGGGCTGGGGCTGGGGGTGGGCCAGATGGAGAGTCCCAGCAGCCCGGGCATCGCTCCCCCCCCCCCCCGAGCCCCGTGCCCTTGGAAGGCAGGTGCGGAATTGCCTTCCACAGACAATGGGGGTGACGCCGTCTTAGTCTCAACGGGGCAGGAGCTCACCTGGGCAGGAGGGGCGCTCGTCTACATGGAGCACAAATGGTGCGATGACGCCTTCTTGCAGCACAGGAAGCTCCGGCTTGGAGGCTCGGAGAGGGTCCTGGTCCAGCCGGGTCCGCATCCCATGCGTCTGCTGTCTCTGCCTACAGTGGGAGGGACCAGACATCTGGGTGTGGTTTGCACAGTAAGGACTGGCGGGCGGTGAGTCTGGGTGAGCTGGCCAACACGAGGCGGGTGCAGAGCCCTGGGCTCCTCAGGACCCACACCACATTCTCAGGGCCGTGGCAGCTTCCGTAGTGCGATCTCCAGAGCCTGCACGGGGCAGTCTGAGGGTAGCCCTTATCCTAAGCTGTCCCTCCAGCCAGAGCTGCCCCTCAGGTCATCCGAGTGCTGGAGACACTTGTTCTAAGAGGGTCTTTCTAAAACCAGCACAGAAGAGCCGTCTGGGAAGCATCCGGTTACCTATTCCCTTAGCGCCACCTCCTGTGGACACCCAGCCACGCTGTGGATCCCGCAGATGGCTCATGCCTGCCCCCCACCCCACGTCCACGGGGAGTGAAGGAAAGTCTCCCTGCAGAGCACGGGACCGGCTGGAGGGGCGGAGTGGGCCACCCAGAGTCCAGGTGGGAGGCTGCCAGCCCTGGAGTTGATCAAAGACAAAGTCAGACAAAGAATTCTTCCTTAAGAGGCAGAGCAGCCCGTGAACGTCACCCAGTGGCCGGGATGGACAGGCCCTCCAGGACGGCACAGCTTGGCCCCCAAGGAGCCGTGACCTGGAGGCAGGGCCTTCCTGGATGCCGGGGGGAGGGGACAGAAGTCGGTGACCCCCCAGGACAGGGCAGGACAGCAGGTGTGCAGGGAAGATCAAAGGAAGTGCCCCAGGGCTTCAGAGGGGGAGCGTCCCTCAGCAGCCCCGGCAGGAGGGCGGTCCTGCTCTGGAGCCCGGCTGCGCAGCCCTGGCGCTGGTGAGCAGGCGGCCTGCTGCTGAGAGCTCGGGACAGAGCTTTCTCCCCAGGAAGCAGCACACAGCAGGGGAAGGAGTAGGAAACTAGCTAACCAGGTGGCTTCCCCGCCACTAGAGCTGTCTGCTGACTCACTGTGACGCAGATTCTTGCAGCGTGTTTCCCCCTTTTCTCTGACACAGCCCATCTCGGCCTCACTTGCTCAGCTGCTTCTGTGCTGAGCAGGCTCCAGCCTTCCCCCACCCTCCCCGCTCCCTAGACACTCTTGACCCAGAACAGCTCGTCCTTTACCCCAGCAGCTGCGCTCCAGCAAGGTGGTCACACGCCGACAGCCTCCGAAGAATGAACTGGCCCTCCGGAGTTTCTCCGTGACACCAGGTGGGTTCATCAAGATTAAGACGAATACAGCACCCCGGGGAACACCCTGATTGTTGTCACCTTTTTTGTAAAACCTCAGGACCCCAACCCCAAGGTGGACTCACAGCCCCTAAGGCACGAGCCTGCTGGGACTCCCTTTGCCCGGCCAAGCAATAAAGCTGTTCTTTGCCGATTCTCCCAAAACTCTGCGTCCGAGTGTCAGTTGGGCCACTGGGGTACAGAGGCCAGCTTTGGGGCAACACGAGACCCTGCACGTGCGCCGGGAAGGTCAGACTGGTGAATCAAGCCGAAGAGCGGGCTTGGGGGGGGGAGGGGAGTCCAGCAGCGCTCCCCCATTGCTGCCCCCGCCCCCACCCCCGAGGATGCGGGCACCCGGGGCGGGTCCTGGGCCACACGGATGACTGGGCTCCACCCCAGGACGGGCCTTGGGCTTCTGCTTTTAGCTTCTCCCTGTGCAGCTCCCAACTGGCTGCCCTGAGACTCAGGTTGGTGGCCTGTGGAGCCTGTGAGTGCCAGGCACGCAGTCAGTGCCCGACCACTCAGCACTAAGGCTCATTGGATGCCACGAGTCCCCCAGACATCACTTTTTACTCCAGGCACAAAGTACTGTCCCCCTCACCACTCGCACAGACGCACGCACCCTCATCACTGCAGGGAAAGGGTGGGACTCCCCGCGTTAGTCACGGTAAACATGGAACCTTGTTAGCACATCACAGACTCCATCCACCCAGGACAATAAAACAGCATCTGTGTTTGCGCCGCTCCCTCCAGACACAGGCCTGCCTCACAGATGGGGGGGGAGGGGGGCTGGGGGGCAGGGATGAGACCTGAGCGCTTCCTGGGCACGGCTGGGACGGCGGCTTCAGCACCTCAAGGCGTTGGATCAAAAGCCTAGGTGACTCAGGTGTGAGCAGAGCCCGGGTGGAACGTGCCCTGGAGGAGAAGCCCTTCTGTGGGGTTCGCAGGGAGGGCTGTTATGTCCACTGGGACGAGACCTGGCCTCGCCTGGAGGTGTGTGCCATCCAGTGTGAGCCCCGGGGGCCAGGAGTCGGGTCTGGCATGTCCTACGCAGCGCAGGGACCGGGGACTTTCTCCCCGACTCGCCAGCAGATCCCCCCTCACTGGGCACGGGGGGACCTTGGGAAGAAGGTAGGGGCCTCCTTAACCACTGCTTTTGGGAAACCTGGGGGTGGAGGCTGTGCCTGGCCTGAATGCTCTGGCCATAGAAACTGACCTGAGAGACGAGCGCACCAAACCGGAGTGCGGCCCAGCTCGGAGCGCAGGCTGGGGTGTCAGCCGGTCTCTCTGTCACATTTTAAGGGCAATAAACTGAAAAGGTGATGTTGGTGACAGTGTCTTAGAGCAGCGCCCCGACGGACTCCCAGGCCACCTGGCACCCATCCTGCAGAGCCACCCACTCCATGGGGGACACACAGGTTTTATGGGCCAGCAGGGAAAGTCCGCCTTCAGGGCCCTGGGAAAGCGCGGCCAGGCCAGGACACAGCGGAGGACAGAGCTACTGCAAGTGATCACAATAGGGACCGTCTCTTCTCCTTTTCTTGTCCAGGGACCCTCAGAAGTTCATTATGAAGCTGCAGGGGTCAGACCCCAGGTGCCAGGCCGGGGCTCCCCGCAGAGCCAGAGGCAAAGACCAGCCCCCGGGGAGGGCCGGGAGCTGGGACCTCAAATGCGAGTAAGTCCCCAGTGGGCTCCCGAGGCGGGGTGTGCTCTCAGAGGGCCACCAGAGCAGGAGGCCCTGCGCAGAGAGATTGAGAAGGGAGAATGAAGCCCACAGCCCACGGCCGATCGCAAAACAGAGGACAGCAGGGATAACCAGAGAGAGTCCCAGAAACCTGGCAGGGTGCCTGGAATGCAGCACTCGAGAAGCCATTTGGAAAAGGGGGCCATTCGATCTGGTGGCCCTGGTGGTGGCTTTCCTGTCATCACCCTGTTGGGGTGGGGGGGCCTGAACAGCCTGAAGGCTGGGATAAGGAAGTCCTGTGTGCTTTTTGAGTTGGGTCTGCAGGACCCGGAGGCAGCTTGGACCGAGGATGCTGTCCCATGTCCCACGTCCCACCAGGCAGCGAGACTCGGGGAGGGAGTGTCCCTTCAGGCGGACATGACACCACGTAACCAGAAATCCATCCGTGGGGCAGGTGCGAACTGACCCCTCCATCTGTTTCAGTAAGGAAACTGGTGGAGGGGGCACTTCCAACCTGACCATGGGACATCTTTTTCCTCCAGCTGCCTCAGAAATGTCTGGATCAGGCCAGTGAGTGTTTCCCCTGGAATCTGGATACTGAGTCAGACGAGGCTCTGTGTCCGCTGCCTTCCTCCAGGGCCCCTCGTGGGTCTGGGCCAGGCTCACCGTCGTCCTGGGCTGAGCCCGCAGTGCAGCACACACTTCGGTATCTGACAAAGTTCCCAACTGGAATTGCATTCTGCTTAACATGTTCCCAAATGTGCATGCGGATAAAACCACTGCACAGCTGTGTTTTGAAATGAGGTCATGTTTCATTGGTTTAAAGGGATTTTCCTTAAAAAGAGACTGGGCCATTTCGGAAGGACGTCCTCGTCACGTGGGCTTGGTGGCCGACAGCTGGCTTCCCTGGGTACTAACTCTGAGTCTGTGCAGCGTTCGTGCAGGGGGCAACACGCAGCAGCTGAAACAGGACCAGGAGGAAAACAAAGGCGCCGTCCTCCTTCTCTCCTTCCCTCTCTTGCTCACAGCCCACCGCCTGTAAGTGGATCCCGAGGGCTTGTGCTTCGGGAGCGGACGCGGCACCAGTAAATTCTGATGATTCCACGCTCCTCTCTGCCCCCGCTTTTCTGCTCCGGACAGGGTGTCCCTTCCCACCCTCTGGCTGTCATCTCAGCTCTGCGGCCAGCTCTGACCAACAGTGTGAGCGACGTGACAAGTGCTTCTGGGATTGCCTCGGCCTCTTGTGCCTCTGCCTTTCCTGTGAAAACAGCCGGTCTGGTCCAGTCTGCTGGTCCCAGAAGCCTGGACAAGCCAAACCCCAGCCACAGGCCGCCCGGGAGCCAGAGCAGAGCTCTTTGTGGTTTTGCAGACCACTAAGTTCTTGTGGTTGTTACACAGCATGCTGTAGTCATGCTGACAACTGTAGCTTCCCTCTCCCTCATCGCGGAGGCATGGACAAGAGGCCAGTGAGATATGTGATGAGCGAGACACAGCTGAGAGAGACAGGGTGAGATATAAGTGAGACATGGCTAAGAGAAGGCACAAGCACTGGCCTTTCACAGCCTTAAACTCCAAAGTGCACCTGCACACGCATGCACAATGCTCCAAGCTGACCCCACCATGAAGGTAATTCAGACCCTTGACTAAAATTGGCCTTGAGTGGAACTCAGTTAGAATCTGTACAGATTACCAGCTCAATTCCCACAAAGGAGCCAACATCCCTTTGAATTTCTTTAAATTTTGCTTCAATTATATATCATGTCTAAAATGATAGTGTTAAAAAGGTTTGAAAAGCATTTACACAACTTTTAAATATGAAGTTAAATGAAACCTCAATGTAAACAGTAATTCATTTTGTTCTGGGGAGAAGCTGTGATTCCCTGGGTGGACGTGTGGGTTTTGTTCGAGTCAATACTTTCACTCTAGGAATCCAGCCACCTCCTCCCATTCTCCGAGAAAGCCACCCAGATCGTTTACTGTTAGTTTCCAGGTTCCTCACTGGGTCCGGAGTGCCTGCAGTGCCTTCATCTTTGGAGGCTATGGTTTTGCCCTGACCAGCCAGGCCATTAGGCTGGTACCACCCAAGTGAGATGCGTTCAGGGAGGACCCAGTGCGGGGAGGAGGGCGGACATCCCCTCCTGACTCCTGATCTGTTCCAGTCACCAAAATGAAAATGTGTGGCTCTTGGATTAGGATATTTCTATTAAGCTATGAAATATTTTTAAAACAAACCAAGGAGCCCAGAGAATATCGTTATGAAAACACAGGACTCTCAGCACCACCAGGGAGGGACAGCTCCTTCAGAGCTCCCCCCCCCAAGGGGTGCACCGATGTGCGTCTCACGGGGGGACACCTTGTGGTTTCTGTGTGAACCATAAGCAGTTTGCACGTCCTACCATTTTGTGTAAATGTCACTCTGTCCTCCCCGAAACTGGCTCTGTCTGGGGGACTTAGTCGTGTTGACGTCTGTGGCTCCTGGCTGCTTATGTAAATAAACCACCGTGTGGTCGCGCATCCTGTGAGTCCACACGCTTCGTCCATCCACGTTCTAATTCAGGGGAATTCAGTCACCCTCAGCGTCTCGTGTCAGGACACGCGCTCCGAAACGCGTCCCCACGTGCGCATGTGGAAGGCTGTCTTTCTAGAGGCTCTGAGTTTGAAAGCACAATTTGAGGGGGCATCCTCCACGTTACAAGGTTTGGTTAGATCACCCTAAAACATGGTTGCACAATGTGCTCTCCTCCCTCAGGGTCTGACGGCACCTGTCACACTGCTGTCTCATCAAAAATTAATTCTGACCAGCTTCTCATTCCAATATGCATTTCCCCGCTCATCTGAGGCCCAGAAACACAGTGCGTGTTTCTGGCCACTGATAGGCCCTCATCTGTACGTTACCTGTTTGTCTGCTGGGCCTTGCCTTTTCTTCTCATTGACTAGTTGACCTTTATTTATCTTAGACATTGATTATCTGCATCGCAAATACCTTCTCTGCCTGCGCCTTGACTTTCCATTCTGTTTATGGCCTCTGTTGTCAGAAACGTGACACTTTAATGCTCTCACATCTATCAGTCTTTGTTTCCATGATTTTTGTTTCGGATCTCTTATTTAAGAAATCTCTGCCTACGCCAGAGTCAAAGATACTCTTCTGAAAATTCTTCTAAAAAATTCTTTAAAAAAACCCCATGCCTTTCATAGCTCTGCTTCTGACAGACAGAAACCTATTAAAGTTGTTTTTGAGCCTAGCTTTGTTTCTCTGGCTTTCTTTTTCGAAATCGTGTGCATCACTGATCTGCACTGGAAGCTCGTGGGATGTGTGCAGTCGTAAGCCAGCAACCCCTTCCCTGTCAGAAGTCAGCTCTGAGTCTAAATGAGACTCAAAGCTACTTTGTAGCCAGGGTGGGGGGAGGGCTGAGGAGGAGGACGCCCCTTGACCTCATGGAGGGAGCCTTGAGTCCACAGGGAAAGTTCCCCTGACTCTCTTCTCATTCCTGCGATCAGCAGAAGCGCTCTGGCGTCGGCCGAAGTGGCTCATTTCTTTGGCGTGTCTCCTGGGTGTTGTGTCGAGCTGTCCAGCCTGCTTAACGCGATCGCCTCCACCTTTCTCTTGCTGGGGAACCAGGGCTCTGTCAGGATGCAGGGTTCACGGTGGCAACTTCTCCATCAGTTCTCGGCTGCCCCAGCATTTTTATTTTATTTTATTTTATTTTACTCCCCCTATGCCTCATCCCGGGTGTCTTCCCAGCATCTCCTGCTCAGGGATGCCCACCGTCCCCAGCACTTCAGTTCCCAAACTCACTCCCCTTCCCTGCTGTGTCTCCTTGATGGCTGTCACTCCTGTCAAACCATCGCAATGACTATTTTTCTTCTCGTGGCCCAGCTTCCCATTAGAAGATAAACCTCACGAAGGCAGGAACTGTTGCTGCCTCCTGTCTGTTTTGCGCATCACACCATCGCCAACACGCAGGAGGCGACATCCAGTAAATGTTGAGTGTGTGCGGCCGTGGATTGCTTCAGATGGGTCTTCACGGCGTGGCCGGACTCCTGTCTGTCCATGACGTCGGGACAGATCCAAACTGGCCTTTCGGAGCTCTTCTGGGGCGTGGAGGGGCGTTCCCCTCCCTTACAAACCACAATCTGTGGGGACAGAGGCCTTGGGCTGCCAGCTGCCGTTTGTCCTTCTGCGTGGAGAAAGCCCATCTCTGGCAGAAGCGCTCAGAGACAGCTCAGAAGGAGAAGCAGAGCTCAGGGAGGGAGAAGAAAAAGGAGGAAGAGAGAGAGGACCGTGACACCATCTGGGCCCCAGGATCCAGCTGCGGCTGAAGCTGCCCTCGGAATTACAAGTCCCAGGAGGCAGTCAGTTTGCTTCTTGGCTGGGGTTCCATCACTTGCAACTTTTGGGGATATTACAGAGTGCCTCGCTCTGGGCCGCACCAGAGAGCTAACAGGACCTCGCCCCCAAAACACACCCGAGAAGCACAGAGCTTGGCACAACGCTGGAGCTTGTTTAAGGAATGAGAGGCCCTTTCCAGCCAGCCCTCTGCACCCCCAGCAGGGCACTCGGGGCTTCCCGGGTGCCTGGTCTCTGACACCCCCCCTGGGGGCACGGCGCTCCAGCGCGGGGCTGTCCTGCCTCAGGCACCTGCGCAGCGAGGCCAGCGAGGAACCAGCTGCGCAGACTCCGCGGCTGCTGGACCACACCCTCCCCCTCCCCTGCCTCTGTCTTGTCACGTGACCCCGACTGGTTTGGACGGCACTACGCCCAGCCTGGAGGGCCAGTCAGGACCCGCCCAGCTCGGTGCCACCGCCTGCTGCCTCTTCACCTGAGGTGGCTCTGAGACGACAGGCAGCCCGGCTCCGGGAAATGAGAAGCAGAAGTCTGCGGATTCTTATTTTTAAATGTACAGACTTAAAAATTTTGAAATAGCTTAAGACCGACCAGCGTTGCCGCAGTCCCACAGTGAGTTCCGAGTCCCCTTCCCCCAGCCTCCTCCAGCCTCCCCCAGCGGCGGCGTCTCGCACAGTCCTGGTGCCTTGGCAGAAGCAGGAACTGGCACTGGTGCCATTCAGTTGACACAAATATAGTCTCTGTTTGACTCGTCAGTTATCCACGGACTTGCTCTTGTTTCCAGTCTTTGCCATATGGTCCTATGGAAACTCACTCATGCACAGATTCGAGTCTCCCTCGGTACCACCCAGAGGCAGGGCCGTCCCTGACAGATGCCCACCCCGGTCAAGGAGGACCTCGGTACACGTGGATTAGCCATCACCTTTCAGTCCAAAAGTCTGTGTTCATAAGCCCAACAGAGAACGGAGGAGGCGTCTTTCATGCCTGTCCCAGCAGAGCCCAGCTGAGGGTGAGTCAGCCCCAGCCCGGGTGGTGGACGCGCTCCGCTGGTCTGCGTTTGCCTGGTTGATGGTGAACAAATGAACAAAGAAGTGCCTGAGGCCATTAATCTGACTCCACCCAACACAGAACGACAGGTGTGCCCAGGGATGGAGACCTGGCACAGGACCTGAGTTGTCACATGGGGCACAGTGTCCCCAGCTGGGCTGCAGGGACAAACCAGAGAGCCAGGGCCATCACCGGCCAGTGCTCCTCTGAGCGCGGCTGAATCCCACTGTGTCCCACTGGGCTCTGCAGTAAAGTCCCCGGCTTGAGTTTCTCATCAGCTCTTCTCGGGACCAGGACTGTGACAAACCCTGGGGCACTCTGAGGTCCTACCAGCTGCAAAGCCCATCAAACCATGCAGGCTTTCCAGAGAGGCTCCTGCAGGAATCCCCCCTACATCTTTTATGAGTACATTCATAATGGATTTTGAAAGGATGCAGCGAGAGTGCTGTCTTTGTAAAGCAGGCTGCAGCTCCTGAGTTCACTGCGTGGTTAATTGTGGCTAACAGGAAAACAGTGGACATATGCCAGTATTTATGCAAATAGCAAGGCTGCCCGGGGTGTGTGCCCGGGGTGTGTGCCCTGGGGACATCAGCTCGGCATGGCCGTCTTCCAAAGACACAGGGCCTAGTTTCACAGGGCAATTTAGATTACTTTGCAGGTTGGATGGGAATAAATTTTGAATATTAATGCTAATGGTGTCAAAGGTTCATAATCAGAGTCCATGGTCCTAATTTTAGACCCAGGAGTGTGTCTGTGAGAGAACGGGTTGGGAGTGTCTACGGCCATCGTGGGGTCAGACTGGCTGATAGCTCCACTGATCACCGTTCTGGCATGAGGAGAACTTGTTCTGAGCACTGAGATGTGAGGGTCTCAAATGCTTAAGATGCTGTCTAAGAAATCGTCAGACACCCAGATTTTGTAATATCTGCATAGCTGCTGCCCGGGTCTGGTTCCCCAGAAGCAGCACTGGAGATGTGCATGCATGTTAGACTGATGCGTTGCCGGGGTGGCCCTCGAGATGGGGTGCAGGGAAGAGCCAGGAAGCTAAGCAAGAGCTGGTCTTGGCTGGAGGCTGCAGGAAAGCCTGGGGGGACACACACCTGCCAGCAGTGGGCTCCTGGGGGAGCACTGGCAGCGTCCGCCGGAGTCCTCGCCTCACACCGTCCTGTCCACTTGTCCCCGTGTTCCATTCACGCCGTCTGGACACAGCTTCTCCAGGACTCTTGTTTCAAGGAGGCGACTCACAGTTTCAAGGAGGTGTGTTCAGAAGACCAGACCCTGGGGCTGCACTGGACTTACAGCCATCAGCAGTGCCACGCGGCAGGGTGTCAGGCGACTTGCCAGACACCTGCTGGGCTTTCCCAAGAACAGGCGCACCCCTGGGGTCCCACTTCTGTAGGAAGATGCTAAGACTTCTGGGACATGGGGGTTCTTGGAAAGTGGCCTCGGGCTCCTCCCTTGATTGTGCAACCAGAAAGCTGCCCCCAGGACAGAGATGCTCGCCTTGTAACCCTCGGGAGTTTTCACAGCGCAGGTGAGGGACGGACGGGGAGGGCCTGTCCCTGTCCCTGTCCCTGCCTTGTCATCCCCGGGACGCTGCTCCAGGCGCAGGGACCAATAAGGCAGCGCAAGAGGCTCAGGCGCCCCCTCTCCCTCTCCGGCTCCCCCAGCGCCTCACCTCCCCCCTCCCTCTGCCTCCCGTCTTGCGGTCGCCATGGCAACACGAGCAGATGTTTTCATCCCTCCCCTTCACTCCGCCAGAGCACTTGGTGGGTGCAGCCGAACTTCTTTTGATCACTAGTCTTAACACTGTGCTAATTATAGCCACAGGATGGAGACCACAGGGTCAGGGGAAGGGACAGCAGCACGTGCGGGGGAGCCCGCTGTGAGCCGGGCCTGCTGCGGGTGCCACTGACCCACGATGTCCTCGGGTCCAGCCCAGTAACTGGGTTCCAGGAAGGCTTTTTGTGCAGCCCCCCAGTCCTCATGATTGATGCGTCTGCCCCCCTCCAGGTGAGCGAGGACCCCCGCGGGGCCTGGGAGCCGGTCTGAGTCCAGATCAGGCCCGCGCCGGGGCGTGCGGAAGGCGACGGGGTCTCCTGAAGCCTAGTCAAGGCTCCTTCCAGCCCAGATCTCACTACTGGCCTACGTCAAGCTTCGCTGTGGGGACCTCCAGGGTGAGGGGATGGGCCACCTCGCGCTTCCTTCGGCGTCTCCTTAGAGGGAGAGGGAGACAGAAGGGGGGAAGAGGAGGGAAGGAGGAGGTGGCGGGGGAGGAGAGAGAGGGGAGCCCTTGTTTGACTTTTCCACCTTTAAGCATCTTGGTTGGGCATCCTCGGGGTACAGCTAATACGTGAAAACTTTCTCCCCTAGAAAAATACTGCAAACCAGCAATTAACTAAGGGGGTCAGGCACAACTCACACCTTAACACGTGACTAGAAAAATAAAGCAAATTTTCTATTTTTTTTTAAAGAAGTATACAGTTAGCGTCCTCCGTCTGCCTGGCAGCTGCAGGTCCACTCTGGAGGCAAACAGTGACCAGAAAAGCTGCGTTTCCCCAGCGCCGCCTCCACCTTCATGTCACCTAAATTCCAGCAGAGAGACGGAACTTAGTCACGAAGTGCTCGTTAAACAAGGCAGTAATCCCATAAAATGACGCAGAAGAACGTGGATTTGCTATAACTTTTTTTTTGCCGATTCATTTTTTTTTTCATGTTAAAACACCAGATCAGTCAACTTGGTTCTAAGGTGCCATGGAACTCAGATAAATCTGCAGTTTTTCCTGCTTGCTTCAGGCCCGTCTCAGCCTGGTTACATGCCTGAAAGAAATGCGTTTGACCCTGGAGGCCTTAAAGTGAAAAATCGACGTTCAGCAGAGGCTTTCTTCAGGGGCCGGGGAGAGGGGTTACCTGGTGGGACACACGGCACGGTCTCACCCCAGCACCTCACGCCAGGACCTCCCCTACAGCCCCGCCTGGCATGGCCGGTGCCCCCAGAGCCCCTTTCCGGAGGGACTTGGCTCTGAACATTCCCTCTCACTTGCTTCTCTCCCAGTTGCTCGCCTTTCCGGCCACCACCCCCACCAGGAACCTGAAGACAAGAGTTCAGCCGCTGTCATAACCACTGTGGGCCGTCCTTCTGGTTCTGAGAATATCGTGAGGGAAGAGAATTTAGAACTTAGGATTTAGGATTTAATTTAGAATTTAATAAATTAAATTTAATTAAATTAAGATTAAAATTTAGATTTAGACTTCAGGAGCTCAGCTCTTAGGATCACTCTTCCTGGTTGTTGCACCTGAGGGGGCGCAGCTTGGTGACATTGGCTTCCAGGGTGGCCCCATGGATGGATGCCGAGTGCCCGGTGCCCCTGAAGCCCCGTCACCCCAATCAGGGGCAGGAGGCCGCACCAAGGGTGCTGTCCCCACGCCCTGGACACTCGGTCTGACCGTTCCCAGGCACAAGCATCCTTGTCCACATGGAGTCCCCACTTTCCTGGCTGAGCCGGGGCCCGGGGAGGGTCCTGGAGGAGTGGGGACTGGGGCGAAGGAGAGCTGACCGGAGGCGTGGGGGGAGGAAGGGGAGAGTGTAGGATGAGGGACGTGGAGGAAGGAAGCCGCAGGAACAAAGGAGGGTGGGGCGCTGACCACAGTTGGGGGGGGGGGCTGGGTGCTGTGGGGATGGCGGAAAGGCACAGAGCAGGTCCCCCTGCCCATCACCAGCTCTCCTGGGGGGCTTACCTGGAGGAGGTGCTGGGTGGGAGGGATGAGGCAGGCCTGGAAGGCGGGGGCCTCTGATGCCCCGTGGATGAGAAGGAGAGGAGACAGGTCCAGAGGCAGGAGAGCCTGCAGGTTTGAGGTCAGGACAGAGACGGGTCTCTCGGACGGAGCCCCAGCAAACCACCAAGTCCCCAGGTCCCCAGCTTGCTTCTCTCACCCCACAGCCCTGGGGCGGACTGTGCCGAGGGGGTCACATGTTCACATAGTTTTACTAAATTTGTGAAATCTCTGCCACTCTCCCCCTCATGTGTGGGGTGATGGGTCAGGTGTAGATATTTTTAGGACCCAACTAAGGGGGAGTTAAGTTTAATGAGGCAAATTTATGGGTTTACAGTTAGCTCCTGTCCCGGTATAGAGGTGGCTTTGAGGAAGCATGCCCGACTCGCTCTGATGACTTTCAGGTAAGGGGACATCAAGGTGCAGGACCAGGGGCCGAGGCAATGTGAACGCCCGAACTGGGAGAATATGGTTAGTGAAGGAGGAAAAAGGTGGGAAACCTGCGGAGCCAGAAGCTGGTGTGGGGGAGACTTTCCCAGCCGTCACGTGGGTAAAATTCTAAGAAGACAATCAACTTTCATCAACAAATATCTAGACAAAGGGAAGTTTCTCTGGTCAGGTTACCCTCAGATGCCCAAGCACGTACAATTAAAAATGCGTCCTGCACAAAAGTGGCGCGGGCGCATGCTCCCCCTGGGCGAGCCGACGGAGAGGTAGACTGTGCTATCTCAGAGCGTGTGGACTGTATGTTCCACTTCATGCAGTTTCGATGAAAATAATTACGGATGTAGCAGATACACACATGCATGTACATAGAGATATATGCACACATGTATACTATACAGAGAGAATAATTACGTACGTAGCAGATGTGCACACACGTCACATGTGCTGTGGTTTCTTTGTCATTATACAGGTGCATTTTGTACCTATCTCATATTTGTGATTTCATTGTCTTCCCTACATATAATTCTTTCGTACATATTTATTGACGGAAACTACATGGACACAGTTTATCCGAATTCCTCCTCCGCAGCACAGTTAGCAGGACTAGCAGGTGCAGGCGCGAAGCCTCAGGGCTGACCCACGTTGCTGCTCTCGCGCGCTCACACACACCCACTGAGACACTATTTACATTCTCTGCTCAATTGACAGGAAGTGTTCACGTCAAAGAAGTTAACATAAAACTCACACCGCGTGAGACCGTCAATGACAGACCGGTTAACCAGCGCTGACAACTCAGGGAGGGCTTGACATCAGCGGCTGCGTGGGGCGTCCGGATGCCCTGAAGGCTTATGGTTCACACGTGAGAGAAACCTAACAAGATTTTCCCAAATGTGACACCAGTCCTAAGACGTACATGACGTTCCCGAGAAGCTGGGAAGCTGAAAGAGATTGTCTCAACTATCAATTATAAAAGGAAGAAAAAAGGGTTGATCTGCCATGCTAGAGGAAAGACCGCTTCCTTTTTCTACTCTACACAGAAGATATTTTGCAAAAGCTTGTTAAATTTAGAGTCCACAGCCAAAAATGTAGTAAAAATAAAGAGGCTTCCGTGGACGTCAGGCAGCTGCTACACACAGGAAGGGTTTTGCTTGCAGAGGGGGAGGCGAGTTGTCTGCTATTTCTGGCGTTCGCCATTATTTTTAGCTTGTACTTTGTGGTGATCCTTTGTCGTCTTTGATGTGTGTTTTTCTCCCTCTCATATTTGTAATTTCATGGTCTTTCTCAAGGATTCTCACTTTCCTCCGCTCCAGCAGTACCTGGCAGGTGACACAGTGGCCAGGAAAGGACCCTCTCTCCCTAGGGGGTGAGATGGAGGGACCGTGGCTCAGATAGAGGGATGTGTTGTCGGTCCAACCAGGTGGGACAGACCTGAAGACGGGAAAGAAATAAGTGGTGGACCAGAAAGCCTGAGAAGGACGAGGCCTGCTGGCCCCGACGAGGGCCGACCGGCGTGTGGGGCAGGTGCAGAGGGCCAGGACGCCAAGGGCAAGTTTCAGTTTCAGGTCTCAGAGGTGAACCCGGCTGCAGGGGCTGCTGTGTGTGGAGGTGACGGTAACTGGCGTGAGGCCGCGGCACCAGGGCTGGCGTCAGGACGGCTCATTCACGGGAGCCAGGTCACGGGACCCAGTGCTGCAGGGGGGCGTTGTGACCGAGAGGAACAAGGCTGTGTGAGCTCCCAGGTCCCCGGGGGGCCGGCGTGAGCACAGATGGGGAGAGGGGAGCGCTTCTCCAGAGAACACGAGGCTCGGGAGAAAAGCGGCGTTCCGTTGTGCTGGTTGTTTTGTGGAGGTTGGAGCATTAGCTGGAAGTAAAATGAACGCTGTGTCCTCCTCTGAGCTGGGAGCAGCAGTTAAGGATCATGGGAGATGCATTTGGTGTCCAAGTCATGCTTTTGGACTCCCAGTCCCAGGCCAGTGTCAGCAGTGGACCGCGCAGGCGCCCCTCTGAGGGCCAGAGCACCAGCAGCTCTGGACCTGGCCCCGAGCTCCCGGGACGTCCTCGGGGACTGGCCTGGGGCTGCCGAGGACAGGGGGGCAGAGGCCTCAGCACGGGAGGGGATGCTCGGCAGTTCACCCTGCAGGTGAAGCCCAGCCTGCTGGGGGCTTTCAGCACATACACAGGGACCAGCACTTGAGGTCTGGTCCCATTCCTGAGAACAGATCAACATCCAAATAAGCCTCCTACACACGCGCTGTGGCCACTGTGGTGGCTCTGTGGACACTGTGGTGGCGCTGTGGCCACTGTGGTGGCTCTGTGGACACTTTGGTGGCGCTGTGGACACTGTGGTGGCACTGTGGCATTGTGGTGGTGCTGCAGATGTTGTGGTGGCACTGGCTATAATGCCCATCAGTCAATATACAACAGAGGCTGCAGTAGCTGTTTTCATGGCTCCCTGCCTTCCTTTGCTTGAAAGTAGAAACAGACAGCTGCTTTACAGAAAGGTAGGACCCCTCGACATTAAAGGGTACCTTCTCCTCTCTAAGAGCTTGCTTTTTATCTGCTCTATTGGAAAAAACTGCCTCTTTGCTCAGTGAACTAGTGGAGAATTTCTGCCCACCCCAACCCCATGGGCACAGTCCTGTGTAATCTTTTTAGCATCACAAACAGGGTAATGAGCCAGCTCCTCCCCCTGGCTGCACCCCACAGAGTTAATCTGCCTGCTGTCAACCAGAGGGGCACACCTCAGTGGGCCCAGCAGGACGCGGGTAGAATGAGGGCTGGGACCAATGACAATATTTCTCAGTTAGTCATCTCTTGTGCTTGGATGACTCAGTTTAATGAGCCCCGTATGAGTGCTGCCCTGTGCCGTCTGGGTGCCTGGTCTCCCCTCTCCAGGCCCTTTCTCTGGTTCTCCCAAACCCTCTCCTTGTCTGAGTCTTCAAAGCAGAGCTTTACTGAGCAATAGAAATTGAACACAATAGAAGCATGTTACAGTACAATGCAACTGTATTTTCAATGCAGTGATCCAAGCCACAAATATCACTTTTTAACATTTTCTAACAACCACATTTTAAAAAAATGAAAAACAGATGAAACTTATTTCAGTAATATCTTATTTAATCTAGTGTATCAACAATATTATCATTAGAACATGTAATCAATGTAAAAATTATTAGTGAAATGCTTTCCATTTTTAATACCAAGTCTTTGAACTCTAGCCTGCATTTCAAACCTATAACCCGTCTCAGTCTTGCCCGGCCCCATTTCAAGGGCTCAGCAGCCTCCCAGGTCTATGGTGTCACTTTGCCATAACCCTCTGCTCAAGAACTTCATGACTTATTATTGCTTTCCCAGGGGTTCAGATTGTGGGTTTTAGAGTCAGACCACTTGGGATAAATCCTGTTGCACCTGCTCTTGGTGACTTGGGGAAGTTCTTTCACATCTCTAAGGTGTGGTTGCCTTACCCACAGAACTACCAGCACACTAGGATGTGGTTGGTGGACCTGGTGTGTCATTGCACTCATCTCATAGGAAGAGCTGAGCCTGTGCTCCCCAAGCCCACTGGCAAGATGGTGGGGCTGGTTTCCTGCACCAGCCGTGGTTTGTGGACCTGTCTGTGGGTGGAGGCTCCAGGACAGAGACCCTCCCCACAAACATCATCCCGACCCCACCCTGACAGCCCCTCCCACTATGCTGATCTCGTCAGCCCAGGCCTTTCACCTTCTGCACACACCCCCCCTCCCCTGACCTTGCTCTCACCATACTGAACTCCTACAGTTTCTCTTATTACTTTCTCATTAATTCACCATAACACTGAATCTGAGCCCCCCTGAAATCATGTTCTCCTGCTGAGTTTATGATTAACCTCTCTGTCCAAAATTGTATTCTCATTCTTGTCCCAGCCCTGTCTCCCTCAGGATGGAGAAGTATCAAAGAAAAGGGGGTGATTGAAACCGAGCAAGATTCTGTGGGGTCTTCCTGGGTACAAAGGCCCCTCCATGACCCCTATTTCTTGTTTGTAGAAAAAGGCTTTAGTCTCCTAGTCCTTCCCTGACTTCCAAAGAGCAGACTTGAGCAGTTGCTAACTAAAGAAGTGCAGGAATGCAGAAATAAGGAAAAGCAGTCAAGCAAGAAGAACAATAGTTCAGCAATAAAACAGAGCCCTAGCTCCTCCTCAAGGGATATACATAACAATCTGATGCATATTTTTTGAGTATGAGCTGCCTGTTCTTCTTTCTTGGTGCACTGCGATAAATGCTGTACTTTTCTTCACCACAACCTGATGTCAGGTTTGTGACAGATTGCCACCTCCTATATGTTCCAAGGATTCTAGTGGATTCCATGAATGAATGATATGCCTAAGGCTTGGCATAATGGCATTTCTATTTCTTGTTTAGGAAAAGTCTTCTGGACCCAGGACTGTAGCCATCACTGAGCACATTAATACAAGCGGCCACATCACTGAAGACAGAGATAGTAGATAATAGTTAGTGCAATGCTGCAGTGCAGCCCTGGTGATGGAGTTAGTGTAGACCTTATGGGACACAGTCCCCAACTAGCCTGCTCTCATTTCAAATGCCAACTGCAAGTTCAAGGGTCCCCAGGCCTCCTGCACTTCTAGCCAACTGGATACAAATTTTAGATTTTCATGACCTTTTCAGTTTCAGTAATTCACTAGAATGACTCAGAGAACTCCAGAAAGTGCTGTGCTTATGGTTCAGTTTTCTTATAGAAGTTACAACTCAGGGCCAGCCACGTGTAGAATATTGGGAAGGACAAAACTTTCCTTTGCCCTTCTAGGTTCTTCTGGTCATTCTAATAATTAAATTGACACAAGACAGATTAACAGGAGCAAATCCAGCAGAAGTTTAATAACATGTCCACACGGGAGAGACCCAGGAAAACTGAGCAACACCTCAAAATGGTCAAAGCCCTCACCTTAAATACCATTTTCAGCTAAAGACAAAGAAAAAATGTTAGAGGGAGTTCTTTGGGACGTCAAAGGGGAGGAAGGCAATTGTCATGCAGATGAAAAAACAAGTTTTTGTGTGTCTCTTTGTTGCTCCATAGCCCAGCAAATATTTGTGTACCAAAGCGTTGCTTTTCCATGAGTCACCTAGTTAGCATGAGCTCTGCTGTGGTCCCAGTGCCTGCTGTGAATGACAAAGATGCCTACTCCTATCATTCAGGAAATCCAAAGGGTTTAGAGGCTCCCAGCACCAGCACAAGGCATAAAAGCTAGATGCATTATTTATTATACACAATTAGTTATTCAAAATGCATTGGAAATTGAGTTCTTGTTCACTGCCATTTCTAGTAAATCAAGAATTATTACATGCTTAGTTCTCTCTAAAGTTATGAAATAAACGTTTGACATAAACACAGACATTTTATATGTATTGTAGAAAGGTATATCCCCAGAGTCAACGGGAGAGCAAAGTTCCCATAAGGTACTAGAAAGAGAATGTTGCACACTTTATGCAGATGGAAATAGGGCTGGAATTCACATATACATGTGTTTAAAACAAAAATACAACTATTACAATATAGAAAATTCTGTTAATGGATATACAGTTTTGAACCTAAGGATAAAAATTTTTTTTTTCAAATTGTCTAAATTGACCTCTGCGGAGTAAACATCACATTACAGGTAAGTAAGATTGTAGTCCTATAAATTAGTGGGTAACATGATGAGTCCTGTGCTACTATTTTTATTTCACTGTGACTGTGTTGCAGAAAAATAGGGTGCAAGAGGATGGCAATGTGCCAGGTCCAGGCGAGTCCCTGGGGTGCACCTTGTCAAGTGATGGTCCTTGTGCCCAAGGTCACTGAGAGTTGAATCTTCCACCATCTGGGTTCTAACCAGTTTCCATCCTATTCGCAATTGCTGGGTCATTCTTTTAATGGCTGTGCCCTGCCCCCTTCCCTCCTGACCCAACCACATCACAAGAGTGCAAAGGAGGACAGAATTTGCTCGGAACCTCTGCAGCCCCCCCCCCATCCTACCCTGGAAATTACTGCAGTTTAGAGTGTTACTTTTCTGTTAGGGTGAAAAGTTGACTTAAAAAATACAAAACAAAACAAAACAAAACAAAACCAATTCCATAACCTAGGGGCATTTGGCAAGGTAGGAAATTTCATACCTTGGGAGCCGTGAAGATTTAACTAACACATGAGATGCCTTTCTAGGTGCCTCTAGAACCTCCTTTGTTTTGTCCTAAGACTTCTATCAAACAACTTCCAGGACAAAACACTAGTTTCTGTGACACCTTTCCTCTTGATTCACAACTTTTACTTTTGAGAGAAAGTAAGTTACTATCCTGAGGGGCTGGTTGACTTGGCTCTCATTTTAAAGGAGGCTTTTCTTGGTGCATGAATATCAGCTAAAAGAAGAAAACAGGAGCTCTGTGCCGAAGGCCTCCTGGGGCACATACACCTTATTTGGAATTTATACAAATTGCAGTGTCAAATAATCTCATTAACATACGGTTTTGTTCCCAAGCTTGGGATGCAGCTGTGCAGAACTGGGTAAAAACGCCGACCTTGATCACTGTGTTACAGCCGCAAATCACTCTCACATCCAGCAGCTGGAGTGAAAGGAAACGGCCTTGCCGTTGACGTTCTTCTTTGACATTTCTCTTAATGTAATTGAGGTGAGTAAAGACCGGAAAGCACAGCAAAGGGAAAGTGTCCACGGAGTTTATTTTTGTCCCCGAGTGGAATGGGAGTCAAAGGGCATAGGGCTTTTGGTTAAGACTGTCGGCCATTGAGAGGTTAAGCAGTGATTTACTTCTGTGCATCTGCATAAATCCATTGGAGAATATGGATCATTTCAGCGGAGAATTGCTCTTTCTGAAAAGACTGTAATTTAAACAAAATTCAAATTGGCCCCAAGGCAAAAACCTTGCCTTGAAAACACCTGCCAGGCCGCTCATTTCCTGCCAATAGGAAGAAGCCACATGAAAGTGCAGAGCCCTGAAAAAGCCCGTGTCCCGGAAGGACCCGGGTTTGTGGCTTGGGGTGGAGGGATAACGGTGCATCCGTTCCAGAACTGCTGCCACGTCGTGTGACACACCGAAGGGAAACCACGCAGGAGCCTGGGGGGACCTCCCAGGCACAAATTCTCCCCGTGTCCCTGTTTCTTGCTTGCAGGAAGTCAGCTTCATTCAGCCTGCCTGACCTCCCCTGAGCTCCAAAGTGCAGGTGCTGACAGTGCTAATCGGGGAAGGGAGGGAACCAAGAACGAAGGAGGGGCAGTCAGCAGACTACAGTGCAGCAGTTAAAGCAGGACCCGGTCCCTCCCCAAGGAATACGCGCGAGCGTACGCGTCCTCTTCTGCAGGCGCTGAGGCCCCCCCCCAGGGGGAGGATGGTAACCTCAGGCTGAGCAGAGACCCCTGGAACATCACCCTCTCACAGCCCCACCGGCCAGTCAGAAGAAAGCCCCACACCCTGCAGCCCTCACCTCAAACTTGCCTGTAAAGACTCCTCCCTGAAAACCATGGGGAGCTCAGGTTTTCCAAGTCCGTTCTCCTTGCGTGGCCCTGCAATAAACCTTGCTCTGCTCCGAACTCTGACACTTCTGTTCGTTTGGCCTCACTGTGCGTCAGGCGCTTGAACGTGCATTTGGTGACGGCAGCAGGTGCCCCCTCGTCGCGCCCCAGATGAAGCCACTGGTACCTGCTCTTCGCCGCGCCCACTCTGCCGTCAGGACTCCGGATGCTGCCTGTCCTTGTCTTCCGCCTCCTGCTTCTTTTTTAAACTTCAAAGGACGTACATATCTTTGAAATTGTAGAATGTTTTCCTTCCAAGAGCAACTTTGACTATAATGAAAGTCTTAGCATTCAGTACACAAGGAGAATGTCTCCTGTGTCTGGCAACCCACCTGGCTTTGCTGCTTTTGGAGAAGGAACAAGCCTCCCCGAGCCTCAGAGTCTATACCAGATTACACTCTAACGCCATCAATAATCTGCAAAATGTCTCACCCACAACTGTGGAATTTATCAAATCCATAAGAGACAGCCTTGAAATACTGCCTTTCAACAGATTTTTGCCAGGAAATGAAAGTAGGATGCAAGATTTTTCTCCGCAGAAATCCTTTAGCTCTTCAGAGAATCTGTTATAAGTGCTCACTTGAACTTTATGCACACACTTCGCTTTGGGGCCGAGGAAGAAGAGCTGGCTCTGGGAGCAGTTTGACAGGGGGTGTGATTCACGGCTCGGCTCACCTGGAGAATTCTGCTGACATACGGGCAGAGTGAGCGATGTGATTAAAAGCCCCACGGCCACCATGTTGAGTGCGAGTGAAAAGCCTTCCCTGTAAGAGAGGCTCGTCCTGCTTCAGAAACTCCAGGGCCGCCTGCCCCGTCGCTCTGCGGGCGGAAGTCCAGAAGGAGACAGCGAGGAGTTCTTCGCATTTTTGTTTAAAGAGGTATCTGGGGCTTCTTCCAGCAAGAAGGAGTAGGTGTATTTTCCGGGTGCATCCTGCTAAGTCAGCTACCACCCAGACGCTATGTGTTGCAGGCTCAGGACGCCTCTGCACCGGTGGGCGGTGTGGACTGGAGGGCAGCTCGGGACCTGCAGAACCACCGGTCCTGAGCCTCCGGGTCCTTTTGTCTCATACACCTGACACTGGAGGGAAGTTGGGGGGGGGCACAACCATGAAAAGAATGACACAGCAATTAGCACAAGATGTTGGGAGATTCAAGTCCCAGGAGACCTTGAGCTTCAATATATGCTCATTAAAATACAATGGCTGCTAAATGGCCCTCCCACAGGTGCCAGGAGAGTTTCACGGCTGCCCATGCAAGGTCAAAGATGGCCCCGTTCCTGGGAATCCTGGCCCCTTCCCCAAGCAGTTGGAGTAATCCTCCCCTTTATTAGCCTATGAAGTTACCGAGCCCATAAAAACCAACAGCCCCGCCCCTCGTGGCGTTTTCTCTGGCCTTCCTCTGCCTTCTGAGACAGCCCACACTCTGTCTATGGAGCATGTACCTCTCTGAATAAATGTACTTTTACTCAACTATGACTCGCTTTTGAATTCCTGGGTGAAGCCAAGGACTCTCGCTCGGTGGGGTGCATCCCAAGGCCTGGGACACAGCCATCCTCCCGCACCACATTTTTCCTATATTATAGTCAGATTTGGAGCTGAAGAAGCCCTGCCTGTGCCCCAAGGCCAGGTGGGGAGCCCAGACGTCTGCCCTCACCTGGCTGCAATGAGGCATCCGGCCCCCCAGGGGCTGTCCAAACCAAGTAGGGAGCCAGACTTTGAACTCACTGGGTTATAACAAGGACAGTCCCCTCCCAGGCATGCTGTCAGTGGAGACCGTGCCTGGATGTACACCCCCTCCCAGCAGTAACGAGCTTCCCTTCCCAGCCCCTCCCCACCGTGGTGGTGCGGGAGGAGGCTGAGTGGGGAGTCAGGTGTGTAACCACCATCCAGAGATAACAAGGCCGCCCCAGCCCCTGCGCTGCCAGTGGAGGTCACGCGGGGATCAGTAAGAGGGACTCCTACCCTTCCCGGCCACGCAGGTGTCAGTGGAGGCCCAGTGGGGAGCCGGGTCTCCCTCCCCCCTCCAGACTGTAATAAAGACAGTCTGTACACCTTGTGTTTCAATGGAGTCAAACGGGAAAATGGACTTCTGCGCCTGTCTGGAAGTCACAAGTTGACATCTACCTCCTCCTGCTGGAGTGATGTTGGCGGAAACCAGACAAAACAGAAGAATTAAATTGTATCAGGAATCTCAGAACATAATAGCCCAGATGGCCAGGTTTCAACAGAAAATCACCCATCATACCAAGAACCAGGAATTTCTCCAAATGAATTGAAACTCAAAATCAACAGACGCTGAGACTGAGATGATGACGACGTTGGCACCATCCAAGACTTGAACTCATGACTGTGCTTCGAGAAGCAGTGATGGGCACACGTGAACCGAGTGGGAAAACAGAAAATCTCAGCAAAGACACAAATGATTTACGGAAAAAACAAAAGGGAGTTTTAGGACCAATAAATACAATGACAAAAAGATACAGTCAGTGGAAGAATGGAGGGGGCAGAGGAAAGGGTTGGGTGACATTGTCCCTAGAAGGTTGTGTGCGGGGTGACTGGAGAGCAGTGGGATTATCCAATCTGAGCAACAGAGAGAGAGAGTAAACTGGAAAAAATGCCGAGAACCCAGGGACCTGCAGGACAATAGCAAAACATGACCACATGTGTGGACGGAGGGGAGAGGACGGGCTGAAAACGTCCTCAAAGAAATAGTGGCTGAAACGTCCCAAATTTGTCAAAGGACAAAACTATAGATTTAAGAAGCTGGGGAAATCCAAATGGGATAACCTGAAAGAAATCCAGATCAAGGCACATTGTACTCAAACTAATGAAAACTAAAGATGAAATAGTTTGAAAGCAGGGAGAGAAAACGGACACCTTACCTACAGGAGAACAGCCACTGGAATGAGAGTGGACTTCTCATTAAAAGCCGCAGTGGCCATAAGGAAGAGGCTCGGCAGGTTTCACATACTGGAAGGAAGGAATGCCAGCCCAGGGTCCTGTCTCCAGCAGAAGTGCCCCTCAGGAGTGGAAGGAAACGGGGCCCCTTCTGTCGCGGAGAACGGAGAAGCGAGAGAGCTTGTCTCCAGCGGACGGACTTCAGAGTGAGGAAAGGACATTCTCTGAGGAGAAATGAACAGCCAGGAGGACACTCGGGACAACAAGGCATGGGGCAGAACAGGGTTGGGAAGAAGATACATAAGCACAACAGGCTGGCAGTTTCTTTTAAAAGAAAACTAAACCAAACGTGTGTGCGCCCCACGTCCCAGCAGCTGAGCTCCCGGACAGCTCTCCCGGAAAACGAAGACTTGCGTGCACGCAGAAGCCTGGTTGGACCTGGGTGTTTACAGTGCCTTTATTTGTAACAGCCCCAGACCAGAAACCATCCAGACGCCCCTCAGTGGGTGGCTGGTCGCGCCGCGCTGCCTTGTCTCGCCGCACACCGCTCCGCGTGATCTGCAGTGACCTGACAGTGCGCACACCTGGTGTGAGCATCCAGAGAATGATGCTGAGTGAGAAAAGCCAGTCCCCAGGTGGCACACGCTGCACGATTCCATTCATATGCTATACTTGACATGACAAAATGACAGGTCGGTGGTCGCCAGAGGCTGCGGAGAGGTGGGTAGGGGTGGGCGTGTGAGGCCTCGGAGGGGCTGAGTGAGCCGTGTCTCTGCCGTGGTGAGTCTGCTCCGTATTTCAACTCCATCATCATCACTATCCTGGTTGTGGTATCAATTATAGCTGTGCAGGATGTTACCTTTGGGAGAAACTGGCTTTCTGTGTATGAATCTGCAACTATCTCAAAATGAAAAGCTTAAATGAAAAAAGAAGGGGGCCTGCAGATGCCTGGAAGCTCTGCAGAGTTCCAGCAATGGTCAACTGCTCACACACCGAGCACCAAGTGTGTGCTTTGGAGCCTCCGAGCCTGGGCAGTGCATCAGTGAGGGAGCTCTTATCATCGGGGACCTCACTGACCCGAGGACAGGTGCAGCCACTGGACTCACACTGAACTTGAAGAACTCTCCAGCTCAAAACATTTTCTGACATAAATCTTAGCAATGTTCTCCTAGGGTAGTCTGCCCAGGAAGCAGAAATAAAAGCAAAAATAAACAAATCAGACCTGATCAAACTTACAAACTTTTGCACAGCAAAGGAAACCATAAGCAAAACAAAAAGACAACCTATGGAATGGGAGAAAATATTTGCAAATGATGCGACTGACAAGGGCTTAATTTCCAGGATATATAAGCAGCTCAGACAGCTTAATAACATAAAAACAAACAACCCAATCCAAAAATGGGCAGAAGACCTAAACAAGCAATTCTCCAATGAAGACATACAAAGGGCCAATTGGCACATGAAAAAATGCACAATATCGCTAATTATCGGAGAAATGCAAACCAAAACCACAGTAAGTATCACCTCACACCAGTCAGAATGGCCATCATCCAAAAGTCGATAAATGATAAATACTGGAGAGGGTGTGGAGAAAAGGGAGCCCTCCTACACTCTGGTGGGAATGTAGTTTGGTGCAGCCACTATGGAAAACAGTATGTAGACTCTTTAAGAAACTAAAAATAGACTTACCATATGACCCAGCAATCCTACTCTTGGGCATATATCCAGAGGGAACTATATTTCAAAAAGACACCTGCACCCCAATGTTCTTAGCAGCCAAGACATGGAAGCAACCTAAATGTCCATTGACAGATGACTGGATAAAGAAGTTGTGGTGTATTTATACAGTGGAATACTACTCAGCCATAAAAAAGAATGAAAGAATGCCATTTGCAGCAACATGGATGGACCCAGAGATCATCACACTAAGTGAAGTAAACCAAAGGAGAAAGAAAAATACCATATTATATCACTCATATGTGGAATCTTAAAAAAAAGAATATGAATGAACTTATTTTCAAAACAGAAACAGACTCACAGACATAGTAAACAAAATTATGGTTACCACAGGGAAAGGGAGTGGGAAGAGATAAATTGGGATTTTGAACTACTAACTACTATACACAAAATAAACAACAAATTTCTTCTGTCCAGCACAGGGAACTATATTCAGTACCTTGTGAAAATGAAAAGGAATATATGTACGTGTATGTGTGACTGAAACCTGATGCTGTGCACCAGAAACTGACACAACACTGTAAACTGACTATACTTCAATTATTAAAAAATTCTGAAAAAAAGAACTCTCTGACTCTTTGACAAAAATAGACTCTCTCCTGGCAAATCAAATTCTAGAAGCTCTAAGTCTGTTGCAAGTGGAGGTGTTTAAAAATCTGCATTTTCAGCATTTATGGCCATAAAGATGAACATCAAGGTCAATCGGAGGTCACAGGTGACAGCTGTCACGTCCAAGTGCAGCTTCACTCTCAACTCACCTGAGTCCAGCCGTGGTGACTCTCACTGTCTTTGTCTGTGGTACATTATTTACGCTCACTGTTTGGGTTTGTTGTTCTAACTAACATTTGTGCCAATTATCTTACCTAAACTGGAAAGCCATTTTTGTGTGAGAAAAATGAAGGCTAAAAGATATTCTCCACAAAATGTAGTCTTTTGTTTTCACTAAAGATATTTGTTTCCAATACAATAAACCACAATTGTATGCAAATTTCTATGAGTCCGTAGAACACAGCTTTTGTCAGAATCTCAGAAACCTGTGATCAAAAAAAAATTCATCAGCGAAGAGCCGCTAAACTTCCAGGCTTGACTAACGTGCAGGATTTCCCCAAAGGAGTGACGTGCAGAGTGCAGTGTATCTAAATATTACGTGCTTTAAAAAGAAGGATGAGGAAGAAGCCGCTATCTTCGGAAAACAGAGAAGTGGGCGCTGGGTTTAGACCGCGTCACGCCCAGAGGCCCAGGCGGTCTTGATTAAAGGTGTCACTCAGCCGGGCTGCCCTACGCCCCCCTCGCCTTTCCTAGCGAGGTGCTCGCGTCCCCAGACTCTGACGTCAGTCCCTGCCAAATCGTGACCCAGCTACAGAATTCCAAGCCTGGACAGCTCTGGCTCCAGGCTACCACGTCCCTCCCTGGGGCTCCCTCCGCCGTGACCTGAGCGCCGGCCCTGAGCTACTCCTGAGCTCTCCCAAGTGCTGGCGCTTGGAGGTCACGTGTCCTGGATAGTCCGGAAGCGTCCTCTTGCTGGCTAAGCGACACCACATCCTGGCTCTGAGCCACGACCGACGAGGTCATCCTTCGAACACGGGAGCTTAGGAGCCGAGGCAGCGTCAGGCTCGGGTTTAGAAAGTGCCTCGGCGCCATTGCCGGAGCCCGGCCCGGGAAAATCGTTTGATTCCCCCGTGTCAGCAGCACCGCTCGTCCCAGCAGGCAGTGATTATGGGCCATGCTCCCCTGGGGGCCGGGACAGACGCCCACTGCTCGTCATACGGATGCCTTCACCGGAAGCCCCTTAGGGCCCCTGCTCATCCACACACAGAAATCCCACCTCCCCAGGAGGCTGCTCCAGTCCGGACGGGCCCACATCCAGGCCCCCTTCCAGGGGGCCACGGGGGCCTCTGGGGTGTCTTCTCAGGCTGGGATTTGGGGAGAGGCAGCATCTCGGAAACAGGGAGCAGGCAGAAGAGGATGTGGGCTGAAGGAAGGTGGCGGTGGGCAGTGCAGGTCTTCACAAGGGGGGAAAAGGGAGCCCGGGCCCTCCCCACACTGCGCTCCCAGGGCACGCAGGGTGCCCGCCCTCCTCCACCACGCTGGCCTCGTCCTGAGCCCTGTGTCCCAGGCACCGCACAGCCTGAAACAACCCACTTCCCCACCCCTGCTGCTGCCCCTGCCCGGGACTCTCCGGCTTACCTCCTGCCCGCCCGACAAATTCCCGCATCACCTCCAAGCCCAGCCCAAGCGCCACCTCTCTGACAGAGCTTTTCCTCATTTCCCCAGCGCCTGCCTGTCTTCCTCACCGCTCCCAGGCCAGTCGGCTCCCGGGGTCTACGTCAAAGAGCGCCCCCGAGGACACATTCCTGCGAGCTACTTCACTCCACTCTGGATTCAGAGGGCCTCCGGGGGAGGGTCTCACCAGCTGGGGCCTGGCCCCTACATAGGAGGGTCTTAGGGTCTTCTCTGAATCTTGGTGGTAATTCCACCCACTTTGCACAGGCAGAAACCGAGGTTCTTGCCACAAGCCCCCACCCCCAGCCGGCTGTCCCTCGTCTGGATCCAGCCCCTCCTTCCCGGTGGGGCTGGTGGGCTGTGCTCGGCCCCCCCTGCCCAGTGCTGGGATGGGTGTCCTCGGCAATGCAGGGGCTCCCCCTGCTCCGAAGGCTTCCAGCCCACCTCACCCCAGGGCTCTTCAGAAAGCACAGTGCAGACCCCGCAGAGGCCAGGGTGCAGGTCCCCTAGGGGGCAGATCTGAGACTCCCCTTCCCTCCTGAACTGCCCCTCAAAAGATTCCTCGAATCGCGTCTGCCCAGTGGCAGATAAAGCTTCATTTCTAAGGAGAAAAATAAAGAAACCAAAATCGCGTTTCGATCATAAACATAAAATAAAATGAATAACAATAAAGCAAGAAAGGAAAAAACAACCCGGACTGGAAAATTAAGATCTATAAACGTGTAATGATATACGAGGAGCTGCTTCTTCAGTCAGTAGAGAGCAGAACAGAATTATGAGATGTTTTTTCAGGAGGCTGACTAAGCCCGCAGCCCTGGAGCTGATTTACATGGCGACGTGGGCTCTGGAAGCTCAAGGGCCAGCTCAGCAGGGCTCGTGCAGCTCCTTACGTGAAGGGCCCTGACTGGTCTTCTTTGTCATCACTGCTGCTTTTAGAAAGTGATACCCACTTATATATAAGAAAGTACGAGGAAGAGCTGTATTTTAAAGAAAGACCTGTAGCGCTGTAACCCAGGGCTGAGCACTGTTCGGATCATCTGCCTTTCCTTCCGGGCTTGTGCGCACAGATTTGCATAACTGAGACTATACTGCGTGTGCGACTTTGCATCCTGATTGTTTTCCACTTAATATCGCAGAGTAAAATTTTTTACAAGTCGTTGACAATTTTCAAGAAGTCTTTTAGCGGTGATGTAATTATCTGTTGTATGATCTGGCACAATTTAATTATTCCCTATTGTTGGACAGAAGGTTTTTGCATTCTTTGACCATTACAGACAATATAGTGATAAGGACCTTGGCAAAGAGGTCTCTGATGGTCACTTTGACTGTTTCCTGGAAACAGATACTAAGAACAGGAATCCCCGAGTCAAACTGTGTGAGTCAAGAAAAAATGAGACAATTAATCCTGACGGAGCAGAAGCAGGTTCTCTGCGGTCGGTAAAGATGAGCATTGCTTCTAAACTCCTCTACTTTAGTAGGGAGCAAACATCTTTCCATCGTGATGACTTGTCTCTTCCTAATCACCAGCAAATTTGAATAATTTTTAAGTTTGCTTATCAATAATCTCCTTGCAAATAGCCTGCCAACGATAAGTGCTAAAGAGGGTGTGGAGAAAAAGGAACCCTCCTCCGCTGTTGGTGGGAATGTAAACTGGTGCAGCCACTATGGAAAACAGTATGGGTGTTCCTTAAAAATTCATGTCTCTGTGGGAGGAGCCCCGCCAGACCCGGACCGGCTGCAGAGACTCACCCTCCACAAGCCACTCAAAACTCGAGCTTCTGGGTCCCGGATCCAGGGCAGCATTTCCCTGCGTTTCTGTATTGAGTCTGAGCGAGACAGTTCTTGCCGTGTCTCTGATAGAAAAAAAAATCCTTTAATTAATCAATATTTTGTCCAACCACACTGCTGAGACTATCAATAAACTTTTCTAAAGATGTAAATTTTGTCTGAATCTCATTATTGGAACTTCATCACAAATTTATATTTTGAGCAGCTGATTCCAAGCTCAAGAAACCAGCAGAAAGGTTGGCTGACCCTTAGCGGTGGCGGGGCCAGACCCTTGATGACTGAGGACCCTCTGGACCGAGAGGCTGGACCCACGTGGATGAGCAGGACAACCTGCTGAATCTTGTCTTCCCAGGTGAGAACCGGGTTGTGGGCCAACCCAGGTTTCACCCGCACAGCACCTCACCACCCGGACAACAGAGGCACAGGAACCAAAAGTGAAAAGAAACACCGAACCACCCAGGACCACCTGGGCCGAGCTGCTGGATTTCCGCTGACCTTCGGAGAAGGTTAGCTTTTATGGGGAGGCCATTGGGCTGGTCATCACGTGGCATTGCTGAAAGTTAAGAGCATCGAGACGTCTCTGAACAGAGACGAGATCTGAGCTCCGGTGCTGGTCCCCAGGGCGGCCCCTGAGCCCTGCGACTGCCCAAGGCATGGGCAGGGGAGCTTGTTGGTGGGACCGTATCTCTCCTTAAGCCACAACCACAGGGGCAGTGCCTTCTCTGCGCCAGGCAGGGGTGAGCATGATGTTGGTTCTGGGCTTGTGGTCAGAAACCCTCCTCTGTCATGACTGGACCGTGGGTGCTAAGTCATGTGGGGTCTGAAGCCCGGGGACCAGAGTGGGAGGGGCACCCAAGGGACCCAGCTGCAGGGTCTGGGGCTCCTGATGGGAGACCTGAGTGCCTGGCAGGCAATACTCTCTCTCCATTCTTCTACGTGTTTGAAAAATTCCATCTTAAAACATGTTTAAAGGCCTTAATTCACTCCAGGTCAACGTCTCATGTAAGTACGTTGAAGTGTTGCTCAGAAACAAAGAAGGATAAAGGTCAGGACATGCAACGATGGAGTCAGCATTTCGTGCCTCTGGTCCCCGGTCAGCCCTCATCCCTCCTGGGACCTCGCGCTCCCCGTCTGTCCATCTGTCTGGGTCTCCAGCTGCAGCCGTCCCGCTGCCCGGTTTGGCCCTTGCTGCTTGCCAAGCAGATGACGTGTCCCCAGTGAGCATGGCCTGGCTCCTTCACATCAGCTCCTGCACTGAGCGACACAGAGGCCGCTGTGAACGCACACCTCTCCTCGCCCGGTTCCCGTAAATCACCAGTGCGATCTGACGGCGAACCCCCACCTCTGTCTTCGCTCCCAAGCAGTCTCTCTCTGTTTGGTGCCAGGACTGCTGAGAAGATGTTGAAGTCATGAAATACACATAAAGGTAAGCTCAGAGCATCCAAGGAGGCCTCTGCGGGGACCCCACTCCCTCCCCTAGGGATGCAGCCAGAGCCCATGAAGTGGCCGCCCCCGCACAGCACCCCCGGGACGCCTCCACCAGCCACCTGTCAGGGCGGCACTGGGGAGCCGGGCTCCAGCAGCAGGAGTGGGGCCCAGGCAGCACCCCAGCTTTGTCCTGGAGGCTCACTCCACCTCTCTGGGCCTCCTCTGCAGAGCCAGGTTACGGACTAAAGAGAAAGAAAACAAAATTAGGTGAGGAAGGGTGTTTCCTAAAGGCCCCTCTGATAGGTGGGGGGTGGGGTGGGCGGGGCAGCCTGGATGTGGGGCCTGAGCCCAAGCTTTAGGGGCCTGGTGGGGCTGGTCGTGGTGGCAGACAGGCGGGTCCGGCCTGTGCCCCGCCCCATCCCAGGCCTGGAGGTGGGGGAGGTCAGGAAGGATCAGCTCCTGCAAGGCTGGGGAGGGACAAGGGCCGGCCCCATAGGTTGCCAGCCCCGGGTCGGCTGTGGGAAAGGCAGCTCCAACTCTGCCCGTGGGCGCCGTGTAACTCACATCACCCGCTTGGACCTCGGTGGGAGAATCCTGGAATTCAGAGCAGAAGGAGGCTTGGCAGATGGAACCCAAACCCTCATCTACGGTGGAGAATCGGAGGCCCACAGAGAAAGGGCTGGGCCAGGGGGAGGCCGAGGAGACCCGCTTGGCCCCGCAGCCACCAGCCCCCACAAGATTGGAGGCCCTTTAAAAAGCCACCTTGCACCTGGCCTGCCTTCTCAGCCTGTGGCCAAAGGAACGTTCAAATCCTAAATATTTTCCTGTAAATCTGTCTCTAGACTTATGCTAAAAACAGAAATGATCCTGGAAGGGAACCCATAGCTGAGAGGCTGATTTTTTTTTTTTGGAGATATTTTCATTATTTGATAAGGATTTAAATGGATTTTAACTACCTCCCCAGATAGTTCTTTTTAAATGTTTTAATTTTAAGACCTTCCTGGCTTAATACATTACATGGCGCATAATCAGGTTATATATTCCCTATCTGAACTCAGCTGAATAATAGAAAATGGGATTATAATAATGCCTCTGCAGGGGCGATTAAACGCAGCCGTCATGCGGCGAAGCGGGTCTCTTCCCCGTGCGAGCTGGTGGGGGGCTCTCCATCCCCAGCCAGCCTCTCCCTGACCTCCCCTCCCCGCCCGCCTCCGCAGGCCCCGGGGCCCCGCCCGCCCAGGCGGCCCAGCCAGGACCCCTGTCCCCGTGCTGAGGACGTCTTGGGCCCACAAGCGCCTCCCTGTCCTGCACGCGGCATCGACTGGGCCTGTTTGCCGCAGCCACCTGCACTCGTGGCAGTGCCCACCAGCTGGGAACTGCTGTCTGGCAGCAGAAGAATCGATTTGGCACTTCTGGGGGGTTAAAGAGCCAGCCAAGCTCGCCCGGCCGCCGGCGCTCTCTGACCCGCAGACTCTCTTTCAAACAACACTGACCTTCAGTCTTCCCTGCAGGGAAGCTGAGGTCGGGTGGGCTAGATCTGCGGCCCTGGGTAAGTGGCTCTGTCGGAGCCCTGGGACTCCCGGGAGCCTGGTGAGTGTGGGAGGGGTGGAGGCTGTGACAGGGCTCCGAGCCTAGAACCCTTGCCGGAAATTCTCTGTGGAGGTCCCCTCCTGTCTTTACTGCAGGGGATCTTGTGGAACAGGGACCAGACACCCCGATCATCCAGGCAGCCGTCCCGCTCTCCACTCCCTGCCCCGGCGCACACAGCATCTCTTTGACACAGTCTGCCCGTCTATAAAATGGGGCGATAATCCTGACTGGGTCCCTGGTCCATGTGATGACTTCATGAGTCAAGAGCTGGAAGCAGGCAGAGAAATGCCTGGCAGGGGGTCTGCGCTGGGGACATCCGAGGGCCATTGTCGCCTTGGGCATCCTGACACCGGACACCCGCTGTGAGCGCTCCGGCAGCTGGGTCCCTGTCCCACTGCTGCCTTCCCTCGGCTGGAGTCCTGGAGACGGGGGCTGTGTCTGCATCCCCGGAAGGGAACAGGCCCGGCACGGGGTAGGGACTCAGCGTCTGTGTAGCCAGATTGCCGCGTGGGACCCAGTTGTCCAGCATCACACTAGAGGCCAAGGGCAGTGAGATCAGGCCCCAGCCAGCCCTGGACAAGGGGCTCCAAGCCGGTCACCCCGGGACTGCTGCCCTGAGCTCACAGGGACTGCCGCCCTGAGCTCACAGGGACTGACCCACTGCCAGGGTTCAGGGTCCCAGAGTTGCTCCAGGAGCATTCCACGCGGCTGGGCCTGAAGTGGCCTCGGGGCAGTGCCAGCAGGCCCGCGGCTCTGCTGATGCTTTCACGGCGGGCTCGTTGGTGCCTTTACGGGCAGTTTCTGTTTCTAAAATACGGTGTAAGGATGATGCATGTGGCGAGAAGTATTTATTATGTGCAGGACCGCAATAAATACTTCTTTTATATCCTAAATAAAACCTAAAATTCCGGAGCGTTCTGTGGACCTCTTTTATGTTTTCCCATCATGGCCCCGGTCCTGTGATTTAGCCAGAATTCAGTGGCAGGGAACGCGAGCTGCAGTGGAGCGCTCCGACCCCGGCGGTTGTCGGCACCCGGTGCCGAGAGCAAGTTCCATCGCCCTTGTTCTGAGGAGAGCCCCACTCAGGCAGAAAAGGCAGACGGGGTGGAGAGGCAGGGATGGCGTCTCAACACATGGGCGGCGGCCACGTAACTCAGTCACTGATGTCTGCGTTTAGCACCGTGGCTGGGCCGGGATTTCTCTTTTTGTATCTGAGGGGAGGTGTTGTGGAAAAGACGAGGAAGTTGAGGGAGGAGCGATGGCAAATCCGTTTGGACCCAGGGAGCATCTCAGTCCCGTCAGTCTGAGCTGCAGCGCCCGGGGCTGTAGGTCTGCGGCTCTGGGGTTGAGTGTGGGTGCGGGGCAGGCGGAGGAAGTGGGGCGGGTAGCGAAAGGATCCATTCCTCCACACGCTTGGCCCGACGGCAGCTCCTGTGGGAGGCGTGGGGGCGCCCGCGCTCCGAGGATTCACAGGCAGACCTGGAGGATGTTCAGAAAGCAGAGCGGTTGGTGCTGGACGGACGCGGAGGTCAGTCAAGTAACTTCGCCCCGGCAGCCGCCGTCGCGTGCTGCCCGCCGCTGTCTGTCCTCTGCGCGGGCGTGGCGTCCTGTCCATGCTCCTCTTCCTGGCACCATCTTCTCGAGGAGAGGTCATCTCCCCAAGGACGGTCCACATCACACTGAGACTGGGGCCCAAGAGGGCGACTCAGTGGACATCTGGCCTGGTACAGAGGTGAGCGTACCCCTGGCTGAAGGCCCCCTGTGTGGGCATAGCACCCATGGATACGAGGCCTTGCCTGCTGGGGACGACTTCCTGAGCTCGTGAAGGAGGGCCTTGGGGACAAAGGAGGGAATGAGGGCTCGGGCCCCACAAAGGTTCTCCAGGGGCAGCGGCTGGGGCCCCAGGAGAGCGGTACCTGCTGTAAGTTGGGCCGGGCATGGGACGCCCTGCCGTTCTTGGGACATGGGGATTTTCCCGGTGATGCCGGCCATCGGGGGCAGAGTGGCCGTCTCCTCTCCCAGTGCTCACCTCGTCCTTGGACTGGATGTGATGCTGACTGATTGTCATGTCTCACTTTCCCATGGATTTTTGTAAAGAGAAGATGGCAAATGAAGTTTATTTTTTTCCTCCACTTTTCACCCATTTTTCCACCCGCCACCCGCCTCTGGCTACCACGGATCCGTGGTTAGTTTCCAGCTAAGTGTTAACAGCTCACTACTGACTTAACCGGAGCTATGCTAGTGGCGTTTAAAATGGGAGCGAAATGTGCAGAAATTAGAGGAAGTTATCATTTCAAAGGAATCTTAGTCTTTTGTGTTTCTGTAATGACTTAAAATAGATGCGAAAGACTGAAAAATAGTGCATTCCTTCTGCAGCCCTGAGAAGGGGCAGCCGTTTGAAATGCAGTCCAGGCGTGCAGGTAAACCAGCTTTTCTCTGAGCTCACGCTTCTCCTTGGAAGCCAGTCCGGTTGGAACCCGGGTGCCGTTTCACCTCCTACCACATGCCGATTGCCAGTGGCGGGTATGCACATCTGGGAGTTCTCTGTCTGGCCACCTGCAAGTTTAAATCGTGCAATTTTCTTAGATCCAAAAATCACAACTACGTGAGCTAAAATGTAAGCTTCCAAGCACTTCTGTGAGAGCAGAAGTGTCTAGAAACTTCCCCACAGGCTGGTGGCATCTGGGTGTTTCTAAGCACCAGGGTTACGGAAGTTTTCACATTGCATCCAGCACAGAGGCTAGCGTAGGGGCGCACGATCCCCCGTGTCCCCCTGCTGACGGCACCTCCGGCGTCAGTCTGCGTCCTCCTGAGCCCTGGTCGGCCGCACTTCGAGCGTGATGACGATGGTGGTGATGGCGGTGAAAATGGCGGTCCTGATGCTGACGGCGAGTGGATGGCCCCTCAACAGGGCTGACAGTGGAGTTTAACGGAGCAGTGACGAGGGATGCAGGAGCAGTTCAGGGAGATGGAGACACGGCAGAGCTCCTGGGGTCACCCCACTCCAAGCTGGGGCCCACTGTGCTGCAGGATGGAGGGAAAACTGGGCCGGGGGCGGGGGAGCACATGCCCCAATCTCTCCTCCCACCCTCCCCACCGACAGAGCCACCTAGAAGCCAGGGGAAGGAAGCCCCACATAGCCGAGGTGTGCATGGGCTCCTGGGCCACGGGCAGGGGCCAGGTCTTGGGGAGTGGACCCCCAGCCTCTTCGTAGGTTGACCCGCTGAGCGAGAATCAGGTGGCAAGGGAAAGATGCAGCTGATGTCCTCAGGACCAGGACGGCCCACCGGGTCTCTGGGTGCTGAGAGCTCTGCTGGGGGCTCATGGGGCATCGGTGTTCCCACACTCTGTGACAACCTCGCCATCACCCACCTCCCAAGCCCCCAGCAGCTGGCCCCTCATGAACCCTCTCCCCTACAGATCAATGTGGATTTGTGCCTGGGGCCACCTCCCCCTTCACAGAGGATAGCACTGTTTAGAGTACCGTCATTTTGAACAGCTCACCACAGAGACTCTCCAGGCACCAGTGCTTTCAGGGCCTCTCCTGACCGGGGCTGCCCTGGGGCACACAGTGAGGTCAGACCACTCATCCAGGCTGCACCTGCCCCCTCGGCTACCGGACGCTGAGCAGCTGGCGGGGGCGGAGCTGGGGGCGGGGGAGGTGTCCAAGAGGGGGCGTGGGTTTGCTGGTGCCTTCCAGACAGGCCCAGACCTGGCTGTGGTCTTTCCATTTTACTTTTCTTTTTTTTTAAAATTTTTTCCATGTCAGTGAGTCTGTCTCTGTTTTGTAAATAAGTCCATTTGTGTCTTTCTTTTTTTTAGATTCCAGATATGAGTGATAGCATATGATATTTTTCTTTTTCTTTCTGGTTTCACTTAGTATGACAATCTCCAGGTCCATCCATGTTGCTGCAAATGGCATTATTTTATTCTTTTTTATGACCAAGTAGTATTCCATTGTATAAACACATCACAGCTTCTTTAGCCAGTCCTCTGTTGATGGACACTGAGGTTGCTTCTGTGTCTCAGCTGTTGTAAATAGTGCTGCTATGAACACTGGGGTATATGTACCGTTTTGAATTAGAGTTCCCTCCAGTTATGTGCCCAGGAGTGGGACTGCTGGATCCAAGGGTAAGTCTGTGTTCAGTCAGCCTTTCCATTTTAAATGACACACCTCCGTGCATGGCCAATGTTATGCTGGGGAATCAGACAACAGCTCACGGGGGCAATTCTGGCTGCAGACGCTAGTGTCCTGGGGTCCGGTGGTCAGCCCCCACCAGGGCAAGAGGCAAGCCAGCTGGCTTTTCAGATGGATGCTATGGATGGCAGGAGAGGGCACTGGCTTTGTGCAAAACCCCAGGGGTCACCGGAAGCTCTTTACTGCAGCTCCCGCAGGGCCCGGCCCGAGCCTCCCCTGCCCCCCCTTCCACCAACGTCTCTTGGAAGTTTCGGGCAGAGTGCGTCCAAGGAGACATCGCCACTGGGGTGACCTTCCCAGCACCCTGGAGGGCGTGTCGCCAGCAGCTTCTGCCAGCGCCTCTGCCTTTCACTCTCAGCCACAGCCCTGCCCTCTCCAGCGGGTCCAGATCTCTGTGCTTGCGGGGGCGGGGAAGGGAGGGCACTTTGCATGGATGCTTCCCTGAGCTGCAGTGGGGGTGGGGACAGCTGCTTCTCTGTCTATGGTTCCCAAGTCCTCCAGACGTGCCTCTGCTCACCACCCTCATTGCTCAAATCCCCGTCAGAGGTAGGCATTTTTCCTGTCGAATTTCTCGCTTCTAACTACAAGGTAGGGTCTGTCTCCCGACTGGGCCCCGTCGGATCCGAGTCAGCACTTGCTTTCCCAGAGCCTGTCCCCTGCAGCACTGGCCGTGGGCGCCCAGCCCCACTGGGTCGCGGCCTGAACCGGAGCGATGGCTTGGAACCCACAGAGGCCACCAGCATGGAAGGTAACGGGTAACGATACGGGCATTAAGACCAGGGTGTACCCCATAAAGAGAGCATCTCACTCTGCCCACTTACGTCCTAACCTTTGTGGCAAAAAGTGTTCTTGTAGGAACTGGCTGATGAGAAAGAAGGTAGGTGAGGAGGAGGGGGCGCTGTGTGCGGGGGACACAGACAGCGTATTTGAGTAGGGACTCCATGGATCTGAAGCTGATGAACAGATGCTCAGTGATTTACAGAAAACGATGAATTAGCCAAACATCGGTCCACTTGGGACCGGGAGCTTGAAAAGCAAGGTTTCTACCCGGGGAGCACTTTCACAGCCTGGTGTGCCACCACAAACACTTTTATTTTATTTATTTTATTTTGAGGGGGGAGGCCTTTAGGTTTATTTATCTATTTATTATTTGTTTCTTTTTAACGGAGACACTGGGGATTGAGCCCAGGGCCTCGTGCGTGCTAAGCTTGTGCTCTACTCCTGAGCTACACCCTCCCCCCTTCATCATCAATGTTTTTATGACTCTTTCAAAGTAGAGTATCTTTAGTTGAAACGCAATTTTGTTGCTTTTGTTGGAAGTCTAAGCCACAAAAATACACTGGTTTAAAATATTTATTAATTAAAAAAAATTTAAAATTTTTTATACAAAGATGATGAGAAAAATCTCATGCAAACTCTGGGCATACGAGAAAAAAATAACTCAAAGGGTAGTCGGATGATCTTGTACAAAATAATCCTTTTGTAAGTGGGACCCCCCACAGGCAGCACAGCCCCCTCTCCAGGCCCGACGCCCCCGGGGATGGGGTGACCACCCTTTGGCCTGCGGGTGGTGCGTGGTCCATGTGTCAGGTGGCCACTGGTGTCACTATGGTGATGACGAATAGCCTACGCTACTACTCAGAAAACTAGACCGCGACGCGGGGACCCTGGCCAGGATGTCCCAACGGCATGGAGCTCCTGAAGACCCGAAGGAACTCGCGAAGGTTTTCAGAAGTTTCAGATAATCGGCTTGACTCATGAAAACGCGTTGAGATGGTGAGAGATGGCGCCTGTTTCTGCTGAGCTACGAACCTGCAGTGGATTTGTAGTCTGTCTATGTTACAAGTAATTTGCATAATTAAAACAATCAAGGGATCGACGTACCATGGCAACTGGAAACGCATCAAACTCTGAACGTGGTACAAAAGGGAGCTTCAATATGAAACAGTAATCTTCTGAGAAGGAAGCCCACGGGCCCGGGGCTCCGCCCCGCGCCCTCCGCCCGCGGGCCCCCAGCTCGGCGACTCTCAGCCTTATTGCCTCTGTGCGCACTCATCTCATTCTCCGCAGCCTGAGTCTGTTCTCCTTATCCCGCTTCTTGAGAATAAGTATGAATTGGTTAAAAAAATGCTCCTGGTCCTTCTTTTTCGGGACAAGTCGAAACCTCTGGTCCCGGCCGTACTTCTCAGCAAACTCCTTAAACGTGGTCCTGAAAGATAAGAAGCGTCCTGAGACCCCTTCCCGGAGAGCTGGTCTGGGCGCTCTGTGCCCCGCGTGCCCGTGTGCTCGGGGTTGGGGCTGCATCCCCCAGACCCAGCCGCTGGCTGCAGGGCCGGGGGAGCAGGACACTCGGGCAGGTGGACAAGCAGAAGGGAACAGCGCTGCACCCCCGACACCTGTCCCACCTGCTCCCCGCCCTGGACCTCACTCCCTATGTAACCTGCAGACCTGCCACCTCTGCATCCAACCGGCCTCTGGAAACGAGCCTGGCCTCACCTGTCCCTCGGGCCCCGTCTCAGTCCGAGTCCCCCTGGCCACCTGCGTCGCTGCTCGGCCACACAGGCCTTCCTCCGTCCCCTGCCCTCACCGAGCCCCAGTCTGCCGTGGTCTTTGCGTGTGCTAGTTCCTCTGCCTGGCCCACCCTTCCCTTATTTCCTCACCTGTCCCTGAAAGCCTTCTCATTCTCAGAAGCCAGGACCAGCCTGTCTTCTTCGGGAAACACGCCTTATCTAGAGGGTCAGAGAACTGGGCTCACCCTCGCTCAGCCTTCATCACAGGCGTCATCTCCAGGAGCCTTACTTGCGCAGGTTTGCCCGCCTCCCTCTGCTCACTAGAGCAAGCATGTCACCTGCCTGGTTTTCTGTGGACCATCCTGAGCGTCCAGCCCAGCGGCTGGGCACCTGCTAAGCTCCCAGATGTTGACTGAGTGAATCCATGATTGACAGGCCCGGGGTCCCCTGTCAGAAACTCCAGTGAAGCCAGCCAGGCCAGCGAGGGAGCGGGGCAGCTCAAAGGACAAAGGGGTGGAAGCGGCTTTGTGGGACAAATGGACCTTTGTCAGCACCGGGTCCCCTGGCTCCCTCTCCTCCCAGGCCTGAGCTCCGAGCTGGGGACTGTGACAGCTCCAGGCGGCAGGGGCCCCGAGGAGCCTGGTCTCCCCAGCCTGCACCCTGCCTGAGCCGCCCTCGCGGGGAGCTGGGGCCGGAGCTGCTCGCCCTGCCCCAGGGGTGCCTCTCACTTCTCCCGTTTATCTTTGCGGAGAATTTTGTATTTCACTGCAGCCATTTAATTATTGTATTCAGTTATTATAACTTAATAGTTCTTTTTTATACGTGAATAACGAGATTATACTGACAGGGCTGTTAGGAAACAGGACGGTAATTAGTGGTCACATCCCCACTGCTGTCACTCACATCGCCTCAGTCCTTCCTCACCCAGCACAGCTGCCTCCTGTCACCTGCAGACCTGCCGGGGTCCCTCTCCAGGGTCCTGTCACCCTCCAGGGTCTTGCTGCTCCCACACATCTTGGAGAGAAAACACTTCTCTCTGCTTTTCGACCTCCTCCCTCCCTCCTTCCCAAGACCCCGAGAGCTGGGCAGGGCTGGGAGCTGGCCCTGGCCTACCCCTGCGGCCAGGATCAGAGCCAGCATGGCTGGAGGTGTGGCCACAGACACTGAGGCACCTGCCCTGAACCCCCTGGCGGCCCGCGGGCGGTGCCCAGAATGCACAAGGACGCCTGTGCAATGGCAGGAAGGAAACGGAGCGGGGGTCTCGAAAGGCTTTGAACGGTTGCCGAACTAGCCACCTTTGAAATAAAAACGGTTTTGTAGTTATAAAAGTAATAGACGCCCAGTGTACATTTAAAAAAAATAGCCAGCAATTAAATCCAACTTCAAAGCAGGGTAAGTCTCACTCTCTCCTCGCTTCTAGCACTCGTGTTCCTTCTGTGTGTCGTTTCCCCAGTTGCCCCCATGTTCTGGGTGCTTCTCCTTTGCCTTCATGGTACATTCATGGAGGGGATACACTCCTTACGGTTAACGCTTTACCAGTGGACAGACAGAGGACACAGCTGAGTGTCTTCAGCGGGAGCCCCAGGACCAATGGTGAGACCCCTGCTGGACCTGCCAGCCCCCCCCCCCCCCGTGTCTCGCCCACACTCCTAGTCACCTGTGAGGCGAGGCAGCTGTCCCTCGGGTGAGGACCCGGAGCTGTGAGGGTCCCAGTGCCTTACTCCGTGGCCGAGGCCAAGGAGGGGCAGGCCGTGCTGCGCTCTGAGCTGGAGGCTCCAGAAGCTTCTCCCTCCGCCCTGGGCTCACCGTGCGGGGGGGGGGGGGCAGATCAAGCCCCAGCTGCACCCCAGCGTTCTCGGAGGAGGCCGCCTTTCACAAGCCATTAGACCCACGTTTGCTTTTCTAGGTTCACATTTGGTGACGGGGGCTACTCACACCGATTTCTCCTGTCCACACAGTACCTATCCTTCCTACAGCTGGAGGTGTTTTATCAGGACTATGGGACCAGCACTAAGGTACATGACCCAGTCATTGCCAGGAGAATTAACCAGTTACTGATCAAAATGTAGTTGCCTGCACACTGTGTAGGGAGCAAACGTCAGTTAATGTCCGTTTACATATAACTTATTTATGCATTGTTATTGAAAATGCACAATGTCAGCATTATTATTATAAATAAAAATGCATAAGTGTCTGTTTAGAAATAATGTCCATTTAAAATAAAAACACATCAAAATCAGTCATTTCCACTCATAAAAGCTATGGCTGTACAATTCTAAACACAGGATGTGTGCATTAGGGTTTTGAATGTCAGTCAGTGGAAGCTAGTTTCAAAGAGGAGTTAAGCTTATGAATTTCTCTTGTTTCTAACGTCACTTTCCTATTAGCTTACTTCACGGGAGTAATGCCTGATGGCTGTAGGTGAGTGTGACAGCCAGGTTCACCCGGCCCCGCTGCCCGAGTGTCGCGTCTTCCTTCTGCACCCCGGACAGCCACCGAGGCATGTGGAACCCAGCGGGCTGGTGGGGTGTCCTCGGCTGCTGCCGTGTGCTGTTTTGCATTTTCACTCCTTGATCGTTAGATCAGGAATTAGACCCCATCTCACGGGGGCCGACCTATTGATGAGTTATTCTGGCCTTGGAGTCAGGGCAGCTGACGTGCGGAAACCGCGCAGGGCAGACAGCAGGGCCAGGGTGTCTTTGGTCAGCAAACAAACAAATCGCTGGGGTGACGGGGAAGTGGGTCGGGGACCACACCGGGGAGAAGGCGGCTCCCGTCCCCAGCGCAGTACGAAAATCACACTCTGACTTTTATACCTATCCACTTTTTAATGTTTTCTTTTTTTTTTCTGTTAAGAAACATATCCTGTGAGAAGGAATGTAGTTCAAAGTGTAGTCTCATTTCTAGACAGTATACAGGCATTATAATGTGTGATAGTAGGAAAAAACCCAGAAAATGGCAAAAAAATAAATAAAATGAAATTACACTTTTGATGTCTATGAAACGGAGGTCACATGATTCAACCTCAACAGCCTTTAAAAGCCCTCTGACAAAATCTGGTAAACTTGTAGCCCCGGAAGTTGCCCGGCGTGCCTGTCTCTCCGTACCTGGGTGACAGCTTCGACTCCTCCAGAAGCTTCTTGAATTCCTCTTTGGCTAGCAGCAATTTGCTTTTCTTCTCCTTGTATTCTTCTTTTATTCTGGTCTTGACAAACTGTTCGAATATCTTAAGACACACAAAAGAAAACTGTTACAAGAACGTGTGTCAGAAATGAAATCTTGTGTTTCAAACACGACGCGGCAGTGAGAATCCGAGATAAGCCTGTCTTTCTCGCAGCTGCTGGAGCTGCGAGCAGCAGCCTTCAGTTACGGCCTCTGCGATGAGACCACGTGTCTGCATAACTCCACCCGCTTCCCCTCGAGGCCCATGCGCGTCTGCGTCCAAGCACCCTCTCGGGGTCAAACCCTGAATCCACCCGCTTAGAAACCCAGAATGAGCAGCGGTGGGCGCGGTCAGCAGTGAGGGGACCCGGCCCCAGGGCTTGGTGTCCGTGGCTGGGGAGCCCCGGGAGCGGCAGGCCTGGTCTCCCCGACATTCACATCCCCCAGCCACTGAGGCGCCGTGACACGCGGAGCCCGCAATTTGTCCCAGTAAATCGCTGTGGCAGCGTAACTGGCACTTAAGCCTCAGAATGCCTTTGACCTGTGAAAAGACCTCGGCCCAGCACCCCGTGTTGTCCCTCACCCGAGGCGCAGGGGCACCCACTTGTGAGCGAGGGGGCTGGCTCCCCAGGGCTCCAGTGGGCACGCTCCCGGGTGTCACGGAAGCGCCCAGCGAGGAGACCGGACCCTCGGGCGCTGCACTCGCACTTGACGGGAAGTGGGTTCTGAGAACTGCCTCGACAGGAAAACCCGTTCCTTCACCTGAGTGATATGAATACCGTCTGGTAGCAAATGCATCCGCGACCCTGAGAAGGTTTCTCTTGGGAACTGGCAGCCAACGTAACAAAATGCCACCAGGGAACCCCTCTTCGCAGTGGACCATAGCGTGACCTGGTTAGACCGAGACCACTCACAGAATGTTCTAACATCAGAAAGCCGTCATTTGCAGACTAAAGCCAAAGGGAGGCGGAGACAGCTGTTCCTTCCCGATGCTCCCCAAGCCTCAAGAAACACTAACGAGAGGGTAAACTGGAGATAATTAGATGTGCCTGCAAACATGAGTAACAGGATCGGTAAAAAGCCCCCATGTGACCCTGTGAGGCCAGTAAGGAGCAGTCCTGACTAGCCCATCACCGGCCACTGCAGGTGCTGGGAGCCGACCTGCGTGCTCGGGGCGTCTCCGCGTCCCTGAGGAGGGGCCAGAGCTGGGAAGCGACCACGTGGCCGGTTACAGCCTCCATCACTCCGCGCAGAATGGGCCTCCTTCGGCTCCGCCTGACCGTTTCAGATTCCATCTCGGGAACGGCGAGGCTTTATAGGATTATAAATACAAAAGGCCGCTTGCCTCCTGCAGAATCATCAGTGAGATGAAATATTCACGAACAGGACTTAGACGGAGGGCGTGCGTCTGGATTTAAGAATATGATCAACTTATCTCCCTTTCAAGGGAAGTGGAAATGTAAGCTCTCCAGTTCTCTTATAATTTAAGCTAATAAAAAAGGTGAATGCAGGGTGATTATCCAAATAAACGTGTGGGGCTCCATCACTAGTCGGAGTGTTGCTCTGTTAATTTTAAATCTGGAGCGAAGCCCTGGTGGGCAGGGGGTCAGAGCTGGCAGGAAGGAGCTGCCTCTCTCTGCCGAGAACCGTTTATCCCTCTAATCAGATCTCGCTCTCTCCACCGCCTTTGCTCTGTTGCTTTATTTATGCTGCTGTAATTTAATACAACAGTTTTTTCCCCTCCTTTTTAACAAAATACACCAGTATTATTCAAAGTGGGGCATGACTTTAAAAGACAGACCATTGGCCATTACCTCGTCATGGCGCGTTCTGGTGAAACAAAATGGAACACGGTTTCTTACCAGAGAAACAGGGCTGGTGAGCACTCCCAGGACCCCTGCTCTCCGTTTGGGCTCGTTCACATCTCCTTTGCAGCTCCCGTACGGGGATGGTTGCAATCCACACGCCATGAGCCTCAGTTTTCCCCACCGGACACCACAGGACAGTAGGTCCCAAACAGATTTCACGTCTGTGGCTTCCTCGCCTGATTCACTCGTAAATAGGACTATGAATGGGGTCCAAACAGTGTCTCCCTCATCCGTCTGCTTCAGTCCCTCACCTCGTAGAAAGCGCCGCCCTGCCGCTGCCCTGGGCTTGGCTCCTCGCGGGGACCAGGCATCTAACCCGAGGCCCCGGGGCCGGAGCAGGCGGCTGCCGGGGAGCCTGCTTCCTCCTCCCCACGGGGCTCTGGGACCTTGCCGCGGTGTAGAAAGGGGCCTGGCGCTCCCCCTGGGCGACTTCGCAGGGACGTCTGAGGGCTCCCCCCAAAACTCAGGCTCCCAGAGTTGGCGGACGGACCCTCTAGTCTGATCTGTCTGCACCCCGCGCCTCCTGGAAGGCGCGGCCCGCTCTGGGCAGTGCCTGCCTCCCGGACCAGTTCCTCTGGGTCGAGCCCCCCTGCTCCGGCGCGTGAGCCTTGTGCCTGGACCGCCCCGCAGGCAGCAGGAGGGCGGGACGCCCTGCCCAGCCCACGAGCCAGTTCCACGCAGCCCAGGTGGGGCCCGGAGCGCCTGCCGTCTGAGGGGCGGGATGAGAGCACCGCGTCAGCCGGGCTTTTCTTCAAGGTGTGGAAGGTCTTGCACCTTCGGTTGCCTCGAAAGGGGCGATGGCTTCTGAAAACATCCACGAGCTGGAGAGGGAGCAGCAGTGGCCACGGCTGGCGGCGCTGGCTGCGCTCGTTGCGGCTGCCGGTGCCGCGGTCACAGACCTGAACGGGCGTCCTACGGGGGTGGTCGCGCTGGCTGGCGGGACTCCTGGTCCTCCTGGTCCCGGCTCACCTGGGCCCCGCTGTCGGACCCCAGACGCACGCCGGGGGCCGGGCCCGCTGAGGCCTCCTCTCACACGACCCTCCTGGGCTCCTGCCTTCAGTGGTGGCTCCTGACCACCTGCTCTCTTTCTTTTTGGTGTTAGTTCTTTTTCTTTTAATTGAAGTTTGGTCGACTTACAATGCTGTGTTAATTTCTGGTGGGCAGGGCAGTGACTGAGTCACACACACACACACACACACACACAGCCCTTTCCATGTTCCTTTCCCCTGTAGGCTGTATCAGGCATGGAACACGTCCCCTGCGCTGTGCAGTGGGGCCTTGTTGTTCACTCCTCACCTGCTTTCCCTGGGCGCCCTCTGCACTCAGGGCAGAGGGATCAGAACCGGAACCAGAGACTCAGACGCGGCACCTCGATCCTTCTGGAATTTATCTCAGAACCCCTCTCGGGGCTGCTCGGCGAGCATCGGCCCCAGCAGGACTGACAGCTCACGCCTCACAGCTCCGGCCCCGCCCGCCGGCCACATGGCCCGTCCCTCTGTCCGGCTGCCTCACCTGGGAGGCAGCACGGGCTCCAAGACTTGACTTGTGAGCCAGCCAGGCCGACGCCTGCCGAGTCTCCTTCCAGGCAGCTGCCTCTAACCCACTCTTGCTTTCCTGGGGACCTGCTTTCTAGAAACGTCCCCCCATTCCTTATACTGCCGTTGTCCCCTGGACCCTCTCCTATTTCACTGCTACTTTTTAAGATCTTAATACAGTCATCGAGGGTGTGATTAATGTTCCCCAAAGCTGAGTTTCCATTTTAAACACGAGTGTTTGTCTTGTGGGGCCACAGCCTGACGGTGTGCTGAGAACAGGTACCAGGATGACCTCTCTCTGCACCTGTGACTCCTACTGTTCACAGGCTCACAGGCGCTCAGCCCTCACGGCTGCCCCAGGACGCGGTGAAGAAGCCAGGCGCCCGCTCGCCCGCAGGGGTCTCCGGAAGGAGCGTCACTGACACCGCAGCCCGGCTCCAGCAGCAGGTCCTACCTGTCTGCGCTCCTCGGGGTTGAGCAGGAGATAGCGCGGGTCGAACACGATTTTGTGTAGTTCTTTCTCCCAGGTGGAAAACGCTGACACCTGAAGAAAGATATTCAATAAAGTTGCTTTTAGCATCTAACACTGAGCCCGGAATCGCACTGAAATGATCAATGATGAGAAACAGCATAAAGGAACCGGGGCTGAGTGACACAGTGCCGTTTAAAAGTGTTTGGCACGGCAAACTTTGAAGAAAATCAATATTTAGAACATTGGAGAATTTAATTCCTAGACTCATAACACGATTTCTTCCCGGGATATCTTCCAAGGCCGTGTGCCCTGATCTAAGCCCCAGTTACATCCGTGAAGCTGGGATGTTCTGAAATGTCACGTCTTGAAAGGAGAACTTTTATTTGTAAAAATTTTCAGGATGCCCCAGGCCGTAGCAGAGGCCAGTGTCTTGCAAATGGTCAGAGTTTAGCACAATTTCAATTGATTTTTAATCAAGTTAACCCTTTTTGAGGCAGGTCTTTTTTTTTTTTTTTCCAAACTACCTTATTTTGCAGTAGTTTCAAATTTACAGGCAACTTACAAGCATGTTAGGAAGTCACCATCCACCCCACACCCAGTGTCCTGCACTGTTAGCATCTCAATGTTAGTGCGGTCGATTTGTCTACACCGTTAGGAACAGAAGTGCTCACCCCGCTCAGACTTCTTTGGTTTTTACCCAATTGTTTTTGCTATCCCAGGACTCCACCCAGGCCCCACTTCTCATTTGGTCTCATGTCTCCTTAGGCAACTCTCAAAAGGGGGTCCTGACCCACCTCTTGAGATGGGGCTGTCTCTGTAAGTTATTTGGAATTCTTGTCCATTCTCCCAACTTTACTAAGGTATTCAACCATTTATTTGCAGCAGGACAGACCCCTGGATGCTGATTTCACACTGTGAGTTATAACCTAATGTGACTTCATTATTTTTTATGCTCAAATTCCTCCAGGTTTGGCCACTGAGAGCTGTTGCAGTTGGCTCCTGTGTTCCGGGGACATTCTCCCATCATTTTGGTTTTGGAGCCCTTCAAAATGCTCCAGAGCCATCTTTGCTCTCCCCGTGGCCCTAGAGTCGGCATTCTCCGAGAAGTCCTGGTTCCTCTTAACTGGGGCTGGTGTCTGGGGCCGGGATCTGGGTGCCAAGTGTGCTCATTGCTACTGGCATGTTGTTGCTTCCAGACTCTGTCAGCTGATGGAGCAGTGAAATGTTTAAGTCATCCGAAAATAATCTATTCATTTAAAAGCACAGACTAAACATTGACTGTGCCTTAGGCCCCTGTTAAATGCTGAGAATTCAGAGAAAATAAGTCAAGGCCACTGAGAGCAGAGAGACCGTGGCCCCAGGCGAGCAGGGAACCCGCGGTCCAAGGCAAGCACGGAGCTCGTGGTCCGGGGTGAGTAGGGAGCTCGTGGTCCGGGGTGAGCAGGGAGCTCGTGGTCCGGGGTGAGCTGGAGTGTTCAGGAGGCACTGTCCGTAGAGCAAAGCCAGGCTCCGTGAAGGCTGTGAGATGTGGAGATACATGGGGTTGAACGCTGGGGATGAAGGAGGCCATGAGGGGGTGGGAAGAGGCAGGGGAGACAGACAGAGCAGGGGGGCAGGATGCTCCCAGACCCGCTTAGGAACCAGAGCCTTGTCCTGAGAGCAACGGGAGACAGAGAGGCAGATGTGATGCGATTTTAGGAGCCGGGGTGGGGGATGAACTCTGGGCACTGCAGAAGGGAAGCCGCGGGCAGATCACACAGACAACATCCCTTCACAGTCCTACTTCTGAGCAGGTGAAATGTTTCTGATACAGGAACTATTTCAATAGACACGTGCTTTGCTTGGCACATCATAACACACGGGTTTTTTTAATTGACAATTTCAATCTTCAATAGTAAAAATCAAAGCTCTCTTTCATACCGTAAGCTCTTTTATCGTCGGGGTGACCCGCACTCCACCTGGGGATTTTTCTCAATCAGCTGAGAACGTGGTGAAGTGTGGACTCATCACGGGGACTAGGGGGAGGGACTGCAGGAAAATGCAGGACAGAGGGGCTCCCTGTTCTTTGACAGCAGACCCTGGACCACGTGAGCATTAGGGTGGTCATGGAGAGAGGGATCCGCTGACCCAATTCAGCCTGATCATGTGGGCATCTGCCCGCCTTGGAGGGACCTGCAAACCCCAGGGGCCCCAGGTCTGTAGGGAGAGCAGGCGATTATTAAGAATTGGTGTCTCAGTAACTGAGTCCACAGGCTTGTTGAGAATTTTTGGAGTTCTAGATGTACACTAAAATATATTGAAAAAAATAGTATATCATCCTTGTCTCCAGAGGACTTAACCATCCGTACGCAAGGCAAGGTGAGCGTCTCTACAAGGACTGTTATTTGTGATGATGAAACAGACGCCATCACGTTGCCTGACCGTCAAGCTAACGGACGCTTGAAGCTCAGAGGAGGATGGCCGTGCTTGGGGCGGGGGGGGGGGGGGGAGGGGGACCTGGGACAGCGGCTGGAGTGGAAGGAAAGTCTGGACTGTGGAATTTGAAACGGGGCCCTGCAGCGGGCACAGCCTTGTCTGTGAGACGGATTGTTCACAGAGAAGGACTTGGTAGCTGCCGTTCCCTTAACCATGCAACTCACTTATGACACAAGCCCAGCCACTCTGGTCCACACAGTCACGCTGCCAGTAAGTTCACTCCATGGGGCAGGGACTGTGACCGACACCGCCTTCTTACTGGAGGCCAGTGGGCAGCCACTCTCAGCTCCCGGGGCCCCGCCGTACCCCACTGGGGGCCCCTCCACAATAGGGCGGCTTCAGCAAACCAGGAGGAAACCTCTACACGGACCCAGCCCTACAGAACAGAGTCACAGCGCCCCAGGGGCTCCCCCTCCTGTTCACAGGCCCGCCCGCTCTCGAGGGAGGGCTGGTTCAGGAGCTGAACTGGGCGGTGTGAGCGAACCTTGGGGCCAAAGCAGGTCCCCGAGACGGTGCGTGTTACTGCCTCTTACTTGACCTTCACGTCCCAGGCGTGATCTCCATCCCTCCTCCCACCTGACAGGCCTCTGATTCTTTGGCATCTTATGTGCGATTTGGTCCTTGACTCACAGAATTCTCCAGCCCATTTTAGACTCTTTCCTGCCAGAGTCCAGCCCTTCGCTGCAGCCTGACTGCGCGACGTAGTGGCCCCCTCTCCCTGCTGGACCCCGTTCCATGATCTTCACGTCACCAGCCGACCATCAGCCATGTACTCCCAGGACCGTCCGAGCATCTCAGGGCGCCGCCGCTGACTCGGAGCCGGCGGCGCAGTCCGCGCTGCCTGTCTTGCAGGCAGTGTGGGTTGCTTCGATGTTGCGGGCCGTTAGGCTCCCGCGCATCCACATTGAACCCCCGCCCTCTGAGAGCCAGGAGAGCAGGGCCTCGGGTCACACGAGCTGTGCTGGCGGTCCCACCGCCTCCTTCCAGCTCCTGCAGCCTGGCCCTCCTGCCCCCAGGCTCCCCTCTGCCTCACCCTCAGGGTCTGAGTTGCACTCCGTTCGCCGCCATTTCCACCATGGAAGACACCAGAGCTGGTCGTCTGAAACACAGGCACAGAGAAGGGGCGGGAGTGGCTGGGGCGCAGTTCCCAGACCCCACAGCTGCCGCCGTGAAAGGGAAACTGTCAGCGGGTGTCAAGGCCTGGGCAGGGGTCCGAGGCCGGCGCCCGGCTGGCCGGTACGCGGGCGTCCTGCATGGCACCGTCTGTACTACAGGAGTCCCTGCAGGAGAGATGACAGGCGCGGGGGTGCTGCAGTTCCGAGGGGAGACGCTGGCACCCTCTGCGGTCACAGAGACCGGGTCCTTCCTTTTATGGCTGTTTTCAATGTTATCCCAGAAAAATAACCTTGTTTAAAAACCCCAACGCGTTTTGCCAGAACGAGCAGCAAAATGGTGACCTCACCCCCGCGGCCCTTGGGGGAGGTCGTCTCGCACCGGGGCGAACGTCGTGGTCTCCTGACAGCTCTTCCGTCCTCCAGCATCATGTTCCCTCGACCCACAGCCCTCTCCTTCCCGAGAGCTCTTTCTCCAGCCCTGAGACTAGCGGGCCAATCGTCAGCCGGCATGCAGAGTCCTCGGTCTGGCCCCAGCTGCCTCTGAGCAGCTCCCTCGCTGGCCAAAGTCCCTCGATGGCGCGCACGCCCGGCGGCGGGGCACGGCCATGGCGACCCTCTCTTGGAAGCCGCTGTGCGGGGACCTGTCCCCGATGAGACTGGTTCCAACCTCAGCTCCAGCTCCACCAAAACCTCTCTGGATTCCAGGAGTGGGTCTTGTGTTGCCCCTGGGGTGACTCAACTTTAGAGAAAAGGGACCACGTACAGGAATGTGGTGTGAGAGCGTCCGCGAAGGCTAAAAAGCAAGATAATCCTGCCAATCCTGCCGGTGGGCCGTGCCCAGGGCCGTCGCCCTCGAGGTCCTGACCACCAGAAGGTGCCCTCAGGCACCCAAAGGAGACAGATGCCTTTCATTTCCAAAACCAAAGGCTGTTTGAGTATCTGTCAATCCTCGGGTCACAGAAAAGGCCAGGAGCCCATCCACCAGAGGAAAAGGAGGTGGCTGAGCCCTGAACTGGATGGTGGGGTCGTCCGGCCATGAGGGGTCTCCCAGGCCGGGCGCTGAGTCGGCACAGGGGACCGGGCTCCCCTCTGCCCGGGGGGCGGTTGTGGCTGCTCGTGCACCTGGGATGTCTGCCTATCTGTCTGTCTGTCTGTCTGTCTGCACCTCGTGCTCGGCTCAGCCCAGATGCAGGGCTGGGTCTTCCCAGGACCTTCTTTCGGGGCTGACGTCCATGCAAACACAAACCCGTTTCTTCAGAAGCTAATGTTTTTGACCAGCTCTGATGCTCAGACACCTGCATTTACTCTTTGCCCCTCAATGACTGCAAACACTGACCTGTTACCCAGGGCAGAGCCGTTCATCCTGAGTGGGGAGTTCCCTTCTGGTTTTTACAACCAAGGGTCCAGCCCCGACCCTTGACCCAGCACCACCCACCTCCATGGGCGGCTCTCCAGCCCCTGCAGAGCCCAGACCCCGCTTCCTGCCGCTGACTCTCCCCCCAGGCCCTCCGCTCCTAAGCATCCCGGGCCCCGCTGCTCTGACGACGCAGTTCAGGTGTGAGGAGGTGCCCAGCCAGCGCCATGCCTGTCACACCTCCTTCCTCTGCCTCCCCTCCCCCCATGCTCCCCGTGCCTGCAGGCTCAGCCCCCAACAAACCCAAGTTCTTTGTAATTAGCGCTCAAGTCATCACCCTCCTTATCCCATTTCCTGGAATGCATGGCTGCGTCTTCTGTTTCCGGCTCTGGAGGTCCCGACAGTTAAAGGCGTGAGCTGGACTCAGCGCAGGGGACATGAGCAGCCGGTGCTCCCGGCTCAGTCCAGCCAGGGAGGCGGTGTCGTCTCCGGGATTGTCTAGAAGCAGCGTGGGACAGGGCTTGGGTCCCGGCGGCGCATTTGGGAGGTGATTCCAGGTGTGCTGGGAGGAGAAAAGCCAAGGGCGGTGCCTGAGCGACCAGGTGACCCCTGGGCCGCGGGGTGAGGTCCTTCGGGGAAGCTTGGAAGACGCATGTAGAACACGCTGGAACCTGCCTGCAATTCGTCCCGTGATGTGGAAGTAGGGGATCCCCCTCATTCCCCCTTCCCTGGCTGAGTGTTTCCTTGGAGGTGTTCAACCCCCAAATTTAGGGGAGGGAGTGGTCGGCATGTGGAAAGTTCCCCTGAGCCCAGGTGAGCCAGGCGACCCTTGGTGAACCCAGAAGTGAGCAAGGGGCTGCTTGCTTCCCCCGAACTCTGGGGCAAGGCGACCCACCCTCACCTCCCAGTGCTCGGTGCTTTACCGGTGTTGGCACTTCCTTCTCGTATTTTGACGGATAGAATACTTCGCACTGCTATTCCACCTCAGCTCAGCTAATTTAACTTACTTTTTGCATTAAGGATAGTTCTAACCCGGTTCTAGGAATTAGCGGTTCACGGCCCCCCAAGTCATCTTCACAATCAGCCCGCACTCTGCTCGCTGACAGAGCGGTGACCACAGTGATATCTAAAGAGCTGAGCTGCCGCGTAGTCAGCACACGCTGCTGACTCGGGACAGAGGAAGCCAAGAGAAAGCACAAGTCAGAGGAAAATGACAATGAGATTCAAAAAGTAGTAAATAGTCAACACCTGCGCTTCTCACGGCCCGTGCTGGCGCAGCGCCGGCCGAGCCGGCTCTCTGGAGCTTTCAGACAGCACTAGGGGAAGACATTGCACAAAAGGGACTTTCTCCGGAATACTCTGGTATATAGTAAACGTCAAGTGTTGACAGTGCGTAGGAAACACCACCCCCCCCCAAGTTCCTGCATCGACGTGACCGTGAGGGCGCTGCCTGAAACAGCAATAGCGGGGCACAGACGGAACACATGGAGAGGTGGGATTGTGAACTGACAATGATAGACTACCATGCTCTTACCAAAAATGTTTTCCCAAGGTTTGTAGGAATATTTTTAAAATGCATAAAAGGGACAAAACAGTGTTTAAATATATAAATTAGATTGAATCTTATGACGTTGACTATGCTAAAAAAGTTGGTTCAGCCATGATCAGCCACAGGTCAGTCTTGGTTAGACTATCTAGGAAAAATATTTGTTCTTGATATTTCTTTATAATCTGTTTTTAGGAAAAAAACACTAGAAGGAAATGTACCCATTGATGGGGATGACTGTCCCTCAGGGCAGGATTTCAGGTGCCCTCTTTCTTCTTCTTGGCATTCTTTGTATTCCGTGAATTCTGTGATGAGCACGCGTTCCTTGGGTAGCACAGCTTTATTTTGTTAGTGGTGTGACCACGTGTGTTGCGAGACTTTGAGGAGTTTTCGTGGGAACACGAAGCAGACAAGTTCCCACGAGGCCGATTCGCTTGCTGGGGCAGACGCTGTGGGCGTTCGGGACCCCAGGGCTGCAGCTTGGGCCCCGTCTCCGGGCCGTCTCACCCGTGACGCCCGCCCGCACATGGGGATGCCGAGCCTCTCCCCACGTCCTGGCCCGGGTACCGCTGTGGCTCCAGAGAGGCCATCACCCATCGGGAGGCCCTCCTGCTTTAGGGAGGAGGGGCGGGGCCCAGGTGGCTGGAGGACGCCTGGCAAAGAGCCTCTGTTTCATTTGTACTAACTTTGCACCAACAGCCTCATGGTGGACGCCCGTCTGAGCACAGAAAGGCTCAGGTGTGCGGTCTGTGTGGTTCTCATTCCAGCACAGACTTGGATCCAAACTCCAGGGGGCTCATCTGGCCACGGCGTCAATCCGTCTCCCCAGGACTGCCCACGGCCAGGGGGCTGGCCGAGGGTCACCCGCCGAGGGCCTGACCTCAGAGGGCCTGAGTCAAGATCCAGGGTTACGGAAAAGTCTTTCTTTCCTGGCCCCCGGGAAGGCTGTCCCTACTTCCAAGGGGCATTTTGCAGAAGGAAGAGGCCCTCAACAGAACGTCCCCAATGCCTTTATCTAAGCAGACAGGGGTAAATGAATAGTCTTCTGCTCAGTTTGCTCTGCCCCTTACAGCCTGGGTTTTAAAAAGGCTCTCTTGTGGTTTGTACTCGTGAAAACAATATAGAAACAAAAGCTTCCACTTACAGATTACAAAACCGCAAACCCAAAGGCCCCTTCCCCAGGCCAGAATCCCCAGGGAAGACCCCAAGCCAGGCCCTTTTAAACCACCAGGAATCCACACAGCCTTGCTTCATTATTCCATAAGTTCAGGAATTTCCAAGCTGGAGCATTGAACAAATGCAATGAAAAATCGTATTAATCACTCAGTCCATGAATCAAGTGACCTTTCTGGGCCTTGTTTTTAAGCAGCTGGAAATCTGATGGGCTTTGCTATCAAATCCTCGAGTGTGAGCAGCTCATAAAGGCTGCCGGCCTGCTTTATAGAGTCCCGCGGTCGTAAGCGCCACCCTCTCTACGGCGCCAGCGGGGCACTCGGACTGGCCTTGTCTGTTCACGAGCTGCTTGCAGGCTTCTTCTGAAATCCTTGTAAGGTAGGGGTCTAGGCCTCCCCCAGAAAAACTCAGAACACTGGGGCTGGTGCCTCGTGCCCCCACCTTGTTTCCACTGATTCTCACATGTCAGCACCTAAGAACCAAGGTCTGGGTGGAATCGCCCACTTCAATGAGGCAAGAAAATCTCGTTAGTAAAACCGCTCAACAGACGCCGCGGGGACGCATTCCGAGGCCGACCGCGTCAACTTCGCATCCCGGGCGGGGGGGGGGGGGTGTCTCCGGCAGCCGGCCCGCGTAGGTCAGTCTGATGCTGTGTTGCTAAGTGGGGCCTGGCCGGTTTCCAAAACAAGGAGGGGGAGCTCTTCGACACGGACGTCGTGACACAGGTGCGCGCACGTATTTCTCAAAAGCTCACGCGCCATCGTGTCTAGGGAAGATGGTTCGCACCTCCCAGTCAATTCCACTGGAACAGACTGGTCAGACTGATTCAGGCCCTCAAAATTATAAATACGTCTGCATTGTCAGGCGGGCCGTGGCAGCAAAACTCAGGCGCATCCATCGCGCGGGTCTCCAGGGAGGAGCCCTGTCCTGGGTGACTCTGTGGGGCGGGAATCTGCTCCATCTCATCGCGTGACTAACGCCTAAGCCCAGCCCTGCGGGCAATTCGTGGCCACAGGAGTGGAGTAGAGAGAAACAGAAAGAGCCTCTGCTCCAGGGGACACACCCCTCATCTGGGCTCCGCGGGCCCCCCTGGAGCCAGTGCCGGGCGGGCCTGGGGGCACGTGCAGCAAGACCAGAGCCCGGGCACTGAGGGGGTCCCGGGGACCCCTGCGTGCCGAGTGGGAGCCCCGCCCTTCCAGGGGCTGCCACCGCACACGGTCACGTGGTGGCACGGAGGAGGCACAGAGTGGTCGCCTGGCATCACGTGTCAGTCGGGTGGGGCGGGCAGGCCGGGCAGGCGGGCTCCCAGGAAGGGACTCGGTGTCAAGAATGGAAGGTGGGCAGAGAGGGCGGTGAGACAGCTCAGGGTGGCCAGCGGGGCTGGTGACTGGCGGTGACACTGGGTACAAGCTTCCAGGACCATAAGGCCAGTGTACTGGACACAGAACCAGCAACCCCTTTGGGTGGCAGTGATGGTGACCAAATGGGGTCAAGGCCCTGTGGGCACTGCCCTCCCAGACGTCTGGAGAAATGGCAGGAACCGAGGGGCAGGAACGGCCGGGAGCTCCGGCTTTTGTCCCTCGCCTCCTGCCTCTGGGGCGGGGCGCAGAGAGGGGAAGTGGATTTGCCGGGCGTCTCTGGTGTCCCCGTGGGAGGGAGAGCGGGCACGTGGGGGCAGAGCCTCGGCGAGGGAGAGGCCAGTGCCCTTCCCATCCGCCACGCCGGGTTGTGCCGGGGCCTGGGGAGCATTCACCCCCTCCACGCACACAGACACACACACACACACACACACACACACACACTCCTGTACACATGTACACACACAGACATACACACATGTGTGCCCCTCTACACACACTTATACACTCCCACGCGCACCAGCCACACACACAGCATATACATGCACATACTGGCTCCCCTCTACACACGTACACACCTCTGCACACACACCCTCGTGCATACAGCACACACGCAGACACACACCCCACACGAGAGCCTCAGCTGTTTCAGAGGCCGTTCCGTCCTGCAGGAGCTGTTTAATCAAATCACCTCTACGTCTTGGAAAACAAAGAAAGTCTCATGGGGAGGGAGTCTTTTTTAAAATAAAATTTTAGCTTAATAACTGTGGTTTTTAAAATCAGGTCTTTGCAAAGATGCCCTCCGCGTACACCAGGGCGGCCCCGTGCGTGTGTGCACGGCGCTCACTCTGGCACTCCATGTCACCGGGCGTATCTGCTCATTTAGGTGAACGCGCTGCTCTGCAGTTCTGAGCCCGCAAGGCTACTTCTCCTGCCAGGGCCTTGCGCCAAGGGCTGTATTTTATTTCCGAGCGAGTCTCTGGATAGATAGAGCGATGCAGGCACTAAAATTCTCGGTGCAAAGGGAAAGTGGTCTCCCGCGAGGGTGGCTGAGATAATCTCCCTCTTGCGTCTAATTCTTAAGAGCTGGCGCCACCTCCGTCCTCCCCGAAGCCCCAGGGCCTCACCGCACCAGGTGCCAGTGCCCCAGCCCGACTCTGAGGAGCCCGGCTCGGTCCCCCTGCTCGGGGGGGGATGGGTCTCCCGGGCGGCCCTCCCCTGCTGTCCTCCTGGGGCCCGAGTCTCCATTCCAGCTGCACCTGCTCGGGGAGGGGCTGCAGAATGCAGCCTGGGGGGAGCTGGCTGCAGGGCGCGTTTGCTTTTGAACTCCCAAGGCCATCTCCAGGCTTCATTATAATTATCATTACACACACGTTCCTATTACCGCCTTCTGCGTTCAGCCTCATTTTGTGAAGAAATCCAAGTGGCTACACGCTGTATCAGGTTCACTTTATACCCAAAGGCCAAAGCAGGAAAGAAAACTCATTGGCAGGAGATTCAATTATAAAAGGGTTTTTCCCCCTAAATTCAAACGAGATTCAGAAGTCAACTGCCACCAAGTCATCCTAAGGGCGTAAAGACCGCTGGGCCCGTCCACAGGTGCGGGAGCCCCTGCCCGAGCCCGACGCCCGCGGGGCACGTGCCTCAGAGGGGTGTGCGCCCCGGCCCCCAGCCCGGGGCCGGCAGGAATCACATCGGCACAGACACATGCTTCCTCTGCGCCTTCCCTGTAACCGTCCCTTCCAGGGACCCGCTCCTGTTTGCCTGTCAGTGGCTTCCACGTACAGGTGGAGACAGGTGCCCTGCGATGCCACCACACCCTTCAGAGCCTCCTTCCCCATCAGGACAAGAAGCAGGCTCCTTTTCTTTTGCTTTGGCCTCAGATCATTTGACCCCTGAGTGTCACCCGGCCTGATTCCATGGCCCCGTACGGAAAGGGGCGGGTCCCTGGGCTTGGGGGACGGTCACTGAGGAGCGTCTTCACTTGTGGTCCTTACCCCTCTCTCCAGAAGCATGTCTCGGAAGTGGGTCGCCCGCTCCTCCAGGGGCAGGAGGATCTGGGCAGGCGGTGGCGTCTTGGCGCCCGGGTCCTCTCTCTCTGCCTCCTCAGGCCCGGGACTCGCGAGGCCTTCCGTCCTTCGGGGGACAAGACAGAGAGAGTCAGATGTGACCTTGGAGATGCAGCTGCTTGTCACTGCAACCTTTCAAAAGCCTCCAGGTGACCCTGTCAGAAGCAAAGACCCTTTGAACACTTTGGGAAGCCTGGTGCTGTTGGCCCAGCGAGGCCGAGACTTGGCCTCAAACGGCTTTGCTGTGTTTGGGGCAGAAAGTCGAGACGGAAGCCCCCGTGAGTGGAGCGGCAGCCGGAGGGAAGGCAGCAGGGCCCCCAGGCGGGAGGCTGAGAGGCCCCCCGCGCCAGGGTTTCACTGCTCCAGGCCGTCATCGCCGGGGAACAGAGCCAGCCTTTCTCTGAACAAGTCGCTGAAGCTAACCCCCGGTTCTGCTTGGGTTTTTAGAGAGGCCTTTATCTGGGACAAATGCATGGAAGACGGTCCTGGGGAGACTGTTCTCTCGGCACCCAGGGTACAGAAAACAGAACCTGTTGTCCTGAGGTCTAACACGAAAGGGAGATTCCAGTGACAGCAGGAGGACGGGACCCACCCCAGGCAGCCAGCCCAGGACGGGGAGGGCTGGGCCACCGCGACCCGCAGGCGGTCCCCCTGGCGGGAAGGAAGGGGAGAGGCCGCTTCCGTGAAGCACCAGCTCTGTGACTTGCATGCTTTCTCTAACTGGCCGTTTGAAAGACCTCCTCACAGCTCTGCATCTTATTCTGGAAGCATCTGGAAGCCTCCTTCTAAAACACCTTGACATTTGCTGCTGGAAGAAAGCATGTGGCCAAACGCAGATACAGTAGCTGCCATGCCTGGCCCCCCCGGTCCCTGACCTGGCCTGCTCGGGAGCGGGGTCCCCACAGTCGCCAACCCTGTCTCCTCCCACGCAGCCCACCCTCAGCCATGGTAGGCAGACTCGACCACGCTGGCCTGGAGAGCAGCTCGCCTCTCACGCAGACCCCCTGCGGGCCTCCTCCCCTCCCAGGCCTGTCCCCACCCCCGGAGCCAGGGCCTGTGGCAGTGACGCCAGGCGGCAGGTGGCTTAGTGCCTCCTGCGGACCCGACAGCAGGGAGCACGCACTTGAGGAGTCTGGCCCTTCCCTGCTTCTTTGCAAACCAGCCTCACTCCGGGAACTGCCGGGCTGAAGTCACTCAGGCCACGCATGCTCAGTTCCCTGATGCAGGTCGAGATCAGGGCTCTCGCCCGGGTGACTTGTTCCTGGGGGACTCTGGCAGTGTCTGGGGACAGTTGTGACCATCACCGCTGGGGCAGCACTCCCGGCACACAGGAACAGAGTCCAAGGGTGCCGCTAAACACCCTGCAGTGCACGGGACGAGCGGGGCACGTCTACACCCCCGCATGTGGGGAGGGGACGGACTGGTCAAGGTCGTACAGTCGCTCGGCAGCCCGACCAGGGCCACCCCACCTCCCAACACCAGCCAGGCCCACGGCTGTCCCATCCCTGCCTGTCCAGGGTGCTGCGGAAATACGTTAGCTACCAATCTGGGGACGTGCTGAGAATGTACCAGGTTCTATTTCTAACAAGGGTTTTCACGCATCAGGGTTATAATATGGATTAATTCAACCTCATACGATACGTGCGAAGAAAAAAATCTGTTTGCTCAGCCCATTAGGGAATCTTATTTATAGACCAACTATTTCAGGAGAACTTACATTCTTTGCTTCTTAGGCGATTATGTGGACTTTTGAAAAAAGAAAATTACCAGTGGATTCGCCATTGTATCACATTCTGAAGGGTGTAATTAGGATTCCTTTGTAATAAGTTTTCATTAGTTAAAAATAGATGTGTGGAAACAAGGCTTGCATTGTTGTAACTTGAAATAAGATTAATAGGAACATTGTGGATTCAGCGATGATCACATATTACAGCTTATTCAACAAAATACTCTGTTTTGAACCCCTGGACGCCTTGCAGACAGCAAAGTGATCGGTTCCATTAGGATCAATCAAAAGCAAAGGCAAGCTTGCTAAATATATTTTTAATATTCTTATGGCTAAATACTTTGGGGACAAAAATTAAATTCTAATATTTAAAATGAACAAAAATTAGTTCAAGCCAAAATTGTACCGAGGGTGAGAGGCAGCGTCCCAAGGGCACTGTGGGAACCCGGGTGGGGACGACCTTGTGTCTCGGGAGGGTTCTGCCGCGTGGCTGTGGCCTCGCTAGCTTGACATACTGCACTGGGACATTTTCCAGGTCAAGTTTAGGCTGGAAGTGGCTTGGTCTTGTCCAGCCCTTCCTCTGCAGAGCTGGGGTCTTTCACTGCGAGGGGCGGCATGGCCCCGGCCGCCTGTCCCCACTTCGGAGACGTCACACTGGCCATGCCTTCCTCGGAGCCCTGCTCCCCGCTCTGCCCCTCCCCTCATCCCCCCAGGTGCCACTGTGGCCATCTAGCTGAGCCGCTGACAGGTATGCGTGTGCACATGAGCGTGTCTGTCGCGTGGTGGTAGTCCACAATGCCAGGGTTTTCTGACTCTGCCCCTGTGCACAGGACAGCTCATTATTTTGCAGAAGTCAGTGCAATTAGATTTTAGACACAGCAAGTCCTTTTATGGACAACAAACTTTAATTAGCTTATCTGGGGCAGAAGGCACTCGCGCCACTGGCCCTGGCACATCCGTGTGCCCAGAGGTCACCTCGCAGACTCACAGACACGCCTCTTTCCGCCTCCAGAATCTTCCGGTGGAGCCATCCTGAGGTCGGTATGGTTGCCCTGGCAGAGGAATTACAGCTGCTGAACAGCTGCCTGTTACAGTTCAAAGGAAAGTGGCTTTTTATTGTCTTGTCTATGAAGGGAGGGAAGGCGGGGTCGGGGAGAGCGAGAGCGAGAGAGGTTGGGAGTGATTCAGAAAACTGCGCGGACTTTACAGCAGCCGCACCCCGGGAGGAGTATTTCTCAGCAAATCTGAGACCCCTCCTGTTGACTCAAGTCTCACTACTGCTGCCCCCTTATCCCTGGGGAACGCGTTCCAAGACCCCCAGCAGACGCCTGATGCCTTGGCTAGTGCGGAACCTTAGAGATGCAGAGGCAGATACAGATACAGGTTTCCCTATGCAGCCACGCCTATGACAAACTGTAATTTATGAATCAAGCACGGTGAGAGTTTAACAACAAAAACCAACAATAAAAGAGAACAATTACAACAAGGTGCTGCACTAAAACTTATGTGAATGTGGTCTCTCGCTCTCAAAATATCTTATTATGTAAATGCAGTACCTTTTGCATCTTAACTCAGCCCTCAGCATGCACTGCGGCCACAGCTCTGGCGGCAGGGCTGTGAGGGCAGCAAAACCAGCACAGAGCTCTTCCTCCTGCACAACTGCGTGGACAAAAGGCCCCTCCTTACCCTCGATCTAGCAACTTCAGCTTCAGTCACTTTTCTTTTTCAGTCGAGGACGTTCACTTAAAGGAAGCACGGTGTGGATTCTCTTTGGCAGCTCCAAATTGCCGGCATTGCTACTCTTTTGCTTTGGGGCCACTAAGTAAAACCAGGGTCCCTGGGACACAAGCACTTGCCACTGAGAACGTGGACGTGGCGCCCTCGGTGGCTAAGGGGCCAGCGGGCGGGACACAGCGGGGTGATCTGCATTCCGGGTGGGACGGTGCTGACGGTGCGAGATTTCATCTCGCTGCTCAGAACTGCACACAATTTGAAACACACGGATTGTTTATTTCAGGAATTTTCCACTGAATATGTTTAGCCCTGGTTCGACCGCAGATGACGTGAAACCGCCAAAAGGGAACGCTCAGATAAGAGGGGGCGACTGTGTAAAAGTGTCTTCATCATCACAGCAGCCAGATGGGCGGAGGCTCAGAGCACGGAGCTGGACGGGTCAGGTCCAAACCTCACCTGGGGCAGATGTGTCCCGCATGCCTCAGTGTCCTCACGTGGCCAGTGACAGTGCCCCCCGGCAGGGTTGTTGTGCGAATCTGATGAGACGTTCCAGGTCACTCCATCAGAGCAGCCCCCGCTCCGTGAGTGCCCCCCCGCCTCTCCCTCCGTCCCCTCCTCTAGCACTCGCCTTTGAGAGACTTGGAAGAAATGCAGGACTTTTGACTTGACCACCATCTGAACGCAGGCGTGGGATGGAAAGAGAAATGAACGCTGACTCAAGCTGAGATGGGGGCTGCACCCCGGTGACGGCACCTCCTCCAGAGAAACTGCTGGCATCTGAGCAGCACCTCGTTCTGGAGAAGAACCATGGGGGATGGACGGTGGGGCTGAGGGTGCCTGTGACGCTCGGGAGAGGGCGCTGTCCGCATGACCTGGGGAGCACTGTGGGTGCTTGCTGGACCCTGTCTTTGGTAAAATGGGTAATTTAGGAAGGATGAGTCTGACACGCCCCCAAGCAGCCCTGTGGTGCGAACGCACCCGTGTTTTCAGTCCTGTTGAAATACTTAAATGTCTTGATTCTGCCATCAGTTTATTAGCTCTGACTCCCAGGTTTGCAGTTCCTATAAATGTGATAAGTGGGCCTTCTGCATCCAATTTGTTCATAAAAATGTTCAGCAGGAAATGTCAAAAGTAGATGCCTCCAGCAGGTCCCACCAGCCTCTCCGTGCTGGCGACAACCACTCTCACTGGCTGGTGAAGGGCCGGGAGGATTTCTGGGCAGCCCTGGCCGGCCTCCTGCAGAACTTGTGTCTGCTCGCGCTGTGGCTCCCATCTGGGGTCCCTGCTGGTGGCATCTGAGGCTGTGCAGCCCCTTGTAAGGATGGCCACTGAGTGACTTGGGGTTTTGCTCAAACCCACATCTCTCCCTCCCTGCCCTTGGGTGGCTTCCCAGGTGGAGGGCAGCTGGAACTGCATTCCTGCTTAACCCACCAACTGCCTGTAACCAGTGACCCCTGGGTGCCACATGCCACCAGTCCCCCAGGGCCCGCAGGTTTTATTCTAGAACATTCAGATCTTCTGTTTGCCCACCGTCTGCACTGGGTACCTCCTGTGGCCTTCTGTGGGGCCTACAAGCCCTCAGTCCAGACCAGGTCCACAAGCTGGTGGCCCGGCCACGACTTCTCATCATTCCACTTCCTCTCCATTTCTTTCATCTCAAGAGTATAAATTATAATAGTACTTGCCACTTAAGAATTGTTCGTAAGAATTAAATTAAACAATGAGAATGACTGATACTTGCTGAAAATGCTGCCAAACCCTCTCCACCCCCTTTACCTACATCATCACATCCAGTCCTCATCACAACCCTGTGGGGCAGCCATGCTTTTCATCCCCAGTTTACAGCCGGGAAAACTGAGGGGCATGTAGGATCCTCAGCACAATGGCAGGTCTGTAAATAGTAATGATGATTATGGGGGTGGTGGTGGTGATGGTGGTGGTGGTGGTGGTGGTGATGGTGGTGATGGTGGTGGTGGTGATGGTGGTGATGTTGGTGGTGGTGATGGTGGTGATGGTGGTGGTGATGGTGGTGGTGGTGATGGTGATGGTGGTGATGGTGGTGGTGGTGATGGTGGTAACGGTGGTGGTGGTGGTGATGGTGGTGATGGTGGTGACGGTAGTGGTGGTGATGGTGGTGATGGTGGTAATGTTGGTGGTGGTGATGGTGGAGGTGATGGTGGTGGAGATGGTGGTGGTGGTGATGGTGGTGACGGTGGTGGTGGTGATGGTGGTGGTGGTGATGATGTTGGTGGTGGTGGTGATGGTGGTGGGGGTGGGGGTGGTGGCATAATAGTGATAATAATGGTGATTCTTCACCTTCCTTGTCTCTGACAGCTTCTGACCATCCACATCAACCCTCCTCAAGCTGGGTTCCAGCCTTCTGTTTAGCTGGGCGACATCTCGTCTTTTATTTAATTTAATGGATTGGGGAAACCTGTTCTTTCCTCCGGCAAAAAGGGCTAGGAATTTATCATCAAAATACTGCCAGCCTGCAATTCCGGTGTGAGACACAGTATGAAATTCCGCAAGAATCAAAGTTTCTGTGAATTTCTTTGCCTTATGGGGCCTCAGACATTCCACCGTATGAGTTGTAACAAATGGTCTTTAGATGTGGCAAACTTGGAAAGATCTGTGTTCTCCAGTTTTTAGCCTGGATGCTGCAGCCTGGGAGCGTGCCTCTGGCTGCTGGCGGAAGATTGGAACGTTGATCGGGGGTCTCCAGGCCCCGGGGTGGGCTAGGGTGCAGGGCGTCTGGGGCGCACTGCCCGTCCACGTTGGGGATTGGGATGCAAAGCCAACGGGGGCATCAAGGAGGCCGCCTCCCCAGGAAACAGTCATGGCCATGGGTGCGGCCCTGACTCTGGCCCCGAGCAGGATGGCGTTGAGCGAGAGCAGCTGTCCTCTGTCCTGACAGAGCAGCCCGGTGAGCAGAGACGAGGCCGCAGGATGGGCAGGGGCACAAAATCCCCTCGGAGCAGCACTAGGGCTCCAGGCTGGGGCTGGGCTGTCCCAGAGCCTCGGGTATCATCCCCAGCCCCGGCCTCGCTGCTCCCCTGCTCTGACTGTCTGATCATGGCCCACTTGGAAAGCTTCCTGATGTGCCTGGCCCTGCCCCACCCTCTCACCCCTGCTGGTTTTGCCCTGGCCCCTGGTGTGGGGGGTTCTTCTGGCCTGATGACACCTGCCAGGGAGGGGCTCTGGGGGCACTAAAGGCATTCCCAGCTCTGCCATCCCAGGCAGGATGCCCTGGGGACAGACGGCATAGACTCAGGGCTGTTTACAAAGCCACAGGTCTCTATAGAAACAACTGGGCAACTAAACCCAGGGCTGATGTGCAAAGACTCACTCACACAGTCAGTGGTCGCTGACAGCTCGTCTTCCGCGCATGTCAAAGGCCACAAAGAGACACACACCGGCCTAAGAACACGAGACTCCAGCACGAGCGTCGGCATGTAGACCATTCTCTTACCTCTGGACACTCTAAAGATATAATTTTATAGCAATCTTAATTTGCAGTCCACATTTTTTCTAGCAATATTTCAAAGAAGCAATGCCCTCACTTTCTCAATAGCTAACTTTTCCGGGATTCTGGAAATCCGTATATGGAAGTGGAAGAGCTGGTCTCCTTGGTGGGAGGATGGCACGCGGCCAGCTGCCCCTCCCTGCTGCCCGCGCTCAATGACCGCTGTTGCCTTTGCTCCAGCGGGAACAGCCATCTGACTGTAAAGAGAGCGTTTCCTCCCCTTCTCACAGGTGGCTCTCTCAAGGTCTGGGCTGGACATGGGGACAGGCTCAAGGCTAGTGGTTGCAACACCCCCAGACATTGCATTGTTTTGCTTCATTTTGTCTTTTGCATGGTGGTGTTCCTCTTTTGTCCCAGCTGGATGCTCCCTGCCCCAGGCTGTCCCTAGGCCGGGGCCAGAACTGCACGTAGACAGATCCTAGCCTCAGACTGTGCGGGCACCTCAGGGTCACAAGGCGCGTGGAGGATGGGCCCACCTCCGCAGGCTGCCTCCAAAGTCCTTAAGGATGCAGCCCCATCCACGGGACATGCTCTGGGTGTATTTTGGCCACTGGTTTGTCAAGAGGAGAACAGTGGACGGCATTTTGGGGAAGGCAGAAAAATAAGCACAAGGGCACTTTGTGCTGATTCCATGTGCTTGGGTCTCCGGTCCAAGCTCAATCCGGCCCCCTGACAGCACCTTCCTGACGGTAAGATTTTACGGTACAAGGTCAGCTTTGCCACTTACATCCAAGGCCATCAACTGAGCATCCCCAGAGTTTACAAACTACCACACTGAGCTACGTTCCAAGCCAAGAGATTTTTCTTTTGCTGTTCATAATTAAAGAAATCTATACCAAATGGTATAGAAACATAAGTAAGCTTCCAAAGCTACAGGGCCCAAAATATTTGAAAACTCAAAAGAGTTCCTTTCACTCTGCCATGCTATGGAAAGCCATTAATTTAGCAGGAACCCCCTGGCTCGTCAACTAGCAAAAAGGCAGAGCCTCCCGGGGGGGGGGGGGCTGGAAGCACTGCAGACCCCTGGCGATTTCTTCCTTCATCTGTTTTGTGGGTAACTTCACTCTGGTTTTAAACCAAATGGCATCCTTTTGCTGGAGCCTAAAAATAATTCAATTCAATTATTGGAAATAAATCCTAAGTTCTTTAAATAGACAGCACATTCGAAAAGTAAGTCTGAAATATAAAAAAACCTACACGTCAGAAGCCGGCAGAAGCCCTGGGCACTACACACAATTCATGTTCTGGTCCCAGGGAAGGCGTACGATTGTGCGTCAGAAACACGCGGCATTAAGCAGTGAGCAAGCTCTCTGAAGCGGCACTGACAGGCAGCAGGGGATATTGGCGTAATTTCAAAGCTTGTCATTGTGACATACTTCTCTTCCCAGGAAATTTTAGGGAAAGTATCACCTGGCCCTGAAGGATGTGCACAAGTGACTTTCTTCCGTCTGCGTAAGAACATCCAGAATGTGTAAGAACCAGACCCGGGAACACAAGAGATGCCGGAGGCGACAGCACGTCCCAGACACCCAAGTGGTCCAGCCCCTTGTGTCTCGGAGGCCAGGACACGGTGGCTGAAGTCAGACGTCAAGGGGCATTGACGTGCTCTTTGAAGAGGAAAAATTGCATCATTTATACAAAAGGGTCGGTCAAAAGGCATTGATTCGGGCAAGTTCTCTGAAGCCGGGTCTCTTACCAGGGATGCCAGAGTCAACAAATCAAAGTGTGCGGAGGGGGTTAGACGGCCGAGGAGTCCTTGGACTCACGGACACAACCTTCCCCCCAATGGACTGAAGTGCCCAGATGGCGCTGCTGTCTGTGCAGCGGGGGGACACGCATGCCGTGCAGCAGGAGCTTTGGGAAAGGCCACAGGAGGGTGAAGCTCCCCCAGAGTGAGCACAGTTTGTGTAAATCAGCTCATAAGTGAATGCCCGGGACTCACGGAACATTCCAGATTCTCAGTCCAGCCCCCAACTTCTGCTGAAGCATCTCCTCCCGGATCTCAGTGGCAGAACGGAGCCACTTGGGGACCGAGGCCTGACATGGGGAGGGAGCCCGGGTGCCTGAGCGCCGTCCACACAGGCAGGGCCCGCGGGCCAAGTGGGGCTGGGGATGGAGGACGGAGGGACAGAAGCTTCCTGCAAAACATCCGTGATTCCTTCAAAGCCAGAGCTCGGTCACGGAGGAAGTCGTCCGGATGATTAAAACCGGGATTAACGCCTGGATGCTGTTCAAACACCAAGTGTTGGGCATTGGGGGCCAGTCCAGGGGAAGCGACCACCGGCTGCCGCAGGGGGACGTCCCAGCTGCTCTGGACCCCGCTGAGTCTTCCCTCCTACACGACTTCAGACGCACCCAATGATGCCTCAGGGAGCTCGTTTGCTTTTGAAGTTGTGTGCATCTATCCAGAGCCCAAAGAGAACTGCTTAGCTGACAACCATGGTCTGAGCGTAACAATACAGAGGTGACGCTTGGGTCCCTTTCCTGGAGCCCTCGGCCCCCATTGGAGGCTCTCGGTGTCCATCCTCTGTGGCCCACACGCGCGTCCTTTGCCCTCGAAAGCGGCTGTCTAAGGAGAAGCCGCGGGGAGGCAAGAAAACAGGGGCCTGTGAGGCTGGGTGGGGCGCAGCTCACTCTGGCACCCCAGGGAGCCCCTGGTCCTGCCAAACTGCAGCCCCAGGTCTCCTTCACCCTGGGAGGAAGACCCCGCTGCTTCCTTGTCTTGGGGAGACAATGCTCATCCTTCTCAGCATTGTTTCTGGAAGCTCTGTGATGTCCGCTTGGTACCTGTGAGAACAGCACTACACCTGGGCCCTGGTCAGCAAAACTATTCCGTGAGGGGCGCACAGTGGGGAAAGGACAAAGGTATTGAAATGGAAGGAAAAATGAACCCACCCGGGTCTAATTCCACAGGTTGGTGGCCCCCCAGGCATCCATCAGAGGACGCCCAGCCCCCAGCTGCCAGGCACCCCCGGCCGGCAGCCCCCTTCCTCCCTCTCCCACCCCCTTTCACCAGGAAACTACAGGGTGAGGACGGAAGAGGTGAGGACGGGTCCAGGTTCTGAGCCAAGACTGCATTTTCCTTCATGGCTGCAAAGATTTGTTATCACAAAAGGCTTACTGCTTCTGAGGCACATTTTTTAGAGAAAACACACACAGTGCAAACATCTTGACAACTGCACTGGGGTTCCCGCTGCAGGCCTAGGGGTCCCACGACAGCGGTGACCAGCCTGCACCTGGTAGCTGAGGGGACACACAGCTGGGCCGACGTGAGGTGGGGCGGGTCCTGCCGGGACATCGGCTCCACGTCAGCACAGGAAGTGGCCCCCGGGTTCCCTTCCAGAGTCGCCCTCACCTTTCCCCACATCGCTCCATCCGTCTCTCCCCTTCCAGGAACTTAGACGCACAGACCCCGAATTCTACCGCTTTATATGGGACTCCGTAGGAAAGGGGCCACGGACAGGGCCTCGCAGGAGGGTTAAAGGGGCAACGCTCATCCCCCAGCTGGAAAGGAAAGGCCGATCTCCCTCCCGCCTGTGTTGGGACCACAACCAAGCCCTCAGAAGCACACTCGGACAGCAGGGTCCCTGCTCCCCTGGTGCTGCGGGAGGTCACCTGGGCCTCCCTCACCCAGGCGTCACCCACTTTGTAGGTGAGAAGCCTGGACATAGGGTAGATTACTTGGCCCAAAGTCACAAAGTGAGACAGAGACAGAGCCAGACCTTCAGCCCACCCTCCGCCAACACACCGCCCCACCTGGCAGCTCGACAGCTCTCTCCACCCCCAGGGGGCTGCGGAAACACGGCCAGGGCTGAGCCAGGGGACGGTGCACGCTGTCCGGCGTCCGAGGTCCCCACCCAGACAGGGGCACAGGAGCAGCTGCTCAGACGCACCCTGAGGACTCCCGCCCTCTGTTTAGGGCTGGAACTCAGCTCTAGGTTCAGTCAGTGGGGTTAGAATGACCCCCTAAGCATCCCCTTCCGGAAAGACGCACGAGGAAAGGACATCGCCACCTACCGATTCCTCTTGGTCTTCAGGTTTGGGTCTTCCCTGCCGTCTTCAGAACTTGACCCGTCGCTGTGGTTGGCTGGAAGAATACAGGTGAACACGGTTAATGCAAAGCTCAGGGCTTTGGCAAACCACAGGGAAGCCCCGCTTTCAAACAGCCTCATCCTGAAGCTAAGAAAACAGATTCCTCTGAAAGATGGGCCTTAAACCCTGTAACTACACTCGCAGTTCACACCTTTCATATTTTGGCAGAAGAGACATCGGATGTGCTGCTGTGCAGAGAAGTCGCCTCCGGCCACCCATGTAGAGGCTGCCAGACCTTCCAGAGGGGCTGGGGGGGGGTGGGGGAAGGCGGGGTCCCCCCCCCACCCCGAGGGGGCAGGCGCCGGCCCCGGTCTAGCCCTTCAGCTCACGGCTGCCCTCACATTCCCGGGAGCGACCCCCCAGGCCTCTCGTGCACGGCGCGCGCGCCGCCGCTGTCTCCGAGGTCACTGTCAAAGAGCCAAACTGGTTCTGAGGTCAGGTCCCTCCTCACACCCCGAAGGGCCGGCCCCGTAAATGTCTGATGAGCTTTCAGAATGAAAAAGTGAAACGGGGCTTTGGAGTTCCACACTTGTCTCCAAAAGGGAAAGAGGAGAAACGAGGACAGAGACGGCGCTGGAGCATCATCACTGCGGTCCTGACAGGCCGAGCGCTGCCCAGCCCTGCCGGCGTCACAGCCGTCTTCTCCCCTGGTTTTCTTTCCGTGTCCGTCACCCCCGGGAAACCACCCCCCATCACCGTGTCCCCGTGGGGGCACCGGAGCAGGGGGCTCGCTCTGCAGGGCGTCCTCTGCGCCCCCACCTGCCGCCCCGCCCCCAGGGCTGCTGCAACCCACGTCCTTCCCGAGGAAGCCCTGCAGGGAGCACGCGCTCACGGTGAGTGTGGCTTATGGGGAAAACATCGGTTCCCACAGCACAGACAAAGCCCTGCTCACCTCCTCTCCTTACAAAGCCGATGCTCCTCCTCGGGCACCGCCGGCAGCCCCGCACGCCTCCACCACCAGCCCCAGCCCAGTCCCAGGCGGGCTCTCAGGGCGCAGTGTGGGGCTGCTAGTGAGACGACAGGGTCAGCTTCTGGAGCTCCCAGGCCACCCATCCACCCTGCATCCTTGTTCTCATGGCTCCTTCCTATCGCTGGCCCATCCACGCCAAGTCCTGCACCCCACACCCCAGCCCACCACCACGGGGTCAGAGGAAGCCCCCCTGTGAGAGCCCGAGCCCAGGTGGGCTTCTGAGGGCTCTCAAGCCGAGCTCCTTAACCTGACACCAGTGACGCTTGGGGCTGGATGGCGGGGCATCCTGTGCACTGTAGGATGGCGAACAGCATCCCAGGTCTCCACCCCCAGACGCCAGTGGCGGTGACCCTCCCAGTAGTCACAACCGCAGATGTCTCCAGAAATTGCCAAATGTCCCCTAGGGGACAGAGCCCCTTTCCCGCCCCACTGAGCACCAGCGGTCTAGGGAAGGAGCCTTGTGATAACTGAGCAGATGTGCGGACAGGGAGGGCTCACCTGCCTTGCTCCAATGCCCTGTCCCCACCTGCCGGTCTGCAGCTCCCACAGTTGGTCCCTTTTCTGTTGTGACCCCAAAGGACGCTAGCAGCAGAATAAGAAGGCAACCCACAGAATGGGAAGCATATTTGCAAGTTGCATGTCTGATAAGGGGTTAGTATTCATAATATACAAAACTCAACAACAGCAACTAAAACAGAAATAACCCAATTACAAACAGGCAAAGGCTTGAGTGGACATTTCTCTGGAAAAGACAGACAAACGGCCAAGAAGCAAACGAAAACACTTTTAGTCATTAGGGAAATGCAAATCAAAACCACAGTGAGATACCATTTCACACACTATGATGGTAATGAAATACTACAACTAATAATTTTTTAAAAACCCAGCGAACAACAGGTATTGGCAAGGATGTGAAGGATGTGGAACTCGTGTGCTTTGCTGGTGGGAACACAAAATGGAAAAAAGGTTGGTCCATTCCTCAAAGAGTTAAACATAGAATTATCATGTGAGCCAGAAATTCTACTCCCAAGTGTGTACCAAAAAGAATGGAGAACAAGGATTCAGACAGATACTTGTGTGCCAGCGTTCATACCAGCGTCGTCCATGATAGCCAAAACATAGAAACAACCCAGGTGTCCATCAACAGGTGAATAAATAAACAAAATGGGCGTTACCAATACAATGGAATATTATTCAGCCATGAAAAGGAATGGATCACTGACACGAGCTACAATATGGATGGACCTTGAAAACATCATGCTGAGTGAAATAAGCCAGACACAAATGGACAAATATCACATGGTTTCACTTACACGAGGCACACAGAATGGGAAACCTGCAGATGTGGGAAGCAGAACAGGGGTAACCAGGGGAAAATGGGTCATAGGACGTTACCAATAAATGGTTACAGAGTTTCTTTTTCGGGTGTCAAAAAATGTTTGGAAATAATGGGGATGATTACACAACATCGGGAAGGCATTTAGTGCCACTGAACTGTGTGTGCAGTTAAAAACGGGTAAAAATCAAACTTCACGTTATGTATGTTTTACCACAATAAGAAAAAATTCAAGATCCACTTGTTTTATGGAAAATATCAAAAGAAAAATGTCGGGATGATGACACAATCAGAACACTGGTCTCCTCGACTGACACGGTTCCATGTAATTCAGTAAGAAGGACAAACACCACATCAGGGGAATACGTACCAAAACAAACGGCCAATAAAGCAGTTGGAAGGTTCAGTTTCACCCACAAGTAAAGGAAGGCCAACTGACACAAGGGACGGCTTGTGAAAATCAAGTCTGGATGATCTACGGGGCTTACGAGAATGTGCTGAGTCGTCAGGAGGCGTGTGAGCCGGTCGGTCTTTTTGGAGGAAGGTTTAGCAATGTCTGCCAGCATGTACCCTGAAGGTGCCTTTCGACCTGCGATTCCAAGAATGTGAATTTGTACAATAGAAACGCTTGTGAGAAGGTGATCTCATTGCACTGTGTGTATGTGCGTGAACAAACCGCTGACCTGGAAGCGCATCGGCTGGAGAGACCTGCCGGAGTCACGTGGACCCCGCTGAGAGAGAGAGAGAGAGGGAGAGAGAGGAGGCGGGGAGAGAGGCTCAGAGCACGGGGAGCCGGACAGATGCCCAAGGCGGCGAACACCAGCGAGCGCAGCGCGGCAAGTCCTCAGCTGTCCTGTGACGCCCATACATACAAACATCTACGTATTTTCAAAATTATTGTTTCATTTATTTAACCAGCAAGGGTATGTGCATTTTTTAAAAAAGACACTGAGTGTGCAGGGAGGTTGGAGCAGGGAGTGAAAGGTGTTCCAAGTCTGTGAGACAAGTGTCTCTTTTTCCGCAAGTGGAACCGGTTACCCCAGAAAGGGAAGGCGCGGTCTCTGGTTACAACCCGCTGGAGCTCTGGTGGGGACGGCACGCTTGCACTCGGGCGAGGGGCTGGCGTGCGGCCTACACCTGAGACCCGAGGCGGGAGCGCTCGGCAAGCTGCTCCTGGGGTCCGGGAACAGGGGTGCCCTGGCCTGCGAACTGGGTGGAACTCGCGGTTCTCCCGTAATAGTGCTGGTCACCACGGCAGTGACCACATCGGTCACCACGGCAGTGGCCACGTTCGTCGCCTGCGTGAGCCCCACGCATGCGCCTTCAGGCTCACCAGTGCCACCGCGACTTTTTTCCCCCCGGCTCCCGGGGAGCAGAGCTCCCTTAGCACGGACGAGCTTTCTGGGGACGTGAGCAAACGCACGCCCTGAGACCTCACGGAAGCTGGAGGGGCGTCTGCGACCCCCTGGCTGGAAGGCTGGCAGCGGGTTAAATGGCTTCGACACTCACGCCCCGTGCGAGGTGCTCAGCAGAGGCGCCCTCAGAGCTACTCCAGCCCGGGGGCGCCCCCAGTCCGCAGCCGGGCGCTGGCGGGGGGCAGCTCGCACACCAGGGGGCAGCCCCTTTGGAGGTAGCTGGTCCTTTCACTTGGGTGTCTGCAAACACGGCAATTCGGGCCCCTGACAGACAAGGTGATGCGGTGCTTTCGTCCCCGCGTCTGAAGCCATCATTCTCTAGCTTGGGGTCCGCCCGCCGAGGCGGCCCTGGGCTGGGACCTTCGTCAGCTCCCGAGGCTGCGACCTGGGAGCCCAGCACGGAGAACGTGCCCCCGGCCCGCCCGGGAAGCTGGGGGAAATGGCCCGGGGTGGAAGGCTGCACGCGCCGTCCAAGCCCCGCCACGCAGGGCCTGCCGTCCACCCTGCTTGCTCGGAGCTAAGCTTCAGCAGAACAGCCGCAGCTCAGGCCCGCGCTCGCCCTCAGCCCCTGCGGGCGGCTCCCTCTGCGCTTTCCATCACCCATGGGATTCGCCGCAAAGTCATTCGTGGTAAAGTGCTTATTCTGTGGTCTGTTTAAGATTGGTGTTTGTGAGCAGATAGGGGTCATGGGCAGCGTGAAGCACCTCCAGGGGGGCAGAAGGGCCAACGCCCCCAGGACCGGGTTTCTGGGGCAGAAAGGGGGAGGTGGGGCTGCTCGCAGCTGCTGGGCCAGAACCCGTCCACAGAGTGGGGGCTGGCAGTGACCCTGCAGGCACCGTCCTGGACGGCTCTGCACCCACTGGGAGGGAGAAGACACCAGGATGGAGCCCAGGGTCCAGGGGCCGAGGAGACGTGAGGACCGGAGTTCTGCATTCAGTCGGTCGGACATAATAATGGGGTCTTGTGGCCACTTGGAGATTCCGCTGTCCGTCACTGCAGGAACCCCCCCCACGTTTCCACGTCGTGACGTTCACTTTGAGCTTGTCCAGGCTCGTGCCCTCTGAGGGCAGCCACAGGGGGCGGGGCCGCCCAAATGTGCTCCGTCTCCTGGGATCCAGTTGAGGGATCCTCCATCCGGCAGCCCCAACCGCTGCAGGTCTGGGGACTCACGCTGCTCCTCCCCGCCCCCCCGGGTGCGTCACTGCCCGTCCGCCCACCCCGCCGGCTGCTGGAACCCGTGCCAAGCCCAGGGCTCAGTCAGTCACCAGTCCCCGACTAAGTAAACAACTGGTTTAAGATGGAATTATCTTCCCCCCTCCCCACACCCCTCCCCTTCCTTCCCTCATCCCTGGGCCAGGAGACCAGGGCAGTTTGAAGCACTAGGTTCTGGGGGAAACGCCTTGGAAAAATGATGTTCCCGTCTGCCCTGTTTAGCAGTCCTGGGCCTTGAAGGCACCGAGACATGACACAGGCCTTCCATCAGCACTGATTCGGGGGCATCTGGAAGCCTGCACGAGCCTCGGACCTGCCCATCCAGCCAACTGAGAGGTGTTACAGAGCCTCGTGAAGACCCCGCAGTGCCCGCTCGCCGGGCTGGCTCCCTCCTTGTCCGCCTGAGTCCTGACAAACAGCGGCGCTCGTCCTTGCCACTTTGGAGAACAACCCGGCACTGGCGTTTTCCACGGTCCCAGGCTTGCTGAGCGCCGGCCACCACGTCCCCACTGTGCCGTGGAGATCGGTGCACACTGTCCTTGGGCAAACAGTGCTTGGGAAGTGACCCCTTCACAAGTCACAGCTGTGTTTACTCACAGGGACAGCTTCATGTCTTCCTCGGTGAAATGAATGTCATTGTCAGACTGCACTGTCTTGAATGTAAATGACTGAAATGTTTACAGAGCGACTGAAGCCAGGTGAAGCCGCGCCTTGTGCATTGCAGGTCGGGGACAGGGCAGCGCAGACGCACCAGGCCCCGCACCTGGCTGCTCCCGGGTCAGACACAGGGAGCAAAGTGTGTTCCAGAAACGCCTTCTTATCGTTTGCTCATAAGATGCCTGGTGAGGCTGCCCTTCCTTGGATCTGGAGTCAGACCCCCAGGGTGCAAACCCTGGTGCCCACTTACAGAAGCGCGACCGTGGGCGTGTCAGTTAATCTCCTTTCTGTAATTCCCTCTTCTGTACAGCAGGCCTGAAGACGGCGCGCTGCAGAATTCTGGCCCCCAAAGGCGTCTAGACCCTGAGCCCTGGAGCCTGTGACGAGGCCAGGTTGTGGGACGGGACGCGGGGGATTCAGGCACGGAGCAGGCAACCTCGGGGCGGGAGGTGAGCCTGCATCATCCAGCGTGCCCGGGGAGCCACGAGGACCCCGGCGAGGGGAGAGGGAGGCAGCAGAGCCGCCCAGAGCGACGCAGGGCTGCCGCTCTGTGTGACAGCAGCAACAGGAAGCTGAGAGGGGGGCCCCCCTCCTCTTGGGGACGTGGTGAGCATTAAAGAGCTAAGAGCCCCCTTTTTCTCTCCAGGGTCCCCCTCACTGTCCCACCTCTGCAGTCCTCACCCTGCCTCAGCCGGGGAGACAAAATGCAGGAGAGAGAGGTCGGGGATATTCCTTCCCCATCTCTGCCCCTGCCTCCCCTCTTCCCCCCGCCCACAGGAGGAGCCACGGACGTTTTGTGTGACCGCCCTCGGACACCTCCCGCCAGACTGCACCCCGCCCTCCCAGCAGGAGGGACGTGATTCCCGCCGTGGTCAGGGCTGGGCGAGGAGGCGGCAGGTACCTCAGCCAGGCTGCCGCATGATTTCTACCGTGGACAAAACATGCTGGCGCGGTTTCTGTAGAGGAAGAGTGTGGCCCACAGCCCAACCCTCAGCCCCTGCAGCTGCCCCGACAGTGCGCCCAGAGGGGACTCACGGTGGAGAAGAGCAGGACGCTGGCCCTCAGGAGCTAAGATGAGCCCTGAGGAATAATGCCCACGAGCCCCACTCTGGCCTCTTCCCGTATGTAGAAAAGCGCTAAAACCATTAGCTTGTGACGTCCGCTTGCTGTGATTAGCAGCAATCTTTCGATGTTCAGCTGTGTGGTTTTGTGCTCTTTTCTCAGCAAAGGCTCCCACCTACCCGGCCCTTCCCTCACGCCTTGGGAACAGCTCCTCGGAGCTGCCCGGGAGGCCGCGTCCCGGGCTGTGGTCCTCAGCAGGGTCCCCCAGTAAGACACAGCTCGCAGCTTCTAGCTTCTCTTCAGTCAACGCGACCCACTGCTTGGAAGGGAGGTCTTTGGTGCTGCGGGTAAATACAGTGGAAGAATTGAGCCTCTGAAGGATCTGAGAAATGCTGTAGGAAAGACAAACCTGAGTGTGGTCTCCTCCGGACTGACGAGCTCGGGGCCGTGAAGGGCTGTGGTGGGGGGAGGATGAGGGGGGGCCTGCGGGGGGAGGGGAGGGGGCTGTGCGTGGGGCCCTGGGACTTCTCATCCGGCTGTAGTTCCCCCAGCACTGAATCCCAACTAGCGGCATGTCTGCTAGAGCCATAAAAACCTGGATGCACAGCAGGGTAACTAGGAAATAATTCAGGCCTTCATCTGACTCTCTAAGCAACGAAAAAGAATGGGGGAGAAAAGGGACTTTTTCCTTATCTGCTGAATGATGAATGGCTTAGCGCTTTTGGCAGGTCTGCGTCTGGGACGCATAATTGTCCGCCTGACACGTCTTGCTCCCACTTCTATGCCCGACACCCCCAGTACGCGCGTGCACACGCACACACACACACTCTCACACACACTCACTCATGCACACACACACACTCATACACTCACACTCATACACTCTCACACACTCACACACGCACACACACTCACTCTCACACACACTCACTCATACACTCACATACACTCACACACGCTCACACACACACACACACACACCTTGAAACCTAACAGCCGGTAAACGTAGCAGCCACCCTGTAAAATTCGCTTATCTCACTTGTCTCTCACCTGGATGCTTAATCGCTCCGTGTCAGACAAGCAACAGGCTGTAATGCACTCAAACTGAGAGTGACTCACAGCTGAACAAAATGCGGAAAACAGAATTCTACACCAAGAACCATCTCCCCTAGAGCTGCTTCTTAGAATAATTAGGCTCATGTCATTAGATGTGCCCTGATGGGTGACCAGCCAGGGAAAACGCCCCTGCTCACGGCCGGAGGTCACAGCTCGGCCTGCTGGCTGCTAATTAGTCCCCGAAACGCTACCTGTCCTGAGTGGTTTGCCGTAGACAGAGCAGTGGGGGTGAGCGGGTCTTAGGAAGTTAGAAGTTACATAAGTAAATGTCAGTTCTCTGCAACAGGAAGGTGAGAATTGAGGCCATTTGTGTCTCTTTAAGATGCAGCTTAAAATGCACTGGTTTAAGGAGGCCTCCTCCTGCAGGTCTATCATCACAGATCCACGGGTGGCGGAGTGGAGGGGCCGCAGTGGCCTTGGTGGAGGACAGAGCACCTTGACGTGTTAAATCTGGGTCAGTCAGGTATTTCCGGTTGTGTTTGGCTTAAGGCTCCGTTCTCTCCCTTTTTAGGTGTAAAATGAGATTCAGGGCAGCAGAGTGAGCCGGGGCCCTGACCTGCGGCCCAGGCAACTCAGAGCCTGGCTGTAAGTACTCATGCACGGAGGCCGCTGGGCCAAATCCAAGCCCGTAAAAGCCTGAAGGGTACACATCAATGCAGCCGCTAAGGGGGACCAGTGACGAGGGCCATCTGGGGTCAGGGGTCGCCGGCCCAGCGGCCGGTGTCCTCTCTCTGCCTCCCCACCTTCTCCCCACCAGCCTCCCCACTCCTAGCCACTTCCGGGGCGGCCTTGCTGGATTGCAATCGATTTTGGCTCAAATACACTCCTCACATTTCTGATAGGCCTCTCCATCTCTTAATGCTGCCCTCCACCTGCTGTCCTCACGAGCATCGGGGAATTGTGCAGACCCCTCCCCGACTCGACTCGGCCCAGAGGGGAGAAGCAAGAGCAGCTGGCACCGGCTGCGTCGCCTGAGACACACGCACAGCCTAAGGGGTGAGAGCTGTGTCTTATCCGGTGGGCGTTTCCCAGGACCGGAGCCCCTCGGGCCCAGGACGACGGCCTCTCGATCGCTCTGGGGGACGGCTCTGCAGAGGCTGGGAGGAGCCAGGGTATGTGGGAGTTCTTACCACAAAGACCAGGCAGTCAGAACATCAAAAGATGACTGTTAATTGAAGAAAACCAGACGTCCCAAGTTAAGGAATTTAGCACTTTTCTGTGTAGGGCAAGGTGCAAACGTCAGGGCTCACTGACATCATCCCCTAGACGTGCACCTGCGCTGTCTGGGGCCCGTGTCCTGTGCATTCCCAGCCTGCGTGCCCTCTGCTCGCTGTCGGGGAGGCCATGGTGGCTGATGACTTGATGGTCACAGCGTCCCTTGTGTGCTGGTGTTGCTTATAGTATTTTCTGTTCACAATTGGTAATGAGTTCCTTTCTCAGTCCTACCACGCCTTGGGGAAAAACAAAAGAAGAAGACACAGCACCCAATTATCTCCAAGAATGCAAGCTCAAGAGAGGAGAAACGGGCCCGCCTGCACTGTTGGCTTCTTCCAAGTAAATGAAAATCATTGTGAGGACAAACTGCACCTTGATGTCCTCGAGGGGTCTGTGGGCTTCAGGAACCCCGCAGGCCGGCCACACTCTGACCCCTGAGTAAGGACCTTGGGAGATGGGTGTCTGAGGGCTTCTCATTCAAGCCTTCATTCCCCCTGCACAGCACCCTTTTAATAATGGATGTCCGTGAACAAGGGAGGAAACGGTCTTACCGCCCCCGAACACAGCTCATCTTTACAGGTCAGTGGGATGCGCACCTAGGCTGCTTCTGTCCCAGCGTCAGCTGACTCGCGTTGACTCTGCGGGACGCACGTGTTATCCTACGTGAGAGGGCGGGTTAACTGTGCCAACCTCTCAGTCTTAGCAGACTCCTACCGGCTTTGCAAGAGCAATCTTTCCCGCATCTCCGAGCACTGTTCAGAATGCTGAGCCCACTTTTATGATACAGCCTTCTCAAGTTCCATTCAAATGCCTCTGGATCTGACAACGCGGGCTGATGTCTGTCATCTGTGTCAGCCCCACGTGAGGTGGAATCGAAAAGATTATTGCAAACGCAGTAAAACACCCCACGAAAGTAAAACCCTCTTTCAGGGGATGAAGCCCCATCGCCTGGCCTTCCAGCCGAGCTCTGCAGGCCAGTCAGGGAGAGCTCCCTGCCTCGAGCTCCAGTGACGCCAACGTGACGTAACCCACGTGCTCAGGGAGTGGCGCTTCCCCGACACAGCAGCTGGTAAAAAATGTGTGAGATCGCATCGGAAAGGACGCTTTCCGAAAATGCTAAGTGCTCTCCCCTGACCGTGGGGAAGAGGAGCTCTGCGGGGCACCGCCAGAAGCGGCTGCCCCTCCGCCAAGCACCCGCTCTGCCTGCAGCCCAAAGGAACCCTTCCCCGCCCACACGTGCGCTTTCCTGGAACCCAAGCACCCAGTCAAACGCAGGACGCTGGATTCCATCCAAAGCTCTGGCCGGAGCGTGTGAGATGGAAGAACCCTTTCTCTCGCGCTACCTCTGGTCTCAGGTGGCGTTCATAAGACCTTCGGAACAAAATTACATGCTGGAGAGAAAGTTTCGAGGGGCTGATGGATAAAACCTTTCTCTGGGTTAGTAACGTTACGTGGTGCCAAAGGAGAGCCAGAGCCGACCCCTTGGGAGGATCGTTTCTGCAGGAAGCACCATAAAGATGTAATTGCTAAATTCTGAAGCGGGGAACGCGACTCCTTAAAAATCAGTTGCGAACATAACCAGGAAAAATGTGCCTTCCTCGCACATTCACTGGGAACGTATAGTTTAGATTAAACAGGACGGGTGCAAAGGGCCCGCCCTTAGTTACTTGTTGTGGCCTCCAGTTTGCGCTTGTGGGGAGGGTCTTCGATGATCCTATTGAGGTCCCCGCGGTTCCGCAGGTCCACAGGCTTCTCCCAGACCGACAGCTGCATCGTCGGGTTGAAGAAGAAAACTCGGTCGTCGCCCGTCCACACCACACACCTGTGCGAGTTGAGAAACTCCTCTTAGTTCCCTCAGCGACATTCAGAAAAAATTGGTCAGCATGCGCCCTAACTCAAGAAGCCTCCGGGGTCAAAATCCACACATTTGCAAAGATTTTTTACACCCAGACTGAATAACGGTGATGTCTGGCATCTTAGGGTGATTTCCAGACGTTTCTCGTGTGTTACCTCATTTGATTCGCAAGCGGACACTGTTCTGACCACCCTTTTACCTGTAAGGACACCGAAGTTCAGAGAAGCGAGCGGCTTCACGGGCCCCAGGAAGCCTGAGCCCTTCCCTGCACGCCACCTCCCTCCTTTTAGAGGAATTCGCGCCCTGGCCCCGGGTCCAGGGGCTGAGCGACACCGGGAGTGGCTCCCAGTCAACCTCCCCTGCCGGGCACTGCCCGTGCGGCAAGGTTCATGGGCCACGGAGGTAGACACAGGCCCACAGCTCACCCCTCACCAGCAGAGAGACAGCAAAGGGGCTGCTTGAATTAGCGACCTCGCCCTGGCGTCCTGGCTCATTTCTAGAGCAAACAATTAAGCCTCGTATTTTGACACATAGTGAAAGGAATAACATACAATTTGAAGACCTCATATCTTTGAAAGGTTATCAGAGAGGAGAAAAGATTACAAAGGGGAAAAAAGCAAAGCAAAGAAAACCAAAAGAAAGGAAAGGGGCCCTTCCTAAGGAATACGGGTCTGCAACGTGGGAGCCAGCACAGGGCTGGGGTCTGGCCTCCGTGCTTCCCAGCAAACATGGTCACTGGGCGGCCCTCCGGCCGTGGCTGTGTCCCCGGTCAGTCTTGCAGTGGTGCAGACGGATGGGCTCTGTCGGACACCAAGGCCTGTTTCTGGTCTGAGCTTTTCAGAAGGTTTCCCTCGGGCAAGGCCTCTCCCCTCCCTGGACCTCAGCTTCCCACAGTGACCACCGAGGGCCCTGAAAGCTCCAGGCCTGTCCTCAGGCTCCCCAGAAGCTGCGGGAATGGTCAGGACACCCACAGGGGCTGGACCCCCCGGCCTTTGATGTCTCTTGGAGACAAATTGGGGGCACTCCTGGGCCCTGCCCGGGCTCCCAGCAGCCGGCCCCTACGTCACCAGGCAGACATGCGTGGCTGTTTGCCCTCTGTCTGGATCCACGTCCGCACAGACCACTCTGCTTCACACACAGAATGTCCTTCCCACCCCCGGTCTCCACACTCAGCCCCGCCAGCCACTTTCCACCGGCCGGATGGAGGGCTTGGGGGCTGGGCCTCCGGTGCTGGAAACTGCAGACCAGGTCCCTTTGCAGAGATGACCTTGGGATGGTCTGTCTGATTTACTGCCCAGACAGACCGGTTCATGGGAGTGGTAGACAGAATAATGGCCCCAAAGAGGTGCCCATCTGACTCCCCAGGGCCTCTGAGTGTTGCCTGACGTGGCAAAGGGGACCTTGCACCTGGGACTAAGGTAATATCCTGAGACGGGGGGAGTACCCTGGACTGTCCAGGTGGGTTCAGTGCAATCACAAGGGTCCTCAGAAGAGGAGGGGAAGGCAGGAGGGTGGAGTCAGAGAAGGAAATGTCAGGACAGAAGGAGAAGTGAGACAGACAGACAGACACACACACACACGTACACACACAGGGTTGGGGGAGAGAGATCAGAAGATGCTCCACTGCTGGCCTTGAACTTGGAGGAAGGGGATCAGGGATGTAGGCGCCTCTAGAAGCCAGAAAAGGGGAGGAGCAGATTCTCCCGGAGCCTCTGGAAGGAGCCAGCCCCGCCCACACCGTGGTTCAGCCCCGTGAGACCCGTGTTGGATTCTGACCTCCAGCACCGTGAGATGACAAACCCCTGTTGCTGAAGCCTCTGAGTTTGTCGTGGACAAGTCGGTGGGCTCCCTCGTGGCCCCTCTGGGTCCTGGGTGCCAGCATCAGGGCCCGCAGCCAGCCAGCAGCGACCCAAACCCCAGCACTGGGCCTGCAGCTTTGGCCACAGCTGGCCTGGTCATCCACTTGGAGGACCGTGACCTGCCTTCTTGGCTTACGCACCCTCCAGCTCCAGACCTGCCCTTGACCTTCAGGTGACCTTGGGAGCTGCCCTCACCCTCTGTGGCCTCAGCGCCATCACTGGTGAAGGCGGGGGTTGGGGTGAGACTAGTGTGACTCTAACACACTCCTCGCTGCGGGGAAATCAAGGCAAGACATGCGGGCTCCACATTTGTTAGAGGTCGGACGGTGCCACAGGGGTGCAGCCTGGGCCCCGGCTGGGGGCTACAGGCCCAGGAGCGATGCTGGCAAACTGGACAAGGTCCCTGCCCGGTGGATTGGGCCCTCCTTAGCGAGCCTGGGCGGGGGACAGGTAACCCCTCGGGGCCTGGAGGAGAGTGCCTGCCTTTCAGTGCAGAGCTGGGCTGGGATAAGAGGCTTTTGTCAACTGTAAAGCTGGAGGTAATTATGCTGTGCCATAAATTATGTAGCATTCTGCCACTGCGTGAGCTCTGTCACAGAATTCCGGGCTTGCAGGGACCATAAGCCCTGCCGGGGCACGTGCCCCTTCCCTCTCACACGTGGCTCCGGTGATGAGTGCTTCCTGGTGGGTCTGGGGGCTGCGTTCCCTGGCAATGCTCAGTGCATGCTCCCGGCCCCACACTTGGCCCACCTGCACTCTTTGGGGAGCATGGGGTTGGGGGGTGGGGGTGGTCTCCTGTCTGGAACGTTAAAGCCCCCAGCTAGGTCAGAGCACAGGCGATGCCGAGCGAGAGGCAAGCAGACTGGCAGCTGCAGGGTTGACGGCAGGCTCTCCCTCCCACGTTGAGTGCATCTAGCCGGGCTCGTCTGGTGCACGTGAGCAGCTGGCCACTGGCCACATGCAGGTTCAGAAGTCTTCTGTGGCTGGGCTGTGGCTGGAAAATAAGCCCCAAGGCCGAAGCTCCTGGCAGATATCAGGTAAAATCTGTAACAGTCTGGCTTGGATTTTTTTTTTATGATGTTTGACTGTGCTTGGCCTGAGTGGAAAATTCCAGAAGCATCTTTGGCTCCCTGCATCCCTGTCTATCCACTTAAGATTTAAGAGCTGCTATGTGAACCCCAGGACCCCTGACCTCACCTGTGGGACAATGAACTTCTGCTGGTCCAGCTGCAGTGGATACACCTGGCAGGAACCACTGTCCCAGCAGGAGGACCTCCGGCCCCCACCGCCCTCCACACACACACACCAGCGATCTGGGCATCGCACCCCAGCCCCTAGTGGCCTCACCCCCATGGCTCACTGACCTGCTCCCTCCTCTAGACTCCTGGAGGGAGGGCCCACTCAGCTGGGGGTCCAGGGTGGAGACTCTGGGCAGTGAAGTCACAGCCGTGGGCCTCAGTGTCCTCCTGGACAGAAGATTGGTGGACTAGCATGATTTCTGAAGTCCCTTCCAACTCTTATTTAACTAGCTTCTGTTCTTTTCTCCTGAGTTTCCAGTTTGGTCCAGGACCCCAGTCACCGTCATGCTGGTGCCCCTCCCCGCGTGTCAGCCTTACGGGCAGGGAAGTCCACCCCCAGCTCCCTGAGCTGGGCTGTCCTGGGCTCACAGCTGCATGTTCTCTGGATAATTGTGCTCAGCTGGTCACTGCGTCACCTGGAGACCCCCCACTGGCAGCTGCCCTGGACAGCCTGGTAGGGTTCATGGTCCAAGGCACTCGGGGCATAGCCTCCAGCTGAGACCCCATCCTGCTCAGCCCTGCCTTCCCACGCCTGCTTTCCTGGAAAGCCCCCTCAGTGACCCACAGGCACCTCGAGCCCTGTCCAAGGTGCTGCTTCTGCAGAGCCCGACTCAGGACAGACCCCAACGCAGAGGACGGACTCTGGGGAGACTTTCCAATAGTGAGACAGCAGCTGGGGTCTGTGCAGGGACACTTGCCCCACCACCTCCCTCTTCCCTAAAGATCTGCACCTCAGGTTTTTACAGATGGGTCCTGGTCCCCCCAAACCCGGCACTGCCTTCGCTGTGGCAGCTGCAGGACCCAGGGAGTGATGTGCTCACTGAGGAAGCACTGTCATGGAGGATCCACGGACGTGGAAAAGTCAGGGGTGTGTAAATCCATGCTGGGGGGTAAGGGGTATTTCAGTGAGAATTCCTGAGGTGCCACATCCTCGGAACACAGAGGAGGGCAGCTACCGGGAAAGGGTTATGCACCCGAGGGCACAGACAGGGAGCAGAGGCAGCCCGGGCCAGCTCCTAACAAGGGGCCTCAGTGCACCCCAGCCCCTCCCACCGGCTCTGGGGGTGCATCATAGTGTCTCAGTGCAGAGGTCCCGTTGGGCCTGAGAAGGTTCTGGTCAGGGGAGGGGGCGGGGACGGGGGATAAGAAGCAGCTGAACGTAGGAGAGCGAAGACGTCCACTGCCCAGTGAAGAGCGGCAGGACTGCAGGGTCCGTCCAGGCTGCTGCTGACGGCGCCACGGCCACCTGTCCTGCAGCTGGGCCGAGCGCAGGCCGGCGGGTCTGGGCAGGTGTCCCTCCCTGAAGAAGTGGGTACACGCAGACACTGGGGAGCACAGGCTCCAAGAGTCCCCTGATGTGAGGCCCCAGGTGTCCTTTGTCAGGTGCACTCAGGTCTTTATCTCCCTGAGTTCCTGGGTAGCTTTCCCTCTGGCTCCAAGCCTGGCTGTTAACTCAAGAAAGAAGCTTTACATTTGTGGATTTACTTGGGCCAGTTGTCCCCAGATGCTGAGTGGGTCTGGGCTGAACATTTGCTGCCTTGGGGATACACTGTAAGTGCCTGGGGATGCGTCCACGGATGCCCACACCACATCCTCATTGTGGGGATGGGCCTGGACCGCAGCAAAGTGTAGGAAACAGTCACACCTCGCTATTTCCACCACCCACCGAGCCTCTCGAGCCAGGGAAGAATGGAGCTAATTAGGGACTTAATAAGGGATCATTGCCCGGGGGACAGTAGAGTGACAACAGTTAACACGGCACACGCTTACATCCCGGCTACAGAGAACCAGTTCCTGTGCCATAGGGACACGTGCGGAACTGAACCAAAAAGCTGGCAGCAGGGTAAATAAACATGATTTCCCAAGAGAAACCTGCCCATCCACTTGTTACGGCTGGTCTCAACTAGGCCAGGCCAGCTGTAACATGCAAAATTAATTTTATGTATCGTTTTATGCACGTTTTAAGTAACACATATACCTTCTCCTTCTTTAATCACACTGATAAGTCCTGGATGGCTGCCACGTTCCTCCTTCTCTCTGACTGTCCTCGCTTCCCAGAGGGTATCATTAGAGCACAGGAGTAGTGGAGTTGGCTACGAAACAGCCTCACTTAGCGGCCCTGATACACGACGATCTGGACTGCAGCAAATGGAGCCTGGGAGTGCTGGCGAGGGGACCGTCCTGCAGAAGGACTCCCGGCCACCTTCGCACAGCGAGCCCCAGCGTTCATGGGCTCTATAAGACGGAAGACATTTCTGCTTCTCTCTCCAAGCATCCACATTGTTCCAGTGGGGAGAGGGGTACGTGCCTCCCCTGCTCCCACCACACCCACACAGAAACCCGCCTGGGTCCTCTCTCCACCTGCTGTTTGCTCCTGCGTGCCCCGTCCCAGGAGGAGTGTCCTGTCTGCAGGACATTCACTGGGTCGCATGCCCAGGGCGGGGGTCTCTGAACTGAAAACCAGCACCTGTGTGCCCTTTGCTCTCCTTCCCCCTCCTGGTTCTGCCCACCTTTGTCTCCGGGAAGGGGCTGACCCGGCAGGGTTGGGTGAGGCAGCCTGGAGACACGAAGGTTCAGGCAAGAGAGGATCGAAACCTCACTCCTGCTCTCGCTCTTGTGACATCATGATTTATATTCAGAAATATATATTCGGTCTCCATCCCCATTTCTAAACAGGCTCCCAAAACCCTTCCTAACTGAGGAGGGAAGAGCAATCAAGGTGGAAGGAGCACCTTCTATCACTCACATCCCAGGCCCCTCCCATCACACCTGAGTCTACATCAATGGGGGTACTCTGGGAAGGTGCCGAGGATGGGGCTGGTTACCAGGGAACCAAGCCTGTGACTAGAGGATGGGGACAGCCTCTGGGGAGGGGAGAGGGGCTGGAGGCTGAGCCAGTCAACCAGCTCACACCAGTCAGAATGGCATCAGCAAAAGTCTCATGTAATAAATGCTGGAGAGGATGTGGAGAAACAGGAGCCCTCCTACAGTGCTGGTGGGAATGTAGTCTGTCGCAGCCATCATGGAAAACAGTATGGACGTTCCTTAAAAAACTGAAAATAGATTTACCATATGATCCAGCAATGCCATTCCTGGGTATATATCCAGAGGGAAGTCTAATTCAAAAAGATATATGCACCCCAATGTTCATTAGCACTCTATTTACAACAGCCAAGACATGGAAGCAAACTAAATGCCCATCAACAGATGACTGGATAAAGCAGATGTGGTATATTTATACAATGGAATACTACTCAGCCATAAAAAGGATAATGCCATTTGCAGCAAAATGGATGGACCTAGAGATTATCATACAAAGTGAAGTAAGTCAGACAAACACAAACATCATATAATATCACTTACATGTGGAATCTTAAAAAAAAAAGACACAAATGAATGTATTTATAAAACAGAAACAGACTCACAGACATAGAAAACAATCATGGTTACCAAAGAGGAAAGGGGATGGAGGAGGATAAATTGGGGGTATGGGATTAGCAGATACTAACTGCTATATATAAAATAGATAAACAACAAGGTCCTACTGTAGAGCACAGGGAACTGTATTCAATTTCCTGTCATAAACCACAATGGAAAAGAATCTGGAAAAGAATCCGTGTATGTACACGTATGACAGAGTCACGCTGCTGTACACCTGAAACTAACGCTGTAAGTCAACTGCACTTCAACAACGATAAATAATAAATAAAGGACTTGGGTTTTGCTATTAACACATCACTGACATAAACCTTGTACTGCATTAATCTTCATTTTGTGGAAAAAGATATAATCCTAAAGCCAGTGGTCCGATTTTATGAAAACTGCTCATTATTTATAAATCCATAGTCTTAAATAATTTAAAACGGTAATGAATCATTGGTGATGGCCTTTTTTTGTCATTTGAGCCAAAAGCTCATGGGTCTTACACTTCATTTAGCAATTACTTTTGATGTTTTCCCATGTCTTCAATAATTTCCAGAAAAACATTTTAAGTATCTCCCAATAATACAATAGTTTAATTCCGCCCAAATTGCCATTTGGGTCAAAAGCCAAACTATTAAATATAAAGAAGAAGAAGAAACAGAAATTCTTTAAGAGACTTAAACGATGCTATGCTAGTATTAACATACCTGAAAACAGGAGCAGATTTGAAAAAAAGAATAATTCAAATTACGCTGCAACCCTTGCTAGGACGCAAGTCCAGGCTCCCCGTTCCGGGGCGGAGAGGGTGCTCCTCGTGTGGAAGTTCATGTGCAGACTTCGTTTTCTTTTTCCTTCTTAAAATACTGCGTCTCAGTTAATGGCATCCTCACAGCTCCCCTGAGGCGTGAAGCTGAACGAGTTCTGGAGAACAGAGGCGGCTGAAGAAATTGTTCTGGACTCTGAAACTGTATCCAGTGGTTACACCGCCCAGGCCGTGAGATGAGAGCGGGCAGGCGGCTCTCTCCCTTTCTCGTGTGTCGTCGGGGCGCTGATTGCACATCCTGAAGCGCTTCGTGCTGCCTTAATGCTCTCAAGGAGGCTACGCGTCCGGCCATCTCTCTTGGCAATTACAGCAGCGGAGAGAGTCGCAGCGAGTTAAGAACAGCTCCGGATACACCCCGCTTCTCGGGGCTCTCCATGTGCGCGCACTTAGATGTCCTGCCCAGAACGGCTCTTACAGAGAACCTCCCTCATCACGTCTAAACCAACCAACACGTTCCTACATCTCCCAGTGTGTTTTCCAAAATGCCAACAGTATAACTTTTAGAAGCAAGTTTCTCCCCGACAAATACACGCATCTGACTTGAGGCCTCAGCTCACCCTGCTGTCTTCTCGAACATTCAATTTCTAAGCCCCGATTTGTTAAAAAGCATAACCACAATGGAAACAGTAGCCAAAAATACGAGTTTGATTTCTATGTTACAGTCTTTGAATCGATTGCCAAACTTTGACTTCCTTTTTGTGCTTCCTGCTGCCCCTACACGGCCCCGCGGTGACCAGGAGTCCTCCCCGAGCCTGCGCCAGCCCAGCCGGCTCGGCCCGCCCCACCTGCACTGCATCGTCTGGAAGCCTCTAGGAATTCCCAGTCTTCTTAGGAGAATGTTGCTCTGAGGCTGAGGCCGAGGCTCTGTGGGCAAAGTGTCTCACGCCCGGATCTGACCTGGGCCGGCAGCCTTCCCTCCGGGGGGTCAGCCCTCGAGGCGGGAGCGAGCTGGCCCTTGACTGGTGGGGGGCGTCCGCGGAGAGGCAGGAACAAGGACACGAGGGGCTGGGACGCGGGCAGGGTGCCCCGGGCTTCCGGCCATGAGAACGAAGAGACCCACTTGGTGGAGTCCCCCGAGGCCCCTGGCGGTCCCCACCCCCCGCCCCACTGACAGTGCCTGCAGGACCCTGGCTCGCGTCTTAGAGACCCGGCCGCTTCTCCGCAGCCTCTCCACCTCGCTTTCACCTGAAACACCCGCCCCCGTGAGTCCCTGCTCATCAGGGAGTTAAAGGCACCCAGCGCCCCTGGAACATTCTCCGTCTGGGTGAGGACACCCTTACCTGCCGATGGCCGACTCAAGCGCCCTAAGCTGTGGGTAAGTGGCCGGCAGGGACGGCAGATGGAGGAGCCAGCATCCTGGCCTCCCCGCGCCTCCGGTGGGTCTCTCTGCGCTTTATCTCCTGAGAACCTGGCTGACCCCGGATACGGGCTGACGCCTAGCCGACCCGGGAGCGGGGTCATGGTGGGCGATCTGCGCTCCCTGTGTGCGAGAGGCACAGCTCCCGGGGCGGACGGGCTCTCCCTGGGGGCAGATCGCAGTCGGCACGAGGCGTGTCCTTACCGGGGCTTCCGTTTGTGCAATGCCGACATGAATGTGAGGTCAGCCCACGTGGCAGGCAGCCTCTCCCCAGTCAGAGGGGAGCCGCAGGAGGAGCCGGGTCCAGCGCTGCCCCCGCACCCCTGCACCCTGCGAGGTCCGGGGTCCCTCCTCCACTTCTCAGGGGGCACAGAGCCTCCCTCCCAGGTGTGGCCGGTCTTTGAACGCTTGCATCCTTAACCTGGTGACTGCTCAGCAAGGCCGGGCAGCCCTCCCTCAGGTGGAACTGAGTCAGGGAGGCAGGGAGAGAGGGGAGCAGAGGTGCAAAATGATGCCGGGTCCAGCCAGCGGGCGTAATTCCCACTCACAAAGTGCACACGGGGCGTGGGCACGCCTGTGGGCACGACCGCTCTCCTGCAGTGTGCAAGCACGTGTCACCTGCCTTCCCTGACCTGCTGCCGCTGAGTCAGGAGGGGACGGCTCCCGCACAGCTGCCGCTCGGGGCTGCTTAATAATTTACAGGCAGAGACCCACACGGAGCAGGAGCGGAAGCCGGGACAGTGCAATTTCATATCTCACGAAGCACTCTGCACTTAACGGCATTATCAAGGAATGAAAATGCGGCTTCCACAATTAGAAGGCGCTTGTGCTCAAGGTCACGTCTTCACCTCATTGCAATCCCCCAAGCGCAGCACTGCGGACGCAGAGTAACAGGGCCACACCTGCGCTGGGTTTATCCCAACCCCCTGAATATGACTTGTTGTAAAGTGTGTTTGCTTTCGAAACACACGTGAGAGGGTCTGGTCACAGAAGACCCCAGACGGCATTTGTGGCATCATAAAAATGCACATTGTTTGTTTTGTCCCCAGTCAGTTCCTGGCACCAAGCTCCGGAGGCTCTTGGAATCAGTTGAGTGACTGGAGGATCTTTTTATCCATAAGGAGCCCCTCTGACCACACGCGTGTTCACGCTGATGAGGTGACTCTTGGGGGCGGGGGGCTGGTCACAGAGGGACCCACCACGTGATTAGAGGGAGGGTTTTTGGCCCTGCCCCTGACCTCCAGGAGGGGACAGGGCTGCTGTGGGATGAAATGTCCATAAAACCCTATCTGGGTTCGAGAACGTCCTGGCTGGTGACCACATTGATGTCCTGGGAGGGGGGTGGCCCCAGGAAGGCGCGGAGGCTCTGAGGCTCTTCCACGCGCTTGCCCCATACCGCCTCTTCCATCCGGCCGGCCCTGTGCTGTGTCCTTCAGAATAAAACTGTCATCACACGTAAATCACTGTCCTAAGTTCTGTGAGTCATTCTAGCAAATTATCGAACCTGAGGGGAGGTCACGGGGATGCCAGAATTTGTGGTCAGCCAGGCAGAGGTGCCAGCGGCCCGGGGACCCCAGCTGCAGATGGGCCTGAAGCAGGGGCAGGGTTGTGGACTGAGCCCGTAGCCCGCGGGGTCGGGGCGAACTCCAGGGGTTGGCGTCAGAACTGAACTGAATCACGGGACACTCGGTAACTGCTGGGATTGGAGAACGGGTGTTGTTGGAAATACTATGACACTGAGCATCAGCACGAGGAGTCCCTTCTCCGTGAGGCGTCCCCAGTGTGCAGAGCATTTCAGCTGAAGGCAGAGGGCAGGAGGCCACCGGGTGCCGGCGACAAGGACCACTGGCCAGACAGAGAAAGTCTCTCCAGTTAAGAGCCCGGTGTCCCACAGTAATCAGGTGACCAGGGTGTGCAGACGCCCCACGTGCCTTTGGCATCGCCAGTCACCAGGGACACCTGCAGGGCGGACGCCACCCTGGGGACCCCGGTCGGCTGCTGCCCCCACCCTGACCGCTCACGAGACGGACACAAGTGGTTGCTTTTCTGCTCTCTGAACGAGCGGCTCCTCCCAGCTATACCCTGCACTCTCATCTTCAGGTTCTAAAACTAATTTTTGCCATAACAACCTTTTTATTCTGCTTCCGAATCACTCCATTACGAAAGGACATTTAAAAAACACCGAAGTCAGGGCTCCCTGGTGGAGGGCACTTTGTGTGTGGTGCACTCACAGATCAGGACTCCTCACGGGGCAGCTGGGAGAGTCAGACACAGCTTTAATGAACAGCCATTCAGCCAGGCTTTCCTTGGAGTAGAGGGAAAAGCCTGTGACCTCAAGGCACGCTGCGCTTCCTCCAGACACCGCCTTTCACCCGCCGACATGCGACCGCATCACGATTTTAATACATAGTTGCAAATATATCGGAGCAGGAGAACTTAGCACTCGCATGCTGTTTTCCTTCCTGCAGAACGTGACAACAGGGTGGAATATACCCACCAGGAGTTGCAAAGTAATTTTTTAAAACAGCGTCACCTAAGGAGCACGCGTTCCCCTGTGGTGAGAGCCAGCACACGCTGGGACCAGACGAGGCTCTTTCCCACGGCTCCCGGGCTCCGGGCATCTTACCAGGGGGATCCGGGCACTGGGGTGGAGGCCACGGGTCTCGTGCCTTTGGCTGCGCTGTCCTCTCCTGTCACTAGGATCGAAGGAGGCTCCTTTCAACAGAAAGAGAAGGAGATCACTTTCTTTGTTTTTTAAACTTAGAACACTCGTTTCCAATGATAAGCAGCCAAGTAAAGGAGAACAGGTCTGCAGACAGACCTGCCCGCAGCGGCTGCTAGGTGGTGGCCCGCTGGGGACAGTCAGCGAAGGGGCCTAGAACCAGCGGCACAACCAGGCGGAGTCACTCAGACTGAGGCGTCCCCCCGGTTAGCCCAAACTGGCTGAGCCGCCTGCTCGTGCGGAATCAGGCACAGGCGTGGCAGCCGAGAGCCTGCTTCTGGCTGCCCGGGCGTCCGGGGGCAGGGAGTCCCGCTGCATTTATCTCTGGGAACGGGCTGACCCAGCGGCTGGAGTCACGGTGCCCCACACGCTGCCTTCAGGGGCAGAGGACCTCGGAGCTCGGAGGGTCCCGGGTGCGGCTGGGCCGCCCGGCCCGGCCCTCGAAGGCAGGAGGAAGTGACAAGGCCGCTCCTTGCCGGGTCCAGCAGCTCCGGTGACGCGCCTCCTAGAGCGCCTCTCCGGGGGCCGACGTCAGGGGTTGTTTTACATCGTGCGGGTGATTCTGGTGCACTGTGGGGTTTGAATCCCTCTGTCTCTGTCTCCAATGAGAAAATAAAAACGTTTGAACGTGGCATCACTTAGAAGAAAATGAAGATTTATTTCCTAAAGTTGAAAAAAAAAAAATAAACTGTGGCTGGGACACTTGATCGTTGTTCACTATGGATGGAATTTGGAGAAAAGCAGAAGCTGCTTGAGGTGGGGAAACACGGACGGTTGCACCGCAGCTCGGACCCCCGGTTCAGGCTGGCCTGTCGGCCGCAGCAGGTTGCAGCGGACCCCGGGTTTTGTTAGACAAAAGGAATCAGAACCCAGTCCCTACAGGGGGGACTGGAGGACCCCAAGGAGGAGGCTGTGTGTGTGTGTGTTTTAGGGAGACTCGGCCTCAGTTTGGGAGTAGCTGTAAGAAAGAAATGCAGTCGCAGAGAGCGCAATAAACCCTGGTGGGGAGGAACTTTTTCCCTTCTGCCAGCTGCCTCCATGGTTTTAAATCCCAAATTTAGAAGGCTGTGAAGAGGACGCGTCCGCTGCCTCTCGGAGCCAGGTGAGAGTAGATGCTAGACGTTCCTCAAGGCGGCGGCCGGGCTCTGGGTGGGGTCAGGAGCGATCACGGCTGTAGATTTGTGTGTAAAGAATTGGAACGCAACCCGGAACGCCATCCCGCATGTGGAGAATCTGTTTCCACCATCACCACTGTCAGTGCTTTGTGAGTGAAGGCGAGGACACCATTAACCGTTTGCCTGAATGATGACAAGTGGGGACACCACACCCCCTCACCCCGTGTGAGCCTGACACTGCAGGGCCGGCCGTGCAGGGATGTGGCGGTGGATGCAAAGACTTGCTCCAGGGCCCCCGAGGGCCACACTGGGACCAGGACTCATCCCACCGTCGCGGCCAAATTTCTGATTCATTCGAAAGGAAAGGGCCAAATTCTGGGAGCACTGAAGCATCAAATTCAGACATAAAGTTAAAAGAGCACCGAGGGTCTGCACGGGCGAGACAAACCCCAAACGAGCAACGTGGAGCTCCCGCAGAGCCCTCGGCTGCAGAGTGAAGCTGCCTTCTCCTCACAGCGGAGGAGGACCTGGGTCAAAGGGAGCAAACGGCCAGTGTCAGCAGAGCCGGCCGGAGGACGGGCTGGAGGATGGGCGGGAGGAGGGGCCGGAGGCCTGGCCTGGCCCGGGATACAGCACTCATCCGGGCGAGGCCCAGCGTGGACTCTGGGCGGGGCCGTCGGCAGCCCGTCCCCTCGGCCTCAGGCCAGGAAGCCCCGGGCCGTGACAGGCAGTCTCGGCCGCACGTGTCCATTCCGGGGTCCGCTTGTGGCCCTTCATTCATCGTGACAGGTAATCACACTGAATAAATGATCTGTGATTTATGTAATTATCCCTAGGTTGGTAAGTTTAGGAACAGCGTTTTTCAGAATTCGAGGGTAACAGGAAATGTGCTCGTGTCCCGTGAGAAAGTGAGTTCAAGCTACATAACAAACATGTCAGGAGTGTTCAGAAACAGCTGTGTTAAAACTTCTATAAGTGTTAGGACCAGAGTTTATGTCACTAACCCAATCAGAAAAGCTAGGGGCGGTTTTCATTACGAAGCTAATTGAATAATGAAACCCAATGAGGGGCCTCTGAGCAGGAGGTGACCCCAGCTAATTATTCCAGGGACCTTGGTGGGATGTGATTTGCGACGGGGACTAACACTCAAACGTGGCGACGCCGGCGTTCTCCAGGGCTAATTATCAAGGTCGTCTTCCTGAGGCCCGTGCTGGTCATGATTTCCTGGTGGTGATAAAAATGGCTAATCATGGCATAAAACTCCCCTTCCACGCTGAAGTAATAAAAGTGAGTTAGAGATGCGGAGCCCCGTGATGAAGAAAGTAGTTAAGACAGAAGAAAGACGATCTGCTTAGCAAACACGTAATTCCGGCCTGGCAGTGCATCTCCTCTAGAGAAGTCCTGTGTGGGGAGCGAAAGCTCAGCCTGCACTCGCGTTGGTGATCCACTCACACCGTCTGGCGTCGGCACTCAGGGCAGGAGGGAGCCGTGAACCCCGGGTGGAGCGGCCCGGGGCTGTGGCCAGCCGGGGCCTGGGGCGGACGGGCGGGAACGGGAGGTCACAGGCTTGAGGCAGAGACACTCCCGGTGACAGCGGAGGGAGAGCGAACGTTCACAGGACCCGGGGGCAGACCCGCGGCCTCCAGCGTATCTGACGGATCAGAGCAGGTGCCATTTGTGACTTTCAAAGCAGCAATCAAAGCCAATTCTGTGGGTTATTCACGGGAAGGTAAATGCCTCAAACACACTCAAGGTCGATCCAGCAAAGGCCGTTTGGTAAGGAGCAGGGAAGGACTGGAGATTCTACTGAGTTAAGAAGACACAAACGTGTGTCGGGTTTTCTGTGGCAGGGAGACCAATCTCAGACGACAGCCTTGCCCGAGTGCCATGTGGCTGCGACAGCCTGGCCGCCTGCGTGCACGCGCCTCCTGAGATGCGGGGACAGCGCACGTGGGGACCAGGGTCACCACCCACACTGCCCTGGGCCCAGACGCGGAGGGGACGGCCAGGCTGCTTCTGCCCAGGTTCCACACGCCCCTCCCTCCCGTTCTGCAGTGAACTGGGACAGTCCCGCTGGGTCTGGCCCTGCTTCACACACAGATCTGCAAAGCGTCACAGCCCAGAGCCGGGCGGGAAAACAGGTGCGAAGGGTGCGCAGGCCCCCGGGCCCCCAGCCTGGGGTTTCACGTCTTTTACGCCCACTGACCTTGTCCTCCGTGTCCCCCGCCGGGCTCCTCCTCTCCGCCTGCAGCGTCGGGGCCGGAGGGCAGGGCGCTCGGCCGCGCTCCCTGCTTTTATCTGTGGGACCAAAGCAACCGTCATGAGCATCCACGGGTCACGTCCGTTTGGAAAAACTGAACAGGGACAAACAATGGCCTGAGAGTTCAAGGTGGTGGCACAAAGCATGCATCCGGGAGGCAGAGCTGACCACGCTTCCACTGCAGCCTCGTGACGAGGTCCCCTGGCAACTCCATCCCCAGCGCAATTGGCTACACCTTGTGGACCAGGCCACACAGGTCACGGACCTACAGGACATGGGCCCCCTGATAGGACAAGGGCCAACGCAGGCGGCAAGGCCAGGCTTTCCTAGGCTTTGACAGTTGGTGGCCGTGATGGGCCACCTGGGGCCTGGGTCCCCCCAGGGGGTCCATGTTGGTCACACCTCCCATTTCCACTTTTTGTTGGTCACTAGAGTGGGCTCTGGCTCAGCCACGGGCGGTCTGCATGGTGCTTTGAAAAGGGAGTGTCTGGGAGGAAGGGGGCAAAAGTGGCAAAAACGTGGTCACAGGATGTGAGAACAGCTTCATCCTCATGGAGGACGCCCACGTCGCCCTGGGGTGGGGAGCGGGCAGTGCTGGCCAGCAGGGCTGACCGCTGTGTTACTGCCACGGTCAGGAGGGCCCAGACAGCTGGCCACACACCACGCCTAGTTCACCCGGGGGAGCCTGGGAGGGGTCGTTTGACCTGGGGCTCCTGTCTGTCCAGCGCAGCTGGCAAGGTCCCAGGGGCACGTCTTCCCAGCGGAAGGGAGGAAGGAGGGACAACGAGCATCTGCGTGTGTGTGTGCCTGTGTATGTATGTGTGCGTGTGTGTGCACGTGTCTATGTGTGTATGCGTGTGTCCTAGTATGTGTGTATGTGTGCATGTGCGTGTGTATATGTGCGTTGTGTATGTGTGGATGTGCACGTGTGTGTGTGTATGTGTTAGTGTGTGTGCATGTGTCTGTATGTGTATGTGCGTGTACTAGTGTGTGTGCATGTGTGTTTATGTGTGTATGCGTGCATGTTTGTGTGTGTGCGTTTCTGTGTGTGTGCATGTGTATGTGTGTACGTGTGTGTGCACACACTGGCTCAGCTCCCGCATGGGGCCCAGCCACGGCGCCCAGGCGGCATCCGTACCTGCACTCATGGCTTCAGAGCTGCATCCAGTCTGCGTGAGCCCTCGGTGAGGAAGCCCCTCACTCCGACCCTCCGTTATGTGCTCGGAGGTGGAGGTGGCCAGCACCCAGGCCCCACAGAGGCGCTGCACCTGGACAAGGCAGAAGCGTGGGGGAGCCAACCCGGATGTCTCCCTCCATCTGTCACCGGCACGGATGGATGGATAGAGTTTGTCACGACCACAGAGAGGCCCTTGCCCACTCGCTGTCACTCTGAAGGGTGGTCTGGCCTGCAGGCTCTCCCCAGTGGCCAGCAGGCTGGTCCTGGCTGTTAAACGGGGCTTTGTGGAGCTGATGGCAAACAGGCCGAGCAGGGAGCCAGGCCTCGTGGCTCCTGTGGCCCTCACTTCTCACGCAAGTGCGTCTAGAGCCTGGACCGCACCTTCCTTCACGCACAGAGCCGACCGCGGCGCTCCCGGGCAGACGTGACCACCACCCAGAGACACGCCTCGGGCCACTTCACTGTCGGCCTTGGGGAAGGAGCCACCCACTGGTCACCGAGCTGCAAACCCGGACCCCGCTCCGCCGCACAGGCAGCGGGGCTGCTTTGTTGTCTCCCAGGGTGACAGCAGGGCCCCGGGCGGCGAGCGTCTCCAGAACCTGCAAGAACGACGTGCCCCACGCCCGCCTGCTGCCGCGGTGGGCGTGCAGCGTGGGGCCGGGACTCTGGGTGGGGCTGCCCGCTCCCGCCTCTACCCGGAGGCCCTTTGTGCGGTGGAGACCAGGTGCCCTAAACACCCTGGAACCCTCGGCAACGAGGTTATCCTCTCAGGGCGGAGCCGGCCATGGAGCAGGCGCGGTGATGCCATTAGATCGACAGTGCATTCTCCGACGCCCGCCCCACTCATCCCACGGAGCCCCCTGTCTATCAAGGTCTGGAGCTGCGGAGCTCCGTCTCCGCTTCAGCCCTGGCCCCGATCCCACCAGCCAGCCAGCTCGTGTGAGATGGGAGCAGCGAGTTTGCCAGGAGGAGTCCGAGGGGCAGCTCTGGGACCCAGCCCTTCTCTCTGCTCATCCGAGGGCCAGTGCCCAAGGTGGGCAGAGCGGATTTGCCATGACGTCTAGCTGCGGGCGGCCCTGGCGGGATGTCTGGTCCGGCCAGAGGGACGCGAGGGCCCGTTCTGGGGGGAAGCCAAGAGGGCAGTGTCTGGAGACCCCACCAGAGCAGCTCTTGTGGGAAAGAGGCTGGGGACACAAGGACACGGCCTCATCCAAGAGACCGCAGCCCCGGGAGCTCCCCAGAGCCGCCCACAGGACCTGGGACCCTCAGCCCCGCCCAGCAAGGGAGGCCAGAGAATAAGCAGAAACCCAGCCAACCCCCCGCCTCCCCACAGAGTCTGAGGAAGGGGGAGAGAAGCTTGAACTTCTAAGGAGGTGGCCCGTTTGGGTTGTGACCCTGGGCTCCGCTTTCTAATTGCTGGACTGAGCCCTGTGTTGTGGACAGAAGCGAGCAGATGGCTTTTCATGACCTGAGCTCGAGCCAGAGCCACATGGCCTGGGGTCCTTCCCAGTCTGCAGGGGGCCGTGCCAAGAGGAGGCGGCTGTGTCCTGTGCCAACATGGGGGCTCCGGGCAGGGGCTACAGCCATCCTGCATCACCAGACCCGCGAGTCAGCATCCTCTCAGCTCGTGCAATCACACGCATTATAAACAAAAACGGGAGGGGAAACTGAGAGCAGGGCCCCCTGCTCATCAGAACACTCTTCTCGAAGAGAGCCGTCTGCTTACACGTAGTCCCTCGTTACCCTGAGAAAATATGTGCATTTTTTCTTGCTTTTTAAAACCAGTTGAGCCTGGTAGAAATCAGCTCCACAAATCCAGCTCTGGGGACAAAGGCACCGGCAGTGCGCACTGTGACTGCTTCTTTGAGAAGGAAGTCCTTCCTGGGGAATCACTTGAAAGCCCCTCGGGGCGCCACGGACCCCCACTCGACTCCTGTGACAAACGCCTGGGCCCGGCCCTGCGCTCCGTCCTTACAAGCCGGCACTTTCTAACCGCACGGGTCCCACGGCCGCCTCGCTGTGTGGCTGAGCCCGGCGGCCCTGCGCTCCCGGGGCGGCTGGCATCTGGCCGTTCCCCCCTGGAAGTGCCGAGGGCCCCAGGCGGCTGCAGGGCCCTCTGACACGCGTAAATGCCCTGCACTCTGGGCCTCTCTGCAAACTCCGACGACGTTGTCATAAAGCGCCCCTGGGGTGCCCTGGAGGACTGGCTTATGGAGGGACACCCACAAGCTGTGAGTCCCCGGGCGCCGAAGCGCTGGGAGCACGCGGCACGTCTCCCCGCACAGCTCACCCCTCCATCAGGCCTGGCTCTCGGGTCTGGAGAGCTCTCAGCTGGCCTGCGGCCGATTTTCCTCCTGGCAGGGCTGAGTGACAGGGGCCCGGGAAGGTGGCGTGGAGTCTGGAAGGGAAAAGGTGCCTGGGTGATGTGGATCAATCACTGACAAGCACACATCTGCTGCGTGTCCGGGGTCCAGCACAGCCCTGGTGCTCGTGGGGAGAAGTGGGGGCAGAGGTGGGTGCAGCAGGATGGCGTCTTCCCTCGGAAGGCTGTGGGAATCGGGGAGGGGAGGGGGTACACTGCAGCCCTTGGGAGGTGGCTGGTGGCAATAACTTGTCCCCTTGAACAAAGAGGATAGAAGACCGAGCTCCTTCTCACGGGCAAGGCTTAGCTGTGAAAATTCTCGGCCCAGCAATCAGCCAACCTTGCGTCCCTGAGAGAAGCGTGAGGTGGGTGCGCTGCGTCCTGATCTGAGGGCAGGGGTCCCGCCAGCTGTCCAGCATGTCACCCCAGGCCATGATTCCCATCCAAACCGCCTGTCCTCTTAGCGTCGCAGAGCCATGAAGACTCAAAGGAACCTGCCGTCTTCGGGCACCCAGGCTCAGACCAAAGATGGCTTCCCCGCGGCGGAGCTGGGTCAGCAGCCGTGCCCCGTGCTTCCGCAAAGACTGCTTCTGCTGAATAAAGCACTAGGGTGTTTTTAAACATTTAAAAATCATTTTTAATTATTAAAATGAAGAACCTTCGCAGACAAGTCCAAATTGTCTAATGTCTAATGGTCAAAAGTGATGAAAATTAGTCAGCGTCTTCTACTTCAAAGGGTGATTCTGAAATTCAGTCCCATTTGAATCCAATACATTCTGCCCTGTCTTGGTCTCAGTTTCCTCCTCTAAAAAGTTAACTCATCTCCTAAATTTCTTGCAATTCTAGGACTTTGAAAGTCAACAGGAGGCCTGGAATGCTTGGGGCACATTGCAGGGAAAAGAAGAGGCCAGCAGTGACCTTGGAGGGCCGGTGAGGACAGTCTTCCGGTCTCCTCCTGAGAGGATGGAAGTGGATTAACCCCACAAAGAGGCAAGAGGCCTTTAGATTCTGGAAGCCAGCAGTGACCTCGCATGGAGTTAGTGCGGGGTCTCCTCCGAGACTGAGGAGACGCCTGACCCACAGACCACCTGCACCATGGGACCCTGACGGTGACTTCCCGGGGGTGCCGGTGAGGCTGGGGGGCACCAGGATGGCTTGAGGTCTCTGGTCGTTGCAGACCACTGGCCGTCATGGGAAGGTTTACAGAGCGAACCCACACCACTAACCCCGCACGCGCACGGGCCTCAGCCCGCAGCAGGCTGGAAGCAGCAAACATCCTGGTGTCTGCGGGGGCAGCGCTTGGAAGCAGAGGTCTCCTCAGCGACCCCACTCCTGGAGAGGCTGTAGGGGACGTGGGCTGTGAGGTGCAGCCCTGTCATCCTGGGCTCCGTCTTCCGGGGTCGCCACATCTAGCGACCCGTTTCCCTAGATGAATGTTCTCACCTCCAAGAACAAGTGACACGCCGTCCACTTAGGGAAGTGCCTTACGGGGGATGATGAGCGGTGCTTTAATCTTGAATCCTGGCTCCTCGTAAGCACCATCTTAAAATAATTCCTGCGACGCCCGGGCCAAATAGAAACCATCATCTCCCTTTACACGTAAGACGACGAGACGAGGTGAGCCAGTTTCCAGGTTAAAACATAAATCATAAGGGAAGGCGGAAATTATTTGCCAACTGAAGCGGCACTGGGGTCCTTTGAAAAATTTGATAATAAAATAAGAGGAAAATGTAGTTTCTGTGTAAGATAATAAAAATGGCACACGCCGTCAGTTGCGTACGGTTCTGAATGAGGCTGGAGAAGGCACTGATTTCCAGAATCCACCCTCTCCATAAAAACCAAAATATCAAAAGGAGACTGGGCCCCAGGGAAGTGGCCGAGCTCAGTTTTACTGCAGCCCAGGTGGTGCCCTAGCAGGGCTGCCGGCCCTGGAGGACCAGCGGACACAGGAGAGACACGGACAGACGCCGGGACCGAAGACAAGCAAACCGAGAGGACCAGACGGCAGGGAGCAGGGTGTTGAGCTGGTCTGTGGGGGGCGGGGAAGCCTGGCGGAGGGAGCCTGGAGCAAGGAGGTTGCTCCTGCCGTCCCCTGTCCCCTCAAGCTGCGCCACCGGGGAGACTCAGGGGTCTCCCTGCTCAGAGATTGGAAGGGTGGTCTGAGTGGCCAGGCTGGGCTCACGGGGAGCTGTTCTCCCTGCCCTCCTCTCGGGCCCACGGGCTGGGTCTCCTGTCCTCTGGAGGCACCCACCACTTAGCGTGGCCAACGTGGCTGGGGACCTGAGGCTGTGAGTCAAAGTCCCCGGACACCTGGGGGCGCAGCTGCCCGGGCGTGACGATGATGCTGGGAGCGTCCGCACCAACGCATCTCCCCGTCTCACTGGGGACACAGCCTCGGCGCGCACAGCAGGCCCACAGCCAGCAACACAGACAGGACCCCGGCGGCTCGGGCGGTTTTCTCTGACAGCCCCACACGGGGATAAAGGACAGACACTGGTCCGGCAGGGGCACCTCCGGGTGATGCTGTCAGGCCTGCTCAGGGGGCCAGAGCAGCAGCCGGGGTCCAGGACCTCAGGACACTGCGTGCTGGAGAGGGCGAGGGTCACAGGTCACTGATGGGCCCTGGATCCCGCGCTCAGGCCAGCCCACGCACGCCCACCGTCCTGCTCCCCCAGCAGAGAAGTCCTTCTCGCCTTCCTGTAGCTGGAGCTCATTTTCAGTAAACGGCGAATCGTTCCCGAGCCCTAAAGTTTTCACGGGCAGCGATTTCACAGGGGTGACAAGCTGCGAAGGGAATTCACCCCCGCCCATTTGTAACACCCTGGATCCCCCTTTCTGGAACAAAGGGTTTCAAAACACTCACCCTGGAGGACGAGAGCTTGGCTTCCTCCACAAGGAAGGGTCACAGGACCGCAACGTGGGTCCACCCTGTAACGTGACCGTCACCCCACTCCCGCAGAGCGCCCGCACCACATGTCACTTGTCCACCCGCCTCCGTCCCCAGCCAAGATCCCCAGGGTCTGCTGCTGGCCTGATGGACCCCACAGTGTCCGGTGTCACCACTGTGATACAGGAGAAACGGAGCGTGAGAGGATGGCGGTGTCCCAGGTCCCAGGCGAGTCCCTGGGATGTGCCCTGCCAAGTGAGGGTCCTTGGCTTCATGTAGGGAAGAATTCAAGAGTGAGCCACGGTTGAGCAAAGGTAGATTTATTCAGACAGATACACACGCCATAGACAGAGTGCGAGGCATCTCCGAAGGCCAGAGAGAGCGACCAAGGCCTAGGAGACACACCCGCAGCCAGAACGCGGGCCTTCTCAGCCAGAAGGGAGAGCAGTGGCCTCAGAGCATGAAGTCAGCCTGGAAAATGAGACTGGCCACGAGGTGCGCGGTGGCTGGGTTATGGGCTCGGTAACTTCACAGGCTAACAAGTGGGACGATTACTCCAACTGCTTTGGGGAAGGGGCGGGGCTTCCCAGGCCCCGGGCCACCGCCCCCCCCCCCCCCGTTTGACCTCTCAGGGCCAGCCTGGGGGCTGTCCTGGCCCGTGGGAGGGCCAGTCGGCAGCCGTCGTGTTACAATGGGCGGATACGGAAGCTCCACGTGGGGGCTGAATCTTCCGCCATCTGGGTGCCCGTGGCCGTGTCATTCCTTGAGTGGCTGTGCCCTGCCCCTCCCCCCGGTCAGCCCTGCCCCCTCTCCTCCTGCGTCGGCTGGACAGAACGGCTGTGGGTGATGGGTTATCCTCACCGACCGTTATAAAACCTGAAGCCCCCGTCCTTTCGTGAAGGCAGGCTACGCAGGCTGACGGGGAGCAAGGTCAGAACAGAGACGCGGGAATCCGGCCGGCAGCGCGGCGAGCTTTGGCGTGTCCGCTGTGACGGCACTGCTGGCCGTTTCCGGTGTGGATGCGGCGCACGGGGGACATCAGGGTGTGGGATGGAAACCGGGCCGGTGCTGCACTGGCCCAGAACGCTGCTCCAGACCCACCGGCACCGCAGCCCTGGGAGCAGGCCTTGTCCACCGGGGCCAGAGGCGGCCGCACCCAGGCAGTGCATGTCCGGCGGGTGATCCAGGCGGCCGGCTGCCCAGGCCACCCCCCTGCCCCGACCTCAATACACACGTGCTCCGTGAATGAACCGACGAACGAATGAAGGAGCTACAGGTGAGCCTTATGCAATTTCAAAACATACACACAAAGTTCTGGTTATCATCCCATAGTGGGTACAGCACAGGCAAGAGAGACATATTAAATGAGACAGCTTCCGTAAGGACACGTAGAAGATTCTGCGCACCCCAGCAGACGTGTACTAAGCCAGTTAAGGCCTTCCGCCAGACTCGGGCCAGGAGGTGGAGGGACAGCGACGGAGACAGCGGGGGACGGAGGAAGAGGCGGAGGCTGGAAGGGGGACGGAGAGAGACTCACGCAGACAGACTGCAAACCTCCTTTAAAACACTCCCCTCCGGCTCAGGCAGAACGCGCCGCAGACATGCAGCGTTCAGCCTTCTCCAGCGAGCACACACCCCCTCCGCGGTGCCAGGCTGAGTTACTTCTGCAGCCCCCCCTTCAAGGCAGCGTGGGAGCCACGGCTGCTGAAGGAAGGAGAGCGCCCGCCATCACTCCGCCCCGCCCCCGGGATGCCAGGGAGCACACGCCAGTGACGTCTGTGCCTCCAACGTGGGTGTCACCAAAGTCACGCTGGGCTTGTCACTGCAGTTCCCTGGTGACTGGAGCTGGCAGCGGGGGGGCAGGTGCCCACTCGCCTGAGAGGTGACGGTGCACCCAACACGCACAGCACCTGCACATGCACACGCACACACGGGCACACATGCACAGCACCTGCACACGCACACGGACATGCACACACGGGTACACACGCACAGAAGGCTACTATCTTGATGAGTTTTCAGCCGTCACAGAAGTTAAATTTGTTGTCCCGAGGTCCCCTGCAAAGTCAGGTTCTCCAGTCTACACCTGTCAGAAAAGACTGAGAGGAAGCAGACACACACGGAGAAACGAACGAGCAAAGTGTCAGCACGTGGCTTTTTCTAAAGGTGACACGGAAAATAAGCTGCCACCATTAAAAACAACAACAACAACAAACACCTGTACTTGGCATTGCCTTCAGAACGTGGACAACACCTTGGAAAGCTGTCCTGCGACGCCTCATTCCCCGTCACCCGGCGGAAGCCTGCCGCCCCCGACTCCAAGGGCACTCAATGGCCTCCTCTGGCCTGGGCGTGAGGGGCAGGCTGTGCGCTGCACCCCACGTTCGACAAGCCCCCCAGGCCACCGGCAGAATCCACCTCCGGGCGGCCCTGAGCGGCAGGCCTGGGACAGACGCCGGCCGGTGAACAGGGGGGCCTGGAGGCCGCTCCCGGGACAGAAGTCCCCCTCGGTGTGCCGGCACGGCCCCCCGCCGCTGACCCCGCCCGTCTCCCGACGCCCCCCAAGAGCCGCGCTCCCGCTCCTCGCCCCCAGCGGCAGCCGTCCAGCCCGGGGCCCCCCAGTGGGTCGCGGCCTGCCTCCACTTCCCTCTTCCCCCCGCGGCCGGGCCTGGCCTGCCACCATTTGTATTTAACCAGCGTCCTCGCTCCTGGACAGTTAGTAAGTCTCTGCCTCCCCTGTAGTCCGGAGGATTTTTCGAGCTCCCTCGTGCCCCCCCTCGGAGATCTAACAAACCGCTAGTCCCACAGGGGCCCGCGGTCACCGGGCAGGGAGGGCCTCACACGGCGGCGTCTGAGTGGCGACGCCGGACGCCCCGCCCGGCAGGTGCAGACCTCGGCCCGCGGGTCCCCCGGGGCCCTGGGATCTGGCCTTGGGGCTGACTTCTCCCAGCAGGGCCTCCTGAGGAAGCTGCTTCCAGCCTTTGTGCCTGGAGGTCACCCGTCTTCATGAGATTATGAGTCCAAAACCAGACGCCAGCGCGGGCGCTGCTCCCAGGGGCTGAGCAGCGGGAGTGAGAAGGCCGGCGGGCTGAGGCCTGGAGGTGGTTTTGGACAAGGATGACGCGGTTTGCAGTCTGCGTGTCTCTCGTTCCATCAGCTGAGTTTTGACAAATATGACAATGAGCGTCTCAGGACTCCCGAAGGGTCCTCAGGAGGCTTGAAGGAGGCTCCTCATGGCTGAGTGTGGTTCAGGGACCCTGCTTGATCCGGGGGCACCTCAGCTCTCGGGGACGGGACTCCCGGCTTTCGCAGGCACTGGCCTTATTGAGAACCTGGTGGCGGAGCCCCTCACCGCTTCCTGGACATGAGGTCTCCCCAGTCCCAGGGGCTGCGGGGAAGCACAGGAGGACACAGTGGCCTCCCGACCCCCCACAACAGGTGTCCCGGGGACCCCTCAGCACCCCGTCCTCAGCGCCCACCTCAGCGTTCGTGCTTCCAGGTTGACTGTCCGGTTTCTGCACCTACCGGTTCTCTCTTTATCAACTTAAAAAACAGAATCAAGGGATGGAAGCCCACCACCCACACCGGAGAGCCCCAGATTCACTGCTTAATGAGAAAACACAGCAGTCCCAGCAGAGCAGCGCTGACTCCCTCACGGGGCTCAAGCATCCAGTGCCTCAGACGTGCCCCTTACTGCTTGCGTCTTGGTCCCTCGGGGACAAGCTCCGTGCTGTCAGCACCGAGGGGGCCCTGTGCTTCCCTCTCATGGGGACACCAGCCCAGCCTCGAGGGCCCCGCTGACGGCAGAGCAAATGCTCCACCAGGGGGTTCCTGTGAACACACCCCCAACCCCCAAGGTGGGGAAGCAAGCACGTCTCGCAGACAGGCCAGAGCAGCTGGGGGGGGGGGGACCGAGGCCACCGGGGCAGGAGCGGCACCTGTGAGTGTCCCAGGATGGAGAGCCTCTCTCTTTCCTTCTCTGGGTCACAGGGAGAGGCCAGGCTGTGCTTAAGGGCAGGATTGGCTCCCGTTATAAATATAGGAACTTGAAAATTGGTATCATTTAATTTAGTTTTCAAACTTGTCTGTCGCACCAAGTAGAGGGGTGAGTACTGCCCTTCAGGGCACCCGGGTGCGAAGACCTCCACCCGCCCTCCTCTCAGGCCGCTGGGTCCCCTGTCCCCCGAGGGTGCCTCCTCCAGCCTCACAGCAGACAGGTGGCCCAGGCTGCCCAGCCCCAGGAAGCTGGGGAGTCAGGCAAAGCCCACCCTCCGACAGGGCCTCCGTGAGGGGCGGGGGGCACGGCCCCAGCACTGTCTTCACACCCCAGGGGACGAAGCAAGGGTCCCAGGTTTTCATCTGACGTGGGCTTTGGGGTTAGTGGGAACGTGGGTGATCTACTGGCTGCAGCGGATGAACAGAGCCCGACATGGTGCTTCACATGCTGAAAGCAGGGCAGGCACTGGGGCGGGCGGTTCGGTCGCACTGCTGACTCGGGCGGTCCCTCTGGGGAGGGGGGTCCCACGCATCCTGGCTCCCCGGCAGCCGCTGTGGTCCGACTGCAGGGTGGGGGTGCTGGCAGCTTCAGAGTCCCCGCATTCTCGTTTCTGTGCCTGGTGACAGCAGCGCGCCCCGAGGACAAAGGGCTCACAACTGTTTCTTCACTTTTTGGTCAAAATCAGGCACCAGGCACAGCCCGGCTCTAATGGGGCACGAGTGCCAGGGGCTGGGGGGGGAAAGAAAGGCTCTGAAGTCAGGCTGCGCCTCGGGCAGTCTGTGACCGTCCAACCCCACGGCTGGGGCGCCTGGGCTGGGGCAGGACTGGCACCCCCGGAGCCGCGCAGGCGACTACACACAGGGCTGTGGACAGAGGGTCCAAAGGTGGGTGGTGCTGGGACGAGGCCGGGGACACCTCACGGAGACAGAGCAGGTGTCAAGTCCCAGAGCTTAGACGTCACGTCCCTAACACACCTCTGCCCCAGAGGCTGGGCAGGCGACGGCAGGTGGGGCCAGAGCAGGGAGCCGGGGCCGGCTGCGGCCAGTGCGGGGCCAGCCGTCCCCTCCCCTCTGCGTGGGTGCCACAGGGAGCCGTGAAGGCAGAAACACGAGGACAGTGACGTGTGCCATCGTCAGTGTCAACAATGCTAACACACGAGGTTATATACGGTACATTATACAGTGGTTCACACACATCGTCAAATGCTTAAACCCATTTTCACACTGAAGGTCTTTCCCAGGCTGCTGTCTTCTGTGACCGTCATTTCCTAGAAGCAAAGGCATCTCTGGAGGAGTCTGCAGCTCCCCTAGGAGCCTCGTGACGATGCTAAAATTAAGTGTTATCGCCTCAGAGCTCGAATATCGTATTTAACCCTTTAGTTCTCTTGCCTCGAGTATTCACGGCTTCAGAGCGTAGAACATCCTCAAGGCACCTTTTAATATAACCTTCAGTTACACACGGAAGGGAAGCGAAGCACGCGATTAAATACGTCCATGTTCTAAATGACATCGTTGCATTTTATCAGATCGGAACATAAACGCAAAAAAAGAGAAACCTGATATTAAAGCAAGTGTCACATAAAAGGGAGATTTGAGAAACCTGTGTTTCTGGAGCAGGAATCACAGCCACTGACTGACTTCCGTTGTCAGCAATGTCCGTCGCCGCGAAGTGAAGGGCGCTGCGTGCCGCGGCCTTCGGGTTGGAAGCGGCTTTTCAGGGGGGATTCTCACCACGGGGAGCTTCGGGGAGCAGGCCAAGAGGGGCACAGCCTCCCCACACAGGCCGCCCCCAGGGAGCTGACACAGCCACCCCGAGTCTGGGGAGTCTCTGCCGCTCCCGGGTCTGTGTGGTTGAGATGAGCCCTCCGGTTCTCTGGCCGGGACTGGGTCCCCCCCAACGGTGGAGCCCTGGCCTGGAGGGGAGGCCGCGGTGGGGCTCAGCTAGGGACCCCCGCTCCCCTCCCCTGGTCTGGGACGCGCAGGAATCGGGGAGGATGGGCGGCAGCCACCGCATCCTGGGGGACCAGACATGCTGGGCCCCGCACGCAGGCTGGGCTTGGAAGCAGAGCCGGGAGTCTGCGCTCCGCTCAGCTGCTTACTAGGCTGAAGCCTGGGGACGATCTCTTCTCTCCTTTGAGTTTCAGTTTTCCCAACCAAATGGAAAACAATCCCCCCGGCCGCCATAACAAAATACCCTGGATGGGGCGGCTTAACAGCAGACGTTCGTTCCTCCAGGCGGTTCTGGAGGCTGGACATCCAGATCAGGGGTCCTGGGGAAGGGTCTGCATGTGGCAGAGATAGGCTGCCCTGGGCTGCTTCTGCTAAGGCTGCCCCTCCCAGTATGATGGCCCCACCCTCACGTCCTCATCTAAACCTCATCTCCTCCTACGGGCTCCGCCTCAGCACCCTGACACAGTGAGGCTAGGGCTTCAGCAAACGGGTCTCCGGGGTGTGGGAACAGTGCCAGCAGCACATGGGAGATTCGGGCCGTGGACAGAGGTGCCGAGTATTCAGCGCTGGGTGCAGTCGGCCACGGCGGGTGCTCACACAACGGGATCCAGCAGTCACCGGGGCAAAATCATCCTAAACCAGCCTCGTCTCCCGCACAGGGTCTGCCTGCAGCTGAGCAAGCAGAGAGGACCCCAGACGGGGTGCAGACGCAGGCTGGGCCCTGGGAGTCAGGGACGGAGGGGCTGGGGGGTTCCCTGAGCCCCCAGGTCCAGCTGTCTAATCTGCAAAACGCAGCCTGTTCCTCTAGCTGGATCTTCTGAAACACTGTGGTAGCAATTACTCTATCATGAAAATTTTAAGGGAAGCATTTGACAGTTCTTTGCAAATACGATAGGAAAGACCATTCATTCTTCCCAAAGCATCATCGCTCATGTTAAGATGTAGCTGCAAATCAGGACACAGGTGTCAAAGCCATCCTGACGCACAGTGAATCTCAGTGCATCTGTGTTGCCGTGTGTGTGCGTTTCCAGGCTTTCAACCAAGCCAAGCTACTAAATTCTAGATCCTCTCACAGGCCCCTGAGTCTCCCATGTGAGTGGACACAGCGAGAAAGGCCTGAAGAATTTTCTCATGCCTCTTAAAAAAGTTCATCCTGCCCTGTCGTCGTGTAGAAGCGAGGAGGGCACCAGGAGGGCCTCCCTACGCGTAGGATGCACAAGGGACAAACACCTCTTTTTAAAATTCTCTTAGGTATAAATCAAGATTTGTGATAAATTTGTCTGAACCTAACCCATTTGCATAACTGAAATGAACAGATACCTACAAGGGTGTATACCCGATGCTCAGAAGTGCCCTTGCGTTTCTTCGAAGTCTGCAGCACCGAAAGAAGAGGTGATTTCCAGAGAACTGTGCAGACCGCTGCGTGTTTGATGGCGGTGGGCCTTGGATTTATATACCCGCCGCTTAGCATCTGCAGGCGGGTTATTCTCCAAAGAGCTCGTATTGAGTCCGCTCTGACTTTTGCAGACTAATCTATATGAAAATGCAGCCCTCGCCTAGCTGATTTATTTTCACATTTAGATGTAGTAAAATTAATAGTGCAGTTCTCATCTTGGTTGATGAAATTAACTCAGACCCTTTTTTCTTCTTTCTTTTCCTTTCTTTTCTTGAACCAACTTCTTCCAGTTATTGTCTTTATTTTCAGAAGGGAAGTTATTCCAGTCATTTGATACAAATGGCTTTAATTAGTTTAAGGCAAACATAACCTTTAACAAAAAACACAGGCAGGGGACTGCTGGTCTGCGTGCCACGGGAGGAAAACCCGGGCCGTGCTCACCAGTTGACTTGCCACAGCCGCTGCACAGTCCGATCTGGTTCGGCGTCAGAATAAACCACCCACCACCTGGAAGAATGATTCCTCTGCTGAGGCCATCAAACCGCCAGCGCGTCCCCACACACAAACGTATTTATATCACAAGGGCCGGTGCACCGAGTGATGGGGGGGGGCTGTCAGGTCTGTGCTGTCCACCCTGCTCCGTCCCACGCAAGACAGGCTTGCTCTGGCTGCGAGCAGAGTAGTTTCAAAGGAACTTGCCTTCTTAATAACTGTCTCTTTCAAAGGTATTAAAAGTCAGAAACAGTCAACGCTACGCTTACTGTGGAGCAGCCAGAAGAAAGAGCCTGAATTTCGGAAAAAGTCAAGGGAAGGTTCTCATCGAGGTGTACCCTTCCCAGTTCTGTCGGGCTGGTCGCCGCATGTGCCAGCCCTCTGCCACGAGATTCCGAGTTTCTGGCCCATACACCAGCACTCCTGCTGTGAATCGGACCTTGGACCGCCCACGCCCTCAATGGCCCCTCGTCCTCCGCAGGTCCAGGATGGAACCCAGTCCATCCCCTCCTCATCACGTCCTGTCTTCTAGGACTTCCGCTCTGAACCCCACCCCAGAACAAGCACAGGATGCTGTTTCATGCCCCTGCCGTGTCTGGAGCAACTTCCCAGGCCTCCCGCCAGGTGGGCTCAGGGCCCCCCCGCTCTGGGACGCCGCCCGTGGCTCCCCACGTACAGGAGAGCACCCCTGCTCTGCCCTCCATTCTGTCCACGTCTCGTCTCTTTTCAGACCATGCTTAGTCATCGGCTGAAGCACCTCTCCTTCGTGGAAGATAAACTCATTAAGGGAGGGGCCGTGTCTTGGGCAGTCTTGTCAGCCGCGCCCCTGCACAGGTACCTGTGTTCTGCGGGGGTCAGCCAACCCCGTCCACCAAGGTGACCCCCACACCTGACTCTTGCTGCTCTCTGCGCCTGTCTGGGCTGTGCAGTGGGCTTTTCCAACCCCCCCACGCTCCCTGGGTTTGTGCCTTTGCTGGAAGTTTCAGTGTCCTGGAATTTGCTTCCCTTTCTGCCTAACAAAGTCCTTCCCGCCTTCCCAGGAGAGCGGGCCGCCTTCCGCACCTGCCAAGCCCACACTGGGAGTGGCGCCCAAGCAAAGACCGCACATCCTTCTGTGCGTCAGCACACGTTACACACGTTCCTGCTCCTGCGTGTCACATTTACATGACCCATTTTCTGAAAACAGAAACCATGCCTTTTAATCTTTTAATCGACTTGAAATCAACTGTGTGATTCACACAAAACAGACGCTTAGTAAGTGTGGAACGGCTGACTAGCTGTACACAGATGAATGGACAGCTACCCATGGGGAGAGACGAGGGGGCTTGTCCATCTGCCTCCTCCCACGTGCGGAGCCGTCAAACCAAGAGAAACAAATCAGCAAATAAACAAGACACGAGATCTGGCCGGAGCCAAGGCCGCTGGGGGGGGGGGTGGTCTCCGTCTCCGAGCAAAGACTCCCACGCCAGTCGCTGAAGGATCCTACTACCACAGGGCCGGCCCCCAGCCACGCACGTCTCCAGATGCTCCGCATGGACATGCAGGAATCGCAGCTGGAACTCGCTTCTCTACTGGCTGAGCCTACAGTGTGGACAGGCAGCCCGGGACTGCCGGGCACCTGAGCGCGTCTGCAGCACGAACAGCCAGGTCGGCCGTCAGCACAGCTCAGGCCCACGTGGTGCACCTCCCGGAGCAGAGAGGGAAGGTCAACGCGAACCGACGGAGCCCACTCATGCTCCACGTGGTGTCTCAGAGGGATTCAGGAGGGCACGCTGTCCGTGAAACAGGAACAGAATGCTCTAAAACCAACAGTCAGAAAACGGGAATAAACTCTAGGAAACTATATATAATCCTATTATATTTATATATACTTATATTTTTATTTCCCAAAGAGCTCTTTCTTACTCTCTTTTACTTATGCTATCTTTTAATTTAATTTATGTGTCCTCATATAGAAGTAGGTCTATATCATCTTAATAGAGAAAATGAGTGGAGATTTGAAAGAAAATACAAGGCAACACCCCCGACTGAAGAAGACGGTGATAAAGACCTTAGGGGAGGGAGGCATGAACTTGGGCTTGGCGATGGGTTCTTAGATACGGCACCAGAAGCGGGAGCAACCAAAGAGACAGACAGAGCAACTGCCCTTTACCAAACCTGAAATCTCTTCTTCATCAAAGGGCGATACCAAGAAGGTGAAAAGGATGACTTGCAGAGCGGCAGGAAGTATTTCCAAACCGCGTGTCTGATAAAGGCTTCGTAGCCAAAAGTAAGACACTCTTACAACTTAACAAGAAAAGACAACTGAGTTAAAAAATCAATGAAAACTTGACGAGCTGTTTCTCCAGAAATGATACACAAACGGCCCACACGCACATGGAGAGAGGTTCTGCATCACTAGTCGCTAGGGAGGTGCAAACCCAAAGCACCACTGGAGACCACGTCACACCCACTAGAATGTAACAACTGAAAAAAAAAAAAGAAAGGAAAATAATGCTGGCGAGGATCTGGAGAAATTGGAAGCTTTGAACATCCTAGTGGGAATGCAGGATGGTGTAGCTGCTGTGGAAAACAGGGTGGTGGTTCCTCAAAACCTTAAGCATAAAATCAACATAAGACATAATAATTCCACTCCTAGTCATGTAATCAAAAAATTGAAAACAGGTACTCAGCAGATGCTTACAGACAAATGCACACAGTAGCACGAGCCACAACAGCCAAGGGGTGGGATCGACACAAGACGCTAGCAGCGGGAGGTTGGGTAAACAAGACATGGCCTATCCGTACAGCGGGCTGTTCTCCAGCCACAAACAGCAGTGAAGTCCTGGCACCGGCTGCAACGTGGACGCGCCTTAAGCCGTGTGCTAAGTGACAGAAGCCGGGCACAAGGTCGCCTTCCCTGATTTCATTCATACGGAATTTCCAGATTAGGACAGAGCACAGACGGGTGGCTTTGGGGCTGGGGGACGGCGAGGGGTGCAGAGTAACTGATTAATGGACAAGAGTCTTCTTTTCTGGTGGTAAAAATGTTTTGGAATTAGAAGGGGCAGCTCCCCATCCTTGTGAAGACACCAAATACCACTGAATTGTTCACTTTAAAATCATTGATTTTATGTTCTATAAATTTTTTTTTGATCAAAAAGAGAGAAAAAGTAGGAAACAGAGAGAGAAAAGTAATTTAGGAAGCTGAACATCGAATTAACGGAAGAACCAGAAAGAGAACAGAGAATGCTGGGGGAGGATTTCTGACGGCTCCGGAGACCAGGCTTCAGGTTTACTGGCAACGGAGTTCCACCTTGACCCGTCGAAGTGAGATTTTGGAGCACTGGTGATAAGCATAGATCTAGAACATTCCAGAAAGAAAAAGAGAACTGATCTCCCCTAACCTTCCTAAGGGTGCAGACAGGCTGCAGGTGGCTGTGGGCTGGATGTGGTCAGCAGGAAGACCTCCGTCCTTGGGCACCCGGTGTGTGGTCAGGTGGAGGGGCCGCGGCACGGAAGCTCTGGACTCGGACGCGCCTCTGCTCCGGGTGCTGCACGCACACTGAGATGCTGTCAGCATCCTTGGTGCTCATTGGCTGGCTTTTGCCTTTTCTCACGTGTCTCACAGGGACAAAGATAACGCCTTCATCGTCCCCACAGGATGGCTGTTAGAACAACGCTGGGTGATGTTTATTTGAGACCCTTCGAAGAGTCGGAAGCAGGGACGGGAGCCGAACCTCAGGGAGCTGCCACCAGCCACCAGATCTGTAACCCACACCACCAGCCCGCAGGTCAGCGGCCTTCTACCCTGCAGGGTCCTTTCCCTCCCAGCCCTGCCCTCGCTCCCCGCCGACACACAGCCCTGGCCCTTGTGACCAGAGGCAAGTCCCCCAGAGGCGACACACATGGCGACTCCAAGGGTAACAGAGAAGCCCAGGCTGCAAGCTGGATGAAGGACTGAGACTTTGACACCAAAGACAGTGACCACGGTGACGGTGGGCACATAGATCAAGTTTACTGTCACTGCCCACCCCTCCCATCTCTAGGCTGGGAGGGCCTGCTGAAGGAAGGAGTGATTTGCGGAGTAGCAGATATTTGCTGGGGTGACTTGACCTCCAAGGCAGGGTCCCAGCTCACCCACAGCTGTCCTGGACCCTCCCATCGTCCAGAACATCACAATGGACGTCCAAGCGGTCCAACAGGGGGCACCCCACCCGGCGCTCTGCTCTGCTGCTATTGAACCTGCTGGCCTCACTCATCACTGACCCCGTCCCCACCCACCCTGTCCCTCCCTGTGCTTGTGAGGAGGGCAGGTTCGCAAGCGGGTGGCCGCGAACCTCTCCTGCAGCCAATCCCTGAGGTATCCGCCCCTGTGGCTGACCAGGGTCTCCCTGGTTCTCCCTGGGGTCTTCAACTTCCCAACTTCCCACCGGCCCCCTCACTATCCATCACCCGCAAAACTGCGCTGAATGGTGGTGTCTGGGCCGCTCAGTTCTCCCGGGGAGCTCTCACGCAGGCCGGCGCTGCCCTCCCTGCCAGCACTCCTTCCCCTGCTTTGGGGCACTGAGGGTGAACAGGTCAAAAGAAGGAAAGAATAAGAGGGTGTCCCGACGCAGCCTGCAGGGTCCACACGGACCCCCACGCCATCCCAGTCAGCCTCCCGCCTCCTGGACGGGAAGGGACCGGTGTGGAGGCGGGCTGAACGCGCACTCTGCATCTAAGGTGCTCTTCCCCCCTGAACGGCAGCCTCTCCTCTGCCGAGCCCCCCCGCACGCTCCGCACCGGGAGGCCGGAAGTCACCGCCACCGCCTGCCTGGGTCCAATTAGAGCCGGGAGTACCCGGCTTCTGACAAGAAGATGGAGGGCTTGGCTGTCACGGCGGTTAATTGGGGTGTTATTTACATGTTTTGAATGCTTGTGAAGTTCCCGGGCTGTTTCTGATGCAATGAGCTCCACTGATGGCCGGGTTTATGAGTTGAAATACTGGTAATCAAAGAGCCGCCCGGTACAACAGAACACAGTGAACACGGGCCTGCTCTGCTGGTTTCCGTGCGGAACACCGAGAAAATGGGTTTCAAAGTTTCTCCAGGGAGATAAAAGCTCCCTCTCGCCGGCACAAGTACTTCCTCCACTTTGGAAAGATACAGGCTACAGCCAGAGAGACGTGAACGTCTGAAAGAAGAGGCAAATACACACAAAAACAGGTTTACCTGTAGGCAGCCCAGCACCTAACCAGCAGGGCCAAAACAGAGCTGAGTTTCTCCATTTCATTACTCCAACGTTCAGCAACGGGCACATGATTAACGTGCACCCAGGACAATTATTATAGAAGAACTCAAACGACCTCTCACACAAATGCTTCAATAGCTTTGACTCTGGACTCTTTTTGCACATGTAAGTGAGACGTAATTGTGTATTTTTTAAGAAAATCAATTTAAACTTTTACGAATGTAACACTGTACCTCTGAGATTCAGGAGAGCAAAGCACACACGGGCCTTTCTAACGGATCACGCCGTCCATTGCAAGGGCGGGCCACGTCTGTTTAACCTCCCGTGTGGATGGCCGAGACGTTTTCCCCAGCGCTTTGGTGTGCCAAGTCTTACTGCCACGCTCAGCCCTGCACACACTGACTTGGCATCTCAGGGACTTTCCTGAAGGTCAGTCTCGTGAGGGAGCAGCTTGGTCAGAGGCTGCACATAACTGTGACTTTGGTAAGGATGCCAAATGCACCACCTCATCTTTAGCTTTAATGAATGACCAAGCCTCCCACCTGGAGGGAGGGGCTCTGCACCCTGGCCTTACGATGAGGCCTCCTTACCTGTGCCAACGGCAGGGCAGGGGAAGATGCCAGCCTGAGTAGAGGTTCATTTACCTCCTGCTCTTCCATTAAACATAAACTCTGAGAACTTACTGGGTCCCCGGCACCGCTCTTGGCCCTGCAGGAGGCAGCCTGGCCCGGGCGGTACGCAGCGGACACACTGAACCGGCGGATGAAGCTAGTCTCCCCGACCACTGGCTGCGCCCCGTTTTGCTAGCCCCACTGGGGTGTCAGTAGGTAAAGAGCCCCATTCACGGAACTTACACTGCAGAGGACAAAGTCACAGGGTAAAATTAACGGATGAAACGCTAATGGATACACGAAAGCCATATGGCGTTCAGAATACAGTGTAAATTAGTAACAAACAAAGCAAACCCATGGCCGGGCCCTGGGCGGAGGCCGGGACGTAGGGGCTCCCGGTCGGCTCCCCACCGGCAGCTCCCGCTTGGAGACAACCCCTGACTCCGGCAGCCGCGGGCCCCGGGGGCTGCGTGTTAGAGAAAGCAACTCCACTCGCTGTGAGCGCCCACCCCCCGCCACCCGTCACCGTGGACAGAGGGCTGACCTCTCCCCGGAGGCGGGACGTTCACAGGCTCGGTGCCGTCTGGACACCTGGTCAGAGCACCCTCTGGCCACCACTCCTCAAAGCCTCGACGATCACTGTCCTCCTTGAACCTGAGACAGGGCCCAGCCACGTGTCCTCTGTGCAAGCACTGCCAGTCGCGGAGAAGGCAGAGGGGCAGGTCCACCCCAGGGGAAGAGCAGGCAGGACGCTGGAGGCGCGGTCAGGGCGCTGCTGTGGTTGGGCTCCCACGCCTGAGGCTGGGGTGTTCCCTGAAGACAGCCCGGCTGTGCAGGGGGTGCCTCCACTCTTCCAGCCCCACAGGTCCACTGCCTGAAGGTCACTGTGAACACGGCCCAAGCGTCCACCAGTGCAGACTTAGAGCCAGGGCAGGAGGGGCCGTGGGTGCAGGGGACCGCCTTCCCGCCCCTCGGGGACACTGCCAGGATCTCAGCTTTTCTGCCGCCAGAGCGGATTCACGTTGCCTGGCCAGGCTGGCTGGGACGCCACCACCAAGCAATTTATTAGAGATAATAAACAATCTAAAGACAAAAACCAATGACCTCTACTACTGTCAAGTAGCAGCCATTCACCCTCTAGTATAAGTGGGTGGATTTGTATTCTTGATACCAGAGATACCAAGACAAGAGGAAGAACTTTGCAGAGAAGGAGGTACTTAGAAAGGGCCCTGACTTGGCCCCAAAGGGAGGCAGAATGAGGAAACTGGGCATCAGGACAACAGAGGAGCTGGGGGCTGCTCCAGAGAAGCAGGAAGGCAGGAGAAGCTGCCAAAGGGAAGTAGAGCCCGGCTGGGAGACACCCCCCCCCCCACGGCCTCCCCTTTCTGCACACGCCATTTCCACGGTCCCTCAGCATCAGGGACCAGGAGTCTCATCACAGCTTTCACTGGGGACCCAACCCAGTCCCCTCCTCCTGAGCATCACCAAAGGGTCCCATTGTCCCTCCATTTCTTCTGACACAAACTGCAGAAGCTTGCAAAGGAACAAAGTGCAAAACGAAGCAAAAAGAAAACTACCCATCATCCTGTATTAGGAGACAATTACTAAACCCTAGTGAATATTTTGTTTCCATTCTAATCTTTACTGATAAACACGTCGGCCCCGCTGAGACGACTGAGGGTGGTGAGTTCGTGTGGATGTCGGCCAGGGATTCTGCAAGCTGCAGGCCCTCATGAGGAAAAATAATATAAAATTACAAAAAAAATTAGACGTAAACGTGAATCTTAACTTAGAACGATGAAAGAAAACACAACATATTCTGAACATTTAGAGATATATATATGTGTCAGCAAATCCAGAAAGATAACATAATATTTACGTTCACTGCCTTTCAGGTTTCTGAAATTCTTTTTGCTCCTACACGTCCAGGCTGCATCCTTGTCGAATGATTCTTCGTACGATAATTTCGTGGTGTCACCTCGTCACTCTGCAGCGGAACAGCAATGCGCTTCCGTGTCCTGTGGGGTCGCCGCCGGCAGTCGCCACACCTGCAGACGTGCTTGCCGGGCGCGGAGTCGCTGCAGGCTCTGCCCCTTCATTTCATGACCCAGGGCGAGAGCAACAGGAGGCAGCAGCCCCCTGGGAGTGGTGCCCACCTGGCATGGCCGGCACCGCCCTGTTGGAAGGGCGCCACGAGCCCGAGAAACCTCCCCCTGCACTTGCTGCACTAAATGCACCCAAACTTCATTCCAGCTGGATCCTGCTGCCCCTGGACCCCCGCCCGCCCCTGCAGGAGGAGCAGCGGTGGACAGACAGCCGCCCTGATGGGGCACAGCCCAATGCCTTTGCAGATCTGACAGGAGCACGGGGCAGGGCCAGAGCTCCCCGGGACCTCGGACAGATCCTGAGGGAGCTGGGCGGTGGGTGGGCGGGCCCGGGGCTCTGGCTTCATTCCTGTCCCTGCAGACCCATCGCGGAGGCTTCAGGGCTGCTTGCTGGACTTCCTCCCCCTCCGTTAACACGCACGTTCTCTGTGCTGCCCAGAGCGGCGGGCGTGGCTGTAAAGGCTGCCTGAACTTTCAGCAGAAGCACGCCCTGCTGTGTCCCCAGCCCCTGCTGCTGGGCACTTAAGCTTAATTTTTAACTTCTCCATTTTAAACCGTGTGCTGTGGGTTCCTCATGCATCCTTCCCTGTGGGCCTGTGATGATGCCAAACTGCTCCCTCAGTCTTGGGACCCCCCGCTCAGTTTGCTAAAGAACCTCACCCCACCTCACATGCAGGGGTGCCCGGGGCCGGCAGTGCACCTGTCAGCCCTTCTGTAGAGACAAGGAAAGAGCAGAGCTGAAGGGTGAGAAGGGCCCCAAGACCACAGGCTCTGTGGGGGCGGCGGGCTTGCCCCGTCCGCGGCTGCAGCTGCCGGTGGATTTCTGATCACAGGGTTTCTTAGGAGAGTCCCAGGACTGGAACTGCTGGACTAAATGATACAGGAAAATTGAGTCTCAGTTTCTATCAACCCCTTTTCTTTCTGCCAGAAACATTGCACTAAGCTACATTCCACCAACTACACATGGCGTTTTACCATCAGCAGGAAGAAGAGTGTAGGAAACACTCAAGAGTTGCTTGTAACAGCCCCACGTTAGAAACAGCATGATGTCCAACCGCAAAGAAATAAGTTTATGCCCAAACCATGGATCTGACCAGAGCAGTTAAGACGGCAAATTCTTCCTACGTCACCTTATCTTATGTTGCTAAGTGAAAAGTCAGAAATACAAGCCCTGCACAACCCCATGCAATTTTTAAAAAGCCTTTGCGTTTTCATGAACACTTGTGAGCGCCATCACGCGTGGGAACTGTAAGACCATCACCCCAAACTGCTCATGGAAGTTTCTCAGTGAGAACAGCAGGGCTGAGAGGAAGAAAGTCTGTGTGCTTCTAAATTGATTCCATTTCTGAAGGAGAATCTACTCACGATTCACTGCTTAATTACAAAGCAACGTAAACGTTTAAGTAATTAAGTCTTTAGTCCATAGAGACACACACCTCAGCGGCACGTTGCCTGATGGCTTAGGCTTAATTCACTGTCACCCTAAATGGCAGTGTAGGGTGAGGAGGCCCCTCTGGTCACGGGTGACGGCCGGCCACGGGCAAAGACTGGGCTGACGGGCACCTGCCCTGTCTGTCACAGGACCGCGAGGAACCCCACTTCTAAACCCAAGGACCACCGTGACAGCCCTCGAAGAGCCTGAACGACCGGCTGGCTGACGACTTCTCAAGGACCAGTAACCGCGTCTGTGAATGACGCTTCACCCCCGTCACCCACCCGCAGAGCTGCGCTCACTCAGCTCCTCGCAGGCAGCTGTGCGGGGGGAGGACCCGCGTCAGGACCTTCCATAATTTATCCGGGGATGTTCGCGGGGGCGCAGCACTTCAGGTCAGCTCATTTCGGTGAAGGATGGAGCGTTTAATGAGGCTGATGACAAAGAAGTCTCCAAGACTGCTCTTTTGGCGTAAGACACACCGTTTCTGGCGGAACGTCCAAGTTAGCCCCCCACACACGTCGCTGTTTCCACCGTAAGAAAACGCGTGTGTAGGACTCGTGAGCTCTGCCACAGAAGCGTTCCTCTGTGTTCGCCCACTCGGGCTGGAGGTCAGTCACCCTGCGTAAGAACCAGTCAGCTTCAGCAGCAGTGACTCAGGGACGTGGCTCCTTCCTTTTGGGGCCCTGCCTTCCCCAGGGTCTCAGAGGGGCCAGAATCGAAGGTAAGTGGGAGGCAAGAGGTAGAGAGAGGGAGGTCTTCTTCTTGACCTGCACAGCCTGGCCCACAGTCCGCCAGTCAGAGCCAGGTCTGCGGACCACCCTGGCCCAGGAGGGGCAGGGAAACGCAGTCCTGGGCCAGCAGACACCTTCCAGCTACAATCCTACACCTGGGGAGAGGTGACCTGGAGTGGACGGCTGATGTCTGCACAGAGCACAGCGGAGGTGGGGTGGGGTGGTACATTAGTCCCTGACCAAGGAGTGGGCTGGTGCGACCGGCTCCACCTGCCAGGTGTCCAGAGAGAGCCGGGGCTCCCGGATCTCGGCCCCTCTGGTAACCCTCTGGGGCTGCCCCATCGGGTCCTCACCTGCGGACCCTGGAGCATGCAGGATGCTCCTGGCATCCACATCATGTCTTCTCAAGTCACGGGGTGGCTTAAAGGGGACAGAGGTTCGCTGCTGCAGAACGCTGGCTCACCCCACGATCAAGTGGCTGTTTCTGTAGGAGATGATTAATTATAATTGTTAATTAAGTTTGCTCTGAATTACAGTCATTTTAATTGGGTCATTTGGCCTTGGGGTGTGGATCCCAGTTGTCACAGAGTGAAGTATTTTGATGAAGTCCTCTGTGGGCACGTCGCCAAGGATGTTCAACCCTATTGAGTGAGATTCTCCTGAATTTCATTCATTTCAGATGTCATGGCACCACCACGAGCTGGCGATGCTGTTGCCAAGCCTCCGACAATAAAAGGCCCGTGGGTGGCAGACTGGGCACCACCGTTCGCACAGTGAGGAGGGTCCCGCTGGGGCGCCAGCCAGGGGAGCAGAGCAGCCTGGCCGGAGGGGTCTCTTCCCTCCCATATGAGAAGCTCTTTCTTTCCTGTGGTCTCTGTGAACTGAGTGTATTCCGGATGGAAGAAAGTGAAGGCAGGGTGGCCGGAGATGGTTACAGGAGAGAACATGGATCTCCACCCAGAGCCACCACTGTCAGGCCTCCAAAACCCTGTCAAGTGACTTGTCCTCTTAACCTCCACGTGCACAGCTGAGAAGCGGGATAAGAGGGTCAGCTCCAACCTGGGTGCTAGCGAGCACCCGTTAGCCCTTTCCAAAGCGAGGAGTTCCATCAGATGCCAGCTGCCCCCTGCTTCTGGCAGAGCTACCAGCCTTAGCTCTGGGGTGGGCGGGGCTAAACCAGCCGCACGGGTCCTCAGTTGAAGGGCGCTGGTCTAACATTCTTCCCTTGGAGGCTACAACAAACCCACAAGCCTGCGGTGGGACGCGGGAAATTTTGTTTTCAGAGCAGAAGCCCTAAGGGAGAGGCTCTTCTTGGAAATGGGTATTTTCCCCCAGCCCTTGGCAGCTGGCCCGCGGGGTCCGTGGGTCGGCTGGGGACCAGGTGTGTGGGAGCCTGGATGCAGAAGGTCACTGTGTGGGTGAGGCAGAGCAGAGGGAGGAGCAGCGAGACGGGGGAGGAGCAGCTGTCTAGGGAGGGGGTGGTCGTGATGTCTGCTTTGTGTCCTGTGCACCACGTATCCACCCCAATTCCTCCAAAATTTGCAGATTGCTCAGCACTGTGTTAGTGTCCAGGGGTCTGTCAAGATAAATGAGCACAAACTGGCTTAGAACAACAGAAATTTATCCTCTCACAGTTCCGGAGACCAGGAGCCCTAAATCCAGGTGTCGGTCGAGCTCAGCTCCCTCTGAGACTCGGGGGAGGGTCCCTCCTGCCTCTTCCAGCTCCTGGGGGCTCCAGGCATCCTTGGCTTGTGCAGCATCCCCCCAGCCTCTGCCTCTGTCTTCACGTGGCCTTGTCCCCTAGGTGTCTGTGTGCCCCTCCAAGCATTGGATGTAGGGTCTGTCCCAAATCTAAGGTGATTTCATCTCGAAGTCCTTAATTAATTGTATCTACAAAGACCCTCTTTCCAAATCAAGTCAGATTCTGCGGTTGCCTGTGGGTGTGAATCTGGGGGGGGTGCCAGTCAGCCCGGGACACTTCTGTTTTGTCGAAGGATAGCTGTTCACAGCGTTGTGCCGATTTCCAGCGTGCAGCGCGATGGTCCAGGTGCACACGTATCTTTTCATATTATTTTTCATTATAGGCTCTTACAAGGTGCTGAACACAGCTCCCTGGGCTGCACAGTAGGACCTTGTTGTTTCTCTATTTTAGATAGAGCAGTTAGTATCTACAAATCCTGGACTCCCAATTTATCCCTCCACCCCAACTTTTCCCCCTGGTGATCATATTTGTTTTCTATGTCTGTGGGTCTGCTTCTGTTTTGCAAATAAATTGTGTCCTTTTTTTTAGATTCCACATATAGGTGATATCATGTGGTATTTTTATTTCTCCTTCTGGCTTACTTTGCTTAGTATGACGATCTCCAGGTCCATCCACATTGCTGCAGACGGCATTATTTCATTCTATTTTACGGCTGAGTAGTACTCCACCACATCAACCCAGGACACTTCTGAAATAGATTTCCCCTTAGAAGAAGCTACAAGTGCAGCTCCTGCTTCCAAACTGGTACAAGTGGAAACCGTCCAGGGGTCTGCATGGGAGAACGGCCAGGAATGAACGCTAAGAAGTCGAAGGCACAAATGCTCCTTGGTCCTCTGTGCTAAGAAGGGGTCTGGGGCATAGCCTCACCCACACCCTGGCTTCACCCGCAGGTGGAGGAAGAGGTTCTCACCAAGGCTGGAGACGCCCGGCCCCCGGGGCCGAGTCCGCGGGCCCCGGGCTCCGCCCGTCTACCCTGAGGCGCGGTCTCCACCTCTGTCTGTCTCGGGGATAAGCCCCGCCCTCCCGCTGCTCCCCGGGGGCTGCTCCGAGTCACTTCAGCCCACCCGCCCAGTCTCATTGCGCCTGCTCTTACGGCCTCTGGTGCCTGGTAAGTGGCTCCCTTAAAAGGGGAAGAAAATGTTCATCTCAGCACTTTATCCCTTCATCTCGCCGGAGCTCTTCTGCGGAAAAGCCGCATAATTAAAGAGGGAAGGGAGGTCTCCGCGCTGCATAAATCAGACGCGTCCTGGCTGCGAGCGGTGGTGCTTTCCTCTCAGACGTGAAGCTATGAAATCGAAGCAGGTTTTCAATTTCTCCTAATGCCAAAAAATGGCCATAAAATCAAAAAGTGTGAGAGACAGGGAGAAGGAGAGAGACGTGGGGACGGCGCCCCCCGAAGCGGCCCCGGGGGGAGTCACCCCTCAGCCGTGTCCTGCGGAGCCGCCTCACTCCAGCCTCTTACTCACATGAGACTCCTCAACGGGCTGGACTTCTATCTGGAGAAAAATAACGCCTTCCTCCTAGGCTGCCGCGGCGGGCGCGGCTTCCTGTGAGCCCGCCTCCCTGCCGCGGCCACCTCGCCGGGGCCACGGGTCCGTCGTAGGCCGGGCGTTGCCGGGACTCGGCTGCTTGTTAGATGCAGCGCCCGCATGGCCGGAGGCAGAGGGAGCCCGGGACGCAGCGCGCGGCGCGTGGCTGACGCTCAGGGGCGCGGTGCGGGGCCCTGGGGTCTGTGCGGGGACAGAGCGGGACACGGCAGACCCCCGAGCCACCCTCAAGACTCCTTAGTCTGGAGGCCCGGCTGGTGGCTCTGCATTCTGGACTGAAAAGCAGAGACACACGTTACTATACAGAAAATAGGTAAACAACAAGGACCTACTGTAGGCACAGGGCACGGTATTCAATTTCTGGTCATAACATACAATGGAAAAGAATCTGAAAAGGAAAGATACGTATGTGTGTGTGCATGTGACTGAATCACTCTGTGTACACCTGAAACTAACACTGTGAATCAACTACACTTCAAAAAAAAATTAAAAAAACAAAAGGATAGACAGCATTTAAACGGCACCTTGGGCACCAACTGACCCTCACCAGAGCGGGCCCTCACAAGGAGGCGGGGGTCCCGGCTCGAACGGCCAGTCTGCTGACCAGGAGCCACGGCCCGGTAGGCGGAGGTGGCAGGGAGCAGAGAGGTGTCACCCAGGCGGACACGGGCAGCTGGTTTGGTCTTGGGCATCTGGGTAGAGGACAGTCTCAGGAGCTCCGACCCGGCCTCCGGGGCCCCCGACAACCTGGGACGGGCAGGACCTGGCCTCAGGACACGACAGAAGGCAGAACAGTGAGTGCTTCGTGTGTGCACCAGCTCTGCGCAAGACGGCAGTGAGCCAGGCGACACGGCTCTAAGTCTGCACAGACAGGGACTCGCTCACTGAGCCCACTGCCAGGCGGCAGGTGTGGGGAGGGCAGCACGGGCAGCTGTCTCCCTAACAGGTGACTGTGATGGGGACCAGAGCATCGTGGAGAAGGTGCCTGCTGCTCTTGGAGCCTGGAGAGGTGGCTGAGACCTGCGGGGGCGGAAGGGAGCCCGGGATGGCCCAGGCCCACAGACCTCCCAGGACCATGCAGAGGGTTAGGAACATGGGGAGAGGATGGGGTGCATCCAGGGAGGATCAGAGGGCTCCTTGTGGCCAAGCAGGGGTGGGGACAATACGGTCTGGGACGGTCACTTCATTCCCAGGTGGGGGGAGTACAGCAAGTCTAGGGAGCAAACAGTCTTCCAATCTCTCTCCTGATTCTGACCCTGGAGAGGTCTCTGTGTGGGCACCATGGCTGGCACCTTCCTCAGTGCCCACCCTCAGATCTGATGCAGGAATCTCCCAGGTGTGTGTTGTCCTTGCCTGTGAACGTGGGATGTGGGCACTCCCCACATGCTGGCCATCAGCATTATTTCATTCATTTTTAAGGCTGAGTAGTATTCCACTGTGTGTGTGTGTGTGTGTGTGTGTGTGTGTGTGTGTGTGTGTGTGTGTGTGTGTGTGTACACCACATCTTCTTTATCCAGTCATCTGTCGATGAACATTCAGGTTGCTTCCATGTCTTGGCTGTTGTATATAGTGCTGCTGTGAACATTGGGGTGCATGTGCCTTTTCGAATTAGAGGTCCCCCCAGTTATATGCCCAGGAGTGGGATTGCTGGATCATAGGGTAAGTCTATTTTCAGTTTTTTAAGGAATGTCCATGCTGTTTTCCATAGTGGCTGCACCAGCCCAGACACGATTTTAACTCGCCTCACCTAAGCCCACATCAGACCCAGGGCCACCCTGAGGACTGAGAGAGGACAGGACTGGACTTCATAAGCCACCATCAGTGCCCTCATCTGAGTCACCCTGCCCGCCACACCTGGGAGGGTCCACGAGCCTGGCCTTCCTCAGCTTGGCTCCCCCGCTCCGGCCACGCGCAGAACCACCCGCTCAGCAGAGACGAGGATGTGCTGGGGCCCGGCTCTGAGCGGACCTCTGCGGTGGTGACATTTCAGCAGATTTCCACAGTCAGAGTCAAAGTGCGAAACAGCACTGACGCACGTGAGAGTGCTGTGGGATCTGCCCCCCCCCCCCCCGCCCGCTGCTCCGGAGGAGGAAAAACCTCCTGTAGCAAAACTTGCCCTCTCCACCCATTCTTAACAAATGTGCTAAAATCTGGCAAAGCATGAGCCATTTACATGGAGACGCGCGCTAAGCTTACGAATAACTTCCAGTGCAAGTGTAAGAGGAATGTGCGTCCTGCACACGGCAGTTAGGGCTGAGAGTAGGAGCTTTGTTTAAAAATCATTAAAAAATCACTAAGAACTTTGAGGAACAGACGTCTTTGTATGCACATCACACGATTAGTAAAATAATGCTGTTATCACAAATGCAAATGTCCTCGATAAATGGGCTGAGAAATATAAATAAATGATACTTAACACTTGCGAGCTCTGCCAACCTTCTCCGAATAATCATCCAGATCTTGCAGTTTCTGGCAGCCAAAATCTCCCATCTGTCTTCCCCCAACAGTGACCAGCACCATAGAACAGCGTTAAAATAATCGTAATGTTTTAAAATTATTTAAATACTTATTAAAATAAGTTATGAAATAAAACATTTTAATTATCTGAATAAATGTAAGTATTTAAGTGATTTTCACCTGAAAGAACACTTTAAGTATTAACATTACTTTGCAAAGATAAACACTTTTTAAATATTGTTTAATAGGCCAGAACCTTAGTGGCGCCGCACCCAGAGGAGCTGTGTTGCGGATACAAACGCAGCAAGCATGGGTCAGCCTGCATTATGCAGTGCCGTAATCTCACTGGGCTGGCCGTACCAACAAAAGTGAGAATCTTAAAATCTAGAAAAATACTTTTCTTTTCCTAGTTCACAAAAATGTATTTTTGGCTGAGCCAGGAACATCGGTGAGACAAAGATTAGCAGGAGGAAAATAAGAGGCCTGACCTGAAATTCAGGATCGCACCCGACTCTAAAGCATTTTGACGTCCTCTCTCGTCGTTGGCCTGATTTCGAGAAGAACTCTTTTGCCCACGCGCAGACGCGGATGCTGGGTGGACGGGGCTCCCCCTGAGGTCCACAGCCCCCCAGGAATGTCGGCTCATAGGCCAATGCCAGAGCCTCCTGGGAGCCCGCCCAGGCCCCACCCCACCCTGAGTAGAGCGAGAACCTGCTCTCCACACTTCAGTCCCTGTTGTCACCAGAGCCGCCTCTGAAGGGACCCTCCATGCAAAGCCCCCTCGGGCAGGGAGACAGCCAAGTGGCTGGGCTTCAGTGTGCAAGGACGCTGGACCCTACAGGGCCTTCCAGGGACAGAATCCCCTCGTGTCCTCCACCTGCCTCTTGTCTGTAGAAAAACTTTAGCCAAAGAATAAATTAAATCATGGAAATCAGAGGATGCGGAAAAGAAAGGGGAACAGGCAGCATGGCAAACAAGAGCAGCTCAGCCTTTAGACAAAGTCCAGGACCTTCCGCCCCCCCAAGGGCCCTAGGGAACCGCGAGCCCTGCCCGCTGGGCCCTGTCCACGGGTCCTGAGCCCTCACCGGGCGGAGGACGTCAACTACCTGACGACCAGACTGTAGCCACGACATCGCACACAGTTCTGAGAGCTGGCCTCAAGGAAATGGGAACACACCGACCCCGGAACTGAAGGTTAACTGTGCTTCAAACAATCAAGGTGCTGCTGCAGGACTGACTTCAAGGTGATGGCCAGAGCCGACTGTGGCCCCTCACCCTGACTGTGCACCCCTGAAGCTCCCCTCTAGAAGCCCCCACCCCCGACCAACGGTCAGATGTTGGTTCTTGGACATGAGTCCGCCTTCTCCCCCAGGCAGCCGGCCTCCTGAATAAAGCAACCTCTCCTTTCCTTCCAGCGCTTCTCTCTCGAGTATTGGCTTTCAAGTGATGAGCAGCTGAACCTGAGTTTGGTAACAGATAGGCAATGCCAAGGGGACAACAGGAGAGAGAGGACCATCTGGGGATGTAACACAGAGTGGGCATCCAGGCTTTGCCTCTTACAGGTGGTATGGCTTGGCCGGGCCACTTAAACATGGTGACCATGACACTGAGCATGCCAATCGCACGCGTAGCCCTCGGAGCGCTCCAGGACTGTGCCCGGGTCGGGAGGAGCCCGGCAGGTCTGTCCTGGGGCTGCGCCCTCCCCCTTCTTACTGTTCCTTCCTCTGCCTTTGCTACTCATCCCACCAGGTCCAGGTCACAAACATATTTTGCTCATTAGTAATAAATTATATCTGCAGTCAATAATTCATCTCCCCAAAATTAATTTGGGAGCCACAATACCCAGCTCCCCGTGTAAAAGCAAGCAGGCGCCGCGAGCCTGGGAAACACCAGGCCGTTATTTCACGTCCTCCTGCTTTCTCATTTCTCTCCAGCAAAGATTTACAATTTCCATGAAGGGCTGCCATGCACTTTAATGTTTTAACCAAAATAAAATGTCTGGAGACATTGCTTTCACTCTCCCCTCCTGACTCCGTCCCGCTCGGGGAGCCTCTGAACGCTTGTTTTCAGACTCTGCCTGCGGCGTGTGGATCTGCGCTCGGAGGATGCAGCGGGCGGTGCCCGGGGCAGGGAGGCAGACCAGGGGCGCGGCGTGGGCGACGGGGCACAGCCAGGCCCAGCGCGGCCCAGCCCTCGATGCCGGAGGAACCACAGCCCTCCAGCTGCAAGTACAAAACCTAGGCCAGCCTGATGGGGCCGAGGCCTTCCTGAGCCCTCCGGCTGCCAGCAGGCAGAACTAGAATTATACTAGATGCTCCGAATCAGGACAGTGTCTGGTGAGCCTGGGGTGAGTCTGCGCCTGAGCGTGCAGGTACCCACAGCTCTGTCTCACTCCACCGGCGTGCCCCGGCTGGGGGAGGGCTTCCTGCGGCAGCTCCCTTCCTGCTGTTCCGGACCCGTGCTGTGACGGGGACCCTGCTCTCACACACAAACCTTCCGCCAGCACCAACATACCTCAGCCACCACTGCCGCCGCCTCCACAATCACCCACCATAATCATCATCACCATCACCACTTCCATCACCACCGTCACCACCACCACCACCACCACCATCACCATCATCACTATCACCACCACCATTTCCATCACCACCACCACCACCAGCTTTGTCACCATCATCACCATCGTCATCATGGCAGCTGCCCTCGCCATCTTCACTATGACTGCTAACACTTGCTCTAGACCAGGCCTGCATTAATCATCTTTATATACGGTGTTTAATTCTTCCCATTACGCTCTGCACTGTAAATACCACACTTTATAGTAAAGACGTTGAGGAGCAGAGAGGTGGAGTGACTTCCCTAACATCAGGCAGCTTTTACATGATAAAGCTTAACATTGAACCCCAGACATCCGACTCCAGGACCATGGCGTCTAAGCCCTAACCACCTGTTAGGGCCCCGATGCTGCCCTGGGCTAACCAGCTCCATCCTCCTCGCCCCCGGGGCCCGGGGGTCTCCTTCCCTGTACCAGGCTGGTGTACGGAGGCTGCCACCTCCAGCTCCCCTCTGCCCGTGGCCTGGACGCCCATCCAGGCCCCACTCTTGGGTATCCCTCAATTGTTGCTCGTGTTGCTCTGTCCCAGAACTGAGCTGGAGGAGTCACAGTCCTCGGGACAGTGGCTGGCTTCCCTGGAGGGAGAGTGGAATCAGCAGAGACAGATCTAAACGCCCACCCCACCTTGTGTATCTTTCCCCGGAGTCTCTGAGTCTCTCTCTGCCATGCACATTTAACTGTCACTCAGTGTGGCTCCCAGGGACCAAGTCACGGCCAGAGACTGAGCAGGGAGCCCAGGGTCAGGGAGGCTCCTCTCTGTGCCTCAGCTCCCTCGTCTGGGGAGGGATCACTGCACCTGCCACTGCCTTCCCCCTGGGCTCGCAAGGGGGCCGGGATGAGTGCCTTCCTGCGATTAGGTTATCGTTCTCAGGCAGGATTATTTAAAAACCTTCACAAGGAACCTAGATTCTTTCAGGGGAGCGCTTCAGCATCCTGAGTTGGCTTAGAGGAAAGAATTATGTTTCCAGACTAGAAGCTTACATTTTCACTCACTGCTAAAATCTCCTCAGTCCTGCAAAGTTCAAAGACACGATGCACAAAGACTTTGAGACTCAAGGTGCAGTGTGGCCGCGTCACCGCGTGTCTCAGGTGGATGGGAGACCATCTTATCCCCCGGTGATTCTCTGAAAGGCAGGCAAGGTCCGCTGGGCTTGCGTCTGCTCCCTCGTTCCCTCTCTCCACCTGCCGACACATCTTAACTCAGACGCAGAGACCAGGCAAGACAGCCGTCCCCTCTCCCATCGCCCTTAGAACCCTGGCCCAGTTTATTTTGCAAGGTCTTACAGGAAATGCCTGGAAAATCCTTCTCCGTGTCCACACTTATGACCTGACATTAAGAATGTCCCAAATGCATGATGGGAAACTTCATTCATCCAGGCAAATGCGTGATAGGAAACGTCATTCATTTAGAAATGGCATCTGTAGGATCAAAATTTCTCTCACCTAATGAACCCATAATTAAATTTAGCCTCTAAAAAGGAATGGTGAATAAAAGAGGCGAGGTTCCAGGTGATTTGACAAATGTGTGAGAATGATTTTTGAAGGGTCTCCGGTACCCTCTAATTTGCACGGACCCAAGTCTGCTATTCCAAGAGTCTTAATTATACCTGAAACTACTAAATTAGATCTGTTTACCGGTGGTTAATAAAACAGCTAATTCACTTGTGAATGCTGTAACTGCAGATGCAAATAAAAGCTCACGTTACAATAAGGTGAAAATTGCTGAGGTGTGGGTAGTCAGGACAGGTCCCAGGTGACATGTGCCATACAGATGACAAAGGTGCCAAGGGTCCCAAACGCGCCCTGCCCGCAGCCTACTGCTCCACCTTCCTTCCATGCGTGTTGGGTCTGAAGACTTTCGTCACTAACCAGCCCCAAAATGCCCCTCTCTGCTCCTGTGAGACAGGCAGCCCAGAAAACCATCTCCTAACAGCCTCAACCAGAGGTGGCATAGGCAGTAAGGGGTGCCTGTGGGGCCTGAGGGGCGACTGCCACCCCCAGGGGCCAGGAGGAGCCCCCTCCTGGGCCGGTACGGCCCTGACACCTGGAAGCTGTCGCATCTCGAAGCAGGAGGGAGGCTGGAGAACCAGCACGTGTGCGTGGACCCCTCTGTGATGGGGGGGCTTGAAGTCCGGGACGTTTCTACTGAAATTCAAACCCAGAAACCAGACATAATTGGAGCAACAGTTCATAATATAAAATAATTTCTTCACCAGGACCAGCTATTTGTAAACTTCCAGAAGGTATTTAAACAATTTCCCAGTGAAGCAGCAGAGCCACTAAGAGCTCAGCCTGGGGCAGCCCGAAGCGTCAGCGGGGTCCCGCTCCCCTGGGCCGCCCTCTGTCTGTCCGGCGGGACTGTGCCTCGGTCCCTTTCTGCAGGTCGGGACAGTCGCCAGACCTGGGTCCAGTGCGGAGAACGCATTTAAGCAAAGCACTTAGAAGTGCACCTGGCTCCACATAAGCCCTGAACACATGTGAGTCCTGTGTCCTGCTCTCTGCTTTGTTTGCTGAGCAAATGCCTGATTCAAAGAGTGATTTACACACGAATGGGAGCCTTCAGGTCGGCAGAAGCTTCCGGCTGCTGCGGGGCTAGGGGCTAGGAGGCTGGGGGGCGGTGCGCCAGCCTGTATCCCCCGCCACCCGGAGCCCCTGGGGGGGGTGCGCTGAGCTCCTCTCCAGCACTGGAGACAAATGGAAACCTGACACCTGCCCCACAGGAGGCCCGAAGGGCCTGCTCAGCGGCGGGAGGATGGCGGTTTCCCAGGTCCTGAGAAGCCCTCCCAGGTACTGGTCTGTCCTGCAGGGAGGACGGCTGGCGATGTGGAAGTGGATCCGTTTAATCCACTTCTCTGTTCCCTGTGTGTCAGTATGGGGACGTGCTTTTAATGTAAAATAAACAGAACAAAACAAAACTCAGTGACCCTGCTGACCGCAGAACTGGGCATTTTTAATGGAAGCGTGGCTGATTCACAGTGTTGTGTTGGCTTCAGGTGAACTGCGCAGTTACTCAGTTATACATATATATGTTCTTTTTAAAACTCTTTCCCACCCTAGGCTATTATAGGATATTGAATACAGTTCCCTGTGCTCTGCAGTGGGTCCTTGTTTGCCTGTTTTACATACAGCAGTTTGGAGCTGCGAATTCCAAACTCTGAACTTACCCCTCCCCGTGTCCTCTCCCTCGGGAACCAGAACGTGTCTTCTACGTCGTGAATCTCTCTCTGTTTTGTGAATGAGCGCATCTGTGCCACTTTTTGGATTCCACGTACAAGTGATACATGTGGTGTTTGTCTTTCTCCGTCTGACTTCACGGAGTATGAGCATCCCAGGCCCGTCCATGTTGCTGCAAGCGGTGTTGTTTCATTCTTTTTATGGCGGAGTGGCTGGTGCTCCACTGTGCATGTGCACTGCATCTGCTTTATCCAGTCATCTGTCAGTGGATGTTTGGAGAACTGGGCATTTTTTGTGTGACTTCAGCTCCCTGCAGAATCTCACAGGCTTCCTGGCAACCTCTATCCTGGCTCTGAGGCCCTAACACGTGAGGACTGGGCTTCTGAGGGGCCGGACTCACATCCCAGCCAGCTTGGCTGGTCCAGAACGTCCCATGTGAGGCCAACTCATCGGGCCCCAGAGTCCCTTCCTGTCTTCAGACCCCCCTCCACACACACACACACACACACAGGCCCAGGTGCAGGGCAGTCCCCCCAGCTGGGAGGCCGCCGCGGCCCACGGGCTGGGCCGCTCACCTCCCTCCCTCCCTCGCAGCGGGGCTGGGAGCCGGCAGGTCACCCTTCGGTCTCTGCCTGTTGGTGTGGGAGCGAGCCCTCCTCCCAGAGCCGGGCGCTCCTTCAGGAAACAGGGGCACACGCAGTCCGGGTGCAGACAGCCCACGTGCGTGCTGTTGAGGCAAAGGCGGCACTCGTCGTGGACACCTCCTGTGTGCGCCAAGCAGTGAGCGGCGGGAGGAAGAGGCGTTTCCTCCCTTATTTAAGTGCTTCCCTCTGAGCCCACCCAGGTCTGGCTCTCAGGAAGCGCCCAGTGCTAACTCCAGGGGAGGGGCAGGCGTGAGTTCCACCTGAGGAGGGATTTCAGCCCTGGAGACGGTCTGCAGGCCGCGTGGGTGTGAGTGGTCCCCGTTCCGTGCCCCGCTCTCTCCCAAGCCTGTTACAAATGTCTCACCGAACTTTCACACCAGCCCTGCTGGGAGGCTCGGTCCTGTCCCCGCTGCCAGGCAGGGAAGCTGGAGCTCGGAGCCGTGCCCATCGCCTGGCCCCGGAGGGCGCGGAGCAGGTGCAGGGCGGGACTCAGCCCGGCCAGCTTCCCAGGGTCTCCCTGCCCAACCCCGTTCCTCCGAGTGACACATCCGCATCGATGCTTTCTGGTCGGCGCTGCGGTCCTCAGAAACCATCCTGGCCCCGACTCACTCGCGACCTCTGACCGTCAGGAAACCCGAGACCCGAGTCAGCCCTGCGCGCCTGTGATCTCCCAGAAATGAACGGCTTAATCAGACGAGTTTTAAGTCACCACTAGATAAACACTCAACTCCTGAGAGAAAATTACCTTTAAATGTATATTTAAACATAAATTGGGAATTTTAATTCCAATCCAATTTGATTGAAACGGAGTGAACATACTTGGTGAACGCGGGGCCTTGTGCCCTGTGGAGTCTCTCGGTTTGCGGACCGGATGGAGGGTCTCACCGGGGGGAGCACGGGACCCCCTGCGGGGAAGAGCGGACCCCCGCCTGAGGAAGCAGCCCAGGAGGGAGACAGGCCCGAGCACCTGGTCCAGCCCCGGGAGGTGTGGGCTGAGGTCCGACAGAGGCGTGTGGACGAGACGGGCGCCCACCCAGGGCCTGAGAGGCAGTCGCTGAGGACCGTGGGGAGAGAGTCGTCACAGGCCCAGGGTTTAACCCTCAAAAGCCCAGAACCATGCAAAGAAAAGGGCAGGCTAAGTTTGTTTCAGGGAAGCACGAAAACACTTCCTGCAGCAAACCCACAAGACAGAGAGAAATAACGACCAAGCCGGAGCGCGGAGAGGAGGCCAGTCTGCCGCCGGTTCAGAAGCAGGAGTCCGAGCGAGCATACGGCCACGGTCACAGCTGAGCCTGGGCCGCCCCGCGCTGTCTCCGCGTCAGCCCTGAAGGCAGAGCTGGACTGGAGGAGAATCACTTCACTTTAAGTAAAAACAGTTTCAGGTTGGCAAGATCCGGCCAGCAGACATCAGTGAGTCACTTCCTGTCCACTCTGCCCTTGATTAGGATGGAGAAGTGGAAAAACAGACCCAATCGTACGAAGCCCAAGAGGACACGGAAAGTCAGAAGTGGGTTGGTTGTAAGACAATAGGGAGGGGTGGAGACTGGGGCAAAGTGGAGTTTACCAAGCCTGCAGGCCCCGCTTTGAAAGTATTAGCCCTTAAGCACTCAGAGGATCTGTACTGTCTTGTCTCTGATGCTACAGCTCTCTGCTCTGTTCAGTGTGGCCTTCAGTTTGGACAACATGTTGCCTCTTCGGAGGGCCGTCTTGAGACCCCTGGGATCAACAGGCACGCGCCCGCTGCGGGAGCTCTGGGGTAGGTTTGCTCGTGCGCTCGGGCACTACGAAGGAGGCGGGGGCAGGAACGCCTTCTCCAGCAGCTCTCCTCCGCTTCACTGGGCTCCGATGGTGGACAGCAGCAAGAGGAACAGACAATGGACCTAAGAAAACAGCCTGCTGATCAGCCCAGGGCAGCTGGCCTTCACCTCCACCACCACGGTGGGCAAACAGATACTGACAGCTTTTATACAAAGGCACACTTCATGCCAGTCACAGGCTGGCCACGGGATGTGCCTCACTCATGTCTCCAGCCACCCCACTGTCTTAGAAGGGACATGCCTCCGCCCATGGCTGGATGAGGGAGATGCTCTTGTCCAAAGACTCTGCTTCGTGGCAAAGGGGACAAGGAAGTAGGACCGAGGCAGGTCTGGATCTGAGACACAGGCTGGTGGTCTGGCATCCGCAAAACATCCTCACTCCAACCTCCCTGCCTGACAGTGATAGCACTAGTGTGCCCAGAAACCTGGAGGGTGGCAGCGGGGCCACACCAGGTGGGGAGGGGAAGCTCTGATCTGACCCTACGCGGTGGCTGGCATCCCTCAGTGCAGGCAGAGCTGGCCCCCGTTGCCTGGACGAGCCAAGGTCTGGTGCTTCCCAAGTGCCGACCCTGCTGGCAGATGCCTCCTTCCCTTCCCAGCTCCCTGAGTGTGTCCCCCGGGGTCTTGATTTTCCCTGTTATACAGCACGTGACTTGTGTTGTATTTCTACGCAGAGTTCTGTGGGCGCTGTATTAGAGATGCCAGTGCATCGAACAGAGAAAAGGAATTGCTAGAAATGCCCTTTTTACAGCACCCGGGGAAACACCGCGTCGTCCTGTTAGCTGTCCACCCTCGCGCCGGGGAACAAAGCCGCCCGGCCGCCCCCTGCGGGGGTCCCGGCGCCTTCCTGGCTTGAGAGGTGTCACAGCGCTGCATGTCGACTCACAGCTCTGCATGAGAACTCTGAGTGGTCCAGACCGGGCTGAACTGAAGCCCACCTCTGCAGTCGTCTGTCCTTCCCGCCCGGGAACCAGCCCTTCTCAGCCTGTTGAATGCGGGCACTGGGCGTAGGAGGGCGAAGCGTCAGTGGTTTAGAATCGAGCCAGTGCATCGAGTGGGACCCAGTTCTCGTCTAGAAGCCTGAGGGCAGCTGGGTGCACCCCCGGCCCCGGGGCCCACCGTGCTCCCTGCCCCTGACGGCTCAGGTCGGGAGGGTCCGCAGCCAGGGAACAGCGCACGGCTGTGCGGGGAAGCTCCTCCCTCCACCGTCCTTCTATCAGCACAGGGGTCCCCGGGCAGACGGAGCCAGAGGGCACCTTCTGTGAGCTTGACTCATGGGGACAAAGCTTCTCACTCCATCCACTTCTCAGTGTCAGTGTACCTGCCACTGTCATAGATTCTACTTCTTTTCGTTGGTTTATAAACATCAGTGGGTTTTCTAGGGTGGATTCCAAGAATATATTTATCTCTTTACCACCAGATACGTCGTGATGGGGCTCTCCTTTGACAAATTGTCAAATGAGTCACAGAGGACCTGGAGCCCCGCGTCTGCGCTCCTAGCAGGGCTGTCTGACCTTGCCCGCCGGGCGCACGCCCGCGTGCCCGGCGTGGGTCCTGGCGTGGAGATGTCGTCAGCCCGCACCGCGGCTCTTGGCGGAAACGTCCTAGTGGCCCTGCTTTAGAACTGAGAAGGTCCAGTGGAGTCAGGAATGTGTGCAGGTATCCTGGGAGCCCCGAGCTGGAGGGACCGTCAGCGTCACAGGACATTTGGGCAAAGCTGCGTGAGTTTGCCGGGGTGGTGCTGCCTTCCCGGTGGACCCAGACGCTTATGCACCAGGGCCTTCTGTCTTCCGCGAGGACAGGAGCGGGGCTCTGCAGCCTGGTGAGTTCCAGCCACACTGAAAATTCGCAGGGTGGCCAGAGCCCTGCAGCCCTTGTCCCTGAGCTAGGTGAGTTCTGTCCATCCTTCAGACCCTGACTCTGATGTCCCCCCAGGAGCCGCCTGCCCTCCCTCTGCCTGGCAGAGCCCCAGACGCCCTCTGGGATGAGCTGGGGCTCTCAGACATCACTCCCACGACCGGCACGCACGCGTGCTCGGTGGTCGGTCTCTGGTCCGAGTTGTCCCCACAGCAGGCACCGTGGATGCCGGGCTGCGCGGACATCTAGCTGTCTCCCAGGTGATCCCTGTGCTTGTCACGCAGCCTGGCACATAGTAGGTGCTCTGCAAACATTTGTTGGGGGGTGGCTGAGTGACCCTTAGCCCGAGGCCACTCTGCAGCTCGTGGCCTCTGACCCTCAGCTATGTGGGGGGTTGCGCCCAGGACCCTGGGTGGCTTCCTCACTGTCCCCATCCACGTTCCCAAACCCCGCAGGAAAGCTTTCCCAGCCAGCCCCACCCCTCAGGAGTCTGGGGCACGAAGCCCACCAATGGGCAGGCACCCAAGGCCACAGCCACCGCCACGGGGTTTAACACTCATTGACCTGCATCTCCTAAGTGACGAGATCGACAGTTGTCACCATGAAACAGTGTCTAGTGTCTGTCATAGTTGGAGGGCAAAACCAAAGTTGATTGTTACCATAACGCTGTGGTTGACAGACCGCCCTGGGCCGCCCTAGGGCCCTCCCTGGGGTGGGTGGGTGGCGTCCTGCCCCGGTGCCCTGGTGGAGCTCGGACTGCCCCCGGGCCAGCTCCGGGCAGGGCTGCGGGACGCACAGCCCCACACGCCCTGTGGGCACAATGTCCAGATTCTGCTGGCCTCGGTGGCACGTCCCTGCCGTTGTAACCTGGGAAACATGCCTGGTTCCCATCCCACTGAGATGTCAGCCAAATAAAAACAAAACCCAAAACCCAACCCAGCGATGCTGGCGGCTCCGGGGGCCTCCCCACCCCCACTCTCAAGCCCAGGCCCACTTGCATGCTGTACGTCAGGGCCGAGCCACGGGCTCCAGACCCAGGCGGCCCAGACTTCAGTTCTGGACTCGCCACCCAGGGGTTCCTCCGAAACCTAGTGGGGCCGGGGTTTCCTCTTCTGTAAAGTGGAGATGACAGCGGCCCCTTCCCCCAGGCTCGCTCTGAGGGTCACACGTGTGAAAAGCGCACGTCACAATGTAAGTGCTTCATTGATACTTAATTGAGTAAGGGCTGGATAAACGCGCGGGCTCTGGGCCGACAAGTTTGTGCGGCTGGAGGATGCCCCGTCCTCCCACACCGGATCGACCGCTCACGTGGACCAGCCAGAGGCGCCGAGCCCCGGGCCTGGGCTGATGGGGAGCGAACAGAGAGGGCGCTCTGAGCGACAGCCTCTGCTCTGCAGACACCAGGAGGCTGCCTGCGGAACCTACGCGGCGGGGGCCAGAGCGCACGGGGCACCTCGGGCCAGAGCAGCGGCTTCCGGACCCAGGACACAGGCGAGGGTGGGAGCCCCGGTCTCACGAGGGGAGAAGAAACTGGGCTAAAAAGTAGTTTTCTCTCCATGACCGAGACCCGAGCGTCTCAGCTCATTCTCCGCAGGGTTCAGGCCCAGGAAAGCGCTGGTTCCAGCGCTCCTCAGCCGGTTTCGGAGAGAGGACACATTCAGAACGTTCAGCCCTGCGCCTTCTGGAGCCACTGCGAGCAGAACGCATCTGAGAATCTAATCAAGGAAGCCAACCCTTTTTAGAGGGGAATTTCTCTGGTAATGCCAAGTGTCTATTTATATGCATTTAATTTATAAAGATTCCCACAGGACAGATTTCCTGCTGATTAAAAATATTTAACCACGTTTCTTCTTTGATGCCAAACCAGCCTAGTGGTGTGACAGCACAGACCTTCTTTTATTCTGAGGAACGCGCTGTTGTTTTTAGGGAGGAGAGGCTTTGTGAGGAGGCAGGCTCCCCGGGGGCGACACATGTGCTGGACCTGAGGCCTATTCCTCTCAACACCACCTTGTACAGAACTGCCAGGAGCGCCCTGAGGAGAACCCCCCCCGGGCGAGGGCGGGGAGGGCAGGCCAGCAAGACCCCAGCTGGTGCCCAGAAGCCCGTCTCCTCTGCGCCCAGAAGGTGTCCGGGAAGGACGGGGCCTTCCAGCCGTGTCTCCAAGTGCAGATTCCCAAAAGGTACACAACAAGCAGGTAACATTAGAAGGAATTCAGTTTTAAAATACACCAAACAGGTTAAAAAATGGCGTGTTTCTATCTCTCATAAAAAACAGATTCGAATTCTCCGCACAGTGAACTTTGGCACCGTTTTTCACAGCCAACCAAGTCCGCGCGGTGCGACTTGGGGCTCTAAGTGCAGACCCCAGAACACGTCCCCCCCAGCCTGGCCGCGTTCCCGCGGCACCGACGTCCTCCGGGCAGAGTGGGGCCCCTCTGCAGAGGCTCGCCCCGTCTCGCACGGATCCTGTGCGGCCGCCCCAGCGACAGCCACCTCGACCTGCGGGAGGGGACGAGGCCAGCTGTGGTCCCGGGTGTGCCGACTTCTGCCTGCCCTGTAGCTGACAGGCTCCCGAGGCCTCGTCCTCAGAGAAGACAGACACAGTAAACCCTCGAGTCCTTGGGCGTGGCCCGCGCTCTGCACCAGCACAGAACCTGTGAGAGGGCTGCTTGCTTCGTCAGGAGCGCAGCCGGGTGACAGGTTCTGCAGTAAATGGAAAACCAGGCCGCTGAGACGCCGTTCCCCTGCAGGCGCTGGTTTTATCCCGGCAAATACATCGACTTGTCCAAGTGAGGAGGGAGGGAAGGGGGCAGGGCACAGCCATTCAGGGAGTGACACAGCCATCAGCACCAAAGCGGTGGAGATTCACTCCCAGGGGACCTGAGGCCCAAGATGGTGGGACACTTGACTTCCAGTCGACCTTGAGCTTCATTGCTGCTCATCGTAATACGTCAGCTTGGCCAGTGGCCCTCCCACGGGCGCCAAGACAGCGCCGAGGCTGACCGTGGAAGGTCAAGAAGTGAGCGGTGGCCCTACTCCCGGGCAGCGCCGCCCCTCCCCCAGGGGCGTGGTGGCAACCCTCCCCCTTGTCAGCCCGCGAAGCTCCCGAGCCCACAACACTAGCGACCCTGCTCCTCACGGCCGCTCTGCCGTCCGAGTGAGACCAACTCTGTCCAGGAGTGTGTGTCTACTTTTACTTTAACCTGGGCGCCCAACGCCCACACTTCGTGGCCTTTCTCTCACCTTCTGAAACAGCCTGCACTCTGTCTATGGAGGGTGTGTCTCTCTGAACTTTACTCAACTGTGGCTCACTCTTGAACCCTTTCCCGCACGCAGCCAAGGACCCACACTTGGCGAGGCATGTCCCCAGGACTCAGCTGAGGCCTGGGACACAGCCCTCTCACCCCCCATTTTTTCTTGCATCACAAAAAGTGAATTACTGATGCCACCTCAGGACCCTGAGTGCCCCAGATCTGATAAAGGCTTCAGAATTACCCACAAATGATGCTTTGCTGGGACAGGGATGCCTGCATTTTGAACCCTGCTCTGCTGGCTATTAATCTGTGACTGTGTGCCTGCTAACAGCCCATGAGTCTGAAAAATGTGTTGACTTCTTTAAACAAAATTCAGCATTCTGAGAAAGGTGCATATCTCCCTTGGTAGGTTGGCCACTCACGATAATTTCTCCACCTAAATCAGAAGGCAACCACAGTGTGCGTGTGACCTACAAGAGGGTACAAAGGCCCCTGAGGAGACAGGAGAAAGTTCTAGATTTTCAGATGGGCTGTTCAGCACAGTGGATCTTTGCAGACTTCCTGGGTGCCTCCCAGAAGTGAGGGTCCTGGAAACAGTCAAGCTGTGGCCTGGCTGTTTGGGACCACCGTTCTCTGGAGAAGACCGCCCTCCTGCAGTCCCGGGCCTCTCTCACGTGGGCCGCCCCGCCTGGTCCCTTCCCGCCCCCCTCTCGCCTGTGGTTTATTAAGCAGGCAAGGTCCTTCCCGATTCAGAGCCTTCTGGGGAGATGGTAAGGGAAGCCCCGAGGGTCCCGTCAGCCGAGGGCTGAACCCCTGCCCTCCCCGTCCCTTGGAATCGAACTTGGCGGCAGAATTCCATCCTTGAGGATGGCTTGTCCCCCCACCACTCCCTGGGTCCTCAGAGCATGCAAGCATAGTTCTTAATTCCCCACGAATCAAGTAGAAGGGGTGAGGACCCCCGGGGCTCCCCATCCTCTTGTGCGTCTCAGGGAGCAGAGGCCAGGCACGATCCGTGCCCTCATCGGAGCTGCGTGTCCCCGCTCCCCTCGGTCAGGGTCCTCAGCGTCAGCTAGCCACCCACGCCAGGTCTCTGCAGCCACGGGCCTCGGGGATGTCAGGCCGCCCAGTGGGCAGCGAGGCAGGGGCCCACGGGGCCGTGTCCCAGAACAGGAGTCCCAGCCAGAGGCCCTCCCGACAGGTGCGTGGGGCCACCTCTCCTCTCTGCTCCCCGGCCCCCATCCCGAGGGCCCCCCTAACCGCAGCTGGGCTTGTGTGCTGCCCACGGAGGGTGAAGGGACAGCCTCTATGCTTTATTCAAACATTCTTTTAAGGCCACTTTTTTCTGTCTTTGATTTCTCTCTGTCTGTTAACTCTTTTCTTAGAATATACAGACCCCAATGTCTTTACCTAAAAACCAACAGCTACAAGAATGAAACAAAACAAAATACGTGTGTGTGGGCCCCCCCCCCCCCACAGGGCCACACAGCACAATGCTCCTACAAGGATGCTCACGCTCACACACACGCACACTGTTCTGACCCGGTTGTGGCGGTCACTGCTGGGTGGACTTTCTTCCCAGCATGCCGTCCTGAACCGTCAGACCGTTCTGAGTCTGTGTCCTGCGCCCTGAACCCCGTCCCCCCAGGGCCCAGGTGACCAGACACCCTAGCTCTCGGCACAGACATTTCAGGGGCAAAGGGCGCGGCTCTCCTCAGGCTCTGCCCGCAGGGCCCTGTAGGCTGCACGCGGTGACCAGCGACCACGTCCAACAGGGAAGAGCACCGTCTGGGACCCGCCGGCCCGCAGGCCTGCCCTCACGCTCAGGTCGGGTCACGCCTCGCAGTCTGCCGCTCGCCCACCGAGCCCCCGACACCGGCGTTGCTCTGCCCCGAGCTCCTCCCCCAAGCCTCCCAGACAAAACATAAGAAAACACCAGGAATCTGGGGAAGTGACAGGAAAGCAGCTCTGGCAAGTTCCAGTCCTGATAAAACCCCTGTTCTACTTCTGAGCACAGTGGCGAGTGGGGCCTGCTCTCTCACTGCTGGAGGCAGCAACGATAACCTGGAGATACTGCGGAGATGGGCGCGGTTCAGACTACTCCACGTGTGTCTGTCATGCCCCGGGCACCAGCCCAGGCACTGCCCATCAATGCCGTCGCCGTGCCACCCCGTCTCACGGGGTGCGTGAGGCTCTGAGGGCACCGCCTCGCCCCGGGCCCATAGCTGGCAGCACCCAGATTTCAGCTCACTCCCCCTCGGATGCCAGAGTTTGGACTTCCCTCCACATCACGCACCTTATTAGCTTGTCAGAGGACAGAGACTTCGAGGACAGCAGAGCGACTGCAGCTGGGTGGCACCTGAGATGGGCCACGTGCCCCAGACAGGAGTAGCCAACAGAGACAGTGACCCGGCCCGGCCGAGCCGCTCGGGCCGGAGCCCCTGCGCTGCGGCCAGAGTTGTCAATAAGGACCACGGGGACCGGGTCATGGGAAGTCGCTGCGTCTGTCCGCGAGCACACCCAGATCCGGGGCAGGGCTGAGGAGAATGCAGGCGGCCTTCACTTCTTGACCTAATGACTCCGAGACCACCGGCTCCCAGCGCTGCCTTCACAACACCCACACTTGTTTTTATTTCAGACCAAGGATACACTTTGATTAATTTCGAGACCCAGTCGCCATGCAATGCTGACACCCAAAGCAACACAGAAGGAAAACCCCAAATCTCACAGCTAGCACAGAGGGGTCCCCACGACGTGAGAAATATGGGCTCTGTGGGATGCAGATGAAGAAAAATTCCCACCTCAGTGCACGTCCAGGGTGTTACCCGCCATCCCTCGCGGGAGTAACGCTCTGACCCGTGTGTAATGGTGCCCGGCGGTAGCCTCAGGGTCAGGTAAGTGTTCTCGGCCTCATGAATGCAGACTCCAAATCAGTGCGCTTGTTTTAAATCATCCTAACGAGACGAGATGCCTTGATGGATACGCACCTCACTGCCACATCCTCTAGACCCCAAATATGAATTTCCCTGAAACACCTAATTTGCCTGGTGTTTCCCTGCCCAGCAGAAACGGGAGACCGCCTTTCCAGAAGAGCAGAGGGAAGTCCAGGAAATGATTGGGTTTTCAAGTTTTCCTTCAGCGCCATAAAAATGAAGATTACAGCTGGGGAAATCAGCATTCAGAAGAAGCCGTTTTCCCTGCCCCGCAGCTGAGGCACTGAAGTGTGGTCTTATTAAGCAGACAACCAAAGGAAGTGAGAAATATGGAGCAGCTGGTGGGGAAGAGACAGAACTGCACCCACAAATTCGGTTTCAAGGCATTCAAGGTAAATTAACCACATAGTAAATACATGTAATCAAAAATAATTATAGTTTATAAGTTTAAAAGCCCAGGCAACGAGAAACGAGGTTCATTTTGAACAAAGAAGAATCCTGTCTTTGCCGAGGGGCATATGGACAGATAAAATGTTGTATTTTAATGTTGGTGTAAAATTTGGAAGAAACAGGTTTCCTGCTTCAAAATAAAAGCACAGAAGCAAAACGAAGGCCCGAATGTGGGGAGTTCTGACACCGCTGGCCTCGGGGTCAGCTCCTGGTGGCGGGAGGCGGCTGCCCCAGGCCAGGTGGGCCCCTGGGGGAGGACACGCCCCTCCCCTCCCCCTCCCCCAGGTGTCACCTGCTCTCCCAGCTAAGTCCCCTGCCTGTGGCCTCCTCACAGCAGCGAGGCTGGAAACTGGCCCAGTCCTCTGCCCTGGCAGGCCCCACCCCATCAGAGGCCAGCACTCCAGAACTTTCCATGGGAGTGGCCGCTGGTCTCCAGCAGGGAGCTTTCCTTTAGTGAGGCGTCACCACCAGGGATGGAGATGTGACAGCCGGTGTGAGCCCCAGCAGCTCCAGTCCCCGTGAAGGCCCCCATGTCTGCACCTGGGCCAGGTGGTCTAGGGAGAGACCACCCCCCTTTCTCATCCTCCCGGGGTGGGCTCGGAACTGGCAAATGAAGAGCAGAGTGCACTCAGGTGGGCTCTGAGAGGTGGGCAGCGCTGGACAGGGTGGGCCCTGCACTGGCCTCAGGCTCTGCCTCCTCCCAGGCGGGCTGGGGTCCCTGTCGTCAGGGCTGGGGCAGGAGAGGAGCCCAGTGCATCCCCCATGCCCTGATGCAGACCTGAAGTGGCAACACCTCCAAGGACCGTCCAGCTCAGGCTGCGAGGGGGAGACGGAGAGGCCGGCGGCACCACCATCACACAGATCTGTGGTTTTCACGGAACTGACCTCTGCGCTCAGCTGAACAGCCAGATCAGCTGAGTTTAAGGGTCCATCAGGCCGGCTGTCTCTCAGAATTGGCTGTTTTAGCCTGAATAGATGCATAGACGGGGCTACGGACAGGAGCACACAGCCTGAGGGATGCATTGTGATTGTTACAAAAGGATTACAGTCAGACGCATTGAAACATCGATCACTTGCAAATACTGTTCTTTATGTCTCATTTTTCAACAGAAAAGGGAAGCTCTTCTCGTGGTGTCTGTCCAGCTCTGAAGTTTTAATTTGAGTGCCGTTACCTTGAAAGCCGTGTGTTCAGCAGCCGTCCAGACACGCCGGCTGGAGACCCTCTAGCTCGTTCACTCTCCTGTCTGGCCCCGGAGGGCGGTTCCCACCTCTGCCCCAATCACTCCAACCCTCCCTCCGTCCTGACTTTGATCCTCTCCCCGTCCCTCACAGGCCACCGCCTCTCCTGCCCCCAACTGTCCTTTGCTTTGTTAGTAACATCCCGGGATCATTAATCCGGACTATTTCATGGGTTCCGGAGTCTGGAAACGGCAGCTCTCAACGACCTTGTGAGTGTCCCTGCCTCTCGTAACCTCTGGGTCAGGGTCATCCCAAGACCGGCTGGGGCCACGTTCCAGCAGGACAGAGCCTGGGTGCTAATTCTCCCTTCAGAATTCCACTTAGATTTTTTTTTTTATTATTTATTTCCAAATGATGGATCAGGGAGGAAGCTAAATGCCTTCACATAAAATATCAAGTTCTTTAGGGAGAACGGGTCTCGGCGGTCAACGACCCACACGTGCTTTATGCTCCCCGCCCTCGCTCTTCAACTGCCAAGGTGCCGGCTGGGGCATCCATCTCCAGCAGGAAGGCTGCCCAGCATCACCCCCTCCAAGTGAAGGTCAAAGCACTGCCAGGCTGAGCAGCGTTAAGTGGAAGTGCCAGTGCCTCATTAGCGCAGGCATCGGCCTCTGCATCTGGGAGGGGCGTGAAATCCCAGGGAACACGCAGGGGTGCTCTGCCAGAGAAGGCAGGGACTACGGATGCAGGACTGAGATGAGCAGCCCTCTCACCGCGTTCAAGTCTGACTTGGGAAGAACGTGTTCCCGTTTTGTTGCTGTCACCTCTGCCCCTTCCTCTCGCTGGCTTATGGGGCAGGGCCCTCCCCACAGAGACTGGCCCGGAGGTTCCTCTGATCAGCCAAGAAGGGGGCGACAGTCACGGTCCGTCCACAGCCTCAGCCCCCGGCCCCGACACAGTGAGCTGACCGTCCACACAGCCCGGCCAGAGCCCTTCCTAGGCGGCTTCTCCACCTGCGGCCGCTGTGGAGAGCAATGGGCCCGCCCCAGCCAAGGTCACCGACCTCACAGCCATGGCCGCCTCAGACCAGCGGGCACAGTGAGGCCACCTGCCCGCCCCCGGGGGCTGAGCACCCCCCCCACACACACACAGGGCCGAACAGGGCGAAAGGGCAGAGGAAGGAGGGGTCGTGCTCTGCTGACCGAGCGCCAGGACGGCATCTTCTCCTGCCCTTAGCTTCTGGTCCTCAGGCCCTGGGACGTGGTCTGGGATCTACCCCACGGCCGCCTGCTCCCCGTGGAGGGCTTGGAGCCCCCCACGTGCTCTCCTGGGCCTCAGCTTGCAGACAGGGCAGTGGGACATCTCAGCCTCTGTAATCACACCAGCCAACTTCCTATAATAAATCTCATTATAGTCGCACCATCTCAGGATGTAGAACCCTGACTAACACAATATACACGAGTGTACATGTGTGTACGAGGTGCGTGTGTGCACACCCGTATATATGTGATACGTACGGAATGGAGACCTTTAAAGAGGGTCTGTCACTTCCTTGGATTTTGAGATTCTAACTGTTAATATTTAAATACACATCCAAGGGGCTCACAGGTGATTGCGCATCTAACAGACACTCCGTCCTGATTTCAGGAAACAAACACCGGGCGCCACTCCTGTGCGGTCCCCGTGGTGGCAGCAGCCTGCGAGCAGCAGGAATGCAGACTCTCAGGCCCTCGGACCCTGGAATTGGAATCTGGTGTTACCTGGATCCCGAGGCGATGCCTGTGGGCAGGACAGGGTGGGTCACACTGGCCCGAGCACCCTCTTCAATGGGAGAAAATTCTGTGCCGGTGCCCTGCCCACGGGGCTGCTGTGGCTCAGAGATGCGTCCTGCCCCCAGTACCACCCCGGCTTCAGGGTCCTCACTGAGGAGTGATGGCTCCCCTGCCTGCAGCCATCAGGGCCTGAGGATCCCACGGGAGCACCGTCCCTAATCTGCTCCCTGACCATCCAGACCCACCTCCCTAAATTCACCTGCAGGCCAGCCAGGCTGTGCTCGGACCCTGGCCTTGGAGGCTGTGAGCCCACACACGAATATTTAGCACATGCGTTTATTATAACCCAAGGGACTCACAGTGGACTGGAAATAGAGCTTACAGCCTCCATGAGCAACTGGATACCGAACACACAAAGACAGAGTTCTCCCTTTTGTATAAGGATGTGTGTGTGTGTGTGTGTCCATGAGTGAGTGTGGGTGTGTGTGTGTCTATATTAATGGGAAAAGGAAAGCCCAGAAGGCGGCACACACACTTTTACCAGCATCAGCCGTGTTCCCAGCAGAGTGAGATCAGACTGGCTGCAGGCAGTATTTTCATGTTTATTATATAAACTCTTCTGTTGTTCGCAGTATTTCAAGAAGCATGTGTGACTTTTGTCATCCATCCTTTGTCTGCTGCGTGCCCATGACCGGCTCCCCGGCCCGCCTGCCCGACGCCGGGCGACCAGCCCACTCAGGCTCCCACTGCCGTGTCTCTGTGTCTGCACCTGCTGCCCCAGAGGGCACCGGCTGAGAAGCACAATCCGGGTGGGTTTCACCTGCAGCAAATCTCTAGCAGGTGGAGGAACACTGGCTAAAGCAACCTTTTTGCAAAAGACACAGGCACATTCTGCCAACTGGTGGACCCCTGTTGGTGGAGGGAGAGGCCACACTGAATTACATCTCAGCAGAGCCATTCGTGCAGGCAGTAAGATGATCGCTGTGGGTGTGCAGCCGGGGATGCCACTGTCCGTGGGCTGCGAGCTCAGGGCTGGAGCTCCCTGGCTGCTGGGAGAGAGGCCAGGTCCGCACCAGCCCTGGGAAGTCCCAACAGGCATGTGGCCGCAGTGCTGAGGGGCTGCGGGGGACAGTGCGCCCCACACCGCCACAGAGGGAACGCTGCAGGGGGCCGTGTGCAAGGCCGCCAAAACTGAGCACTTCGTCTGCTTGGGGTGCAGAAAACAGATCCTGAGAGCCACCCCTGAGAGCATGACAACCGCATAAGCAGGAGGTACCAGCTGATGGATGTGCCCGCCGCGTGTCCTCCTCCTCCAGCCCTGCCCTCCGAGGCGAGTGTCAGGATGAGCAGCTGAGGCTCAGAGAGTCCGAGCCCCGGGAAAGGGGCGGCCTCAGGTCATGCCAGGATCTGCCTGGACCCCGGCTGCCCTCACCGCACGCCACTCACCCCGCACCACCTCCTGCTGAATCACAGGTGAGTCACAGGACGGGGTGTCGCCCTCACAGGACGCGCAGTGTGGGGTGGGGCGAGTGTGATCGAGGCAGGTCCTCACTCTTCTCAAAGAAGAGATAAGGCCACTGGAGCAGGAAGATAAGGGGAAAAGCCAACACGCGACGTCATCCAACAGGTCAGGTTTCACCTCCCATCGGCACCGAGAGACCCCGACGGACTGAGTCTCAGCGCTCTGAGACGGGTGGGGGCCGCGGAGGACCCGGCTTCCATATTTGGGGCCCTGGGTGGAGATGGCAGGTGGACCTGACTGCCAGGAGCCCCCCAGGTGGGCAGACAGGCCTGAGTGAAACTTTCAGAAGTTTCCCTGGCTTCGTGAAGTGTAGGGGGTCGTGGAGGTAGGAGGAAGGGACGGAGCAAGCTGAGGATGGGGGGGCACTACTGAGGGAACGGGGGGCTTCCAGCAGAGAAACACCACGGGAGCCTCCCCGACGTGCAGAGCCCCCATGGGGCGGAACGAGCCAGGAAGACCCCATCTGGGCCCCCCGACCAAGAGAGGAGACCCACAGAGCTCAGCAGAGGGTCTCAGACCCTGTTGAGGGTCTCAGGTCAAGCCCCTCAGGGGGCACAAACCAGCACAGCCAGGCCGGCACGAGGACCCAACATCACAGAGACACTGCTGGCCAGACGGCCTCCACCCTGGGGAGGCAGATGTGACCAGAAGTCTCCCAGAGCGCGCGAACCTTCCAAGGAGACTGCCAGCCAACCATGATGGGGCGTTTCCTTTTGAAAAGACTGAGTCTTTAAAGAGAACGAAGAGCTTGTAAACGGTAGCACCCCACTTAGTAGGCGGATACCCCAGAAATCAAGGCCCCCGAGGATGTCTGTGTCCTGCCTGTGGCAACCGCAGCGAAGCCCTGGGTGCCCGCCCTGGAAGGGACCGTCGTGCCTCCTCCCTGACCCTCAGCGTCTGGCCTGGGGCTGAGGGCACGTGAGCCCATGTGACGCGACCGTGGCTTGAAGCACCCGTGCTGCCGGGCTCTCCCCCTCTTGCACTTCTGCATCCCCATGCCACACGGCTGGCCAAGGACGGGGGCCGTGCAGGGCACCTGTGATTCTGCACGAGACCATCCTGGTCCCGTGGCTGCCAGCCAGCCCGCACCTGACAAGCAGCTGCCCAGCTAACGCCTATTGCTGCCCCCACCGGGATTTTGCATTTGTTACGCGGCTCCTCTGGGAAGATACCTGATACACCTCACCACTGCAACCAGCACGAGCCCACGTGCACCTCCCAGAAGAGGCTCTGAGGAAGCCTGCTAACCAAGTCATCGCCCACGACCTGGGCCATAGCTCATCTTTGCTCACAAGAAGTGAGTGAGAGGTTGATGAGTCCTGAAAAAAGTTTTAAAAAAGCTTGTGTTCTTTCTCTTTTAAATTGCCGTTTGTAGAAAATTGCCAAGAACACGGCAATCGTGCTCTAGGAGTGCTGACTCCTCAAGGAGCGTGCGCACAGACAGCCGTCCGCCGGGAGCTGCCTGCGGACCCCTCCCGCCCTCGCCCCACCACCCGAGTTCACTCCCCAGCTCACGAGACAGGAGGCCTGGACTGAGACGCAGGACTCGTCTCCTGAAAGTCCCCACCCGCCTCCAGCCTCCGCAGCTGAGGAACACCCCGTGTGGTCAGCATTCCACGTTACTCCGGGGTCTTGGTAAATAGCTTTTCTAAAAGGCTACATAGAAGAGTTACTTCAAAGAACCACTGGTACCTCAGACCATCGGAGATGCAAGTTGCTGTCAGTTTTAAATATCACAGAGAGCTCCGCCCAGACTCAGCTTCCCGCGTCCTGAGACGGAATTTCAGAGGATGCCAACGTCTATAAAGGAAATGATATGAATTCCCAAAATGTTTTCAGAAGGACACTTTATCTGGCTAACAGCAGCCTCCGAGACTGTCTCCAGCAGCTTCTCCCGCAGGGGGAGCGCAGTCAAGAAGAGGGGGCGGGAATCTTGCAGGAAAATATTGAGAGTCCTTTGTCATTTGCATTTATGATTACTGATGAAACTACATTTATTCTGTAGATTTATTAATGCATGTATTTCTACCTTCTTGATCCCTTATTCCCAGCATTATATTTTCATAAGCAGGAGACACCGTTCATACACGTGTGTGTGGTGTCAGTACATACGTATACACGCGCGCACACGTAGGGAATCGAGGCCAGGCGTTCAAGTCTCCCTGTCTTTGGGGACTTTGCCCTCTCATTTCTGCAGCTCACTGGCCCTTTTCTCTCCAGATGTTTTCCCCAGTTAGCACTGTTTTTACGTAACTCTATAATCCACTTTTAATGGTGCAGGAAAACATAAATTTTAAAACTGTTAAATATAGGCTGCAGGAAAAAAGAGACTCCATGGTTTTAATTTCCATTAAACTTCTAAGAAATGATTTAATTCTTTAAAAATTCTCGGAAGCAGATCATCAAGTATCCATGTATGTATGTATTTGTTCTTCTCATTTCCTCCTTTTTTAGTGACGTACAGTCGGTTGGCAACACTGTGTCAGTGTCCGCGCACAGCGCCGTGTTTCAGTCATACACACACAGACACACAGACATTCATTTTCAGATTCTTTTACATTCTAGGTGACTACAAGATTCTGAATAGAGCTCCCTGTGCTGTACAGTAGAAACTTGAGGTTTATCTATTATATATATATATGGTAGTTAGTATCTGCAAATCTCAGAATTCCAATTTATCCCTCCTCCCCCCTCCCCCCGGGTAACCATAGTTACCCTCATCGTAGTTACCATCAAAATATAAATACTTGGTGATCAAGTATTTATGTTTTGATTCTTTCCTGCTCCAGCTGACCCCAATCCATTGCATCTAAGAGGCCCGACACACCTTTCAAGCCCACGGCTGGAAACACACTTCTAGGAAAAGCAGCTACTTTTCCTATGCGATTTCATGAATGACTGCTAAGACAAACAATATTTTTGCAGTTTATCACTAGCTGTGAAGCACAACAAATTGCTAAAATCCTGGGATGAAATATGAAGCCCATGGAGCAAAATTATTAAAATCTTTTCTGGGAAACTTCTGAGGAAACCAGGGCTTCCTGACCTGCAGACGGAGGACTGAGGCTCGGAGTTCGCGCTGCTCAGGCGACTGTCTTGGAGGTGACGCCCGCGTTCTCCCATCTCCCATCGCGGTGGCGGCAGTTAGCAGGGCTGGAGCGGTTAGCGCATCGGCAGCTAGAAAGCGACGTCTGTTCCATCTCAGCCGTCCCCCGGGGGGGAAGAGCTGTAAACCTTTGAATCATCTCTCTCCCCATCTCGGATCACAGCTGCCAACGACCCAGGAGTGAGGACACTGCAGACAACCGGGTCTGTCGGAGGACCCACCAGGAGCTCAGACTCCGGGGAGAAGAGCGCCGAGAAAGGTCCCTGCAGGCTGGTGCACTCCAGACCTTCAACTGAGCCATCCGTTTACATGAGTCAGCAACTTGAAGTGAATAGACGACATTTGTTCTAGTAAATTTTATCATGTGAGCATCTGCTTCCCCCTTTGCCCCCACCCAGTTTATTCTTAGCAGCCAGAGGGGTGCTTCTCACTATGAGACACGCTGTGGCACGTCATTGTCCCAACCCTGCAGAGGCCTCGGGGCACAAGCAGTGGGAGTCCGTCTTGCAATTTCCTCCAATGCCCATCTCCCCACCATCCCTCCGACCCCGTCTCCCGCCATCCTCCCGATCCCGTCTCCCCGCTATCCTCTAGGCCCCGTCTCCCCACCATGCTCCCGACCCCGTCTCCCCGCCATCCTCCCGACCCCGTCTCCCACTACACCCACTTTATCCTCCCTGCGGGACTCTGAGCGTGTGAGACTCACTCCTGACTTGGGTCTCTGTGGGGGCTGTCCCTGCTGCTGGAATGGTCCCCCCCCCCCAGAGAGCCACGGGGCTGAACCCCTCACCTCCTTCCAGCTTTGCCACAAAGGTCACCTTCCAGTGTGCCTCTCTGACCCCCGTTTGATCCGTGAGAGCCCCTCTGCACCCGGACCTCCCTTCTTGTCTGTCACTCTGAGTCCCAGATGCTGTCACTGTGTCACACGACCCCCTAAAACACCTCGCCTTTGTTTACCATTTGCTTCGTGCGTTGTGAGGTGCACCCCTCAAGGGCAGAGATGTGTACTTGTTTCTCAAGGTTTCCCACAATCAGTTCTTTGCACAAAGTAGATGCTTAATGACTATTTATGGAAACAAGTGAATGTATAAAGGAAGGTACGTTAGTGTGTCCCCTAATTTAATACTTAGTTGTCTGGTATCTGATGAATCAAAATTGCAGATGACTTGCATAAAATTTCCCCGCTTCGCATGGCACTGTTTCCCAGGAGCGCTGCATCCCTCAGGCGCACTGGAAGCCGGGGCTCTCGGTGCTGTGTGGCGGTCGGTGTTTGTCACTACTTCCAGCACTGTGCACTTGGCAAGCCCGGGGACCACGCCGCTGACCCCACGTCCTCTGTGCTGATGCCAGGCAGGCGGGCAGCAAATCCTCGCTGAGTGAACTGAAGACTGAAAACGCGACCTTGCCGTGCTTGGCCGTGCATGTCCGAGCGGAGGCCGTGGGGCTCCCGTGTCCGCACACAAGGAGTTTTCAGGGATACAAGGAGGCACCAAGGGCAAAATACTTCTCAGCCTTGAAGCAAAGAGTGAGGTTGGGGCAGTTTCATGCTTCACTCTGAGACACTGGAAACAAGCCAGTGACTACGCACACCTGGCGGGGGCGGCTAGGGCTCCTCACGGCGAGACCGCACTCACCACTGGCAGCGATGCGGGAGCCATGCACACGCTGCTGGCGCAGCTGGCCCACGGTCAGACGGGCAGAGGAACGGCCAAGTCGCTCTCTTGTAAATACTCCCCTGCAGGTGGAAGGGGCTGGACCCCACGACAACCAGCGGTTTGCATTTCAACACTCTTTCATCACACGTACTGAGAACTGAGTTGCATCTGCTCACATTCACGTGCTCTCAGATTAGATGTTTTATCAATTTTTGAATCAGAGTATTGTGGGTAGCCCCCCCACCCCCCCAAGTCCTAATTCAGAGCACTCCTAACTCAAGCACGGGGAAATAAATTGCTTTATTTTCATCAAAATGCTTTTTGGTGTTTTGGAATCTCGAGGAACCGTTAGTGACATCAGGGTCTGCCTGATGCCTGCCACCCTCCCCCCGCCCACCCACCCAGACCTGGGTCAGCCTCGCCCTTCAGGCTGGCGCTGCCCTCGGGACCACGGCTGGCACAGGTGTCTCATTGAGGACTCCTCATGGAGCACCAATAACACTATTGCTCCCTGGATCTGATATTTTGAAACATTTCTGCAGAAGGTGCTCAGCTTTCAGTCCAAAAGGAAGGGTCACGGAGCAAGTCCATGCTCTGTAGGGCTGGGGCTCCCCTCCGACACCACCCGAAGCCCACCACCTGCAGAACCTCCTGGCCCAGGACGGCATCCCTGTGAGGGCAAGGCCAGCCAGGCCGTGTTTCATGCGGGGGCCCCCAGGAAACGGGGAGGGGCCTCGTCCAGGCAGAGGCGTGTTTCCACGCCTGGCTGCTCTCTCTGCTGTTGCTTTGAGTGTCCCAAGACTCTGAGAAACAGGAGACCACGCTTGCATCTGCGCCCCCCGCAGTGTCAGCTGGACCATCGAGAACAGGGCCTGACTAGACGCTCCCATGGGGGCCGGTGGTGACTGCTGCAGGAGCACTGGGGCCGCGGGCCGGAAACGGGCTGGAAGTGGGCTGGATGGCCCAACCTCTCACCATCAGGAAGCTGGGCTGAAGGGAAGGAGGGCTGGCTGCAGCCTCCGCCCAGCCCTGCAGGCCCGGAGCCCTCTGCCCACAGATACCGTGCACTGCTGGGTGTGGTCCATCCCACCTGGTCACCAGGGCGCCCCTGGCAGACACTGCATTCCGATGCTGTCTCCTTGCCAGGCACACACTTGAGCTCCAAGAAGACTGAAGCAAAGGCCCCAAGCAGCACTTGTGCTCTGCCACCTGCTGTTAAGCAAGCAGAGCCCTTTTCCCAAAAAACAGTCCCCTGAGGCCGCAGGAACCACGCAGCTGGGACGTGGTGCAGCACGGAGCTGAGCTGGGACAGACTGTTTCACTCTCAGTAGAGACAAAGTCATATCTGCAGCCCCCTTTTTGAAATGTAATTCCACACCTTCACTTGAATGCAGTCTTTATCAGACATAAAAAATAAGTAACAGTCCATAAGCTGCTTGCTGATATGGGAACCAAAGATGTGCTGATACGGGGATGCCCACCGAAGACATGCAGGACACCCGGAGCGACAACGAGAATGAGATGTCAGTGTACGTCTTGTCTCCCCAAATAAAGACATGTCGAACAAAGAACATGCTCCCTTGTTATCTGCTTACTTATTACCTCGAAAGAAAGCTTTTGCAGATTTGGACAAGTGGTCCAACGGTGGAAACAACCCTGGTGATAATCAGACAGCTTTCGGACACACCACGGTCAAAGATTCCTGTCTGCAGGGATGCCCAGCGCCTCCGCTACTCAGAACCCAGCTGCCGAGGGAACAGTAACCAGAGGCCAGCGGAGCAGCAGAAGCAGAGAAGGTTTTATGGGATTGACCTTGAAGACCGGGACGCCAGGTGCCCGGGGAGGAAATCGCTCCCGGCGCTGTGGAAATCATGCCACTTGACTTTCGGCCCCAGCTCCTGCACGAAGGAGATTGTGGTCACTTCCTGATCTGCACAGACCCCGCACCAGCTCGGGGCAGAGCCAGGACCCTTCCAGGGCGCCTCGTGGCCTCTACAATGGGGGCCCATAAAGCTCCCCAGAATACAGAGGACTGCGATGCCAGCCAGGTGGGAAATGGGAACGGGGGTCGGGGGAAGAGCCTCTCCCTGGACCAGAATCACCACCTGTCCTTGTGCTGGGACGGGATCGGCCACACCACGTCACCCCCGACTTTCATTCTATGCAGAGACCTTGTTTCAGGAGCACAGTCGCCTTTCACACCAGTTCTGGGCACAGAGGTGGACGAAGCTGGGGGTCGGGCCCCCGGGACAGCGCCCTCACCGTGTGGCCCCACGTCTGCGTCCTCCTCCGGTTGCCGGTACTTTGTCACCCGTACGGGAGTTGGGAAAGGTCCCCTCCTACCCCTGCGCTGTCCCCCTTCATTCCTTTACTGAAGGCATTTAAGGAGCTGACTTACTGCCTGCCGTCTGCGTCCTCTGTCTGACCTGGAAGCGCCCTGAGAGCAGGGACTTTTTGCCTCTTTCATAAACTGACCATCTCAACCCCTGGCAGCGGTAAGAACTCGATGAGCACCTGCTGAATGAACGAATGAAGGTCTGTCCCTGAGGCCAGGCCCAGTGTGAGGTGCGGAGATGTGACAGTGGGCACAAGCCCAGCCCCGCCCTGTGGATGCCAGCCTTGTGGGAGGACAGTAATCAAACGTTCTTAAACACTCACACACGTCCTGACGCCTAAAGATCATGGAGGTGCGATGGCCGCCCATCCCTTCCCAACACACAAACACAGAACCAAGAAGGCGAAGAGCTCACGGGAGGGGGAGCAGAGGGACGTCACTACCAGGGGAGATGCCACAGGCTTCAGGGAGGTGAGGGGCAGAGGAGCCATGGCCCAGGGTCCCTGGTCAGGGGGACGCAGAGGCATTGGGTCACTCGGCTGAGACCCAAGAGGCTCTGGTGCCCCCTCCTGCAGAGCAGAGGAGACCCACAGCCACGCCCACGTCTTCTCCTCAACCAGGAAAGAGCAGGAGGGAAACACGAGGAGAGGTGGCAGCAAGACAGAGACGGACTAAGGTGCTCAGAGAGAAGGCGTCACCCAGGAGGTGGGGGCTGATAAAGCGGAGAGCTGAGCGGAGGGCGGGGTTAGGGGCGGGGCAGGGGAGGGCGGGGCAGTGGGGGCGGGGTTAGGGGCGGGGCAGGGGAGGGCGGGGCAGCAGAGAGCGGGGCTAGGGGCGGGGCAGCGGGGGCGGGGTTAGTGGCGGGGCAGCGGGGGCGGGGCAGCGGGGGCGGGGCAGGTGCTGGCAGCGCCCCCTGACAGGGAGCCCAGACACAGCCCAGACACGCAGAAGCGGGGCGGTTACGTGGGACAGACCGTCTCTACTACACCACGCCCAACGCGCATTGGCTATTATGCTACATAGAACACAGCGCACTACTTTGCACTGCGCATAGCATATAGCATAAATGCAGCAGCGCAGAGCGTATATGAACTGCACGTGTGTGAATGTGCTCCTGTGCTTGTACCTGGAAACAGGAGAATTTCCCAGAGGCAACGAAGAACATGACTCTCTGTATCGAAAAAGTTCATAGAATTTTCCACAAAACTGATACTTTTAAAATGTGTAGACGTCATCAGAGAATCAGTAAACATCAAAGATAAACGTGAAAGCATGACTGTAGTATTTTTCCACAAAGAAAACACAAGTCTCCTCTAAAGTAACACCGGCTGGAAGACACCTTCCCTTTGCGAGCTCAGGTTTTAGGAGATATCAGAACAATGTCTTCAAAAATTCGGAGAAAAGCAATTCAAGCAAATCATTGTATAATAGGCAACATGTCAGTCAAGTTTGCAGACAAACGAGAATTGTAAACATCAAAGAAATCAGATGTTATCTTAGGAGATGCTCCAGGAAAGTGTGGCTGTGAACGAGGGAAGGAGAAGACACCAAATGCGGTGGCTCAGTGCCAGCGGGGCGCTGACACGGAGGCCCAGCCTCCCCGTGGGAGGGAACTGCCGAGAGGAAGAGAATCAGAAAGACAGGCGCTTTGAGGAAGGACGTGCCTCCGGGAAAAAGAAGAAAAACAGGATAGAAAAGTACAGTGAGGAATGTGAGAAAGACACTGGCCACATGTGAGAGTGAAGAACAAGGAACGGCGGGGCAGCCAAGCCGAGACACGGAGGAAGCCATGGCTTCATCTGGCGCGAGCACGAGCCATGAGAGACGTGTCTGTGTGTCCGTCGGGCTCTGAGGACGACACATCGTCCCGGGGGTGGGGACTCCCTGTGGAACGTCATCTTCCTGACTGTAACAGTGACAACTTTTTACTTATCTACTTATTTGTCAACTTGCAGAGCCAGCCTGTGGAGGAAGCCAGAGAGCCCCAGCGGTGCCCGTGGGCGAGGCCACCATCATCAGCACCCCTGGCCTAGAAAAGTGCAGCTTCCCCAAAGGCGGGCTGCGAGGGAAGTCCGGGAGCTGGTCTCCCCATGCTGTAAAAGAGAGAGTCACCACGTTAGGGAAGAAACTCAGCACCTTATGGGAAAAGAATGAGAAGTTGAAGTGTTTTATTTACCCATGCTTTATTGAGAGAGTATTTAGTTTGGAATATTTGAGAAGACACGGCGTCACGGTGAGGGCCTGTGTGGCTGAGCCCAGCTCTCAGGGAGGCTGTGTGGTGACAGACCCCTGTTTGCTCACACTGCCCCGGGTCCGAGTGCCTTGGAAGGCCACCCGTACTGGCCCTCGCCTGGACCATCGTATCTGCCTCGCCAGTGGGACAGAAGCCAATGTGACTCGGGCAGACACCTGAAAACTGCTCGCATGTTGTCTCCCCTGTCTCGCTATGCCTAGAATCCCATGACCTCCACATGGAAAGCGTGGCCTCAGGAAGGAGGGGCACGTGGCCTGACCCCCTTTCTTCCTGCTGAAGTCGGCAGACAGGCGTGTGGTTAATACCGCCTGGATCAGCCAGCCAGGGGGCAAAATGACAGCTGATGGTGATGCACGGGGGACCAGCTGGGAGCCACAGAAGTACCACCCAGCAGAGCGTGGCCCCAAGTGCTGATCCGGGGCATCATGAGCTAAATAACCCCGGTTGTTTAAGCCACTAGGTTCTGGAGTGGTTGGTCACGTGGCAGTGTGTGACTGTCACAGAGAGCTGTACAGAAAGGGCTCCCAAGGCAAAAACCTACAAAGCGTGGCATTTACATGGGGACGCTGGGTCCCGTTTATGGAACGTGGGAACCGTCAGCAAGGCCACTGCCTGTGCTCACTTGGAAGGTGGAAGATACACTCAGTGAGCAGAGTCGCTGAGCTGGGAAGATGATTTCCAGGCAAAAGGCTGCAGGCGTCAGTCAGCTGCTGTGGTCTGCTGGTGACGAGGCAGGAGACGGGCAAGACGAGCTGAAGAAAGGTTTGTTCCGTTTGCAAGTAGAATTGAGAGGGGCCCAGACGTGCAGAGTTGGAAGAAAGGAACCTGTTTCTCACCCCAAGGCCCCAGCTGCAAGTGATCCTCAAAGTGCAGTGGGGCCTGGGCCCCAAACCGAGTAAAACCAGCTCCCATAAAAGACTTCGGTAAGGCCTCCGAATGGTTCGGGCTGGCGTCAGCAGCTGGGGAAAAGGCCGCTGAGGACTCTGGCCGCTGAAAGCCTGCAGAAGGCCCGTCCTGCCGCCGCTGACGGCTGCGTCTCCGCAAAGCGCGTGGGTGTGGCTTTTGTCAAATCCGATGCACAGAAAACCCACAGAGCTTTCAAGAGTGTTACACCAGGGAGAGGACCGCCGCCTCGACTCAGCGCAAACTGCTGATCTGCCAGATCACGCATTAAATAGGTGGCCATCCCGCTGGCCCCCTGCCCGGGGTGGTGCGCTGGGAGGGTTGCTTTGTCAGCAAAAGCTCACTCTCCCATCATGCGGCCAGAGAGGATTCGGACCATTCCTCACTTTTCCTGAGACGTCAACAGCCATTGTCTAAAGCCGACAAATCAAGAAACGAAAACATCAACAGCCTGGTTACAATGGAAAAGTTAACTGATGAAAATTTAAAAAAAAACAAAAACAAAAACATAAAAGTACTAGCCGTCCAAGGAAGCGGGCTCTGGGGTGGGGCGCGCGTCCCTGGAGCACGAGACCCTCACTTTCCCTCTTGGTCTTCTGTTCCAGTGCGTAAGATGCATGAGTGAAAGTAAATGTGAAGACCTGTGAAGTTAGAGCCTCGGGAAGTGGCGCAGAGCTGAGGTGCCAGACGCATCACACCACACGACAGGCACACGCGGGGCAGGGTGCGCGCCCAGGAGCGAGTGAGGGGCGAGTCCCCATCGGGCAGCCCCAGGGGGTGAACCATGCAGAGTGGGCGGTGCGGCCCGGGGGCACTTGAGGGCGGGCACTCTCAGCAGCCCACAGAGAGGATTTAAGGTGTGGTGGGGAAAGGATTCAAGAGTAGTGTCTCACAGACTCACCACCTGGGGTCAGGGGACATTTAGGGCAGACAGTGGCCCCCTCGCACACGACGTTGTGTCCCTGCCGGCCTTGCCGGGACCTCAGTGTTGGGACGTCCTGGGTGTGGCGGGATGTCCTTGACGGGTTCTGGTCAAGTGACCAGCCGGGACGGGATTCCTCCAGCTCATGGCCATTGAAATCATGGTGCAATCTGAATTTGCTTTCCCTCTGGACACGGTCAACTGTGTGACTTCAGTAGCACCATGGACTTAAAGGGCCTGGGTGTCCCCAGCACCCCCCCCCCCCGACCCCGCTCAGCTGCTGCCTGGAGTGCGATGCCGTTCCCCTGGTGGGCGGGGGATCACGAAAGACCCGGCACATCTCCCATCCCGTGAGCACAGGTGGGGCCGGTGTTTGCCTTGGGGCAGCAGGAGGAGCTGCGGTGATTATGGGAAGAGGCAGGGCCTGCAGGAGCACCCGGTAGAGAGAAACCCCATTCAGGGCAGTTCTGGTGGCGCCTGGAAAAAGCCAAGCCCCAGCCTCGGAGACAGCATCACTGTCACCCGCGCCCGGACCCCGGGGTAGGCTGCTGGGAAATGAGCCTGACTTCAGTCACGACCTTCCCATCAGGGAACCGGAATTCCTCAGGGATGGATCTGCACCACGAAAGGCCAGCAGGACCTCATGCTTCCTCGAAGGGGCCTCTTTGGTGTGTGGAGCAGGGCACTGCGACCCGCCACGCGCTGGAGAAAGCGTCGGTGAGACATAATTACAGAGGCCAGTGGAAGGAGGCTGCGGGAGTGATATTAATTACAGCCTTTAATCCATCAGGCGGTGCCGCCGGCTTAACCTCTTCGGGGTTCTCTGAGTTCGTCTATGATTAATTATTTTTGGAAATAACAGCCAACATCATAGCTTGTTAATAGGTTTAAAGTAATAAATTTAAAAAAAAAAAACCTGAGAGGTTTACAACGGCTTTAGCTTCCTAAGTGTCGTAAGTAATTTCGCCAATAAAGCATCCACTTCCGTCCATGGGATCTTCTCCTCCGTCTGCGTTCTCTCTCCACGAAGGCACAGCTCTCCAGGCGCAGCAGCTGAGACACGGCGAAGTCAGCCGCTCGTGACCCTCCCAGAAAACCACATGCCTCGCGGACAAGTCCTCCTGCGTCTCAAACGGTGACGGCTCAGACCAGAGGTGGGGCCGCCCAAAGGGCCTGGCGTGATTCACTCTGGTTAAGAGTTAACATCCTGTCCTAATACGGAGCTGGTCCAGGTCTGCGTTGGCGGCAGGGATGCAGCGGGCGCCGTACACGTTTGGGAAATGCGCACAGGCTGCTTTCACCCGAGAAGGGAGCCAAGTGCAGCGGGGCTGAGGGGAGGCTGGACTGGAGACCTGGTCTGGGCAGCAGAGGTCGCTCTGCGGGCAGGTGTGCGGGCAGAGGGTCGCTGGCTGTCTGCATCACCCTGGAGCATCACACATCTCCTGACTCTGACACCTTCGCCCCCAGGGTCACAGCGGGGAGGGGTGCTGCTGCCACCAGGCAGGATTTCATCCTGGACCGAGCACTGGTGGACCGCCGTGGGGTACTCGGCTGTCCGGGGGCGAGAGGGAGGGTCACGGTGTATCCAGGCCCTCGCGGGCTCGCTCACAGTCTAGTGGGGGTGGGCACCGCGTGAATGGACGGTGACAGACGAGCAGGTGCCCCACATGCAGGTGCACTCGGGGAGGCTTTCTGGGGCGACGCCAGCTGAGGGTTCAAGGATGAGCAAGAGCTGGCCGGGACCTCCGTGGAGAGACGCCTGGGGCTCCCAAGGGCTGCGGGGAGTGCTGGGCCTGGAGGGAAGGCGGGGGCTGGAGAGGGGAGCGGGCCACATGCCAGGCCAGGACCAGATGCTGGAGCCGGGGGGGGGGGGGCGGTGAGCAGGCTGGGAACAGTGGGGCTGGAGCGGAACACCGCCGCGTGTGCCTGCCCGGCTGTGGGAAAGCGGGCAAACCAGGCAGAGGGAGGCGGGACCTCACCAGCTGCAGGAGGGGCAGCGGGAAGCAGAAAGCTGGGGGCCGTGACACCCCCTCCTCTCCCTCCTGCACCCTGACCCTGCAGAGGGCTCCTCCTTGTGGCTGTCCCTGCCTGCATGCGCCAGAACCCAGGGGCCACCCAGGGGTGTGACAGAAGTCACAGCAAAGGCAAGGGGCTTGGTCCAGAGGAGAAAACTGGGGTCACCTGCCCCTCGGGCGGGACTACCGGGGGGGTGAGATGCCCTCATCCGCTCTGAGCACGGCAGGCAGTGGGCACCCTTAGTCTGCACCTGGAGCGACGTGCTCCGGGGACAGGGTCCCCAGTGCTCCGTGTTCAAACACAGATGGCAAAGCCCTTCCCAGGCCCCTCAGGTGCCTGGGCTCCAAGAATCCCCAAGTTCACGGAGGTGTAGAGAGGCTGGCACCTGAGTTCATTCAGCCCTGTGATGGGGGGCACAGCTCAGGGGTAGTGCGGACGCTTCACATGCACAGGGGCCCGGGTTCAATCCCCAGTGCCTCCGTTAAAACAAATAAAATAAAAAATAATTAAATAAATAAAATGGGTAAAAATTTCTAAAAAAAAAAAAAAAAAAGGAAAAGTCAACTGACCGCATTAAAAAATGAATAAATAAAATCAACTTGTTTAAAAAAAAAACACTGCGCAGGGATGAAGCCCAGCACCATCTCCAGTAGAGACGTGGAGAGGAGCTGTGCACCCGCTCACACACACACACACGCACACACACACACACGCACACACACACCCCACGCGCAGCAACAGGCGCATTGTCACTGGATGCCGCACCTACAGGCACGTTCGTGCTGGGCAGGAGCAAATTCCCTCAGGTGTGTAATTTGTTTCAATTAATTACTAGAAATGATTACATATTGGATAACAAATTACACCTGCGAGTTCTTATTATTCCGCATTTTGAGACGCGTGCACGCAGACCGGTGCGGCAACCAGACACGGCCTGTTTACCCTCTTGTCCCCACAGGAGCCCCTTCCTTAAATGACCTCGCACACCTGCAGCCCCCCGGGTGAGCCCCTGGCGCGCGGGAAGAAGATAAGGTTTCTGTGGCAGAGGAGTTTCTCACTTGATGAGAAGGACAAGATAGGAGAAAAATGATGAAAAGATCCCCACGGACGAGGACACATCACAGAGGAGAGTTTAGGGCAGAACTTCCTGACTTCCCTCACTGCATCGTCCACCCTGGATGGACCCACAGGTCCGGGCCATTTACTGTTTTCCAAATGGTTCTCAGATACGCTCCTGAAAGCTGCCTCCCCCCACCCTCGCCAGCACCGGCACTGTCACCTGGCCCTCTGCCTCAGCCTGAGCCACATGCCCACACACTCACACACACCCCCCAGCACACAACCGCATAAGCATTTGCACACACTCAGACCTGTGTGAGTTACTGAGCAAACCAGAGGAGACGTGATGGATTCTGGACAGACATGCCGAGTTCTCTGATCCCCATCATCTTTAAAACGAGTAAGAAAGATGAAGACGCTCCCTTGTCCTGGCTCCCGTGTGAGGAGATGCATCTGAAGAGTGTGAGGCCTCCCACCTGAAGGGCTACTGAAGTGAAGACCGTCCCACGGCTGGGAGCGCCTGGATCCAGCTGTTCCTGAAGGCATCCGCGCAGCAGAAGGAACCACGCCCCTAGCGCCCTGGGGCGCCTGCTACCTCTGTAGCCCCGTGGGGCCACATTTCATGTGCATCCTCCTTCCCAAGACAGGGCACGTTCCAGAATGGCTGAAGGAGGGGGCAGACGGGGGGGTTTAGAGACCGGGGACAGCTGGCTGCCCAGAGCTTCCCAGAGTCGATCCCCTCCACCAGGCGGTGCCGCCGGCCTGCAGGCACAGAGCCGGCAGTGGCAGGAAGGAGGTGGGCTCCATGCCTCCCCGCAGAGCTGACCCTGGAGGGGGAGTGAAATGGGGCCGGCCGTGAAGTTGTTTTGCTGCAACAGCTTTATTGAGCTGAAATTCACAGGCCATACGATTCACCCGCTTGAAGTGTCCGAAAGGATGGTTTTTAACTAGATGCACAGAGCTGTGCAGCCATCACCACAACCAATCGTAGAATATTTCATCACCCCAAAAACAAACCCCAGACAACCAGCCATCAACTCCTTTTTCCACCTGGGCCTCCTGCTCCCGCCCTCACCCTAAGCAGCTACTTGTCTGCGTCCTGTCGCTGTGGATTTGCACGTTCCGGACGCTTCATAGAAATGGAATCATAGAAATACACGGTTCCGTGACCGGCTTCCTTCACAAACGCGATGTTTTCAAAGCTCATCCGTGTCTCAGCCCCTGTCCGGGTTCGGTCCTTTTATTGCTAATATTCCGTCGTTGGGGAGACTGCACCTAATTTTCCCGCTCCTCAGCCGCTGAACATCTGGGCAGCTTCTGCATTGGGGCCGTTATGAATAACGCCGCCGTGAACAACTGTGTACACGTTTTTGCATGGACATACGTTTTCATTTCTCGTGAGTGCATGCCTGGGGCGGACTTGCTGAGTCTCACGGTCATTCTACATCTGCGCACTCGAGGAACCGCGCGCCTGTTTCCCAGCGCAGCTGCACCACTTGGCATTCCCACCAGCGGTGTACGAGGCTTCCAATTCCTCCCCATTTCCACCAGCACCTGCCATTGTCCCTCTTCTTATTTTAGCCGAGCCGTCAGCATGCAGTGGAATTTCATCGTGGTTTTGATTTGCATTTCTCGATGACTAATGCGGTGGAGCGTCTTCCACGTGTTTACTGGCCATTTGCTTCTCTTCTTTGGAGAATGTCTATCAGGTCCTTTATTAACTGGGTTATGTATCTTGCATACACCCCTTTACAAGTACAAGTGAACCTGTAACGGACGTTGTAATTCCACAACACGTGGGAAATGACAACAGCACACACATAATGAATGCAGAGCAGATGGTTTGGGCGCGAGCGCACGCCCTTCTCTGTTAGGCCGCGGACCTCTTATCAAAGGCTGCACATCCTCTCCAGGAACAGGGCGCAGCCTCCGTGACCACAAAACTACAACCAAAGGATGCCTGACCGGCCACCGGTGTCCCTGCCGTCTGCCCCAGCCGCTGTCCTTCACGTGCCCTCCACCCGCACACCGTGCGTCCTCGCTCTGCTCGTGTCCCCTCAGATGCTGCCTTGAGAAGAAGGACGACGACAAACATGACAGCTTGTCTGATGGACCTGTCGGGACATGTGGGCACAGCTGGGGTCTGCTCAGTGGGAGGTGTTTACTGAACGCACAGGTGGGAGTGTCGCGTAGACGTCAGGACGGAGGAGGCAGAGACTGGGGGTAACGCCACGGAGCCGACAGCTGAGCCAGGAGACGGGGCGGCGTATTGGAGGTTGCGCCCATCAGCTTGGGCGGCTGTGCACACTGAGGCGGAAGGGTCAAGGACTGAGACCAGGCTGGCTCCGTATTTTGGGGGGTGACAGGGCCGTCTGCACGGGTTTCCTCCAGCAGCCGGTGGTCCACAGCAGTAAGGAAGGAAAGGGGACCGGCAGGGGCTGAAGCCACACGCAGCCCTCAAGCGCTGTCTACACCGCGAGCAAACGCTGGCGAGGCTTCCGTAGTCCATGTGGGGCAGAGGGGTTGCGGGGAACTTTCATTTCTCAGTTAGGCTCTCGGTTTTTTCCCAAGTGAGCTTTTATCACCTTAACAATTAGGGGCAATTGCTGAGCGATACAAGGAAACGGTAAACAGCAGCCGGAAAAGATGCCCTTGGCTCAGCAGCAGCTGGACCCCAGGCGGCGTCACCAGAACTTTGTCACGGCCACAAAAGGACGAATGACCCTAGGTGTCCCCAGAGCTGTTCCGGTCCCGTGGACGTGTTTCCTGCTGTCACTGAAATCAGAGCTGGGCTGCAGTGTGAGCTGGGGGGAGGCAAAGGGGAGGGTGAGCAGCAGGTACAACCGGCGAAACGTGGGGGCCCCCTCGGGGACCAACAGGAAGTACCGGAGATGTCTGCTGCTGGGGAGCTGCTCCCTGCGCCGCAGAAACTGTGTGTGGGGGGGAGGGGGCGGGTGAGACAGACAGACAGACAGCGTGTGCCAGCGTGCGCGTGTGTGAGGGAGAGTGAGACCCCCAGAACTTGCTCTCTGACTCAGACGCTAAGAGCCTTTTGACTGTAAACTGTCATTGGTCCCCAGTCATCACTTCATCTCACCCCAAAGTGCTCCATACAACTGGGGACAGAGGAGAGGATTCGGACCCGTCCACCTGCAAGCCTGGACCCCACACCAGTTTGCTCAGGAAACTGTCTCTGTGGCTCAGCACAGACAGATGAGAGAGGCTGCCCACGAAAGACGGGGCACAAGGAAGGGGACAAGGGGCCGCCCAAGACTGCAGCAGCGCCGGGGAGACCCCTGTGTGTCCTGCCGGTGCTGACAGCCGACCTGACCGGAGTGGAGAGAGGAGAGCTTCCTGGGGCCGGTGGGCAGGGCTGTGTGGGGGCTGGACCATTTCGTCAGCTCATTTCTAGACAACCAGGAATTACTTCTCTGTCCTGAAGCGATGGGCTCCCCTTTGCCGCATCTTCCCGGGATCCAGACCCCCTGGCTCTGAGCCTCTGCCCGCCCAGCCCTCCCTCCACCCCTCACAGTGGGACCAGTGGGACGTGGACACCTGGCCTGGCGGGTCCGGGCTCCTCCCCAGCCCACCCCTGAGTGCACAGGGACAGGTGATGTGGGGCGACTTCCCAGCCGCACTCAAAGTGGGCCCCAGGCGTGGACAACACAGGACCGTCTGTGTGCGCCGTGGTCCTCCTCCGGCTCTGTGCCTGCAACGCTCTCTGATGTTGCACGGCCCAGAGCACTGCTGCTTTCCCCTGGTAGAAGGCAAATGAGCTGCAGCCGATGACACTTTCTGTGGCTAGAGGAGGACTCACCAGCGCCCACGCTCCCCCGAGTATAAGGCTGCGCAGCTGTGCACGGGGACCTGGAGCTGAAAGGAAACGCAGTAACGCCTCTCGGAGGAAATGTGCCACTACTGCTCCCCCCTTCAGTCCATCGGGCTGTACTTACACGGCCACAACAGGAAAAGACCGTGCTGGCTACCTGCTGCATAAACAGGGAGGGGGCTCTTGTGTGACGCGCTGTAATCGTAACAAGTCAGCCTACTTGACTGACAGAAGTCCCTGCATCTCCTCCAGCCGCCGAGTCTCCCGTCCGGGACATACTCTCGGAGCTGTTCTGAGTGCTGATCGGGGAGGAGACGGCGCTGTGGTCTCTGCCCCGTGGACGCTCAGCGTGGACAGGCCACGTGTAAACGTTTGAACAGTTCACTGTCAGTTAAGTGACAGGTGAGACCAGGCACAGGATAGGCGTTTGAAGGCTGAAATGGTTTTGATTGACAGAAGGGGTCAAGGCAGGCACCACGGACGAGGTCAGCTCACAACTGGGCTTCCAGGAAGGGGCTGGGATGTGAACACAAGGAGAGGAAAGGCCGCGGGAGCGGGGGGCAGGGGGAGCACAGCTGTTAGCATGCGGGTGTCAGCTCTGACGCCGTGTCCCTGCTGCTGTCTGAGGGTCCGCCCGGGAGCATCCTTCCTCTCTTCCTTTCCTCATGAAGGTGGTCCTGCAGCCTGTCCCCGGGTGGGCTTAATGCATGCTGAGACAAGGGACTGGGGAGCCTGGGACCCCGGTACCAAGCAGGGCTCCATGTCCCCACCATTTCCCCCGAATGGAAAGATGGCCTGTGCACCTGAGTTTGCAAAGTCTCATCCCAAGAACCCTGGGAGCCCAGGAGACACACGGCTGGTGAGCTGGATCCTGGACGCCGTTCATCACACAGGTCTGAGCACAGCCATTCTTACATCAGATCAGGGAATGGGAGGCGGACGTGACAGCCGGCGCTGGCCCGGGTCTGCTCCAGCGCAGCGCCCTCCCCCTCTCCTTCCTGCAGTAGCTGATGGGCGCAGCTTCCAGCTGACTTTTTAAGGCAGTGAGGAGCTCGCATGCTGCTGGATGAGGAAGCTCACCCTCTAACCCTCGGCGTTGATAAGACTGAGACCATGGATAGGACCTTCCAACAGCCCCTCCTTAGCGAAAGGAAGCACCCGAGAGCAACATGCCAGCTCCCTCACCGACACAGGCCATTGAGCAAGCGAAGACCCGCACGCTCCCGCACAGGCACGGTTCTGTGTGCGGCCTTGGTCCTGCTCACACACCAAAGGTCTGTCAGAGAGTTACAACCAGAGCAGCTGGGCCTGAAGGCCCTCCCAGGGGCTCCTGCGACCGGCTTTCCCCAGCGAGTGCACATCCAGGCGCCTCATCCCCTCCCCCCCAACCAGGTGCCACTCCTGCTGCCTCTGGCCGCTGGCCACGGACGGGCACCGTTTCCACCAGGGCTGTCATCACAGACGAGGCGAGCCGGCGGCCCAGGAAGGAGCGGCCGCTCTAGTTACAGCCACTGGGGGCAGACAGTGTGCCGGCTCGTGGCCGCAGCCCCGGGACCTCAGGCAGCACCCAAGCCCCTTCGAGGATTTCCTCCCTGAGAGCGACAGCCCCTTCCTCTGTCTGCAGGCCCGTTTGCTCACAGTCCTTCCCAGTCTCTTCTTAAAATGCCACCCCCCAGAGGAGCCGAGGCCCAGCCCAGGGATCATACCGCAGGCCCCCCGTGTGTGAGTGCAGCCTGGCAGTCCCCTCTGCCTGGACGGGCCCCAGGGCTGAATGTAGTCAGCGTCGCTATGGCGCCAGTAGCCTGACCAGAGTCCTGGTCAGAAGGTCATGGATCTGAGCACAGTGGCTCTACTGCTGATTGTGAACTGGGGCTGGGGGAGGGGCGGGGAAGAGGGTGATGGGGGAGGGGCTGGTGGGGAGGGTTGATGGGGAGAGGTTGGTGGGGGAGGGTTGATGGGGAGAGGTTGGTGGGGGAGGGTTGATGGGGAGAGGTTGGTGGGGGAGGGTTGATGGGGAGGGGTTGGTGGGGGAGGGTTGATGGGGAGAGGTTGGTGGAGGGAGGGTTGATGGGGAGGGGTTGGTGGGGGAGGGTTGATGGGGAGGGGTTGGTGGGGGAGGGTTGATGGGGAGAGGTTGGTGGGGGAGGGGTCGGTGGGAGGAGGGCCTGACGGTGGTGCTTACGAAAGACAAGCACGGCCCTCGGGAAGGTGGGCTGAGCTCTGGGCTGGCTCTTACCTTCCTGTCTTTGGCACTCAGGTGAGGAGGCCTTCACCCACCTCCCACTCTGTCTCCCAGCTTAAGGAATGGGATGAGCTGTATGGGGGCCAAGAGCCTTTTCAGGGTGAAAGCTTGAAGTCCCTCAGCAAATGGCCTGGTTTCCTGCTGAGCCTCCGGACTGGACGTCCCGGTCAACGCGTGGTGAAGAGTGACCTCAGGAGCCGGGTTCCACAGCCCGAGCACCCGAGAGGCCCTGGCATGTGGACAGCTGCCCCGTTTCCTCCCCTGTGTGTGAGGACTGAGCCGGGGTGGGGTGCAGCGTGCACATGCTCAGGCGGGCCCGTCACCCTCCCCTCCCTCAGACAGAACGCAGGGGCGGATGCCTTCCTTCAGCAGAGTCGCGGGGAGACGGCTTTGCCCCCAGCACTGCCCTTGGCAGTGGCTCGTGACGAATACGACTCAGGAGGCCCTGGTCCGCCTGGGTCCAGCGTTGGGCTTGAGAGGTGGCTGGCAGCAGAGAGACATCAGGATCACCCCAGACAGGGAGAAGCGCTGCAAAGTAAGCGACAGGGGAGGAGAAGGGACTTCAGCACAGGACGGAGGGACGGGGCCCCTCTCAGCTGGGCCTGGGTGATGGGGGAGAGCCTCCAAGGCGGGGCAACGGCCAGCGCAGAGGCCCTGAGGCAGCCAGACGTGACGTGTTTGAGGGACCAGCGGCAGGCGGGTGAGGCGGGTGGGAAGACGGAGAGCGGGACCGGCACCAGAGCGTCAGCCGGGTCACGGACGCTGGGCTTGGGAGGCGCTGGGGAGAAGGTTAGGGTTTGCTCGATGCCCCGTGGAGGACAGTCACTGAGGGTTTTCAGCAGGGGGAGGCTTGGTCTGAGGTGCCTCTTTGAGAACTGAACTCTGGCTCCTGTGTGGGAAAGTGGCTGGTAAGGGTGAGAGGAAGCAGAGAGATTACGGGCAGCGGCTCCAGGCAAAAGGTCGGAAGATCACGTTAGTTTGGAGCAGGAAGCCAGGCGTGGGACCTAGACTGGAAGGAGGGACAGCAGTGCTGATGGACTGGAAGTGAGGGGTCAGGCAAAGAAGGAACCAAGGATGACGCCTGGGTGCTGGGCTCAAACAGCTGGACAGATGGGGTGCAGTTTACGAATTAGGGAGAACTCGGGAAGAAGGGGCTCGCTTGCCCAGAAGGCTGCAGGAGAAACTGGCTCCCTGGCTCTGTCCTGTGTTCTGAGCAGGACCGCAGTGGGAAATCAATACTGCCTTGACGGAAAAGCACGGTTTGAGATGCCATCCGGAAGTGCAGGTGTCCAGCGGGAAACTGGTCTCCCAAGCCAGAGCCCGAGGGAGAAACGGGAGCCGAGGTAAAGCTGGGGTGAGCTGTTATCTAGGGTAAGAGTGCCCGGGACACTGGAGGGAGAGGGTCCCGCACACCCCGGGCTGCAGAGATCTGTGCCAGGACCCCCTCTGCCCCGCATCCCAAACCTGGGAGGAACACCAAGGACCCCAAAGGAAGGAGGGACAACTGCGCGGCCGCGTCAGAGACCAGCCCAGATGCAGCCCTGCCAGCGGCAGAGCGGACGACGCGCCAACCCACACATGCTACACCAAAGTGAACGTGGCCGCATCACCAGGTCAGCAGGGATGATCAGGAAAGAAACCCATCATTTTGAGCAGAAAAGGCCATCACAGGAGAATGTGCGAGTCATGATTACACTTACATAAAATTCAAAGAGCACCTAAATTCTGAAGTATATGCTTTGGGAATAATGCTTGTATGTAAACATATTTCTTAAAACAAACAAACAAACAAACAGCATAGGAATGGTTGGCACACGTTCAGGAGAGTAATTGTTCCTGAAGGGGCTGGGGGGACAGAAACACCTAATTGCTTGGGCTCAGAGGGAGGGAGGTACGTGGGGGGTCTGCTGTATCCGCGTCCCTTATACCCGCACGAACATACACGCGCTTCTGTGTGCAAGGTGGATCGCCAATTTTGCTTTTCAAAGAACGAGTGAACTGGAGGTGGCAATGCAGATGGGAAGGCGGCAGGAGCGGGGCGGCCCAGGGCAGACAGGCCGCAGGAGGGCTCTTCCACATGGACTAATCTGGAACACGCTTCCCAGCTGATAGGGGCAGTGGGGGCTCCGCTTAGAAAATTCTGCACCTGGCACGGCCCAAATGTCAAGACACCTGCTTGCCTGTTTGTGTCTTGCACCCTTAACACGCATTCACTTGTGGACGACAAGCTGTACAGAGTCTTTTTTTGTTTGCTTAAATCCAAGTAAGCTTCCTTCTAACAGCAGCTCAGTGTCTCCATTAGAAACACACGCGCCCCCCTCACAGAAGCCAGCGGCGTCGCAGGCCCTCTGGGGTGTGAGTAATTACGTTGCGGCAAGATTTTTGTTGCTACAAATCTCTAAAATGTTAATATGTATTATGACATTTTTGATGATGGTGGAGGAGGAAACAATTCCTGGATAAAAAGAGAGAAGGCTGCCTGGCCACGGCAGAGCCTTGCCAGCACGGGCGGCCCCAGGGCGGCGCTGAGACCCCGGCTTGGCGACTTCCCTGACTTGCGATGCAGCCCGGCTGGTAGGCTCCTGACAGAGGGAAGAACAGCCACTTCCCAGCTGCCCTGTGGCAGGACACGGTGCTAAATTTAGACCACTGAATAGTTCTGGAAGCACAAGAACAGGCGGTAAACGGCTCCGAGGCAGATGGCACTCCTTAACCGTCGTGTTCGAGAGCCCCTTGCTTTACTGGAGACCCTCGCCATCGCTCATGTCTCACCTTTTTCACTCGAATGCTTACGAAACAGTGGGTGAAGTTTCAAAAACAGCTACCAGCATCCTTAATAAAAGAATCACTTCATCTGTTTCATCAAACCGGGGCCGGCGCTGGCGCTGGCGCTGCGTGGCATTTCCACCCCTGAATGTGGGCGCCCCCCTTCGCCCCGCCCCGTGACGCGGAGGGGACGGCCGAGTGGGCGCAGGTCGGGGAGTCCAGCCTGGAGGGGGACCAGGAAGGAAGTCCCCATCGCTCGGGCAAGCCCTTCTGCAACGTCTCCCGTCTCCCCGAAGAACTTCACGTTCTCCTTAAAAACTAAGAAATAGGAGACAAGGTACGTTTTTTCCCCGAAACGTGTTCCTTCTTTAACCTGAAATGCTAAGGCTTGAAGGGCCAGCTGAGAACGGGGCAAACTGGTTCAGCTGAGACCTGCTTAAAGGCAGCAACGCGGAGAGGCTTCCAGCCCACCCACCCCTCACTCTCCCTCAGCCCGGCTCCCAGCCCACGTTCGAGGGTCTTCTGACGGGATCTCTCCAGGCAAACCCCCTGCTCCGCCTGCCCTTCCTTCTACCTCGCCCCCGACTCAGGAGCGAGCATGAGAGAAACAGCCCTAGAGTCATGTTCCTGGTGGAATGGGCTGTGTCCAACCTCCCGACGCGCAGTCAGGAGAAAGGACACCGAAGCCTGGGACATCGCTGGGGAGCGCATTGCACGGGGTCATCAGTTCAGCCCCCAGCACCGCAGCAGGTGGGGCGGGAGAGGGAACCCCCCCCCGCCCCCAGCAGGTGGCTCACAGGCTGGGAAGGGGACGAGCAAGTGAACAGACTGAGCACGAGGCCAGCGGGAGACCCCAGGCGAGCCCAGGGCCTTTGGAAGAGCCACAGGGAGGTGCGACTTGGCTGCACGTGGTGGCAAGACTTGGAAAGAGAAAACCCAGCTTTTGGTTGAATTTGGAACGGATTGTGAGTTCTTTAAACAGGGTATCTTCCTCGAAATTCTAAATCACATTATAGGCATCTAATTCAGGGTAAGCTGTGACCGATCTTCCTTCCTCCTTGCGGATCCGGCAGGTGCCAGGTCAGCCCCCCCCGGGCGAGCGTCTTTACCCAGCAGCCCTGGCTGGTGCCGTTTAGACACAGCTGTAGAGCGTGAACCAGGGCTTCTCGCAGGAGGCGCTGCCACCATCCGGGGCCAGACGGCCCTCCGCCACAGGGCTGCCCTCGGCTGGAGGACGTGCGGCAGAAGGCCTGGTCTCTACGGCCGAGACCCCAGGAGCAACCCCCGGGCCGCAGAGACCAAAACTGTCCCTGGCCATCAGCTAGTGTCTCCTGGGGGCAGAACTGCCCTCAGCTGAGAGCCGCAAAGCTAAGGCGCGTTGGGCGTCCGGCCACCTGGCTTTGATTACCAAGCCGAGGGTGTGCATGCAAGGCTCACTTGTCTAAGATGGGAATCACTGCCGTCTGAATGAAAGCAGGGCTGTGTACCTGCAGACACGTGAACGCCTACTGGCTTTAGTGAAGTCCATCTGGACGAGGAGCAGACGGCACAGGGCTGCGTTCTTCTGGGCTGGGGGGAGGTGTCTTTTGCTGTCGGTGCCATCTGTCCCCTCTGCCCCGCCCCCCAGCCCCCCTCCCCTCTCCCCACCCCCGCCCCAGGCACCTGTGTGAAGGGGCTTAGGGACTTGCTAGCAGAACGCGTGGACCTCCGCTGAGGACACACGTCAGGACGGGCAGCGCTTCAGCCTCACCCGATGTCACCTCACGGGGCCACCGACGGTGGTTAAAACACAGCTCTGGTAGACGGAGCGTCTGCCCTCGTCTCCTTCAAGCCTCGGTTTTCAGAAAGCATTCGGGGGAACTGTGTGCAGGGCTCCACCCTGCGCGCGGGCAGTCTCTCTCAGGTGCCCTCTGCGGCCGTCAGCGCGGCTAGGCGGCCCTGCCTCCCGGAGAACCACTTCCGGGGCAGCCGTGGGAGCGCCACCCCCTGCGCTCACGCCCGGGACTGGCCCTGGAGCTCAGAGGCCGCCCGCCGGGCTGGGGCCACGGTCCGGGCCGCCACCCCTGTTTCAACCCAGTAGTGATCAGGGTTTCCAGAGCAGAGGGGTCAACGCCAGCATGACAAAGGCAGCCTCAGAAGCCACCTGTCGAGGGCTGCCCCTTGGTCTCCCTGGCTGCCCACGTGGCCGTTACCTACAGGACAGACACTGTGGGGGCGGCCTTTCTCTAACTGAATGCACATGGTGGCAGATTTGATCATAGAGCCTTAGGAAACACAGACATGGAGAGACGCCTGGTTATTATGTCACTGTATAAATCACACAACAGAACGTGCAGAGCGAAGCCGCCCCCGGGGAGCACGGGGTTTGGTCTTGGGTTCTTTCTAGGATTAATCTGCTCAGAAAACAGTAAGTCATCATTAAAAAACACCAATGAACTGATGGATTTTAACCAAAATCTTGACACAGCTGTAAATTATGTTCCACACAAGAGACTATCTACGTGTTTTATTTATTTCCCCATCGCACCTGAAGTGCCTGCTCAGTGACAAACCGAAACAGACGTAAGTTCCTGCGACTACCACAGTCTATTAACCGCCCAATTTATCAAGTCAACTTCGAAGTATGGAAGCCGGGGTCCAGCGTCGGGAAGACCACATCAGATTTACTAGAAAGAAGCCCAGAAAACCAAGGGCACTCCCACAACTGAAATATAATAAAACCAGGTTGTTACACACACACACACACACACACACACCCCTCTCTCTCACAACCTAGCGATGTTCCCTGTCACTGATCCCCTAGCAATTAATCTGATACTAGTGTGCAATCCTAGCATTAACTCTAGTAGAGAATTAATATTATCATCCCACAGAATTTCTATCCAAACCTTATCGTAGCACGAGAAAAACCACAAGCCAGGCAACGGCACCAGCTCGCGAGACTCCAGCCCTCACTAAGTGCCACTCCTGCTCAAGGCTGCTCTTGTCGCTTTAAGGGCAGGCCCAACCTGCACTCACTGTTATGGCCTGGGCACACGGAGTCCTGGCCACAGTTAGCAGACGAGCGCGCACAAGCGAGAACGCGCTTAGACCGCAGGGTTGCAGCCGACCCAGGACCAGGGCCCTCATCTCCCTCTAGAGCCCTTCCTCGCACGTCTCAGCACAGTACCACGAAGCCTACCGGCCCCGCGTCTGCCACGAGCGCTCAGAACAGCACACCCGCCGCACGTGTGGACCCCGCGCCTCGGTGGCCGCTTCAGTGGGCTTCCGCACAGGTCCCGCCGTGGTGGAAGGACCCCGCCGTGTGTGCAGACTGGGCCCAGCTGGCCGGCCCAGGAGGGACGACTCAGTGAGAGCCCCTTGCAAGTCTGAGCTTTGCACGTTTGTGCGTTTCATTAACTCAGAGGCTTAACTATTTTCCAGCACCTTCCCTTTGCTTTCTTCCAAGCTCCACATAAGACAATTAGAAATTCCTCAGTCACGCGCATCGCTCCCCGTGAAGTTAGTAAAGAGACACCCCACGTCTTTAAACAGAAACTTTAAACTGTCTGCGTTAGGGCAGGAAGCCCCTGGGCGGACTCACGAGACCTTGCTCGACGGAGCTGAGGTCCATTGTGTGCTCTGAAGAGGAGCGAGCCCACGGAATCCCTCCCGAGAGCGCTCCCCCCCCCCCGGTGCTCCCGGCACAAGAACCCAGGGAACTGTGAGCCTGGGCGCTGGCAGGCTCCTGCCTTGGTCACCATGCTGTGGGCTCTGGAACCAGCCCAAGGCTTTGAGAGAGCGGCTCTGTCTTACCGGAGAAGGGTGCGGTCCGCAGGGGTATTTTGATGGGTGCCAACGTCAGAAAGTGGCAGGGCTGCACGCTGGAGGGGGCCGGGCCCCCCAGCCCCTCCGGGTCCACGGAGACCATGGCTGCGGCGGCGGCGATGGCAATGGTGGGGCCGTTGCCGACAGGCTTGAGACTGTTGTGGCAGCCACCTGCAGAGGAGGGACAGGGAGGTCAGCACGCACACCCGGAGCCCACTGGGGACTATGCCACTTCGTTATGCGACATGTGAGCGCCCAGAAGACAAGAGCGCGGTAACCCCCTTTCTTGGAAGCCTGAGCCCGGGGCCACTGTCCTAGAAATAAACGTGACGAGCTCTCATCCTGCCCAAATGTCACCTGTGCAGGGGGGGCGACGTCACAAGGCTTGCAGGCACCAGGGGACATGCCTGCCTGAAAGAGAAGTAACTTGGCTGCTGCTGCTGCTGCGGTGCTCAGCGAACAGAGCAGATTACGCGATCACTTGTGTGTCTACACGACAGCGTCACTCACTCAACACGGCTGCACGTGGCTCTCTAGACGCCGAAGGTGATCTAGCCCTCAGGTGCAGAGCAGTGGCCCAGGCAGACGGGAGGCCTGCCCACAGGGGCCCCGCATCCAGGTGGGGAAGACACACATGCAAGCTTTTCTTGTTGATTTGCTTCATGTCACAGGTTAGAGGGAAGGAAAGCGGGGAAAAGGGCCAAGAACTGGTAGGCGGGTTTCAGCTTTAAATGGGGTTGTGGGGAGGGTCTTCACTGGGAAGGGGACGCAGAGGTGACGGCCTGCAGGAGGCAAGCAGGGAGCCACACTGGCACCTGAGGAAGAGCAGGTTGGGGAGAGGTGAAGGGGGTGCAAAGGCCCTGAGGCGCACGCCTACCCAGTGTGCTCCAGCAGCTGCCAGGAGGCCAGGGAGGCTGGAAGGGGCTGGGCAAGGGGCAGAGATGAGGGACTCGGCGGGGCAGGTTTGCAGGGACACAGGCACGTTGCTGACCTAGGATTCCACTCAGAGAGGCAGGTGTGGGAGGAGGTGGAATGAGGGGGGTGCTCTGACTTCCATTTCACGTCCTCACCCTGGCTGCTCTGCTGGGAGCCGACTGAGGTCTGGACACAGCGCCTGATCCTATTGTGTCTCTTTGTCTTTTTGTAATTTCCAAAGGCCCTATGATGGGCATATACAGATTTTTAAGATTAAATTTAATTTTTAAAATTTTAACATTAAAAAAATTGAAGTCTAGTTGGTCTACAGTGTTGTGTTAGTTTCTGGTGTGCAGCACAATGGTTCAGTTATACATATATGCACTCTTTTCCATAATCTCTTTCTTCTTTATTTTTCTGGGGAGTAATTAGGTTTATTTGTTTCTTCATTTGTTGATGGAGGGGCTGGTGATTGAACCCAGGGCCTGGTGCGTGATGAGCACGTGCTCCACCCCGAGCCACACCCCCGCCCCTCACACCCTCTTTCATTACCAGTTACTACAAGCTATTGAATGTAGCTCCCTGTGCTGCGCAGCAGGACCTTGCGGTTTATCTAGTCTGTGCATAGCAGTTGGTATCTGCACGTCTCCGACTCCCGATTTACCCTTCTCTCCTTCCTGGTCACTGTAAGTTTGTTTTCTTTTCTGTGACTGTTTCTGTTCTGTAAGTAAGTTCATTTATGTCATTTCTTCCTTCCGCGTATAAGTGGTGTCACGTGGCGTTTGCCTCTGTCTGACTTCCTTCACTTAGTGTGACCGTCTCCAGGTCCGTCCGCGTTGCCGCGCACGGCATTATTTGCTTTTTTATGGCTGAGTAACACTCCATTGTATATATATGCCACATCTGTATCCAGCCATCTGTCGATGAACATCTAATTCTTCGCACAGCAAGTTGAGCAGGAGGCACAGAGAGCCCACACCCCCCCCCCCGGACCCGGTTTCCCCTCTGGTCGCCCTGTGTTACCCCTTCTGAGCCAACACGGATACACTGTTATTAATCAGAGTCCAGAGTTGACCACACACTGCTTGTGTTGAACATTCTATGAGTTTTGCCAGATGCACGATAAACGGCACAGCATCACACAGGACGAATTCACTGCCCTAGAAACCCTGTGTGCTCTGCCTGTTCATCTCCACCCCCACGGGCCACCGCCCCTGAGATCTGCCTTCTGTCTCCACGTTTTCCCTTTTCCCACAAGGTCTCACAGTGGGAGCCACACAGAATGGAGCCTTCTCAGCCTGGCCTCTGCCACGTGGCAGCACGGCCACCTCGTGCAACTGCACTTCCCTTGACTGTGCACTGTGGAAACTACCTTCTTTACAAGTTGAAGGGCTGAAGGGCTGTGGAAACCCGGCATGGGGCCAGCCTATCGGCACCACTTGTCCAACAGCATCTGCTCATGTCACGTCTCTGTCACACTCTGATGATTCTCGCCGCATTTCAGAACTGTCATGGTTACTGTACTTGTTGCGGCGGTCTGTGGTCTGTGGTCTGTGGTCGGTGGCATCTGATGTTGCCGTGGCAATTGTTTCGGGCGGCACAAGCCGCGTCCACATAAGACGGCGAACTTAATGCATAAATGCTCTGTGTTCTGACAGTTCTGCCCGCCGGCCACTGCCCGGTCCCTCTCCCTCTCCTCAGGCCTCCCCACACCCGAGACACGGTAATACTGGAATTAGGCCATTTTGACTTTTGAGTCTCATTATTTAAGAAATACGTTTCACAAGGCTATAGCCACCCCAGGTGGCAGTTTCTCTGGTGGATCTGGGCAAAGTCAATTGAAAGCCTTCTGGAAAGGATTCGCCATCTGAAGTGCCATGAAGAGCATTTGTGATGCGTGGGAAGAGGTCACAATACCGACCTTAACAGGATTTTGGAAGAAGTTGGTTCCAGCCCTCATGGATGACTTTGAGGGGTTCAAGACCTCAGTGGAGGAAGTCACTGCAGACTTGGTGGAAACAGCAAGAGAAGCTGACTTAGGCGTGGAGCCTGAGGAGGAGACTGAACGGCTGCCCTTTCATGATAACATTTCAGTGGGTAAAGAGCTGCTGCTTAGGGCTGAGCAGAGAAAGTGGTTTCTCGGGATGGGGTCTACGCCTGGTGAAGACGCTGTGAAGATTATTGAAATGACAGCAAAGGATATGACCGCAACTTAGTTTTCAGAGCAGTGAGCGGGATTGGGAAGACGGACTCCAATTTTGAAAGAAGTTCTAACTGTGGGTAAAACGCTATCGAGCAGCACTACGTGCTACAGAGAAATTGCTCATGAAAGAAAAAGTCGATTGGTGTGGCGAATTCATTGTTGTCTTATTTCAAGAAATTGCCACCCCAGCCTTCAGCGGCCACCACTCCATCAGTCAGCAACATCAAGGCAAGACTCTCCAGCAAAAAGATCACAACTTGCTGAAGGCTCCGATGACAGCCAACCTTTTTCAGCAAGAAGTTATCTAAGGCGTGTACGCTGTTGGCGACATAACGCTACGGCACACTTAGTAGGCTGCAGTATACTGTGAACATACGTTTATATGCACTTAGAAGCCAAGAATTCTGTTTTATTGCCGCATTCCTTTCATGGCAGTGGTCTGGATCGGAACCAGCGGTATCTCTGAGGTATGCAGGGATGTATTTATTCCTTTGTGTCCTTTCGTGGAAAATAGCTCATTTCTTTTTATTACTAAATAATATGCTACTGTCTGGGTGGACCACAGTTTTTCCATTCACCTACAGGAAGGATATGCTGAGTGCTTCACGGTTTTACAATTATGAATAAAATAGCTATAAACATGTGTGTGCACGTTTTTGTATGGACAAGGGTCTCAGCTTATTTGGGTAAACACCGAGCAGTGTGACAGCTGGACGACGTGGTAAGACTGCCTTCAGTTGTCGGAGGAACCGACACACGGTCTCCCAAGGTGGTGGCCCCGTTTTGCGTCCCCACCAGCAACAAACGAGAGTTCCCGTGGCCCCAGAGCCCCACCGGTGCGTGGTGTCGATGCTGCAGGTGTCAGCCGTCCTCACGTGCGTGTGGTGGTGTCTTAGCGTCGTCACACACAGATTTAAAGTCAGGAAAAACCCCACTATGCAACACATGTCGTCTTACTCAACAATAAAAACATGTTATAGACAGTACAAAATGGAGTAAATGAGACATGAAAACGTGCCCAGGGTCCTGCAGCCGAACGCTGATGATCTCCTGTGACGCACCGACTGGAAGTGCCCAGCACCGCGCTCCGGCTGTGCTGGTGACGGGCCGCCAGCAAGCAGCACGCTCTGCCCTTCCATGGGGCGTGAGGATAAACTCTCTCCTCATCATGGAAAGGCCCTCCCGAGCCCAGTGGTTAATCGGAGCCCAGCATCCCAGGCCGTGGACCTGCCACACAAACCTGCCACGTTCACGTACCCAGCCCATCCTAATCGGTGGTGCTCGTCATAAACGAACGCAACACAAACAGCTGTCTACAAAGGTAATTTCTGCACGTACCGCCTGTCCCAGGAGGGACGTCCAGGGTCAAGACCAGGGGAGCACTGCGGGCCTGCCTGCGCCAGTCTGGTGAGGTCATTCTGTGACGTCCGCACACGGCGAAGCTGCGCACAAACGTCTCAGTAAATCCAGCCCCGCCCCGTTTCTATTCACTTCACTGCAGGTGTTTTCACTGAGTCCAGCCGCTCGTCGGCCCCGCTCAGACAGGGCTGCGGGCGCGAGCCTGCGTGAAAGACCTGGGACTCTTAACGTATCCCTTTACCAAGTGACCTCAGGGACGGGCCACCTGATGATTCGGTCACTGAACTTCATCTACTGTGCGGGATGAAGGTGACCTTTCAGCAAAGGATGAGAAAGTAACCAGCAATGATGCAAAAGAAACAGGTGCTGGGCAGGAGCTTCTCACAGATGAGGGCGTGGGAGGAGCTTCATCATCACATGGTTCTGTTCTCAAAAACAGTGAGTCAACCAAAACGGGGGGAAAAAGTCAATTTTACCTGTCTCTTAAAAAAAAAACCCTGGAAAGATAGTTTTTAATCTGCTTTGAGTTCATTCATTTACATATAAAAATGCACCACCTGCCAGTTAGTTCACAAAATCGAGTGGATGAGATGAGTGGAGATGGAAGGTTATAACCAGTGTGGATGAAACTGCTGCCGCGGTTGGTGGATGAGATGGAGAAGGGGTCCAGGTCTCATCCCCACGAGGCCCCCATCAGCCCCCAGGCCTGGCCCAGGTGCGCTGTGCCTGGCTCCTCTGCGGGTGCAGGACTCAGCCCCCAGCCTCCAGCCTCCAAGCCGGGAGCGAGAGCCAGGTGAGCTCAGCGCTCTCGGCTGGTTGAAGAGGCAGCGCATGCGCCGTGGGAGGAGGGGTCTGCCCTCCCCTGATGCAACGTCACCACCAGCCCAGCGTGGGCGGAACCTCGGATCCCTGCGTGGGCGGAGCCACTGGCCGCTTCCTCCCTCCGTCTCCATCCCCCCCGGCCCCGCCCCTCGGTCAGGCATTTATCAAGCATCTCCACGCGCCAGGCCGCACACAGCCCCTATGGGAAAGACGATGCCACAGGAGACACCGATGCAAACAGTGGCCCGCAGGTCCCTGCTGCCCGCGGATGCCAGCCAGGAGGTGCGCAGGGCCCACCAGGGCCCGGAGACACCAGCTGCTCCGGGAGAGATGCCTTTTGAGCCGAGTTTTGGAAGATGAGCAGGCACTCAATAAATCGTGCCAGCTGATAAGTAATTATCATAACTTGCTTTCCCCAAAGGACTGCTGAGAATCCCTTAGCTGAGTAAATAAACTGAGGTAAGAAGTACAGCCAAAAAAAAAAAGCCGCTAAGTCAGCTAAGAGGTAAGCCAGCAGTGCTCTCCCATAAGGATTACTGATAAAAATCAATCTGTTAAGTAAAACAGTAATTAACCGCGTGCTTCCCTCGAAGGCAGTCAGAGGAGAGCGCGCCTGCCGGCCACTGTGGGGACCACGGGGACCCTGGGTTGTAGGTTCTGTCACTACTGCCGGCTCCTGCTCTCTCTCTGAAGGCCACACTTGCCAAGGAGCTCTGTTTGCATCTTTACTCTGAACCACCCCATGAGAGCCACATGAAGGAGGACTTCTATGGCCCTGTTGTAGCCAGAGACGTAGACCCAGGGAGGCTCAAAAGACTCACAACGGCCCTGGAAAAAGACCGGACCAACTCTGAAGCCACGTGGTCTGCCCTGAGCCCCGCGGCAGGGCTGGCTGGGGCCCATCCAGCTAAACACGAGCCCCCTCCAGTCTGGACCCCTGGAGGGACAGGAGCATCTTAAAGACTTCCTCCCTTGTGCTGCCAGAGCCCAGCCTGCCATCCGCATGGGGCCCTGTGGTCACTGACACACTCATGTACTTATAGGAGAGGGCGAGGGTCCCTCTGTGGCCTGCTGGGCTCACGGACACCCTCCTAGCACCTGCTTCCAAAACTGGAACCCACCAGCATCTGGAGTTTGCTTTTCCCAGGATTCAGCAGAAAAGAAGAAAAGAAAGCCTGGTGGCCCAGGGACTGGGACAGTGGGACAGGCAGGGGACCTAGGCCATCCAGCCTCAGGCTGAGATGCCAGGCGGGCTAAGGTGCTGGGTTCAGGGGTGTCCTCTCAGACACCGGGCAGCCTGGTCTGTTCCTGACCCCCAGCTCTTCTCTCCCCACAGGCTTGCACTGAAACAGAGCTGGCTGTCAGCCTGAGGGTCTCCGTCACTGGCTGCATCCCTCAGGGGAAGAACGGGAGAGGAGAGGACCTCCCCTGCGGGCCAGGCCTCTGGCCTCTCTGCCGGAGGGACGCTCAACCTGGAGGGGCTTCCCTGGCAACGGAGGATCCTTGGGGTTGTAACTGCCCGTGGGCTGCAGAATAGATAGAATGCTAGACATTTAACTTCTGTATCTTTACAAAAGAGCAGGAAGAAGGCCTCACCTGTGAGGACACTACGAGGACGGAAAGACCTTCATCTCAGGACGCAGAGGGTGTGGAGTGAACACCGGGTCGGCGGCGGGTTCTGACGACCAGGAGCCTCGCCTGGTGCCCAGCTGCCGCGCTCCCTGCTCAGCCACATCGTCCACACAGCCAACAGTCGTCAGTTTATTTCAGTTTATTACATCTATTTAGTAACAGATTCGCCTCCAGGCAATGAACCTACCAACTGGTAATTATGTCTGCAAACACGACTGTTTGGTTGGGCTGTGACTTCAAACAGCCGTACATGTGCAGCGGCTTCACCAGAGGTGGTTCTGGGGTCTCTGGTGGCACATGAGCAGAGGGGAGGAGGGAGGGCAGGGTGCGGTCGAGAGCGCAGGCTCCTCCTTCGTCCCCTGTCCTCTGAGGGCGTCCTGTCCTGTGCCCTGACACCCAGCTCCCCAGAACAAGGAAATCCATCCGCGCTCACCCGGCTCCTTTTAGGAAGCACAGTGACGGGGCTTGGTGCCTAAGGCCAGCGCCACGTTCCTGCAGGTGTGTTTGAACTGCTGCTTAAAGAGGTGGCCCTTTGTTTGCCTTTCTTGGTGTTTGCATTCAGCGGTTTTCTGAGGGAGGCACCCAGTTCCCGGTCTTGTTAACATTTTCCACGTGTTGAGGACGCAAACTCATGGGCTGGGCTGCGTGTCCACCCAAGCTCCACGGTCATGCCCGCCTCCCCCGCCCAAGTGTCTGTTCCCCCATCGGGCTCTGGCTGGGTGTGAGCCGTTCAAGGCACCTGCCACACTTGTCTTCTCTGCCCCACCCGGCACCTCCCCCGCCCCGAGAGGAATTAACACAAATCTTGACATCCCAGGGTATGGTGACAAAAAAAGGAAAGAGACAAAAACCAGGTGGAAGCTGCTGGAACCGAGATGGCACGGATCTGCCCTTCGGCAGGCCTGAGTCCCGGTCTACGCTGATTTCCCTGCATCAGCTCCTGCGTGACACACCTATGACGGCAAGTCATGGGCCAGAGAAGGATAAAGAGTGGGTGGCTCTGGCCCACTCCTCGGAAAGCCCCGTCCCTTCCACGGAGACGATGCAACTGCCTCCCCATCGCGAGCCTCACTCCTCCTCCCTCGTCTTCACTCTTTAAAATCAAATCCCTCTCACCACGTGGGCGAGAAGTTGATCTGGGAACCAAGTTCCTGCTTCTCCAGTCTTTGGCCACCAAATAAAGCTGGCGCCGCGTCGACCTCAGCTCTGGCTTTGTCATTGGGCTGCACGACCCCTAACAGAAGAAGAGCCCTTCAGCCCGAGGCAGAGGCCCCGGCCAGGCCAGGGGTCCATACGACTTAATTCAGCAACACCAGCACCACCCCCAAGTGCCCACGTTAGTTCTGCTAGACGCCTGCCCCCATGGACCCCGAGTCGGCGAGATTTACCCACGGTGGGTGCGCTTCCCTCTGCCTCCCCTCAATTCCAGTATTCGGAAGACGCCTTCTCGTGCAAATCCCCTTCGCCTGTCCACAGATCCCCTCGGTTTGGGGGCATTTACAGGCATGCCTGGCACAGAGCCGTTCTGCAAAGGGCGGGTTTCAGTTTAGCTGTTTCACTTAAAACTTCCCTGGGACGCCAGCTCCTCAGCAGGGCGCCCTGCTGCTCTCTGACTCGCATTACTGCAGCTCTGGCCGCACATCCGTACACGTTGCAGGTTTCACCCAGAACGGGGAGGCCCCATCGACCCCCGATACATCCTGGCTGTGGGCACAGACCCCGAAGACCCCACGGTGGTGCTCCGAGCCCCCACCCCTGACTGATGGTCCCTCCAGGTCCTTGTCTCCAACCATATGATGGAAGGTGCTCCCTTCCTTGACGGGGCCACCAGCCAGGATTAGTCCAGACACTTCCCTCCCAGCCCTGGGGACCCTCTCAGCTGGGTCCCTCCCACGGAGCGGAGGAGCAGAAGGCGCGGTTTTGACGTGTGTCTCTGTCCTGTCAGGGACACTGATGACACAAGCTCCAGCAGTGCCCTGGGACCCCACCGCGTCACTGCGGACCAGCACCTGCCCCCAGCAGACGGAGGTCCACCCCTCACCCCAGAGCCGCAGGCATCGTGAAGGCGGGGGACCAGCTCTGCCTGCCCCCCCAGCACACATGCCAGGCGAGGATGTGCGAGTTACTTCATGCCAAGAGGGGGCGAATTCACTTAGCTTTGTGCACCAGCTTAGAAGTACTGATTTACTGTTATTTTTATGGTTTCCTGGAAGTGGGTGCGCAATAATTTGAATATTCACTTTATCAAAGCTAGAGATTCATTACACCCCCCCCCCCAAAGAACAGACTGCCACTCATACCGAGTCATCCCGGTGTCCCAACGGCTGCAGTGAGCGTGGCCAGTGAGGAAAGCGGGAGGGGAGCAGGGCAGCAACCACCATCAGGAACCGGCAGGCAGACTGACTGTAGCTTCTCATGGGCGCCTCCCACCCGCCTTCCCCTCTGGGCCGGCACCTGCCTGGGCAGCCGGCTCTGTGGAACCCCAGACCCAACACGGGGAGGAGCGGAGTGGGCGGCTGACCCGGGCCGCGGTGGCAAGGGACTGGGACAAGTGCACGTGCCCGGCCAAGCTGGACCCCGGGCTGGCTCAGCAGCGTGACTGCCCCCCGACCCGACTCACGCTCCACCGGAGCGCCCAGGGCCACACACGGTAACAAACCCCTTGAGGGCAGGGCTGAGCTCGCAGGACGTTTTCCAGTAAGGCGTATGCAGTGGGAGCTTAACAAATGCACCTCAGCCAAGCGGCTGCTCGACATTCGTCTCCTGCAGGGCCCGTTCTGCAAGTGGCTTAGTGGGCTCAGTGGGCCCAAGCAGGTTCTCTGACTTCTGAGGGGACTCCCGGTGGGGGGCTCCCTCGGGGACTCCGGCCACGGCGGCCCCATGCGGGGTCCCCGGGTGCACGTGGCTGTCCCTCGAAGGACTGTCATTTTCTGTAGCACGCTGTGGCATTTCAAAGACTTCACTGTTTGCTTGGAAACAGATGCGTTTTCCCCAAGAAAGCTGCAGCAGGGGGCTTCTGCTCCCACAGGCCGCCCGAGGTCTCACTGACCTTGAAACAGGCCAACATCCTATCTGTCTGCACAGCAACAAAGTTGTGGGGAGGGCGTCTGGGAGGCAGTGAGCAGAACCGCGCTCGCGCCATCAGACAGCTGTTCCCAGCCCCTCGTGATGCTCAAGGCGGACACGATTTATGCTCACCTCTTACCTGTCTCATAACATCCCACGGCAGTAATAAAGTGCAGGAAATTGTTCTCGGCCCACGTCTTTCTCTTCAGAGACACATTCAGACAGCGACACCATCAACCAGCTGACAATTTTTAGTTTCCCTGCTTCACGGTGTCTCTCCTCATTATGAAATTAAGATGATTGAAGACCTCATGATGGATACGGCAAACACGCCTTTCCCTTCACCACCTGCCAAGAGAGGGTTCCGTCCCTGAATCCCCAGGCAGAGGCGTTCACGAGATGCTCAGGGGGCAGACAGGGCTCTAATGATTGCACCGGGATAGACGCACCCAGCTGACAACTCAGCTCCTCAAAACCCAAACGCTCTCCCAGGAAAGAGCTTCTGGAACAGGGTCCGTACATTCCCCCAACGAACGCGCATGGTGTTTGAGAACAGAAATATCTGAGACAGACATTTTCAGAAAAGTGTTCCTATGTAGTTGCTCTTAAAAATGCTGCACTGAACACGCCTTAGCAGAACAGGGTCCAGCTGTGCTCGTCCTTGTGCGAGCGCTGGGGCCTAACCCCTGGCCACCAGGCAGGGCGGTGCCTGTCCTTGTGGAATCGGCCCCGCAGGCGAGAGGAGAAGTTGAGTTTTCAGAATCAGGGCGTCGCTGGGGGTGGGGGTGGGACCCCTGCTGAGAGGGGAACCCTAGGGAACAAGGGCACCCGCACTTGCCCATACGACGCCCGCCGCCAGCCCGGGCACCGCTCCCCACGGAGGGCGGCCGCCGAGGACGGAGGGGGGCCCGCTACGGAGGCTGCGGAACATGCACAGGAGATGTCAGCTCATTCTGAACTTCAGCTGCTGAGTCATAAGAAGGACTTCCCGCAGCAGTGCGTGCACACCTTGTAGCTTTCACAGCTGTCCCCGTCACTGCAGCTACACAGGGGACAGCAGGAAATCCCCTGCAGGCTGGGGAGGTGGTGGCCTGTCCCCACTCCAGCACAAGGAGGCCGCCCTCTGCTTCCTGACGAGATGCCGACGTCCAGCCACGGCCGTGTCCATGAGCTCGTTCTCCCAGGGAGCGTGCAGGGTGCAGCATGGCGGAGGCTGCCAGCCCCCTTCCCGGCAGGGCCTCACGGTCCCCTGAGAACGCAGAGCCGGGCTCTCTGGGGCAGCACCTCCACTGACTCCGGGACTCCGAGCCCAGGGCCTTGGGCCGGGGAACGTGACCTCCCAGGGCCCGCAGATCCTCACTGAGACTTCAGGACGGCCGCGCCTTCCCCAGATCAGGCTCCTGCAGCCCCATCCCCTCTGGTTTATCTCCACACTTGAGCCACAGGTGCCTTTTCAAAACACAAAACTGACTGTGTCTCTTCCGTAGGGTCATTAACTGACGCGGTGGCGGCCGGGTCGCCCTCCTGCCTCCCTGCCCCGCACTCCTGCCGCTGCTCCAGAGTTGCTCCAGGCCCCACCCCCACAGGCTCACCTCTCCCCATCTCCCCCCCGCCCCGGCCCCAGGCACTTGCAGGGGGAGCACTCTTCCCTCCACGTGTAAAGTCGCCCCATCACACTGACAGCCCCGCCTTCTCCGACTCGGTGACTGACGACCCTCCCGTGGGACCTCGTGGCCCCACACCCCTCCCCTCGCAGGCACACCTGCTGCCCCGCTCATGCCAGTAGGGCCTTCACACCGTGAAAACCTGTCTCACCCGGGGCCTCAGAGCTGCGGGAGCCCAAGACCTTGGCTGATCCAGTTCAGCACCACCTACCGGGAGCTGGCCCAGCTGCGCCACAAGACCAGTGTCCCCGGGGTGGGAGAGAGCTGTGTCACCTGTGCCACAGAGTCTGGGTGAGGGTTTGCTGAGCTCATCCCCTGGGAAAGAGCCTGCACACAGCACATGCACAGAGCAAGACTGGTCATTTTCCTGACACTCTGAAGGCATTCTCCACATATACTGACTTTACAAGGGGACAGAGGAAGGGAGGGAGGGAAGGAAAAAGGGAGGCAGCGGGCGAGCAGGTAGGCAGGAGCCGAGGATGCTGGTGCAATACGTTTACGCATAACCGCCGTTCCTGCCAGTAAGCTCCGGGCATCTGGTCCCATCTAGAATTCTTATGGCCTGACGCCTCCCCAGGAGGGGCCAAAGGAAACTTGTAGCATCATGGTCAACAGCACAGTGAAGGATCCCTGGGAAGGTGACATTTGGTGAGACAGGTTTATGTCACACCTTTAATGGTGCCCAACACAAAGAGAAGACCGTGGCCAACTTCGCCCGGAATCCGGGAAACTGCCAAACAAAGGAGACGGAAAATCGAGGTGACCTGGGAGGGACACTGGCCATCCCGCGCCCCTCAGAGGACTGTCAAGCTTCAACAAACCGCCTCGACTATCAGGGAGACAGTCCCTGAACAATCCAAAGGAGTAAAACATGGATGCGTGCAGGGCCTCAGTGCGTCCCAGCCGAAGCAAACCCGTCCACACCCACTTGAAGCCACTCCCTCTGCCTTCCACTGCGGCGGCTGAGCCACTCTCTCAGGAGTGCTCCCTCCTGCCAGTGGGAGCTCCCACGGGGATTGTTCGGTGAGAGAGTCTCCCTTCATAACGGGGCCTCGCTGAGCCGGCCTGCGCCCTTCAGTGTTAAGCTCCGTGCGGCACCCGTGCCCAGGGGAGGACACACACACGCATTCTTTTTTGGCAGGAAACACGTTTGCCTGCGTAGCCTCGGAGCAGCACCTGTGATAGGTTCAGGGCAGGCCGAAGTGAGGCTCTGCACCCAGAGGCACCCTGCGTCAGGGTTCCCGGGCCCCGTCTTTACGTCCCTCCGGCACAGAGAAAAGCTCTGTCAGACACGGAGTCCAGGCGAACCCCGAGGCCCTGCCCTTCCTCCTCTGTCTCAAGTTTCTATCTTGGCCTTTGGAGCCAGGCGCAGCATTTCATTTCTAAGCGCCGTCACGGCCCTCTGCGAACTCCGCTCCTCTCATCCGTCAGTGTCCATACCCTCCCTCTCACGCTGTCGGGGCAGCGATCCACCACTGACAGGCAGTAGCCATCTTCCTTCTACTGAAAATTGTAAAACCCCGTTCTCTGCGTCCCAGGTTATATCCAGTCTGCCTTTCACTGACTCAATAGACATTTCTTGAGTGTCCGTTTCGTGTGGGCCGCGCTGCACGGGGAAGTCCACGTGCAGGTTGGTCTCTACCACGGGGAAAGAATGCAAACAGGCTGATTAGATCAGGAGCAACTCAAGGTTCATTTCCAATTTTAAAACATCCACTGTGCTGAGAATAATGCTGCCTGAAATGAATGCTCACTTCCCTTAGAAGAGTGCATACACATTGTCTCTATAAATGGCATTATTGTTGATGTCAGAGGAACAAAGAGAACGCAAGCCAAATTCACGACCGCCAGCTCGTTATCGCGAGGGAAAGTGCAAGGCGTGGTCACTGAGAAGCACTCACGTGGGCCTTCTTTCCAGGGCTGACGAGCCCTAACCTCCAGGTGTTCACTCACACGGACCCGCCCAGGACTCCGGCCCCAGTTCCTGTCAGTGATTTTGTATTCTTTTCCTTAAAGAGGACACTAAGTCTGTGTAAGTTTCATGGTCCCAAACCCCCGGCTGCCCCTGCTTACCGCCTTCAGTGCTTGAAGGCAAATGTTGTCAGATACAAATGAAAGTCCCTTCTTCTGCAAAGCCACTTAGAAAGACTTTACCCAAATCTCCGTCTCCTAAACCACACACGATAGCTAGACATTCAGATCTCCACCTTTCAAGTTTCTAGGCATTTTAACCAAAAACACGTGCACATGCATTACCAAACGTAACTATGACAAATTATGACAAACATGGCCAAGCATACAGGGAGTTTTAGGAGCACACATAATTTTTTAACATTCCTGATGCAATTGTTTTGAGCATTTGCTGTGTTGGCCATATCTAGTGAGCAGAAGGGGACTGATTCTTCATTTAGAAACCAGGGGAAGTAGCCTCAGGTGTTACACCTGAGAGACTAGGTCCCCCATCTGGAAACTGCCCACCAAGAGTATTTTAATCTATGAATACAAGTGATGCTCCGAAATGGAAACACACTAAGCTGGACTGTAGACCTATGGAAGCAGAGGTTCCATTGGCTTTGTTTCCTGCTCTGTTCCCCAGCACACAGACTGGGGCACAGGACATGGTAGGTGCTCGATCCATATTTGTGATATTGATTATTGATTTAATATTTTCTGTGCCCTTGTCAGAGACAAGGCCCTCTGCCAGGGGCTGTAGATACAGGAGTAAATCAGACGGACAAGGCCACTGTGCTCTAAGAACCCACATCCTCCCCTGCATGGCACTGTACTGAATGTCTAAAGGAAGAAGATTATGGCAGGGCAAGCTGAATATTTAATTTTCATCAAAAACATTATTTCTCACAGCTTATGTCTCCTGGGCCTTGAAGCCAACTTTTGAATGAAATAAAGTCCTGGTGATAGCCATGATTCAAGGGAAATCTGTAAACCTACTACCCACCCAGCTCTTTGCCTGGCTGTGAGCCCACAAAAGTACGTAATCGGAGAAGAAAATGTGAACTGTGATGAATATTTCTCATCATACAATTCTAGAGATAAGTGGATGGGGGCCGCTGAGCTGACCAACGTTTTCAGCCAGAACAGTTGAGCGGACTCATGGCTCCATCAGTGCGATGAGCAGTAACAGGGGGCTTCAGCACCCACTTACAACAGCGGACAGCCCATCCAGACGGAAAGTCACCCAGGAAACAGGCCCTCAGTGATGCATAGCTCAGATGGAGTTAGTGATATTTACAGAGCGTTCTGTCTGAAAGCAGCAGAATGCACATTCTCTCCAAGTGCACGTGGAACATTCTTGAGGATAGAGCACATGCTGGGCCACAACGCAAGCCTCAGTAAACTTAAGAAAATTGAAACCATATCAAGCATCTTTTCCGACCACAATGCTATGAGATTAGAAATCAATTACAAGAAAAAAAAACTGCAAAAAGCAACAACAACAACAACAACAACAATGACAACATGCTGACTTAGGTGCTCTGAGGGACTCCCAACCACTAGAAAAAAACTGCATTGAGTAACCTCCACTTTTTGATGCTTCACTAAACTTTCTGACAGCAGAAGGAGTCTCCAAGGACCCCACCTCTTCCTATTCCCAGAAGATCTCTGGTCTTAGATTTACAGGAGGCAGACACGGAGGGACAGGCTTGCAACACGGGCAGACGTGGGGACTGGCCAGCAGTGGACAGGGGAGCTGAGTCTATGATTTTAGAATTGAGCAGGAGCTGTATCTTCATGGGGATTGGCCTGGTCCTGGGCTAGTGGTGCCCCTTAGCTCTGCAGAAGCAGGTGCAAAACCTTTTTAGAGGAAAGCATAACCAGCTTGGGCCTGCTGAAGTTCCACCTATAGTGACAAAGTTACAACCTCATGACTAAAGTTCGCCAGGTCAAAGAAGACAGCCAACGAGAGTGAGAGACGTCAGAATAACAAATAACAAAGCTGAGCCTCCAAAGCTTAGAGGTGCTGGGATTTTCATATGCACAATATAAGATGTTTGTGTGTGAAATGTTCTCAGGAGGGGCAAGGACCAAGACACCACGAGCAATGAAGAAGTAGATTTGAACAAAAGAAGCCAGTGGAATTTCTAGAGATTAAAAGTATAACTCTTGAAGTAGAAATCTTCATGGAGAGCTGACACAGAAGATTAGATACAGATGAAGAGAGACATAATGACTGGAAAATACGTCTAAATAAATTATCGAGATTACAGCATAGAGAACACAAAGATAAATAGTACGAAAGGAAACTAAGAGATGTGGAATTTAGAATAATAAGATTTAAAATATTCCTTATCAACATTTCAGAAGGAGAAAATGAAGACAACAGAGAAAAGGTAGCATTTGAAGTCCTAGAAATCAAAGACATAAACTCACAGGAGTGTAACATAGAAGTTATGAATTTTTAAAAGAAACACATCTAGACACAGTGTGATGAAACTGTAGATTATGACGTCAAAGAGAAAATCTTTAAAACACTCAGAGAGAAAAGATAGATTACTTACACATTAACATCATTTAGAACAATGGAAAACTTAGCAGAAATCAATACATGCCATACATTATTGGAGTATCTTCAATGAGTTAAGGAAAAATTACCATGAACCAGAAAAAACATCCTTTAAAAATGAGAAAAAATTTTTTCTCAGATGAGCAAAAACAGGGATTTTACTGCTTGGTGAATTCACTGAAAAAAATCATAAAAAATTTAATAAAAGAGAAGAAAAATGATCCTGAAGGGTCATAAGAGAAAAATCAAGAAGTGGCCTTTAAAGCAAGTGAAAGACTTTGACAACTTATATGAAGATGTCTTTAAGAAGTCTGGAAATTATGATAAAGAAATTATGCTAAATTGCCTAAAAGATATTTACAGACAGTGAAAATTTGGAAACAGTTTCCTCCGGTGTATTTATGATAAGTAAACTCTGATTCATCAGCCGGAATTTTGAAATTTCATTAAAGGTGACATTTACTAATTTATACTACGATAGAGAAATACATAGTGAAATCTGAAGTCAGGGCGGAGCACAAAATCGTGGCTACAGCAGTGCATCGTGCATGGTGCACCTGAGCGTCAGCATTGTCCCTAAACACCTCCTGGAGCTGCGGGTGACTTTTTTTCTTCCTTCTACATTTTGGTAGTTTCTGGTTTTTTGATATCTAACAATATGAGTTCTTCTTAAATTGGTAAAAAAGAAATGTGTACAGATAAAAGACATACAAATGTGCATATGGACACCATACACCTTTGCACCTTTTAAGTATTTTACACGTAGGCTAAAAGAGGTGCTCTAGCTGTTTATAAGGCCACCTTACAGACATGGGAGGGGCACCGAAACGCCAGGTGGTCACAGAACGGGCAGTAAGCGAATTCTTCTAATGCTACCTTGACACCTCACTGACTGGTCACTCTGAAATATACTCTCAAAGAGACCTTCAAGATCATCACAGATAAGCATGGCTGTTGCTTTCCTGCTGTCCTGTCTTATTTTGGGGACTTTGGCTCCATTGTCAACGGAGCACTTGAGATGTGGTTGGTCTGCACTGAGATGGGCTGAATGTAACATACACAGTGGATTTCAAAGACAATACAGAACAAAATAGGGTGAATATCTCCTTAATGAATTTTATATTGATTATCAATTATATGTTGAAATGATAATGTTCTAGAGATATTGTGATAAATAAAAGAAATTACTAAAATCAATTTCACGTTTCATTGTACTTTTGAAAATATGAATACCAGGGAATTTTAAATTCCATATGCAATTCACATTGCATTTCCAGTGGAGAATGCTGCTTTAGCGTGGATGCTGGCACCTGGAAACTTCCAACGAGAAGAGAGTAGGGGGTACTCAGTCATGACTCCATTAGACGTTAAATCCACAGCCGTCGTGGAGCCCGGCAGTTCCTTGGTGACCTCTTAACAGGATCTCAGCACTAATACAGTGATTCAGGATCGTATCTGGAACTTACAACTCTCATGTTTCAACAAACTGATTTATTACTTTGTGGACTGTCACCCATAAATTCAAGGGAAAAAATGATCACCAGGACACAAACCCCAACTTCTTTAAAGTGGTATGAGTTATGCTGGTAAGCACAAATCTCATTTGATTTTTTCATTATCTAGACAGTCTCTCAATTTTAGTTGGTGTCTGAATAATTTGCCATTGGATCTGGGGACACAACAAATTCTCATACAAACGGAGACTTGAAGTACAGTCTAGAAAGCATAAAGTGGTCGAAAGTGAGAGCTGGCTCACTCGAGTGTTCCTGAGAAGGCGTCTGCCTCCATCCTATCTGGAGAAGCATCAGGTGGGAAACGTCTACGCAGAGCAGTTGGAATAGCGCTGGCCCCACAGACGATGGGGGGTTAGCCATTTGTATCAGTTACTGACATGACAATAATAATGCATTTAACACGTGAAATGACCCCACTTTACAGGCGAGAAAACTAAGGCGCAGAAAGGCTAAACAATGTCCCCAAGGTCACACAGCTAGCAAGTGTCAGGGGTCAACCCAGGGAGTCTGGCATCAAAATCTGCACGTCATGTCACTTCTCTAGAAGCAGAATCTCGAACAGGTTATTAGAAGACGGCCTTGGACGAGCGTTTCTCACATGCGAGTGTTTTTCTGACTTCTTCCAGATGGTATAATTCATAGTCCTTCTTGGGTTTCCCCACCCCCCTAGTTTTCGTGGGAACTGGAGGGAGGCGTGAACGCACTAGCTGGGTGAGGGCAGACCCTGACTGGCAGCGCTAGCCGGCCGTGCCCTCCACGGCTTCCTGTGGTCTCCAAGAGTCAGACACATTTGCATCTTCCTCTGAAATATCCGTTTTCCATGATATAAAAGCAATGCGTCTCCCCAACTCTCTAAGTAAAATTGGGGATCCTGAAATATTTATCTGTTTATCCTTTTGCTCCAGAAATTGCTGGGCACGGGGCCCACGCCGCTGGAGGGCTGAGGCCCAGGGACAGCTGCGATGTCACAGGTTCCTTCCATGTAAGTCGGGCTGCTTCGTGACGAGGAGTGGTTTGCTCTATTCACATCCCACTCCTCCCCGGCCACCCCGTCTCCCGCGTCTGGACGCACAGGCTTAGGTGAGGACAGACCACCCTGTTCAGGACGGAGCTCTGTGGGGACGCTCATAGTCAGGGGAAGCCAGCGCTGCCCCCAAAGATCCGCAGGGCTAGAGCCCAGGAGGAAACGGAAGCTCTCTTCCCGAGCCTCTTCCAGGTGCCTAGCTCCTCGGCTGTGAGGTGACGCGCTCCTCCGCCCCGGATGCGATGCGCGGCTGGACACCACTGAGCTGTGCCTTAGCAGTGCCGCATCCTCACGGGACCGTGAGCACAGCTCCACTGCCACCTGCCAGGGCCACGCGGCCGACGGCAGGCTCAGGCAGCAGGTGGTGGTCTCACTGTCAATGGCAAGAGGAAGAAGCATTTTCACGTATTTTATGGCGCTTTTTATTATGTAAGTAATACACACTCATTAAAAACGGGAAATAACAGATATTACATAGTTGGAAATAAAAGCGCCCCCTCATCCTGGCATCCTGAAATACACGCTATTAATATTTTTCGTATGTTTCCTTCCATCTTTTAGCAGCATGTGTGTATGTGTGTGTGCGGTGCTCTCAAATGGGCAACATCCTGTTCGTACAGTTCATAAGCTGCTTTTAAAAACTTACCACCACCAAACAAAAGCATTTTCTTTTGTCCAAATAATCTTCCAAATGTGATTCCACTGATAGTTGCAGGCTATTCGTTCTTTGATATTGATACATCGTAACTCACTTAACCACTTACCTAGTCGTGGACATTTGAAATTTTGTTTTTCCTTTTGGTATCAGATAGTATGATGTGCTGAATCACGGTGCATACATATTTGTTCTCTCTTCAACTTGCCATGAAGGAGAAGCAGTGAGTGAAATTATATTCATTTCTTAAAGGGTCTGAAATTCAAACTGCAGACCCAGCACACACCACGTCTAACAGCACGTGCCAATGAATGCAAGTTCTATGACTCTATTGCAAACACTGAGTAGAGCTTTTTTGAAAGTCTGTGCTAATTTAACAGCAGAGTATTTTATTTGGTGGTTTAAATTTGCTTTCCCTGAGTTACTTGTGAGTAAGCCACATATTGCATAATGACCATTTATAACTATTCTGTGAGTCATCTGTTTATGTCTGTCTATTTTTATTATGGTATTAAAATATTGTCCTATGTAACAATTCTTTTAAAATTCATTGTATTAATCTATATGTAGATTAGTACATCACTACCACATTTTAAAAAAACTGATTTAACTCTAGAGTAATAAGTTAAATTCCCATTATAAATTTTTTAGAAGTATGCATTTGTTCATCTCCTGGGTATATTCCATTCTCGATGGTTTTAAATGGCTCTATCACATTTTGAAAAAGTAATAGAATTAGCATTATATTATTCCCATAGATTAATTTGAAAAGAGCTGATATCTTCACGGTGTTTCATTTTCCTACCCACGCTCATAGGGAGTCCCTCCAGTTGAAAAACATCATTTTCAGAAAATGCTTTGTTCTGTTTGTCCAGGGTGCGCTCGGCGTGAAGGCTGTGATGTGTCAGCTGTGCCCGCGGTGTGTCCAGGAGCCGTGTGCGCTCTCCACGCCGTGTGAAGAGACGGTCTTCCTGCTGCAACATCTACATACCTATGAATATGCAGGAAACACGTTATCTTCTGCAGGTTGGCATTTTATCAATCGACTGTGATGAACTGTCTGTTCAATTCTGAGAGTTTTTAAGTTGAACGTTGTGAGTTTTCAAAATATGAAAGAGTATATGAACTTCAAGTGGTGTTTCTGTTTCATTTTTTATTGCATTGGCTGGAGCCTCCAGAAAACAGTCAAATAAAAGATGCTAGTGATTGGTTTTCAAGGGAATGACAGTGATGTTTCCACACGATGTGGCGGTTTTTAGATAAATATTATGTATCAAGTTGAGGAATTACACATCAGTTTTTACTGTTCTTATTTTTAAAAATTTTCTATGTGTATACAATTTTTAAAAGTTACTTTCCACTGACAGTTACTACAAAATATTGGCTATCTTCCCTGTGCTGTGTAATATATCCTTGACTTTTCTGATTTTCAACGGCTGTTCACTTTTATCAAACAACACATCTTCCTATAATCTGATGAAAGAATATATAGAGTTTCTTATCAAACCCACAGAACGATGTCGCTGTCAATGCCTTTCTTCTTATTATAAAATTTCTGCAACCATGAGATGCCCTCCACTTCACCTTGGCAGAGGCTACTGCCACCACATCACTAAATTTTCAGTAATACTTGTAGGATTTGTATAGCTACCTTCACAACGGGGATCTGTCCGTATAATTTATTTGCTTCTTTTTTTTCCCTATTTTTGAAACATGGGTAAAACGGGTCACAAACATTGTCATCTGTACTTAGGTCTCACCATTTTCTATGTTGTGAAGCAAACTCTTCATCAGCAGAAGATTCTCCTCGGAGTCTGAGAGACGTACAGTAAAACCTGCAGCATTTCAGGGTGCAGGGGGCTCGGGCTAAGGGAACAGGTGAGGATGGGGTCCCCAAGCACTTGCCCAGCTAGAAGAGGCAGGAGACCTGTGGCCGTCTGCACGGGCTCTTCCATCTTGACCCAAGTGGAACAGCTCCCAGACAGCAGTTTACTAACTGTGAAAAAATACTGGTATCAAGCAGAGATGTTCCCAGTAATGTGTTTCTTTTTTTTCTGATCATGGGAGGAGAGATTTTAACCAATGTAATTCATGTCTGCTTTTAAACCTGTAGATGTCTGCCTTTGTTTTTACCGTTTGCTTCCTCACATTTTTCTTAGATTTCCCTAACTTTCTACCGCCGCGACGGGAAGCTGATTTACGCCGCGCCCTCGCTTTCGCAGTTCACCTGCCGTCTTTTCTGACTCCAGATGTGCCTGGCTGTTAAGTGCTATTGGCTGCAACCTACGACTTCTAATATGCACACATCACGGCTGGTTATTTTATAAAAGGCTTGTTTTTGTGATATTGATTTCTGTCTCGTTCATTTATTTTCTGGCAGTCTTTCAGCTTCGAGGCTGCTGGGCGTCTCTTCATAGTTCATGTTAACTGTGAACTGTGGCTCCATTGCCCTGCGGCAGGCGTGTGAGATCTAGAGTCACTCCTGGTAATTTCTTGAACTGTGCCTCTTGCTATTGCTTTTAACTCTTTTTTCTTTAATTTTTATTATGAAAACTTTCAGCAGTAGCACGATGGAGGATAGTATAAAGAAGCCCACATCCCCACTAGCCACCTTCCGCAGTCGTCAGCTCACCCCAGGACGGGGCTGCGCTCATCTCTGCACCCCGTGCCCCCACGTCTGGATAGCTGACATAACACAGATTTTATTCCAGCTGCATGTGTTTCAGCAGGTGTCTCAGAAATATCAGGGTTCTTTTTTAAAGCATGAGCATAGAGCTCTTATAACACCTGCAAATTAACAAAATTAACAATCATTCCTTAAAATTATTAAATACTTACTGCTCCAATTTCTCCAGTTGTCTTACAACTTTTTGCTTGATTTGGTCAAACCAGGGTCAGTTTTAATGGGTATGTCTCTCTTAAACAAAAAAAAAGGTGGGTGCCTTCAGGAATAATTTATACACAGTGGAACTCATGCTCCATAAGCGTACAGTTTCCTGAATTTCAGGAAAGGCCGTCCTGCAACCACAGGCACAATCAGACAAACGTGCCCCCGTCCCTTTGTAGTCAACACCCCCCTCCCCAGGTCCCTGGAAGCCGCTGATCTGGGTTTGGCCTTCTAGCTTTGCTTTTCCTAGGCTGTCATGAAAAGGGAATTGCACGTGATACAAATGTCATATTTGTAATCATTTGTAATTTGCAAATACTTATTTTGGGTGGGTTCTCACACTGGCCGTGGTGTCCCTGGGGTCCGATCACATCGCTGCCAGCACCAGAAGTCCATTCCTTGTCTCTGTCGTGGTCCGTCGTTGGCATGTGCCCAAGTTTGTCGGTCTAGTCAATGGTTAATGAGAATCTGGACTGGTCCCAGATTGTGTTGCTCACAATAAACCCGCCATACACACCCGTGTGCAGGTTGCTGTGTGGACACATCTCTTCATTTTCTTGGGGAAACGCCTGGGAGTGAGGTTTCCAGGTATATGATGTGGGTAGGTTTATAAGAAACTGTCAAACCAATTTCCAAAGTGACTGCATCGTGCTGCGTTCCCGCCACTGTCGTGAAAGTTTCAGCTGCTCCATGTCCTCACGGGCACTGGGTGCCACCAGGGTGGCGTTCAAATCGCAGGCCTTCTAACAGGTGTGTGAGGGCTCACATTGCAGGCTTGGCGTGCATTTCCCTAATGAGGGATAATAGTAAGCGTATTTCCGTGTGCTCATTTGTCGTTTCTTTGTTGGTGATGCGTCTGGTCATGTATTTTGCTGGGTTATTTGTTTTCCTATCAGTTGGCTTATGAGAGTCTGTTGTATGTTGTGGATACCAATTCTTTATCACATATGCGCTTTGCAAATGTTTTCTCCCAGGATGTGGCTTTTCGTTTTATTCAAAGTCATTTCAAAGAGTAATAGCATTTAATTGTGATGAAATCCGATTATCAGTGCATTTTACCTTATGGTTCATGCTTGTGATGTCACACCTAAAATTTTTTTGCCTAAATCAAGGTCACAAAATTTTCTTTTATGTTTTCATTCAGAAGCTCTAGGACTTTAGTTTTAAAATCAGGTCTCTGATCTATTTTGAGCTAATTTTTAAACATGACACAAGGTATTGATCAAGGTTTATTTTTGCTTATTTTAAAGATGAATGTTCAATTGTCCCAAAACCATTTATTGGAAAGGCAAGTTCTTCTCTATTGAAGGTGCCTTGGCACCTTTGTCAAAACTCAGTCGACCGTGTGTGTGTGTGTGTGTGTGTGTGTGTGTGTGTGTGTACCTCTGAGGGGCTTCACTGGGTTCTGCCAGCCTTTGTCCCTCTGCTCACCAGTTCCACAAGCCTCCACTCTGGTAGCTTTATCACAGCCTTCAGACTGGCTCTATGTGAGACTCCACACCCACCGTTCTTTTTCAAAGCTGCTGTGGCCGTTCCACTTCCTTGGCTTCCCATGTCAGGTGTAGAGTTAGCTTGTCAGTTTCTGTGACACTGGGGACTTGTTTGGGATTATATAGAATTTCTAGATCAATTTGGAGAGAACTGACGTCTTTGCATTATTGAGTCTTCCAGCCCATTAATACAAAATGTCTCTCCGTATTGGAACGTCTTTGGTTTCTCTGCTCGATGTTTTGTAGTGTTCGGGATTCCTATTTTGTTAGGTTAATCCATAAATATTTCCTGGTTTGTTGCTTTAGTGGCACTGCTGTTTTATTTCAATGTCTAGTTGTTCATTACCAGTCACGCAAGGATACAGCTGCATTTCACATTGACCTTGTGTCCTGCACCCTTGCTAAGTTCACTTCTTGGCACTCGTAGATTCTGGGGGCCTCTCTGAGACTGTCTATGTGGCCAAAATTTGGTCTGCGTGTAGAGACTTCTATTTCTTTCTTTCCAATCTGTATGTTTTTCATTGTTGCTGGTTTTTTTTTTTTTCTTTTTGCCTTGTTGCATTGGTTAGGGCTCTCAGTACAACTCTGCAAACAAACAGAGAAACTACAGATCCTTGGCTGGTCCTTCTCTGTCTCAGAAAACATCAGGCGCTCGTGATTACACACGGCGTCAGCTGTGGTTCTTCCGTAGGTGTCCTTTGTCAGCTCGAGAAAGTCTCCTTTAATTCCGAGTTGACGTAGAGGTTTGTTTGTTCTTAATCTGAACAGATGTTGAATTTGACAAATGCATTTCCTGCATCTGTTGAAATAATCATGTTGTTTTCCTTCTTTGTTCTTTTGATAAAGTATACAACATTGACTTTCTAACACTGAACCAGCACTGCATTCCTTGAAAAAGCCCCCCTTGGTCACAATGTGTTATCAACTTTATGTATTGCTAACACCACGTTGGGGGGTTTTGCATCTGCGTTTATGCAGAATGCTGATCTGTAATTGTCCTTCCTGATAGTATCTCCTTGGTTTTTGTAGCAGAGGGATGCTGACCGCAGAAGAAAACAGCTTGGGAAACGTTATTTGTCCTTTCACTTTCCGAGGAAGTTTGCTTAAGTTTGGTGCCATCCTTCCATAAACCCTGGCAGGACTTCAGTGCCGCTGTCTGGGCCTGAACGGCTCTCTGTTGGAAGGACTGAAGTTATGAACGACGTTTTAAATAGATACAGTGCTCTTCATGTCTTCCATTTCTCCCTGAGTGAGCACGGGTAGCTTGACTTGCACAGAGTCTGTGTCCTCCATGTAAGCTGCTGAATTTATCGTCAAGAAGTAGTTGATACTGTTGTCCTAGTGTATGCTCAGTGTTCAGAGCTAGTGTCATCCCTTTTCTCATTCCTGACTTCAGTAAGCCAAGTTGTCTCTCTTTTTTTCTTATTTTTCTATAACCAGTGGTTTATCAATTGCCTTGATCTGTCTTTTTTTGTTTTAAAGCTTCTGGTTTAATTTATTTTCTTTATATTTTTCTGTTCTTTATTTGATTTCTGCTCTTGTGTTTACTATTTCCTTTCTTCTGTTTGTTTCCGTTTAATTAGCTCTCTTTTTCCTAGTTTCATAAAGGAGAAGCTTAGATCACTGATTTGAAAACTTTCTTTTTCCTTTTGTTTATTAATTTTTCTTTATTTTTTGCTGAGAACATTTTATATCTAGTCTCTTAGCAACTTTCAAGTGTACAATATGGTATTGTTGACTGTAATCACCAGGTCGTACTTCAGATCCCTGGAACTTACTATGTCATATAGGTGGGCATTTGTACCCTTTGGCTCTCATTTCCCCATCCGTCCCACCAGCCCCTGGCAACCACCACTCTACTCTGTTTCCATGAGTGTGGCTATTCCAGATTCTACGTATAAGTGAGACCATTCTGCATTTGTCTTTCTCTGTCAGACTTATCTCACTCAGCATAGTGCACATCCATCCATTCATATTGTTGCAAATGGCAAGATTTCTTTCTTTTTCACGACTGCATAATATTCCATACATCTCCTTTATCCATTCATCTGTATGTGAACACAGGTTGTTTCCACATCTTGGCTATTGTGACTAATGCTGCCGTGAACATGGAAGTGTAGATATCTTTTCAATATTCTGTTTTCATCACCTTTAGATAAATATCCAAAAGGGAAATTGCCAGATCATATGGTAGTTCCATTTTCAATTTCTGAGGACGCTCCGTACTTCTTTCTGTACTAGCTGGACCAACTTTTATTTCCACCAGCAGTGCACAGGGTTCCCTCTTCTTCAGACCCTCACCAGCATTTGTTATCACTTGTCTTTCTGATAATAGCCATTTGAAGAAGTGAGGTGATATCTCACCGTAGTTTTGATTTGCAGTTCCCTGATGACTAGTGATGTTGTAAGCACTCATTCATGTACCTGCTGGCCATCTCTGTGTCTTCTTTGGAGAAATGTCATTCAGTTTCTCTGCCATTAAATTGGATCGTTTATGTTTTGTTGTTATTGTTACTGAAGTATATAAGCTCTTTATACATTTTGGATGTTAACTCCTCATCAGATACATGGTTGGCAAATGTTTTTTCTCACTGTTTAGGTTGCTTTTGCTGTGCATAAGCTTTTTAGTTGGATGTAGTCCCACCTGTTGAGATTTGTTTCTATTACTTGTGCTTTTGGGATCACATCGAAAAAAATCATCACTAGGACTCATGTCAAGGAGTTTTCCCCTCATAGTTTCTTCTGGGAGTTTTATGGTTTCATGTCTTTTTATTGAGTCTTTAGGATTTGGGTCTTATTATTAAGCCTTTAATTAACTTCAAGGTCATGTCTGTGAGTGGTATAAGTTAGAAGTCTAATTTCATTTTTCTGTGTGTGTTTATTTAATTTTCTGAACACCATTTATTGGAGAGACTGTCCTTTCCCCATTGACTATTCTTGGTTTCCCCTGTCAGATGTTCGTTGGCTGCTGACACTAGCTTATTTCTGGGCTCTCAGTTCTGTTCCTTTGGTCTGTGTGCCTGTTTTTATGTCAGTGCCATATTGTTTTAATGACTGTAACTTATAGTTTTAAATCGGGAAGTGTGATGCCCTCAACTTTGTTCTTCTTTCTCAGGATGGCTTTGGCTCTTCAGGGTCTTTTGTGTTTCTGCATAAATTTTTGGATTGGTTTTTCTATTTCTATGAAAAATGCTACTGGAATTTTGATCGAGATTGCACTGACTCCATCGATGGGTTTGCATAGTACGGTCATTTTAACTATGTTAATTCTTCTGATCCGTGGACACAGGGTATCTTTCCGTTTCTCTTGTCTTCTGTTCCTTTCATCAAAGTCTCACAGTCCTCCCTGTGTAGACCTGTCACTTCCCTGGTTAAATGTATTCCTACGCATTTTATTGTTTTTGTGCTATAGTGAATGGGTTTGTTTTCTTTATTTCTTTTTCAGATATTTCATTGTTAAGTCATAAAACACAACTGGTTTCTGTATGCTGAGTTTGTATCCTTCAACTTTACCGAATTTGTTGAGTACGTCCAACAGTTTTCTTAGTTGAGTCTTTAGGGTTTTCTATATATGAGATCACACCACCTGCAAATAAAAGCAGCGCTTCGTCTTCCTTTCCAATTTGGATGTCTTTTATTGTTTGCTTTTCCCCTCTACTGTTACAGCTAAGACTGCTAGTACTATGAGAAATAAGGGTGGTGAGAGTGGGTCCCCTTGTCTTCCGATCTTTGGGGAAAATCTTTCAGCCTTTCACCATTAAGCGTGACGTTAGCTTTGGTTTTTTCAAACCTTTATTATGTTGAGTTAGGTTCCTCCTACACCAGTTTGCTGAGGGTTTAGGGTTTTTTATTCATGAAAGAATGTTGTATTTTGTCCAATTCTTTTTCTGCATACACTGAGACAACGAGATGATATAGTGATCTGCTGTATCACGCGTATTGAGTTACATATGTTGAACCGTCCTTGCATCCTGGGGACAAACCCCACTTGGTGGTGTACGATCCTTTTAATGTGCTCTTCAATTTGCTTTGCTAATTTTTTTGAGAAATAATTTTTGGTGCTATAAATTTCCACCTGAACACTGCTGTAGCTACATTCCACCACGATTTTTTGATATGGATTTTTATTTTCATTCAATTCAAAATATTTTCTAATTCTCTTTGTCACTTCTTTTTTGACCCAGGTGTTGTTTGGAAGTCTTTTTGTTTCGTTGCCGGATATTTGGTGATTTTTCTGGATATTTTTTCTGTTACTGATTTCTAATTTAATTATATTGAGGCCAGAGAACAAATTGTGTATATTTTCAATTATTTAAAATGTACTGACTTTTTCATGGCCTAGAGTATAGACTGTATTGGTGAATGTTCCATATGTGCACAAAATGTGTATTATGTTATTATTAGGTAGTGTATTTTATAAATGTCAATTTAATCAAGTTACTGGATGGTATTGTACAAATTCTGTAACTCCTTATGGATACTTTACCTTCCTGCTCTGTTAATTACTGGGGGATGAGTGTTGAAATTTCCAAATGTAATCATGGCTTCACCCGTTCCTTTGTTCAGTTTGATCAGCTTTCGGTCCATGTGCACGAAGCTCTTTTGCTGGATGCACGCACACCTAGGGCTGCTACGCCTTCTGGGTATGTTTTTAATTACGTATTGGTAGTTATGTAGTGCCCCTTCTCATTCCTGCAAGGCGTCTTGCTCTAAATTCTAATCTACCTGATACCAGTACAGTCACACTAGCTCTCTCCTGCCTTGTAGTTGCGTGTGATATCTTTCCCATGCTTTACTTTTATCTACTCTAGCTCGTTACATTAAAAACGAATTTCCTGTGAATACAATATATTTGCAATGAAGATCTCTCCTTTTAATTATGGATTTTACACCTTTGTATTTAGATCTACCATCTTGTAGTTATTATTTTTTGAAATATTTGTTTCTTCTGTGCTTTGATCCTTTGTTTTCTTTGTCTGATTTTGGGTTGAGTATTTGTTATGATTCCAATTCTATTTCCACTCTTGTTTTATTGGTATAACTGTTTTTAATTCTTCAGTGGTTGCTCTGTGTTTTCCAATATGTATTTTAATTTGTTAGAGTTCACCTTCAAATAATATTATACTGCTTATTGTGAGATTTTTAGTTCAGTCCTTTAAAGATGTCACTTTGCTGGTTTTGGGTTTTGATCCAGGCTTTGATAACCTTCCTTTTTTATTACCTTTCGTCAACATGTCTTCAAATGTTTTTCCTGCTATGTTGTTGTTTGCTATATGCATATTAACCCATTTGATGTTGTCTCACAGCTCTCAAAAGGATGCTCCATGTTTCCACTGTTTTCTCTTTGTATTACAATTTCAGTAGTTTCTGTTGACCAGTCCTTAAGTTCACTCATTCATTCCTTAGCTATATCCTGTCTGTTCATGAGTCCATCAAAGTAATTCTTCATTTCTGACACTACATTTTATTTGTTCTAGTATGTCAATTTGACTTTCTTATATTTTCCACACCTGTAATGAAATTCGCTATCTCTTCATGCATGTCCCCTCTTTTCCCATTAGACTCATTAATACATTAATCACAGTTGTTTCAACATCCCTACCTAATAGTTTCAAAGTATGTCGTCTTAGGATCTGGTTCTGTTGTTTGCTTTATCTCTTGCCAATGGTTTATCATTTATTGCTCCATTAGTGTGTCTTGTAACCTTTATTCAATGTCCATCATCATGAGTAGAACAACAGAGCATGAGACAAATAGGATTTACTCCTGGAAATGGGCACACCCTTTCTTCTGTCAGGCTATTAGTGAATGGCGTGGGTCCGTGCATTCAGGTGTCCACCTGGATTTGAGTTTTGTTGCTACAGTTGCCAGCCTGCCCCACAGACTTCAAAACCCTTAAGAATGACTTTGCTTAGATTAAGTTCCGGGTGTCTGGCAGTCTTAATATTTGTGCCCCTCTCAGCTTCCAGCCACTTCCGTATTCCTGAACCACAGAAAAGGGCCATGGTCCATGCCCTTGGCCCTGCACCAGTGGTGGGCGGCGGTTACTTTTACCTGCGTTGTGAGGCTGGCTGTTGGGCAGGAGTCCTTGTCCTGTCTCAGTACAGAGAACCTTGTTATTCAGGCTTCTGGGGTGAGAGTTTCCTAGTGTTTCAGCTTCTTTCAGTCTATTTGAGGGATTTTGAAAGGGTTTGTGTCCTCATGTTCCTCACTTCTCCTCTTCCCAGCTTTACCGACATAGTTTGAGGTTATGTATTTGGATTATAATTATTATTCTTTTCAGCTTCAGTTTGGGGGAAAAAGTTTCTTAGAATTTTTCACTCATTCTTGTAACCAAATTAACAAATGTTTACATATATTCCATGGGATGGACAAAAGTTGTTGACAACTACAGATACTTGGAAAACTGATTTTCCCATTCTTAGCTCTTGATTTAGATTAATTCCTCAATTAGTGGAGGAAACAGAAGAGAAAGAAATAAATTTTACGACATAAACGTTTCCCAAGGTTTTCGTATCGTATAAAAGAATTCTCAAGTGACGATGCTGCCGTGATTTGAAAATCAAAGGAGACATAAAGCTTAAATCTGCTTTGTTTAAATCCTACTGGTAACTGCTCGAGAAAGCGGATCGGTACGAGCAGATTCCAAGCAGTCACATGAAACAGAAGTGAACAAACTCCAACAAAACATGCAAGCGGCACAGCGAAAGGCTGGAAGCAGACTGAAAGGAAGGAAGGACAAAAGGCCGTGCAAAGCAGGGTGTTTAATGCTATGCCAGAAGAAATATTGAGGCAAGAAGTCAGTGTAAGCACGCTAAAATCCATTTTTAAAAGGCAAAAGCGGAGGCTGTGACCATAAACAATTGAGCTAAGCTTAGAACAACAGACAAGGCAAAAACTGATGGGAAAGATAAAGTGGAGACGTGGAGTGACGGCAACATCGTCGTTCGACAAAGAAGAACGTGCGGCGAGAGCACTGGGTGTGACAGTCGATCCCTCGGTTTTTTGAGGATGTCTTTGCCTTGCTTACAAGTACGTACGACTTTCTTGTTGGGCATACATCTCGTTGATCACAAACCTTTTTCGTCGTAATTCTCTAAGGTTTTCCCCGTCAGGCCGTCACATCTAGTGCTGGACAGCGATCCGAGGCTGTGCCCACTTCTCTGCGTTCTTGTGAGAGGCGGCTCTCCTAGTCACAAACTTCACCAGGTTGTAACGAGCACGGTGCGTGGCTTCGCCACATTTAATATGTCTGCTGCATTTTACTAGTTTTTCAAGGAGTTCAAATAAATGTCTGTTTGTCCTTTGCTCTTTATTTCACTTACCCCTTCTCTCGTTACTACCACCGCTTTCTTCACCGTCACAGCTATGTGTGCCTGAGAATTCTTCTGCGTGGCTTTCGTACCACCCAGCTCAAACCATCTTTCCACATGAGTTCACGCCTCCACCAGCTCCCTTCAATTTTTCTTTCATTGCTTTTCTATAAAGTTCTTTTTATTCCTATTAAGGTAAACCAAAAGTTGATTTATGCAAAAAGTTTACAAGTTCCTGTGCCAAAGCCTTTTCCCAGGTCTGTTTTTCTTCCACATCTTTTGAGTAAATGAGTCTTTTATGAAGCAGAATATTTTCCGTGACTCCATCTCATCTTCTGCTTTCTCTCTGTCTCTCTCTCGTCATCCTTGGGTGAGGTGAGGAACAGCCAGTGTTTTTTCCCAACAAGATGTCAGTAGAATCAGGCTCTTTGATGTTCAGCTGAAGGCATGTGATTTAGACAACTTTTAGACAAATCTCCAGTTTTCGGCAAGCTGTTATGTCATGTGTCCTCACTGGACAGAAGCTGAGCTAGTTATTCTCCTATCACGGGACATTCTAAACCTAGTGAGCATATTTCTGAATACCTCGAAGGACTCTGAAGTTCTTGGGTTTAGAAGTGAAGTACAGAGACTCTTTGGAAGCGCCATTTCCACGCGAGCCCTGCTCACACTTCTCCTCGGATAAGCCCCATGTCCTAGGAAGCAAGGCAGGCCCATCGCTCCCCAGGATGAAGAGGGACTCAGCACTGCGTAGGAGAAGGGGGATGTGGACCCAGGGGACGCAGGGATGGGGCCGGTCCTCGGTGCACAGACGCCGGGAGACGAGGGGCTCCAGCACTGGCCTCTCCAGCTGCCTGACCCTGGATCCATGTCTCAGGTCTGGGAATGAGTGAACCCTACTTTCTATCTCAATTCAACCCATTTGCAGTGTCATTAGGGATAATTCCTTTAAAAGTCGCTAAATTATTCATTGGAGACTTCAGCTTCTAGTGCAGTTGTAACTTTGCGTATCCCCCTGCGCCCTGGTTTATTTTTCAGCGAGAAGACCCTGCCTTCTCCGCTGTCTGCTCTGCTTCCTGGGGACGAGTTCACACTTTGGTGAAGCAACCACGGCCCTAAGCCGAGGAACGGCGAAGAACCCCAGGGCGCTATAGAGGGCGCAGGACTCACAGCACGGGTCCAGCGGGATTGCAGGGTTCCGCTCGCGTGAAGAGGTCGAGCCTGGGCGCCCGCTGCCCGCCCGCACCAGCCCCTCCTTCTGCGGCTCAGCCCACTTGTCTGCTTGTTGTCGCCTGAGGAACAGTTTTCATGAGCTTGAGACTTTGCACACTCCACTCCTGCGTCCCCTCCTGCCCTGGGCAGGTTCTGCTGCGTCTTCATGGTGTGTTTCAGGAGGCATCACCCCAGAGTCCTTTCCTGATGATCCGTCCTGAGACCCTCCTCTACCGTCTGCCGGGAGCCCTAGGACCGCGCGCTGGGTAAGTCCTCTACTGGCAGAGCCCCCTGCACAGCGCCTGCATGAGAGGGGGCTCCTCTGATGGGTGAAGACAGGAATGTGACCGGCCTTCAGTTCTGCCCTTCAAGGTGGCCCCCAGGCTTTCTTCAGGCCTGCGCGTACTGGCAGATCATCACCTTTATCGTCAGTACAGTGAGCCTAGTATATACCAAAATAAAGTCCTTCAAAATATTTATTAAATTTTGCATGACCTATCCAAACACGTTCGAGTTGGGCTAATAGTATATGAGACCGTGTGGCTGTGCAGTTACTTCCTAGCCAACTGCAGATCAGGAGGGGCAGGCGGGATGTGAACGGGAGCCTCAGGGGCCACCCACTGGACATCTCTACCCATCCCAACTTCTAACTCAGTTCAACAGACCACATGCTCATGCAAACAAAGCCACTTTCCAGCGTCACATCATTTGAGCTCACGGTACGTGTTGCCATTGTCAAGAATGATTATTACACAGTCGCACCATCTGTTCAGGAAGGAAGCTGCCCTGAGCTTGCTGGCCTGTTTGAAATGGGGGACAGGGGTCTGACTCACTCTCTTGGGTCCCCTGGAGTTCTAATGGTGCTTCTTTGATAAATTGAAAGAGAATAATAAAATATACCTAAGATTCTAAGGACATTTACTTCTGAACATAACAATTTACAACAAGATTGATCAACTTAAAATATCGATTATATAATATATTCATATATTACATATTAATATATTGTATATACTATATATGACCTATTTTATATTTATAAATGTATAACTTCATATACTATAAACCAAATATCACATTTAAATTAATCAATTTATAACAGGATATGAAATTTAATAGCCACTGTAACAATAACTTTTAACAACACATCTGAAATGTACATGTAAAATGTTTAAATGAGGCTATATCTTCTCATTAAGCTGAAACAATGTGTCCTAACTTTCAACTGCTGGGCGTCTCCGCCATCCACCATTTTCTGGCTCCCCCTTCCAAGTTCTTCACCAAGCAGTTAGTAGCGTATAAACAATCCCCTAAATGTGTTCTTTGGACTAAGGGCCATTTAATACATGCTTTCCAGGATAATAATTTCTAAGACTTCTGAAATGCAGCAAAAAACCAACATTTTCCAAAATTTTCACAAAGCAATTCAGAAACGCCCATCTCAAAACAAGTATATTTGACTGTTATTAAAATACCTCTGAGGACATATATATTATTCCCCAAAAGATAAGTGAAGCTGTGTTATATTCTCATGGTTCATAAGTCCAAAAAAAATAAAATCCAAACAGGAATAAAAGCAGAGATTTGACAAACGGTAGATGAGTTAGAATGGGCAGTTATCCTGCTGTCGACCATGTTAGGAAGAAATAGTACTTTCTTTTGTCTTTTAAAACAGGTCAGTCAGAAAATCAAAGCGTACAATTAACATGAATATGCTTCATGTATGAAATATTTGCTCCACGAGGGTAAGCAAACAATATCCATATGATAGAGAAGCTGTGATCATTTACCTTCAGTTTCTTCAACTAAATGAGTATTTCGCATGTTCCCAGCATGAGTTTTCTAAGAGGATTTGGGTGAACTGCAAATGCCTATGACATTCCAGAATGAGCTGACAGGACGAAAGGCCCCTCAGAGCTTTTGTGGGAACACTTGAACAGATTTCACTCTTGTTTAAACTGAAGTTGCTGATTATCTTGGTGACACTGTGCCGGTGCGCTAGGAAGCGACAATATGATACTTTCACCCGCCAAAGGAGACATCTAAACCCATGCAATACTTGCATAACACATGCATTCTGGTCATCTTTTATCATCATCCAATTAGATAGGAAGCAAGATCATCTTCGTGAGAAGTGCTTATGACTGCATGTGTCCATGAGGCTTACGCATGTTTTAATAGCTCAGTAGCACGTAATTACAAGGACAGAAGGCAAGTTTCCATCAAGAGTCATTAAGGCCCTTGAAAAAACACAAGTAGTTGAGTGTCCTTCCTGTCTTATTACCAAACAAGACCCACAGCAAATGAGAACACGTAAGGTGGACAAAAAGAGAAGAAAGTAAATGTGTCTCCTGATCCAGCATGGTACTGCCCACAGGGACGTGTCCTTCTTACTAAATTTTAGAGGTACTTACTGAGACAAGCTTGCTAGGTAGGACATTACAGGGAAGATAATAGAATTCTGAAGTCATAAGATATTCCATAATAGAAGGTGTTGTGAGATAATTCTGGCATGGGTGACATTTGCTTTTGTAATATGATCATATGTTAAGGTGATTCTAAAAATCAATTTAAAAATTCGTAAGATGATTTTGCTCTCTTGTTGCTATATAGGTTTATTACACAATCTTTCAACCAGGGATTATTTCATGGGAGTCTGTTCCAGGACAAATGTTCTTTCAGGTCACTAGACTCCAAAGATAGAACAAAACCCATCTTCCAAACAGTGTGCTTTTATAGACCATCGCCAGTCTCATCCTCAACTTCGTGAAGGCAAAATTCACAAAAATTGTGCATGAGCCTCTCTGCTGCAGACCAGGGGGCTATGCAGCTCATCCCATGCAAGTAACACTTTCTAAAAGGATTACTTGATCAACTAGGGTCCCTATCAAGAGCTATCAGCAGATGATTTGGTCCAATTCTAAAAACAGAATTTTAGCACCAAAAATCTGATTCTGTACAAATCTCCTTGGCCATCTCTTCATCTAAAACAGACCCCATACTCCAAAAACGCAGGGAGTAAGCTACCCCAAACTTAATTTCTTTATAAAAAGAATTTATTTCACTGAAAGAATTGGAAAGAATTTTTTCATTGAAATGACAAATATAGTTTTCATGCCTGAAACTAATTTGGAGCTAAAGCGAACAAACAAACAAAACAAAAAACCGAAACCAACCAGCCGCGTCACAGATACGTGAGCACCAACCTGGCGCAGGCCGAGGCGCTGACCGCACCGCGGGGCGCGGCCGGGATGCCGGGGCCGGCCCGCTCAGGGACGTCGGCACTTGGTTTGCCAGCAGTTGAGGTTTTTCGAGCCCATGGAATAATCTCAGTTCTTCAGGATATATCCACGTTGAGTCCAGAGCAAAGGCGTTATTAAAAATGATCTGTTCAAAAGAAAGCAAGCAGAACACTTGGCACCATGCACATGATCAGAGCTAAAGACTGTAAAATATTCGTCTTGTTTTAGGTTGAATATTGGAGGTTCTGTAAGTGGGGACTCCATAAAGTCACTACTCTAAAACTCGAAGACCCACAGGGCTCTGACACTAATCACCTTCTAGTTAGGTCTCCTGGCTGGTCTTCAGCTACTGACTTGGCCAGTTCAGCCCAGCAGCCAGTTTACAGATCATAGAGTCACCCCAGTGAGGGAAGCAGTATGTCCCTGGACTGCTTTCTGTTGGTTTTCAAGTTAACAAAGGGCAGCCAGTATATTTGAATTCAAAAGCCAAGATATACCGTCAGAAGGATGAACACTCAAAGCCATACTAGCAAAAAAAGAAACTTGCTTTTACAATTTGTGCTTGAGTTATATGATGCCTGAGGCTAGATTTTGATCAATTGGTGGCAGACATAAAAGCTGAAAAATTTTAAAACTAGATTCTGAATCAGAAGTCAAAATTTTATATTGTTCTATGAAATCTAAATATTTTAGGCCAAAACAAAATCCCCCACCACTACCATCTACTGGTATTTTTGAACAGACCAAGCTTATTCTGAAAAGGTTTCTCTCTAAACCTAGATGGTCAGTCTGTTGCAATTAGCAAATAGAAACACACAGTGATTTCTGTTATGGAAATACCCAACGACTTAATAATTAATAGCACATTTATCCAATTAAAGTAGTTGCATTTTTACCTTACAATTCGGTATCCTTTTGTCTATCCAACTTTTCCCAACAAGAGGTGGAAGAGCAGATGGGCAGACATGTGGGAAAATGGGCACCAATTCCACAGTGGAAGAGGGAGACAGTCCAACTGATGGAGAAGGACCACCAAAAAGCCACTGAAACCGAAGAAGAGAGGAGGGAGTGCTTATCTGTTTATGTCAATCAACTCTACTTTGTACTAAAAGACACTGGGATAGCTGCTTTAAAAAGGAATTTTAAAATTCATGTATTTGATTATGAGAAAAATTTCGTCTCCACAGTCCAAAAAAAACCCTATACATATTCAAAAATTTTAAAAATCTATAAAACTTTTTGTATCTGAATCATCATAGTGCATTAACAACACTGCATTCTTTAATATTAAGAACTTCCAAGCACAAAACCGTGAGAACATGGTAAGAAATGGGCTTCTGCCCTGAGAAAACAAGAAAGCACAATGGGAAGGTGAAATGCTGGGTACTCCTTTTATAATTCTTGAATACTTTCCATAAGCAAGCAGAGAGCTGTATTTTATGGTATTATTTTTCCATATAACACTTTGTATTGATTATATTTATAATTTTAAAAACATGCACAAGTAATATTTTCAAAATAAGAGGTTAAGATTCAAAGTTTCCAAAGGTTCACAAATCCAGATTCCAAAGCAAAGAAAATATAAGTGAGCTTATCACATAACTGAAGATCCCAGTGCACAGAATAAAACAGCAAGCATTGAAAGGGAGCAGATAATTTAGGAGACAGTGTCCTTCATTAAATTAACTATCAGTGGAGAATAAGATCATTGTTCAATGATATGGAATGCTTCAATATGTATTTGTTTTAAAATCGTAAAAGCATTTTTTTAAATTTTTCTGTAATGTAAAATGTTCTTCTGGTTCTAAATATTGCTGTTTATCAGAAAATATTTAGCATGCAATATTTTTAAGACTAATAGTAAGTTTTGTGGGGGATTTTTCTTTTTAAATTTACACAAGAAAAAAATGCAGTGTTTTATACAGAAAAAAAAAATGTAGTTCCTTGATACCTCTAGTGGTAGCACTCGGATATATCAACTCCTTCAAAATATCCAAAAAGCTACCAACGTTTATTCAAAAAACCTTAACATGAACTGAATCACATATCAAAATACGATATCTAAGACCACATATATGCTGTATTATTAAGTCTGAAGACCAATTTAGGAAGCGTTAACATCTTTTAGAAACACTCACAAGATAATACTGGAATTAAATTAATTAAACGGTATATTCTAAAATCCATTCATTCGAATATGCTAATAAGGACGATCATTGGAATAAAATACATGTTATTTCCTGATTTAAATGCATCTGCATAGTTAGAGAGCAAACAATGGATCTTGCCAAAACCAGCTTGCCTTGCTCTGTTGCACCATCAATCAAAGGTACAGCCACTTTTTCTTTCTAATTCCAGGTTTTAAACGCCAAACTCTTCTAAAGTGCACTATGACACTAGCTAATTTGGCTAGTGTCAAATTAGCTCAGGCAGACCGAGGATGGGAGTGGGAATCACCAGCAGCATTTCTCAGCATGAAAGGCAGGATTTCCCTGCAGGCTTTCTCTGGTTTGAATTTCCTTAAGCGCTGTCCTGAGTCTATTTTCAAATGAAAAAAAAAAAGCTAGATCAGAATCTGAAATAGCTCTTGGTCCCCAGCTTGCTTCTCAAGCCTGGCGGAGACTGTGAAAGTATTAACTTCTCTTCTGCAAGCTGGCCACGGTGGGCAGCCGAAACGCTCGGCTCCGAGGCGGCTACTTCAGCACCGCGCTCCGGACAGCGACCCCGGCCGCGGCGAAAGTTGTGGCCGAGGCGGTCCCAACTCCGGCCTTGGGGTGCGGGCCTCCCAACTGCTCAGCTGAGAGACCGGGAAGAGCACTGCAAACACTGCCGACCGGCAGAACGGGACGTCGAAGCATGAACTTTGTTGCCGATGCATGGCTGCCAGGCTGCGCCCTGGTGCTCTGGGGAGCCGAGGACCACCACCGCGGGAGGAAACGGCGCGAGCCCTGGGGCCAGAGCCGCCCGAGCCGGGCAAGGGCCGCGCCCAAGGGGCAGAGGGGAGGCCGGGGGCCTCAAACGGGGGGCTGGGGGCCGGGGGACACGTTACCTGCCCGTTGAGCAAGGGGTAGTGGTGCACGGCGGCGGCGGCGTGGTCTGGCGCAGAGGGCAGCGGCAGCAGAGGCAGCAGGGGCTCGCCCGCGGCTTGCCAGCCGGGCGGCCCCGGGAGCAGAGGGGCGGCGGGGGGCTGGGCCGAGGCGAGCAGCACTGGCGGGGGAGCGACCCCGGCGCCCAGCCGGAGCAGCCCGGCCGAGCCAGGGACCATCCAAACCCAGGGCGGCGGCGGCGGCGGCGGCGGGTCTGCATTCATCGGCCAGAGAAGAGGCTGCCGCCGCCGGGGCTGCTGCAGCTGCCGCCTCCGCCGCTGGAGCCTGGTGCCCACCAGCATCCTACATCCCCGCGCGGGCGGCGGCGGCGGGGGCGGCGGGGGCAGCGGGCGCCCGAGGTGCGGGCCGGCGGCGGCGCGGGCTCCGGAGCGAACTCACTTGGTTCCGCGGCGCGGCCGCTCGCTCCGCCCCTGCCCCGCGCGGGGAGCCCCTCCTCCCGCCCGCCGCCCTCCTCTGCTATCGCGGCCGCCCGCGCCTCCGCCGCCCCCTGGGCCCGGGTGCGGCCCACGGAGCCCCCCAGTTCCGGGCTCTGGGCAACATGCGCTCCTGGACACCCGCGGGGGCCGGCGTGGGAGGGGGCGGGAACGGAGAGGGCGGGGACGGGGAACGGCGGGGGCGCGGGGCGCTGGGGGCGCGCCTGGCCCGGATCCGGCGGATCGCGCCCGCGGCTAAGCTGCGGCCGCTGGAGGCCGCCGGCTCTGGAGGATGGAGCCCACGGCGGGGAAGGCGCGCACGGCCGGGTCGGGAGCCAGGGTCCACGAGCAGCAGCGAGCGGAGACCAAGGTGGCTGCGCCGAGCCGGGAACGTCCCACCGACGGGCGGGGCTGGGGGCGCCGGCTGGGGCCATGCGCGGGCCCCTCTCTTCCTGGCTTAACCCGGGTCAAGAGCGCAAGGCCCCTGGGGGATGAAGGCTGCAGCCCCCGACGCCAAGCGGGCACCGATGGTCACTGGGGACAGGCAACTTCTCTCTCTGGAAAATCTGCCACTTTCCTAAGCCCCCAGCAGGTCGTCTGCCCCGGCGGCCCCCATCGCACGCCCCACTAGCTCAGCACGATGCTCAAGGCAGGTCGCCTCTGGGCCTTCGCACAGTACGTCCGGCTGTCGCTGGGACTGCCCACTCTGTACTGGTGCTGGATTCTCCCGGGCACAGAATTGTGCTCCACATTTGCCCGCCGCACGCGGCGTCTGCAGCGCAACCTGAACTGCCTGGGGCTGAGGAGCGACCCCTCTTGCGAGGACTCTCGCTCGGCCTGCGCAGCCGAGCCGGCTCCGTGCTGGTCACAGGCGGTTGCCGCCAGGCGGCGCGCGCCCCCGCTGACCTCCCTCCTGCCGTGGTCCCAGTCGGTGCGTTCTCTCCCTCTGATGCCCCGGCTGTGAGACCCAGACCAGCCCTGCGCAGTTCGTGCTGAAAGCTGGTGAGACTTCATGAGCTAATCAACTCAGATCGCTAACGCTTGAGAAGCCGGACCGCGGTTAACACGCAAGCCCAGCGCTTCTTAGGAGCATTTGGTGAAGGCCTTTCCTGCTGCCCGAAGCAGGAGGGGGCTGTTATGAAACATACTTTTAAGAGCTGGTATGAAAAGCCCACCCTGACCTGGGCGGGAGAGCACGCACCCACCCAGGCACACCCCAGGACACGCCGGGGCTCTCCGGGCGCCGCTCTCCTCCCCCGGGACTGGCCCTCTGCCCTCCCTCCCGAGGTAGACTACAGCACCGGAGTGCTTTCAGTTTGCGTCTAGGGTTGTTCCCTCCTCCTCCCAATTTGCTTAATTTCCTCCTGGCCTGGCATGATTTCTTTTAGATCCGGGCATATGCTAATTTACATAGCTGGCATCTCCGTATTTTCCTCCACACCAACCGTTTTTCAATTAGCAAGTTTCTCTCTCTCTTTGATGCAAGAGTACTGGCAAGATTTTGTTTTTTCTCACCTACAGTCAGAAAGCTCTGCAGATTAGAAGCCCGCTACTATTTAGCTTAAGCCGTTAATTCATGCGCATACATTTGTACATGCAGACCCCCGTGATGTGTCTTGATCTTGGTGGCCACGGTTAGACTACGAGACTGGGGCAGGTGTCTTCAGGCGAGCTAATGTGGACCCCTTGAGGGTCCTGTTTGAAGAGGAGTTTTTCGGCCTTTCTTAGTGCCTGGCCGGCAGGCTGCTCTCAGCAAAAGCGAAGTGCTACGTGCGCTGAGCCCAGGCTCCTGGGAAGGCAGGGAGCTGTGATGTGCGGAAGCTTCAGCAGGTGTTTGGGGGGAGTCTCACCCACTCCCACACAGCTCTGTCCTTGGAATGGTTCTGCTAAAGTCAGCTTTTGTCAACTGGTGATGTTTATTCCCTCCCAGGCTTCCCAGTTTCTTGAGAACAGGATGCCTTGGGCGACTGCTTGGCTCTGAACAGGAGCGGGGAAATCACAAGCATGCTCACTCAGAGAACCTCAGAGTAGCCCGAACTCCTCGGCCGCTTCCTGCCACAGCTCGACTGCGTTCACTTATCACAGCTTCGAGCCCCTTTCTGTACCTCACTGTGTGCCGAGTTCTGGGACCCGGCAGAGGACAACACAGATGCCACTTCCACTAGCTAATCGATGGACACCAAGGGGACCTGGGAGATGGGCTTAGCCCCTACTTTGGGCTCTTGTTTCAATCAGATTCATTTCAAGGTTTCTCCACACACTGCACTCAACCCAGGAAGAACCAGACACCCCTGTAGATAGGAGAGCGCCTCCTGGTAGATGCTCTCATTCCAGAGGGTATTTAAGTGGACTCTTTTAAAGCAGGAAGCACTTTCTCCTTGAAGACCAGAGATCTGGGGGCCGCCCGTCTGCCAGGTAAACCTGTTCTGTGGTGGGCAGGGGTACTTACCTGTCAGCGCCTCCGGGGATCCGCCCTGGGCTGGCACCCCATTAACTCAGGCCCTTTATCTCCCTGTAAAAATCAGTGAGGAATTTTCCTTGTGAAGGGTTTTATACACAATCCAGCCTCAAGTTCATGTAACCAGTAAAAACAACCTTAAGTCCGTCCATATTATTCAGGCAAAAGCAGCAGAAATTCCCAGCTAATCTGTGACAGACTGAGGAAAGATGAGACCCACTCCAGGGAAACGTGCGAATTATCCCCCCATGCTAATGAGTTCTGCATCGTTTATTACCTTCAGGAAAAAAAGGAATGTGGGGTGTCAGGGAGAGATCAATGAAATAAGATTTTGCAGCTTGTAGAAGGCTTTTAAAAAAAGTTTTTACTCTTTTTCTAAGTAAAACATAATAGATCCCACCCCCCCCCCAAAAGAGAGAGACAAAGATGAAGATGTTTCCTTCCAGGCCTGCAGAGTTAAACAATCCCCAGGGAACAGGAGGGAGGCGGGGGACCGCGATGTCACCTCCGCAGGGCCCCGCCCCGCCCACCCACTCACACCACCAGAACAACTTTCCAAAACACACGCTGATCCAACTAGGCCCTTCCCCGCTGGAGACTCGCAAGTGTGAGCGATGAGGCCCTGGGTGAAAGCCACAGACGAGAGCCACGGCGCGGGAGGCTGGTGTCTTCAGGGGGAGGAGCTGACGGCTCAACACCCGACTCAGTGAAGGGCGAGAGGAGCGGGGGTAAGAGTCACTTCCCAAGTTGTCCTAAACCTGGGGGTCTGCAGCTGGGCATTGCTTCCCAGAGATGAGGACGAGCAACAGAGAAGAGAGGTCGCCCTCAATGGGATGACTTTCAAGGTGCCGAGGGACATCCGGAAACACCATCTGGGTCACGGTTGGCAATTCCAGTCTGGAGTCAGGAGCGAAGTCTTGGATGGAGACACAACTGAAATTAGCACCAGAATGGAGAGGGACGGCTGTATGTGATGGGGTCACCCCAGGAGAGCACAGAGTGGGAGAGGAGAGGCCAGGGTCTCAAGTGGTGGGGAGTCACGCTCCCCCGGGAGCCTGGAGGTAAACAGAGGCAGGCGGTGGCAGAAAGCCACCCTGGATGGGCAAGAGTGTGCTTGATTGTTAAAGGGTGTTATCATTGACTTTGTCATAAATGCAGTACGCAGAATATCTGGAAGACATAGAAAAGCATCATGAATCAAGCCCACTCTGAGAAAAGAATACGACCCTTTTTGCTGACCTCTCCTTCATGGTATTTTTTCTATGCATCTCTCTCTATATAATGTGATATGTATATTGTATATATATTATAGAGAGAGCATCTTATATTATTGCATTTTATATTAAACTGCATTTTATAATAAAGAGTTTTAAACCTTATTTTTCACTCAGCATCATAGCATGAGTGGTTCCCCACATTGTTAAAAAGCCCCGGAGGACCCCCCCCCATCAACAGCAGAGCAGACAGCTCACTGAGTGCGTGCAGGAGTGGAGGCGAGTCTGCCCCAGGTGGGAAGAGGCAGCCGATGTGGACCGCAGTGCCTCTCACCCAACAGCCCGTCCACGTTTTGTAGCAATAAAGAGCCACCTACCTACCTGCCTAGCTTGCTGCCTGTCCATCTATCTAAAATGTATACAGAATGTCCCAACTCCTGGAGGGCGTGGAGACTGTGTGGGGCAGTGAGGCCCCTGAAAACCAGACACCCCAGGAAGATGCTCGAGGCTTGACTCCGAGGATGCTCAGGACAGAGCAGAAGCCCCTGTCACTCCCCAGAGCACTTCTCAAGGTCCACACTGATCCTGGGTCATTGCGTGCCTCAGGTCAGCTCAGTGGAGAGGCCCTGGGGGTCAGGAACCACATGTCCCTCCCTCTTCTTTCCACACCACCCAGTAAGCAATCAGTAGTGCCCAGCGACTAGAACAGGGGACCCCTCGTGCTGGATTGAAGCCCAGCCTGGGATCAACCAGAGGTTTATTACTGAACCCCCAGTGGGTGCAAAGGACAGGCAGCTGTATGATGACCACATCCCACCCAACAGACAGGAGCGCAGCCAGGGCTTTGAAGGTTGTGACCTGCACAAAGGAGCCCAGCCAGAGGGTCTGGGGTCCAGCCCAGCACAGGGGCGTGTCCACCCCAAGGGGTGACTTCCTGAGGTGCACACCAAGGTAGTCCGGGTGCCAGGCTCTAGAGAGTGTCCGTGAGGGAGACAGATGCCCCTGTGAAGCTTAGCGTCCAGGGGGTGGGCAACAGCCCCCAACAGGTGACCACAAAAAGCAGTGGACCCTGCTCTCCTGGGTGTCTGGGGACCAGAGAGCCAACAGAGGGAGAGGAACAGGCATCCTCTGTGAGGCCACCTGCCCGCATTCCATTCTTTCTGTTCTTTAGACCCAGGAAAACCTGAGACAGTAGGGAGGCCAGAGACTGGGGAGCAGCTGGGCACTCTCAGGCCCGGCTTCCAGAGTGTTGGGGGTCCTATTGCCCCCATCCTATGCCACTGGCCCTTTCCTGTGCCCTTTTCTGGCCCGAGGCTGCCTGACCAGCCCTGCTGTGGAGGGAGGCGACAGGGGCCTGTAATCTCATCAGAACGTGATTGATGGGCACTTATAACAAGGAGGGAAGGGAAGACACTCGGTGCGGTGCCTCCTCGCCAGCCACACCATTTATCAGCCTTGTTCTCGGCACACACATCTGGTGGCATGATTTGTGGGGTCTGGAGACATGAAATCGTTTGCATTTTCTCTACAAAGCCAGGACCAACAAACAGGAGCCACCAGGATGAGCGCTAAGCAGATCTTCCACCTGTCAGAAAACACCTCCACCGCCAATTCTGACGCAAAACTTTATGCTTATGTGTCCTTCTGTTCTGTTCTGTCAAAGCATGTCGGTCTCGTGTCAGATGACGCCACCATGGTCACCCTGCTCCAACCTGTCTGACGTAAAGCACTCCCCACCCCCTACCCAGACCTCTAACCGGGGCCAGCGGGGGACAGGAATTCCCAGGTCGGTCTCCTGTGGAGAGGTGCCTTGGCCGTCACTCAGCTTGATTGCACGGTGGCTGGGCCACACGCCGACACGCAGGAGAGAAACGTGCTGCGGCAGCCCCGCTAACTGGACATGATGCCGGAGGAGAAGCGGCTCGGTCTGAACCGGGAAAGGGTGTAGACTGTCAGGTGTGTTCTCAACGCGGCCTTACTGTTTGGGGCACAACCAGCAGCACAGGGTGGCGGGAGGCCGGGGAAGCCGGCGGTGCTGCCTCCAGCAAGCGAGACGCCTTCGCTCCTAGTCAGCCTCCCCTCTGCAAGGCTGCACTGGACAGTCCCAGCCGGGAGTCAGCACAGGAAACTGCAGAGCTGACCCACAGCACGGTTCTTTTCTTCAGTTCCTATTTTTCACTGAAGTTTCGTCGATTTACAATGTTAGTTTCAGGTGTACAGCAAAGCGAGTCACTTATACACATACATACGCATATATATTCAGATTCTTTTCCACTACAGCTCCTTACAAGAAGTTGAATATGGTTCCCTGTGCTCTACAGTAGGTCCTTGCTGTTTATCTAATCTTTAGAGCCACCAGACACAATGCCTGGGGAGAGGATGGTCTGCACTGGTCCCAGCTGGTGGAGCTGACCAGGATGCTGACGGTCACCGCTCACCTACCTTCCCGGCGTGTTGGCAGCATCCAAGCCGCCCAGAGGCAAGGCCCACCACGCAGGCTTCCTGGGCACTGTCACCATCAAAGACCGATCCAGTCCACAGTGTGAGCCACGTGTTGGAGCTCAGAACACTGAGAACGGTGGAAGTGGATTCCTCCAGTGGACCAGCCACCGGTGGTCCTGCACCTGCCAGGGTGATGCACCCATCCTTCATCTCTGTACGTGTCTGAACACTTCCCTTATCATTAGTGGGGTCCAGCCAGGCAGCCATTCTCTGCAAGTCTTCAATTTAACTAAGCAACATGCCTTCCTGAGAGGCGACAGCTCTGAATCTAGTGATCAGAATCCTTTAAATCCAAGTTCTCTACCCTCAGTGGTGAATTATATTCAACAGAAGGAAAGGAGGAGATGACTGAAGTGCTCTCTGCGCCACTGATTTTCTTAATAATTTTCACCTTGATCAAATATTCTTAGGGTAAGAAAAAAATAAAAATCACAGACGATAGCCTGTGTTTTTTCTTCTCTGAACAGTTAAATAATTCTGCACATTCAGCAAATTCTTCCACTTAACCTTTCCTCTGACTCCTCCAACTCATTAATAAATACACTGAAATATATTGCTTTGGGAACAGTCTGGGGGGCATCCAACTTCTGACCTTTTTCCACGCTCAGAATGAGGCAGGGCAAAAGTTTGGATTAGTTAGGGAGCCAGGTAGTAAAAGTGTATATGTGAAGCTGGGGGCCCCAGGAGCGAGGTTTTCGTGGGGACACTGGTGGAAGGACAGCTGTGCCATCTTCCTGCTCTATGGGCTCCCTGGAGTGGAGAGGCCTTGCGACCAGCTAGGCAGGATGACTCAGCAAAGTGGCAGTGACTTCCCTCTGTGCAAGTCATTCCATAGATGTCCACAGTCATCCCATAGGATGTCCACAGTGGTTGAGGGCAGAGGCCCCATGGCCCAGCTTCCAGGCCCTATCAGGTAGCTCATAGGATTCTGTCCTCCTCAGGCACCCCCTGCCAAGTCCCTGACATCCCTGGACCTCAGTTATCCATACGTGAGAGAGGTTTGGGTCAAGCCAATATTAACATGCAGTGTGGAATCTCTGAGCTCAGTCTGGGTCCTGGGTGTCCTGGGGGCCCTGTGATTCTGCACAAGTCCTGCCAGGGCCATAGGCTGCTTCCCCAATGAAAGCTAGAGGTAAGTCACATCGACTTAGTAGGGATCCTACGGAGGCAAAAGGAGGGGGGACCGTCTGGGATACTGACCAGCAGAACCCCCTGAGGTGGGACATCGCTGAGGCTGACGAGGGCTGAAAAAGTCATGTCCCATCTTCACCTCGCTTCCCTGTCCAGGAGCACGCACAATGCTCCTCAGCTCCTCTGTCACGGCCACGTCCCCTCTGCCTAAACCAGCGCCTGGAACAGCGCAGCTTGGGAAAGAACAGGCAGGTGACTCGGCCCACCCAGCTGCTGTGGCGGAGTGTCGGAGACGGCGGCCGGCGCGGCAGACTTCCACTTCCCGAAGCCCCGGAGGCTGGTCAGCCCAAGACCCAGGCGCCGGTGGGCTCAGCGTCTGGCAAGGAGCTGCCTTCTGGTCCACAGACAGCTGTCCTCTCAACACGTCCTCGTGTGACAAAGGGCAGAGGAAAGCAAGCTCTTTTGGGACCCTTGCAAGGACACCAATCCCATCATGGGGGCGCCACATTCATGACCTCATCTAAGCCTGATCATCTCCCACAGTCCCCACCCCCAAACACCACTACCTCTGGGCCGGGAGGAGGCTTTCAACTGATGGTTTTAGGGAGACACAATCACTCAGACCATAGCAGCTCGCATGTGCAAAAGCTTCCGAACTCCAACTCAACATAAAGCAAAATGCGCAAGAAACCAAGCAGCTTGTGCTGTTGAGGGACCTTCCTACCATGAGATGGTGGTCATACAACAGCCTTTCTGGGCTCCCAACCAGCAGAACCGGCTCAGAGGTCCGCCCACCCTGCACACCTGGACTCTGGAAACCCCATCCACTGCCTGGGGTCCATGGGCAGTGACGGGGCAGGCCATGGAAACCTCTCTGGGGTTTCTGCTGTTTCAAAATGGACACTTTCCTCAGCACAGAGCAAAAGGCAAAGATTAAAATAAAATAAAATAAAATAAAATAAAATGATAAAACAGCCCCAAAGGAGGGAAGAGGGTAAAGCATCCCAAACCCCCGCTCTTCATTGCTAGAGGAGCGCTCCTTTCACTGGGCCAGAAACAGACTCCTACTTTCCAGAGCAAAGCCCAGGCCAGGCCCCAGGACCCTTCTGGACGCTGCCGTGGTCTCGGCTGTGTGGGAGCGGAGGCGCCCACTGCACACAGACAGCAGGGCTGCAGGAGCAAGTCCCGGCTGCTGCCCTGGGAAGCAGGGGCCCCTCTGGCAGCTGAGATGGGGCCAGGATCCTGGTTCCTTGACTCCCAGTCCAGTGCTCTGTCTTCCATCAGTGAGACCAAGACACACCGCAGGCGGACTGACTGGTCTGACGAAGAGAGAAGGCATGTGCGGGGCCATCATGGTGAAGGACCCAGGCCTGCCGGAGCCAGAGCCACCCTGAGCCTGGGGGGCCCCCGGGAGCCCACCCTGCATGGGGAGGTTCTTCCCAGCAGGCCCGCCCGCCCACCATCTCTCTCTGACCAGAATGAATACTTGAGTTTGTGAAGGTTAAACATCGACCTGAAGTGACGTCCTCGTTGCATCAGCAGCGCTGCCGCGAGGGGGCTCAGCGGAAATCGCCCTGCAGCCGCCGCCCCTCCCACCAGCACCACCTGTGCAAACACAGAAGCCAAACGTGGGGCGGGTCCTGCCCGCAGCTCCTCCGCCCGGGAGCAGTGTCGCTCTTTCCGATTTTAACAACAAAATTGTGTCCTGCCGGGGTCTGGCTCAGCTCGCCCTTGACCGTCACGGGGACTCGTCTGGGGCGTGCAGAGCTGGGGTGTGGGGCAGGTCAGCGACCAGGGCCTGAGCGAAGAAGAGGGTGGAGGGAGGGAGGGAGGGAGGAATAGCAAGAGAAGAAGAAAAGAAGAAGCAAGAGAGTGAGAAAGGTAACTGGACACACATGCAGTTCACTTGTGTGAAAATAAGTAAATTGTAAAGTCTTCTGCCAAAACAGCGAGAGCCTGTCACTGCCTCGTTTCTGCGCTCTGCTGCCTTGATGACATCATTTTATTCATATGTAAGTAAATCAAGTAATACGTAAAAAAAAAAGCCCAACGTGGCAGGCTTTCCAAGACGCCCACTGCCTCCCTGCCTGTCGGAGCCCCTCCTTCTCCCCTTCCTTCCCCTGCTCCTCCTCCCCGCACGGTCCTCAGAGCCTCCCTGCACCCAGTTCCTCTCCTCCACCTGCCGCTGAGAAGCTGCACCCATGCCACCACCCTGTCCAAGGGCCGCTGTCACCCCACCCCGTCCTCCTGCTTCAGATGGAGCCCTTGGTCCCACGCTCCCACTCGCTCTCTCCCCCCGAGCCCAGGCAGGTGTCTCAGGCACAGTGATGGCGCCTCCCTGGGGACCGGGGGGAGGCAGGGCACTGGCTGGGGGTCCTGAGTCATCTGGACACCCCTGCCTCTGCACAGGGTGTGTGTCGTGTTCCTGGAACCAGGAACACAAGAGACCAGCACTTTGTCGAATGAGGAGCTTATGAACCATGTGTCTTGAACAAAGTTTCTAGCATGAAACGTTAAAAAATTATGATTCCAACTTTTTAAAAAAAAAAAAAAGGCTGAATTGAGAAAAAAAATAAAAAGGCTGAAAGGTTGAATTGAGAGAAAAAAAGAAAAGGTAAAGGGATTTCTGAGAGGCCAAAAATGACAAGAGAACCCAAAACGAAGACGTGATTTGGCTGAAGCCTTCATCTGACCTGGACGTTTACTGCCCGTGGCGCCCGAGCGCTCCTGCTTTCTTGCACTGCGGCTGCAGGAACTGCGGGGAGGCTGCCCGAGAGACTCCCAGGCAGAGCTGGGACCCTGGGAAGGCGACACCCTCCGTGTGAGCAGGAAGGCCTTCCTGCAAAAGGAGGTGGTCAGAAACTGGCCGGATTCCAGCAGTGGGTGGAGAACAGCTCCTCTGAAAATGTATAAACACAAACTGTCCCCACATGGAAAAAATATATATTTGAAGTGGTCCCAGGCACCCAGCAGTAAAGAACGCAAACCCTCTGGAGGGAGACATGGTGAGTGCAGTTTCCAGAGACATGCCACAGAAGATCGAAGGACCTCATGAAGCAAGGCGCACAGAGGGAAAATGTTACAGTGACGGAGGTCTGTGGGAAAAGATTAAAACAGAAGGATAGGACCCCAAAAGATGAAGAGTGTTAGAATTACAGGACATAGAATATAAAATAGGCGTGCTTGACGTAGGTAAATAAAATTTAAATGTTTTGTGCGCTCTTCTAAAAATATTTAAAATAATATACTAAAATTGACTCTAAAAATAAGAGGTTATAAAAGGCAATGAGGTGAATTTGTAAACGGATTTAATTAACCTCTTAGAAATGACAAATACAGTGTTGGAGGTTTAAAACACAATGTGTGGATTAAAAAGCAGGTTAGACACAGCTGAAGAGACAGCAAATGAATGAGGAGATACAGATGAAGGAACCAGTGGGAAAGCCCTGCGTGGCGGAGAGAAAACACAGAGGATAAAGCCGCAGGGCTAACGTGCGGCCAGTGCGGGTTCCAGGAAGCGATGCAAGAGGAAAGAGAAGAGGAGAGGGGCAGTGCTCGGAGACGCCAAACATTTTCCAGAATGTAAGGAAGCCACAAGTCCCCAGTGGCAGATCCCAGCCCATCGCTGCGGGCTCTGAAGGAGACTCGGCCCTGTGGTCACCAGCCAGGAAACCCACGGACAACTCTGAGCGGGTCATCAAAGCCAGCGTCCGCGGGCGGCAGGCCGGATGGTGTGGTTTCGGGAGAAATGATGCAGGAAGAGCCGCAGGCACAGTATTAAACCACAGACACGAGGCCACGCTGTCCAGGACAGTGGGGCTGGGCACACAGGCTCCCGGGGCCACCCTCTGCAAGTCACAGCAGCATTGCCATCTCTCTCCTCTGCTGGGAAATCGGCCAGGAACGGTGCATTTGGCAATAAATAACAGAGAAGACTCCTGGACTTGCAGAGGAAGAGACGGTATCTCAAAACCACCAAGCATCTTCACGTGCTCTGATAAACCCACTCTCTGTTGCTCTAAATCTTCATGGATAAATCATGACACCTCAGACAGACCCATGGATTTTCTAATGCATTTTCAATTTAAATTATTTTTATAGACAGTACCTCACGTGAAATATTTGTCCAGGGCCCCACAGACACTAGGCACAGCCTCGGGCACAAACACTAGCTGAGAGGGAGATGGTTTAAGTGCACGGCTATCAAAATGCACTCTAAGACAAGAAGCATTACTAGAGCTTAAAGAGAAGCAACAGGTAGGGATGTGACAGGAAGATAAAACCATTCTAAACGTATGTGCGCTGAATAACATCATCTCAAAATACAAACAATAAATACCAGCAGAATTTTCTAAAGTAAACAAATTATTAGAGACAGTGGGCAATTTTAACACATCTCTCTTAGCAACCAATAGAACAGTCAGACAAATACAGAAATCAGCAAGTGTACAGAAAAAAATTCAAATGTGGTAACAAAGTTCACCTTTTTTGATAAACATGGAGCACAGTCCCCAACACCTGTGGAGGACAAAGACAAGGGCAAAGTGAAGACTCGTGAAAACTAATAAACACTGCGAGCGTTGACTCCAGCAGACTCTCACTAGAGGGAGGCACCATGAGGGTCTGGAGAAGGAAGGACATGGTGGCGGGAGGAAGGTCAGAGACGCAGCTGAGCAGCGAGCACAGACAGCAGTAAGGTGCCGGGGGGCCTACGCCTCCCTCGCCCCACCTCTACCCCCGCAGTCAGTGAGTGCCCGGCGGAGTTAAAAATTAAGTAAGAACTAATGCTCTGCACAAAAATAGCATGTCAATCTGGAACGAAGTAAAAAGGCTGATTAAATTTTACCTTGGTTAAATATGCATGTTAGAATTTCTAGAGCAAATACTACAAGAATAAAAATAGAGTTTGGCGAGCTTTGAAAAATCAATATACAAGAGTTATTTGCATTTTCATAATACATGCAAGTGGAGCACATATAATTTAAAAATACGTAATATTTAAAATAGAAACAAAAATTATGAGGTTCCTAAGAGTAATCTAACAGAAAACGTGTAATTTCTTTATGGTTAAAATTGTTTAACTTTGCTGGGATAGTAAAGGAAAAAAAGCCTTAAAAAGTGTACAGACCATGTATGGATAAGAGGACTGAATATTTTAAAGCTGTCAATATTTCCCAAAAAATGATGCATTATTTTAATGCAAACAGAATAACCCAAAGTGGGGGAGATTTTATGTGTACATAACATATGCTTGACGTGCTAATTCTAAAACGCATGCACACGTGTTAAAGGCAAGAACAGCTGAGACACGACAGACTGGTCAAACGTCTTCTCAACAAATGGTGTGGAAACTTCTGGATAAAAGTATGAAACACAATACAGATAAACAAAGACTGGACCCCTACCTCCTACCACACGAAACTTACTGCAAGATGTAGCACAGAATTAAAAGTGAAATCCAAAATTATTAAGGCTTTTTAGAAGAAAACATGTTTCAAAATCTTCCCAACCCTGGGGTTGACGAAAATATAAGAAAATACAGAAGGCATAAAATATCAAAGAAACAGTGGGTAAATTCGTTTCCATCAAAATTTAAAACTTCTGCTCTTCAAAAGACACCGCCAGGAAAATGCAGGTATAATTCACAAACTGGTAGGAAAAAAAATCATAAGCCATACCTCTGACAAAGGATCCAGAGTGGATAAAGAACATCCGCTATATAGAAAAACTTCCGTACATCAGCAGCAAAAGAATGCGGTCCAATAAGAAACGATGTGACTAGACATTTCACCAAATAAGGAATACAATTGACTGATGCAAATTAAATGTTAATAAGCTCATGAGAAGTTGCTAAACATCATTAATTACTAGGGAAAATGCGAATTGCAATCCAAGAGAGATAGCATTTCACATCTCCCCAGGACGGCTAAAATCGACAAAGAAACAAAAAACCGAAACTCACCAAATGACCCTACCAAACACCAGCAGGCTGTGGAGTCACCAGAGCACGTGTTTGCTGAGGGTCCTGGTGGCCCGTTGCTCTGGAAGTGCATTTGCCATGAGACCAACAACTCCACCCCAGCGACTTACCTGAGACACGTGAAAACATCTGTCTGCAATAAACGCGTCCAAACTGAGCAGATTCGGTCATAACAGCCCCAAACTGGAAACATGCCAAGCGTCCATCAACAGGAAAGGGGAAAACAGATCGTGGCGTGTTGCAGCAATGGTTCACTGCTCGGCAGTGAAACAGGGCCTCACTGCTGCCCGCAGCGCCGGTTAACCGCAAAAGCGCTGTGTGGAGGGAAAGCAACCAGACGCAAGCGGACACACCCTTAGCGAGTCCGTTTTCCCCCAAGTCCAAGAACGGGGAAAGGTTGTCTATCGTGATAGACATCAGGACAGAGGTTGCCATGGGGCGGAGACTGAGTTGAAGGGGGTCCATTTGAGTGGATGGGGTTCCATGGGAGCAAACATTTGTCAAAACTCATGAAATCTCACACTTACGATCTAAGTGTCACTCTGTGTCAGTTTGTCTCATAAAAACGTAAGTACATGGCCCCTGAGGCGGAGAGGCGCTGCCAGGCGGAAGCTCTTGCTTACGCTTTTAAAAATCAAACTTTTCATTTCAGTTAGTTGTTGACTCACAGGCGACTTTAAGAAATAATGCAGAGAGATCCTGGGTGCCCCCACGCAGCTCCCTCCAGCCTTAACATCTCGCGAAGGTGCCGCCCATCCGCACAGCCTGGATTCTGGCAGAGACGCAGTCAGGAAGCGACCCTCCCCGCCGCCGTCACAAGGCCCCGCGACGTCGCCCCATCAGAGCCCGCCCCCTTCTGCGTGGCTCCTCCTCCGCCTTAACTAAGCTGCCCTCCGTTCCCACAGTTTTGTCACTCCAAGCCGGTATGCAAATGGGGTGACGTGGCGTGTAGTCTTTTGTGGGTGTTCTTGGTCACTCAGAGGGCCCTCTGCAGGTTCAGCCAGGACGGCGTGTGTGTCCGGAGCTCGCTCTTGGTAGCTAAGAGGTTCGCATGGCGTGGCTGTATCGCAGTCTCTGCAGCTGCGTATCCGTGGAACGCCGTCTGGATTGACTCGCACGTCTGCCTGCTGTGAACGGAGCATCTGCAGACAGCGGCGCACGGGATTTTATATAAACATGTTTGTCCTTCCCTGGGATAAATGTCCAGAAATGCAATTTCTGGGTCATATGAGAGTTTGGCTTTTTAAGAAACTGTCCGATTAATTTCCAGAGTGCCTTTACCACTTTGCGTGCCCTTATGAGAAATCCAGTTTCTCCTCGGCCTACCAGCATTTGATGCTGTCCCTAAAAAAAAAAAAAAAAAAAAAAAGATCCGTCCTGGCAGGTGCGTGGTGGCGGCTTCACTGCATCTCTTTCCCTGACTGGCTGAGCGTCTGTCCTGAGCTCGCTTGCTGACTGTGTTTCCTCTTTGGTCCAGTGTCTCCTCACAGCTCCACCCGCTTTCTAGTGGGGCTGCCTGTTCCACTGGCGTTGACTTAGGAGTGCTCCTTACATAGTTTACACAGAAATCCTTTGTTGGACAAGTGCTTGTTGGCAAATATTTTCTCTCAGTGTTTACCTTGTTTCTCCATCCTCTGAACAAGGCCTTTCATAGAGCAAAATACGTTAATTTTGATAAGTCCACTTTATTATATTTTTCCCTTTTGTGGGTCATACTTTTAGTGTCCAGTCTGGGAACTCTTCGCCCGGCCCTGGAGAGCAAATGTTTACTCTCATGCTTTTTTTTTTTCTTGAAGTTTCATGGGTATTATCTTTCATAAAAGTCCGTGAGTCATTTTGAATTAACGTTTGAAAGAGAAGCGAGATTCAGGTCAAGGTGCTGGTTTGTTTGTTTTGCTTATGTCATTTCAATCGCTCCTGCACCATCTGTTGAAAAGGGTACCTCTCCATCCTCGAGTCGCTTCTGCAGCTTTGCTAGAAATCAGTTAGGGGCGCGGAAATAACCCGAGTGTCCGTCAGCTGGTGGATGGACAAAATGTGGCACTTCCATTCGAAGGAGCATCAGCCATAAAAAGGAATGAAGTGCTGACGCCGGCTGCAACGTGGACGCGCCTCGGAAACATCACGGTGAGTGAAGGAAGCCAGTCACGTGAGATCACAAATGTGATTCCATTTCTATGAAACTTCTAGAATAGGCAAACCTATAGCGGCAGAAAACAGACCGGTGTTGCTTAAGACCAGGGGAGACGTGAGGATCCGGCAGCGACTGCTTAGTGGTTGGGGGTCTCCGCTGAAGTGATGAGAGTTCTAAAGTCAGCTGAGATGGCAGCTGCACACATCGTGAATACACCAGAAAGCACTTAAGCAGGCTCTTTAAATGGGTGACGTGTATCTCAATGACGCTGTTAACCGTTTAAAACAAAAACTACCCAGCTGGATCGCTCTGTGCTGAGGGGCCGTCCTGGCCACTGCAGGGTGGTTAGTACCTCCAGCCTCGCCCCAGTGGGTACCAGCAGCAACCCTCCAAGTACAGCACTCGAAACGTGTCCCGAGACACTGCCAAACACCCCGAGGGGGCCATCTCCCCGCACGACGATGGGACCCAAGGTCTCAGAACAAGAAAATAGCAAAAAAAAAAAAAAAGAAGAAGAAGAAGAAGAAGAAGAAGGCCCTTGAAGCCCAGGTCTGTGGTCACAGCGGCCGCGGCAGAGCCATCCCATGGGGGTCCTGGGATGGGTTCCGCAGCTGTCACCCTCCTTGTGTTGGCACATGTGCCCTGGAGCAATGTGGGCCACCTGGTGACCGTCCCCTAAAAGACGGCTCCTTCACTCCCTGACGGAAGCCCCGTCTCTCTAGGTCCGCCCGGTGGAGCGCCACGGGGGGTGGTGAACAGGGTCGTCCTGGTGCTGATCTCAGTGGCGAGGTGGGCGTGACGGCCCTGTGAGGTGAGTCTGCGCCAGCCCCGTGGTCGTCACCTTCCCCAGCTCACCTCACAGGATGGCTCGGGCTACGGAGCTGCCACTTGCTGTGGTGCAGACCCTCCCCCGGCCGAAGAAGCATCCTGCCCGGAGGGCCCAGCTCTGGTCCACACACACGTCCACCGTGTCGACACCACAGATCGCCTCCGCTCCCGGGAGCATCCAGTGCCTTCCTGCTGCAGGGGAAGGGCCCTCTCTTGAACGACATCCCTGAAGGAGAAGTCCTTACTCAGACACCTCAGGGAAGAACACAGAGGACAGCTGTGACCGGCCACCAAGGATGCTGCGCCTGTCACTTCATTCTGACTGGACCTTCCACAGGAAAGGCGTTAAAAGGCATATTTGGAGACGGCTGCGGTGCCTGCAAGAATGATCCCACTTCCGCCATCAAGCGGCAGGATGGCCTGAAATGACATCAGTCACGCGCTGTGGTGTCCCCTGGGAGCCTGCCTCACGGAGGGCCTATAAATAAAAGATGCAAAAGCAGGCCCTCTTCCCTGGGCTCAGCAGAGGCCGGGGGTGGGGGGGGAGGGGAGGCGCACACAGGAAACCCACGCGCCTCCACCAGCAGGAACGACACAGCCGTCCGCCTGCTCGGCCCGGAGGCGCGGCTGTCGCGTTGGAGGCCGCCAGAGCCACGCAAGGAAGCTTGCGTCAGGACCAAGCCCTCCCGACGAGCGCTGTGCCTCCAGACTTGGCCCCGAGGACCGGGCCCGGGGGCAGCCGGGCAGCAGCAGGACAGAGCTCAAGCCGAGGATGAGGAAGGTCTCAGAACGGCTCTGTGGAGCAGCACGCTGTGCGGTCCCCCACGCGCACAGGCCTGCCTCGGGGGTCGCGGAGAGGAAAGGTGGGTCGGGGACCAGTGGCGCGCTCCACTGAGACGTCTGGAGCCAAACCTCCTCCCCTGTTCCTCTTCCAAGTCTTCTTCCCTGGGACGAGATGTTCTCCCTGCAGGTGAGCGCTGCTGTGTGGGTGAAGCCAGGAATCTGCGTGGAAGGAAAGCAGAGAATGAGTCTCATTAAAGGAGGGCAGCCCAGCCCGAAGTCACAGGAGGAAGGGGGGGCGGTCCAGCCCCGAAGTCACAGGGGGAAGGGGGGGCTGTCCAGCCCCGAAGTCACAGGGGGAAGGGGGGACGGTCCAGCCCCGAAGTCACAGGGGGAAGGGGGGACGGTCCAGCCCCGAAGTCACAGGGGGAAGGGGGGACGGTCCAGCCCCGAAGTCACAGGGGGAAGGGGGGGCTGTCCAGCCCCGAAGTCACAGGATGAAGGGGGTACGGTCCAGCCCCGAAGTCACAGGGGGAAGGGGGGACGGTCCAGCCCCGAAGTCACAGGGGGAAGGGGGGACGGTCCAGCCCCGAAGTCACAGGGGGAAGGGGGGGAGGTCCAGCCCCGAAGTCACAGGGGGAAGGGGAGACGGTCCAGCCCCGAAGTCACAGGGGAAGGGGGGACGGTCCAGCCCCGAAGTCACAGGATGAAGGGGGTACGGTCCAGCCCCGAAGTCACAGGGGGAAGGGGGGACGGTCCAGCCCCGAAGTCACAGGATGAAGGGGGGGCGGTCCAGCCCCGAAGTCACAGGGGGAAGGGGGGGAGGTCCAGCCCCGAAGTCACAGGAGGAAGGGGGGGCGGTCCAGCCCCGAAGTCACAGGGGGAAGGGGGGGCGGTCCAGCCCCGAAGTCACAGGATGAAGGGGGTACGGTCCAGCCCCGAAGTCACAGGGGGAAGGGGGGACGGTCCAGCCCCGAAGTCACAGGGGGAAGGGGGGGCGGTCCAGCCCCGTAGTCACAGGGGGAAGGGGGGACGGTCCAGCCCCGAAGTCACAGGGGGAAGGGGGGGGCGGTCCAGCCCCGAAGTCACAGGGGGAAGGGGGGACGGTCCAGCCCCGAAGTCACAGGGGGAAGGGGGGACGGTCCAGCCCCGAAGTCACAGGGGGAAGGGGGGACGGTCCAGCCCCGAAGTCACAGGGGGAAGGGGGGACGGTCCAGCCCCGAAGTCACAGGGGGAAGGGGGGGCGGTCCAGCCCCGAAGTCACAGGGGGAAGGGGGGGCGGTCCAGCCCCGAAGTCACAGGGGGAAGGGGGGACGGTCCAGCCCCGAAGTCACAGGGGGAAGGGGGGACGGTCCAGCCCCGAAGTCACAGGGGGAAGGGGGGGCGGTCCAGCCCCGTAGTCACAGGGGGAAGGGGGGACGGTCCAGCCCCGAAGTCACAGGGGGAAGGGGGGGACGGTCCAGCCCCGAAGTCACAGGGGGAAGGGGGGACGGTCCAGCCCCGAAGTCACAGGGGGAAGGGGGGACGGTCCAGCCCCGAAGTCACAGGGGGAAGGGGGGGCGGTCCAGCCCCGAAGTCACAGGGGGAAGGGGGGACGGTCCAGCCCGAAGTCACAGGAGGAACGGGGGGTCCATCCCTGGAGGAGGAAGAGGAGAGTGGACTAGCCCCTTCCAAGGAGAGACGAGGTGGCATCTCAGGGGCATCCCACATGTCAGCTTCTCCACCCATCCCACCTGGGCATGGGCTGTCCCCCCCGTGTAAGCCCTCCTCCCTCCCCAGGGCCACCTCAAAGGCACTTTCGTGTGGGCCTGGCACTCTCAGGCGGAGCTAGTTACCGTCTTTCCCACGTTCACGCAAAATGCGGTGAAATGCGGTAGAGCTGGCCGGCCCTGGGAAGGGCCTTCGGCTCCCCAGGACCCAGAGCAGAGCTGGACAAACAGCAAACACCCCGTCAGTGAGCGGCAGGTTGGGTGGAGGAGAGAATGGGTGAATGAAAAGCAAATGCAACAATTTTATGCTGTCAGCGTAACATATGGGCACACGACTAGTGATGCAGTCAGCTTGTCGAATGCACACCTTTGCCACCTCCACGCATTGTTATACGTAAACAAGTAAACAAGAAGATGCAAAATCACTTTAAAAAAAACTTCAACAAAGAAATAATATAAAATGGCAGAGTTCCTCTTTTAATGTCAGTCTATAAGCACAGAATCCTTTCCCGCAAACGTCAGGCGGCTTTGTTGCAGCAGTACTATTGAGTATCCAGAGAGGTAACATCAAAACCGAAAAGCAGCCCCTGAGCTGCCCTGGGGTGGCAAGGGGGGAGGCGCAAAGGCTCGGAGGCCCGCCCCGCCCGACTGCACCGCCAGCACCGCGAAACCGCACTCCCTCAGCCCATGGGGAGGGAGTCGTATTTCATGCCAAGGACAGACTTCTTCTGAGGCATCAATTACCATCAACCCACACACTATTTCATCATTTCTCACAAATTGCCAAGAAGGGGTTGCCGTGTGAAGCCTTCGCATCAGAGGACATGTGGTAAGCAAGTCGCTGGGAGTTATTTAGAATATTTTGTGGGGGTGGATGGTGGGATGCAGACGCTGAAAACCGTTCTGCACACCTGTTTTCCATATCTCTTTTTACGGCTTCTTCTGTCCAGCCAGTGACCACCTCCACCTTAGCAAAACGCACACTAGTTTCGGGCCTTCCAAAGCAGGTTGCTTCACCCGCCTTGTTCATTCTCCAATTTATCACTTTTTTTTTTTTTCTGTTCTTCCTACATCTTTCCATAAGGAAGATGCCTGGTCCAATGCCTCCATTACCTCCATTCATGTTCTTTTAATTTTTAATGTTAATTTTTTTTAAATGTGGTAAAGGACAGAAAGCATAACATTTATTATCCCAAACATTTTAAAGTGTGCCGTTAGTGGCGCTGAGAGCGTTCACGTTGTTGTGCAAACATCACCGACATTCATCTCTAGAAATGTTTTCATCTCTCAAAACTGAAACTCCCTGCTCATTAAACAGCAGCTCCCGCTCCACCAGCCCGCAGCCCCGGGAACCGCCGCGGACTTCCCGCCTCCGTGCACCTGAGCCCTCCGGGGCCCTCGTGCGGGTGGAATCGCAGCGTTTGTCCTTTTGGGACTGGCAGCTCCACTCACCGTGATGTCTGCAGGGTCCGTCTGTGCTGTGCCGCGTCTCAGAGTCTCTGTTCTTTTTCAGGCTGAACGGCGTCCCGTCGTGGGTGCAGACCCCGCTTGGTTTACGAGTCATCCTCGGCCCGCTTGCATTGCTTCCACTTCCAGCTGATTGTGAATAATGTTGCTATGGGCACAGATGTGCAGCCATCTCCGAGACCCTGCTTTCGATTCTTTTGGGGACAGACGCAGCAGGGGACCTGCTGGGTCATGTGGAAATCCGACTTTTCATTTTTCGAGTTACCACCACGTTGTTTTCCCACAGCGGCCGCACCATCTTGCACCCCCGCCCACGGGGCCAGGCGTTCCAGTGTCTCCGCGTTCTACCAGCACTTCCTGTTCTCTGCTTTGTTTTGCCGTGTTTCTGACGGCAGCCAGCCTGGTGGGCGTGCGCTGGCGTCTCATGGCGGTGTGACGTGCATCCCGAATGGTCAGTGACGTTGAACATTTTTTTCATGTGCTTATTGGCCATTTGTATATCTTCTTTGAAGAAAAGTCCATTCAAGTCCCTAGTCCTTTTTTTGTGATCAGATTGTTTGTTTTTTGTTGCTGAACTGTCAGATTTCCTGGTACATTCTGGATATTAACCCTTTATCGGAGGAATGATTTGCAAACATTTTCTCCTAGTCTGCAGATTGCCCGTTCACTCCGTAGATTCTGCCCTTTGATGCACAGAGGTTTTTTGTTTTGATGTTGGCCAGTTTACCTATTTTTCTTTTGTTGCAACCTCCATTCCTTTTTGCAACCTCTCTCTTTGCTCCATCGTCCTCCCCTCCTTCCTTGGTGAGCTGGCGAGCTCCAGGAGGCCTTAGGCCCTCTGAACAACCCATGCCTTAGAATCTGACTGTCAGGGTTAAAATCTTAGTTCAAACCCTCTGTAAGCAACTCCAACCAAGGCATTTCACACGTGCAGCTCGGTCTTCTCAGGGACACAGAATAGACATCCTGACATTGCCTTGGCATGTTGTAATGACAACACAAAGCCGGGGCAAACGTCCCCTCTCAACAGAGTTCGCTCCTTCCTGCTTCCAGGAGCACGTGGGCTGGGTCTTCACCGTCACGGAGGCCCCATGGACCTGCTGTGCGTTCAGGAAACGTTTGGTAAACAGGGGAGCCCTGCCCGGCCCCCATTTCACATTCGAGACTGATGCCTCAGGGTGCCCTTCTTCCCTTCTCTGGGCCCGCTCCATTTACACACAGCACAGGCGGTTTCCTCTGAAAATGCACCTGATGGAAACACTTCACGGTTGAGATCATCCTAAGAAGTAAGTCGCACGCGCTTTTACACACAGTTGGGATTAGGTTCAGCTAACTAGTAGCAAAAGTAAACAACTGTCTACTTGGTCCGTCTATGCTGTTTAAGCGTTCATGTTTGGGGTTTTCCTTCTTACACGCAGACGTGCTGAGGACCGCCGTCCAGGACCAGGGCTCTGCTCCCGGACGACTTCGGGAATGCGCCTCCTGTGTGTCCCAGGTGGTCCCCGGTGGAGTGCAGCTGTAGCGTGAGCAGAGCGAGGCTGTGTGAGAAGACCACAGGTGCAGGCCAGCTGGTCTTTAAGGAAGGGTCCAGAGACTGTCATCCACTGGGAGCCTGCGGGGCACTGCTTTGTCTCAGTGCCATGCCTATCTGCAAGGGATTCTGGGAAAATCAGCGTTTGGACTTGGGAGAAGGGTGTCTCAGCTAAAAATTCCATTACTCTGCGGGCAGGAAAAAGGCTTTTAGGTAACAGCTAGCAGCCTCAGCCACGGAGAACATCCCGTGAGAATTTACACTTTGCAGAAAAGACAAATTTACAGAAAGCTGCGTTCATGATTTCAGAGCAAACTCGTGGACAATTGCACACACGGGACTGACTACACAAGACACGAGGACGTTGCTTTTGAGGGCACCACACTCTACACTTTGGGACTGAGGGCCTAGGTCTGGGTCCTGATGCATCAGCTTTGTGACCTTCAGCAACGGCCTTGAGCTCGTGGTCTGGCACGTCACAGACACTCACGTTCGACGTGCACAGCACACTGCCACGGGGTAGTATTTTCATCTTGTACATCAGATGACACTGAGGCTAGGAGGACCACCACCCTGGTCACGCACACGGGCTGAGAGAGGACGGGCTTGCTTCGTGCTGGGAGTGCAGCAGGATAAGTGACCCCCTGGAGCTCCAGCACCCAGCGCTTTTGTTGGTTGGCTGGCACAAGATTGCCCCCTTTTCACTGATACCATTTTGAAAGTTACCTTTCGTTTAATCATGCCTCTGTCCCATGAGTCCCAGCAGTGCCTTCTCAAAGGTTCCCACGTGTCGCCACACGATGCTCCCACTTAGGGACCAGGGACAGCTGCTCAGTCACATGGCCACCACTGTTCTGGCACGTGGTGGATTCTCCTAGAACTTTGGGAACTGCATGGCACTTCCCCAGGTACAGTTCTTGGATAGAAGAATTTGCTATAGGAAAACACTAATTATTTTGGTTTTGCGTCTTCAGTTTTTTTTTTTACTTCTTAAATTTGACTGAAGTGTATGTTATATGCAGTAAAAAGCATCCACTTTAAATGTCTTTACAAATTCAAACACCAGTGTGCCCACCATGACACGCCCAGTACCTCCAAAATTCCTTTTGAACTCCATCCCAAAAGCCCACCTCAGGCTCCATGCAGCCTCTGACCTGTTCTCTCGGTGAGAGCTGCATGTCCCAGAGTTTCATATAAAAGCAGTTGTACAGTGTTCACACATTTTTATCTTGATTCTTCCGCTCAGCACAACGCGTTGGGATTCCTGCTTGTTTCCATGAGGGTGATTCGTACATTCCTTTTTTTTTAGTTGTGCTCCGCGCTGTAAACATACCCAGACTTGGTTATCCATCTCCAGCTGACGGACTTTGCGGTTGTTCCCAGCCTGGGGTTCAGTGAGTAAAACTGCTCTAAACCCTTGTGTGCGGTCATTGTGTGGACACGTGTTTCCGTCTCTCTTCAGTAAACGTCTGAACGGAGCTTCTGGGTTACGTGGACGCGCACGCTTACGTTCGTAATAAAGGGCCAAACTGTTTTCCAAAGCGGTTGTACCTTATTTGAGCTCCCCAGAAAAACGGAAGGAACCTGTTGCTTCTAATTTTTACCTTGAATACCTTCTCTAAAATTCACACTGCCAGGGTGAATGCAGACCTTTTCCGCGGGGGCTCGGTTTACCTTGATGATACTGATGCTCCTGAGCACCTGTTCACGTGCGCGTTGGTCCTTCGTGTATGTTGCTCTGTCAAGCGTTCCCTAAAATATTTTGCTGAGTTTTAAATACTAACATGTGAAATCAATCCCACTGAGGTTTAACTTACGTTGAATAAAATGCGCTCATTTGAAGTGTATGTTCAATATGTATAACGTGATGCATCCCTTGTTGAAGTGTCTATCCGACCCCTTGTCCCATTTTTTATGGGAGTGTTTATCTTCTTCTTATTGAGTTGTATGAGTTATTTATGCTTTGGGTACAGTTCCAGGATTCAGCCATTCTTCTTGGATAAACGCATTGTTGCAAGACCGTGGTTAACTTGCAGAGCCCTGAGAAAATTGATGTGGATGAACGTCAGTGTTCTTCCCGCCTGTGCGGAGCAGTGGATTTCCAGAGGTCCCACTCATTTAGGAAGTGGTTTCTAAAAAGACGATTCTCCACCGAATTACCTCGACATTGTGTGCTGTTCACTTGCTCTATCGATCTATCCTTATGCAAACTGCACATTTTCTTGACGAAGGTATCTTAGCGTGAGTCTTGAAATCAGATAATACGATCACGTGAAAAATCAGAGATAACCGGAAGAGCCAAAATAACTCCAAAAAAGAACAAACTCAGAGAACCTATAAACGAGCGTAGCGAGGTCAGTGTACACCGGGGCAGTTGTTTATCTTGCTGCCCTTGAGCAGGCAAGGAAACTCCCTTCTGTTCAGATTGTTGTGAATTCATTTATTTTCCTCGGGGGTGGATGTTGGGTTCTGTCAAATGCGCTTTCCACATATATTGAGGCCACTTTTTTATTATCCTTTTAATACAATAAATTAAATTGATTTTTCATGTAAAATCACTCGCCTTCTGAGAATAATCACCACTTGATAATAATACATTATTCTTTTATATATTGCTTGATTTGAATTGCTAATATCTGGCTAAGGGTTTTTACATCTATATTCATGAGGAATATTGGTTTGTAGCTTCGTTTTCCTATGTTTTTTTCATAAATGACTTGAAAAGTGTCCCCCACCAACTCCTCTGTTTTCTGAGGGAACTTGTGTAATGTTGGTGTTACATCTCTCCTGAACATGAGAAAATTCACCGTTAATGCCATCTGGGTTTGCAGTTTCCTTTGTGAGGGAGTTTTAAATATAAATTCAATTACACTAGTAGATAAGATTCATTTTTGTATCACTCTTGGTCCACTATTGTTTTTCAAGGAATTTGCCTATTTCATTTATATTTTCATGTTTATTGGAATACAGTTGTTCCCACTAATCCCTTATTATCTTACGTCTGCAGGCTTTATAGTGAAATCACCTCTTTCATTACTGATATGAATAATTTGTATTTTTTTCTGTTTTGAAATATCCGTCTAAGGAGAGAGTTATCCATTTCATTGATCATTTGAACCATCACTTTCCATTTACTTCTTCTGTTTTTGTCCATTTAAAAAATTTCATTGATTTTTTTCTCTTGTCTTTATTAATCCCTTTTTCCCACATACTTTGGGTTTACAGTGTTCCTCTCTCTCCCAGTTTCTTAATGTAGTTCTTGACTATTAATTTTAAAACTTTCTCCTTTTCTAAGTCTTTAAAACTCAAATTCCACTCTATGTCAGCTTTACCTGTTTCCCACAAGTCTTGATACTGTTTGGTTTTTATAATTAAGTTTAAAATACTTTTAATTTCCAAATACTTTGGGGTTTTCCAGCTTTTTTAATTTCTATTTTAATTCTAGTTTGTTCGGAGAAGATAACCTATGCGACTTCTATACTGTCAGATTCATCTTTACTTGCTTCGGCCAGCATATAACCTATCGTGGTGATACTTCACGTGTACTTGAAAAGCAATGTGTGTTTGCTGTTGTTGGGTGAAGGGTTCGATGAGCACTAGATTTATTTGGCTAAAAGCGCAAGTCTTCTCTGTTCTTACTGATTCTCTGTCTGCTTGTTCTTAGGTAGCTAAAAGAGGAGTTAAGAAATAGCTCACTCTAACTGTTAATTTCTCCATTTCTTTGTTGAATTCTGAGTGAGCGTTCTCTGAGGCTCTGTTACTTCGTGCATGCACAGTTAGGACTGGTGTGTCTTCTTAATGAACTGATCCACTCATCACTGCTTGCTGTGTATCACCTATGAGAGACCCTCTTTCTGAATGCTCTGTCTAATAATTCGATCGCCGCTCTGACTTACAAACCACTTGATGACCATCACGGATGTTAGGGTGGATGATGAAATTAATTTGTCATCTTTCTGTTTCTAAATGTGTCTCCCTTTTTACACTTAAAGCGCATCACATGAAGACAGCATATAATCGGTTTGCGTCTTTCCCAGTCTAATGAGCTCTGCCTTCTCATTGTAATTTAGACCATTTACATTTAATGTACCTATTGAATGGTTACGTTTAAGGCCATCATTTCGCTATTTGTTTTCTATTTGTCCCATCTGTTTCTCTTTAGCTTTTTCCAGCTTTCGTTTTTTTCACCATTCTTTTGGATTGATTGAGAGATTTTGGTATTTATTTTCTCTCTCCCATTGGCTTATTAGCAAAATCTCCTTTTTAATTTTTCAGTAGAATCTGTGGGGAATATGCATTATTAAAATATCACAACCAGCGCTCACTCATCCACAACTTCGCATTTAATGTAAGAAACTAAGATTTGTATATTTCAATTTTCATTTTTACCCTTTATGTTATCTTCATTCATCTTACTCCCTGACACGTTCTGAACTCCACCACACACTGTTGTTTTCCCTTGTGTCTTTGATGGATGGTCTGGTGCTCAATCCTCCTTTGCTTAGCCAGTCAGACGTCTTCCAGCTCCTGTGTGAGCTGTGGGAATTGTTCATTTTACAGCCACGCAGCAGTTATTCTTTCACTAATTTTATAAAGTTCCACATTGTGTCTGCAGCTTGATATTCTGCCAAATTTCCAGTTGGGATCTCACGAACATCTCTGCAGCCTTTTTCTGAACAGTTCCTTCCTCTCTGGCGAACTGCTGTGCAGATTCCAGCCACGTGAGCCTCACCAAGCTCTGCTCTGATTCCTCAACCCAGCAGGGCAGTCATGTGCCGCTTGGGTCCCGTCCTTGTGCTGCAGTCTGCAAGGAGGGAGAGGAGATCTAATCTGTCTACCTTCTATCAGGGACTGAAATCTCAGGTTGCCAGTTAACAAAAGGCTCCAGAATCTTGTTTTACACGTTTTGTTACGTTCTCTAGTCAGCGGAGTGAAGGTGAAGCCGTGTAACCTAATCCGTCGTGGACGGAAGTGGAACAGGGATTGTGTTCTGTTATCTCATGCTTTTCCTCACTACATTCTGGTTTTATTTACATGTGTTCATGTCTATAATTATCTATTATTATTTCAAATTATTATATATTTTAGTTTTTAAAACCATAGCCCTCCACTTTTTTTTGCACATTGCCTTTCGCAAAGTTTTACTTACGTAATCTTGCCTTTATTTTTAGCTTTTCTGTAAAACCTGGTCTTCTGTGCTCCTGTTTTCAAGCAACTGGTCTGGGCATCTAGGGCCCTCACCACCTCTTGTCATCCTGCCATTCTGTTGAAGTCCTTAAGGAGACAATGCAACTTTTGTCTTAAATACTTAAGAAATGTAACAGGTACACACGTCATCTACTCACAGCTGCTGAAATGCCCATTTTCAGTGATTACAGCTGTTCTGACTGTTGCTCATTACAGTCAACACAAGTCTCACAAGGTACTCAGACTTCTTCATAGAAGTGTTTCTTCTCAAATTATCTTTTGCTTGTTCTCTGTCTTTAAAATAAGCACATGCTGAAGGGAAACATTTGGAAGCATTCAGACACATAAAGAGGAAAATGAAACTCAACCCTAATTCTGCAATAACCTAGAGGTGATCTTTGGAGCATTTCTTTCTTTTTTTGGTTCCAAGTGCGCTATGGAAATTGCGGGTTGTCCACCCAGCCACCGTCATCCCTCTGCTCTCAGTCTTTACGGGCGGAATTCCGGATCCTGTTCAGATAGCAGGTGGCAAAGCGTTCAGGAAACAGGACTGCTTCCCACCGTCAGAAAGTGAGCGTTAGGTCTGCTTGTCCGCTCCTGTCACCGGAAGTATTTTCGGCATGAACATGTGCAGCCGTGGCCGATCGAGGTTCGGGCCAGTGTAGCAGGGACTTGGCTAAAAGAGAACAGCTCAAAGGAGCAAATACACATTTTCAAAATATTTCACATAATATGTAAAATATATATGAAAAAGAGAGACAGACGTAGAGAGAGAGAGAGAGAGAGAGAGGGAGGGAGGGAGATGGCCATTATTTCGGGGTCTGGTGAGAGTTTGTGTTACCAGCAGTCATCCTGTGGGCAGCAGGAGGGAACCTAAGGATGTGACCAAAACAGTAAGAATAATAGATTGGAGGGATGGAAGTGCAAAGTCCTTAAAAGCATAACACACTAATTCTAGGACCATCTATGTGCAGAGTTCTTGTTATGAATAAAAACAACCTCCTCGCTGTGTAACATACCCCAAGTCAGATACTGCTACTCGCACGTAGAAGCACACGCCCTGATACACAGATTTTGTAGGGCTGTGGTAACACTCGTCGTGCAGTTTTGTGGCATGAGTTTCATATGTACCATCATTATTTTTCCATGTCACTGAGCATTTCTTACAAACATGATTTTCAACAGCCACCTAATAACCCACATTTGAAGGTTCCATGTTCCTGTGTTGAATATTTAGGGTTTCCCAAGTTTTCCAACACGCACAACACTGCCTGCCTGTCTTTATGTGTAAGCTTCTGTCTTCCAGTCACAAGAGACCAAAAGGTGCGCCCCCTGTCAAAATTCCTGATGCGTTCTGCCGAGTCGGTGGTGTCGGAGCGCGGTCAGTTCACCTCATGGATCGTGGCCTGTTACCATTTTGAAATTCGTAGAACCTGGCTGGCAACAAGCAATCTTCTTCTGTTGTTCTAATTTGCGTATATGGGATTCCTACGGAGATGGAGTCACTTTTTAAAACACGGTTATTCGCTGGCGTCCATGGGTTCGTATTCTGTTACGAATGACTTGCTGCTGGCCCTGGCTCGTTTTTCCACGGTACAAATGTCCTTCCTTAGGTGAACTCTGCCTGAGAAGGCTGACCCACACTTTTCCCTCCTCCTCGTACCTCACGGCCTGAGTCAAATATCCCCGCCTATGCAGCACTTTATTGCCCGGTGGCGTTTCTGGTCCCTCGCATCACATCCTCCCACACCCGCCGCGTGTCCTGATCACACTGCTGAGTATCCTTTCTTGTGCTTTTCTTGAGGACAGGAATTCTATCTCATCTGCTCGCACACAGCAGGTCCTCAATAAATGCTGCCCCGAGGAATGAATGAATGAAGGAAGGAATGAGTTTGTGCCGCTGCCTGGCGGTGCCGAGGCTCCTGCCTCAGTGCTCACAGGTCTGGGGCAGGGGCAATAGCAGGGAAACCTGGTTCTTCGCCCAAGGAAGAGCTGGAGGAACTGGCCATTGTTCTTGTGTGGCAAATCTGGGGCAAAATGGGGAGACTGGCCTTTGGCAAGGACAGAGGCAGAAATAAGGACCAAAAGAATTCTCTGAGCAAAGAGCATAGGTGGGAAGCTGACCTTCTTGTCAGGTCCAGCCAGAAGACACACGGGGGACAGGACTCCATCACCACCCCCGGCAAAGCACAGCCAGGCAAGCCCAGGGCTGGCGGTGGGGCACACGGGAAGGACTTCCTGTCGTCCACCTGGGCTTCCCGGCCCCGCAGATGCCGTATCTCTGAGGCCGGCCCGTGCAGCCTGGAGCCCCCAGAAACAGGGCTTGAAAGGAACCAGGGCGCAGTTTCTCCATGAGGACTCAGACACCCCGATGCCCATCTCAGTTTCAGTGGGACCTCTCCCTCTGCCCCTCTGGGGTGCCGGCTCTACGGGAATTTTGCCTTCGTGCCCTCGTGTCCATAAGAAACGTCCATTTGCTCTCTCTTCCCCCTCCTCTATTTCGATTATGGAAAAGCAAGATTACTGTGATATTTTTCCTGGTTCTGAGAAATACTTTCAAATGTCAACCAAGTGAAAGGAAATGTGCACGTCGGATGATGCAGGGCGCAGTGTATGTCTCATCATGGGAGGTTCCAGGCAAGGTCAATGGTACGTGGAGAAGTTACTCATTAAAATTCAGTCATTTTTATGTTTTCTTTGGCACTGAATAGTTAACAGGAAGCTGTTTTAAATTGCCAGCTTGTCTCATTTTCAAGAGTAATTGAGATCCTGAAATAACAGGATGAAATCTCTTTAAAAAATGTTTACAGAAATGAATTTCTCTCTAGCTCAAATAATGGGAAGTTAGTGTCTGTTTCTGTTTCAGATTTTTGTTTAATTTAATTCCACCAATCCTGTTCTCCTTTGGTTCATCACTGTCCAAATGCATCATTTTATCTTTTTAGTATTGATTATTATGTCATCATGCTGTAAAAGCTTGTCCCATCAGGCAGGTGCATTTATGGTGAGATTAGACACTCCATTTCAGAAAGAAAAATCGGGTTTTGCCTTTCCTGCCTTCACGACTATGATTCATTCTTTCCCTGGAAGTACAGTTTGCTCCCAGGAAGGCACCACTCTTGCTTCGTGAAAGGAAGCACGCTCACCCTTTGGCTGTTCTTTCCCCGTAAAGTACTCGGTGTGATCATTCAAACCACAAAGAGGGGAAGAGCAGTTCTCTGATCACCACAAGGGAACCTATAACAGAAAGGTTTGGCAGGTGGCCTCACTCCCTTTCCACGATAAGCAGTGTCCTCTGAGCTCCATCCTAGGCAGAAGTGACAACTCAGGTGCCTCCATAGGCAGACCTTTCTCATCCCAGCCCTTCTGGCCTTGATCAACACCTGGCCCCAATGGGAGAGGCTCCCTGGGCCTGGTTTGCAGCTGTCAGTTCAGGAATGCAGGTGGATCAGTTACCTTTTGCCGAGGTACCCGCCGTGTAACAAAGGACCCCACACTCAGTGCTGTAAAACAGTAACATTTACTTCGCTTATGGACACATGGGTTGGCCAAGCTATTTTGGTCTTGGCTGGGCTCCCCCACACACCTGGTGTTTGGGTGGCTGTCAGTGGGTCTGTGATGGTGTGTCAAAGACCCCTGAGGGACCTGGTTTCCATCTACGTCTCATCCTCCAGCAGCAGCGGGAAAATGGCAAAGGCAGAGGCAGCTGCTGAGAAGCCCAGCCCTCCAGGCTTTGCTCGTGTGTCTGCTGACAGCCTATGACAGAGCACAGCCCGCCTGGGTCCAGGCTCAGCGAGGGAGGTGCCACCAGGCAAGGGCAAGGATCTGGGCAGTGCTGGAAACAGATCACGCCAGGACTCTCTTCTGGCCCAAAGATGACGGGCTTCGTACTGACTGCTGCCTTCCCTTCACAGTGTGGGCTCGCTCTGATGGGTGGGGCTTAGGAAAGGAGTGGGCCTCTGTGGTGTGGCCTCTGTGGCCCCAAATGACCAAATCAGCTGCCTTACTCTCTGTGGCCTGTTGGTATGGACCCAGGGGCCAGCCTTGGCACATTGTCACCACCTCTCAGCTGTCAGTGGAGCAGCTGTGGGGGCAAACGACCCTCGAGGGGAGTAGGGGTGGGGATAGGAAGGTAGAAATACGAAATGGGTCAGGCATCAAAGCCTGTGAAGAATGTGTCAAATGCGGAAGCCAAGCCCTGGGCGCCCAGCACTGCAGCCTGAGCCTGGCCCTCTGCGATTAGACAGGAGCCCTAGGAAGGACCCTCTCCCCAGCCTCACAGCCGCCCTGCTGTCCTCTGGGATGGCAAGGATGGGGCCTCACCTGCCTGGTGAAGGCGCCTCTTCCCACGGCAGGGCTTCGGGATGAAGGGCCCATGTGTCCATCTCCAAAACCCCCAAAGGCTCACCTGGTGTCCCCAGGGGATGCAGCTTCTGTCATCATGGGGGAAAGTTCCCTATGGATCCAACAGCAGCTCACTTTGCATTCTGGCTTTTTGGGTCCTTGCTTTGTGATCTTGAATCAGTATGGAAGGTCTTGACTCTCTTTGACCCCATTCCCAAATTGGTGGATAGAAGTTCTGCTTTTTAGGATCATTGTGAGAAACAGAGATTGTGCGTGTGTGTGTGTGTGTGTGTGTAGATAACGAGATATATACAGTAGAGATATGTTTGACAGACAGCAAATAAGGTATCAGTCACACATGTTGTTGCTTCAAAATTGCAGTACCCTCAATCTCATGGGATGAGCGTGTTTCCCAGACTTGGGGTTGTGTTTGTTGTTACTGTTGCTTGACAGCCTGGGGTCCAGAGGGGCTCCAGGGGAACCACCTGCTCAGAAGGATGGCGTGCGTGCTCCAGGACCGGCCTCAGCGCGGGCGCTCGCTCCCCTCACACCCAGGGGCTTCTGAAGGAACGTCGCCGGGGCTCCACCAGGCGTCTGGATGAGATGGCGCAGGCCCCGGCCTGCAAAGCGAGGGTCTCCTCATATTCAGGAGAGCTTGGGTGGGCCGCGCAGACTCCGGGTGGATCAAATGAGGCAGCAGTTTCGTCCAGTGTCACACATGCGCAGCCAGTGCAGAGCTAAGTGGAGAAAAACCAATTAAGAAATGTTTGCTGAACAATCCGACTTGTTTATTCAATGACAGATCTTTATTAAACTCTAACTAGGCTGCCGTCGTAGGGGTGAGAGTCTTAGAGCTTGGAGATCGACAACGCAGCTTTGAAGCGCTCACAGACGGTGGGTGTGACACCGAAAAGCAGCCTCCCCACTGCCCCCTTGTCTCCTCTGTCCCCCTTTTTCCTTCCCTCCCTCCTCCTCCTGCCCCTTCCTTCCGACACCCCCTTCCGAGCCTGCCAGCCAGGCTCCGGCCACCTGCCCTCAGCTCGGGGTCACAGGACAGCAGGACAGCAGCTCTGTGATGAGGCATCTGGGAAAAACCTCTTCTTTTCTTTAAACATGATTGATGACTTATAAGGCAGGCACGGTATGACAGAAACTCTTCTGACCACTGTAGCTGGTTGGAATGCATAGGTGTCTAAAAATTTAACGGTTTTAGTGGGAAAGTCTGAGAAGTGCAGGTGAAGCTGTAACTTCAAAGAATTAATGGTGGAGACGTAAGCCTGGGGGGCTGGCTGGCTTTTTAACATGATCACGTCCTTTGCATCAAGGTCGACAAAATTCTGGCAAAACCTGTCTTCCTGTAACTCTTGCCCACGAGACTCTAGGATTTCACAGCAGGAGAGCGAGCACAGAGGCTGCAGACTGGGAGCCCCACGGCGCCCACGGCCCTCAGGGAGCGAAGAGGAGGAGGCGATTGCCGCCTCAGGGTGCGTCACCGTGCGCACCTGTGCAGAAGGCTCGCCTGCGGCTCCCGCACCTGGCAGCCCTGCCCTTGGGCACAGGCCCGGGGCTGTGTGCCTGCGCTGAGGGCTTGCTCATCAGCAGAGCTGGGATGCCCGGGAGGAAGCGTCTTGGTCCAGGCTGGCCACTCTGACTGCCCTGGATAGAGTCGTCCCGGCCGGGACTCTGGCAGAGACCCACCAGGTCTCAGGAAAATGGTGTTCAGAGTTACTTTATTGCTAGCTCGGTCACAGTCATAAGAAGACGGCATAAACTTCCAGGCAGAGCTCCCTGCACTGCCAGCCTCCTCTTGCCAAGTCACCAGGTGTTTCCAAGAAAACCAAGCGGCAGCTGGAAGCCGAGCCTGGGGTGCTGACCTGCCCAGCCTGCATCACCTGGGTGCATCTAAGTCACCCACCTGGGCGTCACTGGAATGCACACTCCCGGGCCCCACCCCAGGTTTTGGGAGGCAAAATCTCTATTTGAACTCCCTGCACAACTGCCATGCACGTTACAATCCTAGTGTAAATGGTCTGAGCTGTTATTTCCTTTTCAAAATATCCCTCGCCACCACCGGCCCACAACTGGAGGGGAAGGAATGCGCTTCGCACACAGGGTGGGGAGGGCCTTCAGCCTGGAGCCAGGAGTGGCCTTCGACAAGCTTTAACTCTCGGCACTGTATTGCCTTGGGTCAGATGTGGGTAAGTGGAGCTGCATCAAGCCAGGCCCCTCATCTGGCAGTGGTTTAGCTGAGGGGAAATCAGTCTAAATTTGAGGATAAGTTATGCAGGTCACCTCTGAGGGAAACCTCTGTGCTCAGTGTCTATTACCCAGGGATCAATGGCACTCCAGAGGTTTGCTGTTTGGTGCAATATTTATTCACAGACTCCAGGCTATTGTTTCGTTGAGTCCATTTCTCTCAGAGCCCTCCGATTGTCCTCCAGCTGGTGCGGCCAGCTGAATTACGATGCACTCACATTCCTCGCCATTGACGCGAACAACACACCCAGAGGTTAAGAGGCAGCTGGGATAACAGAACGACATCTCGGGGACGTCTCTCCTGCTCTGCAGTCCACTGCTGGACACGTCACGTGGCTGCTGGGAGCATTTCTTTACGGGGGCACGATTTGTTTTATTGTCCATAAATCTCGAAGGGCCGAACTGCAGTTGTCCTTGCTGGAAGGAAACAATCTCAAGATGAAATCTCATCGTCTCTGCAGATACCATGTATTCCCACGAGTGGAAGAGGAGCTGTGAGCAGGGTGGGGCGAGAGTCGGGGAGGGCTGCCCTTCCCTTAGGGGGTGGCTCTCCTACGCCCAGGGTATCACCCAGGCGGGAGCCAGGGGGACGCGGGGAGACCGCGCCGCGGGCAGGGAGGGGCTTGATCTTTGTCTCGTGCTCCCGCGGAGGGGCACGGGCAGAGCCCGCAGGCACCGGGGGAGTGGAACCCCGGCCAGACAAGCTTTGTTTCTGGCGGGGAAGCAGCCCCTTGGCAAGGCCAGTGGGCTCCAGGATGGAGCATCCGCGTGGACTTGCCGCAAGCCCTGGCTCTGTCTCCACCGAGCCCCCAGCAGCCCAGGGATCCGCCACTGCTGCCTGACTTGGCCCTTTGAGGCCCTTCCTAACCCTAACTCTTCTTTATTTCTCTCAGAACCTGACGAGAGCAGCTGGGGGCTGATACACTGATTGGAACCGAGTTATCCACGGGCGGACGCTGCGTTCTAAGTGTGTGTGGGAGAGACAGACTCTGCTGACGGGTGCGCAGGGGTGCGCAGGTGTGCCTGCGTGTAATGTCAGCTTTCTCCTCGCCTCCCCTCACCATCCTGTCCCCACCTCCCAGGGAGGAGAACTTCTTAAACTCCAGCATCTCTTTCTGCTGTTATTTTAACCGGTTTTGCTCCTGTTTCCTTGACTGAGGCATATTACTGAGAATGGGCCACAGAGAGCCCTGTGGCTTTTTCAGGTAACATGGGGGTGGGGAGGACTGGCACCTGTATCGGAGCCTGAGATGCGGCTCCTGCTCTACCTGGCTTTAAAATCACTGCTGAGACCTGAGCCACAGGCACATTTTCACCATAATTTCCAGATATGCAGGAGAGCGCTGTGGAGCCCGAGGCTGATGAGAATCTAGGCTTTTGGATCTCAAACACCAGCACGCACATGCCAGAGCCCCAGGGTGCCGGGCACTGCTGTGACTCCTTTACGTACGTAATGCCTTTGATCCCCAGAGCTGACCTAGGAGGTAGCTGCTTCCCTCGCTGTCATCTGCATTTGAGGAACCTTAAGCCCAGAGAGGCTGGGTAATTTGTGGAAGGTCACACAGCTAGGAAGGGACAGAAACAGGATTTAAACCAGGCACAGAGTCTGTGTTTATATCCTGCCCTCCAGTCTCCAAACACATCCTGAAACCTGCATGAGGCCGATGCAGCAGGTCTGGGTTGTGCACGGCTCACAGCCGCTGTAGCAAAGAGCAAAGCAAGTCGGCTTGGTACTCGGCAAGTTCAGTCAACCAAGGACATCCAAAATCCTTCCTGCACGCTAGCTGCACACACGGTGGCAGGTTTAATCCAGCCTCCTGGGGACCTGCTTCCTAAGGAAATGATAACCTCGCTGAGCAGACAGGGAGTTCGGCATCAGGCAAGGATGATCCAGTTCAAGGACAGCTCCCGGTCCCATCAGTGCAGACCTCCCCCAGGACAAAGCGACACCTCGGGACTTGCAGTCCGGCTGGCTTTGGACCCGCAGGCGGCCGGCCGTCAGGAGCTGGGGCTCATGGGGGGGCGCAGTGGGAGAGTGGATGAAGGGTGCCTTGGAGTAGGACGGGGGCAGAGGAGCAGTGATGGGGGAGAGCATGCAGGGTCTGGAAGGGAAGCGGGTGCAAAACTCATAACTGCACTTCACTGGTGGCCGACTGTCAGGATCAAAATCACCAGGAGCCACTTCCTCCAGCCCAGGAGCAGACAGGGCCGGGTCAGCCAGGGCCACCTTGACTCTGGGCTCGCCTGACCCAGAAGCTTCCCAACCCCGCGTCTCCAGGGGCCCAGCCCTGACCTCCCCTGTGGGGCCCGAAAGAAGCACCTTGGCTGACCTGTTAGCTCAGCAGGGGCGTCACGGGCTCGTTTCCATCTCTGATCATCCCCACGATTTCAAACCATAATAACATCATTGGCGTGGATGGACTCCGGGACGTAAGAGGAGGCACACAGATCCCCTCCGGCGACGCATAACCCAAGAGCACACGCCTGCTGCTGTGGGTCCACCTTTCCTCTTTCCTTTGGCTGTTTTATCAGAAGTGGGGCGTGCTGACGCCTCAGATACGCAGTCCTCGATTTCTGACGTGGTGCGCCAGGTTCGGGGGAATAAACTAAGCAGCGAGTGACTTGGACGCAAGAGCGTTCGAACAATCTGCTCACTTATAATTGCGCTTTCAGAATTAATAGTTTCACATGAAATTCTCCCACGAAAGGAAGCAGCTCAGAGTGACGCGGTCCATTTTGAACCAGGCGACATGTCTCGGCTCCCACTGCCCCCCGCCTCGGGCTACATTCACTTGTCTGACATCTGGGCGGCTGTTCGGGGGGAGGAAAGGTTCAGGTTCTGCTGATATTTGCCAGGAGAAAGTAATAGAAAGTCCATTTGCATTCATGTGTTTTGTTATGACTGATTGTATCAGTTAGGTGTTCTGAGAAACCCCCAGGAGTGTCTGTGTGTGTGTGTGCGCGTGTGTGCATGTGTGTGTGCGCGGGCGTGTGTGTGTGCGGGTGTGTGTGTGCGTGTGCATGCACAGACAGAGGTAAATAGAGACACAGAGAGAAATGTAGGTCTAGGTGATGTAGACGGAGAGGTTTTCTGAGGAATTAAGTGCCGTGGGACCAGCGAGTCCTAAACCTGTCTGACAGGCTGGGGATCCTGTACTTGACAGCAGAATTCCTTCTCAGGGCAACCTCAGTTTTTGCTCTAAGGCCCTCACCGGATTGCATGAGGCCCACGCACACCGTGGAAGGTGACGTGTTTACTTAAAGTCAGCTGAGCCCACTGTTAGCCACGTCCACAAAGTGCTCCACAGAGACACCTAGACCTGCCTGGCCAGGCTGACACGTGACTGACCATCACTCTAGCCAAGTGTTTGGGGTCCATTTTGAGAACAGAGGCACCCCTGGGCCCCTGTTTCCAGAGTTAGAATCAGGTTAAGGGTCTCCTCTCCCCGCAGGTGCCGGATCCGTCCCCGAGGCACCATGGAGTGAGGCTGCGGCTTCGCCAGCCCCGGGTCGTGCCTCCTCCTGCTGCACCCAGGGCTGTGAGTGCAGACCCCAAGGTCCAGCCCAGGGGCCCCCAGGCTTCTGCTCTCAGAGCCTGATAAGAGCATCCACCAGACCCCTGTGGGGCAGACAACAGAATTCATTCCCTTTGAGGCAACCATGCAGCCACAGAGGAGATGATGGCTGGAGGAAGGGGCGAGGTGGAGAAAGGGCCCCTGGGGCCCACACAGGTGGGGGTCCTCAGGGCGAGGGTTGGGGCAGATCCCGCTGCAGGTGCGACTGACCCAGGAGGGCTCTGACCCTCACCGCGCAGCCCTTCCCATCCCCTGGCTCAGAGCCGGCCTCAGGACCATCAGAACCATAGCCAGGGCTGCTGTCACCTCCCAGACACTCCTGCCTTCCCCCAGCCTGCCAGGCCCGGTTCTGAACTTCACAGCCACATCTCAAGGGCAGGTGTTTCCCTACTAGCCTGGTGGGAAGACCCCAAAGACAGTGGGGAAGACCTGGCCCTGTGTTCCAGCTCCCCTGGACGGTGCCGTGGGTGCCATTTAAATTCTCTCAGCATCAGGTTCTTTGTTTGAAGACAGAATCAATATTACTTACCTGACCTACCTGGCAGGTGAGGACAAATAAGAAGTGTTAACCACATGGACAGCTCAGCCCCACAGCAGTGGTGACAGTGTCTGATGGTGGGGTCTTCCCTGCCCCTCCTTCCTCACCTCACAATACACACAGCCTGGGGCATCAGACGTCTCTCCCTCCCTGCGCCCACCTCTGCCAGTGGAGCAGCGCGCGTGCAGGTGGTGGACACGTGGAGGGGGCGCAGGGCTGCCTCTGATGCAGCTCCCGGAGCCTCATCCATGCAGCGTCCACCACCTTGGGTTCCCCTGTGGCTGGGGAACACCAGCCCCCTCCCTCATCCACAGCCCCACAAAGGGCAGTGGGCCCCTAGGTTTGGCTGCCCATGTCTTCACACTTCAGAGCAGCCATTGCCGAGGTCTAGTCTGAAAGCCCCACACCCACCTTCAACACTCATTTCCCCATGAACTTCACTCCAGCCTCACTGTGGTCTCTCCCATTACCCCGTCTTAATCTGTGGTTGTTTCGATTTCCACCCAAGTGACCCACTCGACACACAGCTCTCCTGGGCTTTTCCCTCTAGCGCCATCTCTCCTGTCCCTCTGGGGCTGCTCCTCTTCCCGTTCACATGCTTGGCCTCGTCAACACCGAGAATCGCAGCTCACTCACAATCACCACGCCCGTGGTGCTCGCCCCTAGCAGCTCACTCCTCTGATGCCCCCATTGGGACCAGGCGCTCTACCCACACTAACACTCCAGGGTCCCTTCCTCCCTGCCCACGTCCTCACCTCCCTCCTGCCAGGGTGACTCCTCCTGCGTCATCACTGCAGTCACTCCTCTGCATGTACCCTCCCTCCTTTGCCCTCTGTTTGGCCAAACCACCAACCTGGTTCAATCCACCCCATGGCCGCTGCTTGCTGCCCCTCCTCCTGAGTGTGGCTGAGGAGGCACCACACTGGTGGAATGTTCTCACTTGAGATCCAGGACCCAGCCCTCACATGAGCTAAATACTGCCCAGTAACCATCCCACACTCGCTGGCCTTCAAAGCTCAAGCCGTGGCCTCAGGGGCATTTGACTCCTCTCCTGGCCTCAAAGCCGTGTCCACTTCATCTGCATGCTGTGTATTCCTGGCAGGTGCATCCGGGCCCCACCTCGCCCGCTCCCCCTGCAGCTCTCACCTCGGTCCTGCAGCATCACCACAGCTTCCTCCTGCTCCTTCCTTTGCTCTCCTGTCTGTGTTCACAGTAGAGCCTCTTCCTGTTGGTCATGACAGATCACAGCACTGCTCAGGTCAGAGCCCTCCGTGGGCCTATCTTCTGGGATGCAGCCAAGGTCTTCCACTGGCCGGCCAGACTCCACCCAGTCTGCCCTCTCCCTGCCTCCCTCACCCTTCCATACTCTGTTCCACATGGCCGCCTCGCTGTCCCTCTAAATTGCCACGCACACACTCACCTGGGGCCACGCCCTGGCTGTGCACAGGTGTGCCCGTGGCTCACCCCTCCTTCACATCGGCTTGGATTCCCCATAGCATTTACCATCGAATGTATCACAGCATTCGTTTTATTTTCATTTATTGTGTGTGTCTATGCACTGGGACTGGAGATGTAAATCCTAGGAAGACAGAGACTGTTGTCAGGAATTTTTTGTCTTAAAACTTTATTCATTTATTATTGCTCAGGGGTCTATAGGTCGGCACATGATTCTGTGACCTGGACGAGCCTTGTGGCTGGACTCATTCATGCCCCTCCTGGAAGGCAAGGGGTTTCAACGCCGTCCCTTCCCCGCTGTGCCTTCAGCACCTTGGACAGCGCCGGGCGCCCGGGAGGCCTCGAGGAACCCCTGCTAATGACGGGAGCCTGGCTCAGACTCGTAGCCGCTGAGCCTTCTTTTCACTGCAGCCGACTTTGTGGCGTCTGTAAAGCTGGGGCAGCAGCTTCCTTCTGACATCTCGTTGTTTAAAGACACAGAAGTCGGAGGGATCTGCAGGACTGGAGACCCACTTCTCTGCTCCTCTTCTGTGCTTGGCAGAAGACAACATCATGGTCACTACACTGATCTGGGGCTGAAAGTCACAGGGCCACTCAAGGAGCATCTAGATTATAACTCAGAGCCCCTTCACCTCATACTTGGACATACTTTTATGTCAGGGAATATCTGGAGAGATTTTTCATTTTCTGAGTTTAAAAAGAAATTTGTGGCTATTTCCAATGTCACTTTATTAAAACAGAAACTAAAAACACTTTGAAGCAATGTCAAAGGCGGTGAGGTTCTCACTTACTGAGAATTTCTCCCCAGGGTGAGACAATATCTTCTCTTCTCTCCTTTGCCATGTAGTGGGGTAATCGTCCTCCTTCCAAATTGGTTTATCTCAGTCCACTGCAGCTCACAGCTCAGTGTCAGGGAGAAAACCCTTCCTCTGGAAGTGTTTCTGCATGGAATTGAGGATGACAGCCAGAAAACGCCCTCAGTGTGCCTGTCCCCGCCCCATCCCGACCTCTCTGGAGGAATGAGGGGCAAGGCCACATGCCAGGGAGAGTCACGCTGTGACTCACAAGCATGATTCCCACCCTGAACTCCAGCTTCCGTACAAGCGAGGCACATCTCCGGAACTCCCTTCTCCGTTACCACTCACACTCATTTAGGTTTGCTCTGGGACCACGGGCCAGCCATTTCTTCATTCTGTAGTGTTCTCACCCCAAAATGACTAGCTCAAAACAGAAAATGTGCTGTGCCACTGAGCCCCAGTGTCTGGTAACCCTTCGCTCCCTGAACTGTTGCCTCTACCTTTTCCTGACACCAAGATTTTGGTGAGTGGGGGTTTGATAAATGTCAAGAGCGAGACGTCCCAGGGCACAGGGGGTCCCAGGAATGTTAATCCGCCAGATCTGAGAGACTGGAACCGCCCCCCCCCCCAGTCCTGCCAGTGTGAAAGTCACTGGGCACCAGGAGAACTTCAAACCAACAGTGGATTGACGCGACAGAGGTTTTGTCCTCCCAGTGGGGACGCTTCCTAAAACATGCGGGTTCAGCTGACGTGCAAGACTCATGTCTCCACCGGTGAAAATGCTGCCCATCAGGCTTTCATTTCTGCGTTCATGAAGCCGGTTGTCTGCACTCTCACCCAACGTGCAGCTCCGTATGAGGGATGCCGGCCCCCACCAAGCTCCACGTGGGCTTCAGTTATCCCAGCGCTGCCCTGCTATCAGCTTGATGCCAGACCCAGAACAAACGGCGATGATCACGCATGACAGCGCTCTCGGGAGGCTGTCACATACACACTTTTAGAGAAATGACAGCTGCTCACATCTCGATAAAGGGGACGCCCCAGAACTACCCGGAACCACACATGCAGCTCATCCCAATCACGAGGTTTTAGTGTGAAATCCTGATACCTCTTGAGGCCGATCAGATGGTTCCAGGTTTGGGTTTCCAGCTGACGCTCGCAGGTTCAGGAAATGCAACATGGTTTCTTTTGTAAAGAGATGCTGGGTAAACAGAAGTCTCCCTCTCTGTTGATTATCCGTCAGGCATTTGAAAACGTCAAGCATTCACATAGTGTCTCTGTCACTTCGCAAGCGTAGTGTCTGATTTTTAATTTCCAGCACTTTTCAGGCACGCCCACTGCTTACAAATGAAGGTTTCGGTAAAGAAATATGGGGGCATCTCCTGGCAAAAGGATCTGACAAAATTAGTAGTTGTTGCATAGAGATATAAGAGAATAGATAAGGTAAGAAATGTGACCACGTGAAACCGCATTTTAACAAAAAAGAAAGGAACAGGAAAGAAAGGAACAGGAAAGATAGCATTTTCTACAGGAGCCTTAAAAATCAATGACTGCAGGTTTTCAAGGGGGGAAATACGTCTGCTCAGCATAACTGTTCTCAGCCTCCACGTCAACAAGAAACCTTCTGCTGGTTTCCTGGCTCTGCTGCGCACAATCCAGCACGCCCCTGCTTTGAGGGGCGTCTGCCCCAGAGGGAGAGGGTAGTGGGCTCCCTCCCCCTTGCACTTGGAGCTCAATACTGCATTCTCCGGATCACAGACTTCCTCTCCCAGGCTATCACTTTGTTTCAATAGCGTAAAATGTTCAAACGCTGAGCATGTCAGTGAAGGGGTCAAAACTAGAAAGACCCGTAGGAGAGTGTGTGAGCTCTCTCTACGCCCCGGGTTAGTGTGGCTTCCTCTCCTTGTCATCAATTATTTGTGGCTGCAGAAAAAGAGTAAAGAATGTGACCCTTAAGAAGAGTGCCTCTCAGTCTCCCTGCCTTGTCATCCACATGCACCCAACGCCAGCTGGGCCATGTTCCTGACCAAAGTGAGGATTTGACCCACAAAAAGGCTGTTCCCCAGTGGACGGGGAGCAAACTGTCTGGTAAACCTTCACCGGTGCCACAAGGGGGCCCCACGTCTGAGGGTTCCTTTCATGTTTTGCATTCTCCGCTCCAGAAATCGTGGTTTGAAGTCTTATAATCGAGTTGTTGGAGTCAGTCCCCACTGGAAAATTTCAGACAAACAAAATGAGCAACAGCCTCTTCAACTGCAAAAGAAGGACGATCTGAAGCATCTGAGTAGGCAGACTGTCAATTCTTAACTCTCTCTTAACTAAAGAGACTCACGGGAGCTGGAGGGCAGCCCACCGAGGCAGGCTGGGCGAAATGGCATGTCCCCGGCTTGTCCCCTCGCAGTCTGTCACATCTCAGCAGTTTTGCCTCTTGAAGGCAGTTGATTATCTCTTCACATGGTCGGCAGCCTGACTGGATTTTCTTTTGAAGTTGAGAAGGAAAAGCACTTGGTAAAATTTCCGAAAGCAGATGATGTCCCTTCCGTTAAGCAATGATTGCAGTATCAGTGCTCAGGAAACGTATCAACACATCAAAGGTGACAGCAGTGCCACCGCATTAAAAATACTCCACGGCTGCATGTGGCGCCTTTGAAGGTTATGGTGGAAAAGATTTCAGGCTTAGCTGCCACAAGCAGCGCTGTGTCTTCGTGGCCCTCCCACTGCCACGGAACCCAGTCTGAAGGTGTGTGTGTGTGCATGTGTGTGTGTGTGTGTGTGTGTAGGTTTATACACACGTGCATGTAGGTTTGTGCCTGTGGGTCTGTGTGTGCATGTATGCCCGTATATGCATGCATGTACATGTGCATGTATGTGTGTGCATGTGTGTCTGCGTACTCATGTATGCGCACGTATTTGTGTTTCTGTGCGCATGTGTGATTGCGTTTTCATGTGTGTACAGAAGCGTGTGCATGTGTGCTAGTGGGGAAGGGTTGAAAGCCAATGGGCTAAGCGTACTGAGAACCAGAAAAAGAACTTCTGCGGTCCTGATGACCAGGGCTGCGCCTTGTTCACCACTGATCGCAAATGCTGCCCCACGGTGAATTGAAAAATGAGTTAATGAGTGAATATGTGGGTGAGAGCGAAGTTAACAGAACTGGAGTAAGACTCTGCACTGCAGACTGAGGCCACCTGCTCATCCTCTTGGCAGACGAGAGAGACACCTCCCCCCACTGTACCCCCAGCCCTCCCAGCCTGTCTGATACCCTGGCATGAGAACCGCAGCCCCCGACAGCCCTAGGAGCCCCACTTAGAAAGGCACCTGCTCACGTCTGAGCTAACTGCATTTTGAAGCAAAACCAGAGATCTGTGCATGAAAGGCAGGCTGCCTTCCAGGCGCTCACATTGCTGGAGAGAAGGTAACCAACAGAATTGTCCATGAATAACGTGAGACATTAAGAGATTAAACCAAAAACAACTTCAGCAGAAGTGTCTGCTTAATTAAAATTAAATTCTAGCAGCAGTAAAATATGTGTGTCCCGTTTAAAAGAAACCCAACATAAAATACTCCGCATTCACATAAACAATAAATTAGTGAGTAGTCGTTCGCATCATATGATTTTTCTTGTCTTTGCAAAGCTTTCCTTCCTTCATTTGTTTAACAAACATTCCTGAACACACACTGGGGCTATAACAATAAATAAGACAGACACAATGCTTGTCCTTAAGGAGCTCGTGCCAGAGAGGGAGAGGCAGACATGCAAATAAGCAGTTATAATAGAGTGTGACAAAGTGCCCCATGAGTGAGTGTGGCTTTGGAGCCAAAGTAGCAGCAGGAGCCCAGAGGAGCAGGGGAAGCTCAGCATGGTGGGTGTAGAGGGAAAGAGCTCTTCAGTGGAGCACAGACCCTGGGTGGTACTCAGAAAAGGGAGCTGTCAGTGTTAAAGGCAGGTGTATTTGTCAGCATAAGTAAGGTCATGCTGCAGTGACAAACATCTCTTATCACTCAGGAGTTTGCAAACAAAGTTGAATTTCTTGCTCATGCAAAGTCTGATGTGGCTCTGGAAACTCTCCAGGGCAATTTTTCTTCAAGTGGAGACTCCACAATCAGAGGCAAAGACCAGACCTGGAAGCTGCACCATCTGAACACTCTTTTTCTGTTAAAATGTCTCACGTCAAAGATTAAATGCTTGGCCTGCTGGTGACGCATAACAATTCTGCCCCTCAGCTAGGGCAACTGGCCTAACTTTGAGCAGTCATGGAAGGACACTCCTTGCATTTGTTGAGAAGGAGAAAAGGACTGGGCATTGGTAAAGAGCAGGAATGCCTACCACAGCAGGAAACACAGAGGCACCAAACAGAGCCCAGGAACTGCGAGTGGGTGATGCCGTCTGGAGATTCTGTGGTGGAGACACGTGGCTGTTGGTGAGGCTGGCGAGGTCAGCACTTCCTAGGGGCTCTGGCTTGCCCTGCCAAGGCCTCCTGCCCCAGTACTGGTACAGGACCACCCTACACAGTCCCATTGTGCCCAGCAAGACAGGCAGTGCTCAGCTCTGGAGGCAGGACAGGGGGTATCTCTTGCTGAAATTAAGGGTCACCACCATTTGAGAGGAAAAACATGCCAATTTTATGCAGAAAATACTCTGGCTTCTTCCATCTCAATTTTTTGTTCAATGATATTCAGACAAGAAGTGGTTCATGGGCTTTTGGTTCAACTTCAAAGAAATTCCTGTTGTAGGAAAGGGAATGCTTGAGGGAAATCCCATTGCCAAGAGGCGATTACTCGTTAAGAGGGAGATTTCAGAGCTCATTGGCTTCTCACAGTCCCACCTCCAAGCTCCCACAGATGAAGTGAGCAGGAGGTTTGCTCCTGAGCTCTGCCTCTGCTCTGAACCTAGACACCCCACAACCAAGGGGCCCCCCAGGAGGCAGCAACGTTGGACCCAAGGCTATGGCTGCCACTGAGCCCCCACTCCCCAGGGGAGGTGGAGCTGTCTGGCCTGGGGGGTCCCAGCACAGCTGTGGGTGAAGAGGGGACACCATCCACTGGGAAGCAGCTGCGTTTGGGGCCAGAAAGGGAATGATGGCGGTACTTGGACTCAAGACCAGCTGGCCCCTGGATGCTCACTGGCTGGGGTGCCGTCATGTCGGGAATCCCTGCAGGGCTAACTCCCAAACTGTTAGTGCACTGGGGAGTTTTAATGATAATATTTATTTTCTGTTAGTTTTTTGCCAAATGACCCAGATGGGCGTCTCCAGAACTGAGGGCTCTATTGGTGCAGATTTGTGCCGGCATCACTTCCAGCCCTTAGACAGAGTCCGTGGTTTACGTCTCAGTCTTACAGGGAAGAGAGGTTCATTCCTGTGTTCATTCGTTCAGAAGAGGTTCTGAGCCCCCGGACTCTGACTCCAGACACTTTGCGCCTCTGGCACCTACCCTGTCCGGCGGGCCCCAGACAAGCTGCATCCTGGGCGTGAGGACAGGGGACGGCCTTCCTTCACCTGACCAGTTTGCCTCTCCTTCCACGTCGCTGAGTCCCCCTTCCTGGACCTTCTCCCCTCTTGGGGCCTGAGTTTCCAGACCCTTCTCTCTGCAACCACATCTCAGGACATTCCACTTGCTCTCTCACAGCTCGAGCTTTCCCACTGGGTGTCTCTCAAATCCATCTGCCCTCTGTCATCTCTTCCCCCTTGATGACTCGTCCCCCAGTGACCTCATCCACGTGCCACCGAGTCCCCAAAGCAGCGCTGGTCCTGCCCCAGCCCCCGCCCAGAGCTCCAGGCCAGCGCCTCCAGACTCCTCCAGGTAATGCCCAGAGAACAGAACCTTTTCCCCAGACCCCTAAACATCTGTTCCTCCTGAAATCCTACTTAGACCAAGATGCCACAGCCTCCAGACGGCTGCTCTCGGCATTCCAGTGCCATCTTCCCCACACACGTGCGCCGCGCTGCCCACCTCTAGTCTGTCTAACCAGTCTCTGGATCCTGCACTGCCCGTGGAAATCACGTCCATCCTCTCCATCTTGCTGCCTGATGTTCCAAGTGGGAGGCCACACAGATTCTCCCGGGTCTCCCCGCTGTGGGCCCCTCTCTGCACATCATCTTCTAGCCTAGTCACTTCTGCCAAACCAACCCCGGAGGTCACGTCACACTCAACAGCGTCTAAGGTCTTCCCAGTACTTTTGATGCCGCCCAGGCGTCCCCTCACTGTCCCGCCCCGTCCCGGTCCTCCCTGGTCCTCCCGGTCCTCCCTGGTCCTCCCCCACCGCAGGTCCTGTATCAAGCAGCCGGGAGCAGCCCCCTCTGCCAGCCCCACAGCCTTCTCCACTGTCCGCCAGTCTGATTCTCTTCCAGGTCAAGGTCAGATGCTCCTTTCCTGTGGTGCCTGTCTGAACGCCCCGGACAGGGGCGGCCAACACCCTTGATGCTTCTCGGAGTAACAGAATGGCCCTCTAAGGTGTGTGCGCCACACCGCCTACCACAGCTGCCCCCTCTAACCTGGGACTTCGTTGGGGCCAGGGTGAGGGTCCCTCTGCAGGACCTACACTTGGCGCCCAGCTGCACTTGGGAGTAGGGGAGGCACGTGGCATCCAGAGCCTCCTTTGGGGAGAAAGCACCCGAACCTTCCAGGCCACGCACAAACCTTCCGTGGGCTGCGCTCTTCTGCCGTTTACACCTCCCGCCCCTTCTGTTTCTAGGCTGAAGAAACTAGTAAAAGTGCTGTTCACTCTCTCACCCTATAATCACACAGTCCTAGAGCCAGAAGACCCACAGGATTGGCTTCCCGTCATCACAGCTCTGCCCCTCCCTGGGCTGTGACTTTGACCTGGTTTCGTAACCGCCAGGGACTCCTGATCCCTCACCTGCCGTGCGGACTCCAGGGTCCTCGCGCAGAGCCCGGCACACGGGGCCGTCCGGGCGGTGCCCAGCAATGGCGGAGGCTCCTCCTGCGGCTGTCGTGACTGGCCTCATCATCAGGTTCATTTAGTGAAGAGACGTTAGTCACTCCTCTCGGGCGCTGGCTGTGCCCCATGTGGGGACGGATGGTGAATAGGACGGGGCCCCGCTCTTGAGGATTCACTGCAGGGACACGTTCTAGCAGCATCGTCCAGCCCAACTTCTCCGGACACTGAGTTTGTGAGTCAGAATCTGCTTTCTGGACCCCAGCGTGGGGCTCCTCCACCTGCTCTGTTGGTTGGTGCAGCAAAGTTCTCCTGCGGCTTCAGACCCACGGGCGGCAAATGACCCTTAACCAGAGAGCACAGCCCGCCCGCCCACCGGACAACGACCACCGGCGGTCACAGCCGACACCACCGCCCCTCACCTTCTGAGTGGCGTTTGGGGGCCCGTGGTGCCCGCCCCGTCCCCTCAGCCCCGTCCCCTCAGCCCCGTCCCCCCAGCCCTCCTCCCCGCAAGAGCGGGAGGAGGAACGTTTTCTTTACAAGCTGGAACGAGTGTTTAGGCCTCGCTGCTCGGCAGCACCGTGTTCTCAAGCTGGGCTGGTTTTCTTGGCTGTGTTTCCAACACGTGAATTAAATTGTTGCTTCTGCCCCAGATAATCTTCGTGTGTGTGGCTCACAAAGCGAGTGCTGTGTGAAGGTTAGTTCTGCACAAGAATGTGAAACATTTTACACATTTTGCTCTCTCATCACGGAAATGATTTTTTTCAAAGTCAGCCGCCTCGTTTACCGGAGCGCTTCTCCCGAGAGCGGCGAGCTGTGCGCCGCTACGGGCCTCAGTGCAGGGCGCGGAGGGCACCTGGCACCCGGCCGCGGTGGCTGTGCGTGGTGGGCGGGGGCGGGGGGGAGAGGCTGAGCATGGAGAGGGCCCCTCCTTGTGACGTCGGCGACGAGGGGGTTCCCGAGCCCGCGCTGGTGTGAAGCGGGACGGCCGCCGCGTAGTTGGGCTGCAGCCGGGAAGAACTTCACAAACTTGACAAAAGCGAAATGTCCAGTTGAGAGAACGAATCAGGTCTCCTGCTTTGCCAGGTTATTGTGATGTTTGAAAAAAATAAACCTGACAGTCCTTTTTAAACACAGCAAATCTATGTGTATGAAAAACGGAATCTCTGTGCTGTACCCCAGAAACTGCCACAACATTGTAAATCAACTGTGCTTCAATGTAAACGAATAAATTAATACAGTAAAATAAAGCACAACAGTGACAGCTGGCGGCACGGTCCCGGCGCTCCGCGTCTGAAATCAGAGTCAGTGGGGCTCGAGCCGCCTGTTTCCCTTAATTGAGTGACTTAGTGAGCGAGCCCCAGTTTCTTGGTTTACAAATCATCATGGGATTCGCTTGACTGTCGCTGCGAGAACCAGCAAGAGGTTAGGATAGTTCCATGTCCTGTCTTCTCCCTTAGACGTTCTGTCCCGTGAGCAGAAATCTACACTCTGTTTCTGGGGAGAAGGCCCCCGGTCCGCCCCGCCTGGCCTTCGGCCCCCCGCGCCCTCCCTGCGGCCCCCCGGGAGCGAGCCTGCGCCCGCCTGCCCGCTCCTTGCCCTCGCAGACGCGCAGGGGCCTCGCGGCCTTGCCGCAGCTTCAGTGCCTCCAAGCCTCCTTTCACCTCGTGCACTGACAGAATGCACCTAATAGTGTTCAACATCACTAACTCTGAATACATAGCTTGCTTCTGTAGAGAAATGTGACAAGCGACGTGCCAGACCCGCATCTATGCTCTTCATGGGCTGTCTATTCTAAACAATCTTTCCGGAAAAAGAAATCACCACTTGCTAAAGCACAGAGTAAGTTTAGGGAGTGCATTCTGTAAACTAACGTGAGAGACAGCAAAGCTGGTGACGGGCCCAGGGAGCGGGCGCTGCTGTCGGGGACACAGACGAGGTGGGCGCCCCCTCCCGCCCTCCGCTCACTGCGTGCCCCCCCCAGCTCACGTCCGTACAGACTCACCCCCGCTGCGTTCAGGCCCTGACTTTCTACCACGTTCTCGAAGTGACATGAGCGAGAGCTACTGACGCTCCATGACGCTGTGTTCACGCCCCCTTGATGAACTTAGTTTATTATAAATGAAGGGGTGAAATGGCTGGTAAACACCAAATGTGTCAGGGAAAAGTCAGTAACACGCCTCTCCCCGCACAGCTGGTAGGGTCCTGGGAGCACGCACAGAGCTTTCCATGTCCATCATGACACATTTTTGCCTGTACAAGAGCACACACTCAAACAAGCGTTCCAGATTGTTCTACCAAAAAAAAAAAAAATACACATCAATGATCAGCTCCACCCGGGGCCCCTCAGCATCACACTTGCTCCGAGTTTCCTGTCCCCGTCCCGGGATCCTGGCACCTGCCCTGGGTCCACAGCTCTCTCTCCCGTCCACTGGGGTTGATACATTTTCAGCCTCATTTGCTTTTCTTGAATTCCAGTAAATTATTCTGCCCATTATTCTGCTGGGACATTTATACAGCTTTGTGGCTTTCGTGTGACATTCTATATAAACCTTGTATTAGGTGCGCTAAGCATTCAGGATACAGCGCACGTCTTGAAAGTGTGACGCGATGGACTTTCATAAGGCCGACAGTCTGTGTAACTACAGCCAGATCGAGAAACAGTCATCCTCACATTGACAGAAGCCCCCCGCCCCCACGTCCACTTCCGGCCCCCACACCCCCCTCCCCCAGGGGACCCAAATCCCACCTGGATGGGAGAGTCCACTTGCTCCGTTTGGGGTTCTGCACAGCTGGAGTCACACAGTGTGTTTGTGTTGGTCTCACAACCAGAATTACCCCCACTACCCATGGAGCTGCAGTGTGTCCACTGTCGCTGCCGTACAGACTTCTGCTGTGCTCCCTGCCAGCACGGATGGGCATCAGGGTTGCCTTCCGTTTGAAGCTGTAGCCAATAATGCTGCAGTGGACATTATAGCTCGTGTACTTTGTTAAACACACGAATGCCATTTCTGTTGGATTCTTTCTGGGAATGGAATGGCTCAGCTCTGTGCTGTTTGCACTGCAGTTGAACTGCCACATAGATTTCTAAAAGAGCTGTAACAATTTACATTCCTACCAGCAGAATATAGGGTTCCAGCTGCTGCAGATTTCCTCAGACACTCGATATTATCTACTGTCTTAACAGTTTTGCTGAGCCCACAGTGGTACAGCGTTGGGCCTTTTTTAATTGAAGTGTAGTCAGTTACGATGTGTCAGTTTCTGGTGTGCAGCACAGTGTCCCAGTCATGCATATGCATGCATACGTTTATTTTCATATTCTTTTTATTAAAGGTTATTACAAGATATTGAATACAGTTCCCTGTGTTATACTGAAGAAATTTGTTTTTTATCTATTTTTATATACAGTGGTTAACATTTGCAAATCTCAGACTCCCAAATTTATCCCTTCCCACCCTCTTTCCCCAATAACCATAAGATTGTTTACTGTGTCTGCGAGTCTGTTTCTGTTTTGTAGATGAGTTCATTAGTTTCCTATTTTTTTTCTTTTTTCTTCTTCTTCTTCTTCTTTTTTTTTAAGATTTCACATGAGTGATATCATATGGTATTTTTCTTTCTCTTTCTAGATTACTTCACTTCGCATGACAATCTCCAGGTCCATCCATGTTACTGCAAATGACATTATTTTATTCTTTTTATCGCTGAGTAGTATCCACTGTATAAATATGCCATATCGTCTTTATCCAGTCCTCTGCTGATGGGCATTGAGGTGGTTCCATGTCTTGGCTACCGTAAAAAGTGCTGCTGTGAACATTGGGGGGCAGGTGTCTTTTTGAATTATACTTTTCTCCAGATGTACGCCCAGGAGTGGGATTGCTGGACCATATGGTGAGTCTATTTTTAGTGTTTTAAGGAACTGCCACAGTGGCTGCACCAATTTGCATTCCCACCAGCAGTGCAGGAGGGCTCCCTTTTCTCCACAGCCTCTCCAGCATTTGTCACTGGTGGACTTTTTAATGATGGCCATTCTGACTGGTGTGAGCTCATATTTGTAGTTTTGCAACATTGGGTCTTAAATTAAGTTTATTGAAGCACAGCTTACATGTTATAAAATACACTTATTTTAAGTTAATAGTTTGATGAGTTTGACAAATACATAGTCTCATCACCTTTAAAAGACCCTTCTGCTCCTGGCCCTGCTTCCCACCCTGTGCTGAGACAACCGCTGACCCGTCTCTGCCTCTGCAGCTGGGCTTCGTGGCTCTAGGATTCTGCGTTAGCACGAGGGCAGCTGTGCAGTATGTGCTGGTTTGTGTCTGGCTTCTTTTTGCTGAAAATCATGTTTTGGGGATTCATCCATGTTGCTACGTAAATCAGTATTTTATTCACTTTTATCACTGAATATTATTCCATTGTATGATTATTCCAAAAAAAATGCTCAACCACTGTCCTTTTGGAAACACTGAGACCATTTCCAGTCTCACACATTTCCAGCTTCATGAGTGAAGCTGCCGTGTACATTAATGAACCGGCCTCATCCGAGCCCAAGCTTTCTTTTCTCTTAGGTAAACGCCCGGGACCAGGACAGCCGGGTCACATGGGGAACGTGGATTCAGCTCCGTGAGGAACCGCCGAGCTGTCTCCCGAGCGGGCTGGTGCTGCGCGCCCAGCCTCCGAAGTGCAGGTCTCCAGTCCTCCTGTCTTCTTCCTTAGCGTCGTCACTAAAACCTTCAGCCTTTTCCGTAGATGGTTTTGATGTCTGTGGACTTTGTTTTTAGAGCAGTTTTAGGCTCACAGCGAAACCTGAGTGGAAAGCGCTCGGTGTGCTTTCGATTCCCCTTCCCTGACGGCCCCTGACGGCTGACGTCCCCTGACGGCTGACGTGCTGCGCTTCGGCTGTGTGCTGGCTGATTGCCCCAGTTCTGTCTTTTGAGGCGTGTCTGCATCTTGCCTATTTTTAATTAGGTTGCCAGGAACCGAGTATCTGTCTCCCCGCAAAATCTGTATGTTGAAGCCTAAATCCCCAACGTGCCTGTGTTTGGAGGCCGGGCCTCTGGGAGACGACCGGGGCATGAGTGGGGGAGCCTCGTGATGGGATCAGTGCCTTCATCAGGGGATGACGGACACGAGATCTCGCCCTCCATCTCGGGCAGTGAGGACAGGAGCCAGGAGCACTGCCTTCTCCAAGAACCAGACCCTGCGAGAGCCTGGTGTCTGTCTCCCAGACTCCAGAACGTAAAGAACGAATGTTCGTCTTTCACGCACAGTGTGTGCAGCCGCCGTGGCCGCCCGAGCTGCTGAGACACGGTCGTTTCTCCTCATCTGCTGCTGCATCTTCCCATGTGCTGGATACAAGCCTGCTCCCAGTTAGAGGTGCTGTAAATACTTTCTCCCCGTCTGTGGCTTCTTATTTTAGTGGAACTGGACAAAGAGCAGCAGTTTTTTATTTTGATGAAGTCCTGCTTATCAATTCCTTTCATTTATGATTAGGAATGATTAAGAAATGTTCGCCTGAAAAAAAAAAAAAAGAAAAAAGAAAAAACAACGACAAACAAACAAAGAAGAAAGCTTTGCCTGATCCAAGGCATTCTCCTGCCTCCTCCCGGGGGCTTGTGTTTTCAAGCTTGTGCACTGTGGTCTATTCTGCTTTAAGTGGGACTTTGTATTTGTGATGAGACAGGAGTCAGTGCACAGCCGCCTGTCCCATTGTTTGCTTGCTCTGTGCTATTTTAGAGCAAGTCTGGAGTAGCTATTTCTAAGGCATGCACCTCCTGAGTCTCTAATGAAGCCAGCGAGGCTCAGTGCTGTCTCCTGGGTCCTCCTGGTCGGAGACAGGATCCCTGTGGGCTCAGGACTGGCTCCGCACATTGCCCTCAGCCGCTGGTCTTTGTCCAGCATCGCGGAATCTCATCCTGCACGCCCACAGCTCAGTGTTCAGGCGAGGACTCCAGGCGACCCCGAGCGCATGTCTGGAGCCCTTTCTCTGAGAAACTCACTCCTGGGAGGACCCTGCCCTGCAAATTCCAGCCACTCAGTCTCCGGATCCCTTTCCCTGTTTCATAAAATTCTTGTTCATTACTCACTGAGCCCTACTTCCTCCTGCCGGTGTCATCTTCTCATCCGGGGCCTCCGATCCCGGACATTTTAGAATTTCACAGCGTGTCGGATTGTGCGCTGCAGTTCTGTCTGTTCACTGAGTCTTTCTTGCTTTGCTTCAAGCTGGATGTGCCTGTTGACCTGGCTTACAGGTTCCTGATGCATTCTTCTGCCCTTTGAAATCTGCAGTTACACCCACCCAACAAATCCTTTGTTTCAGTTCATATTTTTTTCAGTGCTAGAATCTCTATTTAATTCATCTTTATAAATTCCCATTCTCTGGCAGTAACCGTGCCCAATTTTTCCTGTATTCATCACATTTTATATCAATTTCCTTACCATAACAGTGTTATCTCCAAGTCCCTTCCAGACGCTCCAGTGTTTATGTCGTCCATTGACCTGCTTCTGTGCTCTATTTTACCCCTTTGACTTCAGTCCCAGGACCCTGCCTTCTGAAGACACTGTTTTATCAGGTGGTAGGCACTGTTCATAAAATACTGCAGTGCCTAACGGTGCCATCCTCTTCCAGAGAGGGCCCATCTTTCCCCTCTAAGGCCACGGGGAGTGACTGGTCATCTCGTTCCATCAAATGCTGGGTCCAGCCCTGGCATGCCCACGGCCCTGCAGGAGATCCACCCGAGACCCTGACGTATTCTACACAGCAAACCCCTCCACTGGTCATAAATTCTAATCTTTAGTTCATGACAGTGACAGAAACTCTCACGTTTTGCGCAGTCTTTCTGTCTAGATTTTGTTTTTTAGCTCAGGACGGCCCTGGGGTTTGCCCACTTGCTTGAGGAAGCCCTGGCTCCACCCTTGAGACCCTCCCAGGCCTCACACAGGCTCCTCTGGTTTACTGATGTGCCAGAGAGGCCCCTGCGGGCCCACAGCTGCGTCCTCGGGTTCCCGCCGTGACCAGCGGCCAGCATCCCCAGAGTGAAATTGCTGTGGAAGCCAGTCGTCCCTCCAAGGCTCCTCCCTCGGTCTGCAGCCTTCCAGCAGATGGCTTCCCTGTCTCATCTTGCTCTTCTAAGTGTTCTCTCAGGGACGATGATCTTCCACCAGCTCTTCCATCTCACCAAAAAAATTATTCTGGTGCAACTGATTATGCGCATTTGCTTCCTTATGTTCTGGGCTTGGGGCTCACCTTCCAGTATGTCTTCTCCTGCATCTCAAGATTGAAAGCGGCCTTTAACATCCTACACTTTCCTCTGGTGCCATTTCTTGTTTTACCTTCAACATTTAAATATTCAGTCCACGTAGAATCTGTAAAATCCGTATGTAACATACAACGTGGCGTTCTAACAAAGTTGGTTTTCTTTTTTCCCTAAATGGAGATCAGATTGCTCTAAGACTCCATGTAAATAATCCACCTCCTCCTCTATGGTTTAAAGCCCTACCTGTGCCTGCAGTGCGCGCACACGGATGCTTCTCTGTTCTGTTACGTTGTTTCGCTGTTCCGTCTGCTCATCCTGCACCGGCGGGACACTTTATAAACTGCTACAGCTGTACCACACTTTCTGATGTTTTACAAAGTTCTCGCTTCTTGTCTTTCCAGACAAGTTCAGAATCACTTACTGTTTCTCAAAAATATACTGTTAACATTTTGATTTAAAAAAACTGTCTTAAATCATAGAGTAATTATGAGAGAATTGACATCGTTACAAGAGAAATTTTAAATAGTCATTGTTAAGAATAAAAATTTGTATTCCAAGTTGCCGAGTAATAAACTGAAAATATATCATTAAAATTTTAAATATAATTATTGAAATTTAGCATTGTAGTACCTATGATGCTTAGGAGAAACATAGCACTTAAAATTTAGACAGACTTACATGCCTTCTACTCTTTCTTTAATCTGAATTTCACTCTGTGAGAAGCATGCAGGGGTTTGGTTGAGTCCCTGTGATGCACACCCCCCGCCGAAATCCTCTCCTTCCAAGGCAGAGACACCCCTTTCCCCAGAGCTCACAGCTTGTCATCCCCCAACCCCAGGAACTGCCCTCAGCTAATGGGGGAGTCCTTACCCGAGGTCCTGCCTTTCCCCAGGGATGGCCGGCCTCCGATGCCTTGTCCCTGTGCAGGGGCAGCTGCTCAGCCCCTTCTCACGCTGGGGGGCAGTGCTCACCTTGGCTCCCAGCCCACCCTGCTCACTTTCTTTCCTTGGGTGTTGCTGCCAGGAGCACGCCCCATCAACTTCCTGCAAGCAAACTCTGCTTCCCGTTCCCTGGGAAACGATTCGAAGGAAGGAAGGAGACTCTGAAATGAATTTGGGGGCTGGATCGCCTGGGCGCAGGCAATGAGGACTCCCTCTCGTTAGGTGGAAGCAGCAGAGATAAGCCCGCGCCGTCAGGAAGGATGAGCTGCCTGCAGGGAAGTGAGGTGGGATGTTGGTGGGCGGGAGGCGGCTGTGGGAACAGCACCCCAGGACTGGCACAGCTTCGAAGGGGCATCCAGCTCAGGGCTCCCGGGGGTCCTGGAGGTCCCCTAGCTCCTCGGACGGTTCTCCTGCCTCTGCCCAGTCCTCCCTTCTTCACCGACGTGGTCCCCAAGATCGCTCCCAGTAAACTTCCTTCACACAAGCCTGCCTCTGAGCTTCTGCTTCCCAGAGACCCAGACTTGAACCAGATCCTCCGCCGCCCAGTTCTTATTTGCGTACAGTAACAACTCACTCCAGTTTTTGTTTGCATTGGAGCTAAAACTGGTATGAAACTGTTTTCCAAAGTGTGTTTTCTGCAACACTGGCCCCAAGAGATGCCCTGAAGGAAAAAGCCTGCTCCGTGGACATCCCGATCCAGGAGGGGCTTCCTAGGGCCTCCCTCTTAGGAATCCAAAATGCCTCTTCACTATCAAAGGTTTTGCCACAAAGAAAGCTATTTATCTATTTTTTAACACAACGTGTCCAGAACTCAAGCATGCGGCGCGTGGCAGGTACAGTCCTCGCTCCTGGACTGTAGCGACCAGGGCCTCTGGGAAAGCACACTGCGTTTGTCTGGGGTCAAAGAGTGAGCCACGCGAAACACACCGACCCGAGTGCAGCTCCCCGGGATTCCTCATTCTCAGCAGGCCCTCCTCACCCCGTGCATCCGCGAGGACTGCAGGCAACCAGAGAGCTTCCTCTCACCAGGACTCTCGAGGGCATCTTCACAGTCGCCCACGCTCCCCCAGTGCCGTCACCAGCTTCCCTTTCACCGCAGCCTCCGGACAACGTGGGGGCTCCCTGTTGGGGGCAGGTGGACAGATGAACCATGGACTGGATCTTGGGTGGCAGCACCCAGGCCCCCTCTTTGGCATCCTCCCTTGGCCCCTGACGTTGCGGCAACTGGATTCTAACCCTGTTTCCATCTACACACACGGGCCAGTGAGGAGTCCTGAGCTCCAGATGCCAGGACTCAGGACAGTGGCCACGACTGACACTAACATGCACAGGGTCTCTAGGGAGAGAGGTCCTCCCGAGGGCAGGTCACTGCCTGAAGCCGGAGTGTAGTGGACACAGGGGTCATTCTGGGCTCAGGAAGGCCCTCGGGTCCCCATGGAACTTTGAAAACCTGCGGTCTCTCCAACAGCAATGTGGCTGCGTTGCTCCAAGGAGCACCCTCCTGGAAGTGGCTTTGCAGCTGCAGACAGAAGCCTCTCCCAGCCCAGCCGCCTGCTGCCTCCCGACACCCGGTGCTCTCCACCACCCACCCCCTCATCCTGGGCCCCTCTACCTCCTCCTTCAGGTCCCAGGTCCGTGTCACCTCCTTGAGCAGGTTTGCCTCAGCTGCACTCAGGGTCACCTGGGGGGCCTGGAACGCCACTGCCCGGGCTCCTGCCCTGCGATTCCAGTCCAGGTGCTCCAGGTGTGACCGGCATCGGGTTTTTCGCAGCTTACCAGGTGACACTGCTGGGTTGCCGAGGTCGAGGACCACTGTTCTGCAGGAAATCTGCACCCTCTGTCCCCTTGCGGCCCTGAGCGTGCCTCCGTGGTGGCCTTGATCAGCCTCAAAGGTGGAATCTTAGCCAAGCGGGGGTCAGCCTCTCACCAGCCCAGCCCAGCCCAGCCCCGCCCCTGCACAAAGGCTGCAATCAGTGTCTGGGGCGGGGGCGGGGGTAGCGAGGAGTGTGGGCAGGAGAAATGGTGGGCGCGGAGCTCCAGCTTTCTGGGCCTTGGGCTGGGGATGTCCCCACTACACAATGTTTAGAATCCAAATATCTTAAACCTTTTAAAATTGAAAGGCATGTGAGCTTATAAATTTATTTTTCTTTACCATTTTAAATATTACTCACATATTGCAAAAGATTTAGAGGTGTGTGTGCATGTGTGACGTTCTGCACAGCTGGCTTTCCTCATCTCCCCATGTTGAAAACTGTGCCCTGGCACTCGGGTAACAAGCAGCCCCGTCTCTGAAAGGTGACCTTCCAGTTCACAGGCTCATTTTCTTTGAGTCAGCCTTGGTCTCCAAAATCAGGGCAGCTTACGAAGTCTGGAGGTGAAAAGAAACATCTCTTTTTTAGCCTCTGACAAGCATTTCCCCAAAGCAAAATAAATGGAGAAAAAGTTTCATCACAATAAAATTTAAAAATATACCAAACCAGTTGCTAAATATGATTTTAGTAATTACTGGAGTAGTCTTCTTTTATATTATTCAAGTTGGATATTTTAAATGAGATTTTTCTGTCCCCTGAGCAGCCCAAAATGCAGTTTTTTAAAATAATTGAATTCGTCCACATTTTGATTAAACCCTTAACCAAGATCACCATGTGTGAATGGCAAAATGAAATTCCCTTTAAAGCCATAGTTGATTTAAAAATTTCCATCGATGACCCAACTTTAAGCACAATTTATGTATTTAAAAATGTGGAGAGACGTGACCAGGGTGTTGTAACGGTCTGGGCGCCCGGCCCCGCACCGTCTCACAGCAGCGCCGACTTGCTCTTGGGCTCTAGCCCCACTGTGCGCATGCTGTTCTGCCTGCATTTCTGCTCCCAGCAAACCGTCCTCCCTGCCACCCCTGCTCGTCGAGGGCCCTCACCCCACAGGGAGGACTTCCTGCGCCCAGCCCACCCCCAGCCTAAATCAGCCCCTGCTCGGCCCCCATCACTGTGAGCCTCCCCGGCTCTGAGCACTTAGACCCTGAAGCGTCAGGCGAGTGCGTGGTGACTGGACTGGTGTGTGCCCCCCCCCCCCGCTGGACAGCGGCCATAGAGGCAGGGCTGAGTTCCTTCCCAAAGGTCTGTCCCCACCCTGTGCCCAGCCCAGTGGCTGGCCTGGAGCCGATGGGCGACGTGCCATCAGGGTGAGCGTCTGTCCCGGGGAGGAGCACGGCCCTGCGGCAGGAGGCGCTGTCACTCCCCCCTCATGCTGGGAAAGGCTGACCGGGAACTTCTGTTCACGAACGTCGTCTCTGCAGTGATGACCTTGTACCTAAAGGCACCTCTGGGACCTTGGGAACCTCCACTGCAACGTGTACTCCTGCCACTGCCGTCCCCCACGTAGTGTATCCTCGTTACCTTAGGCTCTGAAAACAGCTCTTATTTTAATTATAAATTTTTTCCTCGTGGTAGGACTTCGACACTCTCCCCCTTTGGAGAGGTGCTCTCTGCCTTCGGTGTGATTTCATCTAAATGGCTTTCGAGCCTTCCTGCTACCTGTAATGCATCCCTTCCCACCCCGTGCGCGAACGCGCGGGGAGACCCCCTGGCCTCTCCGCCTCCCAGCCCCGGGCAGCTCTGCCTGCACCGGCCCGTCTCCCTCCGCTCCCGTGGCCTCCAGGTTCCTTCAACCAGGTCGCTGGGGTCGGAGCTGTCCGTGGTGATGGCCGGGCAGGAGGAGCCGATCCCCAGTTATGGCGCAGCCCTCAGCCCGGCGCCCGGAGACCAGGAGGACGGATGGAGAAGGGCCCTTCCCACGCCGCACGGAGAGGTCTCAGTGGGCGCTTAGCCGAGGGACTCCCCGTGGACCAGGGAGCTTCGCAAAGTCTGATTGACACGGCACAGGGTTTTCTGTTCATGGTTCTACTTGCCTCTTCCAGGTGGTGAACAGAAACTTACCTTAGTTGCTTTACAGGATCTGTTCTTAGGAGGCTGCCGCGTTACCCGTGGCCAGGACGGGGGCACAGCGGTCTGTGTGCGCGTTCCCCCAAACCGGGTACTTATTGTGGACAGTGTGATTCAGAGACTCTCACTTTCCCCGAGGATGAGGGTGTTTGGAGTTTGTCATTACACGGGTCTCCATACACAGGTCTCAGATGGGCCTGACCTGTGCTCTGGAACATCCTTGACCTGGGATTCATGAAGAAGGGCCAGCGTCGACAGGGTCACCAGAGGGGCACGCAGTTCTTCCCTCCTGGGGGAGCGGCCACGATCACAGCCAGGCAGACAGAGGCGTCTCTGCCAGAGCCACCCAAGTGCTCTGACTTCCAGCAGCACGTGAATGAAAACGTAGGTTATGTCATTACACAAATCACAGCTGAGCTCCGTCTGTGGCGGCTGCTGCAGCGAGAAATACCTTATGTTTGGAGAAAACTGACACTGAAGGCTGATCTCACGTCTAAAGATGATGCAAATAAATGCAAAACCCTGAGGGGGTGTGCACATCTGCAGTGCTGGGTGCACGTGTGGGTGATGCGAGTGTGCACGTGTGTGCACGTGTGTTTATCTGGACCAGGTCTGCCCATATCACGATTTTCAGCCGGAAAACTTATGATCTGAACGCGGGTAACTCAGGCGAGCCCTTGTCATCAAGTGTCTGTGCAAGGCTTACAAGAACCATCGTCGGACACAGAGGTAAAGCAGACACATGTGAGAAAATCCCCGAAGCAGCGGGAGGCGGGACATTGGTCCTGAGGTCAGGAGTCCTGCGTGTGACCCGTCTCCTAGGCCACCATCAGCAGCGGGGAGGACCCACCCGTCTTCTGGGAAGCGGACTCAGTCCTGGGCTCGCTCATCAGGGAAGAACATCGGGCCAAGGCTCGCCCTGCAGGGACACAGGCTGCTTGTAGACACGCTGGCTTTGTGTCTGGGGGTCCGGGGAAAAGCAGATCAGCTTCTAAACTAGACTCACGCTGATGTGTTTCCACCACTTCATTCTTCTTTTTTTCAGATGAAGAATTATTGAAATGCCAGCTTTATTTTTATGAACACGTGAAGCTGACACCAAGAAACACGATTCATTAGAAATGGTAAAAGTTGTGTAAAAGGAAGTGAAATTGGTTCTTATGGCCTTGCTCCTCACCTTCCCTGGCGGCTCTCCCCAAACAGAACACCCGGGCTTGCATCTAATTCACGTCCCGACTCACGGGATCAGACAGAGCAACGCCGCCACACGCACACGGCCCCCAGGCTGTGGGAGCAATTGCGAAAGACCTCCATCTAATTACTGAATCTTCAAGAGTCCAAGTAAAGTGACCACCAAGATCAGCAGGGTGGTTATCTGGGCGATTTTCAGGCTCCAGGAGCTGGAGGGTCTTGGTGCCAGAGCACAGCTTCTGACCGCAGGGTCCGGGCGCCGCCGGAGCTGTGCCCACGGGCCCGTGTCCCCTGGGGGCAGAGATGGCCCCCCTCCTAACCGTGTTTCAGCTTCCTCGGTGCCGTCAGTGTTTTCACAGTGATTCTGAGGGGCGGTTTATGAATCTGGAGACAGCATCCCTCAGCACATCCTCACCACCTCTCCCGGGATCCAGCCCACTCAGCAGCCCAGCCGACGCAGCTCTCTCCATCCTCAGTCCAGAGGTGCTTCCTCAGGGTCGACCCTCAGTGACCTTGGTCTCCAGGGCAGGACTGGGGGTCCTGAGACCTGCGGCCCACAGCGGGTGTGCAGCAGGACCCGGCTCATCGCTCACCCGGGCACATTCCTCTACCAGAGTTCCTGGAGTTACGCGATCCCAAATTGTATTCTGCAATTTTACCATAAAGATCACTGTAGACTGTACATTCTGATGTGAACTTTAGTGGAAGACGTTCAGGTGCACTTTTCAGGGTTCTACCCAGTAAACCATCCCTTGTTCTGTTTCCACTTCTGGCTGATGCCCCCTCCCCAGGGCTGCAGGCCTGGCTGGGAGACTGACGCTGCTTCTGAGCAGAAATACGGCCAAGCATGTGCTGGTCCTCCTTTGCACACCGGAAACTCAGGCAGGAATGTTTGTAATTTTCCAGGAAAAGCAAATTAATTCTGTTTGCTGAGTTCAGAGTGGCTCCTGGGAGGAGATGGACCGTGATGGTTTATGGTTTTGACTCTCAAGTTGGGCACATGACACCCACGGGCATATCAGATGAACTGAAAATGTCCTGTGAATGTCTCGAACGTTTTCCAGTGTGCGTGTGAGATCAGAACTGATGCCTGCAGCTCCCCGCTCTCCCGTCCCTCATCTGCTCTGCGTCCCTGCGTTCCCCAGAAGGAGTGGGAAGCAAAAGAGAAGAGAAGGAAGATGCCTTCCCGGGGTCCTGCGGCGTGGCAAGTACCCCCTGCAGGCCCTCTCGTCCCACGAGTGGTCTTCAGAGGGAAAGCCAGGCAGGCGGGGTGAACCCAGAGGCTGGACAGAGACAGGATGTCTGGGAAGGCAGGTGCCCTGCAGCCAGGACCGTGGGGGGCGTGGCTGGCAGTCAAGGGGGAGGAGCAGGAGGATCAGACTCCTCAGCCTTGCGGAGGCGGGGGGGGGGGGGGGGGGGGAGTGGGCCCCGCCCTGCAGACCTGGGCCCTGTGTGGGCCGCCCTCTCTTCACTGCTCTGGGCTCCCAGGGAGGAGCAGGCTGGGATCCAGACATCTGAACTTGAATCTGGGCTCTGCCCTGGCCTATCCATGTGCCTCTGTGCTCGTGTGTGCCCTCTGCACAGTGGATGGGATGGAAACTTCCAGACTTAGAAGTGACACATGTCATCTCCTGACTCGGTTCAGGGTCCCCCATCCCTGTTGCACCCTGGGGAGCAGAGGGCGGTTGTAACTGTCCCAGCAGGGTGTCCGGCGGAGGGGGGGTCACAGGATCCACCCTAGGCCCCGCCCAGTTCTTCCTACCCCACCCCCTCCACACGCCCTGCCTCTCAGCAACCTGCCTCACCTCTGATCTGTCTGAAGGCCTCAGCCCACCCATGGCTGTCAGTCCCACCCCTACGCTGAGTGGACCCTGGACACTAGACGCCAGACCCCCCAGTGCCCACTCCACACCCTCAGCTACCCCTCCCAGGCCTGGAAACCAGCCAGGCAAGGCCTTTCTCCCTGCGCTCTGGGTGCCACATGTGATGGGCAGTGTCACCAGGGACCCTCCAGGAGACGCTGGCTCAGTGCCCACCTAGACAGTGCTGCACATGCCCAGATGGGCCACCAAGTTACCATGAACTTGGAGAAGCCATCCGACCGGCGCCCACCCTCAAGAGCTGTCTCCCAGTAACCCAAGGGAGTGTCGGTCCCTTTGCTCCTGGACTTTCTGGAAGCGGCAACATTAACACCAGTGCCGACTCCTGCTTCTCTCTCCAGAACTAATGGCTGTTGGTTAGAAACATCCAAGTTAAGTCCCTTGTACTGTTGCATTAGCTCAGTAACGCTGCAACAAATCACCACAAACGCGGAGGCTTAAACAACGCGATGCACTGCCTCGCAGTGTGCAGGTCAGATGCGCAACGTGGCTCTCAAGGTGTCAAAATCGAGGCTCTGGGGAGAATCTGCTCCTGGGCCTTTTCCACCTTCGAGAGGTGCCTGCATCCCTCGGTTTTTGGCCCCTTCCTCCATCTTCAAAGCCAGAGACGTCACAGCTCTCCGACCCACGTAGGCTGCCATGGTCCTTCTCTGCCTCCATCTCCACTTCTAAGGACCCCGTGATGACACGGGCCCACCTGGACGACTAGGACAATCTCCCTGTTCTAAGGTCTGCCGATTAGCAGCCTTAAGTCCCCGTTGCTGCATGGGCTGACATAGTCACAGGTTCTGGGGATTTGGACGTGGACGTCTCCGGGGATGTGTCGGGGGGGACAGCAGCCTACTTATCACTACTGTTAACTGTTGAAAAAGTAACAAAACAGCACATACATGGCAGCAGAATGCTTGCATTCCTTTTGCAACTTCTTTGACAAGAGAAAAGAATCTAAATGGGAATCTTTAGACAATCATTTTTAAGGATTTTATTAACTACACATAAAAAGAGCAGTCCATCTAAGACAGGATGAAGTCATCTGTCCAGATCCTTGTTGTCCATAAATTAGTTCTCCATTTACTTAGGTTCCAGAAGACTTTGAGCAGTCATAAACATGCCCTGAGGACCGGCCCATAATTCCTGGTCTTAAGTTAATCAACGCATCAGACCAGATTGTTTCCAGAGCCTCTGTTCCCAATTACGTTCTTACCACTATTAAAATGGAACGCCATCCTTAAATTCCAGGGGCGAGGAAAAACGTGTGTAGGGCTGGGGTGGGCGCAGGTCGGGGGACAGGATAAGAAAACATCCCGTTTGCCCGGGACTGAGGGTTTCCTGGGACAATCACTCACTCTGGCTCAGGGGTGAGATGCCCACACAAAGTGGAGAACCAGGATGCCCGGAAGCAGAACAGGATGCTCTGAGCTCCTGTAAAACGGGGGCGTGAATTTACCAGGTGCTGACGGCTCTCCCCATCCCCCAAGGCCTGACAGTAACCCCAGAACGGGGAAGCCGAGGCTCCGAGGCACACATCCGGAACACGGCAGAGCTTAGAACTCAGCCCCAGGCCTGTCTGACCCCAAAGCCCACGCCGTAACCTCCACACCCAGTGAGTCATTTTTGAAGCTGTCGGCTACCCATCTCTGGGTCTGTCTTCCAACCTCCGCTGCAGCGGCCCTGCACGCGGCCCTCAGCGGAAACGGCTCGGCCGGTGAGTGGGTGCACGTGTGTGTGGGGGGGGGATATTTAAATCCACAGGGATTCCCACCACCCCTGGGCTTTATTTAGATACTTTATACAAACCTTCCATGATGAACGCTCTCTGGCCTTAAACTTTAACCACCAAAACCAAGCGCAGCCGCCTCCTACCAGAAACAGCCTGCGTCCTCCGTTCCCCAGACGCGGAGCAGGAGCCCGCACTCCACAGCTCTGCAGGCTCGGCGTCCAGCCTCCCGAAGCTCTGGCGCAGGAACTTCATCTGGGTTTTCCTCGAATCCTAAACCCTTGGCCACAGATAATGTGTGTCTAAGGCTCAAATGGTGTCCTGCTGCAAAAGAGCCAATTTTCGTAAAAGACGTCCTGGAACTGAGGGGGGAAGATTCAGGTCTAAACAAACACAAAGGAAAAACAAAGGCCCATATATTGAAAGCTTAGAAGAATGCGTAAGTATTAAAAGGGTTTGAAAAATGCATTTTATCTGTGTAATGATCTCCAAAGCAAAGTGGGTGGAGGGATAAATGTCCCCGTCGGAATCACTGGCTCATGTTATTCATACCCAGCCGTTATCAGCCTCCCTCCAGCCGGCGTATTTTTACACCCTGTGCAGTTCTGCGTCCGCACAGGCTTGCTCAGCGGGAGCTGCCTGTCCCTCCTCTCGGACCACACGGAGCCGGTGAGCAGAGATCTCAGCTGACGGGCTTTCAACTGGGGAACCTAACTGAGGTCTCCGTCTCCCCCTCCAACTGTGCGACGACGAGGAAGACGTTCAAACTCCTGCTAGAAGCAACGTGAAATCCGTCTCGGGGAAGAGTCCTGCCTGACGGCTGCTTCGGCCGCCGGTTTCTGGGCTGGGCGCCCTGGGTAGGGCAGGGAGGGCGACTTCTCCCCGCGGGGGAGCCGGAGTCCCGGGGCGCAGGCCGGCAGCCCAGCCTCTCCCCAGAGGTGGCTGCGGTGCGCCCGCGGGCCCAGGCAGCCTCCTCCAGCCGGCGTGTGGGTCTCTCTCCTTCACTCTGCGGGCAGTTTGAAAAGCCCCATGTCCATGCAGAGACAGACACACGTACACACATGGGCACACGTGGTGTGTCCTCAAGGATACGCACCCCAGCAAAACAGATTACTTTGTGTCAAATATGATTTTTGACCCATAAATAAGAATAAACCCTGTCTAACCCTTGTCTTTTTCTTTCAAGTGATAAAAAAACACGTGGCTCTCTTTGCTCTGAGTGTATTCAACCTTTTTTTTAAAACAAGCCTCAAGGAATCCTTTCCTTTACAAGCCCGTGTATTACTGGATTTATTGGTGTTGTCACACATCGTGTTATAATACTGTTTTTATTTCTCTGTCTTAAATAGACTCTGGAACTTCTTTACAGAGTTACTATTGCACAGAATGTAACAGTGATTGTCCAGAAGATGCTTGAATATTTACATCAAAGCAAAAAGCATGTATTATTGTCAGTTTGGTTGGCAAAACAGCTGAGCTGGCTGAGAAATATCCTTTGTTTGGACCACAAGTCATTAAATGCCTGTAGTTACATAATGACTTAACATGATTGGTATAGACATGGTCCCTCCTCTCTCCTTTATCCTCCGTCCTCCGTCCTCCCTCCTCTCTCCTCCGTCCTCTGGCACCACACGAGGCAGCTCCCCCCCAGCCATCTATCCATTCACTTCCGAGTCTCTGACACGTGCCCTTAGAACAATGTGGAGGGTGTGCGATGTCCCTCTCTGGCTACTGATTTTTACACCAGCTTCTGTCCACTGTCGTCAGCGGCCGCCAGCCCCGTCCTGCCCTGCCTCCCACTCAGCTGCCTGCCCTTTTTTAGATGAAAAGAGCTCCCTGGGGTCAGAGCTGTGAAAGCCTGTTTCGGGGGCTCCCAACTCCCTTTTCAACTACTTCGTCCCAAGCTCCTCTCACTTCTCCAGCAGCTGCCTCTCCCTCCCGGTGTGAGGAAAGTGAGGTGGGGACCAGTCTAAGGGACTCCTGAGCCAGGGCACTCTCCCCGGGCACCTTCCCTGCAGTGTCCCGAGGGTCCTCGTCCTTCTCAGCCTCCCCTGGGCCATCTCTCTTCATCCACCCTCACCCCAAAGGATGCTGACATCCGTGCCCATCAAAATCAGTGCAGTCCAGCTCTCTGAGCGCTGACATTACAAGCAGCCAGAATCCAGGACCGTCACTAATGGACACAACATCTTTGTGTGGTTGAGGAAAGGGGCCCTTTCTCAACACGCACGAGCGGTCTGTGCTCTGACCTGGCTCGGCGACGTCCCGGGGAGGCCATGAGGTGCTCACCCGGGACGTGGGCTGTACACCCTGCTCTGACACGGGCTGGTTTGTATAAGCCAGGGCTTCACAGCAGTCTAGTGCGAGCAGCCAGCTGCGCCGTGAGAGAGAAGGCTGGACCACGTTCTAGGATATCCGTGTTGCGCCATCTCCCACGTGGTTCACACACCAGGTTTCTCATTAGTTAGGGTGCTTCCTCGCATTTGTTTGGCAGGGTGTCTGATGAATCTGGTCGGGGGCTGGAGGTTCTTCCAGAAGCTGCGAGGCCACACCCAGCTGCAGCTTCCTGTGCTTTGGCAAGCCCCTCAGCCCTGCAGTGCTGTCCTGTCCTTATTCCCGACCTCCTGAGATCTGGCCAAAGACATAAGTCTTGTCTTGGAGAAGGGAGTTCTAGCGGGTGTAGACATCCAGCACGTGCTTGCTGACCTGGGTTTGAGTCCAGTTCTCCATGACCACTGGGTCCTTCGGCTCCTCTCAGACTCCCGGGGGCTGGGAGGCAGATGACCTTTCTGCCCGTCTGGTGTGCTGTTTTCCAGCTGTGTCTTTGCTTTACCAGCACTCAGCCCCCACCACATGCTGTGTGCTGTGGGCGTCAGCGCGTGGCACGCGGACTCACCACGACCTGCCAAACCCCATTCTCCTCATTGGATGTTGAGTACAGGCAACGAGGCAGCCGGGCCGGGCCGCCTGCTCGCGACTCCTGGCTTCACCAGTCTCCAGGTGCAGAGCTAGCAGCCTGGGGTCTGTTAGAAATTGTAATTGAAGCTGGATGTAATCAATTATATAATTTGAGTGATTCAGTTTTTAATTAGACTAAAACCGCATCCTACACTCAGGGCATTTGGAAAGATCCCCAACAAAAGGCAGCCAGGCAGGGGTCCACCCGCAGGCGCCTGATTCCCGTCTGCATCACACCTCTGGCTGCACCCGAATGTGGACCGCCCGCTACACTTACAGACAGCCGTGCGCCCTGCACGCGTGGCCCCCGCTCCCGGCTCCTGAGGGACAGAGGGTGCAGGCCCGCAGCTCAGAGGGATCAGTGGGTGCAATTACGTGTGGTGCCGTCAGCCTGATGGCTCCGCCCTCGGTGGGGAGACGGCAGAGGCATCCGCTCTCAGCATGCATCTGAGCAGCCTGCCACTGCGTCCTCCTCAAGCCAAAGCTGACCCCCAGCCCCAGGCGCTCAGGTGCACGCCCTACACCCACGTGGCTGCTTTGGGGAACAGCCGTGGGCTGGATGACGTTAATTCCCGCAAGACTGATTTCTGGGATGCACTCGGAAGTCTCTGGAAAATAGAACATTTGTTTTGACAGTGGCTGCTTACTCCTCAGAGGGACCTCAAACATGGTCACATGACTTGGACCCTTGCTCAGCCTGGATTTGCTCCAGTGTCACTGGAGGGCAAGTGTCACCGAGAACGGGTGTCCCGGGCTCTCCACGGCTGGGTCACCCACCACATGCGTCACCCACCTTCCTCACGGAGGGTTCTCTGAGGCACCCCCCTCACATCAGCACTGCTGACCTGTGGGTAGCGATGCCGGCCCATCACTCATTGCAGCAGTGGCCACCTCTCTGGCCACTGGCCTCTCTGGACTGCGTTTCTGACATGGCTGAGTCACTGTTACCCATAAGGAGAGCAGAGAGGGCACGGGCCCCGAGCAGGCTCTGGCACAAAGAAACTCCCCACGTGGGTCCGGGCGGCTGGCCCCGGGCGGCTGGCCCCGGGTGGCTGGCCCCGGGCAGCCCGCGGCCTGGGAAGCAGCTCAGGTGGCAGTGCCCCCACCTCTCACACACAGAACGGTGAGCGCGGTCCCCTCCCAGCTGGAGTTCTCGCTCTCTCATCCCGTCTCCAGCTTCCAGAACCCTGGGGGGCCCTCTCGGACCTGCCTGGACTCGTGGCTTCATCTTGGTCCCTTTTTGTCCTGGCTCCTTTCTGCCCACTGGACCTCTGCCCACGGCTTGCTCCTGGCCCCTCTGGCCTGGACCCCTGAATCTGTGCCCCCGTGGTGACTAGCCACAGAGGGTGCCACTGAGTTCCCAGGAGTGTGGCCTCCCACCTGGGCTCCGGCATGGAGCAGGGACTAAACCTCTGTCTCCCTGGAAGGGCGATGCCCGTGGCTGGCTCCACGGTGTGGGGGTGGAGTCGAGATCCACATGCCAGCTCCCCATACCCTCCAACCCTCGGAACAAATGTAGGGCGTTGCTGTTTCTGCAGTCTGTGTTGAATTCCCTACCATCCCCAAGTCACCTTCAGGAACGTGGTACCAGCGGATGGAAAATAAATCGCTCCTATGCTAAACTATCAGAATGCTCAGCTACGAAATCTCTGCACTTGCCCCAGTGCCCAAGCGCCCTCGCCCACAGACGCGGGCGCCGACCCCTCTTGGAGCTATGAGCCAGCGGAAGCGTCGGCTAAGTGCACAAATCAGAGGAGCTTGGGGACCGTCTTCCAGCTCACGTCTCCAAATCCCTGGCATTAGGCAGAGCTTCCTAGATTCTAAAAAATGTGCTCAAAAGCTCTGTCAAGACAACGCCTTTTTACTGGGGTTTTATTCACTCAAGTGGGATGTTCAGCTACGCACGGGGGCTTGCGGGCCGTCCCTTCAACCGTGTTTGCTGATTCCGCCTAACGTGAAAGGGCCCTTTACAAATAGTAATTACCCACCTTGCTGACCTTCTTGCATCCTGATAAAGTACGTGGAACAGGCAACAAGATGCATTGATTTGTTCTCCAAGCCATATTTTTAAAACCTCGGCCCAGCGCCACGCCTTCCCCCTCGTCCCTCAGCTCAGCCCGGGCCTGCAACACATCTGTTTCATCGAGCTGCTCCCGTGAGGTGAGACGGGGCATTAACACCGAACAGCGATGTGTCCGCTCACGTCCTGCAGGGCGCTTGCGCACCGAGCAGGGCCGTGAGCGCTGCGTCCAGGTCTGAGGCGCTGGCACCGATGGCACGTGCCCCCTTTAAAGCAACCGGAAGGTGTGTGGAGGCTCCTCACATCCCACTAGGAAATGAGTTTTACAGCCTCACAGACAACAGCCCTCACTGAAAATTGCCCGTTCATTTCAGGAGGCTGAGACCCCAGGCCCGCTGGACCCTCTCTCCTCAGTAAAGCAACACACCGGCAAGTAACAGACAGTAAGTCCGATTGAATCCGTATCGCTCATAAGCACGTCGGGCGACAAACAGCGAGGCGGGTGGAAGCGGATGACGCCGACTGCAGACCCAGGCAGCGGGCCTGGGCCGCCTGCTGGGCGCAGCGCCCCGGGGGCTGGCGGCCACGGCACTGGGGGGCCCGTGCCGCGGGGGCCCTGGGCAAGATGACTCGCCTCCCAGGGAGGCCGGCTGCCCCACGGCCTGCCCGGGGCCAGCGACTTAGAGGTCAGGTCAGCCAGCGAAACAAAGCCTGTCATCAGAGTGTCTGTGGATCCATTCTGATCACTGTCAGAAGCTGCCGCGCACTTGAGGATGCATCAGGCCAAGTCGGGTGGGAATTTGTCACGTGGGCTTCTCCATTCTGAGGTCCTGAGTGGGTGTCCTGGGCAAGTGGGTAGTCCTCCAGCACGGGGGCCATTCGGCTGCGGAGGACACCTGCTCCCCGGAAGCAGGAGGAAGCGCCCAGTGACTGACAGCCTAGTGCGCTAGGCGTGTGTTGGGGGGGGGGCGGTGCCAGAGGTTGTGGGCGAGGCTTAGTCTCCACTTCAGCCCCTGCCCAGAGTGCTGAGCTGAACAGTCCTGGACTCCGCCCTGGAGGGTCCAGTCATCAGGGGGAGGACCCGGTAAAGGCAGAGCAACTCCACCAGCTCAGCTGCCGAGGGCGGAGCGGAGAGTTCGCACAAGGCGGTGCGGAGGCGGGAAATCCACAGGCGCTGAGGGAGGTGGGGGCAGCAAGCTATCTGCCATTCGCCCCAAGGCGAGGACAAGATGGGTGTGAAACCAGAGGCACCGACCACGTAAGACACCAAAGGGTTCAAGCAGCCCGGGTGACAGAACCGGGCAAAGCGTCACAGGAGCGAGCCCTGGTGCTCACTGAGCATGTGAGGCTCAATCTCATGTGTCGACTTGGCTGGGCCACCAGGTGCCCGGGTATCTGGTCAAACATTATTCTAGGTGTTTCCAGGTGAGACCAACCTTTGACTCAGCAGACCGAGTGAAGCAGGTGGTTCTCCCCACCGGGGTGGGCATCCTCCAGTCCATCAAAGGCCTGAATAAAACAAAAAAGCTGACCCTCCTTCAAGGGAGTGAGAATCCCTGCTCGATGCCTTTCAAGTTTATTTTCCTGCATTCAGACTCGAACTGAAGCACCGGTTCCCCCGGGTCTCGAGCTCCTTGACTTGCCCTGTAGATGTCGGAACTTGCCGGCCTCCGAAATGGCCTGGCCCAGGTCAGTTCTGTGTGCACATCCTCTTGGTTCTGTTTCCCTAGAGAACCCTGACTGACACCCTGGTCCTCGCCCTGGTAGCTGGTCTCTCCAGGACAGAGTCCAGGACTGTTTGGCTCAGCACTCTGGACAGGGACATCGTAGTCCTCCTGCGTCAGCAGCGTGCCCCAGGGGTCCTTGAGAGGCAGTCCAGTGACAACCGAAATGCTTTACTCCATGTTATTAGGGAACTGGTAACAAATGTCTGATTTTCCCTGAAAATAGGACTTTAAAAACTAGAGAAGCTATCTTCTTACAGCAAAGCTAGTCAGATCGACCCAAGGTAGGCACGGATGGCAAGGGGGTGCCACTGAAGGCACCAAGGAGGCTTGAGGTGAGTGTGGGGCCGAGTACCCAGGAAGGACCTGCTCTGGGGGGACGGGCTGTGTGTGTTGGAGGGTCATGACGGGGCAGAAGGATCTGCTGGGCTGAGACACTAGACTCCGCGGGAACCTGCTCCTCAGAAGTCTCCTTGTGCTTCTGCCCTGGATTGTGTCCTGGTAGACCATCTCATTCCTTTCTTTCTTTCTTTCTTTCTTTCTTTCTTTCTTTCTTTCTTTCTTTCTTTCTTTCTTTCTTTCTTTCTTTCTTTCTTTCTTTCTTTCTTTCTTTCTTTCTTTCTTTCTTTCTTTCTTTCTTTCTTTCTTTCTTTCTTTCCTTCTAATGGAGGCACTGGGGACTGAACCCAGGACCTCGTGTGTGCCAAGCACGTGCTCTACCCCTGAACTCTACCTCCCCCCATCTCATTTCTCATCTTCGTCTGTCATGTATTTGTTCACTAACTTGCCCTGAAAAGCGGTGCAGATGCAGACGCCACGCCCTGTCACTCCTTCACTGCTCTCCCGTCTCCCCGTGAAACCTTTCAAGGCTCCCAGGACCAAGCGCCGCTTTTGCTGACCTCCTGCGAGTCTGGGGACAGCCCAGGGCGCAGACAGTCTCCGGTCTTGCGTCTTCTTAGTATTGATCCCTGCAGGTTAACGACTCTCTCATTCCAGACCAAACTCGTCTGCTGGAAACGGGCAGATTTGCAAGATGACGGGCTCATTCCTCGATCTAAACGGCGCTAACAAGGTGGGGTGGTGGTTTTTCATCTAATTAAGGCAGTTCAGATGTGACAAGAGCTGCTGAGCACTCTGTTGTCCTAACCAGGGGCACTGGCAGCCTTCACACCGATGGAAGGACGCCAGCTGGGGAGCAGGTCTTGGTAAACACGTCGTTGACGGCCAGAAGAAACAGCTCAGCATCGACTACATTAAAATTGAAGTCATTTGCATTGGGCAACGTTCAGTTACACTTAGAGAGGGGCCTGCAGCTGCTTGGTTTGCTTAGCTGTTGCACATTTCACGTGTCCCAGTGGTCCCCAAAGGCATGAAGGTGAAGACGCTTACTTGCTTATTTTTATGGATGGAGTAGGCAGTCAACCAGAATGCTCCCAAGCATTTTGTAAGACTGTCCCCTCTCGGCATGTTCTGGGCAGTGTTCTGTCTGAATGAGGTGGGGGGGGGGTCCTGGCTGACACCCCCACACACAAGAGGACGTTTTTGCAACAAGCCCATCTGAGGCTAATGTGCTGGGAGAGAGGCCAGAATGCTGTGCCAGCTCCACACGGGCTTGGAAGAGCAGGTGGCCTTCAGGTCCTGAGGATGGTGCCAGGCCAGCCTCACACCTGCCGGTACATCCACGCGGCCCGCCCAGCACTGCACACGCAGCTCGGCCCCGCCTTGAGACGCTGACGGCAGCTTCGCTGCAGCAAGGCCTTGGGGGCGAAGGTGGCTCCTGGGCCCCTCCTGCCCGACAGTGAGCCTCCCTCCCGGCTTAAGAGCAAGGGTCTGCTGGTTCCCTGAAGGGCAGAACAAGGGAAAATGCAACAACAGTGGGGCCGTGGCCACGTCCCATTTGCCACTTTGAATGACGGCCTTCTTTCTCACCAAAGGTGAGTTGTAAGAAGGCCTGAAACCAGACGTGGGAGACTCCAGAGCAGGCTGTCGGCCGGGGTCAGCTGCACTGTGATTGGCTTCCGGAAAGCTTCCCCAGATCAGACCGTACGGCTCTCCTCCACTGCCGGCTCCCGGGCTTGAGATCCCTTGACCAGGGATCAGCTGGGAGACTGACCCTGAAATCACCCTGCGTTCCCTACTTTTAGATCAAAAGTTGGCAGTGGTCAATGCGCAGAGGAAAGTGAACGAGGCTCCAGCCTCAGGACAGGAAAACCCCGGCTGTCCCGAGAGCAGCTTGTAAGAGTCCGAGGGTGGAAGGGGCTCATTTAAAGCAAAACGTTCCTCCTAATTGGACCCTTTCTGGCTCTCAGGCTGTCTCGGCACCGTGGCCCCCGCAGAAGGTGGAAAAGCTGCCGGTTCTGATCCTATCAGGTTCCACAGAACAGGGTCTTCTTACTGACTCCAGACTCTGCTCGAGGGGACAGGCTCCACTTGCCCCTGCAGACGCTCGAAGCCGTCCCCCTCAGGGGGAATGGGTGCAGCTCCTGCTGAGGACCTGGGGAGGGAGGCGGCCACGCCCTGAACTTCATCCCAGCTTCCTCCCTAGAAGCCAAAGCAGCATCAGGGAAAAGTGAGTTCCCAGGACAGCCCGGAGGGAAGGGAAGGAGAACGGAGTCTGCAGGGGGGAGCGGAAGGAGGGGGGCCCTCCTCGGCTGAGCCCTGGGACCCGGGCACAGGCAGGGGTCAGAAAGAGTCAGCCTGATGGCCCCCCACCGCCCCCATGACCTGGAGTCTTGTCTCGGCTGCTCTGGCCTGGCCAAGCCCAGCACTCGGGAGGACTGCCCCCCATGACCCACCCCCACCAGGCTCCACGGCTGACCCTGACCTCCAAAACTGGCCTGACTGGCATGGTCACCTAAAGCACACAGCCCGGCATCCAGTGTGCACAAGGCGGGCCTCGGTGCCCCTGCAGAGGCTCCAAAATCACCCAGCACACGACGGGGGCTCTGCAGTGACAGTGACAGGTCTGGAGAGGGCCCCCTGCACAGGGCGCATCAACCTCGCCTCCCACCTTGGTCCCTCTGCAAGGCGCTGGGAGTCCTCAGCCAGGAGCCAGCTCAGCCAGCTGGTGTGCCCTTGGCCCCAATCTACAGCGTCCCTGTTTCAGCCCCCAGCTGGGCCTCACTGTCAACCACAGGGAGACTGCCTGAGGCACAGACAGCCTGTGCAGGGGGACCCCTGTCCTGGGCCCTGTGGGCCAAGCTGTGTGCCCGGTCAGATGCAGTAAAGACGCTGAAGCTCACGGTGTCAGCCGGTCAGTCACCCAGAGATGGAGGGTCCACCTACGGGGCTGCAGAGGCGGGCAGACAGATGGGGAGGGTTCCTCTGGAATTTCACATTAATGTGCGGGGCTGTGAACATGAAGCAGTATTGATGGCTTGGCTCTAAATTCAGGTTTTCTTCCTGGAAACAGCAATAAACAATGACAGAATGTTTCAGACATCAGAAGCCTTATTTGTGAGAAGCATCTGAACAGATAAAAGTGTCATTTCTTCAAGGAGCAGAGCAGAGTGGAATCTCCCCACATGGGGTCTAGGGTGATGCTGGCAGTATGGAGATGGGGGTTTGGGGTGGTTTGGGGAGAGCCCTGGGTTACAGGCGGGGAGACGCAGACACATGACAAGTCCCCACCCCCTCTGTGGTCTGGCCCGCAGTTGGGGGGGCAGGAGTGCTCCGGGGCTCAGAGCAGCTAGATGCCCCCAGCAGGACCGGATGGAGACAAGAGAACGTGGAGAGATGCAGAGACAGAGGACCAGAGAGACCAGAGCTCTGCATCACATCCGGGCAGCATCCTCTGTGCCTGGTCCTGTCCACCTGCGTCATGTCGTTTAATCCTCCCCTCCTCATGGAATGAGGGACACAACCCACCTAGCGCAGGTGAGGAGACGGCCCAGAGCAGGTAAGGCACAGGTGAGGAGCAGCCAGGCCCTCGCAGCCAGGAGAGGAAAGAGGGAGACCACATCCCTCCCGTCTGGACCCCAGGTCCCCCCACAGCCCACCTCCCGCCCTGGCCAGGCCTCCAGGGGGAAAGGCCCCATCGTGGGGGGGCGGCCCGTGGGAGAAGCCGGGGAGCCACGGCCAAGCTGAGAGGAGGCTGGGTTTGGCTGCGGCAGCTTCAGTGCGGGCGGGAGGCGACGAGAGTGACGGGCATCTGGGACAGAGGGAGTGGACCTGGGGCCCCTGTGGAATCCTCGCTGCGGCATCACCTCCTCACTGGGGTTATTTGTGGCCCCAAACTACACCCACGGTGCTTTCACAGTCTCTTGCGGACGCATGGGGGGTGAACAGCTTGAAGAGCCCCCGGGCTCTTCACTCACTCACTCTGCGCCCGGGCTCGGCTCTCAGAGCAGAAGCAGAGGCGGCCGCAGCCCGTCCAGGGCAGGATAGAGGCAGAGGCGGGTCACAGTCTGTTTAGGGCAGGATTTCCGTGGGCTTTGTTGGTGGTCTTGCCGCCTCGATGGCCCCGGAGAGCCGTGCAGAGATGCCGCCCCGGGGCCCGCGCGCAGGGAAGCTGGGACGCGCCTCGCGGGGAAGCCCAGGGCTTAGATCCGCCTCCTCGGGGGCCCTCGGTGCTGTCGGCCGTGGGGTCAGTGAGAGTGAATCAAGCCCGCGTATTAAAGGAGGCGTCTCTGAGCACACGGCTCACGTACGAGAGGGGGTGAGAACGTACGACCAGAACCTAACCCTGCGTTTCCCCAGGAGCCACGGTGCAGGGTTTGCTGATTCCGGTTCTGAGGGCATCTTACAGCATCTAACTGCCTCGAATGACGGGAATCAGCTGTAGTGGGAAAGGGGCATTCATCCCAAATGACGTCCGCCCCGAAGCGGGACCGGGGGCTGCGGCCAAGCAGCCCGCGGGCAGGGGGCCCTCAACCTGTGTCATCTCGTCAGCCTTCACCACAACCCCAAAAGCTGTGTCATTTCCCTCATTTAAGCACGAGGGGACTGACGTCCAGGAGGCCAGTTATGGGCGAAGAGCACACAGCAAACAGAAGATGGAAAGGCCCGCACCCAGACCAGCCGCAGGACGCCCTCATACCCCTCGCCACACCGCCCGCGCCTCCGCGGGGTCCTGGGAGGCCAGGCGCGGGTGGCAGGAGGAGCCCGGAAGCGCAGAGACCTCTGGACGAGGCCACTGCTGTGCACGGGACTCAGGAGCAGCGCAGACGGGGGGGTTTGGGTGAGAGCATTGGGTGGGGGCACCCACCTGGGGAGGAGACCTCTGGGCACCTTCCGTCTGGGCAGGTTACCTGGAGGCATCCTCTGGGGCCCCCGCCTGGGCACGGCAGCCTTCTGACTGGCTGTGAGGTCAGACTAAGAGAGGCATTTTGAGGGGCTCACCCTCCCAGGATGGCACGCTCTTTGCCCCCATTTGGGCTACATCCTTGCAAATGGACAGCACGGAGGTGCCATCTCTGAGGGCAAGGAGGGGAGGTCCAGGCAGCCGGGGGCTCCAAGAAGGCAGGGAGACTGACCGAGGGCAGGGAGGGGAGGCCCAGGCAGCCGGGGGCTCCGTGAAGGCAGGGAGACTGACCGAGGGCAGGGAGGGGAGGCCCAGGCAGCCGGGGGCTCCGTGAAGGCAGGGAGACCGGAACGCAAGACGGAGGGTGGAGATGACGCACCTATGTGTCCACGTAAGGCAAGGGCGTCGTCCCCCAGGAGCGCAGTGGGGACCGCGGACCAAGTGAGGCTGGGCAGGGGTCGGGGGACGGGGGTCTGAGGAGCCAGCGAGGAGCTGGGGCTGTGGGCTCTCAGGTCCAAGAGGTCCAGGACTGCGGCTCCGGCACCAGGTGTGGCCATGAGCAGTCCGTCACCTGCAGAGCCAGTTTCTAGACCCTCCTGTGCCTCGATCCTCCTTCTGAGGGACAAGGACAGATGGGAGTGACCCTGTAGGGCAGCTCAGGTTCAAAGAATCAGCAGTGGCGGGCGTCACCTAGAGGCAGCGCTCTTGCGTGACTCCCTCTGCGGTGCGTTCTCACTTCGTCTCTGCGTTTCCTCAGATGCAGAGCTGCTGTGACCGGAGCTCCCTAAGCTTTGTGACCTTTCAGACTGAAACCAGCGTCACAGCTGCGGGGAATAGACACCCCTTAGGAATCGCGAGGTGTCATCTGACCCACCTCCCGCCTGCGGGAGGGGTTCGGGCCAGACGCCCTCTCTGTAAACCGTCACACGCCTCTCCCCTCGGGGGATTATGGCCATTCTGCGGGCTGCTCGTACCTACATGTCACTTTAATGGTTCATACGAAATCAAAGTCGAGTAATTATGAAAACACAGATGACAAACACGTCAAGAGGACAGATATCTGTGATCTGAGCTCCCCAGCCTTGTTTAAAACTAAGCCACGATGATGGAACACTGCAAGCGTGTTAACTGCACAGCACCCAGCGTTGCTCCACTAATTATCAGAACAGCTGGGCAGCCTCAGCGGGTGACCTGCGCTGGGCCAGGCTGCCTGCCACAGGCAAGGGGCCCCTCTTGAGGGTCACATTCCTCTAGGGATGTCGGGACCTGTGACAGCCCGTGACGACCTGTGACAGCCCGTGACAGCCTGTGACGACAGGGCAGACACTCGGGGCCCTCTGAGCCCCCAGGACGGCCCTCAGGATTGACCCCAGGACACTCCTTGGCCTTTGTGTCCCACGGTTCATGGATCAATTCTTTGCAAAGTTGATTCAAGCTCAACGGAGTGGCTTTAAGAGAGGATGTTTCTCTGTTACGTGCCAAGATCATGCCCATGATGTAGACATTTTAATCGGGCCCACAATTCGGGGCGATTATGAACTAAAGGCGCAGCTAGTCTTCCCAGGTGGGGTCGGCTTGTTACATTCATGTCTGGGGAGAAAACTCAGGCCCAACGTCAGCGAGAAGGCAACGCAGCAAACGAGAAGTGCCACGAAGGACCCATCTCCGGGGGCTGCCCACTGCGGCTGGAAGGAGCCTCGAAACTCCCCGTGCCAGCCCCAGAGCTGCCCCCACGGACGCAGAGCAGTCTGGTGGTGAGCCGGCGCTGGGGCTCGGGGGCCGGGGCCCTCCCCCACGGGACTCGGATCCTGGTCTCCTTTCCCCTCCGCGGCTGCCGTGGGGGTCAAGTAAGCGCCAGAGACTGCTGGGGACGTGCAGCCCATCACCACCTGCAGGGAGGTCCTCCTCTCCCCAGACCGCAGGAGGAAAGGCACACAGGTAACAAAGCTTTCCTCACACCGTCTCAGCCTGGTGGCTGGTGAGCAGAGAGGACTCAACCCTCCAAGTAGACGATGTGAATAAGACAGTGACTTTCAGGTCGAACTGTGTCCCTAAAAGGTTATGCTAAAGTCCTAACCTGAGTGCCTGGGGACGAGACCTTAGCTGGAAATAGATTTGCAAACATGATCAAGTTCAAACGAGGTCGTGCGTCATTAGGGTGGCCCTACACCCAATGACCAGGTGGTAAAAAGAGAGACACAGGGGCACACAGCAGGGAGGGAGGCATCTCCATGCCAAGGGACACCAGGGGATGCTGGCAGCCAAGGTAAGCTGGGACAGAAGCGTGAGACCCTCAGATTCTCCCTCTGGGCTTCCAGTAGGAACCAACCCAGCCGACACCTAGATTTTGAACTTCTGGCCTCCAGACGGGGAGACAGCACGTGTCTGCGGTTTTAAGCCCTCTTCTCGTGGTCCGTTGTCATGGACGCCCTAGGAATCTAACAGCCGGCTGCAGCCAGAGGTCCCCCCAGCGAGCAGCAGTGCGCTCGCCCCACTGCTGCAGGTGTGGCAGCTGTAGCTGTCTCGGCAGAGCCACGGCGCCGCCCCCCCAGGGGACGGGATGACGATGAAACAGCCGCACTGCCGGGGGCTGCCGAGGGCCCCGGCCACCTTTCGGGTTGTGACACATGCATCTCGGTCAACAACCAACGCAGCCCTGAATTTGATTTGAAGATACAAAATCAGCATCTGGTCAGCTCGCTGTAAGCTGAAGCTCCTGTTCAGTCTGCAGAGTTGTCACCAGGGAGCTGGCCGGCGGGCGGGGTCACTGGGTGCCAGCGAGAAGACACTCTCACGTTCGGCTCCCTGGACAAGATGCACAGAGGGGCGTCTCCCGACACCAGACCCCAGCCCCTCCAGGCGCACCAAGAAGGCCACACTTTCACGTCACTATTCATAAGGTGGTCACGTTGCCTCAAGCATTAAGTTTGCAGAGAAGTAAAAATTGCTGTAAAATGCCCTAGAGTGAAGCAGGGCCCCTTTTGGTAGGTTCTGAGGTAGGACGGACGCAAACTTCCCATGGGATCAGCAAAGGCAGAATCTATCACTGAGTTTTATAGAAATTCGTCCCTTACCAGGACGCCTCAACACGTGCCCCGCAGGAGGGAGAGGTGCTTCCAGCGTCGAGGAGGAAGATGATCTTGAAATTAGGAAGGACACGAGTGCCAACGACAGCATGAGTCGACCCAGCCAACGACGTGGAGCTTCGAGGGGCCTCCCACGCCCTCAGGTCCAGGGCGGGGCGGCCGCCAGGCTGGGCGCCGCCCGCGTGAGCATTTAGTCTTCTGAGTCAGTCTCCTTCTGGACTCTTCCATTGCCTGATTCCATCTTAAATGGCAGGGGTGTAAAAGCTGGCGCTCCGGCCCCGCAGACACAGACACGTGGCTACGTACAGGGCGGTAGACTGAGCCGAGAGCTCCGCCCACCCCGGCGAGCTGGAGGAGCCCAAGGCTACTCTGCCTTCAAGGAGCGCTGCTGTCTAGTTCCCTGAGGCCACAGTCTCGCCTCCAGCGGGCACCACACGACACGCCGGGGACACTTACCCAAACGCCGGGTCCCGCCCTCAGACCCTCTGGTTCACGGGGTCCGTGTGTGTCTGTCTCCCTCGCCGGGGTCGGCAGACCTCTTCTGTGGAGGACCAGGTAGTGAATGTTTTCAGCTTGTGGGGCAGAGGGTCTGTTTCAGGGCAAAGGCGACCACAGAAGGCAGGAAATCACACAGCGTGCTGGTTCCAGTGTGAATCGTCCATGGACGGGGCGATTTGCAAAACGTCACACAATTTTCACGTCATCAAGTAGCATTCCTCTTTGAGATTTTTGATGATTGAAAACACAAAGACTGTTCTTATCTTTGGGTCAAACGAAAACCCGTGGCCAGCTACCTTTGGCACGTGGGCCATTTTTGCAGAGCTGGGATCTTGAGGGCCGAATACCCAGTACACCCTTTGCTAGGGAGCCTGAGTTCTGCTGACTCCTACTGGGCCTCAGCCGCCCCGTGACTCGCACCCAGGTGTCCACGGACGCACAGACACACACCCAGGGGCCCCATGCCGGAGCAAACACCAGACAGGCGTGAAAGGCACTAGTTCACGCCTGCTTTGATCTGAGTTTGACACGCCCCCAGAGACCTGCGAACAGAGGTCCCAACAGCACTGACTTGGGGGGCACCTTTGGAAAAGCCTAACCCAGCTGGAGCCCCGCCGGGAACTCTGCCGGGAAGACTCTCTGCAGCCTGGCGGCCCCTCCTCCAGCGAAGCACTGATTCGCCCTTGGTTCTGCTGAGCGTCGGGACAGCTCTGCAGCCACTGGACCCTTGCCCCCGCTGCCCCGCCCAGCCCGCACCTCACCAGATGAAGCCCCACGAACCTTCCCTTTGGCCCCAGTCGCCACCCATCCTTGCCTGACGCCAGGATCCCCAGGACTGGGGGCGGCCCTAACCCCTCGGTGCCTCGCCGCTGAGCCCTCTTCTCCCTTCTCTCCACGTCCTTCTCTCCATCAGCTACGGACCCTCCTGAGAAGCGTCTCCAGGTGTGGGGCCGCCGGGTGCCTTGTCACGGCAGCCCTGGGAAGCTTGTCCAAAGGCACATGGACTGGAGGGAGAGAGGGCGCCCGCGTGGGCCCAGGAGGGGCTGGCATCGCTCACAGCACAGGGCGCCCGGTGTGGGGCGGGGGGGGGGCCAGGTCATCGAGGACCCTGGGAGCCCTGGGGTCCAGGGACTTCATCTGAGGACAATGAGGAGACAGTGGGGCTTTAAGCACTTTGACAATGTCCAACTTGCAGCCAAGATTCCTGACCCTTCAGAGGAGAATTGATGAGGGAGGACGAGGTGGAGGAAAGGAGGGTGTTTACGAGACCGGCGCAGGTGTTACAGAGGAAGCTGGGGTGGAGACCAACCTGCAGGGTGAGCAGGGTGAGGGCAGGTGTAGGGCGGAGGGGCTGGGGCTCCTATGGGTAATGGTCACGGGGTCTCCAGGGTCCCCGCAGGGACCTGTGCTGTCCTTCTGGTAAGGACTGAAGGACCGGAGATCCACTGACAGCCCAGACACAGAGTAGCCAGTAGCTGAAGCCTGTCGCACTCCAGGTGGCTTACTGTGTGACTAGCAAGGAGCAAATGGCAGTCACTGGGGTTTTGTCCCACACTGAGGTCCTGGAGTGTGTGTCGTCTCCCGCACAAGTGCAGGCGGGGAAGACACACGGCACAGAAGAGGGAGAAGCAGGGACTGAGCGAGTCTCAGCGGCAGGAAGCAGCAGGGCCTCGTCTCAGACTCCCGGGGGCTGAGGGCCCTGCAGACCCCAGAGGCCGACAGCCACTGAGGTCAGCAGGGCGCTCGTCTCCCCTTGGAGCGGGCTGTGCCTCTCTTCCTTCCATTTGAAAATCGTTTCCTTTGTTCATTTTTCCCGAAAACCGTAAGGCCCTACGGCGCCCCAGCGTGAAAAGTCACTCGGCAGATCTGCACGCTAACCACTCAAAGAGGAGACTGCCCACCAGAGTGGAGGTGGTAATGATGAGATCATTATAGAAACGCAGTTCAAAACGGATGGACCATACCGTCACACGCGGCCTCGGTATTTCTCTTTTGAAGGTTCACTCGGACTTGCCCCATCCTCGTGGCGAGCTGGAGAGAAGGGACTGGAAATGCGGGGGCTTGAATGATGTGCGTGTGTGTCTGGATGGGAGAGAGAATTCCATTTTCTCACTATTACCCCTACAATGTGTCACCAGTGGCCTGTGAAGGGGAAAATGGAGAGGACCACAGTCAATTTTCCACTGAGCTGAAAAGATTAGGGAAGAGGCAGTGTGAGCTCTCAGCTTGTACTTTTCTCTTGGAACTTAAAAAATTAGTTTACTAAGCAGATCTTTTAATACTCCCATTGGCTGAGAAAATGAAGAAAAGTGAGAAGAACCAATGAATGGATCTGATAGCCAGAAAGTGTTGTCTTAATAACCTAGTTTGGGTAAATGTCCTGAGAAAGCTTTTTAAAACCTATAAACATGACGTATGTTCCTACTCAGATCCATTTTCTAACTGTTCCATCGCCGCTGCTGCCGAAATGCCTTCCTGCAAGTGCCCTCTGGGGGGCTGGGGTGCACGCTGCCGACTGGGAGCTGGGCCTTCCCTCCCTGTTGGCAGGTCGTGTGTGTGACCTTGCAGGACAGCCTGGTCTCCCTTATCTACAAGACAAGGGCCGTGCCCACCGGGCACTCCCCAGAGAACCGGGCAGAACTTCTGAGCATCCTTGAAGACGGCAAAGCAGGACCAGCCTGTTCCCAGCTCTTTCCCACCGCGGCCCCCAGGCTCGGGTCTGAGAAGAAGCCAGCTGGAGCTCTGACGTCCACGGAACACCAGCCTCATTTCTGCACTGGGTGCTTCCACATGCACGATCTCACTGAATCTTCAGGCCACCCCCCACCCAGTGCTGGTGCTAGAAAAGCCCACTTCATGGGCGAGGCCGCTGGCCGCGTGTGCGGGACTGGCCTGGGGTCCTGCAGTCTGGGGGGCTGAGCTTGGGTGCTAGACTGGGTAAAGAGGTCAGCCCCCCGTGGGTTCAACAGATGAGCTCCCGCACACCGGTGCTCAGAGCTGATGCGGGCTGAATGCCATTTACGTGCTCGGTGTTGACACTGAGGCATTTGAGCTGATGTTACACATTTTTATTTCATTAACTTGTCCAAGAGCCACCAGAATCATGAAGCCATATGTGTAAGCAGCACTCAGATGCCTCCCGCCAGTGTCTGCTTGAGAAGTGGCCAGGATCATTTATATACTTAAGGATGACCGGTCCTGTCGGATCCTGCTTTTTGAGACATCTGAAAGGTGCTGCGTTGCGTTGAGGGCTGTTCCACTGCTGGAAGCAGCACACTTCTTGGAATGTGTCAATGTGGGGTCTGCATTCACTGGACAGCCTGAGCGCACTTCTGCCCGGGGGGCTCCAGTCCCTGCTCCTCCACCCGGACACCTCGGGTGGGGCCAGGGTCTTACCTGCATGCATCTCAGTTCCCTTTTCAATAAAATGTCTGGCATGCAACTGTGGGCTGGCACGAGTGTCACCTCCCACCCTCTCTCCAACAGCCCTGACCACTGAACGCGCTTACTGAGGCGTTTATAAGAGAGGATGTGTGCCGGGTCGTGGGCCTGTCACGTGCTAAACGTATAAACTCGTGGGCTGGAGACAAAAAAGGCTGCCCCGCCCGAGGACCCGGAGGAGAGAGGGGGGTGGCTCTCAGCTCTCGGGTGATGGCGCAGCAGCAGGATGGTCTCTGTCTGTCCGTCTGTCATTCCTTCTCCACTTCCCTCCCTTCCTCCCATTTCTTCTTTATTTCCTTAACTCCCCGTGCCCACCCCTTGCCAGCTTTGGGGAGCAACTCTGACATCCTTGGTGTACAGCCTTGGATGAGTGCTAAGACTCCCATCCTCATAAATCATGAGGTGCTGTCTCACTCATGTATTTATTTTTAAATTATTTTATTGAAAACAATGTTCAGATCCTAAAGGTCCAGCTCAGGAAGTTACCACAAGATGAAGTAGACAAGAGAGTCTTCCAGGACAGGAAACGGCACAGCACACCACCCCCCCACCCCCGCTGACGGTAACCGCCATGCAGCTCCTAGAACCATCAGGTCTCTGTCAGTGTGACGGGAGCGCGTGGTGACCGGCTCTGTCACCCCCAGCATGTCCGTGAGACGCAGCCTTGCGTGTGGGTGGCTGTGCTTGCTGCCGCCAGTATTGCGAGGTAGCCGCTGCTGCGTATTCCAAAGTGTGTGATCCAGCACAGTGTGGACAGTGATTTGGACTGTGCCTAACGGGGGCTATTTTGAATAGTGCCGCCACGGTCACTGTCGTGCACACGTCTAGGCTCACGTGTGCACACATTTCTGCCGGGTGCACGCTTAGGAGAGGAAGCTCCAGGTCACAGGGTCTGAATATCATCAGCCTCAGGTGACAATGCCAAGTGGCTTTACAAGTCGTACCAATTCCCAAACTCCTGACACTACACAAAATTCCCAGTTAATTCACATGCTTGCCAAACTCTGGAATCATCTTTTTAAAAATTTTAGCCATTGTAGTACCATTGCAGTTTAATTTAATTTGTATTTCACAATTTAATTTGTGATTTCTTGATGATTAGTGAGGGGAAGTGCCTTCATGTGTGTTTACTGCCATTTGAATTGTATTTTCATATTTTTATATGTTTTGAAGCTGCGCTGATGGATGCCTACTGATTCTCAGTTAGTGTTCGCATCAGCAATCTTTCTGGTTTTGGCTTCCGATCTTTCTGTCCTCTTAGATTAAACATGACATCTTTGGTAAAAAGCATCCCGTTAATTTGTATTACTTTTGCCCAGTCTGATGATCTCGGCCTTAAGCTGAGTTAGTCACCTTGCATTTGTGGAACTACCGTCACCTCTGGTCCATCGGCCATTGTTCTCAGTGGGACCCACATCTTTTATGTCTCTTCTTTGGCTGTTGTCTTTTTCAAAGATAATCAAGTATGTTTAACGATCTGACTTTTCTCTCCATTAAGTCGATGGTCGCAGAATCTTTCTTCGCTCGTCAGTGTTGCAGGGGAATCAAAATGCACACCGTTCACTTGCGACAGCCTGATACAAGTTTGCCTTCCTCACTTTCCCGATTATAGAAACTAAAACCCTCCACCCCCATTCCCCTTCCTCTGCTTTTGAGTTACAGGTGATAAGCCTTTTAATTTTTAAAAATTAAACTGAAATGTTAATTCAGTACATCGACAATCACACAAGACAACACTGACCCCGTCCCGCCCCCCGTGCTCGGCTGACATTCGCACGTGTTTACCTCCCCGCTTGCTGGCCAGGTAGCCACGACTTCCCTGGGTTCCACTGCATTTTTGATTTTCTGTTTGGGGTCCTTTTCTTCCTGCCTGAAGAACTCTTTTCAGTATTTCTTTTCATGAAGCTCCACTGGAGACGAATTTTCTTTTTTTCCCCACAAAATATCCTTATTTCGCACTCACAGTTGCTGGATGGTTTCACTGGGTCCCGGACGCCGAGCAGGTGGGCTCTGCTCCCCTCACCAGCCGCACTCCCGGTGGCCGCCCCCCCGTGTCTGCGGAGAGGTCAGCTGCCAGCCTCGCGGCTGCTCCACCGAAGGCAGTCTTTCTTCTGTTCTTGCAAGCTTCCCCTCGTTTCAGCGTCTCTATCGTAAAGAGCCTGGATTATTTTTGTTTTGTTTTGTTTTGCTATTGTTTTACTTACTCCTTCTCATGGCTCATGAGTCATTTTGAATGTAAGCTACCATATTTTACAGCAATTTTGTAATATTTATAAGTTTGAATTTTGTAAATGTGAATATTTCTTCAAACATGGCTCCTTAAAAACAAAACAGAGCCTATGCCCTGCCCAGAACCCCGGTTGCAATGGCTTCAGATATTTTGACTTGTGTGCAGGTGTCTCTAAGGTGCGTCTGTGTCCCCTGGGCTTGTCTCCTGCACGTGCTCCTGGGGAACTCTTCCGTCATCGTCCACTCACACATCCTGCGGCTTTCTGTGCCTCATTTTGTCAAACCCATCCCTAATTTTGCATATTGTATCTCTCACTTCTAGAATTTCCATTCAACTGGTGAAACTCTATACTGTTCATCCGTTTTGCCCATCTATTAATTTATCTTTTTGAAGATATTAGTCACGGGCATTTTAGAGTTCTTACCTGCTAACGCCAACAGCTGCATCACCCGTGGGTCTCTTCCTACTGTCTTTTTTCACTTCATTTTTCATATGACTGTATCTCCTCACATGCCTAATAATTCTTTTTGAACGCCAGACATCGTGTGTACAAAATTGTGTATACAACCGCAAAGGATGCCATCGAATCCAGAGAGTGCTCACCTTGCCTCTGCCAGGCAGAACAAGTCGGGACTGAGCACCTGCATCTAAACCAGGGCGTCTAACTCCTCCCCACGGGCAGGTCTGGCCTGGCCTGCTGTCTGACTGTTTGTGACATGAATGCCAACAATAGTGTTTACATTTTAAATGTTTTTTTTTTTAATCTAAAGAAGACATGACATGAACATTATATAAAACTCAGGCCTCCGCGTCTGTAAATGGTTTTGCTGGGACACCGCCTTTTTCATCTGTTTACGCGTCGTCTCTGGCAGCGTCCGTCCCTCCGTGGCAGAGGCGAGCAGTGGTGACAGACACCTCGAGGTCTGCAGAGCTGACAATATTGACTATCTGGGCTTTTACATTAAAAAAGAAGTTGGCCAGCCCCTGGGCTAAGTCAAGACCAAGGTGCAGTCCTGGCGCGGCCCCGCCGGCCTCCGTCCGCCTTCCTCCACGGCGCAGGCCTCCGGAGTGCCTCTCCGAGAGGCTGGAGGTGCTTCCCTCGGTGGGGGCTGAGCTGTTTTTGTCCACTCAACACTGCAACCCCCTGCAGAACCTTTTCTCATCTTCAGAGGCTTCGTAAGCCAGCGTGCCAGCTGCGCGTGAGGCCTCCAGGCCCGCACGCTGAGGTCTCCAGCCCAAGAGACGCCCAGAGCTTCGTTATTTCCTGCTGAGGCAAAGCCCGAATCCTCAACCTGCTTCCTTGTGTCCAGAGTTGGCAACCAGCCCCGGAGGAGACATATTTCTAGGGTGCCCGTGTTTGGTCCTCGCTGCTTCCACAGCCCTCTGATCCTCTAAACTATGGGTTTGTTTTCCTTCTTGTCCGCAGTAGGCGTCTTGATGCTACCACGGCTTAATTCTATCTTGAAATGGGAATTCCCCTACAATTTTACTTTTGCTTTTCACATTTAGAACTATTGTCCACTAGGATTACTGTTTGTGTTAGAAGTAAACAGGAGAAGATTTTACTCCCCCCCCTCCCCGTGCGGGTCGTCAGCCGACCACCCCCACGTACACACCTGCCGGTCGCATGTCCACACAGACACGAGTTTGCTCCTGGACCACCTCCTCTTGCATGGGTCTGTCCTGATTTTGATCACAAACTTTCTTGAATCTCATTGACAGTAAGTATCAATATAAGGGAGTTCTCTCGCTTTTTGATTTCTCTTCAATATGGCCTTGATGGGGGGGGTCTTTGCATCTCCACATAAATTTTAAGATTTGCTTGTTAATTTATTTAAAGATATTAACAAAAAACCCCAAAACAAACAAAACCCATTGGTGTCTGGACTGGCATTGCATTGCCTCTATAGACAAGCGTGGGGAGTCTGGCAGCTTTACAATACTCGGTTTCCAATCCATGCACGTCACACGTCCCTCCATTTAATTAGGTCTTTCTCAATTTCCTCAGCACAGTTTTCTCAGCACTTCTAATTGTTCTCAGTGGTGGCGTTGATCTAAATTAACTTGCCCACCACTTCCAGAGGAGCTCACCCATGTGCTGCCTTAATTACACAGAATGCGGTGCTATCGGCTTCTCTTTCTCACTTACTCATTCAACTCCATAATCTACGCTGATTCGTGAGTATCTACTCTGCTGCTTCTAATTGCCGCAGCTAATCCAGCAACATCCTCCACAGAGGAGGGCCTACAAAATAATAAAACTAAAAAGTCGGTGTGAAAAGGGAGAAGGATAAAGAACTCCCAGAGAAAGCCAAGGAGACGGTCAACACGTGGGTGAGGAAACACTCAACTTTACTAATACTCAAAGAAATGCAAATAAAACAGCACCAGCTACCAACGTCTCTGTCGGACGGCAAAGACCGAAGGAGAAGGAAACCTGCCACACCCGGGCTCAGGGAGGATGCGGGGACAGCCTCTCCTGCCGACTGTCGCTGGGAGCCGAGAGTCAGCGTGCCGGCGTCTGACAAAATGACAAGCATGTACGTTCTTCGATGCGGTAGATTTTCTGCTTGATGTTTATCAGACTAAGACAACGCCATCCCAGGGTCACACACAAGTATGCAACAGGGCTGTCATCGCGGCACTGGGCGTGGTAGAAAAAAAGGGGCTCAAGCAAGTTATACGTCCAGGAACAGAAGGCTGTGTGCGTAACTCCTCGGTCACCCACACAAGGGATGCAGTTTGCAACCACTAAAACACAATGCAAAATTATGGCACCTGGAGACAATTTAGTCACACGGTAAAGTTGAAACAAAACCAGACGCCCGAGTGTATCGTGAGCCGTGTCGCCGTGTAACAGTGGGGTTGTCATAAACTGCGTGTGGGGCTGGTCCTTAGGGGACCCCGCAGTCTGAGTGTCCGGAGCCAGACCCTGGCTTTGGGCAGCCCTGAACAAGTTTCACAATTTGCTGCACCTCGTGAACTAGTCCACATAAAATACTAGACAAATCCAGGCACGTAGAGAACGATGAATATGTGTCACCCACCGTTATGCAAAACGCGCCCCAGAGTGACAGTCCCCGCAGAGGAGGGCTTCTGAAGTCACAGGCACGATATTTTCAACACTGATCCTCTCTGACGTCTATTTCTAAGTTCACCGTGTTTGTGATATTTGAATTTTAAAGTTAGCATGTGTTACTGCATAATCTTTTGTAATGGGGAACCATAATGAAGATAAATGGAGTTTCTAAAGAGAAAGTTGTTCTAGACCGCTGTTTGGAGTCAGGATGCCCGCCCGGCGAAGCCTTAGTATCAACCTGGAGGGCAAAACGCCTCCCTGAAGGGGTGGCCTCGTGGCACAGGGCGGAAGAACACGGCGGCATCAGGCATTTGTCACCCCGAAACGCACCAGATGTGACTCCTCCCGGGAATCCTCGGGCTCCAGGCAAAGTGCGGCTTATTGAAACTTTAAAAATGTATCTAACTTTGCAGTGACTCTCTCTCCTCAAGTATTAACGTTTAAAGGTGATTGTGCATTATTTTTCCATTAAGAACCAGGATAAATAGCAATGCACTTACGGTAAAATTAGTGAATTTCATTCCAGACTTTGGTTAACTTCTTTGAGCAACAATTTAAGGCTTTCAGCTACCCTTGCAGAGCAGTTAAAGCTTTTTAAAAAGTAGTTCACACGATAACTGCCTACGGACAATTTGCAAGCGAGTGAAGAAGCAAACGGGGCTGCTTCAGAACGGTTCTTCAGAGTTCTCCCCAGCGTCACGGGATGCAGGCTTGGTCACAGGGCTCTGACCCTCAAGCTGAGTTAGCAGCCGCCTCTAGCAGATGACCGCTCTGATTTGGACCCTTCTCAGGACAACTCACCACGGGCTGTGCCTTGTACAGAACGTGAAAAGGCAGGATGACATTGGGTAAGATTATAAATGTCATTGTGTCGGTTGAGGTTCTGGTAGGAATGAGGTGGCACCCCCCCAACATGGTCCAGCTGAACAGAGCTGAATGAAGGGGGACTTAGAGGTGTGGGCGGAGAAGCAGACAGGCACTCAGGGTCCAGCAAGAATGGGGCACCACCATCCTCAGCCTTAAGGAGTGAGGGGCAGGTCTGGTCTTGCTGGGGCTGTGGGCACAAGGCAGGGAGAAACGCAGGGAGCATCGGGAAGGGGAACTAACGCCTCCACCTCTCCGCCTCCCTCCCCCACCTCATCCTTCCTCTGGATGATCGATTGCTCAGCCCAACCGACTGGAAGTTGGGAGCCCAGCGGTGCGGTCCCTGGGGCTGACCGTCTGGGGCACAGAGCCGGCGAGACGGCAAGGAGGGTTCGGGGCGCACCAGACTTTGCACTCTTCCCAGCGACACGCCTGGAAAACCGGGAAGAGCGCCTGACTTCCCTTCCTCTGCGACTCGAGCCGTGGCAGAGATCTTCACGTGCACTGAGTGACGTCCAGCAATAGCTCATCAGAGAGCAGTTAGGTGCGCCGGCAAGACGCACGCGGCTCTCCTGGCCCTCGCAGCAGGCCTGCGCAGCAAGTGCTGCCACCAAGGAGGCTGCGGGGCTGTGAGGTCTGGTGTCGCGATGCCCCCCCACACCCAAGGCTACGGCCCCCTTCCCCGTGTTTCTCCCGGGGCAGGTGACTGCACGTCAGGTCATGTCGCTCATCTAGTTGAAAGCTTTCGAGAGTTCCTCAGCCCCCTGAGGACTGCAGCAAACCCGAACCTTCCTGCATCACCCAGGCTTGCGTGACTCGGGGAGACCCTGCAGCCTGCCCACCCCACCCTGCCCTCGAAGCCCTGCCGTCCGCCCCCAGGGCTGGCCAAGCTCTCTCCACCTGGGCTGCTCACCCCTCCCTGCAGGGATCTTCTCGGCTCTGCACGGCTGGCTCCCTCCTCCTCCTGCAGCTCAGTGATGCCCCTGCCAGCTCTGGTCAACGCCACAGAGACCAGCTTCCCCGTTGTCCCACCAGCACGTCGGAGGTGCTCTTCAGCGCCTCCCCACACTCGCGGCACTATTTTTGCCCACCTCTCGGCTTTCTCTCCCGTAAAATGTAAGTTGCATGAAGGCAGAGACCACTGCTGCCGTACTCCGACGCCCCAGGGCACCATTTGCTGCTGTCGGCATGAGGGTCCGACACCGGGGAGGGTGACCGGGGTGACTGAACTTGCCCGGGGTCAGTGCTGCGTGATGGTGCCAGGCTGCCCAGCTCAGGAGCTCACCCTGGGGCCCTGACGCAAAAACCCTGGCTGGAAACACACAGACACACGAGGAACAGAGAGCTCAGGCTTCGTTACCTGCTTGGAAGAGGGCAGCCCTTTGTGTGGAATAGGACCGTGTCTCCCCTAGAAGATGCGCAGTGGAAACAGGCCTTCCCAGGGCCCCACGCTTTTCACTGGTCTCTCAAGCCTTCTTACAGGCTAAAATCCTGTAACTTTGAAACTTTGTTTCAGAAGAAGCATGCCCCAGGCTTTTTTTTTTTTTTTTTATCAACAGTTTCCATAAAGTTATCCTATACATGAAACCCTGAAAATCCAAGTCCATTGGGAACGTGTCTGAAGGTCACAGCGCCCCAGTCGCAGGACTAGGTGCTGTCTCCCCCAGGAGGGCCCAGGCAATCTAATTACTTGCCCCAGCTGTTTGCCGTGTGTCATGAGGCAGTGGCCTCTGAAGCAGGCCTGTCTTGTCCTTGTAGGAAAGACAGACGGGTCTTCAAGTCAGCAGCTGCTAGAAGTGGCCTTAGGCGGTGTCCCTGGAAACAGACCCCGGATGGAGATTCAGTGGTACCCGCGCTGGGCAAGGGGCTGTGATGTTGGGGTGGCTGCCAGGATGCTTTGTTCTAACCTGTTCTCTCTTTTGCCTCCAGTGAGGGCAGCGTCTGCTACTGTGTCCTCAAATGCGCTGGCACCTCCTTCTGCAGTGTCTGATCTGCTGAGCCTACCTGGGGAGGATTGTTTTTTCCGTACTGTATAAAAATTCCTCGATCTACAAAGTGCACTCGATTTAATTCGGTGTCTTCTCTTCTCACGTTTTCCCTTGAATTGGAACTTCTTTATGATAATTTTTCTCAAGGTTTTGTTTGCTGGTTTTGTCACTTCTTTCAATTCTGGGTCAGTTTTCATTAGTTAATCACCCTCTTACTTACAGTTTACACTTCCCTGTCTCTGCTCGTCTACTCATTCTTAGTTAAGCGTTGGATGTTTTGAAATGTACATCATTGAGTGCCTGACACGGCTTTTATTTTTAGAAGGGTGTTGCATTTTGCTTTGGCAAGCAGTTGACTTATTTCCAGATTGGCTTGATCTTATAAAAGCTCTTTTTAAACTTCGTCAGAGCAGCTCTAGAGTAACCCACTCTCGGGCCCAGAGCAGCCCTCGTCCTCCTTGAGTGTGAACCGCCTGGCATTTCGGCTGAACACCTCGGGAGACCTGGCGGAAGAGCTCAGACAGCGCGGGTCTGACGTGAGCTCTGGGGATGCTGCGTTCTCTGCTTCTGACACTTGCCCTTCCCGTGACGCTTGGTCTTTGGGCTCCTGCAGGCTGGCTCTGCGTTTACAGCTCCACATTCTCTCCTCTGCAGATTTTGGGAGCTCTTTCTTTTTATGACTTTTTCCCTTCGGGTGTCTGCCCTGGCAACTTCAACCGTGCTAGCCTCCCTAACGCTCTATTTCCAGCTCTTCTCCTCAGTAAGGGCGCTTTGCTCTGGTCTGATTCTCAGTCCCTGTGCAGCCTTCTGGAAAATTCCATCAGGCGGAAAGCCAAGCATTTCTAGGGTTTCCTTTCTCTCAGGATGACGGTCCCGTCCCGCCTGGTGTCCAGTGTCTGAAAGCACATGTTCACGTATTTTGTCCAATTTGCTGGTTGTTCACTGAAGAAGGGGAAGCTCAGTACCACTTACGTCGTGACGGCCGACGCAGGAGCCCTGGGCTGCACTGCGACCCTTGTGACCAGCCCGGGTTCTAGGAAGGGAGGCAAAGTTAGATCCCGAAGGGGATAAGCACTGTCTTGTAGAGCACCTGTCTCATCTGTGGTCTTGGAATTGCCTTTAACTATTTCCTAAAAAAATGCACTGAGTCACTCCTCCAATCTCATGAGGACAGTGGAATCTGAGGGTGCAAGGCTGTCAGTTGCACCTACCCTTAGGGCCCCGTTCCAGTCTCAAGCCCCCTCCCTCCTTAACCGGGAGCCGACTTTGACCTCGGAGACCAGCCAGTCTACAGACGCACCTTCTCTGAGCCTCTGGTGTCTTCCCACTAAGGCTAAGCTGCCAGTTTGCCTGTCTGCCCTCCGGCCTTGGGTGCCTATGATTTCCCCGCAAGCGGCCCAGGGACCCTCTGCTTTCAGGAATCGGCCTTGAGCTGGCGATTAATTACCCCGAGACTCTCACTCCATCTCCTGAGTGAACCGAAGTTTCTCAGGAGCAGCTGCCCCATCTGACAGCCCTTGCAGGCCTCGTGGGGAGCACTCACTCACACTGGCTCGTACGTCCCCATCAACCTGGACACTGTCCTGACCAAGAGCAAATGTCTTAACACTTGCACTGTTGCAACCAACGTGCCAGGGGGTACCCATGCCCCGATTCCCATCTACTGGGGGAAAGATCCGATTCTCAAATTCCATTTTACAGCCTTCACGTTTGGACAGCTCCTAAGACCAACCGTCTTAGAGTGGATTCCCTGAAACTGACTCTGAGTCAGGGCTGCATCACAGGGGTTTCTGGAGAGACAGTGAGGAGCATGCGGGACGAGCGCGAGAGGGTCCTAAGGACTCCGCCCAGTGGGCAGGTGTCAGGGCTGGTCTTGGGCTCACCTTAGTGCACCTCGCACGAGCAGGAAGTGAGCAGATCAGATCCTGCGTTCAGAGGAAAATCTCTGAGCATGAGGAGCCTGGCGGGGCAGCACAGCCCCACTTCCTGCACCTCCCACAGAAGAGTGGAGCCCTCTGCCCCTGCCAGGCTCCTCCTGCCCAGTGCTCGTTCCCCTGAACTCAGGATCTGATCTGTTCTGCTTCCCTCCATCCCTGTGGCATTGGAGTCACATGAACCTCATCTCCTGTGGTTGCCTTCCAACAGCAACTGCAATCTGCCTGAGCGCCCGTGAATTCGGTGGAAGATGGGAAGCCTTCTCCAGTGGATGGTGTAAGAAATTGAACAGTGAGTGGGGCAGGGACGGAGGTGGGGGGCACTGTGCGGCAGGACCCTCCACTGTCCTGGTGTCACGTCACGTGACTGGGTGAAGCCACACCAGAGGGTGCAAATGACTCCAGCCCCATCCTCAGCTCCCTGCCCCCCTCCTATTCCCCACTACACTTTTGTGAGCACAGAGTAGACATAAGGGAGGACAGGCCGTGAGGCTCCCAAAAGTCAGTAGTGAGGACCTGGAGTCCAGTCAGGCTCGCTTGAAGGATCTGCCCTGATCTCAGCCTGGGCTTCCAGCAGCAACCAACGTGCAGCCCAGAGAACATGCATTTTCAAAGAGGAATCTAGAGTCAGGGAGGCGGAGTGAAGACTTTCCCTTCACGTTTGGACAAAGGTGTCAAGACTGGACTTGCTTTGAAGGGGCTGGGGCAGCCGAGTCTGGGCAGCTGCCCAAGTTTTGACCAGAACATTAGGTCAAAGCTGCTTCCAAATCCCCTGTCCATTACTGTTTAATGTGCCTATCATTCAAGTTTAGGAGACTTTGTTTTCTCAGATTATGGCTGCAACCAGAGGCTTCGAGGACCAAGATGCCGTGAATAAGGCTGCTGCTGAACCGAATCAAGGACACAGGAGGCAGCTCTGTTGCTGTTGTGTGAGCGGGCTGCCCCGGGCTGCACACCCAGCAGCCAAATGGCCTTAAATTCATGTGCACACACAGCCCAGTGGACTGTTTGAAGCTTGAATAAACAGCCAAGGCACTCAAGGTGCCAGACTGTGAGGGTGAACACTCCAGAACTCGGTGACACTCTAAAGGGCGTACACAGCCTGGCTTCCCCTCGGGTGATCAGCACGGCGAGCGTTTACTGAATGCTGAGCGTGGTGTGTGCCTTTCTCACTTAGCCCTGCAATAAACCGACATTATTATCATCCCCACTTTGCAGATGAAGGCGCAGAGGCTCAGAGAGGGCGCGTAACCTGCCTGGCTCAGCCCAGCAGGATGGCAGAGCTTGGATGCGAATGCAGGGGGCGTGAACCGGGGCGGGTGCCACCCCCTCTCCTGCGCCGGTTCATCTCCAGCCCCGTCCCCTTGCCTCTCCTCCTGATGCTCATCTCCATACGATTATAAACCCCCAGACTCAGAACGCAGCCCCTCCTCCGCCTCCTCATGACCTGGGTGCACTCACTGCCGTGGAGAAGCTAAGCCCGCCCAGGGTGCCTGGCATTTTCTCCACTTCCACGTGGGCTACAGGGAGGCAGGGCTCCCCTTTGGGTCTGTCTTCTGGCAGGAGGAAAAGGGGGCCAGAGGTGTCCACTGACTGCAGTCGCATGCAGAGTGGGCCAAGGAGTGCATCTTCGGTCCCTGCAGCAGAGCGCCTTGTCCCCTCCTCCTCTGACTACAGGGCGCTTTCTTCGAGATGCACCTAGATCTCCAAGACCTGCAGCCCTGCATTCAAACCCGAGCTCTGCTGCGTGCTGCCTGTGAGGCTGTGACTGGTGCGTAGCAAGCGTGCGAGAAGACATTTGCACCCTTCCACCTCCAAAGGGGGGAGACGCACTTTTGCAAGGGCAGGATAATTAAATTCACCGCAAACCATGGTCGGACTTTCTTTCACTGGAAATACTGGTAAGGAGACACTGAGTTTGCGGGACAGGTACTCCCATCAACAGCAAAGCACCAGCCGGGAAGGGGCATCTTCCCTGAGCACAGCACGTGAGTAACTCAGAGGACGTCCAACTGTCGTTCCCAGACTTCACGGCTGTCTCAGCTTGGCAGACAATCGTTTCAGACCCAGAAAATTAGGCTGTAGCTTGTTTAATTAACGTTTGTTTGAAATGAATATACGTTAATTTGGACACATTGAAGTCTGCTCACCGCGAGCACAAAGTTAGCTGTTGCCAAGCAGTTTTCTCGCCAGAATTCCATTCTTGCTCCTTCACACACTGGCTCTTCTCCCACTCGTTCTCTTTCTATAGGATTTGATTACGCGAAGTCTCTGCAGTGGATTAAACACAATGATGACGCAGGAATGTTCTGGCAAGTAAGGGCGGGTCTCAGCCAGGGCTGGCCCCGGTTCCCCGCCTGCCCTGTGTCTGTGCCTCAGGGTCAGCCGCTCGACCCCAGCCAGCCCTCAGGCGTGGGGCACACGGCCAATGACTGCTGTTTGAAGTCCCAGCAAGTGCTGCGTGTCCAGAGGCTCCCCACCCTCTGGCTTGGCAGGCGGTGGGAGAACTGGAACCCAGAGAAGCAGCAGGTGTGCGGTGGCGCTGGGCTTCCTTCTCCGTCGACTCCCTGTCAGCCTCGCGGTGACCCCAGGAGCGCTCGACTCTGGGGGCGGCCCCAACTCATGCCAAAGCACACGATAGCTTGGAACGGTACTTCCCGCCTCCGGTCCCTGCTTCCCCTGGCCACCGTTTTCTCCTGTGCAAGGCAGAGAGAGAAAGAGAGAGAACATGAATTATTTAGATGTCAATTCCACTTTTCATTTTTTAAATATTACACGACTGTCCTGTGAGTCCTGGAAAATTGGAGGTCTGGGCCTCAGTCAGAGAAATGCAGGAAGGGGAAATGCCGGGGAAATGCAGCGGCCACAGTCTCTGGGGGCAGTCCTGCCGCCTCTGGGCCCCTCCTCTGGCTTCCACCAAAGGACATGGAAGGCTGACACAGAACACGCCCGTCCAGAGGCTCAGACCCCAGACCCGGGGACGGGCACTGCCCACGGACTCAGCTCATTTGGCCTCAGGAATTTTCACACGAATTGTTGCCACATTTATAAGCCCAGTGAGTCTACATGTAAATAACCAGACCTGCAGGTTTGGTTTGGTTTGTGTTTTACTGAGCGGACATTCCCTCAGGCCAGATACCTGCAGCTGAGAAGCTCGGCCCTCGTGATGGAGCTGGACCTCTGGTCCCCTTCTCCCTCCAGCCATTCCCCTCAAGCTCTGTGCTTCCCCAGACCTTCAGTTTTGCCTCTGATGGAATCCCAGCTCCTGACGCAGCCAGCTCTGCAGGGCAGGCCCCTCCTCTCTCTGCCCCCCATGCCTGCGTCCTTCCTCCCCTCCAGCACCCTGGGGGGCGCCTCCTGTTACCTCCTGCAGAGCCACCTCCTTGGGGCAGTGGCACAGTGCCCTGGACAGCAGACTGGGTGCAGGACCACAGGAGCCCTAGACCCACATGGGGGTCCGGGGTGCAGGGCAGCTCACATTCAAGGGCTCTCCGTCCATCCCCTTTCATGAGTGTGTGCGCTGCCCATGCACACGAGATCTCTGACCACGTGGAACCAGTCACTGCCGCCCAAAGCTTGGGGTTGCAGGAGCAGTGGACTCTGACTTGAGCTGGGCATTGGTAATTCCGAAATTTAATGTTGGAGAAATAGTGGTCAACCGTCTGTGTTGAATGGTGAGGGCACTTGTGATTTCAAGACTGTGTTGTGAGATTTAATCAGCGTGGGGGCAATCCAGACCCTCACCTGTGGTCAGACGGTGCAGCTACAGAAGGACCAGGAGGAGGGGAGCCCGGGGGCATGGGGTCTCCAGCCTGAGGCAGGCATGCTGGGAGCAGGCAGGTTCGGGACCGCAGAGCGGGGCCCCGTCCTGGTCCACGTCTCGTGGGCAAGGTTTGCTTCCAGCGGCTGATGCGCCGGGCGAGGTGGGAGGCAGATGGTCCAGGGCCGCACTTCCTGCTGCTTCTGGCCGTCTCTGGAGGGCAGGTGGCTGGGGGCACTTGGCTTTCCCAGCGTAAGAGCAGCAGCGGCCAAGCCGCACCGTCTGGCCGTGAACTGTGCGACTGCGCTGAGGCTGGCGGCGCCCGGGGCCTCCTGGTGGGCCCAGCTCCGCACGGTCCTCGGCCCACGGCGGCGGGCTCTCGCTCCCTGAGAGCGGGAGAGGAGACACAGCCTGAAGGTTCCTCGTCTGTGTCCTCAGGGAGCCGTGGGAGTACTGACTCCTGTCCTTGTGAATGGCCTCAACGGAACCTTTTCTGTTTAAGTAGCTGGGGGGGCATGAAAAATAATAGAGGATTGGCCGATTTTCCATCCCAAATAGGTGCCAAGACAAAATGCACAGAAAACAAGTAAAAAGACCTAAACTGTCAGGGTAATTGTTTATGTGTTTCTTTCCCATTTATTATTTTTTACGCCATTATTTCTACATCTTCCCAAAGGAATTGTCTCCTATTCACCCCAGAATTTTTGCTTATCTAAGGAAGACATCAACCCTATTGTGATTTGTCATATTTCAATGGATTTTTTCTTATTATTTTTCTCTGACTTTACATAAAGAAATTGTTTCTTTATCTAAAGTTAAGAAATGTGGGGGTTTTTTTCCTACAAAAAGGAAAGTCTTAGAAGAATGTAAACTGGTAGGGCGATGTTTGACAAGTAAACATTCAGAAGTGTTGGCAGAAGCTCATCCTTGTCACAGTTGCAGGTGGCAGTGGGACCTCCTCCTCCGAAGGCCTCTCTCAGGACACCTGCCTGTGGCTCACACGCCCAAGGCCACCTCCTGCTGGGGGTCACCTCTGCCCCCACAATGCGCCCAAGTAGGTGTCGGCCAAGAAAGTAAGGGCCTGGAAGCAGCTAAAAGGACCATGAAATCATCACGACCATATTTTCAAATCTGAATTAAAATCATAGGTGGTTACAAACCCCCTGAGCTGGAAACAAAGTGCTCGTGTGGTGACATCACACCACACGCAGACACACAGACACCCACACACGCAGACACACACATGCATATGAACACACACAGACATACAGTTGTACCACAGGCGCTCCCGCACACCTATCCACACACCTCTGAACAAGGCGGAGATCACGCTGAACACGCAGTCTGAGAGCCTTGGCGTTTCGGCCATCATGCGGTTATGACCCCCACAGTTGCTGTGCGGGCAGGTGTGTGTGGAGGGAAGCTGTGCCCTGGACTCCCAGACGCCCTGTCCCCTGCCTAACGTGTGTCCCTGTCCCTGGCACTGCATGACAGCGACAGCTTGGAATCTGCTCTTAGTTTCCAGTTTGGCAGTTCCTCATAAGCGATTTTCGAACACATCTTAGAACACTCCTTGCCATAAGGAAAGGACATTTTAGCTGCAGAGCTAATGCACACATACACCGAACAGTGAGCGGCAGTGGCTTGCTCAAAACAGGCTTACTGAGCGGACTGAGTGAGGTGGGATAAGAAGGCAAGTGCTTCTGAGTTGCTGTTTTCAGCCATGCTTGGTAAAACGTATTCGTTCATTCCATGTACATGTGATACACACACACAGGTACACACACGTATGTACGTGTGTATGACAGATTCCAGAGATTCAGCACTGAGCGAGAGAAAAAGATATGATATCACTTATACGTGGAATCTAAATTAAAGGCACAAATGAACTTATTTACAAAACAGAGACAGACGCAAGACATAGAGAACAAACTCACGGTTACCAGCGGGGGAAGAGGGTGGGAAGGGATAAACTCGGAGTTTGAGATTTGCAGATACACACTATTATATATAAAATAGATGAGCAGCAAGGCCCTACTGCGCAGCACAGGGAACTGTATTCAATACCTTGTAATAACCTTTAATGAGAAAGAACATGAAAACGGATATGTGTACGTAGACGTGTGCCTGGGACATGGTGTGCCAGAAACCGACACACTGTAACTGACTGTGTTCAATTAAAAAAAGCTGCTGCGGGCGCTGCCCGTGACCGCTCGGGCCGGCGGGAGGGTTTGCTAGGCACACTTTATCTTGTTAAAAGAATTCTTCCAAAGTCAGGAACTGAATGAACTTCATTAAGTTTGTTATGAAATGTTCCTTAAGCTTTTGTTGGCATCGTCAGACGGTGCATCTCCACTAACTCCAAAGCCACCTGATGACGCAGAGCGTATTAAAATGCTTCCTAACCTCATGTTCCCTGAAAACTCCCTGAGTGCTCTCCACTGACTCACAGCACGATCGACTGGATTTGCCAGTAGTATGTTCAGGATATTTGTTAATGTGTATAATTGGCCTTGGTCTTTAGTTTTCTATCTTAATATTTGTCATATTTTCCAAGCCTTAAACTTTATGATAATTAGTGAAAATGCATAGCCATCATAATGTAAAACCTGATAAAATTAGACACATCCCAATGAAAGGCGCCTACATCACTCATGTGAAAAAAGCAATTTTATTTATTAAATGCTACATGCAAATGCTTATTAAGCAGCACTTTACAAGTGTTTTTCTGATTATCAGAGTTCTGCCAGGTGACAACTGGTGAGGAAGCCGTTGTACCGAAGACACACAAAGGCACACGCGGATGTAGCCGTGCAACCATGACTTCAGAGTTTCTTATTTCATCAAATCCGTGTGGAGCGGCTGCAAGGCAAACATTGTGCTACGTGCTGGCAACTCAAAGACTGAGAAAAGGTAAGACAAGCTCTTCCTTGACAAGTCAAGTTTCCACTCCATTAACATGGAGACAAAACATGAAAACTAAAGTGACATCAGATGGGTCAGGTGACAATTAATTCCTTCAAACAAGGAGGTTTGGGTGTCTGCTCCAGGCCAGGCACAAACGTGGTGCTGAATAACATACGTGTGTGTGTGTGTGTGTGTGTTTGTGTGTGTCCAGTCTTAACTTAAATTTTGAAAATAACAGAGCAATGACCTGGGCTGACAGAGCAGTTTGTGTCATTGCCTTTTGAAATGGGATTAGGCAAAACAATTGCATAGACTGTGAAGACAGCACAGACAGAAAGAGAAATGCTACGGACGTGCCCACTGAACTCACAGGAGCTGTGGACAGATGGACGGAGGAGAGTGAGCTTCAGGGGCCCAGCCACACGTGGCCCCCAGAAGTCCTCCCCAGCTTCCCTCTCACCGGGGAACGAAGGTTAGTGACCGTCACACGCTGGCCAGCTCCTCGGAACCCAGAGGAGACTTCAGGCTGCTCTTAATTCACACCATCTACACGTCATCAAGGATCCTTTCTAGCCTCCTGAACGTCGGAGCTGTTCACCGCTTCACTCCTCAGAGAAGGAGTGCCCGTGGGACTTCATCACCGCCCCTCTGCTGTCTCACCGAGGATGCCCGGTGGAGGGAATGGTCACCTTGGCCGCGCACAGATGTTCCCCAGGAGCGGGAAAAGGCGGAGTCAGCACCCGCCCCCTCTTCCCATGAGCTGACACCAGTCCTGCATCAACCAGCAGCTGCTTCTTGCTAATGAGCTCTAAGCATGAAGAAATCCATCTTCGCAGCTGCCACACGCGACTTGGCCAAGTGCCCGCCACCAGCGCCAGGAGAAGCCAGGCCCGGCAGGAAGGCCTGGAAGTGTGTCCTGGCTCCTCGTGCAGCTGCTCACAGCCTGAGGCGTGAGGGCCTTTTGAGACTAGAAGACCGTTAACCCTGCATGTAGTTAGATACCCTTCCTTTTAATGGCCGGAGTTCAGGTTTTTAATTTTCACTAGCTAACAGCTTTGGAGACTCTGTGGCATGAAATATGTTGAAGAACTTTTTTCTCATCAAATCTGACTTTTACAATGGCCCTAACCAAACACAGAGTCCAGAGAACCCAAAGGATGTCGCCCAGGGGAGAATTTCCCTGCTGAGCGCCCAGCCCTGCTGCTTGAGAAGCTCGTGTAAGGATTCAGATCGCCCTGGGGTAAAGGGACTGGCTCATCCCCCCCAAGTTCCCCTGGCACTAACGATGCCTCGAGCCCTTTGCAGGCAACACTGGACACCCCACTGCTGGTGCAGGAAGACGGGGAACAAATACACACTCACCAGGCGACAGGACAGGGTGGGGCTAGCAGACTAGACGTAGCCAGCGTGGGCAAGAGAGGCCTGGCTGTGGAAGTGACAGAGAGGCTGAGCCCAGGACCACGGCACGACCTTCCACAAAAGGACGAGGGCAAGCGCATCCCTGCAGAGGGAACAGCCGGCACGACAGCCCAGAGGCACAAAGAGCGTGAGGCTCTCTCGGGACTTAGAGAAGGCCTGTGTGGCGGGAGTACCGGGAGGTGGGTGAGGAGGGCAGGCGAGCCCTGTGTCCCCCCCGTCCTGTGTGCAGGCCGCAGCTCAGACCCGGGACAGCTGCACGGACGGGCTACCGCATCCGTGTACTTAGAAAACCACTCGGCTCTGGTGTGGAGCACAGACTGGAGGGGAGAAGAGTCAGCTGTGACGTGTTGGGACGTCATCGCCTTGACCCGGGCGAAGGGTGGGACCAGAGTGACGGAGGCCAGGCTGGAGCATTTTGCAGAGAAAGTCAGCTGCGGTTTTCTCATCTCCATTTAGGGGATGTGTGACAAGGGAGAATCCAGAACTGCCCAGGGCCTGGGCCTGGAGAGGAGGCGGGCTGAGTCAGCCTGTTGGGACAGGCTAAGCCGGGGTGTCTGGGAGATGCCCCCGGAGGAGGAGTCAGGCGCTGGGGTCTCGGAGGAGACGCGGGGCTGAGAGCTGGCGGGCCGTCAGGTGCAGTGCTCAAGGCCGAGGGAGAAAAGTCTGCAACCTGGGACCTGGATACACTTCCTGGGAGTTTAGAGAGATCTCAAGAGAGGTGAGCCGTGCCCCTACAGTGGGGGTGAAGCCAGGAGAGTCAGGGTCTATGAGATGCTTACGGGGTGGGAGACAGGAACTTGGCACCGGGTCTGGAGGTAGTCTGAATCAGGGCGCCGGCAGATCACATGTCAGCAGGCTGCCTGCGTGCGTGTGCTCCTCAGAACAGAAAACCCTGTGGCCTGAACAGCAGTCCTGACCCTCCCACACTGGTGATCAGGCCAGACAGCTTTGTTTCCCTGGTCTCCTCACCTGTCGAAATGGGAGAGTGGGGTCGGCCAAGGTTCTGTGGTTGTTCAGACAAACACACCAAGATACAATAAAGATGCAGAAGTGCTTTGGAAGGAAAAACGGTCCAGTCCGTGCGTGGGTGACGTTATCAAACTAAGCATTTGCGTGGGAATTGGGATGTGGAATGCACGCGTGTTTATTGTGAATCAGCCAAGTTGTTTCTTCCCAGAAGACCTCTGCTGGTTGGGCTGTGTGACCATTTGAGAACGGGAGGCTGAGCCCATCACCGAGTGGGGAGGCTCCCTGGCAGGGCGGGGCGGACCCATCCCGAGGACACTGACATCGGGGACAAGATGTGAAATGTGGCAAGGTCACCTCCTAGGCTGTGGGCAGGCGATGGAACTGGCCCGGAGAGCCCCACGGGTCACGTTAACGTCCTCCTCCCAGGGCCCCAAAGCCGTCAGTCCGTCCAGCCAGCTGCCTGCATCTGAGAACCCAGAGCTCTGAGCAGAACCATGGACTGAGGAAGCTCGGCTTCTCCCTGAATCCCAGAGCCCGTCCCCACCCCCCATGCTGGGCGTCACCCCAGGACCACCGGCTGAGGACCCCCAGGTGGGAGTGGGGCTGATGGGTCTGTGAGGGGTGGCTTTTCCAGAAACCAGCACTCCGCGTGTGCACACACAGTGTTCAGAGCATCCCTGGGCCCCCCTCTCTCACACCCTCAAGGGAGGGACCCAGGCCGAGGTTTGCTGACCAACCTACAGGTAGAAGACTTCGTGCCGGGGGGCCCTGTTTCCTGGGGGGCTCAGAAGGGCTCTGCAGTGCACTGATTGTGGGAAGGAAAATCTCCCCTTTCTGGGAAACTGAATAGGGACAATTCAGCCCAATAAATCCATATAGATCAAAGGCAGTCACACAAATTTGAAAACTTAGTATGAAATTACACTTTAATTACTCAGTTTTGATCACAGTAAAAAATCTGTGTATGCATACACGCATATTTTAATTTCCAAGGAAGGGGGGCCTGGGTCTGCTGAGCAAACAGCAAGTATTTCGACATTCGCTTGATCCGGTGACCCTGCTGACCGCACCGCGAAATCCAGTTTTAAGAAAGTATCTCCACCGCTGTACAAGGTTTTGTTCTGAACTGTAAGGCCTGAGGTTTTAATTTCACATGTATTACAAGGGAGTTCAAGAAGATGGTTAAAAGCAGATTTTCTAGTAAGAAAAGAGAAAGCAGCCAGCCTTATTAAGGGCTCTGGACTATCGCTGAGTGAAGATTAATGATGAAGTGCTGCGGGGTTGGTGGCGAAGGCGGCTGGCGCGTCCCGGCAGAGCCGGGAAGTCATTAAGGCCCCAGCGCCGCGGGGACGGGGCCGGAGCCCCAGGGCCAGGGGGCACGCAGCAAGCGGAGTGCGGCTCTTTGAAATCAGCCAGCCAGACAGAAAGGCGACCGGCCAGCGGCTCCCTCACTAAGCACAGGGCCAGAAAGAGGGTGACGGGGACTCGGCCTCCGCAGGCCCAAGGCTTCTCTTCAGTACACTCAGGTACGGTTCTAAGCGTCTTATCTCATCGCTCACGCAGACAGGGAACTGGACTGACCGCAGTGGGTCCCCTGCTAGTTTGATGCTGTGTCACTGTTGTTACTCCCTTTACTTAGGGGGGCAGCGTGGGGACCACCACGGACACCCGGCCGAGCTGGGTCCGCTGGCCGCGCGCAGGAGTCCCGGCTGGCGCTGAAGGGCAGGGCAGCGTGCCCCGCAGGCGCCCGGCGAGGAGGACGGGCCGCTGGTGCTGAAGAGACCCGAGCTCCCCGAAGGCTTTCAGGGAAAGGTTTTTAAAGGCAGGCTGAGGGGGGTGCGGGGTGTGACCAGCTCGTGGACGCTCTGCTGGCTGGCGGGGGGGGAGGGCGCCGGGGTCAGCGTCCGCAACCTTCTGGCCCCAGCTGGTCTGGGCTCCGCGTGCTGGTGGGCGGCACGCGGTCAGCGTCTCCTGCCTGGGGGGGCTCAGTCTCTGCCAGACAGCTCTGGGCCAGGGCGCAGGACGCCCTGTGCAGCCCGTGGGGAGGAGCCAGAGGTCCCTGACTTTGTTTATGGCTGAACTGTTACTGTTTTGTCTTGCTTGGCTGTTTCCCGTTGTTTCTGCATTTTCTCACTTCTCTGCTTATATCTGCTCTTTCGGGGAAGGCCTAGGAGGCTAAAGCTTTTCTGCAAACAAGAAGCAGGTGGAGGACATGGGGATCTGCCCCAGGGAGCCCCCAGAGGGTCTGGCTGGGTTTCACCATCGCAGAGCAGCCCTCGTTCTCCCGGACGTGCTCCCGGGGCTCCGCTGCGGTGGGACATAGATGATGGATGTCCTGTGAGGCCCCAGAGGATGAGAACTGCCTGGTCCCAGGACTGAGGTGCCCGCGGTCACGCTGGCCTCCCTCCCTCCACCTGCCCTCACTTTCCTCATTTCGGCAAAGTGCACGCGGCCAGAGGAAAGGCTCTGAAGCTGCACTGGGTGCGCGAGTCCTCCGTGGGGTCCACGATCTGCTAGGGTCCTGCGCTCCTCCCACGCCTCCTCCTCGGGGGGGCCGCCTCCCACACGCCCGGCAGAAGGTTCCGGCAGCTGCGGGGCCGGGGTTCAGGTGCAGGTCTGATCTTGCGCCTTGCAGCCCCTCTGCAGGCTGCCGAGCACCTGTGTCTTCATCAGCAGCAACAAAACATTAGCAGTGAGGACTTTCTCCCAGAAATGGCTGTTTCCTGAAAAGACCCTGTATCTGCTAGCCGGGGACCGTGCATTAACTAAAACCTTTATTAAAAAAAAAAAAATCAAAGCAGAGGGCTCGGAGGCAGCTCCTCTGGGGGCAAGGACCGCACCCTGCGCCCGGCCGGACCCACAGAGGGAGGCCAACGAGAGGGGCTCGTGAATAAAAGAAGGGGCTGACCTCCCAGGGCCACGTGGGGCGCCAGCCCCCCACCCCAGGCTCTCCGCGGCCTGGCAGGCAGCGCCCCGGTCCTTAATGACCCTAGTGATTTTTTCCCTCCTCTGCCTCGTAAGATCCTTTCCGTTTGAGGAAACTGTCGGGGCATGCTTGTTAGGGAGGGAGGTCTTTGAAATCCACCCAGCGCTGCTCCACACGTGAGCCATGTATTATGGAAGGCTGATTAATGTTTGAGGCAAAAACTCGGTGAAAAGACTCTGGGCTGAAATGCCCACCCAGCTTTCAATCTCTAACGCCCCACGCGTGACTGGGTGCGCTCATTCTGAACACGGGGAGGAGGAAGAGGAGAGCGCTCTGCGGGAGGAAGGAAGGAGCAGTTATCCATCCGAGGACACAGCCTCCCACACGTGGCCCAGAAATGCCTGTCATCCGGGGCTGACTTCTAACTCCTTGATTTATTCCCCTTGTGAAGAGAAATTTTGCAGAACATGAAAATTGCTATCATTTTAAAATTGTGGTCTTACAGCTGTCCCCATCAAAACCCATCGTAAGTATTACACCACGTAGATCGCAGGTGACATAAATTAGGAAATGTCTCCGGGGAAGACCGGCTGGGGATTCAAAGCGCGGCGGGGCCGGGGCAGCAGGGAAAAGCCAGAGTGCCCCATGCCCACCCCCCTCCCCCAGCCCCCGCCGTGGGCCCCAGCCCCCCACATCCCTCCCGGCCTGACTGCCATCTCTCCCTCCCCATGCAGAGAACAGAAGAGAAAGTCATTGGAACCGCCAGCTGAGTAGGCCATAGACGCCTCCGGAGCGTCGCCAGGTGGGACCTTCAGAAGGGGACTCCTGGCCCCAGGAGTCGGGTGACGCTGCGCCTCCTGGCCCGCAGCCCCTCTGCTCTGCTGAGACCCTTCAAGACGGCTCTGGCCCAGGGACCCCGCACTGACAGCTCAGTGATGCAGGCATGGTCTTCAGACTCCAGCTCCCCCTCCTTATCTCTGTGATGTGAGCCCGGCTCCCAGGCCTCAGTTTCCTCGCAGGACAAATGGCCTTTGTTCTGCTCACAGCCCCCTGTGGCTCCTTAGTCCTTCAGAGGAAGGAGCTCCAGGTCAGGGAGGGGCCGTGCTGCTCTGCCATCCTCCTCTCCCTTCCCGGCTCCCCTCCTCCCTCCCCTCCCTCTCTGCCTTCCCTCCGCTCCTCCTCACTTCCCTCCTGTCCTCTGTCGCTCTCCCTTTCTGCTCTGCACTTCCTGAGGCCCCTATTTCCTCACTGAGTCAATAAGCCTTTTACTCTTACATCCTGTCTGTTTACTATTCCTCTAAACATTCAAGCTCTTATTTCTTTTTCCTTTTTTTTTAAATTTGATGGAGCTCCCAGGGATTGAACCCAGAGCCTCGTGCACGCTAAGCACGTGCCCTGCCCCTGAGCTACACCCTCTCCCCACAACCTCCTGTTTCTGAATTAAGACATGACCACCGAGCACACACTGCAGAGAGCCCGGGGGGCCCCAGGCCTGGTGCACTCTGGGCGGTGACTCCGTGCCAGGCGGCCACCTGGGTGCCCCGTCCCAGGCCCCCGGGACTCCAGCCACCTGTGGGCAGTTTCCAGGACTCATCTTGTCCTCAGTGATTTAGGTGTTGAAAAGGACGCTGCTGGGTGAACCCCCTTCCCAGTGAGGCTGGGAGCTCTACTCTACCCTCGGCTTGAGAACTGCTGGTTTTGAAGCCTTTTTGCAGCCTGAGCTCCTGCGCCAGCCCTGGCGCCGGGCTCCTGCTCAGCCCTCCACGTGCCTGCAGCTCTCTCAGGCAGCAGCTTCCTTGGGGTGGGCTTGGGAAGGACACGGACCCTCCGGGCAGGGGGATCCTGGCCCCTCTCCTGCCCCGCTCAGCCCCGGGGCCCTTGTGAGGACTGAAACAGACCCTGCTAAACGTCTTCCCATGCTCGGCACTCAGGTTTGTATTTAATTGCAAATCCAAGGGAAGGGCACTCCAATTAATGCCTTTACATTTAGATTTTATTAAGTATTTGTAAAAAGCTTTTGACTGCAAGACCCTACCACCCAAGCCCTTTTTTGGTTGACTTGAAAATACACCTTTCTGTGGTGGTGGACACAGCCCTCTGAGCCAGCATGTGCCAGAGTCCAGATGACTTCTCAGGCCTGGGTGAGGAGGGGGCCAGGTCCCCCTCGGGGAGGACCGCACCCCGACAGAGCCCACCTGGGGCAGGGGGATACCCCCACAGCTGGCCTGGTGTCTGGGGCAGTGGGCGGCGGGGCACAGCTCTCTCGAACGTTCACCAGCGTGAACGCAGACCCCGCTGCCCTCTACCTGCGCCTGACTCCCTTTTTTGTATGTCTTACCCCCAAAATTACAGCTTAAAGTGGCCAAAAAAAAATTTATAAAATGGGAAACTTTTGAACTAAGAGAAAGATCCAAGTGTTCACCTCTGTCCCAGGGGTGTCCAGATAGTGTCATCGGAAAGCAAACTGTAAACCAGCCCCCATGATCTCCCCAAATGGCCAAAACCCCTCAATTCGCGTAGAATCTGGCCTTACGTGTGAGACCATCAGGCAGGGGCCCATGCTCCGTGCTGCGGCAGACGGGGGAGGGAGAGCCCTTCCCTTCTGTTGTCTGAGCTGCTGGGGTCGGCGACGGCGGTTCCTCCAGGACCTTACAAATACGCCCTCACTCTCTTGATCTATGACTTTACCAGAGCGAAATGCTAACAAGATATTTTTAATCAAAAGGCAGCTTAAAATGCAGTAAATTTCGAAATGGAAAAGTGACAGTTCGTGTAGAAATGCTTTCAGAGAACAATGTCGACATAAACTGAGCATGAATTATGTGTAAATGTTTGTGTTGTTTCCTCCTAAAAGTTCAGCCCTTAAAAGCAGACTGCGCAGAAGTCCGTGGGCAGGGGGTGGCCGGGGGCTGGGGGTGCCTGCGCTGGACGCCGGAGGGGCCCCTCCCCTCGGCCGCCGCCCCCGCACCAGGGGTGACGCGTGGGGCCGCCCGGTGGGGAGGGGACGCCGCTGAGGGCGCTCCCTCCTCAGAGCAGTGAAGACCCCTCAGCAGTTGGGACGCTCTCCTGCTCGAGGGTGAAGATGGGCCCAAGGCGGGAGGCCGGACCCTGGGGCCGCGCTCACCTCGGACGGACGTGATCGGTGGCCGATTGCCTGCGGGCGGCTACGCGGCGGGCGTGGGGGGCCGAGCCCTGTGCTCCAGGCGCCCACGATCGGTCGTGTGCTCAGTCACCGCCGTCTTGAAAGTCTTAATAATTTTTGATCAAGGGACCCCATGTTATCATCTTGTGCTGGGCCCCCAGGTTATGGAGCTGCTCCCCCGCCCTCCCAGGGTCCAACCCCACGCCCTCGACCGCTTTCCGCCATGTTTGCAGCCTGGTTCTGGTGTCGGAAGTGCCCCCATAGAGTGCCTGGCATCACCTTAGCATCGGCTGCAAGGCCGTCTGTCATGGGCGCTTCTGCCCCCTCCTGTCTGGGGCACCCCCAGGAGAGGGTCATGTGACGTCCCCCTGGCTTTGGGGAGAGCGGGTGGCCTAGGCGGACCCAGGCTGACCCAGCGGGGGTGGGTGCAGGGGGCGGGGACTGGAGGTGGGAGGGGAGGGGAGGAGTCCAATTTACTGTCCTTGTGCTATCTGTCCCCTGCTGATGCCCGCCCCTGGCCACACTCACCAGGAGACCGCACGAGTCCCCCTCTGGTGCTGGAAAGCAGCGTGGACCCCACAAGACCGAGGGAGGTGGAGGCCGAGAGGAGAAGGGAGGTGACGCCCGGGATTCAGGTTTCTGTAACCAGTGACGGAGAGAGGAAACAGAGGGCAGGGGCCGGGCCTCAAGGAAGAGTCAGCGGATGGAGGGACCCTAAATTAGAAGGCCCACCACAGCGTGGTCCTGGCTGCCGGCGGCGAAAGCACTCGCACAGCAGAGGCAGAGGGGCACAGCGAGGGCGCAGTATTGCTCAGAAGGGGAAATGGAAGGAAAGGCGCTCAGGTGGGAGCCGTCAGCCAGGATGGCCAGTCCCGGCAGCCCCGGCTCTGGGGCGGCCACGTGGGCTGTTAGGGGAGGCTCCTGCCACCATGGCCTCCTTCCGGGCGTGTGGGGGCCAGTCGCCGTTTTTCTGTCCGTGTGTGGACTTTTCCGGCTGTTGTCATGGCAACTGTCAGCATCATGGTGCCGGCGGGTGTGTCACTGGGCAGCTAACCTATGACAATGCGCGTATAATGAGGTCAAGGTCACTGGGAGCCGAGTCCTCGACCACCATGGGCCTCGTGGTTCTGCCCAGTCCTTGTTTCTGCTCTGCGGCCGCCTCCTGAGACTTAGAGTCGTCGGTTTGTGGACAAGGGAGGGGCAGGGGTGTGGTCCTAGGGGTGGCAACTCGGTAACAGGAATGTTGCTTTTACCCAGAATGCTGGCCGTCTGGTGGGCTCAGTGTCCCCCCAAAAAACCATCTCTGAAGATCTTGCTCAGCCATAAACAAAAGCAGGGGCTGGGGAAGGGGACATTTAGTTTCTGCGGAAGAACTTAAAGACACCGTTGTGTGTGCTCCTTGAGGAGGACCCCGGCCCCTGCCCCAAGGCCGCACTGCTGTCTCCTGGCTGCTCCTCCTTTGTTCCTGTGCACCCTCACTTCTGTGATTAGCAGCTCTTTGAATCTGCCCTTTAGGACTCAGGGAAGGTCAAGGAGGCCGAATGAAGCCTGTGTCCTACAAGAGAAAATGGGGGAGAGAAAGGATTTGTACCATGGAGAGCCCACAGGGTCCTGCTCCCTTTCGGAAGCAGAAGACTGGCTGGAGTTTGCACCTTCCGCAATCAGGCTCACGCTGGCATCCAGGGAGAGCCGTCTAGTAAGGTGGATGACTCTCTTAAGGAGACACGGGCGCCTGAAAGATTTCCTTTTGGATTTGAAATACGGGAAAAAAGAAAGAATGATGCTTAAATGAATAAGCCTGAGTTACAAGGAAAGGACTTACTCTTCAACTTGATGCAGTCGTTCAGGCAGCACTCAGTGAGCCCTGAGTGTACGCCCGGCTGTGCATATTGATGGGGATACGGAGGGGCACCCGCCGCCCAGGGGGCTGGGCGGACAGAGCCCTGGGAGCCCGGGCAGCGGGGCCGCCGGGGGCAGCAGAGGCGGGAACTCGGCTGGAGAGCGGGGGGTGGAGGGGGAAGATCTATTCCTGGGTTTACGCGCCAACCGGTGAGCGGCCAAGGTGCACGGTTGGCCCCCTTGTTGCTTATGGAGACTGAAAGAAGAAATGGGAAATGAAATATAAAATCATTAAAACACAGGTTTTAAACTATGAATCACATCCTGAACACTTAGCTATATTCTATATTTTCAAGTTAAAATGTATCGCCTCCCTGATTTCCTTTACACACATGTCAACTGAGATACAAGGCACAGCCTAGAAGTCGAGAGCTGTGCTCTGTTTGGTGGGCGTTTCTGAGGACAGGAGCCCCTGGAGCCTGGGACAGCGGCCTCTCAGATGCCTCTGAGGGATGGCTCCACAGAGGCAGGACACACAGGAGGTTTTACCACAAAGACCAGGCACTCGGAACATTAAAGAGGACTGTTAACGAAAGAAGCCCAGAAGTGTCCAGGTGAGGAACTTAGCGCTTTCCTACGTACGGGAGGGCGCAAAGGTCTGGGCTCCCTGAAATCACTCCTCTGATGGGCACCGGAGCTGCCGGGGCCAGTGTCCTGTGCTTTCCCGTCCTGCGTCCCCTCGGGGGCACCGCTGGGGGCGGCCGCAGGGGCCGGGCTGCCTGCTGGTCTCCGTCCTGAGCCCCCTCCGCTCACTGTCGGGGGCGGGGGCAGCGGCTGGTGACCTGATGGCCACAGCGTCCTTTGTTTACTGATGTGGCTGCGATGTTTTTCTATCACACATGTGTGTGTGTGTATGTGAGAGAGAGAAGAGACTGACTGGCGATGCATCTCCCAGTACGTTCGGGCAGCCTGAGTAATGGTGGAAAGGGGTCCAGCCCTGTCTTTGGGAGTCAGGATCGGAAAGCATCCCAGGATGGGCCTGACCGTCTTTCTGGGAGTGCCGTGTGTGCTGCTGGAGCCTGGTGTCCCCAGGGTCAGCTTCCTCCAGTAGCCGCGGGATGTGGGCAAGGGACGCCCGGGCACAGGATGGCGGGGCCCACATCATAAAGCGTTTTCTTCTGCCTCCGTCACCGCTTCCCTTTCCTAAAAGCGGTGGCTGAATTTATCGCCCGTTGGAAACATAACACAACTGAGTCAAGCGGTGCCCCCAGCCGCCTTGTCCTTCCAACCGCGTTCCATCTGCTTTGCCTCTTTGCTGCGCTATTTTTCCCAGGATCTGCCAATGGAGGCCGGGGCTCCCATAACTCATCATCAGAGCCGGAGTCTGATCCGAAATCTTCAGGCTCTAATTCCTCATATTAAAAACAAACGCAGCCAATTTTATTACTTGAACTTCAACTTTAAATTGGAAAGAGTTTAATGGCTGTAGTCGATCAGACTCAGTGCAGGAGGGAAAAGAAAAATCGTTTTAAAGTTCCAGGTGCTGCCTCGCATTGAGCTAATGACACCCACCTGCAGCCCCACGTGAACAAATTAAACCCTTAATTATGTTTTTAATGAAGACTGGAAGGCTTCAGGGAATGGGTTTTGTGTTGTTTGCATTTCTAAAGAGAAGTCCCTGAACAGAGGCAAGGCTGCCCTGCCCAGAGGAGCCGGCGGGGCACGGGACAGTGCTTCCTCCTCCGGCTTCTCCTTCAGACCCGGAGCCTCGTCCTCCACCCTCCATCCTGCACCCTGCAGGGCTGGGCTGGCAGTCACCCCTGCCGTGGACCATGGACACTTCTCTAACTTTGCACACCCCCACTACACACCGTTTAATTTTCCCCTGAAGACAGGAAGAAAGGGGGTGCAGGGTAGAGACCTGGGGCCCAAATGCCCACGTGCTCGGTTCACAGGGCAGCCAGGGCTCCCTGCTGAGGTGGGGGAGCCGCTCCTGTCACCTTCGCTGACTGTGTCCTCCTCCCCCTTGTCCCCCTCCCCCCCCTTCGGAGGAGCCCCGCCCTTGGGCCCTTGTGGCATCACCACATCCCTCCCCATCACTTGCACACCTGCCCCAGGTCTCTGGAGTGGAGAAAATGCTCATTATTCCACCGAAAGAGTGAATCAGATGTGTCCTCCGGGGAGGTGCTGAATTCAGTCTGAGCCAGGTTTAGCTGCGGGGACCCCTGCAAGGCAGAGTGGAAGGTCGTGTGGGCTCTGGGAGGGGTGCACTGGGGAGCAGGGGCGGGCGCGGGGCCCAGAGACACAGGCCCAGCCCATCTGGTAAACGTGGTCAGAGGGCAGACTCCGAGGGTGGGGAGGCCCTGGGGGACGGACCCTAAGTGGTGCGAATGGCTGTGTCCTTCCAGCACTGACTCAGGGCCACCCTCGCCCTGGCCCAGAGCTGGAGGCACAGGGAAATGGCAGAGAAGGCCTGCGCAGATCCAGTCCGTGACTTCCCTCATCACCATGTGCACCAGTGAGTGATGGAGACGCGCACTCAGGGAGCACACGGAGAACCACCACACTTTGTGGAACACGAGGCAGAGGACAAACCAGGGCAGTGGGGACACTGTATTCAGGACTCGGTGCTGGTGGCGTGAAGGCCGGAGGCAGGTTCCCGGGGTGTGCGTGGGCACAGCCGAGCAGAAGGAGGGGCAGTGATGGAATCCCTAACAAGCAGGAACGCTCTCTCTCAGTCGAGGACCTTCAGACATGAGCGTAGAACGGTTATCCCAGGGAACGAACAATGCTGAGAGCTGCTCGAGGGCTGTCTTTACTTGAACTGAAGCAGAGAAGAGGTATAATACTGAGAGAGAGAGATTCAGCCGCTGGAAGGGGTGAAGCCGAGGTTCCCCTGGTCTTGGGTTGACGTGGGGGGAGCCAGGCACCTGGTCGAGGGCAGAACCTGCAGACGCTAGACGCTGAGGAAGGACGGGCCAAAGCCGGAGAGGGAGGGCGCTGCAGGGGGACTGGGCCTGAGGGACGCGGAGAGCCTTGTGTCGCACGTCAGCCGAGTGGAGCGGCTGGGGCTGGTGGGTGTGCCAGATGTCTGCCCCCTCGTCGTGTTCAGTTATCTCCCCTTCACAGCTGCAACCAGCCCTTCTGACCAGATGGACAGACAGATGTAGTGGAGCCAACGTGGCTCCCATGTGATGAACGGCCCACGCTGGGCGGGAGGAGTCCAGGAGGCCACTCTTCAGTGTGGAGGCTTCCGGAATCCTCTGGGGGCAGCAAGGAAAGTAGGTTTCTGTTTCTGTAACCTGGTTACCACACGTTGTTCAACAAACATCCCTAAGGAGAGCGGACAGCGGACCACCATTCAGTGCGTTCTTCCGACCTCTGCGAGTCGCTGTTAGCACGAGTCAGGCTCAAACTCCCTGGGAAATGAACACTCCCGGGGGCAGGACTGCGCGCGCCGGCGTCACTCCGGGCTGTGTGGGCACCTTCACTGGAACCTCAGCCTTCCCGGCCGCCCCCAGAGGCGGATTCCGGAGTGGGCTTCCCGTGACAGCCCCAGCGAGGCAGGAATGATTAACAAGCGTGCCTCTCGCCCCTGGAATTACACACCTAGACAGATGTGGCGGGTTGCAATGTGCTGGAAAATATTTTTAATAATTACCTGAGTGAAGTCCCAAGGACCTATTGGAAGTGATCTATTTAAATGTCAATGCCATTCATCTTTAACGAGAAAACAAAACCTTTCGGCACTATTAGTCTTTGGAATTACAGAACACATTGGTTGATAGTCTGTCATTTTCAAAACCAAATAAGGAAAGACCATTAAAAAGCTGAGTTTGGTATAATTTGCCCGGCCCGGGTCTCCGGGAACGCGCTGCCGCCATCTGTAGCTGCTGCTAGCTAGTTAGTGGCGATGTCGCCATCATGATGGATAGCTCAATAAAACCATGCCAGCTGGCAAAACACATTTTGGGGATTCAGGCCGTGTAAGTTAGATCAAAAAATTATCAAGATAGATAGCATGATCGGAAAATAGAAGAGTTTTTGATCTGATGCTGAGAATTCAGTGTTCTACATTACTTTTTTTCAAGGGGCAGGAAACAAGGTGTCGGCACATAGGAGAGTGGACAAGCACGCAGGCGAGGCCTCTGCTGGGTTAGAGACCCCGGCCTGGGCTGCATGAATCTGCAACAGAACCCAGGCCCCCGTCCCTCCCCAAACCAGAGCCCCAGTGTCCTCATCTGAAGTCCCCTGGACCGCAGGGCTTTGCTGGGGGCGGTAAAGGGCCGTCAGGGTAACCAGAAGGCTGTTTGCAAAACTGGTACCTCCTCCCCTTCGTCCCCTCGACGCTGTAAATCTATCGCGAGAAAGAAGTAACTGAGTTCGAAATAGAGGCTCAGTGGTTGGCGAAGCTCCCCAAATCTACAGGGAGGGTTGGACCAACACGCACCGACTCAGTGGATTTGGTGTCATGGCCCCCCATCACGGGAGAGTTCGGTGAGATGCGTCTGTAGGGGCTGGTGACTTATTCAGGAGCCATTCGGTGTGGACTGACAGCCAGCCATTTCAGACAGGAGCTGTTCCTTCAACGCTCTGCACGTGGTTTCTGAGCCACTGCCATGTGCTGGGGACCATTTAGGTGTCAGAAATACTATCATCAGGTGGGGAGAAAAAAAGGAAAAAATCCCGACCACTGGGCATAGGCCACGCTGCACTTTTTATATAATTTGTCATTATGCATATACAGTCATTTTATATATAATTATAAAGGAATAATTTACAACATAAATTAATGCAATAACTCCATAATCACATGGTATTAAATAAAGCTTACGTTGAATTTCCGCAGGTTGGCGGTGAGCTTTGTGCTCTGAGGAGAGGCTGTTCCTGGGTCTGCTGGGGTGCGTCCTCCCGTCTCTGACCCTGAAGCTTCCGACCCTCAACTCTTATATAAAGGACGTAAGTGACCCCCAGGCCAGGGTCAGGGGGACGCACCACACCATCCACTTCAAATGCCCGAGATGGTCTTCACGGCAAATCTGATTCATTGCTTGGGCTGCACGTGAGCTTCTGCCTCCCTCCCAGGGTTCTGTCCTCCCCGTTTTGTCGCTTGGAGAAGAGCACGCGACGGGCCCCGCGGAAGCAGCTCTGAGGCGGCGGCGCCCCGTGCGGCGCAGGCTCACGGCCTCCGGCTCTCTGACATACATTCACACGGTACCAAGCACGTTGTTTAAAACGCCGCGTTTAAGCAAGGGCTCGGAGTGTTGAGATCCTTGAAAATAACGTGTCGGCTCAACGCAGCATCAAAATTCAGGCAATTGCTCCATGATTATAAGGAAAACTCCGTATTCCTCACAAATCAACGTCTCTGACGTGAGAAGGAACGTGCGTGTGTGTACGTGTGACTGAGACGCGCTGCGCACCAGAGACTGACACAACGGTGCAGACTGACTGGACTTCAATTAAAAAAAAGGAAGGGAAAAGAGCCTCCAAGTTCTCTGGAAGATGGCAGGTTCCCGTGAGGAGGCGGGAGAGCCAAGACACGGGAAGCAGCGCAGAGGGCGCGGGCGGCAGACGGGGCGCGGGGCCCGCCGCACACGCTGGTGCTGCCGCGACCTTCCAGGCTCTGCTGCGTTCGCGCTTGTCCCTCTGGAGCCACAAACCCCAAACTGAGAGGCAGACATGCTCCGCAGACCCAGGGCCCCTGTGTCCGGGAGCGGGAAGAGCTGATGGGCACCTCCCGCCCAGAGGGTCCCCGCAGCCGAACGACTGGTTTGGGATTTTTTCTTTCTGCCCCCGTTTAGAAATGAGATGGGGAGGAGAAAACCTGGTCAAGTGAAGCACAAGGCCGTTCTCCCCAGAGGCCGAGCTCTCTGTGGTCACCGAGGGTCCCGGCAGAGGGCACTTGGCGCAGCTCCACCCCAGGGACGCCCACCAGGAGGCCACGGCTGGGTCCACACGCGAGTGAGGCTGCAGCTTCGCCCCCAGACCTGGGCTGGCCGGGCGCCGGGATCTGCGGTCTTCCTCTCTCTCCAGGAGCACGAGTGGGTCCTGACACCAGGGGGTCCACTCTCCCAGGCCCCCCTGGCCTCCCCCGTTGCAGGAGGACATCCGACAGCAGTGGGCTTCAGGGCAGCGGCTGGCAGCGGGCACCCCCTCAGCCTGGCTAGGGAGGAGGTGCCCTGGGAGGCTGGCTGGGACCCCTTCTCCTGGAGGCGTCCCTGCCTCTGGAGGTGAAAATAAGAGCAAAGCGGTGATTCTGCGGTGTCTGCTGGCCTCTCGGATTCCAGATGGTAGATTCAAATGCCGCGGAGCCAGGTCGCACGTTCCCCTCTCTTCTTCCCTGTGCGGTGGAAACGCCGTTCTTTGCTTTGAGGTTGTCTTAAGGACTTGACACAATCAGGTGCCCCCACCTTGGGTCGGGCCGCATGCAGCTCTTGTAAAACCAGCCACAGAGAGGCCAGGCACCAGAGACGGCCAGTCCCCAGCAGCTCATCCCAGGACCTGATTCATCTCTCCCGCAAGCGCACTCCCCGCCCTGCCGCCCGTGCAGCCTTCCGCTAGCGGGAGCGACTCCTGAGAATGTGTGGGCGGCACCCCCCCCCTCCGCCCCGGGACTGGCCAGTGGACCACAGGATGCAAGAGACGCTGCCAGAAACCGGCTGCTGCTCCCAGCGCTGGAGAGTCTCCCCGGGCAGAGATGATTGGCAGCCAGGGAACCAACCAGACTCGTCACATAATGAGAGGCGATTCAGTGGACGGCCCGCCCCTCCTAGTCCTTCAGCTGTAACACAGGCGTGTGCACACACGCACACATGCACTCACCCGCACACACACGGGCACACACACACGGGCACGCACACAGATGCACAGAGGGTCTCTGAAGAGGAAAACTGCAGGTCGAGACGCCAGTGAGTCCAGGAGCCGGGAGAGGGTCGCCCCACCGTGTCTGTGGGCCGAGGCATTTCCGGAATTGGCGTGGAGATCCCAGAGGTAAGTCAAGCCGCCGGGGAGCCATCCAGAGATGGAGGTGATTTTGGAACGGCTGCTCCTGGGGCTCCCGGAGAAGTAGGAGCATAAGGAGGGGCCGCTGCCTGACGCAGTGCAGCCCCCTGAGGGCAGCCCTGCTCAGCCCCGCGCCTGACTTTCCTAGACACCCGCCAGGCGCCGAGCTCCCGCCCGGCCCGCAGCAGCCCCGAGGCCGGCTGTTACGGTCGGCCCTGCTGGCTCGGTGCTCTGCCCTGCAGAGAGGCGGCTGCTGAGCGCTGGAGAACTGTGGTCGTGCTCAGGGGACCCTCCCCGCAGGTGGGCCGGGCTTCCGGGTCCCAGCAGAGGAGACCCTCCTCTCCGCGGCATTCCCCGTGGTCCGGCCCCCCCTGGAGCTTCCCATCAGGCCCTGCTCTGACCCCGCCGCACCTGGTCCTCTCGCACTCTCCCTCCACCGCTCCTCACCCCTGCACTGGGTCCCGCGGAGCTCGCCTGCCTGGGGGTGCTTATCCCACCGCGTCCCCCTGCCTAGGCTTCCCTCCCCTCCACAGCTCGGGCTGCCCCGGGGCATGTGGTGGCCCAGGCTCCTGACGAATTTCGTATTCGGGGGGCACAAAGATGGGAGAATTCAACCCCAGCTGGACGGCTGCCGTTGGCTGTTTGTCCCGAACTGCTTGGCCATCTGTGTCTGCAAACTTACAGAGAGAGCCTGGCGGTCAACAAGCTCACAGTGACCCCACCCCAAGTCACAGTGGAGCCCCAGGCCATCGCTGCGTGCCTGCGTGGGCTCGGCCGTGCTGCTCAGCCCCCGAGTCTAAAGGTGTGGATTGTATGACCCACAGCAGGAGGCTGTGAGAGACACTAAACAGTCTGAAATACAGATTTGGGTGCCTGGCTCATAGTAAGTACTCAAAAAGGCAGATTCCCTGCCAGGGGTGCACGGATGCCCCCGCCGGCTCCGGGCTCAAGGACGCAGAGGCACCCCCGCTCGGAGGCGGTCACGGCACCAGACTCCATGGCTCTGCCTCTCGCTTCGTTGCTGGACTCGGTTACTCAGATACACACGCTCGAGTCCGCCTACCTGAGAGCACCTTCCTGCACAGCGAAGGGCAGCCTTCGCTCTCATGAGTCACCAAGAAGGAGAGACTGTCCCCTCTCGTTTCCTCTAATTCCAGTTGGGACTTTTGAGGAAACCAAGCCTGACTTAAAACCTGGACGAGCCAAATCATTCATGATTTGTTCAAATCTGCACTTGCTGGGATCTGGGATAAAAACGATCTGTCTTCAGAGGTCTTAAAAGCACCGAGGAACAGCCACGCTGTCTTGCTCCCGTCCCCAGCCTCACCTGCCATTTCTCTACCGTCTTCCAAAATCACGCTGCTGTGCCACGATGGTGACAGCCGCCGGCAGGGACAGCCTTTCAGCGCCCAGTCTCCCCCCTTATGCTGAGGACTCTTTGATCGTCCAAGCCTCCAGGATTCAGGCTGCTTTTCCCGTGGTCCAGATGGTGCCCAGAGTACTTTCTGCTTTGATTCAAATACCTGCACTCGTTCTTGGCTACAGAAAAGTTTTTCCCTTTATGTTCGTTTCTGTGTGGTTTTCTGGAACATAAGTGTGCGTTCCATTATCATAATTGCTTGGCTTTTAACACACTTTAGCCAACGTGCAAGTTACTCATTCTAAAATATTTAACAAACTGTCACTCTCTCCCGGTAGAACGCCCGTGGTGTGTGCAGCCGCAGAAACGCACGGCCGCGAAACACCGTCCTTCCGACTACAAGTGGGTTCAATTAACTCCAGGAAAATAAATTCTTGGCAGTAAAAGTTGCTGGCATTGGACAAAATGCCTGTAAGTAGCCAGATTACTGAGACAGGGGGCCAGGGTTTATGACAATTATGGTGTAGGACCGACGGTTTAATTTCACATGTTAACTGCCCACCAGGAAGCAGGTGATGACCGGTGGCGCAGAGAAAGTTGGGAGGGTCTCGGACGCAGACAGGGGACCAGGGAGCGAGGGGCCGCTGCAGCCACGAGCCTGTGACCCTCATCTCCAATATGTTCTTTATGGAGAGAAATAAGATGCTGTCTTGCCCGCAGCCTCCAAAGACGGTTTCGCCCTGTTCCAGCCCACGAAGGTGTCCCAGCAGCGAGGGCTCCCTGACCCATGCCCTCGCCACCGAGCGTTACCTGTGACTTCAGCGTGGCTTCCTCTTCACTTCCTTCTTATATTCTGGTGTCATTTCCACCCTCAGTGTTGTCAGAGAGTTAAAGGTTTTCAACCAGACACATTGCCCCATTTGGGTTACCTCTACTGTCCGATTTAAACCACAGCCTTTTTATACAGCAAAGCATAGCACTTTCTAACTGTGAATCGGGCTCTCTGAATATTAAACGTCCCTAAATCAGGACATGTATTTTTTATATATTTAAATTTTTTGTTTAAACAGTTCTGACAAGATGCACTCAGATCATTTCCCTGACTCAAATATGAACACGCGGGCGTAACATAACCTCAGGACACCTCAGAGTTTTCACGCGGAAGTGACTAGATGGTGCCGATGGCTCAGTTTCTCTTGCGAGATGAGCTTCCTTGGAGGGAGGAGACAGGACTTCGGGAGCCTGGATGGGTTTCGCAGCAGCACGTGTGCCCCACACCTGACGATGTTGTTTCAAAGACAGCATCCAGGGGGCATCCTTCAGTGTAAGTCAAATGCCCTCAGGGGCTGGGAGGTTGGTAACGTCACAGGACGGGACCCGCAGGGAGTGTGCCAGCGTATCTGTGTCGTGCGCTTGTACCAGTGCAGGGACCTCGGGTCAGTCACCCCGTGTCACCTGGGCTCGGAGGCGACAGGTAGGGAGAAAAGCCGGAGGACGCTGTTTGTTCCCTGGTCAGCTCCCCCGGAGCGCGGACAGGCGCGGAGCGCCCGGCGGTCCGGACCCGCTGCCCTGCGGGGGCTTCCAGGCCTCCCACCGCCCCGCGGTCTCAGGCGGCTGCATCGTGTGCTTGAGCGAGAAGGACAGGCCGACGCAGAGCCCGCCCCGCCCCGCGCGCTGACGCCCGCTGTCAACATCCTGCCGTCCAGACTTCACAGCATCTTGGGCTTTGAAAAATTCATCTCCTCCAAATCGGTATTCCACAAATGCAGCTTTGACAAAGTGCATTAAATTTGATGGGGAAAGCCAGTAATTGCAATGTTTGAAGATTCAATTTAAATATTCAAAGTGGTCAAAAGCCGCCCCGGGGGAAGCCAGGTGAGGAATCTGAGCTCTGGTGGAGTCGAGTCTTCGACGTGTCCTCAGGGTTTAAAAACAAAAAGCTCCTTCCCCTCTTCTAGAGGTTTACCACGGACAACCCGCAGCGGTGATTCTGCGGAGAAGGGTGTGCGGCGTGTGAATCAGGCCCCGGGGAAGGCCTGCGGTGCTTCTCTGAGGCTGTGCAGCCCTGAGGCCCCGTGTCCACGCATGTGTCCGGGCCTCCAGGCGTCCTGGGGCGGGGGCGGGGGTCAGCCATGGCGGGCGGACTCCTCCTCCTTCTGAAACACTGAGTGTTTCTCAGAAACGCTCCCGGGAAAGCTCCCGCTCGGCTTTGCTGACTCTACAACCCCTCTGGCCACCGCTGATGTCAGGGCGTTGGTGGGGCTTCTGATTCAAGACAGAATGTCAGCAGCGGCTTCTTCCGTGATGCCGCCTTCTGCTTGCAAGTGATTTTGTTCAAACGCTCGGGGCGGCCGGCATCCCTGGAGACGTCCTTCATTGGGTTCCAGGTCGCCTGTGCGTTGTCGGAGGCGAGGGGCGGGGCCCGGGGGCTCGCACACCAGCCGCTGGGGCGGTTTTCCCACTTTGACGGGCCAGGCTGGCGAGACCCGGGGGACCAGTGCCTCCAGCCGAGAGGGTCCCCTGTGTCCACCCCAGGTGGGCGGAAATACGTGTCCCATGACGTCCTGGGGGGGACACTGGAAGATGGAGGAGGGCAGCAGACGTGCAAAGGAGAAAGGGGAAGGGACGAGAGGCTTGGAGAAACCGGAGGGGGGAGGGGGGCAGAAGACCAGGCAGGCAGCGCCGTGGAATGGAGTCAGAGAGTGCGGCTGGTGTCGGGAGAGAGGAGGAAAGGATGCCCCACCTCAGAGGCTGCGAAGCCCGAGGGACCTCCCGGAGGGACCTCCCGAGGCTGCTCCCGTCGAGGAGTGCGGCCCCCAGGGCGGGGCTCCGCAGACACAGACACAGTGCTGCCGGATGCCCCTGGGCCCCTCCCGGGGGAGAAGCTGGGATGTCGTGCAAACAGCGTCACTGGTGCGTGATCCCAGCACCTTAAAACCCACCACTGCACGCACACAAGGCCCCGGTTTTCAGCAGATTTGAAAACCACACAGCCATCGCCACAAACCAGCTTTAGAGCATTTCCATCGCCCCCAAAACTCCCTCCTGCCCACCCCAAGTCGACCCGGATCCCACCCCAGTCCCAGCAACCTCTTGTCTGTTTTTTTCCGTCTCTACAAGCGAGGCTCTGCGGGACACGTCACAGGATGGGCTCATCCGCTGCGCAGACGTCCGTGCCAGGCTTAGAGCTCGTGCTCAGCCTGACGACTCCGAGGCCTGGCCGGTGGCGGCCACTCACCCCGTCATGGCTGTGTAGCGCTCCACGGCACGGCTTTAGCGCCGACTTATTTTACGAGTTTACGCACCTTTAGGCCGTTTCCGGTTTGGGGAGGTCGTGAGCGAGGCTGCGGAGAGCCTCAGGCAGGCGATTCCACGCGGAGAGGAGCTCCCAGGGGTGGGCTTGCCGGGCGGGTCGGCGAGTGTGGGTGCGGCTCTCTGAGAGGCGGCGAGCGACTTCCCAGCGGCCGCGGCGTCTCGCCTGGTCCTCCCAGCAGCGCGGGAGCGCTGGGCTCCTCCTCGTCCTGCCCGCGCTCCGTCCGGCTGTGGCTTCCTCCAGAGCCACGTGCAGATTGCGGCGTCTTCTCGGTGTGGTTTTAATGTGCGTTTTGCTAATGGCTGATGAAGCTGAGCACCTTTGCAGCTGTTTTTCAGACATTCATGTATTTTCTTTAGTGAAATGGCTACTCAAACCTTCTGATCATTTGTTTTTTAAATTGAGTGGCTTAGCTCCTGGAGCTGTAAGAATTCTTTATGTATTTTGGATGCAGGCTTCTTGTCAGAAATATGATTTACAAACATTTCTTCCCAGTTCTGCCGTGTATTTTCATTTTCTTAATGGTGTCTCTTGAAGCACAGACGTTTTTAATTTTAATAAAGTCAGAATTATCTTTCTTTTATGGGCCATGCCTCTATTTTTGTATCTAAGAACTAATTCTTTACTTAACCCAAGATCACGCAGAATTTAGCCTGTATTTTAGTCAGAATGTCTGCAGTTTTACGTTAAATTTATGAGCCAGTTTGAATTAATTTTTGTATGTGGCTGGAGATAAGAATACTTTTTTTGCACGATGATATAGAATGATTGAGAAGACCGTTCTCCGCTCTGAATTACCTGTGTACCATTGTTGAAAATCTATCGGCCGCGGAAGTAAGGATTTAGTTCTAGGCTCTGAATCCCGCTCGACCGATCTGTGTGCCTCCGCCCACACCAGTGCACGCTGCTCACGCCTTCGCGGTTGCTACGGCTTTATAGCAGTTTGGGCATAAGGCAGAGTATGTCTTCCAGCTGTGTTCTTCCTTCCCCAAGGTATTTGATCATCCTGTCACCTTTATACGTCCTTATACATTTCAGGGTCCCCTTGTCAGCATCTGGTACACACAGCTAATAGGGGTTATGTTGACTCAACAGGTCGGCTTCGGGAGAAAGGCCGTCTCGGTGGCAGCGTCCCCCCTTCCACGAACACGGGCTGTCTTCTTCTACGTGGCGCCTCCTTCATTTTGCTCAGCTGTCCGTTGCGCTGTCCAGTGTGCAGCCTTGCACTTCCTTTGTTAAAATCCCTCCTAAGCATTTTGCTCTTCCGATGCTGTTGTGAGTGGAAAATGGAACAGTCTTCCTACTTTCGTTCTCAGCTTGTTCGCGGCTCCCGTGCAGAAACACACTCGATTTCTGACATTGATCCTATGCTGTGTCACGTGCTGAGTTCGCTTTTTATTTTGAGTGGTTTTTTCCTGAAATCTTGAGCGTTTTCCTCGTACGAGGCCGTGTCGTCGTCATGTGAGGGCGGTTTTGCCTCTTCCCCAGGCTCAGTGCCTCTGACGCTGCTCTGTGTGGCTGGGCTGGCTGGACCCTGCAGCCCCCAATTGCGCAGCAGCAGTGGTGAGAGCAGACCTCCTGCCTGTTCCTGACACAGCGGCAGGCAGCCCGCCTTCCACCACCGGGCGATGCGAGCTGAGAGATTTCAGTACATGTCCTTTTCCACGTTGAGAACGTTCCCTTCTATTCCTAGCTAATTATGTGTGTTTTGCCCCAAATGGATGATGGATTTGTCAAATGCTTTTTCTGCATCCCTGGAGATGGTCATGTTGGATTTTGTCCCCTGTTCTATTAATATGATTTACTTCCTTAGTTCATTTTTAGGTGTTACACCAGCCTTGTGTTCTTGGAGTAGATCCCACTTGGAAATCGATCTATTTGGTACGTGCGAGATCCGGCTTGCTAACACTTTGCTAAGGCTGTTTGCATCAGGGGTCACGAGGGACGCTGGCCTGCAGTGTTCTTTTTCCATGATGTTTTTCTCTGGCTTTGGCCTCAGAGTAACCCTGGATCTGCAGGGTGAAAGGCTGGAGGGAATCTGGACTCATGCCCCCTCACGAGGGTCGCTGGCTCTGCTGCTTGTTTGTTTAGTGTCCTTCCTGGGTCACTGTGGCATCTGTTTCCCCCGGAGCGTGCAGCCAGTGACATCCTGTTTGTCTTGCTTAGGGGTTTAGTTTGTTGTTCCTTTTTCAGCCTGGCTTCCCCGCGGTCGCCCCCGCATCTGCGCAGCTTGTGGTCAACTAACGACTGGTCAGATCCTGGCCCAGATGCCTGGCCCAGTGACGCTTCCCCTCTCTGCCGATGGGTCTGTCTCTGGGTTGGGAGTGCTTTCAAAGTTCAGGCCGTTTCAAGCCCACCCACCCCTACGATCCACTGAGCCCTGTAGGTCTTTGCTGTGACTGCCTCCCGGGGAGATCGGCCATGGTGGGGAGGCCTGACTGTGTTTTTTCTGTCTCCCTGTTGAATTTCTGGCCTGTCTGTGGTCTGTCCCAAGCAGACCAGCCATCTCAGACCAGGAGAACAGCTGGCCATCCCCGTTCACTCAGCCCCGAGATTGCTATGATCTCAGACAAGGCCAACATGCAGGGAATTTTTGCCTCCTGACCCAGTTCCAGCAGGCCCCCTCCAGCAGTGAAGCTGTCAGGGGTTCACTGGCTGCCTTGACCTGTTAGAACCACCAGACAGACAGAGTCGCAGGGGGAGGGGACCGGAGCCAGACCACCTCGGATTGCCCCCGTTCTTACACAGAGTTCAGCAGGTTTTCAAGGACAAGTGCATCTTAGCGTATTGGACGGGTTTGGCCGGCTTCCCGGACAGAGGATCGGTGGTTGTGATCATGTGGCAGGTTGCGGTTCCTTCTCCGGGAGAGGACTTGAAGCCCCCCCACAACCACAGACCCGGGTCTGACACCTGCTTCCACTGTACTTCCCATCCCACTGGCTGCGAGTCAGGACATCTGGGTGTGTGTCTGCGCCCTGCTCCGAGCCAGCTGTGGGGCTTTAGGCAGCGCACCGTGCGCCTCCGCTGATGCAGAAAGACCGAGTCTGACAGCGGCGTGTGTGGCTCACACCCGGCTCTGTCACCGCGCGCAGCCAACAGCGCACGTTCTTAATCAGCTTCAGTTATGAGCCCCAACTGCATGAAAGGTGTCAGGATCACTCAGCCCTGGCTTGTCTTAGAACATCCGTCCTCCCTTCCAGACGAAAGCTTGGACCCACGTTTTTCTCCCCTTCTCTCTCAAAATAGTCATGAGTCCCCGCTGGGTGCGCAGCCCCCGCTGGGCGGGCAGCCCCCGCTGCGCTGAGAGCACGGATCAGCCGACGCCGAGCATGGCTGCCCCCCGGGTGCGTCTCACACCTCGAGTTTCGGGCGGAGCTCTCCTGAGCACCCCCCTTTCCGCCACGGCTGCCCGGCTTTGTCGTCAGTGTGACCGCACCCATGGCCGTGACCGTGTGTCCTCAGGCACCGGGGAGCTGTGGTTATTTGTCTCAATGTGGTGACACCAGTTCTAGAGCTGTTATGTCCAGTTTTTAACAAGTGTGTCTCTGTCCCTCTCTCCCTGCAGCGCTCACACCCACACCCCTCTCCCCACTCCCCCTGCCATTTCTTGCTCAGGCTCCGGTCTGTTCCGTCCGTCGGCCGCCAGCTCTGTACCTGCCCCTTGCCGCCCCCCCCCATGACAGGTGGACACTAATGAGCCGCCAGGGGTTTTGTGTTCACTGCGGGCTCACGCACTGGGACACGGTGTGATTCAAAGGAAGCCCTTCAACTCACCAGCATCCTTAATGTCACCTCTAACTGAGACCGGAGGGACGGGGTCAGGGCACAGCCACTCAAGGAATGACCCAGCAACTAGCACCCAGACGGGGGAAGACTCAACTCCCAGGAGGCCTTGAGCTTCCGTATCCACCCATTGTAACACGACGGCTGCCGACTGGCCCTCCCACGGCCAGGACAGCCCCCAGGCTGGCCCTGAGAGGTCAAACGGGGGGGGGGGGGGTGTGCGGTGGCCCGGGGCCTGGGAAGCCACGCCCCTTCCCCAAAGCAGTTGGAGTAAACTTCCCACTTGTTAGCCTGTGAAGTTACTGAGCCCATAGAACCAGCGGCCCCCGCACCTCGTGGCCGTTCCCCTTCTGAGCGAGACAGCCTGCACGCTGCCCGCGGGGTGCACATCCCTGAGTCAGCCTACCTTCACTCAGCTGCGGCTCACTCTTGGATTCTTTCCTGCAGGAAGCCAGGACCCACACGTGGCGGGACGTGCCCCAGGGGCCCATCTGAGACCTAGGACACGCCCGTCCTCGCGCCCCACATTTCCCTGTGCGTCACTACACTTGAGTGTCCCACTGAGAAATGATCTTCGCTCCCATAGATCACCGCAGTAAACTGACAGCTGTTTGCACAAATAACTGGGCCATTTTTTTAAACCAGTTCCCTGCAGCTCATCACTTACGGGTACAACACATTAGGAGTGTTTGGGGCTGCCTCTTGCTGCTCTGTGCGCCTGCCTCTCTCCACATCCATCTTTCGATCCATCTTTTACTCGCTATACAATTGGTTTCATTTAAATTTTATATTTGATGTATTCGGCATCAAGTTGATCTGCTGGAACATATGTGCGCTGTGCTAAATCACCCTAATGTTATTTGTAGCAAATTGTTAATGAGGCTGACCGGGTAAACACAAGAGGGCTTCAGCCTAAGCTGTTTCTCTAAGAATTTTCTGTTTTCATTTTTTCTAAGTTTTTGTTTCTCACTGTCCTACAATTTAAATACCTTTATGCATTTAATTGCATGCACCCCTGAATTTTTAAAAAGACCCTAAGTTTTTTTTAGTGTTTAAAAGAGGAGCAGGGAATGCCGACGCCCTGGTTACAACAGAGCTGTGTCTTGCAGGTTGTCGCCGCTGGGGAAACCCGGGTAAAGCGGGCGTGGAACCCCTCCGTAGCGCTTCTGACAACTGGTGCGCGTCTACAATTACCTGATAACAACAAGTGTAACAGGAAAAATGCGTTCCGGAGGGAAAAGCCTGCCACCAGCAAACGCTTAGGTTTTCAAGGGCTTGCTGCTCACAGCACGACTCACGGACACGTGCGTCTGGCTCCCCCTCCTCCCCAGCTCTCTCTGGGTTTCACTCCTCAGGGTGCAGGTGGTCAGGTGTCACCACTCAACACACTGGGGGTGGGGGGGACCAGGGCTGGAGGCTGTCTGGGCCTGGAGGACAAGCCCACCTGCTCTGGGAGGTGCTGATGCAGGACTGAGCCAGGTGGGCACTGGGGCTGGGCTCGGGTTAGGCTCTGCCGGGCGTGGTGGGCGGGGACCCCCGGGGCCTGCAGTGCTTTGAGCTCTGCACCCTCACTCTCCAGACTCGTCCAGCAGGCGAGGGGAGAGGTGCCGCTGGGAGGTGAGACATCCCGGAATCTGAGGAGCAGCAGCTGTTTGCTGCTGACATCCTCGGTGCACGAGGTGCTACGTTCCCGGAGAGAGTCCTCCGTGTGCTGGGAACGCCGTGCACCTGGGGGGTACGTTGCCCCTAGGAGCAGAAACCCGCAGATGTTCGTGGGGGACCTGCCTCCATCCTGCAGTCAGTGGCTTACCAGGAGCATCCGTGAGCTCCTGCCTCGATGAATCTTCAGAAGGTCCCGTGGATTCTAACTCCAAAAGGTACTCAGCCTCCGCGCCGCTCGCCTGCAATCACGATGGTTCCTCCCCATCCTCCCCGTCCCTCAGGAAGGCCTAGAAACTTCCACTTTGCTCTCTTGAAGCCCGGAGGAGAGGCCCCTCAGGAAGCCCACCCACCCTGCTGGGGGGCCACCCGTCGAGGTGACACGGAGAAGTGAAGGGGGAGACCCTGGACCACCCCTGCCCTGCCTGCTGAGCGCAGACCGAGTGATGCCCTCCAGGGGCACCTCCCGACTGCGGACCTGCGAGCCAGTGAAGGGGCAACATCTGAGGAGCCTCGGTGCCCAGCTGGCTGGACATCCTGACACGTGTGAGCAGTGACATATGGACAGTGACCCCGCATATGGGAGACCGTGGATGCCAGGCCACAGGCTGTCCACTCCAGAAGGGCCACCAGAGGTGTCCACTAAGGGGTCCGAACAGTGAGGTCACATGACCGAGCCTGTCTGGGGGAAGACACGGCTGACGGTGGTCAGACTGAGGATGCGGCACAGAGATGAGGCTGAGACCAGCAGGGAGGCTCTGCGGGAGGCGGAGGGGACGGGGTCTCGCCTCCTGGACAGAGCACGGAGGCAGGAGATCTTCCACTTCAGGGACGCATCAGCAGAAGGGTGCATTTCCATCTGTCCCCGTGGCTCCAACAACAGTCCTGTCCTGAATACAGAAAGACCGTCCATTCCAAGAGGTGCCCCAGTCAGGGTGTAGGTGTGGTGGAGCCCAGAGCCATGCCAGCTCAGCTGGTTCACCCTGGGAGGTGACACCCTGTTCCCCGGGTGAGCCTGACTCACCCAGGTGGCCGGCGTGGGGCCACTGGGCTCCCGCTTCTGGGACTTCCCTGGACCACAGGGACGGAACCTGTGTTCGGGGAGGGACAGGAGGGGGTCGGACGAGCGATGGCAGTGGGGAAGGTCACACTGTCCAGTGTCTTGAACGGGCACCAGACACCCTCTGCGTTCTCCACGTCTCTGACAAGGACACGAAGGCCTCTGATCGTCCCCCGGTTCAAGGAGCCGGTCAGCAGGGCCACACCCGACAATCGGGGCAGACAGGAGTCCCCTGGCTGTGCGGGCTGCGGGGTCCTCCGCGATCTCCCAGGGCCCTTCCATATTCCCCAAGCCAGCTGCACACACACCCTCCCCAAACCCACAGGCAATGTTCTGTTTCAAAGGCGCTGAGGAGGGCTGGCTCCAGGGCTCCAGGAGTGTCTCCAGCAGGAAACAAGGGGGTATCTGAGAAATTCTGAAATGACACATACACCCGAACACGGGCGGGTCACGGGGGGGGGGGCTCAAGGGGCACCGCGGGGGGAAGGCCGGTCCTTGGGGGCCTCCGCGTCCGTGGTGGCCAGCTCGAGCCGGGGCAGCCTCCTCAGGGAGGCCCGTCTCCATGTCAGAGGCCGGGGGAGACGCACGAGCTGTGATGAAGGTGGCGCCTGTCCTGGCCCACGAGAGAGAGGCACTCCGTCTCCGCGGGCTTTAAAGCTAAGCCCCTGGAATGCTCTCCGCCCCCAGCCCGCCCGCCCGCCCGCCCGGGCCGGCCAGGTGAGCGAGGCGGCCGGCGGCCCGGGGCTGGGCGCTCACCAGCCGTCCTGCCGGGGTCCTGGCTCTGACCGAGCGCCTCCCTGCGCGCGGGGAGGAGCGCCTCTCCGCCCAGACCCCGTCAGCGGCCCCTGCGCTGGCCGGCTGGGGTGATTACTCAGCAGGCGCTGTGGTGAGCAGTCAGTAAGGCACTGGTTACCTGTCCTGCCGTACGCGCTGGTGACACTGAAACCACCCCAGAGCAAGCCGGCCAGCAGTCGGAAACAGGAGCGTCCCTCCGGCGCGTCGGCCACCCCTCCTGGCGGCGGCCCTCCATATGCAGCTGTGGAGACGTCTCAGGGAAGGCGTGGACGGCCCTCTCCGGGAGGGTTCTGGCCGCGTCGCACGGCGTGGACACACACGGTTAGCACCATTCCTGGGGCTGGGTGGCAGCGCCGGAAGCAGGCGAGAGCTGACCCCACACAAGAGAACCTGCTGTGATCTGATCTCACGTCTGGCCCACGGACATCTCCCTCCTCCTAAAACCTGCGGTTTTCTCATTATTTCCACATGAACACAACTCATCCAGGTGAGCGCACAGCCTTCCATCGCCAGCTTCTTCTCCCACCAGCAACTCAACAGCCCGTGACGACCCATTGAATGAGGGCACGTGTGGCCACCCGCAGAGGAGCCTGCCCGGGCCTGTGACCCAGCCCTGCCTGCTGGGTGACCTTTGGCACAGTGCTCAACCTCTCTGGGCTTCGGATGCCTCACTGACAGCGCCCCTCTCAGGGCTCCCCGCTGGGCGAGGGGGTGACACGTGGGCTTGTGTAGCTGGCCGCCCACAGAGGGTGGGGGCCGAGGGTGTGGCACCTTCCCAGCGCCAGCCGCACCGGGAGCACAGGACACACCAAGGTGACACGTGGACCCCATCTCTTCCCAACATTTCATCGTTCCCCTGAAGCCAGGTTCACTGAGGCTCCGGGTGGGCATGATGGGGGAGCTCCCCGACATCATGTCAGTTTCCTTCAACCCCGTGGGACTGGGTTCAGGTCACTGTTTGTCTGTGGCCACAGGCACCAACGCGTTCCCGAGTGGAAGAGCCGCTGGTCCCAGGGAACCAGGGGCTGCAGAGAAGCCCAGCCAGTCTCCCTGAGATGCACACACTGGGGCCCCTCAGGCCAGCCAGGACCCCCGGTCCATGCTGGAGGCCTGGGCCTTCTCCTGAGAGCAGCTGGGTGTTTACTCAGCACCCAGCACAACTTTGTAAACGTTTTCATCCGTAACAGAAACCTCACAACACACTGTCTAAACTACGAGACAGATGGAACTCTCAGGACCTCCGGCGGGGCTGTAAGTGGCGGCAGAGGGTCAGTGCTCCCTCGACAGTCCAGCAGCAGGTGACACGCGCTCCCAGGAGGAGCTTCCAGAGCGTCGTCTCCGAGCCCCGGCCCTGCCGATGCCCCTGTGGGCGCTTTGCGGAACAGCGGATGCAGACCGGGTCACCGCGTGCTCCTGGTGCCCGTCCCAGTGCCTCCACCCACCCCAGGCGCCCTTTGCTCTCGGTGCTGACGGTCCAGCGAGTCCCCAGGGCACCTGGAACAAGCGGTGAGGTTGCACAGCCTCGCCCAGGTCAGTCCACACCCCCGGCCTCAGGTCCCTCTCTGTAAAAGGGAAGCGGGGTGCCAATCCCGAGGCTGTGGTCAGGCTCGAGCCAGTGACCCCTGCACAGAGAAAGGATGGGAGCCAGAGGGGTGGAGGGGTTTGCACGTTCCCTACTGTGACCGGTAGTGTCTGAGGTCAGGCAGCTGCCCCAGGTCACACGGCTGCCGACGACCAGGCTAGGGTTTGAATTTGGATCAGTCTGGATCCCAGTTCCGGATTTTTCCACTGAATGACACAACCTACTTTTGCCGGGGACAAAGCTGCCTGGGAGACCTGGTGGCGCCCAGGCGCCCAGGGGAGGGAGCAGGCTCGCATCTGCTTGATGTTTGAAGCCACGGCGATGTGGTCCCACTGTGTGTGCGGGTGGGGGAGGGCTTTTGGTTTGGGCTTTTTTTAACTTTTATTTGTTTATTTGGGGGGGGTGGTAATTAGGCTTACTCATCTATTGATTTCATGGCGGCGCTGGCTTGAACCCAGGACCCCATGCGTGCTAGGCACGCGCCCTACGCCGCACGTGCCCTCCCCTGGGCTTTGGTTTTAACATAGTTTCCTCATCCACTGAGGTCTCACAGCCCAACGAGATTCGCATCAGAGACGCCGCGTCCCAGAGATGTGGAAATAGCGAGTGTCTGCGGCCAAGTGAGTGAGCGCGTGGGTCAGAGCTGCTCCTCAGACCAGCAGAGCCCGGCCGCATTCGTTGTTCACCGTAGCGTGACATGAATAAGTCACAGGCTGCGTTCCAGGCAGACGCCGCTTGTCGCATCCCGCTCGTCCAGTCCCGTAAGTGATTTCAGCGCCGGGGAAAAAGAGGGTGTCTTTCAAGTGCAATTATAAGGTGGGAACCACACAAAACCCACAGCCCACTGTTAGGCGGCTAAAATGTCCCTGCTCTCGGTGCAGCTGACGCCACGGGGACCCCGCCGCCACCAGGAAGGGTGTAATGGGTCCGTGTCTAACAAGGAGATCAGAAATGACTCCTCTAATAAATGTAATTCCTTATCCTGTGGTGTCCATCTGTGGCTGCTAAAAATCTGCCAGGAAGATTATTGTTGAGCATTGAGCAAAGAGATCTGTTTTGCCAATAGATAAATGACAGTTAAATGACACCAATTACAATAAATTGCACATTTATTAGAATAAACGCTGTCCTTGCTGATAAGTTCAAACACCCTTTCTAGCTGGATCTGTCTGCTCGGCGAACTCCAGGCCCCCCTCCCATGCCTCCCGGCCGTCCTGGAGCCGATGGTTGGGTTTAGAGCCTGGTAAACGGGGAATCGATGCCATCGATCGCAACTTAAATGTCTGCATTTCTAACTTGCCCTCTGCTACCCGCAGGGGAACGACCACAGAAGGCAGGGAATGGGCATCACCTTGTGTCCTTCCTCCTTGTGAACTTTCTGGCTGTTTTCAGCCTTCCTCCCCCACCTCTGCTGCCGGAAGCTTGCAGGAAAAGACGCACCCCTGCAAAGTGACCCCCCGAGGAGGGGACTCGGGCTCCCAGGCTCAGCAAACCGTCCCGTCCTTGGTCAGCCGCCCTGGGATGAATCCTGCACCAGCTGTCAAGTGACGGTGGAGATTGCACCATGGGGTGACGTCTCTGCCCTCAGATCTCTCCGCTGGGGTCATGGGGACAGGCAGCCTCCATGTCTCCGGGCAGGAGCCTAAGGTCCCCAGGCAGGGAAGAGCATCTTGGCAATGGCTGTGTGACCAGACCCAGCCCACCCAACTCCGGCGTCAGGAGTGTGGGAACAAGAGCTGCAAACCAGCCCCTTGCTCTCCTCAGACCCTGTCCTCTGGCCCCTCCACCCCCAGTCAGGGCACCCCACGGTCCTTAAAATGTGGTCACCACCTTCAAAAACAGGTAGTAACTCAAAAGCCCTCAAAAAGAAAGGGAGGGAGGGAGGAAAGAGGGAAAGGAAAATTTTGACCCTCAGATTTGGGGGCGGGTCTGGCTTCCTTTCATGAATCTTGTGATTTTGGCAAGCCTGGTACCCAGGTCCTAGAGTGTGCTCATGGCTGACGGTCCCAACACAGCAACGGTGACCACGGGACGTCTTACAGCACTTTGACTCAGGGCTCACGCGACCTAAGGTGACACTGACTGCACACGAGGCCCTGCAGCTTTGGCCTGAGGACAGAGTGGACGTCTGCTCTCCCTCCTCCGCCCGGGGTGCGGCTGGGACTCCGGGCGCTCACCTGCCTCCAGCCGCCTGCTGCTCCCCATGCCCTGCTGTCTGCTCCAGACCAGGACCCGGCACTGCCAGGCTTTGCTTTTAAATGTCCTCCAAGTTAAATGGGAAAAAGAAAAGCCGAATCAGGAGCCAGACTGAGTCAGAACAGGGGATGAAACCCGTGGGCTCGTCTAGCCTGTGTAGGACCTCCTCCCGACGCGATGCTGGAGTTACTGGCAGTGGATGGAAATGCAGCCCTTTCATTGACGGCTTGTGACAGCGACTCTGAGTCTCAAACTTTTTTCCATTAGAAACTCAGCCATTGTGGTTTTCAGGACTTCGTTTACTTTTAAAAATGTATCTTTCATGCCTCTCCGATCCCTGGACCTCCCTGGAGGCCAACAAAGTCTTCCCGGAAGTTAATCCAGGTGCTGATGGAGCTTCCCACCACCAACGAGTCAGCAGACGGACACATCGAAGTGCCAGACGGCGAGTTGCCCTGCGCCCACCTGCCCGAATGGCCGCATCCTGCTCAGGGTGAAGGTCAGTGCTGGGAAACCTGAGCTGGGGAGACCCGCTCAGATGGGCTGTGTCTTCCACTCCCAGGGCAGGGTCTGAAACGTGGCGCCTCATTCACATTTAGGCAGACACACGTGATCTGGTCTCATGGAAAACGTGCTTGTTTGCGTGCTGTGCAGGAGGAGAGCTTGGGGAGGGAGGAGACGGGACGGAGAGGCTTTCTGGAAGCCTCAACCCAGGCAAAGTGGAGGGAAATGCATTCCAGGTTCCTGATTTTAGCAAATACTTTAAAATCTTGAAAGCTCCTCAAGTCGCCACACAACCTCCTCGCCTGAGCTGCAAAGGCCATCCTGCCGTCTCCTCCCTATGGAAGGTGCTGCCCGCTCTCAGCCCCAGCCCTGCGAAATAGCACCGTGGAAATGCCAGCGCTTCTGGGAGTGTGTCGCTTCCCTTGTTTGGGGAGTGCTCATTTGCATATTTCTCAAATCTCACCTAATAATGAGCTGGGTTTACATTTGACTTACATCATTTGAAGACAGCAGAACAATGCTAAGTGGCCCAGGGTGTCACTCGCTGATCTATGTGCTTTCCTCCCCGCTGCCTAAAACCCGCAGCCCGGCGGATGCCGTGTGATCACTCAGCATCGCTCTCCAGGCCGCAGGGGGGTCCGGGCAGACAGCGCGCTGGTGCAGGCGACAGGGTCTGCGGAAGAGGGCTGGGATCCCTCCGCAGTAAACAAACCAACGTTGCAGGGGCCACGTGCTTGGTGTCCATTCCGGCCACCGCCCTTGCAGGAGAGGACACTGGGGACAGTCAGGTGTCCCCGTCTCAGACTAAGCACCGGGATAGGCAGGAACAGACCCTCGGTCACCCGGGCCCTGCAGTGGGGTCTTCATCGCTCCTGTGAGGTCTTCTAAGAGGAAGACACTGTCTCAGGTGCTGACACTGGCCGAGCGGAGGCCTAGAAAAGGCAGAGGGAGACAAGGAACACGTACGTCACTGACCTGACGTGGAAAGAAGGGCCTTACGGCAGATGTGGTTTAAGTGGGTGAAGCTAAAAGCACTGACGTGGGAATGCATGAGGCAGAACGGGGGCCCCTTCAGTGGTTTAGAAGTACAAGAAAAGCGTCAATCATTTTGGAGTTACGTCTCAGTCGCCGGTCTGCCTTTTACAGCCGCGATGTAGCTCTGAGGTTGAGCCTGGACCGCGTGGTGCATCCCCGGCCTCACTAGGTCTGAACTGAGCACGTCCGCTCCGCTTCCCCAGCCTCGTCGTGAGCCCTCGGGGGCAGGGCTTCCCTCGGACGGGACTTGGTCCCCATGCCTAGCCCCGTGTTACAGGTATTATGAAGAAATGTCCGCAAAAATGAGGTTAGGTTTTGATCTCTTTGTTGATGGACAAGAAATCCTTAGTATGTAACATTTGATTTTCATGGTGTCTACGACCACGTGGAGAAAATACACCATTTGACTGTCGTGAAACGTGGCATTTGAAGGTCCATGCTGGGAACTGGTAAAGAGGGAAAATGGGTTTTAAATGACTCTAACGACTTCTGGATTCGTGGGCTCAGCAGAGGCGCTGATGGGACGTGAGGCGTGGTGACTGAGGTCCAGTTACTAAGGGATTGGGGCTTTAGGCTCTTCTCCACTCACACCTTGTGTTGAGATACAGGCAACCAATTAAAACCTACATTTCTAAGTAAAAGGGGGGAGTGTGATAAGGCAGTCTGTCCTTGAGTGGGAGTCTAACCCAGGGGGTAAGTTTCAGGGACAGTGGTGGCTGAGGAAAGGAAAGGTTCCACCACGAGGACCCTGGGTCTCAAGGAGCACTCGTCAGAGGGAGGTGGGGTGGCAACGCCTGCGGGACGTCCTCATAGTCGGGGACCATGCCCATCCCCCGCCACAGAGGCTGGGACAGCAGCTCCTGATGGGGTCGGGGAGAGGCGGGAACAAGAAGGCGGCAAGACTGCACTCTCTCGGACAGAGTGAGAGAGAGACGCGGGGAGGGTGCAGTACGGAGGCCAGCAAGCAGGACCCCTCGAGGAGGGGAACAGAGACATAAACACCCCAGCTGCTTCTCCTTCCCTTGGGTCACCATTTGGCCGAAACCAGCAAGAAGCCACTGATTAGGTCCATTCAGATCAGCCTCCTGGAGCCCAGAGCAGGGAGGAGAGGGGAACACGGCAGGGGGGAGCCAAACGGAAGACACCCAGTGAGGCGCTGCCCAGGGGAATGTCCACAGTGGCACGATTTAGAACAGCCAAAAGCTAGAAACTGCCCAAATGCTCATCAACTATCAACCCACAGACAAAACGAGGTCTCTCCTTACAACGGAATCATTCAGCCACAGTGACACCTTCTTCAACAAGTGGGGATGAGCCTCGAGGACACGATGCTCAGTGAGAGAGCCCGTCACAAAGGACCACATGTCACAGGGTCCCATTTATACGGAATGTCCCAAAGAGGGAAATCCTTAGAGACCGAAAGTAGATGAGCGGCTGCCTAGGCTGGGGGAGGGGGTGCTGGAGGGGTTGGGGGGTGTCTAAGGGTGTGGGTTCCTTTTTGAGGTAAGGAAAATGTTCTTAAATGGACTATTGTGAGGTTTGCACACATCTGTGAAGTTACCAAAAGCCACTGGATTGTACATTTAAATTCATGAGTTGTACAGCTTGTAAATCATATAAATAAAGCTTTTACGAAAGAAAAATGTGTGTGATTTTTTTTTAAATAAGGCAATTGCAGTATAGGGAAAGAATGGGATAATTATATCAAAATATGTCTCTACAGTTGCTACATTTGAATATCACATTTAGAGCTGAGTTTCTTGGCCTTCATGACTGAGAGGGGAGTCATTCTTCCTGTCTGATTCAAGGGGAAATGCCATGTCGCCGGGGAAGTGTCGTTCTTCCTTGTGCTTACTACTAAGATGCACCGTGAGTTGGGTACCAGGTGCGGTCGGTAAAAGCAGCTGTACGGAAAGACAGTTGGCCATCAGCTGACCTCTGGTGGTTATGCAGGGACCCCATGGCGTGAAGCCAGTCCCAGCTTCATTTCTGGGGAGAGCTGGGCCACCTGTCGAGTGTGCGTGGGTTTCCCATGCTAGTCTGCACAATGCATCCTGTGCCTGCAGGTGCGAGGCCCTCAGCGTGGGGTTGACACTCAGATGACACACCTGCGGGGTCTTGGAGCTCAGGACACCGAGGGAGGCAGGGCCCTGGGCCTACAAAGATAAGCCTGGGCATATGGGAGCACTTGTGGGGACAGACCACGCCTGTGCCTCTCTGCCCGTAATTCAAGGACGTGGTTCCCATGTGGCCCAGGAGATTTCACTTGGACATATAGGGCAAATTCCACTTTATTCCCATTTCCATGGTGAAAATTCACTACTAATTTTCAGGGGAAGAGAGTAGAGAGAGGCCAGGCGCTTTTTTTTAAATTATTATTGCTGAAGTACAGTCAGTTACAATGTGTCAATTTCTGGTGTAGAGCATCGTGTCCCAGTCATGCATGCACATACATATGTATGTTTTCAGATTCTTTTTCATTAAAGGTTATTACAAGATATTGAATATAGTTCCCTGTGCTTTTTTAATCTATTTTTATATACAGCAGTTAACCTTTGCAAATCCCAAACTCCCAAATTTATCCCTTCCTATCCCCTTTCCCCTGTTACCATAAAATCCTTGACAAAATATTAACAAACAGAATCCAACAGCACATAAAAAAAGATCATACACCATGGTCAAGTTGGATTCATCCCAGGGACACAAGGGTCATTCAACATATGTAAGTCAGTTGATGTGACGCACCACATCCACAGAGGGACAAGGGTCACAGGGCCATCTCAGTAGATCCTGATGTGACGCACCACATCCACAGAAGGACAGGGGTCACAGGGCCATCTCAGTAGATCAGGCCACTTTTGAGAGCTGCCTTGCATACAATACTCTTGCTACACAGATTTTGTCTAACTTGAAAAACAAAAATACGGTTCTTGTATCCGAATTTGGAACTTATAGAGTAACAAGAGCCAAGATGAAGTGAGCGCCTGCTAGGGGCTGCACGGAGCCCTTGCAGGCAGCCTCCTGCATTTATCACAACGGCCCCATGAGGGCTGCACTTGTGTTATCCCGTTTTATGGACGAGAGGACTGAGGCTGGAAGAGGTGACAAGTGGGGACTGAGGTCTCAGCCTCCAGGTCTTGTGGACTTCCCACTCCTCTGAGCTGACCTGTCACCCTGGACTCATCTCCGTGGTTCTTAGAAGCCAGTCCTACAAGTCCTGATGGTGTTTTCTGACTCTCTTCTGTTGCCTGACAATCCGGGTGCCGTGCGTGGTGGTTGTGCCAACGATACATGACAGCTGAGATCCAGAGCTGTCACCAAGTTCCTCACGACAGAAGCCTTCCAGGGAGCAGTGTGATGCTCTCCACAACCACAGGACACATTTGCCAAAGCAAATTCGTCTCCAGAACGGCAACTTAGGAGCCTCGTGTGCCTCCTTTGTCTCCGCTCCTGGAAGGACACCACAGTCTCGTCGCGTCTGGTCAAGCCGGGCCGGGCTCCGCTTCCAGCACCAGAGGGCACACTGGCGAGGGTCCTGGGCGTGAGCCTCGGCTTGGTGCGGGGCTGAAGCATAACCGGTCTTCTGAGTAACATTGCTGAAGAAGCAACATTACCTTAAACAAGAGAGGCTGAAATGATGAGACACTTAATAAGACACAAATGGGACCCGGACCATTTGTGCTGCAGGTTTGGGGCGTGATTAATGAAAATGACCGGCTTAATATGCCTGGCGATGAATAGCCTTCACGCCGCCTGCTCTTTTATCACATCCCGGCAGCGGGCTATTAATAGCGACTGAGCCCCAACTTGTCCTTTCAAACATTTCAAACACAAATAATAGAAGATTTCCAATTAGAAGGGATAATCTCCCTTCAGAAGCCAAGTAGTAAGCACAGTGAATAATTTTAGAAACTTTGGGGACATAAAGATTTTTTTCTATCTCCCCATAAGCAGTGAGTTGGCAGCTTTGATGAACAATTTAAAAATAGAAGACGGATGCACAGAGAAGAGACGTTGCAAGGCGTGGGCTTTTGTCCATGGATTTTTTTTATCGTTCCTGCTTTTCTGAAATGCTGTCATTACACAAAACATTATTTCAGTTAGTTTTCTGCAAACCCCCAAGTCATATTCAGTAAGTTTTTACCGATTGAGAAATTAGGAACGAGGCAACAGAAAAAAAAAAACAAACAAAAAACCTGGTTTACGAGAGAAATAGCAAGTGCCCTCAGGTTTTGTGATGCTTAAAACTGTGTTTGAAGACTTTGTCTACCTGCTTGCCATTTCGAATGAGGATACGTATGGATTAGTCACGAGGGCGGCACAGGTATTAAAACTGTTATCTGATCCAACCTGGACTGACAGAGATTTATTTAATAAGCATGTCTGGGGTGTTTTCTCCTAGCACTAATTCAAACTTAATATATGTTTCCTCCTTTCTACCCTTCATAAAGAATTCCATAGTCCTAGACACAAGATGAGCGTAAAGCTGGCCCCAGAGGAAATTCTGGAAGACTGAGCTGGTCCAAGTAAGTCTTAGGAGCGTTTCCTCCAAGCCTCTGGTAATTTCTGACATGGTATCAGCTAAAAAAAAAGAAAAGAAAAGAAAAGAAAAAGAGGCTGGCTGGCTAAATGCAATAATGGAGAAAAGAGCCTCATTTTCTCTGCAGAAATTCATTATTTGCACCCAAAGGACCTCCCAGTTTCGTGTCCCTCTGCAGACATGCTTCCTGGAGGGTTTTTTTCCATTTGTTATCAAGCTCAGCCCTAAGCAGGCTGTGGTCCCCTGCGTCAACGATAACAGGGCACTGCTGCCTGTCCGCGCCATTATTAGTTTGAATAATATTCAAGATGTGCTCGGTGATCTAAATAGGTCTTTATAACTTGAGTTCAGTTGGTTCCCTTGGCAATAAGCTTCGAAGAGCTCTCGGAAACGGGAGCACATCGGGGAGGGGTCACGAAAGGGGTTAGCAGCCAGAGGCGGCAGGGGGTGAGAGCCCACGCCCGGCGCTGTTCCTTCCTGCAGTTCTCACCCCACCCCCCCCCCGCTGGCAGTCAGCTTCCGCCCTGAGTCCCTGCTCACCCGAGGCAGCCGAGGCTGCAGGACTTGTCCAGGGTCGCAGGGCAGGTGAGTGCAGAGCTGGGAGTGGACTCATTTGGAGCTGCCGCTGTGTCCAAAACAATGGCAGGTCTAATTATAGACGCTTGCGGCGCTCGTGTCCCGACACTGGGCTATGCACTGTGCGTCTTCTATCTCCTCCTGCCCCCAGAGCCCCCAGGTTGCCTGCTCTCACTGCGCCCACCACACAGTCGAGGCAGAGGGTCAGAGAGGAGGAGCAGCTCGAAGGGGCAAACAGCCAGACAGCGAGGAGTCCAGATTCTCAGCAGGAACCTGGCTCCAGAACCACCTGCTCTTGCTGCTCCGAGCCACAGCGGGGGCCAGAAGCAAGGTTCACTGGGAATGAGGTTGGAAGCTGCAGAGCCATGGCAGGTGTTCTGGGGAAGGCCCATGACACCCAGTCCTGGGGCAAAGGGACAGGGGTGGGCAGAGGGGCGGTGGAGGGGCCGCTCCAGCACCACGGACAGCGGCCAGCGCCTGGAGGGGACGGGAAGGTGCGGCCTGAGGTGGCGTTTCCTGCAGCCCTGCAGGCAGCCAGGACCAGAGGTCTTCAGCATTCCATCTAAAGACGCTTTGGTCCCTGGAGCCCCGTCCAGGCGATGTCACTGCCTTCAATTATCCTTAAACAAGGTTTTGAAAAGTGCCGCCTGTGCCCCTACTAGACGCTGCCAGGAAAGGCTCAAAACCAACTGGGCATCCGCTTCTGTGTCTCCGACTCTCAGTGTCCAGATGACCTGAACGGTCCTGCCCTCATTTCTTACGCATCACTTTGCCATCTCTTTGGAATATTCTTATGGCCCCCAAAGACAGTGTCATGTGATAGGTTTTTTGGGGGGGCTCCCAAAACTTGCATGTTCAAGTTGATAGGTTCAGTGAAGGGTTTGCCTGTCTTTTGCATGTATCAGAGCTTCTTTATGGGAACCAGAAATCTCTATTTGCAGAAAATCATTGCTTCTGCTAGTGATGTGATGAGGGAGGGGTGATTCTTTGGGATTTTCTAATGGAATCATAGCCCATGCATCCTGAGGAACTGGAAATGTGTCCACCATGGTCTCCCGATCATTGGCCCAAGCAGCAGCCCTCTGACTGTTCTTTATATATTCCTCTGCCGTGACTTCTTATGAATTTATGAGGTCATCTGATTTCACAGACTGAAATGTCTGGTCATCGTGATGATTTACAGACTTAACCAAGAGTCCATACAACATCCTTGTATTAAGGCAAACAAAAGGATTTCTTAAAATGCATTTTCTCTCATGCACAAACCAGGCACAGAGACAGCTTCAGCCCCCCCGGGCACTGGCTCCTGGTGCAGGATGTTGGGCCAGCCCTGACCTGTGCACTGGGATCCCTGGGTGGAGCTGGAATCAAACGAGGAGGGAAGCAAGGTTGTTCAGCAGATCATCAGGGAGGCCCTCTGTGGAGGGGTGTTTATACCTCAACCCGCTGGACGAGATGGGGCCCCTGGGACAGGAGCGAGGGCAGCGGAAGCCCAGGTGCAAAGGCCAGAGAAGGAGGTCCGTGAGTCCCAGAAGCCGAAAGGCTGCTGACACACTGGAGCATCACGGACAAGGAAGAGGGCCTAGGAGGGCCATCTGGGCCACTGTCAGCGGCTTGGAGTTTGCCTTCAGATCGACAGAAAGGGTAGGCAGAATGCCTTACATGGTTACACTCTCCTCCTGGTTGTGTTCTGGAACCTAGTCACTGGGAGGGCATCATACCCCTGGATGCTCGTCTTCCAAACTCCTGGGGTCATCTGTCCTCTGTCCCATCCCTAACCAGGCGGGCAGTCTCCAGATCTCCAACTTCACCTGGGAACACCTGACAGCAGCTCACTTTGCACCTGTCACCTTTGCAGAGTCTCCCTAGCAAGGTTGGATGTGAGAGTCACAGGACCACCAGACACCCATCCACACAAGATCCAGAAGTGTGGGGCAATTAGCACACCTCGGGGCACATCCTCAACCGTGGGGCTCCTCCCTGGGCTGCCTCCTCCCTAAATGCAGTTTCCATGGCAGTTGGACGATGGGCTGGGGGACTGAGGGTCAGTCACCCTTAGCAGGAGCCAGCTTGACATCCCACCCAGCCACTCCCTCTGTCTCTGCCCCCTCCCCCTTGGCCCTCACCCTTGTTCTCCAAAACCATGCCCCCAACAAAGGGACAGCGGCTCTGACTTCAGGGAACACAGGTGGAGGCAGATGGCAAGCATGGAAGCAGGAAGACCATGCAGCCAGCTCGAGACTGGCCTGAGGACGCGCAGGGGCAGCAAAGCCAGAGCCCCAGCAGCCCCACTCCGGCCTGCCCACCCGTCCGGCTCTTTCCATTCTCAGTGCTTCTGTGCATTTCCCTCTGTCCTGCGTGGCTTCCCCACCCCCAACCCACCCAAACCTTCGCTGATTCCTGGTGCTCCTTTAGACTGCAGCTGGGCTGCTCCGGGGAGCCTTCCCTGACCCCTCAGGTTGAGGGAAGTGACCCCCTTTATCCTTCAGACCATTTTGCCTTCTCAGCCTAGGTCACGGTTTGCAGCTACACACTGCTGCGTGTGTTCACAGGTCGAGGTCCCTCTCCAGCTGGCATCTCTGAGGTCTAGGAGGGGAGGGGCTCTACCCGGTGCCCCACATCACGCAGCAGGCAGGGTGGGCGTGCAGCAGATCCTGGGTGCTCACAGGAAGGAGCAGGCCCGCAGACAGCGCAGTCCCAGCCAGCCGCCCTGCGGCCCGGCACGAGACCTAAGCGCCATCCAGAAATTAGGCTGCAGACATCAGCTCCCGCTCACGTCCGGACAGTTGCGCACAGTGTCTGATGCTGTCATTTGTTTTTGTGAACCCATTCTTAAATCTGGTCCTAAAATGGATCTAGCCTTTCTCCTGGAAATTCAGAGAAACTAAAGGCTCATAAACAACGCAAAAACTGTTAACACTCAGGCTGGGGGGTGGAAGATGCCCATAACCATTTAAGCACTGGGTTCTCTGAACTTCATTTTAAAGACGCAGAGCACTGAATGCTCTCATTCCCCCGAGGCAGGATTCGAGTCCTTTCACAGACAGCTGGTTTCCAGTGGAGCCTGGATTGCGGTGGGAATTCCTTCCAAAGTATCCTCAGCTCTCTTTGTAGACTCCTCCCTGGTGAAGAGGAATGTTTCTAATCCAGGCACGAGTGAAGCCTGAGCGTTGTATGGGGTCCCGTGGGCGCCGCTCCTGCACCCGCTGGGTCAGGGCACAGGCGGTGCATGGGGTCCCGTGGGTGTCCCTCCTGCACCCGCCGGGTCAGGGCACCGTTTCTCTTTGGCTTCTCTGTACCTACTTTGCCCACTGCCTCCACTTTCTTCCTGTTTCCCACGCTGTTCACACGTATGAACGCTCCTGTGGGCACAGATGTGATTGTGTGCACACACAGCACACAAGAATCCCCCCTTCAAAACACAACGTTCTCAGTGGTTTCAGCCCTCTCAGAACACAAGCAGAAATGGAGGAAGCTGAGGCGCTGGATTTGCCTTCTTGGTCTCCCTCCCTTTCTCCCCCTCTCTCTTTGCCTTCCCCTCCCTCCTTAAACCCTAAATGCACCTGCAGCTCTCTCTGCAGCAGTGATATTACGGTGATTTCAAAGAGTCGTTGCGTGCTAACCGACTCTGGGCTCCTGACTTTCTGAAGAAACTGTACATTGAAAGCCTTCATCTTTTGATTACTAATCTGTTACTAAAAGGAAATAGATTACAACGTGAACTACAGCAATTGACTGAAATGGAAGTTGAGAGAGGAACACAAGGAAATTGCCATCCACTGTGGGGCCTGCATTTCGTGCTAAAAAACGATTGAGTTCAAATGCAGGGTGAGATTTTAAAACAGTTCAATTATCTCTTTAATTATCTTTCATTTAAGGCACATATCCACCCATCGGTCCTGGTCAGGGTTGGAGACACAGAAATAACGCCCTACAAGCCAATTTAATGGCCTCCTAATTCTGCCCTAGGTAGGGCCAAGTCCAACATGGATGTCTGCTCCTCTGAGCCTGTGAGCACCGGCCTGGAGGAAGGGGATGTAGTTTGAAATTCACCTTGTACAGTCTGACAAGATGAGCGTGTTTCTTGGAATTTCAATGAGTTTAGTGTGTGTGTGTGTGTGTGTGCGCGTGTTTGTGTGCGTGTAACCCGTGTGTCCTGGGGGGCGAGGGGCTGGGGGCTGGCTCTCAGCAAAGCCGGGCAGAAGGAGCATGTGTGTCTGAGCGGTCTGCTGCTGCTCTGCCCTTGGAAGCTTGAGTCCCGTGAGGAGTAAATTGCTAGAAAGCTCAGGAAGAAGACAAAGGTCTGAAGAAGGCGGAGGGTCAGACAAGGTGACCAGCCCGGAGGGGTCAGGATAATCCAGGTGCGAGACAGTGAGTGTCTGGACCAGTCCATCTGGTAAACCTGCCGGAGAAAAGAACGACTTTCATGTGCAAAATTTGTTCTCCGTGAGCTCAGGTGTGTTCCCCTATGGCCATGTGCTTTCCCACCTGTGTACAAAGCAGCCTTTTAATACTCTCTCCTTAAATCTTGCCCATGACTGGCATCAAGCCCACAAGTACGTAGCCAGCCATCTCTGCTCCCAAAGCTCCCGGAGGGCTGGGCGGCTTGCTGCCGGGCACGGGCCTGCCTGCACCGGCCTGCTGATGCCAGCAGCCCCGGCTGGGGGCTCGCCGGCCACTTCTGCTGGGTTGTCGTCTGGGCCCCTGTACGACGACCTCTCATTCCCCAAATGATCTGCTCCATTTCACCAAGGATGAGGTGCCCTTTTGTGTCTGAAGACCAGTCCCCTGAGCAAAGACAGGACCTGGGCAGCCTCTTCATGCAGCGACGTCTCCCCAGCGGCCCAGGCAGGAGACCCAGGCACTCCTGAGACTCCTCTTGTCTGAAACGCCTGCAGTAAGACGTGGCTCCTCAGCACCTTCTCAGGCTCAGCTCCCCAAGGCCCCTCGTCTCCTGCCGTCGTCGCAGAATCTCACAGTCTCCTAACATCCGCACCGTCTTGTCAAGGCTCATAACCTCTCCACGTTGTGTCCTCTTCAAAGCTGACCTTAGCAGAGACAGTCTGACTTTCCAGTCACGTTTTTCTCATTAATTTATGACGACAAAATCAAGTTGCATTTTACTGTGACTTTCCAACCTGCCTGGGCTGTCCTCCTGCCCACAGTCTCATGCCATGGGATCCGGCCTTCCGGTCTCGCCTCTGAACGCGCTTGACGTCTTCTTCATCACCGCCGTGGCGGACGAGCCTGGGGTCCCGCAGCGATCAGCACAAGTCCGCAGTGAGAGGACGGCTTGTCTGCATTCTCACATCGTAACTATTTTAGCTACAACCCCCTTTTGTCCTGTGAGGTCGTCTCTTCAGATCCTCTGCTCTCTTAGAGATAAAATTATCAGAAGGGAAGTTCAAGGCCATCGCTGGATAGGGCAATTCCAGAGTCTAGTAAAACCCTCGTCACTAGCAACAGCAAAATGGAAGATTGCGCAGCCCTCCGGGGCAACGCGTCAGTCCTGTGCTCAGGCGGCTGTGTGAGGTAAGCAAGCACAGGGGTAATTCTTACTGAGGCACGATTGAAATACGTCATTATATTAGCTTCAGGTCCGTAACATAAGATTACGTATTTGCATATATTGCAAAACGACCGCCACCATGAGCCTAGCTAACATCCACCACCGCACAGGGTTACAAATGTGCTTTCCTTGGGACGGGGATTCTTTAGGACCCAATCTTGGAGCAACTTTCAAACATACAGCACAGCGTGAGTGCCTGTAGCCACCGCGCTGCACGTGGCATCCCAGGGCCTATCTCGTTCACAGCTGGAAGCCTGTGCCCATTTTTAAGCTTTACAGCTCTCGCTCGCGCTCTTTTTAAATGACCACAGATTCTGAGCTTCCTGTCGTGTCCTTTTGCTTAATTTCCTGGAGCTTTTTGTGGTTAAACAAAGAGCAACCGTGTCCCACCTCTTCAAAGCGTAACTTGGCACCAGCTTCCCTAATGCCTCGTGAGACAGTCAGCTTTGACTTAGATGCGTACAAGGCAGTTTCACGTGGTTTCGCTTTGTTCTCACATCACTACAAAGATTGCTCTCAAGGCTCAGGAACCATCCAGGCCGGTCAGCAGTAAAGATCAAGTGCCCTGAATTTTTGTCAGGCTGGCGTCGTGAGTTCATGCTTGCTGCACCCCTTTTGCCCTCAAAACAGAGCAATGATAGATGAGACATAAAAAGAAGAAAATAGAAAGCCAGCTCAGGGCTCAGAAGCAAGATAAATCTTGTGTTGTGAACCAGCAGAACCGGCAGAAATACTGAGCAGCCAGCAGGGATGAAGCCCTGGGGCTCCTGGGCTCCAGGCACGGGGTCAGGCGGCTGCAGGAGTTTGGCTTGTACAGACCAAAGAGGGCTAAACACACTGCACGTGGGACGCGGCATCAGAGTCCGGTGAATGCTAAAGCCGGGGTGTGGAGCGGGGTCCTCTCACCGCGCAACAATCCTGAACGTAACATCACGGAATGCTGCCTGAGGCCACAGAGAAGGCCAGCCAAGGTGCAAAGGGCCGGAAGGCAGACGCATCCTTATAACCTGAGCTCAGTAAGACGGCTCCCCAGCGTGGTGATTGGGTCTGTCATAGTCTCAGCATCACCTCATGACTGAGACCCTGAGCCTCCCCTTGGAGACTTGGCTCCTGACTGAGGACCCAGACGCAACCACGACAGCTAGAAGAGTAAATACAGAGGCAAGAGAAACAGTAAAACAATAAAACCAGTCAAACAGAAAGCTTCTCTTTCAAACCCAAACCCAGATCACGTTAGAAATGTTAAGGCTTAGAAATAAAGCCCCCAAATCAGTAATTGCCCCGTGATTTACTCCAGATGATAAATCCTTCTATAAAATGATGAAAAGTACTTTAAAATAATTTTATTTAAGGTGCTTAACAGCTAAATGAAGATAAATATTGTTCACTCAAAATTAATTAATTTTTAAATTAAATCAGAAAGAAGTAAAACAAAAAAATTAAGTATAAAAATGAACCAATAATAAATCTTGGAAATGAATAATATAGGCAATTAAATTGTAATTTCAGAAGATCAGTCTACACTAATCAATTCCACATGAGATACAGTCAAAAGAAATGTAAGACAGAACTTCAGAGCTCAAATAAAATTCAGCAAAGAAAGATGTATAAATGGGGTTCAACTCTTAAAAGAGATTCTGGAAGGAATTACGTGGCGACAATATATAAAATGCTAACAGCTGTGAGGTTTCCAGATTTGATGAAAAGTATGGTTCCTTCAAATATGGAGCAGGGAAAAAATAAACCTATATTTAAGCTAATCATGAAAATGCAGGTCAGGAGTAAAGAAAATGTCCTTAAAACCACTAGAAAGAAAGGAAAACTGCCTTAAAAATTACTAGATTGAGAATGAATTTCTCGTCTTCAACAGTAGACATTAGAGGACACCATCGTCCTCAAAAAAATCCAGTTAGCAGTAAAGATCCAATGATCGTAATTTTTGTCAGACTGGCGTCGTAAAAGTAACGGCAACCTGAGATTTCATACCCAGCTGAAGGGTCATCCAAAATGTGAGTGTATGTTTGAAACTTTCCTCCACATCTTACCGTGGCTCCGCTTGTGGTGAGCTCTCCCTCCCTGTCCCACGGACTTCAGGCCGGGTCAGGTGATCTGCTCTGGCCTGTGCAACTTGGGAGGAAGAGAGGGTGTGCCAGTTCCGAGCGGACACCTATAAGAAGCACGGTGCGTCCTTTTGGGCCTCCTGCGTCCACTGTAAGAGAGCATACTCCATGAAGCCTGTGTGCCTTCAGCCTGGAGCCAAGGCAAGAGGGCTTCATGAGCTGGAGCCGGCTCGGGCCAGCTTGCAAGCCTGCCAAGTTCGTAGGAGTTTTGACATCCAAGTGTGAAATACAACCATGATCAGAAACTAACATATATAACTTATTATTAAACAAATCATATTAAAAACAAAGATAGCAAATACCCAAAACCCATCACTTCCCACTTATTTCTTCGTATTTTACCGTCTGTCTGCCTGCGAGGCTCTGCGCACCTCCGGCCTCCGCGTGGTGGGCGTGCCGTGCGACCCTGTGCTGTCCCACGCCTCCTTCTGTCCCTGTTCAGCGATGCCAGGTTGGTAGCTTCAAATCCGAGAGCAGTCATAGGGGGAGAGTTCACAGCACAGGAGTGGGCGAGTGCTACAAACCGGGGCTTTATTTATTGTTTTGTTCATTTCCTAGACGACAGAGTGACAGAGAAAAGGTTAACAGCAGAGACTAAACACAAAAGTATGTTCATCCGTAGCCGTTGCATTCTGAACTGCACAAACATAGCAGAAATGTTCTTCCAGCTTTCAAAACCATTCTCTCATTCAGCAGAAGTTCCTCACATTATAGTTTTAAGTTAGGACAAATCATGTACAATTACTAGTGTTTGTTTTTGACTTTTTTCACAGAAACCAGCATAATATGGAGATGTTTTCAAAATTTTCCTGAAGTTAACTAAGAACAGCACATTTCCATTGTAAACATTTCTGTTGTGCTGGCTCTCTAAAATGGATTTGACACCTGGACGGCCACGGAAGGTGCGTCTCAGACTCGTTCTGTTGGAGGCTCCCGAGGACCACCCAGAGCTGGCTGAGCGTCTGTGACTGAGATGGGCTGGGACCTGACAGCGGAGCTTCTGTTTCCATCAGGGACTCAGAGCCCATCTGAGCTGAGTGTGTCCATGGAGGTGATCCAGCTGTCTTCCCAATGGCCCTGGAGGTCCTCCGTCCTTGGTCCAGAGGGACGAGACCTTCCCAAGAGACTGGCAGAGCTTCCACGTGGATGATGTGGCTGGCCAAACACCTGCAGTGCCACTGTGTCACACCTGGGGTTCTTACCACCTGAGGTGCCAGTGTCTTCTTCCTCGATGAACAAATGAATGAGCAAGCTGAGGTCAGGAGCCACGTCCCACCATCGGCACCTAGAACCATCTCAGCCTGCAGCGTGCTCGGCCGCAGGCCCGGCATCCACACGACGCAGCACTGGGAGTCCAGGTGCCCGGGCGCCGGGGGCGCTAGGTGGCCAGGGGAGCGAGGCTCTCAGCATCAGGCAGGAGCCTCCTCAGGCGAGGAAGAGAAAGGGCAGAGCTCCTGCAAGTGAGTGACCTGCTCACTGAGACGTTCTCTGTGGTCAGCACTTCCCGCAGAACAGGTTGGTGCAGGAAGGAGGCGGAGCGACAGGGGACAGGACGCCCTCATCACCACCACTTCTGGGGAGGAACGGCTGGCAGCGTGTGCGGGGCTGCCTCGGCCCGGGCCCTGCACTGACAGCCACGTGCAGCCAGGAGCGGCGGCCTGTGCAGGCGCCGTGCTCTGTTACACACGCCCTCGCTCGTCACTGCCCACACTGAATGCACGGGTCCCTGTCAAGTCTCACTGCGCGAGCAGTCGTTCAAGGCCGGGGATGTTATTTTCAGACCTTCCCAGACTCATCCGGATACAAATATGTAATCGGGAAAAATGCAGTTGAGAGCAGACTCCCCAGGGCAGCTCTCAGCATCGGGCAGGTGGAGGCTCTGAGCTCTGAGCTCTGAGGTGTTGAGGCTGTCGGGGAATTCGCTGGGGTGCTTCTCACACCGGTTCTATGAGGCCACAGGGAAACCTTTCATTGCTGGAAGACAGGCAGGTGGCTGCCAGGGCCCGTGCTGCACAGAGCACTTTGGATGGGGGTGGAAGGAGGATGGGCCCCCTCAGAGGAAGAGGAGAGGCTCGGAGAGCAGGGAGCCTGGGCTTCAGGACACCTGCTCTGCGGCTGGTGGGGGGGGGGGACTCACTGTCCCTGGTCAGGCTTGACTGGTCCACGACTCAGCTCCCTCCCTCCTCCAGCGTGTTGTTAGATTTCAACGGCCCAGAAGCCCTTCACTTCCATCCAAGGCGAGGCACCGGAGCCGCCTCAGAGCAGGTCTCGCTGCCTCTGGAGCTCTGTGGTCCTGCCAGGGCCCTCGGTGCACCCCCGTACTCTGCGCAGCTCCTGGGCTGCAGGGATCCGTGGACACGGCTCCCGGAGCACCCTGCGCAGGGGCTCTGAGTGGAATCAGGCAGGACCTGCAAACTGAGTCCTCGGGGCAGGCCCGGGCCGTGTTCCCTGATGGAGCTGATCTTGGTTTCCATCTAATTTCTCAGCCTGTTTCTTTTTTATGATCAGAGCTTTCTTTTGCAGAAAAAATATTACATTTGGAAACGCCAATGGGAGAAACGGAGCCAGTGGGAGGACACGCGGTGCCCAGACAGGTCCTCTGCGGACAGACAGGCCCCGGCTCTGCGGGGACAGAGTGTCTCCAACAAGGCCCAGCGTGTCTGCGCGCGGGCGTGCTCTGCAGCTGCAACTCAAAAGACGGGTTTGACAGGAGCTGTGCTTAGAAAGCTCGCGCCATCGCGCTCACTACATAAAGCTAATTTTGGCTGCGGCTGCAGCGCTAGTAGCTCCCGCGGTTAAGAGCCTGAAGAATTCATCTTCATGTTTCCACCAGCGGAGAAAGGGCCAACCCGCAGGATGGTGCGGGTTTGGGCATCAGCACGGCTGGCGTTCCGCTTTCCACCTCTCCAGAGACGCTGGAATACTTCCCTTCTCTCCTCCCCTTGCCAGGCTGAGAGCCAGGGCCCAGCCGGACGGAGGTCCCGGATCCCACACCTCCTGACAGTGGCCGTGTCCGGGGACACTTGCAGATCATCGTCTTATTGGCCGCTCCCGAGGGACAGAGTGCGGGACAGGGGTGGAGCCCAGGCTCTGACACAGCCCACGTGCCCCGGGCTGGTCCAGCGTTCATCGATTCAGGCGCTGCCCGGTGTGTGTGGGTGACAGTGGTGACTGCAGATCCTCCACCCGAGGGACCCTCCGTGCGCCCTGAGTGGACTCGAAAGAAAACCTGCCTGTGGTTTGCTTCCGCCTCTCCGCCCAGCCCACCAGGTTGCCGACGCAGCCAACTCCAGTCACCCGGAAGCATTCGGTGCAGAATCCCTCACTTCAGTGCTTGGCGGCAGCAAAGCTTGGTCACAAAGTCTGTAGAAGCAGGTGGAATGGAAAGCAGAGCAAACAAGTAGACCCCTTTGTCATCGTTCTTTTAAAAAGTCACAGGCACAAGTGTCGGAAGAGAGAGTTGATTTTGTTTCTCTGACCCCTCGTTTTGCAGATGATAAAACGGCCCCAATGGGACGCGAGGAATCAGCCCCGGGGACCACGGGCCCATCTGTTGTATCGGAGCAGGAACCAGCTCTGACAACAGTCCCGAAGCCTCCCTCTTTGAGCATCACCTCGCCAAGCCCTGCCCTCGGGTTGGCCCCCTGGCGGCTCCGGGTCCCCTTTTACCGGAGGGCAGCGACACGGCCAAGGTGCCGGACCCGATGGGCAGCCCCGCCTCGGCCTCTCGGCCCCCTTCTCGCAGCAGGAGCTGTGTCTCCTCTAAGACGTCCCGCGCTCTTGATTTGTCTCTCCCCTGCCCCACGCCTCCTGCGCAAACCCTCCCCAGGGCTTTCTTCCCAACCTGAGCCGCAAAGACGGAGGCTCCGGGAGGGGGGGCCTTTCTCCTCGCTCTGCACTCTCCCTGCTCCCCTCAGGCCGCGTCGTCCCTAGACTCCGCCTGCAGGACGCTGGGCCCAGGGCTTCCGTGTCCCCCGCGCCGCTCTTCTGAGCGCTACGCAGTTCAAGCGTCTCCACTCTGAAATGCTGCGGAGACATTTAAATAAAGTGCCCCAAAATAATCTCTTGGCATTTTCCTTCAAATCTCTTCCTCCTCCATGATTTATATTTCATTTAACACTCAGCGAATATTGTTGGAAGGCCTGCCATCGCCCGCTCTGGGCACGCGGGACACAGGAATGATGGACAGACCAGGCCCCCTGCCCCGGGGGAGTTGCCTTCTCAGTAAAGGGCGCCACCACCCACGAGGTCTCTGTCGCCGGGCACACCCTCCTCCTCACGCCCCAGCCAGCAGCAGCCCTGCGGGAAGCGTCTCCACGCTGCCTCCCCCGCCCGACCCCGCTCCTCCTCCATGCCTGACGCAGTCTGTCTCGGCGGTGCCTCTCCGTTCCACCCCCTCCACCTCTCCCTGGGTTTCCCGACTTGCTTGTGGATGGACGCTGCTCCTCTGAGTGGCGGTTTCGCCGTCTGTCTTTAGGACATCGCAGTGTCCATCCTCTTATCCTCCTTCCCGGTCCCGCTCCCTCACCCCCACCCCTCCCAGAGGGCATCACACACAGGTCGTCCAGGAAGGTTGTCCTGCTCCTGGAAGGCCTCCTAAATGGACTTTAACACAGTGGTTCCCATTGACCAGCCTGCTGGAAGGTGCCAGTGCTGGGGGTGAACAGGGATGTGGTAAAGGTGCGTCACACGATGACAGACAAGGGTGGACGGCAGGGACACAGACCACCATGAATAGCAGGAGGCTGTTTGAGATGGAGGATAATATCGATGCAGAAGGTTAGAGTGAATACAGTCACAGGCCTGTGACGCTCCGGCATCCCAGGGGTCAGTGCAGATGGAGCACTTCCTGCACCGAAGGAAGCAGGAACCCGTCGCCTGCAGGAGAAAGGAAAGCTGCCGCCGCCGTCTCCATCGCCACTGGCGCCGAGTCCACGGCCACCGGCATCCCCTCTTCTGCTTCTAGGCTGTGGGCCCGACCCTGCAGGCAAGTGGGCATTTATGTCTGTAATTACGTAGGGGAGCAGTGTGCACGGAGTCTGGAAGCACGGCTCTCAAGTCTGACCACCTGGGCTTAAATCACAGCTCTCTGCGTGAGAGTCGTGTGACTGCGGGCAAACTCTTAACTTCTGTCGGTCCCTGTTCCCTCATGAGGAGGAGCAAAGGCGAAACTTTCATCTTGGGGTCACTGGGACGATTACATAAAACAACACGGCGAGCATCGCACAGGCCCCGCCTGGCAGCCAGGATAGGCCTGGCCCCTGCGCGCCGCCCCGCAGGTGGCAGAGCTTGTCTCTCCCGGAATCTGACAGCTGCTTGGGCTGTTCTTTCCCAAGGAGGTGGCTGTAACCCATGACGTTGAACTAAGCCACATTCGAATACACCCAAGCTCTGATGTACGGCCAACCGGCAGATGGGAACGTTGGGGAGAAGGGTTCTGGCTGAGCCGCCCGCATCGCTAACTGGGAGCTAGAGCGCACACTCCTCCTGATTATGCAGAATAAATGATCAGATCAATCAAGCCTGTGAGTCTGGGGTTTATTCTAATCCACTGGTGACTTCACAGAGTGTGCTGAGCAGGCTGGGCCCCTGCACGAGAAGCGTTCTGCTCTGCGCAGGTCGCCCCCGCAGCTCTGCCGTCCGCCCGCGGTTCAGAGAATAGGCGTGTGTTGAAGACAGTGCCTGCGAGGTCACTCCGGTGGGTCCCTGCTGTGTCCCGGGCCCTGGGCTCAACCCCCGGTGGCTTGTCCAGCTTATTCTCAACACAAACCTGCCGGGTAGATCCCGTGACCGGGCGCGGTGTGCTGGGCCCTGACTGCTGGGCTGAGGGCGATGGGTTTGTTGACAGGCGGTGGGCTCTCTGAATAGGTCGCACATGTGAACAAGCACCTTCAGCGACGGCCAAGTGTGTCCCGGAGGTGCCTTGTGGCAGCAAAACGCTAGCGGTCAGCGCGTGTCCTGGAGAGTAACTTGTATTTCCCTCCTCCCTCCTCTTGCCTGCTTGTTCTGAAAGTTCATGGTTGCAGTAAATGCTTGGCGGAACCCCTGCCTTCGTGTGTTACAGGGCGTCCACAGAGACAAAGCCCTGCGCGAGTCCCCGGGGAACTCGTTTATTTTATTTAAGTCTCTGAACAGTCGAGTAAAACCTGCATTTTAAGCAGCGTCTATAATGAGCGTAGAGGTTTTCTTCCTAAAGGAAAAGGCTGCCATTTCCCCACTGCGTGCTCTCGGGTCACTTGTCAAAGCCAGCTGCCTGCGTGAGTGGGTTTACTTGCGGGCTGTCCGTCCTGTTCCATTGGTCTGTGTGTCTGTGTTCATGCCAGCACCATGCTGCTTTGGTCTCTCCAACAAATGATGCTGGGAAAGCCAGATATCCACATGCAAAAGAATGAAGCCGGACACTTCCGCAGCGTCACACACGGACGTCAGCTCACAATAGTGAAAGCCTTAAACATACGGCCGTGATCGCAAGACCCTGTGGAGGAAACGCAGGAGAAAAGCTCCCTGACATCCCGAAGGTCTCAGCAGTGACTGCGCAGGGAGGACACCAGAAGCACAGACACCACAAGCAAGAAGCAGGCAAGCGGGCCCAGACCGAAGCGGCAGGCCCCTGGGGAGACGGAAGCTGAGGACACGCAGCACAGAACGACAAGGCGACCTGCAGACTGGGGGGAGTGGCTGCAGGCGATACGCGATAAGGGGTTGACATCCAAATTCTATCAAGAGCCTTGCAACTTAATTGCAGTAACACACATAGCCCAAATAAAAATGGACCAAGGACTTGGATGGACATTTATCCAAAGAAACGCAGGTGGCCGAAAGGTGTATAAGAAAGTGCTCAGTGTCACTAATCCTCAGGGAAAGGCAAATCGAAACCACAGCGAGACACCCCCTTCTACCTGTTAGGATGGCTGCTGTCCAAAGGGAAGAAAAGGCAGCAGGGGCTGGGGAGAAGGCAGAGACATCAGAGCCCTCGTGCCGATGCTGCGGAAAGCAGTGCGAGGTGCCTCCAAAAATAAAAACTAGAGCTCTACTGCATGATCCAGCCACTCCACTCTGGGTACTGACCCAAAAGAGCTGAAAGTAGGAAAGTCAGAGATACGCACACCCCCATGTTGACTGCAGCATCATTCATAAAGCCAAGATACGGAAACCGTGTAAATGCCCAGCAGTGAATGGATAAAGGAAATGCGGTGTGTGTGTGTGTGTGTGTGCACGTGTGCGTGCACACACGCACGCACACACACAGACGCACGTGCACACACACACAGAATGGAATATTTATTATTCAGCCTTTAAAAAGGAAGGAACTCCTGCATTGTGTGATGACATGGGTGAAGTTGGAGGATATTATGTGAGAAGTTGGACGCAGAGGATAAATACTACATGGTTCACTGACATGTGGAATCTAGAAAAGAACTCATGGAAACAGAGCAGAAGAGGGGTTCCCAGGGGCTGGGGGAGGAAGGAGGGTGGGGATGCTGTTCAGTGAGTCTCAACTTTCAGCGCAGCAAGACAAGTGTGTCTCAGAGGCAACGCCGTGACTGCGGGCGCGGCTCCGGCTCTTACACGGAAAAGCCCGCTGAGAGGCCCGTCTCGTGGTGAGAGCTCTCACCACAGGGAAGAGCGGTCGTGGAGAAGCTCTCTAGCAGCCGTGTCTGGCCTGAGTACCGCAAGTGGAGAGCAGGATGAGGGGTGAGTGGGACCCCGTCTGTCAAGGATGTGGGGCGGCAGCCTTCAGTCACGAGGCTCCTCAAACAGAGACGGGGCCCGTGTGGCGATGCCGTCAGCCGTCATCAGGATAATAAATGAAACAAAAGACAGTCAGTTCCAGGAGGGAATGTGTGCTGAGGCCTGTCTGGGGTGGATGGGGGGGGGGACACAGGGACGGCTGGGGAGGTGGGAACCTTCAGGGTGCCGAGCATCCGGCTGAGGTGGGGGCCCGGCAGGAGTGTGGCCAGACCCCAGGCTTTGCCACCTGGAGCGCCCTCGGGAAGCTTGGGAAAAGGTAAATCAGATGGAGCTTCATATCCAGATTCAGGGAGGAGAGGCCAGTAGAAGGTTGCAGGGGCCCCCTTGCCCGTCTCAGGACTCCCATGATCCTTTGGGTGGTGGTGACAGCAGCGTCTGCATGAGGCTGGAGGTCACACTGTCCCAGACAGAGTCCGGCCTCTGAACGGGCGTGCCCCGCCCCTTCTCGCAGGCCAGCCCCTCGGCCGGCTTGCAGCTTCAGGGCCACCGCCTGGGAGGCTCTCCGGGCTCCCCCCCCCCCCCCGCCCCGCGCCTTGACTCCGCATCCTGGAGCCACGTTGCAAGTTACACTTGTTTTGCGACAACCTTCCCGTCTGAACAGCCGGCTTCGTGGGGGCGAGAACTTCAGCCCCGGACGGGAGAAAGAAGCAAATTCCCATGTGAGCGAAGGACGGACGGAAGCTGCCAGTTTGCTCACAAACCAGGCTGGTTCCCACGCTGGGAGATTCCTCTCTAACCAGCACTAGTTGTGACAAGACGTGTGTGTGTTTGTGGTTACAAACTTGCCGTGAAGGACAGCACGATTCACTCTAAACTGCCTTCGGAAGGAAAGAAGATATTATTCTAATAAAGATGTTGGCTCCCAGTGTGAGTTACTTAGAAAACATAACTTGCTTGGATTTACAGGTTTGAATATGTGAGAAAATAAATGTCACCATTTTATGGTCGTATCTTGTCTGAAAGTCTGCTCTCTGATTGCGTGAATGTGACTTTCTTGTTAATAACTGTTACAATTTGATTAATTTCCAGACAGTAGTGTATTTTGTCCAAAGTCCATAAACTGTGATTTTTTTTTTTTTTGAGAATGAGAGAAACTACTGGAGATTTTTTTTTAATCCAAGTAAATTAAATTCAGTTTTCTCTGCACACTGTTATTTATTCATTTTGAAAAGAGCTAAAATAAACTTACCTGATGGAAGGTTTGTATTTATTAAACAAACTTTGGTTTCTAAAGTACAAAGTTATGCTTCAATACAAAAATGGTTCTATGTTAGTTATCTTACCATTACTGAGTGGGAGTGCCCTGAGGTTGTGTAATCTAAAATTTCTGGGGGAAAAAAAAGCTGCTGCTGCATTAACACGCTCCAGTGTTTACCACGGCACCTATGAATGAAGATCTGGTGTCGAATAAGAATTTTAAATGCTGTAATTGAGATGATTTGTGATCCATGATAATCTAGAAGAGGCTGGCTTCCGTCACTATCACACCTAATGTTATGACACAAAAACCGCCTTGCTGAAGTTTGGGGCAGCTCTGTCTCTCAGAGCAGTGTTTCTCAGTTTTAGCCTCAAAAAACCACCCAGTAGGCACAACTCATCTATTCTAGATAACTTTTCAAAGATCTGTGGCAATTCTAAAATAAATTTAAAACGAGCATAGAATTTTAAAAAAGCAAAATGCAATTCTTATCACATTTGCCAACATGCTTACACGGCAGCAAGTGTTGGCTTGGGCACACCTGTCAGTGGTCCTAGGTGTTTGGTGAAACACAATATAAAGATAATGGAGCAGTTTCTCAGCGGGTTATCCCCACGGAGAAATGGTTCAATCCGGGAAACGGCGATGGATGGATTCCTGCAAAACCTTCCTACTGACATTAGGTCCTGTTCCTTTTCTTTATGATCCCTGGCAACTCCTGCACATAATTTTAAAATCAGTCTCAAAATACATCACAGGGTCTTTCCAACAGGTGAATAAAATTCTCATGTGCCCAGAAAGAGTATTGATGATGGAAGCGTTTTCCCAGCCAGACCTTCAAACAACATTGGGGTATCTGATCTTCCACGTTAAAGCCCATGAAATGGCCCGCAGGGACGGGCTCAGGGGGTCCCAGTTTCCGTGTGCGCCTTGGAAGTGCCCGCTGGACGTTCCTTGGGGATGCGGCTCATTCTAGGACCGTGGCAGGAAACACACGAGATGAGCCTGGGGCACCTTATAGGGCCGGAAAGTGAGAAGATGCTCAGAGAGACAGCAGCCCCCAGTGATGGGGGTGTTGGGGGCCGGGAGTCCTGGAGGAGCTCCCAGGGGCCAGAGCTGGAACAGCACGAGCAACGTCATAAAGCAGTGCTGGGCCATAACCAAAGGTGCGAGCTGAGCGAGTCCACACAGATGCAGATACACGAGAAAATCGAGAAGCCTCCCGCGTGGAAGCCTCCCGACGAGCCCCCACAGGCCGCCCGCCCCTGCGGCGGGCAGGGCCCCCACTCACTCTGGGCGGGCTGGCGCAGGGCCTCTTCCCAGAGAGTTAGGGCTGGAGAAGGAGGAAGAAGAAGAGAATCTTATGCGGTGGAAGCCTAGCAAATACCTCCTTGGGCCAGAGGACCGAGGTTACCGTGAAGGATGGTGAGCCCTGCTGCCGGCGCGGAGCCCTGCTCGGGAGTGACGAGGACAGCTCTCTGCCCCGTGGTCTTCCTCCTGGTCCAGTCAGGAGAAGAGCATGTCTCACCTCAGGGAACTCTGCAGGCTGCCTGGTCAGCGCTCCTCAAAGCTGCCAAGGTCACCAAAGGTGAGGGAAGTCAGAGAAACTGCCACAGCCAAGAGGCATCTGAGGAGACATGAGACTAAATGTCATGTGGTTTCCTGGGTGGACTCCTGGGCCAGGAAAAGGGCATTAGGGGGAAACTGAGGCTCTGTGAATAAAGCATGGACTTCAGTTAATAACGGTTGTGTGAGCGTTTGTTCACTGACGTTGTCAAATGAGCCACATGCCTGCAAGGTGTTAATAATAGGACAAATGGAGCCTGAAGGAAAAGGGGACTGTCTGTGCTGCCTTGGCAATAATTCTGCACATCTGAAACTCTTCTACAAGTAGGAGTTTATTTTTTTTAGTTACTGAATAAACTAAGCACAGAACCAGCGACCTGCGAGAATATCACATGGTCTCCATTTTGTGTCATTAACTTCCCAGAAGAAGAGAGAGAGAGTGGGGCAGGGAGAAAGACCTGAAGTGTAGTGGCTGGGAATCTTCCCAATTTGATGAAAATAAAAAGAAATATACAAATTTAAGGAGTATAATAAATGCTAAATATAATCAACTAAAAAAAAAAAAAAAACCACAACTAAACACATCATGGCCAACTGATGAAAACATAGACAAAGGAAAAAAACCTAAAAGCCAAGGGGAAAATACACATTCTATGCAAGGGAGCAATGGGAAAAACAGCTGCTGACCTCGAGTCCGAAACGAAGCCAGGAGGGCAGGGGAGCTCCACTGAGAGGGCTGGACTAGACCTGCCAAGGTAGAGCTCCGGGTTCAGCCAAAAAAAGGGTGAATAAAGACATCTTCCAATAAATGAAATTGGAGAGGTTTTATAGCCAACAGACTGGACACCTGCGGACAGGATTCAGAAGGAAGTCTGAGCCTTCAGGAGCCCTGGGCCTGTAGGTAGGAAGGACGAACATCAAAACACCAATAGACGGTAAAAACGCTTTTCTCTTTTCTTCATTACTTTGAAGACAAATAACTGTTCACAAGTGAATAGCAATGACTAGCAGGTTTATAAGTGAAGTGAAGTAAAACACATGACAACATTAACAAAGGATAAGGGGAAAAGAAGTGATATAGGATTCTAACATCCCACATGAAGTGTTCTAACCTTAATTCACCATAGGTCACAAGTTATGAATGCATATTATATTCTTAGAGCAATAGCTGAAATTTTAAAATTAAGAGAATACATAAAACAGAGTATGATTTTTAAAAATAGACGAATAATCCAGAGGCAGAAAGGAAGGAACAAAAAGCAAATAAGATAAGTGAGAGAAACAAGCAAGATGGTAGCCTAAAACCATGTCAACAATTACGATAAATGTAAATGGCTTAAACACTCCTAATAAAAGGCTGCAATTGTCAGACCATATTAAAATGAAAACTACAGAATCCAGCTACATACTGATAACCAGGATGATGACTGACTGTAAAGGAGGGAGAAAGTCAGCACCCTGAGCACAAGAACCCAAGTCGGTGTTTCTGCAAGAATCAGGCCGCTTCTAGGCGGTGTTCCCAGAGGTGCAGAGGGTGTTTCCCGAATAACAACAGGATTAATTCATCAAGACAGAATCGTCCTAAGGCTTAAACCCCTCGTAACTGAACTGCAAAATACAAAAGGCAAAAATAAAACAAAATTTAGGAGAAATAGGCAAATACACAAACAATAGAACCAGTTAAAAAAAATGGCCAAGGACAGAAAAGATTTGACTGACATCGTCGACCACTGTCACCTCACTGACATTTCAAGTGTACATGCAACGTTCATACCATACATTCTGTTTGATAACACACGGTTCTTCATGTCTGAAGTTTAAAAGCAGGTCAAACTGACTTATGGGATAAAAATTCAAAGAGAGGCAGCCTCCCGGGGTTGGGTGGTGGGGATGGGTGGGGGAGAAGCAGGAAGAACCCCTCTGAGATGGTAGAAATATTCTACTTGTAATCGAGTTACGGGTCACACAGGTATGTATTTTCACCAGAGCTCCTCAAATGTGCACTTAAGATCCCTGTGTTTCATAGCAGGTAGATTAAGATTTAGATAGTGTAACATGTAGCACAACGTAGCATACACAATCAGCTAAGATTTTCTGTAACTTCACACTCAGGGGCTGACTCTTCTAAATCTCTTTCAAATCTGAGTCTCTAGCAAACGATACACAATCAATCCATTAAACATAAACACGAATTTATGTTCGTGTTTTCCAGACACGCCCTCCTTCTGTGAGATCAGGTGCCTTGGTGAAGCAAGCCTCCTAAAACACAAGCAATCAAGGTTCACAAGCCTTTGGCCTGGCCCCAGTGGGCGCCCTGCTCTGCTGGGCCGGCCTGAGCTTGGCTCTGGTTTACGCTGAACATGCCTGCCTCACCACCTCCTCACCCGCTCCCACAAGCGTCCAACCCTGGGGGTGAAAAGGCTAGCCTCTCTGTCTCCGAGATCTGACGTCAAGCTTCTGACACCCCCTTTGTAACGCTTGGGGCTGGCTTGTCACATGTCCACCACTGCCACCTGGCCTGTAGCCTTTGTGAGAGCGTCGCCATTTCTCACTTTCAAAGAACTCTAAAAGTGGAGGGGAAAGTTCTCAGAAGCAAACAAATACAGGAATACTGTTTGAACCAAAATGCCTTTAATATTAACAGGAGAGACAGGTGCCTCCCAGAGGAGGGGCCGGGGCACAGGAGGAAGGGGTGAGTGAAGCTGACACCCAGAGAGCTCCTGAATCAAGGAGGAGGGGAGCCCGGAGCCCCAGAACCAGGTCACGTGTCACCCCCAGGGGCCCACTGGGAGAAGGCAGAGGTCTCGCCCGGGACCTGCTGATGCCTTGAAACAAAACCAGGGGTTGGGGCCGCAGGCTGGGAGCGGGCGGCTCGCAGTCCTTCCGTAGCCAAATCCCACCTCGCCAACACTGGAGCACTGAGCCTTGTGGCAGGGTGGCCCTGAGCCCGTCCCCATCATCTGCCTCTCCCGGATCACCCAGCACAGCAGGCGGCGAAGGGGGCCGCGACTGCGATGCTCTGTCGGTGCTTGTGGAGCAGGAAGCAGGCAGCTCCCGGCCCCTCGGAGGGCCTCCCTACGCAGCTCTTACCAAGCTGCCTCTGAGACCTCGTCCACCAGGTCCCCTCTGCCCGGGGCCCGTCCCAGCCCCGGGGGCACGCAGCCCGAGGACCTCACCCGAGAAGGCGTCTGAGGCCTAAGCCAGGACAGTACTTACAGATACCCAGCAAAGGGGCTGGGGGCAGGGAGGGACCAAGCGGTGAGCACCTGGGATGGGCGGCGGCCCTCCCAGTCACCCCGGGCTCCCCAGAGCCGGGCTGAGCCTGGCCGTGCCGCCCGGCCGCCGCCCAGTCCTGGGAGGACGGCGCTGAGCGGGGCTCCCCGCCGGCTGCTCCCTGGCCCCGTCCTCGCTCTGGAGCTATGTTGCCCTGACCGCTGGAGCCAGAGAGCCGTTTAAAGACAGCCGTGGAGTTGCCAGCTTTTCTCCGAGCCCGGGACACGTGTTTCTATTATCTAACGGCAGCCAGTGGCAGACCCCAACGTGCGGAACCAACAGTCCACAGTCGGCAGCACTCCGCTCGGCCCCGCTCTTCCGCCAGTGACTGGAGCCTGGAGGACAGGCTTACAGGGACGTGGAGAAGCAGGTGTCCGCCACCTAGACTTCCACCCTGCTCTTTGCCACGAGGAGGAAACGGACGGGCTTCAGGACAGGAACGTGAAAATGTTCATTGGGCCTTTTTCTGTGAAATGTCAAAGTGGAAAATTATCTGATTCCAGCAGAACGTGCGAGCAAGCCTTGTCGAACTAGCAGATCAGACAGAGACACGTTCAAGCCACGGACCCTCGGACTGGAGACGGTCCCCCACGAACACCCTTCAGGACCAGCCAGAGCGGGCACTTACTCAAAAAGCCCCAGTGGCGGGTGGGTTCAGGGCTGTTCCCAGGCCTTCCCCTCACTCCCAGGGGACCAGCACTGGGGGCACAGCATCCATAGGAGTGACCTGAGTCCGTCCTGGCCCTCCCCACACGCACACACCTCTGAGATCGCAGGCTCTCAGACGCCCTGTGGCGGGAAGCCGGCCCCCTCGGAGCCGGCAGGCCTCACCCTCCCTCCCTGCCCCCTCCTGGCCAGGACCTCCACTCCGCCCACCCCGTGTCCCCAGCTGGGTGGTGGACTGACCGACCTGGTAACTGGCGCTTCAGCCTCCACCCCAACGGCCCTGAGCTGGACGCCTTCCCCACAGGGGCACCCAAATGCCTGTGAGGCCTCTTGTCTTAGAGCAGCTTGCATCTCAGACTCAAGATGCCCCAGCAGCTCCGGGCACTTCCTCTGCACCCGGCTGGCCCGTGGCCCCTGCCGGGCCTGCCCATCCGTTTGCTCCCCTGGGAGGAAACGCAGCGGGTCTGACTGGGATTCCCCAAGAGAAGTCCGCACGGCTGCATTGTCATGACAGTTCAGAGATGCTCGGAAGGGTCCTGTCAGAGAGCGACGTGGATAAACTCAAATCCCTCCCAGTGCGGCCTGAGCTGCCCTTCACTCGCCCTCACGCCCGCTGAGCCCGCTCGCCCGCGGTGGCCGCTCCCAGCCAGCTCCTCGTTCCGCCTTGGAACCAGCCAGCCAGTCAAGGCCACGACCATCTCCTCTGTCTCATACGTGGAATTTACTGAGACAATCAGGACCGCGATTGCCTTTCATAATCTGATCAATGAAAGCCTACTGGGGGAGAGACAGTGTTTTAAAAAGTAATTGTTTAAATGAACTTGATATTTTTATTGCAAAAATATATCACAACACGGCTGGATTTTTGCTCTGTGACCACAAACATTATTCAAGTGATTCATAGAGGGGCTAATGACAGACACTGCTGTCTTTTAAATAATCCAATAAAAAGCGAATTAACGCAGGGCAGATGCCGGTCGGGAGTGCGCTCACAAAGTAATGTGTTCATTCATTGTAATGAAATTAGTTAAATTCTGTCTAACTTTGTTTTTCTTTCTAAACGCGATGCCAGTGGCATTTCTCACCTCTCCTCCTGCCTTCCCAGCTGGGTTACAACCTACGACCTGGGTCAAAACCACAGGCGGCGGTGTGGACGAGGCCCCCTGGGGCCGCTCCTGCCACAGGGCAGGGAGGTGGAACTGGGCCGTCTCACCTTCCCAACCAGCGCTGTGCCCTGGGCACGGCCAGCTGCCGTGTCCTGGTTCATTCAGCAGGAGCTCCTTCAGGGCAGCAGGGCCACAGAGGGGGAGCGAGGGGGCAGGAGGGTCGGGGACCCCGCGTTCCCCAGCCTGGCCTGGAGCCTGGTGTCTGGAGGGGCGTGGGTCTCTAGCAAGACATCGAGACCAGACCCTGGTTCCACTATCACCAGGGATTCGCCGTGTGGCTCATCTCATGGCCGCTCAGAGGGACGGCCAGTTCTCCCTGTCACCTACTCCAGGAAGCTGACGGAGCATCTGGCCCGCCGCTGCGTTGCTAGGAAACGCCGGTGAAACGCAGCGGCCACTCGGGCACCCAGAGCCCAGATGGTGCTCTTTGCTCCCCCACCTCCCGCACTCGTCTCCGGGCAAACCTGCCCCGGGGCTGCCCCGTGTCACCCTGTCGGTTCTTGTTTTGCAAGACGTAAACATCAAGGCGTAGACCTGCCCAGTAAACGCCACAGAAAGGAGAACGGGGAGGGGCTTCAGGGGGCTGATCAGGGCGGCTCCTCCAGAGAAGGGGGTCCACGCGGGCTCGGGTGTGCGGAGCTCCCGGCCTCTGCTGAGCTCCGCGTCCAGCCAGGGACAGCGGGCAGGCTCAGGGCATCTCCACGTGAGGAGCGGGAGGCCGGGGCTCCCGGGGCTTCCGCAGACCTAACGGCAGCGTGCCTGTGGGCAGGGCACGGCGCTCAGGAGAAGGTGCTGGGAGCAGGCGGCCGTGTCCGCCCCTGGCTCTGCTCTGCACTAACTGTCCGACCCTCCGCCAGTTCCTCTGCCTCCCTGTGTCCCCACCGGGAAGAGGAGACGAGGCAGAGCTGCCTGCTCCGCAGGGCCATTGTGAGGAGGCAGGGCTCACACACAACAGCCTAGGATGGCCCCGCACGCGAGGAGCGCTCAGTAGATGTGAGGCATCCGCTTGACCAGGTATGTTCTTCTCTCCAATCACCCAAGCCTCCCCTGCCCCCACCACCAGGCACACGCCGGCCTCCGGGCCTTTGCTCCGGCTCCTCCCTCCGCGGGGAGCCCCGCCCCGCCGGGGTCGGCATGGCCGCTCCCCCAGTCTCCCCGCGTCTCTGCTGCGACGTGCCTGGGTCGGTGCGGCCTCCCCATCTCTGCGGGGAACTGTCCTGCCGTCACCCCCGGCCCACCCGGCCCATGGCCTTGGCTTTTAGTTATTTCTTTATTTCACACAGTGCTTACTGTTATCTGACACAGTAAATATCTCTTGTTTAAAGTAAAGCAAAAACAGGCTTCTTAGGCCAAAGGGCCACTTACGCCTGAAACTGGATCATCGGGAGCAAGAGAAAAATACAAGAAAACACAAGGCACGCGTCAAAACTCACAGGACTTAGTTGGCGATGGACTCAGAGGAAGTTCATAGCTTTTAACACTCCTATTATTTGAAAATAAGAATAAAAATAAACCAAGTCTTTAGCTCAAAACCTAGAAAAATAAAAAATACACCTAGATAAAGTGACATAAATGACAAAGTTAAAGACAATTAAAGAAACAAAAAATAATAGGACTTGTGAACAAGCTAAGCACTCACGTCAGTAAAACTGAAACTTCCCGAATACCATCCCTTAGCAAGGGGAGGAGGGCAAACAGCAGAGCAGAAGCAGAAGCCGCAGCTACAGGTAAATGCGAATGAGTTTAAAAGTCTCAGTGAAACGGTGAACTTTCCAGGAAGACAGGAGTCACCCGCGGGGACCCCTGGAAGGGGCTGGAAAGCCCGTCAGACAGACGAGCAGGGAACCCTCCGTGGAGCCGACACCACGACTTCAGTCCAAGCTGAAGCAGGACGCCGCCCGTGTTCTTTCCACTGTCCCGCGGCAGCAAGGGTGCATCTGAGTCACGGAGCCGGCGTGGAAGCAGGAGCAGAGCCGACGGCGCGCGGACGAGGACGCAGCACCCACCGCCACTGCTGTGCCCGGTGCCCACGGACATCGCGGGGAGGACGGGCCCCTGGAGCAGCAAGGCCCGGCACCATCAGGAAACAGGCAGATGGACTCCATCCTGTCAGTGAGGTTTTTGTAAAAGTTCTCTCCAATTCCTAAAACATCATTGATAAATTCTAACGTTCATTTTTTATGAAGTTCAGAATAAATGGAACAAACTTTCTTAACATGACCAAATTCTGTTCATTTATCTCTAACTAAACACCAGCGTCACATGTGACCCTGGACGTTAGGGACAATACGGTCCAGAACTGGACACGTTCCTGCTGTCACTGAAACTTACCGTCACCCCCCAAATGCCACCCAGCTGTGCCTTTCACAGGATGGGCTGAAGGACGTACATAGGAGGCTGGAGGCCAGACGTGTGGTGAACTACGGACGACGTGCGTACACCTGCCTACTTGTAAATCCGTGAAAACACGCTGAAACTACAAAAAGAGTAACAGTGTTCTCATGTACCACAACCACCAGCAAAAATTAGAAGGAAAATTCTGCATTAGCAATGGCAGTAAATAATAAGTTACATACATCTACACACTTGTATACGTTGTTTGTAATTGGTAAAAAATGAAATTTTCGGAATGTCAAAGGTGGGCGATTTATTAAATGCATTTTGTTGTGCTAGTCGACGGTTAACACGAAAATGTGAGTACGTATCTACGGGTGTGAGAAAAGCGCCCCGTACGCTGCAAAGAACGTCTGGCTGTGCAGTGCTGTACGTACCACGGGGGACTCCCTACGCTCTGTGCTTACGTATACATTTTCAACATTAAACGTGAGTCTCCTTTGTAATTAAAAATGATTTTAAATAAATAAGACCAAAGTCCTCAGGCCATGCAAGTTTATTGCAGGAAACACTAACACGGAGGAAATAATGTGGCGCTGCACCCAGTTAGTCACAGCGGAGGCCTCGTGGGCAATGATCCCGAGGCTGGGTTCCTTCTGGATTCTGTAACTAAGGAGCCACAAACAGTCAGACTCCAGGAACTCAGGGCAACGGCAGAACCGTCTGCAGCCGCGTCCTAACAGCATCAAACAGCCTCACCAGAGTTTTCAGTGCGTGAATTTTAAAAAGCAGGCCTCAGTGTTAAGAATCCCGAAGTGCATACAACGCAAGCTCTGTTCTGGTGACAAGGAAAGGGGTGTCCGTGTGGGTGGGTGCATACGTCTGTCTGCACAGACACCCCGCACCCCTGCACCTCTCGTGAACCCGGCAACCAGGAGCCCACCCGCTCCCCACAGCCCCTCGGCCCGCGCCCCCCACCAGAACGGACACAGGTCTCACCTCCGTCCCCCTCAGGGTCGCCCCCCCCCCCCGGGTCAGGGAAGCTTTTCACTCTGGGGAGGACCCTCCCAATGTGTTTCACATCCACCCACGTGGTCAGGGCCTGGCTCCCCTCGCGGTTGGCCGACTGTTCCAGGCTCTTCGTTGTCCTGGGGCCATCTGTCCTCTCACCCTCGCTGGACATGAGGGCCACAGGCCGTGCGGCGGGTCCCCTCCAGGCCCAGACGGGGCGCCTCCAGTTCCCCTCCCAGCAGGCCTCCCGTCGCCCCTGTGGACCCCACAGACGTAAGGGTGTCTCCCGTCTGGTGCCGGGTCCATAGGTCTGGCCCCTCCTGGGTCTGAAGTTTTGCCTGAATGACACGCCACCCCCCCCCCCCACCGAGGAGGCGCCGTGCGAGGCCCTTCTGGAGGCTCCCTACCAGGACAGCGCCTGCGCGTCTGGGAGGCCCTGTCCGCCCCAGCTGGCCCTGGAGTCCCTGCCGAAGGCCCACACGCGTCTCCCCAAACTGCCCCGGAGGCGGCTCAGGAGAGCTCGGCCACACACGCTCTGACGCTGCAGCTGACCTCTGACCTGCGGGCTGGAAAGGCAGCTGGCCCACCAGGCGCGGCTCCCTGGCTCCGCACGTCTCTCGGAGCAGCATCGAGGGCAGGTGTCCTGGGAGAGCCGGGCTGCGAGCACACTGGGGCCAGCGGGCCGGGTCTGCGCACACGCTGTCCCTGCCGTGCGCCTGCGCTCCCGCCGTCTGGCTGTCCCCGTGTCCGTCCACCCACGTGCGCCCCCACGGCCACTGGGAGGCCTCGCTGCTCTGGGGTTGCCTCTCTGCCCCCTTCCCCTCGGGACAGAAAGCCTTTCCCTCCCGTGTCTCGTGAGTCTGGGGCTCTCTGACCCCCACTCCCTTCCAGGAGCTAGGCCCGGGTCTATGAGGCACCTGCCTCCTGCCGGCTTCTCCTGGGAACTGCTTCGCACGCGCTCCTTCAGTCACCCTCCGGGACCCGTTGCCCAGGCTGCCCACAGGGTGGCCCTCAAGGCCAGGGCCTGGGTCATTCCTCAAAAGGTCCAAGAAACCTGGGCCTGAAGGAGAGTTTGGGTGGTTTTCAGCAAAGTGGGCGGGGGTTTGGCAACGTCCTGTCTGTACCAACCAGGGCGCTCAGGCGTCCCTGTTCACCCCTGTAACCCGCTCACCGCCTGGGCCGCCGTCACTCCGCCTCAAGGCTGAGGGAGGCAAGGTTGAAACCTTGTCAGGGGGAAAGCCTTTCTCACGTGCCCAGGACCGCAGCACACAGATTGTGCTGACACCGGAGAGCAAAGCTCAGAAGGACCTGGCTTCTCCTGGAAGCCACGCAGAACGGGAGAGAGTCCGGGCATCGGAGGTCGTGCTGCGGGAGCGGGACGTTAAACACAGCAGCAGCGCTCACTCCTAGGCTGTGGGAAGTGCGCAGAACTACCCACGTCGCTGAACGCAGCGGTGGTGCTGGGGCAACTGGCTGACATCTGAGCAAGTGCTTGTGTCAAAAATGCCAAGTCGTGGTCACAGCAGGATGGAAAGTGCCGGCAAACACATTCACCCCCTGAGTCAGCGAAGAGCTGAATGTGCACTAGTGCTGGGACTGACGTGCTCTGGCTCGTGCAGGCTTCCCTGAGGACGCCCTTCCCGCTGGTGGGGCCAAACCCAGCTTCACTCCTGGCAAGAACCGTGTCCCGTACTTCCCTTCAGGCTGGAGAAACCACACACGCCTTACCCGCCCTCCTTAGAGGCCAGCCTTCGTTGATTAATTGTTAAGCTTTACCGTATCCTCAACCAAGTTTTAAAATGATGCATAGTTAAATTATAAGCTAATTAAATCAAATGCATCATGTTTGCAAAGAGATAGAAACATACAGCACATTGCAACACAGGTACCCAGGAGGGGGCGTACGGGCCACCTTAAGTAAGTTAAATAAATAAAAGGTATTTTTTTTTCCTAGCAATTAAGATGGTAGAGTATTCTTGGTTTCTGTAATTGCTTTGTGACAGTTCTTAGCAATTATACCCCCTCACCCCTAAAACAGCATTCAGGGTAGGTGCACACTTGAAGCAAAGCCCTTGGCCGGGTGAGGAGGAGGGGCCTATAGACACGGGCACCGTCTTTACGGAGCTAGTAGTCCCAGAAGGGGACACTTAAATACACAAGATGCTCTTCAAGGCACAACAAATTGACCCAAGAACAAAGAACTAAAAGGAGGGTCTCAGGTGCGGGGCACTGACTGGGGGCCAGTTTGCATTCCCTCCTGAGGCAACTGCAGACTAAATGCTTCCATCTGTGTAACCGGCGTGTTTATCACACGAAACACGTTGGTCGGACCTGGATGACTTCATACTCAGGAGCATCTTTTAGGTCTCATGTGCAGAGACCAGCACATCGCAAAAGCAGACAGCAAAACGACCTCAGGTTTTTCAGCAGTAACGATGCTTGAATTTTGCCCCACTGTGGAGAGGCACGCGTTCGCCCAGGCGGCCAGCGGGCGCGGTGGGACACGCAGTGAAGGCCTTGCCCTAGAATGGAGAGGTGTCACGTGGCTTCCACGGTGAGCGCTTCCAAACCCAGTGCACAGATGACTTCAGAGCTTTCACTACTTTAAAAAAAGGCGTATCTTGTCATTGTCACAAGCAGAGGGAAACTCAGAACTGTTGAAAGGAGCCCATGAAATGACGCTGAAGGCCAAGGAACATTGCAAATGCGCTGTTTTTGCAGTATGGAAGGAGAAAAGGAGAAATTTCATCGCAAGGCTCCCATGTGCCAACTTTCCAGACACGTCTGCTCTGCACATCACTGTGGGCAAAGGCACGGGTGCAGCTGCCCTCGGCCTCAGCCCAGCCTCTCTCTCCCGCCAGCACCTCTCGGTGAGCCGCTTACCAAGGCAGGTGGGGGGATGCCCGCGTCTCGAGGGGAGGGCAGGGGAGGCGCTCTCAGCGGCGAGCTGCCCGCGGTGCTGGAGGCCGGGTGCCACGGGGATTCTGGTGGAAGGTGGCATCTCATTGCCACACGGCACACAAGTAACAGGACAGAGAGGGCTCGCCTCACCGGAGACACAGGCAGCATTCCAGTCCCCGCCTGCAGCACATCCGTCAGTGGGTGCGTGTGACGCTCAGGTGGTCCCCGGAAGCAAGGGCGTACCTGCCCGGCAGCACCGAGCTCAGGAACCTGAGCCCCACGGCGGCCCCGTCACGGCGGGCACCAGGCGGGTGAGCTTACCGCGGAGCGGCCTCGCCTTCGCTGCTCGCCCGTCATCACGGGGGGGCGAGAGAGAGGCAGGTGCGGCTCACGGCAGGCAGCCAGGGACCCCGTGCCCCGCGGCCGCGGACGCCTCCCCGCGAGCCCGGAGCTCACTAGCGGCCCGTGGTGGTGGCACGAGCTTGCTGACTTTCTTCCGTTAATTGCGTACATCTTAGAATGAACTGCAGACTCGTAAGGAAAGCTGCTTCCTGGCAGTTTGATGAGTCTCTGTCTTGCGAGGAATTCCCAGCTGGGAATAAGACGAGAAAGCTCGAAACTTTGCAGACGCCACATTTAATGTGCAAACAGCGAACCACACACTTGGAACCAATAAGCCCGCCGTGAACGAGGTCCGGGAGCCGACAGAAACGGCGCGGAACGGCCGCAGGGCGTCAGGAGCCTCTTTTTGAGTCAAAACCTGACAGTTTCCATAAAATCCTTTTTTTAAAATGCCCTTGTCAATCAGAACCAAGAGTCTGCCTAGTCCTCAGCAGAAAATCTTCTCTATGGAGAAGTCAAAGGGAGCAGGATTCACCAAGAACCCCAGTTACCCTCAGTACATGGAATAATAAAGGCCGGTGAGGTCCAGCCCAGATCTCGCTCACACAGGAGTTCCAGGCTCAGTGTCGCTTTGTCTTCAGAAATCTTAGCCCGAGTGTTCAAGAATCTCAAGGGCAGCGTGCGTGTGAGACAGAACCCGCCCTCCCCCGGCCGGGGTTACCGCTCCTCCCGGGCCCCTGCTGGCAAGCCCGCCCGCCTCTCCCGCCAGAAAGTAGCTCAAGCGCCCCCCTTCCAGGGCCCCCCCCAGGGCCCCCCCCCCGTCCCTCCAGCCGACACTGCCGCCCATCAGGTCTGCGATGGCCCGGGGCCCCCGCCCAGCAGCACCGCGCTCAGCACCAACCCCGCTTCCTAGCCTTTGCTGATTAAAAAAGAAACAGACCACACGTAATTCTTGCAAAAATTATTAGTACAACCATGTTGCTTTTAAAAAGTCGTTTTGGTCCCGAGAGCGTGATCCGCGTGTTGAGTGCGATGTCTGAAGTTTTCGCGTTTTCTCCCTTTATTCCCTGAAAAACTAGTTTTGTTGTATCAGACACTGATGTTAATATATCAGAAATTGGAAAGGGTTTGAAAACACCTTAATTGACCAAGGAGGAAAAGGTTCTATACGCCACCAGCAAACTCACTTTGATGAGCAATAAACGGATTCCGACGGCTCCAGATGCAGTTTTTTCTGCAAACGAATGACAACCACCTGCCTTGAATAACTTGTCCAGCTGGAGAGCGGCGTTGCCCTGTCCACCTTCAACCCTTAATTTTCAGAAATACTCCAGCAATTCATGGAAGTCTCTCGTAGCTTTGCCTCTGCCCGGGCAAGCTGACCAACTCTGACCCAGCTTGAAATGAAGACACAGCCACCTGACAGTCTGTGTGACGAGGAGCGGGACTCTGCCCACAGCCCACCGGGGCAGCCAGTGACCGGTGACCAGCGATGCACAGGGAGGACAGGGTGCAGGGCGCCAGGTGTGGTGATGGGTGCAAAGGGAACGTACGTGGAGGTGACAACGAGGACTCTGCCCCGTGGTTCCCCCCATGGAGGTGGCCTGGACATCTGGAGGGCAAGTTGCCATGGTGACACAGCATGTCCCAGTGGAGAGGGGTGGGGACCAGGGCCCCGAGAGTCACAGCCAGTGCCCATTCAGCAAGGCAACACTCACACCCTCCCCCTGAGCGTGAACAGGGCCAGCTGCCAGGGTGTCTGGAGATCTAAGACCAGGTCACCCCACCCCACACTCACCCCAAAGCCTGAGGGCCAGGGCAATAAATGATGCGAAACAGAGAGCTCAGGGGCACAGCGGTGCTCCTCACAGAAGGAAAAGGGCACCTTCGGTCACCGTCTCTGCCCAGCTCTGGACCAGTGCCACCCAGACCTCTGCTCCCCACGTGATGCTCTGAGCTGTGACCCAGGAATGTCATCACGCTGGGAAAACACGCCTGTTCGCGGTCAGCACACTGGTTCCCTCGTCCCCACAGACCCGCCCTCAGCTGTGCCACCTGAGGCTCCAGAACATCACCCCCCCTTCACTGCTTACCCAAGCCTCCTGCAGGCACACAGTGGGTGCTTAATAGCTACTCCCCGCCTGGCTGAAAGGAAGGGGCTCCCTCCCCAGGAGCGTCTCACTTTCAATTGCAGTGAGAATTCAGGTCTCGGGAGCAAGCCCTCCACTGCTTGGAGAGTGTGCTCAGGAAAGGCGGTTCCAGGCAGGCCCGCCCGCAGGCGTCGACTTCCCTAACACTGCTCAGGGGTGGGTCAGAGGGCAGCCAGCCAGGCCTGGGCAACCCCAGGACAGAAGGGCTTCGACATCCGTTCAGATTATCCCCTCATCCAAATTCTCTGCAGTATCTCCGCTCTGTTTCTCCAGACCTTCAGCTAAGAGACAGCCAAGAACTTGATCACCGCTGCGAGTTCGTCTCCCACGTCCTGCACGAAGAGCCTAAACTCTAAAACCGTCGTGTGCTGTAACGGATAAAGCCGTTTCTACTGAGTACAACTCAATTGCATTTTACTTTTGGAAGTTCGTGCCATAAAACAGGGCTCATCTGAATGTGCATGGAAAATATACACCTTTTTGGTGCTGCTTGAGCAAAGAAAACTAGAATTTGTCATCTGGAAGTGTTGCTTCTCAAGCAGGTGGATGCAGAGAGAGTGCTGTGTTTGGTTCCACATCAAACCTCTCCCAGAGTCTGAGTCTTTTGTATCTTAGAATCCCAAAGCTGAGCAAAAAGGAAGATGGGGAAACTGAGTCACGAGCCCAGAGCCCACACTGTGGAACTTGTTACCAGAGGAAGATTAAAGTTTCAAGAAGTAGCTTCCAGATCGGTGCATGGTGAGGCGCATGGCATTTCTGTCTCCCACAAATGCCCCCGATGTGCCACTGGCCTGGCAGGGTGCCCAGTGTTTTTGGTTGAAACCAACAGAACCACACACTGACACACATCATCATCAGAAGAACACACTGGAAAGTGTGGCTGCAACCGTGGAGGCTCGTTCAGCAACGCCCACCCCTCCTGCGGTGCACCTGCCTGCACCCCAGAGGGGAGAGAGCGAAACACCGCGCATCTGGCCCGCCTTGGGGTGAGGGCTCGCAGGGACCCGGGTTCAGCCCCGCAGACCCCAGCCCCGTAGAGCAGAGGTCTGCTGTGTCGAGGTGCAGCGGGGGCTGTGGGCTGGGGTCTCAGAGTCGGATCTCCTGGGGGCCTTTGCCTCTCTGAGGACAAATGCGGGGAAGGTGCTGGTCCAGGGCCCCAGTCGTGATGGGGGAGAGGCAATGGGGATTTTGTTAGACTCGTCCCCGGGTGGTCAGACATCTCCCTCAGCTGCGTCGTTCCTCACTGTGAGTCATTCAGCTTGGTTCTCTGAGCCGCCCATAAATTCTATGAGCAACCAGTACACTCAGAACAACCAGCACACAAGCAACCCCTCTATGCTAGAATTAGCCACAGAACATTCTGTCTGCAGCTAAGAACCCCGACTCAATACTTAACTGCCACCAGGAGGGTTGCAGACAGCTCATCCTTAGAGGCTGGCGCGCAGGCAGCCAGCAGCGCACGGTGATGAAGCAGTTACGTAAGTTGTCGCCCAGCCTGAGGAGAACGTGTCTTTGGAAGCCAAGGCTTGGGCACAGCAAGCTGCTCCGATCATGGACCATTAGGATGGGCACGAGGAGCTCAAGCTCTGTTGAGCTGGCTGGTGGCTTCCAATTATGATGAGAAACTCAACAATAAAACAAGAGACTAAAAATTGGAACAGGAACGTTTGGGAGGATTTGAAAGAATCCGAGGCTCCTCCCAAGCCGCCGACCCAGGGTGCCTCCCTTGCCAGGAGCGGCAGCCCCGCTCCCGCCGCTGGAGCCGCTGCCTCGGAACTGCCGGCCGGCCTCTTGGGCCACTGCCGTGTCGACAAGGACGACGTTGCTCTCATCCTGTCTCCAATGGCCTGCTGCTTTCTTTAGCTCTGCAATTAGAAGCAGACTCTCTTCATGACCCAGGAAGCTAACTGCAATGTTGAACCCAAGGGAAGACATACCCTTGAAAAATTGTCAGATTTCTTAGTGAACAGGAGGAAAGCTCAAAGAGTATATGTGGGTATGGCTCGGCCTCCTGTAGAGACCTAGACTGCAACAGAATGTGGGAACAAATACACACATGCACACGTGTGCCGGAAACATGATGCTGCGCACCGGAAACGGACACTCCGTGAGTGGCACACTGACCGGCTCACCATGACTGGCACACTGTGACTGACTGTGCTTCAATTTAAAAAAAGGATATACGTGGGTATGGATTTAGAGATGCCAGAACTAGGAGAGGGGGACACACATTCAGACAAGTTTAAGTATGGAAACTGGGAAATCGCCAGTGATTCTGCAGTCAGCGTGCTCACTGGATCGACTGGGACTAGCTGAGGTCTCGGCGGCTGGCTCTAACCCAGACTTCGTGACAGCTCGTACTAAATGAAGTTGAGATGCCAGAAATCCCATGAATGACGAAGAGAAGGAGCTGGCAGACGACGAGCCAGGGCTGTCAGGACGGATCAGGGCTCCTACGCAGACGTCAGAGGCCACTCTAGCAGGTCCTGCTGTAGGGGATTTATTCACTAACACCGTTTCCAGAAGCGTGGCCACAGGCTTGGGTCACCAGGTGTGGGCACGTGCACGGTTGACGTGAGAGGCCAGAGCTCATGGAGGGCGGTCACCAGTGTGGGCACGTGCACGGTTGACGTGCGAGGTCAGAGCTCACAGAGGGTGGTCACCAGTGTGGCCACATGCACATTACATGTAGCGCGTCCTTGATGGTGAGACCCCAGTTAATTCGTTCAAGCAGCCCGGGAGCCACGCAGGATTGCTTCCTGCTCCTTCCGAGGCTTGTGCAGGACATTCAGCGTGTCCCACGGTTCCCGTTGCCCCGACCGGTGCAAGACCACGGCTGTCCCGTGGAGGGGGTGCGACAGAGCCGGCGTAGACCCGCGTGCGCTCCGAGCCCCCCGGCCCACGTTATTGGGGCGTGTTCGGCTGAAGCAGCCGGGCAGCGCCTCCTCTGTGCCGCTCACCCACCAAGGACGGCCAGACCCTCTGCGCTCCTTCTTGGCACCAAGATTTGCGCGAGGCCCTATGAGAAGGAGCAGCTGAAAACCTTGGCAGATGAGGAGAGAGACATGGCACGAGGAGCGGAGGCTTGGGGCGGGACTTGTCACGCCAGGCAGCGCCCAGGGCCGTTACGGATTCATCACCGGAAAGGCGCTCAAGCAGCGCAGACCGGGTGTCAGGTTTTCCTCTGGGGGCAGGGAGCGGGGCGGCCGGGCCCTGACCGCGCAGAGCTTCTGCTTCGGTGAGGAGATGACAGATGAGGATGCAGATCAGCTCAGGCGGAAAACCCGACATCGCCACGTGGAAGGGGCAGTGAGGGCGGGCACCCCGATGACAAGGACCAACCGTGCAAAGATGCTGGGATCAGTCACCCAGGCCTGGGCAGCGGGCACAGCCCTGGAGCTGGCAGGGGTGTGGCTCCCCAGACACGGAGGGAAGGTTCACGCACTGCGTCCACGAGGTCGACCAGGTGGCCAGAGACCAGATCCTGCAGCATCCAATGGCCACTGAGAGGAGTCAGCGTGGTGCACATGGGCACACGGCTGTGCCGCACGAGACAAGCAGGGACTGAGCCCGCAGGGAAAGGGCTCCCTTTCGCGCAGAGGCTGAAGCGAGGACCAAGGGGCGAGAGGACCCGGAGGGGGACAGACCAGGACTAGGCCAGCAGGAGTAGGGCAGGCCAAGTCTCCAGGGCATCCTTACAAACAAGACAGGGGAAAGCCAATCCTGCACGAGACCGTAACCCGGTGAATCTGCAGGACGCCAGCTGATGGATTCCAAATCATCTAGTTTAGTAAGTTTTCCTCGCATCTGCCGATCCCTAGCAGCCAGACACCACCGGGAACACCCCTGTGCTGGACGAGTGGGCTTATTTCCCATTTCAGCACACGCCACGGGCACTCGAGGGGCGTGCCAGCGAGAGGTGCTGAGAAGAGCCTCTCGTAGGATGCGAACCTGTGTTAAGTGTTCTTGCTGGGAGCTCCAGGAAGCAGGAGTTCGCCCAGGATGGGACTGCCAGGGGGTGGGAGTGAGTCTGTGACTGGGTGTCTTGGTAAAGCAGAAGCCGCCACTCACGTCAGCCAGGACCCAGGAGTCTGGTCCCTGGGTGTGGACAATGATCATGTGTCTGTCTCTGCTCAGATGGGTTCACTGGGGACCTCGTTTTTGTCTTGACCCATCTCGGTCACACAGTGGCTCTGGCTGACGTGGGGGTTCTGTGAATCGTCTGTGCTCCACGAGAGAACACGGGGGCCCAGCAGTGAGCCGGGGGCGGCTGTTCCCTCCCAGGTCCTCACCCCTCTCCAAGTCGAAGCACTCAAATCTGTTCTGAGGTGCCGCCTCAGCCGACTTCCGCAAGACGGGGCAGGATGAATGCTTCGCTTTAATTACTTCTCTAGCACACAGACTTTTACTACAAAAACCAATTCCTCTGCCAAAGAAACACGTCTGCCTGCTCCGCTTGCCTTCGGAGATCACTGAGTGCTTATAATTAGGTTGTGAAGCCATGCGATCCTTCAGCTGGAGTCTGCTGTTTTAAAAACAGACGGGTTCTGCACTCTGAAGAAAGAAAATGTTACACTATCCGTGGAAATTATGCAGAATTCTTTAATTTGGAACACGGGGTGGAGAATAGGGAGACTTCATTAAAAAAAAAGCATTGTTTCATTCTAAGCCGACGCAGAGCAGCACGGCGGCGTAACACGTTATGATTCAGTAAAAGGAGGCGCATCTAAATGGCAGATGGTTATAAAACTGAGAGTCTACAGATACCTTTGCTCTGCAAATGTATAGAATAAATGATCTCTTAATATAATAAACTGGCTTGTCTTCTTCGCGGTTTATATTAAAACTTCACTCGAGATGTGATTTCCAGGCAGGTCTCCTGAAGCGTTCCCTCGGGACAGTGAAACTCAATGCCACTGGATCATCTACAAGAAATAATAAAGAAGGGACATGTTATATGTCATCAGGAACGTCCCGAAACTTTGTATTCAAGGATGAATTATTCATTAAAAGTTTTCGGAGAAGTCCTGGTGGTGCAAAACTTAGTTTCCGAATAATGGAAGGAGCACGATTCTTATATCCCAGGATGCACCCGTCTGGGAGCTGACTGCGCACACTGAGCGAAGGCTTCAGGTGAGCCCCACCGGGGAGCACCCCCGACAGCCCCTCTCCCAGGGCGCTGCCCCCGCTTGCCTGGGCCACCAGGACCCAGAGATGGACACATTGAGGCCGCAGGGGTATACTTTGGGATTAGGGGCCCAGACTGGATGCAGCCGTCACAAATCCCAAAGTGGCCAGCGGGGGGAGGGTTTAGCCCAGTGGCAGAGTGCAAGCTTAGCATGCACGAGGTCCTGGGCTCAATGCCCGGGGCCTCCGTTAAAAATAAATAAGTAAACAAAGTGGACAGTGGAGCGTTGACAGTGTGGACACACTTTCTGCAGAGAGACCTGCCATCAGGAGCTCATCTCGTAGGTAAATAGGCCATTGGAGAAAGGACCCAAGGCCCGACCGTCCAGAGATGACCACAGCTCAGCACAGGCCACACGCCCTCTCAGCACCCCCGCCCCAGGCCCCACGTTCCAGGCAGGTGCCCAGGTGCTGGGGTGGGTGACTCTCTCCAGGGGAGGGAAGACGCAGTTGCCCTGCCCGACAGCTGCTTGTCCTGCTGGAGTCTGAGGTGGGGGCTGAGGCTGTAGCTCAGGGCTGGTGTGACTTGCGACCTGGCCTGTCCACGTGCTCAGTCCCCTGGGGAGCCTCAGCCTCCCTCCAGCCTCCACGGAAGCCGATGACCTTTGACATCAGGCTGTGGCACCACCGACCCCAGCTCAGGGTGTCTGCAGCTGCCCTTCAGAGCCACCTTCCCACACCCTGGGGACCTCCTACAAAATGTCAGCTACTCCCTGCACAGCCCAGGACCCCTGGGCTCGGTCACACCTGTGCCACGTTGGTTTGGGGCAGCTCCTCGCCGAGCCCCGTGTGGAAGGTGGTGGCCACGTCCTTTCCACTCTACCTGCATCCGGGGGACACCCTCGCAGAGGGGGAGCCAGGGGACTCATCTGACCCACACTCACCTTCCACCCTCCTCCGACCCTCCCACACCCCTGGGGCGGAAGCAGCCTCCAGGATCTCCCCTGCCTCTTGTCCCGTCTCCTCCTGAAAGCTTCAAGCCTCACGGCTCAGCCGCCGTAGACAGAACAGGGTTTTGCCTTCCCTGCACAGGCACACGCTGCCACCCGGGCCCTCCAGAATTAGACAGTGATGGGCAAGGGAGACTCAAGAAACTGGAAACCTCTAGAGGAAGGAAGGAAACCCACCGCCGCCCCTGCAGCAGCTTTGTTTGCACAATCACTCTGCTCTTTCCGAGCATTATTACTTCAGTGTCAGGTCCTAATCTCTCTCCATAAAGATGATTACTTGGGGCCAACCGGAACAAGCTGTGTACTTGAAAATGCAGAAGAGAAACCACATTAAAATCTGAGAAAGCAGACAACTTTTATGTATTTACCAAATTGCCGGTTAACTTTTACGGTGTTCCCAGCACAGTTCTAAATACAAACATTATCTTCGCCGATCCTCTCACAACAGCCCTGCTAGAAGGTACTATCACTGCCCCATTTCACAGATGAAAAGACTGAGGCACAAGGACGTTAGGTAAGTATGCGCACTCAGAGCCCTGAGGACAGGGAACAGTTGGAGAAGCTGCTGGGAGCAGGGTCAGGATTCCAGCCCAGGCAGCCGGCTCACCGCCGTGTCGGTCACAGCGTCCTACTGGGCGCGATTGAAGGTCACCTGCAAGCACACACAGGGCATGAACGGACAGCTGCCACCAACAAAATAAATACTTAGATGTTCAAAATGCACCATCCGAGGCAGCACCCACCGCGTGCAACACAAACATCCCTTTGATGTTTGTTCTCGGCATCTGGTAGCTTTGCTGGGCACCATCTTCAATTCTCATGTAAAAAAGACACAGCTGACATTTCTGGAATGCTCTGTTCTTTGCAAGTTCCGTGTCATTTCCTTTCATCTGGACAATAACCCACAAGGTCAGATCCCATTTCAGAGATGAGAAAATGGGAGCATGTGTCCCCCTCCCAGACCGCCCGCCAGGGGGTGTCGGACGCGCTGCACCCTGAGCCACGCCCGCCAGACTACAGCTTCCTCCACCTCCGGCCCAGCCCTGCCTGACCCCCAGCACCAGAGGGGGAAGAAATCACCTGTTTTTATGCTTCAGGCTTTGATGCATTCATGGGTTTTTCCCTCTTTAAATATGTAATCAAGCCAGAACTCACTTTGTTTTGCAGTTTGAGCTAAAGATTGAATTTACCTCCTCCCCACAAGGTTAATCAGTTGTCCCCCCGCAGTTTACAGCGTAACCCCGCCTTCCCCTCAAAACCGAAGTGCCACCTGCATCTTGCACCGCTCTCCTTCTGCAGCGCTCGGGGACTTTCCGTTCTGGCTCCCTGATTTCTCATCCTCTACCCGACTTAAGTCACGCTCCGTTTTGATTTTGACTCTAGAAAACGTCTTCACAGCTGCTAGAGAAGTTCCCCTCAGTAGCGTGGAAACTTCCAAAACGTTCTTTCTGTTTGCTCATTCGCGCGTCTTCATAACCTTTAGACTCATCTGGGGTTTGACTGGGATTGTGCTTTTAGATTAATTGGGAGAGAAATGGTGTCTTTATAATATTGAGTCAACAACCCTTCCATTCTCTTTTCTTGTTTTATATCTTCCAGTAAAATTTTATAGATTGCATCATATGGGGTTGCGTGTTGCTTAAATTTGCTTCCAGGAATTTACGCTACGTCTTATTGTAAAGCTCCTTTATTCATTACACTTTCTGGTTGTTTCTGATGCTTGGCATTTGCAAAAGCCAGTGGTCTGGGTGCTTTTCTTTACTGGCCATTCTTCCTCTTTTGTGTTTATTCCCACAGTTTTCCAGATGATTCTTCTAGGCTTTTTAGATGGCAAACATAGGATGTTTTGTGTGTAGCAGACACACAGACGTGTTTTTCTGGGGAAAGGGTCCATGACTTTAATCAAATCTCTTTCGTCGTGGTGGTTTTATAAGCATCCTCAGGACAATGAATGTGGTAAACTATATTAATACATTTTCTCGTATTAAACCCAACTTAATCCCCAAAATGAGCCACACTTGTGCGTGTCATATTAACCCTAGAAAAACGCCGGTTTGATGTGTGTAGTACTTTCCTGGAAGTGCTGGAACGGAGTGGCCCGAACGGGGACGGCAGAAACTTATCATCTCTGTTCCGGAGGCTGGGAGCCCAAAACCAAGCCGATGGCAGTGCCTGCGCCCCCCACAGACTTGGAGGCGCCTTCCTCGAGGCCTGCCTGGTTCCGCCAGCTTCCGGTGTCCCCAGACACCACTCCAGCCTCCGCCTCTGTCTCCCCATGACTTCCTTCCTTCTGCGTCCGTGTCTTCATGTGGCGTTCTGCTGGGGTGTGTGGGGGGGTGAGCACGCATGTGTGTGTGCGTGCACACATGCGTTCTCCTTCTTATGAGGACACCAGCCCTTGGACTAAGGGCCCACCCTCTTCCAGCATGACTTTACCTTAACTGATCACACCCGCAATGGCTGTTCCCAAATCAGACTGCATCCTGAGGTTCTGGGGTTTATGACTTCAGCACATCTTTCTTGGGGGGACACAATCCAACCTACAAGCACGTGTTAACACTTTACTTAGAAGTTTTTGCGTTAACTCTTTACGAGGAGCACTGGACGGCAATGACACTTTCTAGGGAGGGGACGCGCCAGGTCTGGGTACAGTGTCAGGCTGACTTCATAAGGCGAATTGGAGAACGCGCCCCTCCATGCTCCGAAGTGACACAAACAGCACGGGAATGGGGTTTTCCTGTACGTTTTGAAGGAGCTTGTCCTTTAAACCGTCTGGGGTTTGAAGGGGCTAAGCTGCAGACGACGTGTATTAATGACACTATGGAGAGTGTGACGACCTCTCACGTGCACGTCGCACAACGCGGCGGCCGTTTGACGCGCCTGTTCCATTTACCCCTCATCCCCGGAGTCAGCGGGTGTGCACTGTGCACAGGTGCACAGGCTGACGTACTTAAAGCCTCATCACAGACGCCGCGTCATCTCACTCGGTATCGACCAGAGAGGAACGGATGGAGCACTCAAACCAGGTAGGTTAAGAGGAGTGTAATAAAAGGCGTGCAGGATTTAAGGAAGCCACGGGGTCACTGAAGCGGGGGGCTGTCCCTGCCCCAGAGAACCCCAAGGAGGAGTGAGTTGGGAGGGTCACTTGGCAGACTCAGAAGGTCCAGGAGAGGGAAGTAGCCAGACTAACACACCCAGCTGGGAGCAACCTGGGGCTTCCGTACTCACACTCACTCTTGTCCTGTCTTTGCAACTGTCTACAAGGCTCTTCCATTGGCCAGATCCAACGGGCGCCCAGAGTGCGCGGGAGCCCGGGGAGGCGGTCCGCACGGGGCCTCCCGGGGTCCAGGGCTGGGCAGGGGAGGGGGGAGGGGGCAGGGGGCTTGCAGAGGAGCAAAGGAAAGATGAGACGAGATGAGATGAAAGGTGGTGGTCTTAAGGGTTCCAGGAAGCATCCTAAAGGCGGCCGAAGACGGGACACTTGTGTTGACTGTAACCCGCCGATTACATAAAAAGCCGGGTGTGACTAATGACACCCAGAAAAGGGAGGAGGAAGAGACGGAGAGCAAAACTCGTTGGGCACGACTGCCAGGAGCTAAGGTGCCAAATACGACTCTGAAAAATGGAAACGTGAAAAGAAATAGCAAAGCGTTTACCCTGCCTTCCTGACTCGGACTGTGTCTCACAGTCCCGACAGCTCTCGCGGGCGAGGAAATGCTGCCCTCACAGAGGAACCCAGCTGATCAGGGAGGAAGAGGTGATGGAACCAGAAGGTTCCCATTTCACAGCCTCTAATGAGATGCGGTTCCAGGTAACGGCACCATCACTGGAGGGCAAAACCACCAGGAGACACAGCGACGGAGAACGTCACAGAGAGCAGCCCGCTGCGGTGACCTGGCCGCTGGTCAGTCTCCATGTTAGTAAAGGCGAAACAGCCGAGGGTTTGGAAAGAGAGAGGCAGCGACAGCGTTATTCTTAATCTCGTCACATAAAAGCAGTCACGTCGACTAGATGACACCAAAACCCCATGGAAAACGTTTGCAGAAAAGTGAGAAATCCTCTAGAACTCGCACATCCAGGTGGGCGAAGCCAAGCCGCTGACAGCCATGAGGCCGGCAGGCGTGGCACCGGTGTGACAGGACGCAGAGGGCACGAGAGGCACCGGGCACACCTGGGGGCCGGAGACCCAAGACGGCTGGTGAGTCTGCCCTCGGTGGACTCCAGCCGGAGGGAAGACGCTGAGGCACGGGGGGCCGCTCTCCAGTAGCGGGGAGCACCGGGGAGATGAGAGAGGAGGAGAGGGCGCAGGAGGCTGGGGCGGGAAGGGGGCCGGGAAGACCCCAGAAGCAGCCGCCATATCCCCGGACCGCACATGGAAACAAGCGGGGACGGAGCTGCGTGCGGCTAGCACGCCTCCTTCTGAGAACTCGGGAAGACCAGCTCCCCAGAGACGCGAGACACAGTGGTCCCTGGACGGATGGGTGGATGAGCCAAATGTGCCATCCACGCAAAGGAGCATTATCAGCCTTAAGCAGGAAGGAAGTTCTGACACAGGCTACAACGCGGATGAAAGGACATTACGCTGAGCGGATAAGCCAGACCCCAAAAGACAGACACTGTGTGATTCCACTTACACCAGGCCCCCAGAGCCATCAAACTCATAAAGACAGAAGTCGAGCCGGGGGTGTCGGGGGCCACAGGGGAGGGGAATGGGGAGTGTTTGCTGTCTAACGAGCACAGAGCTCCAGTTTTGCACAACGAGGAAGCTCTAGAGGTGGGCTGCGCGGCAACGCGAATGTCCTTCCCACTGCGGAGAGGCACATTTAAAAACGGGTTTGATGGTGAACCTTATATATTTAACCACAATTAAAAATTTAAGGTTTTTAAGTGAGACATCAAATTGCCACTTAAAGTTATTACAAAAATATAGTTAAGGCACAGAATAAAATCTATATGGACAATAAAACATGCCAGAAACTCAGGCTCAAATAATAGATTGAAAGTATTATTTTGTATTGTTTCAAAATGAGGTGCAAGGATGATATGAAATATGAAAGAAAAGCAAAAATCCTAATTCAAAAAATTCAGAAATGAGTGACAGAACTGAGGGGGAAAATCAGAAATGTGAAAGTCATTCCAGAAGCGAAACTTAAGCCAGAAGAAACGCTACTAGAATGAAGACAAGAGCTAGTGCCCTAAGAAAAATAGAAAATAGGGTTGAAGGGCTTTTCATCCAGAAAGGAATTAAGGAAAAAAGGAAGGTGATTCAGGAAAAAACTGAGGAATACTGGAGACAGGCAAAGACAACCCTACGTGTGGACATGAGTCCTGAAAAAGAAAATCAACGCAGGGAACAAAATAAATACCCAAAACTGTATTTCAAGAAAACCTTCCTTATTTACAAAAGCTACTTTTAAAACTACTACTGTATTGAAAGTGCACTGGGTGCCTGCGGATACAGAATAACCAACACCAAGGTACGTGCTTTTACATTAACAAACTTTAAAAAAAAATCTAGGTAAACAGTAAGATATTATAAGAGAAATAAAAATAAGTTATCATTATGCTTTTTTATCACAAAACTTCATGCCAGAAAGAGCGGAATATTAGATTTAATGTGTTTAAGAGGGAAAACATAAATCACGTATTTTATATCCAGCAAAACTGACTTTCAGAGCATAAAAGTATAAAAAGGCCAAGTGTCGTCAACACCCGAGAGCTCAGAGCCGCAGGTCCCAGGAGCCGCCCTGAGGACCGCAGCCAGAGGATGAGCGCTAAACGACGACCACAGAGGCTGTGGCTGCAGGCGGGAGCAGACGCCGCAGATGTCTCCCTGCAGGACAGCCTGAGGGCGGCAGAGGAGCAAACAGTGCACCGCTGTTAGAGCTGGCGGGCGGACACGGTGCCCCCGTCTACACTGAGGACAGAAGCAGGAGACAACCCACATGGCAAAAGAGAGTCCAGTCTGTCTTTGTCACTCACATCGGCGCTGGTGGGTGTAGCAGAGTTGCTGGTGAGTGTAGATGGGTTGCGACGGATCCACACGACATACGGCACTGGTGTTCTGAAACTATGTGTGTAACTTGGGATAAAATAATTGAGTCATTTTGTGAAATCCTCTCATTCCGTCGTCCTGGGTGCCCTTGAGTGCTGGAGCTGAAGGAAGGGGGTCGGGACGTAACGCAGAAGAGGTTCAAGGAGCGCCTGTCATCCAGAGCGAAGTGAAGAAACCGCCTGGGCCCCCAGGCCTCCCCCAGCCGTGCCCCCAGCAGTGAGTGTCCCGCGTGCCCTGAGGACAGTCTCGGGACACTTTTCCACTTAAAGAAATGGGGCTTCCTGGAGAAACCGCTGGTCTGGGTGTGAGGCGGGGAGTGTATACGGCCTGGGGCATCTTGCCACACCAGTGACAAAGCCATCAGTGTCACAGGTGTGTTACAGGGACTCAGGAGCTGACGTGAGGGGTTCCTATCAGCCCAACATGGGGACAATCCGAGTTTCAGAAAGGATGCTGATTTCAATTGATTGAAATCTATTAATTAAATACAAGTCGACAGTAAGAAGAGTCAGAGGACATGATGCTCAGGGAACAGCAGGGCCCAGCTCGGCACCCTGAAGACTGGTGGGGAGGACCCAGCACGCCCACACGTCTCCTCCGGGCACCGCGCCACGGGGCAACCAGATCAGGGTCAAGGGAAGTGTCTCTTTACACGAGCATTTCAATCCAAGAACGGAAACCACGAGATAATGAGACCAACCGATTTGCAACCCAGGATGAATTAATGACTGGCGGCAGCAGCTGCCAGCACCACCGGGAGGAGCGAGCAGATGCCATGTGCCTTCTGATGAAGAAGGAGACTCCAGCTTGAATCTTAACAGAGCGCCCCCCACCCCCCGCCCCAGCTCAGGCGTCTGTGCCCAAGTGCCCGCAAGCAGGGCCGGCGCGCGGGAGAGGGTGTTACCGCATCGTGACCGCACACAGCAGGAGCCACACTGGGAGCCTGTGGGGCCAGAGCCCTGAGTCCGGCAACAGACACGCTGTGCAGGAAGGAAAGGGCGGGAGAGGAACCTGCAGAGTGAGAGAGACGGGAAACTAGAAAGAGAGCGGGCAAGACCAAGCTGTGGCGTCCAGGCCCGCGCTCGAGGGCCGGCCCTGCGGGAAGGCGAGGCCGCGGTGATGACGGGTCAGGATCACGCCTGCCCCTCAGGGGCGGGGCCGGGGCAGGACCACGGAGGGACCTCTGGGCGGGCTGGCAAGGTTCTGCAGGACAGGGTTTGCCTTAGAACCCCGTATTCGGGCCGTGTACGTGTTCTGTGCAGTTTTCTGTCATTTGGGTTTTTTTAATTGAAGTCTAGTTGATTTACAATGTTGTGTGAGTTTCTGGTGCACAGCGAAGTGATTCAGTTCTACATAAAGATCTATTCTTTTTCAGATTCTGTTTCATCAGCGGCTATTACAGGACACTGAGCACAGCCCCCTGTGCTGCACAGTCGGAGCTGGCTGTTGATCTGTTTTACGTGTAGCGCTGTGTGTCTGCTAATCCCAGACCCCGAGCCCATCCCGCCCCTCCCCCCCCCGGCTGAACATAAACGTGTTTCCTGTGTCCGCAAGTCTGTTTCTGCTTTGTAAGTAGGTTCCTTTGTGTCATATTTCTTGACTCCACGTATAATTGATATCACGTATTTCACAGTGAAAAGGGGTGAAGCCCCGTGAACTCAGAGAGGACAAGGACTGCCCCCTGGGTCCCTCCCACCAGCGGAGAAGGGCTGGATTACAGGACACAGAAAACCCAACACAAGTCTGCAGTGGCCCCTAGACTAAAATACATCTTTGCTTTTTGAACCCTTTCCTGCAGAAGACTTACACATACCTATTCACTTAAATATTTAAGGTTAAACCTCTTAATTCTGCACGTAGACGGTTTTTAACACCAGTTAAAACCTAAGAACCGTAGACTGAATTACACAGAGTGCCCAAAACGACCACGGTGTGGGGACAGGCGTCTTCCTAGAACCTCAGGCGCAAGTTCCCCTGTGTGCACGGAGCTGGGAGGCTGGTCCCGCACTGCCACCTGCCCTGCCCAGGACGCTGTGCCCCGTGAGCCCAGCACCCTGGCCCCCACCCAGCTGGTGCCCGGACCTCCCCTTTTCTCAGAAGATGAAGGGAGATGGATGATTCAAGAGGAAGTTTTCTGAAAAGAAAGGTGAGTTTTCCTCCAAATCTGTGCTGTAGGGTTCCTGCAATGTGTTCAGTAACATTCATCAAAACTCCGTCTCTGCACAGTGAGAAGTACTGTCGTGGCTGCAATCGGAGGACGGGCAGGCAGGAGAGGCCAGTTCTGCTGCGTAACAGCAAAGCCCACGGGTTCTGGGAATTCCTCCCAGAAAGGGCCCCTGCCTGCACAGCGTGTGGGACCTGTGAGGGCAGAGTCCGGGGGAGTGGAGGGGGGCAGAGACAGACGGACACCCGCAGCAGGGCGGCTGGAGTCCGCCCAGCCGGGGGTGAAGAAACGCAGCTGGGACAGACGCCTGTTCTCCTCTGGTGCTTGTAACCCGCCCTGCGAAGGATGATGAGGTCTGGGTCCCGCAGTGGCTGGTTCCATGAGGATGTCACGCCAGGACTCTCGGGATTCCCGCGCGGGACTGGGGGTGGATGTCACCAGTGAGGCCGTGGGTGGGGCCACGGAGTGACATCCGAAGCCCCCACACTGGCCGCTGCGTGGTGATCGCCACCTCCCTGAAGGGCAGAGGAGAGAGGAGAAAGATGGCCGGAAAGGAGGCAAAGACAGGACGCGGTCATTTCCGCTCCTCACACAGACAGGGAGATCGGATTCAAACAAACTCTGGTGTTTTGCGCTCACAACAGCATGGGGGGTGGGGCATTTAGGGGTGAGAAAGGCAACTATCCCAACCGGATAGCACGCCGGGGGGCTGAGACCCCCTTAGACGCCAGCGCCTCCCGCGCTCTGCCGGCGAGGAGCCCCGCAGCCCCAGCGACGCCAGAGCTAGAGGGAGGGGCCGGAGGATTTAGTTTTAATTTTAGGACGTGATGAAACGCCCTGTTAGGTCTGTCTTTCGATAAACTGCTAGGCCCACGTTTGAATACCTCCATTCTGATGACATAATGGCCCTCCCTCCGTCGGGAAAATACTTGTGAGTCTGGATTCTGTAAAATTTAATCCACAGGCTTAATGGGGAAAGGTTCAAAAGGAAATTCTGCTTGTTAAAGGAGCTTTAGCTCTCTGCCCTGGAATCTGTCTTCGCACTGTTGTGAGCACCGTGTCGCTAAATCGCTTCTCTGGCTTGCTCGCTGTTCTTTGTTTTTCAAACCCAGCGTGGAGCGCTGTCAGTGCGAGCCTCTCCGAGGCTCAGCAGAGTGCTGCTGCACCTTCTCCCGCTCGTCTTTCTCCCTCCTGCTCAGCTGAACATCAGCCTGCATCGTTGACATTCCGAAGCCTCGAGGTAGCACGGAGTCGAGGACTCGGGGGTCCGTCTGCCCCTCCACTCTGCCCCGTCCTGTCCCGTGACAACACCGGCCCTGAAGGTCTCCCAGCAGGGAGACATCAGCGCAAACAAGCACAAAGGCCAGGAAGGGACCCGCTGTCCCCGAGCGGGGCCCTGGGAGGAAGGGGGCCAGCAGGCCAGAGTCCCCTCCGCAGAACAGCAACATCAGCATGAGGAGCGCGGTCCTCCCACCCCGGCCGCCCCGAAGCCTGTCCTGTGCTTATGCTGAGTCCCAGGGGTCATCTCAAGAGGAGAGTGACCACGGGCGTGCAGTCTGTGGCTCCCATTTAACCAGCGAACAACTTCCCAGTCTGGTTTTTAAATTCCCACCCCCGTGACCTCACACAAATAAGAACAACAGGAAAGCTCCCCGTGTGCCTTCGCTGATGGGAAGGGCGGGGGGGCTCCGGAGAGCGGGGTGGATTGCGGGCCCTGGTGTCTGGGCCCCGCCACAGCCACGCTGCCAGCACCCAGTGGAAGCCGTCCCACTGAGCCCTGAAACTGTGGTGCAGATCTGAAACTGCAGAGGGGGTTGGTGATGAATTAAAAGGGACCAGGGGCCCACAGAGGCCCCCCAAAGGGACGTGTGTCTGCTCTTTTGTCACTATTTTAATCTAATCTCTGAATCCCCCAAAATACGTATATGTAAATATACATATGATCAGAAATGGGAGAAGTTGTTGCCAAAAGCGGCTGCTGATAATAGAAATTAAGCCCCACCCTTGGACACTGAAGGCAGACAAGGGTCCCGTGTCCTTCCTTTCCTCCTGGTTTGCACCCCGGGGTTTCTCTGGAGCTTCCCTGGTGGGGCAGGCCGCCAGCTGAGCTCACAGGGCCACTGAACCCCCGCCCACAGTGTCCCGGGGGCTCACCCAGCCCTGCGTGCCCAAAGCCCCACCAGCACGCTCCCTTTTAGCTCGCGTGTGGCGCCAACCTCTAGCAGCCCCGGCCGGATACACTTGAAGACAAAGACAGTGGAAACCAGTGACGGGAGGTGGGAACTCTGACCGCACGTCCCAGGAGGGACACAGTCGCCACCAAGGGTGCGGATGAAAGATACGGCAGCCGTATCCGCACACAAAGGACGCTGTGGCCATCAGGTCACCAGCCGTCACCACCGCCCCCAACAGTGTGCGGAGGGGACTCAGGATGGAGACCAGCAGGCAGCCCGGCCCCTGCTGCCACCCCCCAGTGGTGCCCCGAGGGGACGCAGGACGGGAAAGCACAGGACACTGGCCCCGGCAGCTCAGGTGCAGATCAGAGGAAGGATTTCATTAGCCCAGACCTTAGCGCCTTCCCATACATACAAAAGAGCTAAATTCCTTAACTTGGGACGTCTGGGTTTCTTTCATTAACAGCCGTCTTTTGATGTTCCGACTGCCTGGTCTTTGTGGTAAAAACCCCCACGTGTCCTGGCTCCTCCCGGCCTCTCCGGAGCCGTCCCTCAGAGAGATCAGAGAGGCTGCCTCCTGGCTTGAATCCTCAGAAAGTCCGAGGAATGAAACATAACTCTCAGCTTGCAGGTTGTGCACATCTTTTTAAGTCGACAAGGGAAATCAGGGCCGTCCATCCGGTCGTCTCACCCCCGCACAAGCCCCCTGGCTGTGAACTTTTGTGACGATGGATGAACCAACAGAGCCCACAATTCGCTGTGAAATGCGCTGGATTAAGACATAATAATGACAACCAGCGATAACGCTCGCTGCTTCAGCGCATGACTGGAGTCTCAAAGAGTAAACAAGCTTGATTAAAAATGAATGAATCGGAAGGTGGTCAAGGTGAGCGGGGGGCCTGCCATCGGGGGGCAGGGTCCTGTGTGTGGTCCCTGCTGATGGGGGTTTGGACAAACGAAGCTGGGCCATCGCCTTAGAGGAAAAAGCAAAAAGAATGGAGAGGTGACTTCTTCAGTGGCCGGAGGCCCAGCGTCCCCCCGGCCACAGCCATGCTGGCTGGCCGGAAACACCACAGGGGACGTGCGCCCCCTCTGACCCACACACGGGGCGAGGACCATCTTCCCAGACACCTAGACTTCAGGCACCGCCCTTCTTCCTGCCAGGAGCGCAGACCAATCCTACGTCCCGTGAGTGCAGTCGGCGTCTGTGCTGGGAACGGGAGCGAGGGGGGCTCAGGGCTCAGAGCCTTGGACAGGGTGGACGAAACAATGTCAGGGTGGAGCTCGAAAGGAAAGGAGGCCTCGTGTCCGAGCCGAGAGTTTGCACGGAGAAGCAAGTGATCCGGGGCAACTTATGGGGAAGACCGGGACCCCACGCACAATCGCAGCTGAGGTGAGGGAGGGTCTGCCAGCCCCCCTGCTCCACACCCCACCACCCGCTCGCCCTCACCCACCCCCAGCTTCAAGGGGAACTGATGGTCCTGCCTGAGACGAACAGATGCACCAGGAGGCCCCCACCCCCAGACTCAGAGGCTGTGTGACCCTGCACGCTGACCAACCCTCTCTAGGCCTCAGTTTCCTGAAATGGAGACGTCACCCCATCTCACCTGAAGGCAGAGTAAGGACCGCGAGCGTGATGGGCTCATCTCAGCACGTGTCCCACAGCAGACTCTCGAAACCGGTCATTCTCCTCCGTCTCTTCAGAAAGGAGGGCCGCAGGTCCCGGCACAGACAGGGTTGGAACAGGGCCCTTGGCTTTCAGAAGACACCGGAGTGCTGGGAACGTGGCTGAGATGCCCAGCGCTGTCTGCACGTCCGTCTGCGCCCGGCCCCGGCACTTCCTCCTGGGGGGACAGCGCCTGGGTGACAGACACACGGACAGTGACACCTGAACGTACAGCTGCTTGATCGGAACGTTCCGGCCCACAGGACACAGCCGTTCCTTCCGCCCAGACTCAGCAACCTTGAGAGGACACGGCCGCAGGCCCTGCAGGGAGGGACGGCCAAGGCCGCAGGGAGACAGGCCCACACAGAGGGGGACAGCCACCAACAGGCGCAGGCCAGCAGGGTCCCCCCCGCGATGGCATTTCCCAAACCACAGATGGGAGCCACAGCCCCTGCACACGACTGTGTCCCCAACCAGGGTCTCCAGCTCGGGGCCATCGGGGGCCAAGGCCACGTTACAGAACCAAAGCTTCCTCAAGCGGCTGTGCTGAGTCAAGACCAAAAGGCGGGCCTTTGAGGAGTGCGGCTTTGGCCGGCTGGGCCGCCCCCGCCTTCACAGAGCGGGTCAGCACCCAGGGGCACCTGCACCCGACAGCAGTGTTCCACATTCAGGCAGGAGGAGCGTGCGTGCGGCCAGAGGACAGCTCCTGAGCCAGCCGCCGCTCACCGAAGCTGCCCCCCGGGCCACTGGCACAGCGGAGGGTCCGCAGGGCAGCGTTCAACCAGAGCCCTGCCCAGGGCAGCCTGGGAGCAGCGGGAACTGGATCAGAGCAGAGCGGCCAGCCCACCGTGTGGGAGACGGGGAGGTCACAGAGGCAACACGCAAAGGAAACGGAAGATGCGCTGAGCGGGTGCGGGACGAGAAGCCAGGGCGTGAGCCTGGTGGGTAAGAGGGCCCAGCCCAGCACCGAACAGAACAGAAAAAGCCCATGACGGGCCAGCGGGCAGCACTTTGCGGCACGGGAGGGGGGCCTCCGTAAGCAGCCCGGGGCCCACAGTCCGCCGGGTCAGCGCGGGACACGCCTTGGAACCTCAGGATGGATGGCCGAGCCGCCCCGTCCCCGGCGCCGTGGTCCAGGCCGGGAGCCCAGGGTGCATGCGTGCGGCCAGAGGGCAGCTCCGCGCGGCCCCAGAAGGACAGCAGTGCCGGGAACGTCACTAGAGCAGGGCCAGGTGTGAGTCCACTAGGAGTCACAAGGGATTGAGAGGCTTCCGGCCGCCCGTAAACACTGGGAGCAGGTTTGCACAAAGAAATAAAGATTCGATTTTCCTGAACCCCCGTTCCTATTCAGAGTCCCAAAGGGAAGAATTCACACCGATCACAGAAGGGATTTATCAACCAGAAAGTTCAATCTTGTTTCCTGCCAAGCCTAGTCATTTATAAAATAGCTGGTTATTAGGTTTTCCAAGACAGAGTCTCACCAGCTACCTGAATTTTCAGAATCCAAAAGCAGAGGGGGACTGGCTAGGACATCGGGGAGTGAAGTCCCAGGTGGCGTTTGCTTATGGACACCCACCCGGCAGAGGCCCGCGGTGAGCTGTGCAGCATTCAAAGCGGCTGAAGAAAGGGCCAGAGGACAGGACGAGGACAGATGGAGGAGGGAGCTGGCTGAGGTCAGGGCGCCCTACACCCCTCAGGAGGCTCGGTGGCCCCGTCACTCCATCTTCCAGCAGAGACACCCAGACCCTGAGCTGACGGGAAAGCAGAGCAGGGACCACACCTGCCTTCCAGGTGTGCACAGCCTGGCAGGGCCGAGAGCAGGAGGGGAGAGGGCCTTGCAGATGTGGGGACGCTGATGGGGGCGGGGCTCGGAGCCTGCTGCAGCCCCGAGGCACTGCCTCCTCGGGGGGCACAGAGGAAGACCGCAGAGCGCCGTGACCCGCACTCCCCGCCCCCCGTGCAAACACCACAGAGACGCCCCTCCTTCAGGTAAAACAGCCTCCACGGCGGGGATTCAGCGCATCAGAGACACCAACCTAGACACAGCCAGGACCACCCGGACGTCATCTCAGCTTCCTCGAACCCTGGACAGATGAGACCGACGGCGCGGGTAAGCAGGGGTAAAGCCCCCGCGGAGCTGCTCCGGTTTGCTGGTCCAGTTCCCTCCACGTCTTGCGTCTGACAGGACGCCGTCACCTTGGTCCCTGTCCTGCTCTGCCCCGCCCACTGCAGGGGGACCAGAGGGGCTGGGGACCTGGGAGCGGACGCCGCAGGCCTGGCGGGACTCTGCTCAGGTTCTGCCCGGAGCCTGCGTGGAGGGTCCGCACTCAATGCGCAGGTGTGGGGTGCACTGCGCTAGGGCCTCTGGGCCTCAGGAGAGAACACCAAGGGAGAAGGACGCCCCAGGGCACTGCCTGCTCGTGGTCTTCTCGGGTGGGGGCTGCGCTCTCTGGGGTTTAAAGGAGAGCCCCCAAGATTCAGGGGGGACAAGGAGAGAAGGGAGGTGCTTCTCCCTCCCCAGATAAGATGGAGGAGCAGCCCCCCCCAGCCCCCCTGGGCAGTGGGGGGGCTGAGCCTCCCCGTGTTTCAGGGGCCCCTCCACCTGCCGTCCTGGGCCCAGTCTCCAGAGACCCCCGGTGAGGACCGGGATCAAGGCCAGGGCCTCCTTGCCTCCAGCACTCGGCCCAAGTCTAGATGGATGCTTCTCAGAACACTAAGAAGAAAGACACAAAAAGTGACCCGAACATTGGGCTGTAGGGACACCTTTGCAGGACTGTGTCCTGCCCCGTGCGTGCGTGGCTCTCTGCCCCATGTTAAACCGTCCCCTCTCTGTCGAAGGGAGTCAGGGGTTGCAGGTGTTTGTAATGTCCTGCAATGAAAAAGAATATAAGAAGGAAAATATACATATATCTGAGTCACTGTGCTGCACACCAGAAACTAGCACAACATTGTAACCCGACTATACTCCAATTAAATTAAAAATTTTAAATAAACCAGAGGAAACTCTAATCTGAAAAGACACCTGCACCCCAATGTTCACAGCAGCACTATTTACAAGAGCCAAGACGTGGAAGCACCTAAACGTCCATAACAGACGACTGGATAAAGAAGCTGTGGTGTATACATACAATGGAATATTACTCAGCCATAAACATAATAAAATAATGTCATTCACAACAACATGGATGGACCTGGAGATCATCATTCTAAGATAAGTAAGCCAGATAGAGAAAAATACTATATGATATCACTCATGCGGATTCTAAAAATAAAACTACAAATGAACTTGTTTACAAAACAGAGACAGACTCACACACATAGACAACAAACTTTCGGTTACCGGGGGGAAGGATGGAGGAGGGTGAACAGGATTTCGGGATTTGCAGATACACACTACTACTGATGAAACAGATAAACAACAGAGTCCTACTGTGCAGCACAGGGAACTGTATCTGATATCCTGTAATAGTTATAATGAAAAAGAACGTGTAAAGGAATATACACGTGTGTGACCGAGTTGCTGTGCTGTGCGCCAGAAACCAACACAATGTTGTAACCCAACCACACTTCAATAAAGAAAAAGGAACTGCAGATGTTTTATGAAGCAGTTTAACTGTTCCTGTGGACACTTCGGCATCAGGTTAGTGTTTGAACCCGTGTTACTGACAGTGGCCGAGCTAACAGGTGCTCGCACTGAATGCCTGTCCAGGAGACACTCGGCCCGCTGACGTCCGCTGCTGCTGCTGCTGGCCACCACTCCTCAAAGCAGTGCTTTGTCCGTGTGTGTGCAAGTAAAGCCCAAATGTAACTTCTAATGTAAACAAGGTGCAATTCCAAAGTATGAACTGGGGAAACAGAGCTGCTTTTAAGGGAAATCCCACGTGGCCATTTACGTCACTCATAAAGACCTAACCACGTAGATGTCGAAGCTCGCTGACAAGCTCAGCTCGCAGCTGCTGGCTATTGAACATGATGCATTCAAAGCGAGATGCACACTCTAAGGCTTAAGCAGACAGCCCGCATGCTGGTCCGTCACCTTTGTGACTGCAGCTGGACGGTGTCAAAGCCCTTTCTCCCTCGCGCTGCCAAGCTGGGTGTGCTGTGCACTGTGCTCACGGGGACTAGCCCTTGGCGTGGCTGTTACGTATCTCCCTGGATGAGATGCAGTCGAGTCTCACCGTAACAGTCCTCTCTGCTCTGCCCTAGATTTCATCGAATGTCTGGTTAATTCAATTTGGCATAAATACAGTTAAGTTCTGTCTCCCCGGCCTTTCGAGACCAGGAAGCCGTTCCCATCTGTGCCCACCGGGAGTGAACGGTTGGGCACGGCCTCAGGGTTGAGCAGGGCCCGTTCGCTCCTCCATCAATGCCCTCAGCCCCGCCCTCTCCACCTGCAGGGCAGGTGCGCCCTGGCCTCCCACTGTCCACACCCGGGTCCGAACCACCGGGTGTCAGGGCCCGAGGCAGGGCAGGACGCGAGTCCATGTGTGGCCGCCCCACAGCTCCGCGCCCCCAGGCCCCAGTGAGGCTGCTCTGCGGGGACTCAACGGGGCAAACGGGCGAGGGGATGGAACACCCCACGGGCGTCTGCTCCAGGGGCCTTTACGGACAGGCCGGGCTCCTGCAGGTGGTGGCCCGTGTGTCCTCGGCCGCAGGCCCTCCGCGGGCAGCTTAGTGCCTCTTCCCTCACTACTGACTTCACTTCCTGAGTCTCCTCTCTTTCTCTTAGTCTAGCAGAAGGTGTCGATCCGTCTACCTTTTCCAGAAGTCAGCTCTTCGTCTTGCTCCCTCCCTGTTCTCCTGACCCCCGTGTCGCTTGCTCCTGCCCCGAGGTGGGTCTCGCTCCTCCGGTAGCTCCGGGCTTGCCTGTTCTGTTTCTCCCGCTTCCTCGAGGTGCAGAGCGAGCTTGCTTGCTTGTGGCCTCTGCTCCTCACGCAGGCGTTAATCCCCATACACCTTCCTCCTGGAGCCGCGCTTGCTTCGCCCTGTGCGTGTTGGTACGTTGTGTTTCTTTTGTTTGTTTGCTTGTTTGTTTTCAAGGTATTTTTTATTTCTCTTTTGACCTCCTTCTCGACCCTCTGGTCGCTCAGGACTGTGCTGTTGACCCACATGCTGGTGACTCTTCCTGTCTCCCCCCGATTGCTGGCAGCTTGTGTCGCAGCACGGTGGCCGGGGAAGGCGTGATGCGGGCCTCCCTACACTTGCTGAGGCCTGTTCTGTGACCTAACGCGCGATCCACGCCGGGGAACGCGCCGAGCGCGCTTGAGAAGCCCGTGTGCCCTGAGCTGCCGCGTGGCGCGCTCCGTCACGTCTGCGGGTCCGTCTGGCCCGCGCCCGCCGCGCCCTGGCGGCCGGTCCGTGCGGAAGGCCCGTCCGTCCCGGGGAGTGGGCGCTGGCGTCCTGCCGCTGCGCCGCTGGCCGTCTCCCCTCAGACCTGCTCGTGTTTGCTTAGTGCGCTGGGGGCCGTGGTACCGAGTGCTGGCACGTTCACAGCCGTCAGGTCTTCCGAGCGCTCCCCATTATCATCACGTGGTGACCATCCCTGTCTCTGGTTACCGGTTTTGACTGAGAGCCCACTCTGTCTGACACAAGCGTCGCCACCGCGGTTCTCCTCTGGTTTCCGTTTTAACAGGACACCTGTCTCCATCCTTCACGCTGAGCCTGTGGGTGTCCTTGCAGCTGAAGTGAGCCTCCCGCAGCGTGGAGCTGGTCTTGTCCACTCAGTCGCTCTACGCCAGAGACTGGAGAACTTAATCCATTCTCACTTCGAGTAACTATCGGCAGGCAAGGCCCGCAGACGCCATCTCGCCTGTCGTTTTCCGGGTGTGCTGCGGTCCCTTCGCCACTCCCCTCCTCTTTCGCTGTGTCTCCCTGTGAACCGGTGTTGTTCTGCGTGCTGTGCTCTGCTTCCTTCCTGCTTATCTTTCGTGTGTCTATTGCAGGTCTTTGCTTTATGGTCACCGTAAAAGTAGCCTTTGTCTTAAATGTTATATTGTCACGACATTTAGGTAACAGGTGTGTGACACTGATTTTTAAAAAGTGATGCCTTTTGGTTTCTTTACTAGATGAGATGTGAGATCAGTGAGCATTGTTCTGAGTGGAAAAACCACAGCACATGACTTTTTAGCTTGCTCATGTTAAACAGCTCTGCTGAGACACGATCGGTACGCCGTGGACCGCCCACGTCACAGTGCACAACTGGTAACACGCGCATACACCCATGAAGCCGTCGCTGCGATCACAATGAACAAGAACCATCGCCCCCAAAGCCCCCTCGTGCCCCTTTGCAGGCCCTCCCTCCCACCCCTCCCCACCGTCTCGGGTTAGTTGATAACAGATAAATGGAGTCAATCATGCAGAGCGTACTGCCTTGGGGCCCGAGGGGGGCTTGCCTTTTTCCAGTCAGCATAATCATTTTGAGATTCAGCCATGACATTGCAACTATCAACAGCTGGCTCCTTTCTGCACTAAGTAAAATTCCACTGTATAAACAGACCGCAACCCACGTCTCCCTGCCCCTGTAGACAGGTGTCTGCATCCTTTCCAGCTTTTGACGGTTTTCAGTAAAGCTACTGAGTATCTGGGTACAAGTCTTTGTAAGGACACACGCCTCCATTTTTCTTGGGTAAATACTGGAGTGGCTGAGCAGTAGGTGTAGCTTACGTTCTTAAGAAGCTGGGGGACGGCTCTCTACAGTGCCTCCGCTGGCTTACACTCCCGCCTACATGGGAGAGAGGTCTAAATGCACCACACCCTCACCAACACTGGGCGCAGTCAGCCTTCTCCGTCTTAGATGTCCCAGTACACACAGAAAGATGCCTCGTTGTCACTTAAACCTGCGTCTCTTCTCCTGCTTGTTTGCCGTCTGCACATCAGCTTTACGAAGAGCAGGGACAAGCACTTTCGTCCTTTTCTAGCTGGACTGTTTGTTTCCTTACTACCTTATTTTGAGTTTTAGGTACTCTGTGTACAAATCCCTTTCAAGCTGTGTGATTTTGGAAACATTTTCTCCAGGTGTGTAGCTTGTCCTTCATTCTCTCAATAGTGCATCTCGAAGAGCACGCGTCAGGTTTGCTGTGGTGCTACGTACCATTTTTTCTTTTATGGATTATCTTTTTGGCATCAAATCTTAGAAATCCTTGGCATAACCCAAAGTTATAAAGGTTTTGTCTCGTTTTGTTTTAGAGGTTTTACAGTTTTAGGTTTTACAGTAAGATTTTTGGTCCATTTTGAATTAATTTTTGTATCTGACGTGAGATATTGATTGAAGTTAATTTTTCTTTTTACGTATGGACATCCAACTTTTCCAGCATCCTTGGTAGGAAAGGCTCTCCTTTCTCTCTGAATTGCCTCTGGGACACCTGTCAACTGACCACATCATGCGTGAGTCTGTGTCTGGACTCTACTCCATTCCGTCAGCCTAAATGCCAGCACCACTCTGTTGTGGTTACCGTGGCTTTGAAATTACTTTTAAAGTCAGTTAGTTCTCCAAATTTATTCTTTTTCAAAGCTGTTTTATGAGTCTAGCTGCTTAGAATTTCCATGTAAATTTTAAATTTAAGTCATCAATTTAAACAGACCAAAAAAAAAAAAAAAAGAGGGCTGGAGTTTTTATTAGGATTACATGAATCAACAGATAAATTTTTAAAAGATTGACATTTTAACATATTGAGTCTTCTGATCCAAGGGCACAATGTATCTTTCAATTTATTTAGTTCTTCTTTAATATTTCTCAGCAAAGTTTTGTGATTACAGTGTATATGTATTACACATCTTTTGTGAGATTTATCTCTAAAAGTTTCATTTTTTGATGTTATTGTAAATGGCAATTTTTAAAATATCAATTTCCTAGTGTTGCTATGTAGAAATACAAGACATACAAAAAATATAGAAACACAGCCGATTTGCATATAGACCTTGTCTCCTATAATAAAGTCATTGATTGGTTTTAGAAAGTTTTACAGATTCCAAAGGGCTTTCTGCGTGGGACGTCATGTCATCAGAGAACGGACACGTTTATTCTGTTCTCTGCAAGCTGGCTGTGTCTTGTTTCCCTCTCCTGCCCTGCGGCAGAGCTTCTGCTTCCAGGTTTAACAGGAGCGATGGGGCGGGCGCGCTGAGGCGGGAGGCCCCCCGGTTTTTGCGTTGAGTGCGATGTCCCTGCGGGTGTCCGCGGACCCCCTTCACCAGGCTGACGGGCTTCCCGTGCCTTCTCTGCTTGCAGAGACTTTTATTAGGAGTAGCTGTCGGGTGTTCTGTGAGTTTGTCTGTCTTCCCCACCGGTACACCGGCTACACGATTTTGCGGTGTCATTGAGGAGATTGATTTCGGGTTCATAGCAGACAGCTTTGAGTGACCCTGGTCTGCTTCCTGTTCCGTCCTGCATGGGGGGCGGGTGCTGGGGCGACCTCACCTCACAGATGAGAAGACCCAGGTAAGCGGTTTCGCGGGCAGTTTCGGAGCCTGAACGCTGTGTGGCTGTCGTGCTGGTCTCCGCTCACTTCTTACTTTGAAGGCACGCCTCGCCCTTCTGCCAGGCACCGCCCTGCTCGGAGGCAAGTGAGACACGTACCTGCAGTGTCCTGTTTCGTGTGTCCTATTTTCACACGTAACGCTGAGCATGGCAGGAGTTTATCTGAGTGAACAGGGTGACATCAAGGTCTAACTTTTTTGATAAAAATTTAGCCATGTTCCCACACCCCATCGTGTGCGTGAGATGGAGTAGTTACAGTCTACACCGCTTTAATTACTGGCGCATGGAGTGTTTTGACCTCTGCTTGGTCACAGTGCTCCTTACTTCTCATCTTCTGAATCAATGTCTCAGCCACATTCACCCTAGATCGATCCCGGAACATGCATTTTGCACAGAATGGCGTATACTCATGTCACTCGCGCATTTTTCTCGGTTTTCCTTCTCAGGAGCCCAGCGTGTCTCCATCTGACTTAATATCTAAGTAAAGAGACGGCAGGTTTATGTCACCCACCCCCCTGGCTTTTCTCAGATACCCGGAACCATGTTTCCCCATTATCTCCATTGCGTTTCTAACTAGCAGGGAAATTATTCACTTTTATACTTTTATTATGCCACAATGTTATAATTTTTTATAACTTCTATGCATTTTTCAGGCAAATTCCCTGGGTTTTCCAGGAAGAAGTTAGAACATCTGCAAATGGTTTGACTTTAGATTTTCCTTCCAACACTTACATCTCTGGTCTTCTGTTTAACCTTGCTGACTGGCCGGAATTCCCAGACCAACAGGAGCAGAAGCCGATGCAACCATCCTTCCCAAAGGCCCCGCCTCTCCCCGCTGAAACACGAGGTGGTCACTTTAGACGATGGTGAGGGACTGTCTCCCACGAGACATAACCAGGGCTTTGGAGTTTGATTTTATCAGGGACTGTTTTAGCATTTCTTATACAAAACCTTCTATTTACACCATTGAGATAGTACGTTATTTTCTGAAGCTAACTTAGATACAAATTTGTACCTTAGGATAAAATGCTTCAAGTTATAATAGGATAGTTACAGGCTGTTTTATTTTGCTTCTGTTTGTTTTGTTTGGGGATTTCATATCAACTCCTTGATGGTTTGCAGTATTTTTCCAATGTTGACTTCATAACTGCTTTCATCTCCTTTAGTGAACCTGTGAGCTTTCCGTCTTTCTCTGTACGTGGGGTGGATTGTACAATGTGAATAATCGGCTCCCTGAGATTTTAAAAGATTTTCTTTGTTTATAACCTGAACCGAGAGCATTTTTAGAGTTGATTATGCAATAAATTTTTTAAATCAATTTTATCAATAGTTAATTTTTCAAGTTCTCTGTTTTTTATTATACTTTTGGGGAAAATTATCTTTCTCAGAAACGCTCCACACTTCTTAAATTTAATATCATTTCCTTCTGCAAAACATTCATGTTTCCTAAAAAAGGAAAATCCACTCAGACTCTGTCATCACATCTTCTCCCTCATTTCCAATTTTACCATCTTTCTTTTTCCTGTAATAAAATGTGTCTTTAAGTCATTTTAAAATATTGGATTTATTTAATTATTTCAAGTTTGAATTCATCTAAATTATTAATTTCTACCTTTATTTTTATTAATCTATTCCTCCCAATTTCTTAGACTCTTGAGTTCAATGCATACATCAAAGTGTACATCAAATATAAAATTATGATTTTTACCAAATTAAAAATATAAGAGCACAACAAGTAAAAACAATGTGATACAATCAAAGCAGTTCTTACAATAACATTTAAACTTGACTTTGAAAATCACAGTTTTATCCGTTTTTGTGCCCCTTCCTGTTGGTGCTTCATCGTCCAGAAATGCGATTCGGCTCCTTTGTGGTGACCCTGCCTCCTTCGTGTTCTACTGTCACTATTTTTTTTTAATTCAGTGAAACTTGGAAGCAAGGTATCCTTTCTGATCATGAGATTGAAAGTTTGGAAAATCTAATGATAATCGCCGCCCTCATTAGCATATTCCGGTAACAAACTTCTAGAATCCCAAGTGCCGTCAAGGTGCTCTGCACGCGCTCCCGTGTTTAACTGCCTTTGCACGTCAGCCCCTGAAGGCGGGCTTCTTCTCGCGCACGTCTTAAGTGAGAGAGGGAGACTCAGACCCCAGGTGACGCGTCTCAGGTCTTACTGTCGGGGCCCAGGGAGCTCAAGTCTGAGTCCAGCGACAGAGCTGTCTGTGGCGTCACGTTACAGGCCGTCTGAATTACGTCCGTTCAAGTTCCAAAGATGTTTATTTTTGTCACCTTCATTTCTCTACAACCCAATAGGGTTGTTTTTTTCTTTCATCTCCAGTTTATCTGAAGCATGTTCCTCTGTGTTTGCACCACACTCTGTGATTTGACGCAGACCACGTTGGCTGCGACGGCAGGTGCAGGTGGCCCGGGGGCACCCCACGCCTCCCTGAGTGCGCACCGCTGAAGGGGGTGGCTTCCTGGGCGTCTGCGGCCCGCGTTGGGAGCTGAAGCCACGAAGGCAGCTCCGCCACCCGCGGGTCCCCCTGGGAGCAGGCTCGGTGGCGTCCATCCACGGGGACGGCCCGCAGCCAGCCGGGCAGAGCTGACCAGCGCTCCGCAGTCACACACGGGGGGGCCCAGCTCCCCCGAGGGCCCCGCCGCCACGGCTCGTCTGTGTCCCCTGCAATGGTGAATTTTATGTGTCAGCCTGACTGGGCCTCCGGTGCCCGAAGACTTGGCTAGTATTCCTGAGAGTCTGCGTGAAGGCGTTTCTGGAAGTGACGAGACCGAATGACACCCGTGACCGTGCCCAGTGTGGGCGGGGCTCAGCCGCCTCCCCACCCCAGCGCGCGTGCGCCCAGGCGGTGCGGGAGGGGGACTCTCCGAGCTGGGACTGGGGCTGCTCCCCCTCCGGCCGACACTCACACCTCAGGCTTTCTGTCCTCAGAGGGGCACCACCAGCTGTCTCGGGGCTCCAGCTTGCAGACAGCTGACTGCGAGGCCTCCAGCCTCCATGATCACGTGAGCCGATGTCTTATAAGTCTCTTTAGACAGATTGATAGAGATAGAGAGCGAGATGGACAGAGAGATGGATAGATAGATGGACAGACGGATGGACAGACGGATAGACAGACAGACAGACAGGCACGCAGACATCCTCTCGGCTCTGCTCCCCTGGAGGTCCCTGACGCACACCCTGCACCCGCCTTGTCACCCCCGTTCTCCTTCTCCCCCAGCCTCACGTCGTTCAGCATCGTATCTCAGACCAGCCACTCACAGCCAAGCCCTTATCTCAGGCTCGGTTCGGGGGAGCACAGACTAAGACAACTCTAAGGGCAGGTAACCATTTACCAAAATGAAACGTGCCCCTTACCCTGCTTCATGTGGTCAGCCCTGACATCTTCTTTGTCTAACACCAGACTGCCCACACTATCCCCCAGAGAACAAAGACCTAAAACGCAAACAATTGCCTTTTAAAATCCTTATTCTCGAATTTTTTTCTCCTGTAACCTCGCTGAGTTGACTCAGTTTTGTAACCTCGCTGAGTTGACTCAGTTTTGTAACCTCGTGGTTGGAAAGGGCCCCCCAGGTTTATCCTGAGTGTTGAGGGGCTCATTCCAGCTCCAGACATCTCATTTGTGCTGCCTGCTCTCTGATGTTCTGTTTTTATTTTTTGATGGTTATACACAGATGTTCATTTTATTATATTCCTTTAAATTCTATGTATCACACATACACTGTTTTTTATATATATATATAGTGTAACTGACTACAGTGAAGACTACGAGTGAGATTTTTTTGGACCTCTTTTTCTCCTCAAAGCAAGACTTAATTTTTTTTACCATTAAAGTGTCATCAGTTGACAATGCCACGTCGAGCTCTGGTGTACAGCACCATGTCTGTCACACCCACACACACGTGTGTATTCCTTTTCACTGACTTTCCATTTTTACTTTGCATTTGCCGTCATCTCTTTTAATGCTTTCATAAGACCGAAGGGACAAGGAATCCCAGGTAGCGTGTGGACCTGCCCTGTCACACAGCAAGAATGGCTACAGAGTTCCCACATTCAGGCAGCGTGTTAGTGGTGACATTACAGCTGAACACGGAGGACCAGAGAGGGCTCCGTCTGTGAAAGGTGGCATATGGGTGCTGAAAGACATGGTGTCCTTCTGATTGTCTGCTTTTCTGGTGACATAAAAACAAATTCTGAGCAGAGTCTAGACACAAAACAGTGATGGAGGAGCATGAAGGCGAGTTTATCTAGGGAGGTTGACGGGGAATTCTGAGAGGAGAGTGGTCCGAACAATTGAATGCTTATTCCTAAGGTGTGGGGAGGGGAGGTCAGTGATGGTTAGTTGTATGTGCTAACTTGGCTAGGCCACAGGGTGCCCAGATATTTGGGCATTACACATTATTAACATCATTCTGGGTGTATCTGTGAGGCTATTTCTGGATGAAGTTAACATTCGACTGAACAGACTGAATGGACCAGACTGCCCTCCCCAGTGTGGTGGGCCTCACCCAATCAGTTGGTGGCCTGAATAGAACAAAAAGCTGACCGGCCAAAAACTGGAGAATACGTCCTCCTGCCTGACCGCCTTCCACCTGGGATGTTGGTCTTTCTCCTGCTTCGACTTGGACTGAAGCACTGGCTCTTCCTGGGTCCCAAGGCTGCTGGAATTCAGGCGGGAGCTCCCTCGCTGGCTCTCCTTCAGACCTTCAGACTGAGACAAAACTAAACCATGGGCCCCCTTGGGTCTTGAGTTTGCAGACTCACCTGGCAGATCTTGGTACTTGTCAGCCTCCCTAATCAGGGGAGCCAATTCATTATAAAATGTATCTGTACACATACACCCTATTGGTCTGCTTCTCTGGAGAACCCTGACTGACAGGGAAGAATCTACCATGGGAGACAGAAGGTTCCAGAAACAAGAGGCCACGGTGTACAGTGCTGATGTCAAGGTTGCTGAGGTGGACGGACTCACAGTGGAAGCAGCAGAGGCAGTGGTCTGGGCGACAGTTGGGGTATCAAGAGATGGAGGTGGTGGAACCATGTGACAGGTGCGTTAGCAGGAGGCAGAGGCGTCAAAGGAGCTAAGGCTCCGGCAGGAGACGGTCTGGAAGGTCCACCGGGAAGCAAGCAGGCCGGGAGCCCCCCTAGGCCTGCGTGATGTGAGCTGGGCCAGGACAACGGCCGCCACGGCCGGCCAGGGCTCAGCGAGAGCAGGCGGATGAAGAGGACCGTCAGAACCAGCCCAGCGGGTCCAAGGGAGTGTCCCCAGGGGAGTGTCCCCAGGAAGGCTTTCGGGGAGGTTGGGAGTCAGATCTGGGAGGGTCTCAGCAGAGCGAGCCAGTGGGCAGGGGCTGCCCCCAGCAGCAGGTGTGGGTGCAGGGACCCAGGCAGCTTCCGGCACAGCCACACACGCCAGGGAAGTTTATGCCCCCCCAAGAGTCGGTTAATGACCCATGCTCTAAGTTTCCAATCCTGTTAAGATTGAATGCCTACTAAACCGAGAGCTTAGCACTTTTCAATAGGATGGTAATAGCAGGTAACTGCGTGTTTATACACATATTTATGTAAGGAGCTTAGCAGCAGCATGTCTGTCAAAATCACAGCTTTGGAAAACAAAATTTATACCCTTAAAGCCGCTTTTACAATTCCGTTATCAACCTGCATACTTCTTTATTTCCTCCAGCCCGTTCTCATGCTGAACTTGAGAAATCACAGGTGTTTTAATAAAATTTAGTTTGAACCCCCTTGTATTTCATTATGTGAAGATAGGTTTCTAGCTGCCTGTCCTAATTAAAGGAATGACACTATTGAGTGGATGTCTTTTGAGCAAATCCAACGGTATTACCTGTGGCTGACCCCACACGGGTACAACCAAAATACGTCGTTCTGTACAAAAGTTGATAGTTCAAAGTCATTCAAATGCCAATTATGCACCTGTTTGGCTCATTTCTCGTAATTTGATGTAGCATTAGTTTTGCTGTTCTTCGTTTAGAACCTATTAAACCTGATAAAATTGAAATATGAGCTCTCTAGGTCGTAAATGAACAGAAGCTGCTCTCAGACAAATGAAACGCTCAGAACAGAAATATTTACTGCGCCTGAGTGAGAGGTTTTCCTAAAAGTGCTCAAGCTGGAGGCACTGCTCTTTGCAGCACAGCTCGCCCAGGGCTGCGAGGCGCTGTGTGTCCTGTGCGATCTGTGAGAGATGGTGGTTCTTTTTTGTTTGTTTGTTTTTAATTTGCATTATTTTTAATTGAATGTAGTCAGTTTACAATGTTGTGTCCATTTCTGGTGCTCAGCATCACGTGTCAGTCATACACGCACACACGTGTGTTCCTGTCCATGTTCTTTTTCATCATAAGTTACTACAAGACATGGAATACAGGTCCCCGTGCTGTGCAGAAGAAACCTGTTGTTCACCTACCTTATACATAGTAGTTAGTGTCTGCAAATCTTGACCTCCCAGTTTATCCCTTCCCACCCCTTTACCCTCTTAGTAACCATAAGTTTCTTCTCTATGAGTCTGTTTCTCTTTTGTAAATAAGTTCATTTACGTCTTTTTTTTAGATTTCACATATAAATGATATCATATGGTATTTTTTTTCTCTTTCTGGCTTACTTCACTTAGAATGATGATCTCCAGGTCCATCCATGTTGCTGCAAATGACATTATTTTATTATTTTTATGGCTGAGTAGTATTCCATTGTGTATATATACCACATCTTCTTTATCCAGTCATCTGCTGATGAACATTTAGGTTGCTTCCATGTCTGGCTATTGTAAATAGTGCTGCTATGAACATTGGGGTGCAGGTGTCTGTTCAAATTAGAGTTTTACCTGGATATATATGCCCAGAGGTGGGACTGCTGGATCATATGGTAAGTCTATTTTCAGTTTTTTAAGGAACCTTCATACCGTCCTCCATAGTGGCTGCGCCAAAATAACTCCCCCCAGCAGTGTGGGAGGGTTCCTTTTTCTCCACAGCCTCTCCAGCATTTATCGTTTGTGGACTTTTGAACGATGGCCATTCTGACTGGTGTGAGGTGACACCTCATTGTAGTTTTGATTTGCATTCTCTGGTAATTAGCGGTGATGAGCATCTTTTCAGGTGCCTAATGGCCATCTGGAGAAAAGTGGTGGTTCTTGACAGCAGGTGATACACAGAGTTTTCACCCCAAACTCTGCGAGGCTGCAATGCCCGGGGACCTCTCAGCATCGTCAGGGTGGAAGTAGAGTTTATCAGCGCCATCTGAGGGGCAGGAGGGAAACTGTTTAGTGAAGCTTCTCCCGCCCGGCGCACCCTGAGGCTTCTGGACCCTGAGCGCTGCCTCCTCTTTGCTCCTTTGGGGAAGTGGTGCATCTTCCTCAGAAAAGCTGCGAGGTGTGCTCCTAGGGGAGACCTTGTCTAAGAGTGGGGGTGGGGACAGGACGAGGAGGGCCTGCTGGAGAGAAGCAGAGAAGCAAGAAGCCGTCTTCATTCGCCAGCGCCCTCTTGTAGCCCCGCTGTGTGCAGAGGGTCCTGAAACCAGGAGCCAGGGGCTGCCCAGCGAGACCTCCAGCGCGGGGAAGGGGGGGACTTTGAGGGCCTGTGGGGAGCGCCAGCCCAGGCCTGGCACGCGGTGGAGAGGAGGTGCCCCCCACACGCCTGGAGCCCAGGGGCTAGTGGAGAGACAAGGTGTGGGGGTTCAGGAATGGGAGAGCCTGGGTTGGTCACATGGACAGCTTTCCCCCCAGGACTGATGCAGGGAGGAGGGGGAGGTGAAAACAGGAGATGGGCACATGGTGGGGCTGCCTGGTGGGCTGGACCCCGGGGACTGCCCTCCCAGAGTGGGGAGGAGGGACAAGGGAGCAATCCCCTCCTCGCCTCAGCCCCAATGACCAAGGCTTCCTAATTTTTCCAGGACTCTCCAGTGCCAGTACAGAAAGTCCTGGGTCCCTGGAACCCCTCAGTCACCAGGGAAGGGGGTCGCCTACCCGACCCCAGCTGGGAGCAGAGGGCAGGGGGCCAGGGAGGTGCTCAGCACCCGGGCCAGGGGGAGGGGGCAGAGGCGAAGTGGAGGCACCCCCTGAATTACTTTATGTTCCGAGGAAACATTCCAAACACACTGCCAAAAACAAAGATCAACATAACACACACACACACCACCCAGATGTACAGACTCAACACTGCGTCACCCTGTGTTCAGTCTGTGCATCACCCAATGACGCACTCTCTGCGTTGCTGAAGCTGCCCGTGTACCCGCCGTCCATTCCCAGAAGTAGCAGCTGCGCTGAAATCAGTGTCAGTCCTGACCTACCTGTTAGAGGCTTATAATAAGGAACATGTATTCAGAAGCCATAGAGTAGTTGTGGATTTTTTTAAACCCTATGTTTTGTAACATGTAGAACATTCAGAAACTTTTTCCTACTCAGGATTGTTTTGGAGAATTCAGCGTGTGGTAGACTTAGATCAGCATCATTCACTTTATCTGCAAGTCCACCGTGGGAAAGTAACGGGATGAACGCATCCTTTCCACGTTGTGGGTCACTTAACCGGCTCTTTGCCACAGCAAAAGTCCAGTACTCATGTCCGTGTGTATCCGCGCCGGAGGTGCTCCAAGAACTGCTACAGCGGGACCGACTGGCCATGCGGGCACCTGCAGCACGGGCCACACCCCCACGGGAATGAGGCCCGGGTACCATCGTGGCTTTCTCCTTTTCCAGAAGATGAATATAAAATGATATCTCAGTGTATTTCAGCCTGCTACCATTTAATTGCATCTTACATTTTATTTTGAAGTAATTTCAGACTTAAAGTTGGCAAATCACTGCAAAGAATTCATGTTCGTTTTCATTCAGATTCCCCAAAATGTTACATTTTATCACATCGGCTTCCTCACTCTGTGTCTCATGAATATTTTTTTCTCAACCATTTGAGAGTAAGTTTTTAAATAATGCTCTTTACCCACAAATGCCTCAGGACGGATTTCCTAAAACCAAAGGGTGTCACCTTACGTAGCCACAGCACAATTTCAAAGACAGGGCACCAATGCGGTCCAGGTGTCGGATCCACAGGTCGCATTCCAAATCTGCCAGGGGTCACACTGATGGCGTTTGTGGAGAAAGAAGACATGCCTGGAACGCGGTCCTGCACGTGCTGTGCGGCCTTCCTCTTAGTCCTTCTTCGTTCTTCGTAACCCTGATCGCTTCTTCCTGAAGTACGGCTGGTTTGCAGCATTGTGTTAGTTTCGGGTGTACAGCAGAGTGACTCGGTTATGCATATATGTATTCCTTTCCAGGCTCCCTTCCGTTGCAGGATGTCACAAGGCGTGACTATGGCTCCCTGCGCTGCGCAGTGGGGCCTCGTCATCTATTTTATACACAGTGGTGTGTGTCTGTTGACCCTAGACTCCTAATTTAAGCATTTGATTGTTTTTCTTGTTCACCAAATTTATTTTTGACCACTCAGAGCACCAGATTGTGACATCAGAAAGAAAGCGCCGGAAGTTTCTGCACATTAACGCCTGAACGAATGACCGCACGCACAGGACGCTCGCGGTCTCTGCTGAAGGCCGCCCGCGTCTCCGTGCGCTCAGAAACTCTTGCGCATTTTTCAGTTTCAGTTTTGAAAGTAACCTTGATGCCTCTGAAAAGCGCAGGCCATTTATCTCGTGAGATGAGCCTCGCTAGGTTTGGTTTGTCTACTGGATCTTCGTGATTCGACTCAGGTGACACATTTTTGTCAGAAACAGCACACGAGCGACGTGAGTCCTCGGCACATCACGTCAGGAGGCACGTGGCGCTGGCTCATCCCCTGGCGGGCGGCGTGACCTCTGCTCCCTTGAGAAGGGTGATGTCCGCCAGTCTCCTCCGCGGCCAAGTGGCTGCTTTCCCTCTGTGACCATGAGTGCTCTGTGGGGGCGCCGAGAGCGCTCTGTTCCTTCGCCCAGCTCTCACCCAGGACTTGTAACATCCGTTGGCTCCCTCTGCCTGAAGCGATCGCTGACGTGACGGATGATACATAACGATTTTCTAGGTCCGACACTTCTGAGTCCGTGGGATCCACGGGAAGGAAGGGAAGGAGCTTCTCTGCTCCCCTCGTGTGCGTGTGTACGTGTGAGTGTGAGAAAGATCTATGTGATTTCACGGATTTTCATCTTTTCTATAGCTTACAACCGATACTGTCATCATTTATTCTGACGCTCATGGTTCTGTATCTGGCCAGCGGGAGTCCCTCTGAGCCGCCTCGTGTGTCCCGCGCTGACCCCTATGTCCTTCTGACACATCAGGTTGCTCTGGGCACCTTCTTGCTTTCTGTCCCAGAACGATCCTCCAGGATCAGTGTGTTCCTGCCCAGCCCAGGTCTAACTGAGACAGTTCTCCAGAATCAGTCTTCCCAGCTGTTCTGGTGGAGAGTCATAGACACACACACACACACACACACACACACACACACACACACACACACACTCTCAATGCAGCTGTGACCACCCCACCTGCAGGCCATCCGACATGAATTCACACTGGCTCCTCCAGCTCATGTCCAGCCCCACAGGGCTCACTCCAGCTCCTTCCTGCTTCTCCAACCGTAAGAAAGCTTGCTTCCGTCATCCACAATGGAGTTATCTGTTTGCTCCGTTCCACAAAACACACTCAGTCCTCCTGGAATGGCCGCAAATACCAGTGGATTTGTTTCTAGGTTTTTTTGTCTTTAGCCTGAGGGTAAGATGTCAAAACACCGCATTCAAGGGTCACTTGGGGTGGGTCCCCCTCTTTGGGGCGGTTGAGTTGGAAAGCTGGGATCCCACTCGGACCACTTGTGGCTGTTTACTGACCCGTTTCAGTGGGTGAGTGGTGGCGTCACTGGTCTGTATTAATTAAGAACACGTGTTCATTCACCCTCGCCTGGTGAGTAAGGGTGACGAGCGGCTTCGTGTGCTTGCTGGCCATTTGTAACATGTGTCTTTTCAAGCTTTTTCCCCCGATTGTCATCAGTTTGTTTCAATTTTAACTCTTGTTGTAAGAATTATCTGAAGGTCCAGACAAGCTCTTTATCAGGCATGTTCCGAAATACTCTCCTGGTTTGTGGCTTCATTGTCCTCACCAGACTATTTTGAATAGAAGGGTTTTAATTTTAATGACGTCCAATGCAGCAGTTTCTCTTGCATTTCGGGTTTATGCTTTTTGTAGCCAGTATCAGAAATCTCTGCCTAACCCCAAAGTCACAGACATTTTTCCTATATTAAACCTGTAACTTCAACTTTATATGAAAATACAAAAACTTCAAGAAGTTTTCATTTACGTCTATGATCCATTTTGAGTTAAACGTTGCACGTGGAGTCAGGTAAGCACTGAGATTCCATTTTTATACGGATATTCAATTTTTCAAAAGTATTTGTTGAAAAGAATATTCTTTCCCAATTGAATTACCTTGACAGCTTTCTTGAAAATTATTTAGCCAGAGAGCGCGGCGCTGCTCCCAGCACTGGCGCTCTCCCCGTCCTGCTTTCTGCAGGTCGGTCCTTATGCTAATACCTCACGACACTGATGACTAAAGCTTGATGGTATGTTTTTATTTCTGCCGCTGTAACTCCTCGCATTTGTTCTTCTCCAGAATCACTTTGGCTCTTCTAGGTCCCTCCCATTCCCGGGTAAGTTTTAGAATCAGCTGAGCGACCCCATGCCAGGATGACAAGGCCTCCCCACCTGGGTGGTGGGGACTGCCTGCAGCCTGTGTTGACTCCAGGAGCTGCCTTCTGGGGGCTCCTTCTCCACCCTGGGGACTTGGTCCGTGAAGGGGCTGATCAGGACTGGGGCCGAGGCTCGGGGGTCCTGCCCCCATCTCCGAAGCTCTCCTTCCCTTGCAGGTCCTCTCTCCCTGCACTCTGACCGCAAGATCCAGCTGCCTCCACCTCCTTCAGCCCCCGCCCCTGTGTCCTCCAGCCACTGAGGCCACTGTGTCTCTCCAGACGCCCCCCCTGCCCTGCAGCTTGGAGGCCCAGCGGTCCCGCCCTGCACCACCTGCCGCCCAGTGTCTGGAGACAGGGGTCTCGCACAGGCTGTCCGGTTTCCCAGCTGCTACATGGGGAAGGTGACCCCCGGAGCCCCGTTCTCCCTGGGTGGAAGCAGGCTCCCGCCCACTGAGGTCTGACCTGGCACTTTCTAACGGCAAGTGGGATGGGATGGCTCTGTTCTCTTTCATCGTCTTTTCAGGTTTCGTCTGCTCTAAATTTTCTGTTTGCATCTTTACTCAATTGTGTATTCAGTTACTTCCATTTTCCTCATTAATTTGTGGAAGTCCATTATCTGTCTTAGTCTCAACCCTCTGTCAGCCACGTGCATCGCACACACCCTCCCCTGTTGTAACTGCGTTGTTGACTATGATTAAGGGCCTTTTTGTTTCTTTTGAAAAGTTTGCCTTTCTTTCCCTTTTGTGGATTTGTTCTGTTTCATTTTGCTCTGTTTTCGGGGAAGGTGGCAGAGAGGAATGCAGTGAGAGGCACTGATCTTGCCCTGGATTGTCTGTCATGATGTCATCAAGACGTGCCACCTTATGGCCACCCGAATTGTAATCATTTGCTGCACATTTAGAGCTTAATGACTTTTTTCATCTGTATTGAGTGAAATAAGATCCACTTTTGTCGGGGTAACCAACTGTCCCAGCCCCACTTATTAAATACCCCTTTCTTTCCTGCCCTGATTTTTTAATACCATGTTCTCATAAAAACATAGACCAGTTTCTTTGCAATAAAATGTGCTTCATCCATTAGTGTATTTGTTCTCATTCTGTTTATTCCTGTGGCTCCAGAATAAAACCTGACCCCCAGGAGGGCAAGAGAATCTATGCGAGTCTTCAGAACCGTCTTGGCCTTCTGCTCTTCCATGTCTTACAGTGCTCAGTGACAGGGAAGCAGTGACGGCCCAAACGAAAAGAAGACAACATTCCAGAGAAGTCTGAGAAAGGCTCAAGCGGAAACTGAGTAATGAAAAACAGCCACTGAAGGAAGCCACACTGAAGGAAGGAGGAACTGAGGCATAAGCCAGATACAGCTGAAGAAGGAGCACTGAGTGGGTCGGATGCAGCTGGGGGATGACGAAGGACGGCACGCAGAGAGAGGGGAGGCAGGAAAGCTGAAGTTAACAGACACCTGTCAGGGTAGGATGGGTGAGCCCCACCCAGCAGGCCTCCCAACAGGTGGACGAGAGACAGAACGCAGGGGGACTCGGCACCCGGCTGCGGGCAGAGCGTCTCATCACGTTCCGGTCATGGATTCTTCTTGTGTGAAGTGCTTCGTAATGAAAGAAACAAAGTCACAGCTTTCAGGAGACAGTCAACTCAAGTTACCTGCACCAGGTGTCGGCACCTCACCCGAGTCCGTGTCCCCTGTGAGTGCGTCCTCTCTCAGAGCCATTGAGGGCCCTGGGGTGGAGGGGGTTCTCAGCTCGCACAGCCCAGGAGGAGGGGAGGAGGTTCCCCGGCTGCCAGTGCCCTTTGAAACCCTTACCTCACTCTTCACCCCATCCTGCTCCTAGGGAGCCTAATCCCCCCTAGACTCTGGACACAAAGGTACGACACTCCCTGGAAGTGTGGGGAATTGCCCAGGGCCTGCACCTGGGGGCTGCACCTGGGGGGCCTGCACAGGTGGCTTGGCACTGGGCCAGGCCAGCTTCCCAATCCCACACCTGATGCCAGCTAGGTACTTAAGCTCTCCAAACATCTCCATCCTCCTTTAAAAATAGGAAAAGACCAGGATGAGTGACTGAAAAGAGGGGGAGGGGTGGGGAGAGGAAAGAAGGAGACGACGAACCCACAGGAGTAGCCGGCAGGGAGTCTAGCCCACAGCAAGCACTGGGCGTCTGCAGAAAGGAGCAAACGTGAAGAGAGTGAAGCCGCCCCCCAGGTCACGGCGGTGCCCTCCTGCTCTGCAGACTACTGGGCTGGGCCTTCTGCACAGACCGAACAGTTTTCCACATCTAAGTGAGCGGACTGTTCTATTTTTAAATCGAAACATAATTTTTAAGTATTGCTACACCCATAATTAAAACTTTAATGTACAGATAAAGTTTAGATTTTTTTCTTCTTTAAAGATGACAAAATCCGCTTTCTAATTGCAGAATCTGTGTGTCATGCCAACTCCACCCAGCCTCCGGGTCTGACTGTACAGTGCATCTCCCTGTGCCAAGCGGAGGCAGGGCCACCAGCGCGAGTACCCCTTTCCCTGCTGAGCACCATCGGTTGCCATGGGAACCGGCAGCGGCAGCCTGCACCAGCGGAGCTAGGCTCTCTCCATGGTGCCCACTGGATCCTAATCCCACCTCTTTCCTCTCCAAAGAGCTCTGCCTTGGGCACGAGGGCCTCCTGGGAGTGTGGGCAGCCCCTTCTTGGTTGCCACAACATGCCTCTGGGTCCCATGAGATGGGGGCAGGGGACAGTCTGGACTGTGGCTCAAGCCTTGGATTTGAGGGCAGCATCTGGGGCCCGAGCCAAGGGTCTGAGGATGGACCACGAGTCCTCCCCACTCCCTGCAGCCTCTGTTCCTCAGCTGTCTGCCCGCCGCACCAGCCATGAACCCTGCTGGAGAGGCCCCCCTTCTCCCAGACTCTGCCCATCCCTATTGGAATAAGATAGAATTTTCTTTTTGATTCTTGTAGTTGAAGGGCCAGATTTTGGAGTGTGACTTAATGACAAGAAGCACCGGTCAGGAGCCTTCAGGTACACAGAGATTTCAAGGAATTTCTTGTTTCACCAACATTTTCCTTTTTCGTGTGTTCTCCCTAAGGGAACCCCGCAGGGGCCAGGGGTCTGGGCGCTGTGAACCACTTGTGTGCGTGGCAAGGCTGCAAGCCTCCCGGGAAGGTGGGCCCTGACCCCACACGGACTGTGTGCTGTTCGTCTGCTCCTTGAGCCCCGGTGACTGGCCCACCTGGTGACAGCTCAGTGTGCACAGACACACACGCACACACAGACCCACTCGGCAGAGGTACAGCTCAAGTCCCCAAAAGGAACAAGAATGCGAACCACCAGCCCCAGGCCTCTGCGGTTCTGTAAATGCACCCAGAGAGCTCCCAGTTCTCCTGATGACGGAGAAGGGAGATCAGTGCGTTTCCCTGGAATGTGCCTGGACTCGTGACGCCAGCGGCACGGTCCCCCAGTTTACAGGGGAGGAGGGTCTGCCACGAGCCCACAGCCGCTCGGCCGGGAGGCAGCAAGGCAGAATCAAACCCACCGGCTCTGTCCCACCGGAGGGCCACGGGGGTCACCGCTCCTCCGCGTGGCCTCCCCCGAGCCCATGATTTGGCACAGGCAAGGGGGGCCCTGCATCTGGGACCCAGGGCCCCAGAACCGCTCAACGCCCAGGCTTCGCCTCACCCTGACTCCGGCCCCGGAAGCTGCGGCTTTTCTCCCACTCAGACTTGCCTTCTCATATCTGCCTTTGCAAAGATATGCTATTTCAGGAGTGTGTTTTTGTAGACTCATCCTGTACAAATAACAATTTCACGAGTCCATCAACAGCTCCCTCGCTCTTGAGAACAGAAAGCAGCACCTTGAGGGGGGCTGACAACCAACAGCGGAGCAGCTGCCCTGCGCCCCCGATCAGCACCAGGGCCTCCAACACCGCTGTGATTAAAGGGACGAGCGAAGGGGAGAAGCTTCCAGCTCCCTGCAGGTCAGGGTGTCAAACACTCCCCAGCAAAGGAGGCCAAAACTGGACTCGACTTGGCACAAGCATGGCGGGCAGCGCTGGGGCGGAGGGTGGGTTTACAGAGCCGCCTGCAGCAGCACCTGCGGGGATCGGTCACTCCCGACAGCGTCCGCTCCGCTGGTTCAAGTACCGGATGTCAGGCCGCTCACGTGTTGCGAGGACGGAGGAAACAGACTCAGGGTCAGAGCCAACTGGGAGCCGTGCCCAAGGCCACACGCAGAGTGGCCTGGGAGGAAACCCCACCGCCCCCACTGGCCCCAAAAGCCAGACTGGCTCTCCTGCCCCAGCATGGCTGCTGGCACCCTCAGTGCCCCTCAGGTCAGCAGCTGGACCTCACTGTCCTCAGGAGTGACCACAGCCGCCGCTGCCACCAGCAAAATCCAGACATCTCGGCGGCTACCTTGGCCACCAAATGATTTCTCCCCAGCAGAGCTCTCTGGTGGGTGCTTCTGGTGGGCAGAGGGATGTGGGTCTTGGCACTGCCTGTGGGGACCACCTTCAGCACAGAGAACCTCTTTGGAGGATGGGAGGCCACGGTCTGACAGATGGGCGCCAGCAACGTGGGAAGCGACCATCCTCTCTGCACAGGTGCGCTGCCCCGCGCCCCTCAGGTGACGGACTCACAAGAAGGCCCGGGCTTCAGCCCTGCCTCCTCTGCTCACCCCAGCCACAGCCAACCCAGCTCCCCAGAGGCTCTCTGTGCCTGTCCACCTGCTCAGTCCATCCAAAGTGCCCCCCGCCCCCATCCCACTGCTTCCCCAAGCCCCGTCCTCCACCTGGAGTCCCCAGATCACAGGAACCACAAAGTTCTCCCACGCAGGTGACTCGGGAGCACTCTGGCATCAGGGGAGGTGGAGCCTTACTCCCCACCCACTCCCACCCCTGCAGGACTCCTGGCTCCTGAGGGTTCCTCTCCACTGCCCACCGCACCTCCCACGGAGACACACCCAGACGAAGCATCGGGAAACACATGGGACAAAGCTGATGTCACACCAGCCAGTGGCGGCTGTGAGACCCTGGCGGGGTCTCCTCCTGTCCACGGTTTAGGACACCTGGGCTTCCCTCATCCAACCAGCACACCATCCAGCACTTGCCAGCCAGGCTCCCAGTGGGCGCACCGGGGTGATGTGGTGTCCTGAGGAGCAGGCACACTGTCACCTAGGCTCCCGGGCAGGGTGCCAGGACAGGGAGGCCCTACCAGCACCACAGCCAGACCCCAGGGACTTGGAAGGGACCATCCAGGAATAAATACCCAACACACTGTCCCCCCGCCTCCACCAGCCCACCTGGGCTCCCCATTGGCCAAACCCCGCTAGAGGCCAGAGGACAAGGAGGCCATGGACGCAGCCCGTGAGGCCCTGCCCCCTGGGCCCCAGCAGGGACAGCACGTGGAGGGGCGGGGAAGGCAGGCAGCTCGCAGGTGTCCCTCCGCGCTTGGGGCACAAGCCCCTGGGCCCCCTCCCCCGGGGGCTGGGACTCACTTCTTTAACTTGCTGTGTTGTTTTGGGTGTTCATACATGCTGTGGCATTCATTCTTTTTAATGGCTGGATAGTATCCAATTGTACGGCAAGACCACATTTCTTACACATTCGTGGTAGACATTCGGGCTGTTTCAACCTTTTACCCACTGCGGATAGTGTTGCCCTGTATATTTGCACACAGTGGTTGCCTGAGGGCCTATTTTGGGGTCTTCTGGATAGTGCCTGGGGTGGAATTGCTGAGTCACATGCTAATGCTCTGTTCAACTGTCTGAGGAAGCACCAATCTGTTTTCCAGGGTTCAAATGCCCACACAGTCTCACTGAGACTTCATTATTTTTCTTCTTTTTAATTGCCATCCGAGTTGCATCTTCCTGCAGCCTCACACTCCACCACCCTGATGACTAGTGATGCTGGGCCCGTGCAAGGGCGTGTCGGCCGTTCGCACATGCTCTCTGGAGAAATGTCTGTGCAAGTCCTTTGCCTGCTTTATAACTGGGCTGGGCGTTCCTGTTGTTGAATAGTAAATGTTCCTTACATGTTCTGGATACTAGACTTATAAAATGTACCAATAATTATTTCAGCTCTGTAGGTCATCTTGTCAGTGTCTTGGTGTGTCCCTTAGGGCACACAGATTGTTAGTGTGATGAAATCCAGCTCATCAATCGGCTCTTTGTTGCTTCTGTATTTGGTGTCATATGAAGAATCCATCGCCAAGTCCCAAGTCAGCATGGTTTACTCCTAGGTTTTCTTCTGAAAGTTTTATAGTTTTAACTTTTAAATTTAGTCTCTGATGCAGTTTGTGTTAGTTTCTGTGTGTGGTGTTAGGGAGCAGTCAAATGTCATTGCCCTGCAGATAGATACCCAGTCGTCCCAACATCGTTTGCTGAGGAAATGACTCCTTCTCCGTTTAGGTCCTGGTATCTCTCAAAACTAGTTTTCTACACATTTATGGGCTCACTTCTGGATTCTCAATTCTATTCCAGTGGTTTGTGTATCTATAATCGTAGTGGTACCACACTGTTTTAATTACTGTAGCTTTATGGTTAAGTTCTGAAATCAGGAAGTGTAAGTCCTCCGATTTTTTCTTCCTTTTTCAAGACATTTTTGGCCCTTTCAACTCCATATGAATTTTAAAATTGGCTCTTCCATTTCTGCCCAAAAAAAGACCATTGGGAGAGCGATGGGAATTGCATTGACTCTGTAGATATCATTGGGTAGTGCTGTCCTCTAAGCAATACTATGTCTCTTGACTCATGAACATGGGACTTCTTCACATTTATTTATATTATCTTTAATTAATTCCATCAATATTTTGTAGTTTACAAAATACAAAATACTGTATTTCCAATTTCAAAATATTGTAAAGGAGAAAGGAGTTTTCTCTTTTTGGTTAAGTTTATTCCCAAGGTTTTATTCTTTTTGATGCTATTGTAAATAGAATTGTATACTTAATTTGATCTTAATATAATTATAATGTCTTTCGTGTGGGTCTCTTGGAGTTTATCCTACTTGGAGATGGTTGAGTCTCTTGGATTTGTACATTCATGTCTTTCATCAAATTTAGAAATTCTGGGCCATAATTTTTTCAAAATAATCTGTCTGCCCTTTTATCTGCCTCTTCTCTTTCTGTAATGTGTGTATTGGTTAGCTTATGGTGCCCCATGAATCCTTAGGATCTGTCCGCTTTTTTTCTTTGTTTATTCTTTCTTCTCCTCAGACTCAGTAATTTCAGCTGTCCTGTCTCCAAGTTATCTGATTGTTTCTTCTGCGTGTGCAATCTGCTGCTGAGCCCCTCTAGTGATTTTTCATTTCAATTACTGTGTTTTTCAGCTCTCGAATTTCATTTCAGCTCTATACGTTCTTTCTATCACTTCTATCTCTATTGATATTTTCTGTTGAGATATAATTCTCCTAGTTTCTTTTAGTTCTTTGAGCATATTGAACACTTTATGCTAAAACTGACTTAAATTCTTTCTCCAGCCTAAGTCTAATGCCTGTGCTTTCCCAGAAACAGCTGTTGTTCATTTTTTTTCCTGAGAATACACCAGACTTTCTTGATTCTTTGCATTTCTTGGAATTTTTTCTTGAAAACTGGACATTTTGAATATTATGATTTGGTAACTCTGGAAATTGGATTATCCCCTCTCTTAACGATTAGTTGTTACTTCCTGTACATTGTGGTCACATGTTCATTTAGTACCTTTTCTAAACTATTGTTTGAAGACTAAATTCTCTGTCGTGTGTGATCCCTGAGTGTCTGTTCTTTTAGCTTGTGATCAGCTATTTTTTGACAGAGATTTCCTTGAATACCTGGAGAACTCCCCTCAAAAGAAAAGAAAAAAGGGAGGACAAAGAAAAATGAAAGGAAAAGAAAGGGAAAGGAATGGAAAAAAAATGAGAATAGAAAGGAAAAGAAGAGCAAAGAAGAGAAGAAAAGAGGGAGGTGAGCCGCCGCCCCCCCCCCCCCCCGCCCCGGCTCTGTGGAGCAGTGCTCCTTCCATCCCCAGCCGGTCCTCTGACAGCGCACTTAGCCGTCACATCCTGCTCGCACTGAGCCTAAAGATCAGCTGGCGGTGAAACTTCAGGGTCTTCTCAGGTCTTTTCTGAGTATACATCCTGCACTGGGCATACATGTGGCATCCTAGACTCTCCATTTCGTGAGGAGCTTTTCAAAACTCCTAATTGCCAAAGTAACTCTCTAGCTTTTCAAAACATCCAGGGTTCTGGCTTATCTGTGGTTTGGCCCAGGTGTTGGAAGTTCTTCATTTGACTCTCAATGTTTCCAAGGAATACTCTCCACTACCCACTCTTCCATGTTGAGATGGTTCCAAGTTAGGCAAAACAAAGACCCAGCCTGGCTCCTTCATGGAGCCCCCAGGCGTGTCAAAACAGCAAACACAATGCCTTGGGAACAAGAGCCACTCTGCTCCCTGCAGAGTCAGGGGCCCACACTGGCAATGTGGCCGCCATCGGCGAGGCTGGCGCTGCGCTGCGGGAGGCAGGTGAGGTGGTGCTGAATTTAAAGACCAACACGACCTCCTACTGTGTTTAATTCACCTTTTTCTTGCTTGAGCCTTCACTTAGTTGCCTAAACCTTGGACTATTTCCCAGAGTTCTGACAAAGTTCTTATTCCAACAGTTTTATCCTCACTTTCTTTTCTTTTTCTTTTTCTTTTCTTTTTTTTTTTTGTTGTTGTTTTTGTGGAGCGACTGCCCTTGGAACTCCCCACTTCACAATTATTTTTCCTGACCCACCTCCCCAGTTTTCTCCTCAACTACAAGCTGCTCTTTAAAACTTCTCTAACTGAGGTCCTAAGAAGAAGGGTCAGGTCATGTTTCCGGCCATGATGGTAAACCCTCACACTCAGTAACCCATTTCTCCCATCTTAGAGACCATGAGTTTGAGGCTTACCAGCGTCACTGTGGCCCAACACTGCAGAGCTACCGAGCAGCGGAGAGAGGGTTTAAAGGCAGATCAACCCTCTGGATCCAGACCCCACCCCTTGGGCACCGAGCTTCGTGATGCTGAAGTCTAGGAGCTGCCCAGGGCCCGCACTCTCCCTCCCTCCTGCTCCTCCCACTCAAGACCCTCCCTTCTGAAAGCTGGGGGCACAGGCACGCCCCAGAGCCAGGGCAGGGGGCCGCTCCACAGTTCTGATCAATCCAGGTGAGATAGGTTTTCTGCTGGTATTTGAAAACCTAAAACCCAGGGAGTTTGCTGTGCTACAGCACCAAGCCTGGACAATTTTTGAAATTTGAAGTGTTAATTCTTTGCAGCTTTTTTTTTTTTTTATTTTACTTGTGAAACATTATGTTTCTCTTAAGGAATCCAACAGTTGGTGTTTATCTTCCATCACTTATCACAAGTGTGATTTGAAAAACAAACCGATTTTTCAGCTGCTCAGTGATTAAAATGTTTGACAATTTATGTGTTCATGTTTGATTTGTGGTCCAGGAGGTGAGAAGTGCAATAAACCACACGTCCTTTCATGTTACCAAGCTGAGCGGACGTCCTCCGTGTCCTTCATAAAAAACACATCTCCTGGGGCGATTCAAGGTGCGGCTGGGACGGCCTCTAACTGAGTTAAGTTACAGCTCCTCTTAAGCCATTTAAACTGTGGTACTGAATTAGGAAGCCTGTGTTCCTAGGATAAAGTGTGTTCCGTTCTACGGTATTTCCTTGTTGTGCTCCCGAGGCCTGATCCGCACATGATGAGCAGGGAGAACTTGCAGTTTAGGCAGGAAGCATTTAGATAGGCCTGGGGGTGGGTGTGCAGAAATTCTCCACGGTTCTGATTCTTTTTCTCCTTGGTATTTGTGTTGTTTAAGAATCACAGGGTATCACGAAGTACAAGAAGAGGTGACTGACGGGGAGAGGTGAGCAGGGGTCCCCAGTCACGCACGTCTGGCCGCGGGTGGGCAGGAGCGGGCTCCGGAGGCGCGCGCTGCGCCCCGCCTCGGCAGGTGAGCCGTCCTGGACCTGAGGAAGCCTAGCTTGTCTGATGGAGCCTTCTGCGTCTCTTGCTCCCCTGCTGCGGCAAAGCCCAATCAGGGCGCAAACATTTCACCCAATCCGTGAAACCCGTGCTCCTAAATGCGCGATTCCTTACGGTGGGGCTCGCCGAGCGGCCTCCTTACCCGAGTGGGCCAGCGGTGCTGATGGCCCGTCCCGGGGGAAGGTCCAGTGTAGCCAAAGGACAGACCCTCAAGCCAAGCAGGGACACAGCTCCCAAGCAGGCGTCAGGAGTAAGAAAAAGGGGGTGGGAGGACACCACGGACCCCCCCCTCCACCACCACCGCGGGAGTGTCCAGGAGCTCAGAAAAGACACAGCAGGTAAACCTGAGGCTGAGTGTGGGAAGTCTGCACTCCTGAGCTGCCTGGGGAGTCCAAAGGCAGCACCGTTACCCAGGCGCCCAGGGGAACCTGCTGGCAGGAGCCCGGCGGCTGGGACTCCAGGGATGCTCGGGGGACTGAGAACTTCCAGCAACCTCCCTGCTCTTCTCGGGGGCTCGGCTGGACACCGTGCGTGCGGAAGCCCAGCCAGGGAAGCAGCACGGGACTGCCCGTGGACCGCCACTCCTGGATGCAGGACCCTTCGGACACGGGCACCCCCAGGCTTCCAGTTGCCATCCCAAGCTGAGGAGCACGGCTCACGGCGCTGGTATCTAGGGCCCCCCTTCTGCAACCAGCCTGCCGGCCCAGAGGGCAGGCTGTCAGGCGAGCCCAGGTCTCGGGGTCCGCCTCCCTGGTGCCACCTGCTCGTTCTCCTGTGGGTCTGCAGCCTAACCACGTGGGGGTGCTTGGCCGCATCTCATTGCAAAGTGGTGGCATCTCCATGGTCGCCAGCTGCAGGCTTTGAAGGACTCACGCATGGCCTCAGGCAGGATGAGTGACTTTCCTCAGGCCTCTGTCCCTGCTTCTAGAACCCACATCTCTGAGCTCGTTTGCAGGGTCGACTCGCGAGTTACTAAATCAGACTTTGACCTAGAGTTGTTCTCGGCAGTTTCTCAGGTCTGAGGAGCAGACAGATGCCGAGGACAACGCAAAGCAGAGGAGTGAGGGAGCGGGACCCGGGGCACCCTCTCTCCACGCCCCCAGGCCCGCGGTGGCATCAGAACCGTCCTCACGCAAAGGCTCACATCCCTGCCTGCGCACCCACCGTGGGAAGCAGCCTCACTAATGTGCGAACCTGGTACCCAACTATATTGCGATGAAGGAAAATAACGTCCCCCGCAGGCAGCTCCCCCATTATAGAGCCTTTATGCCCAAATCAGTTAAAGTTTACTTTCTAGTGATGTACGTTGCTTTCTCATGTGACGCTTCTGACTAGAAATATGTATCTCATTTTATTTTGTGTTATTCAATTGACCCAAACACAAAGGCATTTTTCTTAAATACTGAATGCTCATGTACTTTTTTAATTAAAGCTTAAAAAGCTCTTAATTAAAGTCATAAATCACAGGCAGCAATTTCTACCTTAATCGTCTCGGCGGCCTCGATGTTTCCCCTTCTGTTTGCACGGTGACCTGCGCGGCCATCGAGGGGTGAGCCTGACCGTCACACTGAATTGATTACAGGGAGCAACAGCAGTGGGTGGGTGGGGGCCCCCTCTCCCTGCTGCGCTTCTGCCACGGGCCGGGTGCGGGGTGGCTAACGGGAGGCGCGCAAGCTGTCACACCCGTCCCGCCCACCCTCACGACCTCCCTGGTCCCTCCGCTGCTGGGACAGGACGGCACTCCGGGTTGGCTCACTTCCAGGAAGGCGGGCCAGCTTTAGTGGAAGGTTTGCGTGTCAGAAAGACCTGACCATTGATCAATATTCCAGGCCGTCACAAGCGGCTCTCACTAATGCTCACTCCAAGCGGGTTTACTGGGGCGTAACTGGCATTCGGGATGTTGCCCGTGTTCGAAGTGCACCACTTGATATGTTTTGAAAAATGTGCATGTCCGTGACATCCTCCCCACAGTCAAGATAACGAACGTTCCCAGTCCTGCCTCCAGAGGAGCTCCTCTCTGCCAGCCCCTCCCTCCCACCCCGGGCAACCACGGACCGACAGATAAGCACACGGTGCCTGTCCACTGGCTTCCTTCCCTCAGAATGGCTGTTTGGGGCTCCTCCCTGTGGCTGCACGAGGTCACCTTCTCTGGTTCCTGGGGAGCAGCTCTGAGCAGATGCACCTCAGGGCTCTTCTCGCCTGCATGAGCTCTGAGTTGTTTCCAACCTGCAGACGTTACTAATAAAACTTCTATGAAAATTCACATCCAAGTTTTCATACGGACACATACCTTCTTTTTCAGGTAAATACCCAGGAGCGACTAGATCCTATAGTATGTCGGTGTCTAGCTTTTTAGCTGCCAAGCTGTTTGTCAAGGCAGTTGACCCATCTTCCATCCCCGCCACCTTTGTGTGAGAGTTCCAGTTCCTCCGCATCCTTGCCAACACTCAGGATGGTCAGTCTCTTCATTCTAGACAACTCAGCTGTGTGCAGTGGTACCTCATCATGGGTTTAACTGGCATTTCCCAAGTGACTGACGACACTGAGCATCCTTCTGGTGCGTGTTTACCATCTGTACATCTTCTTTGGTGAAGTGTCCAAATATCTTTGCCATTTTCTTAGCGGACTATTCATTTTCTTCTTTTTAAGTGTTTGGAATTCTTTCTATATCCTGCATACAACTGCTTTGTCAGAAATACAGCTACAAATAGTTTCTTCTAGTCTCTCCTTGTCTTTTTGATACCTTAATGGTATCTTTCAAAAAGTAGAAATTCCTGCTTTTGAGGAAGCTTAGTTTATCATTTTTTCTCTTATGGATCATGCTTTTGACACCATGTGTAAGAAATGTTTGCCTAACCCAAGGACACAAAACTATCTCCTGTATTTTTGTCTTTTGTAGTTTAACACCTAGGTCTGTGATTCACTTCGAGTTAAATTTTGCGTCTGGAAAAGCTTTTCTTTGAAGTTCTATCCTTGTTTGCTCTCTGTGTTTTGGAACACTGTTATTAGGCGCATACACTTTAGGACTGTTATATCTTCTTGATGAATTGGCCCTTTAACACTGTGCAATAAACTCTTTTATCCCTGGAAGTATTTCTCTCAGAAATCTACTTTGACAGCAACACAGTCACTCCAGCTTTACGACAATGAGCATTAGCATGATGTATGTGTTTCCACTGTCTTATTTTTTAACCTATTTGTGTCTTTATACTTGTGTATTTCTTGTAGGCAGTTTATAGTCGGTTCTTGCTTTTTTAAAATTCAATCTAACAACCTCTGCTTTCTGATAGGGACAGTTCAGCAACTTTCATTTAATACAATTATTAGTGTGCTTAAGTTTGAGTCTACATGTTCTGTGTGGTTTCCACCTGTCCCGTCTGTTCTTTGTTCATTTCTCTTCTTTTTTTCTTTCAGATTAAGTATCTGTTATGATTCCATTTTATCTCCTCTTTTAGATAAGTAACTGTAACTCTTCGTTTTGCTGTTTTAGTGATGGCTTTGGGGGTTGTAATATATATCCTTGTTTATGGCACTTTAGTTCAGGTGATACTAAAACAACTCACTTTGTAATATGAAAACCTTACAATCGTTTACTTCCATTTCTCTCCCTGGCCTTTCTTTCTATACATTTTGCTTCTGCATATGTTGCAAACTCCCAATAAATCACTCTTATTTTTGCTTTAAATAGTTGGTTATCTTTTTAAAATATTTAAGCAAAAAAACAAAATGTATTTTATAGGTATCCACATAGTCACCATTTTTGGTACTTTGTGTAAAAGCATATTTCCATCTGGTACCATTTTCTTTCTGCCTAAAGAACTTTCTTCGATGTTTCCTGTGGTGTGGTTCTGTTGGTGATGCTCTTCCAGAGGATTTTTCTCACGGGCATAATTTGATTACAAGCTAAACAGGAGTATATGCTAATATGAGAAAATGTAAGTTAAATTAGTTATAAATGAATAACAAACCAAAATGTGTGTAAACATTCAAATGACTATCTGAACAAATGTAATTTTGTTTTGTTTTTCTTAACTCATGTGACGTCCTTCAAAACATTTAGGGTAAAAATTCACAGGGATTCCAGAATACTTTTTCACTATTAAATTTTATTCATATAATGTTGACATCTCATAATTCATACTATAATTTTGACTCATGGGGTCTTAATTACTGTGTATGTGGTGTGTGTGTGTGTGTGTGAGAGAGAGAGAGAGAGTCAGTCATCAGGTCCTTCTATCACTGGAGTAAAGTTTTTAAATTTATGTTTCTAGAAATTAGAGTTCCCTGTTTATAGTAGTTTGAGCACAGAGAATAATTTGCAAAACATCAGTAAAGTTCTTTTCCTCCCCTCAAAAAATAAAAAAACACTTCTCATGTCTGACAGAGTCTCTGAAAGATATTTTCACTGGTGGATATTCTAGGCTATCACATTTCTCTTTCCTGGTACTTTAGCAGATTTGCTCCACTGCCTTCCAGCTTCTATTGTTTGTGGCGGGAAGTCTGCTGAGATTCTTGCATCGGTTCCTCTGTGCATCCGTATCATTTCCCCTCTGGCCGCCTTTAAGGTTTGCTATTTATCACTGCTTTTAAACAGTTTTATTGTGGCATACCTCGTGTAGTTTTATTCATCTTTCTTGTCCTTGGTGTTTGTTGAGGTCTTTGTATCTGTGAGTTTACAGTTTTCAACAAATCAGAAAATCTGTAATTTCTCTAACTTCTTTTGCCCCTCACATCTTCCCAGGATGCTAATGAGAAGCTTATCACATGTCATTCAAACACCTAGAAAGTGGACCCCACCTCCTCCGAGCCAACGCACAGAGACAGCCCCCCAGGGTGCCCACAGCTCCTCCACCCACCCTACCAGCAACGCTTCCTCCCAGACCACAGGGAGACTTACCCGCAGAAACACAAATCCTAATTTCAATGGATTTACGTGAAATAAATTTGTTCTTATTGGAAAATGCATCAGCGTGTTCAGAAACATGAATTGTTCGGATGATAACCTCCTTTGGTAAAGAGCTATAGAAACAGTTAGCAGCAAACTTGGGCAGCTGTGTTTCAAGACCAGACGGGGAGCTCCCTGCTTGTTCTCTTCAACGTGGAAAAGGGGTTTTGGAGCAAATGCTAGAGGCTGTACCTCTCAAGGTGAAGGGTTTCCCGGAGAACATCTCTCCATCCTTCACACCTGGTGGTGGAGAATCCAAGGCACTGAGAACCCATGAGAATTTCTCACTGGAAGGACTTCCAGACGGCAGGACCCACCCCCCACATGCAGCCACTGGGACCACGTGTGCACTTGCTCTCAGGGGGCTGTGGCCTCACTGCACGTCTGACAGTGATAGCGGAGTCTCCGGGAGGACCCACATGCACATCTCCAGCCCTCACCCCCTGCTCCTGGGACACGTGCTTCAGACAGCACCCCCAGACTGACCGCCCCGACCACCAGGGGCCCAGCCCCTCAGCCCGGGCACAGTGGGTAAGGCCTGAAGGAACCCGGGTCACAGTCTGGCCAGCGACTTACTTGTCGTGTGGCCATGGACCCCTTTCTCACAAATTTTGCAGGATAAACTGTGCATGTCCCACACATCCCACCGGAGGAGCCAATGGTTATGAATGAAGCACATCCACTGTGAAATGTTGTCCAGAGACAAGAGGCCGGCACCTTCCTCTCATGGGCTTTTGAAAGTCTCCCACTTGTGACGTGACGAGCCGTTTCCTGGGCGATGGCTGCGTTTCTGTCTCGTCATTTCTACTCCCTGTGCAGCGATTCCTTGTGTGGGTGGGCTGTGACGTCATCCAACCAGTCCCTGTGGCCGGGTGCTGAGGTGGGCTTTACTTCTTCACTGTTATGAATGAGGCCCAGACGAACAGCCTGTCCATCTCTCTGTTGCTCGAAGGCGGCATTGCTAGGTGTGAGGGCACTTACGGCTCCTGAGACGATTACTGACCTACCCTCCAAAACGTACCAGCCGACACTCCCGTCAGTGGTTCACACGAAGCCCCGTTTTCCGACACTGTCCCGGGTCCTGACTATTAGGACCGTTTGTCTGAGTCCAATAGGCAAACGGTCCTCATTCAGGTTCCTTTAGAGACGAGGGGGCTGGGGACTCCCGTGGGCTGTTCCGTGTGTCGCTTCTGAGCGATACGTAGCCAGACTCTGCCCGCAGCTCCAGCCTCTCCACACCCCCTTTGCTGGCACAGTCCACGGGTCTGTCGCTGCTGCGTTTCACTGAGAATCTGATAAGCGGAGACTCTGTACCAGTGGTCCTGACGCTTGGCAAAGGGGGTTGGATGTCCCCCGGGAGCAGGGGACACCAGGTTCACCTACTGTCTTGCGTGTGGTTTTAAGGGTCCAGGGCCCCTAGCTGGGCCCCCTGCCCAGGCCAGGAAGCAGATCTTCAAGTCCATCCCCTGACCTTGGTTGTTCAACCAGGAGGGGTTCTGCCCATGGCATCGTCTGGGTCAACCTCCAGCCTGGCGTTTTCTCTTTCATTCCCCGAAGACATAACAAGGGACCCCTTCAAAAGCCCAGGTACAACATGATTCCACTGCCCCAGCCCTCCCGGCCGGCAGCTCCAGCAGACAGACCCCATCAGCCCTACCAGGACCCCCGCCCATGTGTCCCGGGCTGTGTGACCTCAGAGCCCAGGGCACCCAGGAAGAAAGGTAGCTCCCAAGCCTGGACCAGAAACCCCAGGGCCAAACCGTGGTCCTTGGCCATGACTGGACCCAAACTGGGCACATCGTGAAGGAGAAACAGCTTTCCTGGAACTTGGATAACAAATCACCAGACGAAGGTCGGTTTCAGTGAGTGCTCGCCTTGATCACATTCCATAAGCTCCAGAAGGAGCTGGGCGGTGACGCACGGCTGGGAGACAGCGGAGAGATGTTCACGGCGCCCGTTTCTAGGGACCTGTCCTTCGTCTTCCACCAGCCTCTCGGGGCCTCCGCACCCAGCAGGGGGAGAGAAGGTCTACGTAAGTGTTAAGCCAGAGCAGACAGACCTTGTTTCCCCCGAGACCGACCCGCTCCCCGGCCCCACTCTACTGCTCAGCATCCACGCGGGTCAAGTCAGAATGGGCTGAAATGTCAGTTTTCAAAGAAGGCTATTAGCAGGTCAAACATAAAACTCCCGTCCGGAGTGCCGTGAGACGCAGACAGTGGAAGCCCTCTGGACGGCTCCCCGAGGAGGCCAACCAGGAAGCTGTGAGCCAGGCCGCCACGGGGACGCAGCCCTGCCTGCATTCGCTGCTGGAATCGTCAAAATCGACACCCACGTCTGCAGAGGGTGAGCCTGCAAATGTGCAGGTTTCCTCCAAAGGCCTAGATCCACCTGTGGAGGCCACGGAGGCTCACATCTTTGTGCAGACGAGAACCGTAAATTTCTAGAAACGCTGTCCTCATGGAGGAAAAACGTGCTCTCCAAAGTCAGGCAGACAAAGCATGAAACTTACACAAAACACCGGAACATACACAACATTCAAGCTTCCCGCCACCATTTTTTTGTTTCTCTCTCTCTCTTTTTTTAATTGAAGTACAGTCAGTTACAGTGTGTCAATTTCTGGTGTGCAGCACAGTGTCCCAGTCGTATAGACATGCATGTATTTGTTTTCAGATTCTTTTTCACTAAAGGTTATTACAAATACTGAATACAGCTCCCCGTGCTGTACAGAAGAAAATTGGTTTTTATCTATTTTTATATATAGTGGTTATCATTTGCAAATCTCAAACTCCCAAATTTATCCCTTCCCACCCTCTTTCCCCCGGTAATCATAAGATTGTTTATTGTGTCTGCAAGTCTGTTTCTGTTTTGTGGGTGAGTTCATTAGTGTCCTATTTTTTCTTTTCCTTTTTTCTTTTAAGATTTCACATATGAGTGATTTCATATGATATTTTTCTTTCTTTCTCTTTCTGGCTTACTTCACTTAAAATGACGATCTCCAAGTCCATCCATGTTGCTGCAAATGGCATTATTTTATTCTTTTTTCCCATCACTATTTATTAATAACAAGAATGAGATTTGCTGTTTTAAATTCAAAAGAACCACCACCACAGACCCACCATGTGGACAGGCACACAGGAGAGCTTTGCGGACATTTGGCCTCGGGCCCCAGGTACCCCACCCACACCCCCAGACGGGTGGGGCGGCTGCACCTGGACGGTGCTGGTCCCACCAGGGCCCTTTGACCTGCTCTCTCTAAGACCAGAGACTAGGTCCCCCATCGCCCAACTTCAGATCAAAAGTCAACGAGAAGATACGAGCAAGAAGGAAGATTTGTCACCATCCGTGGGCAGAAGCAACGTCTGATTCTTGCATTTTAGGGAATCAATGCTTGCTCGTTAAGCTTTGAAGTTGCAAAGGGCTAATAAGATATGCGAATTTTAACTAAAAATCTGTCAACTGGATAATTCCTGAAAATTACACTTGGGGAACAGAGGGCCGGTGACAAATGCACGGATGCCCTTTGGTTCATCTGGTGAACACGCAGCGAACACTTCTGTGTGTGACGTCACGGGGAACAGAACAGACAGGCCTCCGCTCTCTCTCAAGACTGTTCTAGAAAGTTCAGCCCTGATGGAGGCTTTAAATTGTAATCTGACTGCAGAGATATTTACAGCGTTAACAGAGTTGATTTCTCTCCAAAGAACGTGTTCTTTAAAAAGAATGTGTGTACAGATCGCGTGTTTGTAAATACAGGGAAGCACTGAAAAGCAAATAGAAACATTTCCCACTCCTACCACCAGAAAAGAGAAACACCCGCCGTTTACGGCCCCAGAATTACAAGCAGACGTAAGTACAGACGGAATCGCGCTCACACACAAACAGCAGCTTTTCCACAACCACAGGCGCACACGCCGCAAGCTGGCTGGAGATTCCCTGCAGTGGCAGTGAGGGCAGCAGTCGTGTGGCTGGCGACCAGTCGCGAGACACCGCGGGCTTTGTCCCGGGTGTCGGCTGTTGCCCTCCGTCCGGTCAGAGGTCGAAGGCTGAGGCTGAGGAGGGGGTCCGCCGGCACCGCGAGCGGCCCCAAGCGCTCTGGGCCGACCCCGCAACCACGACAGCCCTGCTCGCTCCTGACCTGAGCGGAACGCCCCTCGGCGACCTCAAGGAGGACAGGGCGCGGGGCCGCCTGTCCTGTCTCCTCCACGCGGGTGTCAGTAGGACTACAGGGGTGCATCTGGGGACCGCATTTTGTTCCTCAGGGAAACACATGACGTCAGGAGATGCGTTAAAGCTCAGCGCAGCCATCAGGCCACACGTGGCCCTCGCCCGCTGCAGTGAGGTCGGGTGTGCACTGAGGTTTGCACACTCACCTCTCACCCAAGGTCACAACTGCCTCAAGCTGCCTCTGAACGATGTTTGTAGGCACTCCTGTTCGAGAGAAAAGTCAGGGCCGTGTCCTCCCTGCCCACGGGACACAGGTCCGCCTCGTGATGGCCCCCCACCCCCTGGCTGGGTGCTCAGTCGGGGGAGGACGGGGAGCTGGCAGGCGCTTCGCGCATCCTGATCAGAGAGGTCCAGGGTGGTTGTTTTTCACTTGTTTGTGGTTTCAAAGTTCCAGGCACCAATCTGGACCCTGAGCTGGGGCCTCGGGACTGGTGTGAGCCTCCCATCCAGAGCATGCAGCCCCCGGGGAGGGGACACCAGAGGGTCTGCCAAGGACCAGGCCGCACGGCCCCACCTCTGCCCTTCTCCCGGCGGGAGCCCTTCCCAGGTGAAAACGCCGGGGCCTTTGCCAGAACTCACACTTGCCCCTCTTGGATGTGAGCGGAGGAAGCGGCTACCGCCCAGCGTGCTAAGTGCCCTGCGTCACCCTCACGTGGCAGAGCTGTGGCTCGACTGGCCTCCCGTCGGACGCTTTTCTAAACGCAGTTCCTCCCAGCAGGAGGCTCCCTCCCTTCTCCAGAGCCAGCCTCCAGAGCAGCCTTTTCCGGACCAGCTGAGCTCATTTCCTCCCACACAGCAGGCTCCCTGCGCTGGGCTGCGCTGGGCTGCTTACCCTGCTGGTGGGTCCCACGTCCCTTCCTCCGCCTCTGGGCCGTCCAGTCTCCTGCAGGTCTCATCCTGGGTGCCGCTTCTTCCAGGAAGCCTTCCTAGACAGCCAGTCGGCTCGGTGTCCGTGTTGTGTGCACTCAGAGCCAGCCCTCCCCTGCTGAAGACCCACAACCTCCGGCGGCACCCGCTACTCTCTGCCTGCCCCCTCCCCTCGAGCCCCGGCAGCGAGGTTCCAGCTGTGCGGGGCCACCGCTCTGGGTCCAGGCCCTGCCAGGGCGGACACTGAGGGAGGCTGCACTCACCGACTGTTTGTGAAAAAATTCCTCCACGCTCGCAGTGAAGTCCTCTCCCCTCCAGGCCCTGTCCCCGGGACATCAGCATCCTGTGGCCATCTGCCGCCCTGGCAGGACCCAAGGCAGCTAGGATCACGAGCAGAGGCACTGAGGTTTAGGGGTCCCCGTGAGTGCGCCTTCAGAGCGTCAGATGGGGAGGTCAGCTCTGCCACCGAACCCTAGAGCTCCAGCCTACCTGTGTCCGCCGCCAACACGCCACCTCCCAGACGTGATTTATGGTTCATTTCCATGAACCGCAGCCTGTCTTTTTGGTTTGGTTTGTTTCTGACATGGTGTGAAGGTGAGAAACCTCACTTAGGGTTGAGTAAGGTGGCAGCTGAAAGATGAAGCGTGACCAGAAACCCAACATGGAGTTGGTGTCACTGAGAGAGCCTGTCACATGCGGCCAGGAGGCCACTGAGGGAGGGGGGCCTACAGCCAGGAGGCCACTGAGGGAGGGGGGCCTATGCCCGGCTCAGCCCGGATGGAGTCTGACCTCTGACCACTCGTTGTCCTCATGAAGGCGCCCGAACGTCACCAGAAAATGAAGATACTCCCGGACCCTGCCCCGAAGTCCCTCGTCACCCCTTGAGGAAATGTTTTCTGAGTGTGTCGCGGGAGACCACAGCTCTCAGAGGGCGACTCTTAACAGCCTCGTGGATTTTGTCCTTATCAGCCCAACTCCTTCCCTTCCCTCAGACACTCTCGCTTTTCCTGAACCTGCGTCTTCTGCAGCATCACTCTTAAGACCCCAAACACTCTTTTCTTATGTGCAGCCTCCTGCGTTATTTTTTGTTTGACGGCAGGGCTGTGACTGTCGTTTCTGTGTCTCACGTGTCGCTTTTACAAGTTTAATTTCATAAGCAGGAGATACATACAGATATGTAAGCACAGTTACTCATACATTATAGCACGTGTGCACACATGTGCGCGTGTGTACATGTGCATGTCATGCATGTATGTATAGACATGCATGGGTGAGAGTGCAATTACGTGTGTGTCCACATCTGTGTATGGATACGTGTGTGCATGTGTATACATATGTATATGTGTTCGTGTATATGTCTGTGCAGTTACATGTGTACATGTGTTGTATTGTGCAATTGTATGTGTGTATATGTATGCGTGTGTGTGCACATGTGTGGACTGTGTGGGTACATGAGTGCATGCTTATACACATGTGTGTTGTGCATTTGTGTAAATGTATGTGTGCATCTGTGTAGTAAGATGTGTGTGCACATGAGTGTGTATATTGTATGATGTGTGTACAGGTGCATGTGTGTATGTAAATGTGCATGTGTGTGAAGGAGGGCACATGTGTGTACACACGTGTGTGCGGTTACATGTGTTTGTACACATGCAGGCGTGTGTTGTACATGCATGTGTATGTGCGTGTGTGTATACAGCTGTGTGTGCAGGTACATGCGTATGCACACATATACACATGTCTGAGTGTATACGTGCATGTGTGTGCACATATATACACGTGTGTGCATATGTACGTATGTGTATGTGTGGATACTTGTGTACTGTGAGTCCCCTGCTCTGAGGGACAAGTGCTCAGCCAGACCTGCCTGTGGCCTCGGCTCCCAGGACTCAGGGCTGGGGATCCCCACGCCCCCCCGGGAGCTCCCACTGGAAAGTAACAAGCTGTCTGAGTTAGAACAGTTTCCTGGGTTCACGTCGTGCTGTCCCACCTCTGATGCCCTTTAGAAATCAGATCAAAAGAGAAATTACGGAGCACTGAGCGGGGTGGGGGGGCGCACTCGGGCAGTCTTAGCCTCGCCAGGCAGTGAGGCCCACGGCGGGACCAATGCAGGAGCTGACTTCCGTCCAGCGGGAGAGCACGACGGGAACTCCGGGGGCTGCCACTTGCGGGGCTCTGTCTGATGAGCTGAGTTAAGTGTGGCGCCCTTGACCCTCTGGAATCTTCTCGGTCGATGCTCCAGCCCCAGGGACCAGGGGCCCCCCGTCACCTGCGCTGCTGCTGGTTCAGCCCAGCGTTGCCCGCACGGCCCGCCCCTGCTCGGACGATTTCACGCCTGGCCTCTTGGGTCCGCTAAGTGTGCGGTGCGTGCGTGAACGTCCGCCCGTGCTCCATCACGGAGCCGTGTGCACTGCATTTAGCTCATTACTGAGTCTTTTGGGTCATTTCTCTCTCTCCCCGTTTTGCATAAACTTGTTGGCATTTATATTCAGAATGTTAATATAATGTTAAGTAATGGTAAACCATAAATCAGCAGAATAACGCTCCACTGTGTGTCAAGTAGGCCAGATCTCAAATAATTGCCACTTGATATTACGCTGCAAAGAACACTGAAATATATTGGCAACATCTAAGTGAACGTTAATTATCAGTCGTTTATATGAGAAATCATTGAGGTTCTAATTTCCTCTGGACCACTTGTTAAGACCCAGAATATGGACTCAGATGGATGGGAGCCCCAGGGTTACCAACCGCCTGTGCAATAGTTAGCCAACGACAGCCGCCCCCGGCCACACTGAGAGAGCTCTGCCCCAGGTCTGCTTTCTCACGCTTCCTGGGGGAACGTTTGGCTGTTCTCCACTTTGTAATTGTTTTTCCTTACTGACACCGAGATTAACATGCCTCACAAGTGGAAAACGTCCTACTTTCCAGTGAGTCCCTGTCAATTTCCAGCATCACACGGCGTTCCCTCCACTCGCCGTTTGGGTCTTTCGTTACTCTCCTCTCTCAGAAGTTACCCAGTGTCTTCGTGGTTAATAAGGGCTTCCTGATCGCCCTTAATCACTTTGTTAGCTTCCGTTGCAAATTCGGGGTTGGTATTTACTTATCACTTTATGCAGGATTCATTCACCGGAGGGATCAATAAATCACACTCGTGGCCCCGTGGAGAAGGGAAGCGAGAGGAAAACAGCGAGCGTGGTCCTTCCCTTCAGCTCGGCCATGGGGTCTTCTGGGGGATCCTGCTCCCCACCACGAGGGCGAACAAAGTGAGGAGCCAGTGGGGTCCTGGCCGTCGGTCCACCCAGCGCGCCTTCGGGACTGACCTCACCTCCGCCTGAGTCCTGGTGCAGAAGGAGGTTGAAGCCAAACTGAGCTGCCGTCCCGCAGCCCCGCAGCCCCGCAGCCCCGCATACAGCCTGCCCGCTGGCCTCTCCACCCCGGCACCACTGCCTCGTCCACCCCCCGCACGGAGCCTGGACGAGCCCCACTCCCAGGAACAGCGCTGGTGATGAGCGGAGCAGGGGCTCAGGGCCACAGCTGCCCTGAAGCCATTTCACCCTCACCTTGTGCAGGAGGCACAGTGATGCTCCCGCTCTCAGGCAAGAAGACAGCACGGCTGGGACGTGGAGGAGCAGGGATTCCAGGTCCATCTGCCTCTCGGGCCTGCACAGGTCACCCCCGCAAGCCCCAGTGCCAGCTCCCCTCCGTCAGGGCACCCAGGGGCCACCTCAGCACCTCCCCCTGGCTTCACTGTTCCCCAGAGGCCAAGTGGCTGGTCCCACCGCCCTCCCTTCAAGACCCTCAGTGCCCACCCCACTCCCTGGGCCTCCTTCAGCTTCACAGGCCCCTAGAAACTTCTGCTCCAGCTGAGGCCATCATATGGAGCCTCAGACCTGGGGATACCTGACCAGCTGACCGTACAGGAAGAGGGCGTCCTGTCCAAGAGGAGTGTGCCCCTCTGAGCCAGCGGAGCCCACGGCGGGCAGAGGAAGGCAGCTTGTCCAAGGCACATCAAACTGATGGACTAGCAGATTTGCAGACCCCGATTTGACACAGCAGGGACCCCAATCCCCCTCCCCTATGTGCACACGGGACTCCGACTTCCCCATCGGAGCCCATGTCACATGCAGTGTGTTTTCTGGTTGGCACAACCACTCCCTGGGGACACTCTGAGACCCTTGCGCGCAGAGAACTGTGTACACATTATGTCTATAGTCTCAGCCCTTAGCAGAGAGACTGGCTCCACCAGAGAGGCTGGACCAATACTCACATGAATGAATGAATGAGCGAGGCAGGTGTGAGCGCCTTGGCGCCGCTGTGCGCCTGGTGCCTTCCAGCCCCCAGCAAGCCAGGCTTCTCTGGACCTCCTCAGCCTCAGGGGAGCTGGTGTACCCCCGGGGGTGTCAGGGAAAGAGATGCCGCCATGCCTCGCTCCTGCCCAAAACGACGTTCAGTGTTTGCTTTCACTCCTTGTTCATAGACATTTGCATTTTGATCACTTAAGACATCATGGAGACACAAAAGGAGAGCCCTGCCAGGTCGCCTCTTCTCCCCAAGCACAGGCATCAGCAAACCTGCACAGAAATGCTAACTCCACTGCCAGCAGGTGCTTCCTCCAGGCTTCATCCGCATCTCCTTCCTGACCCCTGACATCGATTTGCACTGGCCTGTTACCAAATTAGCCCCATAACTGTGCTGCCAGCTGGCGGTGGGCACAGGGGTGGGGCCAGCCTCGGCTTCCTTGTCTGAATCCCAGGAGCTGGGACCCCGACACGGAGGGAGAGGGAACGGCGGATGGGGCACCCTCCCAGGGCAGCAGCAAGCCGGGCATCACTCACGCTGGGCCCCCTGCCCGAGCCAGGGGTGCCACTCGCGGCCAGCGGGATGGAGCCGTCTCCCTGGCAACGTGTCCCAAGGCATCAGGGGCTCGTTCCAAACCTGGCTCTGAATCTGCTGCTTAGCAGAAGGCAAGCTCCCCACGGTTTTTATGGGGGGTACTTATCACATGTTCACAGACAACATAAACATAATTTTAAGTATCAAACATCTTTAATGTCTTTATTTCTCAGGAAGTGACAGTAAGCGCTCCTCTATTAACAGGCAGTTTCCTGTAAGGAGCAGATAAAGCGTCTATTCTTCCAGGTTCTCCGAGGAGAACCCTCCCTTCCTCGGCCCCCACCGCAGTCCTGGCCGCCCCTCCTTCCTTCCGAGCCGTTTCAAGTTCGGCCTCTCTCGAGATGCCATTCAAACTGAGCCAAATCCGAATCCTAGCTTTGAAAACAACGCCCACGGTTTCTCACGTTTCCTGATGGTTCCGTGGGCTCTAACTTCTCGGCTTTTTTAGTTCCAATGAAAACTGACTTTGTAAAGCCCTCTGGGAAGGCAGTTTTGCAGTGACCAGACTCCCGGAGGACAGGCCAGCAGAGGGACCGAGGGGAGGCACACCTAAGAGGCAGGCAGTGTCCCTGGAAATCAGCCCATAGCAAGGGGCTCAGCTCACTTTCACAGCTGGAGCCGATTGCCCAGAAGTGACCAGCACGGCAGAGGCCAAGGGCACCAGCTTCCTTGAGGACAGTCTACTCCGGCCACATCTCCGAAGTTCAGACTGGGCCTCTTCCCTCCGCTTGGGCCTTCCCACTGGGCAGACGGGTGCTGCCCACTAGTAACCCGCCCACTCCTCCGCCTCTTCCGCTCTGAGAAATGAACCAAGGCGCTCAGACTGCGACCCGCACTGCAGAGGATGTGCTGAAAGGAGGAACTTCAAACTTCAAACCACCTTCAAACTGGGCTCTCGAATGAAAGGGGAAAGGCTCAGGGATTCTGCGAGCTGCTGCCTGAAGAAACAGGCCACTTCCAGAAGCATAAGTGGGTCCCAGCAGCTCGCAGGGTTCGTGGGCACCCGCTTGCCTCTACTGCCCCCAGGCAAGGCCTGGGGTTCCCTAGATTCCTAGAAAACACTTCCCAGGAACGCAGTTTCCAGACAGAAGTTATGACCTGTGGAAAGGAATCACAGTCCTCCCCCTTTAAAGAGGACTGTGGACCCAAGGAAGCGAAGGGGGCCTCATCGGGCCCTCGGACGGGGTGAGCTGAGAGGTGCCTCCTACCAGCTGGCCAGCGGGACCAGACTTACAGAAACAAGTGCAGTGACGCCTGAGCTGCGGGGGCCCTGGCTGCCTCTGCCCCACCCCCGAGCGGCGCCCCGCGTCCCCGGGAGCGGGGCTGCGGTTGCTCAAGACCCACAGGCGGTGGGTGTTACAGGTGAAAAGTCTCAGATCCTGGAGTCAGACCGACGGAGGCTCCAGCCCCAGCTCAGCCTCTGTCAGCTGTGTCTTCGGGCTAAGGTCCATTACCTTATGCACAGCTGAGGCCAGAATTACCCAGTGCACCTTCTGCCCCCGAGTCAAGAGGGACTCGTGTGAACCCCTGGAGCACAGGAAGTGTCCAGTGAGCACCCACTGCCCACATGAACCCACTAGTCTTTCCACGACCCCCCGGGATCTGTGCAGGGGAGGACTCTGCGTTCCGGGCGGTGCAGGACGAGGTGGTCTGTGTCTGCACGATGGCCAGTGGAGGGCCGGAGACCTGACGGCCCTTCCAGGGACAGCACGGAGTGGGAGCCCCCCAGACAGCTCCTGGATGTGCAGACTGTGCTCAGAAAGCCTTGGGTGAGGGAGCAACCCAAGGGCCTCCAGGGAGGGGAGGAGGGTGGAGGGAGGGTTAGCGGGTGGTGACACATGCGGAGCACGAAGCGGCCCACGAAGACAACTCGCAGCCAGCCTTGCCCAGGAGCTGCTCTCTGCGCACCCGGAGCCCCTGCCCACGGACGCGCCGCGAGGGGAGGCCGGCTCGCCAGGCCCCGCTTCACTGAAGACGAGGGCACCGCCGTGGCGCGGCTTCTCCCTGACGCGGCAGGACGGCCACGCCGGGACCCCCTGCGGACTGACACCCAGTGCAACATCCAAAACCGACCACCTGCAAACAAAGGTGGTGGAAGGTGCTGCCCCGGCTTTGAAGCACTTCCAAAGCGTCTTTGCCGGCGCTTGTTTTCCCCCCGTTCATTTGTGGCCCTTTCTGCTGCCAAGTGGAGAAAACCAGTTCACCTTTTCTTTTAGTTTTAGAACATTTTCTTAACAGTCAACTTTTATCCCGCAAGTTGTGTCTTTTTTTTATGTTTCCTGACTTAAGCATAAGACCCGCCCCCCGTGTGCCCCCTGCGGACGGACGGGCTCCCCGGGGGAGCAGCGGGGCTTGGGCGCCTGTCGGGCCCGCACAGCTGCAGACACGGGCTCTAAAACCTGGGGGCCCCGCGGCCCCTCTGCCAGGCAGACCGCCTTCCTCGGAAGCGACGCCGAAACCTGCCTCTCTCCATCCTTCAGCAGGCGCTCCTGTTGCCAGTAGCCATAGCGGTGTCCAGGCTTTGGTCCCGTCCCAGGAAGACTTCAGAGACAGGAGCGGAGGTCAAGAGAGGGGAGTGGGGACTTACTCAGGGGCGGACAGCGCACCCCCAAGGGCAGCGCCGCCCCAGGTCCTCCGGCAAGCTGGTCACACAGGCTGTAAAAACGAGTGGCAGGGTGTTCCCGGGGAGGGAAGGGGCTGGGGTCGTGTCCCCTGATCTCTGGCCCAGCTCCACCTGCCTGAGGGGAGGAGGGATCTCCGTCCTTACTTGGTCTGGACGGGACGTCACAGTGTGGGTGCGTGGCGGGGCCTTCTAGGCTGCAAGGCTGATTCCATTGAAATGAGGGCAGAATGAGCAAAAGTTACACGTGGACACTGCAGAGTCCTGCCTCTTCCCACCTCTCTTTGTCGGCCTCCAGGCCACTTGTCACCCTAAAATGTGTGACCACTTATCAGCCCAGAGCTTCCTGCTTTTCTTTCTCTTCCCAGGGTACCCCTGGTGCTTGCATGATGCAGGGTTTCCTGTTTTTGGCCCCTGCCCCTTCTCTCTGCCCAGTTCCTGCCGTTTGACCCATGTCCCCCTTTCTCTGCTCATATCTAGCTGTCTGCCTGCTCTCACACTCCCTGCGATCTATTGGATATTTGCAGATATTTTCAATCACATACAAAACAGTGATGGGAAGGAGAAGGTGAAATTGGTAACGCTGTGGACCCCCAAGGGCCACCAGGACCCTGGGGATGCTGGGGACCAGGCCCCACCCTCCTGCCTCCGGGCCCCGGGTACCTGGTGCACATCAGCCACCAGCCCCACCCACAGTAGCCATGGGGGAGCCGGGACAGGCCTGGGAGCAAGCCCTCTGGGAGGCAGAGAGCCCTGGACCTGTGGGCACCAGGGCCAGGGTCACGAATGGAGCCACCGCAGCCCAAGGGCCGCCCCACCAGATGGCCGATGTCCCTTGCAGAAAACAAAGAACAAACAGTTCAAGCCTTTTTGAAAAGTGTGAAAATGCTAATGTCATAAGTGATCACAAATCCCCGACTGTCGCAGTAGTGAGGGCGGATAGAAACACAGCTTTACTCCACTTATAAAGCAGGAAGGAACATGCCGTTCGCAGCAAGAGATAAAGGAAGGCGTCCATGTGCACACCCAGGCCGCGCGGTCGGCTGCACGGCCAGCCCCCGAGGCCGGCGAACCTTCTGGAAGGCCATCTGCAGGAGCGTCCAGTGCTGGGTCCGCGTCCACCGGTTACCAGAGAAAGTCCCCTTGCGTCTTTCAACAACGCCTTTAACCTTCAAAGCTGCGCTGTGCTTGGAGCTCTGCAGCCCTAAGGGGACACGTCCTCTGTGTTTGAAATTGTTCTTTCTCACAGAATCAGATCAGGTTCAAATTTCCTATTTTACCAGAGCAAAGTCTTCTCATTCCCACTCCTAACTCCCGCGGACATGCTCACCTGAGGGCGGGCCAGCCGGGCCGGCAGCCCTCCGCCCAGCCCGGGGCCGGGGCCGGCCTCTTCCTCTTTCTGACCACAGCTTTAGCAACTTGATAACTAAACTTAATTACCACTAAAAATGACCAGAGGCAAGGTCTTATTTATGGCTGACCATAAATAATTGTGCACAGACAATAATTTTAAGGATAAAAAAGTGAAATCTGAAGTTTTTGTAAAAAGGAAGACAGAGTATCATTTCTTCAGCCAATATTTATTGAGAGCCTACTATGTGCTGGCTCGGGGCTGGGACACCCCACTAACAAGCCGGGGGCAGGTGGAGGTGCCATCCTCGTGGGAGACGGCAGGTGAGGGGACAACAGAGGAGTGGGGACAGCTCCCCAGGCAGGAGACACCTCGCAGACTGGTCCCAGGTCACGTTCCCCGTTCCCAGCTCTGACAAACCCCGGTGCGGGAGGAAGGAGACGTGTGGGGGAGGGGGAGGGGGAGGGGGGAAGCACCCCAGGGTCTCCTCCAGTCTTCCTGGGAGTCGGGAACAGGGCATGGGGACCAGACCTCGGCACTCACTGATCAGTCTTGGAAGCTGCCACCCCTACGATGACCCGCCGACTCCTCCAGCTGAGGGCCAGTCCAGAGATGACCTGGCTGGGCGCCTGCAGCCGCCAACACCCAACAGCACGACAGGAGCATGTCGGTCCTGGAGGGAGACGGGGCGGCTCGGATGCGCCAGCACAGACCTGCGTGGGACGAGGAAGCAGATTTGTAGCAGCTCTGTGCTCTGGCGGGGACCACAGCAACACCTAGAGTTTGCTCTTGAGAAAGAGTGGAGGACAAGGTGAACATTGTGGGGGGTGCGGAGGAGGTTTAGAGCTGGGGGAGAGAGGAGCAGGGCTGGGGCGGTGGGGGAGGGGAGCTACAGGGGGACGTCGTGGTCTCTGAGCGCACGGGGCGCATTCCGAGCGCTGCTTCCTTCCTCTCACTGTGCATGCTATCATCACCCCCTTACTACAGGTGAGGAGACAGAGGCTGTCGTCTAAACCAAGGTCACAAAACGAGGAGGTGAACCTGGGGGTCCCCAGGCTGCCGTCTCTGGGACCCAAACGCCCAGCCCCCTCCCCCCTGGGGTGGTGGGTTTGTGGGACGCCCCCCTCCCCCGTGCCTTCCACGTCCAGGAGAAGAGCGTTCCGGACATGGGCTCATTGCTGGCAATCAGAATAGCAGTTCCCTGGAATTAGCTTCTGTGACGGAAAAAAAGAGCATAATTTAAAACCAGACAGATCTACCCATGAATATTCAGCTCCCAGGCAGACAGCGAAGCCAGCCCCCAGATCAGGCTCTCTGCGGTGCGTTCGGAACGTTTCTCAAAACAGAGAGCTTGTGCGCTCGCCGGTCCAGATTTACAGGGATAATTGTGTTTCTGTAGCTTTTGTAGTTTCCTCCTGCAAAAACTTCCCTTTTTATGGGACTGTTCCTAGTGCTCTGAATGCTCTAAATATGCATGCCATCTGGAAGGTGTAATTTGCTGTTCAATTACTTTTCAGTCTCCTAAGAATTCTGCTTTTTTCCCCAATGGTTGTTGCTTCTTATGAAAAGTTGCTTCCCTTTTTTTAATCTATAGTTTTCTTTAAAGTGTCCCTGAAACCCATATTGTGTTTTGCCCTTGATTATTTTATCAAAATGATACTGTAATTTCTGTTGCGAAGGAGAGAAAATGACATATACCTGTAACTGGGGGCTGACGTGGGTCAGTATCTTAAACACACCATGTCAGCTTATGACAGCCCGGTCCTCCCAGTGACTACATCTATTTGTTCCCCACGAGCTGGGGCTATGCTGGGAACCAAACAGTTCACTGGGCAGGGGCCAGGGGTGAGAGTCCAGCGATCCCAGTGTGGCAAGAGCGGGGTCGTGGGCACAGGACGGGCGTCCCTGGCAGCAGGAGAAGTCCCGGGGGCTGTGCCTGACGCCTGGGCTCCACTCGGAGGGTTAAGAAGGAGCTGGCCAGACGTGGGAAACAGAACGGCTTCCTGGGCGAAAGGCATGACCCAGGCATGGGTCCCGGGACAGACGGGAGGAGCAATGCCCAGAAGCGTATGAGGAACACGGACCAAGCGATGGTTAGGTGACCTGTCCAGAGCAAGCGAAGAGGGGAAGAGGGAGGCAGCACAGGCATTAATTTGGGTGAGACTTGGACCGAGAGACAGCTAAGAGGATGCTCAGTGAGCTGGAAAGAGGGGGAACCTTTTTCTAATCACACAAAATCCGGGGGAGGAAGGACTTTCATTAGATCAGAGGGAAAGTGGACTTCAAATCCTTCCTGAATCCCACTTAAATGCATCGCCCTACATCAGCGGATTTTTCAGAGCCGAGTTCCAGGAGGGGCTGGGGGCTGGACCACTCTCCCACCAAAGCTGTGAAGCTGGGATCTGAGCCAGCAACACCTCACGTTCTCCTGAACTGGAAGTTTCTTCACGAAATGGCAAAATATGTTAAAGTTTTTGTTACTTTCTTTTGACTTGTAAGATGACAACGACTTGATGTTGTGCAAAGGCTTGTAATTAAGTCGCACAAGAGCCATGGCCCCGACTCTAATGAGGCGAGACACCGCGGCCACCCTGTTGCCATTACTCCTGAGGTCTCTTCTTCACTGGAGATGAAAAGGCCTCCAAAAATCCCTTTTGATCGAAAGGAACACAAAAGAGGGGAGATTCTTCAGAAATGCGCAGCACTGCTGTTCACTGTGCGAGACACGAAAAGATGGATAAAGAAAAATCGGTCTTCGGAGAAAGATGCCGGGAGACCAGGTGGGTTGGGGGCAGTGCGGCATGGGGTCGGGGCTTGTGTGGGTGGGGCCAGGAGGGAGGTGGGGCTGGCAGGGGTGTGGCTGGTGGGTGGGGTCATGAGGCAGGGTTTGGGGGCGGGTTGGGGTGGGGCCAGAAGGGAGGTGGGCTGAGGAGGGGCGGGGCTGGTGGGTGGGGTCACGCGGCAGGGCTGGGAAGGACGTGGGGCTGAGTGGGTGGGGCCAGAGAGGGAGGCGGGACCCCGGTGGGTAGGGTGGCCCAAGCAGGACACAGAGTGACCAGCACAGAAAAGGAGGCCGTGGGCACTCTGCTGTCCCTGAAGCAAAGCCCAGGATGCCACACTGAACTGTCCAGAGCACTGTAGGTCACTGCCCCGCTTTTGAGAGTCCTGGGAGAAATCAGATGCTGCTTGTCTTTTAATCCTGCTTTTCTCTCCCTCCCGAGCAAACGCCCAGGCCTGGAAGGACGCAGCCCTGCTTGGTCCTTAGTTTGCTGCTCTCTTTCCCTTCCCTTTCCCCTGCTCCTCTTCCTTCTCTCTCTCCTCCTTTCTCCCTCTCCCCCTCCTCCCTTCCCACCCAGCCAGCAGCCCTCTGGTGGACCACTGGCAAGTGCTCAGACAGGGGCACTAGTGGATGGGTGGGAAGTGCCCCCCTGCTGGCACCAGCCCTCCACTGTCTCCAGGGAGACCAAGCAGGAAGGACAGACGGCCCGGAGGAGCTAGGCACGAGGTGCATGTGTCAGGGTCCTGGGGCTGCTCTAACAAAGTGCCCCAAGCTGGGTGCCTCAAAGAACAGAACTGTGTTCTCTCACGTTCTGGACGCCGGGGGCCTGAAATCAAGGTGTGGGCAGGGTCACACCCCCCAGAGCTCTAGGGGAGGACACTTCCTCTAGCAGCTTCTGCAGGCTCCTGGCACTCCTTGGCCTGTGACCACATCACTCTCACCCCTGTCTCCGTCTTCACAGAGCCTCTCCTCTCTGTGTCCCTGTTTTCTCGTCCCCCAAGCCCCACAGGGCTCCGCACCAGCCTCATACAGGGCTCTGCCCTCAGCCTGGTGGTGAACCCCCACCCCCCCTTGCCCCCCACTGTGCCCATAGCTTGTGAAGGAGAGCACCCATCCAGGGCTGCCAGAGGGAAGCTGCGGGGCCTCAGCCGTGGGGAGGCCGCTGAGAGGGCCCTCGTCCCTCTGGGTGAGTTACTAGTTGTAGCTGACTTCACGTACTAGTTACTAGTTGTAGCTGACTAGTTGAGGCTGACTTCACTTCCAGCAAACAGTGGCCAGAGCCCTGCACCCCCACTGCTCAGCCTCACTGGTTATAACAAAATGGATGACAGCCCAAACCACATGAACCGATGGCATTGCAATTAATGTGAAAAAGGCAGCCATCTGCAAGCCAGGAAGAGGCAGAGCCCTCCAGGTCGGGAGTCTGTCCAGCTTCTCAGATAAGGTTCTCCTTCCAAACGGGTTAGAACGAGGGGAGAGAAGGAGAGACAGAGGTGTGCAGTCCAAGCTGCCAGCCCAGGGGCCGGAGTCCAGCTCCCAGGCGGCACCCAGCAGATGCTGGAAGAGAATCCCCGGGAGGCCGCCCAGCCCTCCGAGCTCGCCGCCCACACACTCTCCATTTAAAGGAGCGCAGGCTGGCAAATCCTCTGTGCTTATGTTTTCCTCTGTCACATGTCCCGGAAGTGGGTCCCAACACCTGTAGATACTCAAGGGCTTTCCTCGTTCGTGACATTTCAAAATGGACCCAAAAGCGATTATTTCACGCAGTAAATCCAGGCGCTAGGACAGCGTCAGGAGGGACTGGCCGCTCGCCTCCCTCTCCCTGTTGGGAGGGAGGCGGGGAGGAGGGGACAGGCACACTCGGAGGCCAGGTCCCCACGGAGCCCCGGGCCCTGGAAGGAGCCGGGCGCCCAGCTCACACAAGACAGCCACCAGCCGGGCGTGGGGCTGTCCCCGCTCAGGACTCAGGGACAGTGAACACAGAAGTCGGCCCCGCCACGGGGCGTCGCGGGCTTTTTCAGAGACTCGCTCACCTACCAGCCACGTGGTCCACATCATTTTTATAATTTCGGATAAAAATGACCGCAGTCATTGCAGATTTTTTTAAAACCCTTCTCCTGGAAAAGGTGATTTATACTATTTTTTTCTGTTCTTTCTTAAAGGCAAACGACCGTGCCTGCGGCTGTAGTCACGGAGTAAAGACCAAGAAGGTGGTCTCCCGAGTCCTGACTCTGGAGGCTGTGGGGGAGGCTGGTTCACCTCCTGCGCAGAGCGGGCTGTCACACAGCGGCGACGGGGGGCAAGACGGCAGTGCTTTCACGAGCGTCCCGAGACATGCGGAGTGCTCGACATCACCCTTCTGCCCACCTGTGAAAAGCCAGCTCTCGCTGCCGTTTGACACAGCGTGCTTGTGGATACTTTCCGGAAGCCGTGCCTATGGGGCAATGTGCTCTCTGCGCGACGCACCAGCCGTCCTGGGGGTGGGGGCACTGCAGGGGGCCGTGAGGAGGACAGACTGCTACTTTAAAGGCGGGGCAGGAGGTGGCCCGTGTGCAGGGGGTCCCACTGGATGGCGTTTTATCCTCGGAGGACTTCCACGATCCTGGGATGCGCCTGGGGTCTCTGCATTCGCCGGCTGGGACCCTAGCCCCCCGGGGGCACCTGTGGCCTGGGGCTCCTGAACTCTGTGTGAGGCTCCCCACCCAGCGGCGACTGTCCGCTCTGGTGTGGAGTCCGTTCAGTTCAGCTGAGGCTCCGTCTCTCCGCCAGCTCTGATCTGTAAGACTCTGACGCAAAACACAGATATTAAGTCATTAAAATGCAATAACCAACTTTCAAGAGTCATTTAGCTAATTCTGTGATTCAGGGACACTGGGGCAGCGGCCACGGGCCACTGTGAGCAAAAGCCAGCGCCCCTGTGGTGGCCCCATGTGCGTCCCTGTCCACCCCCAGCCGCGAGGGGCGGGGTGAGGAGGACGTGACTCAACGCAGGAGAATCAGGGCGTTTGTCGGGGACGCCGGCAGGCCCCGGGGCACGTGGGATCACGCCGAAGCACCAGCAGCCTCAGAGAGCAGGGCAGCTAGTGGGCGCTTCCTTCGTGTTCCAGCTGTTGCTCCGAATGTCAGAAAGAAGGCTCGCGGGGCTGCCCCAGGCTGGCCCCGGGCCGGGCGGCGCCGGCCCCTGGGGGGGCTGCTCTCAGGGCCTTCTCTCCAAGTGAAGACAGTGTGGTATTTTCACCTAAAGCGTAAGTGTGAACGTAGATTACTTCACGGAGACCGTTGTGCCAAGTGCGGAGCGGACCGGGGTGGGGGCTCTCTGGCCACCGGGCACGCGCACCTGTTCCTCGGCCCAGCCTGTCCCCGCTCGGCGCTGCCCTCAGCGAGCCGAGGCTCTTAACGACTCGGGCGGTGGCTGAATGTGTTTCCACAGGAAGCGCGACGTCCTGTCTCCTTTTTTGAGTCGGAGTGTGGGGGGAGGGGTCGTGTCTCCTGCGTCTCTGGTCCCCCTGCTCCTCACACGTCACTGGGAAGCTCATCCCAAGGCCTGGGGCGCCCTGGCGCCCCGAATCCCAGTAGGTGCACTCTCATCCTAACACATAAATGCCGTTTCCCCAAAGGGAAGGGTCTAATTCCAGACCCGAGTGAGGAGACTGAAAACACAGAAGGAAAGCGCCTGTGCTCTTCCAGAACACTCGGCCCTCCCGGTGCCCCGAATCGCTGGCTACGTGTCCTTGTCTTATTACGCTCCCCACCCCTGGGACCCGCCTGACCTTCTCCTGTCCCAGGAAAGCCAGGGAATGAGACGAGAGCCAGCAGTCGGGCACCACGGGCTCCGGTCTCTTGTCCTTCCCTGCACTCAGTGTCCCATCAGCACAGGCGACCATGGAGCTAGGTCTCTGACCCTCCCCCCCCCCCGCTCTGAGGGCTCCTGTCCAGTGACGTCAGTGTCCAGGATCACCGTCTCAGGGCACGTGAGTCAGGCATTTGGGTCCAGGCCCCCTATTCATCGCGGTGTGACCTGACATACCCTTGACAACCGAAGTGCTCGCCTGTGAGAAGGGCCACGTGAAAACAGGTGCAGATGACTGATGCGCAAGACCCATGCCGAGGCCGGCCCGCTGGCCGGTGCTGCTGAGTGGGGGTTGGAGGCTGGTGGGGGTTGGAGGCTGATGGGGGCCGAGAAGGGTTCATCCCAGGTCACCCCAGGTCACCCCAGAAGCAGACCCTGAGATAAGGATTTGAGGACAAGTGACTTATCCTGGGGATGGAGAAGCCCCGCCGGGCCCAGGGCCCCACCACGGCTGGGGGAGGCCGTTCTCCCAGTGCCAAACGGTCCTGCCAGCCTCCACCCAGGCTGCTTCTGGGATTGGCTCCCTGTCCTGTTATACCTTCTCACTGATTATTGCAATTATATGGAAATGCTATTTATTCTAAACAATCTGGTCAACTTGCTGAATCAGGGGGAGGAGTGGCTTTAATAAATTTTCGCTGATTTTTCATGAGTTTGTCCAGGAGTTCCATCGTATTGCCTGCAAACTTGCTGGTTTTCTCTGGCCCGACATGACTCATTTTTCTGTTTCCTGCCTTATCACATTGGCCATAACGTACATTTTTAAGATTAGTTTGATGAAAATATTACTGATTTTTGAGCAGCCACAGAGAGGATGGATCTGAGAAGAGAGAGGCTGTGTGACAGTCCAGGAGGGTCAGGCTCAGAGTCGGGTGACGGCCGGGGGTCGGGGGAGGGGCCCCATCTGAGCAGGGATGTAGACGACTCGGGCAGGCAGCAGAGACCCCTGCCGGCTCCAAGCCGGAAGCACAGCATCTCACTGGCTCTGACCCAGGAACGGGACCGCGTCCCAGTCGTGGTTAAACTGTGGTCCGTTCACTCACGTGAAAAATGTGAGAAATGACATTAATTAGAATTCCCATCTCACAGCCAGTTCTCTAGGAAGATGGACGCAAATCAAATTACCAGCTGTTTCCACTTCCTCCTGTAGCTCCACAGTCTGACTCTTAACCACTCTTCATCCACACACCCTTCAGATAATTGAATTACATGATGACTGGCACTGCGGTCGGCATGGCAACCCCACGTGTCCTCTGCATCACTTCTCACCAAAGCCTAGGACCCGCAGAGGCCTCCCCAGGAGAACACTCTCAATGGAGAAGATGCCCCTGCACCGTCCGGCATGGCAGCTCCGGTCAGGGTCGGCTCGTGGCCAGGGGACGAAGTAACCAAGTTGTTACTTTAACTTATTTAAGTATAAATGGCTACAGGTAGCTTGCGGCCCCCTCACTGCAGTGTGCAGACATGGGGGCGCCAGCCAGGCGCTGCTCACGGGTCAGCAGCCATGTGACCAGCTGGTTATCATTAGGAACACAGACTCTCGGGCTCCACCCCAGACCTAGTGAGTCAGAATCAGCATCTCAGTCGTCTCCCTGGGTGTAGACACTGAAGGTTGGGAAGCCCTGCTCTAGGCAAGCACCGGGCCTCCGTGGCCCTTCGGACCCTCAGTCCAGGACGCAGCACCAGCAGCTGTGCCCCTGCCCCGGCGTGTCTTCTGTCTTTATGCAGGTGATTACATTGGTTGTAAATGCCTCCCCTACCTCTCCTGCCTGGAGGACGCTAGAGCATCCTTCTCTCACCTTTACAGGTGTGGACGGGTGTGGACAGGTATGGACAGGTATGGACAGCCGCAGCCCTGCCCCTGGGGGTTGACCCAGCTGAGAACAAACCTGGAGTGGGGAGGGCTCTGCAGGGTCAGCCCCAGGTTGGGGTAAACTCACCAAGCGTGCAAATGTCCCCCTGAGGCTGGGATCTCATCAAAACGCTAACTCAGATCATGAAACGAGGTTCCATCTCCGCCCGTGGAACACGTGAGTTAAGCCATTCTGTTTCAAGTGACACATCGGTAAGGAGCACCTGCTCCAGACAGGAGAGCCCTGCCCTCGGCAGCACTCTGGGCCTCGGCGTCTCGCCAGGGAAGAGGGGACACAGCAGGCTTACGCGGCCTTGAACTTCACATGTGCTCCATGTCCCTTGCTGGAGGGACGTGAACTGTGCTGGGACAGCCCTGCTGTGTGATCACAGCCACACACGTGCTGATACAAGAGTCTGAGGCCCAATGTGCAAGCTTTGGTGCCCTTTCGAGGGGCTCCCTGCACGTCCTGCCTGGCCCGCCCCCCAGCACCAGCCCCAGGGGACATCTCCCCAGAAGTGCAGTGGGGGTCAGCCAGGCTGAGAATCCGCAGCGGCTCCCACACCCACCCACCTCGTGCAGGCCCTCGCCCGGGGGACAACCGGCCACCCCCTCAGCAGCACTCACTCAGGCTCAAAGATTGTCCTCACGCCACTCAGTGCCCATGGCCGAGGCAGGCCCCTCTGCTGTGTCCACCTCTGATTCTCCTCCAGGGACGGTTGCCTACACCACCATACATGTCCTCCAGCTCCACCCAGACCCCCACGCCTCGGCCACCGCGTCCCCCATTCTGCCGGTTTCCTCTTCGCTGGCCTCTTGGGAGCCCCCACAGAGAGTGGGGCTCAGCGGTGAGGAGCTCCGGGTCAGGTCGCGGTTTCACCAGTAAAGTGGCTGACGTGGCCCCTACTCTACAGAGGAGCAGCTGGACCCGCGTGTCCAGCGGGCTCAGCACAGGGACTGAGAGCTAGTCATTCATCCTTCGCCCTGCAGGTCCCACCGGAACTGCGGTCCTGCTGGGGAGTCTACGTCAATGTGGAAAAATAAAATAAAAGGAACAGAAAAATCAATGTGCTTAATGAGCGGTTAACTGAATGAACCCAAGTACACACACACACATTTCCTGAAAATATCCAATAAATAAATACTTCTTGTCAGAACTGTAAGAAATGCTCGGTTCATTGAAAACCAGCTGTGGCGACGTGGCCCAGCCTCCCAAGGAACACGCACTCCCCACCGTCCCCGCGAAGCCCCCGCACGTCCACACAAGCCAGGGGAGGCCGCACCGCCCCGAACAGCACGCCCTTTGAGCGGAGGCCCACGGGAGACGCTCCCAAAGCACACTTAAAGCTTGGTTTTTGGCAAATTGGGAGCGCTCAGTAGGTCTGCTGTGTTGGCGAACGTGTTTTTCAGCACTTTCTCTGTCGTCCTGGGTGTGTCCCCCCTGCTGACATGCTCAGCCACCAGCCCTCCTGTCCTTCCCGACCTTACCTGGTAAGCCCCAACCTCCAGTCCGTCCCCACCACTTCCTCGGGCCCCCAAAGTGCTGCCACCCACGGCCGGAGTCAGGCCCCCGCCGCTGAGCCTCGGCCGGGCCCTCCGGGCACTTCCGCACGCTGCCCAGGGGCCCCTCCGCAGCCCATCCCCGCTCCTGCCCGTCTGTTCACATTCTTCTGCTGTCTCCCCTGTCGCAGGGAGAGCGCCACAGAGGCCACCCTCAGGTCACCTCCATCCCCCGGCTGCTCGGCCGAGCGCCCCCTCAGTACCGACCTTGCCCCTCGTGCTGACTCGGGGACCACGCGCCCTCCCCCGGGGCGTCTCCCCTCGTCTGCGCGCGAGGCTCTCAGCGCTGCTGGGACTGAAGAACTGAAAGGAGCTCTGGTAGCTTCGCCTGCACGGCGGCATTTCCATGCACAGAGGATGTTTTTCCTCCTTCAGAAATAAAAACAGAACTCAAGGTCAGGCTGGTAAGTAATGAGCGTGTTTGGGCTCAAATGATTTTGAGCTGATGAACCTCGGGTGGAGCCAAGGCGTGCTTTCAGACCCGGACGCCTCAGCCCGGTCTGCGGGAGAGGCCCAGGAGAGGTGACCCTCAGACCCGGCGACACACACACCACACACACGTACACACACACACACACATACACACACACACACCACACACACCCCACACCCCACACACACAGCCCTTCCCGCCGTCAGGACTGGGAGCAGAGCCTGGGAGAACCTGGCCAACAAGAGGGCCCCCCGGGTCCGAGGGACGGGGCGCGAGCAGCCACCTCTGTGTCTGATCGTATCTGAGACCCCCTGCTGTCTCCACCCCACGAAGACTCACTTGAACTCCAAGCAGCCCCGTCTCACCTGGGCTGCGTTTCTCAGCCTTGGCCCCACAGTGCGGTCACCTGAGATCTGAAAACACCTGAGCTAAGGTGGGTCCTGCGGGGAGAACCGTGCCACCCTCAGCCGTCCTGATTTAATGGTCTGGAACAGGCCGAGTGTAGGGCTTGTAGGTCCCTTGGGTGGTTCTAATGTGCAGCTGGGGAGAAGCACTACGCTGGGGCTTGGGAGCTGGAGGAAAGCTCCCCTGCTGAGATCAGAAACCCAGCCCCGGCTCCGCCCTGGGCCTGTGCCCTGAGACCCCGACCCCTCCTCCACCACCGCTCCTCCGCCCCTGAGAGTCCAGCCTCCGAACTCCTCCCCACAGCCCACTCCGCCTGCAAGCCCCTTCCTCACTCCTCCTCCTTCTGGGCCCAGGCCCCGACCACCACGCAGTCGTCTTCCTGACCCCGTCGTTCTGCAAACACGGGGCGCTGATGCCCGTGGCCCTGCCCGGACTCAGGGCAGGCCAGGCGCCCGCACCGGCGGGGAGAGAGTCAGCACCCAGGCTGCGCCCCTCACAAGTCCCTGACACATTTTAGCACTCGGAGAAAACGAAGTCAATTTCTGCAAACACGAGTCTACCTACGTGTGATCACAGCCGCTGCCCTCAGGAGCACCCGGGGTCCTGCAGGGAACCCAGGCCTTCGGGCTGAGCTTTGTGTACGAGTCCCGAGTGGGCCGCCGACCTCCCAGCAGGACTTTGGCGCCCCTGAGGGTGTTGGCGCAGCTGTTTCCCAGCTGGGTGTTGGGCGCGGCGGCTGTTCGACTGGCTCTTTTAATCAGTTGTTCTCCTGACCTCCTGGCTGCAGGCGTCACGATTCCCACACCAGCTCTCACCTAGACCTTCTCTGCGTGACAGCTGCCACTTCGTCCTCCCCGAGGCCCAGCTGCAGGGGACCGTGTCGGGCACCTGCGCCCGCTCGGCGTCTCTCGCGACCACACTTCCCAACACAGCTCTGAAAAGTGGCATCCTTGTGCTGGAGATGTCACTTCGCTTGTGCAGGGTGGCGGGCTCTGCTGTAGGGTCTGGAATGACAGCAGGGCTCAGCAGGATCCCCGGAGGCCGGACTGTTGCAGCCGGCTTGGAAAGGCTTCCATCCAGATTCCAAAAATCATCCTAGGGGACAATCAGATCTCACTCGCCAACGACAGAAATTTTCGACCAGCTGTATTTCTGCCTTCAAAGTCATCGTCCGCTGCCCAAAGTCCCGGGGACGGTTAAGTGAGTGTCTGTGCGACAAGGGACTAATTTCCAAAATATACACTCAGCTCATACACCTTAATATCAAAAAAACAAGCAACCCAATCAGAAAATGGGCAGAAGACCTAAATAGACATCTCCCCAAAGAAGACAGACAGACAGATGGCCGACAAGTGCAGGACAAGATGCCTCAGTATCACTAATTATCAGGGAAATGCAAGTCAGAACCACAGTGAGGTGTCACCTCACACCAGCCAGAATGGCCATCATTCGAAAGTTCACAAATGACAAATGCTGGAGAGGGTGTGGGGAAAAGGGAGACTCCTGCACTGCTGGTGGGAATGCAGTTTGGTGCAGCCACTATGAGAACAGCATGGAGGTTCCTTAAGAAAATAAAAATAGACTTACCCCATGATCCAGCCATCCCATTGCAGGGCGTACATGTGGAGAAAAATATAATTCAAAAAGATACATGCCCCCCAGTGTCCACAGCAGCACTATTTACAAGAGCCCAGACATGGAAACAACCCAAACGTCATCGACAAATAACTGGATAAAGAAGCTGTAGTATATTTATACAACGGAATACTATTCAGCCTTAAATAGAATAAAACAATGCCATTTGCAGCAACATGGATGGTCCTGGAGATCATCATTCTAAGTGAAGTGAGCCAAAAACAGAAAGAAAAATACCATATGATGTCCCTTATATGTGGAATCTAAAAAAAAAGGACACAAACGAACTTATTTATGAAAACAGAAGCAGACTCACAGACATAGAAGACAAGCTTACGGCTACCGGGGTAAAGGGGGTGGGAAGGGATAAACTGGGAATTCAGAAACTTGCCCTCTCACGGACTGATGCAAATGCTAGCGAACGTGACGGCGGTGGTGGTTTCGTGGGCGTCTGCGTCTATCAAAACGCATCGCACTGTACGTCTGAAATATGTGCAGTTTGCTGCACAGGAACCACACCACAATAAAGGTGTGAAGAAAGAAGTGGGTGTCGGTGCCAGCCGGCGTGGCTGGACCCCGGGCCCGGGTCGCGGCGTGTTGTTGGCGGAGGGGACGTGGCCAGGCCAGCGTGGCCTTCCTGCGCTCGGGCACAGCCTCCTCAGGTCTGTCCTCCTCAAGGCTGCGAGGTCATCACCGCTCTGATCACAGGCCCTATCAGGCCCAGGCCCCCAGGAGACACTAGCAGGAGATAAAGCCGTTGCACACACCGTCCTGATGTGAATCTTAGCAAAGGCAAGTTTACCCGACGTGGAGAGAGAGCCAATAACGGGGAGAATCATCTGGGCGCGGAGCTGAGCAGGGCCCCCGCCCCCTGCCCCGACCCAGCCGTGCCACCACCGCCTGCCGGCACCCGTGGCTGCTTCTGTGGGGACAGAGTTGGGGATGGTTTCCAAGGAGAGAAGCAAATGCTGGCCGTTCCCCACCTGCTGCCACACACGCCCACCTGGGCGACGCTGAGCTGCATTAACCGGGACAAACCTTCCAGCTGAACTGTCCCGCGCTGGGGTCGAGCCTTGACTGTGGGTCTCCGGGCGGCGTGAGATGCTTGGCGCAGTCTCGGTGCGGCAAGGCTGCTTTCCAGACACAGGCTCACCGAGGCTCCCCGCCAGGACTGCTTCCCTTCCCCCAGGTCCGCCTTCCCGCGGGGGCGCCCGGTCCTGCTCTTCCCTAACCGGGCAAACCTGGGAGCGGCTCCAAACCTCTCCGGGGGACCCGCACGCCCGCCGGCGCCCTGCCCCGAGAAGAGCTTCACCAGCTCTGTGCGGAAGGCCCCCCCTACCGGGCGTGCACCCCTCCCCAGGCACCCAGCGGAGTGTCTGCGGCTTAACCCCCTACCCCCCCAGCCAACGACCAACCGGCAGGTGTGGAAACCCCAGCCCTGGCTGCCTGTGGCTTCCGCGCCCGGAGACGGGACAGGCTCCGAGGGGGATGTGACCTCCAGAGCCGACCGCAGGGTCAGGCCCAGCCCGGGCTGCGCTGAAGGGACACCCTTGCCTGCCTCCCACTACGGTTCCCGGGAGCACATCCTTAAGTAATTACAGGTCCCGGGACCCTGGGCTCAGAAGCCCACCTGAGGTGAGCACCATCCTGTGTCTGTGGGAGCAGGTATCACAGAGGCGTCTCTGGAAGCTGGAGTGGAGATGGCGCTTCCCCCAGGGTGCTTCCCGGGGACCCAGCTCTGCAGAGAGGACAAGGGGGACCACGTGCAGGGCCGCTGAGCTCCCCGCCTCACCCGGAGCTGGAGCGGGGTCAGCCTGTGGGGGCTGCGCTGTGTGGCCCAAAGGGTCAGAACTAAAAAGCCGCAATCCTTGGCCCGGGAGGAAGGGCCCGGGGACACCAGAGCAAGGTCCCACACAAGGGCCCCGGATCCTCCCCATTTGCTCAGACAACTGCTCGCCGGGGAGAAGAGAACACCGCACACAGCGCCTGAGTTCCTGCGGACGCACAGGGAGGAACATGGAGGCATTCGTGGTCCTCAAACTAGAAGGGGGCCTATGGGAGTTAGATGGCAAATGGGGTCCAACTCAGGCTGGATTTCCTTTTGTCCACTGGGCCCGCAAACCCACCCAGTGGTCGTGCCCCTGGCCCCAGACGAACGAAGGGGTTGACACACTTACAACAGGTGCGGAGCCCTCACTGGGCCTTGACTTCTGCACCTGGAGACGGGGTAAGCGTGGCCATGATGGGGAGGCCAAGTGGGAACCTCTGAAACCCCCCTGCCCCCGGACAAGGCAGTAAATTCAAATCCGAATCTCTCCCGGGCACGGTGTAGACGTTACTGTCACCCTAAGCATCTGAGGTGCTGGGTGGCCATCTGAGGAGGGGGCGGGTTGGCACCCACGTCGAGGGGGGGGGGTTCCTGGTGGAAGCTGGCCCGGCACAGAGTGGAGGTGGGAGCGCTCGGGGGGGACGAGGGCCGCCGGGGCCTCGGGTCAGCCCGGCTCTCCAGAAGCCTGCGGGCCCGCAGCCCTCCTTCTCTGCAAACCTGTGGAGACGATTGTTCCAGCCACACCTTCTGTTATGAATGTGGATTAACAGTAATGATAAACACAGTGGCTTTCTTAAATAAACTCGTGTGTTGAAACTCGCTGTGTGCTTTGGGGGTTGCGTACAGTTCACATGCCTCTCTCACCTCCACTGGCGTTTGGCTTTCTCATTAGCTTCTTAAGAAATGAGCATTTTGATTGAAAGCCCAGCACTGAGCTGCTTGTAAACAGTTCTCCTACAACAATCCTAGGGCTCCTCGTGGGGGCCCGACAGGCGCTTCCTCACGTTGCGCTTTCACAGAGAGAGGCGTCCACCCAGCCCGGCCGCGTCCCTGCGTCCCTGCGTCCCTGCCCCTCCCCCGGGACCACGCCCCGCAGCCAGGCCTCCGTGCCCCTCCCCGACTTCTCCCCCCTCCTTCCTCTCGGACCCCATCGTAACTCCTCCTTACAAGAGCCCCGCGATGGCGCTGGGCCGACCTGGAGGCGCCAGGACCACCTCCCCTTTCTAGTCTCCCTGGGGCGGAGGGGAACCCGGTGCTCTCCCCGAGCTAATTGCTTGGCAGCAGTTGCCCTCCCTTCCGTGTCTGCCGTAGAGCTTCTACTTCACAAGCCGCTGTCAGTAAGTTTTGGTTTAAAATGTATCTATTTCCTTGAGCCCTTTTTACCTTTTTTTAAGTTGCCTTCTTTTTTCTTGAGTCACAGTCAGTTTACAGCGTTGTGTCGGTTCCCGGCGCCCGGCACCATGTCTCGGTCGTGCATACTCCTGCCCACGTTCCTTCTCATATTCTTCTTCATTAAAGGTAACTGCAAGACACCGAACAGAGTTCCCTGTGCCATCAGAAGAAATTTGTTGATTATTTATTTTGTATGAAGTAGAAAACGTTTACCTTTCGACACAACGTTGTGAGTAGTGTTTCTCCAGCTTTGCTGAGACGTGACTGCCGCGCAACGCTGTGCAGGGTTAAGGTGTGCAGGGTCACGATGCGCCTGTAGGTTGTGGCCGATCACCACAGTGAGGGGAGCCTCACGTCCATCACCCCACAGGCTTGCTCTGCGCGTGTCTGACAAGAACGTTTAAGACATACTCTCTTAGCAACTTTCAAGTCCACAGCAGCCTTGTCAACGACAGCCACCACGCTGCACACAGATCCCCAGGACGTGTTCACCTGATTGCTGGGGCTTTGGACCCCAGCCCCCTGCCCCCAACCCCGGGTCATCACCATCCTCCTCTCTGCCTCTGTGAGTCTGGCGTTTTTAGATTCCACATGAGAGCTCACGGTATGCCTTTGCCTTTTCTCTGTCAGACTTACTTCACTGAGCGTTAACGCCTTCAGGATTCATCCATGTTGTTGCAAATGGCAAGATTTTCTTCTTTTTCACGGCAAATATCCATTATATGTGTATTTTAATATATTGTGTGTGTGTGTGTCACATCTTCTTGGTCCCTTCACCCATCAGTGGGCAGTTAGGCTGCTTCTGCGTCGTGGCTGCTGCGAGTGACACTGCAGGGAACGCGGGCGTGCAGACGTCTCTTCGTGCTGATTTCATCTCTCTTGGATAATCACCCAGAAGTAGGCTAGAACACATGAGAGTCTATTTTTAGATCTTTGAAGACTCCCCATGCAGGCTTCCATCCTGACAGCGCCGACTTACGCTCCTACCCGCAGAGCACGAGTGTTCCCTCGTCCCCACGTCCTCGCCAGGCCTCGTACCTCCTGTCTTTCTGATGATGGCCGTTCTAACAGGTGTGGGGTCCTGTCTCATCGTGGTTTTGATTCCTTTTCCTTGGTAACCAGTGATGTTGAGCATCTTTCCATGTACCTGTTGGCCATTTGTGCTGTCTTTAAAAAAAAATTCTGTACAAGTCATTTGCTCGTTTCCTAATTTAACTGTGTGGAGGTTTTGCTGCTGAGGGTGAGTATGTGTTCCCTGCACATTTTGAAAGTGACCCCTTACCAGACGTGAGGTCTGCAGCCCTCTGGCCCCCTCCACAGGCTGCCCGGCAGAGCTCTGCTTCCGCTGCAGGTCGCCCCGCTTGCTGGCCTCTGCTTCTGCTGCTGGCACTTTTAGGGTCATGTCCAAAAAGTCATTGCCAAGGCCGACGTCAAGGAGCTACAGTTTCTTCTAGGCATTCTGTGGCGTCAGTCCTTACATGTAAGTCATTAATCCGTTTTGAGCTAATTTTTCTGAGTGGCATAATACAAGGGTCCAGTTTCATCGTTTTGCATATTAATAGCCAGTGTTCCCCAACTCCAAGTGCCATTTATTGAAGAGACTGTCCTTTCTCCACTGTGTGCCCGTGGCTCTCTCGCCAAGTATTAGTCGGCCACGTACGTGCGGACTTACTTCTGGGCCCTTGGCTCTGTTCCGTTAGCCTGGTGTCTGTTTCTATGACAGGACTCCTGACTACTACAGCTCTGTAACACAGTTTGAAATCAGGAAGTGTGGAGCCTCCAGATTTGTTTTTCTTTCTCAGAACTACTCTGACTACACATGACCTTCTGTGGTTTCATGTGACTCTTAGGATTTCTTCCGTATCTGCGAGAAGTGCCGTTGGAATTCTGATGGGTGTTGCATTAACTCTGTTGATTACTCTGGGCAGTGTTGGCATTTTAACAATATTAATTCCTCTAATCCATGGACACAGGATAGCTTTCCATTTGTTTGTATCTTCTTAATTTCCTTCATCAAAGCCTTACAGTTTTAAATATATAAATCCTTCACCTCCTTGGTTAGATTCATTCCTACGTAGTTAGTTGTTTTTGATGATATTGCAAACGGGACTGATGTCTTCATGTGTTTTCAGATAGTTCACTGTTAGTGTGTAGACGTGCAACTGATTTTTGTACACTGATTCTGAATTCATTAGTTTTAACAGGTTTTTGAGTCCTCAGAGTTTCCTGTCCACAAAGCCACGTCACCCGCAGAGACAATTTCGCCTCTCCCTCTCCAGTTTAGACGTCTTCTAGTTCTTTCTCTTGCCCAGTCGCTCTGGCTAGGGGTTCTGCTACCATGCTGAATAGGAGTGGTGAGGGCAGGCACCCCTGCCTTGTCCTGACCTTAGAGGAACAGCCCTCAAGTTCACCCCTGAGTATGTCAGCTGTGAGCTTGTCCTACGTGGCTTATCCTATGTTTAGGTGTGTCCCTTCTAAACTCAGTTTGTTGAGAGTTTTTATCGTGAAAGAATGTTAAATTTTGTCAAATGCTTTTTCTGCATCTATTGAGATGACAATATGATTTTTATTTTTCATTTTGTTAATGTGGTGAGTCACATTAATAGATTTGAAAATATTGAAATATCTTTGCATCCCGGAGATTACTGCCCCTTGATCACGATGTCTGGTCTGTGCCATTGTGTTCAGTTTGCTGGTGTTTTGTTCAGAACCTGTGCGTCTGTATTCATCGGGGACGTTGGCCTGAAGTTTCCCTTTCTTTTAGTGTGTTTACCTGACGTTGGTTTCAGGATCATGCTGGCCTCACAAAATGAGTCTGGAAGTGTTCCCACTTCTTCAATTCTGAGGGAGAAGTTTGAGAAGCATTGGTATTAATCCTTCGTCAAATGTTTAGTCGGACTCAGTGAAACCATCCCGTCCTGGAATTTCCTTTGCTGAGAGTGCTCTGATTGCGAATTCAGTCACCTTCGTCATTGTTGATCTGTTCAGATTTTCTGTTTCTTCCTGACTCAGTCTAGTTAGGGCACATGTTTCAAGGACTTTATCCGTTCCTTCTAGGTTGTTCAGTTTGCCGGCACATAACCATTCACAGTCGTTTAGGATCCTTTGCGTTTCTGTGGCATCAGTTGTAACATCTCTTCTCATTTATAAATTTATTTATTTGAATCTTTATCTTTTTTCCGGGTTAGTCTAGCTAAAAGTTCGTCAATTTTGTTTGCATGTTTTAAAAACTGCTTCGTTTCATTGGTCTGTTCTGTTACATCGCTGCTCTCTATTTCATTCATTTCTGCCCTAGTCTTTATCAGCGCTTACCTTCCGCTAGCTTTGCGCTTAGTTTGGTCTTTTTTTCCTAGTTCCTTGAGGTGTCATTTTAGGTTGCTCATTTCAGATCTTTCTTTCTTCTCAGTGTAGGCATTGATCGCCATAACCTTCCCCTTCGAGCTGCTTGTGCCACGTCCCATAGGTTTCGGTGTGTAGAATTTCCATTTTCATTTGTCTCGAGGTATTTTTTATTCTCTTTTCCTTTCTTTTTTGACTGATCAGTTGTTCAGTTGTATGTTGCTTAATCTCAACTTCTTTGTGAAATTTCCGATTTTCTTCTTGTAATTAATATCTAGTTTCATACCTTTGTGGTCAGGAAAGATGTTTGATATGATTTCAACCTTCCTAAATTTAGAGACATGCTCTGTGCACTGACAAATGCCCTGTCCTGGACAGCGTCCTCTGCACACTTGGTTGCGCGTCTCCTGCCGCTGTCAGCTGGGTTTCCGTGCGCATCTGCTAGGTCTGTTTCGTCTGTGCTGTGATCTGCTGGTTCTTGATGGGTTTTCTGTCTGGAGGATCTACCCGTTGTTGAGCATGGGGCATTAAGAGCCCCCACTATGATTGTATTGCTGTTTATTTCCCCTTTTAGTTCTGTAAGTATTTGCTTTACGTATTAAGTTGCTCCTATGTTGGGCGCATAAATATTTACAACTGTTACATCTTCTTGATGAATTGACCCCTCTATCCTTATATAATGAACTTCTGTGTCTCTCGTGACTGTTTTTCACTTAAAAGTCTATTTTGCCTGACAGAAGTACAGTAAGCCTGCTTTCTTTGTTACCATTTTCTTGAAATATTTTTTCCATCCCTTCATTTTAACCCCATGGGTGTCCTTAAAGCTGACGTGAGTCTCTTGTAGGCAGCACAGCATTGGACCTTGCGTTTTATTTATTCAGCCACTCTGTTGTTTGATTGGAGAATTTAACCCATTTACACTGGAAGTGATAACTGATGGGCGGGGACTTCCTGTAGCCGTTTCCTTCACTGTGTTCTGGCAGCTCTGTAGGTTCTTTGTTCCCTCCTTCCTCTCCTGCTGTCTGTCTTTGTGAGCTGGTGACTCTTTGCGGTAACATGCTTTGATTCCTTTATTTTAATTTTTTTATGTGTGCTGCAAGTTTTCCCTTGTGTGTGTAAGGCCCACAAGACTTACATACAATATCGTACAGTCATAACAGCCTGCCCTCAGCTGAGAGCAACTCAGTTTCGATAGCGTGCAGAGACCCTATGCATTTACGTCTCCTCTCCTCGCACTTTAGGTCATGGATGGTACGGTTTACATCGTTTTTATACTGTGCGGCCAATGAAAATTTATTGCCGTTATAGTTATTTTTAATACTTTTGTTTTTTAACTTTTAAATAGGAATTGAAAACGCTCTATGCATCACCATGACAATATTAGAGAATCTGACCTTGAGTGTACATTCACCTTTACCAGCGAGTTTTGCATATTCATAATTTTTACATTGTCAATTAGCATCCTTTCCTTTCACTCTTTTTCCCGATGGAGAAACCACAGCTCCAGGAGGACCCTCTGGGGGCCCTGGGGGAGGGGTGGTGTGGTCAGAGTGAAGCCCCTCCCCTTGCCCTTCTAACGCATGCCGTCTCGGTTCTCCGGGGTCGAGGGGCTGCTTTAGCCTCACGCTCGGGTTCTGAGTTTCCACCAAGGAGTCTTGCCTGTGGATAGCGGCCAGCGGCCTTCTTGTGAGGGGGCTGATGTTGGGAACAACATTTTCCACCACGTTGCGGACCCCTATTTCAGATCTTAACATAGTCACATCTGCAAAGTCCCTTTTTCCACATAGGGTGACTTACTCACAGGTTTCAGGGGTTGGGCCATGGATATCTTTGGGGGGCCTTATTCAGCTGGCCACAGTCCCCCTTTCTGTCACTTCTTTCCATCAGGATGCCCACGCAGCCCCACATAGCCTGCTCTCAAAATGGTCCCCAGAAACCACTACAGGTACCTTGTTTTTTTAAAAGTACTGTGGCTTAATTTTTATAGTAAAATATTTCAAACACACAGGGAGTCGTGATGGTTAGCTTTAACAGGTCTCACGCCCTGCCTCATCAGCATCAGACTTTAAAGAAAACCTGACATCGGGGACACAGTGGGAACCCCAGCTGAGCCTCCTGCCTCTTCGTGGACTCATTTCTCCCTCCCTCTCTCCCTCTCTCACTCTCTCTCTCTCTGTCTCTCTCTCTGTGTGTCTCTCTCTCTCTCTGTCTCTCTCTCCCTCTTTCTCCCTCTGTCTCCCCTCCCACCCCTGGTGGTGCACCTCCCATGCATTTTGTGGGTAGCTTTCCCACAAACACTTTTGTAGTTTTACTTGTTATGTATGCGCCCCTAAGTAGCAGATAGAAATCTTCCGTGATCTCAAGCTTCAGGCAAATAGCACGGCCATACGACTTCCACTGACCGCGTCCCGTCTCAGCGCCGCTCCTGCAGCGCCCCCGCCGCCCGCACGCGGCCCGCCCTCGTTCGCTTGCCTTGACTCCCGCCGGGAGCGCCGCGTGGGAACGTCCCAGAAACGCCTTGTCCATGTTCTTATTCTGAGGCTTTTCCAGTTTTCCCTTGTCAGGAAAACCCTCCCTCAAACAGTCTTGCTTGTGCCTCCGGATTCACAGGTGAGACCCCCTCCAGGTGCTTCCTGAGGAGAGTGAGGCTGGGGGCGGGCCCCTCCTGCCCAATTCACCTCGGAAACGCGGGCGCCGGGTTGAAGCCCGCACTGCGGTTCTCCCCAGATGCCTTCATCTCCACGGGCTCCGTGGGAGGGAGATGCTATCGCGTTGCGGCTTCACTTTGCAATCCTTCCTCTGTCTCTGGGGGGCCTCGGCATTTGCTGACCGGCTGCTTGACCCTTCCCTGCCATGATTTTCTAGTTGTTCCTGTAGGCTGATTGTTCACAGTGCAGTCAGCACTCATTTATTTTTAGCTACGTGCCTCACGGCACAAGCACATCAACCTCTACGACGTCTTTGTTGAGCAGAAGGGCTGCTTGTAAGAGTGTTCGTTCCACTCGTTATGATCCAGGTTAGAGCCCAGCGATCAGAAGACGTGTCCAGATCCGCGCACCCGGGGAACGTGGCCCTTCCGACTACTCACTCCTCAGACAGACTCTGCCGCCCGCTTTCCACCTCCGCAAAGGGCTGCGGTAGCAGCAGCCCCTGCCGCTGGGGCTGCCGAGGGCAAACCGACTGGCGTTTGCCTGGTGCTTTCAGCAGCGTCCAGCACGACGGAGCCACTGAGTCAGAGCCTCTGGAGTTCATGGCCATTTTCATCAAAGTTTATGCCTTTTCTGCCCTATTTAAGAAACCCTTCCAGATCGCAAAGTCATAAAAACAGCATCCGTTGTTTTTATTTCCTGGAAGCTGTGAAGTCCTGCTCATCACATTTCAGCCTTTAAAGCGTCTCTAGCTTGGGTCCTGTCTCCCGACATCTGTATCTCCACGTGCCTACCCGGCTGCCCAGCCCGTCCTCCCCCAGCAAACCCAGCAGCGCCAGTTCCCCCACGTGACAAGGTCTGTCCCTGAGCTCTGCCCTCTGTCCATGCGTCTACAAGCCCTCATGTGTGCAGACACACACTTGTAATTATCAGGACACTAGAACGCGTCTTAGTACTTTGTACAGCCCATCTCCCACCTCACCCCCATTCTTCTTCAGGTCTGCCTTGGCTGTTGTTAGCTTTTCATCATTCAGATAAACTTTAGCTCTAGTCAGTGGTCAAGTGTCATTAAAAATATCACTTGGTGTTTGGTATTAATCGCATTGATCGTATAAATACAGCCGAGAACTATTGTCTTCATGTTGTGTCAGTAAACAAGACACATCTCTCTGTGTGTGCCTTCTTTTATGTCTTTCAATAGTATTTTAATATTCATGTTTCTTTACAATTTTCTGTTATAAGGGACAATGGTCGCCTTTCATTGGACCGATTCCTGGGAGCTCTGTGGGCTGTGCTGTGGTTGTGGTGGCAGCCTTTCTTCTGTTACTCGTCCTAGTTGCTTATTGTCAGTGGGCAGGAGTCTGTTGAGCTCTGGATGTTGATCCTGTGTCCGGGGACTTCGCTGGCCAATCCTCCCAGCTTTAATGTATGTAGAATCTCTTGACTGTTTCATCATGTCATCTTCTAATAACTGTAACTGAGCTCCTGACGCCCCAGTCTTACGAGTCACCTATTCTTCATGACTTTCTGCAGTGGCTAAGGTCACGAGCATGAGGCCAAACCAAACCAGAACACATTCTCGTTCTACTTCTGACTTTGATGGGAATGCTTCTGGAATTTCAACATCGAATGTGTTTTCCATATTTATCAGGTTAAGAAAATCCCATTTTATTCATAATCTGTTGAAACTTCTTAGCACAGATGAGTAACAATTTCTTCAAATGCCTTTCTGTAGCCATTGAATGGTATTCACTTTTCCCCCATTCTTTAACGTGTGAGTAACGTGGACAGACTCCCTGAGGAGGAGCTAGCTAACAACCCTACCTGGTCAAAGCGCGTCTCCGTCTACGTCCGCCGCTAGACGCGCTCTGCTGGGGCTTTGTGACTTCCAGTGTCTGTGTCTGCAGATGTGGCTGATGCACATCCTCTCCTTTATAATTGTGTTTCTCTACCTGTGTTTTCACCTTTAGGACAGATGAGAATGATGCCGTGAGTGGGGTGGCTTTCTCCCTTGTATTCTATGAAAAGTTTGTATAGGATAAAATTTATGCCTTGTTTTAGATTTTTGTTAAAAAAAAAAAAACTTCTGTAAACTTATGTAGTCTTGTATCATTTGGAGGAAGAGAGGGTTCTTTTAAATTTTAACATGAAAATGAGACCGCAAGTCTTCTAGCAAAGTCTGAAGTTACTAAGCGTTTTCCTTCCAGCCCTGACAAGACAGTGATCACGTCAAGAGCTCCCTACCATTGCTCTCTTCCACACGTAAGTTTTCTACTTATTTTTGTCCACAACTTTTTTCTGCAAAGGAAAACAATTTATTACCATTGTTATTATTATCTACTAGTTAATTAAAGTTCACCTGCATACTCTGCCAGGGTCTTTGTTCCCTATTATTCCTTGCATCTCCAGGCTTCCATGTGGCTTCGCTTTTCTTCCTGCTGAAACACACACTTTGGTAGTTCTTTCAACAAGGATCTGTAGGTAATCAAGTCCTTCAGTCTTTGCGTGGCCGAAAATGTCTTTTTTTTCCCCCTAGTTTTATGTAATTTTTTAATTTGATGCAGCTATCTTTAAAAGTCTCTAACTTTGTCTCTATGCATGAGTGACACATCACAGGGTATAGGATTCCAAGTCACTAGTTACTGACCCTTAGCTCATTGCTGGTAATATCCTCATTGTCGTCTAGCAGATGCTCTGCCCATGAGAGGAGAACCTGCTGCCCATCTGGTTCTGATTCTTACCCTGTTTGTTTCCTATTCCTTTTTAAAGTATTCTCTGTACCTTTGTGGGGGTTTTAATCAAAATTTTACCCAGATGCAACTGAGTATAATTTGGTTTGTCCTGCCCAACATTTAATGCACACTCTCAACATGAGAAATCATGTTTTTCTCAATTCTGGAAAACTGCCTTTTCTCATATCATTTCTCCTCTGTTCACTTCACCCCACTCTTCTGGAACCAGTGGTAACCACATGTTGGAAGCTCCGTGTCCCCGTCTCTACCCGAGCTGCTTTCTGGAGAATTCTACAGCACTGCCTTCCAATGTACTAATATGCCTTTGCCTGTGTCTTGCCTGGTCTTTATTCAGATCTTGAGTATTTTAATGTAAGTTAGTAATTTTTCAAGTTTCCAATTAGAATCAGTTCTAATTGCACTTTTTCTCCAGGGAGCTCATATACATTTGTTCAGTTTGTTCGGTGTCTTTCGTGATGAGTTTTCCTCGTGTGTTTGCCATTTTTATTTGGATTCATTTTCATTTTTGTTTCTATTTTTACTTCAATTTTCTTCCCCTCTCTCTTATTGTTTTTGTGCTCGCTCTCCAGTCTCACAGTGTCCTGAGCTGGAAACGGGTTTCAAGTCACAGTCTTAGGGTCTTAGGGCCTCCCTCTCGCAGGGATGCTGGGGACATTGCAGAATTGAGACAACTCCAGGGTGATTTGGCCCAGGGCCATGCTGCCTCCTTCCACCTCCCCAGACAAGACTCAGGGCAGCTGCAGGCTCGGGCAGCAGCACCCCGGCTCTCCCAGCACTGGTCACTGCCCTGTCCCTGGTGTAGACCTCAAGCCTGATCCTTCTCCTGCCTTTCTTGGGTCACAGGTCCCCTGCTACTCCTCCTCTGTTTGCTCCAGAGCCCAGCCAGGCATCCCCTTGGGTTTCTTCTTTATTTCTCAGTCACTGAAATGCTAATCTTCTTTTAATATGGTCATAAAATTTCATTTTCACTTTTCTCTGTTACCTTTTTCTTGTGACCTCCCCCTTATGTGTCTCAAAAGGGATGTGTCCTCTGAGGGTGGTCCTCCAGGGCCATCTGGCTAGTCACCCACAAGTGTGGGTCTGGGGAAGGGGGGGTGACATCGTGGGGAAGTCCCATGGCCTTCCTCACTCATCCTCAGGCAGCCCTACCTGTGGGAGGAGTCGTTGGGCAGCGCTCCTCCGAGCAGCGCTGTCTCTGTGCACGAGCTGTTCCCTGGGGCCTTCGCCCCCACCGCACGCTCCCTCAGCCCAGGCTGCTCACTTCTGAACGTCTTTCCCTGTGCCCCTGCCCGGGGGGGTGGGGGTGCATCCTGTCATGACGGAGGCCCCTCTGAGGATCTCATGGCCCCTGCCCAGAAAATAACCGTGCTGCAATACTGCTGCACGTACAGCAGAAGACTGACGTGCTTCGAAAACTTCCTCGGATCCCGGGGGAGGAGGCCACCCAAGGCCATCGGCTGCCCCTCGACACGTGCCCTGTTAAGCCAGAGCCACCCTAACCCTAAGCCTCCCCCTCCTCTGACCCAACAAGAGAACATGGAAAAAGGAGAAGCTCTGATGGAAGAGGGGCCACGGCAGGAAGCATTTCCGTCAGGACCAGACTCTTGGAGGGGCTTCCGTGTCGAAGGCGCACTCACCATGTTGAAAGGAGAACTTCCTGCCGAGGGCAGCCTGGCCCTTCCTGTGGCTATTGTGAAAAGTGACCACGGCCTGGTGGTGTAAGATGTCAACCATCGATTAGCTCACTCTTCTATAGGTGGAAGTCCCAAGCTGGACTCCCTGGATGCAGCCCATGGCGTCGGCAGAGCTGCGGTCCCTGCAGAGGCTCCCTCCCGTCCTCCAGCTTCTACAGGTGCCTGTAGCCCGTGGCCAGTGGTGCCATCTCTAAAGGCAGCGAGTCCTCCCGCAGCATCTCTGCAGCCCTTCCTGCCGGTTCCCTCTTCCCCTGTTCAGGACCCTTGTGTCACAGACGTGGGGCCCACCTGCCCCACGGTCCAGGACCAGCCTCCTACCTGCTGCTGGACAGCCTCACCCACCTGCCGTGGAACCGAACACACTCAGAGGCTCCCGCGGCCCAGACGTGGGGGCCTTTGGGGGCCGTGACCCTGCAGCCACAGGCACTGAGTTATTTCACAGTAGAAGGACATCGGGGAGGACGTGACCCCACAGCTACAAACTGTGCTCCACGAGACCCTAGGGACCGTGTGGACAGTCACGTCCCACAAGGAGCAGCACCGTCTTCCTGAGGATGCGGGCTGCACTGTCACCCGAGAAGCCGCGTCACATCTAACCTACGTGGGAGGAGGCACCAGGCAGGGGGCGGTGTCACCCCACCAGGCCCTCGAATGCCCGCCTGCTGGCCCTGCCCCTGACCATCCCCGGCCCCCGCTCGAGCCTGTCCCGGGAGACCACAGTCCCACACCGCACCGTGCTCGCCGCACCAGCGGCACTTGCCTTGTGAACGGACGTTTTTCTTCATTTTCTCCCCCATTTGTCTGTTTTAATGAGTTCCTCCATGAACGCAGGAGTTCACAGCCTCAGAATCTGACGTTGTCTCCAAATGAAATCGTCCTTGGCTGTCAGGTTAATGACACTGGAGAGGACACTGCCTGAGTGGGGCTTTGTGTACCCGAGGGCAACTGTGTCTCCCCCAATCTTTCAGACAAGTCTGCTGAGACCTTAGGGGTGATGGACGGGTGGCTGGGCAGAACAGAGGTCCTTTTTTGTCCCCTGTCACACAAAATGGAAAGCGTAGAGAGCACCACGAGGAGGTTTTTAGATCTTTCATGAATTATTTCCACGAGGAGTCAGAGCATTTTTCACCGTGGTCGTTTCGGGCTCAGTGAGGCGGGACTGGGCTGAGGGCTCCCTGGTTTTATGATTAAGAGGACAAGTTCTGCTGCCCAGCCACCCGGGCTCGGGGGGAGGGTCAGCCGTGTCCTCAGCCCTAAATCAGTCCAGTTAGGAAATAGGAGTGTGAAACCCGAGAAGACCCCGCAGGCCCTGGTGACGGACTGTCTCCCGCCAGACCCGAGGCTGGCGCGGTGCCACCTCCTCCACACGGAAGGGCCGGCGACCTTGCGGAGGGCGGCCCCCAACCCCTGAGACGGCGCTTGGCCCCGCAGTTCTGCCACCAGCCCTGAGGTGGGACTACGGCCGCCTGGGGCATCGCTGGGACCACACAGCCACCTGTCCCCTCTCCCTGACCTGGAGGAGACTCCCTGACCTGGCGCCCGCCTCCACCTGCGAACCTGCCCCACGGAGCTTTCCAGGGGCCAGTCTAACATGAAATGAGCTGGTGTCGGTCAAGTGCCCAGTTCAGGATAAGATCAGACGCTCAATAATTGTCCCATCCAGGCCCTAAGACCCTGGCGCTGCAACCAGCCCTGCCTGGCTGACAGCTGCGCGGGGGAAGCCGGGCAGTTCGACGCCTCCGAGGCCGCGGGAGGCACGTCTCGGGCGGCTCGGGTCCGGCGAAGGCAGGCTCAGCCCCTGCCCGTGCCTTCTGGCATATTTACCCAGTGCGCGCACAGCTTCCTGACCCGTCTGAACAGCCCAGGAGCAGACATCACAAAACGCAGGCCTCCCCCATCCAGCGTCCGGCCCTTCCCAGAGGCGGCCCCGGCCCGGGCGCCCCGTCAGGCAGAGGCGCGCGCACCCCTGGGCGTAAGTCAGAGCGACGGACCCCTGAGCGTGTCACAGTTTTGGGTCTTCATGTTTTTAGTGTTGGTTGTACTAACTGTGGTTTCTCAGTTCCGATGGCCTTGAGGCTCTGGCACTGGGGGTCTTGCAGACCCGGGAACAGCACCCCCAGCGCTAAGGGGATTGGGAGGGGCTCTGAGTGCAGCTCCCCTCCCCCGCTCCGTGTCCCCGTCAGGTCACAGCCACCGCCGCCGCCTCCTTGCCTCAGACGCTCCACACTCCCCCGCCCGTCACCCCAGGACCCGGCTCGGACGACTGGGCCCACCTGCATGTTCCAGAAACAACGCATTTACACTTTTCCTAAGAGTGTGATGCTCGGGGAAGACCACCTACCCCTCCCACCCAGGGACAGGACCGCCGTCCAGAGCCTCCTTCCCGCAGAAGTGACCAGGCTGCTGCCCCCAGGACGACAGGCTCTGAGTGCAGAGTCTCTGTCCTCGGGCCGTGTGCTCCCCGCACTGGGGCGCCACACCTCCTCTGTGTGCAGCCCACCTGTAGCCGCTGCCACCCACTGGGGTGACATGTCCGTCCCCACGTGGGGCACATTCTCCAAAGGAGCCGCCGCCAGCTCAGAGCACAGAGTGTGCACACACGCACCACATGCTACACACACACCAACCACACACACAGACACACACGCACCACAGATAAGTCAGGCAGAGCTGACCCTTAGGACTCGTCTCCTGGAGGACCTGTGCACTGATCACTCCTGTCGGGACTAATTGGAAGCTCTGGGGAGTCAGGGGAGGGGCAGATAGGGAGCCGGAGACCCCAGACAGGAAGACGTGGGGACCACTGACACATGAGGAAACGGGGGGAAATGCGGGGCATGTGTGTGCATGTGTGGTGTGCGTGGTGCACGTGTGTGGTGTGTGTGTGGCATGTGTGTGGCGTGATGTGTGCGTGGTGCATGTGGTGTGTGTGTGGCATGTGTGTGGCGTGTGTGTGGCATGTGCATGGTGTACATGTGCACATGAACACACATGAGGGGCCAGCTTCTCAGCATCCTCGCCGGCACTCGGTGCCGTCACTATTTCAGTTCAGAGCACATCGCACACCACAAACACAGACACACACACCACACTGCACACACTCACATGTGCACAGACTCGTAACATGTATGTAGGCATAGACCCTCACACACAGACTTACACAAATAGTACACACAGGTTCACAACACACACACAGTCACACACACGGTACCCAGGGAGCTCCCCCGTGGACCCGACGTGACACCCCCTTGGTGACGCCGTCACAGCCCCTCACTATCCTGTCCTTTTCAGACAAGTGCAGCAGAAAGTCGGGTTTTCACACGAGAAACAGCAGAACAAGTGGGAGTCCTCAGTCGCCCCAGGCCCGGGAGGTGCAGGCTTGTTGGCCGGCATCTGCCTCCGTCACCACGGCTCCACGGGAGGGTCTGACACGAGCAGGCGCGTTCTCACAGCCACCAACTAGCAAAGAAACCAGTGCATTTCTCTAATTTAATTACCCACCACCTGACGTTTGCGGCGCCCGCTAACAGTCCTTGTTTCTGAGATGAAATGTGCTCTTTGCTAATTGCTCGCAGTTCCAGAGAAGCGTCCAGAGAACGTTTCCCACCATTAAGGAAATGATGCTGTAAATGGTGAATGCGCTGTGTGTTTGTGCTTTAAGAAAACAGACCTTGGTACTGTTTGGGGAAATGAGTGAGAATTTACCGATCCCCAGCAGAAGCATCGTGGCATCTGGCTGTGCCAGGCGGAGTCCACGGGACCTGGGCGACAGGCTGCGTGCGCGGCTCCCAGCGGCTCCAAGCAGCCCGGGGGGCACAGACCCACCAGCCCCTCCCTGCCGGGGGCCCTGGGAGCGGGGCACCCACACTCTGAACCCCAATTCTGCCGAGTCTGCTATTTCAGTCCTGAGAGCACTGTTTGGGGGCTTACCCACCAGAAGCACCCCATCCCCATCATCAAGCTCCCCATGGTGTCTGTGGCTTGAAGGAGCCTTCAGGAGCCTGCCGATCTTCGGGAAAGCTGGGGACCCCAGTCCTGGCCTGAGGAAGAGCCGAGGCTACTGGCCAAGCACAGCGGTGGGCCCCAGGCCGGACCCTGCACTGTCCCTGTGCGACACCGGCAGACGCCCCTGCAGGGGTGTGGGGAGGGAGCCCCTGGCAGGGGGCGCTCTGCACGTGCCTCACTCAGCCCGGTTCTCCAGGCTCCGACTCGGGCCAGGCTCTGCGCGGTGCGGGGGACAGCAGAGCCGGACTGGGGACAGCCCAGAAGGCCGAGGAGCTGGACTGACCCTGGCCGGGACCCCCTCAGGGGGTCACCCAGGATCCCCCCGAGGCAGGAAAGCAGGCACCATGCGGGCAGAGCCCTGGGGGCCAGAGGTGGTTGGAGGCGCCCCATCCCAGGGGGACGGGGTCCCGGACAAGGACAGAGGCATCAGGTCCCGGCCTCACAAGCCCGAAGGGCCACGTGGACGAGAGGGTGACGGGCCGAGGCGGGGAGGAAATCCAGGTCCCCGCGGAGGCCAGACGTTACTGAGACGTGACCCGCGTGGAAGCTGCGGCAGAGGGGGAGCCCTGCCCTGGCCGTGAAGGCTCACCGGCAGAGGCCGGAACCGGGAAAGCTGAACGAGATTCCACCCGCCCAGCCAGCCCGCACGTGCTGGGGCCCTGCCGCGTGCCGCTCCCGGGACGCCTCCCCTGGTCTGCGGCTCAGAGTCCCAGGAGCAGAGGCCACGGGGTGGCCCTCTGTGCAGCCAGCAACGAGCGAACGCGAGCAAGGCCTCACCGATGGGACCCAGGCAGCTGCGAAAGGTCCCTGGGCCCGAACAGATGCCCAGGCCGCCGTGGCCCCGGGCAAGATGCCCAGAAGCAGTGAGAAGCCCAGTGACCCCCTCCCGTCATGGGGACCCGTCTGCTCCAGCAGCATCAACTTGCGTGTTTCTTTTATATGAATCTTGTTTTGAAACAAGTATCTCTTTTTGGACACGTCAGGCGTGGTCTCCCCGACATGGGCGGGATGCCGCAGGGACCACCAGCCAGGGTTGTTGGAACACCTGTGGGTCCTGCCCAGGAGAGGCCTCCGCCAGCTGGGGTTCCAGGAGGCTCTGGGCTCTAAAGCGGGTGCATTTGGTTCCCCACTGTCGGCTGTCACCACACAGTGCCAGTGTCCCCAGAGCAGGGGTGGGGCTCAGCAGGTCTGCTCTCGCAACGTCTCCCACGGTCCCCAGCACAGACCAGGGTTCCCTGGGGCCCACGGCAGCCCAGCTCATGGGCAAACTTCTGCCCCACCCACGGGGCTAGTCTCAGCCCCGGAGCCAGGGGCTTGCTGCTGGGGGCGCCCTGCGTCCTCTGTCCTGGGCGGTGCCCCTCCTGCTCCCCAGCCTTCCCGGCCGGATGCCACTGCAGTCTCAGAGCCTCTCCTTCTCGAGGGACTGACGGCCCCACCGACATCCGGCTACAGGTTCTTCTCACAGAGGTGCCTCTTCCCACAGATGACGTCACCATTTCTCTCTGGGAGCCGGCACATCTGTCTCCATGGTGGATGTTTCCAGCGTCCGTGGCAGGAAGGGCCCGGCGATCGCTGTCCTGAGCCACAGTCATCCTTCCCACACCTTGGCCTCTCTCCTCCCAGTGGTGCCTCCATCCCCATCTCTCAGGGTTTCTACGTCCACGTTGATGCCCATGAGGGCCTGGAGAGCCGGTGCCTGCATGCTGGGCCATCCTGAGAGCGGGCGGGAATGGCCAGGGGTCCCCGCAGGCCAGGCGCGGCCCCTCGGTGTCAGCTTTGTGTCCAGACTCTGCAGAAGCAGAAGCGTCTGTTGTCCAAAGAAAATCTGATTCATTCTACCAAATAAATACGTTTTGCTTTCTTGGGATGCATCCTTTTTCTATGTAAGAGAAAAGCAAATAAATGATATGTTTTCACCCCCAGATGTCCTGACAATGTCTAATTAAACCGCCACGTACGGGAGAAAGTGTTTTAAACATGTGTCCTTGTGACTCGGGGAGTGGTCGGTTGCCTCCGTGTTAGGGGACAAAGCTATGAATCCGGTATTTCAGCTGCTCACACGACGGCAGAGCCAGCCCCCCGGAAAACAGGGCGGACCCCGGGGCAGGGGACCCCGGTGGGTCCGAGAGGGGCCATGGCACGGTGACGGTGGGGCTGTGGCGCCCCCGCCCTGTGGGCACTGCCTCCCCACGGCCGAGGGGCCACCCCCAGCCCCGCAGGGACCAGAGCAGCTTGGGGACCACCAGGGGCTTGCAGAGAAGCCCCTGCTCCCGTCCGCCTAACCCCGAGTCAGAATCAGGGCCTGGGGCCAGTCTTCTGTTTTCCTGGTTTTGAATTTCACTGGTGGATCTGGTGTCCGGCAGCTTCAGAAAACCAGCTGAGGTGAGGTCAGACTTTTCCATAAGGACCAGACACTGACCATTTCAGGCGCAGCCAGCCACGCGGTCTCTGTCCCAAGGTGGCTGCAGCCCAGTGAGACTATTTACAAAACAGGCGGTGGCCTTGGGCTTAGCTCGCTGTCCGCAGCCCGAGGCACGGTCTGCGGAAGCTGCTTTAAAATGCAGGCGGGGGGCGGGGAGCAAAGGACGTGAGGCACAGATGCCCGTCCCCGCTGTCGAGGTAACAGTCTTAGCACAACCCTATAATCCTATTTTCACGGGCAAATATTCAACTACGTGACTTTAAAAACAAAACACATTTAGAAGTCAAACTCAAACAAAATACAACAGCGACAAAACTCAAATGAAAACTATAAACCCACTGTAGCAGAGGCACTGTCCTGCTGGCACTGCACGCGACGCGGGGCTCATCACAGCTCCACCGCGGTCCTCCCGCCACCCGCTCGGGGCAGGCACCTCCGCCAGCTCCCGGCGGCCCCTCGGCCAACACGTCAGGGACACGTCACCTGTGTGCGTGTTCTGGGCACAGGGGCTCGTGGTCATTGGAAGAGAGCAGAGCTCGGGCACCATGCTCACCTGGAGGAGACCAGCGCTTGCATGTGTGCGTGTGTGTGTGCATGTCTCTGTGTACGTGTGTGTGTAGTGTGTGTACGTGTGTGTTGTGTGTGCACCTGTGTGCTGTGCATGCACGTTTACATTAACGTCAGCGATGCTTTAATTTCCAGAGAACAGTGCCCCGCCCTGACTACCGCCCACGGCCCGACTGGGACACGCTAGAAGGCCCCTCCCTCAAGCCCGGACGGGGCAGACTGGCACCACTGGCCTGGGGCGTGGATGCTGGGCGTGGACGTGGAGCTGGTCCATTCCTGGGGGGGCGGGGGCTGGTGGGAAGGGCTGGGTGGGCCCGACAGGCAGGGGCTCTGGTCGGTCGGGGCGAGAGGCCGCAGGCACCAGCTAGGGGCCCACCAGCACGCAGCGGGTGACTCCTCTCAGGCCCGCCAGTCTGCGGTCGTGGGAGCAAAGCCACATTCTACTCTCGAAAAATAAAAACCGTCATAGATCAGAGCAGGCACAAGACCGCGTCACTCACTGTGACCCTGGTTTCCCACGCTAGCGTCATCGGCCGCTAAGCAGACACGCCCCTCCTCCTGGGACTTCAGAGAGAGAAGCGGGGACGGGACAGAGCATCGGGGCCCAGCCCTGAGGTCACAGCGGGGCTGCCCCATCTGCAGCCACCCCTGTGACCTTGTCCCGACACCATGAACCCTCTGCTGCTCACCCTCAAAGTGGGGACAGCACCACGCCACCCGGGCTGGTCACCCCGCCCGCCAGGACCCTCGTGCCCTGAGCACGTGGCACCCCGTGCACGAGGCTGAGATGGGGTCTGGAGCTTCTGATGTCACCTGACCCTTCAACTCCACAACTGTGGGTCCTCAGAGCAAGGGCCACCCCTGTCCTTCTCTCACCCCGAAACCAGCTCACAGCAGACGCTTGGAAAATATTGGGATGAAAGAGGGAAGGGGTTTCCGAGAAGCAGGATTTCCCACTTTGGTTCATGGTGTCTGGGCTGAGCTGCGGCCACACACTCAGGTCCAGCCCAGAGGGAACCCTGGTGGAGGAGCACTTGGGGACAGGGTGGGAGAAGGGGGGTCTGATGGAGGCTCAAACCCTCTGCTGTCGTGATGTGCATAAATCCCCCCTCCGCCCAGCAGAGGACCTGACTTGCGCTCGGCGCCCCCCTGGTCCTGGGGCCGCTAGGACACAGGCAGCTGGGCCATGGCAGAGGGGGCACCACTGCGGGGGGGGGCAGTAGAGGTGGGGGCAGACCTGGGCGGAGGGGGTCCCCAGGGGCCAGGCGGCCTCTCAGAGCAGCGCGCCCTCCTCCGGGCCGCGCAAGGCAGCAGGGAGTGAGGAGCTCCTGGAGCACGAGTGACCAGGGAGGGAGACTCGAGGACGGCGCCTGCGCTCACCCCGCGTGGCCTCCGCAAGGGAGTCCTCTCACGAACAAAAGAGCGGGGCTGGGCTCCAGACTGCTTTTATTGTCGGTTTAATCTGTCCCCCGATATCGATGTAAATATTTTATGTCCGTCGCCTAGAGCCTCAGTTATGACGATGACCACGGAAGCCCTGAGTGATGGGGGGACCCCCGCAGCCGTCGCCCTGGACCACTGGCCGCACAGGACGAGGGACAGTCCAGCAGGGGGGCTGTGAGCTCCGAGGGAGCAGCAGCTCAGCTGTCCTTCAGCAGGGTGGGGTTCAGCCTCCAGGGCGGCCCCCGGGAGGCGGGGCCTGGGGGGACGGGGGTCACACAGAGCGGGGCCTGCCCCTGCCCCTCAGGCACTGCCGCTGCCCCACCGACCTCACCCACCTCAGCACCCAGCACGGACTATTACAGAGAAATCTCAGACCCCAGCAGGTGGTCCCCAGAGACTCCCTCAGACGGCCCGTCACCACTGCAGACGCTCTAGCGACACCAGAAACTGTCCGAGAGGCGCCAGTTACTGCAGGAGAGAAGTTACGTCGACCGTGATTTGTCGGCGCGACGGTGATGCGCCAGGAAGACTCAGGAAAACCTCCGGGAACTCATAAAAGAGCTCTGTCAACTTGTTGAAAGCACGGCCGTGCAGATACCTCGACAGCTTCTCTCCGTGGCAGCCGCCATCCGGTGGGAGGGAAACCCCAGCGCCTCTCATTCTGGCCACAGAAAATGTGCATTTTTGACAGGATTGTTTCTGTCATCGAGAGATTTGTTGGTAAGAAAGTTAGAAACCTTCCCTGAGACGCAGGGAAGAAAAACATCAGAGGCCTGCCGTGCGTGGTGGGCGGACAAATGGCCCCCAAAGCCACCTCCGATCCCCAGCACCGGGGAGCGTGTGACCTTACACAGAAGGGACTTCGCCGGTGTGCTGAAGTGAAGGGTCTTGGGAGGGAAGCTGGTCCTGGGTTACGCGGGTGGGCCAAGGTCATCACAAGGGTCCTTGTGAGAGGGAGGTGGGAGATGAGAGTCAGAAAAGGGAAGTGAGGTGACCGAGAAGGGGTCAGAGAGCAGGAGGGCTGGGGAGACGGACACTGGGGGAGGGGCCACGAGCCCGGGAGCAGGGTCTCCTGGTGCCGGAAAAGGGGAGGAGCCAACGGGGGAGTCAGCCCCGCCCACCACCCCAGGCCTCTCCCTCCTGAGCTGTGCAATAATAAGTAAGTCTGTGTTATTTTGACGCACTAAGTGTGTGGTCATTTATTACAGTAGCAACCGGGGGAGAAAATCCATCATTTTTAAGGAAAAGAAGGAAATGGAAAAACAGATAAAATTGAATTCTTCCAAAAACTATTTCTAGGTCTACCCTATGTGATTCAAAATCCAAGCAGGTTTTTGTTTAATATGACATGATTCTAAAATAATCTTGACTAAATAGAAAAAGTCTGAGCAGATTTTGAAAATTAGAAGAGCACATGGCGGGGCAGGAGGGGCAGGGGTGTCTGGTCCCAGGAGCCTCCTGGGCGGGGCCGTGGGGGCTGGAGGCAGGGGCTGCAGGATGGTCCTTGCAGGCCTCAGAGGAGGACTCGTGAGGCTGCAGGACCCTGGGGTCAGGACTGGGGTCTGATGGAGTGGGGGTAGCAGCCGCCAGGGACGTGCAAGGGTCACGATGATGCTGGCGCCTCCACCTGCAGGTCTGGTGGTTGAGGCATTTGGAGCCCAGCTCAGGGTCAGCCAGGGGCTTGGAGGAGCCTGTGCTCACCCAGCGGGAGACGTCCAGGGGGCACAAGGCTCTGCGAGAGGGGAGGCCCTGGGTCTGCGGGACCTGTGGACACGACACGCCTTGGCCGTGAGTGGGTGGGTCCTGCTCCCCGCAGCCAGGAGAGGGGAGGGGGCCAGCCACCAGCGTGGGGTGTTGAGGGAGGATGATGGAGCCTCTGCGCCTCACCCTTCAGGTCTTTAAGCAGAAATAAAAGATGCCTCATTACTTTTTAAAAATTCAGTTGATGCTTTTATATTTAAACATTAACCAGGAAGGAGGCCGGATCACTGACATTAAGATGAGCTGTGCACCCCAAGCAGCGAAAGGTCAGAGCTCGCCCAGGACCCCTGGCCCCGTGTCTGCGTCCCCAGCGCCCCGCGCCCGCCCCCCTGGCCCCGTGTCTGCGTCCCCAGCGCCCCACGCCCGCCCCCCTGGCCCCGTGTCTGCGTCCCCAGCGCCCCGCGCCCGCCCCCCTGGCCCCGTGTCTGCGTCCCCAGCGCCCCGCGCCCGCCCCCTGCTCCTTCTCAGCTGCTTTCACCGTTTCGGGGCTTCTTGATCAAAACGTGGGACGATGGGTGAGAGGCACGAGGTTCTGGACTGGGCTTTGGCGTAGGTCACAGGCAGGAAGCGGCCAGGGAGGCAGCAGCACCTGGAAAGCAGCGGGCCTGCAGGTGTCCCCGGATGCTGCCGGATGCTCGGGCTTTGGAGGCTGCGCTTCAGGCCAAGCCCTGGCCCAGGAGACAAACGACCTCCCTCCCGGCACCTCCGGGACGCAGGGAGCCCCGGCACCCGCGCTGCATTGAGAGCCACGGAGGTGCAGTCACTGCCTGAGGTCCAGCCTGCAGGCGCCCGCGCAGGCTAGGACACAGCGGCCGGGCCAGCGCCTGCGACCCGGGCCACTGTGCCGCGCGGGAGGACCCCCCGGGCCCGCCTCCCGTGCGCGTCCCCGCTGCGCGCAGCCTGCCCTGAACAGGTACCTGACCTGCCGCACGCCCTCAGGCGTCAGGCTCGGCGACATCCGGCAGGACACGAGGTGTCTGCGGGGCTGGAGTGGGGGCAGCTGCAGCAGGGGGGCCCCCTGGTCCCTGCGTGGGGAGGGGTGCAGGGAAGCCGTCCCCGTTGTGAAGTAAGGTGTGGAGCCCCAGTCAGCCCGCACTCGTGGGCAAGGCCGTGGAGGAAATCTCGGCTCCTCTGTGAGGTGGGCGTGGGTGCCCCGGAGGGAGCAGGAGCAGCAGACAGAGCTGCCCGGGGTGGGGAAGGGGGATGAGCCCTGTGCTGACACGGACCAGGCTACAGCCAGGCTGAGGCCACAGGAGCAAAGAGGCCTCCCTAGCGGCAGGGTCACCCCTTCGACAGTGACCAAGTGGAGCCCTCCTGGTCCAGGGCTAGGAGAGAAAGCGGACCCTGGACCAGGACCTGGCCCCTCCCTACAGGCCTGGGCGGACACTCAGGAGCTCTGACCGCTCGTAGCCATGGCCTCACTGGAGCACGGAGGATGGCCCTTAGCTACCCTGGGGACCCCAGAAAGCGTCTCGAAGGAAGTGATCCTGGGCGTATCCCTGAGGGAGAAGCTTGAACGACCTCCCCTACCCACTGGTCCTCCCACAGCCACCCCATCCCACATCCACACCTCCATGTCCCCCATACACACATCCTAACCCCACACAGACGTCCCCCCACCATGCACACATACCCCCATGCACTGGTCCCCCCATGCACGCATCCCCCCCCATGCACACATCCCCCCCATGCACACATCCCCCCCATGCACTGGTCCCCCGTGCACACATCCCCCCCATGCACGCATCCCCCCCATGCACGCATCCCCCCCATGCACACATCCCCCCCCATGCACACATCCCCCCCCATGCACGCATCCCCCCCCATGCACACATCCCCCCCATGCACACATCCCCCCCATGCACTGGTCCCCCGTGCACACATCCCCCCCATGCACACATCCCCCCCATGCACGCATCCCCCCCATGCACTGGTCCCCCCCATGCACGCATCCCCCCCCATGCACGCATCCCCCCCATGCACACATCCCCCCCCATGCACACATCCCCCCCCATGCACGCATCCCCCCCCATGCACACATCCCCCCCATGCACACATCCCCCCCATGCACTGGTCCCCCCCATGCACGCATCCCCCCCCATGCACGCATCCCCCCCATGCACACATCCCCCCCCATGCACACATCCCCCCCCATGCACGCATCCCCCCCCATGCACACATCCCCCCCATGCACACATCCCCCCCATGCACTGGTCCCCCGTGCACACATCCCCCCCATGCACACATCCCCCCCATGCACGCATCCCCCCCATGCACACATCCCCCCCATGCACACATCCCCCCCCATGCACACATCCCCCCCATGCACGCATCCCCCCCATGCACACATCCCCCCCCATGCACGCATCCCCCACCACGCACTCTCGCTGCGCTGGCCCAGAGGTGGGATTCCCAGGCTGCCCCTCGGCTCCGCCCACCAGAGCCTTGGGCACTGGAGGCCCTCGAGGACCCCTTTCTCCTGCGTCCACACGCTGTCACACAGGCACAAGACTTGGCCAAGTGGCTTATGCCCCTGCCTCAGGATGCTCCCCTTCAATGCCGGAGGGGTGACACAGCCACCCCCAGGTGAGGACTGTTCTCTTCCTTGTGGGCGGGGGACACACACGGGGACCCATCAGGCCGTGACAGCTACTCACCTGAGCACCCGGGGATCAGCATCAAGGGCACTTTAGGAAAAAAAGCGTCTTAGGAATTTTTTCTCCCCTTCTGGTCTCACTTTTCCAAAGACTTAAGCCATCATGACTGCAGGCAGAAGAGTCATCAAAGATCGGGGGGCTTGCCTCCGAGCCCCCTTCCTCCCCGTGTGGCAAACATTGCACCCACCAGGAGCCCAGCCCACGGGGGCCCCACCGCTGCCCTGGCCCCCCCGCTCCAGCCGGCACCCGACAGCTGTGGGGAGCAGCCGAAGTCGCCTTTCCTGCCACTGCCAGTTTGTCTTCCAGTTTCCATGGAAACAGCTCTCTGAATGTGGGGTGGGGGCAAGAGTCTTTAAAATAGTGACAGTTGAAAAACTTTCACGGGCCTGAGTTTCCTGCGACAGGGTTTCCATGGAAACTCAAGCCAAAGACAGGCTAAGACGAGAAGGCGCTGGGTGTCCCCCCCAACAGGTAACTGCTCTCCGGGGGCAGGCAGGCCTCCACAGCCTCCCCCGAGGGGGATGTCCGCCCCTCCCGCACAAGGACGCAGGAGCACCCCTCCCAGATCACCGATGCTGGGGCCGTGTCCCCGGAGCTCACTGGGGGGGGAGGTGCCACGAGGGAGGAGAGGGCGGGCGGGGTGGCCGCTTCCCATCCTGAAGTAGGGCCCGAGACGCCAGCTCCTCCACCCAGGACCACAAGACCTGCACCCCAAGCTGCACACAGACAAGGGAGGGAAAGGAACTCTGGGGTGTGGGAGCCCTCCCCGATCTGCACCACACACACACACACACACACACACAATCACACACGCACACCCTGGCATCCACCCCCTCGCAGGCTGGCTCACTGGCGGACTGCGGTCCACTTCACCATCTCCGGGAGTCGCCGTGGGTAGGCCTGTGGCCTGGGGACGGGGAGGGGCTCTGGTCAAGGGGCAGATAAAGCCAGGCAGCTGAGGATGTAGACGCGGCCATGCCCGTCTCACAGTCCCACTTTGAGATGGACACTTGCTGCTGCCCCAAGACCCCAATCCAGAAGCCCATCCACTGAGGGGGCTGTGGCGTGGCCGGGCACCTGCAGAAACAGCCGGAAGGGAGCAGTCACAGCTCATGGCCTGAGGCTGCAGCCCCTGGGGCGCTTGCAGCTGAAGGTGGTGGTTCCCAGCGGGGAGCGGTCACTCCCGGGCTCCCCACGCCCTCCGGGGGTCCTGCCACGGGATCCGCACCGGGCCCTGCGGACCTGCCCTGGGCCAAAGCAAAACGTCCGAGGTTCTCCCTGCACCCTTCTGGTCTCTCCTCCATTAAACAAAACCCAGACGCCTGCGAAGTCTTTCTCCTTCTAACAGGGTCCCCGGACCTTAAAGTCGCGCCTCGATTTCAAAGCAGTTTAACACGTGGTGGTTTCTCTCCGAGTCCCTCCCTGAAAGTCACAGTCAAAGGAAACGCTACAACCCAGTGGCGGTGAACACGCTGCGGCGCCCAAGGGGTGTTTGGGGCCGTCGCTCCTCTGGGGCCAGGCCCCTGCCCTCCGGACTTGGGATGTGGGGCTTCCGGATGTGTCCCCATCCCCCCGGGACAGAGGAGGAGGCCGGGTCGGCCCTCCGCGCCCGCCCCGCCGGACACACAGGGCAGGAGCCCTTCTGCAGAGAGCATGCCCCGACCTCCCCCTTCCTCTACACTTTGAAGTGAGCACCAGTGCTTCGGCTCATCGATCCTCACTCAGACGCTTCACCTTGGGATTCCACGGAGCCCAGCCTCCGGGCTTCCAGCGCAAGCGCTGCCCGTGGGCGGTGTTATCGCTCCCTGGGCCGGGAACCTCGGGCCTGGCGGCAGGTGCTCGACTCTGAGAGCTGAGGCACAGGAGTGCCACTCTGTGCGGAGACGCCGGCCGGCTCCACTCCAGCTGCTGAGAGCCCCGGAGAAGGCGCCGCAGACCTCCTCATTCCGAGACATGAAATATGATTGTGAACTTAGAAGGAGCCTTCACACTTATCTTAAAGGGCAGGCAAATGTCACTGAGCAGCCGGGTTTGCTACTAACTGCGAGACGGAGACGATGCCCAGCCGGGCGGCTCGGAGACGCTCATCGCTCCCCTTCCACCTGCACACCTGGCACAGGTGCTCCCTGAGGGCAAAGGGGCAGACGGAAGTGGTCCCTGCGGCCTCGGCCAGAGGCGGGGGTGGCAGGGCAGGGCGGCGCGGGCGGTGTGGACACAGCAGGGCCGCGCTCTGAGCTCACTCCGGGTGCTGCTCGAAGGTCCTGGAGGACGTTGGCTGAGCCTCCAGGGACTGTGCTCCACCCAAAGCCCCAGGCGGCTCCGGCAGGCGTTGTCCCCCGTGGACCCCCTCAGCCCTCCCTTCCCCCAGACCTGAGGCTGGACTAGAGACAGGGGGCCAGCCCAACCCGGATCACCTGGGACAGTCCCAGGAACCCCCACCAGGGAGGGAGGGTGGTGGCCTCCAGCAGAGGAGATCACGGAAGTTGGAGCCCTTCCCAAGGAGAGGTGAAGAGGAGGCAGGAAGAGGGGCCCGCCGGGCCGTGCACCCAGCTCCATGGGTGCAGAGCCGGGCATCTCTGCAGCCCTGCCCATCTAAGTCTGAAGCCCCTACTCTTGACCTCTGAACTTAGCCCTGGCGAGAGGGAGGGGGGAGAGGAGGTCCTGGAGCTGTGGTCCAGGAGGAGGAAGGGCCTCCACCCCAGCTCAGGGTCCCCAGCCAGGAGGGAAATGGGGAGGAAGCATTCACCGAGCACCCCACCCCAGGATGAAGAGAAGGGCTGAGGGAGACCCCAGGAGGTGGTTTGGGGCACGGTTAACAGCCAGGGAAACTGAGGCACGAGTTCCCAGGGTGTCCCGGTGCATGGCTCGCCCAGGTCACACAGTCAGGAGCCGGGCCACGTCCCTTCTGTGGGGCTCACCCTCCAGCCCCGAGGGCTGCCAGGACACACAGGCAGACCCCTAAAGGGCCACCCAGCTACAGGCCCCAGCGGGGGGGGGGGGTGTCTCAGGGCTGAGGAATGGAGCCGAGAAGCCGCCCCACGGCCCCGCACAGTTAAACCTTCTCACAGCCGGGCTGCTGGCGGCGTTCAGTCCCTCCGGAGCTGAAGGCACAGCCTTTCTGAAGTTGCCTTACTCAGCGTGGCAAGTGTGTTCCTTCTCATCAGGAGGAAGGCCCACACGGCGGCCCCGAAGGCGCACTGATGTGGGGAGAAGGTCGGCCAGCGGACACAAAGGGCGCTGAAGCCGCGGTTCACCTGAACGCCGGCGCGGCCTGAGGGCCGGCGGGCGGGAGCGCGGCGCCGCCAAAGCCTCTCCTCCAGGCTGACGCCCCCGGAGAGGCCCGGGGGGCGGGGCCCTCGGCCCCTGGCGCGAGCCAGAAAACACGCCCGGAGACCTTCCTGATGCAGACGCGGCGTGTTTGCTGGAACCTTCCCCCACTCCCTCTCGTCTCGCCCTGGGCTTCCAGGGCAGACGGTCGACTTCCAGGACTGCGTGGTGAGCGCCCACACCTCCCTCATCATCCCACACCCAGCTGTCCCCGCCTTGTCAAAGCGCCGGCTGTGGACATCAGGCCTTCAGAAGGGAAGGCGCCCAGATACGGTCACTCCTGAGCACCCTGGGGCCCCACGTGGGATAAACCCCCCCTTCAGAGACCTGAGAGGGTCGTAGGCTTCTGACCAAACTTCCACATTTTCCTTAAGAGACAGGCCACCGTCCATCCTTGCCGCTCTCCAGACGACGGTGGGCGGAGCTGAGTGAGGGGGGCTCCCAGCGCACCTGCCCCCGCAGCCCCCAGCCCCCACAGCGCCAGGTGCGGCCACGCGCCCTCCCGCAGCGCTCCCCATTGTCTGGTCCCCAGCATTTACCACCTGCAAATGCAGCAGAATCGATGGTCGGGGGCTCAGGAGGGAGGAACTCGGCCTGGCGGTTGCGGCAGCTCAAAGACGTGCGCACACACACTCGCACACGCACACACGCACACATGCACACACCACCGTGCACAGACACACACACACGTATTTCCTTACAGACACACGTGGGCACGCACGGCCGTCCCAGGCTGGCTCCAGGCCAGGACCGCCACCCAGCGGGCAGGCCCCCGGCGGGAGGACGACTCTGCCGAGTCACCGCACTTACTCCTGCCGGAGGTTTGAGCACCTTCACCAGAGAGCAGGAGAAGACAGGCGCGCATGGCCCCCAGGGAAGGGGACTCTGTGGGATCAGGAATGAGGCCTTCACTGCCCAGGTGTGCTGGATAAGCCTGCAGGATGCCCATCCTTGGGACAGATGTGCGCTGACCTGCCGCGACGGGTCTGCGGGTCAGCGGGGAGGGAGGGAGGTGGCCCAGGCCTGGGAGTGTGTCAGGGAGGGAGGGAGGTGGCCCAGGCCTGGGAGTGTGTCATGGGAGGACCTGGAGTGTTGTGGGGTGTGCGGGGTGTGCGGGGTGTGCGTGCGGTCAGAGCGGACTGGGGGTGGGGGGTGGGTTGACACACAGGACTGCCTGCCATCGCCTTCTCCAGGTCAAAGGGCCAAGGGCTCGCCGGGGGGCCAGCTCCCCTCCTGCGTCAACAACCCCAGGATGGGGCTCTGCACCTCCGCCCCCTCCTTCCGACCCCTCTTTCGTCCATCTTTCATCAGCGCATCAGTACAAGACGGTAAGGTGTCCTCGTGACGGTTTCAACAGGTTCTCATGGTGACTCCAAGCTGCTGTCTGGGCTTTGACCTCTGCAAGCAGAGACAGAGGGGGGAGTGGGAGAAGGAAAATGGGGGAGGCCAGGGAGGGGGTCCCCTCTGCCTCTGGGGGGCAGGTGACAGCCCAGGAGAAGTGAGGGGGTCTCCTCACCTCACCTGCCTGGCGGCCAAGGCCTCTACCTTTGAGCTATGGGATTCTGGGGAGTCATGGGGGAGAGGGGCCACACGAGGCTGCTGGGTGGGGCCACCCAGAACGCCTGAGGGAACAGGAGTCTCTTCTCTGGGGCTGTCCTCCACGAGGAAGTCCCCTCCGGCCGATGGTAGAGACGGCAGACTCCTGCCTCTGGGTCCTCCCACCCCGCCCACTTCCCAGGCAGCGGCCCTTGGGGTCAGCTCCTGCCGCTGGAGACCACGCAGCAAGGCCCCTCCATTTCCCCCTTCACCTGGTCTCTGCTCTCCCACCCGAAGGACTCTGGCGGTCCGGTGAGCCCACGTCTCGCAGCATCAACAGCTGGAAATGCCCTTCCTGGGAGGGCGAAAGGGACTGCATCCTCCAAAGCTACTGCAGGACGACATAGAAGTAATAAATTTTATTCTCCCCATGTAACAAAGGAAAGAGGGAAAAGGAAGCCAGTCTCACATTAAATCAGGTAAACGTCTGTGTGTCTCACCACGGCACCAGGGACATCTCTGCCGAGACGTTGGAGGCGTGCTCAGCTTCCATGACTTTCCTCCTGTTTTTCATGTTACTCAGGACCTTCCCTTGGGTGTTATGTGTTGAAGATGGCTGTGCTAGTCAGGTTTCCCCAGGGAAACAGGATCTCCAGAGACACACGTAAGAGGGACTAGTTCACAGCACCAGGAGACCCAAGGGAGTCCCAAGTCTGCAAGCTGGAGGCCCAGGAGGGCGGGTGCTGTGATCCAGTCTGAGTCTGAAACCCCGAGAACCAGGAGTCCAACGTCCGAGGGCAGGGAAGACGGAAACACGCCCCACCTACCCCTCGGCCGGCGGACCACCAACCGTGGGCACTGCCCTGCGGACGCCCACGGGGAGCTGGCTCTCCAGCCCTTCGAGGGGGCCATGACCATCCCTTCCTTCTCACTGGCCGTGGCTTTCAGTTCCTTAATCATCCTTGGAAATTCATCCTAGTCCTGGGATGAAGCTGATATGATTTTGTTTTCAAATAGGTTCCATTCAACATGCACGTGATTACTGTGTCTCCCCCCCACTAATGCTGCTTAAAAGGACAGGGCCCAATATTCAGGTCTCTCTGAGAAGGGGGCGAGCAGAAGGTGCTGTGGGCCAAGGATGCCCCCTGCAAGGCAATACTGAGGTGAGTGCCCACCAGTAGCTCCCTCCTGCTAATGCCCCCGGGGCCGAGCTGTGCAGGGGAGCTGTGCACATGTAACCAGGGGCCGTGCAAGTGTAGTGAGCCCTGCACGTGCACTGAGCTTGCATATGCGGTGGGCTCTGCGTATGTGATGAGTTGTGCACGTGTGGTGAGCTCTGTGTACGTCAGGAGCTCTACACTGGTAAACAGACGGCGCAGCATGTGTAAATGAGCCCGGCCCGCGGCCACCTCCCTATGTTGGCGGCCATCACGGGGCCTCCCTCCACCGTCTGTCGGAATAAACATGTATTCAAGTTAAGGCGTTGGACTCTAGAGGCGGCCTCCATGATGCAGACGCGAAGCCTTTTGAGGGCGGTTGGAGACGAGTTTCAGGCTGCTGACGGCCTTCGAACGCGGGGTCCGCGAGGCGCACTCGGTCCTCCGAGCTCGCCACGCCGGGCAGCCCGCCCCGCACGCACTGGACGCGGGATGCCGGCGCCGCACGCCCCGGGAGACAGGCGGGCGGCGGGAGGAGGTGCCGGGCGGTCCAGAGCCTCTGCGGGCAGCTTCATCGTCAGGCTCAGAGAAGACAGGCCGGGGGTGCTTTAATATTAGTAAACCTGCTGCTGCAAGATCTAGAAGGAGGTGCTAGGGTGAGTTTCGTGATTAAAAATTGACTTCACCCAGGGCTGCGCGGGATTCCCACCGGGGTGCTGACCGAGGCGCCCCAGGCGAAGCCTCATGGCCTCCGGCTCCCCAGGAACCCGCTGCGCTGACCGGCAGTCAGCCGGGTCCTACGGGCAGGCTCGGCCACCTTCCTCTGCGAACACATCAACTTGCTGAAATGAATGATCTCTGGCTGTAAAACCCAAATCACTGTTTCACTCAAAGAAGCACTTACAATTTTGCCTTCCTGGTCGTGTTCACATTTAACATCGTCCTTAGCAGCCCCTCGGGGAACGCAACCCGCTGGGAGGCTGGCGCAGCCCAGAGGCCCTGCCGCCTGAGGACTCCAGGGCCGGGCTCCGGAGCCAGGCCAGCGCCAGGCATCTGTGCTAGAGCCCCGTCCTCCTGCTCCTCCCGGTACACGCTGACCGGGACGATTCCCGCCTTCGTGCAGGCCTGGGCTCTGCACGGCTTCGGGTATCAGTGTCTGGTTCACGTAAACACTCTGCTCTTTCCTTCCTTCAGGTGGGATTCATGGGAATCCCCTGTGCTGGGGGCTGGGCTGCGGGATGCAAGGCTCCATCCCACCCCCTGGAGCGCAGGGAGGGGGGGTCATGGTGGGACACACCCGGATCCCTGAGGAGGCTTGATTTGCAGAACTGGGGGAGCCAGGAAGAGGCTTTGGGGAGCAAGAGACCAGGAGCTGCCAGGCCGATGACAGACACAGTGTCCGATGGAAGCAACATAGATGTCCATCGGCAGATGACTGGATAAAGAAAATGGGGGTGGGGGGGAGGCGGGGTGTGTGTGTGTGTGTAATACTACTCAGCCATAAAAAATAAAATAATGCCATTTGCAGCAACCTGGATGGACCCAGAGATCATCACCGTAAGTGAAGTCAGACAGAAAAAGACAAATACCGTGTGCTGTTACTTACATGTGGAATCTAAAATACGACACAAATGAACTTACTTACAAAACGAAGACAGACTCACAGACATAGAAAACAAGCTTACAGTTACCAGGGGGTAAGCAGGTGGGAAGGGATAAACTGGGAGTTCGAGATTTGCAGATACAACTACTATACACAAAATAGATAAACAAGTTCATACCATACAGCACAGGAAACTATATTTGTTACCTTGTCGTCACCCATAATGAAAAAGGACATGACAATGAATGTATGTACGTACATGTATGGCTGAAACATGATGCTGCACAGCAGAAATTGACAACATTGTAAACTGACTACACTTCAATTAAAAAAAAGAAGAAAGTTGGTGAGAAAATACATCTTAAAAGTTCTCATCATAAGAAAAAAACACACCGCCATACAGCGATGCAGATGCTAGACTTCCTGCGGCGATCACCTCCCAACACGTACAAGTGCACAACATTTATACTGTTCACTTGAAACTAGTATGCTATGCGAATTATATTGCAATTAAGTTTTTTTAAAAAACAAAAACAAACAAACAAGAACTGAAGGGGGAGGGCACCTCGAGCCCTTTGCTTTTTTTTTAATTGAAGTAAAGGTGATTTACAACCTTGTGTCAGCCTCAGGTGTGCAGTGCAGTGGTTCAGGTACACGTGTACAGACATGCAATTGCACGGTGGAACAGAATGTGAGAAGGAACATATGTGTTATTGCACATAGATACACACATACTATGTGCGTATATATGTGGTGTATATTCCTTTTCATATTCTTTTCCATTATAGGCCGTTCGGAGGCACTGAGCACTGTTCGCTGGGCTGCACAGCAGGGCCTTGCTGTTTATCTGCTTTATGTGCCGTAGTGTGTACCAGCTAGTCCCGAACTCCTCACTTACCCCTCCCCACCCTCTGCTGTCTGACGTGGGCAGCGCCTCTGCCGCCCGGGCAGGCCCGCGTGTCTCAGAAAGGCTGTTTCTGGGCAGTGACCTTAGTGTGAAATTACAATGTGACCCCAAATCAGCGGTCACGGGCACTGCAGTCCACTGTCCTTCGTTCCTCAGGGCCCTCGGGAGACACAGAACAGACCCCAAGACAGACACCTCTGTCGGGTGTGTTGCTGAAGTATCCCCAAAAGTGATGGCCAGTCTGGACCTTGTGAGGCCCCAGAGCAGGGCCTTCCCCTGGGCCGGAGCACTGGCACCATCCAAGACAGATCCTGGTGACCAGAGGCCAGAGCAGGAGCGTGGGTTCTTGCTGCCTGGGTGGTGGGCATCCCCACAAGCAGGGAAATGGTGCCTGGCAGAAATCCAGGGCTACAGAGACACAGAGAGAAGCTGGTGCTGTGTCTTCCTCACCCCCGGCGCACACGAGGCAGGAGAGCTACTGGTGCAGGGGAGGAAAACGTCCCCCCACCCACTTATGTTCTGTCCCTGAGGCCTGCGAATTAAATGGGCAAAAGCTAGACTAACAGGAGGAACAGTTTCCACATTTTTCCAATGTTAATAGTTTTAATTTTATGTGCACAGAAAAGAAGTGAAAACCCAAAGAAGCAGTTAAACTTGGGCTTATAAACCATTTTAACCTACGGCTATAAATCATGAATTGTGTTGACAACAGAAAGGGGTTTGGGCTCCTGAGGCAGCAAGTGGGGGGCTGGGAACCCGAGAAACGGATGGCAGGGAGGCTACTCAGGAAGGTCTGTGCGCAGGCGCACCTGGGTGCCGTCTCCGTCTCCGGCGACAAGGGCTGTTCTGGCCTGTGGGGCCAGGGAGGACTCCTTTCCAAGGGGAATTTATGCCCTGCTTTGGGGCAGAAAGGGGGAGGGCAGAGGCCCCTCTTTTGACTCCCTTTTCTTAGTAGTTTTCAGCTCAAAGTACTCCTCCTGCCAAAGTGGTCTTAGAGCTGAGGGTGCCCCAGAGCCCCGTGCCATGGGACATCTAGGCTGGCAGGACCCAGTGACCCCCGTGTGGGGCCCCATTCTGCCCACCCGCTAAGCAGGGGGACACTCATCCGCTCGTGGTCCTACTCTAAGTCCTGTCTCCTGCCACCACGCTGCCTCCAGCACCTCCGGGGAGGGTCCCTGCCTCAGGGGCAGGGGCAGGGGGATGCCCACGCTGCATCACGGCCCGGTGGATGGTGCACAGGACGGCCCCCCACAGAATCCTCTGTCCCGAGATGTCCTGCAGGGTTGATGCTGAGAAACACCGCTCTGCCTGGAAGCGCAGATGAATTGCTGCTCCTACTTCCCTTAGAAACACTCATGTGCATTTCTCTCGAAGGCAAAGTGTTTCTTTTAACCCCGAGGAATGTCCACTCACCCACGTGAGTGCACACGCACACACACGCCTGCACACACAGACTTTCACTTCGGTACAGACGTGGCTCTCTCCACACCTAACCCTGCTCCCCGCGTGTTTCGGCCCCTGAACCTGTCGGGCGGGCAGGCTCCTTCCCCCGATCCACCACATCCACCCACTCGGCTTCGTGCCACCCCGGACACGACCTCAGCTCCATCCGGGCAGCACTTTGGGGAAGGCACCAGTGTCACACAGAGCCTCCCCCCAGGAGGACGGGCGAGCTCAACTGTCACATCTGAGATGTAATTCAAAGAAGATTAAAACAGTAGGAAAGACAGCCAGCCACGTTGGGCTCTGGCCGGGAAGCACCGCCCTCCTGGTTTTCTGAGGGAGCTCGCATGTGTGGCCCAGACGTCCAACTCTGTGCGTCGGGGGATTTAAAGTTACAAAGCTTACTGGGGGTTTGAGAGAAGGTCCAGGAGCACCTCCAGAACCAAGGAGCCTAGGCTTCCGGCAGAAGCAGTGAATGGGGCGGGTGCAGGGTGCAGCATAGTTAAACCAGCTTTCTGCCGATGAAACATGAATATTTGAATAACTTCCCTTGAGAAAATGTCGCCATCTCCTCTTTAGGTTCAGGGTCAGAGTGGGTTCTTTCCTGGGGATGGTTGGGCTGGAGGAGCCTGGCTGTAGCTGTTGATTCCCGCCCCGGCCCCGCCCCGCCCGACCCCCCGCCTCCCCGCACCTCTGCCAGGTGCGTTAGAAACAAAGTGAACTGGGGTCAGGCTCAAAGGTGCTCCGAATGCCACATGGAGCTCTGGTTTATATTTTCACTTGAGTGACAAGGAAATGAGGCCACGTTTGCAGTTCAATTTGCTTTGAACTTCCATCACTCAGAGGAGGGAGTACACACATGCCCCCCCCAGGACCACAGTGCCCCCACCTGCCCCAGGGACCCCCACAGCAGCCCCGCACCCACAGCCAGACACTTGCGGGCCGGTGGCCTGGTCAACGGCTGGAGATCGGAGGTGGAGGGGGACCCAAGGAGGGAGCAGCGAGGGTTTCCCCAGGAGGGGACACAGCCACACCCCAGCCTCCCTGCCCCTGCTGCCTCAGTGTGGGGGCTGTGGGAAGGCGGGGCCTGGGAGACAGAAGGCACTTCTCAGGCCCCATGAGTGAGCACACAGGTGCGTGCCAAGCCCCAGTCCAGGCAGAAGGCAGGGCGAGTGCCAACAAACAAACTCGCAGTGGTTGTGCTAATCCTTCAGTTAAAGGCAGGTGCCCCCCAAGCCCTCAATGCTCACCACCCAGGCCCTGGCGGCCTCTCCACCCCCCTCCTCACCAGGGCCCTCTCCAGGGACACGCAGGGCAGGACATGGCACAGAGAGCAATGTTCCCAGGAGCAGCCCTTGACTGTCAGTGGATGGGAAAGGGGGACCAGTCCACAGCCCCTTCCCTCCATGGGCCTTTGGGGATGCCCTCTGCCCTCGACCTCCGCGCCATTGAGCTCAGCCCCCCCAGTACCCGCTCACCTTACTAGCTCCCTGCTGGTCCGCCTCACCTCCGAGCCAGGCGCTCCCGAGATCCCCCTCCCCAGCAAACACACCCCCTGCTCAGGGGGCCGCCTACGGGCGGCAAGGCCACGGCACCCCAGCGGGGGGGGGGGCGCCTGGCGGGAGAGGACCCACCACATCGTTGCTGGCCTGAGGGCAGTGGTGCCCACGGGACAGTGTCCACCCCTGAAGTAGCTGTGGGGCTGGATGCCATATAAACCCCACGCCCGGCCCTCCAGCCCAGAGCCTGCGTGAGCAGAGAGGGGTTCAAACGCCTTTCAAAGGCATTTAAAATCACCACCTTCACAGAACCAAAGAGGGGAGGGCGCACCATACAGCGGGCAGGATGGGTAGGCTCTGCCGGGGCCTGCCAGCGCGGCCAGCACTCAGAAACACGAGGGCGTGGGGCTTGTGTGGCGTCCTTACCACCATGCAGGGAAATTCTTCAAAAGAGAATAAAATGAAGAAATGCAAAGTGTAATACTGCCCTGTTTAAAAATGGGTAAGGAGGAAGGAAGGGGACCCGTGCCATCTCCTGGGTGCATCATCAGGAGGAGGCCAGCACCTGCAGCGGGTGGAGGGCGGCGCTGGAAGAGCATGGCCCCTCAGGGGACAGACGTGGAGCTAGGGTGGTGGCCTGTCTGCAGCACAGAGTTCTGATCCAGGAGTGAGCTGCCTGCTCCTGGCCGTGCGGACGGGGTAAGAGCAAGGGTTCGGGGAAACGAGACGGGGTGGCAGGTAGGAGGAGAGAGAGCACCCCGGAGGGAGGCTGGTGGTCCCTGGGCAGAGCTCGGCCAGGACCCTGTGAGCAAATTGCAGACCCTCCTCCAAGGACCCAGCTGCCCGTCCTCTCGCACACAGTCGGGTCGGCTCCTGGGTGACCGCTGACACGGGGCGCGGGGCCCCGTCCAGGGCAGCCCCTCTGCTCAGCAGTTAAGTGAGCGCCCCCGCAGCATCCTTTTAAGGACGACAGCGCCGGAAAAGGATGTTTTCAGCAGGAAGGCTTTACTGAGACTTCCGCGCTCGGATTTCCTTCAGGACAGTCAGATGCACTATTTTAGAATTATCATTTTGGTGCCATCATTCATATCATTTGGATTGTAACTATAAAGCAAAAAGAAGAAAGAAGGAAATTCATAACAGGACTTGCAGGAGACCAAAAATAACAGGAGAACACACACCCGCTCAGTCTGCGGCAGAGACGAGAGCCGGCTGATAGGATTTCCTCTGCATTTTATTTACTGATTTGTCTCAAAAGCAAAGTCATAAACACAGAAAATAACTGACATTATGCCCTTAGAGAGGGAAGGAGAATTACCACCAGAGCAGAGACCCCCCACCACACACCTGCCCGCAGGAGTGGCGGGGGCGGAGCGAGAGCGCACCTACCTGCTGCTCAGGGGGTTCCGTTCCAGGTGGCAGGTCTCTTCATCTGGGGCACGCGAGGGCGGGACAGCCACAGGCCCCCCAGCCCTGACCCCCTCTGATTCTACGACAGCCGCTCCAGCCGCAAACTCCGCAGGTGGGACCTGAGGGAGGACCGGACGGGGCGGGGGAGGGGCGGGGGTGGGAGAGGGACCAGGCGTGGGGGGCGAACAGGACCCCAGATGAGCGGAGCTTTTACTCAGCATGCTGGAGCGGCGAGCCTCACTGCCACTGGAGTTTGGCAGAGACCCAAAGGCGGACAGAGGAGTGGGGGACCCCCTGCTCCTAGCAGGCCGCCTTTCCTGCATCAGGCACAAGTGGCTTCCAACTGTGGACACGTGGCTGCAGGGGGCACGGGAAGGGCTGCTGTCAGACAGTGGAGAGAAGCTGGCCATCCCCGAGGGGCAGACAGCTGCGCCCGCGGTCCCGTCCCAGCCCCTCTCCTGGAGCTGGGAAGCCAGGCCGGGCGAGAGCGTCCAAGGCACCACGGCCGCCCGGCCCAGCCCTGGGAGCCTGGGCCAGCTGCCGGGTGACCAGCTCCATCCGGGGGAGGGTGAGATCTCCAGGGTCCTCGCTGGCCAGCAAAGCCCCCTACGGGTCTGCTGCAGGCGCCTTGCTTTGAACCTGACATTCCCACTTGTTCTCTTCCCGGGGCCGCTCATCCAGACCAACCCCAGGAGACCGGCCTCTGCCCCTCGGAGAAACGAGCCTGCTGTGCCGTTCTCGTCCGAGGACTCGGGAGGGTCTGCCTGGGGACAAGACAGCACCATTGCTCCCTGTCTCTTGGGTCTGCCAAGCCAGCACACCCTGTGTTTACTTTTCATCCGTCACAGCAGGACGCCAGCACAGCTATTTCTGGAACTGGAAACGGCAGCTGCCCCTTTTCCAAATGGTTGGCGCACCCACCCATTCTCCCTGTGTGGAGAAAACACTACGGTCTTTTCTCAGCGCTCACCCTGCTCAGCCTTTGGACGGAATGGTAATGTTCACATCTTCCTTTCTTCCCAAAACCTCCTGAACTTGGTGTCCCTGTGCCCACCTGGGCCTCCTCCGGACATCAGTTCTTTGTCCTCCTCCCGAGGCCAGAATCAGGCGAACGGCCCTCGGACAGTGACGGTGTGCGTGTACTGGGCGGGGCAGGAGAGGAAGGGAGTGCTCCACGGCGGCAGCTCCTGAGGACTTCAGCTCCTCGCTGTGTGCATCGTTCCCCTGGTGTCTGTTCCAGTCGGGGTTCTCAGAGAAGCCGAGCCGACAGGAGACATGGAGGGATCTGTCATGAGGAATTGGCTCATGCGACTACGGAGGCTGAAGAGCCCCAGGGTCTGTGGTTGGCAAGCTCTGAGGGCAGCTCCAGTCCAAAGCAGGCAGGCTCACGACCCAGGAAGAGCCCCTGCTTCCGCTCCAGTCCTACTGCAGGAGAGAACGGCATCCCAGCACAAGGCCAGCAGGCAGGCAGGAGAAAACTCCATCTTACTCGTGGGAGCGTCAGCCTTTTCGTTCTATTCAGGCCCTCAACTGACTGGACGAGGCCCACCATTGGGGAGGGCCACCTGCTTTACTTCATCTACAGATTCAAAGGTCAGTCTCACCCAGAATCACTCTCACACACACTCCCAGGAAAATGCTTGACCACCTGTCAGGGCTCCGGTGGCCCAGTCACATTGACACAGGAGATTCACCCTCACAGTGTCCCAGCTTAGGGTAATCAGCGCAAGCTTCTAGATTGTCCACAGCCGCCCGCTCTGGCCCGACCTCCTTCAGGCTGTGACAGATTCAAGAAATAAACTTTGTGTCTTGAGCCCCCTAGAGTCTGCCGCTTCATCCATCTGACTGATGAAGTAGCCTGTGTCCCCCACAGGACGCCAGCTGCCTCTGGCCCCAATGTGGCTACCTCCAGACCCCCTCACCTGGGCGGCCCTGCTTCCACAGGCAGGTTGGATGACTCCTGCCTGGTTGTTGGGGGACCTCCTTCAACTGCAGCAGTGAAGAAGCAACCCCCCCCCCCCACTCCCGCCAGCCTCACCAGTGCGGTCCTCTCTGGGTGGGGCCTCGGTCAGGCCATGCCCTCCACCTGGGCAGGGCCTCAGCCTGGGCGAGGCCCGCTGCTCCTCCAGGCTGGACCCTCGCCATCATCCCTGGCTGTCCCGGCCAGCACCCAGTAAACTGCTCCCCTCGGGTTCACTCAGCACCAGTTCCTCCAATTCACTGGGCGAGGATCTGGGCCGGCCCACTCCCCATGTGCTCCACGTGTAAATTGTTCTGTTCTCACAGACACTCAAGGACACAATCTCCACGCGAACCCATTTACAGAAACAGCACCTGAGCCCTGGAGAGACTGGGCCGTGTCACACCCCGCGTGCGTGTGGCCCTGCATCCTGCCCCAGTTTCCTCGTCGCTCTGCTGTCCTGACTCCACCGTGGCCCCGGCTGGACCGGCTTCCTGATGTGTCACTCCCTCCACACTCTGCTCTGCTCCTTTCCTGTGGCACCTCCCGTCCCACAGAATTCAGCAGAGATCACGCCCAAGATCACAGAGAAGGCGGGTGACAACTGAAGTCGCTGGCTCCTGCTGGCCACTGTTCAAAACGAATGTTGGCATAAACAAGGCTACAACCTAATATCTATTGACGACTTATCTTGTTTCGTCCTCTCAACAGCCCACAAGGCAGGCACTCTTACAACTGCCGTTTAACAGAGTAAAGAAAAAACAAGATGCAGAAGTAACTGCCCCGAAGCCACCGGCTGACCAGGGGCAGAAGCAGCTCTAGCGCGGCGGGTGCGCCTCCAGGGCACCACGTGCTGGCTCCCGGGCAGCTGCGTGGGAGGGTCAGCGGGGCGGGCGACCGGCCCCTGCGACCCCCGGGGACACAGCCGCGGTCCCTGCTCCACACCCGCCTTGCCACGTCCACGGCCCGCGCTCGGCGGCTGCAGCTCCTCGGCCTGCTCAGCAGTCGGGCAGGGGGTTTAGCAGCCCCTCTCACGTGGGATCTCCACTTCCCAAAGGTCACTGACTGTGAGCCCCTCCCGCCTCCCCAGGGGGCTCACAGCTAAGGATAAACTCTGATCAAGAGGCGCTGTATTTAGAAGGAGTTGTCCGTCCGCACGGCTCCGCCGGGGCCCGCCGGGGCCCAGCCCGCCCAGCTCCGGGCCGCTCTGCCCGCCGGCCGGCTTCTGTGTTTACTCTGGATTCCAGTCACAAACCTTTATCCAGCTCCTCCTGCCTACGTGGTCCCCGGTGGGAACTAATGGCTACATATGTGCACTTGACGAGGAAGCGTGTCTGTAAGTGGCAGTAAATGTGGCTTTTAAGGCCAAAGTTTCAATGCTTTAAGAACTCAGTGCTTCAATGCATTAAGTGTGTTCTTTCAAAAGAATAAGATTGTTTCCCATCTGAAAACTGGCCGACTTGCATGTATCTGAGTGTCTCAGATAACCAATCACAAAGCAGCTGGTTATCTACAAGGTGACTCTGTAACCTCTGTTCTGAGGGTCTTGGTGGTTCTGGTTGCGCCCTCGTCTGCCGGGAACGTGGTGATCTGGGAGCAGCAACACCCACGCGGTCCTCGGGGACGGGGCTCCGCTTCGTCCTGGGCCCTGCCCAAAAGCTCTGGCCAATTCAGTGGAAAAAACTGGCCAGGCCCACAGCTGACGGAAGTGACATCCATCAGTGGCACTGCACGGGTCACAGTTTACTAACTCCATTCTCTTTTTCTCAAGTTTATTCACCACTCAAGAGACCACATTGGTCATTAAATGTGCTGCCAACAGGGGTCACATGTTCCAAAAAGTGATGTTTACGCCCTTGACGGCTGCTGGCGGAATCAAGGAACACACACTCTTCCCATTTATTTAGAGGAAAATAGTAAAATGTGTGAATTTATTCAACGCTAACTCTTCCAGCAAGAAGTATAATCTAAGGTTGTTGGTCAGGCACACTTTTGAGAATCCAATAAAATCTGGGAGTTTCTCCAAGGGAAACATACACATATGTGCCTTCAAAAACGTTCTCACGTGACTTGGAAGGAGCGTGATGCAGAATGAAAAATACTTGTGTTAAAGAAAATATCTAGACATTGATCTCACCAGAAAACTGCAAATCCTTTCAATTTTGCCCTTTGCCCTGATGACAACAAAAAAAGAACTGGTAGTTTTGATCCCCTGTGAGTTTTCTAAGTCACACCAAATGCATCTTTATTCTATTCTGTTGTTAATAAGTAACAGTATACATTCTGGAGAAACAGATATATATGCAGAGAGTGAGAATAAGTAAACACGTAAGTGTTTGTATGTTGTGTGCATTTATCCATGTAAAAACGTGTTTTATATAGTTACTGAGCACAACAGTTAATTTAATTCCATGCAGTGGTTACTGACCTCATGGTGGACTGGGTCACCAGGCAGGGGCAGGATGCTCAGAGAACTGCAATCCAGTTTCTGTCCACAAGAGACGCACAGCCTGGCGAGGAAAAGGGACATGTATGTGACGACTACAATGTAATGTGATGAGTGTTTATGCAAAAACGGCTGGGGGAGCGGAAGACGGAATCATTCTTTCTGTCTGGTTTGAGGAGGCAGAAATGAGGAAAAGAGAGGAAAGTTTCCACGGAAGCCAGAGAAAGAGGAGGCGGGGACCCCGTCTGGGGTGAGGGGCCGTCGTTCCGAGCAGAGGGACTGCACCAGGGAAACCTCGGTGGCACCTGAGTCCTTTGTGGCCTGAGCAAGTGGCAGGGGTGGGGGAAGGGGCGGGGGCGAACAGGCGAAGGGGGCTGAGCGGTACAGACTACCAGTCATAAACTAAAGCAGTCACAGGGATGCGATGCACAGCACAGAGGGCGCAGTCAACGCTATAGTAACTCTGGTGTGTAATGTATAAAAATTTCAAATCGCTGTGTCGAACACCGAAAACATACACTAACTATGCTTCAATTTAAAAAAATAGTTGATCTAAAAAAAAGACTGAACCGCCTTGCCCGGAGTGTGGCTTGTGTGGGCCACAGTCACCCATCTCGCCACCTGGTATCATTAGATTCCTAGGAGCATCCCAGTTTTTCTACTTTTAAAATGCTGTGATTAATACCATTTTTTACAATTTTCCAAACAAGTCTACGTGGGAAGAGCGTTCACAGGCACAAGCACAGCATTCCTTGTCCTACGACAATTTATCCCAGAAAACGGCCGTCACGCTGGCTGTGGAACTGCTCACAGCCAGTCCTGGAGGGCGGAAAGCCCCTTGAAGTAGCTCGGAAGTGTTCAGATCCAGGTAATTTCACAATCAAATAAAACTTAATTTTTCGTTCATATGATAAAAAGTATTATATCAGATTTCTCATTTCTTGGAAAATCAGACAGAACTTAATAACAAATACCATGATGATCTGCAAAGACCGAGCCGTGATTAGAGTATCAGGAGGCAGTCCCTCCTCACACTGTTTCCTTCATTAGCTAATGCCGCAGCGTATTTGAATGTTTCCGAAGCTATTTGTGTACACTCACAACAGGCTACCCTGACATTAGCTGAAATGTGATTTTTCTAATATTACATTAGAAATACTTTTAAGATTAAATTACATCTTCATATTTTCCCTATGATTATTAGACAGTCTTGATTTATTACCATAAAGTCTCTGGTTTAGAAACTGAGAATGCGTCTCGTTTTCCTTGGAGAGACTTTTCAATTCCAGTCACAAATAGAGGGAGGTTCCCTTGGAAGCCAAGACCTGCTCGGTGGAATGTGGTTCTGGGCAACCTTGGGCCCCAACTGCTCACAGTGATGGGAAGAAAGTCCGCCCAGAGGTGCCGCCGGAGGCCCCTGCTCCTGGGGTGGTCAGAGCAGGAGCAGGGGCGGCCCTGGGGAACCTCAAGGAGGGTGAGGACAGGTGGCGCTGGGCTCCCACCTGGGGAAGAGGACCTGCCAGCCAGGATGGAACCACAGCTGACCAGCCTTCCAAGCCCACCCGGGACGAGCGCACGGACCTGCCCAGAGCAGAGCCCACACTCACACTCGCATTAGGACAACGCACAGGTTTCACGCAGGCACCGGCCACGAGGTGCGGGAGGCCACCCAACTCAGCAGGGCAGGGCCCGCATCACCGCAGGAGGGCGCCACCGAGCTAGGGCCGGTCAGCTCCAGAGGGCCCGGGGGGGAGTCGGGGCATGGATCCCACCCTCGCGGCCCTCCCCCCGCCCCGCCTGGGTCCTCCGGCCAGACGGCGACGGGCCCGCAGGTGCTGCCCGCACGGGTGAGCATCCAGGCCTGAGGGGAGTGACCCGCGGGGACCACGGAGCGCGGGATGCAGCGGTAACTGCATCCCCGCGGGGAGACGAGGAGGCTCCACCTGGGGAGGCCCGCGCGCAGGTACCCGACGCAGCGGGCGCGCTCCCACGGCACCAGCCGCCAGCACACGGGAGGACTTCCATTTACCTTCGGGAGCAAAATAGAAGCTTCCACAGGAGCGGGGCACCGGGGCTGCTGCAGGGAGCGCTTAGAGAGGCAGCCGAGCAGGCACCTCGGGGGGCCGAGCTGGGCCGGGACTGGACGCTGAGCGAGGCCGGGCCCCTCAGGGGGGCTGTGTCAGCGGGTTAGGGACACGCGAGGATGTGCGGAGGGGCAGGCAGCGTGCGAAGGGGCCCAACCTGCTGTGCTGGGTCCTGGGGACCTGGGGGGCGGGGGATGATAGCAGGAAGACGTGCGGGATTTCCTGAAAGCTGCCTCCCACCCCCAGAGGCGGGGATCAGCAAGGCTGTGCGCTGCAGGCCGCGCCGGATGGACGCGGGCTCAGTTCTGTGCCTTTACCTGTTGGACTCCTGCAACCAAGAGGGCAGGCGGTGAAGTCCACCTCGCTGCCCCCGCAGAGGCCTAGTGAGGAAGCACTTATGTTTAACCTCCTCGTCTGACGGTGCCTTCACATGGCTCTCGGATGCCATCTGTGGACCAGCAGCCCCTGACATGGCAGGGTGGCTGTTGGGACCTTCACCCCAGAGCCCAGGAGAAGCCTGCCCCACAGGAAGGACTGGACACCATGTCCCAAGAGGCCTTCTCTGCAGAGGACTCTGAGGACCACTCCCGCCTCCTCTTCCAGACAAACCACACGGCAGCCTTGTGGCCTGCGGCTCCTCGGTGGACAGGAGCAATTTCCGTGGTTTTGCCGACACCTCACAAAGCCTTTGCAGGTGCTCGAGGCCCTGTGGAAGCCCCAGTTGTGGCTCACGTCTGTGTCCAGCTCAGAGCTTTACCGTCCCAGGGCATCCCTTTCCTGTGGGAGGACATGGCTGAGCCCAGAGCCCAGCAGACAGGAGGCAGAGCAGCCTTGCAGGATGCAGGGGCCGGCGGGCCTGCAGGTCCCCCAGCCACGCAGTCCTCTGGAGTCTCTTTGAAGCAGACACGTCCCCAGCAGTCTACCAGCTCAAAGCAAAAATGTGTGCCCAACAAGACGCTTTCCCCTCCCTAAAGACTGAAAAGTATTTTAGGAATTAAAATGCAGTAAATTCAAATTACAGCCTATCCAAATTATGATACTAAAAAGGAAATGTAATATTCATACTCAGCTTGTCATCTTAATTAATTTGTCTGTATTATTTCAGGAGTTCTAAAAAAAAACAGAGTTGTCATCAAACGAAAACAGCAGTGTAAATAAAGCAATTCAATTAATTCACTATTCATCTAGGCAGATTCATGGGAAGAAAAACTTTCCAATGGAAGAAAAAGTGGGTTAGACAAAACACTCCAGGAAGAAGATGTTTGAGAACCATTGCTTAAAAATGTGTGACTTTTTAAAGTTACACACCATATTATCCAATCTGAAATTTTATCAGCATTTTTTTCCTGGGATGATTGTACTGATAAACTTTATTGTTTAGAGCAATTTGTCACAGCGAAATTGAGTGGAAGGGACATAAATTTCCTGTATTGACCCCCTCCCCCACACACATGCACAGCCTCCTCCACCATCAAACCCCCACCAGAATGGTACCTTAGTTACAACTGGTGTATCTACACTGACAGGTCATAACCACCCCAAATCCACAGTTTATGTAAGGTTGACTCTCGGTGTGGTACATTCTGTGGGCAATGACGCATACCCATCGTTACAGATCCCCGCAGAGCATTACCACTGCCAGGAGAGCCCCCTGAGCTCTGTCCGTCTCCTCCGGCACCCTGGCAGCCTCTGATGGCCTTCCTGCCTCCAGAGCTTCGCCTTTTCCAGGATGTCATATAGTGGGAATCGTACCTAAGCAGTCTTTTCAGATTGGTTTCTTTCCCTTAGCAATATGAATTTAGATTTCTCCATATCTTTTTGTGGCTTGGTAGCCATTTATTTGTAACATTGAATGTATTCCATTGAATATTATTAGTATTATTAATCCATTTATCACTGTACCTAAGGTCATTTAGGTTTTCTCTTATGCTGCCTTCTAGGAGTTTCAGAGTTTTGCATTTTGCATTTGTACCTATGATCCATTTTGAGTTAATTTTTGTGACAGGTATACGGTCTGGGTCTACCATATGCCGAAAAGGCTGTCTTGGCACTATTGTCTTGCCTTTTCTCCTTTGTCAAAGATCCGTCCACTCTATTTATGGGGGCCTATTTCTGGACTCACTCTTCTGTTCCACTGATTTATTTGTCCATCCTTTTGCCAACACCACACTGTCTTGATTACTTTAGCTGTGGCTGTATAGTAAGTCTTGAAGAGTTGAGTAGTGTCGGTCCTGCCGCTTTGTTCATCTGCAGGGTTGTGTTGGCTATTCTAATTGTTGTGCTTCTACATATAAACTTCAGAACCAGTTTGTTGATATCTACAAAATGACTTGCTGGAATTGTCAATGAGGTTGCACTCATTCTATAGATCACTTTAGGAAGAATTGACATCATATCAATATTAAGTCTTCCTATTCATGAACATGGAATATCTCTCCATTTATTTGGTTCTTCCATGACACCTTTCATCTCAGTTTTGTAGTTTCCCTCATGTACATCTTGTGCATATTTGGTTAAATTTATACCTAAGTATTTCATTTGAGAGGATGCTAATGTAAATGATTACGTATTTTTAATTTCAAATTCCATTCGGTCATTGACAGTAGACAGAAAAGTGACTGATTTTTGCACATTAACTTTGTATCCTGACACCTTGCTACAACTGCTTATTAGTTTTGAGAGTTGTGCTTTCTTTTGTTTTCAGCTTTTTCAGATTTTCTATCCAGACAATCATCTCATCTACAGACAAAGACAGTTTCATTTCTTGCTTCCCAATCTGTATACGTTTATTTCCTTTTCTTGTCTTATTGCATTAGCCAGGACTTCCAGTACAATGTTGCAAAGCAGTGGTCAGAGGGGACATCCTTGCCTTAGTTCTGATCAGCGTACTTTTGAGCAAGAATTTTCTCTTAATATGTTTCCTTTTTCAAAATTAACTTGTTTTAAGTAGTTCTGTTGAGTGATGGTATAATTTCATAAATGTCTCTACGTGTAACCTGTGCATCACATGGTGAACATCCAAAGCTGGTTTTGTTCTGGAAGAAATGAGCAAATTTTGTTTTAAAGATTTTGGAGCCTCCCATAGGTCCCCCACCAGGACTTCCACTGGGAAACTGGAGCCAGGATTTCAGTTTCACCACAAAGGATCACACCAGCTCTGGAGCCTGAGTGTCCCCAGTCCAGGTCTCAGCCCTCCCTGTGTCCTCACCCCACGTGGAGTCTCAGGGCCGCATGACAAGGCCACGCAGCTCCTCAGGGGGTGCTGACTCCAGTCGGACACATCCCTCCTAGCTGAGGGCACTGTCCCGCCCACACGCCCTCAGCTCAGGCCCCCGGTTGGCTGCAGCAGAGTAATGAGAACGCCTCTCCGAGGGGCCGGCCTCCCTGCGCTGGACCTGGAAGCTCTGTGTGCCCAGCAGCTCTTCAGGCAAACAGCATGAGTGCTTCCGGCCTCACCCATATCCTCACTGGTCTCAAAACACCCAAAGACGGGGTCGTCAGGTCCCCATTTCACAGAGGCACTTCAGAGTCTTGAAATAAGAAGTAAACATGTGCTTAAAGAGCAGCTTCTGCCTAACAAAAACATCCAGGAGATAGAAAGGGAGAGACTGGGCCCTCCTCCCCCATCACTTCTTTCTTCTCCCAGAGACTCCCGAACACAAAAGTGCCAGTCGGATCATGTGCTGCGTACCACGTACCTACCTCGGGTGGGTGGAGATGCTCAGCACTGTTTGCCATGAGGGAAACGCAAACTAAAACCACAGTGAGATACTCTGCGCCCACTAGAATGGCGCCAACGTAAAAGCTGGAGGACACGAAATGCTGGCGAGAACAGGGGGCCACTGGCGCTCTCCCACGCTGCTGGGGAAGTGCAGAATGATGTGGCCACTGCAGAAAATTGCTCGCCAGGTGCGATGTTAAACACACCCTGCAGCCCGGCAACCCCATTCCTGCTATTTACCTAAAAGAAGTGAAACGTGTATCTCCGCGCAGACACGCTCATGGGTCTTCATAAAATCTTTCTTCGTGATGATTCAAAACCAGAATCAACCTGGATTCTCATCAGCTGACGAATGGCCAAATAAACTGCGGTATATCCACACAGGGGAACAGTTCTCAACAATGGAAAAGAATGAGCTCCTGATACAGGAAACAACATGGATTTATCGCAAAAACATTAAGCTAAGAGGGAGAAGCCAGACACAAAAGACCACATACTGTGTGAGTCCGTTTACAAGAAAGTCTAAAAAAGGCAACATTCCAAGAGCTGGAGGAGTTGGCTGCGGAGGAGAACAAGGACCTCTGTGGGGCGATGGAGCTGGTTGACAGCGTGCCTGTGGTCGTGGCTACATGACTGTATGGTCATCAGAACCCACTGAAGTGTACACTTTAATTCAGTGAGTGTTATTCATGTGAATTTTACCATAATAAGGATGATTTAAAGACACTTCTCATACCACTCCCAGCTGAAAACCCCATGGCAGTCCCCCATTGCCCAGGACACAAAGTCAAGGTCCTGCGTGACCTGGTCTATGACTGTCTCCCCAACCTCATCTCAAGATGCTACCTCCCCTCCTTCCTCCCCACATCCCAAACCCTCTACTGTAGCTGTCGTAAACCCTCTCAAGTCCTCACAGCCATGCCGTGTCCCACTTCAGTGTCCCCGTCTACCATCGCCCTTGCCTGGATTCCCACCTCTCGTCTTCCATCCGCCAGTAAAGTGTCCTGTTCTCCAAGACCCAGGCAGAAGCACTTTCAAAGACCACTAAGTCGAGTTTATGCAGGGAGTGAGACTTGGGTGCCTGGTCACTCCCATGCCAGTCAGCACTGTCCCAGAGATCCTGCCAAGGCAGTTATGTTCATTTTTTTAAATTAGGTATACAGATTGCAAAAAGTAAGATAATTATTAGCAGATCTTTGTAACTGCTTACAAAAAAGATAAAAGAAAATGTATAATTAGAACTAATAAGAAGGTCTGGCGAGGCCACTGCTTACAAGCTCAACACACAAAGAGGGAAGCAGCGTTGTGCCTCAGTGACAGCTAATTAGGAAATGCGATTTATAAAAGATCCATTCACAGGAGCAAAAGGGGGGGGGGAGAAAAAAGTAACCGTAACTGCACTTCCCTAAAACCAAATCTAACATAAGATGCCGCAGGTATTTGTGAAGAAAGTGATAACAAACTATTACTCAGGGACAGGTTTTTAAAAACGTGCATGAGTAGCGAGACATACAACTTTGATGAATGGTGATGAGCGGGAAACTAAACTTCATAAAGACGTCGATTCTCTCCAAATTAGTCCGTGAACTCAAAGCAATTCCAATCAAAATCCCAAAGGACTTTTTTTGGTGGAACTAAAATTTATATAAAAGCATAAAGTTCCAAGAGTAGTCAAGACAATTCTAGGCGGAAGAGCACTGAGGAAGGACGGTCGTTACGAGACGATCAAGGCCTGTCACGGAGCAGCAGTAATTCCGGTGTGCGTGGCAGAGGCGCGGCGCGGACCGCGCGGTCAGCAGAGCAGCAGAGACGCAGCTCAGAAAGGGCCCCCAGGCCTGCGCACGCGCAGCGCGCGGACGGACCGCGGAGGGAGCACTGCAGGTCCAGACAGGAAGGAGGACCCCGCAGCGCTCAGCAAGCAGTTCCGGAAGCCTGGACTCTCCGTACTGGGAGGATCGTAAGCGCCTCCCTCTCGACCAGGACGGGTGCGAATCCCAAACGTCTCGGAGGCCTGACAGCGAAAAGCCAGTGAGGAAGAAGGCACAAGACTGTTCTAACGAATCTCAAAGAAAGGAGGAACGCACGAACCAGGAAGGAAAAGACCCCTTAAAGTGAACAAAAGAAAAGGTAACACCTCCGCCCAGCAGGAGACGCCCTCGCGGAGCAACGGCAACGGCGGCGCAGACGAGGCGGAACGCACCTGCAGGTCGCACGCCGCGCGCGCACCCGGTGTCTAGGACGTGCGATGCTTTCCTTCGAAGCAGCGAGCAGAAGGAAGAAGAGCCCACGGGGCCAAGTGCGCAGAGGCTCTGACGCCTCCATTCGTGCGGACGCGACTGAACATAACGGGAAACGCCAACCAAGCCCGCTTCACCCCGCCCCGGGCTGCCCTCCCAGGAGCTCTGACCCCCGGCCACGGAGGCCACCTGCCGAGGCTGCCGAGCTGGGCTTCGCGCCTGTGTCTGGACACGCTCGCGGGGCGCGGGGCCCGCGGCCCGCAGGGCAGGAGCAGAGACGTGGGACAGGCCTGGGGGACAGGAGACCCCGGCGCTGGCGCGGCCGGCCCCGCGCTCTGTCTGGGCGGGTCCCGGGGGACATTCAGGAACCGGGGTTGCCGCCGCCGGGACAGAGCCCGGGGCCGGCCCCCCACGGGGAAGCCCCCGGCCCCCCGCGCCCCCGGGGCCGGCTCACGGGCGGCCCCCACTCCGGCGTCGCCCGGGCTGGGAAGCTCCGAGCCGGCCCCGCACACGCAGACGGGCTCCGAGCAGCGGCAGCGTCGCCCCGAAGAGGAGAAGTGGATGCTTGGAGGGAACAGGGAGGCCGATCTACCATCTAATTTCTCTTATTAGGGAGAAATCAGTTACTTCAATTACATGTTTTAATCACTTTTATCTTCCTCCTGAAAAGAGCAATAATGGGAAAGAGTTGAAGAACACGGCCACTCGTGCGGATTTTAAAACAGACCCAAACTGCACTCCAGCGGTTAAGCATCTGTGCCAGGGAAGGAGGTTCCGCTCACGGCTGCGTGTGCAGCAGTGTCGGGGCGGGGGCCACGTCTCGGGGGGGGGGGGGATGTTTTCACAGAGGGCTTAGATTTTACCTAAAATGCTCTATTGCTTGGGGAAAAGTCACAGTCTGAAAGACAGCACGCCATGTCAACCTTTGGAGCTAAAGGTACATTGACATTTCCTGTTTCATCTGTAATTTTCTGTAAGTTTTTTTATTTTAAAAATGCAAAAAAAAAAAGGTACTGAATTATTTACAGATGAAATGATGTGACATCTCAAATTTGCATTAAAATACTGCAGGGAAAAAATGGAGTAGAAACAGATGAAACACTGTGGGCAAAACACAAGTTCTCTGTTTCAACAAAACAAACCTCCCCAGAACCTAGTGGCCGAGAGACCAGCATTTACTGTCCGGGGGTTTCTGCGAGTCAGGAATTCAGAAGCAGCTCAGTGGGTGTTTCTGGCTCAGGTCCTCCTGGCCGGGCTGCGTCCTCTGCAGGCTGGCGGCCTCAGCTCCTGCCTCGGGGGCCTCCGCACAGGCCAGCAGCCGGGCCCCCAAGTCCCCCGGGACCCGAGAGAGAGGGCGAGGGGGAAGCTGCAGAGGTTCCCTTCCCTCGACCCCAAAAGGAGGAAGACGTAGAGGCCTGGAAAGGAGGCCCCAGTTCCAGCCAGACCCCGGGATTCCAGCCCCAGGGGCTGAGACCCCACTGTTTCTAGCAGACACCTGGCTTCCCGGGCCCTTCGTGAGCCAGGACTTGAACTCTGAATGATCTCTTTATCCTGGAGGGACTTCACTGGTTTATTCTAATCAGCTAGTTTGAGAGAGGGGAAAAAAAAAAAAAAAAAAAACCACGATGCAAAATCACTATTCTTGCAAAATGGGAGCAGGAACAAGCTCTACAAAGTTAGAAATTAAATGACTGTTCTCTTTCTGAGACATATGTTAAGCTAGCAGCTCGTTAATCTTCTTTCTGCTCTAAGCCTGTAACAACCTGGCTACTAAATCTTTAAGTCCCTGAATCATGACTCTTTCATAATCCCCAGCGCCAGGGCCGGGAGAGATGTTCATCTTTCTTCCAAGAGAAGCAGGTGCAGACGAGGCAGAACGGAGCATGGCTGAACACGGCGGCTTTGACGGGGGTCCGGGGACAGGTGCGCCACAGGGGCCGTGGCCTGAGGCCAGAGTGGAACCTCAGACCAGCACCAGCACCGGACCTGGTGAACAGAAATGGTAAAAGAGAAAAAGGCACAGAGGAGGGTTTAATACAATACTGACTCGCTCATTTGAGGGCTACCAGGTGGTAAAAGTCCATTGCAGGAAGCCCTGCGGACTCGGGAACGCCCGCAGAAGAAAACTGAAGCCCTCCCCACCAGAGCTGCCAGAGGAGGCGGGTGGCGGCTCACTGGCCTGTGCTCCCGGTTAAACTCTGGACCGCAGGCCGAAGCCGGGCCCACCTGGTACTGTCTGATCTTCCCTGAAGTATCAGAGCGCACTGCCGCGGCGGAACCCTGCCTCGCCGCTCTCAGCGCCGCCTCTGACACTTAGGAGCCACACACCGTGTCCCCCTCCCCCGGGGACATCCTGACAGGGGCCTCCTGCTGTTTCTGCTTCCTGTTCCCTGCAGCACCGGCTCTGTGCCTTTTCCCGTTATCCCACAGCTGATGAATAAACGCTGAAAAGGAGGACTGCTGCTTCAGGCGTGATCCACGCCTCCACCTGGTCTCTGCGCCCCGCTGTCCCGCGTGGAGTCTCAGCCTGGCTTTCCCACCCCCAGACCGAGGCAGCTGGTCTACCAACAACCACACCACCGCTTACCAGCTCCAGTATTCAGCATTTAAATGGCTTCCACTTTTCAACGCTATCAATAGTCTTTAAATTATCATCCTATGCAAAAATTACGTCTAACGGTTTCTGTGGGGCCCCCTCTGGAGGCGAACCTGCTGGCCTGGAGGGCCTGCCCTTTTCGAAGCTCTCGATACTGAGAGAGGACCCCTGGAGGCTGCGCTGCGCCTGGGCCTTGTCCCGCCCACCCTGGGCTCCAGTCTTTGTCATTGTCACCCTTGCAGGTGAACCTTGCTGTTGCTTTTTTTTCATTTGTTTGCCTGGTTGCTAATGAAGTCGGCGTTTGAGGATTTGGGTTTCTTTGCTTTGGGCGGTTAGTGGCTGGGGGAATGGAACCCACCACCACAGTCAGATTCGCAGTTTCCCCCTCCGTCACCCACTCCCTTCCCCGTTATCTCAGCCCCATCACCTCTGACAATCAAGGAACAGCCATTCCCAAGGCTACCATTTCCCAAACTGTCCACCTCCCAGCCACGTGCGGACGCCCAAGGTGAAGCTTGGAGAAGGGAGGGCGTGGCCCAGCCACGCAGCCCGGGGGAGTGGGGGGTGACAACCCAGCCACCGCGATGCTCCCTGTCACCCTGCACGGCTCAGATGTACTATTATTGTTGCTGTTGTTGTGAATAAAGGGCAAGCTCCTGGAAAATTGGCTGTCTTATCCACTCAGCAGTCAGTAAGGCGAGGACACCAGGTGCCTGTGAGTTGCAGCCAGAATTCCCAGGGTGCTGCTTCCCTAAGTGGTGAGTCCTGAGAGTCTGACTTACCGCCCCCCAAGCCGTCAGAAAGCCCGGGGTGGAGGGCTGTTGACAGAGGCTTGAGTGTTTCAGAGAGAAATGAAAGTCGATACAATTGCCCTGTGATCTTTATTTATATTCTCGGAACCAGCTTCAAATGGAAATGCAGATAATGAGAAGACGCTGATGAAATTGCCCATATGAATATTCATCAAATCACCTGGACTTCCACATAATTTTGTTCTTTCTCCGGCGCTGTCTCTGAATAACAAAGCGTCCTACCTTCTCCAAAGAGGGGAGCTCAGCGCTGATTAGAAGACACAGAGGAAAACTGACTTTGAATTTCTGGTAGAAAAAAACAGTCGTTGGTAAACAGTGCCATCCGTCTCAGGGTCTAATGTGATCCTTGAGTTTGGTTCCACCTTCAAGATCTAACCTGGTGTCATGGCTGCACTGGGTAGGAGTGAGAAACCAGAGCCACCTCAGCCCTCCTCATCCAGGGGTCTGCACCCTCGGGGGTCAATCACCGAGGACCAGATGCAGTGGGAAGAAAATTCCAGGCACTTTCAAAAAGGCAAAACTTGAATTTGCCACTCAGGCCGGCTATTCACATGGCATCTGCATTGTATTTACAGCCATTTACATAGAATTTACACGCATTAGGTATTAGAGTGATGTAGAGAGGGTGTGAGGGGATGCAAGGATGTGTGTAGGTTATATGCAAACACTTCATTTCATGTAGGGGCTTGAGCACCCCGGGGTTCTGGTGTCTGTGGGCCTGGAACCAGTCCCCCCAGATTCCGAGGGACCGTTGTGTTTCACATGAAAGGACATGTATTTAACGAGTGTTGTGAGAATGTTATATTTTAAAGGATTATCATGTTAAACTACAGTGCTGGGGTTTCCTCGGATAAATGTCAAACCAGTGCCCCCGTTGGACCAAACACCTAATGGTGAAAATCCTGAAATTTTTTTAAGCTGAATATTTGAATGCATCTGGATTTTGATGGAATTTCCACGTCCAAGCAAATGTCTGATCTAACCCAGACCTCTGCTGTGGGGGTTTCTCATCGGTCACTGGGGAGAGTGGGGCTCTGACCAGGTACAGCCCCGGTAACCTGCCCGGGCCTCCCTGCCCAGCTCAGCCCGCGTCCTCGGCTCTGGAGCGGGCCCCACCGGTGGTGCCCACAGCTGCACCCCCACGGGCACAGACGCCTGAGTCAGGGCGCTCTGCCCCAGAGTCCGGGGTCTGCACGTGTGTGGTCCACATTTGTGACAACACTGCCCTCGACCAGACTCGAGTCAGCCTACCCTGAGCCCCCTCTCGGCCAGGCCAGTAAAGACGTGAACAAAAGCTCCCATGGTTTCTAACAGTCAAGTTCACCGGCCTGGAGACCTTGGCAGCCAAAACTGCCGCCAAGACAGAGAAATTTGTTATGGAATCCACCCATCTCCTGGACTCCGGGGGACAGGGGAACCCAGCTCTGCTAAGTGCCAGTCAGCAAGCCCAGACGCTGTCCCAGGGACCCACCCTTCACGCTCAGACCCAGGCACTCTGACGCCCGACGTAGTTCAGTCACTGCCACGTCTCTACATTTCTTTGTTTTTATGTTGCTATGTCATTTCCACACAGTAGTGATTATCGCTCTTAATTATGAATAGTTACATCCAACTTAATCAATACCTATAGAAGCAATACATTTAATTTATTAAATTTCTGGATGAAAGGATTGCCTTGAGTTAAATTTTCAGTTAGAACAGGCAACCGACCGTCTTCGACACCATGAGGCTGAAGCCCTGCAGCGGGCATCGTGCTTGCCCCCCACCCCTGTCTCCCGCCCGCTGACCTCTGCCCCCGCTGCCCGGCGAGTCCCCCTCTGTGCACGCACGTGGGGCACGTGTCAGGGCCGACAGCCCCACAACTGTCAGCCCACAGCCATGGCTCCCACCCCTCAGGGAGGAGCTCTGAGATGCACAGTCCACGTCGTCTCAGACCCCCCTTCCCCACGGGCCCTGGGGCCACACCGGTCACCTGGGTCACGCACCCTTGCCCACGATCCTCCCTGCCCACCCCCCACACCCGGCTCCCGTTTCCTGGCATCAGCACCCCCAGAACGCACTTGCCCCCTCCCTGTGGCAGAGCTGCCCCTTTTCCTTCCCCGCAGATGCTGTGAGCTGTGCTGGGTGCACATGCGCTCAGCCTGTGTGTGAAAGCAGAAGAGCCCTTCCGTGGGGCAGCAAGATTGTGACTTTTCTCAAAGTGACCTTGAAACAGAAAATGATGACGAAATCACAAACCGCTCTAAGCATTTCCCCCTCCAGAGGGTCCCACGTCCACCCCGCGGGTGAGGTCACACAGCACGTCAGCCACCCCCAGAGAGCGGGACACGGGACTGTGGTCAGAACAGGGGCACAAGGGGTCCTGGTGTCCTGCCTCTGGAATCGGTTCACAGAGAGATCCGGGAGTCCTGGTGGCAGACAGGCTGGGGGCACCTTCGTGGGGGTGTCCTCTGAGGCCCTGGGTGTGGGCGGGTCCCCAGGGAGAAGGGACGGGGGTGAGGAGGGCGGCATGCCAGTTGGGCAGCCTCGGGGGCGCTCTAGGCAGGAGCGGAGAGGAGGCCCCGGAAGGCGGGAGAGCCACTGACTGGTGTCAAAAGCAGGGTCCTTGGAGTCAGGAGCCTCCTCTCTGCTCCCCCGGCCCGCTGTGCGGCCCAGGTCTGCCCTGAACCCCCACTTCCCATCAAAGCACAGAGACAAAGCACAGAGGAAAGTAGTCTTTCCTCCAGCCACCATGATTCACGGGATGACAGGGTCCCAGCGCGGCGACCAGAGTGTGGCCATAACAGGTCGGTTACCATCTGCTGTGGGTCAGGTTCACCCCAGCAGACTGAGACGGTGTCCGGCGGGCAGGATGGCATTGGGGGCCCCTGGAAAGGGAAGGAAAAATGGGGTTAACAGAGGGAGCTGGAGCCGAGACGCAGCAAACCCCGGGGACCTCTGGAGCCGCAGTGGCTGTCGCACTGGCCGTGCCCCACACCCGTGTGCACCTGGGAAGGACGTGACCTCGGAGGTCCCTGCAAGCAGGCCCCTGCGTACCCCCGACCCTGTTGTCTGTGGGGATCCCCAGGCTCCATGCAGCAGGGGTTGGGGGAGGGAGGCTCAAAATGCACAGCGGAAGGAACACTCCCCCCGCATCCTCCACCCCGAAGGGGGCAGGAAAGCTGGAGCACCTCGGAGCCCAGGGAGGGGCTGCAGGGCGGGAAACACACATGTGCTGGGGGGAACGCGCTGCAAACACAGCAAAGTGCGGGGGTGGGGGGGGAGGCAGAGATGTGAGGACGGTCAGATGGATCGATGGTGCAACCCACCGGGAAGGAGTGGAGACAAAAGGCAGACGCAAGCCTGGCGCCCCGCCCTGCCGCTCCAGGCGCCCCGACGCCCCGGGGACTGCGGTCCCCGGAGGTTGCTCGTGGGTCCTGCCCGAGTGCCTGGAAGTGGCCTGGGTCTCCCTCTCTCTCCCCTCTCTCTCGTCAAGGCATCTTCGCTGAGACTGGTCCCGGCAGGACGCACCAGCGAGGGCCACAACTCATCTGAAGCTTGGCGCCCCTCCCCACCAGCTGGAGCCCCTCCTCTCCTCCCCGTGTCCTGGCTGTGCTAGATGGGCTGCAAGCAGTCTGGTTGGGGCGCAGGGGGGCAGGCGGGGCTCCTCCGCTGAGACCTGCTGGGCCTCCGTAAGCATGGCTCCCAAAGCCCAGCGGCTTGTTAAAAGGGAAGCGTAGAGAGTGCTTGTGAGTGTGGGGGTGTGCGTGTGTGTGCACACGTGTGTGACCGAGGGGGCGGGCAGGGGCAGGAGGCCAGGAGGCCCAGCTCAGGCGAGAGCAAGTTCCCCCTCCTCCGTCCACCTCGTCCTCAGCTGGCCCCCACCTGAGACGGCGACGTTCTCCACTCGTCTGCTGGACCGATGCAGGTTCCCCCGGAAACACCCTCACGAACGGACGCCCCAGAAGTGGCTGACCAGCTGTCTGGCCGACACCTAAAACGAGCCATCTCAGTGAGTGACGTAAGGGCGGGGGTCCTTGCAGGGGTCACAGGAGAATCAGAGCAGGTGGAAACGAGCCTGGAAGACGCCAGGCTGCCAGCTTGGAAGAGGAAGGGCCAGGAGCCAAGGAAGGCAGGGTCCTCCCCAGTGCCTCCAGAAGGAACCGGCCCTGCCCACACCTTCCCTTGGCCCACGGAGACTCAGAGCAGACTTCTGACCCCCAGGCCTCTAAGATAGTAAATTTCTGCTGTTTTAAGCCATTGAGTTCATGATAGTTTGTTACAGAGTAAAAGGCAGTCGCTGCCTCTCCAGCGTCATTTCAAAGCCCCCCTTGCCCGACAGTCATGAGCAGTGCTCGTCCGCTGCCGGGGCGGCGGGGCTCACCATGGCGGGGCATCCCGGTGTGATTTATCAGAGGACATTTTGCTGGCAGTTCACTGGATTTTTTTTCTAGCCAAAATTACGTCCCTGCTTAGCCTAAAGGAGCATTCTCCCACGCTGCCCTAAATTCTACAGAGGTGGGTTCATCCTAGTAAACCTCACGGTAATGGGCAGGTCTCAGGGATAAAAGCCATTTAAATTAAATTATTTATGCAGATACATGAAACCAAACGGAATTTCATGACCACGGCATTAGACCCTGGAGATGTGCTCAGCGTCCCCCGTGCAGGTCCAGCACTGCTGCCCAAGGGAAGGCAGGTCCCCTAGAGGGTCACACGGGCGCCCCAAACCAGCATCGCACACCGCCGGCCAGGCTAACGGGGCCCCCACCTGCAGTGAGTACAGCGACCTCAGGTGCTTCCAAAGTCAAACAAGAATCAGTATTTCTGACCTCTCTTCACTTGGTGAAACGCGACAGGTTTAGGGTAGTTACTTAGATAATCCAAAAACGGACAAAGTCTGAGACAGACCTGTCCTGGTCTCATCTCTAAATGTTTATTTCTCGGTTGAAAGTGGTGATACAAGCCAGACCTCCCAAAACATCCTCCGCGTCATCCTTGTCACCAGATTTAATGGCCCAGTGGGACCTCAGGGCAGCCTGAGACACTCCTCACACAGTGGTGGGGACCAGTAGAGGGTGACAGTGACATCGCAGGACTGTGGACGTCCTGCCACGTACACGCCCAGGCTGCAGTGAGCACCTCCTCTCTGCCAGAGATTTGGGGTGAAGGCACTACAGTCCTCGAGGCCTCCCCTGGAGGGGGAGCCTAGAGTCCTGGGCTGCGCAAACAGGAGACACACAGCCCCTCTCATCTCTCCCCCCTGCCCCCCAGAGGACAAAGTCACACACAAAGCAAGTGACGTCTGGGCTCATATATGAAGGACCAGCAGGCCTCAGTCTGGAGAATGTGGAGGCAGAGGGTCAAGAAGGTCCCTTGGGCCAGGTCTCCAGCATGTGCTGGCTGGGAGGCAATAGGGAAGGGCCGGGCACCCGGGGCAGAGGCACACAGCTGGGTCTGGGGAGCAGGGGCCGGGCTGCAGGGCTCCCATCAGGGCCCAACCACGTCTCCCCGACATGAAGTTGGCTCAACATAAGACAGCGAGTTCAGAGCTACACGGATTCAGACCTTCTCCACCTCTGCATCCAGCTGCACTCAGAGTGTAAACATCTGTTTCCCTTGAGGAGAGGAGAGAGCTCAGACCTCCTCCAAACCCAGCCAAGAGGGAAGTGCAGGTCTTGGACTGACTCAGAGTGAACACAGGCGACAGGCAGTTATCACTGTGCAGGGGCTGGGAAGAGGGGGGCAGGGGTGGCGCCCAGCAGGACAAGCTCTGGCCCGGGCTGGTGACCCCAGAGGAGAGCCCTAGGAGAGGGCCTGCTGGGAGCTCTGCCCCCCAGGTCCATGTGCGGGGAGGGAGCTGGAGAGGGTGGACCCCTCCTCTGACTCCTGCTGAATGCAGCGGGCAGCCAAAGGCCAGGTGCCCTCACCTGCAGCCCAGACCCCTCCCCCTCCCATGCTGAAGAGGGTGCCTGGACAGAATGTTTGCGTCCCCCCAGAATTCACATGTTGAGACTCCAGTGTGATGGTATCAGGAGCTGGGGCCTGTGGGAGTGACAAGGTCCTGGGGGTGGGGGGTGGCGGGCCGTGATGGATTAGTGCCCTTAGGAGAGGGCTCCCCGCCCCCTCGACCACGTGAGGACCCAGACAGAAGACAGCGTCTGTGGACCAGAGAGCAGGCTCTCACCAGACACAGAACCTGCCGGCGTCTTGACCGTGGACCTCCCAGCCCCCGGCACGACACGAAGCAAACAGGCTCGCAGGAGGATGCGATGGGCTTGTGTGAACAAGCCCCCAGGCCGGCAGGGACCCCAGACCCGAGCGTCGGGGGGAAGCAGCCTGGCCTCGATAGCAGGGCTGTTTGGGGCTTTATCTGCAGGTGCGGAGCGGAACGGGGACACGTAGGGAGGCCACGAGGTTTCCTGAATGTGCCCAAACACTGAGTCCTAATTCCACGGCTCGCTCCTCCTTCCCTAGACCGCCTCCCCAGGCAGACCCCACGCAGAGACCAAGTGCAAGTGTCCGTCCCGGCTGGCCCAGCCTCGGGGACCGCCGACCCGCCCTATTTGGCTGACTCAGAGCAAGTCTGGTGTGTGAGCCGTCCCTCAACGGTATAAACCCTTTCTGCACACCTTCTGAGAGGAAGATGATCATGGAACGTTAACGAGAACCAGAAATCAAAAGCAGACACTGGGTGTCGTGATTACTTTAGTTCAATTTTTTGCCAAATACTAGAAGGTATTTACTTGTTAATCCTGCGCTGGACATGGCTTCAAAGGTCAGGTAACGCTGTGCACAGGACCAGGTAGATCGCGTCCATGAAAAACTCCCACTGCCCCTTTCGGGTAAAGCAGCCCCTCTGGCCCAACCACGGATGACCCCCGAGTGTGCAGGGGCTCGCGCCGCGTGGCAGGGGCGTTCCCTTGAGACTCAGGAGGCAGGGACCGTGTGTCCCAGGACCTGGGGGTACTTCTCAGCAAATCCATTGAGCTGTGACTCTCTTGGGATTTTTGACCGTTTGAAGTTCACATCTTTTCAAATGTCCAAAAGTATAAATGTGTTTCCATAAAGAAGTTCTGTTCTCCAAATGGGAGAGGACGGTCACAAGAGCCTTCCCTAACAAAGCCACGGGCTCCGGTGACTCCCCCACTTCCACCTAAAAAGCCGTCGGGGTATTTTCCAAAATCAGCAGAGGCACATGAGTCGCACGGCAGAGCCTGCCGGCTCTCTGGGCAGCTCCTTAAGCCACAGCAGCTCAGCAGTCCGATCCTCTCCCCAGGTGACTGGCCCCTTAAAGAAGTAAAAACGGGCCTGATCCTGAAGCACACAGAAACTCTCGAGCTCCGGGAGCTGGGGCAGCAGCGTGTTCTAAGAGAACTTTCTCTGCTCATCCCCGAAGGGCCGGGTTGTGAGCCCAGCCACTCCAAATAAAAATGTCCACTGACTCACAGTGACCCTGGGGTCGAAGCTGGATGGCCTGGGGCTCGGGGCTCCCCCGACGTCTCTGCAAATGGGTCTCCGGGACCCGGAGCCCTAGCTCGGTGCCGTCCTGCTCCCCCCCGCACTGACCCCCTCGCCCTCCCAGGGCTCCAAGGAGCCCTCGCTCTCGCTAGGCCTGTCCCTGCTCCTGCTCGCTGAGCCCGCTGGGCGGGAAGCCCGTCTCCGAGGAACAAGGCGAAGGTGCGCTCCCCGCCGGCTCATCCCCGTGAGGGAAGGGCACCCCTGCTGTGCTGGCCTGAGACACAAGAGCTCTCAGGCCTCGGCTTCTGAGTGTGGGCTTCTCCCCAGGTCCAGTTTCCCTTCCGCAGACACACGTTGTTCTTCTGATAAGTAAAATTTTCTGTGGGTTCTTATCTGCACAACGTAAAGGATCTCCCACAGCTGTACCTGAATCCTGCCGGCTGTAGGAACGTGTTTTGGGTTTAAGCCATAACCAGGGCCAGAGAGGGGAAACGCATTCGGAGGAGCAACGATGGAGAAGCCAGGGCTGCCTCCGGCCTGGATTTACCTCCAGCACCTACTGCCCCTTGTGAATGTCCTGTGTGGGAACGTCACGGGTTGGTGACGTCCAGTCCCCTCCCACAGTGTGCGGGCAGCAGCTGGAAACTCAGGTGTGCCCCAAATATCACGTGACTGTATTTTCCCCACTTCAGATTTGATCTGACTCAGGACACCCCACTAGGCTGGTGGGGTAGTGGGTCTCGGTCATTATCGGGGACCCCCACCTGTACCCCAAAGGTGCCATAGTCAGAGTGTGAATGGCCAGGAAGCAGTGGCACTGGCCATGTTAGGCCAGCCTGACCCAGGGCCAGAACCCCCTCCTCGCACTCTCCAGGGTCTGAAGTTTCCAGGTGTCTGGGGAACAGGTGAGCAGCTTCAGGCCAGGTGAGCCAGATCCAAATGTAGGGCAACCATGGTGCGTGCGCTCTCTCTGGAGAACAGTTGAGCGGTTTCACTTAAAGTTAAGCAGGGACACACCCACCCCACAGCAATCCCACGCCGGGGTGTCCGCCCTGGAGGTGGGGACCAGCGCTCACACACCTCCACGTGACTGAGCACAGCAGCTGCATCCCTAAAGCGCAAGCCAGAAACAACCCAAGTCCTTCAGCAGGTGCGTGGGTAACAGTTCCATCGTTCTGGAACATGGCTCAGGACAGAAGGAGCGACCCCCCGCCACACACCCCCGCCAGTCAGTCTCAGCGATGGCGGCTGCGTGAGGATGCCAGCCTCCATCCCCCATCCCGCCCGGCAGGGCTCCCTGCAGACGGCCTCGGAAAGACACCGCAGCCCTGGAAACAGCCGTGGCTGCCCCGGGTCAGGCTCGGGGACAGTGCGACCGTGAAGGGACAGTCACCGTTCTGTACCCTGAGTCCCTACCTGTGCCAAGATGCACAGACCTGTCACCCAAGGAAGAAATGTCAACTTGATCGTGTGCTCATTTTAAGTATAAAGCATTTCTTAGGAAGAACAACTCAATGCAGAGGGTTAGTGAAAAGGACGGGAAATGCCCAAGACCCGAGGCTCCGAGGAACACGAGGACTATTATGGGATACGATTCTGTTCCCATAGCCCGTGACACCTGCGGACCCCTCACATCTCACCACCTCCCGCAGCCACACCTGCCGGCCTCCTCTGTGCTGGCACTGTCCCTCCGACCTCGTCCCCCAGTCCCTAGAGTCCCTCGGCCGGGCCCCCGAGGCCCCCTCAGTCTGACAGCCCCACCTCTGGGGGGCAGGCTTTTCTGACCGTGGTGGTGCCCCCCAGGACACGCCACCCACACCGGACACACTCCCGGGAACCTGCTTCCCTGCCAGCAGCCCTCCGCCACCTCCTGCGCCTGACGCGGCATCTCGTCCCGCGGGGCAAAGGCCCTACCGACCCCTACAACACCAGAGTCCCACGCTGGCATCACAGTCAGCTGTGGCCTCACAGTGCCAAGGTGGGGAGGCCTCTGCCGAGACCAGGCCTCTAAGAGAAGCCGCCGCCTCCAGCAGTGCTGGAACTGTTCTTGGAAATGGGAGCCACGAGACTCCTGAGACCCCGGCGGCCGAGTCTGCAGAGCCAATGCAGGCGGGCGGAGCGGCGGGGAGCAGGCGGTGCGCCCCCTGCAGCCTCTGCGCAGCCCTTCCAGCAATGGACAGAGGTGCAGACCCCAGGCCCGAGCCTCAGAGGCAGAAAGCACGCACAGGCGAAAAGAGCAGGCTGCAGGGTGATGGGGGAGACAGGCGTCCCCGGTGGGGAAGCCCCAGAAGTCCACACACTGAGCATGACCACACGCGCTGTTAAGGGTGAGCCCTAACATCAGAGTCAGAGCCTGGGCTCCCCCTGTGGGGAGAGGGCGGGCGGGGGTCCAAGGGAGCATCCAGGCCTGTCACCTTTTCTTTCCTAAGCTGAGTGGTGGGTCGTGGTGTTTGGGGTATTCGCCCCTATTTTTTATGTGCTTTAATATTTCATCAGGAAACAGAGCAGAGCACAGAACAATAAGTAACACTACCATCTAACAAAATGGATGCGCTTGTATCTGCGTGCGTCCAGACGATTCCAGGAAGGTCGTGGGAAGAGCTGCTTATGGCGCCCGGGGCTGGGCCGGGGCGGGAGCGAGGCTGGACCAGAGCACAGGGCTCGTCTCCTGCTGTTTGAACTGTGCAGATCCAGGCTACCATGTGCACATACTGTATTTTCAATTTACAGAAGATTAAACTATTTTAAAAGAACATTTTGAGAGAGAGAATGCCCTCATCCTCCCACCTGGCTCCTTCTCTCCGCAGTTCAGCCCCATCCGCCCCACCCCTCAGACTCCAGCTGGGGGTCCAGCCCCGCCATCCCTCCCCAGGTCACCACCTGGTCACCTGGGCCTGCTTGTTGCTCAGGCCAGTGGACATGTGTCCCACTCTTCTAACCAGACCCCCTGAAACATCGCCACCCGCCAGGGAGCCCTCGTGCCCGGGTTCTGCCGCTGTCCCGGCGTCTCTCCGCCCCCGTGATGGTGTCTCTTCTTTGGTTTTGTCCTGGGGACTCTGCATTAGAGGTTTATCCTTTCACAGCTCTGGAGGCTGTAGATGGTCATCTCCGTGTCCTCACGAGTCTGTCCTCGCCTTATAAGGACACCAGTCTTACTAGCTCAGGGCCACCCTAGTGACCCCATGTAACCATAGCCGCCTCTGTAAGACCTCCTCTCCAGTCACACCCTGAGGTCCTGGGGTCAGGGGTTCAACCTGAATTGGGGGGGAAGAGTTCAGCCATAAAACCACGAAAACTTCATCAATAGCCTTTTCTTTTCTTCCCCCAAAGTGCAGCCCGAGTGGTCCCCCCGCCTCCAGGTCCCCCCAGGGGCAAGCAGCCCCAGACCCAGCCTTCCCAGGACCTCCGCCTGGACGCCCAGCGGCGCCCAGCCACCCTCTCCCCGCGTGTGCAGCGTCTCCTCTGTGACCTGCCTGACCAGCGTCCCCCAGCAACCTGGGGTGACCCCCAACCCTGCACACCCCCCAGTGGCCCCCACTGGCCACTTCTCTCCTGTCACCCTGCGGCGTTATTACCCTCAGACCACGTGGCTTCCACAGGGAGCAGCCAGGAGGGCAGAAGCCACACGAGTTCCTCTAACAGAAAGAATGTAACTCAGAGGAACGGCGTGAGGGGCTCCCGAGGGCTGAGGGCAGAGACAGCATCTCTGTCTCAGGAAGCAGCTTCCATCCCCTCGGCAGGGTGGGGGCTGTTAGGACCCAGAGGCTCTGAGGTGGGTCCTGAGGAGCTGGCACCCAGGTAACTGAGGAAGGTCCCAGCAGGACTGCACTGCTGGGCTGAGGGGCTCCTGGGGCTGTTTCTGAAGGACCCACTGCTCTGCCAGGGAAGAGCCGCCTTCTGGAGTGATGCTGATGAGACAAGAAGCAGAGGGAAGGAAGGAGCGTCTCCCTCCCTCCCCCCACGCCAGCCTCCCCCCGCACCCCCAAGGACAGCGCCCATGTCCCAGCCCCAGCTCCACAGGCAGCGGCAGGTGACTCCACATCCACGGGCACCCTTGTGATCACACCGGGCTCGTAATAAACACCCGCCGAGCCGAAGGGCCAGGAGGGAACGAAGGTGTGGCCCCTCCCCTTCCCGGCCCGAGCTGACCCCCGCACTCACAGAGCACGGGCTCCCTGGGCCCCGCACTCCGGCTGGAGCAGACCCTGTGGGATGGGTCCCAGACACACAGCCACAAGTGCAGCCGAGGACCCCGTACGAGCTGCCCTCGGGCCCCCTTCACCCGCCCACCTGCAGCCACTGGGACCCCAGAGGGCGTGGTCAGGCTGACGACCCCCCCCACCACCTGCACCCCGGCCACTAACCCCAAGAATTTTAGCCAAGGAGAACAGGGGACTCGTTTCCATCCTTACCTTTGGAAAAGTTTGAGTTATGTATGGCTTGGGAATAACCATATTTCCTACATAAAATATTGATTTGTTTCTTTTAAAACAAATAAAATGCAGGCCAGCTGTGGTGCAGACAGCAGCCCCCGGGACACAGCGCCACCCCGGCCAGAATGCCCAGCGACTAACGACAAGTGGCAGACGATTCATTTACAAACACCATGTTTTATTTACTCACATAAGCTTCGTGCCCTGGAAAGCAGCAAAGCCAGCACCTTTCTCCATCCTGAGATGTTCCTGCAGGATAAACACCAGCCGCCAAAGACGCAGTCAGGATGACAGGGAGACGGTCCCTCCCTGAGGGCCCAGCCACCTGCCCCGCGCCCCCTGCGGCCCTAATGCTGCTCACTGCTCCTCTGATGCACCAGGCACGGTCCCCGCTTTGCGCCTGCAGGTCCCACTGCCTGGACCCCCTCCCCCCGCATCCACAGGGCCCCTCCCTCAGTTCCTTTGGACCCTCCTTATGTTGCCAGTTATTAGGTCTTGTCCCGACCCAGGAAGACTTCAGAGACAGGAGCGGAGGTCAAGAGAGGGGAGTGGGGACTTACTCAGGGGCGGACAGCGCACCCCCAAGGGCAGCGCCGCCCCAGCTCCTCCGGCAAGCTGGTCACACGGGCTGTAAGAACGAGTGGCAGGGTGTTCACGGGGAGGGAAGGGGCTGGGGTCGTGTCCCCTGATCTCCGGCCCAGCTCCACCTGCCTGAGGGGAGGCGGGATCTCCGTCCTTACTTGGTCTGGACGGGACGTCGCAGTGTGGGTGCGTGGTGGGGCCTTCTAGGCTGCAAGGCTGATTCCATTGAAATGAGGGCAGAATGAGCAAAAGTTACACGTGGACACTGCAGAGTCCTGCCTCTTCCCACCTCTCTTTGTCGGCCTCCAGGCCACTTGTCACCCTAAAATGTGTGACCACTTGTCAGCCCAGAGCTTCCTGCTTTTCTGTCTCTGCCCAGGGACCCCGGTCCTCACGTGATGTAGGGTTTCCTGTATCTGGCCCCTGCCCCTCCTTTCTGCCCAGTTCCTGCCATTTGGCCTGCTCCCCCTTCTCTGCTCACACCCAGCTGTCTGCCTGCTCTCACACCCACACCCCCGTGCCTCCTTGTCACCTTCACATCTGTCACAGGCCTTTCCAGCGGGTCCCTAGGTTTCCGCTGGATGTCAGTCGTCCCCACCTGTCGGTCAGTCCTCCGCACGGGAATCAACCAGGACGCCAAGCAGGAGCCTTTCAGGGACGGGCCTGTGGGGAAACGGAGACCTGACCCACGCGGGAGGCCTGACTGGGGTGAGGGGTCGCAGGAGGATGCGGGCTGGGGGAGGGGAGAGGCCTGAGTCCCCTGCAGCCTCGCGGGGGGGCCCCCGCCTGCCGCATCCCAGCGCCTAGAACTGCACAGGGTCTGTGCTCCCCACAGAGCGCCCACCGCGAGCTGGTCCCCCTGCTGCGAGGGGGGCGTCCCCTGGGCAGCCTGGGGCACACAGGTGGCAGGTCCCTGGTGAAGGCAGGATGACCAGGCCTCAGCCTTGTGTGCCCTGAGCTCTCTCGTCTCCACACTTCTTTCTCCAATGTCCACGTGATCTGGACGCACCTGCTGGGAAGACACTCCCTCCCTCCTGGCTCTGGGGCGCTGAGGGCTCAGCAGAGTGTGTGTCAGAGCGGCCGTCCATTTCCCATGCGGTTAGGGAGCGAGTGACTTGAACCCCGTTTGCCTGGGAGGCCTCTGGGGGGATGGAAGCTAATTGCCCAGCCAGCACAGGGGGGTCTGGGGAGGGCCTCCCTGGGGAGAGGCGAGCAGACCTCACTCTCTGCACCGCACCCCGTACCTGCTCCCAAATCGGGATTGACATGCTCACACGTCAGCATCCTGCAGACAGGAAGACACTTGAAGTGGACCTGGAGGCCGGCAGCCTTGACGGGAAGGAGGGGCTGTCTCTGCGTGGCTCTGCCTCCGCACCTCACCCCGCACCTGGGCCAGATGGTCAGGAAGGAATTAGGCCCTTTCACTAAACACATTCGTGAAGTATTTCCAAGAATCTCCTGGAGAAAGACAGTGGAACCACCACCTCCCTACGGAAATGCTTGTTTCCCCGGAAGTTACAAAGATGCCTCCTCCCGGGGGACACTGCACTCCCAGCCGGGCAGGGGCGGGTCCGGGAAATAACTTCCCAGAGGCAGCCACTCGCTGGGACTTGCATCTCCCAGCTTAGGGTGGAGCCATTCCGAGACAACTAGGAAGACGTTCAAATAAATGCCGCCAAGCCCCAGTGCCTGGCGGAGGGACACTTGCCTCACACCCTGGGGCTCCGGCCACGCAGCTCAGAAAGACACCAGGAGGGGAGCCGGCCTCACTCTGCGACGTCTCTCTGGACGGTGCCTCAGCCGACCTGGGCCCTGGGCCCTGGGCCTTTGGTCCCCACACTCCTGGATCTGCTCAGCCGCCCAGGACCCTTCTGAGATGAGAACGTGGTCGGGGGCTTTCAGAGAAGAGACGAGCAGGGCCAGGCGGCCCCAAGTGCTGGGCCCACACTTCTCTCAGCTGCAGGAGCTGGGCCCCCAGCCGGGGCTCGGGATGGCATCAAAACACAGGCAGCCAGGACCTTGGGGCCGCCAACCTCCCTGGCGACACTTCTCCCCTCGGCAAGCACGTCAGTGGAACTGTAACCCACGAGCCACCTGTTGTTAACGTGTGAGACGTGTAATTAGCAAGGCCGGCAAGCATCTGTGTCCCCACGGAGACTCAAGTTACTCTCTCCACCCCAGGTACAGGCAGAGCCCGAGCGGCCTAGAGTCGGGCGATGTGCGCCGGGGACACAGCAGGGCTGGCCCGTGCGCTGCCCCTGTCCTCTGAGAGTGCCCTCCTTTGCTGGGGGGACGTTGTGGCTGGGGCAGGGGCGCCACGGGACACCCACGGTCGGAGGCTGCCCCTGGCTGAGGAGCTGACACACAGGTCACGGGGTCCTGTTTTGGGCGCCAGCTTTGTGGACGGTCAAGATGGGAAGACGCTGTCTGTCCGGGGGCCCCACGGCCCGCGGGAGAGGTTAGCGCGGGAGGCCGACAGGCTTGCTCTGGGACCCGGGTTTCTCCTGCGGCTCTGAGAGCACATCTGCCCCCCTCACTCAGCTGCTTCGCCCCAGGACAGAGGAAGACCCCAGCACTCAGTGGGCAGAGCTCCGAGAATCAGGGCCTGGTGGGCCACGGAGCTACAAGAGCTGAAGCAAATCCGATCTGGTGACCCTTTTGGTTATTTGTTATTGTTTAAATTCAGTAAAATGCACTCTATTTGGGGCACGCTTCCGTAGGTTTTGATAAACGCACAATATCGTGCAACCAGCAACACGGCACTCAGAACTGTTCCGTCACCCCTCCACCGCCAGAATCCCCCTACCCTGCCTTTCCGGTCGGCCCCTTCTCCATCCCAGCCCCCGGCAAGCGCTCATCCGTTCTTGTCCCTACATTTCGCCTTTTCTGAACAGGATGTGAGGGAATCACGCACCGCGCAGCCTCGTGGGGCCTGGCTTCCCGCACTTAGAGTGACGCCTCGGAGAGCCCCTCCTGGCGCGTCCCCGCGGCCCACGCCGTCCTCCACGGAGGGGCCTCCGCTGTCCCGGGGCTCCGCCCTTGCCTGTCCCTCACCCGCAGGTGGAGGCCTGTGCTGTGCCCAGTTTGGAGCGGTTACTGGTAAAGTGACTTTTCACATTTGCAGAGAGGCATGTGCGTTAACAAAGTTGTGTTTCCGTTGGGTAAACAGCTGGTCGTGAGACAGCTGGATCATGTGGGAAGCGTGTTTAACTGCAGAGGGAACCTCCACGCTGCTTTCCAAGGGCGTCCGCCTTACCGTCTTGCGTCCCGCCCGCAGCTGCCGAGACTTCCCGGTGCTCCGCATGCTCGCCAGCCCTTGGTGTCGTCTGTTGCAGTGTGTCTGTCTGCTGGCCTCGCCGGCAGGCGTGAAGTGACACTCCAGTGTGGCTTTGATTGGCGTTTCCCTAATGACTGATGACGCCGATCATTTTTCCGTGTCCCCTTTTTGCCGTCTGTGTGTCCGCTTTGCTGTGGTATCTGTTCAAGTGTCTCGCCCATTTTTCAAGCTGGGTTTTTGTTTTCCTATTGTTGAGATTTAGTGCTCCTTGTGTGTTCTGAATACCTTCCCTTTCACAAATATGTGGTTTGCACTTTTCTTTTCATTCTCTGGGCAATTTATTTTGAAGAGCAAAATTCTTAATTTTGATGAAATTTAATTTCTTAATTTGTTACGGGTCATGCTTTTAGCAGCATATCTAAAACCCTTTCCTAACCTAAGTTTACAAACTCTCCCTTTCTTCCTGGGGAAGCCCTGTGCCTTAAACTTCACATTTAGGGTCTGGGATGCATTTGAGTTAATTTTTGTCTGTGGTGCAAAAACTGAGTTGGGATTCTGTTTTGGTTTTTTTTTTTTTTTTTTTTTTTGCATCTGAATAACCAGTTATTCAGCACCATTGACAGAAATACTCTTCTTTCTGTGTTCATACCTTTCGCACTTAGAGGGGCTGTTAGGACCGAATGAGACGTTGTGTGTGAATGTCCAGCACATGGCACACTTGAAGTAAGTGCTGATTGACAATAGCCTAGAAGCCCCTCGTTCTGCGGGTCCCAGAAGTTTGCGTGACCAGCAAACTCATCCCGGAAAAGACATCTCATCCCGGAGAATCTCCAGAAGCATCGCGTGTGGGGTGGGGCGAGGAGTCTGAGACGTGGGGCACGGTCCCTGGTGGGAACTTGGACACAGACAGCAATTCTGAAAACCTTCCCGCGGGGTGATTAAGGGGGGTTACGTGTAGTGCTTGACCCCCAAAATATACATATACACGCATGGCGCTTTGCAAACCTGAAATCTTACCGGTAGTACGCAGATGGCCGTATTTAGAGGCACTTCCCTTAGACAATGTTTATTAATAATTGATGGGGTGGTTACTTTTCACTTTGCCCACTGAGGACATTATTTGCTTTGTGTACAGCACAACTGATCTTGTACACAGAGCGTATTTAAACACAACTTGACAACTATGATGACTTATTTGATGTTATCCTTTGAAATTATATTTATCAAGCCATGTATCTTTGGCATTTGTAATAGCTTCCGCCGAACAAAACCACCGTGAGTCAGGCCCGCCTCCCAATGGGCATTTAATCTTGTCTCCTCCTGGGGGAGAAAGAATCAATTCAGAGGATCCCTCGACCACGGCGGCCCCTCCCCACGTGGCGGCCCCGGATCTCACCTGGGGTCGGGGCTCTTGGCGCCCCTGCCCGCGCTGCCGAGCATCACGCCCCTCTGGGTCTTCCTCCCGGGACCGCTGAGGAGCAGGAGTTAAGAGCGCTGTTCCAAGGAAATGGTGCGTCCAGGAGGACAACCAGCCTTTCTGAGGGCCAGGGAACTTAGACCTCAAACCACGTTTGGCCCCCCGTCCTCACTGGTGACTTCCCGGAAAGAGCCAAGCCCACAGGACAGCGGCTCTCAGCACAGGCTCCACTCAGCGTCGCCCCGGGACACTCTGCCCCAGCGGGGGCCCAGGCCTCCGGTGCTGCCCGAGCCGGGCCAGTCTGATGCACTATGGGGCTGAGAACCCCCCACTCTCAAAGGGACATTCCTACAAAGTCCTGCAGAAAGTTTCCTTCCTCAAACCCGGATCCAAGAAAGCCCGTCTTTGATAGACACACGAGACGCTGGCCCAGGAAAGGGGTTTGTTTAGGGGCACGGGCCCCCTGCAAGGCTCCGGTCCCGGGACGCGTGAGCCCGGGGTGTCCGTGTCCTGGCGGTCAGGTCCTCAGTCTTTCCTACTTTCCCTTGGAGGCGGTCACTCCCCGCTGTGCCAGGAACCCCAGTGTCCCTGCGGTGTCCCCGAGGTTCCCGGTTGGGGGGATCCAGGGCCCTCTCTTTCCAATGCCTCCCTCCCTGGCTGGCGTAGGAAACTGCTCTCACTGCACCCATCCCTGTGTGTCTCCTGGGCTCACCCCATTCCCAGTGAGGGACTCACCCCTTTTCCTGCATCCGCGTCTGCAGAGGGTCTTGGGGGCCCTGCAGGAGCTGCCCCCAGATGCTGGCTCCCGTGGTGGGACTCTCAGTGCAGCTGAATTCCTTTTTTCTCCCAACCCTCGTGGCGCCCTCACACCGCTCCCTCCACGGTCCCTCACAGGCCCCAGGGCTGACTGCAGATGCTCAGTGCCCCTCACTCACCGTGCAGACTAACTTAGCTGTGCTGACTCGGCACCTCCCCACTTTGCAAACCCAACAGTTCACCAGGCTCCAGGCTCAACCAGAGCCCTCCTGCTGCGGTTCTCACCTGCAGGCAGCTCGACGACCATCAGAGACTTGGAACCTCTCATCGTCCTCTCCCTGGAGAGCTGCCCCACCTGCCTCCACGTGTCCTGTGACGGTGCAGAGAAATAACCATCTACGGTCAATGCTGGAATCTATGCCATTGGCCCTTCTCACCAAACTGCCCCCAATGCCCTCAATGCCCCACGTTCCCCGACCCCCACAGAGATGTGGCTCTCCCTGACCCCTCTGCCACAGTCACCTCCAAACTCCACCCAGAACCCACTCACTTCCTCCAGCTCCACGGGCCCGCTGCAGCCCAGACCATCGGCACCACCCACGGCCTCTCCCCAGTCAGTCTGCTCTCAGCCCGGCAGCCAGAGCAATTTTCCAAAACACAGTTCCTATTGGGTCTCCAATAAGCTTCTCCTGCAACCACCACCTGAACCCCAGCTTCATGGTTTCTCTCGGTTCTTGGAGAGCACAACCTCTCCGCTGCCTCAGGGCCTTTGCACAAGTGGTCCTGCTGCCTGGCAGACCTTCCTCCGTCGTCATGCCCCCTGCCCTGCCCGTGGTCTCTCGTCCTTCAAGTCCCAGCTTAAGCATCTCCTTCTCCGAAAGGTCTTCCCTCCTCCCGACCAGAATCGCCTGGCGTTTTGTCTGCTTGTAGACTGTCAGCCCTGTGAGGGCAGGAGCCGGGTGGCAGCAGGCTCCAAACTTATCACCCAGTAGCTCCTGAAAACACACATTAGGTGAGCGCATGGATGGACACCACCACCCCTGTGAGTCAGAGCAGTTACATCGGATTTGTCTGTTTGCTTTTAGCTGAGAAAGCAATTTTCCCTTCCTCTGACTGACTGGTGTCTGTTGCCAGATAACTTATCTGGGTGAGGCTCATTGCAGCAGGAGAGACGTCCTGGGCTCCCGGGGCCTTTGCACGGCCGCCCTGTCGCCGGGGCACCTTCCCAGGTGGCGTCGGGGCCCGCGGCTCTGGGATGCAGCGGGGGCAGCAGCATCTCCGACGACCGCGCCGCGTGCTCGGCAGGACCAGGAAGTGGCAGGTTAGGATCGTGACTGCGGGGCCTTCACTAAACCCTGCGACCTCCTCCCAGAGGGAGCGGCCCGGTTCCTTGCTGTCCGTGAAATGCACGTTAACGCTGAGCCCAGCACCCGGGGCGAACAGCGCGTGAGTAACTCAGCGAGGCCGAGACGCCTGCAGCTTGGATGTGGCTTGAGCTGCACCAGCACAGTGAGAAGCAGTGTGACGGCGCTTTGGAATCAAGTCAGGGCGCGGCACGGCCTCGCCGGGAAAATCGAGGCTCTGAGACCCCTGCAGCTTCCATCAAGCCCCTTCAAAGCACCCACCCCCAGTACCGGCGCAGGGCCCGCGTCCGCGTGCGGGCTGCGGGCTCCGGGGGCTGCGGGGAGACGGCGCTCGGGGTACATGGAGGCCACCCAGCTGCCGGCAGACTAGCACGTCACGTGCACGTGTGTCCACCAGATGAAAACCAAAGCGCCGAAGCCGGCCAGTGACTGTTATGGGAAATCAATTTTAACATGAGCCCAAGCAATCCATCTAATGGTGGCTATTTTGAAGAACTTACCGGAAGAGCTTCCTTATTATTAAGTGGGGTCAAGAAATAATAACAGGCCTCTGCCTTCAGAGGTTCTAATCCAGACTGAGAAAATAGACATATTTCTGCTTTCCTCCAAGGCCTGATTGTTACCTGGCCCTTCCTGGCTAACGCGGACATCAGTCAAACTTTGGGCTTTCGCGGAAGCTACACGCAGCAGTTGCTCGCAAACATAAAACCTGGAGCCCCGCATAGAATCTGCTACGGGGAGACAGCTGCCTACGGCGAGGAGGGGCCCGCCCAGGGAGGGGGGACAGGCCGTGGTCAGGAGGTGAACCACGGGTCCACGCTGGTGCGCTGGCTCTGGGCCTGCTTCCGCACTCTGCTCCAGTGGTGACTAAATTTGCGGTCAACACCCACCAGGCACGGGAGCGTAGGCCTCAGTTTCCCTCACCTGCTTCCCCTCTGCTCTGCCAGGAGCCAGGGTCACCACACCAGTCCTGCAGGGGCCTCCCCTCTGGCTACGTAGCAGGTCTCAAACGCACACCCTTAAAAACGATGGGGGACCCCAGAGAGCTCCTGTGTGTGTAGCTTAGCTCCAGCCACGAACACCGTCGTACAAACTAAAGCTGAAAGGATTTCAAACATTTATCAATGGGCTCATCTAAACATAACAATTATAAACCCCCTGTGTGTTAATATGAATAACATTTTTATGGAAAAAAAAAATACTAGATTTTCCAGATCAAAAAATGTAGTGAGAAGGGCAACGTATGTCGTTGATCTCTTGACTGTGGCTGATGGAAGCAGCCTCTCACACCTGCTTGCCATCCAGTCTTTCACGCTGTGCTATTTTGTCTGTAAGTTTTGAAGAAAATGCAACCTCGCACAAGGAAGGGGGGGAGGGAGTGTGTAAAAGCCTTTCCCAGCGTTTGCAGTGTTCTCCTCTGACGCCGCAGCAGCCCGGACAGGCAGGCTCGCTGGAGCTCAGCCGCGGCGTCCGCGCCCGCGCCAGCAGCCGGCGCTCCGCATACCGGCTCCGCCGGCGCGCCCTGCAGCCCGCCCGGGCCCCCCGCGCTCTTGCTCTTGACGTCTCACGTCACGCACTGTCATTCAGAAGTGCTGGTTCAGTGACTTGTGCAGACCTTCCGAGTGTGGACACATCCCATTGTCCAACACCCGAAGCCACGTTGGCTCAGACCGCCTCTGATCCGCTAGAAGAGTTGTTAAGTACTGGGAAGCCGTCAGACTCACTGTGTCAGCCACCAGGTTCCCAACACTCTACTTTCTGCCCAAAAACCCAAATTTTACCATTAGCAACAAATACTGTCCATTGTTTTTTTCAAAGTGACAAGTTTACTGTGCTCGTTTGGGGAAAACACTTGCCAAGTATCGTCGGTCCTTCCTTCAAGTGTAAGTGATGTTTCATTAAAAAAAAAAAGGCCGCTAGTTCAGCGCGCACCTCGGACCTCAGCATGGCAGCAGACGCCCTGCTCGGGCCAGCAACAAGGTGTGTCCTCGAAGGCTGAGACGGCAAAAGGTGACCTTCCTTCTGCTCCATCGAGGGCGTTCTGAGAAGTCAGCTCTGTGTCGCTGTGCGTGTGACACCAAAGAACATGACCTCCGCCGGCACCCAGGGCCCTGCCCTGACCCCGCCAGGGCTCCGCATTTCCCCATCCGGGCAGCACCAGGACCATGAGGATGGGAAACTGCATCTCAGTGTGATTGTGAATGTAGTTTTACCTCTCAGGCCCCCAGAGGGGTCTTGGGGCCTCCGGCATCTGTGCCCACACGCACCCTGAAAAGAGCTGGTCTGGGGACACCCCCCTCCAGGCTGCCCCAGAGCTGGCCAGTGAGGAGGGCTCCTCGCTGCCACAGGCAGGAGGCCTAAGAGAGGCTGTCTATTCCAGTGACACAAACCGCCAGCTTTATAACTGCAAGTGAGGGTGCCCGGCACTGCCGAGCACCACATATCCCACCAGGGACAGTGGCACCTGCAGAGAGCAGAGGCTGTGGCCCTCGATGGCGGCCAGCACAGCTCTGTCCAGAGGCACTGGCATCAGCTGCTCAGCTCCCAGCATCCAGCTCCCCTCCGGCCCAAAGCTCTGGGTCTTTTTTAGATGGCACTTGATGCCACACAGTCCAACCTGATGGATTTTCTGTCTTCGTATTTCTTTGCCACAGACTTTTAATCTTGCTCCAAAACTTCACCTTCGGGTTGCCTCATAATGCTCCTCCTATCCTCCCGCTGACACCCAGGAGCCGCTGGGCTGCCTGCAGAGGTTTCCCGATGGTCCACAATGACCGCCTGCACTCACGCTGCATCTGAGAGCACCTGAGACCTTACACGGCCCCCAGCCCCCACGCAGGTAAGGAAGCAGAGGTGCAGACTAGAGAGCGCCAGCCCGCCCTCGCCGGCTCGGGGGGCGAGGACTGGGGACCACAACCCACACGTGCAGAAAGAACAGCACTTCCCTTCAGCCACAAGCAGCCTGGAGGGAGGAAAAGCCCTTCAACACGGACAAAACACTGTGCCCGACGTTACTCACACCGACCTTGGCTGCTCGACAGCGTGTCAGTGACGAGAGAGGCAGAAGGACCTAGGGGAGAGACTCCTTCTGTTTAAAGACACCCCACGACCAGTGAGGGGTTTCAGGTCCTTGGGTCCGCCCCCCACTCACCCCCGGGACTGGCTTCAGACTTTGCCCGGCCCAGAGCAGCAGTTAGAGCCAGTCTCCAGTCCCTGGTCCCCTTTCTCTCGCCCAGCCGCTCCCCAAACCTCGTGCATCTGAAGAACGCCCTGTAAAAGCGCAACCTCAGCTGAAGTCGGATAAAAAACGGGAGAGGTGGTGGAGGTGCCATCGCTAATCGGCTCTCACACTGTTATCTTGATAAACGAGCCTCCCTCCACAGCAGGGAAGCCCTGGGGGCCTCAGCCTTGGGCAGTGACTGCTCATTCACTCTTCTGGGCGGAAATGGCATTTGAATCACTGTTAAGACCCATTTTGCAACAGGATTCGCAAGCACCGTTAGATCGTTAGATCACTGCCAGCCAGCCCTCCCTGTCTTCCCCAGGAATCTGCACCGGTGTCTCCTCCTCCAGGGTCCGCTGTGGATAGCAGCAATCCCCTTCAGAAAGCAGAGCCGCTCAGCCCCAGTGAAGTGAGTTTACTGATAGCGGCCAGAAACACCCACAGGTGTGTGAGGCCAGCGGGCCCTCACTGCCCGAGGTGACCCGGGGGCAGGCAGGACCCGGCACATCCCCAGGGCGGGAGCAGGCATCTGCCTGCAACACTACCCATGGCGACATGGTTCTGACACAACAAGCAGTCCAGGCCGTAGGACCTAATGATCAGGACGTCCCTACCGCTCCCTGGTGGGGTTCCTTCAGCCCCTCGAGGGGAGCAGTGCTTCAGTCAGGACAGACTGATGATGGACAGATCTGGAGCGATGGGAGTGCAGGCTCCTCATCAGCATCCCAGAACTGCATGACACTGACCACCCCCAGACCAGCCCGCAGGACACACAGCCGCTGTGGGAACCTCACAGCTGGCCCCGAGCCGCCTCCTCCAAGTCAGAGGGAAGAGAGGAAAGGGGCAGAGCCAGCCTGGGGCTGGGCCACTGAGCCACGTCCCACCTCAGCAGCCACGAGAGGCCCACAGTCCTGATGTCAGCTGGCCCGGGACCAAACTGTGGGCCCCACTCTGTGTCAGCCGGCATCTGGGGGAGCCCCCATCCACAGCTCGGCCTGCAGGGCTCCCAGGCAGCCCACCTGGTGACTCAGATCCCCTAGTGAGGGGATTGCCCTCTGCAAGCAGACAGCACCACTGAGAGAGAATTTACAATGACACTGGGTGGCTGGACCTCCTGGGGCTGATTCCACCCTGGTTAGACGTCAGGAAGCCGCCTCTGTCCTTAACAAGGCCAGGGACCAGCATCTCGAGCCCGCCCATCATGCAGAAGAGGCCATTAGCACGACACTCCAAGTCATTCGGCAGCATTAGAAAAAGGATGTGAACAGGAATGGTGTCAGGGGGCTGAACAAGCCAGAAACCACGGCGCACCAAGAAGTCAGGCCACAGACATGGGCTGAGCATCAAACCTGTCTCAGCCCGCCACAGCATCCCCAGGGCAGGGATCAGCCTGGGCAGGCCCTGCTGACCCCAGGTGGGGCTGGGTGGGGCTGCTCCAGGAAGAAGCCCCCTGCTTCTGGCCACAAGTTCAGGGAAAGCTGGAGGCAAAGAACCCAGGCAATGACACTGGGCAGAGGTGCACGCACTTTGTCCACAGCGTTTGGTTGAAAGCAATTTTTTAAAAGAAATTTGGTCAAGTAAGGTTGGTAAATAAGCGAATTTTAAGAAGTGATGAAAAATGAGAAGCTTCTAACTGGTTAGAATGAAGCTAGCACACCACACCCATCTCTCCTGCTGATTGCAGGTAATAACACCAGGCAGAAAACAGAAGGCAACTCTCTGAGAACCCTAAAAAGTAAACAACAGCAGAAAGCTGGAGCAGGAGATCAGAAGTCAAAGGGTGATGGCACAGCAGCCAATTTCCTGGTTTACTTCCTCTCACCCTCCCCGGGGAGACTTGGGGCAGCCGGGGTCCCAGAAGCCCAGCAGGTGCTGCCAAGAGAACCCCACTGTCTGTGGTCAGAGAACCAGGCCAGCCTTTCTCTACTGGCCATCCCCCAGAGGCAAGCCCCTCCCATAAAGTGGCCCTCTTCCCACAGTGCAGCCTTGGACACCAGATCCTAGCCAAAGCAAAAAGAAAAGAAAAATAAAAAGGCATAGAATAGAAAGGAAGCAAAGAGCTGTCCCTATGCACAGGTAACATGATTGTCTATGTAGAATATGTGAAGGAATCTACGAAAGTTCTGGAACCAACACATGAGTTATGAAGCTCCTCACAGAATATATGGTCAACCTACAAAAATCAACTCTTTTTCTATATACTAGCAATGAATAATTAGAACATCAAAATTTTTAAATAGTGTCATTTACCATGGCTCTAAAAAATGGAATATGTAAGTATAAATCTAACAAAATAGGTGAAAGATCTACAGGCTAAAAACTATCAAATGCTGAAATAAGGCGTCAAAGACGTCATAAAGAAATGGAAAGACATACCATGTTCATGGATTGGAATGCTCAATTTACTTAAGATGTTATTTCTCCCCAAAATCATTTATAACTTTAACACAATCCCAAACAAATTCACAGCAGGAATTTTTACAGACACACAGATGCTTATTTTAACATTTATGTAGAAAGACAAAGGAAGCATGATGGACAAAATATTTTTGAAAAGAACAAAGCTGACAGACAGGTTGCTAGATTTTTACATACTCTAAACCTGCAATGGTTAAGACGGTGTAATACTGGTGACATGACAGACACACAGATCAATGAAACAGAATAGGGAGACCAGAAATAGACTCACACAGATATAGTCAATTGAGCTTTGCCGAATGTGCAAAGACACCTCAGTAGAGAAATTGATATCTTTTCAAGAAATGTTTCTGGAACAATTGGGCATCATATACAAAAAACAAAAATGACCTCAAGCCTATACCTTACACATTTTACAAAAATTAATTCATAATAGAACATCAGCTTGAATGTAATATGAAAAACTATAATATTCTAAAAAGAAAACATAGGAGAAAATCTAACTCTTTGGGCCAGGTGAAAAAGTCTTGAATGGTACAGTAAAAGCATGACCCAGAGGAAAACCTTGATAAATTAGACTTCATCAAAATTAAGAATATCTACTCTTTGAAAGACACCATTAGGCGAACAAAAAGACAAGTCACAGATGATAGGAAATATTTAAAATCCTGTATCTATTCACTTATAATGAAAAAGACTATGAAAAGGAATATATGTGTGTACGTGTATGGCTGAAACATGATGCTGTGCACCAGAAATGGACACAACGTTGTCAGCTGACTAGACGTCAATAAAAAAGAGAGACATCAAAATCAATCAATCAATCACATATCTGATAAAGGGCTTACAGCCAGAATATACAAATGACTGTCTAAACCATACGAAATCTAACAACCCAGCTTTCTCTCATGACAAAATTTGAACATACACTTTGCCTAAAAAGAAGTATGGGCGGAAATAAGCACACGGAGTATGATGGTTTTTCTTGCTCTCTTATTGGAAACTGCTCTCCCGCGGCCTTATGGGCAGCCACCTGGTCTGCAGTTGCCTGTCCCGGTGCAGCGTCCCTGTCACCCGGGTCCCCCAGGTGTGTCCCTGCACAGTGGGTCTGGGCAGAGAGCTCCTGGCAGCGGTCGTTAAGTGGAAGATTTACAGCAAGTCAAGCATGTGGTGCGCGAGCCGAGCCGACAAATGACTGGGATGGCCTTTTCCTCCTTGGCCTTTTCTCTGATGAGCTGGATTTATGAGCTTGGGTAACGCGCATCAGCGAGAAGGCCAAGTTTGTAAAGCACAGCTCCTTCGTCCAAGGACAGCGGCGGTCTGAACTCCTAGCTCTCCAGACGTCACACTCGTGCGTCCTGCCCAGAGCTCACGGTAGTCAGAGGCCCCCCGGTGACAGCCAACATAGATCCCCACGTTCTGTCCTGGTGCAGCTCTCACGACTGTGTGGGTCTCCATCCTGCTGTGGCCTGATGGCACAGGACGGCTTGCAGCAGGCCTGGGGACCTAAGTCATATTTAGCTTTGGCTGCCGGATCCCTGTGAAGCCAGCGGGCACTGGGACGCCAGGTCCCATCTGACCCTCCCTGGTGAATCAGCCACCAAGAGCACTGCTGCCCAGACCCGCAGGCATCAGCACGGGTTCTCAGCATTCAGGCGCACGTGCACACACACACACACACCGACACACACACACATACACCCACCCCCACACACACCCCCACACATACACACAGACACGCACACAAACACACACACACACACACACACAATCTGGACGCCCACAGGTGTGCGGGGCTGTCGCAGGCAGGGGAGGGGACTCGACCTCCACAGTGGGGACAGTCAAGCCATTAACCAGACCCAGACGCCATCTCAGGCTTGCGGGCATCAGCACTTCTCAGCCTGGCCAACCCCAAGGGCAGAACCATCCTTTGTGACACCACAGGTCCCAGCCAGCCAGCGGACAGGATGGGCTGCTGGGGGGTGGGGTGGGGGCAGGTGGGGAGGCAGAGCCCCCGGTGGGGCCAACACACACTCAGCCCCAGCTGCTCCTCAGGACTCTGGTGTTTAATCGTGGTCGTCGCGGTTTTCCTGAGCACCACCTCCCTGGCTGTTCGCAGAGCTGACGTGCAGCCGGTACTCAGCCCCTGCATTTGCTCTGACGTCTGGGCAGCCTGGCTGGGTCAGCGCCCAGTCACTTCGACTCACCTCCAGCTCTGCCGTGTGACTCCCTAGTCTCTCCTCCTGTTCTCCAGGCCAAGCTCCCTCCATCAGGGGACCCAGGTGAAAAGAACCCTGCGGGCTGTTGGGGACCAGCCGGCACGTATTGGCCTTGTTTCCTGTGGTCCATGCTGTGGACGTTCTCATCCTCATACAGGACTCTTGGCCTGCACACCCTGATACCTGGTGTCTGACACCGGGGTCCACAGCTTCTATAAACCCCTCAACAGTGTATCACCTGCGTAAAACCTCTAGGCTCCAGAGGAGAAAATGTTGACGCTGGCAAGAGAGAACTTGAGAACAGCCCCCCCAGTGGGTGGCACCATCTGCAGGGATGGAGCCCCGTTTCCCAGGAGCCCCTCCCTGCGCGCTTCCAGAGTGGAGGTGTGTGAAGTCATGAAAGGCAGAAGTGAAGCAGGTGGCCTCCAAGGCTGGGTCACGAGAGACGCTGCTTCTGCTGGCTCACGGAGCACTCGTGCCTGGCCTTGCACTGCCCCAGGCTGCCCTGCTGCACGGAAGCCAGGCCACCTGGACAGGCCATTTGTAGACACCCCATTCGCTGTCCCAGGTTTCTGGTCATTGAGACACATGAGTGACCAAGCCTCCAGAAGACCCCAGCGCCCAGCTCTGCAATCACCCCCAGCCTCCCAGTCTTCTCAGCTGAAGTCCAGACATTGAGGGTAGAGTCAAACCAGCACGCCCCCCCCAGTCGCTGTCCAAAGTCCTGAACTTCTGAATCCGTAAGCACAATAAAATGACTGCTACCTTCCGGGGTAACTTGTTCCACAGCAGCAGCACCAAAGCACTGCCTGTCTCAGCCACACTTGATTCTTCATTTGTCTCCAGGAAACTCAAAGCTTTAGGCAAGAGGGAGGCGTCCCAGAGACATAATCCCGAAAAACACCTTTTGTTTTCTTGTGCTAATGAGAAAATGCTTTCCTGGTCTAAGCCAGCCATTCCCTGGCCCTCTTCTTCCCTGTTCCAAAAAAGGAGCATTGACAGCACTTACCAGGCTCCGGAAGTCACCCTCTGCCCAGCCTGGCTAAGACCAGCAGGTGCGTGGCCTGGACCACCTGAGAAGGTGAAGGCCGTTAGGACTCTGACCAGTCACAGGCTGCTGGGTGACAGCAAAGCCCCGCTGGTGGTTTTTCTCGGGTCGCTGATCCTTTGCACCCTCCTGTCCTGTGGGCACCTGGGCTGGTTCCGCACTGACACACCCAGCCTGCTCCAGAGGTGACACCTGACTCAGCTCCGGGGCGGGGTGTGGTGTGCAGCACTTAGCAGAGCAGCCGCAGCTGGCATTCAATTCAGAGACCATGTGTTGCGATAAACACACCCAGATATGTTTCTCCAAGGGTGTCTGGCAGAATCTGGAGGCCACCTCCACACATCACTTTTCTAGCAAAAACATGGTCTTTATGTCTTCATTCTGGAAGAAGGAGATTGACTTCCTTAGTAATGGGAGTCCTGACGTCAGTGGTGCGTCACGCTGGCGTGAATGTTCGCTTTGGCTGTGCTGTTCAGTTGTGAGGGGTTTAACTGACAACTTGAGATTGAACACAGCGAAGCCGTGAAGCATCTGGGAAACGCGAGAAACGCATGTTTTTATAGCCTTAAGGCTACCAGCAATTTGACAAACATAAGATGTGGATAATTTAAATTTTTAAGCATTTAATTACTAGTAAATGGGGATGTTTTGTTTTATGTCGTGTAGCTTATTATTTCATAAGTTTTCATTTAAGCATCCGGGGACAGGAGCCAACTTTCTGTCTCCATGTCTCTCTCTTCCTCCCCGTTCTCCTGAGAGCAGTGCCTGCCGCGCCCCGGGGAAGTCTGGACGGGGTCCAGCGCGGGATTCCGCTCCCTGCTGCCTCCCACGTCTGGAAGAAGGCTGGCACACTCAGCGCGGCTCCCTCCCTCCCAAGCTCACAGAGCCGGACACCACGACCCGATGGGACTCCTTGGCCGCTGCCAACAGCCCAGAGAAGCAGCTCGGAGACCCAGAGGGAGAGACGGGGCCAGCCTGTCCTCAGGCCCCGACCTCACCCCAAGTCGATCCAGACATAAAGTCTAACGGCCACGTGAGGTTTTGCGTGTCCTTATACAGGTATCCACAGGCGCAGGCTTTAACAACACTGCCTGTGTGCGCAGGCACTATTCGAACTCTCCTTCAAAGCCCAGTGTCTTCCTTCCCGCCCTGCCCCGTCTCACTCCCTCCCTGCTGACCGCATCATGCACGCCCCGCCCCAGCAGCTCCCCTGCCTGCCCCCAGGTCGCCGTGTGGAAGGCACCATGCAGGTGCGTCTGTGCTTCCTCTTCAATCACAGGCGTAAACACGCAGCTGACAGCTACTTAGGCAAACGTTCACTTGGAAGGGGGTTGCCTTGTTTGCTCTGCAAAAATAAGAACACAATGTGCACCTTTCTCTGAGGCTTGCTCTTCTCTCCCAAGGTCTCCAAGACGCCCTGCTCAGCCTCACTCAGTATTTGGTACTAGTTGGCTGATCCTCTGGTCTGTGCCCCCTCTGCCCAGGCACTCGAGGTGCTCCTGGGGCTTTGACTCTGTGAACAGGCACCAGTCAGAATCCTGGAGCAGGAGCCCTTCTGGATTCACGTGTTTCTGTTGTATGAGGTAGACACTCGGTGACATTACTGAGCCAGAGGATACGTGTATTTTCAATGTTAACAGTAGATGCGAGATGAAGAATGATATGAGCGAGTGTGATGGGAGGGGCCACGTGCAAACGGCCACCATGGTGATGGGAGGGGCCGTGTGCAGTCACTGTGGCGAGGATGGCAGCCAAGGGCAGAGGGGAAGGCAGAGCCACCCCCACGCACTCGATTGCAGCTCCCCCCCACCTCTCCTTCTCTGGCTGTTGACCCTAAATTCTCACGTGCAAAGAGGACCGAGAGCTGAGGTTCTAAACTCAAGGAAATGTTAGTTTCCTGCACACACACACCACCCCGGGTGATTCCAGAGTCTGAATGGGTTTATGAGCCTTGGCCAAGCTACCCGAAGCTCCCAGCTCTGACTCTGGGAACCTGTCATGACTTCGCCACACTGCACACGGGAAGTCAGCCAAGGGGCTTCTCCTGCTGTGTCTGCACTAGACCAGCGCTCCCAGGCCTCGCTGGCCCAAGAGCCCCTGCTGGGCTGGCTCCCGAGGCCTCTGTGTCCTGGGCCCCACCCACGATGGCAGCCTGATGTCTTCAGGGTGGCGCCCAGAGCCGACCAGCTGCACCACCCCCAGAGCAGACACCCCGCTCCACCACCATGTGTCTACTGGGCGATGGATACTCTGGGCCAGACACTGGGCACAGACAGACCCATCCTGCGTCAGGATCTGGGAAGGTGACAATGATGAACACCCTGTGAGGGGGTGGAGGGATGGGCTGCCCAGGCAGGGGCAGGCCTCCCCAGGGAGGGGACAGACCATTTCAGCCAGCACGTGGGTCCACCGAACAGGAGAAGCCCTAGGTGGCTGGAGCTCAGAGGGGTGACTGAGGCCGGGGTCATGCGTGCAGGGTGGGCCTCGGTGGGAGGTGAGTGTGAGCTGGAAGTGGCAACCTCCCCAGCCTGCCAGGGACCCCAGGCCTAGAGCAGGTGGGAAAGCCCAGCACAACTTACCCTCTGTCACCAAGCACTGGGCGGCGGGGAGGCTGCCTGCAGCTCCTCCCAGGGCAGCGGGCACCAGGCCGTGACCACAGCGCCACCGCCCCCCAGACTCTCCCCGGTTCAGACCTGATGTGCATCACCCCAGACATGGACTGGCTGTTCCTTCAGTTTCTTTTTATTGAAGTTCAGTCAGTGTGCACCGTGTGTCAGCGTCTGGCGTGCGGCACGACACTTCAGTCATACACAAGCACGCATGCACTCCTCCTCCTATTCCGCGTCATCATGCGTTACTACACGACAGCTGGTTGCTTGCCGGAAGTGGCGGTAAACAGGGCAAGAGCGCAGATGCTGGGAACAAGGTCACGGTGCTGGTGGGAGGGGCCGCCCTCTTCTCTCGCCCAGGACCGCCTACGACTTCACACTGAAGAGCAGGTTCTGGTTGTTTACAGCAGCACTGCTCCTCCAAAGTCCCCAAGGAGTAGCGACGACAGCGCCTGAGCCCCAGGAAGGGGTCCCCAGGGCCGGGGCGGGGCAGGGGCAGGGCGGGTGGCTGGTGCAGACACTGTGTGGTGCCGGTTCCCAGCACCCGGAGCACGGCTGCTGGAGATGCTCATCAGGGGCCTGAAGAGAAAACGGAAAACCTCAAACACTCTTCAGTTCTGGGGGCGCCCCAGTCTGCACCCCAGCCTGCACCCTGAGCCTGCACCCCCAGCGTGTCTGGGGCCCCGGGCCTCACCCTTGTCTGTCCCAAGGAAACAACCCAGGAGCCAAAGGGAGCAGACAGGGTCTGAGCCCCTGCGCCTTCTCCAATAGCCCACAGCACTCGGGAGCTTTCCTGGGGTGCACGCTCCCCCCTCCCCACAGCCACCCCCAGGGGCTCCCCACCGCCCACAGTCACCTAAAACAAGTCATTGTGATCCTTTCTCAGTCTAGGTTGAACACTTATGCTGTCTGGTTTTTAAGGACTTGGCGTCTGCCAAGTGCGAACCGTTACCTAATCCCCTCAGATGTGCCTCCTGTGCTTCTGCAAATATTTGGCAGCATCCTGAGAACAGAGCAACTCCAAACTGAAACCAGCAGTGTGAAGGCAGGGAAATCGACGTGCAGTATTGACTCCACCCGGGTAACTGTTTCCCCCAAAGCAGACAAACACCAAAGGCGGTCCTTAGTTTGAGTTTTAGCCATCAGACGAAACCAACGGCTTTTCTGCGCTGTATAACTCACTTAGTTCCCACTGTAACAGACCCCACGTGAGGTAAAGCAGTGATGCTAAATAATTAACGCCCGCACTCCATGCAAAGCCACCAATGAAGATGTTGCCTCTTTAGCTGGACTAGAACTCACCAGATCTGAGGACGTCGGGGCAACAGGGCTGCCGGACACGCCCACACCCACCAGTCCAGCAGGAGGGGCAGGGATGGGCCTGTGAGCCCCTGGGTCCAGACAACCCTTCCACTGCAGCACCAGCCCCTCCCCCCAGAGATGCACGCTGCCCCCTTGCAGGGAAGCCGGGTGGAGACAGAGAACGGGAGGGGCGGGAGTGTGCTGGGGGAGACCCCTCCCCAGAACCAGCCACTTGGCTGCAGCAGGAGCAGGACCTGGGCAGCTCCAGAAAGCCAGAGGCAAGAGGCAGAGCCCCCAAGCCTGCCTGACTGCATCAGGCCCCTCCCTCCTCCCTAAAACACCCCTAAAACCAGGGGCCCTAAGATTGACGGTGTGCCTGCACCAGGCCCCTTACCTACCTGCTCCTTGAGATTTTAGAGGCCAGGGCCTCTCCGTCTCCCGGGAACAAAAGGATGCAGTGTCAGCAGTACATTCTCCAGTCCCGGGGGGCTAGCAGGTGGTTCCGGCTGCCCCTCGCCCTCTGTCGGAGTGGGGTGCGCACTGAAAACCAGGCTGTGGAGCTGACCCCCAGCACCTGAGGCCAAGGGACAACCGTCTCGTGACACCAGGGCTGAGCCAGCCTGAGGGGTGGGAGAGACGGAGCCACCCCCCTCAGCCCTGGGGGGCACCGGACGCGTCTCCACGGGTCCTGGCAGGAGCACATGGACCCCTTGCACTGAGCCCCCGCGCCTTCCTTCCCCATCTGTCTCCCAGGGACTCGGCAGTTTCCCAGGACCACTTTGGGAGGCAGGCCTATTTAAAGCACCAGACGCCAGCGCCAGCTTGAAGAAGCACATGCCACACAAATGCGCAAAACGGCAGGGGAGGTGCGACTAGGAGAAGACGGTGTGGGGGGAGGGGGAGGCGGCCACCCCTCCCGTTTCACAGCGAGTAGGGGAGCCGACCCAGGCGGCACCCTCTGTCCGCGGTCCCAGGCAGCAGCAGCAGCAGCGGTGAGCCAGGCAGCCATCCTTACTCCCGGAGCTCAGTGTGCCCAGGCTCACCCCGGGTCCGGCTGCACTGGAGGCCAGCACGACTCGCCTTGACAGAGCGTCTACTGTCCCACCGCTGCCCCACGCTGGCCCCTGTGAGGCTGCGCCCCCGGCAGCACTCGGGCCCCAGAGCATCTTCAGAGCTCACAAGGATGGACTGAGTTCCCAGGGAGGCCCAGAACCGGGGCTGGGGGTGTAGGTGGCCAGGCGGAGCTGACCCCTCTTTAACCTGACTCGGCTGGCTGTGATGGGGTCCACTCAAAGGAAGTCAGGTCGAGCCCTGCTGGAGGGGACCCCAGACGCCAGACCCTGAGCTGGGTGGTTCCAGACCACAGTGCCTCCCGGGCCCCACACCAGGGCCCGGCCACCCCTCACTGACACTCCTCTTCAGAGCAGCCCGTGGTCCCTCCAAGGTTCTGCCTCCCCTGCTATGGGCCCCCAGCCTCATTTCTGCCCCAGAGTCACTGCCCTGAGCAACTAGGACTTTTTGTTTCCTTCAGATCAAGGCCCTGAGCTCCAGACAACCTGATCAGCTAGAGTTTCACACTGAGCCAGAAGCCAGAGGTCACTGACCAGCCCGGTGCCCTTGACCCACATCAGTGCCCAGGGCCTCGGCCCGGCCGCCGTGCCCAGCAGAGGCTGTGGGAAGGACGTTTTCTCCGGGAGTGGGAGCTCGGTCTGCTCTGCATTTTGGTGTGATCGTCTTGCGAGTTCACCACTGAAACTGAGAGGGCCTCCTGTCAATGGGTCTCGGCCGTATCGGACACTGGCTGTGTCTGGCGGGGCCTTGACCCCCACGTGCCACCCTTGAACCGTGCTCCTGAGAACCAGCCACATGCCGCGCTAGGGAGTCACCTGCCCAGGGAGGCAGCCTGGAGCCGCCGCCCACCCCTCCTCTATTCCTCTGCAGCCCTCCCCCACAAGAGAGCAGCCCACCGGAGACCCCCAAGGAGCTCAGCCAGCTCCCGAGAGCCTCACTGCCATCTCCAGGTGCCCTGAGGTCGCCTGGGGGGGCCGGGAAAGAATTTCAGACCCTCCGGGCAGCTCAAAAGCGGTTCCCCGATAAGTGGTCCGAGAGGCTTGTGTGTCTGAGATGGTTCAGAAAGGCCAGACCACAGAGGAAAACAAATGCTTGACTTTAAACACTCGGTTTCTGGGAAAGAGCAGCCATCTTTCTTGGAAGCATTAGTACTGCCTGACCCCGTGAAACAGAAGCAGAGAGAACGCCATTCAGGAAGAGGCAGCTGCAGGACACACGCCCGGCGCACAAGGGCTTTGCTAAAGGAAAACCACGGATTTCATCCCAGTGAAGTGTCCTTGCCCTCAGGGCACCTGCCACAGCACAGCCCCTCAGGTGAGGAGGGGCTGTCCTCGGCAGAGCGCCCCTCGTCCCCTGGCCTGCGGGCTGCTGGCCCAGTCCCGAGGCCCAGGAGCCGCGGTAGCTGTCCCCGCCTGGAGGCAGGGGCCGAGCATCCAGGCCGGGCCCAGCTGGAGCCGCCCTCCTGGCCCAGGAGCCCCTCCATCAGGGGGCTCCCCACCCAGGACAGCGGACTCATGCCCACCCACCGCCCCAGTGAGAAGAGCCGCTCAGCCCAGCTCCACAGGGCCCCCCGGGGGTCCTGCCACGTCCTGCTGTGCCCCCCCTTTCTGCCCAGGGTGCAGCAGCCCTGCCCTCGACCATGGCTAAACGGCCTGTTCCCCGAGCAGCTGCAAAGACAAGGAGTGGCACCTTCAGCGCCGGGACCGAGGAAGACGGCGGGGAAGGGGGGACATGTCAAAAGTCTGGAAAATGTTCCTGACCTTACCCAGAACAACCCTGCTCCAGAGACTTCACCCTGAAGCGCTGATCGGGTGGGGGCTGGGATCCCTCTTCAGACAAGGGCAGGACGGCCGCTCTATCCAACAACCCCGCTGAAACGACAGAAGAGTTTTTCAACCTACACCCACAAGCTCAAAGCCAGCCGACGAGATCTCCAAAGGGAGACGGCGGAGTCCTGTGGGGGCCACGGGTGGCTGGGCAAAGCGGCAGAGCCTTGCCCCTGCTTAAGGTCAGGGGGCTGTCAGGGGCCGAGGTGGGGTGATCACAGACGTAGGAATTGGAGCCCAACCCCTTGAAAGTGGAGGTTTGTTCTGTCCAACTGCAGACCCCGCACTGGCCCACGCAGCAGGGGACGGGGTGCCTTTCCAGGGTGCACCAGCCATGGAGGGTCTGGCCTCCGGGCCCCTGAATGTGGGTGAGGGAGTGACAAGCTGGCCTGACGTGGGCGTCCGGCAGGGTTCTTACCCTGAGCTGTGAGGCGCACAGACCCTGCCCCCAGAACACTGTGTGAGGCTTGCACCCCGAGGCAGGAGGCTGAGGGAGCTGACGGCCCGTGAGAAAGGCCCCAGACCCTGGTACATGGGGGTCCCTCCACGAGCCAGCCCATCACCCCTGCTGTCCAGGGAGCCTGTCCCTCAGCAAGGCCTCCTCAGGGACCCCTCTGGTCCCTTGCTACTTGCCTCACCCTGTAATATGGATGGACCTCCAAAGACCAGCACGTACCTGAGACAATGTCTCTTAAATTAAAAGAAGTGGGGGGTGGGGGCAGAGAAAATGCAGGGCACTGAAGGAGACTTCCCACAAATAGAACTAACCCTGATGCTGATGACAAACAGAAGCCCGCCTGCGAGAAGCCCGAAGGGCCCTCTGGGGAGAAGCGGGGCGCGAGGGGTGGGCGTCTGCTGTCCTGCAGAGTCACCACAACCAAAACACCGGCACCTCGGCGCCCAGAAGTCCCCTCCCGCCGGCATTCCCCACGGCCTCCCCCCTCACCCAGGCCGCGGCACCGCTGGTCCGTCTTGGCTCCTCTGAGTTACCTTCTCCTGAGCGTCGTGTGAACAGAATCACAGCGCCTTTCACCCGGCGCCCCTCACTCGGGCGACTGCTTGGGCTCCATCCACGGCGTTGGTGGCTCTAGCCTGCCCCCTCCCGCCAAGTCACAGTCCACCCTACGGACGGCGCAGGCGGCTCGTCCGCTCGCCAGCTGGAGGGCATCTGGGCTGACCCTTGCTTTGGGCAGCGATGAGTAAGACCACTCTAACCTGGTGCCCCACGATGAGGAAGAACACAAGAAGAATACACCTGTGTGCATGTGCGGCACGGTGCTGAGATGAGAACTTGACACGCTGTAACTGACTGTACTTCAATAAAATTTTTTTTAATTATAAAAGTTAAGAAAAAAAGACCACTCTAGCTGATCACGGACAGGTTAAGTGAGCATGACTCCTTACTTCTCTTGAGTGTTTCTCTAGGAGCAGGATGACTGTGTTTTGTTGTAAATGCGTGTTTGACATCTTACAAGGCAACGCCACACAGTCTTCGGAAGGGTCTGTGCTGTCGCGATCCCCGCCAGCAGTGAAGGAGGGTTCCCGCGGCCCCACGCTCCCGCCCGCACCTGGCGTCGTCAGCGTCTTCTGCGTGCTTGCTTTTAGCCGTTCTGATGGCAGTGTGTCCTTGTGGCTGTAATTTGCATTTCCCTAATTTTGCTCATGAAGTTGAGCATCTTTTCATGTACTTACTTGCCATCTATGTTCATTCTTTAGCGAAGCACCTTCTGCGCATTTTTCAATCACATGGTTTGCTTTCTTGTTGTTGAGTTTGGGGACTTAGTTATGTATTCTGAATGCAAGCCTTTTTCAAATACATGATTTGCAAGGATTTTTCCCCCAGTTTGTGGCTTGCTTTTTCCTTTTCTTAACAGCATCTTTCACAGAGAAGTTTTTTTTATTGGTTTTTCCTTCTGTGGTTTGTAATTTTGACATCCCACCTAAGAAATTTTTACCAAACCCAAGGTTATAAAGATTTTCTCCTGCGTTTTCAACTGGAAAGTTCTTGGTTATTCCTGTAGGTATTTAAAGTTAAACCTGAGAGCTTGCTGGGATGAAGGGAGCAATGAAGGCAATAAAATGGGGAGGGGTAAATCAGCCGTTATCAAGTGGGGAAGAACTGGAAAACCCTGTAAACTTCCTAGATGGTTTAGCTCATGAATGTACTTGCAGGAGCATCAGGGAAAGGCAATTGAAGCCGAACACACGCAATCACTCCTGTGAGGCAAATATAGCCAGAAAATCAGAAAGCAAATGAATGAAGTTAGTAAGTTTCTTTAAGCCGCGGAAAGCCAGGGGGAGATACTGCAGTGTACTAACAAAGCAGCCCCGCCCGGACACCTGCCGTGAAGTGTTGGACACATTCTCAGTCTGCGACACTTCACAGGAAAGGAGCCTGGCGGGGTTTCTAACACAGGGACAGAGCAGAGGTGGGAAGCCTCCTCTTTTGACCACAGGAAACTTTCTCTCACGGGCGTTCGGCCACGACTGATCCACACTGGGGTGAGCAGCGACTTCACTGGTGCTCGTGAAACAAGTTCTGAGTCAGAGGCCAAAAAGTAAATAAATAAGTTTCTTTAAAGTTTAAATCTAAGAGGGAAAAAGGATCTCATTTGAGAAGCGCTGCCTAGAGAAAAGAAACCAGCCTCACGCGGTAATGAACGCAGGGATGTGCGCGCAGGGCAGAGGCACACCAGAGCAACTGATGACGCTTCAATTTAAAAAAAGAAACAGGGAATTACTTAAAAAAAATAGAACAAAAAAAGCGGGGCAGAGGGAGGAGAGAGCAATGAGAAAAGGAAAAACCCGGGGCAGAGAGGACGTGGAGGGAGGGTGAGTCGGGGCAGGAAGAGCAGCAGGAGCCTCGTGGGAACGAGGATGAGGACACGAGGGCCGGAGCCCGCTGCTCCTGCCAGACTTTGGGGAAACGGGTCCCTTCAACAGACTGAAAAGGACACCATTTTCCCGGCAATTTATTATGAATTATCTATGTGTAAAATATTCATTTTCCACGATGTTAACATTTGGGATACATATAAGGGGACGATTTCGGTTTTAGAAATTTATTTTGCAACCGGAACGCTCCCTGCCTTTCTGTACTAGCAGGCCGGGGCGGACTTCCCGGGGAAGCAGCATGCACCCCACGGCTGATGTGATTTCAGGTTCCTCGGTCCATAATGCCTGAAGGTTAGGCAGGAAACCACACCAGCGTCAGATATGAAACGAGTTTCCATGTCACCTCCAGCTCTGATTTAGGTAAGGGAAGTGCAGGGAACCCACGTCACCAGCACCTCTCTGCTCCAGCTTTGATCCAGAGCAGTTAACACCCAGACCAGAGCCCTGCCTGGTCTGCGGGAACCCAGCAGTCCACGTTGGGACACCGCCCCCTGCTGCCCACGGGGTGAACTGCAGGCCATCCCCAAGGCCCAGAAGGGGCTGGACCCCCGCCCCTTTCCACCAGGATGTACCACAGACCCTCAGGGCCCCACAACTACCCCGACGGCACCCTGTCCACCGGGGGTCCCACAGGAGCCCACTCCCACTGCCCAGGACCCCCGTCACCCACACACAGGACAGTGCAAGGCCAGGCCCTGGCTTCACCCTTGCCTCCTGGCCCCCCCTCCTGCTCTGGTCTCCCCAAAAGCAGGAGCCAATGATGGTTCCCTGTAAGGCGGCTGTGAGTGTAGAATGAATGAGTGAATGAATGAATAAATGAGCAAGTCAATAGAATCAAATGTGAAGCGAAGGCCCCACCCGGCGACCCCTCCCCCAGTACCCCTCACTGAAGGAGAGAGGAGCTTTAAATTCAAGCGAGATTTAAGAAACTGGTAACCACATCCATTGACCCATTTCTTGCACTTCTGAGAATGAAACCTAAAGAACCAAAGCTAAATGTTCCCAATGTTTCTGCATGAAAACATCCTTGATTGAAGTGTGAGGACCCGGCGACCACTGGGGGCAGCTCAGTGCACCCCGGGGGAGGGGCAATGTTAGGCTGTCATTAAAAAGGATAATCAAAAAGATTTTTTACATATGGGGAAAGTGTAATTCAAAGTTGTATCTGTAATCTAATGAAAATATATTAAAATTACGTATGAAAATAAACTAAGTGGATGATTTAGGAAGGCAGAGGGTCGAGTTTTTCCTCCTCTCTCCTGACTGCCCAGCTGCTGCACTAACCTATCTGCACGGACGTGTACTTGTGGGGGCTGATAAATAAATGTCTTTAAGATGCGTGGCCCCCAAGAAAGTCCCAGCCTCGACCGAGCCCTTGGCTACCAGGCCAGGGGGGCCTCACCCATTCAGGGAGGGGCAGACGGACAGTCCTAGTGTCCTCGAGACGCATTGAAGGTGGCTGTCACTGATACACACAGGACACCGCTGCGACCCTCGTGTCCAGAGGCTGAAAGGACCAGAGGCCGCATCCTGGCTCTGTGGGTGCAGGTCAGGAAGGCACGTGCTGTCAGGTCTGGGCCCCTGGGAGGACATGTCACCAGAGGGCCCGAAGCCCAGGGCAGCCGTCCACCCACCCGGCTCGGGCGCCCTGACTGGAACCGGGGTCACTACCTTAGTGACCCAGGACACTGCCATTCTGGCTCCTTTGCTCCTCCGCCCACCTGCCAGATGCAGGGCCCCCAGGGGTGGGTCCTCCGGCTGCAGAAGGAGCCTGGCCTTCCATCTCGAGTCTGTAAATGGGGCCAATATGGGGAGAGGAGTCACGCTCTGAACTGGCTTCTCTCTGAATCCATCGAAAAGCACCCACAGGTTTCCATCTTCATGCAAGTGTTAGCAGAAGACACTGATCAGATTCAGTCTTTTCAAAAGTAACTTCCCAACGGAAGTCCCACTGCTCGAAAGGCATTTGTGAAGCCTGGGCTCCCGCCGTCCCTTCCTCCAGAGCCACGCGGGCCACCTGGCCACTGGCTGACCGAGACCCTGAGAGAGAGGGCCTCCATCCTTTCCTCCTGGGAGGCGGGGCGGGGTGTGGCTTCTGGGCTGTGTCTTCCGTGGTGACTCTGTCCAGGGTGTTAGCGACATGGGAGGGGCCCAGGTGGAACCGCAGGGGATGGATGACCTGGGCGGACCAGCAGGATGACAAAGAGGGGTCAACCTCGAGGCCTCCTGGGCCACCCAACCTTAAGGCGGGGCCGGGCTGCCTCCGCCCCCCTGGACCTGCAAGGCCCTTCAAGGCCCCAGAGTCGCCGCCGAAGGCCAGGAGAGAGGGTCTCCCAGCGGAAACCTGCAGCCCAGCAGCTCCTCCGCAGCAGGAAGACCAGCTGGGGACAGAGAGGGAAACCGTGCCGGTGGGGGCTGCAGGGACGCCCCAGGGCCTGTCTACTGGGCAGGGGACCCGCCAGGGCACCTGCGCTACCAGCCTACCTCCCACACCCCAGAGCACACACAGCGCCCCCGAATCTACAGAGGTGGCTGTGAGGGTAAAACAAAGGAGAGGATGTGGAGCTTCTGCAGAGAGAAAGGACGTCCAGTGGTGATGGGGGCCTGCGGGCCGGGCCCTGGGCTGGGCCTGCAGGAGCAGCGGGGCCCCAGACGCCACATCCTCCCCACCGGGGTGGGGGGTCGAGGAAGGAAACGAGATGAGTAAGGGACACAGAGGACGACAGAAGTGCTGGGAGCCTCACAGAAAACCTCATCAAGGGAAAGGGACAGGTGGTGGGGAGGGAACTGGACGTCGCAACCCGACCGAGGTGGTCAGGACGGCCTCGTCAGGAAAATGAGATTTGAGCAAAGACTCTAAGGAGCTGAGGGAACCACCAGCCAGGAGCCTGGAGAACATTCCAGGCAGAGGGGAAAGCGGGTGCAAAGGCCCCGGGGCCCTGGGGCCCTGGGCCGTGTGGGTTTAGGAACAGCTGGGAAGTCAGTACGATGAGGGGAGGCGAGCAGAGGGGGAGGGTCGGGCTGGGCAGGGCCGCGGTGGCCACGGGAGGACTTTGGTCTTAGGCCAAATTTGAGATGGAAGACTTGGGTGGGTCTTGAGTGGAGGAGAGACCCGAACTGCCTGTCGTGACCAGGTGAGACGGCCCCAGGCATGGGGTGCACTTGCACACTGGTCACTTAGTGACCCCTGAAGTTTCCACCAGCCCAGCTGTGGGGCCAGAGCAGGAACACAGCAAAAGGGACAACTCAGGTCCCGGAGCAAAGCTGAGCGGACGTTGGGGAGGCGCCAGAGACCAGAGATGGTCAGAGCTCAGAGACAATGGAGCCCAGGGCAGGCCCGGAGGAGAGGCTGGGGTCCAGATACAGTTTGGGGCCGAGTGAGCTCAGGACCAGGCCCCAGGAGCCAGAGGGAGGGAGAAGCCGGCAAGACGGCTGGAGGAAAGCAGGACGGTGCTCCAGGCCTGACAGAGGGGAGACCGCGGCTCTCAGGGGCCCTCGGGGGCCAGGCAAGGCCCTGGGGCTCGTCTGACTTTCCTAGGGCCACGCTGCCGAGCCACCTCCCGCTCAGTGACTCACCGCAGCACAGACTTACTATCTCACAGCTCTGGGGAGCAGACATGGGTCTTGAGGGGCCAAAATCAAGGTCTCAGCAGGCCTGGTTCCTCCCGGAGGCTCCAGGGGGAATCTGTTCCCTCCCTTTCCCAGCTTCTAGGGGCGCCTGCATCCCGTGGCTCAAGGCCCCTCCTCCATCTTCACAGCCAGCGACGTCCAGTCCAGTCCTCCTCACCCGCCCTCTGTCTTCCTCCCCTTCCCGCTTCGGGCCCCCGCGATGACATGGGGCCCACCTGGGTCAACGAGGAAATACTGGCTGATCACCGGCCTCAGTGCCCCTGCAGTGGAGCCCACACCGTCACAGGTTTGGGGGGTAGTGGCGGCTGTCTCGAAGGCCCTCATTCTACCAGCCCCAGGGACACTCTCTGGCCGGGGCTGGGGCTGGGGGACAGATGAGGGCCCCTCCGGGTGCATCCGTGGGGCGGGGTGCAGACCCAGCACAGCTGGGAGCCACACACCACACAGGAGGGTGTGCAGAGGAGGCCCAGCGGGGCTTCCTGAGCAGTCGGTGCAGGTGGGTGAACCAGACCCCCAACCGGGCGGGCCAGTGGCGTGGGACACGGGTGTCGAGAACAGCTCAGGGGGCGCCTACCACGGAGGCAGCAGGTGGCGCTAACCCAAGACCACTGTTGGGCCAGGAAGAGGACCGGCCCAGAGTCCTGGCAAGGACAGGCAGCCAGGTGAGGGGCTGTGGATGTCGCGGTCCCTGTCGGGTTCTCAGGCAGAGGTCCTGGCCCTGCTGCTCGGTCTGTGCCCCCCTCCCCCTGGCCACTGCCCACTCCCAGAACAGGTGCCACAATCTCCAATGCAGCACAGAAAGGGTGTCGGTCTGGCCGCCACTTTGCCACCTGCAAACAGGAGTGAGGACAAACATTCCCCGCCTTCGATCCCCCGGCAAAGGACGCGCTGTTTACATGGATAGAACAAGCGGACAGTGGAGAAAGTCGTCTCTGCTACAAAACCCATCACCGTGCTCGGAGCCAGTTACAGGGTCTAAGTAGGTACTGGGCCCAGCCCTGCCCCCAGGACTGAACCAAACACCTGGCTGCAGCCGGCAGGGAGCTACCATACTCAGGGGGCTTTGTGATGGCCATCCGAGTCCGAGGAATAATGGCCAATAGCCACACCTGGCAGATTTAAAAGGGAGCTTCAGAAATGTGTCACCTTCGCGCAGCCACCACCAAGGGACAGCAGGAGGGGTGCCAGGAGCGGCGGCCTCAGCAGGGCAGCAAGGCTGCTCCCGGTGGCGTGGACAGAGGGAGGGGGCTGAGCGAGAACTCCAGGCTGCAGACAGAAGACACGGGGTGTCACTGACTCCAGGGCAGGGCAGTGGCCCTGCGGGTGCTACAAAATCAGCAAGTTCCAGCATTAAGAGCGTGGGGCTGGGGTAGGGCTCTCCAGAGAAGCAGGGCCAGCAGCAGAGCCAGCAGGATGCAGACGTATGTATGTAGAGATAAACGAGATGGATGCATGGATAGATGGACAGACGGATGGATGGATGGATGGATGGATAGATAGATAGATAGATAGATAGATAGATAGATAGATAGATAGACAGACAGACAGACAGATAGAGAAATTGCAAGGGACTAGCTCACGTAGCGATGGAGGCCGCCGCGGTCCTGCTCTGGTCCCACCCCTGGGCTGGGCTGCAGCCCTGAGCCCTCCGCAGCCCGGCTGGGCCCCCAGAGCAGACAGGGCAGCCGCGGGAGGCTGGCCACCGGCTCATGTGCATCGTCACAGACCTGAGCAAAGACGAGACTGTGGAAGAAGACGCATGCTCGCCCGGGCTTGTTCACCTCTGGTCACCTGCGAGGTGACCTTTTATTAACAAACTTGCTCTTTAAACTTCGCCAAAGTGAGACAAGCGTGAACTGGAGCCCGACCTGAGGGGCGCCCATCTCAGCCGTGTTCCTGAAGGCGCAGCCCGGGCTGCAGGCGCCACGTCGGGCGTCGTGGGCACGGACGTCCAGGACCGGACCGCCACCTCCATCGCCCAGCTCCTGCGTCCATCAGGCCACCACATCCTCTGCCCCCACCCAGCAGCGACAGGGGAACCTCCCGCCTCTCGGTGCCTCTGCAGGGAAGCCGGGGTCTTCCAGCCCCAGCTTCCCCAGACCAACCGCTCACCCCATCTGGTAGAAGGGCCAGCGGAAGGGCCAAAATTGGTCGCAAAATACAGCCCGAGAAACACTCCTATACGCGCGAGCTCAAGCACAGCACAAAACGAAGATCCCTTAGACACTTTAAGAAAAAAGAGCAGATGCTTTGGTGGAAAAAATAAGGCTCCTTGTGGCCAGGGACAATGACATAACAAACAGCCCCAGCGTTAAGTGTGTTTTCACTGGTTCCAGGCACTATTCTGGGCAAGGCGCAGGGATGAACGCAGCAGACTCTCCTCCCCGGGGCACGGGCTGACCTGTGACCATGATGTGATGGCTACGTATGGAAACACTTGTGGATATGTGTACACGTGTGGGTTAGTATTCACGTATACAGCTCCTCGATCTGCCAACTGAGGACCAGAAGCAACGACACCCCAGCAGCAGTGAGCACATCCAGCACCCAGACCTTGGTTTCCAATATCATCCTCCACTGAGCCAAGGCTGCTTGGAGAAATGGCTGATTCTAGGCTGTGTATTTCTGGACGGAGAGATACAAGGTGAGCTTGGAGGGCTTTGTAGTTCCAGGAAGTAAGAAAGTGTGCAAAATTAAAATTAAACAAATAAATAATACAAAAAAGAAAGAAAGGAAAGAAAGAAGGAAGGAAGGAAAGAAGAAAGAGAGAGAGAGAGAGAGGGAGGGAGGGAGGGAGTGAGGGAGAAGTGATGTAGGTCTGTCAAGGAACACAAGAGGCAACTGGAGAGCCCCCAGTGGCCAAAGCTGGAACAATATAAGCAACAAAATAAACAAACAAACAAAAAAAACCCCGTAGCATTGGATTACAACCCAAAATTCAAAGTAAATATCCAGAGTGCATATGTAATCAGATAAATAAATAAACAGAAGATATATAATCTCCCATGCAGAAAAATTCCAAATAATTCGTGTAGCTGGTCTCCCTCAGGAAAATGGGACGTGACTCCCAAAACTTGTTCTGCGAAGCCCCTGACTAGAACTCCCTAAAACCATCGAGGTCATCGGAAGCAAGGGAGTCCGAGAACCGTGTGTGCTGCAGCCAGCCAGTGCTGCCTGATTGTACACAGCATCCTGAGTAAGGTCCTGGAACAGGAGAAAGACATTATGGGAAAACTGCATCGAAATAAAGTCCTAATGAGTTGACATCAGGTCATGAAGTGTGACGAAAGCTCCTTGTTAGTAACAGAGCGAACGGGGTGTGTAGCGTAGGAGCCTCTGAGCTGTTAGCAGTTTTTCTCTAAACCTGAACTATTCTCCAATAAAAACCTTACTTAGAAATGACTTTAAAATGTTTTCTCCATGGAAGGTGATAAAAGAAATGTTCACATATTGAGATACAGGGAAGTCATTCTGGCTTGAATTTGATGCTAACACAGCCCATCTGTGGACTGTCAAACACACACTGTCCATCTGCTTTAATTATTAAAGAAAGGGCGCACTGACCAGAAGTAAAGAACACCCATGGTAAAAATTAAGATTAAATGCCTCTTCTCCCGGGACGCCGGCGGTGGGCCTCCCTTGATGATAAGACTCCCTTCCCGGGTGCCCAGGCCAAGGCCACGCTGACTCGCCGTGGGCGTGCTGGTTTGGGTCCTTTTTTTTTTTTTTCTGAAACCCTGAAGAAATGTACCCCTGATTTGTTTCACGTTCGTTGCTCTGACAAGACATAAAACTGAGAAACTGCTTCTCCGGAGCAGCTCCTCAGAGTAATTTAGGAAGCTGGCTTCCAGGCTCAGCCTCAGTTTGGCTCAAATAAAACTCTTTTCTGTTCTTATTACTGATTGTTGATTATTTTCGTCCACAAAGGCCACTGAAAATTCATGAAACATTAGCGCTGGAGTGGCCAGAGAGCCAACCAAGTTGGAAGAAATCTGATTATCAAATCCTGCTTTGTATACTTTTTAAAGTTGTGCATACACTAAGATAACTTTATTTGCATACATAACCAAAATTATGCATTATTAAATTGTGCATATATGTATGCACATGTAATAAAAATATTTCAAGACAAAAAACCTCTTGCGACTCTAAGATTATATCAAATGCCTATTTTAAAGTGGGAAGCTGTTTGTTGTTTCATGTTGTGTCATTTATTCCCACTCTGTCTTTCTCTCCTCCACCGCCACCCCTCCCCACCTCGGCTCCCGCCACACCCCAGGTAACCAGTCCCATCTCCGGGGTGAGGGGGCGTAGGCAAGGGGTGACAATATTTATTTTTAAATACTAGAATCGTATATTGGATTCCTGATTTTTCAAACCATCACACCAAAAAGTCCATCGGACTCATTTCCCCAGTAGACTGACGTGTATTTTAAGTGAAATTGACCACAGAGGTGGCATCTTGCAGCCCCAGCCGACTCAGCCCTGATCACCAGCCTGGGCTGCTCTGTGTGGCCAGCAGCCACTGTTCCACAGAGCCCGGTGTGTAAACCCAGCATCAGGAATCAGATTACTGGAAACTGCTTCCCCCTCTGCCGTGCACTGTGTGACATCAAGCAAGTTAATTAACCTCTCTGAGCTTCAGTTTCCTCGTCTGTAAAATAAGAGAGAACATAGGACTTAACTCGTAGGAGAGTCCCAAGGATTAAACAGCATCCCTGTTGAGCACAGTCTCCAATACAGAGCACTCCTCCATAAATGCTAGTTGCTGTGGGGGAGGGTGGCGCTCAGGGGTGGAGCGTGCGCTGAGTGTGCTTCAAGTCCTGGGTCAATCCTCTGTTCCTCCATCCAAAAGAAAAATTTTTTAGTGAATAAATAAATAAACCTAATCACCTCCCCCACCCCTGCAAAAGGAGAATAAATAAACAAGAGCTAGTTGCTGTGATGGTTGGATTCTCTTATCTTTACCTATGCAGATAGAGAGCTCCCTTTGATGATTCATGGAAAAAATTAATTGTTCTAAAAAGGTTTTCTAAATTATTTGTTGGTAGACATATTGTTTCCTACTACAGTGCCGGGTGTTTTCAACTAAGAACAAGGAACACAAACTAGTTAATAAATACGTGAAATAACTGTGAACACGTCTGTTCTTTCTGGAGATTAAGACACTAAGTCACGAGATGGAATAAAGAACAGAAAAGGACACTGAGAAGGCAGAGGCACCTGTGTGACAAAGGCCACCTCCAGGTGCCAAACTCCCAACACCCTGTCCAGCGGGGGTTGTTCTAGGCGAGAGGCGGGAACCCGCAGCCCAGAGAAGAGTCGGAGCCCAGGCAGCTGGACCAAGGCTGCTTCAACAGGGGTCACAGCCATCCGCCCAGTCTCCTGGCTGCCCTGCTTGCCGGCCAAAGACCTTCTGGGGCCGGTGTCTGCCCACAAGCAGGCAGCCTTGACCTTGTTTATGAAAAGCTCCTGTTAGCAGACACTCCCTGGCTGGAGTGTCCACTGGTGCTCAGGACAGGCCTCGAGGCCTAATAGCCAGGTGGTCATCAGAGGCTGAAGGCTCTGAAGGAGAGGCACCACTGCTGTCCCCAGACACCGAGTGGACGGAGCCCACGGGCCGGGCAGCCTGCAGCCAGTCTCCGAATCCTGCCCACACCTGCGAGGGGCCTGGAAACGCTGCCGCTTGATCCAATGTCACTCACGAGCCCCCAAGGAGCGCAGGCGACCGGAGCCTGAGAAGAGGCCACAGCTCTGACTCCCTCCGGGGGTGGCCTGGAGCAAAAGCTGCTCATCACACTGGGCCCGGGCGGGGCCAGGGGGCCTGGTGGGGGCCGCTCTCGGGGGCTGATGAGAGGCCCTCGGGCTCCAGGTCCTGGGCAGGTGTCTCGGCCGTGTCCCCCTCCCCCGGGCATCGGAAGGCTCACACAGAGTGTAGTCAATGCCAAGAGCTAAGTAAACGTTGGGGTTGTAATTATAACGATTCCTTATCAAATTAAACACCCGTGTCCATAACAGCAAAGCCCTGCTGGGCAGAGCAGGTCGGGACGTCCGTGCTCATTAAAAATTCCAAGTGGCTTTGCATCATTTTGCTGAACGTTGCATTAATTCTTGCCTTTTCTCTCCTCATTAAATTCTATTCCTGGAGCTCTTATTAGCTCCCCGGTCTCTCCCTGATTAAACAATGACCCAGGATCACTTGTTCCAGTGTCTCCCATTTTCACCACACCCCCAGCCCAAGGCTCCCCGACTTGGGACGCCTCCGTGTTTGCCGCTGGTGCCGCTGGGTCGGCAGCATCTCGCCATCAGCCCCATTTGTGTGCGTGGACTACACCTCTCACGGCACTTTTTAAAACTTGTGACTTTTGGTGGGGGAGAAAATTCATTTTTACAAATAACTAGGTTGGAATTTGATCTTCCTGAAGTAAGAGGAGACTAATGACACCCATTCCATCAGCGCAGGTCTCATCTTGAAGTTGGGGACATGACAGGGAGCTATTCTCTCTGACAGCAGCGAGGAAGCCCGTCCCCTGGCTTCTTCCTTTGAACTGGGCCGAGGCCACTTCATTACCTGTGGGTGAGCAGCCACACGACCTGTAACAGGGTGTCTGTCTTCCCACAGCCCCCAGCCATGATCCTGGGGTTCTCCCAGCGTGCACAGCAGTGGCTGGACCCTCACTGGAGGTGGAAATGCAGAGGCTCCCTGGCCTTCTGTAAAGAGAGGGATGAACTCTGTCTCCTCCTAGAGTATATCACCCAATACGGCAACCATCAGCCACATAAGCCATTACACTTAAATTTAAATTAATTAAAATTAAATAACACTTAAAATGCAGTTTTTCAGCCGCACTAGCCACATTTCAATAGCACTATGTGGCCAGTGGCCACGTTATTGGACAGTGCAGACCTAGAGCATTCCCTCTTCACACGAAGTTCTCTTCATCCTAGGGGTAAAACTCTGATTCTGACCTCTGGGCCGCACCCTCCCAGTCTGCGTATGAAGGTCACCTCAAGGATCAATTACTTCACATCTGCTCAGAGCCCCCAAGCACTGAGCAATTCCAGAAGCAAGAGGAGAAACTCCAGAGGGCTCCCGCTTCCTGCCTGCATGCTCAGTGGACGTTTCCCAAACATCCCCGTGTGTAAGCAGCAAATGAAGCCACAGCCGTGATGGCGTCCCGGGAAAACAGAGGGCAGCTTGAGAAGGGAGTGACACTGCCGGTCCCACTGCTGGGGCGTAATCTGGGATGACATAAACTCATATTTACTAATTAAAGTTTCAGCATTGTCCATTTAAGTCATGGAGTTGACTTTTCACCTCCTAAAGCCTTCATAATTGCTTCAATAACTATGCTAGAATTTTATCTCAGTTGAAATTGTCTTTTTTTGCATCCTATTAAAAATGTTAATAAGCTATATTGAAGACCTTACCTTGCAATTAAGTTGAACCAACTAAATAAATCAACACTGGTTCTTAGTCCCTGAATTACTGCTAATTTAATAAACATTTTAAAAGTCTGAGCAGATGAGCATTTGATTGCTGTCCAAAATAAGCATATTTGATCTATGGCGATAAACAAGTGGGGCATTACCCGAAAAGCCCTGTGTTGGGGTGGGGAGGTGGGGAGGGTGGGCTGGGCCCTGGGCTAGGCCCAGGGGAAGAGGGGGGTCGCAGGATGGGAAAGACAACAGGAGTGCACCTGACAGGACCAGGCTTCAGGGGTGTGCATCTCAGGTGTCTATTTTTTCTTTCTTATTTACGAGCACAGGAGCTCATCTGAGCGGCATTTTTAAAGAGCTGCCCTCCTGCCCTTTATCAGCAACGTCCCTGAGAGGTCTGTGTGGGTCAGCTCCGCAGGGGCCCCGGGGGGGGGGGGGGGCAGCTTGCCGGGTGCTGTCCATGGTCCTGCTCATTCTCAGCAGTACTGCTTCTCCCTTCCCCAGATAGGATGTGGAGATGGTCTGTAAGAGGTAAACATGAGCCTTAAGGCCAAAGTCCAGGTCAGTTCCCAGACAAAATTTTCAATGCTCTCAGATTGTCACATCTCAAAATAACACTGCCAGTTGGTTTAGACTGGATGAAACAGGGGACTTCCTCCAGGCTGGAGGGACGGGGACCGGCATGAGCAGGCCTGCCCAGCTCGGGGCCCACATCCACCACTTGCATGAGGCCAGGCTCTCAGACACTGAACCACTCACCTAAGGTCGCCCAGGGAAGTGGCAGGACCTGATGCCCACTCCAGGTAGGGCGACACCTCTCAGGCTCCTTGAACTTTCTCTAAATTCAGAGGCGAGTGAACAGCACACCATGGTTCTGGGGTGTGACCTGCCTGCCACAAGCAGAAAATATTGTACAAGTTTTATCCACTATTTTTTAACTTCAGTATTTCACCCTATCTGTGATACACTCATTCATCTCGACAAAGAAGCACCGCTAAGTGAGGTGCCATGGAGTAAGATGGCGCTCCAGGAAGACAACGTGGTTTTCACCCAGTGTGCTGCGTGCTCTGGGACACGGCGATGGAGGGAGCCGCCCAGCCTGAGAAGCTGAGACTGAAACTCTGCCACGCGGTGGAGAACGAGCCAAGGACAGCTTTTCTTCCCCAAACACTTGCCCTATTAAGGATGAGGCGGGGGCAACTCCCACATCAGAGCGTCTGTCCTCACCCGCACGGCCCACTGCTCACGGGCAAACTCCACTGCTGTCACATGCGCTGCTGGTGGGACAGCCCGGGACTCAGCCACCACCTCCGCCGACACTCGTGATGCAGTGTCCAGCCAATGGCAGTGATGGGCACCACTCCCAGCCGGTGTCCAGCCCTCAATACCTTGCAAATGAACCCAAACTCCTCGCATATTGTTATTCATATTATTTATGAAGCCTCGTTTTTCCAAATCAAGTGTTTTTTCCTCAACCCTGACATATTGATCTAAAATGACAAGCGCTGAAATGGGGACTCAAACTGAGATCCCGAGGACAGAGACGTGAGTCCTCGGGTCCAGCAGTAGAAGTTGCTGGAGCCTATTTGAAAACTGAGTGTTTAGAATATCAGATAACTGAGAGAAGTTAAGGAACGGTAGTAACATGTAATGAGCTACCACTGGTGTTTCTTAAAATCATCTTCATCATAGGAGCTCGGGTGAGACTGCAGAGCGCTGGCAGGTGTCACGTGTTCACAAGGTGGGACATCCCTCGCTGGTTCCACTGCAGGTGTTAAAGCCCCTCCCAGACCAAGTCTAACGCAGGGGAGAGCAGGTAGGCTGGTGGGGGCAGTTCCCCGCTCAGCCCCTGGGCCAGGTCCACTCAGGGCCTGCTCCCGTCCCCAGTGTTACATGACCACCTCCCACGCGCCAAGTCCTGGGGAGACTTCGAGGCTCCAGGCCCACAGGCAGGGCCTTACTTAGGGGTCCTCTGTCCCCACCAGGCAGAATTGGAGACGCAAAGGCCCACCTGGCCCTGTAGATGCTCATGGCCTGGAGGAAACCACCAGACTCTGTGCTTGGGCTCAGGGTATAATGGCCACTGCCTCACCTCTGGTTGTCCAAATAACGTCTTCTTGGAACCCCAGCAACTCCGCCTGGTGATCCTGGTGCCCTGCCCTCAAATCCAACCTGGGAGAGAGAACCCAGAAGGCAGGGTTTCTAAATCCACCTGCTATACATGAACATGCATATATTCATTGTCACATTTTTTTTGCTGTGAGCTACCACAAGGTCTTGTATCTATTTCCCTGTGCTATACAGTATAATCTTGTTTATCTATTCTGCATTTTGAAATCCCAGTCTGTCCCTTCCCACCCTCCGCCCCCTTGGCAACCACAAGTTTGTATTCTATGCCTGAGTCTGTTTCTGTTTTGTATTTATGGGTTTTTTTAGATCCCACATACGAGTGATCTCATATGGTATTTTTCTTTCTCTTTCTTTTTGTGCTCTACACTGAAATTTGACACAAAATCGTAGAATGACTATTACTCAATAAAAAAAAGTTTAAAAAAATCCACCTGCTGCTGCCCCATGCTGCCACCAGGTGTCACTGTGGCAACAAGGCCTCACGGTCCACTGTGGCCGGGAGCCCTCTGGGGCCCCTGGATGCCAGGTAGCCCAGGCCCTAGGGTTCCCAGTCCCCTCTGACCATCAGCCACTTTCCCACGGCACGACGTGTCATCACACTGCCTGGGCCAGCCTCTTCCTCTGCTGGCTGGGGCCTTCCCGCCTGGGGATCTAAGTGGGGGCCTCCCAAACACAGAGAAGGCGGCAGGCTGAGCCTCGTGACCTGAGCCCTGAGCTGCCACAGCCCTGCCTGCACATGGTGGTGGCCCTGCACCCAGGTCCAGGGCAGGGGGCTTGGTCAGCCTCGGGGATCCCCTGACCCCCCATTAGTGTGATCAGGAGGGCAGCTCGTGGGCATGACCTGGCCCAGAAAGGGTGGTGCCTCATCTCGCCCGCTGGAAGGGGGGTGCTCGTCCGAGGCCTCCCAGCTCCGGCAGGTGGCAGTGGTCGGCTCCACACAGGACGTTCCAGTGGCTGCTGGGAGCTCCATCCTGAGCAGGGCGAGGTGGGGCCCAGGCCCAGGACACGTGGAGGCTCCGACCCCCTCGCCAGGTGAGAGTGAGGGGCTGGCTCAGGACCTTGGACCCCGACCCAGGGCGCCCCCCCCAAAGGACACGCCTCCCCCGGCTGCTCCTCCCCGGTTCCTCCCAGGCTCCCTCCCTGTCCTAGGAAACAGCTTCAGTCCCCTCGGGTGCGAGCGATCTGAACGAAAAGGGAGCCTAGAACATGGTAGAGAGGGAGTCCCAGCCGGCGGTGCGGCCCAGGGCCAGAGGACAGGCAAGGGCCTCAGTGCCTCGTCCCTGAGACAGGGACGGTTATGCGATGATGAAGACGGACAAGGGGAGGATCCTGGAAAATACAACCAGGAAGTCCTGGCAACGCCAACAACACGCTGTCTTGTTTTGCATGTCCTCCTGTTTTCCACAAATTAGCAAAAGCCCAACAAACCAGACGAGGCGGGCTCCCCAGCCTTTAAATGAGGTGCAAGGGCGCCACCCTGTGGCAGTCCTCTCCCCAGGGGTCCGCGGTCACTTCTCAGGGCGGGCTTGACGTGATGCTTTCTGCCTCTTCCCTCTAACTGCATGCGTTCGATGGAGCTTGTGGTGCTAAGCGAAGGAAGCCGGGAAGAGGAAGAAAAATGCCACATGGTATCACTTATATGTAGGATCTAAAAAAATAAGACAAATGAACTTATTTACAAAACAGAAACAGACACACCAACATAGAGAACAGACTTACGGTTACCAGGGGGGAAACAGGGTGGCAAGGGATAAACTGGGAACTCAGGATTTTAAGATAAGCACGCTGTGTGTAAAACAGATAAACAACCAAGTCCTACTGCGCAGCGCAGGGAACTACATTCAGTCCCTCGAGATGGCCTGTAATGAAAACAGTATGAAAAGGAACGTATACACACGTAAAGCTGAAGCGTCGCGCTGTGCACCAGACAGTAACACAACATTGTAAACCGACTCTCCCGCAGTTAAAAAACAATGTAAAATAACTATTTATTTGGGAGCCCGGGACGTCCACACACCCCACCCAGCACGCACACCCCCACGTCCTGCCGGAAGGGCCTGAGGGAGCCAGGTGGCCAGCGGACAGCCTCCCAGCCGCCCCTGCCCTTCCTGCTGCTCCGGGGCCTGGACCTGCCCCGCCCTGGCCGCGGGCTGTCGTCAGAGGGTGTCTGCGGGTCTCCTCCCCAATGTTGTGCTCAGCACTCCCAGCGCAGATCCTGGAGGCCAGACGGGGAAAGGGGCTCGGCGGTGGGAGGGGCTCTCTTCTCCTGCGGAGGCGGGTGCCAAGACCCTCAGTCAGGCAGAGTGTCACGAATCCAAGTGACTTAGAGTTGGTCACATGCCCCACCCAAAAAGGATGTTTTGTTTCTTTGGGGGACAGGACAGGCCCAGGGACAGATGCCAGGCTTTATCCCCTGTCCCTGCTGTTGGCATGACCCCTGTCCTCTGAACCCCAAGTCACCTTCCCCCCGGTAGTGGTGGGCATCAGCAGGGAGCCTTCAGCAGAGGCTCCACCTGGGACCTTAATTAAGGACATTGTCCCCTTCCTGCCCAGGCCCAGGGTCAGTGAAGAGGACCCTCTCCCAGGGTGGCCTTGAGGACCCAGGAAATGAGGCGGCAAAGCCTGCAGGGAGGGGCTGGCTGGGGGAGCACGTTCCCCTCCTGGCCCCCTGGAGCAGGGGTGCTGGACCCCAGGCCCGAGGGTGGCACCCGAAGGGATTGAATTGGATCCCCTTCCTGTGGTCAGAGGAGATGGCACTCGCTGCTCCCCCCAGGGACCCCCCACCTTGCCCTGTGGCTGGGAGAGGGAGGGCACTGCAGACACCTCCCCCCACCTGGAGGGGGTTCAGCTGGGAGGGGAGACGAAGGAGCACCTTCACCTGCTCCGACTCAAGGTCCCTCGGCCCTGAGACCCCGGGGCAAGTACTTCCCCTCTAGCTGTGCCTCAGTTTCCTCACCTACAAAAGGGGTCAGAGGAGCCCAAATTAAGAAAACTTTGAAAGGAAATCAGACACATTTGTGGCCCCTGGTGTTTGTCTGACTCTAGAATGGTCTAGACTGTGCTCAAATTAACTTTCTATTGAATGTGCTTTGACATCACACGTGGCGCTTGCTGCTCACAGCAGGTTTGACGGCTGAACTTGCATGTGTGTTTGCCTCCTTGGTACACAGCCTGACCATATATGAGTTCATCCTCAACCCACGCCAGGGGCAGGGGTGGTTGGGAGCCTGGGTCAGGACCCCAAGCCACCGGGCTGGCGTCACAGGCCTCTGGCACTGCGCTCCATTTCTGCCGAGACCCTCTGTCAGTTTCTTTATGACAGCGTGCCTCTCCGTATGTCCCTGGAGTGGATGCGTGTGTCCATTCCCCGCCAGATCAGGCCCAGCTCCTTGAGGGTGGAGACCCCTCCCCACCCGTGGGCTCCAGTGCAGAGCTCGGGCTCAGGTCATGGCAGGGCTGAGCTGATGTTTGAAAATTCCCGCCACCGCCACAGAGTCACCCAGGGAGGGACCCGCCTCTGTCCTGCACGGTGGGCTGCTCGGGGGAGAGGAGGAGTCTGGGCTGGGGGGAAGAGCAGAGCTGGCACAGAGGCTGAGTGGCTCTGCAAGAAGGGCCTGGGAGAGGCGGGGTGGGGTGTGCGCAGCCCCAGGCGAGGCTGGCACTTTGCAGGGAGAGCAGACCAGCCAGGAAGCCCATGGTCCTCAGCAATCTGCTGCCTCCGAGGGAGGTGACACCCCACCACAGACACACACACGTACACACACACACACTCCCACTGTCACCCCAGCCCACCCTCTGAGGCTGGAAGGACACCACACAGGGGTGCCACCCCATCCACCCAGGAGCCCGGTCAGCACTCTGGACCCAACCGTCCCTGCCTTGTGAGCTTTGGCCACATGAGGCCATCAGCTCCTCCTTCTCTGGCCCCAGCTGGCCCAGGGGGTGTTGGCCCCCGAAGGTCCTGGTCAGGTCACCCGTGTCCCGACCCTCCCTGCAGCCCAGTCTCGTGATAGGAGCTCACCTGCACCCTCCTTAGTTTTTGTGACTTTTCAAATGGTTTTTCAAATACATCCTCATCTTCAAGGTGTCCAAGTTCCACACTGCATGTAACAGAAATGCAGCAAAGAAAAGGGGCTGACATACAAAAGGAATTTTTTTTTAACTTAAAATCTTCACTGCAGATGCTCAGAAAGCATCACGGAGGCCCATGCTGCACGGGAATCCTCTCTGTCTGCCTCCCCCCTGCCCAGGGCGCCTCTTTCCAAGCTTCACCCAGACTCGCACACTCCGCCGGGGTAGCTACGGTCCACCAGCTTCCTCCTCTGCATCCAGATCCGTCCGTTTCTCTGGGTGTTGATCCTTCCCACAGCTGACTCTGGTCAGTTCACAACAGGTCCCAGAGATACAGGACCAGGTCCTAATCCCTGGAACCTGTGACGTGAGCTTATTTGGAAAAAGGGATTTTGCAGGTGTGTTTAAGCTAAGGCTCTTGAGATGAGTCCATCCTGGCTTATCTGGGTGGGTCTTAAATGCCATTGCAAGTGTCATGTTGGGGAGAGGCCGAGGGAGACAGACGCACAGGGGTGGCTGTGGGGGACAGAGGCAGAGATGGAGGTGGGCAGCCCCTGGAGCTGGGAAAAGAGCAGATTTTCCCCTCCAGCCTCCAGAGGGAGCAGGGCCCTAGCGGCACGTGACTTTGTCCCAGTGGCACTGACTTTGGACTTCTGGCCTCCAGAGCCATGGCAGAACAGACCCCTCCCGCTGTAAGCCCCCAGGCTTGTGGTGGTCTGTTCTGGGGCCACAGGACACTCACACACCAACCTGCCTAATGTCTCTGGGCTCCTTCGTGTATTTTGGATACAAGTCCTTGCAGACATGTTCTCCCAGTCTGCAACTCGCTTTGTCTGTTCTCCTAACAGCGTTTTTTCACAGAGTAGAATTTTTCTTTATTCCAATGAAGCCTGACTTACACACCTTGCTTTCATGGATTGTGTCTCTGGTGCAGAATCTAGAGACTTGTCAGCAAACCAAGGTCTCCTGCCTCCTCTTCTACGTTATTTTCTGGGAGTTTTGCAGTTTCGTGTTTTGCATTAAGATCTGTGATCCACATCGAGTTCATTTTGTGAGAGTGTCAGGTCTGTGCTGAGACTCATCCTTTCGCATGTGGATGTGCAGGTGTCTGAGCAACATCAGGTGAAGACCGTCTCTGCTCCATGGTTTGACTGCTTTTGCTCCTCCGTCAAAGATCAGTCAGCTATGGCTGCGAGTCTAGTTCTGGGCTCTCCGGTCGTTTCCATGGACACATTTGTCTTTTCTCTCACCAGTGCTGCATGGTCCCGACTACTCCAGCTTTATATTCAGTCTTGAAGTCAAGTAGAATCAGTCCTCCAACTTTGTTCTCCTTCAGTGTCGCTCTGGCTGCTCTGGGTCCTTTTCCTCTACATATAAACTTTAGAATCAGTTTGTCGATGTCCACACAACAACTCAATGGGACTTTGAATGAGCTTACGTTGAATCTATAGATTAAGTTGGGAAGAACCGACATCTTGACAATACTGACTCTCCCTATCCATGAACATGGACTATCTCTCCATTTATTTAGGGCTTCTGGGGCTCCAGTCATCAGAGTTTTGTCATTTTCCTCATGTAGCTCTTGGATATATTTTTTAGATTTATACCTAAGTAGTTCCCCACCCCCCTCCGGTGCTAATGTAAGCAGTATTTGCTTGTCATCTCAAATCCCACTTGTCATTAATGGTTTACAAGAAGGCAACTGACTTCTGTATGTTAACTTTGTATCCTGCAACCTGGCTGTAATTGCTTAATACTTTATTTGCTTAATACTACCAGGAGTTTTTTGGTGGATCCTTTCAAGTTCTCTACATAGACAATCGTGCCGTCTGTGAACAAGGAGAGTTTTGTTTCTTCCTTCCCAATCTGTATCCCTTTATGTCCTTTTCTTGGCTTTCTGCGCTAGCTAGGACTTTCACAACAATGTTGAAAGGAGTGATGAGCGGAGCATTCTTGCTTGTTCCTAATCTCAGGGGGATATTTTCTTGTTTCTCACTATTGAATGTGACATTGGCTGTAAGGTCTTTGTAGATGGCCTTTATCAAGTTGGGGAAGTTCCACTGTATTGAATATACACTAAGTTATGATTAGAAGTTCCCACTTTTAGGGGGGAGGGTGTAGCTCAGTGGTAGAGCATGTGCTTAGCATGCATGAGGTCCTGGATTCAAGCCCCAATACCTCCATTTAAAAAAAAATAATAATAAATTTTTAAAAAGAAGTTCCCATCCTTTAAATTGATTTTTAAAGTTATTTTCCAGAATTCCTGGTGGAGGCAAGTTTTAGGAAGCATGTCTCCCCACGTTCCCTTACCTCTGCAGATGCCCCTTCCCTTAGACCTCTGCCTGGGGACCTGTCCTCACTCCAGTCCAACCCCAGCCCCCTCCCACGAGCCCCCTCCCATTCCCCACAGCCCGCCCTCCACCGCTGGCGCCTTTGCTCTCAGGGCCCCTCTCCAGCACCGCCTGCCACTTGAGCACTTTCTTCAGTCTGGAAAAGCTGTCAGGCCCCTGGAGAAGCACAGGTGGATTTAATCAAACCATCTTTTTTTAAAAGGAAAAGAAAACATTTCCTTTCTAAAGTAGATTTTAAAAATTACGCAGCGTGCTGGGCGTTGTAATGCCTCATCAGGCGCCGACACAAAGGGCTCTGAACTTGCTGCCGCCTGGCCGCGGGGCCCCCACCCACCCAACTCGCTGAGCCTCCCGCGTGGCCCCGCCCCGGGGTCCCGAGAGGCCCGTGACACACACGTCTGCACGGGCCACTCGGATGGGCCTCCCACTTGCAAGATGCTTTTGTGGGCACAGTGACCGGCCCCCTGGAGCATCCCTTCTGTCCCTGCGGCACCCTCCCGTGTCCCCTGCGCGGCCAGCAGAGGGCAGCAGCTGACGAGGAAAGGCGGGCAGGGCCGCCAGGGCCCTTCGGCAGGGCCTCCATCGTCTCTTCCACTCAGACAGTAAGGGCTGGGGGCCCAAACACCATCCCCCACCTCTCAAAAGCTCAGTGATAAAAATTGCTCACATTTAGACACAGGTGACAGTTTTCAGAGCCATGTGTCTTTCCTTGTGACCTCATAACCCCTCTCCGCTAAGGATGGGAGACCACCCTAGACAGGCGGGGGCCCCTCCGAGGGCCTGCACTGGAGGAGCAGAGCGAGGTGTGGAGCCCTGTGACCCACAGTCCCAGCGCCCCATCTCCACGTGCCCAGGAGGGACATGCGGTCACCAGCACCGGCTCTGGACCAAGCACACTGGTCACCACGCTCCCCGGTCACCACGCTCCCCAGACAGGGGCTGCCTGGGGCACACATTCACCCCAACCGTGCCTCCAGTTTTAAAGTATTTCCCCAGAATTGCCCTAACGGGGTCTGCACCCCCAAGTTCATGACCAGACACAGGGATGGTTTTTAGAGCTCAGACTGATCTCCTGTGAACGAGCACCACCCGGGCTTGTGGCAGGTGGGGAAGGACATGCCTTGTGCTTTGTGTCTTCAGGTGATTCTGGAACCTATTTGTCTGCACGTGTAGGCGTGGGACCTGGCAGCGTGCCCCTGAGAATGAGCCGCTCCGTGTGATGGGTGTTTTGTAGGTGGTGAGGGCACATGCATCCATGATAAAGGCTCATCAGAACCGTGTCCCGCATGGAAGGGAGATCTGAGCTGAGGACAGAGACAAGAGGAGGTGCCGGTTCTGGGGCACGGTTGGGGTGAGGGGTCCCTTTCTTCCTGGAGGGGCTCCCGCAGCTTCCCAGCGTCACCGGATCAATCAGGCTGACACCTTCTCCCACAGGAGAGAAGGCTCACATTGTCAAGGAGACTTTAAAGAACAAAGATCTCTCTCTCACTCAGTGCGCTGAACTTCTAAGTCACTGGGATAAATGGGGGGATATTTGACATTCATTGCACGTAATTCAAAATTCAAACCAGCTCCCAGGAAAGGAAAATTACAGGATATTCTGAACTGCGTGCCTTCAATCCTTTTGCTGACGTGAGGCTCTAAACCTCTTCAGATCCGCCTTCGTATGTATAATCCAGAGAACAAAACCGCGTCGTGGGACATCATGGAGCTTATGTTTTGATTTTTGAAAGGAAGTTATCCCCATCTGTGAATTATTTCTTAAAAAAAAAAAAACACTTAAAATGAGCAAGTATCTTTCTCACTTTTAAATATCCGGTTCGAAAATAAGAAACATCACATCGCTGGTGTTCCAGAACGCAGGGAACCACCAACGAATGTCAGGTGCCGGCGAGTATCAAATTTAGGGAAAAAGACTTTCCCCAGGGGTGTGTGAAGATTTCTTCCAGATCCTACTGCTCATGGATGTGTCTGGATGCCCACCACCTCGCCCTGTTGCTCCACAAATTCAAATGACAGAGAAGCCCCCGAGTATTTCCGTGCAGGACCACGGGGGTGGGTGGGGTCCCCTGCCGTCTCCGAGCCCGGGGGGCCCCCCGCATGTGGGCTGGATGGACGGGCTGATCCCTAGGGAGCAGGTGCCACGTCTGCCTCCTCCCTCTGCCCCAGGGATGAAAGGGAGAGAGCGGTTCGAGCTCCTGCCGGGGCACTGCCGGGGCTTGGGGGCGCCCCAGGTAGGTCAAGCTAAGGGAAGAGTTTTCTCCTGTGAACCCTTGCTTCAGGGGACCTGGAAGAGCTAAGGAACCTGAGGAAGAGAAGAGAGCCATTAATTCCGGCTGTGAGCAGGATGCTGCGGGGTGAGGCCGAGGGCACAGATGTGAACCCGCTCAGAGGAGAGGCCAGGAGCCCTCACTCGAACAAGTTTCTAAATCTAGTGTATTGCACTCTGACCAGCAGGGTACACCGATGACAATTCTGAGCCAGCTGCTGCAGCTGAACGTGAAAACAATCCACATTTAAATGGTATTCAGTCACTGAGTTCTAAATAAATCCAAGAAATTGTTTCTAAAAACTACAGGTCTGCAGGGAAGAACAACTAACAGGGCCTGTTCCTCTGTGATTTCTTCCAAACTTCCAAGACATAAAGTCCTCTTTGGGCTTGTTTGAAAAATTAGATATATGGTTAAGTCAGGCTTTTAAAGTATCAGTTTTATTGAGCTATAACTCATGGACAATAAAATGGAATTTCAGCGTTCAGTGGTTCGGTGTTGGATGAGTTTTGACAGCAGTATGCACTTGTGTAATCACTTCTCCGACAAGGTACAGAACAGTCCGTCACCCCAGAATGTTCTCTCTTGCTCTCTCCCAGTCAGTCCCCGCCCCGCCCCACAACCACCCCCCACCACCATCACTACAGGGTCCTTTAGCCTGTTTTAGAACTTCAGGGTTCTCCAGAGAAACAGAGCCAATTGAATGTATGTGTATATGTTAAGAGACTTATTTTAAGAAATTGGATCATGTGATTGTGGGAGCTGGCAAGTCTGAAATCCACATGGCAGGCCAGGAATTCGGGCAACAGCTGGAGTTACAGGTTGAGGCAGAATTCCTTCTCCGAGCAACTTCACTACTTGCTCACAAAGCTTTCACCTGATGGGGTGAGGTCCACGCACATGGTCAGGGGTCATCTCCTTCCCTTAAGGTCAACTGATCACAGATGTCAATTGAAACTGCAAAATACCTTCACAGCAACACCTAGATTCATCTGAGCTTTAATAACTGTACTGCACCCTAGTCAAGTTGACAAAGACACAATCTTCATGCACTTGGAATCACACAGTCACTCAAGTTGTTTGTATCAGCAAGTAGCAGTCTCTCGTATAAGGACAGGAGACTAGACCCCAGTACACATCAGGCATTTCACAGTTTTTCCATTAGATCTGAAAATAATAAAACAAGAAAATTGCCTTGCAATACCCAGAGACTTGTAAACACCAGTTCAAATCCAGAGTAACTCACTGAGATATTTCAAGTTCCCTAGCATCCCAAAATGGAATAGTTAAAAAATCTCTGGATACCAGTTGATGCCCAGTGGGACACAAGGAAAACAGCTCACTATTTTTAGGAATATGTTACTTTAGTGCTGTTTTAAAGTTTTAACTTAATGGTAGCTAATTAACCAAAGAACACAGTCTAAACTAAAACTAATTATTTTGCTGTCACTTCAAAAGACTTCTCTTTAACATAAATTAAAGCAATTGCACAGGAAAGTCTGAGGCCAACTCAGGGTTTCAATTGCTCGGGGAAAGACTAGCCAAATCTATCAGTAAAAAAGGGAAATTATAGCCCGACTACTCCGCTCCTCTTCAAAACAAGGGATTGTTGTTACTACCTCCATTCATCTCCTCTTACTCTTTTTTTAATGTAAATTTTATTTTTATCTATTTTTAATTCTATTCTTTTAATGGCAGTACTGAGAGGATTGATCCCAGGACCTTGTGTATGCTAAGCACGTGCTCTACCACTGAGCTATACCCTCCCCGCCCCTCCTACCTTCTCTTAAACTCTCTCAAAGCAGTTTGGCACTGGCCACTCCACGGTGACTGTTTCTGTCCAGGTCAGTAACGGTATCCCAACTGCTACAACCAAGCGGTCCATCCCCAACGCTCCTTGTGCAAAGTTTGAGAGCAGACCCCTCCCGCCTGTCTTCCGGGGCGGGGCTCGGGACTCCCTGTGCTCCTGGTTCTCCAGCCCACCTCCCACGTTGCCCCTCCTATGACTCCTTCCGGGCTGTGTCCAGGCGCTCTTCCCCATCCGTCCCGCCTCCGGTGGTGAGCTCATCCAGTCTCTTCTGGCTTGAAATGCCTCCAGATGCTGGCGCCTCTGAATCTACACTCCGAGGCCCGACTTGCCCATGTGCTCCAGACGTGTATGTGCACCTGCCTTAGCAACTGCTCCACGCTGTCACAACTAACCAATCAATCAGCGCGCACGCCAACCCCGCCCAGCCGTTCCGCCCGCGGCGGGCCCCACCTCGGGCGCAGAAACTCCCCGGTGCCAGGCGCTCAGACCACCAGAGCGCAGGAGTCCCTGAGTCCCTTCTTTTCCCAGGGCATCTCCAACCGTCAGTCCCAGGGCGCTCAGCCTTCCAGATGCGCATCTCTGAAACCCGACCGGTTCTCAAGCTCGCTGCCCAGGACCGCCACATCCATGACCACTCAGTCCTCATCCCTTTGTCTGGATGACCTCAGCTCCTTGCGGTCTATTCTCAGCAGAGCAGCCACAGTGGCCCCGTTAAGGGCCAAGTCAGCTGCGACCCTTCTCTGCTTATGACCCCACTGCTTCCTATCGCGCCTGGAGACCATCCCACTTCCTGGCACAGCTTCCTCCAGACGCCCCACGGCTTGCGCCCTCATCTTCTTGAGGTCTTTTTCAGTCGCCGTGTTCAAACTGCAACCGTCCCAATACACACTGCCTTTCCCTCCTTCCCTGCTTTCCTTCTCTACCCAACTCCATCTGACTTACGACATACTCCGCTTTATGCCTGATTTTTACTGAGATGTAAGCTCTGTGAGGGCAGGCATTTGCTCTGTTTACCCCGCACCTGCTGGGCCGTGAACAGCATGTGACACATAGCAGGAGCTGACGGAAAAATAGCACTCGTGGAGTGGACAAATGTTTCTGGTTTGAACCGATCGTCTTCCAGTGGTGTGATACGGTCACCATCAACTTCGCAATATCACTGAAAGAAGTTATGATTTCGGACACATAAATCCCACAAAGGAATAATCCCCTCGTTGGCCACAGAAACCACACCCTAGTATGAAAGGGTGCTGGGCCACATGTATTTCAACACTATTTCCCTAAGATTGTATACTGGGACTCAAGGAACCCCTGAACTAGCAATCTGGTCGACAACGGGAGTTCTGTGCAGGGATGCCTGAGCTCGGGGCCTGGAGCGGTGTGGGAGGAGAGTGATTTCCAGTGCGGCCACTGGCGGTGGGCGGGACGGAAGCTCTCAGGTGCGGCGCGCTCCAGCTGCGGCCGCGGCCGGGAAGCTCCGCCCTCCGGCCGCCCAGCGCGGTCTCCATTGGCTGCTCCCCCGAAGGACCGCGCTCCCATTGGCCGAAGACGCTGAAGGCGGGCCCGGCTCGGGAATGGGGCGAAGGCCGTCTCCCGCCAGCCAAAACTCCCCAGAAGGGCGGGCGGATGGCCCGCAGCAGCCGCGCTGCTGATCCTCAGGGGAGCACTAGGCTCCAGGCCCACAGCCGCCCTCCGTCCGCACGTCCCCCACCGGGACCATCTTTTCCAGGGGGCGGGGCGCGGCTTGGCTCGCGCAGGCGCAGTAGGCACGCCCCGGCGGCCCCAACCCTCGGCCGTGCGCCCGGCCCCGCCCAGCGGAGAGGAGCCTCCCAGCGGCCCCGCCCCCGCCCGCGGCCCGCGGAGGCGGAGAGAGATGACGTCATCAAGCGGGGCGACGGGCTTTCGGCGCCATTTTGAAAAGGGAAGAAGAGTCTGGTGGTGGCGGCGGCAGTGCGGCGGCTGCGTTCTTGCTCAGCCGCCGCCTCGGCGCCCGCCCGCGCCCGCCTGCCCGCCGGCCGGCCATGGCAGGTGAGGAGCAGAGGTCGGGCGGGGGCGCGGGCCTGACGCGCCCGGGGTGTCCGCGGGAGCCAGAGGCGGCGGCTGCCCCGCGGGCCCAGCGACTTGCAGTGGTGCTTCTCGCAGGTCAAGGCGGCCGTCGACGAGGACGTGGCCGAAGGTGAGGCCGCGCAGCAGGGCGCGGGGCGGGCCCTGGGGACTATGGAAGGAGCCCTGTCCGCGCAGGGAGGCGGCCCCGGGGCTGTGGAAGGAGCCCCGGTCACGCAGCCTGAGGCTCTCGGGGCTTCCGAGTGGAGTCTGGGCTCCCTCCTCCGCAGGCGGCTGCCTCCTGCGTTCAGTGGGACTACGGAGACGGCCGCAGGAACTGGGGACTCGGGAGGCACACAGCTGGGCTGCTGCGGACTGGCGGGAGTGGAGGGGGCTCGCACAGGCGCGCGTCGGGAGGCTCTGGTCACCTGGCGATGGGGGCAGCCTGCTGTGCCTGTTTCTTCTTTGAAAGCAGGGCCGGATCACTCGATCCTCTGAAGTTCTTCAGCTTCACGTCAGTTCTTCCTTCCTTCTCCAGTGATGTTTTTCAAAGTTCCTGCTCCAGATTTTACTCTTGAACTTCACGGCGTTGCTTGAAGTAGGTGGATGCTTCCCTTAGTCACAGTCTCAGGTGAGCCACGGCGCAGGCTTCAAGGGCGTCTCCTGCCCCAGCTTCCCACGGCGCCGCTGTCATCTCAAAGTCGGATCACTTGGAGGCTTTCCCTTACACACACGAAGGTGGACTCGGAAGTTTAATTAGAATCACATGTGGTTTTTGTTACTGTTCTGCCTCTTACTGAACATTGTGAACCTTTCCCCTTCTCTTGAAATTGTCTGTATGTGAAATACACCTTTCTTGCCCCCAATAACTAACAGCCTTTGGTCAGGTGTGTTACACCTTTCCTCCACCTGCCCCCTCCTTCACCCTGCACCTCTCCCTGGCAGTGTGACACCTGGAGATCCTTGGCCCTGAGAGTCGGACAGCGCCCAGGTTGTTAAGCAAGTAAAACTGTGCTTTAAGAAGTTTGTAAAGATGTTCATGATTTGAGGTTGAATTCTGTTTCTTTTATATTCAAGATCCTTTTTTTTTTTTTTTTTTAACTTCGCAGTGCCAAGTCGGTGACCATTCACCTTACTCAAAATTAATGTCAGGACTAAAGCAAAACCTGTTTATTTAGAGGAAGGGAGCTGTGAGAGCTTAATGCCTGTCTTAATTTCTGGTTTCTCTCTTTTTAGAAGAGACGTTTTGTTGACAAGCTGAATGACTTAAAATTTAAGTCCTACTGAAATGTATTTTAAGTGTGATGTTATGTTTTGAAAATGGTGTTCTTTTTTTTAAAAAAATCTTGGCAGAAATAGTCTATTCTCTAAACTGGAACTTTTTGCAATTTTAAACCCCTACTTTAAGTAAAAATATGAATATATCTGAGAGTTGGTATTTTAAGCTTTTTTGTAAGATGGCTTTGTGGTAGTTACCCGCATACTTTTGGATTGTTGTGTGTATTCCAGGCTTGCTGTCTTACCGCACGTAATGCTCTGGCTTTAGTAATCCACCTTACGACATTTGTTATGCCGTCATGTAGTTGTGGATAGTATTTGTTTGAGATGTGTCATTACCATGGACGCCTGCCATAAAGGAGGAGGAAGTAGTTGTTCACAGCTAGTGATTGTTAAGCAAGGATTAGAAAGAAACTGGTCATGAAGCTGGTTGTGCCCCGACTCCACCTTGATGAAGAAACGTGGATGAGAGGGAGCTAGGGGGTGGGTAGCTTGAGGCTGGTTCCCGTACCCGGATACTCGGATGTAGAGCTGAGGTCATGGTCCGAGTGTTTGTTTAGGTTTGTGGCTGGGGAGGTGTTTTGTTCTCGAAGGTTTGTGGTGGCCCAAGCTCTGCCTTGGAAAGCGCCCTGGTGACCCTGAGCTTTGGGCCACCTCTCTGGTTCCCGCCGCGATTGATCAGAAGGGGACTGGGATCGCGTGGGCCTCTCCGCTCCCGAGGAAGGGCAGCACATGGTGAGCGTGAGGGTGCGGGGGTGTGCGTGGGCTCCCCGGCTTTGAAGGGTGAGGCGTGAGTACGGTGGAAAGTGGCTTTTGATTTCCTTTTTGTTTTTAAAACTAATAGTTTTGGGAAACTCCTGAAGAAAGTATAGTAGTGTGTAAAATTTGATGATTCTTTTTTTTTAAACAGCAGGGTTTTGCTTGTGGGTCAGGCCAGCCATAGAGCTGCCGGGGAGTCCCATCTCCCTGCAGGTGGGCAGAGAGGTGGGCTCAGGAGATGACTCATTGTCCTCTGGTGACAAGATGTGTACGTGACAGTCACTGGTGACTTGCCCCTTTCTCCGCCCCTGCAGCAAGCTGTTGTGCTTGCTGTCATCACCCCTGAAGGTGGACTAGGTGAGCTTTTATGCCTAGATGAGCAGAAGTCAAAGTAGCCAAACCAGGCGGAGGCTTCCAGAAGGAAGTGAGAAAGGAGCTGTTAGCGTGTACCTCCAGACACTGAACGCTCTAGCGGCGACTACTCTTTGGAAGTTGCTAACCATTTGTGCAGATTTTTCATGTGTGATGTTTAGCCACCATCACTCAGCCCCTGCTCTCTTTCCGTGGACAGCTTTCACCATGTGAACCTCTTACATGACAGTCCTTTGCTTGTCTGTCTTCGGTGGAGTGTGATCTCTGTTTTAAGCTCGAAAGCTCGGTGTCCCGCCCCCAGCCCCACCACCTTGTAGAAGACCCAGCCTGGAGGTAAAGATGCCGACAGTTGTTGAGTGTTCCGGTGTTCCGGAGATTGCTTCAAGTTGTGCCCATTAATTCAGTCTTCAGATAACCCTCGGAGGGAGGAGCTCTTGTTCTTCCCAGTTTTAGATGCAGAAGCCAAGGTACACAAGGCAGGTAACTTGGCTGGCAGCCACTCTGCGGCAGAGCCAGGGTTTGAAGCGGGGCGGGAGTGCATCAGGGACCCTTTGTGGCCAGGCTGAAGAAGCCCCACCATGGCACGTGGCTGACCAGCCTTGGGCCTGCTCTGTCCTTGCAGAGCTCGGGAGAGGGCTCACCACCAGGAATTGTCGGACATTACCTCTGAAAGCAAGTGAAACTGAGATGTCTTTAAAGTAAGTGCCCGTCAAAACCGTGTAAGATTAGTAACAAGGGAGGAGGGTGTAGCTCAGGGGTAGAGCATGTGCTTAGCACGCACGAGGTCCTGGGTTCAATCCCCAGGACCCCCTCTAAAAATAAACAAGTAAATCTAATTACCTCCTCCAAAATTTTTTTTTAATTAAAAAAATTTTTTAAATTAGTAACAAGATTTAAGAATTGCCATTCTCAACGTATCTGAAGAGTAGATGACACAGAGATGGTAAGCACCTGGAACAGCCACGCGTGCAGACAAGCGATGTGATAGCCGCCTGCCGAGTTACTCTGACGGGAAGAGGCTGCCCTCCTGCAGGGAGGCTTTGGGTCCGCTGCTGCTGTTCACTCGTAGCCTTCCCTGGTTTCCTGGAGGCACGATGGGGAGGGGCCGGCCGGAGAGGGGGGTTGTCATGGACGGTTACCTGGTTTTGCATGCTCCTTTGTACGGGTTGATCAGAGCTGGTCCTTTTAGCTCAGGATATGTAGCTTCAAGTGTCTAGGCTTTTCCTTTGATGATTTTGTTTTCATCAGTTTTTTAGTCCAGGATCTAATCTTTTGCTTTGAATTAGACATTAATCTTTTTCTAACAAAAGAATGTTTAACAAAGCTGAAGGTTGATCTGCTTAACTCAAGCTTGAGTCTGGGGAGTTGTATAAATAATATGGTATCTGGGTAATGGTATGGCCAGCCTTTTTAGAAGAGTTTATGTAGATACCATGAAAGAACGAAACGTTTAAATCGGGACGATAAGAGAAATTCGGAGCACTTGGGCAGCAACAGCAGTCGTGTTTCATTGAAAATGAGACACGTGATTTCAGAGCTGTTAAAATGAGGGAAAATGTGCTCTTTGGAATCATTGAAATACCAAATTTGTGAATGCAAAGCTTTCCAGTCGTAGTCATTATTTTTAGAGTGCTGTGATAGATTTTTCTGTGTGTAGAGAATGGGCACCCTGTGTTCATCACTGACCTTTTCAGTAAGGCGCGGTGGGGCTCTGTGTCAGGCGTTTGGATTATTTCCGGTCTGATGCTTCCCTGCTAGTGTAGCATTCCCGCTTACTTCCTGTTTATCTCCGTGCTGCTGGAGAGAGCCTTCAGGAAGGCATCTTCTGGGGAGGGCTGTCAAACACGAAAACGATCTGGAGACATCCTTGCAGGTTAATTTAGAGGAGAGCTTCATGGGGAGATTCTGCCTTGAGGAAATCAGGTATGTGTGGTTTTCTGAAGATTAATGTGTTCAGTGTGCCTGCTGAGCCCAGATGCACTGTGGTGTCTCTGAAGTCAGACTGTCCACTGGAGAAGCTGGACTGATGTTACTTTATACTCAGATGATTTTTTTATTCCTTGATTTTAAAAAATCTGTTGTTTCATTGGGGAACTTGGGGTTCAGTTCGTGTCTGCTCTTTACCATTTGAAGGCCCTTTCTGAACCTCAGCTTGCTTATCTAGCAGTTACGTCATGAGATTTTCATTGAGATAAAGCAGTGCGGTCGGTGCTTTCGAACCTGTAAGGTGGTGGTGAAGTGTTCACGAATTCTCATGTGTTTTACAGTGTTTGGGCTTGGTTGTAGCTATATTTAAATACGAAAACGGCAGTTGCTTGTTTTTTCCTGACCTCCCCCCCGTCTCTCTGCTCACCCCAGATCCCTCGCGTAGGGCCTGACCTGTTGGTTTTTCCATGACTATTCAGCGATCTTTCCCATCCCCTGATCTTTGCTCACACTTCTTTCCCAACTTAGAACGCAGGTTTCCCCTGCTATCTGGAAGCAGAGCATTCCTACAGAACCTTTCTTTTGTGAGCTGAAAGGGTGGAAAGGGAAGAAGCAGTTACCTCAGGACACGTCATGCTAACAGACGCACAGCTGAGACGAAGCACAGGTGCTCACAGGCGCGGCTGAGAGCTCTGGTGCCTGGATGCTGAGACGGCTGCGTGCTGCCTGTGTAACGGATTCCTGCAAAACACACTGAAGGCTTTTTTCACATTTCGTCTGTTTGCTTGTTTTGGTTTTGGTTTTGGTTTTTGGTTTTTGCAAAGTGAAATCTTTGGATTTCTTCCGGTTAGCAGAAGCAGGTTACTGGTATAGGTCTTTTGTAAAAATGAAGTGGCGCAAAGCAAACTTTCAGAAAGTGGAGAATTCCTGTGTTTTAGTTTCCTGCCCACCTCCACACCTACTCATTGTCTAAATGCATCTCAGACCCCAAATTCCGCTTCCTTTCTGAACCGCTGCCCAGCTGCTCAACGTCCAGCCCGGCTTAGGGCTTGACCTTCCCCCCCCACAAGCACACCGTGGGGCCGGACGCTGCCCGCACCCGCTTGCTCTCCAGCCTCAGCATGTGGCTTAGGTTGTTGCTTCAACTTGTTGAGAATCAAGACATAGTAAGGTTTAGTGCAGATTCCATTTCAGCCCTCTTACTAGCTGTGTGTTGACGTGACAGGTTGCTTACCTTCTGTTCCTCGGCTGTAAAACAGGGTGCTGTTCCCTGTGACCATTACAGGGTTGTTAGGAAGACTCCAGATAACGCCTGGAAGCTTGGCCAGAATGCTCACAGTAACTGAAAACTGTTAAAGTGTTGGTGTCTTTTTTTTTTTTAATTAAAAAAATGTTTACATAATTTTTAAAGGTTACTTTCCATTTCCAGTTATTACAAAATAGTGTCTGGGTTCTCCGTGTTGTACGTACATCCTTGAGCCTGTCTTACACTCAGAGTTGTACCTCCCATTCCTCCACCCCTGTGTTCCCCTCCCCCTGATGGTAACCACTGGTTTGTTCTCTGTATCTGTGAGTCTGCTTTTTCGTTATGTTCACTAATTTGTTGTGTTCTTTAGATTCCACATGTAAGTGATATCTTACAGTATTTGTCTTTCTATGGTTTGCTTCATTTAGCATAATGCCCTTGAAGTCCACCCACGTTGCTGCAAATGGCAAACTTTTCGTTCTTTTTTATGGCTGAGTAGTACTGTGTTGTGTATATACACCATGTCTTCTTTATCCATTCATCTGTTCATAGACACTTAGGTTGTTTCCATGTCTTGGTTATTGTAAATAATGCTGCTGTGAACACTGAGGTACATGTATCTTCTCAAATTAGAGTTTGGGGGTTTCTTTGGATGTAGACCCAGTGGTGGAATTGCTGTGTCATATGTAGCTCTGTTTTCAGTGTTTGAGAACCCTGCATCCTGTCCTCCGCAGTGGCCGCATCAGTTCACATCCCCACCAGCCGTGTGTGAGCGTTTCCTTTTCTTCACATCCTCACCAGCATTTGTTATTTGTGGTCTTTTTGATGATGGCGAAATGCTGATGTCTTAAGAGACCCTCTTGCACATGGGAATCACTTACTCTTCTTCACCGTGTGGGCCCATGACTTGGTTAACAAACTGTAACAGAGCCCAGCCACTTGTTTCCTTTAAGAACAATTGTGCTCAGTAACTGCCCTGCAAGCTGGCGCCAGTGCATCCGCACTCCTGTCTCCTTGCGGCAAAAAGCAGAGACAATGCCTTGCTTGCATAGTTGAGGTTTTATACAGCACTCTGCTCGTGGCGACCCTGGCCCTCAGCCATAAACGCTGGGCATGCCTGCTGTTAGGCAGTCTGTCATCCCCCAGACAAGGAGCTGGCTGGGCTGGTGGTCTGCGCTAACATATCTGTAAGGATGTATCTTGCTCCCCTCTCCCCACGACTTCCCTAAAGATAAACATGTACTCATTGTGGCTTCTACAATCTCGATCCCACCCCCATCTTTCCCTAAATTCCTGCGTACCATCGCACAACTGTTAATGATTTTTTTCCTTTGATTGTACACAATAAACGTGGGGGCATTTGAGAGGCTCGTGGAGTTGACTCCCTCTCGCTTTCTTGACTTTTTCCACAGAGTCTCGAGTAATTCATTCCGTCTCAGTGGGACTTCTGCCGGCCAGAACCCACACATCGCTCCAGGGAGCCAGCTAAGGAAAGGGAAGAGTGTTACAGGGGCTGGCTCTCAGCTTAGTTCGTCTGAGTGTTGACAACAGTGTCCTGAAGGGCTGCTGGCACCGGATGTTGGAACAGAGAAACCCAGCACTGCCTCTCGAGACCCTCAGTTACACAGAGACCAGCAAGCATGTGGGCCATGGCAGCAGCTTGAGAGTGGCGCACGTGGACATGGAGGAGCACCCAGGATGCGGACGGCGGGGGGGAGAGTGTTCCAGATTGAGGGGCTTGGAGTGGAGATTGGAGAGAGCCTGGTGCATCCGGGAAACCAGTCCTGGTGTGCTTGTCTGGCAAAGAAGGGAGTGCCGTGGTGAGGGCAGACTGGCAGGCCAGAGGGAGGAACCAACGCCTTGAATTGTGGTTCGAAGTAAGTGTTCACACGTTTTAGGAGTCTAAGGAGAGGAGTGACATCGGCGCCGCAGTTTTTAGGAAGGTCCCTCTGGCCTTTGGAGAGTGGGGGATGGGGTGAGAGTGGAGGCAGAAGCGCCCGCTCCGAAGTCACTGCAGCAGTAAAGGCTGGGGATGCGAGCTTGCTGCACATCACAGGTTTCCGAACTCTTTGTAAAGGGCCGAGTAGTAATCCTGCAGACTTTTCTGTGCCGCATCTTCTGAAGTGTTGACTCTGCCTTGTATCAGGAAGGCAGCCGCAGACCCCAGGAGCATAAGGGCGAGGCGCTGGGCCAGGTGGTAGTTTGCCTGCCCCGTGCTAAGCCAGGGTCTCAAAGCCTTTTGGTTTTGTACTCTCCATAATTTTTAAGGCCCAGGGAGTTTTTGTTCGTGAGGGCTCTATCAGTACTCACTGTGATTGGAAATTAAAACAGAACAACTAAAAATGTTTGTTATTTCACTTTAATAATAAATCTACTATATGTTAACATAACGTTTTTAACGAAAAACACCTTTCTCCAACAAAAAGACTAAGTGGCATTGTTTTGCACTTTGCAGACCTAAGTGTAGGGCTTGAAGGAGACAGTTGGATTCTCAGACCTGCTTCTGCCTTCAGTCTGTTACGACTGTTTTATCAAAATACACAAAGAAAATTTCACCTCGTACTTACATGTAGTTAGAGAAGGGAGGGGCGATTTAATAGCCTTCTCATGCAATTATGGATGTTCTTCCTACAGCAGAATTGGGCACATGGTGGTTTCTTCAAGTTTCGTTGCACTTTGGAGTCTGAAACCATATTGCTGAATTTTCTACCCCTGTTGACATTAAAATCCGTAGTTCTGTCTTGCGCTCTGAGTGTGTCTCTTGCGTATGCAGGTGACTTGGCGGCATCACGCCTTGGGCACTGGGACGTACGTGTTGGCACACGGACTCACTCAGATCTTCTGAACGCCGATTCATTTCTTCACACGAGGTCAGGGAAGACCAGCGCTGATCTCATCAGAGAAGCCCTGGTGGAAAGCTGCCGAGGTAATAGCGGTAGGAAAGGCTCCCCCAGTCCTGGTCTCTCTTGAAAGCTTGAACTTCATCGTTGGCAGCAAATGCGCTCAGTCAACTGGTTTTCTGTGTAGTAAGGGCTCCGTGTGTTCATTTTTAAGAAAATTTTTGCAAATGTCAACATCTAAACGGCCGTAGTTGGTCAGTTGTTCTTTCAAATAAAAGTGGCATTCGTGAGGGAGGGTGTGCTGGGCTGCAGCGCAGGTGGCTGCGCAAGCCCGTCCTTGAGATGGCGGGGTCCCTGCGGGGGGTGGGGGTGTGCTGCGCCAGCCTCGCCGCGAGCACGTTGGGTGCACACGGAAGGCTTGGGACTGGGTAACAGTAATTCGTGTGGCTGTTCATTGAGGCTATTCCTAAGCAGAACTGGCGTTTTTTCCGTCTTGTCTCCCTGCACACACGTGGTATGAGCAGCAGGGCTGCAGGCGCGGTTTGAGCTACGGGCTTTGTGCTGAGACACCAGCAGTTTCAGCCCCCATTGCCTTTGCTCATCCACGCAGGTGGCAGCGCAGTGACAATGGCAGGTGAGATATTGGCAGGTGAAGTAGCGTTGACCTCGTGGACCTCTGAGTGGTTCTCTAGAGCCCCCAGGGGTCTACAGACCACAGTCAGAGAACTGCTTTAAGGCGCGCTGTTAGCAGCAAGAATGCAGAGCAGGGCAGATCTCAAGATGAACTGTCCCTTCTCATCTTTACTGGATTTCATTGTTTTTGTCTCAAAAAGCAAAAGGAGGGCGTTTATTATTTAAAGTAAGTCAAACGGTGAGACGTGAAGAGAGTGGCAGGGGAGCCCTCGCGCCCCACGGCCCTGGCGGAGCCCTCCCCAGGCAGCTGCTCCTAGCGGCTTGTGTGTGTTTTCTAGACCGTTTCCTATTTATTTATCTGTGTGTTTTTGCTTTAAAATTTAACTTGTGTATAAGCAGCGGTTTCTAAGTTCCTTGCACAGCGTGAGCACACTGAACACTGCTTTGCAGCTCGCTCACCCGCATCACCGTGCGGGATTGGAGGCGTGCGGTGGCCCAGCCTTCCGCTGAGCTGGGCGGCTGCTTGAGCCCAGCTGCCCCTCGCCTCGGGCCCTTGGGGGTACAAGTGCCACTGTTACTTTTGTTTACAAAGGAGAGCTTGAGTCTCAGGGAGAGGGAGTCCCTTGTCCAAGGACGCGGAGCTGGTGGTGCAGGCAGGTCTCCTGGCCGCGGGGCCCCTGCCCAGGCTGCTCTCCGCAGGGCCGCTGGACTCTGGTCTTGGGACTTCCCTCACCGTTGCCGGGATGTCAGATTCCCCCCGCCGTCCTTTCTCTTGGTTTGTTCTCATCTTGCCAAGTTGTATCTGCCAGTGGTTTCTTGCAAAAGGGTTTTTTGTGGTCATTCTTGCTCTTTAAACGTATGAAAACGTCTTTACTCCACCCTCAAGCTTGACTGAAGATTTGGCTGGGTACAGAATTTCAGGTTGAAAATTACTTTTCCTGCGTCTTACATGATGCCGTCTGAGTCCTTCTGCGTGTGTGTGACCTGTTTGTTCTCTCCCTTCTGCCCTCAGCCCCGTGGGTCAGAGCGCTGCGCTGGGGCGGGGCCTCTTCCTTAGGGGACTGGGTAACAGTAATTCGTATGGCCCTTGTGCCCAGACAGCCTGGACGCGCTCGTGTCCGTTCTGGGAGACGTGTCCTACCCTGTGATGGCTTTTCCCTTCCTTTTGTCTGTCGTCTTGCTGGAACCTGTTACCGGGGGATGGGCGGCCTGGGCCTGCCCTCTGATGATCCTGGCCCTCCTGTTGCCCGCCTCTTTGTTGTCTTCTTCTACCCTTTGGGAGAGGTCTTGAGGTTTTAAATTACCACTGTTACCCTGTGAATTTCGAAGAGCACTCCTTGTTTGTGCTTGCTGCTGTCCCTTAAGGGTGCCACGGGCGCCATAGCTTCCTGCCCCCGTGGCCGAGCTGAGTGTGCGCCACGCCCAGCACCCGCTCCGTGGGCTGCGGTGGGGCTCACTGGTCACCACCGCGGCGTGCTTGCTCAGGACAGCAGCTGGCAGCTGCGCAGGCCTCGGCCGACACTGGTGGCACCGTCACTCACTAGGGGTCAGCTCCCTGCAAACAGCAGGCGTCCTGTCTGTGACTTTGCTGGTGCGCTGCCCCCTTCCCTCCAGGTTCCTGCTCAGTGCCGGGTCTTCTCTCCTGGGCCTTTAGATCCTGAGCTGTTGGTTCTTGTTGAAGTTGGAGCCACGTTGGAGCAGAGAGGCAGTTCTGTGGGCAGGGGTCTTTCAGTGGAGGGCTTTCCTGTGGTGGGTCCTTTCCTTGGACCTCAAGTGTTTGACTCCTGAGGCCTTTTCTCCTGGCTCTGGGCATTTTGGAGAGGACCGCTTGTGGAAACATCCACTCCTAGCAGCCAGCGTTCAGGAAGCCATAGTGGAGGGGCAGCGTGTGCCCCGGCCTGACAGGACGGCGCCTGGCTTGGGGGCCCAGCAGTTCTGGGAACAGACTTCCTGCCATCCCCAGGCCCCACAGCTGGCACGGAGCTTGCCCAAGGCCGTCGGTGCGTTGAGATGTTGGCCCCGTGCACACCCAGACTGTCCCCGGTCAGTCCCCACCCTCCAGCCCCTTGCCGTCATCCACAGCGTCCACTGAAGCCTGCTCACACTTGCGGCCTTGTGGACAGATGCCCTTTCAGTCTCCTGACCCCTTAGCGAGCAGGAGGGGAAGGGAAGGAGTGGGCCCTGGGCGCCGTCCCACGCATGGCTGAGAGGCTGGGACGTTCCCGGGAGCTGCTAAGCATTCCTCACGGGCTTTCGAGGAGGATCTGAGTGGGCGGTGGTGAGCTCTGCATCAGCCAGGGACCAGCTTGCAGCAGAGTGCTTCATGGCGGGCGGTTCGCACCAGGAGAAGGCGTCTCGCTCCGGTGACACGGGCACCCGGTGCCAGCAGCACAGCTGGAGGGGTGGTCTGTGCTGTGCGTAGGGCACCAGGCACTTGGGCAGGACAGAGGGCAGAACTGGGTCACTCTCTGTCCTTGGTGCTTGTGAAACCCAGCTCAGTGTCCTCTGTCATCACCACGTTTATGCTCCGGCATCCACAGTACTGCCAGATGAAATTCATGCTGGTCGTTTTAATGCTCTTCGTCTTGTAGTTTTGTTGGTATTTAACTTGTATATTTTGATTTCAGAGCTCTTCTAAACTCTACAGAGGGCTTTCTAATTTTAGTTTCATACATACTTACATAGCTAATGAAAATAATTTCTCACCACTGGCACTCATAGAGTTTCTCTTTTAAAAGATTCACTCCATTTTAATTAAGTGTGAAAATCACTGACAGCTAGAATTCCATTAATTATATAATATTGTGCACCCCTTGGGTATAAATGACATAGATTTTTAGTCCCTTTTAGTCCAATACAGAATAGTTTCATTTAAGCAAATAGGTTATTTCAGGTAATTTAATTTAAAAAGTGACACTTGTAGCAAGAAGCCTAATCGTTTTCCCAAGGCTAACAGAAGACTAAGAGAAAAAGAAATCCCAGGCTGTAGAATTCAGCCCTTTTAAATGTCAATAAACAGTACCAGTGCAATAAGAACTTCATTTGCAGGAGGGATATCATATATTAACCAATAAATGTTTGTGCAGACCTTTGCGAATTGCGTTATATTATGGCCACTTTTCTGGGGAGTCCTTCAGGTGGTTACAACTTTTGGATCCATTTCTTATTAGTAGGTAAGTTGTTTATAGTAGCCATTTAGCAGTATTTGTCTTAACACTTCCGACCTCAATGGCACTGTGGCCTGCGCACCACAGAGAGGTCACTCGTTTGCCAGTAGGACCTGCCCTTTGAGCCGGGGCCCAGTGAGGATGGGTTTGTAATGATCCGTCCCTTCCTTGGAGCAGCGAGAGAGATTTTCTGCGGCAGCTGACAAAGGATGAGAGTCCGGTTGTGGTCAGAAAACCGGCTGCACCAGTCCTTTTGGAGACCAGAGCCGTGCCTTTGTTCGATCAGTGCTCAACGAAGCTGAGCTATTGAGAAAGCAGGTTTCCTCTGAAGTCTGTCGCGGGGTATTTGTCTCTGTCGTAAATCCAGCTCCGGTTCCCCTAACTGAAGTGTTAGCCTTAGGGCGACTGAGGACGTTTCCAGGCTTGGCTTTGTTCTTTGAGCCCTGTGGCCTCTGCCCCCAGCGAGCTGACGTCCGGATCTTTGTGCTGCTGGTGTTGCTGGTGTCAGGGATCTCGAGTGTCTGACCGGCAGTGTCCCACTAGGTAGCAGTGTCATTGTCAGTGACGGTGACGTTATCCGGACAGCGAGGTAGAACTTGTACTGTCTGTGATGTTATTTTGTACAGAAGCCAACCAGGTACCACACTGAATAAAACGTTTCTGCTGATTTTATGTAAGAATCGGGTTTGTTTTTAAAGGTCTTATCAGGCGTGCATTATAAAATGAGGCAGCAGTCTTCTTGAGCCAAGTTCTTTTGTTTTTTTTCCAAGATTAATTTCTGAGTTGCAGCCCCGTTTCCTTATCCCAGGACACCCCAGTCTAGGGGACTCCGAGTGCCGGCAGCTGGGCTTTAGCTTAGTGACCCATAAACCCACGTGGGCTCTCGGCTCCAGAACCAGCAGGCGGCTGCTTCATAATTACAAGTTTTCCATGAAAATTTTGCTCCATCCAGGGAGAAAATTTTATATGTGTTTATCTTTCTTTTGATCCTTTCTATCGATTTTTTTATGTTTATTGTAAATCCTCTCAAAAATCATAACCTGGTAAATTGCTTCTGTGTTTTGACAGCTGATGTCATCTCAGCTGTTGAATTTAATTACCCTGGAGGTCTTCTTGCAACAGGAGACAAGGGGCGGCAGAGTTGTTATCTTCCAGTGGGAACCGGAGGTTGGTGATGTGCAGCCCACAGCCAGGCGGGGCCATTCAGCTGGTCTGTCACTTAGGAGGAAGGAGCCCATTTCTCTCTCAGTCTCTGGTTAGGTTTGGAGTCTGTTATATACATTAACCATGTGGAACCTTCTGGGAGTTATCTCGGGTGAGCGGGAAGACCTGTGTTTCAGCTCACGGACATCCCAACAGCAAGCCTGCTCAGGTCCCCCAGGCCTCCTCTGTGGGGCGGGAGGAGAGTCCTGGCCCCACCCACAGGCGGGCACAGGTGGTGGTAAGGAGCAGGTGAAGGGTGCGGCCTGGTGGGTTCTGAGTTTACCTGCTTTCACCCTGTAGGGAGTGAAAGCGGCTGTGTGGAAGGCCCTGAGCAGCCTGCAGAGGTGCCGGCCTGCCCCGTGGCCCAGGGCTGCCTTGCGCAGCGGGGCGCAGGGGAGTCGGGATGTGTGCGGGGCCAGAAAGCCTCCCGCCCTTGCTCCGTAGTCAGGGGTGAGCGCCACCCACCCCCCAGCCCTGGAGGGAGCCCGCACCGTCGAGGACACTCCCTCACACACGCTGGTGTTCGGGTCCTGCCTGGGACAGGGGGAGGGGATAAACCCTTGTTTCTCAGTTATGCGTGGGAGGAGGGTGGGGACAGGGCCGGCCTTGCTGGTGAGCCTCCGTGTGTTTCAACGGCTGGGGGGGCAGGCCCAGGGCAGGAGTGCAGGTGCCAGGCCTGGCGCTTCTCTGAAGTGTGTGTCTTGCCGTCTCCCCGACGGACTCATAGGCAGGGTCCCTTGCCTTCCGGGCTGCACCCTGGCAGACCAGTGGGCAGCTGCTTTCTCACCTCCCAGTCCAAGTCTGCACTGCTGTGGTGAGGCTGGCGTAGGGCTCGTGGGCCCTGCTCCTCCTGCGGGGACGGGGCAGCAGATGCCGGCCCTGCCGCCGGGGGGCGCTCAGGGCCCCAGCACCTCAGTGTTACAGTAGGCCTGCTGCAGCTCATTGCGATTGTGTCCGTGTAAATTAACCTTTTTCTTCAATCCTGTTTTTTCTGATTTGGGGTGGTAAGAATTCTTCTGTGAATGTTACGTGTATTGTCATTAATCCTTCCAAAGCTCCACACTCTGACTTGTTTATAATTCTGCGGTCTCATCTTGGAGGTGTACTTTTGCACGGAGCTGCTTCATACACTTCGCCCTTTCCGTCAGAAGTGAGCGTGGGTGGTGGTGTTTGAGTGTGACTTTCAGCAGAAGGATTACTTAACAGGTATCTGAGCCAAAGCTGGCTTAATTGAGAGATCATTTTTAGCTCCTTAAAGTTTGCTATTTTAATGATGCCCTTACAGAAAATGAAATTTTTAGGGGGATGAGTATAGCTCAGAGGTGGAGCGCATGCTTGCCAGGTTCAGTCCCCAGTGCCTCCATTTAAAAAAAAAAGAAAGTGAAATTTGTCTTGTTTTTGTGGGTCATTGTTTAAAGCTAAAAAAAAATTGCTAGCCTCAAATATGAACTAGATTATTTTCAAGCCCAAGCATTCTGCCATGAGATGGTTGAGTGCTGTAGTTTTAAGAAGCTGTCATTAAGTGTTCTGTGAAGGTGTATTAAGTCAAGATTGTGACAGACGTGTACAATAGCAGGTCCCTAAAGTTGTTTAGATTTGATAAACCTAACCAACTGCAACTTAATAAACCCTGGGCAGCTTTTTCCTTCATCTTTTCCTTCATATTTTGGTTAATATAAAAAGAGCTTTTGTATTGCATCTGCCTTTAAAGTATGTTAGTGGTTGCTGTGTAATCCTCCTTATGGACTTGAAGTTTCCAGTGTGGACAAGTGTATAAACGTACTATCTTTTCATTCGTAATTGAGAGACAGCTGCTGGTGGCGCAGCAGCGCCAGGGGGGGCCTGGGCCACAGCGGTCTGTCCGCAGTGACGCAGAGGTCTCAGGGGTGTGGAGATTCGTGTTTGGGGCTCGAGGAAGTGGGGAGGGTTGCTGACAGGTGGAGCAGTGCCCTGCTTGGCTGGGGAAGTGCAGGGCATGAGGTGGAGAGGGAGCCATTGGAAGCTTCTGGCCAGGCTGGGGGTAGCGTGGGGGCAGAGTTAGCAGTGTGGTTTTGGGGCTTTTTTCCATGTTAGTGGCAGGGCCCTCTGTCCAGGGACCCCAGTGTGAGTCAGTCTGGGGCGAGCAGAGTCACAGATGTGGCTCTGTGCCCCTCCCTCAGAGCTCAGTTTTGCAGGGCCTATGCATCGGGACCCCCAGGGTCTGCAGCTCCCGCCCCTCTGCAGAATGCCTTCTCTCTGAATGGTGTGTCCAGTCACATCAGAGTGTCACAGAGGCCCGCACACCTGAACACAGCTGGGCTGCCCTGCCCCTTCCTCTGGGCGCTCAGCTCGGGTGGGTGGCCTCCGCAGCTTCGCTCTGCTGTGTCCCAGTGGGCCTTCCTCCTCTCACCTTTTCTGTTCCTACCACTCCCTGGACAGCATGAAGAACCCCACCGCCCACAAGTCCTTGGGAGCCGACTGAGGGCGTGGACAAGGGTGGGGGAGCAGTTGCTTTGGGTTGGGTCTGGGGTGGAGGGGGTTCCCAGGGAGGCTGCAGGGCTGAGGCTGCAACGCACTTCCCCCGTACGTTCGTGTCCTGGGCCTGATTGACGCCACAGAGTGTCCCTTTGCAGCATTTCAGTCTTGTTTTGTTCATCTGTGGGCTAGAAGCATCTGTCGGTATCTCGTGCTTTCTCACAGAGGGTGAGGGTGGTGCAGGGGAGAGTGGTCTGAGCGCTAACCACCGACAGAGCATGCGCACGGGGGGGGGGGGGGGCACGTGACCCTGGGCAGCGAAGTGCAGCAGAGACGTGTGGGTGGTTTGGGGGACTTTTCTCATCATAGGTGATCTTGATTCAGACGCATAAAGAGGTTATGTATCTAGGAATAAATGTGATTTGTCTAGCTCAATTTCTTCAACACACTCTGTAATGTGTTAAAAATGTACAATTTTAGATACTGGTTATAGAGCAAGAGTTAAAATCCTGGTCTTGATTTTTAATTATGGAATATTTCATAGAAAATGTCATTTTGGACATAGAGAAGATTTCAGAGATTAATATAGATACACTTATGAACCCACCACCCAGCTTTTTATTCCTTTATAAAAGAAAACCCTAATTGAAGACGACATAAACATGGAAAGGTATACTGTGCTCTTGGATTGAAAGAATTGATATTGTTAAAATGGCCATATTACCCAAGGCAATGTGCAGATAAATCCCAAACTGTCAGTGACATTTTTCATAGAGCTGGAACAAAACCATTTTTAATTTGTATGGAAACACAAAAGACCCCAAATGGCCAAAACAGTCTTGAGAAAGAAGAACAGAGCTGGAGGAATCATGCTCCCTGACTTCAGACTATACTACAAAGCTACAGTCGTCCACACAGTGTGGTGCTGGCACAGAAGCAGATACACAGGTCAGTGGAGCCCAATGAATAGTCCAGAAACAAACGCACGCACTTATGGTCAGTTAATTAATTAACAACAAAGGAGGCAAGAACACACAGTGGAGAAAAGACAGGCTCTTCAACAAGTCGTGCTGGGAAGCCTGGGCAGCCAACTAGTAAAAGAAGGACATGAAAACGTTCTCTAACACCACGTACAAACATAAACTCAAGATGGATTAAAGACCTAAATGGAAGATCAGATACTACAAAAATCCTACAGGAAAACAGGCAGAACACTCTTCAACATACATTTCAGCAATTTTTTTTTGAGCCAGCTCCTAGAGTAATGGAAATAAAAGCAAAAGTAAACAAATGGGACCTGATTGAACTTAAAAGCTTTTGCACAGCAAAGGAAACCATAAACAAAACGAAAAGACAACATACAGAATGGGAGAAAATATTTGCAAATCACATAACCGACAAGGGACTGTTTTCCAAAATACACAACAGCTTATGCAGCTTAATATCAAGAAAACAAACAACCCAATCAAAAAAAGGACAGAAGACCCAAACAGGCATTTCTCCAAAGAAGACAGTCAGATGGCCAACAGGCACATGAGAAGATGCTCAGTATCGCTAATTTTTAGAGACTGCAAATCAAAACTACAGTGAAGTTATCATCTCACACCAGTCAGAATGGCTGTCATTAAAAAGTCTTCAAACACATGCTGGAGAGGGTGTGGAGAAAAGGGGGCCCTCCTACACTCTGGTGGTGATGAAAATGGACGTAGCCACTGTAGTGAACAGTATAGCGGTTCCTTAAAAAACTAAAGCAGACTCACCATGTGACCAGCAATAACACTCCTGGGTGTGTATCTGGAGGGAACTCTGATTTGAAAAGACACGTGCGGGAGGGTATAGCTCCCTGCTGGAGTGCGTGCTTAACATGCACGGGGTCCTGGGTTCAGTCCCCAGTATCCCTGTTAAAAATAAGTAAATAAGCCTAATTACGCCCCAAAGAAAATTGAAAAGGAAAGACACATGCACCTCAGTGTTCACAGCAGCACTGTTTACAACAGCCAAGGCATGGAAGCAGCCTCAGCAGATGACTGGATAAAGAAGATGTGGTGTATTTATACAACGGAGTGCTGCTCAGCAGTAAATAAAATAATGCCATTTGCAGCAACATGGATGGACTTAAGAGATTATCATACTAAATGAAGTAAGATGGAGAAAGACAGATATATGATATCACTTTTATGTGGAATCTGAAAAAAAGAATGATACAAATTCTATTTGTAAACCCAAAACAGACTCATGGACATAGAAAACAAGCTATAGTTACCAAAGGGGAAGGGGCGGGGAGGCATAAATTAGGGGATGAGGATTAACAGACACACGTTACTATGTGTAAAATAGGTAAACCAGGACCTGCTGCAGAGCACCGGGAACTATATCTGAATATAGTTCTTGTAGTAACATAATGGAAAAGCATCTGGAGAGACTGTACGTATGTGGCTGAATAGCTCTGCTGTGCACCTGAAACTAACCTTGTAAGTCAATTACACTTCAATAAAAAATTTAAAAACAACAACCCTGGGCACACTGATGAAGCCCCCTGTGTGCTCTTCCCCCGTTTTATCTTTCCATGTCACTCCCAAGTCTTAATTCATTATCCCTCTACCTTCCCAGAGTTGGTCATTAGGTGGTTTCTGTTTTCACTACAGTGTAAGGGGGGGGGGGGTGAGTGTGTGTGGGGGTGTGTGTGTGTGCCCTTGAGAGGGCGCTTGCTGTGGGTGGGTATCTTGCTGCTCCTGCACGTGCTGCAGAGTTGCCCCCGCTGTTCAGTTCATCGTCACTGCTGTGTGGTGCTCGTTCGGGACTGCCGGTCAGCCCCCCTTGCTGGTGGTGCGAGCGTGTGTCGGCTGGCTGGCACAGCTGCTGGTGACGTGTGCGTCCCCATGGCTCGCTCCTGGAGAACGCTGGCCGGCCAGCACACTCTCCACAGGGCCGGCTTGCAGCCGTGCCCACCTCTGTGGGCCCTGCAGCCTCCCTCAGAGCCGCCCCACCACGCCCAGGTGGCGCAGAGGCGGCCAGGGCCAGTGCGCCCCCGCGGAGGAGCCCCGCCTGTCCCAGAGAGCAGGCGCCCAGCAGTGGGGGGGCGGGGCTGGGAGTCGGCTTCCTTCTTTGTTTCTTCCCAGTAAAGTAATTCTGAGTGTCCTCTGCTTGATAGTTTTTGGACTGAGGATTTTTGCTAACTTTTAAAATTGTGTGTGGTCATTTGATGCTCAAATTGGTACCAAATGTTTCTCTGCACTGCTTTGTTTATTAAAGCAGTTTCATGTTTCCTTGCAGAATAAAAGCCGCCCTCACTCTATGGGAGAATACAAAGTCTACAGTACCTGTCAAAGTCATAGACCAGAGTTTTACTGTTTGAAAAGTCTAGAAATTGAGGGAAAAATTAATAAAATTGGATGGTTACCGCAACAGAATGCTGCTCACTTTCTGCTCTCTGCAAATGGTAAGAGGTTTTTTTTTTTCCCCAGTGGCTGTTTGGTTTAGCATTTTATTTTTAACTTTCTGTGTGTAGATCCCTTCTTACTTTAACCCTTCCTGGAAGTTACTTCTGCTTTGAGCTTCGGGGTGGGGGAGGGTGAATGACTAGCTGGGTAGCAGGAGGTGGGTTGAAAGCTCAGCGCATGCACACGCACATCCTCGCAGCACTACGTTTCTGTGTTTCTTCGTCTTTACTGACTGCAGAAAACAGTATTTGTAACTGGAAACACTAACGTGCAGATACTCCTGGCCTGTGAACGGACGTGGAACCTCAGAGTTCTTAGCAGAACACTCAGCTGATAGTGGAGCATGATGTGGTTTTTCTTTTACTATGGAGAAGGAGGTTTCTGTTTTCAGATAAAACTATTAAATTATGGAAAATAAGTGAATGGGATAAAAGAGCAGAAGGTTACAGCTTGAAGGATGAAGATGGACGACTTCGAGACCCATTTAGAATTACAGCACTCCGGGTACGCGCCACGTTTTCTTTGCATTGTCGGTGCTTTTCATAAATTCATTAGTAATCACGCTCACGTCAGCTGTTTGTAGAATCTGTTAAGTTCAAATACTGTGAAACCTGCCTTCTGATCTGGGAGGTTATTTACATTTGATGTGTGCTTGTTAATGAAGCCTGAGTCCCCGGATTCTCACAAAAGAGAATGTCAGTCATGTTGCTGTCAGAAGACATGATGATACTAAAAAGACTCAGACTTAATTCCACAACAGGTCTTTCTAAATGTACCAACTGCCTTTATTCTAAAGGTTCAGAGTAGCACGTTGGCAGGGTTGAAGTCCAGACGGGACTCAGATCACTTCTCTGGAGGAAGTAGCATATGTTGGTTGAAAAAAAGGCAAGTTTGGATGTTTCGGGGTTCCTCGCCTGTCAGGCCAAGAGCATCGTCACTGCCTTTTTGAATTGTTAAATTCCTCACTCCCTTCTCGGTGCCCCGACGAATAGATGGGGTGAGCAGGTTTTATCCGTTCTAATACCTAGATTTTTTTCACATTTTAACACCAGTGAAACCCAGTAAAACTTAAAATCTAGTGTCTTGTAATTGGCCTAGTGTTGCTGTGGTGTCTTTAGTAAAATGAAATACGTGAAGGAGGTTGAACAAGCTTGCGCCCTGCCGGATGCGCCGCAGGGACACCAGGAGAGCTGCCCCGCCCGGGCAGGCCAGCCGCAGGTGACCTGCACCAGCGTCACTTCAGAGGTGCTCCCTGAACCAGCCACCTGGTTCACTTGAAAATGGTTGGCTGGTTGGTTGGTTTGTCAGTGCGGTTTAAAGACTTTGTTAAAGTATTGCTTCTCAAGTGAAGGCCGAGTTGGTGAACACATTCTGGGTTGGTAGCTGCGGTATTGCAGAGGGGGCACCACTGCAGAAAGCTCCCCCATCCCTCGCCCCGCTGCGGTGGCCCTCGAGCTCTCCCGTGCTGGGGGCACGCAGGGGCTGTGGTGGTGGGTGCCCAGGACGGGTCGCAGCCCAGCAGTGAAGGCAGTGCTGCCCACAGTTAGGAATTCCTAACAGTGGGATGGGCTGGGGCAGAGTCGCCATCAGACCTCGTGGGCCAGTCGTGTCCCCATATTCCTGGGAAGTTGAGGCCGAGAGAGCTGTGTAATTTGTTCACACCTGAACCCTAACTTGGACCCTGATGTTCTGGTCAGACGGTGGTGGTGTCCGTACGCCACGCTAATGCTTCCGCATCCATGAAGTAGTGGTAGTTTGCAGATAAACCACTGCAGGTGACAGTGACACTAGCTTTACAGTTACAGCATGTAAACTGCTCCATTGAACTGCAGGTGTGATAGAGCCATGGTGCCGGGGCCCGGTGGGCTGGTCTGAGTCCTCTGCCTCCCAGCCCGGCTCACCCTCCGCAGGAGCCCCGAGCTCCCAGCCAGGCCTGCTCCCCACGCCGGGTGCACACAGGCCCAGGCCGGGAGGCCTCTAGGTCTTCTATGCAAGGCCCCTTTCCTGCCTGCAGCCTCAACAGAGCTGGCCTAGAGGATGGCTGGAGCAAAGCCCGTGAGAGGCAGGGTGTCACCGTCGCCACAGGGCCATGGGCACGGCCACAGGCCGGCCTCTCTGCATGGACTCTGCTTTGTGAGTTCACGGACTACTTTGAACTTTAAGAGGAAGACAGTTTTTGAAGGGGAACAGAAACTTTGCTTTCCTCTTAAATTCTTTTAGTGCCAGAAAAGGGATTTAATTGTAAGAAGGGCTCTCTGTTGTCGATGTTACAGACAGAACGTGTTTTAATTAGAGACTCGATAGAGGGTGTGGCAGGCTGATCTAGTCCTGGCGGAACCAGCACTCCCCACTCCAGACGATGCAGTTAACTGCTTCGAAATGAGGGGAGTGTGTCATACATATTTCCCCAAGTTCATTTTTACAGAATTTCGGCCCGAGAAGACTGAAGAGATTTCCTCCCGCCCTTTCTAGATGCTCTTTCTTTTGGCTTTTAATTTAAAAAAATAACACTGTCACTAGTGTTTTGTTACAAGTGTGAATCTTCTGCCTTCCTTGCTGCCAGATGTCAGTGAGGTGGGCCTTTGTCCCTCCTTTCTCACATGTGACACTGCCACCCACGACGGTGTCCCCAGCTTTGGCCCCATGTGTGCGGGGCCAGCCCCCTCCTCTCGCCCTTCGCCGGGCTGGGCTCCTCTCCAGCCCGTACACTTCTGTGCGGATGTCCCATTCCTGACCACAGCGCTCACCACAGATAGGGTTTGGGGGCCTTTTTTAAAAAACCTTTTATTGCAGTGTAATATACAAACCAAAACACCCCACCTCTGCCGTGTAAGTGAAAAACTCCACCCTGTTCACAGGCTGAACAGTGCCCAATCAGCGAGGGCTCCTCGTGGCTCCCTGCCCCACCCTGGCCCCGAGCTCTCCTGCAGTCCCCGCACCCCCACCCCCACCCCGCCCTGCACACCCGGGGTGCTGGGGTGGCACTGAGGTGCAGGCCTCGCCGAGGGGTTGAGGAGCTCCTGCACCCAACTCTCACTCCGAGGCTGCAGGGAGAGAGGGAGGGCCTGAGTCTGTCCCCCAGGAAGGCTGGCCATGGCCACGTCACTAGGCATCAGGGTCCAATGGCCACTTGAGCTTTTCTTCAGCACCAGTGCAGCCCCCTTGGTCCGAGCAGCGGCTCAGGGCGGCCTGCCCCCCCCCCCCGCCCCCTCTGGTCTGCCTCCACAGCCCTGCTGAGCGCATGCTTGGGTGTCGCCTGCACATACTCTTCCTCAGCTGTGAATGTAGACTTGCTCCTTTTTGTTATCTTCTCTAAGTGTTCTTATTTTGTTCTACTGGGGTCTTTGTTTTGAATTCCTATTTCCTTCCGTTTTTAGGTCCCAATATTGAAGCCCATGGACCATATGGCAGAAGCAGTCCATGCCAAATTTTTGCAAATGCTCACATGTATTATACAAATTCCATTTCAGTAGTGATCATGAAACATCTTTCTGCAGATGACCTGAGAATTAATCTGTGGCACTTAGAAGCACAGACAGAAGCTTCAGTACCCTTCGGCCGCGTGTGTCGCAGGCCCTCCCTGGGGCCAGTCTTGGGGAGGCGCCCCCACCTCGCTCTCCCCATAGCCCAGAGTCTCCCCTCTGGGTGTGGCTCGCCGCGTGGTGGCCTAACGCGTCCATTCTTTGTGATTCACAGTGTTTTTCCCTAAAAACAGAAACTTGCACCTTTGGGAGTAGTTCTCTGGTAGTGGGAACAGCCTCAACTCCTGCCTCCCCAGTTGAGTCACAGGCATTTTTAAACCCAACCCAAGAAGTGACTGACTGTGTAAGAACTCAGTTTCAGAAGACAGGCTGTTTAGTCTCTTAGTTGGCCGGATGGTGCTGCTATTCGGAAGATGGAGATGTGACTAGCGCTGGCTCACTGGGCATTTGGGAGTCACTGGTCCCTCCAGGAAACGAGGGAGCCCCACGACAGCCTGCCTCCCGGGCGGCGCCCTCCAGGCCTGCGCTGAGGCTGACGCGGGGCTTTACTCACGTGACTCTCGGGGGTTCCGGTGCTAGCGTTTCACACGTAGCCTGTGTTACTGGTTGTCCTTCCACTGGTTCGGTGACTTACCTGACTTGGTCACTCGCTGTACGGAGAGGTGCGGAGGTCCTGTCCCACGGGCACCCGGAAGCGGCCGGGGTTGTCCCACCCGGGGCCAGATGCTGGAGGTCGCTATGCTCCCCACCCCGTACCCCTTCTCTCTTCAACTTTGCAGAAACCACAGCCCCTGCTTTCTCTTTATTTTCCTTAAACCCTTATATTTTTAATAATTCTTCTGCTAATATATGACAATTTTAAACAAAAATCAAATAATACAGAGGAAGGTTCTCTCCATAGTCCCACCTTCCGGGGACAGACGATGAGTGGTTGGATGCATCTTCCTCCAGGCTGTCTCTGTCTTTACAGACAGTGTATGTTTTTGCAGCCACTAGGATTGTCCTCTACGGGGGACGCAGTATCCCCGCGGTAGGAGGGTCAGGAGGCCCAGGTTCAGCTCGGCGGCCGTACCATCGGGTCGCTGGGCGTCTCCCAGCCTTTCTCTTCCTCTGTGAAGTTGCGGCACTAAAACGTGCCTCCTGGGTTACCGTGAAAGCCGAGGCTGCGGAGGTCTTGGCGGCTACCTGGAGCGTGGCCTGAGCCCCCGCCACCAGCCTCGTTCTTTCTTAAAACATTCTGTGCGTCTTTCTGTCAGCAGGAATGCAGATTCATCATCACTTGCAGGCTTCGTTTTCTTTCCACCCTTGGAGCTGAGGTCACTTCCAGCCCAGGACGTGGACAGGGTGCTGCAGCCGTGACTGTGTTCTCACATCTTCATGCGCTTGGTTAGCTGGGCGCGGCTGGGCGGGGGCTCCCCACAGTCGCTAAGAACTTGTTTTCAGCAGGACATCGGCTCTTTTAAAAAACAGCTTTCCAGTTCTATGAAACCAGGACAGTTCTTAATTTCTTTGCTTCTTGCTGAATTAGGGTATCTCCTATTAATTTGGTGTTCATTTTTGTGAAATCTTTTACCATCTGTTGTCATTTCTTCCTGTCGGAAGCTCACGTTTCTCTCAAGGTCTGTGAGGTCTGTTCGTGCGGTCACGCCTTCCCTGTTCTCCTGAGAGTTCTGCCCCGCCGCCGCGCTGCAGATGTCCTTCCTCGCGGAGGGGACGATAAAGCCCAGAAGCCGTCGCGTGCTCTCTTGCGTCTGTTGGCACTCTTTGAGGTGTCTTGGACCCACTCCCCTGGGCGAGGTGGGGGTCCCACCACCTGCGCCCTGACAGCCACCCCGTGTGTCTGGGGTGTTCTGACTCCTCAGAACGAGCTCTTGTGTCCGATGCTTACAAGAGCAGAATCTTGGAATCTGGCGGTCCTCGTGCGTGTCTCTGTGTATGTTGGTGTGGGGCTGCTGTGCGGCTGGGGACCTGCCTGTTTTTCTTACTTACATCTTTTGAAACGTGTTACCTTGCATTTTTCATTAAACACCAGTCTTTTCATTTAAGTCTTCATTAAATGCCAGCAGCAGCAGGATCGGCACTCGTGTATGTGGACGCAGCCCCGCCAGGCAGGCCAGGCACGTCGCTGAGTCTGGTCACCACACTGACGTAGACCCTCTTCGTGGCTGCGCCTCCTTCCCACCTGATCTGGTAAACCCACCGTGCGCACTGCCCCGTCTGCAAGCCTGAGCCTTAGCCCAGCACCCTAGACGTCATGGACATCACGCCGGCCGACATGGAGGAGCTGGCGGAGGTGGTCACGGTGGCCGTGTTCCACCCGCGCCGCTGCGGCGTGCTGGGCTACAGCAGCAGAGGGGGACTGGCAGGCTGTGCAACCGCTGTTCCGAGTGTAAGTGCCCAGCAGGCTTAAACGCCTCCTTTAGGCCGTGTGGCCTCCAACGCTAGACAGCGGTTCCCTGTGCTCTGCCTGGGCCCGCCAGCGCAGGCCCGGCCCCGGCTCCTGAGGCCCAGCGAGGCTCTGCCCAGTGCTGAACAGAGCGGGGCGCGAGGCCGAGCTGCCGTGACGGCACCTTTGCACCCTGCCACGCTGCACCAGGGCCTCTGCCGGGGCCGCGGGACACCCTTCGCCGTGACGTCTCGGTGGTGGAGTGGGCTCCGCGCACAGAGAGCTTGCGGGATGGAAGCCCCTTCCCTCAGGTGAAAGGCCAGCACTTTAATCTGCTGGGCCGCAAAGTCCCGCCCAGGCGAGGAACGGACTGGTTTGGTTCTTGCTTTCAGCCGCAGCGAGCAGGCCCCACTTTGTGGAAAACCGGTGGTCCGTGTGTCATGGACACGCATGTGCCGTGTGTGCTAGCAGCTTGGCCCCCGCGTCCCAACACTGAGAGGTGGCGCCGTCCTGGTGAGAGCACCGGACTTCGTGTCCCCACAGGAGGCCTGTCCGGTGCCTCCCGGCGCAGCGCGGGCGGCCCCAGCACTGCCGCCGCGAAGCGTGCTTGACGGCTGGCTCTCAGTGACCCCTCTGCCTTATTCTCTCTCTTTGAGGCTGAAGTGCGTTTTAAAGAAGTCTGTACTTCTAGTAGAATTCCTGCAAAGAAAAATGAGTCTTTTACAATGTTTGGCCTGTGTTTTCCAGGTAGCACTCTGGCGTAACCAGGTTTAGATTGCAGCGGTTGTTTTGTCAGCACATTTATTTGAGTAAATGCTCGGTATTGCCACCAGCTCGCTTAGAATTAACTTCAGATGCAGAGCCAGCAAACATAGGTTCCAACATTAAAAAAAAAATCAAAAGCAGCCGAAAATGAAAGGAGGTCCAGACCTCCTGGCCCAGAACTGACCGAGCCAAGAGCGCGGCAGAGCTGGGGCGCTGGTGTCGGTGCGTGGTGGGGGCCTCGGCGCAGGCGGAGGGCTGTCGAGTTACTGCTGCTTGTCCAAGGTATGCCAAGGGAGCATTTGGAATCTTCCCGGAAGTGGTAACTCGATTTTGTTAGCATCTGTCGTGACTGCTGAACAGCGAAGAAAACCCCTTCCCTGGCGGCTGTGACAGACGAGCTGTCCTGGTGGTTCAAACCTGGACCGTGGCGTTCCCAGCTGCGGGTCCCTGAGCAGCTCCTGGCCTCGTCGGCCCCGAGCGCAGCTGCATCCTCACACGATGCCCTTCACGTCCTTCTGGGGCAGGACCTGGCGCGGGTTTGGCAGCGACAGCATCAGGTCAGTGCCGGGGCCTCGCCAGAAAGCGGTCCGACAGTCGCAGGGAGCGGTCTGGTTCTGTCCAGGGCCTCATCCGTGGAGATGCTGGTTCCGAGCCGGGGCGAGACGGGGGCCTGAGCTTCAGAAAGAGTGGGATCGGGAGCAGTGTCAGGGCCAAGCCCTCTGGTGTCTCGGGTTGGGGGGCCTGAGTCCTACCTGGACTTGAAAATGATTTGTTCTCAGGTGTTTAAACAGAAGCTGAAAACGCTGTGTCTTCCAGTTTTTGAAGAGCCGGAAGACCCCAGCAGTAGGTCCTTCTCGGAAATTATCTCCTCCGTCTCCGACGTGAAGTTCAGCCACAGTGGTCGGTACGTGATGACCCAGGACTACCCGTCGGTGAAGGTGTGGGACCTCAGCATGGAGAGCCGGCCCGTGGAGACCCACCAGGGGAGGCCACGACGGGGCTGGCCCGCGCTGCGCCCACGACCGCCCCGACCCTCCTGTGCTCCCCGCCAGGGTGCACCAGCACCTCCTGCGCAGCGGCCGGCCGTGCTGCCTGCACAAGAACCACTGCGTCTTCGACACGTTCGGGGGCTGCCGGAGCGGCTGCGACAGGGGAGGCCGCCGGGGCTGCGGGGGGCTGTGGGCTGACGGTGGGCACATCCAGCGTCCGTCTGCCGTGACGGCTTTGAGGGGACAGGGGGACGTCTGGGCAGGTTTCTCAGCCCACTAGTGACCACCCTGTGTAAACGGCAGGCGCGGTGCGTGGTTCGCAGGGGCCACGTTTAAAATGCTTAGTGGATGATACGGTTTAATTTTTCATTATTTCCAAAATGAGTGACGAGGGAGGGAGTGGGGAAGCAACACGGACTGTGACGTGTGGAATGGCCACGTTCCCGTTTGCCTTTGCTGTCGGGGAGCAGTGGAGGGAGACGCCCTCAGCTGGCTGTCGCTCTTGGACGGAAGCGGAGGCGGCCGGCGGGAGCATGGCCCTGACGCCGGGTATTCCCCGTGCACGTTCCTCAGAGGTGCCACTGAGACCATGGTGCTGAGGGCTCTGTCTTCAGTGTCCCACGGAGAGCTCGTCCCCCGTCGGGGGAGGGGGGCTCTCGCATCGTCAGTTGGGTCCGCACAGCGTCGAGCCTGCCTGTCGTGTGGGCCACAGAGGCCTGGCCCCTGGCCGCGGGGTGGGGGAACGGACGTCCTGGCACAGACACCAGGAACGTCGGATGTGGCGCGTGCACCTCTTCACGCGCACAGCAGAGCTCACGGGCGCGTGAGGCCCGAGTGGGGGCCACAGGAGCCAGGAGGGGCCCTCGGGGCTGTGGGAAAGGCATCCGTCCAACGTCCACACAGAGCCCAAGGGAAGCTTGTCTTCTGGGACTTGGGTTGGGTGGATAAGTCGTCTGGGATAAGACACCAGAGCTTGCCTCCCTCGCCTGGAAGTCTGACTTAGGGCAGGTGTGCCAGGCAGGCAGCTCTGGGCACGCACAGGAGGAACCCTTTCAGGTCCAGGCCTCTCCCGTTCTCAAGCCGGCGTGCCACCCAAGTGTCTCCTGGATGCTGGCTGAGGACACGGAGCCCCTGTTGTAGACAGAGGACTGCACTCCTCGCGGCACAGCACAGCAGCACGTGCGCCACAGACACCCCATGGGGCGGGCACAAGGGCCAGGCAGGGGCCACTCGAGGGGGTTGGTGCCAGGGCCATGCAGGCTGGGCCGGCCGCAGCCACAGCCCTGAGACACGATGTGGCCCGGGTACAGCCAGAAGCTTTCTGGTGATGTTCACTTGTTGATTCACTCTTGCCGACGTCCCCTGCCCCCCTGCCCGGGACGGCACTGCCAAGCAGTTCCACTTTGTCCTGCTCTGGGTTGTATGAGCAGACGTGGACACGGCCACTTCCCTGCAAGTCCACTTCCCCTGTGTTTGGCAGTGTTCCCACCCGGGGAGCAGGGGACACCTGGCCAGGTGCTCAGGAAGCTTCTCACACTGTGTGGAGGAGCGGCCAGTGGGGACACCCCCTCCCTGGCACGTGTTGTCCGTCAGGAACTCTGAACTTGTAAAGTTGGTCGCTTTTATTTCTGTTGTGTATAGCCCTTGTGGTCAATGTTGATAATAAAATACTCCATCCTGGAAAAAAGACCTCTTACCAGTCTCTGTTCTGAATAACTGTTGCAGTTGAGTTTTGAAAGCACAGAGGTGAGCTGCAGGTCAGCACGTTTCTTCCTTGTCCTTTGATGGGCCTTGTGTTCCACGCGGAAGCTGGCTGGGACGCGCGCTGGTGGCAGGCAGCCGTCCAGACCCGGCAGCGGGCCTCGCGGGGTCCCCCGCGCAGTTCCCATTGAGACCGTGACGCCCGGAGCACCGCGAGTCATTTTTCTTTTCTGAGTTATCTTTTTTCCTGGCGTGAAGTTTTAGATGAGATTGGTCAGATCCTGAAGGATCTGCACACAGCCGGGATCAGCCCTGCACCGTGCACGGAGCCCCAGGCCTCTCGGGGTGGCTGCCCAAAGGTCAGCTTGGACGAGGCCCGACGACCGGGTGCCCCTGGGCCGGGGCGGGCGGCTGTGCAGGAGGGGCGCCAACTTCCCCACCTGGCGGCCGCCAAGAGAAAACCAGGCCGGCTGCGAAGCCACGGCTCAGACCCAACAGCGCCTGCCATCGGGTGGCCGTGCTTGGCGTCCTGTCCCGGGGCGTCGCGTGGGGCCGCGGCCAGACTCTGCCGTGGAACGGGCCCCGTTTCTCATGCTCACCCCAGGGTTTCAGGCCTTCTCTAACTTTTTATACACCTGCTACTTCACGTGAAGAAACTTTTATAAGTTAAAATAAGTTTTAAAAGCTGTGGTCAACTCAGAGTGAAGGTGGCGGCAGGTCTCACTGGCGTCTGTTGAACACAGTGCGTGGCGCCCGACTTGGGGTCCCGGACAGAGGGCAGGAGGTAAACAGACCACTGGCCGCGACCAGACAGGTGACCGCGTCCAGGCTTTTACCTTCTTTGAAAACACACTAATGGTAATGAAAAGTATAGATCCATTACTTTTCTGCTTTTTTATTCTGTGGTGTTTATTTTTATGGACATGATTATATACGAAATTCACTAGGAAATTCTCACTGCCTGTCTCTCCTGACCATTGTGGTTTTTCATTTATTTCTAAACCAATGTGCGGTGTGGTGTGCGGAGCTGGGGTAGGCAGGCCGCGGGCCTGGCGGCTGAGGCGTGTCTGCTTGTCCCGCGCAGCGCCATCGTGACCGGCTCCTACAACAGCTTCTTCAGGATGTTCAAGAGGAACATGCAGAGGGGCGTTCCGCTGGAAGCTTCCAGAGAGAACAGCAAGCCTCGGGCCAGCTTGAAACCTCGCAGTGTGTCCCCGTGGAAAGCGGAAGAAGGACAAGGTCAGCGTGTACAGCCTGGACTTCATGAGGAAGGTCCTGTACACAGCCTGGCACCCGGCGGAGAATGTCGCTGTGGCCGCCACCAGTAACCTGTACGTATTCCAGGACAAGGCCAGCTGAGGGCGGAGAGGCCGCGGGCTGTGCGCTCTGCCTCGGCGGGGCCAGCCCAGGTGTCGCTGCTCCAGCCAGGAGCCCCGCGGGCTGGTGGACAGGACTCCGGAAGGGCTGTTCCTCAAAACTGATGTTACTTATGTATTTAAGTCCGAGCTTTCCTTCCAGTTTATAGACCAGAAGTTAACATCCGAGGGAAAGGTTGTCAACTGCGGTATCTCTTAAGCTCTCTCCCCTCTGACTCGTGCGCCAGGCGGGCCCACCCCACATGCTGTGTCTGCTGTCGCACTGTCTGCTGCAGCCACTTCATACAACAACACACTGTAAAAAGTTTTAAAATTCCAAAATAAGTATCGTCTTTTTATTTGATTTAATTGCATATAATGAAATCATGCAGTCACACTTCGGAGATCTCCCGTCCTTCACTGACGAGCGGTGGGACATGCGGTGCTTCAAGCTCTGAACGTCCGCGTCCCCAAACGTCTGCCCCTCTGTTCCGTTTCCATAGAGATGGTCCCTCTGACACAGTAGGTCAGGTCTCGGACAAGCCTTAACTGCACCACCTCTGAGAAAGGAAACTGCAGGGGTTAGGACCAGAATCGCTGCTGGGAAATGATGTGGTTTACGGTTTGCCTCAAATTCACTGCGATTGAAAACATGTGCTTTCTTTTTAAACCTTTTTTAAAAGTCCTTGGGGTGGGAGGATAACACACTTTTTTAAAACTACTTAAGTTACATGCATACTGCGTTTCATGCTGCATCTCAAGCCAAGTTAAGTTCTTATGTGACGCCACCAGTACCTTGGTGGTGTATTTTGAAAGTGCGATCTTTGATATCGGAAGTCAGGAGTTGCCAGGACAGGAGAAGACAGAGGTGGCGACACTAGGTAGCTGACCAGAGCTTGCCGTCGTGGGCCCCTCCAGGGACGGGCCTCGCGGGCTCGCGGGCTGCTCTTGACGTGAAGCCACGCTTTGGTCACTGGTGACACAACACGCGCGACAGCACGTCTCGTCCTCTGCCCTGACTGACATCGGCGGGATGCCGCTTCAGTTCACGCTGAGTTGGAAATTGAGAGTCAAGAAGTAATTTATTTTAATTTCAATGTAATTCTTCTACTGTGTCGTCTGCGACACGAGTGACACCTGAGCCACAGAGCAGTTGCTTCAGCATCAGCCCGGGTCCTAGTGAAATGGGTCTGCATATACTGGTTCAGCCATTTTGACCAACAAGTTTAGTAATTTCAGATGTTTTGCTGGACGTGTGCTGTGTGTCTGGACAGCTTTCTTCACCATTGCTTTAGGGCGTGCTTCCCACCAAGCAGAAGAGCAGCCTCCCGGAGGGCCGGGGTCTCCCGGAGGGCCGGGGTCTCCCGGTGGGCCCCCCCCCCCCCGCAGTGCTGGGCTGACCGCCTCAGAGCTGCTTTGGAGAATCAGTGCTTTGACAAGCATCCCGGGATCTGCCCTGTCCTTTCCCAGGAGGCACTAAGGACTCCGTTCCAGCCTTTTCCTCCCCTGACGAGGTGCAAGTCCTGTGGTCCTCAGACTTAATGTTTATCTTCTTCATGAAAAAAACTCATTTTTCTTGTCCTTTTAAAACTTTACCCTTTTTCTCCCATTTTAAAGTTAGAGGAATGTCATCTGTTCCTGAAGGATCATTCTGTGAATTTTTGTTGCTCAGAATCCTGTGCTCCTGTTTGACTGGAAGCTGCTGTGCTCTCTGGGCCGATGACCTGGGTCACGTGAATAAGCTTCATTCGTGTGTGGATTTGGATGTGCACTTTTTTAAAGAAAAATGGAAGTTTCATAAGCCATTACAAGACAGAGCTCAAAGTCTGATTTTAAACTGGCCACAGGTCGTCCCGGGCATTTAACAGCAGGGTCCTGCCTGCCTTCTCAGGAGAGCTAAGGAGCCAGGAGCCGTCCCCAGGGCTGTCCCCGGGTCAGCCTGGTGTGTTCCAAGTCCCAGCCAGGCGGAGCAGAGGGCTGGCTCTGTGCTGCTACGGGGCTGTCTTAGGAGGAACTGTCTGCAAGTTCTGCTTGCAGGATGAGGAGGACGTCAGAGTCAGCACTTGGACTTCTCTGAACCAACCCCTGGCCCCCAGGCCGGCAGCCTGGGCCTCGCAGGGAGGGACAGCAGGGCCTGCTGGGTGTGAGGTGGGGCTCTGCCCTGGGTCGGACGGGGTTGCTGAGCTGAGCAGGGACGGCTGCTCCCGTCACAGGCTGGAGGGCCCAGGAGGTGGCGGGAGCTTTCACAAGAGCGGGTGTGAGAGGCAGGACTGATAAGGATGCAGCCCGGAGGATGGGGCCGCCTGCCCTCCCTCCCTGCAAAGGCCTGGCCCCCTGGACCGTACTTCCCAGGGTCCCTCCTGCTGGGGACTGGCTCCAGGGGAGCTGCTGGAGGGGGCTGAGCACCTCGCCCCATGGGCTTGTCCGTGCAGGGGGAGGGGAGACCAGTTTGGGGTCACCTACCCCCGCCTGCCCACCCACCCACCAAGGGCTCTCACAGGGACCGACGGGGTCAGACTGGTGTGGATGACAGCCGGTGACAGCCCTCCCCTGCGGGGCGTTTGCCGGACAGGCACTGGCCAGGGGTCCCCCCGACCAGCCGGGATGCTCACAGGGAGGCGCCCCGCCGCTCACCCGCCCCTCACCCCTTGGTGGCGACCCAGTGACACACAGGACGTGGAGGCTGCTTGGAGCTCAACCTTGACCTCAGAAACCACGGCACAGTGGGTGTTGCAGGAAAGGAAGGGCTGGAGACCTGGTGGGGTTCAGTTGTTCCTCCCTTCACACTGTGACCTGGGGTCCGGGCACGCGGCCTTCCTGAGCCCGGGGCAGGGCCAGAGTCACGTGGGCGGAGGGCGGCCTGTGAGTGTGGGCATTTCCAAGGGTTAGGCCCAGCCCGACTCCGCCTCTGCAGCCCTGGCCTGGGGTTCCACCCTGCCCTCCCCATGCCCCCAGGCCCCTCTGTCCTAAGAGCGGTCTTCACCCCCAGCCCCGCTGTCTGAAGACACTGGACTAGGGAAACTGATTCCTCCGAGTCTGTCTGTCCGGTGAGTGAGCGAGTCGAGGTGACTTGTTCGGCTCTCATCTTCCACTGGGCAGTTGGAGGGAAGGTCTGATAGGTTATGATTTTCAGTTTTTAGATCTCACCATCTGAGGTTGAATCCTGAACACCCTCCAGACATCTTTGACCTTCTCACAGGCTCTGCTCCCCGACCAGACCCTGGGGTGGGGACTGCGTCTGCAGGGTCCCAGGCCCCACCTGGCCTGCACACCCAGAGCTGAGTGCGGGCCTTGGGACGGCAGGCCCTCATCAGATTGCACCGTGTTTCTTTGGGGTGTATTCTGTGTCCTGAGACAGTTCCCTTGTTTGCCCCAAAGCTGATTTTCAGTAGTAAATTATCATTGTAAATCTTGGGGTATCTTTAGATTTTTACTTAAGTGTAGTTAATCTACAATGTTAGCTTCAGGCAGGTGTACGGCAAAGTGACTCAGTTACACATACACGTGGGCTTATTTTTTTTCAGATTCTTTTCCATTATGTTATTACAAGAAATTGAACATAGTTCCATAGTAGGTCCCTGTTTATCTATTTTGTATACAGTAACTTAGTGTGTCTAACTTAGAGTGTCTGTTAATCCCCAACCCCTGACTTATCCGTCCCCACCCTTTCCACTTTGGTAACTGTAGTTGTAGTTTGTTTTCCATGTCCGAGTCTTTTTTGGTTTGTAAATACTTTGTGTCATTTTTTTTTTTTAGATTCTGCATATAAATGATACCATGTATTTGTCTCTCTGACTTCACTCAATATGACAATCTCCAGGTCCATCTATGTTGCTGCAAATGGCGATATTTTCATTCTCTTTATGACTGAGTAGTACTCCATTGTATAAACACACCACATCCTCTTTATCCAGTCCTCTGTTGATGGCCCTTTGGGCTGCTTCCATGCCTCGGCCGCTGTACATAGTGCTGCTGTAAGCCTTCCTCCAGATGCACGCCCAGGAGTGGGACTGCTGGATCAGAGGAACCTCCATACTGTCCTCCATAGAGGCTAGAGGGGTATCTTTTAAAGATGTATGTTCCATAAAGGATGGGAAACATTAATTTTTCCAAGAAATAGCTCTCAGGGGAAAACCTGTTTTCCCACGTCTAAGTATCTGAATGCAGTGTAGCTCTGCAGCTCTTACTAGAAAGTTCTGAAATGTGCAGTATGGCCGACGTCACTGTGAGTGTAGGGTGGACAGCGTGACTTGGCGTCTGTCCCGAGGCGATCACAGCAAGTCTAGTTAGCATCCACCACCACACACGACGAGTTTTCTCTTGTGATGAGAACTTTTAAGATCTCTCTTAGCAGCTTTGGAACACGCAGCACAGTATCACCACCTCTCACCACCACGCCGTACGTTCCATCCCAGGACTCACGCGTTCCATGACCAGAAGTCTGTGCCTTTTTACCCCCTCACCTGCCCCAGACGACCACCGGTCTGTCCTCTGTGAGCTTGGTTGGGTCTGTGTTTTCAGATCCCACGTATAAGTGACATCATATTGTGTTTGTCTTTGACTGACTTCACAGCGTAACACCTGCAAGGCCCCCCCACCTTATCTAAAACGGCAAGACCGGTGTTCTTCACGGCTGAGTAATGCCGCGCTGCACACACGTCTTGATCCGCTCGCTCACCCGTGGACCTTAGGCTGCTTCCGTATCCTGGCTACTGTAAACAGTGCTGCTGTGAACACTGGGGTGCGTGTACGTTTTCAAATTTGTGTTTTCATTCTTTGGATAAATACTCAGAATTCAGAATAATTGGTTTTCCAGGGGAGAATGGGGCAGATTGACAGAAGAAACAGCTGAGAATTTCCCAAACGTGAGGAAGGACCTGTACGTCACTGTCCGTGACCCTGACAGAACACTGTCACCTCAGTGCAGAATGGCCTCCAAGACACGTTCTAATGAAGGCCAGAGACTCAGGCCATGGCCTCTGTCTTGGCCGCAGTCGCCGAGCAGTGGGGGACTCGCTGGCTCTCCAAGGGGATCTCACTGAGGACATCTGACCTTGCTGGGAGGTGCCAGGTGCAGCGGGGCCCGTGACAGCGGGCGGCACGCACACCTGCTGTGACGCAGACGGACCCTGGCGGCCTGCGTCGGGGGCTCCGGCTTCCTTCTCGTGGGTAAGTTACGTCAAGGATCTGGACGCCTTTAGTCAGCTGCCTCCAAACACAAGTGCCTATACTTCTAAAGGAATTGTTTAAATAGAAACCAAGATTTTAAAAATTAGAACGTTACGTTTATTTTAACAACCAAATTTAGTGTGGAAAAGTGAGACACACACACACAGTAGCATTTATACAGCATATCAAAGGGCAGCCTTTACAAACCATGCAATGGTGATGTGCCTGGTGTAACCAAAAAGCTTATATGATGTTTGGTTTTAAAACATATGTAAGTACAGTAACCAAATATTTGGCAAAGATTTATTTTTTTCCATTTCCAGCCTTTCAAAGTAGACACAGAGCAGCTTAGAATGAAGCCGATTCCATGAGCACACAAAAACTGACCACAAACAGGAAGACTGAACTCAGCAATCCAGAGACGAGGGGAAGGGGCGCTGGCCGTCCGGGCGGTTAGGTAACAGTCTCAGCTGAGGGCCCCGTGCTGCAGGGCCCAGCCGCCAGGGCGCTGCCCGGGCAGGCGTGTGTGCAGCCTGCGCTCCGCGCGTCTCTGGCAAAGAGCCACCAGCACAGCCAGAGCTGAGGGGCATCTGTGGCCGACAGCGCGTCCACGTGAGGGTTGTCTGCGGGAGCGAGTGAGGCCGCAGCGTTACTCGGGATGAACCTTCCTGGCAGCGGTGTTCCTTCCAAATAGTGTTTGACTTGATTAAGGTTGCAGATAATTTGTTAAAATACTACATACATTGTGACCGGGTATGTTAAGTTACCTACACGTAGATACTTGTAATACCCCAAGAAAGGTTCCCACCAGACGGTGACAGTAGACGGTAATCACTGACATGCTTAGTACTTGATCCCATAAGTGTGATTATGGGCGAGCAGGGACTTAGTGTCTTTATTTACTGAACGAGCAACGCAGCATTTACAGAAGAAATGACACAGTGGTGCAGCCACCCAGCGACAAAGACAGCGGCTTCTGGAAGCTATGCTGCGAACTCCAGCGTCTGACCCCCACCACACGAAGCAGCTGGATCCCGCGCCCAGCTCTTCCTCAGAAGGTGCTGGTGGACGTTGTCAGGCGCCTTCCGATGTAGATCCTTAACAGAAAAGGGCAGGGCGTTACTGCGGTCTGGCGGCTCGGGCGGGTGTGCACAGCCGGGACGGGGCAGCAGCCTGGGTCTTGCTTGTTGATGGCAGGAAGGGGACTGATTCGTACCTGTCAAAACTTTTGTGATGAATCCATCTGCAGGCCCTCATCAGTGTGTATTTAGTAACGTAATTTAGGAAATCCCAGCTGTGCGCTAACTGGGGTGCAAGGAGTGCCGGGACGCCAGCACCAAGGAGCTGCTAACCAAGCTGCGAAGCCTCTGCTCCCTGTGCTGCTCCCTCAACTGATCACGCTGCCCGAGAAAGTCACCCCGGGGCGGGTTTATCAGCACCAGCCTCACAAAGACCACAGCTGAATGGTGAAGCCCCTGCCCTGCTGCCCCCCAGGAGCCCACGTGGGGCTGGGGCGTCCCTCAGGGTGGGCGAGCGGGAGAGGGCGGGGGGGGGTTCCTCAGAGGAACGCAGGACAGTGGACTTTATCCTGACGGGGGTGAGGCAAGAAGGGCAGAGACTGGGTGGGAGCTGGCTGCAGAAATCCACGCTGAAATGAAGGCCTATAAACCAGGCAGGCCCACGGCACCCGACTGCCAGCTCTGCAGAAAGCTCCAGAAGTCAGCACCTCCACCTCCCGGGGTGAGGCCAGCAGAGTCTGACTCTGCAAGGGCTGAGCAGAACTGACTCGGCGGGCCGTGCCCCAAGAGGGAGACGGGACCCAGCGGGCGAGGGGCCGGGCTTCAGGACGGGGCATCACCTGAGACCCACATGCCTCCTTCTGCCCCTAGACTGAGCAGACGTCCCTGTGCCACGCTCATGGGGCCTGGGGGGTGACCGTGCGGGGACGCCAGCCCCAGCCGGCGGCACCAGCCTAAGTCGGAAGCCCGTCCTGACGATCTCACCGCCCGCCCAGTGGATGGGCTGCACCACAGAAGCCCACCCAGAGCGGGACCAGGGGCGCAGCCTCCCCCCGGGCGCTGGCCCCCAGCTGCACCTGTGTGTTCCGCACGGTTTCTCCTGCTGCTGAGTGAGCTCAGCCAAGGAGCTGCGGCGAGTGCCTGGGACCAGCCTCCTGCAGCCGAAAGGCGTGGTTCCCACCCGCACCTGCACACAAGCGTCCAGGCGCAGCAGCCAGCCAGGCCCCCGGGTCAAGAGACGGAAAACCAGTCTCCGCCGGCAGACGGCGTCCAGGCCCCGGGGTGTGTCTCCGAGACCCAGCTGGGCCCCAGATGCGCCGGCCGGCCGGGGGTCACTCACCCCAACCCGATGGCCAGCAGGTGGGACAGCAGGAGAGACGGAAGAAAGACTTTAAGAAACTCTGCGGAGAAGATGCCTCCTTTCTTCATGACGCTCGTGTTCCTCATGCTGAGCGTGGCCGAGCGCTTCGGGTGCTTGAAGAGGAACTCCCTGCGGGCGGAGAGACGCTCGTCAGCGGAGGGTCCGCGCCCCGGGGGCCCCGCCCCAGAGGAACAGACTCACTTGGGGGGGATGTTTTCTGGCCGACTTGACCAGTCCCAAATCCAGTCTGAGTTCTTCTTCAGGATGCTTTCGACTTCTCTCCTCCTCTCCATGTAATCCTCCTCGGACTGTGGCGCAGTGAATGGTGAGAGCAGGTTACCCTGTGGCATCCACACCAGAAAGTGCCTTCCCGCCCGGGCAGCAAGCTAAGCTCGGAGCTGGCCAGGTGGGGAGGGGGCTCAGCTCCCCAGCTTCCTGCCTCGACTCCACACACACCCCCGGGGAGAGAGTCCCCACTCGGACTCCGGGAGTCCCAGGAGCTGTGGTCACTGCCCCCAGGAAGCAACGCCGAGTAATTACAACACAGATGTCCAGAGATGCCGGCCACAGTGCCAGGCAGGACCATTTAAAATGGCCCAAAAAGGGATGTGGCTAAGTAAACAGAAGACTGCATTGCCAGCAGTTTGAAGGGGAAAAGAACCAAAACCTTATGTCAGCCTGTGATTAAACCTGTTACACACTCACTACAGGAACTGGAGAACTTGAACACTGGATCACGGGTGGTGGTCTCCCGCTCTGCCTTCTAAAGGTTCTGTACCTGGTCATCTAACTCTTCTCTAAAATCGGGGGAAAACCTGTTTGAAATGTTGCAAATACTCTAGACCATGGACCAAAACCAGCCAAACGCTGGGTGCACCAAAGCTGGACGTGGACCCTGGACATCTGGGTGCAGGCCAGCCACTCCGGGGCCTTCCCGTCGGGGGCCCCTGGGGTTCTGGAAGCGCTCCCTGGGAAAGCCTGAGCACCAAGCCTCCAGGTCACGTCAGGCTCTCCCGTGCACTGCCCACTGACAGGCCCGCCGCCCCGCTCCCAGCTCCCCCCCACCCCTGCTCCAGCCTGCCCTCCCTGTGTCCCTGGGGGGCGGGAGGCAGGAGGCCTGGCTACACATCCTAAACCAACCCGAGCCGGTGCCACGTCAGAGTCCCCTCAGTGCTGGGGGTGCCCCACCCCATACTCTACAAAAAGGTAGCAATCTCCACACTTGGACTCGATTACACTGAAAACTTCGTACAAACAGATCACAAACATGACACCTACACATCTTACCTGAGAGCTGTTTTTTTCTCCAAGACTGTGCGTGTCTGTTTCAGAAGCTCTGTTAATATCTTGTGGAGTCTGTGAGCGAGGTGGGCTTGGGAACGAATAAGAACAGAAAAAGAACATGTTAACCTTCTCTCCATCATGAGAAGCCACCCACCACCCCGGCAGGGAGCATCTTCGCGGTGAGACACACTCTCCCCTTCTGCCAGGGCCGGGCCGCACTGCCGCCCCAGCAGCCCCGTCTCAGCTGAGACGAGGCAGAAGCGGGGGGGCCAGGGCTCTTCCTCCCACCGGAGGGCAAAGGGCCCGCTGTGTAAGGGGGGCTGGTAACCCACTGGGGACCGTGGCCCGACCTGAGGTTGGCAGGCAGGCATTTCCAGCAGGGGCTGACCGCCCCGCCGTGTGTGGCCGTCAGCCCCTGTAGTCCACACCCACCTGTCACAGTGAGAGCTCTTGGAGCTGCTCCGTCCAGACTCATGCTGCGCGTCCAGCAGTATTTTTTCCATGTCGCCGTTATAAATAGAAACAGAGTCTGGAACGCTGCTCCCGTTCCCGTTCCCACCGAAGTGTAATTCCACCCAGGAGCCTGATGGTGACAAAAACAGCACAGAGCTGCAGCTTCCTACCCTCGCTGGAGTCTGGTCCTCACAAGAGCCATCTCCGGGGATCATGCCCTAGCAGCCTTCAGGCCCACCCGTGGCGCCTGCTGCCCGGGAGCCTCGACCGGACGCGGACCAGGGCAAGCCTGCGGGAGCCTGCGGCTCCTAGGTTCCGGCAAGATGCTCGGCCAGGAGGCCAAGTGGCCAGGGTGCCCTGCACTCAACTTTGACAAGAAAAGGGGCCTCGGCAAAGGGATTTAAAAATGAAAGAAAGGTTTCAACTCTCTTATCAACCTGTTTCCACATTCCAGCATCACATCTTGACCCTGAGGCCCCACAGAATTCAATTAAGACTCCCTCTCTGTATGTATTTACATCAGGAGCCAGATGAATGTACTCAGAACACGACAAAGGTGACTTCTGACTAAGTGCGATTAACCAGAGCAAACCATCCCTCAGGTGTTCCCCTGACCGAGGCTTCACCGCAAGTAGCCCCAGACCTCAGCTCTCCTCCTCGAGCTGAAAACTGGCAGTTTCATCTCCGAGACAGTCAGACTCCGCGCAGACATCGTAACTCCCGACAATGGTCTCAGCTCCACGGGCATCCGCTTCCCCAAACGCAGCCAGCGCCCAGAACCCTACAAGCCAGCATTTTAGGCCGAGCTTTGTCTCTTGCCAGCCCCACCACTTGGACCCGACAAACTCACCAAGTCAACAACAGCTGCCCGGGCGGGCTCTCCGCCCGGGGCTCTGGGAGCAGGAGTGACGGCGGGGCCCCCCATCCAGGGGACGCCTGAGGGCGGGTGCCCGGCAGAGTGCGGCAGTGTAGGGCCAGAGCTGGGGCAGCCCTGGGCACCTGCCAGCAGGGGAGGGGGCGCTGCTGCTTTTGCCTTTTGTCTGTTTTGGGGGCTGATAGGTCCTCTCAAAAGAGCTGGAAGATGAGAAGGATGTTGGCAGGTTCCTCCACTGTGATCTTTTACCAGACAGATGCACTGGAGGGACAGAGGGACAGATGTGAACCCTAACAGAGGTCCTGAAGTGCTGAAGATAGAAGGTTCTGTGAGGCTGGGGCGGAGCACCCACAGGCGTGGGAGCAGTGGAGGCCAGGCGGGGGGCCAGGAGCAACTCCTGGGGGGTTGGACTGGAGGGGCCACCATCCTTGTGGCCAAACAGTGCATCCTGTTGCCGCTGTACAGACTCCACTGGGTGGCTCTGCCGGGTTCTACCACTCAGGTGTGTGATGGCGTCCAGACCAGGCTGCTGTGTTTGTATAAACACCTTCAGCATCTCATGGTGTCCGTGGGCTCTCATTTCTGAGCACGCCCCTAGGAGTGGGACTCCCGGGCGAAGAAGTCCCAGGTGTACTTTCAGTGTCATTAAAACATCACTGCTTTCCGACGCAGCAGGACCAGGGAGTTTCTGTTGCCTCCCGCTTGGTTTCAGCCTTTAAATTTAGCCAGCCTGTGGGGTGTGGTGGCAGCTTACACGGTTTACTCTGCGTTTCTCATTTCTGATGAGGCTTAACATTTTTCCACACGCTTCCTGGCCATCTGGAGAGCATCCTTTCTGAATCTACTCCTTTTCTGCTGAGCAGTCCATCTTCTCCATGGAGCCCAACATTCAAGACACAAGCCTTTCTTCATCGGAGTATGTTGCAGGTAACTTCACTGGGGACTGCCTTTCCACTTGGTGTTTTCTGGGAACCCAGAAGGTCTTGATTTTAATTCAAATTCTCCAGCTCTTCCTTACCAGACGCCATGAGGACACCCTGCTGTACTGTTTCACTCATTCAGACACAGGTTTAGTGAACTGAATTTATTTAATCTGCACGTGTGATCTGAACCAGGGCAAGGGCAGGTCACCCCCTGCTAGGCATCGCTCTTTGGCAAGGCTGCCTCTGCTCCCCACTCTGCCCTATCCTGGCGGACATCGAGCTGGCCACGAGCACAGGTCTCTCTCTGGGCCTAGGACAGTTTTGCTACTTTGTGTCAGAGATCCACGCCTCTCCAGCGCACCTGTCTGGTAAAAGATCACGGTGGTGGAACCGCAGACGAGGGGCCCAGAGGCAGACCACACGCAGCCGACTAGAAACGCGTGCCCGAGGCGGGTGGCCCCCTCCTGCTGCTGCCGTCAGGTTGGCCGCAGGGCAGCAAGGGCCCCACCGCAGCTCCCCGCGGCTCCGGGCCGTGTCGGCTGGAGGAGCTGTGCCCGCTGGCACGCGGCAGCTGCCTGCAGCAGAACCAGCCCGAGTGGCAGGGAGAGCAGCAAAGCAAAGGTCCGGGAGTGAGACGTGAGCTGGGGTTTACCCGTTGCCAGGCTGCACTCAGCTGCTGCTCACAGAATGATCACACGTTTTCAAATGAATGCACTTTTCAGCCTCAAGTTCATGTTGGCCGGGCCCACACGAGGAAGGCAGGGTCTGTCTTGGAGCCCAGGACTCAGTGGACAAAGCCCAGGCCGCTCAGCCTCTGCCTGTCAGCAGACTCCGTTCCTGAGACGCTCATCTTCCCCAGCTGCACCAAGGCTGGGGCCACTCCAGCGGGGACGCGGGCCAGGCGAGCCCTGGAGCGCCGCCACAAAAGAGGCTCAAGTGTGCAAGTCCTTCACTAGCCCGCCTTCCTTCCCAGGTGGGGCCAGGTGACACTCAGCCAGCCAGCTCCGGCCCCGCGGCATGGACAGAACCGCAGGCCCTGCTCTGGGCCCGGCTCCCTCCTTCTAGGCTCTGGCCCGGCTGCCCAGGTCACTTTCACCTACGGGTCTGACACACGTGGTGTCTGAAGGCCAGTATCTTTCCTGACACCACTTCTGACATGAAATGGGGGCCAGGGGAGGTGGGGCGACACCAGTAACCAATTTTCCAACACCAACTGGCTGTCCAGCTGTTCAGTTTTGACACTACATGGGGCTAGTGTCAGATCCCAGGAGACTGGCCCTGATCAGATGAACTCAAACACCACGCCCAGGCTACTCTCGCCTCTGCCCGCAGCTTAGGAAATCAGAGGCCCCAGCAGCCCCGGCTCGCATCAGTAATTCACTGGAACAACTCACAGGAGATACTCTGCTTACGCGCACCCACTCTCAGAAAGAACTCAACTCAGCAACAGCCCGCTACAAGAGCTCACGGGCACGCTGGGGGGACGGGCACCATGCCCTCCCCCAGGGCTTCGGTGGGTTCAGCAACCGCGTTCAAACCCATCTCCAGCCTCCTCCCCCTCCAGGGGGTGGGTGAGGGGAGTGGGTGCAGACTGCCCACCCTCGTAACTGTCTCCTGTGTCTTTCCCGCTCCCAGCCCGCGGCTAACCAGGCCCCCCAGCCCGAGCCACCTCCTTAGCACAGACTCGAGTGTTTTCCAAGGGGGCTTCTTACAAAAGGGGCTCTTAATGAGTAACAAGCTGCCCCCTTCACTCAGGACATTCCAAGGGTTTTAGAGCTGAGCTCTGGGTCAGGAGCCAGGGACAAAGGTTAAATCAATATGTTGTGTTTATTTGGACATAGCGGACATGTAACATTACGTTCCAGCGTGTACGTTTAGTATACCACAAGGGCCAAGTGAGGAGTCTAGGGAGACAAACACACGAGCTCACAGAAAGTCCCAAGCATCCTTGAGGGAAACCCCATTCTGGTTGTCACGGCAGAAGCTGAGTCCAAAAGCTGTATTCCAAGAATGATTTACTAAAGGACAGGTTTTATTATTAACCTACAGCAGCTGGTCAGGGAGGCAGCTTCCTGGAAAATGAAGCCCAGGGGGGCTGTTGATCTGCTTCCCCCTGCACTGAAGACCCTCACCTTCTGAGCAGGAAGGACGGGGGTCAGGACGCCTCACACCCTTACAGCACCTCCCCAGGATCGCAAATAACCCAAATAACTGGTATAATTAGGCCTCAGAAAACAAAAACCAGGTGGTGAGTTGCCGACCCAGGCCAGCCTCACCCTGATGCAGGTCCCTGCCCACACCGCCCGGTAATTTACGCTAACAAGACACAGGGCCCGGGAGCAAGGCAGACAGACGGGTGGAAAGCCTGGGCCCCACCAATGTTGTTGTTTTACAGGAAAACTGACAAGCTTTAAACTTGAGTTAACCCATTTCTTACTCTCCATTTATTTTGTTCTAAAAAAAAATCTCCTGTGCTCGCCAGCTTTTCTAAGTCCCCACCTCCACTGTGAGACTCCAGGGACCAGCCCCAGCCCCAGCCCCAAGGCCCGCTCTGTCCCAGGGCAAATACTGCTCTCTCCAGCCTCAGCTGACAGAGCACCACCCTGTCTGGGGTAGCAGGCCTCAGCCCTGGCCATGTCACCTGTGGTGCCTGCCCCTGGTCTCCACCAGTCTCACTCACGGGTCTGAAAATCCAGACTGGGAATGTTGCGGTGGGACCCTGGGGCGTTCATTCGGAAAAGCTCTAAGGTGCTGCTGGCAGCTAGGGTTGGACCCTGCTAGGGGAGGGACAGGCTTCCCAACCAACGACCTATTAGTCACAGGACATCTCCGGAAAGCCTGGAGGAACTCCCACCCAAGCCAGAGGGCTTCCTCCCTGGGAGAGGGGGGCTGAAGACAACTGTTTTTAAAAGCTCCTCAAGTCAGGTGGGACAGGAGGTGTGACTGACAAGGGATTTTGAACAGAAAGTCAATCCGGTAGCGTTCAGGTTCCTGGAGCCTGACAGGAGCTTGGTAACCCTCTGCCACCTGTCTGATGCACCCGTCACTCAGGCTCCAAGAAGCCCACCAGCTCTCACCAGAAGCCCCAATTTCTCCTTAACTGCTGCTGCCTGCCTGCCTCATTTTCCCCTCACCCCTGAGCCTCACTGACCAGCTGTGACGCTTTGGGGCTCGCTGGGATCTAGTTGTCCGAAACCCCTTCTCAAGCTGCAGGATACAAGACCTGCCAGCTATCTTCCTCCTCGTGCACCTTGGGCCACGGTGGGCTGTCTGTGACAACCGCCATCTGACCGCTGCACGCGGCGTAAGCGCAGGCGGGGCTGCCTCAGGGTCACGGGCGGCGGCGCACTGCCCTGTCCCTCCCCAGAAGAGCGGGGAGGGCTTCTCCTGGAAGGCAGCCTCCCACCCGCCCCATGATGCTGACACAGTGGCACAGAACCATCTCCCCCCGCACACTAGCCCGGGCTGTTTATCTGCGGGAAGGAAGTCAACAGCTTTAACTAGAAGGGACGAGGGAGGTGGGGCGGAGCAAACAACAGCCGTGAACGCGAGAAAACTCTTGCTCCGAGGACCGCGCAGCGGAGCTCAGCTCCCAGGGTTCCGGTCCCCGGTTCCCCGGAGGTAAACAAGGGGTAATCAAATCAAAACAGAGGGGAGCACAAGGGCCACCTCAGCCACCAATCGGCAGGACTCACGTTTCTGGGGCAGACCGAGGCCCACGTGACTCGGGCGACTCCGCCCACCTGGGCCGGGGCCGATTGGTGCCCCGCAGCACGTACCCTGGAGAGAAGGGCCCCAAGCCTTGACAACTCAGCGTGTAACTGTCTTTTTATAGAGTAAACAAAACAGAAAAACAAATCTTTTAACTCATGAGCTGGCATTCCGCATTGCCAGTGACTCAGCAGTCTGGCTTGTCAATCAAGGAACGGAGGCGCAGGTCACTCAGCGCTCGCCCAGACGCAGACCTGAGCCACCAGATAAAACACTAAGCAGTCGGGTAACAGGAGTGACCGTCAGGCCGTTCACAAAGCAGCCCCTGTTAGAAAAGACGGACACTCAATCCTTTTATTTCAAAGAGTCGTCAATGTCGAGACCTAAAGAGAATTACAGGATTTTTAAAATTTTTTTTGCCTAGGAAAATCTTGTTTTAAGAAATAAGAAAAATTAGCAGCTCAAATTCAGATATTAGGGGGTTTTTTTATATTTATGAAACTTAAAAATTCACTCCCGCAGGCTTCACGGGTCCTCTCCAAAACTTACTTACGAGCTCCTGTTGCCCGCTGAGCTCTCGCTTCGGGGAAGACAAAGGTCGGCGCCGCCGGGCCGGAGGAGAGGTCCCGGGAGGCGGCCCCGCGGCGGGGCTCCAGGCCGCCCGCCGAGCCCCGGCTTCCGCGAGGGGCCGGGGGTCCGCACGCGGACGGCGGCGGCCGCGGGGTCCTGGGATTCCAGCCCGCACGTCAACCCGGAGCGCGGCTCTGGGACGAGGCTCCCGGACGAGAGACCGTGAACGTTCAAAGACGTTACCCGGCACAGACACGGAGTAACCCCCCAGAGCCCCTGTCCTCCCGACAGTCACCCGAACACGGCGCGGGCGCCTTAGCACCCAGCCCGCGAACCCGGCCCGCGCTCCAGCGTATGCCCGCCGGCACCCGCACCGGGCTGCACTGCTCAGACCAGACCCCGCACGGGCTCGGGTCGGGGTCCCGCAGCCGACCCGCCGACCACCCCGCGAGGTGGCTGCAGCCGCCAAGCCCTCGCCCCGCTCCGCGGCCTCCGGGGTTCCGCGCACCGCCCCCTCCCCCGCTCACCGTGCAGGCTCTCCTCCTGCAGCCCGGGGGTCTCGCTGCGGGACATGGTGTCGAGGTGGGGCCGGGGCGGCGGTCGGGGTCGGCGGGGGCTCCGAGGCGATCGGGACCCGGAGCCGCAGGAGACAAGGAGCGCGAGCGCCGGGCCAGCAGCTCCAGCCGTCAGCCCGCGGCCCGCACTGACTGACGCCGGCGGCCGACGCACGGCGGATAAGCGGCGGATAAGCGGCGGCGCCGCCCATTGGCCGCGGGGCGGGGCCTGCGAGGGCGCGGGGCGCGTGCGACGCGTGCGACGCGTGCGCGGGGCAGGGGACTGGTGGAGGCGATGCCTGCCAAGCGGAGCGCGCGTGCGCGGGGAGGGACATGGGGGGGGTGCGTGCGCAGGCGGGGCCAGGGCGGGGGCGGGGCGAGAGCCTGGGGAGGGGCGGAGGAGACGTGCAGGTGAGCTCGCGACGTGCGGGCATTGCCCAGAAAGTGCGCGGGCGGAAGGCGGGCCTGGCGGGTGACTCTTTGTCACTGTGATTCTACCTGGGGACTGACTGCTCTGCCTTGAACACAGTGAGGCTGCGGGCAGTCAGGCCAGGGCCAGGCCGCCGGGGACGTGACCAGCATCCTGCGGCCACCAGCCGGGCCACCCCTCCCCTGCAGGACCCGCCTGCTGGAAGGCAGGCTTGCGGGAGTCAGACCAGTGTCCAGAAAGTCTCTCAACAGCCTTGTAACATTTGGCCCCAAATGGCCAAGACCTGATCAATAACAGACAGCTGCCCCGATTTCTGTCCCTGCCTCCAACTCAGGACCACCCAGAGAAAGCCAAACATAACCAATGTCTGCGTCCCCTGACCGGTCCCCTGAGCAGCCCGTCACAAGGACGCTGCCCTTCTAGTTTCCGCCTCCATCCTCCTGGCCCGGCCTCCACGCGGCACACCTGAGCCCCCTTCCACTGGGAAGTCCCCCACTCCTCTGCCTGACTTTGGGTCTCCACCAAACGGCAGTGACGGTGGGGCTCCCACTTCAGCACGCCCTAAGAGCCACTGCTGTTCTCATTTGGGGTCCTTGCTTCCTTTCCGGATAAGGATGCTCCCAAGGAGGGCATTCATCTTAGCTTTCTCTCTGGATGCAGAAGTGCTGGCCTTTCTTTCCGTTTGACCGTCAGTCCTCATTCTTACTTATTCAACAGGCATTCATCCAACACCACACTTGTCCCAGCAGTGTTCTAGTTGGGAGACACAAATTGCAAAGCCCCCCAGGGAATATTCTCACCCCACACCTCCCAGGCCCCCTTACTGGGACAGCTGCCTTCCCTGAAGAAGCTGTCGGTGTGGAGTCTTCGGTCCATGAACGCCATGTGTCTATCCATCATCTTGGTGTTCTTTGATCTTTCTCAGCAGTGTCTTGTAGTTGTCAGGGTGCAGGGCTTGTACATCTTTTGTCAGATATATCCCTAAATAATTGTATTTTAATACCATTACAATTACTATCATTAAATATCACTTGATTGCTTATTAGTAATGTGTGGAAATATAATGGGGTTTTGTGTATTGACCATCCTGCAATTTGCTAAGCTCACCAAAACGAATAAATGTTATAAGTCCCGGGAAGTCTCTGTAGGCAATAACCTGAAATTGTTCACATGGAAATGTTTCTTTCTTTCTTTTTTTTTTTTTTTTTTTTTTGGATGTATTAGAAACACCTTTTATTTCAAGTAATTCACAAAGAAAAGTCTAGGTCCAAACATAAAGCAGAACATATTTCACAGAATAAAAAACTGAAATGAAAGTCTGTATAGCTAAGCTTTTCTTTCCTTTTATAAATATATTTTTATTGAAGTTTAGTCAGTTTACAGTGCTGTGTCAGTTTTTGGTGCACGGCACAGTGCTTATCATACATGAACATATACATAATCATTTTCATATTCTTTTTAACCACACGTTGCTGCTAGATATTGACTATAGTTCCCTGTGCCATGCAGTGTAAACTTGTTTATCTATTTTATATACATTACTTAATATCTGCAAATCTTGAACTCCCAATTTATTCCTTCCCACCCCTTTTCCCCCCTGGTAACCATACGTTTGTTTTCTATGTCTGTGAGTCTGTTTATGTCTTGTAAATAAGTTCATTTGTCTTTTTTTAGATTGTACATATGAGTGACATCATATGGTATTTTCTTTCTCTTTCTGGCTCACTGCACTGCACTTAGAATGACAACCTCCAGGGCCATCCACATTGCTGCTGTAGAAATGTTCTTGACTGCACCTGTTTTCCCTTCCCACGTGGAACCCCTACGACTCCCACCAGGTTCCATTACTCAGAAGACCCCATTCAAGGGAGAGACCTGAGGCCTAACCTTTTGACAGCATCACTATAAAGGAACTTGCCTTTGTGAAGGTTCCGGGGGTGGGGGTGCAGTCTGCCCAGGGGAAGTCCAAGGAGTCCCAAGTCAGGGTTGGGGGTCCAAGGAAAACAGAAGTGGGAAATGGGAAAGAAACCTGGGCGACTTGCAGGTCTGCTCCACTGCCCTGCCCCACTCTCAGCTTCCACGCCCTGAAAAAGCAGTCCAGGTTTTAAAGCAATAATCATGAAACTTTTTCGTTCCTGTTCCCTGAACACATTTTGAAAAACTCTTCCTTCCACATGTCAAGCAGACATCTAAGTTTTGCATCACCAATGCAAACAGTTGTAAAGGATGTTATTTCTGGCAAACTGTATTATCTTTTCAGCCAAACATTGTAACACTTTGAAATGCACACAGCGCGACTAAGCACCAAAGCGATCTGATACACTCATCGTCCAGTTAAAATGCGCGTTAATAGTTACCCTTCTTTAACAGGAAATTTTGTATCTTCATTTTTCTTCTTGAACCTGTATTTCAATCTCACTTTCTCCTTATAAATACACCATAACGTCACATCTTTTTGGTTTTGTAAGTCTGTTATTGACCATCCTATCACTTTTCTCTGGCAGAGGATGTGGATGCACGTTTAAATGTAATGACAGCATTTCCTCAGACCCAAGGCTCTTGCAACATTTTTTTCTGATGGGCTTGCCGTTCTGATGATCAGCATTTCCCAACTCAGCAAAATTACAAATCTCAAGTGTTGGTAATTAGTCACTGAGAGTGAGACAAGGCACAACCTCATTCAGTTTATAGCTTTCCTTCCTGCAGCTGCAGATCCTGGGGAGCCTTGGTCACAGAAGTAAACAGGCGAGAACAGAAAGCCCCGTGGGCCTGTGTGGCTGTTAGGAGCCCTTGCCGCTCAGTTCTCTGAAGCTGGGAGTTACAAGCCAAAAATTACATGGTGATCTTTCACCAAAACTTTAGAACGCCAAACCAGCTGACAGTTGACTAGGTGTCTCTTCAAGTTAAACTTGAAGAGTTAGAATTTCTCTGACTTAAGGAAGGATTTATCAGTTCCCAAAACATTCTCATTCTCAGCAAAACCCACCACATTCCAAATGGTGCCTTGGGCAAGCTTCCGGAGGTCTGCAGAGCCCAGAGCAAAGCCCCGCGGCATCCTGTGGGGAAGGGTGGGGGGAGGAGGTGGTGGGAGGGGCGTGAGAGAAACCACCCCTGGCAAGTCAGTCTTAGGGAGAAATCAACTTCCTTCCGACAACCCTGCCTCTCCCCTCCTGGAGAAGTCTTCCTGGGGTGCAGCTGGGGACCACTGTGCTGAGGTTGTTAACAGAAGTCCTCCTCGCCCTGGCACCGGGGGAGCAGGGAGGAGGCGGGCAGGGCAGGCCTCCCCCTCGGGCACCCTGATGAGGGTGGAAGACGAGGGAGCCGGGAGAGGAGAGCGCAGGACTGCTGAGGCTGCTTCCTCAGCTAGGAGAGCAGGCCCGCGAGGCGCTGTCTGGAATGTATAGAACCAGAAATAGATATTTCCCACGGTGTGGGGAGTCTAGCTCAGGGATAGAGCGCGTGCTTGGCATGCACGAGGTCCTGTGTTCAATCCCCAGTGCCTCCATTAAAAAAGCAAATAAATAAATAAACCTAATCACCTCCCCCCAAAAAAAACTTTTTTCAAGGTTAAAAATGGCTGCCTTTCAGGAGAGCTCCACGTCTCATTTTGTCACCTGAATTATTTTTATTTCAAAACATCCACCAAAGCCATAGGGATGAGGGGACATTGAGAGGACACAGAGCCAACTGGGGACGCCCCCGCCCCCTGCCAAGCTGCAGCCCTGGGAGCTGCCAGGACACGGTAGGGGTTCTCTTCAAGAATCAGATTCCCACGGGTCCATGTTAACATAAATACATGACTGAGTGAGTAATTCACCAAGGGAGAAGAGACAAATCTCCCACACAGAAAAATTCCAAGGACACCATGGGGGTGCTGTGCCCTCAGCAGGTGGGAGCGCAGCCCCCGAAGTGCGGGCCGTGCGGGCGGCTCCCCCCGAGAGCCCGGCGTGAACGGGGGAGAGGCATTGGCAGTGGAGACCCCTGGGCGACGCCCCCTCGGCCAGGGGCTCAAGTCCACACCAGCAGCGACAAGTTGCACTGAGAGCTCGCACCCTGTGGGAGTGACCTGAAGGGCCCTTCCTCCGCGGTCCTCCTGCTAAAGACACACAACCCAGTCCCACCACGAGAGACACCGGCCAAGGCCCAGCAGGGGGGCCTGCCACAGGACACCGTCCCACACCCTCCCCTCATCAAGTCACCAGAGTCACAGCAGGACTGAGAAACCGCTACAGCTGGGGGCCAAGGGAGCCCAGAGGCGGAGCGGAATGTGTGTCTGGGCCACCTCCTGGGACAGAAAGGGGACTCCAGGTGAAAACGAAGAAGACATTGTGGGTGAAAGATATTGCAGCCGTATGAGTAGACAAAGGATGCTGCGGCCCTCAGGTCATCAGCCGCAAGCCCGACCCTGGACAGAGAGCGGAGGGGACTCAGGACGGAGACAGGCAGGTAGCCCGGCCTCTGCAGCCACCCCAGCGGTGCCCCCGAGGGGACTCAGGACGGGAAAGCACAGGACACTGGCCCTGGACAGCTCAGGGGCATCTCAAAGAATAATTTCAGTGAGCCCAGACCTTTGCACTAGATTCCTTAACTTGAGATATGTTTTTATTTTTAATTAACAATCATCTTTTCATGTTCCAACTACCTGGTCTTTGTTGCCGAAACTCATGTATATCCTGGCTCCTCCCCGACCCTTCCAGAACAGTCTCTTGGAGCAATCTGAGAGGCCGCCTCCCTGGCTCGAGTCCTTAGAATGTCCCCCAGTAAAACACAACTCTCAACTTTTAGGCTGAGCTTTTTGCTTCAGTTGACAACAGGAGTAAAACACAGACTTTAATTAATCACAATACATCAGTTACACAGATCAGGGCACAGTAATGACCTGAAGGCCAGGGGAGGACATCCTATGAGTTCTCAAGTGATCAGAAGTCTCAGGTGTGGTTTCGCCGGGGGCAGGGCAGGGGGCGGGTGTCTGGGGGTGGGGGGGCCAGGGGTCGTTCCCCTTGTGCCCTGGGTGCCGCCTGTGGGGAGACAGTCAGATGAACGCCCAACACTGACTGCCGGGGCCAGGACCTTCGGGGAGGATCACCCTTCACCTTCTGGGACTCTAGACTTCTAGGACTTGGGCGACCTCGTGGAAATGCCACCTGGAACACTGTCTGTTTGCTGTCCTCTTCCAGGAAAACACCAGCTTTTCCGCGAGTTCCGGGCGATGTCTGCGCGCCAGGCTGCTTTTCGGAGCCGGCATGACGTAATCCTCGGAGCCGTAAACAGAGTGTGTCCGGCCAGTTCCAGCTCACATCCCCGGTGGTGGAGGAGCGGGACCCTTTCCAAGGAAAGGGTGCACTTTGATACGAGCCTCGCCCGCACTCGCCTGAACTGTTCAGAACTGGAAGGGGCTCCAAGAGTGGAGGCACGTTCCTGCCAGAGTCTGGGCGGCGGTGCCAGGAGGCTGGGCAGGGCTGTTTATTTGCCCTTTTTCCGTGACGCAATCTCTCAGCTGCTCCCCAGCTTGCTGTGTGCAATCACAGGCAAGGTGGCAAGGGACCCACGGGCAGAGCACACGGGGCCACGTGGTCCCACCCTGCTGCCGGCAGGGAGGCCGGCTGGCGGCCCAGACGGCAAGCTTGGGTCCAGGAGCTCAGCCCCAGGCCCCGACCCTGGGCCCACAGCACGTCTGGGACCCTGGGAAAGAGGCTGCCAGGGCTGGGCTGCCCTGTGGGAGCTGAGCTGCTGGCTCCAAATGCCCTGAGCAGCTGGGCTGTGAGCAGCCACAGGGCGGGGCCTCTGTGCGCATCACTAGCTAAGCCCCACCATCAAGGAGAGGACTTTGGGCAGTGCTCTGTCCTTAGGCAGCGGTGGGGGGAAAGGGCCCTTGGCTTGAGGGTCCTCATTTTACAAGGAGGAGCCTGAGGCTCTGGGAGGTCCAGTGATGAGCTGGGATTTGAAAACAGACCTTCCTGGCTCCAAGGCCTGGTGTCACCACATCTTGTTAACCTACAAAGACAGTGGGGGTCAGTGGGGGCGATGATGGGTCTGAAAAGCCAGGGAACCGCTTGCTGGGGAAGTTGAGGCTGCATCAGGGGCCAAAGGGCCAGAGCGGGATGGGCCTCAGAGCAGCGGGTGGGTCCGGCCACCAGGCAGTGGGAGCCCCTGGCTGCACCCAGGGCGGCAGAGCTCTCACCCAAAGCACTGAGTGCCCCAGGGCCTTGCCCTGCTGAGCCACACCCAGGCCCTACCTCCCGGGGAACTGTGGGGCTCTTTCTGGGACATGCCAGTGCTGGCAGGGGGTGGCCAGGTGGGGCTGTGCAGAGAAGGCTGTGATGACATTGCTCAGTGGAGGATGTGGAGCCCAGGTGGCAGTGCAAGGGTTGGCTCGGGTGACGGGGGCAGGGGCTGGGGTGCGGGGTGCTACTTGCCGGGTATGGAACACAGAGACGGAGCCCACTGAGCTGGGAGGGCCTGGGCGGGAGGCTTCCCTTGGGGCTGTGGGCGACGCGATGGCTGAAGCACACATCCAAGCGCAGGCTGGACGGAGACTTGGCTGGACAGGAAGACAGCGGCACGATGCTACTGGTGTAGGTTTGCCCAAAACACGTGGGGGACCAGAGACGGGACAGGGAAGGGTGCTGTGCCCAGGCACGCGCAGGCGGAGGGGGGAGGCTGGAGCCCCCCAGCCGCCCCCACCGCTGGCCAGAACTCAGCTTGAGGTAGGGCACTGAGGGCACTCTCACCCCCAGCCACAAACCAGCACCGGGCTTGGACCACCCACCCAACCACCGCAGCACTGCCGCCCGCCATCGGCCCTCGGGCTTTCCCATCTCACCCCGAGTGCCGTTTGCCCACAGGGAATGGAGTCAACCCTGGAGGCTGCTCCACCCACCTGCCCAGGGCTCCAGAAGCCTTTGCTCTGGGGGCCTGGCCCCTCCCTGCTGGCCTCTGGGACCAGCCACCAGCTTTGCCCCAAGGACTCACTCGGCTTTAAGCCACTTGCTGCCTTGCCCAGAGCCTCAGGTCTTTGGGGAGATCGTGGGCTGGTTTGGTTGCCCTTCCCTCAAGATACACTCTTCCCGTGGGCACAGCTCAGAGGGTTTTGGGAATTTCAAACCTGCCTGCACGGGACAAAGGAAGGGGAAATGCAGAGAGAGAGTGGAGTCTTTAGCCCCCGACCCCATTCTCACCTGTAATATGAAGACAATTGTAAGAATGCTGGCTTCACAGAGCCCTGGTGAGGATCAGAGACAGTGACACAGGTCCTTGCTGGGGACACGGTACCAGGTGGTGATGGCAACACAAGGGGGACTGAGGACCGCCTGCGACCAGCCCACCCTGGGCTATTAGATCTGACTCAGAGGGTCTGGACGCTGATGGTTTTAGAAAGACACGTACGAGCTGGACAGGCCCCCGCCCCTGCTGGACGCTCCTCCCGGCGCAGGATTACCCCGCATTGTGGCAGCTGGCCTTAGGTGTCCAGTAAGGTATCTGGTCACATATCTGAGCAGGTGTCTGGTAAGGAGTTAAGTACGCAGCTTCCTCTGTGTTTCAGATCTATAAGCTCACAGACCTTGGGGGAAGCCTGGCGCTGGGGACGTTGTCGTCACAGCTCCCAGGTGCTTCTCTGTGTCACTGCGCTAGGGCAGGCTTCACTGGTCCCGGTGTCCGAGTGCCTCACACACTGCGTGTTCCAAGAGGACAGCCCCCTTCCCAGGCCACAGCCTTCACCCCAGCAGCACGTGGGGACTCCCAGGCCCTCCCCTGCCGGCAAACCCGTCCCCACCTGGAGGCCCAGGAAGCACCTTGCTCTCTCGGATCACCAGTCACCGAGACTTTCAGGAGAAGCTGCCCTTTCCCACGCACGGCACCTGTAAAGTTCCACCTGGGCCGCAGGGAGGGAGGCGGCTCGGAAACTGAAGGTGGAGGAAAACCTTTCCCCCTTCTGACATTTCTCCCCTGGAGGAGTTCCTCCTGTAGCGTCCTGCCTCACGCCCTTTTCTGGGGGCGGGCATTGGGTTGTTGGCAGGTGCAGGGGCTTGTGGAAGCAGACACACCCTGCACGGCAGCCCTGCTCCGCCCGCGTCCACAAGACACAGGCTCTGGGCCCCAACAGCGGTGCGGGTGTGGGAGCCCCAGTCAGCGCGGCCCCGCCCCGGCAGGGTGGTCAGTCCTACCCACCTGCCTCTCAGCTTAGCAATCGCCAGTAACAAGTGCAACATTTTAGGGTCCCTCTGCCTTTGTTGTCTTTTTCTGTCCAATACCCTGGCAGGGACAAGGCGTTCTGTTTACGGGGACGCCTGAGATCCCAGACGCTCGCAGTTGCAATGAATGTGGAGGAACTACCTAAAGAGACACGGGTGGAGAGAAAGGAGCCCTCCTACACTGCTGGTGGGGGTCCCACTCCTGGGCATGTATCCAGAGGGGACTCTGATTTGAAAAGACACCTGCACCCCAGTGTTCACAGCAGCACTATTTACAACAGCCAAGACATGGAAGCAACGTAAGTGTCCATCAATAGATGACTGAATAAGGAAGTTGTGGTATATTTATGCAATGGAATACTACTCAGCCATTAAAAAGAATAAAATAATACCATTGGCAGCAACTGGGATGGACCCAGAGATGATTATATTAAGTGAAGTATGTCAGATGGAGAAAGACAAATATCATATGATGTCACTTATGTGTGGAATCTTAAAAAAAGACACATTTTATTTACAAACAAGAAATAGACTCACAGACATAGAAAACAAACTGGTTACCTGAGGTAAAGGGGTGGGGGAGGGATAGATTAGGAGTTTGGGATTAACAGATAAACATTATTATATATAAAATAGATATACAACAAAGACCTACCATATAGAACAAGGAACTATATTCAATTTCTTGTAATGAGTTGTTATGGAAAAGAAATCGAAATATATATGTATGTTTGTATATATGTAACTGAACCGCTTTGCTGTACATCTGAAACTAACATTGTAAATTGACTACACTTCAATTAAAAAAATAAGAATTAAAAAAAAAAACATAGAGACACTAAATGCAGATAAAGCCAGGTTTCCAGCAGGAGGTCCTGCCCCAGAGGTGGGGTCTTGCCCACAGGTGTGATCAGGCCTCACCGTCTCTTCTCACTCAACCCTCTCCTCCTGCCCGGCTCTCTGCTGCCCGGGCTCTGCCATCTCCCGCCGTGTCCCCCGGCTCTGTCTCCAGGCACTGTCCCTGGGCTATCCGGCCTTACAGCACTCAGCCTTGGCGCTCATTTGGCTCCTGTCCTCACCTGCATTTCAGGTGGGAGCCCGCATGTGCTCTCAGGTGGACTGTGGTCCACAAGGGACAGATTCCTTTCTTCCCTGTAAGGCTGGCTAATAAAACACGACTGATTCCTTTTTTAAAGGAGGTACTGGGGATTGGGACCAGGACCTCACGCGCCCTACCCCTGAGCTAGACCCATGCCCCCTTTTTTAAACTGAAGTGTGGTCGACTTACTATGCGCTAGTTTCTGGTGTACAGCATAGGGATTCAGTTATACACACATATATTCATTTTTAGACATGTTTATTATCTGATCCCATTTTTATTTTTAGTTCTTCTCATTCAAGAATACAAAGACTTAATTTTGAGGGGGTTAATTAGGTTTTTATTTACTTAATTAATTTTTAGAGGCAGTGCTGGGGACTGAACCCAGGACCTCGTACATGCTAAGCATGTGTTCTACCACTTGAGCTACATGCTCCCCGCCCCATATATATTCTTTTTCGGATTCTTTTTCATCGCCATTTACTACAAGCCATTGAATATAGTTCCCTGTGCTGCACAGTAGGACCTTGCTGTTTATCTGTTCTGCACATAGCAGTGTGCGTCTGTTAATCCCAAACTCCTAATCTTTCCCTCGCCTCTCCCACAATGGATGCTTTCTGACGATCCTTTAAAAAACACTTGTGTTTATGTATTTACACTGCGTGGAGTTGACGCACAGCGCTAGGTAAGTTGCAGGGGTGCCATGGTGACCCCCCACCGTGAAAGTTAGATGATCTTGACGCTCGAGTCTGCCCAGCACTGTGTGCTTAGTTGGCACTTTTGGATGCTGCTCCTGCTCATGAAATTTGGTGTCCCCCCCACCCTCGTGCTGCCCATTCAGTTGGATGCCCAGGAGGCTGTCGCACTGTTGTCCCGTGGTGGCCACCGTGGCTGCCTTTGCATGAGGACCGGGGTGAGGACTGCAGGGGAGCCCGCAGGGCAGTGCCGAGGAGCAACCACCACCCCCTCACTGAGCACCACCTTCCTGCTGCCCAGGGGGAGGAGGGGTGTGAGGGGAAGGAGCTGGGGGGAGGACAGCCAGTGCCCCCACTGCTGGGATAGCTTCTGGACGTCTTCTCAGGTCAGACCTGTGTGATTGGCCAAGCCCTGGCCAGGGCCTTTCCTGCTTGGTCACCATGGAAACGGGGATCCCAGTGCCCAGGGGTGGGCACTCCTTGCTCACTCTCGTGCCCTTGGAGATCATAAGGACCTTATAAGGTCGAAGCGTTGCTCAGGACCCGACACTGTCCCCCAGCCCGCTCCCGCCAGCTCCCCAGACCAGCGGTCTCCAAACCCGGCAGCCCAACCACATCGCCTGTGAGCCGTCCAAGGGTTCCGTTCCTGGTCCAGCCCAGGCCCACTGAGTCCTGGGACAGCATAAGGAAACAGCCTCTGAGATGAGATTCCTGGTGATTCTGAAAGACGCACTGACTTTCGGTCAAAATCAGCCTTCCTGTGTCACGCTCCTTCAAGCCTCACCCTGCTCTCCCGGCTGCATCTGCCTCCAGGGGCTTCCAGCATGTGACGCATCTCGGGGGTGATGGGGTGGGGGACAGAGGCACACCCAGGACACGCTGTGCGTGAAGTGCGGAGGTCACAGGAACACCACGTGGTCGCACTGGTGGCCCAAACAGTGACTCTGAGGGCTTCCAACCCAGAGTGAGCCAGGAAGGATGCACATCCTAGGGCCTCAGATGACACAGGAGGGCATGCCCACTCCAGCTCCTGGGGGAAGATGCCCACAGGTGAGCGAGGGGCGAGGGGCCTCCGACCCTCTCTCCTCCCCGGACAGTGAGGAACCCGCCTCGCTTGGCGCACTGGTGATAGCCACTGCAAGGGTAACTAAAGTTTGTCTTTCTGACAAATTCATTGATGTGCAGTATAGTAACTTCCTCCCTGACATCGCCCTTGAGGTGGGAGTGAGGAACGGTTCCTCCTTCTGAGAAGCTGGTCTGCATCCCTCAGCTCAAAGATGCCCCCTGCTGTCCAAGATGCAGAAACCTGCACCTGCCCAAGGTAGGCATCAGGCGCAAGAGTGTGGACAGCGTTTTATCCACGAGACCCACGGTGGAGAGAGCCGGGGTGGTCCTCAGCAGGAGGCTGCAGAAGCTACCCGCAGTCGGTTCACATCCCCGGAGGCTGTCCAGCAGCACAGGGACCAAATGCTGATGTGCGCAGTCGTTTGGGAGCCTCACGCTGAACGATCTCATTTGTGCGAAGTTCCGGGCTGAGCTGATCCACGGTGAACCGTGCCCGAAGGGCGGTGGCCTCTGGGAGTGTGGGCAGTGCCGGCCGGGAAGGGGCCCTGGGTGCTCTGGGGAGGCGATCGCATTCTGCCCCCTGAGAGGGGTTTGGGTCGCACAGGAGCAGCCCAGCGGCTAAAGGCTCCCCAGGGGATGGGTGTGATCCGTGTGCATCTTTAGAAGAGGCCTGGAGTGCGAAATGACCAACAGTCCAGAGCGGAAGTGGAAGAACAGGGGGGCAGGTGTTTGTTGTGGTCCTTGCGGGCGTTTGTCCTGCTCCGTGACAGGCACTGTTCTGGGCCCTGGGGAGACAGCACGCGCAGGAACAAACTACCTGTGCCCGCGTGAATTTTACAACCCGGTGGAGAGACACGTGGAAAAAGGCTCAGATGGACACATCTCAGGGGTGAGACTGTGCAATGGAGAGGACACAGCACTGTGAGGACAGGTGGGGATGGGCAGGGTCTCACCTGGGCTATCTCACCTGGCTGCGGGGGGAAGGCCGTCTGTGGGGGTGGCACATTCACAAGATTTGAAGGGGGAGCCAGGCAGCTGCCTTGGGGAGAAGTGTCCTCCAAAAGGGAACAGCCAATGCAGAGGCCCCGAGGGAGCCAGCTGGGTGTGACAGGTGGCCGGCAGGACCCAATGTGTCTGGAAGAGGGAAGAGGCGAGGAGACAGGCAGAGCAGGGGCAGGAGGTCCGACCAGGGTTGGGGGTGCTCTGGAGGCCAGAGGGATGCCAGCCGGTGGGGCCTGGGCAGAGGCATGGGGTGACCAGCTCACACTTTAGGGCTGACAGTGGGAGTGGGGCGCTCCTTAGGGAACGGCGAGAATCTGAGGTGGTGGCCTTGTCGCGGGGGGGAGAAGGAGGTAGAAAAGACACAGACTGCCAGATCTGAAGGTACAGTCGTTTTAAGATGAAGCCACCAGCATTCGCTGATGGATTAGACACAGCAGGTGAGAAGGGAAAGGAATTCAGCGGGATGGCAAGCTTGTGGTCTGCACGACAGACAGTCAGAATTCAGTAAGACTGCCGGAGAGCCAGGCCGGGGAGGCAGGGAGTCAGCCAGGGCCGGAGCTGGGGGTTCACGTGGCGCAGGCCCTGGGCGTTCGGGCCTGGGTGGAGGGACTGGTGAGGTGGCAAAGGCTGAGGAGACCCGGTGGTGACAGAGGTAAAGACTGAGGGACGCTGGGCGGGCAGGTGGCCGGGAGGGAAGCGGCCGTGCACAGCGCACCGGGTACTGAGGGGCTCAGACCGTGGGCGCAGGCAGCTTGGACCCAGGCGGGGAAGGGGAGGAGCCCAAAGTGCCCCGTCCTCCTGCAGCAGGACGCAGACGCCCGGAACTGCTCCAGGGCCCCACAGCAAGCTGCCGCTGCCCGAGAGCTGGGGCCCAGATCCAGGGGTGCCTGCAGCTCACACCTGTAATGGCTGTCACACACCTTCTCCAGGCCTGCGGGTGGTCCCGGGACGTGCAGTCCTGGGCCCCGACCTCTGCGCCGTTCCGCCCTGGGCCTCGGCTGTGCTCGCACGCGCTGGCCTTCCTGGGTGGCGCTGGCTGCCACAGCAGCTCACACTCAGCTCTCTGCGCTGTGCCCGGGGTGGGCATGCTCTGCTCCCAGACACCTGTGCGGCTCCCTCTTCCTTCCTGCTCTCTCAGATGTGACCATATCGGGTCAGCTGACCCCCCTGTAAGAAAGAGAAAGCCCCGCTCCCTGATGTGAACCCCAGGGGTTTCCTGACTGGCTCCGCCCTGCAGCAGTTCTTCTCCAGCGTGACTGCCCAGCTGACATCTTCAGCTGGTCTCCCTGTCTGTCTCTCCCTGTCGGACAAGCACTTGCCAGAGGTCTGAAAGACCAGACACCCAAGTGTTTTCGCTTAGAAAGGGGGCCTCGTGCGTGGGGCCACCAGGACCTCCAAAGCGGCTGATTCAATTTTTACTCAACCATGTTGATTACGGCAAATTACACTGAAAAGCAGACCCTCCAGAGCCACTGAAACCTGGTTCTGGGACAGACGCAGAACTTGCGCACAGCTTTCCACGCTGGCCCTGGTGGACGCCTTTGGTCCTGGCCCCTCCTCTTGGAGGCCCCTCCCGGATTTCTCCTGGAAACGCTCCCTGCTCTGGACCCAAGTGGTTCAGCTGCGTTCAGGTGTCCAGGACCAGTGGGGAGAGGGGTGGGCTTCGTGCTGCGTCCTTGAGCGGTGGGCATCCAGAGTTGTCGTTCCTGCCCCTGGGAGACCCCACTTGGACAGGAGCCGGGGGGACAGCAGAGCCGAGGGGGTGGGAGAGGGACAGCGTCCTGAGAGCTTGGATTTGGCCACAGTCCATCCTGCTCATTAGCCTGCTGCCAGCCTGTTTGCTTTTTAATCAGAACACGACTGAAAGCATCCAACCACACGGCTGCTTTTTCCAGCTGTTTGTGTCCCCAGGTCCAGGAGTCCAGGGCCCGTGGGAAATGGTGAGACCGGTGACCTCACATCATGAAAGCACAGCACCGCCTCCACATCCTGGTCAGCTCTGTCGCAGGTTCTCCTTGTCCCAGACGCTTCTCCCAGATGGCATTGTTCTCATTTTAAAAAGGCTGTGCTATATATTTATACAACGGAACACTACTCAGCCACAAAGAGGAACAAACCGATGCCATCTGCAGCAACATGGATGGACCTGGGGATCGTCATTCTAAGTGAACTGAGCCAGACAGAGAAAGAAAAATGCCATATGATGTTACTCATATGTGGAATCTAAAAAAAGAACAAAAGGAGACACTAATGAACTCATCTACAAAAGAGAAACAGACTCTCAGACTAGTAAACAATCCTATAGTTACCAGGGGAAAGCAGGTGGGAAGGGATAAATCTGGGAGTTTAAGATTTGCAAATGTTAAGCACTATATAGAGAAATAGATTAAAAATTTCTTCTGTATAACACAGGGACCTATATTCAATATCTCGTAATGACCTTTAATAAAAAGGAATATGAAAATGAATATATGTGTGTATATGCATGACTGGGACATTGCGCTGCACACCAGAAATTGACACATTGTAATTGACTGTACTTCAATTAAAAAATAAATAAAATAAAAAATTAAAGACACTGGCATTTAGGCTAACAGATTTCAGCAAGTTAATTCTTCACGACAAGAAATCAGTCCTTCCTACATTTAAGCCCTGGCCTGGGACTCAGGAGCGCCATGATGTACTCCATGCTGGAGGTCAGTCAGGGCTCCACATCTGGGAAATGAGGTGATGGGGCTACTTCTAAACTTCCCTCCATTCTGGCAATTCTCTGCTAATGTGGAAGGTTCTGGTTTTCCACTGGCATTCCAAATAACTGGCCTATTTAATGTAATATGGAAAAGACTATAGATCATCTAAGTACGGCTTAAATAATTATCGGTTAAATACCCACGTGGCCACCACCCAAGTCCGAAGAGAACGCGGGGGACCCAGAAGCCCTCTACAGGCTCCCCCCCGCTCCCCACGACCCCCCCAAAGGCAACCACTGTCCTGATTCTGAAAGTGCGCACTTCCCTGCTCTCCTCTACACTGTCATTCCCCTAGGTACCTGGACAACGCTTACTTTGGCTTAGTTTTGAATTTTGTGTGATGTATTATAAAAGGGGAAGGATTTATATGATCTGTGGAGAAACCAGAGTCTACGTAAGGTATCACATGAGTGAAGTAACATGATATGTATTGATTTGAGTCTTGATTTTAAAATTTTTGCTGCAGTACATTTCACAAGCAGGGAATGCGTGCATCCGTGTGCAGTGGGTCAGCTTTGACAAAGGCCGTCTCGCGTGTAACCCACGGTCCCAACGAGTTACAGGATGCCTCCATCATCTTGGGGATTCCCTCTTGGCCTTTCTTAGGTGCCGGGCCTGGTCCCCATCGCAGTGCGGGGATGCTCTGGGCTCCGTGCGGCTAAGCCCAGCACTCTCCGTCTCCGGAGTCTCCTCCTTGCCCAGCGGACGGTATCTGCCCATGTGCGAGCTCCTACCTTGCACTGCAGAGGCGGGCCCCACCGTGGGAGCACAGCGAGCTGGGCTTCTGTCCTGTGCGCGGACCAGGGCTGAGCGTCGCCGTTCACTGTTGTGACTAAAGCTGACATGAACATGCTTTGGAGAACAGACATTTTAAATGCTCTTGAGTAAATACTTAAAAATTGGGTCATGAGGTAGATACACATTTAACTTTTTAAGAAACTGGTGGAAACCTTTCCACTCTTGCCAACAATTGTGGCAAGTCCGGCATCCCCGCAGTCCTCTCCAAGCCATCGTCAGTGCTGTGGGATATGCTGCTGTCTGATGATATTTTTATTAACTTGTTTGCTCTTTTATTAGTATTGTTGTTATTGTTTTGTGTTTTTTGTTTCGGCTCATTAGATTTACTTCTTCCTTTACTTTTAGAGGAGGTACTGAGAACTGAACCCAGGACCTCATGATCGCTAAGCGTGGGCGCTGCCGTTTGAGCTATCCCCTCCCCTGCGCTGTTATTACTGGGTTGCACAATCCTTTGTCTTATCTACACGCCAGCTCCCTGTTAAACATGTGCACTGCAAACATTTTCTAATTGCTCTATCTTACCTATTTATTTTCTAACCAGTGTCTTTTGATGAGCAGAACTTTTTATTTTTTCTAAGATTTAAAAAAATTTTTTTGGATGGGGGAGGTAATCAGGTTTATTCCGTTATTTACTTTTGGAGGAGGTAGTGGGGATTGAACCCAGGACCTGGTGCATGCTAAGCACCGGCTCTGCCACTGAGCTGTACCCTCCTCCCTCCTCCACAAGTTTTTTGTTTTTTTTTTTTTTAACTTTCTTCCTAGCCGTTCTGAAAAGGGCCTGCAGCCACACTCCCCATACAGAGCCCCGGGGAGAGGAATATGTTCGACCTCAGGGCATCACTAACGCTGCCGCTGAGCCGACACTAGTCCTCAGGAGCGAGGACACGGAAACCAGCCCTGCCAGCGTCTGACCTCGGACCTCCAGCCTCCAGAACCGGGAGAAACTCAGTTTCAGTTGTTAAACAGCCCCGCCCCCACCTTTGGGATTTTTTTGTTACGGTGGCCGCCGCAGACCAATCCGAAGTTGCTCTCCTGCACACGCTAAACCTCCAAAGCTGCAGGAGCAGGTGGCTTCCCCGGGAGCACCCGCTCCCGGGCCCCAGCTCGCACCTTTGGTCTTACGGGAGGGGGAGGGGTCCCTAAAACAAGCTGATGGACAAATAAAACGTAGAGCCTGCTGTAACCATGCTAAGCTGGCACTGGCTGGAAAAAGACTGACGGCACCACAGCCCTACTCGACTGGCCCCGGTGGACGGTGGGGAAGGGACGTGTACCCAGTGTGCCATTTTCAAGCAATGGGCTTGGTTATCTGCTTTACTGGGAAGGAGAGTCGGCTGAGATATTTGTCTATACAGATAATCAGGGACGTAGAAGGCATGGGTTTGCAGGATTCGGGTTAAGGAGGTCTGGGGAAGATGTGCAGGGATGAAGAGGCCTTTTGGAATGGGGCCAGATGTGCAAATGTTTGCATTCCACATGCATCTCACCAAACGCTCCCGCTCCGTGCGACTCGCCTGACAGTCAGGTGGAAAAGACCACCCAGAGACTTACTGAGGGCCCTCTTCACTTTGACACTAACCCATCCACCATCGCCTCTGACCCAGAAACCAAGGCAGGGCGGCCGGGCCTGACATCCGTGGGGCCTCCGAGTCCTTCTCGCGCCCGTCAGGGCAGAGATGGGCGGAGAGGTAAAACCGCCTCACAAGGTGCCCAGGGTACCACTGGGAGAGCAAACCTGTGCTCTTAGGTACCTCCTTAGCCAGCTGGCTTTCCTGAGGCCAGAAAGCATGGGCCCAGGACAAGCTGCGAAAGTCCCCTCTCACTGTCACACTGAAGGGTCCACATTAGCTCTCTGGGCTCAGGACCCTGAGGTCTGCTGGTTTGCAAGTCCAGGTACCCCGGGAAGGCAAAAAGCCCACGGGGGAACGTTGTGCCCTGCACACGGGTTTCCATGGAGCAGTATTTGCTCCTCCTGCGCCGCATTCATGAGCCGGACCTCCTCTAGCGACTCTAAGGGGTGGGTGTGGGTATTCGTCCCACTTTGCGGATTAGCACTGAGACCTGGAGCCGGCAGCGGCGCTGGGCTGGGATCCTGGCGCCCCGCAGGCCCCGGAGGCGCGGCTTAACCGCGGATTTGTGGGTCTGAATCCGGAGCAAGGACATGATTTGCTCCACGCAAGGCTCCAAAAAGCACTTCTCTCTCCGCAGGGCGGAGAAAGGCAGCATTTGGAGATGGGAAGCCAGGAGTTAATGGTTAAAACACACACGTGCAGCACCTGCGTGCGTCTTCACGGCCGAAGTGCGGTGAGTCGTTCTCCCCAGGAACGTCCCTGGTGAACCCGCGCCCGCGCGCCGAGCAGCGCTGGCGGCCCCGAGGCGGCCCCTCTCCCCTCCCCCCTCCCCCGCACCCTCCCCGCCGCAGCCGGGTTATTTTCGGCAGCGCGGTTTCCTGGTTTTAATAGACCGCAAACCTGCTCCTTAAAAGCATAGGCGGGGCGGAGAAGGAAAAGACGAGGCGGGGAGGGGGTGTCGCGGAGCCGCGCGGCGGGGCGGGGAGTGCCGGGGGAGGGCCCGGGTTTGGGGCACCCGCGCGCCGTGACGCGCGCCCCCCGCCAGCCGCAGCGCCACTGCAATGGCTGAGCCGGGCCGTCGGACGCCGCCGCCCGGAGCCCCGGAGCCGCCCGCCCGCGGGGAGCCTCGGTGAGCAGCCCCGGCCGCCCCGGTCCCCGCGCGCCGCCGCAGCGCGGCCGGGCCTCTGCGCTGCGCCCGCGCCTGGCACCGTGCGTCCGGGGCCCGGGCGCCCTGCGCTGCGGGGCCGCGGGGTGGCCGGGTGGTGGCGGGGTGGCAGGGGCCGTTCGTTCCCACCCGCGGCCCGGGGGTGGCCCGTTAGGTTGCCTTGAGGTGGCCCCGCGGGTGGCCCGGAGGTGGCGGGGCGGCGGGGCGACGTCCCTCAGGCCGGGGTCTGTCAGCCGCGTCTCCCCTGCCGGCGGGCGGCGGGGGTCCTCTCTGCCTCCCCAGGCGTCCCCGGTGGTTCATCGGCCACCCCTCCGGACGGCGCTGGTTTCCCGGGAAGCGGTGGGCTTGGCGGCAGGCGCACAGGCCTGGGCGCGCGCGGGGACGCCGGCGCTGGGTGGGCGCGCAGGTGCTCGCGCCCGGGGACCGCGACTTGGCGTTTCCGCGTCGCCGACCGAGCTGCCCTCAGAAAGGCGCGGCCCTTGCGGTTTTTTGTTTTTTTTTTTTTGGTGTCCAGTTTTTTTTAATCTCCCGTGTTCCTGTTTCCGGGGGTGGTGGCGTAGCTGTCGGATGCTCAGAATAGGGGGACCTACAGAATGAAGGGTTTCATTGGGTGCCAAGAGGAGGCTCCGGCCTCCAGTTTTCCTAGAAAATCCCTTTGACCTCGTATCTCCGGAAAAGCGGAGGAGCGGTTGGGATTCTCAGCAGTTCTTCCCGCTCCGCATCTTGGGTTTGGATTCCTTATCCTTCCTGCAGTAAAAGCTTCCCTGTGGCCTGCTGTCTGCACATGTAAGGAACAGATACGGCAGGTGGAGGCTCTGACTTGCAGGAAAACAGCGCGAAATCGTAGGTGCCTTGGCTGCCACCGAGGGAGCAGGGAGCTGTTAGGTGCAGGGAGGACCCGCTGCGGGCCTGGGGTGGGGGGCCGCCCTGCCTTGAGTTGGGTGGAGGGAAAAGATTCCGGCAGTGTGTCTGGAGGGCCCAGGAGTAAAAGCGGGGCCAGGACCCTCCTAGCCCCTTCATGCTGTTTTGAGATTTTTTGATTGGGCCGGTGAATTAAGACTCACTTTGGCAACTACCCGCAATGATTTCCCCCACATTAATGGCAGACAGGGCCCTGCTTACCTCCTTGTAGGCTTCAGCATTAAGGAGCAACATTTTTCTGTTAAAGTGTTTCCAGGACCCATTAACAGAACGTTGACTGGCTTTCAGGAGGCAGGGGGTGGCATCACTGTCACCAAGTCTCAGGGTCTGGGGTTTTCAGTGCCACAAGTTTGCATTCACAATACCTGCAAGATTTAGGTTGTGAGCGATGGCATAACACTGAAAACCTGCTATGAAGAGGAGGAGAAAGGAAAGTGCTGATAAAAATGTCAGCCATGACACAGCGCCTGCTCTGTGCCGGCACCGTCCTGTTGCCCTGCCTGTGTTGAGGTGTGTAGCTGTCACCCTGAGAGCAGGCACAGGCTGCAGGAGGCCCAGAAGAGGCCTGAGGATAGAGGGGGTACCTCGGGAACCTGGCTTGGAACATGCCCTCGGCGTGCTGGCTGGAAGTGCAGCCTCACAGCCAGTCACCAGCAGTGAGAAGCCTGAGCCCAGGGGAGGGGACCGCCCTTGACTCAAGTCACGGAGGAGCGCTACCCCGTGTCTCTTAGGCATAGTCTAGGGACTGAGGGGACCTCACTGGGGCCTGCGCCCCGCACCAGGCTGCGTCTCCAGCTCTGCTGGCCCCACCCTGGAGTCTGCCTGCTCCTGGGCAAGGCGAAGTGCCTGGGCCCTTCCTCACCGGGGCTGGTCTGCCGTGAACTGGTCCCCAGTAGCTGTGCTGCGTCACAGTCCAGTGCGGAGTTGGGAGGCTGTGTCCTCGCACCCAGCAGGATTTCCTGCTGAAGGTGACTGGCCTGTGGCTGACCTCCGGGGAAGGGTCATGCCTCCCTGCTGATTTGCCCGTGGAAGAGGCTGCTTAAGTCAGTCACATCTGTGCACTCTGGGCAAGCGAGCTCGAGACCCCCACTCCCTCCCTGGCTCTGGGCTGCCAGGCTGTGGGTCCCCTAGAGCGATACCCAGCAGAGATCCTGCAGGCGAGGGTCCTTCCTTGCTGCCCTCCTCTGAGCCTCGGCCTCTGGCCCATGACTCACCCGAGCACTGGCCAACTCCAGCAGGATCTTGGGGGGGCCTCTGTGCAAGTCTCCCCAGTACACTGAGCCCTTGGGCTCCTTTGCGTCTGACTTTTGCTCCTCCCCTCCCTGATTATAAAATAAATTCTAAAATTATGGAAAAGTGATATCAAGACAGTCAGTACTACCCGAATGAATACCGGCACAGGTGACTCCTGTGCATGGACAGGTGCTGCTGGGGACTGGCTTCTGTCCCCCAAGTTCGTATGTTGAAGCCTTGGCCCCCAGTGTGTAGGTATTTGGAGGCGAGGTCTTTGGGAAGTCACTGGGGTTAGATGAGGTCGTGGGGTGGGGCCCCCAGCTGGGGTTAGTGCCCTTTGGAGAGACACCAGCCCGCTTACTCTGCCTGTGTCTCCTCCTGCCAGGCAGTGGGTTCTGAGATGCGTCCACGTGAACACTTCCCTCTTCTCTGCGGAGCCTTCCTGGTGGACGCGAGCCCATTTGTTGAGCCTTCTTCTACTGAAGCACACCTGGGCTTTCCTAACTTAGGCGCTTATAAACAAAGCTGTTAGGGATTTTTTTTTTAAGATTTATATTTAACTAATTTTAGACTTACAGAAAAGTTGCAAAAGTAGTACCAAGTTCTGTAGGCTCCCCTGATACCAACATCTTCCGTGATACCTTCACGTAGCGGTCACAGTCAGAACCAGGACCTTACTTAGCGCTGCTGCAGCGCTGTTCACACGACAACGGACCTTCCTCACACCCACAGGTTCCCCCGACAGGCCTGTCCTGCTCCAGGGCCCCACCCGGGACCCACGCCGCGGGGCCTCTTTGGTCTCCTCCAACCTGGGACCCTTCTTTGGTCTTCTTTGTCTTTTAAAACATTGATATTTCTTGAAACTACGTACTGATCAGTTATTTTGCAAAATGCCCCCCAGTTTGTGTTTACCTGCTCTTTTCTCCCAGTGGGAATGGGGTTATTCGTTTTTTGCCTGGCCTCGGCAGTCCTGTCTTCACGGGCCACGTCAGGAGGTGGCTGCGTCCACACGTCCCTTTGACAGCGATGTTGGGCCGTGTCGCTGGGTTTCTCCACGGTGAAGTGGCTGTCTTTCCATTCGCGGTCAGCAGGCACCTCGGGGAGACACTCTGAGCCCAGGCAAAGCCTGTTCCCCAAGCCCTCACCACCACAGGGTGTCCGGCACGTCTGGCGTCTCCGGTTATGACCGTGGTGTTTGCTGTCGGGACCCCCGTTTCCTTCTTTCCTTTCTGGTTGTGGGTTGGGAAGGAAAGCTGTGTCCCCGCCCAGCCATCTACTTGATGACTTGTTCATATCCGCAGGGACACACGGCCCCATTCTAGGTTGAAGGCCAGTGTCAACGGTGTTTTGTCCAGCAGACAGTTCCCAGTGCTGGCTGCAGGATCAACCTCAGGCTGGCTCCTGGGCTTTTTCAATAAGCCCATCTTATCTTTTTTCGTTCTTTTTTTTTTAAAGTTAAAATTGTTTTTTTTTTTTTTTTTTTTTACTTTCTGGAACGGCAAGATGTTCCAGACTTGCCTGGTTCCACTATCATTGGTTCACGGTTTCTGTCATTGAGGGGTTTTGTTCTGTTTTGTTTTGTGTTTTTAATGGTCTTCACTGTTTGCTTGCTTCTGTGTTGGTTTTAAACGTCTGATTCTTTTGACTGGAAGGTGACTTACCTTTTTGCCTGGGGGCCTTGAGGCTGTTTTGTTTCGCTCTGGCATCTTACGGTTCTGCTCGGAATGTTTCCTAGTTGTTGGCTCTGGGTTGGTCTGCCTGGGTGCACCTGTGGAAATGGGTAGATTCGGGTCCTTTCCTGTAGATGGGGAGCTCCGTGCATCAGCGCTGCAGGTGTCAGCTCCGTGCCGCTGCCCTGCTCTCCTGCAGGGATCTGGGGAGAGGAATGCTGTCTCGCCCTCTCTCCCTCTGAGCCCTTTCCTGTCTGTGCCACTCCCTTCTCCTGGCCCTCAGCCTGCGATGCCCCATGGTAGATACGCATTTGACTTTGTTCTTTCCCGAGCACCTTATACTCTGTTTTCTCATTTTGGGGATAATTTTGGTTTTCTTTTCTTTCTTTTTTTTTTTTTTGGAGTTGGAGCAAAAGAGTTTGCCTTTTCTCTTCTCCCCATTTTTGGTCCATTGTAGTGCTTGAATTTCCAGTTCAGGGTGGTCTTCCACACCCTCAGCTGACGGTCTGAGGGCGCTTAATCCCGTGCGGGTTTAGTTTTCCTCTGTTTCACAGGTGCTTTGCCCCCACCCTGCCACCACCCAGCACGGGGAGGACTTGGCGGGACATTGTTGTTTCTTTTGTGTGAAGTTTTGTTTCCAGATTTTCTCCAGTTGTCTCCTGTGGGCTTTTTTCCTGTTCGTATCGATGAGATTGGGGTCTTTCACGAGACTTCCAGTTTAACAGCCCCTTTCCTGTCGGCCTGGGGCGTCCAGACGTGTTAGTGAGGTGAGCATGTGCTCCGATGACGGTGTCCTGGTCTCGAAGACCCAGCGTGTCGCCTTCTTTTCTCTTCTTTCTCTGGTTGCCAGTGAGAGGTTCCCTCTCTTTTTTGCCTTTTTTCTCCCCAGAAGCTCTGTCTGGGAGACTGAACTTCCAAATCATGCTGTCTGTTCACACCCTCTGGCCTCTTGGTTCACCCAGCCCTTCATCCGTCTTCACGTCACACGCCCGCCACTCCCCCACCGCCGCGGCCCCCAGCTCTGCTGAGATGTAATCGACACCTAAAATCGCGTACGCATAACGTGTGCGATGTGCTGATTTGACGCATTTGTAAGCTGAAAATGACTCCCACCATAGGGTTAGCTGCTACCGCCATCCCATCACGTGTCCCCCGTATCTAAGTGTCTGTGGTTGGGACACTTAGACCCACACTCGTAGCAGCGCCTTGCCCGTGGCGGGGTCTGGGCCTCTAGTTCCGTGAGCCCCCTGCCCGCGGTCGGTGCGATGGCCCTTCCTGTGCTCGTGCACTGAGAGCGGCCTTCCGTCCGTGGCGGCCCACTGGCCCCGCCGCCCGTCCTCCCGTCCTCCCCATGCTGGGCCGGGGCTTGGGGGGCAGGAGGGACAGTGGTGCTGGGCATAGCTGATTTTTCTCCTCTTACTCACGGTCACCTCGAGGTTTTGGTTGCCACGCCTTCAAGTAGCGCCAGGGGTGTAGTCTGGTGAAGAATGTCTGATGTTGTGAAATTCTTTTGTATTATTTAAGGAGATTTGTGGGGGGACTCGATTCTTATAAAACAGCCTACGTTATCTTCCATGAGGAGCGTTCTTGTCCAGTCTTTCTGTGGGTGTGCGCCTCATTTCTGCAGGGAAGTCCCTAGGGGTGGGACTCCTGGGTCACAGGGCAGGTGTGTGTTTTATAAGAACCTGCCGACACCTCTCCCCAAACGGCCGCTCCATCTGGAGCGAAATTCCAGCTGCTCCACGTGCTTGCCATTCGGCGTTTGACCTTCTTCGGTCACCGGCGGCGGGGGACATCTCCCCGTGTACTGGTATGAGAGGCCCCCTCATGCGCGTGCTGCGCAGGCTGCAGCCTGCCCTTCCCCGGGCGCTCCAGGCCTCCCGGCGCGGAACGTGGTCTAAAGCCCCGCGCAGCTGAGTCCGAGGGGAGCCCTTGGCTACGGGGTAGGTTGTGGCCTCCTGGACGGTCGGGGGCAAAACTAGCAACAGTGTTGAGAGAAGATGTTTCATGACTTTATCTTGAACTTTTTAATTCGAATTTGAGACCATAGATAGTTATTTTTTAGCTTTGTTTTTCCGCCTCCTTTCTCTTAGGCTGAGATTCTCGGCTCCTAATGCCATGCAGGATTACTTCTTTGCTTTATTCTATCGCGTGCATGCTAGTTTCAAAATAACCATCTCCACGCGTGAGCCAGCGCGGCCCGAGGGGGAGCTCACGATGGCTTTGCGCTTCTTTCCGTCGGTCACTCACTAGGTGCGCTTGCATCGCTCGCTCTCACTCTTCAGGGTTTGCTTTGCTTTCATGTTCATTTAATTTTGCTTTGGCCCTGTGCTCAAACACGGAGGTCCATAAACCAAGGAGCCTTCGCGGCAGACAGCTTCACCCTTGCCTTTCTCACACTTTCCTCTCTCCTCTGTGGTAAGACTTCTTTCTTTCTTCTTTCTTTTTGAAGCCTGCGCTCTACCACTGAGCTGCCCCCGCCCCCCGGTAATATTTCTTACAGTAGTTTTTGGTTCATGTTTCCACTTGACAGTAATACAAGCAAGCACGTGTGTATTCCCACGTGTCCCCTCCCGTCTCAGGGAAGGGGTGGCCCGCGGTGACGCTGCTGTTCCCCTGGCCGCGTCCGCTGGGTACCAGGCCTCAGCACGCCTCCACACCCCCGCGCGGAGGGTGCCCACCGTCCTTTCCACGCTGCACACTGCTCCCTGCAGGGCGGCGTCTTCACTGAGTCAGCTAGCTCTCTGTCTACGAACATTTGGGTTGTTTCCAGCCTTTTGCTCCTAGAAATAGTTCCACTGTGACAACCCTTGTGCGTTCACGGTTTTCATAGACTTCCAAGCGTATCTTTGGCTAGATTCTTAGAAGTGGGATTTCTAGGCCAAAAGGAGAATGACTGTGTCGTTCTGCTCCGTGTTGCCAAAATCCCCGCCCCAGGAGCTGCACTCTTGTGTGCGCCCCACCAGCGACGTGGAGAGCCTGGCTCTCCAGCCTCCCCTCAGGCGATGCTGTCAAACTCCTGGGGCTTTGCCAGGGAGGGCTGAGGGCTGGAAATTTCAGTCTGGTTTTATATGCATTTCTCTCACCGTGAGTGAAGCTGAGCGTCTTTCCTTGCCTTTAAGGGCTGCTTTCGTTTCACTTCATGTGAACAGTTTGTTTGTATCTCTTCCCAGCTTTTCCCATTTTTCTCTGAGGTTGTTTGGCTACCTTTTCCTTAATTTTCAGAAGTTTCTTATATGTTGGCCCGTGACCGAGGGTGCAAGTTGTGCACATTTCCCCATTTTGTTGTCTGTTCGCTTATGGTGAGGTCTCCTTTCCTTGTTTCCCGGGCAAAATCACGTGTTCGTTCATCCTTTGACCAAGGTTGGCTTGTCCCGCCCCGCCCCACCCGGTGGGGGCGCCGCTGCACTCCGCGGCACCCACTTGCTGGTGGCTTCTGAGTGCCCTAGTTCTCAGCGCCCTCCCAAGCCCCTTCTCCCACCCTCACCGGCCCACACAGTCTCTTCAGGGCTCCTGGGCGTGGTTTGGGGATGGCACCCGTAGACTGCGGATGGCGCAAAGCCTGTGCTCTCCACCCTGCTTCGCGGGGTGCGGTGGCGATGCTGGGTGTCTGGAAGCCTGGCAGCCTCTGCAGGGACCTCTCGGAAGCCTTGCCCTCAGGATGTGCACCCTGATGACGCCGCCACCCCGTGGGAGCACGCTGCGTGAGCGACACCTGAGCTCCCAGCCCCCTGCTGAACCAGAGCCAGGCTCGGTGCAGGAGCCTGGCCGCAGCCCCTCCGGACACCACCTCGGGCGGGAAGGAGCCTCCCCGCTGAGCCTCGTGCAGGCTCCTGACCGCACAGCCCGGAGCCAAGTAAGTGGTGGTTCTAAGCCAGCAAGTGCCGGGGCGGTTTGCTGATGCAGCAGAGGCGACGGGAGAGAGGCAGCGCTTCACCGTCTTTCGGTGGAAGACGTTTCCGTTGGGCTTGTTTGCTTGTTTTTGCTTCTCTGCTCGCTCCGTTTGTGCTGAGAGGAAGTTTGGGGAGGTTCACGAATTATGACAGCGTCACGGCCGACTTGCCTGCAGCTCGGAAGTGCCTTCCTTAATTTCCGCTTCACATCTCCACTGATGTATTTGGGTTGAAATCTCTTTTATTTTGTGCTTTCTGTTTGTTCCACCTGTTTTTCTTCTTTCCTGCGTTGACTGAGGTGTTTTTCCCACTCTCTTCTATTTCAACGTTGTATATTCTGTTTTCTATTATTTGCATGATCGGTGTGAAAAAACAGCAGCAGAATTAACTTATCGCCGGCCGCAGTGCACGCTTGCCCCTCCCAGGTGACGCAGAGACTTGGGACTGGTCACCTCAGCTCGGCCCTCTCCTCACTGTTACCGTCTGGCATTTGTAACACCAATAGAAACTGTTGTTAGTTTCTTACCGTCTTTTTTATTTCCTCATATATTTAGCAGTTTCCGTCCTCTGGCCTCTCAGACCTCCGTTTGGAACCACTTTCCTCCTGCCCGAGGCAAGTCCTCCGGTTTCCTCTGTTCGCTGCTGGCATCCACTCTCTTGTCCCTGTTTGCTTGCTTGCTTGCTTTCTTTTGTCTGAAAAATTCTTTCAAGAATGAGGTGGGGGGAGGGTGTAGCTCAGTGATAGAGCAGGTGCTTAGCGTGCTGGAGGTCCTGGATTCAATCCCCAGTGCCTCCTGTAAAAAAAAAAAAACCTCATTTTCTCCCCCTGCCCTTCCTTGCTGAAATACAAATTAAATTATACAATAAATAAATAAAATATTTTTAAAAGAATGTAGGAGAAATGTATTTTTACTGGGGATGGAATTCCGGCGTGGCAGGTATTTTGAAGCACATTGAACACTTTATTCCATCATTTTATGGCTTCTGTCGTTCTGATGAGAAGTTGGTCATGGGTCTAACTGCCCTTCCTTTGACCACAAGCTTTTTTCCTCTGGCAGATTTTATTATTGTTTGTCTCCATTTCTTTTTTCCTCTCGTTTCATTGTGACGTGTCTGGCTTTTCACTGACTTCGACTCTTTGGATTGATGGCTGTCGTCCGTGCCGGAGAGTTCGCAGGCACGCCTGCAAATCTCGCGTCAGAGGTTTTCGTTTTCCCTCCACGGGGACGCCTCGCCCGGCCTCTGTGTCGCCCACCTCTCTGTGGCACGTTCTGCCGTTGCTGTGCCCCTCTGGGCCACGTCTGCTGAAGCACGCGCTGCCCAGCCCGCCGCCAGGCGCCCCCTGAGCGCTGACCCCGGTTACTGGGTCTGTTTCTCTGAAGCGCTGTCTGATTCAGGTTTGCGATCTCACGTCCCAGTATCTTCTACCCTGTGATACCATTTTCAAGCTTGTGACTTACTTCTTTAAAAAAAAAATAGAACGAGATCGTGCGTGGGGGGCAGAGGGGGAGGGGACTCTGCGCGCTCTGCTCAGCTGTGCTGTGAACCTGAAACTGCTCCAAAGAGGAGAGTCTGTTTAAGAAACAGGGAGGGCTGCCTGTGGCTGGTGTTTGCTGATTCTGTGTCTGAAGGTTGCTTTCCTGTTTTTGAACTTGCTCGCTTGCCTGGTTTCCTGGTTCCCCGGGTGTCATTAGCTGTACGTTAGTCACTGTCCTTGAACGTTTGTTCGTGGGCCTAAGGCCTTGGGTGAACGTACCCGTCTCGGGGGGGGTCGCGAGGGCTCCTGCCTGGCAGCGGGGCGCCCGGGGGGAGCACTCCAAGCACCCCCCCCCCACAGCCTGGAGGCCCTGGGGCTAGGCCGGTCACCTGCGTGCAGGGACCGTCTGTCGTCCCCGCTCCTCGGGGCTGGGCTTCCCTGCTGCTGCTGCCCCCACGCTGCCTTCCCTGCCGTCTGGGGAGCGAGGCGGGGGTGTGGGTGTGCGAGCACAGTTCTGAGTAGCCCCCGAGCTTAGCCTGGGGAGGGGAGGTGGCCCGTGGAACTCCCCACTCCAGCAAGTGCACTTCCTCCGCCTCCTCCGGGTGAGGTGCTGCCTCAGGGGAAAGCTGCCTTGGTCTTTCCACGATGCGCTGTCTCTCCACCCAGGTGGCCCCCAATCTGGCCTCTCAGGATCTCTGTTGCTTTTCGGTGGGCAGAGAGTTAGTTCTGATCTGACCAGCCCACCATTACCTGAGAAAGAGCTCTGAAGTCCTCCCTGCTTCCGTGGAGCACCGACAAGGGTTTGAGATGCTGGTTTCTGTCCTGCGTGGAGCAGTGAGAGCAGAAACTGGCTATTTCAAGTAGGACTGCGAGCTCGAGGCCACACTGCTGTGGCTCCAAGTCTGTTGTGTCGTGACCACAGGTGGACCAGGGGCTTTTTCTCTGTGAACTTGGAAGATGATGTGTACTGAGGTATCCGCCTCCTAAGACAGTGTCCAATCCAGGGCTAGCGCCGGCGTCAGGCACGGCTTGGAGAAGCTGGCAGACCAAGTGGGGTTCAGTTCACGTCAGGGACAGGCCTGGATGCCATGCTCCCTCTCCTGATGACTGCCCACCGAGACGTTTAGAAATGTGTGTGTGTGTGAAAGACACCAAGTGGCTTCTGCTGTGGACAAGCTCAGGGAGTAACTTCTGGGTTAACGTTTCTCGTACCTCCCATGACAGGGCGCAGACCGACACAGGAGGCCATTCAGAAGTTATGGAGCTGGGGGACAGAGCGGACGGTGAGCTGTGGGGCTTACGGGGGTGGGTGGGCCTGGAAGAGTCCAGACAGAGCCGCCCTGCGGGGCTGACACCCGAAGCTGGGCGAGAGTGAGGTAGAGGCAGGGCCTGATTCAAGGCGGTGTCACCTCAGCGCTGGGTGTGGTCAAAAGAGAGTTGAGAAGGGGCAGCACCATGGACAGCACTGCAGGCTACGACGAGGTCAGGTCTGGAAGGAAGGCTGAGGGAAAGCCGAGGGTAGGGCGCCTGCGTCAGCTGGCTGGTGCACCGCCGGCGGGTCTGAGCCGCACGAGCTGCCTGCCTCTGCTTTAATTAACGCCTTTTCTTGCCTCACTGTGTTTTTTTTCCCTCTAATTCCATCTGAACTTGGGACCCTGGTCAGCAGAAGACTAAGGAGCCACTCCTTTCTTCTCTCCCACCAGGGTCTGAGCCCACCGTGGTCCATTGGTGCCATCCAACACCAGGGCGTTGAGGGACTCAGCACCTGGCCTTCCCCCCTTGCGGTTCCCGGTCCTCAGGCGCCTCCCTCCTCAAGTCTTGTTTGAACACCCTCTGGTGGCATTGCACCTGCCTCAGTCCCTGAACTCTCCACAGCACGTGCACATAGCCCCACCTGAATTTTCGCTGGGCGCCGTCAGCTGCACTGGGACGGGTGGTACCCTGGCCTGTCGGTCCTCGGCCAGCATCACCTGCTGGTTTGCAGTCAGTCAGTACCTGTCTTTTCAAAAGCCTGGCTCAAGAGTCTGTGCCCAGTGTGGCCTCGTTCCTGGTGGGCGGCCCCGAGCCCAGGTTTGTGCTCTGAAGAGCAGGGTGCTAGAAGCAGGGCTCGCAGCGGGAGGGGTGACATGCCTGGCGGGGCCTGGTCTGTAGGAGCAGATCTGTACTCATCCCCAGCGTCCCTGCTCCTTGCTCACTGGTGTTCACGTCGAATTCATTTAATCACAACTGTGGATGGTCCTCCTGCCCTGTTCTGCAACCAGAGAAACCCTCTGAAATTTGAACGCCCCCCAAGAGGAGACCTCACAATCTGGAAAGGGGCCCATCTCCGGTGTCGGTGGTTCCTGGGGAGAGGGTGAGGGGTACGGTGGGGTCTCCCTGATGCTGGTGCCACTGTCTGGGTTCAGGGGACTCCTAGCACATCGCCAGGCTGAGCCCAAGGCGCGTGTGGAGATCGGCCGCACCGTGCCATGCGGGCACGCTCCCTGTAGCAAGGGAGAGGAGATCGTCTAAAAGACCTTGAGGGAACAGGACTCTTCTTTTAAGAGCAGCAGCGAGAGCCAAAACTGAGATTCTGCTGACTGCCCTTCCCCGTTAGCTGTTCCGGACGTGCCCTGCTTCCTTTGCCGTGTGTGGCTTTCGGAGGACTGACCTTGTGGTCGATACACGGCTGAGGCCAGCACCCGTGTTCATGCCCCAGGCTGGCCACCACCACTTGGCCACCTGAGAGCGGGTGTTCCACGTGGCTGTCCTAGAAGCAGCCAGCTCTCAGGGCTGGGCAGCGCCTCATGACAGTGCCCGTAGCTAAGCTCTGAATCGGGGGGGCAGCGTGTGTCTGACCTGGGTCTCAGCGCCTGTGGCCTTGTGGGGGTCCCCAGCCAGGGTGCAGTTGGGGGCCGGATGAGGGGACACCCCAGGGCACAAGGGCATCATGGAGCAGGTGGACGCAGGCTCGAGGCTCTCGGAGGCTCCTGTCGTGGAAGGAGAGGCTCTGGTTGAGCCTGGAAGGGTGCGGCGGGCGGGGGCTGCTGGGGGCTGCTGTCCCCTTTGGGGACACTTCCTCCAGTTTTCCACCTAATTTTGCATGAGAGCACTGGGCTGAGGACTCCACCTCCTAAGACAACGTCTTAGGCAGATGAGGCTTCAGGTGGCTGCCGTGTTCCCTGGTGGGTGGGATGGTGGCCCTTCCATGCCGAGGACCCCAGCCTCTCTGCGGCGAGAGCACGAGTCCTGGTGTTGAGCGGTCAGGACAGCTTCCCGCAGCGAGCCCTGGGCATCTAGGGCGAGGTCTCGCACGTGTTACTCTGTCCTGTGTGTTCTCGTGCTAAGTTTTGGCCTGTTGATGGTGTTTCAGGGTCCCTTGATGTCAGATAAATGTCCCTGGGTGCCCCCCTTCTGTGGCGCGCTCTGCCAAGTTGGGGACATAACTCCGTAGCGCGAGGAGATGGAGCCGTTAGTGCCAGCGGGACTCAGGCCCTGCAGGGGAGCAGCCCTCTGCAGGCCCTGCAGGGTTCCCGCCCTCCTGCGCCTCCGGGACGCACCTCGCTGGGCCGTGCTGGGGCTGAGCGGACAGACTGCGTGGACACAGCGAGCTGGCGGTCACTCCTCCCAGCCATCGCCTGTGTGTCCTTCTCGCCTCTTGTGGCCTCACACACGGCCATCTCTTCCTCTTCCCCGCACGGCAGGCGTGTGGGGCCCGGGGCTGGGCCCTTGTGGCGGGGACAAGGGCAGCTGTGTCCTGTGTTTTCAGCCCCGTGAGAGGGGCGTTCGCTCCAGTTCCAGCCTAGGACAAGTGTCCGCCTCATTCAGCCGGCCTGAATGTGCCTTTTGTTCGTGGAGGCTTGGGGTGAAGCACGCCGGTTAGCGTGGAGCACAGTGGTGCCGTGTTTGCACTGTGTCCAGGGCCGCAGTGCAGGGAGGGGGGTGTGGCCTCCCGGCAGGAGGGAGGACCACACTCGGGCGCTCCGGGCTGGGTCGGCTCTGCCAGTTCTCCCGTTCCGAGCCCCTTGTGTAGTTACACGCCGCCCCATGCTCTTCTCACAGTGACTGTCCCAGGGTGCCTCGGGGCTGCTCCATGGTGAGTGTGCTTCGTCCTCCCGTGAGGATGCGATTTGTACCAGCAACAGACAGGTGGGCGTGGGCTGAGGTCAGACCTGAGCCTGCGCTGGTGCTGTGGGCTGGGAAGGTGTTCAGGTGCAGGGCTGTTTCCACCTGATGAAGGATTTGTTTAGCACTTAGGGGTGGACGTGCAGACTGGGGGCCAGGGAGTTCATTTCTGATGTTGCGGTGGACGGGGCTCTGGAACCAGTTAACGTGTGCGGTCGTGTTACCTGCAGAGCAGGGACTGGCGTGCCCTGAGAGCAGTCTCGGGAGAGCGGGGGGCTGTGCCTTCCAGGGGAGCTCCTCGCACAGCTCGGGGTGACGCTCGGAGCCACAGACTCACCGGGTGGAGCTGCCGAGGTCCCCACTACATTCTCCGTCTGTGTTCCTTCTGCCACACAGGCTTTTACGCAGACGCACGTGTGGAAAGATTCATGAAATCAGCCACCTAAAGCCCCAGGGCGGTGATGCACAGGCTGTGGGAAAGGCACCCTGGTCCTGATGCAAGGCACGCTGGGAAACGGAGCTTCGGCTCCGGATTCCGCAGGTGAGCCCCCAAGCCAGCCCCAGAGGCGCCGTGGGGCCTCGCTGCTCTGGCTCACAGGGCGGCGTCCTGGTCCTCCCCGTGCTCGTCCCCCGTCCCCGGGCTCTTTGTGTACCAGCCGAACAGGGATGTCACTGGACCGGCTCGCGCTACGTGGGGGCTGCTTGCTGTCCACGCTTCTGGATGATGAGTGTCTCCATCCAAGCCCAAACAGCTGTCCACACTGCCGACAGGAGGGACCTGGCTTCTGTCTCAGGTGCCTTTCAGCTGCACTGCTGGTGCCAGAACATTCTTAGGTTTTGCTGAACTCCCCAGCAGGTGGGAGGAGATCCCATCTTCCCTAGTGAGCTTTCCTCTCGAAGCGTCTGGTGCTGCCAGAGCCCGCGGGGTAGAGGTCAGCTTCCCCGCCGGGAGCAAGTGTGTGGGTCCTTTGCCGGCTGGCCCAGGGCCTACCAGGAGCATCAACCCCCAGCCGCGGGAGTGCGTGTCCCCAGTCTTTGATGTGAGCCAAGACTGGCCATGAGTCTTATTCCTTCCTGGAGTGAGGCCGTTTTAGTGAGGGTGATGGTGTGAATGATCAGCTTGTCCAAGTCAGGAGGGACCCTGAAAACACCAATGTCCACGTGAACGTAAGTAGAGACAGTGCCATACGTGACAACCACGGCCACAGGCGACAGGCAAGCTGTCCTGGGAAGGAGGGCCGGGGGCTGCGGCCCTCTGTGTCTGGCCCCACCCCGGGCCAGGAGGGCAGCCCCTCAGGGTGTCTGACCTGCAGGATTGAACCAAAGCTGCCTGGTCTTCATTAAGCTGGAAGAGTGGCCTTAGGACGGACATGGCAGCCACAAGTTTGCTGCAGGACGGAGGCAGGTGGACAGTGGGATCGGGCCGCGGCCAGGTTCCCAGGCTTCACCGCGGCCCATCCGCTCTCACTGCCGTGCAGACCCACGGGCTCAGATTTCTGGGACAAAGCTGACTTTACACTGAGGAGAGTCAGAGGGGACTGAAATAGAGCAGCTACTAAAAAGGAAATGGAATTGCTGGCAAGATGGCCAAGGAAGATAGCCACACTGTCCTCCACCCTCTCCCTGGAACGCTGGATGGAAGGCACCGGAATTCTGCCTCCCTCATTTTACAGGGGAGGGTGGGCGAGAGAGAGAGAAAGGAAGGAGAAATTGATCTGGGAATTAGGGGAGAAAGCTGCCCCCGGAGCTATGCACTGGGGCTGCTGCTGCTGGGTGGGGCTGCTGTCCCGGGCAGAGCCCTGCATCTTCACGCCCGCGCTGGGACGGAGGAGGAGGCACACCTCTGCTGCGGGAACTGTGCCTCCGCCCCGGCGCAGCGCTCAGCCCCATCCCGAGTGGCCCCACTAGCCCTGAGAGGTGACCGGGGACTTGGTGTGTCTCTGCTCCCTCTGGGTGGGGAGAGCATTTTAGGGAGATTCTTAAGAGCCAAGTCTGTGCCTCTCCCAAGTTTGAGGCAAACTCCCCACCCGGAGGGGTGGAAAGACGGGTCCCAGTCCGTGACCCTGGGGTGGGGGTGGGGCAGAAGCAGACACTGCCCGCTCGGAAGGACAGGGAGAAAACGGGGCGATTGTTCTAACAGATACAGTAAAAGCGTTTGATAAGTGGCAACACCCACTCACATTTTTTTTTAAAGTGCACTTAGCAAGTTGGGACCACAGATCGATGCTTTACCCCAATAGAGGGAATGTACCAGTCAGTGTAATGCTGGACCATTAGAAGGGTTTCTCTCTGAGAAAGAAAACAAGAGAGAGATGCTAATATCATTGCTTCTCCTCAGCAGCATGTGGGCGCACCAGAAATTAACACAACGCTGTAAACCGACTATACTTCAACACAAAAAAAATTTGTAAGGAAAAAAAAAGTGTGTGAAAGTCCTGCTCTGCACAGGAACGTGGGAGAAGTCACGTGCAAATGCAGACTGGGAAGGAAAGGGCAAAACCGCCCTTCTCCAGAGAGGGTAGAGATGAACTATTAGAATGTATGAAATTTACGAAGACTCAGTTAAAAAAAAAAGAAAAGAAGCCAAATCTGAAGAATAACAAGGTGGAGGAGATGGCCTGTGGGACCAAGATTGACAAGAGACCAGCGTGAGGAGCAGACGGCCTGGAGCCCCATGGAAACGGGAGGCGGTGCGGCCAGGCTGGCACTGTCAGAGCAGCGGGAGGGGGCGTGCGTGCTCAGGGTCCCCACGGGAAGCCCCGCCCCTGTTGAAAAGACAATCTGTGAAATCTTTAGAACGAAACTTGGGGTGATGTCTTTTTTTTTTTTTAACTTAGTCTTTGTAAATTTTTTTTTTAATCGGAGCGCAGCCAGTTACAACGTGTAGGATGGGGTCTTAGTGCACTAGGGAAACATTTAAGATTCCATAGAGCAGAGGAAAAGATGGCTAGGATGATTGCATCTAAAGTTTCTGCAGGACGGAAGACAGCCTGGAACTGGGAAAGACCAGCCAGGACATCACCAGCAAAGGATTAATACCCAGAACACACAATGGGCTCCTTCAAAGCAACCAAGTGTTAGTGAACATGAGTCATGTGCCCGGCGCACAGTGAGGCCAAAAAATATCAAAACGTCGGAGTTTGGAGCAGAGCAAGGGGAACGGGTGGCTCGTGCCCCCAAAACCCTGAGCTTCCCAGAAGGCTTCAGCAGAGCCCAGGGTCTGCGGTCAGCTGTGCACAATTCTCTGGCTGATGGTGCTCAGTCCTAGGTGCCAGAAGGTCTGGGGGCCGCGTGCTCATGGCCACCAAGTAGCTAATTTCTTCCACTTGGTGGTGGTTTTTAGCATCTGAGAAACTCAGGAAACATGTGTGAAACACTGTTATCGGGGTCTTTCAGAGAGGGGCTACCGCAGAGGATCTGGGGAGGGTCTGTCCCGGGAAGGACCCATAGGGTCCTGCTCAGTTACAACCCCCCCCCTTTCCTCTGATACTGCTCAGTCTGGCGGAGAGCAGGTGATGGACAAGGAGGGGATAGTATTTTGGACAGAGAGGGTCATCATCATCTTGGCAGAGGAGCTCGCCTTCACTCCCCAATCCCGTTTCATCCTTTCCCAAATCTTTCAAGGGTTGGGGTGACAACCACTCTGGCTACTTCCTGCTGAAATAAGGCACAGTCCTGCCTTGGTTTGGGGGCTGGACACGGAGTTGGAAGTGCTCCCAAGTTCCAAGTTCTGGATCCAAGTCTTGTAGGATTACGATCTCGTCCCCTGAGGAGTTCAGGAGAATAAGCCGGAAAACCAGCCTAGACCTGGCACTTGGGGGTACCTGTAGCCAGGCGGCCAGTTGTCTGGTTTTACCTGAGGAGGTTTTAACTTTTGATGGGTTAACATACACATAACAGGAGCTATTGGCCACTTCACGTCTCCTTTTTTCTGCTAACGTCTGACCTAAAGCGATTGTATTGTCTGAAAATTCAGTAGTTACAAGAGGAGACCTTGAGGTCATAGGGTTGCAGCTGCCACCTGCCGGCAGACGCTGCTTTGAGAAGGGCTGGTGGCGTCCTGCGTATGACACAGCTCAGAAAATGCGCGCTCTCGATAGCACAGGAACGCGTGTGAAACCACGCCCACCGTGGCCGCCTGGTTTCCCTTGGGTGTCGAACCGCAGCCACCCCACTTCCACTTTCACGGGCACCCCTCCTCACGGCCAGAGCACATGCACAGTGCGCGTCCCAAAGGCCGCAGAACAGGCCGCTTTGGTCAGTAGAGTTCAAGTCAAACTATGCGTAAGCCAGAAGGGCTTCCCCACGCCTCAGTATGCCCAGATTTCCCCATCATTTCCCCTTCTGATTATAAAAACATTCAATAGGAAGCACTGATGCTCAAAATACCCGCCCCTCAGTGCTGCGGCGGCGGCGGCTGTGTCCCGGGGTTGGGGCCCGTCCCTCGGGGCCAGGCCTCCGTGGTGTTTGCCTCATCATCCGCCCGGGGGGAGCTAATCCGACGTCGTGAGCAGGCTGTGTGTCAGCGGGGGCGCCCCGCAGGCGGCGCGGTCCATCCCTTGCACCCGGGTGTCACACGGGCCTCGCTCGGGCGCATTCAGCAGCAGGCTTGGAGCAAGGCCGCCGCACACCGTGGCGGCCATCCTGTGGCAGCCCCACCGGGGAGCTCTCTTCCTGTGCTGCGCGTCGGGGGCAGTGTTGATGGGGAGACGAACACTTGGTCAACAGTTCAGTTAGAAAACCGATTAAAAGCCAGTCCTGCTGCAGAGAACTGAAAAATGATAGCCGCATCCATCAGGTCACTCAGTTCCGTCAGTCAGTCCCCCTCACCCACAGGTTCACGAAGGCGGAGTTTTCACTGGACTTCTTGACTCCCTTACCCAGCTAAACAGGATGATTTAAAAGAAACAAATTACGAATCTCCCCGAAGACGAAGCATCTGGGCCACACGCGAGCCCAGCTGTCCGCGGCTGACAGAGACCCAAGCGGGCAGGACAGAGGCCCTGTGACAGTGTTTCTGACAAAGAAGCTTAACCAAGGTGCTGTGCACTCAGCGTTCTCAGATGACAACCAGGGCTACAACTGATCGCATGATGCCAGGAGATACCTAAACCTCAGAAGCTCCGTGTCATTTCCAGGGTGTCCATACCAACAGTTACCCACGCTGCGCAAGCCGGGAGGCGTCCCTCGTCTGCCCACGCTTCCCCCCAGTGCAACACACCCACCGGCCCTAGTTCAGTATCTCCCCTGAGATGTCTCGGGGGCCCTCTGCAGCATCCCAAAGGTAGCTGACGTCAAAAGAACTCTAATTAGAATTTGATACGAAGTTTGTCAAAAATATCAGAAGTCACACAGTCTGTTACCAGAAGCCTCCTCAGAGAGGAGCCAGACCTAGTCCTGCACCCGCCTACTTTTAATAACAGACCCACTTCCCCGACCTCAGCCCTGCCACGCACAGAACCCCTTTTCAGGGCCCCCCTTCTACAAACGTTCTGTTTCCACATTACTTTGTCCCTTATTTTTTCCCGTCTAGAAACAGCCAGCTCTAGGACCCAAATCACTTTTCTCTTCACAAAGTGCAATTCCGTTCCTCATACTTTTTTTTTTTTAACTCAAAACACGTCTCCTACTTTCCTACTGTATACTGAAACGTTCCCCCATTATTTTTAATGGCTTCAATTACGTATTTTTTCTTTTTGTAATTACATATTTAAATAAGAATCCTCAATTCTTTTTAAAAAATGTTTCATTAATTACTGTATTATTTTATTTTGGTGGGAGATGGGAGGCAATTAGGTTTATTTATTTTTAGAGGAGGTGCTGGGGATTGAACCCAGGACCTCAGGCATGCTAAGCATGTGCTCTACTGCTTGAGCTACACCCTCCCCACCAGAGTCCTCAATTCTTAAAAACCTTAATTCCTAGTGAATGGTTCAGCATCTTATTTAGTTTGGGAACGCCCCGGCTATTCAGCTATTCAGTAGACTTCCGTCATTTAACTTAATTTAGCGCAACTGTAAAAATTCAAGTCACCAAACATCTGGAAAGACCATTTCCAAGTAGACATCCCTGAAACACGGGCCTCTCTAGAGCAGTCACCCAGAAGCTCCCGTCCTGCCTGCATTTGATGCACTCACAGGAATCTCATCACACCAAGCTGACTTCCTCCTTTCTGCTGACAAACCGCAACAGAAACAGCATGAACTTACCGACCAGTAAACCGGCGTGCAATAAAAGACACGTCTGTTTTGATTGCGCCAACAAGCTTCAGCTGGCTTTACTATCAGGTATTATTTCAATATTGAATGCTTCCCAGGTCACGTGAACCTGAAGTTTGTTCTAACTTCTTTTATACTAGGAAGTATTTAATTTGTAATCACTTCCTTTTAGGTCAGTTAAATAGAGCTCATTTACACGTCAATTTTTTACATAAAGACAGACAAAACCAGAGATCTCAGTTTTTCCACTTGAGTTTAAAAAGCCTCCTTTTTCCCCTTGAGAGCTCGGGCAGATCATCTGTATCTCAAAGGCCAATTTCTCCTCTAACTGCGTTTATGAACCCAACTTTCTTGGCTATTGGCAGGGATTTTTTTTTCCAGTTCCCAAATATCCATTTCAGTTTAAAGAAATAACAGTAATGGTTCTACTGGACAGCACAGGGAACTATATTCAATACCTTGTAATAGCTTATAATGAAAAAGAACATGGAAAGGAATGTATGTGTGTAACTGAACCACTATGGCGTACAGCAGAAACAGCGTTATAAACTGAGTGTATTTGAATAAAAAAAAACAGTAATGGGCAATAATATATGTATCATTCGCTTACATCGCATGCCTCACTTGCAGCAGAACCAGGGAGACAAAGCAGGATTTGGACTCAGATACTGAGACACACACACACACTCACACACATACACTCTCACACGCTTAGACACACATTCTCTTTCACACACTCTCACACAGACACCTTCACACACAGACACGCTCACACACACAGCCAAGGTAAAAGCCAGAGCGCCTGCAGGAGGCCCTCTGTGATGTAGCAGCAGAGCCGCCAGGGGCCACTGTTCTCCGGATCCCAGGGAGCAATGAGCCCACACACTGTTACAATAAATATCATTTTCTTTCATTTGTGGGAACACAGCTGAAGTTCTCCCAGTTCTGCAAAATATACCCTCTGGGAATTATGAGATAGAACAGAGCTCTGATCGTCCAACCAGTGTCATCAAATAGCAAGCAAACAACAATTCAAAACGGTCTCTCAGGGTCACAGTTCTCTAGCCCCAAAGGGAGGACTTCCGGCCAAGGCCCTGTCGGTGCACAAGGCCAGAACCCGACCCGATGCCCCATCAGAGCTGGAGCTGAACGAATGGCCAAGGCTAGGAAGGGAGAACTCCAGCCAGCGCCCCTGGAAGCGGTGCAGCAGGGGGGGTGCCCTGTGCCGCAGTGCACAAGCCCCGTCACTCACCCAAGGCGCCTCAGCCGGCCGACGCAAATCCTGAAGCACACATACATATGTTCCTTTTCACCAAAGGTTACTGGAAGATACTGAATATAGTCCCCTGTGCTCTACATAAGAAATTCTTAAAATTTATTTTTATATATAGTAGTTGATATTTGCAAATCTTGAACCCTCAAATTTATCGCTTCCCACCACCTTTCCCCTGGTAACCATAAGGTTGTTTACTGTGTCTTTGAGTCTGTTTCTGTTTTGTAGATGAGTTCATTAGTGTCGTCTGTTTTCTTTTTTTAGATTCCACATATGAGTGACATCATGTGGTATTTTTCTTTCTCCTTCTGGCTCACTTCACTTAGAATGACGATCTCCAGGTCCATCCATGTTGCTGCAAATGGCGTTATGTTGTTGGTTTTTATGGCTGAGTAGTATTCCATTGTATAAATATACCACGTCTTGTTTATCCAGTCATCTGTTGGTGGACATTTGGGCTGTTTCCATGTCTTGGCTATTGTATATAGTGCTGCTGTGAACATTGGGGTGCAGGTGTCTTTTTGAATTTGAGTTCCCTCTGGATACATGCCCAGGAGTGGGATTTGCTGGATCACATGGTGAGTAATAGGTGCTGTTTAAATAAACCAGCTTCTCTTGAAGTTTTGTGAATTGACTGGTTCTCAGTAATGCCGTCTGCCATCTTCAGTCACTGTGGGGTCTTTGGAGGGGACACGGTCCCCGTCTGAGTTCCGGGTGAGGACAGCGTGCAAGGGATATATTTGTTGCAGAGACAAAAAGCATACATAGGTTTGCGCATAGTTTGCAAGTGAAAGTAGATTTTTTTCTGATTCTAAAAATACTTACTCATCGTTAAAAAATATGCACAATTCCGAAAGCTAGAAAGTGGGAAGTCGGGTCACCCGAGAGTGCACCCCCGAGAGAGACAGCCACTTACACTTTGGTGCGTACACTTCCAGCCTCTTCTTTTCCTGTGGATGCAACACACACGTATATGTGCACACTTATTTTTTTCACATTTGTATTGTGTTAAAATACACATGACATTAAACTTACCATCTTACCCACTTTAAAGTGGACGGTTCAGTGGTATTAAGTACATTCACGCTGTTGTAGACCCGTCGCCACCGCCATCTGCACAGCTCTTTTCATCCCCCAGAACTAAAACTCCACACCTTTAAACAGTAACTCCCCACGCCCCTCCTCCCAGCCCTTGGAAACCCATCGCACTTCGTTTCTGTCTCTGTGATTTTGCCTGCTTGAGGGTCCTCGTGTGGGTGGAATTGTGTGATGACTGTCTTTTTGTGTTTGGATTATCTCACTGAGAACAGTGTCCATCGGGCTCACCCAGGCTGGGGTGTGATGCAGAACTTCCTTCCTCTTTAAGGTGGACTAGTATTTAAGGTGGACTAGTATTTGACGGTGGGTATAGATCACATTTCTTATCCTCCTGTCCGTCTGTGGGCACTTGGGTTGCTTCCTTCCTTTAGTTGTTGTGAATCACGCTGCTGCGAACACAGATACACGAATATCTCTTTGAGACCCTGCTTTCAATTCTGTTGGTTGTATACCCAGAAGTTGAACTGCTGGATCACATGGTAATTCTAGTTTTAATTTTTTGAGGAGCCGCCATGCTGTTTTCCAGTGGCTGGACCGTTTTACATTCCTGCCGAGAGTGGAGAAGGGTCCAGTTTCTCCACATCCTTGCCAACACTTGTTTTCTGATTTGCTTTTTTTATAGTAGTTATCCTAATGGATGTGGGCTGTATCTTATTGGTTTTGATTTGCATCTCCTAGGTAATTAGTGATGTTGAGCATCTTTTCATGTTCTTATTGGCTGTTTGTCCTCTTTGGAGAAATGTCTATGCAACTCCTTTGCCCATTTTAAAATTTGGTTTTTCTTGTTGAGTTTTAGGAGCTCTCTACATATTATAGATAATAATCAGATGTATGATTTGCAAATATGTTCTCCCATTCTGTGAGGTGCCTTTTTACTCTGTGAATAGTGTCTTTGATGCACAAAATTTTAAAAATTTTCCTGAAGTCCAGTTTGCCTATTTTTTCTTTTGTTACCTGTGCCTTTGGTGTCAAATCCAAGAAACCATTTCAAGTCAAATGTCGTGAAGCTTTTGTCCTGAGTTTTCTTCTAAAAGTTTCTGTTGTTTTAAGTCTTACATTTAGGTCCTTGATCCGTTTCGGGTGAATTTTTGTATGTGGTGTTCGGCCAGGGTCCAGCTTCATTCTTTGGCATGTGGATGTCCGGTTTTCCCAGCGCTGTTTATCGAAAGGACTATCCTTTCTCTATTGAATGGTCTTGGCGCCCTTGTCAAAAGTGATGTCACATGTATGTGAGGGTTTATTTCTGGGCTCTCTGTTCTATTCCATTGGTCTATGTGTCTGTCTTTAATGCACTTTTTATTTTTAAAAATAGAAGTGTGATCCTACTATGCCCACATTTTGCAGCTGGCTTTTAAGACACTTCACAGCACGTAGTTTGCACGTCTCCGTGTCAGTGAGGGAAGGCTCGCCGCGTGCCATGGCGCGGTGGTGCTCTGGTGTGTGTGCACCCCTCCTTTATGCAGATCATTTGTGGTTGGACATTTAGGATGCTTCCCACATTCACTGGTGTGTTCTGGGCGACAGTGACCTGATCGTCCTTGAATGAGTTAAAGTCCTGAGAGCTGTGCTGGGCACAGGGAACGCGGTGTAAACGTATCTGTTATAGAACATCTGTACAAACACCACGACGTGTCGTTTCCCCAGGACGCAGGCTTGGCATTCACATTTCTGGGTTCAGAAGGTCACCCCCTGCCGTCTGCCTCTCACCTGGACAGGAGCCACCCTGACATGGTGCCAGGCCTGCAGCTGGAACAGGCCCCAAAGAGTGGGAGCCCCGAGTCGCGCCCCTCGGCATGGTGGGGCGGTTTGGATCTCGGTCTCCAGAGCCACACCTCCTTCCCCCGACCCCGGGGTGGGTCTGGGCGCCGCCCTGCCAGCTGGTGACCGTGGGCAGACTCCCCGGCCTCCTGCCCCACAGTTTCCTCGCCTGGACGCCGTGCAGCCGCGGTACGTCCTGGGCAGGCGGGGCCCCGAGGGCCGGGCCATCTGTACCCCGGGCTGGTTTCCTTGATGCAGTCAGAGGCTGGGCTCTGAGTGCCTCCAGCGTGGACACCACGGGCCTGCCTTTGCCAAGGAGCCAGCCCTGAGCTCCCCGGAGGTCCGCTCCGGACCGGCTGGATGTGCGGAGGGCTCTCCTGTGCCGGCCGGCTGCACGGGCGGCGCTGCCTCACTTGGCTCGTTTCTGCTTCCACTCCTCAGAGTTTAGTGGATGCTAATCACTGCTGTCCCCTCTCCACTGAAATAAAGATGCCCTTGGAGTGGAAGCCCATTCACATCGTGGCCTCACAGCTGCACGGAGTCCAGAGCGGATCCTCTGAGGGAAAGAGGACTGGGATGCTGTCCTGCGGCACGGGACACCGGGGAGAGCCTTGTGGCCGGAGTCCTCCAACATCGCTGTCCTCCACTTGCCTCTTCACGGGAGGATGTGGCCAGACCAACCCAAGTCCAGGATCCCTCCTCCTGTGACAGAGGAGAGCGGCTTTCCCGACCCAGCTGCACGGCTGTGCCTCCGCCAGCAGGCAGAGCACCTGCATCCTTCCCCCCGCAGTCATCCATCCGTGCAGCCTCCGGGCTGAGCGCAGCGCCTGGTGCTCCAGAGAACGCCTGCCCATCTGGGTGTAGCCCTTACACGCTGGCTCCGAGAGCTTAGCAATCAGGCCACCGGCATCTGCTTAGAAACGGCCGGGGAGATGGTCCCTCCCCCTGGATGCAGTCACCGCGTGGTAAATTCCATCTGAAAGAGAACTGAGCGCTTTGCTGAGTCACAGAGCTCTGGGAGCCGACTGCACAAGCCGGGCCGGGTCTTGGGTGAGCGGAGACAGCTTGGCCGGGCCAGAGGAACGCGGGTGAGAGGAGCAGGGCTGGGCGACCCTGTGGGCCTAGATGCGTCTGTTCTGACTGCGGCAGAGGCTTGGCCGCCCTCGGGCTGGGCGGAGGGCTCCCCGCACAGGTTTATCCCGTGTGAACTGGCGTCTGTGTTTCGTGTGCACACGTATGGAGCTGGAAGGCTCACGGTGGGGGAAACATGTCCTCTCCAGTGTGCAAAGGATCTCGCACAGGAAGGAGCTCCATCTGCCCCTTTTGCGTCCATGCTCCTGTGTGCGTTTGCAGGCGGGTGGGGCCTGCTTGGCTCAGGGCTCCTCTGCTGACACCCGGTGTTTATCTGATTCGTATTCAGAGCCAAGCCTGCTCTCAAGGCAGCCGAGGGGTGGGGGGAGCCCGGCTGTGACCGCCCTCAGGGCGGGGTGTGGCGAGCCCCCTGCACATGGCCCAGAGGCGCCCAGATCCCTCTTTCTGGCTGAAGTGGGATGGGGCGGGGTGGGGCCCTGCGTTTTTCTAATGACAGGAGTGTTTATGGCTTCCTGCCCTTTGCTGGGATGGTGTCTTCTCTTTAAAACTTCTTCAAGAATCCCCGTGTGCTCCTTGACATCACTTCTCATGCAAGGAACTCAAGTGTTTGGGGGTCACACAGCTTTTGAGCTGATTTCCAACATTTTTCCTTGAAAGAAATGGGTGCTGAGACATCATGCCTCACTGTCTCCAGTTCAGAGGAAGTTGGAGGTTGACTGGGGCTGGCAGGGTTTGGTGGAGGCAACATCACAGGTAATTTGGCAAGGTGTAAATTATTCCGACACATATTAAGATGTAAATTGAGATGTAAGTGGCTGCAGATCTAAAGCTGTGGCCTTTGACTCTGTGCATTAAGTGTGGGAGAGAGAGCACAGAGCACAGCGCAGAGGAGGGCTGTTCATTCAACACCAGGATCCGCGTTGTAGCTTTGAGGGCGTTCCCCGTGGATCCAAGCCTTTGAACAGACCAGTAGTAAACGCTACCTGGTTCCTGAGGGAGCAGCGCAGCAGAAAAGCAGACGAGGCCGCGGCACGGCCTTGGTCTTTCTCCCCGGCATTGCCAGCGGAAGCTCAGCTGCGTCCAGGCTGCTCTGGGGGTCCAGGTGGGTAACCACCATCGCGCAGAGGGTGGCACTTTCATTCTTGAGGCTGAAGGGAGCGTGGCCACGTGTGTCTGTGTCTAAGCTTGCTTTCCCGATCCTGTGCTGATCTGGGCGCATACCTGATAAATCCAAGCGACGCACCGGATTGGTTCCTGTCACCCTGCAGACCCCCCGGGAAGACCCATCACTCTGAGACCCTGACTGACACCTTGGGGACAGCTGGGCGGCAGTCCAGCCCGGGAGCTGCGGGGAGGAGGAAGGGCCCCCGTCAGCCCCGGGATCTTGAGATAAGTGCGGGGGTCCTGCAGACCTTCTTGGAGGGCCGCTCTCGCCTGGGGGCTTCTGTGAACTGGGAATTGCGCTCAGGACAGACGCTACATCTTTGGTTTTCCTTGTTCTTCCGTTTCCAGACAGTCAAGCCAGAGGCGAAGTGGGTGGTGATGTTAATTTTCCATTCGGACCCGGAAACAGCCCTCTTTAGTACAGGGATTGAAGGAGTCCAGGACACGCGCCACAGCGAGTGTGCCTTTTTGAGAACGTCACCCCCAGTCTCCCTCCCCGGGCCCCGGGCGCGCACTTCCCGGCTCAGAGGCGCTGGCTGTGGGTCCCGCACCCCAAGGTGCTCCAGAGCCGCGGCCCCAGATGCTTCGCACTGCCCGCCCCCTCCCCTCGCAGGACGGCGCGTCCTTCCCGAAGGCCCCCGGTGCTGGGTTAGCGCCTGCTGTGCCCTGTGACACCTCGGGAAGTCACCTCAGAACATGTCCGTGGCTGTCACTTCCCAAGCGGCTCAGCTGACGAGGGGGCCACGGGAAAGCACCTCTGAGGCCTGGGGGACTGGGCTCAAAGCGAGGTGGCTCCCCGCCTGGTGCAGGGAAGGCCTTGTGCCGGGGGTCTGTCCCTCCCGGACGGAGGCTTGGACTCCAGGGCACAGCCCTGTGTCCCAGACCAAGAGACCTCGCACAGCCGTTAGCCTGTGTGCTTTGAGGCTGGGGTGTTTGACTGCACCCGTCAAAGGTCCACTCGTGGGTGGCAATGGCCCCAGGCCGTGTGGCGTCCTCCCTGCACTGTGACTGGCATTGTCTCTGAGCCGCTGCCTTTCTCGGGCTCCGCCTGCCTGCTGGCTGCTTGACCCAGTGTTACTCTGGGCCTGCAGGGTCTCTGGGTGGGCGCCCGCTGGTGGGGGCGGGCGGAGCAGCGGGGTGGGGGCCGACGGTCTTGGGGGCACGTCTTGTTGTCAAGCCCCAGGAACACTCTCCCCCAAGTCCACGGTGAAGCTGAGATCGAACGTCCTCCACGACGAGGGCGCTCAGAACAGGAGACGGTCGCACCCATCACGTCTAACTTAGGCCCCCAGACGAGTCTTCCAGGAGCTCGTCTTTCAGAAGCGGACGCTCATCAGGAAGAGCTGGGCTCTCCCTGAAGCTCCAGGGGCACTTGCCACGGTTTTGCACGTTGAGTCCAAGGTTCATCTGGGTGCAGGCCCCCTGGAGTGACCACTGGCGCCTGCATGTCAGCGTTTTATTAGAAAGTGAACTTGGCTTGTAGCCTGATTGGGGCGGGAAGAAGACAAAACCCAAGGCCAGAAGGACCTCTTGGCAGGGAGGGGTGGTGATGGTGGGGTGGCAGCGGGGAGCTCTGGGGGCTCCACCAAGCTCGTCGCTACCGCTTACCCACAGGGCAGGTGTTCACTGAGCCGCATGTGCAGGCGTCCCGGGGTCAGGCCCCACGGGGTGCACAGCGGTCCCAGCCCCAGGGGCTCTGACCACCCAAGTCTGCTGCCCGCCTCGTGCCGGAGAGGGCCCTGGGGGCCGGCAGCAGCGGTGGGCGCACTGGCAAGGCTCACTCCGCGCCCCGTGCGCGTGTCCCCCAGGACCGCCGGCCCTCTGAGAGTGCTTCTTCCCTCCTCGGCTGCTTTTCTGTTCTTCGAAATTGCTAATCACCAGGCGTCAGCTCTGCTCTGCGAGCTGGGTGCTCCTCTGGGCCTTTCGTTGTCACTCATCCATTCACTCATCCATTCTTGTTTTCCGTTCACCCAGAGGAGAGGGAGTCCAGCTCTGAAGCCTGCCTTAGTGCTCGCCTCTCCACATTGTCAGGGATGTCCGTTTAGTTTAAGAAGAGCTTAGTCTCCAGGGCTTTAGAAGGAGCCCCAGGGCCCCATGCAGACACCCGCCCGGGGCCACAGCAGCAATGCGGGAGAAAACTCAGAGAAGACGGAGGGACAGGCACAGCTCGGAGGCACGGGCGGGGCTTCCTCCTGGTCCGGCGTCCCCAGGTCCCCCACAGCCACCCCAGATCCAGCCCCGCAGCCGCTCAGGGACCCTTCCTGGGCACCGTGGGACAGGGATGGTCTTCAGATGTGCTCTCCTTATGGTAGTTTTTTTTAATTACATAAAACAAATACATTCTCATTATGGAAACTTGAAAAGTATCTAGAAAAGAAGAAGAGATGAAAATAATCACATTCTTCCAAGATAAATTACTGCCCACAAGATAAAACACTAAAATTTTGGAATATCTTCCTTTTCTTTTTTTTCAGTTTTTTTGCGCTGTTAGGATCATTCTGTCCAGTAAGTGTTGCTTCTCTCTCCTCCCCTGGTGTGAGACACTCATTCTCCTTTTTAGAATAAATTCTTCTTAAGCACATTTCATTGTGCAGAAACTCACTTAATTCATGAGCAGGTTGTTCCCAGGGTTGCACTATTATAGATAATATTGTATCGAACATTTCTGAGCATCAGGTTTTCTCTGTATTTACAATGACTTCTTTGGGGTAGAATCTGAGGTTTGAAATTCCTGGGGTAAAAGTTAGTGGCACTTTGAAGACTTGAAAATTCATATTATCACGCTGCTTTCAGAAGAGCCACGCCAGCCCGCCTGCCTCGTCGGTGGTCCCCAGACAGTCCCTTTAGCATGCTGCTTATGGCTTTGAAACCTCCTTTTCTGATGATTCAGTGCAGGAAGCGGCGACACATGCGCACTCCCGCCGAGCCGTCTCTGCGCTCAGGACAGTGCAGACGCCTCTCCTCTCTGCGGTCCTCCCCTCCTGCTCCTGCCTGACAGCCCACCGCGTCCCCGGCAGCCTTCCAGGACTGCGTGTAAATGGAACCCTGTGGTGCTTTTTGTATTTTGTTTAGGTCTTGCTTCCACCCAGCGTACTTGTTTTAAGGCTTATTGTCGCCTGCATCAGTCGTGAATCATTGAGATTATTCTTGCTGAGCAGTGTTCCGTTGCGTGGACGTACCCCAGGTTGGCCCGTGGACTTGGGGCTGCTTCCAGCTTTTCCCGGGACAGAGGAAGATGCTGTGAACTTTGCTCTGCAGCCCTCTGCCCAGACTCGTACTCTCACTTCCCTCGGGCGGATGCCTGGGCGGGGTCACAGGGTGGGTGTGTGTGAACCAACAAGGTGTTTTCCAAAGCGGCTGAGCCAGGCCGTGTCCCCAGCAGCCCCGCGAGGGAGGCCCTGTCCTCCCTGCCCCTCGCGGCGCTGGGTGCGGCCAGGCCCGCCTTTGGGCGGCTGTCCGGGGTGTGGAGGCAGCCCGGTGGCTTTATCGCGTCTCCCTGAAGACGGTGATGCTGACGGCCCTTCGTGTGCCTGTTTGCTGTCTGTGCACCCGCTTTGGTGACAGCCCTTTCAAGTCTTTGCTCGTCTTTAAATCGGGTTGTTTATCTTCTTCTTACTGAATTTTGAGACCTCTGAAGAACACGTGTATTCTGGATACAAGTCCTTTATCAGACGTGTGTCTCCGAGTGTTTCCTCCCGGTCTGTGGCTTGTCTTTTCATTTTCGTAACTGTGTCTTTCAAAGACAGATGTAACAGTTTTCTGGAGTCCAATTTGTCAGTGATTTTTATACGGGGCCTGTGCCTTTTCCCTCCTCTCCGATCACTTTTTTCTAATCCAAGGTCATGAAGGTGTGTGTCTGTGTTTGGATCTGGAAGCTCTGCAGTTTTGTTTCACATTAGCTCCCTGATTCATTTCTCCTAGGTTTCTAAATGCGGGTTGAGCTGTGGGTTGTTTTTTTTTCCTCTCTTTTGTTTGTTTGTTTTCTCATAGAGACGTGTAATTATTCTAGAACGATTTGTTCAAGACTATCTTTCCTCCATTGAATTTTCTTGGGCCCTTTGCCAAAAGTTAATTGGCCAGATGACATGAGGGTCTCTTTTTCTGTTTTGCTCCATTGATCTGTATGTATTTGTATCAATGCCACATTGTCTTGATGAGTGTAGCTTTGTTGGAAGCTGAGTCTGGGTAGTGATTTCCCATTCCAAATCTGTCATTTTCCAAAATTTCCTATTAGATCTTCCGAAACTGCAAATATAGGTCATTTGCTTTTTCCATATTCAATTTAGAAACAGCTTCTCAGTTGCTACAAAACAAAATCTACTGGGACTTTGAGGCTGCGTTTAATCTATGTTTCCGTTTGGGGAAAATTAGCCTCATGACAGTATTGAGTTTTGTGATCTGTGAACACGTTACGTCTCTCCATTGATTTAGATCTTTAATTTTCTCTCATGAATGTCTTGTGGCTTTAAGTGTATAAATATTGTAAGTATTTTGTAGGCTGTATTCCTGAGTATTTTGTATTACTTCGGTGCTGTGGTAGAATGGTGCTGTTCTGAAGTGAGATCGTTTGTTGCTAGTTTATAGGAATGTAATCGATGGATGTAATTGATTTTTCTCTTTTGAGTAACTTGATAAACTCACGTGTTCTCAGTAGATTCTTTGGGATTTTCTACATCATATGTGAATAACGATGTATTTTTAGTTTGCATTTGGCATGGCTTTTGGTTCTCTTTCTTGTTCGGTGTTGAACAGAAGTGGTGAGATGTTCAGCATTGTTTCCTATTTTAGGGGAAAAGAAGTCAGTCTTTCTCTGTCGTTAGCTGTAGATTTTTTTGTGGACTTCTTTGATCAGGTTGAGTAAGCAGCCCTTGCTTGGCTCACAGTTGGTTGAAAGTTTTTATTTTTTAACAGCTTTATTGCGGTATGATTCCTGTACAGTAACTACACGTATCTCAGAGGTACAGTTTGATGAATCATCTCAAAGGTTTTATAGTGAATGGATTTTGAATTTTGTCAAAAGCCATTTCGCACTCCCTGTGCATGTCCCAGCTGCCCACACTGTCACCCTCCCTGTGTGGGCTGGATCTGAGAGGCTGGTTTTGTTAAGGATTTTTGCGTCCGTCTTAAGGAGGGGTGTTCCTTTCGTGTACCACCTTTGTCTGGTTCCCGTGTCAGAGGAACGCTGGCCTCGGAAATGAGATGGGAAGTGTTCACGTCTATGCTTCTGGAATAGTTAACACAGAACCGTTCTCTCTCTTCCCTAAATGTTTTTAGAGTTCACCAGCACAGGCCCTGTGCCTTGGGTTTTCCTTTTCGGAGGTTTTTTTTTTTTTTTTTTTTTTTAACCACAATTTCAATTTTTTAATGGACAAAAGGCTACTCAAGTTCTGAGCGACTTTCGTTAGTTTGTGTCTTTCGAGGAGTCAGCTGCTCCGTTGCCGCTGTTCTTTCCGTGTCTGTGGGCTGCGTAGTGACGTCCCCTCTTTCATGCTTTTCGTTGTTTTTGTTTTTTGTGGCGGGGGGTAATTAGGTTTATTTGTTCGTTTGTTCATTAGCAGAGATGCTGGGGATCGAGCCCAGGGCCTCGTGCATGCTAAGCACGTGCCCCACCCCTGAGCTACGCCCCCCCCTCACTCTTCATCGTGGTGGCTTGCGGCTTCCCTCTCCCTCTGTCTCTCGCTCCTTCATCAGTCTTTCCAGAGGTTTGTCAGTACTACTGTTTTCACAAACTCTCCCATCGACTTCTGCTCTTGTTCGTCTGTCTTCAGTGCATTGCCTTCTACTCACATCCTTATTGCTCCTGTTCTGCTTACTTTGCATTTATTTTTATTTTTCTATGTGTTAAAAATGGAGAGTTAGACTAGGATTAGACTGCGATTGGAGCTGTTTCGTATTTTCTAACACAAGCGTTCGTTGTCATCATGCCCCCTCCCATTCCACTTCAGTTGTGTTCAACAAATTTTGATGTATAGTGCCTTTATGTACATACAGTTCAAAATATTTTTCTGATTTCCCTATAATTTCTTCTGGAGTGAATGGGTTATTTGAAAGTGTGTTTTTTACATTTCCAAATATTTAAATTTTTTCTTTTTCTCTTTTTATTATGTATTTCTAGTTCACTTTCTTTCTGGCTGGAGGACATTCTTTGCATCGTTTCAGTCATTCTAACTCTGCTGAGATTTGTTTTGCCGCCCAGTACAGAGTCTCCCTGGGTGGATGTTTTATGTGTGCGTGAAAGTCCGTGCGTTCTGCGGCTGTTGGGGGGTGGCCTGCGGACGGCAGGGCGGCCTACCTGGCCGAGGGCTTCCCTATCTTTACCTAGTGTTTTGTGCACTTATTTCATCTCTGAGAGGTGAGTGCTGAAGGCTCCACGTGTGAATATTCCTGTTTCTACTTTCATTTCTGACAGTTTCTGTTTGATGCGTGTTTGAAGCCCTGTTGTTTGATGCACGAACATTGAGGATTGCTACGTCTGCTTGGTTTACAGACTCCTTTATCGTCATACGGTGTCCCTCATCATCCCTTACAACGTTCCTTGCTCTGAAATTTATGTGATTGAACATTAATACAATCACGTCAGCTTTCTTTACATTAGAATTTGTATCATAGAGCTTTTCCATCCTTTTACTTTTGGCTGATCTGTCCCTTTATATTTAAGTGAGTTTCCTGTAGATTGCATAGAGTTGGTGCTTGCCTTTTAAACAAATCTCGTCTGGGAATGTCTGCCTTTCAACTGTGTTGTTTGGACCGTCCACAGTTAGTATTTAGGGAGATGGTCGGACGCAGCTGTAACTTTCTGCTCTTTGTTTCCCACTTGCGTTGTCTCCTCTTTGCTCCTCTCTTCTTGCCTTCTTTGGGGTTGAGTATTTTTTATGATCCTCTGTTACCTCTGCTATTGGCTTCTTTGTTATGCTTCTCTCTTAATTTTTGGCACTTTCTGTGGGGTTTTCAGCATCATCTTTAGCTTATCACAGTCCTTGATGTTTTGCCAACTCACATATATTTAATGACTCTGATTTTCTCCCTCCCATTTTTTGCTATTGTTTTCAGATATTTTACTTCTGTGTATATTACAAACCCTATGACACATTGTTACTCGTTTTGCTTCGAATAATCTGTTGTCTCTTAAAAGGATTAAAACTAGGAAAAGAGCCTTTTATGTGTACGTCCTTCTTACCATTTTGAACATCCTTCACTCCTTTGTGTGGATTCAGTTTTCCGACTGATGACTTTCTTCTGTCTGAACATCCTTTTAACGTGTTTTATGGTGCAGGTCTGCTGGCAACAAATACTTCCAACTTTTGTTTGTCTGAAAAATATGTATGTACCAATGGTAATAACTTTAGTAATATATAACACTATTCACAGAGTTCGGCAACTAACCACAAATTTAGAACCTTCCCAGCACCCCAAAAGAAACTGTATCTTTAGCAGGCACTTCCCACCCCCTTGTCCCCAGCCCCTGGCAATCACTAACCTCCTTCCTTTCTCTGTATGTTTGCCTCTTCTGGACATTTCATATAAATGGAATCATACATATGTGACCTTTGGTGTCTGAGCTCTTTGACTTAGCATTACGTTTTCAAGGCTCAACCACATGGTAACGTCTATCAGCACTTCATTCCTTTTTATTGCAGGGTGATATTCCATGGGCGGGCTGCACCACATTTGGTTTATCTGTTTGTCATTGATGGACATTTATCAGTAGCTTTTTGGCTGTTGTGCATAACGCTGCTGTGAACTTTGTGTGGACGTTTTCTTTTCATTTCTCTTGGGTGGATCTCTAGGAGCAGAGTTGCTGGATCGTGTAGTAACTCTGTCTAAAACTGTGTGAGCAGCTGCCAGACTGGTTCCCGAAGCAGCTGCTCTATTTGCCATCCCCACCAGCAGCAACAAGGGCTCAGATTTATCCGCATCCTCACCAGCACTGCTATTTCCTGTCCTGCTTTGTTTGCTTTTGTTTGGACAGTAGCCATCCTAATGGGTGTGAGGGGGTCAACTCCTTCATTTTTGAAAAATATTTTTGCTGAGTGTAGAATCCTGGCTTGACAGGTGTTTTGTGCTTGTATTGTCTTGTTTTCCAGCACTTTAAAGGTACCTTTCCCTCGTCTGCTAGCTTGCCTGGTTTCTGACGAGGCTTCCATAATTCCTATCTTTGTTCCTCTGAGTGTTATGCGTCCCCTCCTCAGCTTTCATTTCTTTCAAGGTTGTTTCATTAGTTTGACTGGGATTTGTCTGGATTTTATTTTTCTTGGTCGAGGATCTGTGAGCTCCCTGAGTCTCTGGTTTTCTTCTGTTTTATTAGTTTTGACCAATCCTCTGTCATTTTGTTTCGTTGCGTATCTCTCCTCCCTGTGTGCTCTGTGGCCCCAGCTGCTCGTGTGTTGGGCTGCTTGATGTTGCCTGGCAGTTTTAGAGTCTCTGTTTGGTTTTGTTTTTTCTTTTTATATTTCGTATTTGGTACTTTCCATTGGCCTGTCTTCAGGTTCCCTGAGTCTGTCCTCAGCGTTGTCAGTTCCCCTGATCAGCTGGTCAATAATGCTTCACCTCTGATACCGTGTTTATTATTCCTAATGTTTCCACTGAGCCTTTTCTATCGTTTCCGTTTCTCTGCTCTAATTCTCCATCTTTTCATCCATGTCATCCACCTTTTCCATTAAATGCTTAGATATGTTAGTCAGTTACTTGAACTTCCTGTCTGGTAGTTGCAACAACTTAGCATCTGTGACCTAGTGCTGTCGGCTGCTTTATTTGTTGACAGTGGGTTGTTCTCCTTGCTTTTTTCTGAGTCTCATGAGTTTTAACTGAACGTCAGACATTGTCTGTGGAAGAACAGTGGAGACTGGGGGAAAAACATCACGCCCAGAGAAGGGCACACCTCTCCCTGTGTTAGTGGGTGGGTTTGGGCCCGCCAGGCAGTGGTTGACGTGGGCCAGGCCTGCTGCTTCCGCCTTTACCCTCCACTGGGGGTGGCCTTATGCTGTGTGCAGAGTGGTGCCCAGGGGGCTGCGGGGGTTATTCTGTGTTCCTGCTCCAGCCTTAGCTTTTGACACTCTGCACACCTGCACCACAGAAGGGTTGTCCAGCACTAGACAGCTGTCGCTTGTTACCCAGTGCAGGGCGATCTTTCCCCTTTGGGGAAAGGGCGATCTCCATTCTTCTGATCCAGCCTAAGGGCTGTCAAGGCTTAGGTGCCTGAACTTGAGGAGGGTCTTCTGAGCATCCCCGAGCCTCGCCCGCAGCCAAGCCCTGCTTTGTGTCGGTGCAGGATCTTGAGCCCGAGGGGCCTCCTCTTGCTCCCCGGGGCAGGTGTTTTTGGCCTCCACACTTACCCTGGAGGCTGGGGTCTCTTCCTAGCTCCTGGGCAGGAGGGAAGGAGAGATTTTACTTTCACTCCTCTCCCCGTGGCCCTGGGGCCAGAGGGCCTGCTGCTCTTCTCCCAGTGGCCGAAGGCTTCTGCTTTGTGTGAAAGAGGGGCCCGGGAAGTGGGGTGTGCCTCGTGCCCGCCCGCCCCAGTGGCAGCCGGCTGCCTCCTGCCTCCTGCGCCACGGGGGTGTGGAGCCCCTCAGCTCCTGTCCAGTCCTCGGCTTTCTCATGTCTGGGCTCCAGGAGTCCACACGGCTGTGCGAGCCCACAGGCAGCCCTTAGACACACGTGGAAACTGGAGCTGATTTCTTCTCCCCACTTGCTCCTGGGCTCTGCCAGAGGTGAGCCAGCCCAGGTGCCCGTGTCCCTCTGGAGGGGCTTGTCACCGCTCGGTTCCCTTGGGACCTGACCCTTTAATGGGCCCAAGGAAAGACGTGATTCGGGTGATTATGTGGCCCTTTCTCACCTGCGGGGTGGTTTTTCTCCATCTCAAGCGGAGACTGTTTTCTTGTGTATTTTTTAAATCATTTTTTTTCCTTTTTTGTAAATGATCTCTTTTGATAGTTACCTATTTATCTTGGAGATCTTGGTGTTGTTATTGAGTTTCACAACCTCCTAATACAGTAAAGATGCTAACGTTTTTGTTGTATTTACTGCAGATGTTGTTTCAGCTTGTTTTTAGCTTCTTGATCGCATCGCGCTGGTAGTGAGGGGGTGCGAAGCTGCCGCGCCATGCGGCCCCCCGGTCCTTCCTCGTGCGAGCTCCTCTCATCTTCTTCAAGCCCAGAAAGTCGTCTCTCTCCAGAGATTTGAGCCGTGCTTGTTTCTGCTTCTCCCCAAGGGTTTTAATGCTTCGGTTTTCACCCTTAATTCTCTCTAATCCATTTAGGATTCTGTAAGGCAGTATCCTGTAGATTCATTTTTCTTTCACAATCAGCCAACTGATCACCCCAGGACTTAGGACTTAGGGATCACGCGCCCCTTGCTGTCGAAGACCGTGTGTTAGATTCTTACGTGTATCAGGGCCTATTTTTGAGTCGTGTAATCTAGTCGTGTGGCCGTCCATGAGATTTTTTTTCTGCTTAGTAAAATTACACGATTTAGACCAAAGAGATGACTTTGCTGTTAGAAAGCCACCTGCTATGTCTCTCCCAGGCGCGTTTCCCGCAGCTCTCCGGACGCCTGCTCGGAAGTGCCTGGTGGGATCGACGGGCTCGCCTCTCGCTGCTGGGCCTGAGCGGGACGTGACGTTTAACCGGAGCCACCACGCCACCGTGTGACCTGAGCTGCCTGTATTGACGTGCGCGTTGTCGGACCGTCCAGGCCATCGGGTCGGGCGTGCGAGGTGGCGTTTGGTCATCAGGAGGACGGGGAGCCCACGTGACCTCGGCACAGGGAAGTCACGGGAGGGAGTGGCCCGAATGCCGAGGGTCTCACCCAGCGACACCGCCTTCTCCTCCCCACTCACACGGCGGCCTCGGGGGCACGTCCCTGTGACCAGGTGGCCGAGGAAGAGCGGACTCAGGCCTGGTGTACAGGTGGTTGTGCACCGCGCGTGAAACGGACACCCCAGGCCTTCAGCCTTCGGGGAGTAGGGTCTGTGTTAATTGCCACCAAACAGAGGCCACAAACCTAGCAGCTGGCAGCAGCACAGACTTACCTTACAGCTGTTGGTGAAGTCAGAGTGTGGGCAGGTGCGGTCCTCTGGGGACCTGGGGGCCCGTTTCCTTGCCCACCTGGGTTGATGGTGGAGCTCAGCCCCTTGTGGTCAGAGGACCCGGGTCCCTGTCTTCTTGTGCTGTGACCTGAGGCCATCTGAGCTCTGAGAGGCCGTGTCGGTCCTTGGCTTAGGGCGGCCTTCTCCATCCTCAGGGCCAGCACTGGGGTCCGGTCTTCCTCAGGTCATGTCTCTCGATCTCAGCTGGGAAAGGGTGTCTGCCTTTAGGACTCACGGGATTAGACTGAGCCCCGGGGACAATCCGGGATAATCTCCTCTGAGAGTCTTTAGCCTTAATCACATTTGCAAAACCCCTGTTGTCATGTGAGGTGATGTGTTCACTGGTTCCGGGATGTGACCCACGTGTGGACCCCTGCCGCCTCCCACACGGTGTGTCCGCAGCTTAGCCTCGGACCCTCTGCCCCAGGTTGATACCGTTTGTGCTGCGGGGATGGAATAGTCATGTTTCTAGGAAATCTCACATTTAAAAAATAAATAGTCTTCGTGGATAAAAAGGAAGGTGGAACTTTCAAGTTTACAGGAACAGTGTCCGTTTTCTACAAAAATCTCACTCATGACAGCACTTCACCACTGTAGGTATTTTTTTAATTGGTAGATGCACAGTACACACTGGTAAACCGAGACAGACAGAAGCAACCTGAAGTTTATGGAGCAGGTTCTGAGCAGGTGAGCCCGTAGCAACGGCAAGAGGCTCCAGGACCTTCCAGGCAAACTGCAGGTCATGTGACAGCAGCCGGCGCGTGCGGACCAGCAGCAGCTCCTGAGCACTGGCCACGCACGCAACTGAAGCCACCGGTCCCCTGGGCCGTGCCCTGAACGCCCGTCTGTGTCGGAACGCTAGGGCCCCGGCAGCCCGCCCGCTGCGCACGGAGCATCACAGCTTTTGCACCTGAACTTCATATTTTCAAAACTCCTGCTGCGGGAGGGAACACCGTGAACTGGCTGTTGTTAGACGCTACCCTGAGCAAGTGTCCTTTTCCCCTAAAGGGACCTCTTAGGAGTAAGTTGCATCTGAGTCAGGGCAGAGTGGTCCCGTCTCTGCCGGCACTGGCAGGGCCAGTGCCCTCTGGGCTGCTGTCGGGACCGCTTTGTCCCATTGCTCAACGTCTTTTAGCTTTTTCATTTCTAAACTTCAGTCAGACACACCCCCACGCGTAAATGGACACACATGTACATTTTTCTCTTGCTGCCTCTGACAGAGGACACTCATCACCAGCCACTATAGCATCTCCCCTACGTTATGTTGCCAAACGCTAGTTCTGAGACGTGTTCCATGAACAGAGGGTCTTCTGAATTCCTCTTCCGGCTGTGATGGAGTAACTGGCACTGAGCTTGCTCTCCTACCATAAAAAAACCTCTAAACTGACAGGAGAGAGAGAGAGAGGGCAGTAGCTGTCTTCAGGCACTAACCGCCGGCTGGAGCAGAACTTGGGGGCCTGGAGACGGCAAGACACAGAGGGCGCCCGGCTGGCTCCCTGGCCTCTGGCTGGTTGCTTTTCCACTACAGCCGCGGGGCTGCAGGCCGGAGCCCGGGATCGGGCAGGGCCGTGTTGAGGGCCACGCAGGGGGCGCCGGAGGCTGGGTGAGGATGCGCCAGGGCCTGGCTGAGAGCGAGGCTGTGCTTCCGCAGGGAGGCTGGCAGGCCTGGCCCGGCTGCAGGATGACGTCGCCCGGATGGATCGGGGTGGCTCAGCAGCCCTGGTCCACAGGCGGAGGGTGGAGAGACTGCTCCGCGTCTCCATCTCACTGGGACCAACGCCAAGCCCGTCGCCCTGCCCACGACCCCTGGGCGGCCTCTGGTGGGGGTGCTCTCCACCCCCTCCCCGTTTCCCGTCGCACTGTCGGCCTTCTCCGCGCTGGCTTGCCAGACTCCTCGCCGTGCTCTGGACCCCATGCTCTGGAGGTGTGTTTAGACGTCTCTTCTGACCAGGGTTTGCCTTCCACCCCCTTTGTCTGATTCGTGCACGTTCTTACTAAAGCCCCATCCATCGGTTTCCTTTATGGGAAGTGTTTTTTGTGTCCTGTTAAGAAATCTTTGCATCTTCAGGGCCAGGAAGACCTACGAGGTTTTCCTCTATAGGGTTATCATTTCACCTGTCATGTCTGTATCTGCAGCCCGCTGGAAAGCGGCTGTTGGTCTGTGGTGGGAGGTAGGCGCCCAGGCAGACCCTGGACCTGTGAACATGCAGCGAGGCCAGCACCAGCCAGCCCCTTCCCCTGCCCTCGCGTGTCTCTCCGTCACAGACAGGTGGTGACACCTGTGTCGATCTGTCTAGCCTGTTCCTTTGACTACGGTCTGTCCACGTCTCAGTCCATGGCCCCTGCCCCTGCATCTTTATTTGAACCCTCAGAGGGAGCCTCCAGCTCCGTCTCCATCTCCAGCCGCCTCAGTTGTCCTTGGCCCGGCCCTGCCACGAGCTTAGGACCAGCTGTTGAGATCAGCAAGGCCTTCTGTTGGGGCTCAGAGTCCTGGGGAGCTGCGGCGGTGGTGGCGAGACCCTCCTTCATGGCGCGTCAGGCTGACAGGCGGGGGCCCCGCACACGGCGGGCGGACACGCGGGGGCTGCATCGCAGTCACGCGTGGGACGACACAGCCGGTGTCGGGCCGTCGGTAACCGCAGGCCTCCCCGCCCCCGCCCGCCCCAGGTGGGCAGTTCTGGGGCTCCAAACACAGGGAGCAGGGAAGGCTTTAACCCCCGCACTCTGACCCCCAGCCCCGCCAGCTCGTTCAGAGCTGTGTTCCTAATACGTTTAATCATTTGTCCGAACGTGTAATGTGTTTGGCTTTTGGAGCCGGTTATGGAGCCATAATAATTGCAGTGATGACTCAGCCTGGAAGACATGTTCATAACCTCAGCGCTGAAGGTCGCAGTAAAAAAGTTTAAATTTCCGTTTGTGTACGTTCTCTTGTGCTGTGAGGATGTGACACAGTGATCAGTTAAAGGCCTTCGAGCAAAAAAAAAAACACAAAGTATTCCATTAGGGGCCATATATCTACATTTTTCTCTTCTTTTTGAAAAGCTACCAAAATGTAAAGATTCTACTAAAGAAGAGGCTGTGGACATGTTTTAAAGTCGCTGTTCTATTTTAGGTCATCTTTGTTGCCGTGTTGCAGGTTCACTGACCTTTCCTTTTGCAGTGCACCACCCTGCTGTCCACACCGCCCGCTGCATTTCTTACCTCAGACGCTGTGTTTTCAGCTCCGTGTTACTGATTTGGACTTTAAATTTACTCCACATCTCTTCTTAACCTGCTGCTGTTTCCTTTACCTTCTTTTTCATTCTTTTTTTCCCCATCTTTTAAAATAAGTGTAGTTGACAATGTTGTGTCAGTTTCTGGTGCACAGTGTCATGTTCCAGCCATTCACACACATGCATGTGTTCCTTTTCATGTTCTTTTTCATGCTAGGTTACTACTGTGCTGGACAGTAGAAACTTTATCTATTTTATATACAGTACTCAGTATCTGCAAATCTTAAACTCCCAATTTATCCCTTCCCACCCCCTTTCCCCCTGGGTAACCAAAAGTTTGTTTTCTATATCTGTGAGTTTCTTTGTGTTTTGTAAATAAGTTCATATGTGTCTTTTTTTAAGATTCCATATATAAGCGCTATCATATGATATTTTTCTTTCTCTTTCTGGATTACTTCACTTAGAATGATGATCTCCAGGTCCATTCATGTTACTGCAAATAGCATGATTTCATTCTTTTTTATGGCTGAGTAGTATTCCGTTGTATAAATATACCACATCGTCTTTATCCAGTCATCTGTTGACGGACACTTAGGTTGCTTCCGTGTCTTTGCTGTTGTAAATAGTGCTGTTGTGAACATTGGGGTGCATGTATCTTTTTGAATTAGAGTTTCCTCTGGATACATGCCCAGGAGTGGGATTGCTGGATCATAGGGTAAGTCTATTTTTAGTTTTCTGAGGAATCTCCGTACTCCTGTACCTTTTTGATCACGTGGGTTTTCTCAGTCCTGGCTGTCTTAACGTCCTGGTCTACGAATTCTCGCATCTGCTTCACATCTGCATGTCTTTCTGCTGTTTCTCCCTCTCGTCAGGAGTCCTGTTCCCCCACTTCTCTATGTGCCTAGTGCCTAGTGATTTTTGATTGGACGCCAGACACAATGACTTTACATCATTGGAGCTGGGTGTTCTGTAGCCCTTTAGGTATTTTTGAGTGTCGTTCTGGGCACAGTTGAGTCTTTTGGGAAGAGTTTGATCCTTACGAGGCTTTCTTTTCAGCTTTCCGAGTCAGAAACAGGGCAGCTTTGGTCCAGGCTCATTAGGCTCACTCCTGGGTGGCGGGGGCGCCCTCTGGGGTCTCTCCCGGCTGCCTCGGATCACAGCCACGTTGTCCTGTCTGCGGTGGGGGGAGCAGGCCTGGAGCACATGCTCTTAGGAGGCAGCATTGTGTCCTTGGGGGACATGCTCCCGCTGGACCCCAGTCTCCTCATCGGAAGAACCCAGGTTTGGCTGGCGGTGCTGAGTCTCCTGCGCTGGAAATCTGGTGGTGACACGTCTCTGTTTGTAAGTGGCGGTTGGCTGGGTGCCTGGTTTGGTAGAAGCAGACCTGTGTCTAAACCCAGTCCTGTTATTTTCAAAACTTGCACTGCCGCCTGGAAAACATCTTCAGCACTCAGTGGTTCACGTGATGAAGTCATTGCCGCTGCCCCTTCCCGTGGCTCAGAAGACATGTCCAGGTGTTCGTGCGGCGTTAAGCCCCCTCCCTGGACTGAATCAGACAAACTCAGAGCCGCACAGAAAGTGGCTTCTGCAGAACATGTTTTCCCTGAGAGAGTCATTCACTCAAGGACGGGAGGTGGGGACCCTTTCCTCAAGCAGGTGGGCGGTTTTTACACTCATTTAATAGAATCTCTGTCTTTTATCCCGAGACGTGAGCTGGCAGATGTTAAATCCTGCTTGTGATTTAAATTATAACTGAAATAATAATGAAGACAAGTCTAAGGTTTTTCTTTCCTTTGATCAAAAAGGTGGGGCAGGACTTCTGCCTCCAGGAAGACAGAGTAGATGGACTTGTGCCCCCTCTTGCCAGGAGTGCAGTAAAAACTCTGGACATTGGGTCTAAAGCAAACAGAAGATGACTGGAAGGTGAGGTGAAGAAGGCAGCCCCGGGGGCCTCAGACCCAAGAAGACACAGCAGTGAGTTCTTTGAGTTTTCTTCTGGCCTCGTGCATCCCGGAGTCAGAGCTGAAGAAGCCAGCAAGTCAGGAACACCAACGGACACAGACAGAAACAGCCCCGAGAAAGCTGTTCTCTCTGGCCAAAGGGCAGGACGGCTGAGAACAGCCCAGCGGTGCGCGTTTTGCTGAAGAGGATGCACCCACGGCACACGAGCACGTGAGAAGACGTTACCGTTAGCGTTTGGGAAATGCAGATTAAACCCCAGTGAGGTACCGCCCATCAGAGAGGCCAAAATAAAAAGCAGCAGCCACACCAAGTGCTGGCAAGGATGCAAAGACACCAGCGCCCTCTTACGTCGGTGGCAGGAATGGAAAACGGGGCGGCCCCTCTGGAGAGCAGTTTGAAGTTTCTTAATTAACTAAACATTTGACTGTGTGTGACCCAGAAACTGCACTTCTAGGCATTTGTATCAGAGAAATGAAACCTTACGTTCACACAAAAACCTGTACGTGGGTGTTTGTAGCAGCATTATTTGTAATAACCCAAACCTGGAAACAACCCAGGTGTCCTTCCGTGGTCGGGCGGGGGTAAACAGCTGTGATGCACCGGTGCTGGGGAGCATTCCGCAGCGGTGAACGGGATCGAATGTGAGCTGGTCACGCGCCCCTCGGATGGACCTCCAGAATTACACTGAGTGAAAAGCTGATTCCAAAAGGGCACATCCTATACGATCTCATTTGTCTAACAGTCTTGAAGTGACAAAATTATACAAACAGAGCAGATTTGTGGTTGCCAGGAGTTGAGGAGGGTATAAAGGTGATGAGGGGGGCGGTTAAAAGGCAGCGGGGAACCCTCCTGGAGAGGGGGCTGTTCTGTCCCCCAACAGTTCCCAAGTCAGCGTCCTGGTTGGGATTCCACACTGGAGCTTCTCAAGATGCTTCCAGGGTGGGAAACTGCATTGGAGGAACCTGGGATCTCTTATTATTATTATTTCATCCGGTTGCACGTGAAGCTACAGTGCTCTCAGACTAAAAAGTTTATTTAAAAGTAAGTCATGGCACCTCCTGGAAAGCTGAGCGTTTTAACTCATTCGCCGGTGAGTCGGGACTGCAGCTGGAGTCACACGCCTCTCCTTTCAACGAAAGGAGAAACGCGTTGGTTTCGGTTGGGCAGACTCGCAGTGATAACGCACCGTGTCGTTTAGAGATAAAAAGCACGTGTGTGTTGGCATCGAGGCCGAGTTCTTGAGGACGACACCGAATCACTTTTTAAATTTTTAAAAAATACTTTGGGGGGGGTAATTAGGTTTATTTTATTTTTATTTTTATTGGGTTGGTTATTTAATGGAGGTACTGGGTATTGAACCCAGGACCTTGTGCCTGCTAAGCACGCACTCCACCCCGAGCTCTGTGCACCCCCGTCACTTTCTGAGGACCGCGGGTGTCGCTGTGAGAATGACAGTGTCCCCATCGGGACTTCTGTATTGCCCTTGGCCACGGTAGCCCGTCTCCAGTGGTTTCTAGACAGTGTCGGAGCGCGCCCGCCGCTCCCAGCAGGGAGTGCTTCTGAAGCCAGTGAGGTGCTCCTTTCTGTGAATTTGCCAAAAGGCAGCGTTTCAAAACCGAGATGTTCCTGAAGTCGGGTGCCGTCCAACTGGGAGACAGGAATAGGGGGTACGTATCTTAGCGCAACACTGGGCCCAGGCCGTGACTTCAAGGTCGGGGAGGAGCCCCCGGCCCGGCCCTCAGCCCGGCCCCCGGGCCCAGGCCCACTGCAGGGGCTCTGGCCGTTTCTCTTCTTCCCTGTGGGTCCAGACGATGCGTCGGCCCAAGGAATCTGGAACAAGGCTGCCTGAGTTGAAGGCTTGCCGAAGAGCCTCACTTTGGAGGGGGCGCTGTGTGTGGCCGCCTCTCTGGGCCTTTTGCTGACCCGAGCTGCTGTGCCCCCGTGGGGTCCGAGCGGGGACAGCAGAGGCCGCTCAGGGGTTTTCTCAGGGGCAGTGGCTCTGGGTGGGGGAGGAGGGGCTGCTGCTGCGTCTGCTCGGAGCTGGGGCTCTGCCTCCTGTTCTGACATCAGGACGAGAGACAGCGCCTGGGCGCTCGGGGCGCGGAACCGAGGGTGCCCGTGACGTTGCTCAGCTGCCGGGGTCCCATCCTGCAGGCACGGCGCTCTGTGGCCAGCGTGGCTGCCCTGAGGCTGCTCCTGTCCCCGGTCCCCACAAAGCTTCCACACGGCAGCCCAGTGTGCACCCCTCAGACTCTTCATCTCTGCCGCTGGCTTCTAGAAGACACGTCCTTCTCCTCGGCCCCACCTCAGCCCCGTCAGGCCTGCCCCCAGCCCCCGGCTCAGTGCAGCTCTCCTCCAGCGAGGGCGCCGCAGCCCAGGACGTGATCCAGGTTTGCCGCTCGGGGTCCAGAGTCCTGGGCACAAGCCAGTTGAAGCCCCTGGCACTGCCGAGGTGGGTGCTCTGCGGCCCTGGATGAGACCTCGCCACTCCCAATGCCTCTGTCTCTCCTGGGGCTGGCCTCTTCTGTCTCCAGGGTGACAGGAAGGATGGGGGCGCGTGTGAGAGACTGGACGTGATCCCTGCAGCTGGCGCTTTACCAGATGTGGGGGTGTGTGCGGCAAAGCCCGGGGTGCAGAGAAGCACATAAAGCAGACCGGGAGACCCCGGAGCATCCCTGACGGTCACTTACTTGATGCCTGACTCCCTCTAACGTTGGCAGTGGCGTCGGGGGCAGTGTGGTGGCTCCACCTACTGAAGCGCATCGTCCAAAGGCTCCAAGCTGCTGTGTTTACTCCAGTTGGGGTGGGGTGAGAAGTGGGGGTCCCCTGTGCCTCTCCCCATGTGGCAACCCGTCCAGCACCCCTGGAGGACGAGCACGGCCTGGGCAGGAGGAGGGGCCCCTGGACCCCCTGCCCAGGGTCTGGGCGCGCGGGACCCACCCTGGGCTCTCACTGGGCTCTGGGGAGAGTTACTCTGTTCACACTCATTTCCATGAATAACACACTTACCATGTTTGTCCCCAAACTGATGTTGGAGAAAACAATTCACTCTGCCTTCAGGGAGACGCCGGGCTAGTCTGAAGACTGTTGCTGCCTCGGAAGCTCTCAGAGCAGGGAGGCCAGTGCCAGGGTGGAGGCGGCTCAGCCCCCGGGGTCAGTGGTGGCAGGCAGGGTTCAGAACCAGCCAGAGCTGGCGCCATCCTTGTTCAGCCTGTGGGAGGGAGTCAGTGTGGACTGTGTTTGGACCGAGGCAGAAGCCGGTGGGCGGTGCAGAGGCCAGGCTGGGGGCGTGGTGGGGGCGGGGAAGGCCCACTCTGCTGCCGTGCAGTGTGGGACACCCCCCGGTGCCTCCCTCTACCTGACCCTGCCCTCAGTCACCTCTTAGACGGCTGGTGATGCCACCTGTCTATCCAGGAAAGGCCTGCAGAGTTTCATTTTAAAATAAGCAAAAAGTAACAAGGAAACATCGAGTAAATAATAGTTCTGGTGAAGCACAGCTGGCGAGTCGTGCAGGTGCTCAGGAGTTCACTGCCATCCATAGCGGGACCCTTGAGCAGGAGGGTGGGGCCAGGTGGCATCTTGGAAATGGTGGCTTGGGAGGCAGCTCTGGAGAACAGACTGGAGAGGATCACAAGGGGATGTAGGGAGGACCGTCAGGAGGCTGGGGCCCCACGTGGTCCAGGAGAGACGCCGTGAGACCGAGCCTGGGGACACTGCGGGGCAGGGGTGGGGCCAGGTCCCTGCTCACAGAGGCCAAGGGCTGGCATGGCCAAGCCCCTGACCCAGAGCTCCTGGCCAGGGGGTCCCAGTGGTCCTGCAGGGCCTCTCAGACCAGGCCATGAAGAGCCTCACTAGGTGGACAGGACCCGCCATCCAACTTGGGCACAGGATGTCTAAAGCCAGCAGGGAGGCCTTGGTGGATGGGACAGTCTTGAATCTCTTTGTGCAGGTGAGGAAATGGAGGCACGGGGCTTCCTAGGTAGTCAGTGGGGAGCAGGACTCAGCCCAGCCTCCGCCTTGTCATCCAGGCAAAGTCAGTGGACATGCCCACTTCCCACACTTGGTGCCGGGCACTGGGGCCTGTGAGGAACACAGGGCAGCCCCAGGCCTGGAGGCACGGGATTCAGGCATCACGGCGCTGGGTGGTAGATGAGCTTGGCCAGGGGGCCGGGGGCCGGCCCGTGGGGTGGTCTAGAGGGTGTGCTCGCCGCTGAGCCAGCTCAGGCACGCGGGCCAAGGGTGAAGCTCCTGGGCCCCATGGAGGCGTCCAGGGCCCCGCCTCAGCGTCTCCTGTGTCCAGGAAGCTTGAGTTTCATGCCCACCGCTGCAGTCAGGCTGCGTGGGATTCAAGCCTCAGAGTGGGGTCCCCGTGTTTTAGTCCAAAGGGGCAAAGAACAGACACTGAGTGCTGGTCACCTGGAGGTGGGGACATGGTCTTGTGCGGGGGTCCCCATCGGGGTGCTGTGTGGAGGGCGGACGGCCCTGCGGTCCGGAGCTGTGAGCTGCCGGCAGTGGGGCCAGTGGGCAGTGGGGCCGGCACCCTCACGCCCCTGCCCGCCCCACATGCGGCCTGAGCTCAGGCTGAGGCCAGCCGGGCGTTGCCTGCTCACCAGGTGTGTTTCCCTCCAGGTGAGTGAGGAAATGTGAGGTGGCACCGCCCCAGCTCAGCGTGCACAGCCCAGCCCAGACGAGCGGTCCCCCGGGCGCCCCTCACCATGTCCAAGAAGGGCGCGGGCGGCCGAAGCAAGGGGGACAAGGCGGAGGTCCTGGCCGCGCTGCAGGCTGCGAACGAAGAGCTACGGGCCAAGCTCACCGACATCCAGATCGAGCTGCAGCAGGAGAAGAGCAAGGTGGGCGCCTCTCCCCGACCCTGCCCCCTCCCCCTCCCCCACCCTGCCCCCAGGTCCCCTGCCCCTGCCTTCCCTATGCATCTCCCCGCCCTTCCCCCACCCTCCCCTCCCCAGCCCCCTGCCCTTCCCCCTCCTGCTCCCCAGCCCCCTCCCCCTCCCCCACCCCTCCCCTGCTCTCCTGCGGTGGGGGGGCCCTACACTCCCTCTCCCTCTCCCACCCCTGCCACTATGTCCTCTCCTCCCCCTCCAGTCCCCCCAACCCCCGCACAGCCACTAGGAGGTGCATGGGCTCTTGGGAAGAGGATGCAAGGAAGAGAGGATTTGGGGAGAGGGTGGCAGAGGGAGACGTGAAAGTGCAGGGCAGGCGTCTCCCCCAGAGGGTCCGAGAGGTCCTGGGCCGTGGACTGCGACTGTGACCCACCCCCAGCCTTGCGCTCCTGGGAGGCCTGGCGGGGGAGGGAAGCAGGGCACATGGGGCCACCTTCTTCCTCAGAGTTCCGCCTCCTCCTGGCTGAATCACAGGAAAAGTGATGTTTTGTGACGCACTATGCTTACGTGGAACTCAGGTTTCAGTGTCGGTGAAGACGTTGTTGGGACCCAGCCCCGTCCGTCCATTTGCACGTTGTCTGCGGCTCTCGCAGCACAGAATACTGACCACCTGGCCCTTCACAGAAAAAGCGGGCGGGCCCGTCCTGGTCACTTCCCTCCCGCCTTAGGTCCCCTGTTCTGTAAAAGGGACAGAAGCAGGGCCTCCAGCATGGATACTAGAAAGCGGCCATCATAGTGACCACGTGGCTGCTCCCGTGGCCGGGACGCCTCCGTGGGCCTGCTGGGGGCCCACGGGGAGGACCCGGGGAGTCGATGCCAGCGCCTGCTCTGTGCCAGGTGGTCAGAGTCAGCAAAGAAGCCCAAGGGGCCCGGACGCGCTGTGTGGCTGGAGCACAGGGTGAAGGCACAGCCTTCAGTGGCCTGGGATGGAGATCTGTCCCCAGACGAGATCGTCCGTCTGGCACACGCAGGGTGGCATCCGGCACTCCGAGCGTCTTGTGTGGACCGGACTGTAGATGCTTCATGGCCAGGCCTCCGACATCACCCAGCCCTCCCTCTCCCCCGTTCGCGGATGGAAGAGAAGACCTGGCTTGTTAAGAACTCAATGATAACGAAGCGTTTTGTTTTATTGGGCAAAAATATAACAGCAATTTATTTTTCAACACAGAGAAATACCATGAGGTGGAAACCACTAAGCAATAGTGCTTTGCCTAAATCTCCAGAATCTGCCCACTGACCGCAGATTCGCGTGCAGCCTCGTCCCAGCCCTTCCAGTCTGCGGCCGCCCAGGGGCGTGTGCCGGCCCCTCGCTGCTCAGCCGGCCACGCCTGGCCAGGTCGCAGCTCCTGGCCCTCCTGGTGCCAAGCAGGAGCCCTGGGGCTGGCTCTGCGGCCCTGGTATTTATGCAAGGTGTACCCACTATTTTTAGAAAAGATGATGTAACCTCTTGATACAGAATTCCGAAGGAAGAGAAGGAAAGGCCTGGCGCTGACCTCCTTTCTCCGAGTCCACGCCCCAGGCGCCTCCCAGAGGGGTTCGAGTCACAGTTCCGTGAACGCACCTGTGCAAGTCTCTTCTTAAAGCATCAGTGACACATGTGGTTCTGCCAGTCCCCTTTCCTTGTCACCTTCACCGAGCGCCGTGGGGACCGAGCTCCTGTGGACGCCTTCGTCCCCTCACACGGCAGCCCCGCGGAGAACATGCCTGTCTGCGTGTCCTGGACCTCACGTGCAAGCGCGTGTGACTGCGGGGTGTTGGCGATCACACCGGGGCCTGCTGAGAGTGCGGGCTGGGCTGGGGGTGTTTTAGCTGCTGCACGGCTGCCCGGAAGGTGGCTGCTTGGGGCATTGCTGCTCAGAGCCCCCTCCTCCCCGGCTGAGCCGCCAGGTTCCTCGGTCCCCATCACCACATCCCCCGGGGCGCGCGGGGAGCTGGGAGCAGCCCTCTGGTTTCCTTCGTGGTGCAGGGTGTACATGGTGTGGAAACGGCCCCGCCATGTTTCTTTTTTCTATTCTTCCTGCGTTTTCCTTTTTTCCCCTACAGTCAGTTCAGTAAATAAGAGGTGCCCGCATTAACCTAGGTGTCTTCCTGAGACGGTGTCTCCTGGCCGAGGCCGCGAGCAGGCTACATGCAGGACTCAGGAGATGTCCGGGGCTCTGCCCGCTCAGCCCAGAGGTGGACACTTCACCCCAAACGCATGGTCTGCCGCAACTCCAACTGACCCAGTGGCTCTGTGGGGGGCAGGCAGGAGTGTCCATCAGAAACACACCGGAACGTTCGGTGATGCCCCAGGGTCAGGCTGGCGTCTGTTTTGACCTGGCAGAGAGGCACGCTGGGCCCCACGGGACGCGACCCAGTTCTGGGCACATGTGAGTGGCGCAGGGCACCCTCGACCTTCTTAGAGCTTTACTGGATGTTCCGGAAACAACCTGGCCGTAACTGTCCCACTCACGTGTGTCAGAGCCCTGTGGGGGCACACAGCAGCCGGGCTCCACAGCCCACCGTGTGCGTGTGAATGTGCAAGGCACGCGTGTGAGGACAGGTGCACGTGTGTGTGTGTGGGGGGGGTGGGGGGCGTGGGGGTGTCTGGGTGATCACAGGACTAACGGGCCTGGCCCCGCATTCCTGGGGCCCCTGCAGTGCCTCCCAGCTCTCCAGAACCTCGTGTCAGACCCCAGGGGTGAGGCCACGGCGCTCTCCTCCTTGGCCTCACCTCAGACTCACCCGGAAAGCAAGAGGTTTAGAAAGAGTCCCAAGGCCCAGGCTGCCCCCCCCACCCCCGCCCGTGGCAACGCGTCAGCATGTTGAGGTGTGTGGGACGCGGGCACCCGTGTTTCTCAAAGCTTCCCCGGGTGCCGACGTGCAGCCAGGGTGAGAACCACTGGCCCGAAGGGTCTTTGCCCAGAAAAGTCACTCCCTTCATCAGAGATTGTGGGTCAGTTGCCGTAAGCAGTGTTTGGTGACAGCCTCGGGGTTTGGAGGAGAGGCTGTTGATACACATGCAGGATTGTGAGCAGACAGGGTTCCACGGGGAGGGTGTGCTGAGTGACAAGTCCCTCCTCCCTCCCTCCTCCCCTCCCCCACCCTCCCCCTCCCCCACCCTCGCCACTTTCCAAAGTGAATCGGCCTCAGTCCCCACCTCACCTGAAAGGGAAACAGACGCGTCGGTCTGCGCTCAGGGTGAGGGCGCGGGGTGCTGAGAGATAAGGGTGAAGACTGGTGGTGGTTTGCAGGGGTTTACCGTCTGAAGAGCAGGTTCCTGTGTTTCTTCTCACTTCCAGCCTCTGAGGAGGGCACGGTGGGCCCAAGGTCCAAGGCAGCGCTGGACTGAGGGTCCCTGAGTTCTGGGGAAGCCAGGCCTGCTGCTGGCTGGCTGGGAAGTGGGTGCTGGGGCCGGGCCGCCTTCAGAGGCCACCACCGGGTGGTGCGGACGGCCCCCGGGGCCTGTGGACGTGGTGGTGCGTCTTCCTGGCTCCTGGGCGGGGTCTCCAGGGCGGGGAACCCGCTGCTTTTCTTCCTCCCCTCCAGCTTTCAAGCCCAAAACCATCTGGCCCAGGGAGAGCTGCTCAGCTCCTGCAGCGGACAAGACAAAGGGTCAGCGGACGACCTCCTTCAGCCCTGGGGCGGCTCGGAGCATGCGGGGCACCTGGCAGGGCCCGGCTGGGTCCCAAAGGAGGTCAGACCTCCGTGCTCCGGCTCCTGGGACCTTCGAGCTGCTCCCTCCTCCTTCAGACGTGATCTCAGGAAGCCAGGTCACAGACACCAGCCTCCAACGTCCAGGCTGTCCAGGGTCTTGTAGGAACGGGACATGAGGCCACTGCTGTTCCTGTAGGGCTGGAAATGGGGCACTCTCAGTCCCCGGGGACTCACGTCCAAGACACCCACCTGCCCAGAGGGCATCCTGGCCACACCCCGAATCCAGAGTGGTCCATGCCCACCTCCAGGCACAGACGGCCCTCCTGCAGACCTGCTGTGCTGGGCCCTGAAGGAGAACCGCCTGTTTCTAAGTGTCTCAGTTCATGGAAGCTCACGTGTGACGAGCACACGGGCTTGAGGGATTTGAAGGTGATAAGTATACCCTGCCCCCCGTCAAGGACAGACCTTTCACTTCAGTAATGAATTGAAATGCAGGGGCTCGGATGGGGCTCCAAAGGCCTGGAGACCCATCCACTTGGCCTTGATGGATGTCCGGAGTCAGTTCCCGCGGTGTTGAACGGAAGCGAGTACAAGGCTCCGCGGTGGACAGCGCGTGGCCTCCCCAGCACACAGCCCGTTCCCAGGTGTGGGCCCCGCCAGCCAGCCACAGGCAGGCTCAGAGAAGAGGCTCCGGGTCTGCAGACCCACGGGGCAGGAGGAGGGGGGCCCTCTGGGGTGCCTGCTGCCATGCATCGTGGGTTCAGGCCTGGAGCGAGCCCGGCCCAGGCACAGAGGGAGCCGGGACGGGGTCCTGCCTGCGCCTCTCTCCCCGGCCGGCTGAGGGCCACGTGGAGGAGCCCTGCCCAGGGCAGGGCTGGGTGATCGTGCCCAGGTGGACAGGCCTGGAGCGGGAGGGGCCGCGCAGGGTGGGGAGGGTTCTCCAGGCAGAGATGAATCCGAAGCTGCAAAAAAGTGGCAAGTGTAAACTCGGGCCTTGTGCTGGGTCATGTGGGCTCTTCCGACCGGGCCCTTTTGCCCCCCACGCTAAAGGATGCTGAGGAAACGGCTGCCTGCCCACCTGCAGAGACTGGGAGGTGTACAGGAACAAACACCAGAACCAGGTATGGGATCAGCCAGGGGCTTCATGGTCCAGGACCTAATTAGGACCCTTCGGGACAGGTTCGTGGAAAACTAAAGTACCAGAATGAATGACAGGGAGACATCACGGTCAGATGTCACCAAGTTACTACAAGACAAGAGCCAGAAGCAGAAAAGGTCCTTACAGACAATGACAGACCTGCCCTAATGACGGAAATACACGGGGCTGGTTCAGGGGGAACCAAAGACATTCGTGAAACGACACGAGACAATAAGAAAGCCTAAATCAGAATTAGGACAACACAGACAAGGACTGCCAGGACACGTGGACAACGGAAATGAAGATATCTTAGGAACAAAAGCTGAACTAGAGAAACATAAGAGTGTATAGACCACAAGTAGCACATTGAGAAAATGGAAAGTGAAAATGAGGAAATAACTGAACACAAAAAAGGAAGAGAAAAGGGCCTGGGAGAAAATGAGAAATACTGAAAACAGGCAAGGATTACCCAATATATGGATGATAGAAGTCCCCGAGGAGGAAAACCACACAAGGAAACAGAACAAACACCAAAAACGGTAATTCAAGAAAACTATACTAAAACATTTTTGTTGTTGTTTAAAAAAGGAAAGAAACAGCGTATGGAAGGAGCTCAGCACGTGCCTGACATCAGGACCTAGGACAGCTCGCAGCAAACCGTATTTGGGTCACATCAAAGACACAGGAAATTCAGTCATCAGGGCAAAAGGAGCACATGGCCTCTCGGGGGAGGAAGGTCAGGTCGCCGTCAGGTAGCTGACAGCAGTGGCTTGATGCCAGAGGAAGTGGCCAATGTGAAGACGCTCAAGGGAAAAACGTAAGGGAGGGTTTTATATCCAGTAAAAACGAACTTTGAGCGTAAGAGGTGTGGACAGACTGGGGCTGACCTGCAGGAATGCAAGTCACAGGAGCACTTCCTAAGGGTCTCCTGAGGGTGGGCTTCAGATAGCCGGACGGCCGTTGGTCACCAGCGTGAGGGTGGCCGTGAGCCCTGAGCCTGCAGTGAATGAAACCTGAGTGATGGTGCGGCCCAGGGCCACCTACAGTCTGTGCTCAGAGGTGGCCTTGCAGGCACCTTCTGAGCAAGTCCAGGCGGGGAATTAAGAAATACTTTGGAGCTCCTTAGGAGAAAATTAAATGAGAGTACATAGGGAAGGAATGTAACGTGCAACGATCACGTGGGCCCACGCTGCAGACAGTGCAGCCAGGACAACCCAGACGCAAAACGCCAACCTTCTCCACATCACGATGATGGTGACGGTGTTAATGTCGCCCTGCTGTCAGCAAAGCCACTGTCTGTCCAGTGTGGACAGAATGGGCCTCATCGAAGTCCAGTGTGGATAACTGAGTGATTACGGGCTGGTCTAATTCGGGCGTCTCCTGTCTCCTGGGAACGAGGCTTCTCAGTGTGAATGGATGGAGAGACGGCGGAGGGCATACAGGAGAAGTGAGACTGGCTTCTAACTGGACATTGTAAATGTCAGTAGGAACTCAAAGTGACTTTATCAGATACAGGTTTTGTTCTATATATAAGACTTACCAGTATATCTAGCTCTGCCTTACAACCCTGACCAGCCCGGTGCATGAGTCCTGGGGCCCTGTGACCTTGAAGTTCTGTTTCCCTTTAACAGAGGTCAGGGCCACCGGAGAACCGTTTGGGGCAGGAAGTGAGCAAATGAGGCTGGAAGAGCCTGACAGAAGAGAGAGGCTCCTCGGGTCGAGTCGTGCTGAAGGATTCAGGGGCCACCTCCAAGAGGCTCCCACCTGCCACAGACGGGACCCTCTCGGCTTCAATAAGGATATGATTGGCAACGAACAGGAATCCACCAACTGGGTTTAAATCCACATATTCTTTTTTGGGGGGGGGTAGGAGGTAATTAGGGAGATTCACTTAAATGGAAGATGAATAAATATCTGTCTGCCCCGGGATCTCAACAAAAGTCCAGTTCTCCAAACAGCTGGACTGGTGCTCACTCTGCCACCTGGGCAGTGGGGATCGTCAGGGGCCCCGGCTATTAAAATTTCTCCAGTCATTGCCAGGTCCAAGACAGGAGAGGGTATAGCTCAGTGGTGGAGTGTGTGCTTAGCATGCACGAATTCTGGGTTCAATCCCCAGGGCCTCCATCATCAATCAACCAACCAACCAACCTAATTACTCTCCCCAAAAGCAAAACAAACAAAAAAGTAATAAAATAAAAATTGCAGGGTCTGAGCCGAGCCAAGGGAAGTCTCAGCACTGAATCCTACAGGACAATAGGACTGCTGGTCGGCAAGCACCATCTGTCCTAGTGGGGAAACAAAAGAGGATAAGGCTGCCACGGCCCCCTGCTCCCGGGGAAGCTTGCTCAGGCGGGGTGGGGGAAGACAGCACAGTCACAGAGAGAGAGGGAGACATGAGGCACTCTGGGGAGTGAGAATTGCTGAGAAGAAAGGGACATAAAGTAATGGCGTTGGTGCAGTGGGCACAGGAGGGCTGCTGGCCAGGACCATGGGAGGGCACACCTGGCAGAAGCTGGGCCTGGCTGGGCAGAGTGAGCAAGGGAGGAGGCAGCTGCAGGTCCAGGGGCCGTGGGGTCAGGGCTCACACAGCTCTGTGGGGAAAGGATGCACACCCGCAGGGCGTGGGGCCCCACGGAGCGGGGCTGGGACCTGTGCCTCGTGCTCCCATGAGGGTGTGCCCTGGGGGTGGCTTGAGGTCGTGGAGATGGTGCCCTCTTCCAGGGCCCGGGAGACAGTGATGCTTTTACTCTAAATGCACCAGGAGCCGGAGAAGCGGGTCACACAGGGACCGGGGAGATGAGCTCTGTGCTTCCGGAGCCCTCTGGGTGGAGAGTGGGTGGTGGGGAGGGAAGGCAGGAGGCGGAGCAGGCCTGGGGGGCCGGGGAGGTGGACAGACTCGGGGTGCACTCTGCAGGTGGGGCGGTGAGCTTGGGTGTGCTTGCCGTGGGGCGCCTCCTGATTGTCTGCCCCCACCCTCCATGTAGACCCAGGGCCAACCTGGATCCCAGCCATTCTTTCATTCCAGAAATAGATTTTGAGCAGGATTTCCTGCCACATGGAGGGGTGCGTGGTCATCCTGCTGAGGTCAAAGCTTTTGGATGAAAATAAACCATGCAGTAAAAGAAACCCTGAGTTTCCCCTGAGATCTAGATACCAGACATGTAGTCAGACAGCCCAGCTGCCTAGTAGACTGGTTTCTCCATTTGCCGAGCGTGTCACCGAAGGTAAGCCCGTCACCCGGCTCAAGGGGGCGGGGCCCAAGCCGGCTGCAGGGCAGAGCCCCCCACTCCCTGCTCCCCACGGGGCCGCGCCCTCTCCGTGGAGGGTGCACTTGGGAGGGAGGGTCTCCCCCTCCCACGCGCTGCAGATGCCCGGGGACAGTGTGTCTGCGGTCTTACTTCCCCGGCCAGCTGTGCTTCCAGGCGAAAAACACAAAACCCAGAAACCTTTCCAGAACTTGTAGGCGGGTTTCAGCAACGGCAGAGGGCGGCTCACAGACAACAGCTGTCGCTCGCCCGCAGGTCAGCCGCGTGGAGCGGGAGAAGAACCAGGAGCTGCGGCAGGTGCGGGAGCACGAGCAGCACAAGAACGCCGTCCTGCTCACGGAGCTCAAGAGCAAGCTGCACGAGGAGAAGATGAAGGAGCTGCAGGCCGTGCGGGAGACGCTGCTGCGGCAGCACGAGGCCGAGCTGCTGCGCGTCATCAAGATGAAGGACCACGAGAACCAGCGGCTGCAGGCGCTGCTGCACGCGCTGCGCGACGGCGCCCCCGAACGGCTGCGCACGGTGCTGCTGACCGAGGCCAAGGAGGAGGCCAAGAAGGGCTTCGAGGTGGAGAAGGTGAAGATGCAGCAGGAGATCTCCGAGCTGAAGGGGGCCAAGAGGCAGGTGGAGGAGGCGCTGACCATGGTCATCCAGGCGGACAAGATCAAGGCGGCGGAGATCCGGAGCGTGTACCACCTGCACCGGGAGGAGCTCTCCCGCATCAAGAAGGAGTGCGAGCGCGAGATCCGTCGGCTGGTACGTGCGCGGGGCGCGGGGCTGGGGGGAGGGCGGAGGCGCGGTGGGGGGGGTTGGGAGCGCTGGCGGCGGGGGCGGGGCGTCCCTTCGGCTTTGCTCCTCCTCAAGTTCGTCTGCAGAGCGCGCCTCACACCCCTACTGTTGCTTTGAGGACTCCAGAGAGGCCAGGCTGCTAAAAACAGCGGGATGTGGTTCAGAACTCCCCGCAGTCAGCGCCCCCAGGGCCGGCCAGGCCGCAGCGCCCCCCGTCCTCCCACCACGCTTCCCAGGTCCTTCCCATTTCCAGCTTGCCCAGATCCAGATACCTACAAGGGAGCCTGCTGCCCTAAAAGGGCCACCTTCTTCCAGCCCCAGGTCAAGCCCAAGCCAAGCAGGGGCCAGTGTCTGATGGTGGGAGGGGCCTCACTAGCAGGTCCTGGACCCAGAGAGGGGAGACCGGAGGCCCAGGGGCGACGGTCGCAGGGTCAGGCCGCCCTGACGGCCCGTGCTGTGCACTGTCTGGGAAAGCATCGCTCTTGCAGGTCAGGAAGTTCACCGGGTGCATCGACACGGCTCTAGAGGCTGGGTGCCCAGTGGCGGCGCGGGCAGACCCGATGCTCTCAGAGCCCCATCGCCGAGAGGGTGGAGGGAGTACTCAGGGGCTGTGAGGGACACACCCGATTCTCCTTGTTCCCTGCAGCCTAGACCTCCTCCGCCATTTGCGGAAATGGAGCCCCACGCCCCCGTCAGGTGCTTTGTCAGGACCCAGCTGACTTTGCTGCTGGCCACACCTGGGCCCCGGGGTGCCCCTCAGTGGGGAGCAGCCAGCTTTCCAACCAGCACGGCCACGCACCTGGCCCCCTCTCCCTGCGTCCTAGGCCTCTGGTTTCCAGAGACCACTGTGTTGACTTCCTAGAAGGGTCGCCGCCCTTCTGGACACCTGGCCCAGAGGGGAACTAGGAACAAATTTGTGAACAGATTCAGCTTTGCCACGGTGTGCACATGGGGACCCCCAAACATCCCCACCCTGAATGGTCCCCTCTCCCTTTCCAGGGTGCCCCTTGTTCCATTCTCCCCCATTCGCCTGGCCATCCATCCCTCAGCCACGTGCTGGTTCAGGTCAGTACCCGCTGCCCAGATCCACACAGCACTTCAGTGGTCCCGACTGGACTCAGTGTTCGTCATGGGGGCAGTGGCCTGAGTGCCTTAACCAGAGACTTACAACAGAACCAGCCGTCCCCTGCGGTTCCCCCTCAGCCCTGCCGTGGACTCCCCAGAGGCACCAGCTTGCAGCTCTTCTAGCTGATTCTTCTGGGTTTTATTCCAAATTCTCAAACACAGGCTCAGTCTTCTCCTGCTTGGTTTCTGTTGTAGTGCCTCCTCTGCTCCCCCCTCCGCCCCCTGCCCCCCTAGATCACCTTGGCCAGGTTTCTGCAGGAACACACAGCACACCCCACACGGGGAGCTGAGGAGGCTTCAGCGAAGGAGCAATTCACAAAGGTGTGAGCGGCTCTGTGGAGACCTCTAGGGAGTGGAGACCAAAGCGGGGGCCTAGCTGTGGCCCAAAGGTCGGGGACGGAGCAAGTGCTGCCCTGTGGGCAAGGGCCTCGGGCCAGGAGGGTGGCCGTGGGGGCAGCTCAGCCCAGCCAAGAAGCGGAGGGAGCGGACACCAAGACCTCCCCCGCCCCCCAGCTCTGGCTGTCCTGCTCCAGGGCCGGGAGGTGGGAGCACGAGGACCGGCCTCCTGGGCACAGAGCGGGGAGCATCTCAGGAGATCCCCGTGACTCCTTCTGGGTTAAACCACAGTTACTCTTTGCGTTACAATCGCTATGTAAACGTTCACGGTGACCCACCGTTACATTATCTTTCTCGTACACACTTTTACTTTCCTTAGAAGTAATTTTTCATTTGCTCAATGTTCTAAGTGCCTATCACTGACTCACTCCTGAATTTCCAAGGGAAGGAATCTCTTCTGGACACAGTCAGAACGTTAGGAATTCTGTCCGTTGAGGTTTTCTGAGACATCCTTCCGGAGCACTCTCTCCTCCTGTCTGCACCTGGACCGTTTTCTCCCAAAAGCTGCATCACCCTGATTTCTCCTCCATCCTCATCTGGGAAACACCTCTGCTCGCTCCTGTGTCAAAGCCCTTCCTCCCTCAGCTTCCTCTTTTTTTTAGGAATGTTTCCCATGTTGGTGAAACTCATTCTCTAACAGATTCCTGGAAACACAGAGATTGGGCAGTACATTTTGCGAGACCTTGTGTGGATGAAATCTGTATTCCGACCTCGCAATGGAAGTTTAACTGGGTATGGAATTAGAGGCTGGAGACATTTTTTGTCAAGAATTTGAGGGTATTTCTGAGTTCTCTTCCGACTCACAGCGCTGCTCTTACGAAGCTGGGTAACATTCCAGCTCCTGGTCCTTCATGTGGCGCTGTCTCCCTTCCCCGTCCTCCCCGGAAGTTGTGAGATATCCTCCTTGAGCGCAGAGCACCCCTGACGTTTCAGGGTGATGTGCCTGTCATCTGAGTGTTTGCTCAGCCAGCGCACCTACGGTCAGGAGCCCTTTCTGACCGGAAACTCGTGTCTCCCAGCTCTGGGACGCCTCATCCCACTGCTCCAGGCATTCTCTCCCCCTTTCCTTCTAGAACCTGTTAGTCAGATGCTGGGCTGTGGAACTGACACTCTGATTTTCTTATTTTTCTCTCCGACCCTGGTTTTTCATTCTTCTTTTTAGGAAAAGGCCTCAACTTTCTCTGCTAACTTTTCCGTTTAATTTTTTTATTTCCTCCTTTGTACATTTAATTCTCCAAGTGTTTGTTCCCTGAAATAAATTTTTTTGTCTTTTCCTTCTTGCTCATAGATGTAGTACCATCTCATTTCTCTGAGGATAATAATCATAATTAGTGTTTTTCCTTCTGTTTCTTTCATTGTCCATGTTACTTCAGAGTCCTTTTTTGCATTTTTTTTTCATTCTGGTTCCTGTCTCTCATGTTGGAGGATTTCCTTGAGCGACAGGGATTCCCCCCGCCCAACCGTATCCCGGCAGGGACACCGACCCGACGCCCTGGGTCTGTGTGTTTGGAGTGGGGGCTTTAAGGTGAACTGGAAGAAACTCTGCCATTTTTGGGTGGACGTTTTTCCTCTCACCATTTTTTTGGTCTTTGCCCACTGCGGAATTCAAACCAGGGTGCTGAGGCTAAAGAAAGACATTAAAGACATCAATTTGGAAAGGAAGAATTAGCACTGTCTTTTCGCAGGTGACATGACTTTGTATGTAGAAAGCCCTAAGGAGGTCCCCAAAATGAGCTATGGGATGAGTTCAGCAGGCTTTCAGGATATAGGATCACTATGCAAAACTCAGCTGTATTTTTATATACTAGCAGCAAACAATCCAACAGGAAATTTTTAAAATTCCACCCATAGTGGCATGAAAAAATAGAAACCTTAGGAGTGAATTTAACAAAAGACATGCAAAACATGCACACTGAAAACCAGCAAACATGGCTGAGGGAGACTGCAGGTGAGCTCGGTGGAGGGCTGGTCCGTGTTCGCGGATGAGAACTCAGCATGGTCGGGATGTCCGTTCTCCCCAGGGCACCCCAAAGAGCAGACACAGCCCCGGTCAAACCCCAGCAGCTCCTCTGCAGGCCTGGACAGGCTGATTCTAAAACTCACATAAAAATGCCACATCTTCCCCTGCCCTGTGGTACCTTTCTGTATTCTCAGCGATACCATTTTTTAGCCTAAAGCTTTCAGTTCTTGAGGAGTCCAACTTGTCCGTCTCTTCCTTTAGGGACGGTGCTTGTTGTGTCTTGTTTAAGAAGTCCTTTTACTCTGAAGCATGAAACTTTGTCATTTTGTCTTTCATGCACAGGTCTCTGCTCCACTGCCTCATGTGTGTGTGTGTGTGACGTACGGTAGAGGCCCAATTATATATACACGTGTATGTTTTAATTGAAGCATAGTCAGTTGCAACGTGTCAGTTTCTGGTGTGCAGCACCACGTCCCACTCATGCATATATACACATACGTCCTTTTTCATATTCTTTTTCATTAAAGGTAATTACAAGATACTCAATATAGTTCCCAGTTGTATTTTTTCCATATGGATACACAGTTGTTCAAGCAGCTCTTACTAAAAAGACCATCTCCCCCAACCCCAGTCGACGCTGCCTCCTCTGACTTCCATTAAGTATTCTTTTATGAGAGCCTTCTAATTTGTTCTGCCATCTGCCCCTCTTCAAGCCCATTCTGTATGAATTCCTCCAGCTTTATTTTAAGCCTGGATTCCTGGCGTAGTGAGTCCTCCCACTCCGTTCTTCTTCAAGGCTAACTTGACTCTTCTCAGCCCTTGAGGCTTCCACAGAAACCTCAGAATCATTTTTCCTAAATAAAAAAACAGTTGGGATTTTTGTTGGGATCATAACTAAACTGTTAAAGGATAGGTTTTAACAGAGGATATAATCACGGTTCTCATACACTGAATATGTGTCCACATTTTTATTTAAATCATTAGCGCATGAGAAACAAGTGAAATGTGACACCAATTCAAACCAGAATTGGATCTGAATAGATTCATGTGCCCTGTCTGGCAGAGGGCATTTGCAAGGCCGGGAGCAGAATTGTTTGTACGTCTGTGGACGGGAAGTGTCTGCACGGCTGGCAGTTTTCCCAGGTAAACATCAGAGGCGCAGGACAGTCTGGTCGAGGATGGAGGCACACAGCTCTGGGCAGCCAGACAGCCCTCAGGAACTAGGAGAGGGGCCAGACTCCTTTTTTTGCTTATTTCGGAGCCTTCCACAGTTTTTCCCTTTAGAATCCATGATCATTTGGGGAAATCTCCTTTAGTTACCATTCCATGTATATGTGTGTACATATACGCATATACTTCACGTGTATGTATGTGCGTATCACTGAAGATACACACACCTGAGAACAAGAAGACCAGTTTACTTGCCTTTCAAGACCGCCCTCCTCCAAGAGCCCCACTGCTCCCCGGCCCAGGGGGCGGGAATGGGCTCTGGGGTCCCATTCCACTCCCGCACCTCCCGCCCCTTCCACCAGGTGTCGCTGTGGAGGCGGGCCCGCAGGGGGCCGCCGCTCCGCCCTCCGTCCACTGTTGCCAGAGCCCAGCCGTAATTCAGAATCTATAAAGTTTTACTGGGATGTGATTGACACTCATCACTGTGTAAGTCTGAAGTGCACAGCGCTGCGGTTTGACTTCCACACGTGTGGAATCATTGCCTCCCTGAGCATCACTAGCTTCTGCCACCTCATGTAGATACAGCAGAAAGAAAACCCTAAAAAAGAATAAAAATTTTCCTTGCGGTAAGAAGTCTTAGGATCTACTCTCGTAACAGCTTCCACATGCGTCAGCATATATCCATGTTCCGCTTTTGCGCCATTTAAAGCGAGTAGTGAAAAACACACCAGAAGCCTCAGCCCGATGGCCGCACGCAGTGGGTGCCCTGGGAGCGCTGGGCAGTGAGAGCCAGCTCCCGCAGCCCGCCCACAGGCCCAGCAGCCCGGGCCTTTCTCCGCGGGGCGCCGCCCCCGTGGGGTGCCCTTGCTTAGCCCAGAGCCTCCTAAATCTTCTCATGATGCAGGGCTCTGGCCCCAAGCCCGACTGTGGATTCAGGGACGACACCCGGCCCAGTTGTGCCGGCAGGTCTGACGTGAACGCTGCTGTGGCTGACCCGGGAGAGGGCAGCCTTGGCCCAAGGTGGGAGCTCTGAGGCATCTTTGGATTAGGCGGGGGTGGCAAGAGGGAAGTGAAGGGTGGAGGAGAAGGTCGAGGCAGCCCCACGCAGCGGCCTGGGGGCAGGTCTGAGAAGGGGCCTGGCTCCGAGGGGAGGGGCCTGGGGAAGCAAAGTGCTCTGGTCACATGGGACCGCCCTGTGCCGGCCTGACTGTGTGTGGGCCGGGGGCCTCCCTGGTGAGGCCAGGCCCATTGTTGGGGCCCCGTGATTCTGCTGCACAGCGGGGGTGGGGGTGGGGGAGTGTGTCGGAGGGTGGAGGGTGGGGTGAGGGCGGGGCCGCTCCCGTGGAAGCAGGCAGACTCGGGTGAGGATTCTGACTCATGCTCCTGGTACTCAGGGAAGCCGTGGGAGGGATGAGCCCTGATTCTTGCTCTCTAAGGTGATTCTGTGGCTGCGAGGGACAGGTTGTAGCAGGCACAGGTGGACACAGGAGGCCAGTGGAAGCCACTGCAGCGGTCCCGGTGAGGGAAGGTGACCAGCAGTGACCAGCTCGTCCCAATTTACTCTGTGTCAGCTTTGAAAACCCCTGTCCTGGGCTCCGGGGGGGTAGGGGGTGTCACCTGGGTGTGGGTGTCGGGGTCGTGTGGGTGTGGGCACGGGTGGTGACGTAAGGCGGGGACGGAGTGCACCCCTGCTGTCTGCCGCGCTGCCCTCCAGGACCCCAAGCCCGCGGAGGGGATGGGGAGCCAGGACCCAGGGGCAGGAGCGCAGCTCTTCACAGCCTTGTGTTAACCCACCTTGCAGGGAGGGAGCCACGGGTGCAGGGTGCAGCCCCCAATTCCACGCTGCCCTCCAGGGTTTCGCTGGCCATCCTGTTACCCGTGTTTAAGTATGTGCCCCCTGTGAGGTGGGGGCTCACGCGCAGAGCATATTTCCATCTCATTCGGGGGTCCCTGTCCTGCACACGCACTTCCTTCACAAACGGGCCTTCTGAGCCGAAAGCAAGGGACTGGGAGGCGCAGGGACATGCCCTTGGCTGAGAACTTGCGACATCTTGGGGAAAGGGAGACGCTGTGCGCGGGACCTGGGGCTTCAGGAGGCCCCCCCGGGGCACCGCGCTGATCTTAGAGGGGGTTTCCTGTCTTCAGAAGTCAGAGCCTGCCCCCCGTGGGAGCGGCTGTCCGCGGATTTCCTCTGCGGGCGGGTCGCGGAGCCCCGCATCTGGGTGCCTCGGCTGGCTTGGCCACGAGACGTGACGCGCACGGTGGCTTCTCGGGGAGTCTGCTCTCTGGCCCAGACCATCTGCCTAAGCAGCAGGGTTAAGCGGGACTGTGTGGAAGCTCTTGTTTTCACATTTCCTGATGAAAGAAAAAGGATGTTTCTAGAGTGTCTGTGTGTAAACGTTAGACCGGAGAACGCAGCTGCTCGCTAACATGGCTGCATTTTCACCGGCCTTGGTTTCCGCTGACTGACTGGGTTGCCTCTTTCTGCCCCGGGCAACGGGGATGTAGCAGTGAAGGGTTTTATTCTGTTCAGTTCATTGCCAGCCTGGGAATTCTGTGATCTGGGCTAATTAGACATTAGACTCTGTTCCACACCGACTTCAGCAGATGGCTGATTTGTTAACTTCTTTGAACCTTCCACAGCAAGTGAAGCAGCAAGATGTCCTAGCCTGCTCTGCTGTTTGAAAATAGGTTTTAAACCAAGTCTTCTTGTAAATCTAGCGCCATCTGTAATGATGCCCACAGCGCCTGAGTCCGTCTGTCTGTCTGAAGGATGAGTGGCAGCGTGGGGTCCGTTCCGCCTCCCTCTCCGCCAAGGGCAGCGGGTGGCCTGCATCTTGGCCAAGGACGCACCTGGGGCAGCTGGATGCGGGGCCCAGGGGCAGGGGCAGTGGTCAGAGGGGTGAGCACTTTAGGGAGAGTGGGGCGGGCTGCGGACCCCTCAGGGCCACCAGCCCGGGCGGGTCAGATGCACTGGGCACTCCTGTCCTCCCGTCTGGAGCCCGCTTGTCCAGGGACCCTCCCCCCCCCCAACCCAAGTCTTAGCTCAAAGGGGGAGTAATGAGAACTGTGGCTTTGGCTGCAAACAGCTGGGCAGCAGCCCTGCTTTTTGTGCACACCTCGGAGCCAGAAGAGGTGCGTGCGGGGTGAGGGTGTTGGCCCCACGCGCTGTCCAGCCTTCCCAGGCCCGGCACCCGCCGAGCGGATGGAAAGGGCTTTCGGCCCCAGGGCTACCTCACACGCTGACACCTGCCTGTTCTAACACGAACCTCGAACCTCGCTCATCATACCCTCCCGTTGACGGGGCACAGGAAGCCTGGGGAGTCCCTGCTCTGCCTAATGTGCAGCACAAGGCGAGGGGTGGAGGTGGCCTCTCTGGACCCCGCCGGACACCGCCAGTCCTGGGGAGCCCCCGCAGGCCAGCGCAGGGGAGGGTGGTCCGGCCGGGTGTCCGGGGAGGCTGGGGTGGGGTGCAGTGTCCCGGAGGGAGTCCTCAGCTGGCCGGCTTGATCTGAGCCGCCTGAGCCAGAGGCCGGCCGCGACCGGACAGTCTCAGGGCGATGGGCTCGCAGCCCTCCGTCCGGGGGACTTGCTTTGCTTCCAGTCTCAGAGCCCGAGTCGTGGCAGGGCCGCCGCCCTTGGGTGCCCCCGGAGGCTGGTGCACAAGTGTCGCTGTGCCTGTTTCTATGGTAACCGCAGATCTGTGCCCTGCCTGCCTGTGTGACTGTGTTCTGTTCTCCTTGTAGATGGAGGAGATAAAATTTAAAGACAGAGCAGTCTTCGTGCTGGAGAGAGAGTTAGGGCTCCAAGCCGGGCATGCTCAGAGACTGCAGCTCCAAAAAGAGGCTCTAGATGAGCAGCTGTCCCAGGGCAGAGAGACGGGTCGGCACCCGGGCAGCCCCAGACGGGAGCTTCCTCAGGCCAGCGGTGCAGGAGACGCCTCCGACCACTCGGGAAGCCCTGTAAGCACCCCCGCCTTCTCCCAGCCAGCTGCCCGCGGCTCGCGGCCCTGCGGGCGGCTCCCCGGGGGGTCCAGAGCCCGGGCCCCCTGCCCTGGGGGTGCTGGCCACGTCTGCAGCCCGCCAGACAGACAGACCCTCGGCTTCCCTGGCTCGGCTGAGGAGGCCCAGAGACTCCTGTCTCCTTCCTGCCTTGCTAAGCTAGCACAGCACTGGCCTTCAGTCCGCCGCCTTCCTCGGGCCCCCGCGGCTTCAGGCTTCCTGCTGTGACACCTGCCGCTGCCGCCCGCAGGTGGCTGAGGGCCCCGTACGTGGCTGTGGGAGATGAACCTGTGCTGCCCATCGCCACCCGCACACGCGTGGGCATTGCCTCCAGACCAAGGAGGCCCCCTGCGCGCCCCTCTCCGGCTCTGGCCCTCCCGCAGTGATTTCTGCCGCTCACCCCACCAGTGGCCCGCCCACGGGCTTTTCCTGTGACCATGCCATTTCCTGCAGCGCCTCCAGCTGCCGTGACAGCGGGGGGGGCGTGACACTGCCCGTTTCCTCTTGGCTGCTCCTCATTCAGAGCCCTCTGCGGGGTTCTGGGAATCCGGGAGGGGATCTAAATTCCAGGGACCCTCCATGCGGTCCTGCCGGGGCTGCTCCCTCGCCTCTCCTGCACCTGCTGAATGAGGAACCGCTCCTCAGTCCCTCCCGGACACACCTCTGTTTGCTTTGAGGACAGAGCCATGTTTGAGCTGAGCCAGCCCTAGGACAGTGACATTTCAATAAAACACGACATTTGATAATCTTCTTATAAATGGCCTAACTGAATTAAAACCAGCCCCTGCTCTGGTGGTGCTCGATAGATTCCATTAACTCCAGAGAGATTCTGAAACAGGATCAAAATGTTTTCATTGGTTTCTTTTTGAATGGAGTTTCAGTGGCTCCCAAAGTGACCTCTTAGAAACTCAATTTAAGGGACCACTCTTCTTGGGAAACCAAGTTTCGAAAATCTTAAGTTGGACATCTTTTCCTGTGCTCAGATTGTAATGCTGGGAAAGCCACGCCCACACCTGCAGTGCAGGGCAGGCCCCTTCCTGGGAGCTGCAGCCGGCAGTGGCCCGCTGGCAGCCGCGTGCTGGTTTCCAGTGTTTTCTCGGCATCACTTGCACCTGGGGCACCTGCCACTGCGTGTCTCCACCCTCCACATCTGCACGTCCTCTCCCTTCACATCTGTACGCTTCTGGACATTTCTGCTCCTCTGTTCTGTCCCCGTCACGCAGTTTGCAGTGTCCCCAGTCCTTACGGCAGGAGTCGCTTGTCCCCAGGAGGGTCCACACCCACCCTCAGCCACTCGGAACCACTGGTGATCGTGACGCACAAGTGCTTTGGTTTCTGTGGTGTGTGGGGATTGGCAAAAGTCTTATGTCTGTGTCTCCGCACAGTTATTTGCAGTTGATTTTTGTTTTAGGAACAGCAGTTGGATGAAAAGGATGCTCGGCGCTTCCAGCTTAAGATCGCAGAGCTTAGCGCCATCATTCGGAAGCTGGAGGACCGCAATGCCTTGCTGTCAGAGGAGAGAAATGAGCTGGTGAGGGCGGAGGGGCTTCTGGGGCCTGGGGGCCACAGCTGCAGTGCAGGGGGAGCTGGGCGTCCCCTTCCAACATGCCCCGTGGAGAGGAGGAGTGATGGTGTCAAAGGTGTGCCTCTTGGCTGCTTCCAATAAAACTTTATGAACAAAATCAGCTTGGGGGCCAGCTGTGGGCCTCGGGCGCTGGTTGGCTGATCCCTGCTTTGTGTTACTGGGGCAAAATGTCCTCAGTTCTGCATGTCATCTGGGACGTGTGAAGACCTTGCTTCTCAGTGGCGCCATCACCATTAGTCATTACGGCCACGGAGGTTCCCCAGCGACCCTGTGCTGCCCCGGGTGTGAGCTTCCCTAGGTGCCCCCAAGGGTTGCCGGCCGGGCTAAGAGTGCCCGCCCCAGGCCGCTGCCCCTCGCGGCCCCTGAGGCTCTGCCTCCCTTGGGAGACTGCTGGATCTGTCACACTTTAACCCAATCACCCTGTGTCCTTAACTTTGTCTTTCAGTTAAAGCGTGTAAGAGAAGCTGAAAGTCAGTACAAGCCATTGCTGGATAAAAACAAACGCCTCAGTCGCAAAAATGAAGATCTGTCCCACACGCTACGTCGAATGGAAAACAAGTTAAAGTTTGTCACGCAGGAGAACATGGAGATGGTAGGGGCCACCGGCAGGTGCTCACGCGCTCCTGTAACCAGCTTCTCCCCGAGGTTTGCTAACCAGATCCGGCCTCTGGGCAGGGCCTTGCTCCAGCCTTTGGTCTCACGGGCAGGCAGGCGTTGTCAGCTGGAGCTCGCTGGGAGGGAAGGCCTGGGGTGAGGGTCTGGCGCTGGAGGGAAGGGGGTCGCCGGCACCTGCCCTGGGAGTGACCCTGTGGGTGCAGAACCCGCCAGGAGGTCCCAGAGCAAGTCAGCCCTGGACTGGTTGCCTGTCCAACACCCAGGGCTTGGATGCGCGGCCTTCCAACTCTGAAAACCTTCTGCAGTGAAGGGGAAGGAGTGAGCAGGTGGGCATGGGCGCAGGCCAGACCCCACCCGGGCTGGGAGGTTCCGCTCCAGCCGCAGCCACAAGGTGGGAGCGGGTGATTAGCTGGTTCCTCGTGCGTTCCTTCTGGCCCTGAGAGTTTAGCCAAAATCATTCAGCAGCGTGTGGGGAGGCGGGAAGCCCTTCCCTGCAGAAATCCTCTTCCTGTCCTGCTCGGCGTCTGGACGGGGCAGCTCACACAGGCTCGTCGAGGGGCTGCAGGCTTTGCGCTGTGTGCGCCCAGGCCGGGCTGCACAGCCGTGCCCCGAAGGGCCGGTCAGGGCACAGGCCTTGGTTTTGCCGGTGCCCAGCCTGTGCAGAGAGGCCCCTGGCCCACAGCCCAGGGGCGACCGGCACGAAGACCCCCAGCTGCCCCCTGCAGGTCGGACCACTTCACTCCTCTTGTCCTGTGGTCTGGTTGGTTTTTCAGAGACAAAGAGCTGGAATCATAAGGAGACCCAGTTCCTTAAACGATCTGGATCAAAGTCAGGACGAAAGAGAAGTTGACTTCTTGAAACTCCAGATCGTGGAGCAGCAGAACCTCATAGATGAACTCTCTAAGGTGACCCGGGCGGCGACTCTCGCCCGCCGGCCGCGCTTCCCCGCTCCCCGCCTGCTGCCCAGGGGTCCACCCTCAGCTCTGGCACCCACCTGGGGTCCGAGGGAGGTGGAGGGCCGGCAGCTGTCCCCCTGGGCCCTCCCCTGTGGTCGGGCTCCAGGTGGCCCTCTGGGAAACCCGCTTCTTCACTGCTCTGGCCCAGGGCCCCCGAGTCAGCCCGAACCGAGCAGCTGGCCACTCCCAGCCCTGGAGGCGGGATCCAAAGTCAAGGCGCTCCCGGGCTGCACTTTGCCCCAGGGAAGCTTCCAGTGGTCACGCGGCCGCCCTCGGATCTCCCCCTGTCCTTGCAGGGGCCCCCCCTTCCCTGGACGCTCGCCCACCTGGTCCAGCACCTGCAAAGGTCCTATTTCCAATCAGGACACAGTGCCAGGTTCTGGGCGTCGGGATAGGGGTCTACATCGCCCTCTCCTCCCCATGGCCCCCACACCACCCCCAGCACAGCTTTCCCAATGGTCCTTCCTCAGGCCCTCCTCCAATTACCTCATAAGGGCGCTTTCTGCTTCTTTTGGGGACCCCGACTGATTCCACCGTCAGATCAGTTCAGAACGAGCTGCCTTGGCCATCCTGTGCCCCTGGGGGTGGGGGCAGCAGGCAGGACAGCAGGGGCACTCTTGTCACCTGTGTGGCATGTGGAATGCATGAGGCACTAGGGAAAGGAAACACCCCACACTCACCCCAGGCTCCTGCAGGTTCGCGGGGCCCTCGGGGGGGGGGGATCAGCGGAGGGAGGGAGGAAGGACCGCCAGGGCCAAGTAAGACCCTCCCTCTCAGGGCAGGGGGCAGGGAAGCGAGGAGGTTCTGCTTTGGGAAGCGGGGAGGCCGCAGGCGGGCTCTGGGGCTCCCTGGACGAGGCCTGTGCTGTCTACTCGCCAACCTGCCTTCTCTGTTCCCAGACCCTGGAGACGGCCGGCTACGTGAAGAGCGTGTTAGTAAGTACCACTCAGCACCCTGCCCCACATCCGCACCCACTTTCCGGGGCCCTCCTGCCGGCCCTCCTGCGCCCCGGGTTCCTTCCAGTCCAGACAGAAGCGGCCAGCTGCACTCCGGGTGGATTTTGGGATCACAGTGCTGCCGCCCAGAGGCTTCGCTGTGGTGCCCGAGAATGCTCACCGGTTAGTTAGGGTCACGCAGATGCAAGGGGAGCGGTGAACGTGCCAGCTGGCCTTCGGTGGTGCCTGCAGGAGCCCGAGCCCGCTCTGCGGGTTGTTCCGAGCTGGCCCCACCCCCGCCCTGGGGCACTCACCCCGGGGGTTTCTCCGACCCCAGCGTGGACCCCGGCGGGGCCTGGCTGGTCCCCTCATGGTCCCACTGTGCAGCCCAGCTCCCTGGAGAGAACCGGCTCAGCGGTCTCCTCACACACTCGCGGGTCCATCTTTATCGTGTGGACGCCATTCTGCAGACGTCTGCTCCGACCTTCTCGAATTTCCATTTGTGTGTGCCACTCGACCCCTGCCCCCGCGGGACCCCGACCCCAGACTGCAGGACCCCTGGGCGTGGTGAGCTCAGGGCCACCCAGATGTGCCAGTGCTGCTTCCAGCCCAAACAGGAAGGAGGCGCCGCCCAGACCCCCAGAGCAAAGCGCCCTGAGCAGGCCCGATGACACAGGCGACAGGCCAGTCCCACGGTCACCCTCAGGCATTCAGATAACGGCGCGGGAGCAGTAACCTGTGTGTGTGAAGCTGACGGAGCTGTTCAACTACTCAGAAAATCTCTTCAACTGGTTCTTGCAGGAGCGTGACAAGCTTTTAAGATTCCGGAAACAAAGAAAGAAAATGGCGAAACTCCCCAAGGTACGTGAGAAAGCACTGATGTGCGGGAAACGTGTGTTTTTAAAGCCTGTCAACAGCAACGAACCTCTTCCTTCAGAAGGAAGAGAAAATGATTTCATTCTTTCTAAAAATTGTTATTGGAAAATAACCAAAACAGGACCCAAAGTTAGTATTCTTTGTGTCGTTTAATCTAAAAACCCGCCTTTGTTTCCTTTCGATTTCTAAGGGCAGTTAGGGATTCATGACAGGAGTGGGGCGTGGGGGAGGCACAGCTCACGCTTGGTGCGCATGAGATCCTGGGTTCAACCCCCAGGACCTCCACTCAAAAAAAAAGCTAATAATGAATAAATAAATAGACCTCATGGCCTCCCCCTCCAAAAAGAATTAAATTAAAAAATATGAGGCGTTAGCTGCAGACCCCTGGCCTCCCCAGCGTCCTGGCTGCTCCTGCGGGGCAGCGCCTCCCTGGCGCCCCCCGGGAATGTGAAGTCCTGGGGTGGTCTCTTTGCGACACAGCCCTTTTTGGTAAAGCGGTGTTTCTGTTCAAGGAGACCGGGGACCTAACTCGTGCCCTGCTTTGTGGGAAGCGTGTGGGGTTTCTGTCTGGTTTTGGTGGTCTTCACACAGGCTGGTCAGTATTCCTTAAGCACAGATACGGGCTTTTCTGGCCCCTGAGGCGGCCGTGGGAGGAGTGAGGCTGTCGGGCCTTGTTCTTCAGGATTACTGAGGTTATTAGAGATTGTCTGAGGCCCGACAGCCCCGTACTAAGAATGGGCCAGCGGATGGAGGAGCCCCAATGTCCGGGCGCTTCCCTGAGATGGGGGGAGGCAGAAGCCGGGAGAGTGGGGACAAGAGGCAGGAGCCGCCAGTGAGCAGGACGGGCTCGGGGTCCCAGGACCGGATGTTGGCCCAGGAGGCCTGGAGCCTCGGCCACGGTGCACTTCGGCCGGCCGCGGTGGCCGGTGAGCGTGGACAAGCTGGAACGCCAAGGGGCCCGACAGGGCTGCGGCAGGAGGAGGGCCAGGAGGCAGCCTGACCTCTGGGCCTGAAGCTCGGGGGGGAGTCGAGGAGACAGACGGGGGGGATGTGGAGAGAGCAGTGGTCAGGCACGGGTGACGGGGGAGGCTGGCCGGCTGGTGTGGCCGCGGCTGGGCAGTCCCTGACCAGAGGTGACAGGAGGGCTGGGTCTGCACTTGTTAAGTTTGCCCATTTTGTGGACGTTTCAGTGGAGAAGGCTGGAGAGGGGTTGGAGGTTCAGGGCAGCACGGTGGGGAGAGGCCAGGGCTCTGCTCGGCAGGCGGTCGGCACAAGTGCCCTCTGCGCTCCGGCAGGCTGTCACGGGGAGCAGGGGAAGCTGGGGGTGTGGGATGTCTGGGGAGGGGTCAGACAACCCTGGGTCCCCTCTGCTGTGCAGCCGGGCACTGGGATGGGGAACACCAGCTGCGGTCTGTGGGGCAGCAGGGGTTCCTGGGAAGCCCAGGGAGGAGTTTCGCTGGAAGGTTCTGGCTCAGGAACCAGCAGGGAGACCTGGAGGCAGACTCACGGAGTTGCCAGGGGAAGGGAGGGGCCCTGAGCATGACTGAGAGGAGGTGGCGGCCTGCGTCCTGTGCTATCGCTAAAACTAGGTGAGGAAACCTAAGGCTTTGGAAGGCAGCGGAGTGAGGGGAGACGGGGAGAGCGGCGGAGGGGGGCCAGGGGAGGAGCTGAGGAGGGGCCTGGGGTCGCCGGAGAAAGAGGGGAGCCTTGGAGGTGCCCCCCGGGCTGGCGGTGCCCCCAGGCAGGGCCTCTCAGACTAGCTGGTGAAGGACTTGCTTTTGCTTGTTTTTATTTTTATTCCAATCTGTCAAGGACTGACCCTTTCCTAAACACAACAAAATGAATTACTAGAAAAGAGTGAAGCGCTGCAGGCCGGGCCTGTGCTGCGCGTCCACCCCGAGCCTTCCCATCCCGTGCTGGACGGACCCTTGGGGCCTGCCCCAGGGAACGCAGGAAGTGCCCTCCCCCGCTCCGCCTCGCCCTCCCTCCGCAGACCTCCCGGCCAGCGCAGCGCCCGGGGGCGGCGAGGGTCCAGGGCCGGGACTGCAGGGAGCAGGGAGGCCCCTAGGGAGCCCGCAGGCCCGGCTGCAGGGCTGGGTGGGGCCCGGACTGACTCAGCCCCTCCTGCCCAGAAGCCGGTGCTCGTGGAGACCGCCTTTGGCTACGATGAAGAGGCCTCCCTGGAGTCTGACGGCTCGTCCATCTCTTACCAAACGGACAGGACGGACCAGACCCCGTGCACCCCCGACGACGACCTGGAGGAGGTGACTGCCCCAGCGGCCTCCGGGCCGGCATGGGGGCGGCGGGGTCATGCTCAGAGGTCTGCTCCCTGGGGGGGCACCTCGCCAGCTGTGACCCCGAGTCATCCACAGTTCTGCACTCTGAGAAACGCGCCCCCTGCTGGCTGCCTGTCTGTTGGTGCCCCCTTCCTCCTCACTCACCCTATCTACTTCACCCCCGCTGCGTGCCCTGTCCCCTCTGTAGAGCAGGACAGAGAGCTCTTGCCCCATCGAAGGGGAGTCCGAACCACCCAGTAGGGGGGCCGGCACCAATGCCAAGGGTGCAGCCAAGTGGTGCGTCTGGTTGGAGAGGTGGGTGTCCCACCCCTAGTCCCTGCTTCCAGAAGGACACTCGCCCAGCCTCTGTGGGTGGAGGATAAGGAGGGGCCGATGGTCCATGGCCCTGACCAGGCCCAGGGGCACGCAGAGGCTCTGGCAGGGCCTGTCTGGTGACCCAAGATGTGATAGCACCCCTGCTGCCAGGAAGGACAGGGCCGGGGAGCTGGGGCCAGGGCAGGGCTACTCCTTGGTCACTCCTGGACATGGCTTGCTCTCCTCTGAGCAGCAGCCCCCTCAGCTTCTCTGACAGCCAGCAGCCCCCCGCCTTCTCCCTGGGCAGCTGGTGTCGTCACAGCCAGGGGGAGGCCTTGGGGGTCCCTATGGGGGAAGGGGGCCTGACAAGTGAGGTGGGGTGGGGAGGAAGTGTGTCCACCCCCAGCTTTAAGCCTTTCACAGGGACCAGCTCACCTTCCCGACCCACGTGAGCAGAGTGCAGCCTCCAGAGAGCCTGGTCAGGGATGGAGGGTCCCCAGGTCAGGGCAGCCTGGCTGGCAGGTGGTCCCCAACAGAGACGCTGGCTTTGGCCACTGGCTTGTGAGACGCAGCCAGCTCGGCCTTTGACCCCGGGCTCAGGGCTCACCTCCGCGGCTCCCCAGGCCGGGGCCTGGCTCACGCTGTGTCTCGGCGCACCTTCCAGGGCATGGCCAAGGAGGAGACGGAGCTGAGGTTCCGGCAGCTGACCATGGAGTACCAGGCCCTGCAGCGGGCCTACGCCTTGCTGCAGGAGCAGGTCGGAGGGACGCTGGACGCAGAGCGAGAAGTTAAGGTCTAACTGACTTCCACGCCACGACGTTCCGGCTCCCGCTGGGCTCCCCCCGCTTGACCCCGGCCTTGGCAGGGACACGCGAGCCATGCGCCCTCGGCCCAGCCCTACTCTCCTGCCCTCAGCCGGCCGGGGATGCTCACCGGGGTGGCGGACGGGCACTGTTTGGGAAGGGGCTGCAGGTGGGCCGAGGGCCAGTGGGGGGAGCCCTGCCCTCCCCGAATTGGGGCACCCCCACACCCAGAGCCCTGCTGGCCCAAACACTCTCTTCCGTTTGCCCTGGGAGCTGTTACTGGGGGAGCAGGAGCACCTGCGGCTTCGACCCTGTGAGAGCAAATCAACTCCGGGAGGGCGGCTGGGACCCCCTAGAAGCCAGGTGGTGCTGGGTGGGGGGCTTCCATGCAGCAGGGTGCCAAGGCTGGTCTTCGAAACAAGGGACAGGCTCTGGGGACACGGTGAACGCAAAAGCGGGAAAGGAGATGCAGAGACGCCGTGCAGGGAGGGAAGGTGCCCACAGGCTGTGTGGCCAGGCCGCTCAGGGGCCTGGCTGCGAGCTGCGGTCACTGTCGGGAGACCAAAGCAAGCCCCTCTGGCGAGCACCCAGCAGCTCAGTCATCCTCGTTCATCCTGTGGACGACGGTTGTCCCTAATAATCTCTCCAAATGAACCTATAGGTTGTCCCTGTAGTCTAAGGAGGTCACATGTTTCAGCATTTTGGCTTTATCACAGAGCACTCCCTGCAGAGCAGCCACTTCTCCGCGGGCTGAACCAAAAGGCAGACAGCCCTCCGAAAGCCGCCATCAGAGCGGTGTGTCCCGGCTTTTAGAGAAAATTTGATGTATGTCTCCTCCCATCCTACAGACCCGTGAGCAGCTACAGGCAGACGTGCAGAGGGCGCAGACGCGGATAGAGGACCTGGAGAAGACGCTGGCAGAGCAGGGGCAGGTGAGCAGGCGGGGCCGCGCCCCCGGGAAGCTGGAGTTGGGGCCTGGCCCCGGGGTGGCCCAGTGCCCCAGGTGGGAGTGAATGCAGGTCAAACTATTCTCTGCACACTGAAGCCTACATCCTGGCTCCCTTCACTGTACAAACAGCACACCTCAGCAAAAGAATTAAAACCTGAAGGAATGTGTATTTAAAGGAATTCCTCAGCAAGCCTCCAACGGGGCAGGAACGCACCTGACTGTTCCTGTTCCCGGCCTCTCTGGGCTTGATCCAAGGTCCTGTCAGTCCTCCTAGCGCAAGGACAAGATTTCAGGTCTCAGGAGTTTGTCGGTCACTCTCCTCACATCCCCCTCCACCTCTGGGTTCCTCAAATCCTGGGGGAGGGCGTCCATCCATGGGGCCTGAGTACCCCCCCAACCTGCTGGACAGCACAGCTCCAGGTGAGCCCAGGACGCAGCTGGAGGACATCCGGGGTGTTGAGAGGGCCGGGTCGGAAAGTGCAGAGCAGAGCCACAGAGGTCCTGGTGTGCAGACTGCTAGGTGGACGGCTGGACAGACAGACAGGAGAAGCCCCGGATTCAGTGCTGAGGCACCTGCAGCCCGTTCACCTGGAACACACAGGACTGGCCTGCACCCCGCCCCCTCCGCCAAACCGCGGGGTCTGGCGCGGTGTGCACACGGCCTCCGCAGACCCGGACTCGGAGGGGAAATTCCGGGCCCGTCTGATGTTGCCACTGCGCTGTTCGTCCCGAGGAAGAAGAGCAGCCCAGGCGGCGGGGAAGCAGGACGAGGAAGAGGGAGCTGGTTCCTTTCATTGCAAAAACCAGTCTTTCAAACTGGGAAAGAACTTCCCAGATGACTTGCCTGAGAAGACACTTGGGACCAGTTTCAGTGTCTGAGACACCTTACTTTGTGACAGAATGCCAGTGGTGGAGGGACAACCAGGGCTTCGATCTGGAAGGGGGTGCCTGGGGACACTGGACTTCCACCAAGGCCTGACCCGGAGGCAGGCTCAGCGGGGCACCCACACACTTCCCACCAGAGCTCGAAGCCTGCCGCCATCCACGCATCCTGAGTGGGAAGTGGTCACCTGCCCCCTCCCCACCCGCCTGAGCCCCTGGCTGCGTGTTGGGGTCCCTGGACCTGTGACGTCCACACAGGCACCTGGCCTGGGCTGGCACGAGCCTGGGGGGCCGTCCACCTCTATCTGGGACCCTCCGAAAAAACGAGTGAAATCCTAGGTTTTCACTGCTGCGAGACGGAAGCCGCGACTCAGTGGTCCCTCTGGAAGCAGGGTGTGGAGTTCTTCCATCAAGTCCTCTGTTGCGCCGAATGGTGATTTGAATGTTGGCGTCGCATTTTACCCCGCAGTGCATTTATGTCTCCAATTCTGTCCCCTTTTCAAGGATATGAAGTGGATTGAAGAGAAGCAGGCGTTGTACCGGAGAAACCAAGAGCTCATCGAGAAGGTGCGCCCACCCTAGGCCGTCCCAGAGTCCGGCTGCTTCCTGAGAAAAGCAGGGGTTCCTCTGCACTCAGGGATGTGCGGGGCCCCTCGACGCGGGGTGTTGGGGCTTGGGCAGAGGCCCCCCACTGCCCCCAGCTGGGCCGTCTGTGCTTCTCATTCCTGGGGGATGGCTCAGGGGCACAGCCTTTCCAAAGAGGGGCCAGGCTGGCTGCAGCCCCCGCGCCTGCACAGACCAGCAGCTCCACTCCAGGCCCGGGGGCCAAGGGCTGGACCTGCCCCATCTGGAGCCGTCAGGCCCATACAGGGCCATGCTGGGGTGCTGTTCACTTCAGTGGTGAGCAACACCTGCACGCTTCCCTTGGGCCGCCACACAAATCTTAAATCAGCACAGCTGTCTCCGTGGTGCACACAAACACCCTTGCACACAAATGCTCATGTGCACACAAAACACTCCCTCCCACACTTAAATGCACACGCACACATGCCAATACTTGGGTGCACATATAAACGTTCACATGCACGATTAAACACTCACATGTGCACATAAACACATGTGCAGACTTAAATCCTCATGCACACATGCAAACTCTTGCATATGCCCTTGAACACATGCACACTTAAACCTTCCCAAGCACACACGAACACTTACACACTCACATGCCACTTAAATGCTCATCTGTACACATAACACAGGCACACATAAACTTATGGGCATGCTAAAATGCTCGTGTGTGCACATAAGCCCTTGTTCGCACACTTAAACACTCAAGTGCACACTTAAAGCCTGTGCATTTCTCTGGCACGGTGGCCACAGGGTCACATTCATGGCCTGTGGGTGCTTCCTAGGGGCCCAGCTATGCAGAGTGACACACAGCGCCGCAGGCAGACCCAGCCCCCAGCTGCATCAGACACAGTGTTCTCAGGCCCTGGACCAGCCTGGGTTCTAAGGAGCACTGTCCTGGCCGCTGCAAGGTCAGGGCAGCACGGTGACATGGTACTGCCTCTGCCCACCGTGGGCCCCTTGGCTTCCCCATCTTTGCTCAGACAGCTGGGCGGGCTCAGGGCTGCTTCCTCAGCTTCAGGGCTCCCTTCCCATAGCGCCTGCATCCCCCACCCGACCCAGTCTCACTAGGACGGCCCCATGCAGCTCAGACTGGAGTGAGGACTCTGAGCCAAGGACCTGGGCCAGGGAGTGGTCCGCATGGATGGCCAGCGGAAGCTGGGGAATTCACCTCGTGTGAGCTCCAGCGTCTTGCCCGTCTTTTACAGATTAAACAAGTGGAGACAGAAGAGGCTCGGTTAAAACACGAGGTCCAGGATGCAAAAGACCAAAACGAGCTGCTGGAGTTCCGGATCTTGGAGCTGGAGGTGGGCTGCGGGCGTGGACACAGGCATGGGCGCTGGTGCGGGTGTGAGTGGAGGGGGCAGAGTGCTGTTGCCCCAGAGCTGGTGCCGTCCTGGGCTGTGAGTCCAGCCCTGTCACTTGCCGGCATGGAAGAAAACAAATGCAAAACCGAAACGAAATGAACGAAACAGGAGTGCCTGCAAACAGCTCCCGGGCCTCCCTCTCCGTCCTGGTCCCTCAGGGCACCTGGTCACGAGGTGGTCATGACCCTCGATGGCAATAATGAACACCCTCTCCTATGACACTGCGACCCAGCTTGGCTTGGTGTGTTCTGGCACCAGCATTGCCACCTGTCTGGTTTCCTGGCGTCCTCGCATACCTAAAGTGTGTGAACTGGGGGCCCCCACTTGCCCGTGGAGGAAGCAGGTTGAGTCCAGATGGAGCTGCCCCTGGGGGCCCTCCTGTCCACCTCCCTGGGGTGGCAGAAAAGCTGCATGGCCACTCCACATACACGGAATGGCCACCCCCGGGGCTCCTGCATATGGTCCTGGATGAGGACGGTGCAGCCGCAGCCACTGTCCTCTGTCCTCAGGGCTCACTGAGGTCAGACACATGGGGGACACTGTTTCCTGAGCCTCCAGCCTCCTGGGACCCATGATGGAGGAGCACCTCGGCACTGGGGTGGGGGCTACTCAGCCTCTTGGCAGGCACGGGGCACGGAGCGGGGTCCCCAGGGCCCATCTGGGCTGGAAGCTCACTGCTCACGTCAGCATCAGCATAGGACCATCCACTGGGCAGGTCCAAGGAGGGTTCAGTCGCTGCTGGGGCAGCCGGGGCTCCGTTTTCACAAACACCATGTTGACCATGTTCCGTGTCCTCTGTGTGTTCACCGCGCTCCCCGGACGGCCCCAGCACGGCCCTCCCAGGGGGGAGGGGGCGCCCGCGTGCCCAGCCTTCCTCTCTCTGTCCTAGGAGAGGGAGAGGAAGTCGCCTGCCATCAACTTCCACCACACCCCCTTCGTGGAGGGGAAGAGCCCCCTCCAAGCGTACTGCGAGGCCGAAGGCGTGACAGTAAGCCCCTGCCCCGCCCCTCCGCCCGTGGCCCCGCCCCCCGTCCGGGGCCCCGCCTCTCCAACCGCGGACCCGCCCCCTCCACGCATGGTCCCGCCCCTCTGCCCGCGGCTCCGCCCGGCTGGCGCACCCTCCCAGCACGCCCTGTCTCCTTGCCTCTAGGACATCCTGGTCACGGAGCTGATGAAGAAGCTGGACATTCTGGGGGATAACGCCGTAAGTGTAGGTTGCTCTCCTGACTTGTGCATGCCTCCTCATGCCGACCACCCTCCGCGGTCCAGGGGCCCCTGTGAGTCCCACTGTGGTCTGGCCACCAGCCACCCTGCCCTACCTGCACCCTCCCGCTGCCACAGCTGCTAGGGGTGGGCCCCCTGGCGTTTGGGAGGAGTTCTGCTCTTTCTCACATTGCTCCTGTGCCGTCCTGGAGGCACAGGAGTTTGGAGCTTCTGTTCCCACACCCGATTCTTCAGCAGAGATGCTTCTGGCCCTGTGTTCTCAGTTTCTGGAATCCCTGCCAGTCTTTAAGCTCTTCCATACCTTTGGGAGGGGTGGGGCTGTGGGTCCTTAGAGGGTCTTAGACACCCCAGACTCAGCGGTTCCCACTTAGTTTTGGAGGAAGGACAGACTATAAATAATCCCCAAATCTCATTTATGGCAGTGTTCCAATTTCTACTGCAAACTCTTCAAAAGAATAGTAGTTACTGAGTGGCTGCACCCCTTCATGCCACCCTCCTTCTGTCTTGTCTATCTTTCCATCCGTCTATCCATCCATCCATTCACCCACCCGTCCTCTATCTGCATCCCCCATGCCCCATTCTCTCTCTGTCCGCCTCTGTCCATGCTCCGTTCACCCTCCATCCATCATCCTGTGTTTGTTGAGCCCCTGCCCGTTGAGGGGGGATCAACTATGCTGGAAGGTGGCCCCAGTCCACACCCCAGAACTTTTCCCCTCCAGTTATACTACCAAGTACATGGTCTGCGGGATGAGCTCCCCCTCCTGGTCACTGCTCTCAAGAGAGATCAAGGCACTAAGTCAGATCAGTGCGCTTTATGCAGTAGGTGGAGAATATAATGCATGCAGACACTCACACACTCACTCACTCACCACCCAGGTGCTCGTGCACGTCCTTGGGGCCAGCTGTTCTCCCAGCAGCCTCGAGGTGACAGGAATCCCTCCTCTCCTCGCCCGCCCTTTCCTTGGGAAGCAGTGAGGAGGGAGCACGAGGGGAGAGCGCCCTGCAGGGAGGCTCTCCTGGCTAGATCCCCGCGGTCAGACCCCTTGCTCCAGTTCAGTGGCCCTTAGCAGCTGCGCTGGTCCACAGCAGAGGAGGCTGTCGTCACGACACCCTGGGGTCTCCTGAGTATTGGCTTCCTTCATGAGCTCTTGGGCACCACATTAGTTAACTTTCAGTTCACAGCTGGAAAGACTGAGGCTCCGGAGGGCACCCGCCCAGGGCCCCAGAGTTGCCATCGTGGCTGGCTAGGAGGAGCCCAGGTCTGCCTCGTCCCGTTCAGGACCCCTCCCCAGCCCCATCACTGCCCACCCCAGAGCGCCGGTGGGAGGGCCCGCCCCGGAGCCATCACGCGGCCTCAGAGCCCCGGGACAGAGGCGGGTGGGGACCGGAGGGCACACTGCCAGTTTTATGCACAGGTGCCCTGTGGAGACCCTTGGCGGCTCCTGGAGGGTTGTTGGGGTGACCCTTCAGGTGTGATCACATGATCACTGCTGAACACACAGACACACGTCTAGCAGGTGACAGGGACAATCTGGCCGCATCACCTTCTCAGCCAGGACACACCGATGCTGTGGCCACTCTCTCCAGAGAAGGCTCTAGAGAAGGCTGCAGCTGCCCAGCTGGCCATGGGGCACCTGAACCCCAGACCTCATCTTCCTCAGGGGTCAGGGCCCTTGGAGTGGAGTACAGAGGCTGGTGGGGGGCAGGATGGACCCCCGTCCTTTCTGGTGAGCAGCGTGCTCACCACTGCTATCCTGGCCTGCAGAGGGTCACCCAGGGAAGGAGGAGGCAGCAGGGACTGCGAGGGTGGAGTAGGCAGCACGTGGCCAAGGCCACCGTCCCCTCTGGGAGGGAGTAGCGAGGGCCCAGCCGGCTGCTCACCAGGCGGGGCCGCGCAGGCCCTTCTGCCCGGTCCAACCACGTCCAGGTCTTCACTTCGCCACCCTGGAGCCCCTTGCTCAGCCTCCCCCACTCCCCACCCGACCCATCAGACCCAGCCCTGCCCTGGGAGGAGGGAGCCGATGGCCTGGCTAGTTCCCCCAGGAGGAAGAGGTGTGAGGGGCAGCCGCCCCATCACCGGACCAAGGCGGGGTGCAGCGTGCCTGAGGGCAGAGCTGGCCTCTGTGCCTGCAGGGCCGCCAGCCCCCACCCTGTGCTGACTGCTGCCGGAGTAGGGGACGATGAGAGACCCCTGCCCTTGGGGAGCTCAGACATCAGAGGGAGAGAGGCAGGCAGGGCTTTCTGAGCAGGTGACCTTGAATCGGAGAAGTTCTGGGGTGTGGGGGCCGCTCTCAGCTCAGAATTCCCAGCGGGCTCCTCACTGCCCCAATCTCTGCTGCCCCCACCCCCCTCCTGGCTGTCCCACAAGTTGGGACCCAACAGTGGGGACAGCCCAGCCCCCACCCTGGTGCTGACGCAGGTGGCACATCCTCTGAGGCTGCCCCCTGGCCCCAAAGCCAGAGTCATTCTGCCTAGAAGGACTGCCCAGGTGGGCTCTCTGGCAGGAGGCATGAATAAAACATGCAGAAAAAGGCGGAACAGCAGGGAAGGCAGTCATTTCATACTGTGAGCATTTGATCTTCGCTCCACATTCATAAGCTGTGTTTCAGTAGTTCAGGCTGCATGCAGAGCTGGCTTTAAATAAAGATCCTGACAGAGACAGAGAGGGGAAGCATGCCTGCTCCTTCTGCCACCCCACGGCCCTGCTCTGCGTCAGCAGACTTGGACCCTGGTCACCAGCAGCGAGGGGACAGGAGGGGGCAGATGGAGAGTTCACACCTCCCCCCACCCCGCCCCAGCCAGCAGGGCGAGAGCACAGAGGATCAAGGACTCCTGGGAGGGCCTTTAGTGAAAGCCACACTTAGCTGTGACCCTGCCCTCCTGCACCTGTCCCGTCAGCCCCACTTTTCACCCATCGTTCGGCCCCACCGCCCCCGAAGGCACTTCCCCTGACCGTACGTGTACTCTGCTTTTGGGTGCAGAATCTGACCAATGAGGAGCAAGTGGTCGTCATACAAGCCAGGACGGTCCTGACCTTGGCCGAAAAGGTAACAGGGACTGGATGCTCTCAGGGAAGGGAGGGCTGGGCTCCCTGCAGGTGTCCCTTTGTGGGAGGGGCCGCCGGGTCAGGGTGTCCCCCGATCCTGCCCGCCTTGGGAGGTCTGGCACACGCACAGGGCAGACAGCGCCCCACCCACCATACATGTTTGCAAGTGTCAGATTCAGCCAGACCTCTCCCCAAGGCCAGCTCTGCCTCGGTTCCCCCCGGAGGCTGGGAGCTGTGGTAGGTCTGTGAAACTTCAGCATTCTCTTTGACCTGCCAGGACCCTCCTCTGGGGGCTGCCAGGCCCACCTGGGCTCCCACCCTCCTCTGCTCCCAGTGCCGCCCGTCTGCTCCTGGTCCCTCCTTGGTAGCCAGAGCCTGCTTGGTAGGCCAGCTGTCAGCGCCTCCTCCCATGGGCCTCCACAGGACGTGGAGGGGGTGTTCCAGCGGAGTTCAGGGGTCGGGACTTCGGGAGAACAGGCCACCCTCCCTGCGTGGGGCAGAGGTCTCAGTGCATCTGCTCCCGCTGCACCGCACCTAGCATCCCTCCTCTCCCTGGGGAAGGGCGGGGACAGACTCCTTGGACACCAGGCGGGGGTGTGGGGTGGGGCCTGGACCTGGCCTGCATGCTGGCCCACGGGCCCATGACGCCGGCCCAGACCCACTCCCCGCGAGGGCTGCGCCCTCCCCTCCCGGAGGAAGGATGGGAAGGACCAGGAGGGCCAGACCTCCCTCAGGCTGTCCCCAGAGCTGGGAGAGGTGAGGTGGCTTTGGTGCCTGCATGGCGACCTGAGGGCTCACTGTCACCGGTATTTTCTGTTTGTGCCTAGTGGCTCCAGCAGATTGAAGAGACGGAGTCGGCCCTGCAGCGGAAGATGGTTGACCTGGAGAGCGAGAAGGTTGGTGCGCATCTGGCCACGCGGCCCTGCGTCACCAGGTCGGCTATGTGAGGCCCAGACGCAGGTCCTCTTGTGTTTCAGGAGCTGTTCAGTAAACAGAAGGGCTACCTGGATGAGGAGCTGGACTACAGGAAACAGTCCTTGGACCATGCTCACAAGGTAAGAGAAATAGGGCTGCCAGAACCCCCGCGGTGGGGGATTTGGGGTAGAAAAGGGAAAAGCTGTTCACACATCCAGGGTTGTGTCTCAGACCTCGCCTGGGAAGAGCCTGTGCCCAGTGCGACCAGCGGGGGTCACTCTCTGCATTTCTCCCTTTGGGGACCCCTCGCTTGGTGAGTTCCGAGGACACCTTGCTGCCCCGTCAGCAACCCTCGGCCCAGGAATGCAGGCACGTGCGCAGAACTCAAATGGGTGTTTGAAATGAGCTGAGAAAACAGGATTCATTGAAACGTTGCATTTACAAATGAAACAAACACAGCTGTGTCGGTCAGAACGCTGTCCCGCCAGGGACTCCTGCTTCTGCCCGTCTACACCGAGCCCAGCAAGTTGCACGAGTCCTTTGTACATCTGCTTGCCCCGTGGGAAACTGCTTCCCCACCTCCAACCTGGAGGGATGTCGGGCTTGGGGTGAACCCTGAGAGCTGAGAGTACCTAATCTCCATCCCTGGAAGTCAGTCCTCACTGAAGTTCGTTTGAGCCTCAAGCAGCCTTCCTGTTTCAAGGCGGTGACGCCAGATCCAGGATGCCTTTAAGCCCCCTGCCCCCCAGGTGAGCACGGGAGAGGCTCCCGGCTGGAGGGGTTCCTGCAGGGGCACAGCCCACACTTCCCTCCCAGCAGTGGGTCACATCTGGGAACCCGTGTCACCCAGCTGGACAGCCCTTCCTGGCTATGTGTGTCTCTGCCCCCGACTGTGGAGCGCGACGTGGCGCTGGGTCAGGGGAAGCTGTCCTGTGGCCCAGGCGGGCAGCCTGAGGTCAGTGACTGGGCCACCCGGTAAATAGAGTTAATCCCCACCCCCCAGAGATGTGGGGAGGATAAGCCTGTGTGCACTGCGGGCTTGTGCCGTGGCAGCTGGGACTGCCCAGCAGGGAGGTGGCAGCTTGATGTTTGCTGTCCCATCAGGGCCCCGCAAGGCCAGTAGGGGGCTCTGCTGGAGTTTATGGTGGGCTTCCTGGGGCTGGGGTGCTCCCTCTGCCAGGTGGCAGTGCTGGCTGCCTGACACCTGCAGGAACAACCACACAGGAGGTGGCCTTGGAAAGAGAGCTGAGTCAGCTCTGATGGGCCTTCCCAGAAATCTGTGCCCAGATCTATGTTTCCAGTCCTCTCAGGTGCCGGGTGGGGTGTCTGCTCGCAGTGCGCAGGGGCAGCTGCGCGGCTCCGAGCCCCCCATGCCTATGTCCTCTGTGCTCTGCTCCTGCATCCTCGCCTGGAGCAGGGCGGGGACAGCATCACCGCAGGACCCAGGCATTGCTCGGCTGACAGCCTCAGGAACGGGCATTTACGGTAGGACACCCATGCAGAAAAGATGGGTCCCTGCAGATGAGCTCAGAGAGATGGCTTTATGACACACACGGACACCCGAGCACACACACGCACCTGCACCACAGGACACATTGCCCTGCGAGGCAGCGGGGCTCCTGCGCACAGTGCCCTGGGATGCTGTCGGGGGCCCCCAGGTGGTGCTGGGTCCCCTCCCTGTGCAATGATGGTGATGACTGCCCCCCTCCGTGAGAGATGCCGTCGGGGGCCCCCTTCCCCCAATTCCGACAGGAAAGCTGCATGTTTGCTGTCCCACCGTGGTTTTCTTAACTCCATATTTAAACCTGCACTTCCTGCTGGACAATTAGCCATTTTTTCTGCCATTCACAAAACCTGGTGCAGGAGCAGGGCACCTACCGGCCTTGGGATGCCCTGGGAGTGGGGGGCAGGCCTGTGGGAACCTGCCGGGCTTCACACAGTCCCTGTCTGTGAGCACAAGAAGGACAGCTGGGTTTTGAAGGGGGGGGGGTCCCTGTGTGGCTGAGGGGCTGTCCAGGGCAGCTGTGAGCACAGGGACGAGGATGAAGGCTGGGGGGAGGCCGTGCGCACAGAGATGTCCTCCAGGTGGCCTGACGCTCACGCTCACGCGTAGGGAAGGTCCTGTCACCTCCATGTCCTGCTACCAGGCTTGGGGTGAAGCCACTGTGGTGTTAGCTCTAAGCCCCGCGCTTCGCTGCCTTTATTTTAAAGCTGAAGCTTATCTTTGCTCTAAGAAGCAGCAGCTGATGTGGCTGGCTCTGACAGCTGGGGACAGTTCATTCTGTGGTTGTCAAGAACAATAAAACACAAGTGAGTTCCGCAGCCCTCCTCCGCCTTTCCCTAAAAGATCTGCTCAGCCGGAGGGAGTCTCCATAGTCATTTTGCCTGAAGAGGAGGAAGCATTAGTTTCTGAAGAGGTTACATTTTTGATGGGAAGATGTGAAGAATTTGAATTTTTCAGATGGTGTCTATGAAATTTCCTGAGGAACAGCTTTAGACATACCCCAGGTCAAACGGCTCGGTTCTCAGGGGTGGAAAATGAGGTCTGTGCCGCGGCTGCTGGGTCACAGCACGGGGGCCGCGTTGCTTGTGTGGCTGGGGCCCGCGGTGCAGGGGCTTGGCACGCTGGAGCCCACGCAGTGCAGGGTGAGGACTACGGGCCGGAGCCCCCGCGGTGTCGGAGCCCCGCTCCCCCACCCTGCAGGGCCCTGTGCGCATTGTTCGGCCCAGCTGCCTCCTCAGAGACCCTCAGTTGGCTCACCCGCGGACCAGCTGACAAGAGCTCTGGCCTCGTGGAAGGGGTGGGGACTGGAGGGCTTCATGGCGGTGAAGCCCTTACTGGCACGGGCACCCACCGGGCGCCCCGGGCGTGGGCATCCTTAGGGTTATCACCTGGGAGGGTGAGGTGAAGAAGCTGGGAGGAGGGCAGAGGCCGGGCACATGGGGCCTCGAAGGGCAGGTGAGGCCTTATATGCAGGCATCAGGGAGAGAGACAGACAGACAGACAGAGGGAGAGAGATGAGGAGGGAGAAGCAGGGCAGGTGTGTGTCTCAGTCTGGAGGCCGGAAGTCTGGCATCAAGATGCTGGCAGGGTCCGCTCCCTGTGAGGCTCTCGGGGAGGGTCCTCCTGCCTCGTCCAGCTCCTCAGGGCCCAGGTGTCCCTGGGCCTATGGCCACATCCCCCCACCTCTGCCTCTGTTGTCATGTGGTCTCCCCCGTCTTCTTCTAAAGAGGAGAGTCAGTGGATCAGGGCCCTCTAATCCAGTCTGACCCCATATGCACCGGATGACATCTGCAGAGACCCTGTTCCCAAATAATCCACATTCACAGGCTTCAGGGCTTAGGACTTGAATGCACCTCTGGGGACACAAGTCACCCCTGCACAGGCGGCACTGGGGACCACAGAGCTGGCAGCCTGGCCCCTCTGTGGTTACTGCAGACATGCCCTGTGGGCACCACGCTTCCTCCTTTGCGACTCATAAGCCCAGGGTTTGATGAAGGTTGTGAGCAAAGGAAGCCGCCTTTGTTCTTTCCTCAAAGGACACCCACCTAGCCCGCCACCCATCTGGCCATCGTCCGCCTCTGGTCTCAAATTCTGCTGAGCGCGACATCCCCAATGCTAACGTGAAGCGAGAGTTCTGTCACTGCGGTGTCACTGCCCATTAAACATCGCGGGGGAGGGAGCGCTGTTGAAATAATTACCCTGGACCGTTTCACTCTTCAGAACATCATTTAGGCTGTACAGGAGGAAACAGTCCCCTCTGTGGGCTGCTTGGAGATGTTGGGACCCCGGGGCAGGGTGCCCCAGCCCCCCAGGCAGTCCTTGGGGAGAAGGTGAGGGCTAACGTGTCCCCTCCTGCTCCAGCACATCCTGGAGCTGGAAGCCATGCTGTACGACGCCCTGCAGCAGGAGGCCGGGGCCAAGGTGGCCGAGCTGCTGTCGGAGGAGGAGCGCGAGAAGCTCAGGGTGGCCGTGGAGCAGTGGAAGCGCCAGGTCATGAGTGAGCTGCGTGAGCGCGATGCCCAGATCCTGCGGGAGCGCATGGAGCTGCTGCAACTGGCGCAGCAGGTGCGGGGCCAGGGAGCGCAGGGGTGGGGCCAGGGAGCGCAGGGGCGGGGCCTAGAGGCGTCCCGCGGCCACGCCCTCTGGCGGCCACGCCCATGATGACCACACCTGAGGCCACGCCCCTAATTACCATACAGTCACGGTCACGCCCTCCAGTGGCTGTGCCTTCCAGTGACCATGCCCACGGTGGGCCCCCTGCCAGACTGCCTGTCCCTCCATACTGCCCAGGTCTCTGGGTGGCACATCCCCTCTCTTGGGACCCCTGACTGCCGGTCTCTTCCATGACCCCTCCCTCAATGGTAAGATGGCAGTGAAAGTGTCACCTGGGGAGCAGCAGCTCATGGGCCAGGGCACAGCCCCTGCCCTTCTCTTGGCCTATGGGCTCTTGGGGACCTCGGGCCAGTCTGGGCCATCCATTTCTAACTTGAGGGTCCTGGCAGACTGGACAGCCTCGGCGTGTAAGACATGCCTCTGCTCCACTGCGTGTGCTGGCATGGCCTGGAAGGAGCCCTTATGGCTGTGTCCCGTGTCCAGATAAACCAGTAAACCCAGGTTTACTGTGAACATCAGTGGGCTTGTGTCTGACCAGAGGACTGGTCAGCGACTAGGACCCTCGCTGCTGGATCCAGCGTGATTGGTGCGAGGACGGCCACCTGCGGCCCCCTCATTTCCCATCAGACAGGCTGTGATCAGAGCTCATCCACTCCCACGGTCCAGGCACAGGCATCCAAGTCCAGCGTGGACACGCCAGTGTGCGTCTGACTGGCTTGTAGACCGAAGTCGGACTAGGGTTTCCCAGCACAATGTGAGCCTTGCCGGGAAGGTCCTCCCGTGACCCGCCTCTTGTCGCGCTGCAGCAGTGCACCTGGGAAGGGTGGTGGCTCTAGTCCTTAGTGTTTCCCGGGGCTCCCAGCATCGTGGTTTATGATCTGAAGAGGCAGGAGAGGGGAGGGTATCGTTCCTGCTGCGGGAAGTGTGTCCCGTGCTCTTTTGTTGGAGAAAAGCTGTGACCCGGGGAAGCCTATGTCCACAGGGGGCGGAGGCAAGCTCACCGGCCTCTCTTCTGGGGCCCAGGCTCCCGGACGCCCCCGGGGGAGGGCAGCCCAAGGCCCCAGCCCCCTCGTGGTGCCCAGCGTGGCAGCTGCCCTGTGACTGTCCACCGAGTGCACGAGTGAAAATCGTGAAAGCCCTTTTACCGCTTGGTTTCCCAAATATTCTGATGATTGAAGATTTTCCTTCTTTGAACATTGCAGAGAATTAAAGAATTAGAAGAAAGAATAGAAGCTCAGAAGAGACAGATAAAGGAACTGGAGGAAAAGGTAAAACGCTTGCAGATTTCTGGGCTTTGTTCAGGGAGCTTACAGAGACAGAACAGGCAGCTCTCGGTGTCACAGCGCTAGGTCTGAGGTTGGGCTGTTGCTGGACAGAAGGAGGTTTCAGGGTGGTGTCTGCTCGGGACCAGGAGTGGGAGCCAGGGGTCTGGGAACAGCCCCTCCTGATGACCCAGCCGTGTGGCCCTGGGGGCCGTGCGTCTCCCAGCCCGTTTGCCCAGCTGTCGTGCCATGTGAGGACCCACAGCCCCGGCCCCTTCGGTGGGACGCTGGCTGTGCTGATGCGCACGATTCCTCCTTGCTCCCCGGAACATTGTCTAAGAATCAAGCTGCTGAGAGGCTGTATCCTCCTCTTGAGAACGGGTGTCACCCCGTGTGAGTCTCTCACTTCCTAGTCCGTAACGCAGCGGCTCCCAGGGTCAGGAAGCTGGGGTGCTGGGGTGCAGCTGGTTTGGGGCCATGCAGCTCGGGACCAGGGAGGACTGTCCGGCTCTTCCCCCGACCCCTGGCTCTGTGACTCCCAAATCGAGGTGCGCAGAACACGCGCAGTGGGAAGCCTGGCTCTTTCTGCGGCTGTGCTTAGCTGTGGAGCGGTTTTTCCCCCTGTGGTTTAGGGTGTTTCGGTGACGTCTAGCAGTCAGACTGCTTGTTCTCATCGTGGGATCTCCCTTGCCTGTGGGGCAGATCTCACAAAGGCCGGCTCCTCGCCGAGCCTCCCTGGCCTACCCCTCTCGGAGATGGCAGGAGGCTGGGGTCTGCACAGGACCCCCATGGGCTGCACATCCTCGGCCCTGCCTGGGAGGAGCCAGCAGAGGGCCACAGCCACAGGGGCTCTGTGCTTGCAGGACAGAGGGGCCGTCCCCACCGCAGCTCCTCCAGCCGGTCCTCCCCTGCCCTGCCCAGCCCACTCCTGGTGACAACACTGGCCCCTTCCCTGGGAACCTCACCACCATGTGCTGAGCAGTCTTGGCAGTGACTTGCAAATCCAGTGCTGGTGCCGGTGACAGGCCCCTAACCGTGCAAAGCAGGGAGGTGCCCGTGAACAAGGCCGTGGCTGCCCGGTGGACGCCAGGCCGTGGGCAGGAGCTGGGAAGGCCGGGGGCTCCAGCCCCGCCACGGTGCCGTCTCCCCCTGAATGAATGTCTGTTTCCTTTCGCATCTTGAAGCAGGAGCATTTGTTTGTATTAAATGCTGGGGTTGTTTTAATTGGGTGTTTACTGTCCGTCTCGCTGGAGGAGCTCTGTTTTTCCAGGCAGTTGTGCCACAGCCAGATTTTCTCTTGTGTCTAAATCGGCCGGGCCCCTCCCGACCCCCAGATGGGGCTCCAGGTGTGCAGTCTGTTCAGCGTGTTGGTTGTCCTTGGTCATTTATAAGGGGAATGGGACCAAGGCGTTGTCAGGCAGTCCTGGTGTTTGCCTGGCACTTGGCACGTCTTTCTGTGAGACTCTCACCCTCATTATAGCCAGTTAGCACCCTCACCAGCTGCTCTGGCCACGGGTCCAGATGCCGGTCCCCCTCCCACCCACCACCCCACCCAGAGGAGGAAACTGAGCCCCTGAAAGGCGAGATGACCAGCAGAGGCTCCCTCCCGACTGCTGGGCTCTGGGTGGTGTGAGGTCCCCCGAGCGAGGTCCCCTGGGAGGTGGCAGCACCGTCACTCTAGACCCAGGCGTCCTCACGGCGCCCGCGGGCAGCACGACCCTTAAGCCGCTGGACACCAGCACACAGGCTTTGCTCCCCACCCTGGCGGGCACCCCGCGTCGCCCTGTCTGCGATCACACGTTACTTCTTGCCAGAAGCGCTACAAACTCTTTTTTCTCTTTCTTTCCTTCTATGTTTCTGCCCTCCCTTTTCCTTTTCAGTTTCTATTTTTGTTCTTATTTTTCTCCTTAGCTTTCATTCTCTGGTCATAGCTCGCCTGGGTGCCCTGACGTGGTGAGTATCTTCTCTGTGTCCTGGGGACCAGCACGGCCCCGCATGGGCCCCGCACAGCCCGGGGAGCTGCCGCCTGCGGTTCCGTAAGCAGGAGGCACGTCCGGATAGCAACAGCCAGGGCTGCCAAAGGTCCTCACAAAGCCACTGCAGTGCCTGCCCTGGGGTCAGGGCCCAGAGGGGTCTGCCATCGTCAGAGGGGAAGGGGCGCTGGCCTTCCAGGAGAAGGGAGGAGGGCACAGGACCCCCTCCCACGGGACCTACCTGGGGAGAGATGTGCTTGCACAAAGCCAGCTCGTTTCTCTGCCCTGGGCACCTCGCAGGAGGCAGAGCTGCCGGTTTCGCGTCTCTCTGTCCTTTCCGTGGTAGCACGTGCAAGCTCGGGTCGCCCTGAGGTTCAGCAGAGATGCCCGCTTTCCCAATGAGCTGGGCTCGTTCACGATGTCACAATTGTGCTAAGCTGTGGCCTCATCCCCGTGGCTCTCAGAGCGAGGCCACAGGGGTAAGCTTGAGCACTGCGCCCTTCCCAGACAAGATGAGAGGACAGGTGGGGTGTGACCTCATCCTGCCATCTCCAGGGGCCTCCCCTCGGGAGCAGAGCCGTCCTTTCCCTGCGGCCTTGTCCCTCCAGCCTGTCCCTCTGGCCCAGTGGCCTCTCTGATGAGTGTCCCATGTCTCTGCTCTTCCAGCCCCCAGAGGAGCTGGACCCCTTTCCTCCAGCTGGACCGGAGAGCAGCGGGCGCCTGGGAGGCAGAACGAGACACTGTGTCTCATCCCTGAAGACCCAAGAGGATCTGGTCTCTGCGGACCCCCTCCCGTCGAGGAAGCGGGAGAAGGGGTGTCTTTGAGCCCCTCTGAGGGGGACTGTCCACTTTAATGAGCCAGGATTAGAGCTCGTTCTCTGACTGGGGCTCCTGTGGAGAGGCCTGGTCTGGCTGCCGGACCCTGGGGTCCTTCCTCGGGACGCAGCCTCCACCCCCAGCTGCAGGGACACACGCGTCCCCGGCTGAGCACGTGCAGCGAGCCCAGCAGGAGCCCGGCTCTGCCGCCTCCCTCGGTTCCCTTAACAACCGAAACGCATGTCTCAGAGGAAGTTTCTCAGAAACAGCGCAGGCACCTTACAAGATGACAGGATGAATCTGCCACTACCGTGGTGACCTCTGTTCAGGGAAGCACGGTTTCCATGTGTTGCTTCAGGTGGGCTATGGAGAGGTTTCGACTGGCTCACTGGGGCCCTGGGCCCTCACTGACCGAACCCCCTGCAGGCCTCCCTCGTCTATGCTGCCGCCACTTGTGGGAACAGAACCATGGCTGCCACAGTGCCATCACCCTCGGCCTCCCTTGCTGCCCAAGACATGAAGGCCAGAGACCTGCCCTGAGCCGGCTGAGGAGCAGAGGGACTGACCAAGCCTGGTAGGGGGAGGTGGGACAAGAGAGGGACAGACCCAGTGGAAAGGGACCTGACCTTGTTGGAGATCGCAGAGGCCAGAGGCCACCGCCGGCAGGGCAGCCCCAGGCACCACGGAGGCCCTGGGGCTGCGGGTGAGCCCAGCGTGACCGAAGCTGCCAGGTCCAGAGCTCCAGCCTTTGTTCTCAGGGGGCAGTGCCCGGCGAGACGTCTGTGCTTCGTGGTTCTGCGCGTGTGAGAAGGGGCCTGAAGCCCAGGCGGCGAGCAGGTGAGGCACGGCCACTGTTCCCGGGACAGGGCAGCTTCCGTCCCGCGCTGTCCGGGGCCCCGCGGGCACTGACACACCTCCCTCTGGTCCGTGGGATCCCACCTCCTCTGACTCTGGTCCAGGTCGGCCCCGTTTGAGACGTGGATTTAATTTGCTGGGACACTGGTCCCGCAGCGGGAGCCCGGAGTGTCTATCCAGGTGGGTGGGAGTGGGTGGGGCAGCTCACCTCCCACCACCACCTCTGGACCCAGGTCTGCTCCCTGGGGGAGGTCCGTGCTGGGCTCCTCACCATCCCTCGGGCTGACCCCGCGGTGGGTCTTCTCCACCCAGACCCAGGACACCCCGCCAAGGCCAGCCGAGGCCTCCAGAGGCGCCCATGAAAGGGTCACAGGTGCGCCCCTGAACTACGAGGGCAGCTGGGCAGGGAAGAACTTGTCGAAGGCGTCTGGCCGTTTCTGCCACCTTGGGCCCCAGCCCCCACATCCCCAGGTCTGCTGGCCTGCCCCCCTGTCCCCCGTCTTGCTGCTCCCAGAAACTCCAAAATAACGCGTCCCACTGTGTCTCTCGGACCCTGACTCCCAGCTCCGCGGGCCTCCCTGCCCCCCCAGGTGCATCACCTCTTCTCCCTGACCCCAGGGCCCGGAGGCCTCCCTGGGGCGGCCGGGCAGGGCAGGTCCCACGGCCAGGACGGAGGCCGGGGATCGGGCGCTCCGTCGCGAGCTGCTCTTTCTAAGCGGAATTTGCTCGGTGAGGGCGCTCACGTGGGACGCGGTCGGGCTCTGAGGGGTGAGCGGTGGTGTTTTCCGAGTCTGTAGGGTGTGAAGTTGGCCACGTCCACAAGGACTGTCTCGTGGGGGCTGCAGGGGGCTCCCCGGGAGATGCGCTGCCATGGAGAGAAGGGAGCGGAGCGGAGGCCAGAGCCTGGGAGGGGGACCACACCACTGTTCACAGGGGCCTCGCGCACTTTCCCCTTCCACGTGGCGGGTCTGGGCGCCTGTTCCTTGAAGGGGCTCTTCTTGAGGAATGGCATGTGGTTAACCCAGCGCGGGGCTCAGACGCGGCAGAGTCTGCTCCTGTGTGTGCGGGGGTGCGTGAGCACGGCCTTGGGCGAGAAAGATCTCCACAGGCTGGACCTGGAGGGAGCCAGTCCCCGCCCTGGTCCATATGTGGGCCCTCCAACCCCAACACACTCTTCGAGGCCTGGTGCCTGGACTCAGGGGCGCCTCCTGGAACCTGCATGGAGGTCCTTGGGCTGCACTGTGTTGTGTTGAGGAAAGTGCAGAAGACACCCCGCTGCCTCTCTGATGGGCAGGGACGGTCCACAGGCATGGCCTGGCCTCAAAGGGCACCTGCGGCCGGTGAGGGACAGTGAATGCTGTATGTCACCGTGGCAATGCTGGTATCAAAATGCACTGCCCAGAGTCCCTGAAGGGCCCCCAGGAGTTGGCACTGTCCCCGCAGCCTTCCCCCGATGAGCCAGCTCGTGGCTCCGTGTTCTGCCTGGCGTGCGCAGGGAGCAGCGGCCTGCCCGGGCTTGGCAGGCCGCTCCGTGCCCCAGAGCCGCAGGCAAGTCACACCTGTGGAGGGCAGCCAGGGCCAGGTAAGGGGCTGGGAGCAGGAGAGCGGGGCGGGAGGCACGCCCCCCCCCCCACACCACCTGGGCCACCTGCAGGGCCTGGATGCTGATGGACGCCCCCTTGAACAGAGCCATTTTGTGGGTCTGGAGCCCCAGAGATGACTCGGACCAGCTTCTGCTCCCGGGGTGCTCACGCTGGGGAGGCCGGGCTGGGGCTAGTGGGCATCACCATGCGGCGGGGACAGACCTGTGCTGCCCGGCCCAGCTCAGGGCTGACGGGGGCGGCGGCTGGCTCCCAGACCAAGCACCACAGCCTGGGTGCCGAGTCAGACACTCTCACAGAGCCCCACGGAGAAGCACATTTTCCCTCCACCGAGCGCGACCTCCAGGCATCGGGGAGAGAGCTCTCAAACACTGCCCAAAGTGGGACAGCATTGAGTGAGGCAGTTGGTGCCCGGCCGCCCTCACCCCAGGCAGAAGTAACAGCCCCGAAGGTCAGGGAGGGCGGCCCTGCGGCCCCCGCTCCCCGCCGGGGAGCTGCGGCCTCACTGGGCCACAGGACGCTTTGCGCTCGTTTGCTCAGTCAGGTGAGGAGAGGCGGAAAGCCGCTGCGGCCGCTTTGTGGGGACGCGGTGCTGGGGGCTGTCGGGCTGCGGCCAGAGGGCAGCTCATAGGAGACGGGCTGCTTTTGCCCCTTTCAGGGGCGTGTCCACTGCGCCCTGGTTTGTCAGTCTCCAGGGTGGGTGTGAGGCTGTCAGGAAAGAGCTGCCGTCTGGGGTCTTTTGTGTACCCTCCCTCCTCCCAGCCCAGGAGCACCGGCCGCATCCCCGTGGAGCACAGGGGCCCCCGCAGCCTGGGCAGCCGCACCGGGGCTGGGGCTTTCTCCTCCCCGGAGACGAGGGTGGGAGCGGCTGGTCCCCTCCACGTCTGGTGGCACAGGAAGTCACCAGCTTCCTAAGCAAGCACCTCCCCTCTCCCCATGAGCTTTTAAAGAGTTTTTGTTCTAAAATGGTTTCAGACTTAAAGAAAATCGCAGAGACAGCGTGAAGCTCCTGCGCACCTTGCGCCCGGCTTCGCCCGACGCCGTGTCTCGCACGGTCACAGTGCACTTTCATAGCTCTGCTTGTCACCCGCTCCACTCAGGCGGGCGTTTCTGCTCCGGGGCCCCACACGACGTTGAGTCCTTCTCCTGGTCCTTCCCCGTCGGCCACGTGTTCTCAGCTTTCCTCGCCACCCTGGCACTTGGCACCCTGGCAGGTGCTGGCCGGCTGTTTTGTGGGGCGCCCTTCAGTGTGGTTTGGCCGCTGCGCTGGCGCGGTGGTGCTGGGGTCGCGGGGTCTCGGGAGGCGCATGGGGCGGCGCGCCGTCTGAGTGTGTCCGATGGGCGCGGCCAGGCGTGCGCTGGCTTTCTGCCTCTGATGTGGACCTCGATCAGGGTTCTGCCGGGTTCTCCACGGGAAAGGTGCTGCTTGTCGCCAAGCAGTGGACTGGGAAGGGACACTTGGAGACCACGCAGACCCCTGAACCTCCTTAAGCTTTTGCCCGACGACGTCACCGGGCGTCGGTGGGTCTTCCCTGCGACGGTGGTCACTGCCCGCTCTCGTAGTGACTTCCCGCCTCACGTCCCTCCTGTGCTGTTAGGGGCTTTCTCTGGAGAAGGCCTGCCCCCCTTCTCTCGTTTCTTTTTTTCTCTCTCCAGCTATTTGTATCAGCGTGGACTCATGGATATTTAATTTAATCTGTGGGTTATAATCCAACACCATCTGTATTTTCCTGCCCGGATTTTTCCAGCTTAAGTCATCGAGCTTTCCGTGGGGTCGGCACCGCGTTCTCTGAGCCCCTTCTGTTCCTCTGGCCCTTCCTTGCCGTCCGTTCCTGCGGGGTGCTCAGGTGTCCTGCTTTCCCCGCCCCGAGCCTGAGAGCAGCCGCTTCTCCAGGGCTCTCTGGTTCCCTCTGCTGGAGAGTGGTGTCCAGGAACCAGCGTCTCTGGGCGCGGGGTGTGCTCACTGCTGCGGGGTGGAAGGTTTCCAGCCCCAGGGGCAGAGCCTGGAAGTGTTCCCCTGGGCGCTAATGCACTCACACCACTCTTCCTGGTGTGTTTCTGTGTCTAACCGTGTCCTCTGCCACCTCTCACCTGTCTGTCTGTCACCTGTCTACATATCACCCATCTGTCGTCTACCTTTGTTCTTATCTGTCATCTGTCATCCATCGTCTATCCACCCATCCATCCATCTATCCATCTGTCTGTTATCTGTGTGTCTATTATGAAAGCATGAGTTCATAAAGATGCGTCCAGTTTCAGGCTAACAATTCGAGACTCATTCCATTTCCTCGTCTGTGACTCCGTTCACGGGGACGTGGCTCTCGCCATGTAAATGGTGTTATTATTTGCGCAGTCCTGGTGTCCACACACAGGAGTTTCAGAAGAGCTAACCCGTACACCCTGAGGAGCCAGCTGCCCAGCTAGGGGACCATGGAGTGCAGTCCTTTGTCCTCAGCCTGATGGTCTCCGAGTGTAGTTCTCGGGGATGACCTAGGTCACGTTGTCCACCTGCGGTCACTCAGGTTTGTTCATTACAGCTGGGGTTCCATTCGGGCCTCCCCTACAGAGTGAATTTTTTAAATTTTTCACAGTAAAGTTCCTGTTTGTGGTGTGCAGTCTGTGGGTTTTGACACACGTGTCCACCACAGTCGTGGTCCAGGGCAGTGCCATCGCCCCCAACCCCCTCTGCCTTGCTCCACAGTCCCCTGTCCCCAGCCCCACCCTCCCCAACACTGGTTTGTTCCCTCCTTTAAGTTTTGCCATTTCCAAGTCTTGTAAGTGGAAAATACGGTAAGTGCGTTCAGTATGTAGCTTTGAGGTCTGGCTTTGTTCACGTTGTAGCAAAACGCGTGGAGGGCCCCCGGGGTCTTGTAGTTCGTCCGTTTGTGCCCAGTTGTTTCCGTTGTGTGGATGTACCACGCTATCCACGTGTGTCTGCTGCCTTCTCACTTGGGGCCACTGTGAGTCAAACTGCTGTAAACATTCATGCACAGGTGTTTGTGTCAATACAGGTTTCCATTTTTCAGATGAATACCTAGGATTGGTTAGCGTGTTTTATACAAAACTGTTGTCCTCGGTGGCTGTGTGTTTTGCATGCCCACCAGCAAAGTATGAGCGTTCTTGTTGCTCCGCGTCTTCACCCACACTCGACATCACCGGTCTTTTCTGCTTGGGGAGGGCGTCCAGTCTAATAGGGGCGCAGAGGCATAGTGTTTTGGTTTTAATCTGTATTCCTCTCATGCCTCATGACGTTGGGCGTCTGTTAATGTGCTGATTTTCAGCCCACATATCTTCCTTGGTGAAGTGTCTGTTCAAATTTTAAATTAGATTTTTGCTTTCTTGTTATTGAGTATTAAGACTTCTTCACGCATTCCAGGTACGTGCCTTGGTTAGATATATGATACCAAAGTATTGTCTCTAAGTCTTTCTTTATTTTGTCGTTTTATTCCTTCTCTGTCTCTCTCTCTCTTTTTATTTTTCAGTAAGATCTTTTTTGTTTAAAGGCTGCTTTTGTTGTGGGGGTAGGTAATTAGGTTTATTTGTTTGTTTCTAGAGAAGGTACTGAGGAATGAACCCAGGACCTCATGCATGCTAATCACGTGCTCTACCCCTGAGCTGTAGCCTCCCCTCTGTCTTTCTGTTCTCTTAAGAGTATCCTTTGAAGAGAATTTCTTAAGTTTTGATAAAGTCTAGTTCGTTAGAGACTTGAGAAAACTGCCTGACCGAAAGTCAGAAACATTTTCCCCACGTCTCCTCGGGTTGTGTGACTTCCCGTCTCACGTCCTTCTCCACGACCCATCAGGAGTTCATTTTGCAATCGCTGCACGTTTCACATTTTGGTCAAAGCACATTTTTTTTTTGACATGTAGTTGCCCCTCCCCGCCCCCCCACGGTAAAGAACTCTGTCTTTTTTATTTAAATGCCTTCTGTTTGGCTGGACCAAGTGCCCCCTCCTCAGCCAGGCCCACCCTGGCTGGGGTGCCCTCACTGTTTCCAAGTCACCTCACCCTGGGAGGCGGCGGAGATGCTGCTGTTCGCTGGTGTCCTCTGAGCTGGCTCCCGGCTGCCTGGTCCCCACTGGATCCCGGGGCTGGGGCTGGTCTCCAGGGACCCCGCCCGCCCCGCTTGGGGTCTGGAAGCTGAAGAGGTGGAAGATTAACTGTCAGCAGATCCAGATTTACAGCTCCTGGTGGAGCAGGCGCTGAGTGCGGATGAGCACCCCCAGTCCTCAGGAGCCTGGGCTGCGATGGCTTCCGCCGCGCCGAGACCCGGCGGCCAGAAGTGACGGCGGTGCGGTCGGTCGTCAGGCATGCGCTGCTCCCGCCCAGCATCCGTCTGAGTTAAGGGGCATCGTGCATATGTGGAGGAGGGACCTTCCTGTAAAAATGGTTGTCACCTTCTCCATCATAACCCAAGGAGATTTGCTTTATAATTTCTGTATGTTTTATGTTTAAGAAAGAGAACAAAAGGTGAGCCGTTATTATGTTCCTTGTAGAAGGTTCACCCGAGCGTGAAAACCAGCTGCTTGAGGCCCTTCTTCCCGGCTCGGGGACAGCTCTCCTGTCCATCCTGGGAGCGGGGACAGGTGGTGGCATCCCCCTCCCTCCGACGCGGGGCACCAAGGGGCCCTGTCAGGGCGGCGGCGTCAGCCTGGGCTCCAGCCCCAAGTGGGAGGAGGAGGGGCTCATGATGGGGTCAGATGGGTGCTTGGCTGATGGCAGGTGACAAGCCCAAGCCAGGGAGCCAGGATGGCCACACGGGCGTGGAGCCCCGCGGCCCCTGTTGCCCCCTCACGGCTCCTCATTCTTCATCTTTGTTCCCTGGGGGCACAGAATTGCGTTCATCTTGACACTGGCTCAGGCCACCCTCTTGCCACTGGGCTGGGAGCCGCCCACTTGGTTAATCTGCTTTTTGCAATGTCTCTGGACACGCTGGCTGCTAGCTGCTCAGCCCGTCCCACCGCCGCCCCTCCCCCAGGAGCCCGCTGCCTCTGGCCCGGGTGGCGGCCCTGCAGAGCTGTGTGGCGGACTCATGTGTCTAAAAGGGCTAATTGTCCCTGCTTTTAAGTCCCCATAAGAGGCGACGCGCCATGGGCCTTCTGCACGCACCCCCCGCACGTGGCGGCGCCGAGCCGAGCGCCGTCCTGCGACCTGCGCGTCTGCGCCTCCGTGCCCATGCCTGCTGCTCCGCGCCTCTGGTGGACGTGGGGCGTTTGCTTTTGTGACCGGCGCTTCGCGAACGTTCTCGTGACGTCCGTCAGTGCGCCGGGGCGGGGGTTTCTCCCTGGTTTCCGCATGGAGTCGGCTGAGGGCCGACGCTCAGCCTCCGGCGATGGGGTCAGCTCTTCCAGTTCTCGGCAGCTTTGGGACAATTTTTGCTCTATGTTTAGGATTCTGTCTTTACCTTATGGCAAAACTTTTTGTCTAATATGACTCTAGGAGGCTTGCACACAACCTCAGACAGAAGTGGGCTCACCGTCCCAGGCCCCGCTGTCTAGTCTGTCCTGTCCAGCCAGTAGCTCCTGAGCTGCAGCCAGCTGTCTATTGCCTATAATGTCACCATCTTGATGAAAGCAATAAAGGGTCCTTTTACTGGCATGGTCACGAGGCCACTGACACCAATGCCACTGTTGGAGAAGTCAGTGTCAGCAGACATGCTGGACACCCGCTTCCAGGGCTGTGTGAGCAGCTCCTGGCAGCCAAGTGAGGAGACAAGCAACCAATGGAAGGCAGGCAGGAAGTGTGAGCCCAGGTGTGCTCCCGTGCGCACGTCCGTGCGCTGGGCCATGGGTGTGCGGGTCTGGGCTGTGTGTGTGTGGCTGTGCATCTGGGTGCGTGTGTGCGGGTCTGGGCCGTGTGTGTGTGGCTGTGCATCTGGGTGCGTGTGTGCGGGTCTGGGCCATGTGTGTGTGGCTGTGCATCTGGGTGCGTGTGTGAGTGTGCATCTGGGTGCGTGCGTGCGGGTCTGGGCCGTGTATGTGTGGCTGTGCATCTGGGTGTGTGTGTGCGGGTCTGGGCCGTGTGTGTGTGGCTGTGCATCTGGGTGCGTGTGTGCGGGTCTGGGCCCTGTGTGTGTGGCTGTGCATCTGGGTGCGTGTGTGCGGGTCTGGGCCGTGTGTGTGTGGCTGTGCATCTGGGTGCGTGTGTGCGGGTCTGGGCCGTGTGTGTGTGGCTGTGCATCTGGGTGCGTGTGTGCGGGTCTGGGCCCTGTGTGTGTGGCTGTGCATCTGGGTGCGTGTGTGAGTGTGCATCTGGGTGCGTGCGTGCGGGTCTGGGCCATGTGTGTGTGGCTGTGCATCTGGGTGCGTGTGTGCGGGTCTGGGCCGTGTGTGTGTGGCTGTGCATCTGGGTGCGTGTGTGCGGATCTAGGCCGTGTGGTTGGGCACTTGTGACCAGGGGAAGTCCTGGGAGCCCGGGCAGTGGGCTCTGCGCCCACACCAGCCAGGGGACTTAGAGCACACGGACGAGGACAAGCCGCCCTCCTTTCTGGGAGGGACAGGGCTTAGCTGGCTTCTCCATGCCCTTCTGGCCGTGACTCTGATGGCATGGCCCTGACCGTGCTGACTTCTGGGATGAGGAGGATGTGGTGAGGCCCTGTATGCTCAGACAGCTGGAGGCAGGAAGCCCACTCCGTGCCGGCCGCAGCCGGTCCTCACACTGGTAACACAGGACAGAAGTTTCCCACCCTGCCCCCTCCTCTGGAATTGCCCCCGCCCTGGGCCCTGACCTCCAGGCATGGCCCCTCCCTGGCCTGGTCCTCCTGGTACCCAGGGCAGAAACACGTGGGGGCCGTGGGGGTGAAGACACGGCCCCACCCCAGCAGCGGCGTCTTCATCACCCTGTGCTGGCGCCCTGCGCCCTTCGGAGCCTCAGGGGCGCCAGTCCCCTCGTGTCCTGCCGAGAGCCCGGAGGCGAGCCCGTGGCCGGGTCAGCGAGGGCTCGGCCTTTGGTGGCCCTGGCCACGTGCCCTGTCTGTGCCTGCTATGTTAGTTTCAGGGGTACAGCGTAGTGCTTCAGCTGTACATGTGTTTCATGTATGTGTCAGTTTATATATGTCTATACTTTTTCAGATTCTTTTTTATTATAGGTTATTACAAGATATTGAATATAGTTCCCTGTGCTGTACAGTAGGTCCTTGTTGTTTATGTATTTTATATATAGTAGTTTGTATCTGCTAATCCCAGACTCCTAATTTATCCCTCCCCTAACTTACCCTTTGGTAACCATAGTTTGTTTTCTATGTCTGTGAGTCTGCTTCTGTTTTGTAAATAAGTTCATTTGTATCACTTTTTTTTTACTTCACATGAGTGATACCATATGATATCATTCTCTGGCTGACTTACTTCATTTTGTGTGATGATCTCCAGGTCCATCCATGTTGTTACAAATGGCATTATTTTATTCTTTTTCATGGCGTAGTAGTATTTATTCTTTTTCATGGAGTAGTATTCCATTGTATACATATACCACTTCTTCTTTATCCAATGTCTGAATTTTCTTTTTTTCTAACACTTTTTATTGATTTATAATCATTTTACAATGTTGTGTCAAATTCCAGTGTAGAGCACAATTTTTCAATTATACATGAACATATATATACTCATTGTTACATTTTTTTCTCTGTCAGCTACCACAAGATCTTGTATATATTTCCCTGTGCTATACAGTATAATCTTGTTTATCTATTCTGCATATGCCGGTCAGTATCTACAAGTTTCAAATGCCCAGTCTGTCCCTTCCCACCCCCTGCCCCCTTGGCAACCACACGTTTGTATTCTATGTCTATGAGTCTGTTTCTGTTTTGTATTCATATTCTTTTTTTTTTTTTTTTTAGATTCCACATATGAGTGATCTCATATGGTATTTTTTTCTTTCTCTTTCTGGCTTACTTCACTTAGAATGACATTCTCCAGGAGCATACATGTTGCTGCAAATGGCGTTATGTTGTCAGTTTTTATGGCTGAGTAGTATTCCATTGTATAAATATACCACCTCTTCTTTATCCAGTCATCTATTGATGGACATTTAGGCTGTTTCCATGTCTTGGCTATTGTAAATAGTGCAGCTATGAACATTGTGGTGCAGGTGTCATCCTGAAGTAGGGTTCCTTCTGGGTATATGGCCAGGAGCGGGATTCCTGGGTCATATGGTAAGTCTATTCCTAGTCTTTTTAGGAATCTCCATACTGTTTTCCACAGTGGCTGCACCAAACTGCATTCCCACCAACAGTGTAGGAGGATTCCCCTTTCTCCACAGCCTCTCCAGCATTTGTCATTTGTGGATTTTTGAATGATGGCCATTCTGACTGGTGTGAGGTGATACCTCATTGTAGTTTTGATTTGCATTTCTCTGATAATTAGTGATACTGAGCATTTTTTCATATGCCTTTTGATCATTTGTATGTCTTCCTTGGAGAATTGCTTGTTTAGGTCTTCTGCCCATTTTTGGATTGGGTTGTTTATTTTTTTCTTATTGAGTTGTATGAGCTGCTTATATATTCTGGAGATCAAGCCTTTGTCAGTTTCATTTGCAAAATTTTTTTCCCATTCCGTAGGTTTGTTTTACTTATGGTTTCCTTTGCTGTGCAGAAGCTTGTAAGTTTAATTAGGTCCCATTTGTTTATTCTTGCTTTTATTTCTTCCAGGAGAAACTTTTTGAGATGTATGTCAGATAATGTTTTGCCTATGTTTTCCTGTAGGAAGTTTATTGTATCCTGTCTTATGTTTAAGTCTTTGATCCATTTTGAGTTGATTTTTGTGTATGGTGTAAGGGAGTGTTCTAGCTTCACTGTTTTACATGCTGCTGTCCAGTTTTCCCAACACCATTTGCTGAAGAGACTGTCTTTATTCCATTGTATATTCTTGCCTCCTTTGTCGAAGATTAGTTGACCAAAAGTTTGTGGGTTCATTTCTGGGCTCTCTATTCTGTTCCATTGGTCTATATGTCTTGTTTTTGTACCAATACCATGCTGTCTTGATGACTGTAGCTCTGTAGTATTGTCTGAAGTCTGGGAGAGTTATTCCTCCAACCTCTTTCTTTCTCTTCAGTAATGCTTTGGCAATTCTAGGTCTTTGATGGTTCCATATGAATTTTATTATGATTTGTTCTAGTTCTGTGAAATATGTCCTGGGTAATTGGATAGGGATTGCATTAAATCTGTAGATTGCCTTGGGCAGTGTGACCATTTTAACAATATTGATTCTTCCAATCCAAGAGCATAGGATATCTTTCCATTTTTTAAAGTCTCCTTTAATTTCCTTCATCAATGGTTTATAGTTTTCTGTGTATAATTCTTTCACCTCCTTGGTTAGATTTATTCCCAGATATTTTATTACTTTGGGTGCTATTTTAAAGGGGATTGTTTCTTTACTTTCTTTTTCTGTTGATTTATCATTAGTGTAAAGGAATGCCACTGATTTTTGAACGTTAATTTTGTAACCTGCTACCTTGCTGAATTCTTCAATCAGCTCTAGTAGCTTTTGTGTGGACCTTTTAGGGTTTTCTATATATAATACCATGTCATCTGCATATAGTGACACTTTTACCTCTTCTTTTCCAATTTGGATCCCTTTTATTTCTCTCTCTTGTCTGATTGCTGTGGCCAGGACTTCCAGGACTATGTTGAATAGGAGTGGTGATGGTGGGCAGCCTTGTCTTGTCCCAGATTTTAGTGGGAAGCTTTTGAGTTTTTCACCGTTGAGTACTATGCTGGCTGTAGGTTTGTCATACATAGCTTTTATTATGTTGAGATGTGTTCCCTCTATACCCACTTTGGTGAGAGTTTTTATCATAAATGGGTGTTGAATTTTATCAAATGCTTTTTCTGCATCTATTGAGATGATCATGTGGTTTTTGTCCTTTCTCTTGTTGATGTGATGTATTACATTGATTGATTTGCATATGTTGAACCACCCTTGTGTCCCTGGGATGAACCCCGCTTGGTCATGATGTATAATCTTTTTTATGCACTGTTGGATTCTATTTGCTAATATTTTGGTGAGGATTTTGGTGTCTATGTTCATCAGTGATATTGGCCTATAATTCTCTTTTTTTGTAGTGTCTTTGCCTGATTTTGGTATCAGGGTGATGGTGGCTTCATAGAATGAGTTTGGGAGTGTTCCCTCCTTTTCAATCTTCTGGAAGAGTTTGAGAAGGACTGATATGAGTTCTTCTTTGTATGTTTGGCAGAATTCCCTGGTGAAGCCGTCCAGTCCTGGACTTTTATTTGTAGGGAGGTTTTTTTTATTGCTATTTCGATTTCATTTCTAGTGATCGGTTTGTTCAAGTGGTCAGTTTCTTCTTGATTCAGTCTTGGTGGACAGTATGTTTCCAGAAACTTGTCCATCTCCTCTAGGTTATCCAGTTTGGTTCCATATAGTTTTTCATAATATTCTTGTATGATATTCTGTATTTCTATTTTATTTGTTGTAATTTCTCCATTTTCCTTTCTTATTTTGCTAATTTGTGCTCTCTCTGTTTTCTTCTTTGTGGCATTATTATTTTTTTATTCTTTTTTTGTGGCATTATTTTATTCTTTTTCATGGCTGAGTAGTATTCCATTGTATACATATGCCACATCTTCTTTATCCAATGTCTGAATTTTCTTAAAGTGACCCCTGATCCACTCTGGGATTTTCAGGCCCTCCAAGCCCCCTCCCAGCAGTGTCCACAGCCTCTGTCAGGTTGGTTACTTGTGTTAGAGGTAGCTCAGGGGACTTGTCAGCCACAAGGTGGAAAAGACAGCTGTGCAGTCAGACAAGTCTAGGTTGGTCCTCCCTCTGCCTTCTCTTAGCCGTGTGGCACCAACAGGTGAATTGACATATGCCCACCTCGGCCCCCTCCTCTACAGGGGGTTGCCTCCTTCATGTGGGAGAGGTTAATCAGGTAATACATTTGTGGCAGGGTTCTGCAGAGAAACAGAACCAACGGGCTGGTGTGTGTCTGTCTGTCTGTCCCTCTGTCTTTCCATGTCTGTCCATGTAAAGATAGGGAGTGATGATAACAAATTGGCTTACACGTTTGTGGAAACAGCAATATCACAATCTGTGGTCTGCAGGCTGGAGACCCAGACCCAGCAGAGCCCATGTTTCTGTCCAAGTCTGAGAGCAGAAGGTTTCCCCTCTTACTCAGCCTTTTTGTTCTGTTCTGGCCTTCAACTAATTGGACAAGGCCCACCTGCACTGGGGAGGGCCATGTGCTTTACTCACCTGTCAACTCAAATGCTAATCTTATCTGGAAGTACCCTCACAGGCACACACAGGACAAGTCTGGGCAAACATGTCCCGGTCAAGTTGACCCATAAAATTAACCATCGCAGCATTCAGGGGCTCTGAGGGAACGTCCTCACGCACAACCAGCTCCACAGACACGGCTGCTGCCTTTATTACGTGCTCACCGGGCGGCCGCAGAGTCAAAGTCAGGAGGAGGAGGCCCTGGGCAGGCCCCCGTGCAAGCGTGGACAGCCTGGACTGAGTGGGCCATCCCCGCATCTGTGCGAGGGGCTAGGAGAAGTGCCTAGGAGGCGGCCCAGAGTCGGGGGCCTGGCGGAAGCCCTGTCACCATCTGTAGGGGTGATGGAAATACCCTGGGAGAGCTGAAAGGCGGGGGAAGCTGGGCTGCGCCTGGGCAAGACCATCTATTTCCTGATATATCCCCCCAAATTGGAGGTTTGGGGAAAAATGACCTTGGCCCCAGGCTAGTGTATCGTTGCCATTTGTTTCTGTTGGGTTTGAAAATGTTTGGCTGCACTGTCCCAGAATAATAGCCTGTATGTGGAAAGGTTCTGTTCTAGCCCGTTCTCTGTTGTCCTGTAAGCTGATCATGTGTGTGTTTGTGGGCATTATGTTGAGAGTCTGGGGCCAGGACGTAGGGGTGGTGTTTGGGGGCAGAGAGCAAAGATCTGGGCTGCAAGGCCTCACCCCGGCCCAGTGTCTGTGGGAGTGGGCTCTCGCCCACCTGGACCTCTGGCCAGCCCACCCTGCGTGACGACCCGGCTTTCCTTGTCTCGTGTGCGTTTCTGGAGACCCTGTGAGGCCCTGTGGGCTCCCCATGGCGCCCACCGTTTGCAGCTTCCGACCCCAGGAAGGAGCCAGTCTCCCTTGCCGGAGGCCTTCTGTTTCCCAACAGTGGGGTCCCCGTGGGAATTCCCAGCCCAAACACAGCCGGCGGGGGCTGTTCCTCGGGCTCTGTGTTGATGCCAGTCAGAACGCCGTTTCCTGATCCATATGCACGGGCGCATTTGCATGTGTTACCGTCGGGCGTCACCCAGGCGAGTTCTGCCTCTGCAGCGTTTCACGAGCGTCTGACGTCTTCATGCCTGTTGGGCTGGGCGCCAGCCTAAAAACACCCCTGCTGCCAGCTGGGCCGTGGTCCAGCCAGATGCCCTCTTGGCCTCTCATCCCTCCTCTGTCCGTCTGGGACTGTGGAACGAACCCACTTCATGACTTTCATTAACAACTTCTTCCTCCATTTACACTTTCTCACCAGCCTCAGCGAGGCCCAGTCTGTGGTTCTTGGTGTCCACCCCCATCAAAACATCACCCCATCACAGGGCGGTCATCCACCAGACTGCGCCCCGCTGGGCTTGGAGCGGGTCGGGGCCCTCCAGCTGCACCACCACCGGCCGTGAGCTCCCTCCCTGTCCTGCGTCCCTCCTCCCACACGATGTCCATCCTTGTCTCCATCAGCTCACCGCCCTCTCCCCTCTCAGACTGCGGGCTCCGGATGAGCTGAGCGTGATTATGTGTCCGGCTTGCTCACCGTGGAATCCCCAGTGAGGGCCTCCATACACACTCAGGTAGTGTCTGGCCCCTGACACACATTCAAATAAATATTTGCCACGTGAATGACCCAGCAAGTGGACAGATGTGCTCAGGGAGCACGGCTTGAGCCACTGTAACCCGGCTGTCCCCCTGCAGAGTCAGCACCCGCTCAGCACTCTGCCCCTGGGTGCTTCTCCAGACAGTGAGAACTGCCCACTGGCAGTCCTCACAAGCCTCGGACGGCTCACACTAACAGGAAGCGTCCGTCTTCACTCTTTTTCAGAGAGGAAGCAGCACATCGATGAAGCCCGTCTTGAGCGTGATTTCCGTCCCCGCCGAGCGCTGGTCCACAGCCCAGGAACGTCTCCCCGCGCTGGGACACAGCCTGGCTCAGGGGTGGAGGTGGTTCTTCTGTTGACCTTGCACCCTTGGTGATCTAAGGTTGTGCTCTCCGGGCTGAATTTGCAAGGGGTGTGTGTGCGTGTGAGTGTGTGCGTGCAGGCGTGAGTCTGGGTGTGTGCCTGCACGCGTGTGTACTCAATCGGAAGATGACGCAGAGCATTTAGCTCTTTTGAGGCACTTGGAACTTGGCCTGCTGGGTGGTGAGACGTGCAACCAGGTGAGAACGCAGCAGACAACACTGTCTAAAAGAAACGCAGGCTGCATGACCCAGTGGCCGGAGGGAGGCAGGACTGTGGTGTCTGGACGCGTTAGGTTCATTTTATACTCATGTCGGAAGAAATGTTCTGCTCTGGTGCAGATGACAGTGGCGGCCAGACCAGGCTTCACTCCCGAGGGTGAGTTGGGAGAAAGCTTATAGGATTAGGCAGATACGCTTTTCTCTGGTGGGTACGGGTTTTCTGCTGGGCAGTGCACTGTTAGTCAACACTTGCCCAACAAGGACGCATGCTTTCTGCTGTCATGAAAGCCACAGCTACCTACTCACTTGGACTAGATCGGGGCCAGTTCCCCACTTCTCCAGCTGAGCTTGATGTCAGGGTTTGGAGCTCGAGTTCGAAATCTTGTTTACTCCTTCCTGCACACTTTTGTCTTGTTCTAATGACTGCATCCTCTTGACACACTTGTGCTCACAACGAACGGCAAACAACGGTCTTGCATTAATAAAAGCCGCCACAGAGCTGTGGGTGAACTCCCAGGTCGGAGTCTGATGGACTGAATGATGCAGGCATCCAGAAACACTGTGTAGCTCCAAGCACTCATGGGGGCCTGCCCTCCTCTGCTGGAGCTCCCAGGCCCCGTGTGTACCTGCACAGGAGCAGCAGCTGGGCAGGCTGGCCGATTTGGATAAAAAAAATGTGCATTTGAAGCCCAGATTCACATCCCTCATGTTTACTTGGGTCATCATGGTTGTGCATGTTGTACATACGTCTGGAGTACTTCATACGCCTCCCCACACCCCCTAGGCACTCTTAACCACAGCTTTGCAATTTTTTAAAAAAGGAAAACTCTCCGGGAAAGAGAAGCATGTAAATATGTACCAAATGCTTATGAAGCTGCTGTTTATATGTAAAGAGGATGTGCACTGGAAGGGGAAATGGCTCCATGAGTGTTTTAAGCAGCAGTCCACGCACCACTCTGCACTGGGCCCTGCGCTCCCCCGAGCGTGCACTGGCTGCAACGCCACTGCTTCCCGGTAGACGTTACTGCTCTTGCCCACATTTCACGGGCCCCTTGTTTTCACCTGATTATAAAATCCAGCATTTCAGGACTCGGCTTTTACAAAGAAAGAAGAAACAGAGGCAAATAAGAGCATCGGTCACTGATTCCTGCTGGTCCAGTGAGCATCTGAGGAATTCAGCTGTTTTGGAATAACGTGCATTTTCTAAATCCTCGAGTGTACCTTTTATTCAAAACCAGTGGGCTGGATCGAGTTTGCCGCAAGCATTTGGGCACCTCTTACTCTGGCTCTTCAAACAGGGGAAGCGTGTGTGAATGCATCACTCCCTAATGGAGCAAGGGGAGGGACCCTGAAAGGTGGAAAGGCAGAACCAGACGTGGACATGTGCACAGCATTACCGTTACCACCATCATCACTGTGTGCACCGCACCCACACCACCACCAATGCTTTCATTTGTCTAAGCTAGAAATCCATGTAAACTGCAGCTTCCTTGCTGACATGGATGTGTGTGTACCTCGTTTCCATGGCTTAGAGCTCCAGTTGCTGAAGGACTGTGGCTCTTCCTTCAAGTGCTCTGCCCTCAAGGAACCTGTAGCCTTCAGGACACCCGAGTGCCTTACACGGCTCGTGAACACCAACGTTGGCAGCCGGAGGGAGGGTGCGCTGGGAGTGGAGGCATTGTGACATTAATCTACACTGACCATCGCTATGTCACTGAAACCTTCAGATGGCTTGTGTGTCTTAACACAGTGATGGATTTATGTTTAGGCTCAGGAAAATCAAGCTGTAAATAGGTGTATCAAATTATATATTTGTTTACTGTATATTTTTTAAAAGCTTTATTGTAAATTTATGCAAAACATACAAGGACTTGTTTTCTCACGGCACTGTGCCAGACAGTCTTTGTGTTCTCTGAGGCAGTTTCTTAATAACCACACTCTAAACATGTGACACTCTGTTCAGTGCTAAACAGTATTCAGAGGCCTGAAACAGGTTTGTATGGTGACCAGTTACAAACTTTTACACATATTTTTGTATTGTGATTCCTATGATATATACCAGAGAATTTTTACTCATTTGTAAATTATTGTACAGTTTTTAATAAAAAGTTGTTTTAAATCTTAGAATATTAAAAATGATTCTCCCCCTCACAAAATATTAAAGTTTGGACTTACAGGCTGTGTTAGCCACTTCTGTGTTCTGTGTCCACTCGCTGAATGACAGTTTCTTTTTTCACACCAGCAAGGGAACCTGGGCCTTCTGCACGCTGGGGAGGGGGAGCCAGGTGCCTCACATACAGCCTCATCAGGCTGGTGAGTCAGGGAAGGTCACCTGGGGAGCAGGCTCTGCAGTCAGAGGCACTGGCAGCACCTGGCTGAGGTCAGCCGCCAGGGAGGCCCATGCCCGTAGCTGTGTAGCAGGTGAGAATCAGGAAAGAAAAGTTTGGTGGCTGAGGACAGTGAGAGAACTTCTGCGAATGAATAACACTTGGCAACAGATTTCACTCGCAGTGACCCCACACAGGTGAGTAAAGGCTGTTTGATGGATCTCTTCAGGAAAGTGGAAACTGGAGGTAGGACTGGGACCAGGGGAGGAGAAGGTTGCTGACTTAGCTCTTGTGCCCAGCCAGGACCCCCACTGACTCCCATTGTCCCCACTTATGCTTTGAAATTCAGGCTGTACTAACAACGCAAAGGCTGGTTTTCCTTAAAATCTAATCTCTTCAGAGCAGGACAGAGTGATGGCATCGCCCTGTGACTCTGGGCGGGCTGAGGATCCTACCGTGTCTCGAGGGCCAAACCTTGAACTTGTTTTTGAGGGTGGTCAGGAGCAGCTCGCGCATTCCGCCTACCCCCTACCCCGCGCCCCTCTCTTTCAACTCTCAAACGTTTCAGACTCAGAACCTCCTTGCCTGATGTAGAATTGCCCACGGGCCTGGAAATGTGGCTTGAGTTCAGATAGACTGGTTCCTTCAACGCTTGCTCCCTGCCAGCACTTCAAGTTGAACAGGAGGTCGGAGCCCCCATCCGCCCCGAGGGCAAGCCGCGGCGCTGGGACAGGGAGCGCTGCCTCCGCCCAGACCCCGCGCGTTCAGCACTCGCTGCGTGGACAGCGCCGGCTCCGCGCGGATGCCCGGCGGGCCTGGGGTGGGGGGTGCGGGCGGTGGGGGGGGGATGCAGCCGGGTAGGGGAGGGAGTGCGAGGTCCAGGTCCGCCCGGCCACGCGCACCGCGCAGACCGCGCCACAGGAGGCTGCAGGACCGGCCGCGCCTCGTTTGCTCCCGCCATGGCAACACGGCAGCCCACGGAGGTTCTGCCCTCGTGCCTGCGGACGCGGGGCGCAGGCAGCCCCCGGGCCCGGCCCAAGCTCGGCGGAATCTTCCGCTGCGTGGAGGACGCTTTTGAGAACAAGACACTGCAGCTGGACGCGCTGGGAAGCGGCCGCAGGGGTCCGCGAGCAGGAGAGCCCTACAGCTGGCCACGCGGCGACCCGGAGGGACCCGGAGAGACAGACAGACACGGCCCAGAGGCTGCGGCAAGTCTCCCAGAGAGGTCCCGCGCGGCCCAGGCCCGCGGCCAACCGCAGGTAGTGGTCGCAGTGCAGAGGGGCCGGCATGGGGGCCAGTGAGAGGGGGATGCCGGCCTGGACTCCTCGAGACGCTGAATACCCACGACGGGAGGCCACTGGAGGCACGGACCAGGGGCTCGTACTCTTGCACAACCACCTAGCTCCTCCAAGGGGACGCAAGGGCCCGTGGCAGGGCCTTCCTCTCCCTGACTGGCCGAGTCTGGGCCTGAACTTCTCTATCCTGCACCGCCTTCCTCAGGCCCCGCCCTAAGGTCCTGCCTCTCTTGCCCCGGTTCTGCTTCTCTGGTCCGTCCCAGGCTTTGAGGAGCTGTCTCTTTCTCTGTGTCTCTCTGGGTCTCTTTCTGTCCCTTCTGTGTCTCTCCAACCTCCCTCTGTCCCTCACGTTTCCCGAAGCTGGCCCTGGAGCAGCCTCGCAATGAGGTGTCTCCACTGCTGGTCCCCGGCCAGCCTGGCGTTCCAATCCCTGCCCTGGGGAAGCCTCGAAGGAGCTAGACTTTGACCTGACACATCTTTCCAGACAGAGTCCAGCTTCCGGAGCGCATAAGCCTGGACTTGAGATTGGATTCAATCCCCGTGGCCTTTGGTGCCTCGGGTCACCAAGGGGCTGGTGGTGGATCCGCGGCTGGCCAGGGGCGAAGAGGGGCCTGGCAGGACGTTGCTGGACCTCTCCCACCCTCTTTCCTGGTTGCAAACTCCGCACATATACTGGTCATGACCTTTTGCAACCCTCTCCCCCTTCCCGTCCAGCAAGCGGTCGCGTCGCGGTCCTCGTGGGGCCAGGCCCTTGGCCGCTGGTCACACGTAGGGCTGGGGTAAGGGTACCATTGCAGAGCCCGGACGGGGCGGGGCTTGAAAACAGGAGCAGCTGCGGGTCGGGGGCGGGGCTGGGCCGGGGGCGGGGCCGGTAACGGAGCCGCGCGTCCCAGCGCGCTCCCACTCAGACGCCCGGCGCCCCCACGTACACGCCTGGGCTCTGCGCGTCCCCTGCGCGGCCCAGCTCCTGCACCCCCTACCGAGGACCCCCAGGCCCGCCCCGCCTGAGCCAGGCCGTGCGGGCCGACCGAGGCGGCGGCGCCGGCCGGAGGAGCAAGATGTCTTTTCAGGGCAAGAAGAGCATCCCCCGGATCACGGTGAGCTCCGCTCCCGGCAGCCGCTCCGCACCCCCTGCCCACTGCCTCCGGCCAGACCTGGCCTCCAGGCTGCGGGGAGGTCCCTCCCGGCCTCGCGCCTGCCCCCTGCCCACGAGGTCCAGCCCCCATGCTTGGCCCTGTCCCAGGGCTGTCCCTTTCCCCCGGCTCCTTCCCGCGCGCCCGCGAGCGCCGCGCTGCACCGCCTTACGGATCCCGCGCACAGGCCCAGGCCCAGGCCCTGCCGGCGTGGCCGGACCTCCTCTGCGCCAGGGGAGGGCGCGGAGCCCGGGGGTTGAGGGCGGGTGCGGGGAAGACCTGCTTGCTAAAGCACAGACGTGCCTCCCTCCCCGCGCTGGCCGGCCTCTCTGGGAGCTCTTCTTAAGGGTTGGCGGGCGCTGCGGCCCTTTGTTGGCACCGCCAGCCCAGCCTCCTCTGGCCTCGAGGCGCAGAGATGCCTTTCCCCGCGCAGCCCGCCGGCCATCCGCCCCCCAGACCGCGCCGCCGCCGCGCCGGGAGTTCTTTGTCCGAGACAAAGCAGCTCGGCCCCGAGCCCCTGGCGGCCCGAATCCCTCCGTGGAGCCGGGGTTCGGAGTTCCCCGGGGAGATGAGCGCTCATTAGCCGCTGAGCAGGCGCCTTGGCAGCCCTGCTCTCGGGCGGACCCCCTCCAACACCCACACGCACGGCTGGGGGAGGTCGACCGTCCGCCCTGCGCGGCCAGGAAACAAAGCTGGCCCCTCCAGGCAGCCCGGAGCCCGGCCGAGGGAGGGAAGCAAGAGCCTGGCGCTAACTGGACCGTGCCTGGGAGCCCGCGGATTCAAACCTAACTCTGCGCTTTGCCTCAGGGGGAGGGCGATGGGGTCCGTGGGATTTCTGGCCCACTTCCCTACACACGTAGGAAGAAAGGAGCCCCCTCCTCTGCGTACTGCAGGGGGTCATGCCTCAAGGCTGGCCCAGGGTCCACCCTCATAAAGGAAGCCCTCCAGGTGCGGGGGTTGGGGGGGAATGAATCCATCTCAGGTGGGTCAGACACAAGTTGGCTGGTTTAGAGGAACTTCCACCCCATCTCCACTGTATTTCCTTCTTAGTTCCAACACTCCCCTCCACCAGGCTCCCAGATTATGAATCCAGGTGTCTGAAAACTGGGGGTGGGGGGTGGGGCTTGAACAGGGGACCACAGTCTCTTCCTGCCCAAAGCCTTCTTATTCCTCTTTTTGGACTTTGAGCATGAGTTGGTCCACTGAGGGGGGGGGGTGGGGGGTGTCAAAGTGGGGACACTGTGGGGTGGAGGGGAGGAGGCAGGCAGGGTCTGGCTCAGAAGATGGGCAAGATGGATCACTGTGAGTGCCAGTCAGGGCTGGGCCTAGGGCCCAGCCAGCCCCAGGGGACTGGGGCTGTGGGGCTGTGCGGGATCCAGCGGGGAGGGGCCCAGGCCGCTGGGTCAGGCCTCCTTGTAGACCAGGAGTCAGCAGACTTGCACAGTGGCTCACACAGCGCGTATTTTCAGCTTTGTGGGCCGTACTGTTTCTGGTGCAACTGTTCAGCTCTGAGGGAGAGCAGTCCTAGGTGGCACGGAAGTGAAGGGGTGTGACTGCTCCAGTAGAATTTTAGCTATGGACATTGAAATGTGAACTTCATATAATTTTTATGAGTCTTGAAATATCCTTCTTTTGATATCTTTCAGCCAACATGATATGCAAGCTATTCTTGACTCCAGGCTGTACAGGGACTGGTCGAGGGCTGTGTTTGGCCTGTGGCACAGTTGGCCACCCTTTGGTAGACTGTGGGGTGATGGTTTTACCTTTAATCAATAGAAATCTGAGAATTCAGTCCAAAACGTTAGATGTTGATAAGAACAGAGAATGATGTCATAAGACTCATAAGCAGTGAATTATTTATCATCTCGTCAGCCTCTTCGAGTTCTGCTAAGTGCACTGCACAGTTTGATTTTCTTGGCATCAGGCTGATAGTGTGTGGCATGCCAGAGCCCCTGGCTAGATCCCTGGCCTGGCCTCAGGGTGGGCACCTGGGGGCCAGCCCCCCTGTGAAGTCAGCGGTCACTCCTGTCTGGTCGAGTCCCAGGGAGCGGTGAGGCTCAGGCAAGGTCACAGAAGGAGATGTCTGCAAGGCTGGGTTCTTGCCCACGTCCCTCTGCGTGTGGCTGTTCTGCTCCCTTTCCTGTTTCTCTCCATCTTTCTCCACTGGGGACAGACCATCGCCCCTGACGACCAGGCAGGTTTCTGCTACTGGCACCCACTCTGCCTCACTCCTCCCCTCCCAGACCATTAGAAGTGGGTTTATGGCTGCAGAGTGCAGGTCAGCAGCTGCCCGGGGCCGCAGCTCCCTGTGTGGAGGTGCCCCGCAGAGCTGGCCTCACTTGCTGATGCTTTGCTCACCCACTCAGTCTGCCTCCAGGCAGCACCAGAATCTGCAGTCACCCCAGTGTCTTCCTGGCCCTGCACCCCATGGCCTGTCCATCAGCCTGAACTGCCTGATGCCCAGCCTCTCTGGAGTCTGTCACATTGGCCCCATGGCCCTGGCCCCGGGCCCTCATCTCACCAGAGCTCCATCAGAAACCACTCTAGCGATGGCCCTGTTTCCATCCTAGAACAGTCTACTTGTTACACAGGCCAGTGTGATCTCTTTAACATCACACTATGCTTAAACCCCAGCTTAAGGCCCCCCCAGTGGCAGCCCATCATCTCCCCAAACCCAGCAAGTCCCAGCCCACATGCCTCCCCTCAGAAGTTTCGGGTCCCCAGTTTCCTCTCATGCCCTAAATCCGCCAGGCTCTTTCCTGCCTCAGGGCCTTTGCACGAACTGCTCCCTGGCCTGGAGTGCTGCATCAGCCCAGCATTAGCCCCTCAAACAGGCCCTTCTCTGCCTGTTAGGCATTTGTTCCTCATCTCCCATCACCCTGTCCGGTCACCCCATTTGTGCTCTTGTGTTTGTCACAGTCTCTGACAGCTAGTGTGTGCTTTCTCCTCACAGTCTGTCACCCTCCACTGGGATGTGGCCTCCCCGGGGTAGGACCCTGCCTCCCAGCACCATTTTAGGCCACAGAGATTCTGGTACAAACCCAGCCTAGCTGTCAGCCGGAGCTGCCTCAGTGTGGGCGGACAAGGAGGGCAGAGCCTCCAGGCCAGCAGGACGTGTAAGACGCTGTCCATCTTCCCCCTCGGCCTGAGCTTTGTGAATTGGGTGACACGCGTGAAGATGTGAACATGATCCATTTCACTGCTGCTCACACGGATGTGGGCTTGGCCTTGGCGAAGCGGGAAGCTTGCTGGTTCGTTGATCCCTGTGCCTTTGGCAAGCCCAGACTGCCTGACCCTTAGGTGCAGGGCGTGTGCAGGGCCTGTGGGCAGCCACCCCCGAGAGCCACTGCCCCAGGGCACCCTCTGCCCCTCTAGGGGTGGCAAACTGTGCAGGCCCTGTGCTGGATTTCACACACACAGTTGTGCCCGAATGTTTCAGTCCTGATTCCAGAATAAAGGTTGTACCAACAGTGCTGTTGGGTCACTCGGTGTGGAGGAAACTTACCCATCTCTCTGTTTCTGACAGAGTGACCGCCTTCTGATCCGAGGCGGGAGGATCGTCAATGATGACCAGTCCTTTCACGCAGATCTCTATGTGGAGGACGGTTTGATAAAGTAAGTTTCTGCCTCAGCTGTCTTCACAGGTCACATGCGTGCACACTGACCCCACACTCACCCAAGTTCACTTCCAGGTGAGATCCACGTGGGTGCTTGTTTTCTTTTCCAAAACCTCATTCCCTGGAAACAGCTCCCCCCAGCCGAGCCTGCAGTGAGGGCTGAGAGCGGGACAGTGGCTTCCTCGTTCGTTGTCACAGCCTCAGTACGACTGGGGCCACAGTAGGTGCTTAATACACACTGATGAACCACACCTGTTGGCTTCTCTACTTGTATCTGTCTAGCAGCTGCAGCCTCTGGTCAGTAAAGCAGCAAGTGGACACGTAAGTGGACACACAGGGCCAGGTCCCCGTGTTGACCGTCCCAAGCCGCTGAGAGGCTGTCTCGCTCGCCGACAGTCTCCAGGGGCCGGGCCACTCACGTCTTGGCCGTACATCCCTTTCCCTCAAGGACAGGAGCCCGAGTGCGAGCTGCCCAGTGCCGCAGCGTGGCCAGGGGGCCGTTCACGCTCGATCCGGGCTCCTCCTAACAGGGAACTCTCTGTTGCTTTCAGACAAATTGGAGAAAACCTCATCGTCCCTGGGGGCATCAAAACCATCGATGCCCACGGCCTGATGGTCCTGCCAGGTGGAGTCGATGTCCACACGAGGTTGCAGATGCCAGTCATGGGCATGACCCCAGCCGACGACTTCTGCCAGGGGACAAAGGCAGCCCTAGCAGGAGGGACCACCATGATACGTGAGTGTCTTCTGTGGGCGAGCATCCTCCCACACCCCGGTCCTCCGGCCCAGGTGTCGCAGGGAGAACCTTGCCCAATGGTGTCCGCGCAGATCTGTTTCCCTTTGCCACGCCTCGCTCCAGGGCTCCTTGAGTGTCTGCTCATTAGCCCTGTTCCTCATTCTGAGTCATGCTGCCTTGGCCAGCTCTGGAATGCTCCTGGGATTTCCACGGGAGAAGATGGATGTGTGCCCAGGAATTTATTATTTCCTGGGGAGCTAGCAGCTGGCCAAGGACTAGGTTTGGACAACCCAGGTGCCTCGGAGAAGTGCAGGGGTGTGTTGCCTGAAATGTCAGACACCTTTACCCCCGAACCTCATACATCTGAGGCTGATTTGCAGAAACTTCCTCCCCTGTCAAGAAGAGCTAAAGACAGAGCCTGTGTTTTGGGGAAAAGGATGACAAAAATACTGTTATCCTATCAACAACCCCAGAGGTACGGTTTTTTTGGTGCCGGCTCTGTGCCAGGCTCAAGCACGCCCTAACCTGCTTCTGCTCGAAAAACGCTGTGAACTCAGCAGAGAAGCCCCAGGGAACAGCCTACAAGGTGAATTCACTTGCCCACCAGGAACTTGCTCGTGGTCAGCTTGGGCCAGAACGAGCCACCAGCACGCAGCCCCTTCTCCCGCAGGCTTGAGTGCCATCAGCCCAGCAGTGCCAAGTACAGACACCTGGTCTGACGGACCAGTAGAGCCCTGGCTGCACCACAGCCCTGCTGCGTGACTTCAGACAACTCCACACACTCTCCGGAAGTGGCTGCCCTCCTTGGAGGCAGTGCACGTAGTTGCTTTGCTGTGCTCAGCACGTGGTGAATGCTGTCACTGCTGCCGCCGGGAAGGGCTGCTCTGGGGGCTCTGTGCTACTTCACAAGTGACATTTAGGCATTGCAAAATCACGGCCCAGTGTGGCTTACTGAACTATGAAGCGGGGGTGGGGGGCACAATAATGGTCCAGCTTTTAGTTTGACTAAGGAGATGCGTCATTTCAGGCCCTTGGTCCTGCCTATCACTGGTGGCCCAGGCCGAGCAGGACATATTTGTGGTTATGTCACCCACTCCTGCCAGTGCTGAGGCAAGTTGGGAGGTGTCATGTGAGGACAGACAGAGATGCTGCAGCCCCAGGCTGGAGCTGTGACCCCCCACAGGGCGGGGCCCTGGGTTAGCCATCTAAGCTGTGGGACGCAGGGGGGCCTGTGTGAGGGTATGCTGGAGGAAGGCATGGCATTTACCAGTAACCTCAGGATGGGTGTGCCTTCCCATCGGCCGCCCCACTCTGAATTCTTTCCCTGCACCTGGCAGAAGCCGCAGGTGGTGTTTGGACATTGGATGTGAGGTTGCCAGCAGAGTGGCAGGACAGTGCAGTGGCCACGTGCACCCCCAGTTTCCCCGGGGATTGGGTAGCACTGTTCAAGGGGTGTGCAGTCAGTGAGGCACGAGGGAAATCAGTCCGGAGCATCCTTTGGGCAGGGTCACAGGTCCAGCACCACGGTCAGCGGTGCCTCCCTTCCCCATCCAGCCAGGCCTGTGTTGGAGGTTAAGGCCCTTAACTGGCACTGTCTCTTTGGGGTGTTTCCATCAGGAAGTAAGGACCTCCTCTTTCCGCCCTTTGGCCACAAGTAAGGCAGGTCCACAGCAGCCCCAGCCCCACTCAAGGTGCGAAGCCTCTCCTCTGCTTTCCTCAAACACATTCCCTGGTCTCCTGGAATAGGAAACTGCTCTCCCCCGGAGGCCCAGGTGGTTCCCCGTGGCCGGGGTGGGGGTTCCGCTGACCATGCCGTCCCCCACAGTGGACCACGTGTTCCCCGACGCGGGCGTGAGCCTGCTGGCCGCCTACGAGCAGTGGCGGGAGCGCGCAGACAGCGGGGCCTGCTGCGACTACTCCCTGCATGTGGACCTTCCGCGCTGGCACGAGAGCATCAGGGAGGAGCTGGAGGCGCTGGTCAAGGACAAGGGTGAGCGGGGCTGCGGCGGAGTTGGGGCGGCTGCGGGGCCTGGGCCCCTCCGGCCTCGGGTGGGCTCTTGTCCATCTGACCCAGGGCAGGTGGCCGGGAACCGGGGGCAGTCGGGCAAGAGCAATTTGAGGGCCTAGTCTACCCCCAAGGGTCTAGACTGAGAGGTCACCTGTGTCCCGCGTCTGGGGTGTGTCCCGTGGCCGTTCTCCTTACAAGAGGACAGCGCAGTCACAGCCGCCACCGGGGCCCACTTGTTCCTCAGCCCTGGGTGAGGGAAAGGTGCTCTACGTCTCCCTAGCATCCGAAGACCCCTTAGAGGAGAATGGCTTAGCCTTGCTGACCCCATTGCTGCCTCTGCTGAAATAGGACTGTTTATAAACACGGCTTAATTTTTTTTCTAAATCAAAAGTTCTGAAGCTAAAACCACACCAGAGTTTATAGTGGACTTGATAGAAGTTAGATGGGTGTCATAACTGATCCCTGGTGATCAACTTCGAATGTGGTCGTAGCTTCCAGCCAGGAGGCGGAGGGAGGGTCAGGGCCTGCGTGGGCTGGGAGGCCAGGACGGGCACGTGCTGGCCGCGGGGTGTGGGGAGGGGCCTGAGGAGAGTCTGTTGGGGGTGTGAGGGGCTAATGATGGTGCGGGAGTCAGGGGCTGGGGGGGCGTTAGTGAGGGGCTGTGAGGGGTCTGACCTGCACTTCCCGCAGGGGAACAATTGGTTCTTGACCCCAGAGCACAGGAGCAAGGGGGCTGGGCCGATTCCATCCCCTGTTCCTGCTGGTCAGGAGTACGTGCGGCCGAGGCCCGAGGGCTGCCTACTGGCTGGTGAGAACCTCCCTGGTCCCAGGGAGGGCCACCACCCACCGCCCCTCTGAGACCCTCCTGCCTCCTCTCCAGGCGTGAACTCCTTCCTGGTCTTCATGGCGTACAAGGACAGGTACCAGTGCACAGACGGCCAGGTAAGGCTGGGTGCCTGGAGGGGGACAAGCAGGCATCTCGGGCTGCTGCCAGGAGACGTGGCCCCACGTGCCGGGCGCTTCTCTCCCCAGATGTACGAGATCTTCAGCGTCATCCGGGACCTGGGAGCTGTGGCCCAAGTGCATGCGGAGAATGGGGACATCGTGGAGGAGGTGCGGGCGATCATTCAGGCGTGAGCGCTGATCCCGAGAACCTGAGGGAGGGAGCCTTGAACCTGAGCCAGTAGATAGCTTCCCAGGTCAAAGGGCGTTAGGGAGCCCAGGGGCTTTGGCCGTAGTAGATTTTTCCGTGATTATCACACTTCTTATCATAAATGTCCCCAAACCAAAGTGCTGCTGCGTGGAGGATTCTGAGGCCAGGGTTCCCATGTCCTCCGCCCCCTGGGCTGAGGCCCCTCCACAGCTGTTCCTTCCGCCCATGCGCGCATGGGCTGGGTTGGTGGTCCTGTCCTCGGTCACAGCCCGCCCAACTCCCACCTTCCCTGCGGCCCAGAGCTGTGGGAGGGGCGCTCTCGGCCTCTGCCCTCACTCTTTGTTTTCCTGTCAGCTGCAGCGCCCACGGGTGCAGGCGAGGCGGGGCCCCGGGGAGGTTCCGGGGTTCCTGGGGGGTCACACACACACAGCACACCTCCCTGACATTCGAGACACACAGAGAGGCTTCCTGGAACAGGTCAGGCTCTGCCCCAACCCGCGATCAACAGGAAGGTGGAGACAGCCAGGGAGGGGCGCCTGGGGTTCCGGACACGGGCGCTGCCTGTGACTCCAGGGCCTGAGGCCGCGGAACGTCGAGGTCAAGCTCAGCGTACGGGACGGTGGGCAGAGTGCCGGGGGGGACACCCCACAGTGCTGGGGTGGTTCTGCTCCCACACTCTCCACACCGAAGCTCATTTCCACTAGAGGGGCTGAGGCTCAGGCCCTTGGGATGAGGGAGCCAGCGGAGGAAGCAGCCCCACCCCTAACTGCAGACCCCTGCGTCTCCCCAGACATGCAGCCACTGGGGAAACACAGGGCAGCGAGGCTGGGGGGTCTCGTCCCCTCCCTCAGGGACCTGCGGCCTTGGGCCAGGCCTTCCCTTCTGCAAGCCCCGTCCCCTCACCCATAATTTAGGGAGCTGGGGTCACTCCCCTTCCAGGTCACCCCTCTGCTCCATTCTGAGTTCTCTGTGGTTGGTGACTCTGGGGGCCTGGAAGTCAGGGCTTATCTTGGGGAACAGGACTCGTCACCTGAGAGGTCAGGGCCCAGGGCTCATCTTGGAGTTCAGGCCTCATGGAAGAGGTCAGGGGTCAGGACCCCTCTGGGGGAGCCGTGGTCCTGGGCCATGGACTTCGTGCCCAGGTGAGGCCCTCGGGCCCTGCTCCCCGGCTGGAACGAGGTACCCCGGTGTGTGTTTAGGAGCAGAAGCGGCTGCTGGAGCTCGGCGTCACCGGCCCCGAGGGCCACGTGCTCAGCCACCCCGAGGAGGTAGGCGTGACCTGCTCGGGGCGCTCCCCACGCCAGGGCTGGGAGCTGGCCCCTTGGCCCGGGCAGGGCTGTCATCCCGCTGCCCTCACCCGGGAGGCGTGAGTCAGAGCCCCCACCCCCGCCGTCACCCCGAGGCCTTTCTGCGAGGCTGGTCGACCCTGGGTCTGGTGCGGCAGCCGAATTCTGGGCACCGAGCCCCGGCTGAGGGCCTCTCCCGCCCCGGGTGCCCCCTCTGGGCACCCAGGGCCACACCCACCCCCTGTCAGGGGCCCCAGGGCCCTTGCGGAGCCTGAGCACCCTGGTCCCCAGGTGGAGGCTGAGGCCGTGTACCGCGCCGTCACCGTCGCCAAGCAGGCCAACTGTCCCCTGTACGTCACCAAGGTCATGAGCAAGAGCGCGGCCGACGTGGTGGCCCGAGCCAAGCGCAGAGGTGAGCATGGCAGGTGGGGTGCTGGGGTCAGCCCAGTCCTCAGCCTCCCAGGGCCCGGCTGGCTGGACCAAGGCCGTGTGCCCTCTGCCCCGGCGGCCCAGTAGGAGGCGGTGGTCAGTGAGAGAGTCCGCGCATGCAGGCATGTCCAGGCATGGTGGGCAGTCAGCTGGCGGTGTCTCCCTGCAGGCCCCTGCAGGGGTGTGAGGGCGCGGGTACAGGGGACCCACTGTGGGAGCCCCGGGCCGGGTATCCCGGAAGCAGGGGATGAGCCATCCAGGGCCGGGAAGCAGAGGGGCAGTTGGGGCGTGAGCAGCACCGTGCTGAGGCCTGGCCCTGCTGGGGTCCGGGCGCACATGGGCCGCGGTGCCTCTCACGGCCTCGCTGCAGGGGTGGTCGTGTTTGGGGAGCCCATCACCGCCAGCCTGGGCGCCGACGGTTCGCACTACTGGAGCAAGAACTGGGCCAAGGCCGCGGCCTTCGTCACATCGCCCCCTGTCAACCCGGACCCCACCACGGCAGAACACCTCACCTCCCTGCTGTCCAGGTAGGGAGCTGCCCCTGCGGCCCCGGTGCCCTGACCCCTGCCGCTGGCAGCTCCAGGCCTCTCCCATTCAGAGAATCCACACCGATGTCCTTGCCCTCCAGTGCCCTGCACTCAGGCCCCAGCGCTGCCCTCTCTGACAGCCTCTGGCCCCCATGGGCCGTGTGGCCCAGGTTGGGGGTAGAGTGGAGCCAACAGGGCCTTTGCCAGTCAGGAAGGACAGGCCCCTGGGCTCCTCTGACCCTGGCTCTCCTCAGCGGGGACCTGCAGGTGACGGGCAGTGCCCACTGCACCTTCACCACTGCCCAGAAGGCCGTCGGCAAGGACAACTTCACACTCATCCCCGAGGGCACCAACGGCATTGAAGAGCGCATGTCCATGGTCTGGGAGAAATGCGTGGTGGGTGCAGAAGTAGGGGCATGGGGTCCCCTCCACACTGGAATTCTGCCCGTTCATCAGAAAGGGAGGTCACTTGACCAGTGAATTCACTAACTAGAGCAGAGTTTGGAGTGGGTGGGCCCCAGGGTGTCGCCCCCTGCCCTCCATCCAGGGCTCCCCAGACATTGGGTTCTGGTCCCCCTGGAAAAGACCCCACAACGATGGGGTCCTAACATGGCCCTGGGGGAGCAGGGTCCCTGCCCCAGTAGAATTACACTCTGGGATGTCATGGTTTCCCCAGAAGGCCTGCCATTTCCTCAGATGTCCATCTCACTTGGAGGGCCCTACCTGGGGGCCTCTGTCTGCATACCCCCATCCTTGGCCCTGAGTCCTTCCCAAGGCCCTGACCCTGGTTCCTGGCCACCCCAGGGGGACTGTCATGTCCCTCAGGAACATGGACATCTTTGTGGAAATGTCCGCATTGACTTGCCTGCTTAGTGAGCAGCCTCGTGCCCAGGAAGGACCAGACCCGCAGGCGTCACTGAGATGGACCCGTCGACTCGCAGGCAGCGGGTTCTGATGCTGCCCGAGGCCTGGGGGACAGGGACCGCCTCCGCACCAGAGCCCCAAGACCAGCCCCACATGGGGTCACCCAGGCCCTCCCTCCCCTCACCCAGGCCTTCTTGCTTCCCAGGCCTCGGGTAAGATGGACGAGAATGAGTTCGTCGCCGTGACCAGTACTAATGCTGCCAAAATCTTTAACTTCTACCCACGGAAGGGGCGGGTGGCTGTGGGCTCCGATGCTGACCTGGTTATATGGAACCCCAGGGCCACGAAAATCATCTCTGCCAAGAACCACAACCTGGTGAGAGACGCAGGTTCCGTGCGGGGTCAGGCTGGGGTCTGGCTGGGAGCCACAGCGCTCCTGGGCAGGGGCAGCGGGGCGGGGAGGACGCCGGGCGAGGCCTACCCCGGCCAAGGGAAGGCTCCTCAGGAACCCGCGGGGCTCCCGAGAACACGGCTTCCTCCTGAATCCCGCCCAGCCTGCGGGGTCCGAGAACAGGAGGACGCGGGCCAGCCCCGGGGCGAGCTGAGGGCTGAGGGCTACTGTCTCCCCAGAACGTGGAGTACAACGTCTTTGAAGGTGTTGAGTGCCGGGGAGTCCCCACGGCGGTCATCAGCCAGGGCCGGGTGGTGATGGAGGACGGGGCCCTATTCGTCACCCCTGGGGCTGGCCGCTTCATCCCCCGGAAGACCTTCCCGGACTTTGTCTACAAGAGGATAAAGGCTCGCAACAGGGTAAGGCCTGAGCTGGGCAGGCGGGCGGGCGTGGAGCTCTCGGGTCTCCTCTGGGTCTGCCGACAGCCTCGGGCAGGAAAGCACAGTGGCCCCACTGCTCCCGGCCGCGTTACCAGGCAGCCCATGTGGCCGTAGACAGCATGGGAGCGAGGCACATAAAGACCCCTAGTAGCCCCTGCGCAGGCCGACGTCCACTAAACCTGGCGGAGGCCCCCCGGGAGAGCCCGCGAGCAGGCGCGCACCTTGATACAGTCAGCACTGAGGACATGCGCTTTGCACGTGACCTTGGAAGTGGGGAGCCCTTCTTCCCACGAGGGTTTGGCCAGCTGCCCGATGCCTCTGACAGGTGCCTGGGTGTCGCCCGGACCCCGTGCGGCACGGGTGGTGAGTCAGGCACGAGCACACTTGTGCTCACACGCAGTTACTGTGCACACCGGTTTGCTTTTCCCAGCCCTGTTTCCAGTTTTCTAGTGTATCTGAACTGGAGGTGACGAGGGGTGGCTTTCGGGACAGGCTGTGAGCGGGTCCTGGGGGCCAGGCATGCGTGGGTTTCTCCCTGGGAGAGTGGAGTCTGTTCTAACCAGCAGACCCCGCTGCTCCGGCTGGCAGGGCCCTCGTGGCTGCTTCCCCAGGTCTGACCTGGGAGTGCTCCAGGGTTTGAGCAGGGCGAGAGGCAGGGGCCAGGGCCGAGGGCTGGGCACCCCGACCGAGGGGAGAGGTCCAGGGCCCCCGTGGGCACTGGCCACAGGCAGCTCTGTGAGGTGGCCGACCAGCCCATGCGCAGCCACGGCACAGAGCAGGCAGAGGGGACCTGCTCCTCTTCACACACCCGGGGTGGTGGGGCCGGGTGCAGACCCAGGTCTTCAGACTCCACACCCCACACTCGCTCCTGCCTGTGCCCCCGCCCCGCTGTGACTCCCGGCCGAGGGCAGGATCAGGTCAGGACCCCAGGGCGGGCTCAGGCCTGAGGTCGTGAGTGTAAACCACGAATCCCCAGGGAGTGCCACATGGAAACAAGAATTTCTGAAGGTTTTACTTCAACCCTCGGACTGCTCATCTGTCATGGGGGGCAAACTCCCAGGAAACGGTGTCTGACTTTGGGGGCCATTCATGGAGAACAGGACCCGGGGCTTCCTGGGGACAGAGCGGGCCTGCGTGGGGGCCGTGTGGAGACCACAGAGCAGTGGGTGCTGAGGAGGCAGTGACTGTTGGGCCTGTTTTTGATTCCAGAATGAGGCCTCCTCTGCTGGGCCTCCCGTCTGAGCTGCTCCTCCTGCTCAGGGCTCTGCTGCCCAGCTTGGGGAGGGGGGGCGTGTGCGGGAAGATGTGCCCACACTCGCGCAGGGGGAGGGGTGTGTCCATGTGTGTAGGAGGGAGCGGGGAGGTCCGTGTCCACACGTGTAGGAGGGAGGCGGAGGGAGGTGTGTGTCTGTGCACTTGGGGGACGCCCACACTAGGCATCCAGCTGCGAGGGAAGCAGGCCAGGCCCTCTTCTTCCTGGGAGCCCCCATCCTCCGCTGACGGCCAACCCAGCACCCCCTCACGCCCAGCCCTCTCGGCCCACAGCTGGCAGAGATCCACGGAGTGCCCCGAGGCCTCTATGACGGGCCGGTCCACGAGGTGATGGTGCCCACGAAGCCGGGGGGCGGCGCCCAGGCCCGTGCAACCTGCCCCGGGAAGATCTCAGTCCCACCTGTTCGCAACCTGCACCAGTCGGGGTTCAGCCTGTCTGGTGAGTTGAACCTGGGGGTGCCCAGCCTCTGTGGGACTCAAGGACCCCACGGGAGTCCAGCCTCCCAGCCCTCACGGCCCCAGCCCCAGGACTGCGTGTGAGGCGCGTAAGGAAGGGGTCTGGGTCCTTGGGGGCTCTGGTGGGTGGGCTTTGTGTGCAGCCGCCAGGCTCGGGCCTCTGGTCAGTCTTGGCTGTGCTCCCAGCATGCTGAGGGGCACAGATTCTAAGGGAAGCACTGAGCCCCAGGGTCTCCCTGCAAACCAGAGCCAGACCCTCCTCCATCTCCCCAGCCCCTGGGTGGAGGCCAACCCACCCCCGATGTCCTGTCTCCTCCCTCTCAGGGATGTGACGGCGGTCCCTGCTCCCCTCCTGGGGACGTAGGGCCAGGGCCAGATCCTCTTTGAAATGCAGTGTTGTCTTAAAGGCTAGGGTAGCCCTGTGCCATCAGGGGGCCCATGCAGGGCAAGACCCCCAGGAGGGACGGACAGGACGCACCTGGCCTGTGCTCCTCTGGACAGGCTTCTTGGAGTTTCCACCTTGACCTCCAGTCTCTGGCCTCAGCCATGGCCGTCAGGGAGCGTGTGGGGAGTGGGGGCTCTGCAGTCCTGGGCTCAGGATGCGGCCAGCCTGTCTTTGTCCCCTCCCCGACCCGCCGCTTCCACCCCCGCCATTTCCCCAGGATCTCAGGCCGATGACCACATCGCCCGACGCACGGCTCAGAAGATCATGGCGCCGCCTGGCGGGCGTTCCAACATCACCTCGCTGTCCTAGGTGCCGCGGGCCGGCGCGTGGGTGCTGCCCTGGGGGCCAGGCCCCCTCCCCACCCCCGTCACTGTCCCTTCGTTGAACCTACTTTCAAAGGTGCTTGGCCTTGCCTTCCCCTCCCCAGAAACAGTCCTCCTGGGGTCCCAGTCCTGTTACAAGGAACCCCCACAGGAGAGGCTGAGTTGGGGGGTTTCACTGCCAGGGCGAGGGGACAGCTCAGGTGGCCCTGAGCCCAGGTGCTGGGGCTTCGGGATTTCCGGGGCGGCTGGGCCAGGCCGAAAGGCTGGGGGTGCAGTGCCCTCGTCCCCGACACGGGTCACTGCTCCTCAAAGCCCCCAGCTCTTCCTCCTGCTCCCAGACGGAGGAGCAGCCTGTCCCCGCCGTCCGCCCCGCGCAGGGAGGCGTGCCCCCCTCCCCGCCCCCACTGGAGCTGCCGTGACTTCAGGGACCCGCCAGGAACAGTGTAGGGCAGCTTCCGGCGGGACTTCCGCAGACTCGTCTGCACACTTCCCAGGACCAAACCTCTGCTTCCATAGGGCCCGTCTCCAGGGAACCTTAGGACCCTTTGGCTAAGATGCATTTCTTCACTATTAAGTATGCATTCCAGTAGTTTATTAGAGCAACAGTTTTGTGTGGTGAGGACACCTGGAGCCAGGAACCCGCATGCCACCCGCAGCCCAGCGGCCTCACCGGCGCTGTGCCTGAGTCCCACGTGAATCAGGTCGATTAAAGGCATCTGGGCTGGAAACCGCTGGCGTGTGGAGAGCCCTGACTTCTCTGCCCCTACGCCATCCCCCGGGGGTTCAAGCATGGGACCCTGGGGAACACCCTGCAGCCCCCAGACCTGTCTTCGTGCACCTTCGAAGCTGGACTTACAACCACAGGCAGGGCTGTGCTTGGCCTCCGGGCTGGGGCCGGGGCTGGGCTGGGTCTGAGCTGTGGGGAAGGGCCTTGCCTCTCAGTGAAGGGGGCCCAGGCCTGCAGATCAGAGACAGCCAGACATTCAGAGGGAGCGGACCAGCAGGGAGGCCCCCCACCCACATTCTGACCCAGCAGGCCGGGGGCAGCACAGGGCCTGGGGCGCTCCCACAGCCAGCGGGTGGCAGGGGAGGAGGTGGGGCCTGGGTCCTGCCCCCTTAAGGCAGAGTGGCCCAAGTTCTGATCCAGACCCCTGGACTGCGCTGCCCCAGAACCTTCCAGAAGATGGAGCTGCTGGCCTCAGCCCCGTTCTCAAAAGTGTGCCTGTTCTGTGCCCCAGGTGTGGGGCACTCCCAGGGTGCGGTCTTTGCCCCAAGAGCATGGGGAAGGGTCGAGGTCAGCACCCCCACCAGGTGTCCATTCCCAGTGGTGACTGGGGGGCGGTCCAAGCCGTGTCCTCTGGGGGAGCACAGACAGCCCCGCCTTTGCATCCAGGCCTCTCACGTGCTACGCTGGACCAGGGCAGCCCCCTGGAGAAGGTCTGTCCTGGGGCTCTGCCGCGTTCCTGGGGGCTCCCTCTGGCTCAGATGTGCTGGTCAGTGTCACCTCAGAGCCGGCTTCCTGGGGCTCCACTGAGGCCACTGCCCACTGCACCCACGTGCACCCCACTGGAAGACAGGACGGCTGGGAGCCACACCCACATCCCTGCCACTGACTCGGAGACAGCCATGCTGTCCCCAGGGTCTCAAAAACACACACTGGGATGTACATGTTTACACAGAGCCCCACGCCTCCCCCCACCCAGTTCCTGCCTCTGACGTCACCAGAGACCCAGAACATTCTCTGGGGGTCGTGCACCCACAGGGTGTCGTGCAGCTCTGGCTTCCCCGGTGCTACCTGGGCCCTGTGTCCCCCGAGTGGGCTTGCTGGGCGTGCTTCCGACTTTAACTCCCTGCGCCCAGGTGGGGGGCAGTGGACTGTTCAGCTCCGCCAGCTCTTCCTCCCTCAACACAACCCGGGCGTTTTACCAACACCTTGGCCCTGCCACCACCACCGCCACCGCCACTGCAGGTCCTGCCCCAGGTTCCCTGCCCAGCTCCGCCTCAACCCTTCAGTGGCCTTAGGGCTCCGGGGGCAGGAGACAGACAACCCCGCCAAGGCCAACAACCAGGCTCCAAGGCGCTGCCCTGGAAGGAGCCGCCCCGGCGCCCGCACAGACGTCCTCTGCGAAGCCGCAGGCACAGAGTGCACAAGCCCCCGACACCAAGCGGCCCTTGTGTGGGGACCCTTAGAGGCGGGAAGTGTAGAGAGCGCGGCAGAAATCACCAGAACAGTCTGGGTCTCTAGAAAACATTCTTCACACCCACGACCCTCCCCACTTCGAAGTACAAGAAGCCGGTGGACCCTGGGCCGCCCCACGGCTCCGGGCAGCAGGCTCACGACGGCGGGCAGCTGACAGCGGGGACGCGGGCCATGGACAGCTGACAGGTGGCCGGAGACCAGAGCGCCTGTCCCACCACGCGGCCCATGCAGGGGCCACCAGGAGAGTCCACGCAGGTGGCCACGTGCCCCCTCCACCGTGACAGGTGACTGGAGCGGCCTGTGGCGCCCACCCTCCTTGCCCACCGCTCTCAGCCGCACCAACAGCCGCTTGTCACCATGTGCCACTGAGAGCCAGGGGCAGGCTCAGCGGTCAGACTGCGCCAGTGAAAATTCGGCCAGGGCCTGTGTTTGGACGTGCCAGGCTCCTCGGCTGGGAAAGTCCACGCTGGGCCTCGCCCACTGCCCGCCGCCCGCCGTCCAGTCCCTCTGGAGGCCTTGAGTCTCCAACGTGACCTGAGTTACCTCCACGGGCTGGGGGGCTGCCTAGCCGCTCCCAGCTGAGGGGCAGATGGAGCCGCACACGGGCAGGGCGGGGCGCATCCCCTCGCCGCCTGCTGCCTCGCTGGGCTCGGGCGCAGGCCGGGTCTCACTCACGGGGTCCTGGCTCCTCTTCAGCCTGGTGGGGGGACACAGGGAGGGACTTCATGCAGCCTCACCGGCAGCCCCAGACACTGCTCTCTGGCCCAGGACCTGTCCCTTAGGACCACACGCCGGGCATCTCTGACTGAGCAGAAGCCCCTCCGGCCACACTGGCACGGCAGGGAGCTGAGAGCGAAAGGGGCCAGCCGAGGGTGTGCAGGCACATGGGCCGTTCAGCCCAGCACCCTCTGTCTGGCTATCTGTGGCCCTTGGGCTGGGAGCTGCGGGGCTGGTGAGTCTCAGTCCCTTTCCAGCCAGAAGCTACAAGGAGACCTAGTTTAAGTGCAGGTTCTATGGGTTGGCAATTCTGGAACAAAACTTTCCAAAGAGCTTGGCCAAGTCTTGTTATGACCCAGGCCTCTGACCTCTAGGATGGTGTCCAGTGTCCGCACATCTTGGTCACCAAGGCAAAACAGAGCACCTGCTCTCCTCCCAGGCCAGAGCTCAGAGTCACCTCCTCAGAGTCCCTCTGCGCCTCCCCCTGCCTCCCCTCCCCCGGGGCCCTACAGCACTGGGACTCCTCCCTCCACCATGGCATGTGTCTTAGCTATCTATGGCCTGTCACCTCCCTGCCGGCCAGCTGTGCGCTTTCTGCCCCACGATCCCTGGCACTCATAAAGGTTTGCTGAATGACTGAGTGAGGGATGAGAGTTGATGTGACTGCAGGGGCCGCCCAGGAGGTCAAGTGCCTCAGCGGGGCAGGCCACCAAGTGTCGCCCAGGAGACTCCAGCCATTGGCTGAAAGTGCCCAAGTTCAGAACAGAACGCTCCCAAGGAGCCCCTCCCCACAAGCCTGAACAGGGACCTCCCATGGCCGCCACTCCCCGGGGAGGGCAGGGGTCAGGGTCCCCGGCTCCGCCAATGCCACGTGGCTGCTGAGAAAATGCCAGCCCAACCCCCGAAATCCCCTGTGCCCTCGTTGCCGCCCCCACGCACACACTCACTTTTCTCTGTTAAAAATCACAAAGTCTTGCTGGATTGCATCAAGGCAGTCCTGAAGGTAGTCATTCTCCTGTTAGCCAGAAAGACACAGAAATGAGTGTAGTGGATGCCACCAGGTTCCCTCGCGTCCCTCAGGTGGGCTCCTGGGCATCCCTGGTCTGCTTCTCCGTGGCCTTCTGAGAAGCTTGCCTTTGGGCTCTTGGGGAACTCTGCCCTCAGGCAGCTGGAGCCCAAGGGAGTCTGCAGCTCCCGGTGACCTTAGCCTCCGACAGAAGAATGCCCTGGCTCAGAAGCCCGACCCCTGCCTCAGGGTGGATGCTGTCTGGGCCTCAATGTCTGCAGAACCAGGCTGGTCTGGAAGTCATACCTCCCACGGCTCCATCCCCTCCCCCCACCCCCTACTGGGTCCTCCCGGTCACTTGTCCTTGGTGCACAAATCCCATCTCAGGGTCTGCTTCCGGGAAGCTAAGGAGGTCGGTGGTGCCCTGGGTTCACGCTCCTGTTCTCTGTCATGACACGGTCAGAAAGAGACTTGCTCGCCCAGACATCCAGGTCACCCACCACGCTGACAGCAGGAAGTTAATTCGATCAATGAGCAGGAGGTGGCAAGTCCTCAGAGGCCCTGGTCAGACACTCCCCAGGGTGGGGAGAGAAATCCTACAAGGAGCCAAGAGCCTGCTCTACTGGAGCGTTGTCTAGGGGTCTGGCGATACGGGTCGTGCTGGGACCCCCCCCCCCCCCCGCCAATGCAAAGAGGAGCCATGTGACCCAGCACCTCCTTCCACAGAAGCAGCACAGGCTGCGGCAGGCTTATGTGGGTCTTTCCCCCTCTGATGACTGCCTGGCGCACCGGACATCACGAGGGCTTCCACTCGGGCTGGTGGGTCATGACTGTTCCCAGCCGTGGGTGGCTCTGAGGATGGGTCTGCCTGCCCCGTCTGTGGTTCCCTCCCGTCTCCTCGCACGGGTGCACAGCCTGTGCCAGGTGGCACCCCCGTGGAGACTTGAGGGGACCTCTCTGCAGATCTCCGGAGCCGTCTCTCCTCTCTGCTACCTGCCTGGCACCTTGTCCCCACCGCCGCGGAGTCCCCGTCAGGGCAGGGGTAACGGACCTGACTCATCAAGAAGGGGCGGGGCTTCTGCACCAAAACCGCCAGGTAGTCACGTGGCCGCCACCTTCCCTGGCTCAGTGTGGATGCTAGGTGCACACGTGCACAAGCTCCAGCCTGCAAAGGTCCCGCGACCAGAGGCTCAGGCCACTCAGGGGCAAGGGGCAAGGTCATGCTAGGAGGTGAGCCCCTGAGACATGGAGTCCAAAGGGGGTGCAGGACGAGGGTGAGGAGGCATGAGAGTGGGAACGGCCCTGGGGGGCTGCCAAGGGCAGGGCTGCGGCTCACCCCACTACCCTTTCTCACCAGGTTCTCCCAGGACGAGAGGGGGTCTGAGTGGACCATGTGAACCCTGAGACGCGCCCCACGGCCCCTCCTCTTTCTGAGCCCCATGGTGTGCTATTGGCAGGGGGCCCTAAACTGTGCCTGTGCGCCCCATGCAGCCCTGGGGCGCTTCCCTCTGACGGCACACCCCCGTGGCCCAGGGGAAAACGCCGTCCCTCTGGGCCCCTCGCTGACACCCGCTGGGTGCCGCGGCAGGAAGGCCCCGCTCCCTGAGGACGGAGCCCACACGCAGAGTGCCTGTTCTGGGTGCACCTCTGAGTAAACCCTCGCACATAACCCTCAGGGCAGACATTCCCGAGCCCCTGTCAGTGCTGACGCCCACAGCATCTGGCCGCAGATGTCACCCCAAGTGGGAAGTGACAAAGGACTTGGGCATGGAGACCAGGCTCCAGTCCCTAACTTTGTTGCAAACAACCTGCTGAGCAGTGATTCCCAAACCTGTCAAATTCCCTGGAAATGCACGGGGCCTGGAGAGTGGACCAATCACAAAATTACAGGCTGGAGGACTCACACTTCCTGACCCGGAAACTCACGAGCGCTCCCTAGTCACCAGGGCGGCGTGGACCAGCGGGTCAGGCGTTCACGTTCAGATCAGTGGGACAGTAAATAAACCCCTACGTTCATGGTCAATTAATTTCTGAAAATGACGCCGAGCAATTCAGTGGAGGAAATAAGAGTCCTTTCAACAAACAGCACCTGGACAACTGCATGTCCACGTGCAAAAGGATCAGGTTGGACCCCCACCTGACACCACCCACAAAACTAACTCACAGCAGGTCCTAGACCGAAACGTGGGAGAAAAACTGTCACTTAGAAGAACGCACAGGAGAGCACCTTTGTGATTTTAGGTTCGGCGGCGGTTTCTTAGAATTGACACCAAAAGCACGAATGAAGAGAGAAGGACAGACACATGGGACTCCATCGAAGCCAAGAACTTCTGCTGCAGGTGATGCCTTCTGGGAAGGAACAAGGGGCCACCAGAACAGAAGGAAACCTCTGCACATCGCCGAAGGCATTTATTTACACGCAGAACATGTAAACGAATAGCGCCTATCAGTCAACAATGAAAAAGACAAGCAGGGAACGTGCTTTCGGCTCTTCCACGTCAAGAACCGGGAAGCCGTCCCTCCCGGGAAAAAGCTGGACCAGCGGGAAACAGCTCCGCACCTGCAATGCCGCTGCTGGACACCAGGGGCCGCCAGCAGCAAACCGGCGGGAGGTGGGGAGGCTGAGCCAACACACCTGCTCCCTGAGAAGTCGAGGTTTCCAGGGGGAGACCCCAACCCCGGCCCCTCAGCGCAGTGAGGAGGGGCTGACGCACGTCTCTGCCTAGGACCGGTGCCTGGAGCGGCACAGGGCCCACCAGGTGTAGGAGACTGCAGCCCAGGGCGACCCCGAGGGCTCCGCCAGGTCCAGGGGCAGGGAGGCTGCCAAGCGTGCACAGCGTGACCCCCACCATCCACACCTGCATCCCCGGCAGCGTTGTGAGCACCAGCCGTACCCCGGGAACAGGTTCAGGCTGGATCCCCTGCTCCGTGGGCACCGACCCGCTCCAGAGAAGAAGGCGACACGGGGCAGGTCGGGGGTTGTGACAGGTTAAACTGTACCCCCCAAGGGGGTCCTAACCCTGCACCCTGGAACGGGGGTTGAAGTCCCTGCAGCTGCCACCAGTCCAATGAAGGGCAGATCATCCTGACTAGCGGTCCTGCCCGGTGTGACTGCGGTGCTTGTGGGAGGACCAGGCAGACACGTAACGCACGTGCCACGCACACGCACGCACACGCACGCATGCGCGCACACACGCACGCAGGAAGACGGCCCGTGACCACGGAGGCAGAGCCTGGCCCGACGGCCACACCAGAGCTGGGCGAGGCAGGAGGACCCTCCCCAGGCTGCCCTGGCCACGTCCCCCCACACGGAGGAGGGAGCGTGGGGCAGGGGGCCGGCAGGCGCGCGCAGCCGGCCCGCACTCACCGACTGGGAGCTGTCTCTGCTGCTGTCTCGCGACCTGTTCTTGGCCAGGCGCTTCTTCTTCTTATGCAGCGGCCTCGACTCCAGGATCATCTCCTCCAGCTCGAAGGTGGGGTCGCAGTGCAGGCGGCCTTTCTGTGGAGGACGGGGCGCTGAGCCCGGCCTGGGCCTGCCCGCCTGCCCTGTCCGCCCCGTCCGCCCCACCCGCCCACCCGGCTGCAGGCTTACGTTGGGCACGAAGCCAGGTTCCACCTTCTTTTCGCTGAGCTCGGCCCACAGCACGCTGGCCAGCGCCGGGGCCGCCTGCACGTCCCGCAGGCTGGACACGCGGTGCTTGGGGTCCACAGTGAGCAGCTGGAACAAAGCTCCTGTCAGCCGGTGCCCAGGCCCAGTCCTGCCCGGCACTCGGCCCAGAGAGGCTCCCCCCGGATCCACCAGCAGCCGGCAGCTGCAGCCTGGCTAACTGCTCTCCTGAACTGGCTCAGAGCAGAGACAGGACAGGACCAACGTCACAGCCCCAGGACCTGCACGCCTGGCCAGCATCACAGCAGCTGGGTCTCCCCACCCAGACTAGGGACGCCGTCCGAGGGTTCCTGGCTTGGCAGGCATGCAGCTCGTCCCCCTGCCCCACCTGGGTCTCTGGGGGCCGAGGTCCCACCTTATGAGCCACCAGGGCAGCTGTGGGCGCAGCTGCGTGGAGTGAAAGCTGTGTTAAGGCCCATCTCAGGGGTGGGGGGGCCGTACCGGCTTGGCTACGGCTCCAGGGCCAGAGGTCTGCAGCCAGCGGCCAGGAGACGGGAGCTGGGAGTGGGCCGGCCACGTGCGCCCAGCCCACCCTCCCACAGTGATCCTGACCCGGCTTCAATGCACCGGTGTGTCCGAGGTGCGGCTCTGCGAGTGGAGAGCTTCGCAGGCCAGCCAAGGAGCAGCCTCCAGCCCAGCCTGGGACACCAGCGGGAGGCACTCAGACCACGACACCACAGCCCCAGGTCCCTGCCAGGCTGGGGTCCCCTGGGCTGCTGCAGATGCGTGTTCAGGACCTGGGGTGTGCAGGGGGTTCTGGGATCCTCTCTGCTTGCTCCCAGTGGGTGGGCTGGCCAGGCCGCTGGCAACGGGCAGTGGCTTCCCACTTCCAACGACAGGAGAGGGGCAGAGGACACTACAGCAGAGCGGGCCCAGCCCCCGCCCCACACCCCCCTCCAGCACACACGATGTGGCCACCTGCCCCAGGGTTACCTCTCCGCACCTGAGTTTGGGCAACTTGAAATGGAACCAGGCTGTGAGGATTAAATTAGATCACGACACACCTGATTCCACTCACGCCAGCGCGCATGCAGGCCGAGCTACCATGAGGACAGAGCCAGGCTAGGCCGGGAGCCTGGCCGGAGAGGGATGCGAGACACAGAATGCAGGAACCAGGGGCCCTCCCCAGACCAGGGTCTCCACGCGGCCCACCCTCAGGACAGGATGCGCGGTCCAGCCCCCGTGACCGGCCAGCACGGCACTCCGGGCGGGGAGGCGGGAGGGAGCTCACCTTCCGCAGCAGGGCCACCATCTCCTTGGACCAGGTGGGGACATACTGGACACTCACAGTGCTGAACAGCTGCACCAGGGAGTCCACGGCGTTGCTCGAGTGGATGTCGTAGGGCCTCTGGGGCAGGGCAGGCAGTGCTGCCCTGGGTGCCTCCCCAGGGCCCCAGCCCTACACTCCCCACACCCAGGCAGGCACAGGGAAGAGCCGCGAAGGCAAAGCCTGCGCCGCAGCCAGAAAAACGGCCAGAAATGACCAGAGAGGCCGCCAGTCAGCTGGGAAGGGAGCCCAGCACCCCGGAGGTCTGGGCCCAGTGGGTCGTCTAGAGGGCAGAGGGGCCGCCTTCCTCAGGGCAGTGGCCAGGGCCTCAGAGGCCCCCACAAGGGGTGGGACAGCAGCTGGAGCCCAGGCAAGGCCACTCCAGGGACCCGCTCGCACAGGAACCTCCCAGGAAGCCTGAGGGGGCAGCCCTGCTGGACAGTCCTCTGCCCGGCCCCGCTCCGGCACATCCTCACTGACTGCGCAGACACCCCTGAGCACCCGGGGGCGGGAGCTGCCTCATCCCCCCGGCACAAGGGCCGCATACCCATCCACGCAGCAGCTCGTAGGCCATCACGCCCACCGACCACCAGTCCACCTCGAAGGAGTAGCCGGTACCACCGTTGACGAAAGACTGGAAGATCTCCGGAGCTTTCCAAAGGGGGAGAGAGCAGCTGAGCACCCCGACGGCAGGTCCAGGACCACAGGCCCGGCTGCCGCGGGCCCAGGGCTGCCCCCCCCAGGCCACGCCCGAGACCAGGCTGCCCCAGAGCCAGACTGGGAAGCCGCCCACTGCAGTCGGCCCGCCCCTCCCCCCAGCCGCCTGGTTCAGACCCAGGTCCCACAGCCCGCCGGGGGCGAGGGCTCTCTCGCTGTCCCACAAGTCACAGCCACCACTGGACTCTTCCGTACAGCTCAAGCACGGCTGCTCTTAACGGCCCGACCCGGTACCTTTAGGGAAGCAGCCCGACCCCTCCAGCCACAGGGCAGCGCGGGCGGTGGGCTCACCCATATAGGGCTTGGTCCCGGCCAGCGCGGTAGCCCTCTCGCCATCCTTTATGATGGTGGCAATGTTGAAGTCGGTCAGGTGCGCGTGTCCTGTGAGGAAGGAGGACGGTGTGTCTGTCCCACGGCTTGGGGACACGTCCTGCGGGCAGGGCCTCGCGGCACGGGAGTCTGTGGCCCCACCTTGCTCGTCCAGGAGAATGTTGTCGGGCTTCACGTCCCTGTAGGAAGAGCAGGAAGCGGGGGGATGAGTCCAGACATTCTGCAGGGATGCGGGGTCCCTCGAGGGCCCCCCAGCAGAGGCCGGGGAGGGGGCTGGGGCCTAACACCCCCGCCCCACCCCACCACCCCCGGCAGAGCTGGGCAACACCAGCCACTGTTACTGTTGGGGAGCTGCCTCCAGCCCACCTCCTGAGGCCAGACAGTGGGGAGAACACCCAGCACTGGACGCTGAAGGGTGCCAGAGGCCCCAGAGGACAACAGTCCCCCGCCCAGGTCCCCCAGGCCGGCCCCTCTCCCAGAGCCCCGGCTGCACAGAGCTGTTGCTTTGGGGTCTGAGGCTTCATCAGCCGGCCTCCAGCCGCGCCTTACTGCCTCGTGCTCCGTAAAGTCCGGTGCCTGAATCAGGACCAGAGAGCGGAGTCCCCGAGGCAGAGGCAGAAATTACGTCTATTTCGCTTTATAATATTCCACGTGAGTTTTTTTTTTTTGTTCTGTGAAGGCAGCCTTATCTTCCTAATTTCATCTGCCTTCGGGTAATGTTACAATCAGTTTGAATTCACCAGGGACGTGGCAGTGGGCAAAAGGGCACCTGCCCAGCGGTGGCCAGGACCCTGCAGTGGACCTGACCAGGTGAAGGCCACCCCGATGAAGGCCAACCGTCTCCGTGCCGGCCTCAGCTGGGGCTGCTCAGACACGACCCAACCTCAGGTGGACGTCACCTGTGCAGCTGGGGGGCTGGCCTGGGAACCAGGCACCGATGGCCCAGGTGCCACACCTGGGGGCAGGTCCGCAGTCAGGCGTGTGCAGGGAGCCCCCCATCAGGCGTGCGCAGGGAGGCCCCTCGTCAGGTGTGTGCAGGCAGGGCCCCCCCGTCAGGTGTGCGCAGGGAGGCCCCCCCCACTGTCAGGCATGTGCAGGGAGGCCCCCCCATCAGGCGTGCGCAGGGAGGCCCCCCGTCAGGTGTGTGCACACCTGTGGATGATGTGCTGACTGCGCAGGTAGTCAAGGGCCAGCGCCATCTCACAGATGTACAGCCTCACGGTGTCCTCGGAGAACTGGACGTTCTGCTGCAGGTGGTAACGCAGGTCTCCACCCAGGAGCAGGTCCACCACCATGAACATGTCCTCCTCGTCCTGGAAGGAGTACCTGTGGGCGCCGGGGGAGGGCCTGGCACGCGCACGGCAGGGGCCGGACGCACAGCTGCTGCCATGCCTGATAAGCGTCCTCCTCAAGGGCCCTAGCCCCAGTGCCACCCCTCAATGAGCACCCCAGAGCGGGGTCCTGCCCAAGATGCTGACTCCACCTCTGCTCAGGGGCTGCCCGGAGCCAGGACCCTTGGGAAGGACAGAGGGGCCGGTCCCGGCGGGAGGCACTCGGCTGAGGCAGAGACACCGGTGAGGGGCCAATGGAGAGTGGAACACAGCACCGTCTCTGGGCCATTTCCCTGCTGCTCTGGTTTCCTATTCTCTAAAAAAGGGGTTAAAATATCTAACTTCAAGGGTCATTAAAGAAGAAATTGAGACAGTGAGGCAAAATGCTCAGGCAGTGCTGGGCAAGGGGCCAGCTTCTAACAGCCAGCGGCTGTGGTGATGCTGATGGTGGTGATGGTGATAATGGTGGTAGTGGTGATGATGGTGGTGGTGATGGTGGTGATGGTGGTGATGATGGTGATAATAGTGGTGATGATGGTGGTGATGGTGGTGACAGTGGTGATGAGGTGATGGTGATGGTGATGGTGATGATAGTGGTGATGATGGTGGTGATGGTGGTGACGGTGGTGATGAGTTGATGGTGATGGTGGTGATGGTGATAATAGTGGTGATGATGGTGGTGATGGTGGTGACGGTGGTGATGAGTTGATGGTGATGGTGGTGATGGTGATAATAGTGGTGATGATGGTGGTGATGGTGGTGACGGTGGTGATGAGGTGATGGTGATGGTGGTGATGGTGGTGATGGTGATAATAGTGGTGATGATGGTGATGAGGTGATGGTGGTGGTGGTGGTGGTGATGTTGAGGACGGTGACGGGATGAACATGATAAAGAAGAAGATAGTAATGAAGATGACGATGAAGATGGTGGCAGTAACAAAGCAATGCTTTAAGGGTCCCCTTCCACTTTGTCATTTATTCTGTGAGCTCTCAGAGGTAGCTCTTACTGTTAATCAGCAGGCTCTTCTGAGAATAAAGCTACAAATAACTCATTTTTCATGTGCTGTTCCTCTCCCTGACCACCAAAAGCCACCCTGTCGTCATTCTCAGGGGCCAGTGGCCTGGGGAGGGCGGTACAAGCTGGGGCCCGCAGAGAGGCATGAAGATAGGACCACAGAGCAGAGAAACTTGGATGCCAGGCTCCAGGACAGGCCAGAGTCCTCGAGAGAAGTGGGCAAGAGCAGGTGTCCTCCCACCCCTGGAAGCAAGACGGCAGCGGCCCCACTGCCCAGCCCTGGGACGGCGGGAGACGCACCCCGGCGGGCCGGCCTGTGGGGGTGGGGATGCTGGCTGTGGCGGGAAGGGGAGGGGAGGAGAACTAACTATGACGGCGGCCCACAGCCCTGAGTCGGCCCCACGGGGACGCCCCGCCTGCGCAGCCACGTCGGAGCCTCTGCGGAGCCCACCCGGACTTCAGAGGAGGGGACTGAGGGAGGGAGGTTGGGGCACCGCCTGCAGCAGGGCAGGGAGATCCAGTCAGGAGCCTGTGCTCCTGATGACTAGGCCGCACAGCGGCCCAGGGAGAGGCCAGGAGGGCCAAGGCCCCCACGGAGGGGAACCCTGGGTCTTCCTCCTTCGTGAGATGCCCCAGCACCAGCACTGCGGCCGAGTGTCGACCACAGATGGCAGCCCGCTCCCCCGAGGCCGCAAGCTGGCCCTGCCGCACCGAGGTCACTCCATCCCACTGACCCACCTAGGGGCAGTCTCTGCCTTCCGGGGTCAAGAGGCTGCCCCACCCTGGCCGCCGGGTGGAGGGCCACGTTTAAAGGCTGCTTGGCGTGTGGACACCCCTATCTTTACAGCCATTGTCCCAGGCCACTGGGTGCAACCACGGGGTCCCGCCCCGCCCCCAGCCCCTCTGCCTGCCTGAGACCCAACGGCCATTAGGGCAGCGGGGACACCCCAGGATGCAAGGTGCACCCTGTGTGCAGAGGGCGGGCAGCGAGGAGCCCCAGGATAAGTGCCCTTTCCCCGTGCCCCTTCCTCCCGGCCTGGGCAGCACCGGGCTCCACCATGCCCCAGGGCCCTGGAGGCCTTGGTCAGCGACTTCTGCCTCCACCCAGGCTCCTGGGCAAGGCCACACCCCAGGGCACTGGATGGTGAGCGGCTGGAGAGCCGAGGGGACCAGCTCAGGGGACCAGCCCAGGGGCAGGAGAGGAGGGAGCAGGGGGCGCCCTGCAGCAGGAGGGGCCAGCCTATCCTACTCCAGTCCCGCAGCTCCGTGCCGCCCCGCACCAGCGCACCAGAGGTTCACCAGGAAGATGTGCTCGATCTCCTGCAGGATCTCCAGCTCCCGGAACACGTTGCGGACCTCGTCCCGCTCGATGCACTGCTGCTTGTTCATGTACTTCATGGCAAACATCTTCTCCGTGTCCCGCTTCTGCACGATGCACACCTAGGGGCAGCGGCGCGTCAGCACCGCCAATGGGATGGCACGGGGCTGGTGCAACACTCAAACGGCCGGTTTCACATCTGGGGCAGGACAAATCTCCTGCACACAGGCATCTTCCAAAGGAGATGGGACCAGCCTGAGAGCCGGGGTGGGGGAGTTCCTACGCCCCTCACCAGCCCAGACCTGGACGCCCCCTTCCCAGGGCTCCGGGCAGCTGGCTTGGAGGGTCGCTGGGGAGGGAACGAGAGGACCCCTGCAAGCACATGAATGAGAGCAGCTATTGTCACCAAGCATGGGCCATCGTCCCCACTGCAACGGGGCCACTCCCAGTGACAGCCTCTCTGCACAGCTCAAATCCCAACCCTCTGAGAGCAAACTGCAGTGTCGATTAGCAATGCTGACACTGTGAACACAGTGCTAATTGCTTGACAGAAGGATCAGGGCGAGGAGAGCAGTGAGGAAAACAGAGCAAGGCTGAGGCTCAGGCTGGGGTCCCTCCTGGCCAAGGAGCAGCTGTCAAAACCGGGACAGTGGTCTCCAAAGGGAACAGGGTTAATGCACAAAATACTGGGCTGCAGACCCAGGGCCGTGCCCTTCATCCCAGTGGGGAGACCCCTCCAGAATAGGTAACCCTGAGCTCTGAGTCCCCACCGTCTTCAGTCTCCAGATCTTCAAGGAGTGGGAGCTGGGGACCCAGAAGAAGTGGAAGATTCTGGAACTGGAAGTGGGCAGAAGACTGTCCCAGGTCCTCACCCAAAGGCAGGTGGCCTGGAACTGACCAGACATCTCAGCAGGCGCCAGAATCTTGGGCCAAACCTGCTGGAGCCAACCCTTTGGTGAAACCCGGTCCGTCGTGCAGTAATGTACCTTACAGACGAAGGTGGCTTTTGCAAAGTTGAAAAAACTATAGCAAACCTTCAGCCAACCTTAACACCCAACTCTCACAGACACGGGCAAGCAGGTGCAACAAAACATCACACAGACATTGGAGCGATGTCTGTGAAGGCTGTTAGTGGCGTATGGCAATTTGTGAAACGCCAGGCGGAAAGGCCAGGCTGCATTATTTAGCACAAACAGTGTGGAGATGAAAACCAACAGGGGCAGAAGCCAGACTCGGCCTCCGACAAACAGAGCAGCTAAGCCAGGGTGGGGGGGTGGCACATCGAGCCCCCTCCCTCACCTGTTCCTGCAGCGTCATCGTGAGGGCGTCTGGCAGCAGAGGCTGGAGGGTCACTCCAGCTCCAGACCCACCCGCGGACTTTTGCACACCCCACGTTCCCCAGGATGGTGATCTTCGCAGCACAGCTGTGGTTTCCAGGTAACTCCTGCTCAGCCCCGTGCTGCCCACGGGCCGCATCCAGACCCCAAGGGGAAAAGCTCGCAGGGGACGCCCCTAGGCACAGGGAGGGCATCTCCCACACCTGAGCTGTACCCCTCTGAGCCACCCGGCCCACCCCTGGAAACTACCTGGGGAACAAATGCCACCCGGGGCCACACAGGCCACCAAGACGCCCGTGGGGCCCTGTGTAAAACTGCCCCGGCCTGGGCTGCCGTCCGGGAAGACCCCAGCCCCCCAGGGACACGGTGGGGTGGGAGCTGAGACCTGCATCGCTCAAGCCTCCAACGACACCCTCCTCGTCTCAACGCTGTGAGTCGCGGCCCCTCCTCCTTCCCTGCGAGCACCAGCTGGCCGCAGCGCGCGTGCAGAGGGGAGCCCTCGGGACAGCACGGGCTTCACTCAGCTGTGCCTTCCTGAGTCTCCAGTCGCCCAGCCCGGCCTGAGCACATCGCCCAGAAGAGCAGCCCGATGGGGCGAAGACAGAGGCCTCAGTGCTGGTGGCCAGCAACCGCATCTGATGACGCAGTTACGCCAGCCAAAGCCAAGTCACCTGCTTGCCACGCAGCCCTCCACGTGCCTTCTTGGGTCTCGGAGCCGGTGTCAGGGTTGGGTGGGGGCACCAGAGTTCCCCTTCCCGCCAGCCAGAGCTCCAAAAGGCCAGGAAGCTGCTGGCAGGGCCCCAGAGGGACAGGGGGTCACCCACTGGGGCTCCTGGCCAAGGTCACGGGAGAAGAACCCATTTCTGCCCACAGAGGCACACACTCAGCCTGGCTGAGTCCCCTGGGAGCTCTGAAGGCCAGGGCCTGCCCCGGAGCTGGCCACCCAAACTCCCTGGTGATTCCGTCACGCGGCAGGCGAGAGCCACCCCAATCCCAGCTTCATGGAAAGGCCCCGGGGCCCTTTTAAGAGCAAGACTCCAGCCTCCCCTCCCACCCTTGGCCCGGAGCTGGGAGGCCTGGCTGACAGGTGCTGCCTTCGCAGGCTGCCAACCTGGGCATGCAAATGGCCTATCAGACAGACATCAGTCAGAAACACAAGCAAAATTCCGCCGCTGTTGAGATGAAGGTCCCCAAGTCCTTGCCAGAGAGCCCTGATGCAGAAACCTGAAGTCCCAGAGGAATATCAGAGCCTGTTCTGACTGATGGCCAGCCCCAGATCACAGAGACCCGGCCCCAATCACAGGGACCCAGCCCCCGGCCACAGGGACCCTCCCCCGATCACAGGGACCCGGCCCCGGATCACAGGGACCCTCCCCCGATCACAGGGACCCGGCCCCGGATCACAGGGACCCTCCTCCAACCACAGGGACCCGACCCCGATCACAGGCACCTGACCCCTGGATCACAGGGACACTCCCCCAATCACAGGGACCCTCCCCCGATCACAGGGACCCTCACCCAATCACAGGGACCTGGCCTCGAATCACAGGGACCCTCCCCCAATCACAGGGACCCGACCCCGATCACAGGCACCTGACCCCCGGATCACAGGGACACTTCCCCAATCACAGGGACCCTCCCCCGATCACAGGGACCCTCACCCAATCACAGGGACCTGGCCTCGAATCACAGGGACCCTCCCCCAATCACAGGGACCTGACCCCGATCACAGGGACCTGGCCCCGGATCACAGGGACCCTCCCCCGATCACAGGGACCCTCACCCAATCACAAGGACCCTCACCCAATCACAGGGACCCTCCCCCGATCACAGGGACCCTCACCCAATCACAGGGACCCGGCCCCGGATCACAGGGACCCAGCGCCGGCCAGAGCAACGCCACCCACTCTAGTAGACACTGCCCTTGGGGCGGATGGCCTAGAAAACAAAGATTCTGCGTTTTCTCCAAGTAACTTCCTGTGCTCCATGCTGTCTTATCAGTCTTTGATTACTTAGAAAAGCTGTGCCTTCTCAATATTAAAAGAACTAAGCTTTTTCCCCTAAAGTATGTGATTTCCTGTATTTGCCTTTAAAGTCTTTGTCACTTTGGTTCAATGGCTAAATACTGTTTCACGATGACCTGCAATCTTCCTTAACTGTGTTTCAACCTTTTGACATTTTTACAAATGTCCGAAAATCAAATTTGAAATAAAGTATTTTTTGACCCCGAACTAACTTTAGGATTTTCAAGAGGGCCCCTGGAGAATCTCAAAAGATTTGCAATTGTGCCTTTATATAAAAATAGAGAGATTAAACCAGTGAGGCTTATCTAACATGCTAAGTTACACAGAAAGCATTGCCAAATAAAAGCTGGTGATAAGCCTGCTCTAGCTTATACTGGTGTGGACACAGGCTACTTACAGGCCAGTGTTTCCAGAATTAGACAGAATGTCCAGAGATTCTTCAACGCCTCACTGTTCGTGCAATGTCACAACTCCAGTGATTATCATAAACGTTACGCGGCACAGAACCCAGCACCTTCGGTGTCAGCTGCGTCACTTCTGCAATGAACTCGTCAGATCTCTGACTGTGGCTGTTTTCAGCCATCGGTCATTTACAGACAGTTACTGTTCTGCGCTGACACCTTCCTGGACGCTTTTACAATCCACCATAGACAGCAGGGCCTCCTCTTCAAAAAGTTCACAGAAAGGACTCTGACGAGGACCCTAGAGCACAGGCGTCTGGACGATTTATAATCAGACCGCTGGCCTCGGTGAGACCTCCTACAGCCCTGACGGGACAAAGGATGGGTTCATCAAGCTACTAACCCAAGATCGAGCAAGAGAAGGACTACATAAGCTCAGGAAGGTGGTTACCATCTTCATGACTTCTGTTTGGAGCACTGCTGCTTCCTTAATGTTTTGTTTTTCAGGCTTAAGAATCTCTTTTGGTCTCTTTCTTAGGCTGTTGACGGCTTACAGCAACCTGGCAAATCACACCTTCGTAAACAGAATCAAGACGTTTATCTTTCCTCCCAACCTGATCCCTCCAAAACTTAGAAACCTTTATTAAATACTCTATTTTCATAAGTACAGGTTTTACACAAGGTCGGTAAGAATACGTTCTCCTTGTAACAGGGCATGATTTATAACAGGGGTCATGTTACCAAGACCCGACTGGAAGCTCACACTTCAAAATAACGAGATCAAGTGGCTCTCGGCATTTTCACCGTGAGAATCTTCGCTTCAACTGGCCTCGTCGCACAGCTAATCGGCCGTAAGACAATTCTGCCGTGCAAGATAAACTAGTGAAGATGAAGTAAAAGAGAGGCATGCAGAAGGACTTACTGAAACATGAGGATCAGTAACAAACATTTGTAAGGATTTCATTGTAAAAAATAAAAACACAAAAACACTCGAATGTGTTTAAAACGTGTGCAGACTCATGGTTACAGCTGCGCTGGGGCACATCTCAGAGAGAACACTGCTGCTTCCTCTCAGAGTCAGCCATCAAGGACTCAACGTCGGACATAAATTCCTCCTATATAAAAAAATCTGCTCTGAGTCTCTCTGGATTTTCCTGGAAGTGAAACACATGCTGGACGCTGCTGCTTCCTGTCGCTGTACGGGACGTACGTGCCTGGTAGTAGGCGCCTGGACGTCCCCGAAACGCTCCGTCCTGTGCCCGGTCCCTGTCCTTCTGCAAAGCGTCTAAGCGGGATCCCGGGCCAAGCACCAGAATCCTGTCTGCATCACGTTCTCCACCATCAAACAGCAAAAAGGTCTCACCGCTTCCAAGGAAGTTACACTCATCAGGAGTCACGGAACCACTTCCCTCAGGGGAGCGGGAGGAGCCGAGTCTTCCGTTGCCCCCAGCCTCTAAAACTGCACCAAACATTTGGGAAAGACGGTGTGAGGCACTGTATCTGACTTAGCTAAATAATCGATAATTAGTGCCGAGATGGCTGTGAGTTCGTTGCTGCCTCCTTTCCATTTGCTGTAGGTTGGGAAACTTCTGGTTTTGTTGGGTGGGAGGGGCGTCTGTGCTCAGAAAGGACCCGCCCACCGACATCACTGTCTAGTGTAGTTTGCAGTCTGGCTTCTGTGGCTTTGAAACTCAACTGTCAAACCGAACTGCCACACAGTTAGTTTATCTTTTATGGCCAATTAGATGTGCAGGGAAACTGTTCGGGACAAAGATGTTTACAGGTGAAAATACCAGATGCTCAAATCAGATTTGAGCAGAAACTAAGGTGGACTTTAGGGAGCAATGCTTGCAAGGCCCCATGAAGCTCAGCCTGGTGCCTGGCTTACGGGGTTAGTGACCTTAAAGGTGAGTAACGGGCACTTCTCAGCAGGCCCAGGGAGCTCAGGATTATCTTAGGGACCTTGAGAGGAGAGGAATTCACCCAAATTCATGGGTACTGGAGGCACAGTCTGGTGACAAGCTGCTGGCTTGGCTTCTGAGCTTTGAAAGGCTTTTAAAAGTCGAACGTGGAATTCCTGGTAAGAGTTCCAGCAAAGCAGACTTAGAAGAGCCTTCGCGGCCAACCTGCTGCCGCTGCACTTACGTCCGTGATCAGGGCAAGTCTAACAAGACGAGACTTACTTTGCAAACAAAGCAGCCGTCAGTTACCTTCAGTAGGAACGGGGGTGATTGCAGAGAGAGTCCCGTTTCAGCAAAAGCACAGCACACCCTGTGGGGGGTCGAGCTGCCACGGTTCGGCCAGTGATTAACACTCCCAGTGTCTCCCCCACCCTTTGGACTTGGCATCACCGAAAATGAAAACTGCTCTACAAGCCGAGGCTGGACTTCTCAGCATAAACATCAGAGAAACCACAGCACATCAGGAGTGGCCGCCTCTGCTGCGGGGCTGGCGGGCGCCGCGGACATTCCAGCCGCAGGCCTGGGGCCCGTCAGAACGGCCACGGCCCTCTTCCAGCATCACAGGGCGCACAGGCCCCCTGCCTGGAAGTGTCCCCAGCTGCCCACTCTCAGGGTGCAGGCCCTGCAGGGAGAGACCCCTCATTAATCACTGACCGCCCAGGCCACACAGAAGACTCCCTCACTCTGGTGGGGAGACCCCCCCCCCAAACGAGACTCGGCTGCTGAACTAAACTGACCTATTCTGACGACTAAGAACTTGGTTGGCAGCGACGTGAAGCAGCTCACAGCTCTGCTCTGGACAGGGAGGCAGCTGCGAAGGTGCCCGGGAGGGTGGGGAGAAGACGGCTCCACCCCGAAACCTGCCCTCGGGCCCACGACTGCTTCCAGCTAAAGAGACTCACGCAACAGCAGGGCCACAGGCACCCGGAACTCCGTTTTCTCCCGGAAGTAAGGAGTTGCCCCGTAGAGAAAATGTCTCCCCGCCACCAGGAGGAAACAGCACTCTCATCCTCACGGATGGGACGCTGAGGCCGAGAGACCTGTGCACAGCGACCTCGTTAAAGGAACTGTCGCCCTCGGCCTCACACAGCCCTGCCCCCAGCGCTGCCGCGTCGTCGGGTCTGGCCCCTCCCCTGGGTCTTCGTCTCCCACCAGGGCTCCCATTTCCCGGGAACACGTCAGACAGATGTGCAGGCCTTTCTCCTGCTCACCTGTCTTTCGTCGCTTTAATTGTCTGGAAACCCTGGGAGAGGAAAGGTGAAGTCCCGCCTCCCCCCAGCCTCCAGGAGGACCAGCCCTGGGGGCCTTCCAGGTAGGGCCGCAGCCTCTGGACTGGGGGTGGACACGCTTCTGCTGTTCCACGTCCCCCGGGCGTAGTGCTGGGGTATCTCGGCCGCCCCAGGACACGGATACCCTCCCCAGGCCTTTGCGCTGGCCTGGCTGTGAGACACCCTGTGTCCCCGCAGGGCCCGTGACAAGTCTGCTGGCATCTGCTGGCACCTGCCCCTCCTCCCTTCCCTAGTGTCCCCGCCAGGCCCGTGCCCTCTGAAAGCTCCTTCAGCAACGACAGACCCAGGCCAGGGGGCTGGCCGCACAGCCGCAGGCCAGCCTGAGAGCAGCCCTCAGAGGTGCGGCCGGTGGGCACACTCAGTGAGGAGTGGAGATGGTGCGGGGCTCCCCTCAGAGACAACGCAGCGGCTGCTCTCTGGTGGGGGCGGCCGACAAGGGCTGGCCCCCCAGCGGCCCAGCTGGAGATGCCCCCATCAGCAGGGGGAAAAGCTCTGGGGCTTGGGGCCTCCCTGTGCAGACGGACCTCGCGCCGCAGCTCCCGCGGGGCAGCAGGGACCGGGAAGCGGAAGCCCCCGGCCTCCACGAGGCAGCTGCGGGCTGACACAGGGCCCGTGAAACCATCAAACCATTTCCTCCGTTGGAATCCGGCTTCTGAGCCGCTTCCTCCCACAATCTTAAGATAAACGAAGAGGAAATGGAATTAGATCTCAGACACAACCCCTGCAGCCCCGGGGCCTCCGTGCGACACACCCCAGGCCGCAGGGGGACTGATGGGGGTGAGGGCCATTTTAGCTGAATGTTGTTCACATGTTTTGCAGATTTACTGATTCACCCCAAGCTCCTGTTCTTTCCAAGTAATTTTTGTTTCCCAGAAAGCAAATGCCAGCCTGCAGGCCCGAAAGCCTCTGACATCACAGTGGAACCACCTCCTGGTCCTGCCTGGGCTGCCCCTGGGCCCTCCAGGCACGGCTGATCTCCCAGCACAGCGGACGCCCTCCCTTCCACACAAAGGACACCCCTGAGCACTGCAGGCCCCCCCAGGGCACAGCGGACACCAGGGGAGCAGCCACACGGTGACCCCGCAGGCCCAGCACAAGGAAGCCCACACACCTGAGAGGCACGGCGTTGGCTACAGGCTGCGTTTAGCCCCCCTGAGGGGTTCTCACGCAGCCCTCCACCCACGACAGCCCAGCGCCCTCGCCTGGGGTGCACACACCGTGGGAGCACATGGCGCCCCCAGGACATTCGAGGGTGTTAATCACCACCATCTTCCTGGGCTGTCAGTTGTACTCAGATTTAGGGACACAGTGGGGATGCATCACTTTAATATTATAAAAACATAAGACGTTTACAGCACAGAACACAACATTCCCATAAGTCAGAGAAGACATGAGCCGCAAAGGAACCCTGGTCTGAAATAGGCCATTTCAGGCTGTCCTGACTGCAGCCCCAGGGCACCATCTGCAAACCTCCGGCAGGGACCTTCACTCCCTTGGCCCGGCTGGAGAGGAGCGTCCTGGCCCGCGTCACCCTGGCCGCTAAGGGACCAGGGTGAGTCCCCCGCTCCAGGTTTCAGACCCCAGCTCCGAGGCCTGGCCGTGCAGCCAGAATGCCAGGAAGGGTGGGGGGCAGGTGGACAGAGGATGGAAAGACCCTGAACACCTGTCACAGCCCAGGACTTGCCGCCCAGAAGGGAGGTGCTCAGGAGAGCCCAGTTCCTGGACAGCCCGGAGCTGGAAGGGCAGCCCCAGGCCATAGCAGTCTCAGCAGGGGTGCAGCAGCCACTCTGAGGCCATGAGGGGGCAGAAGGAGCCCCGCCCGCACCGCCATCGGGACCCACGTCTAGACCCCATGGGGCAGGGAGGGCAGGGGTCAGTCTCCCCAGGACGGGCGGGCAGCCCAAGGATCAGACTAGTGCAGGAAGACAGAGGCAGCCGACCTCTGCTTGCCTGAGGCCGCTCCCCGCCTGGCGGAGGACAAGCCCTCAGTCCTGGCCGCCCCCCGCATGCCTGCCTCCTCCCTCACCAGCTGTGTTTTAAGTCCAGTGTCCTCACCTCGAGTGTCACAGTCATTTGGTGACCTGCTCGTGTCTCCAACGGATCAGCCCCAGAGCTGGGAGTCTGTCTTGTTCCCAGATGTCTCCCCAGCGCCCAGGGCAGGCCTGGTACAGGGTAACGCATATTTCAGTAAATACGGGACGCAGAAGGCCTCATGCCATCCAGAGGAACCTCCCCTCCAGGCCAGGGGAAATGGTTTGGCCAGACCCCTGCCTCCAGAAGCTCAGGCGGCCCCTGGGCCAGGAACCCTGCGTGCAGGCACCGGCCTGGGGGGGTCAACACGCGTTTCCTCACCTAACCCTACAGCACCCCTGGGGGCAGGCCTTCTACTGCCCCCACCTTGCAAATGAGGGGTAGAACCAGAGTGCAGTGGGTCCCCCCGCAGCTTCCACCCCAGATTCGTGGCCAAAACTGGGAAGAAAGATGTAAAACCAGCTCCGCTTGCAGATGATTTGGGTTTGTTTCCGGATTCGACGGAATCAAAACAGGCAACGGAGAAACTGCTATAATCAGAGAAAAGTCAGTCAAACGGCAGGTTGTGAAATCAGCCTAGAAACGCCGACAGCCTCCAGACGCGCCCACAAAACCCAGTCTGAAGGTTTAATGGGAGAGAATGCTTCCATAAAAGCAAAACAGATAAAACACGTCAGCAAAAGCCACGTCAGGGAAACCTCCGGGAGGACAGGAGCAGACGTGAGCAGCCGGGCAGCCGGGCGTGGCCGGCGGGGGCTCAGCTCTGTCACCTGCGGACCCTCCGAAGTCGCCTCACCACCTCAACACGGCGCCAGCGAAAACCCCACCAGGGTTCTGTTCTGCTTTTACCTGGAGCTGACAAGTCAGCGGTACGAGTCATAGGAGAAGACAATAAGGCAAAAATAGCCACGAAAAAATCTAAAAGGAGAGCAGGCAGGACGCGAGCCCCAGCGGGCACACGGGTGTGTGACATAAGCCCCCGACAGAGCGCGGTCCTAGGGCAGGACAGACGCCGGGCCGACGGCCTGCAGACGAAACCCAGAAACAGACCCGACTGCGTGAGGAGACTCAGTACATGATAAAGGCGGCCCCTCAAATTTATGGGGAAAATAGACGTTTTATATAATAAGCGGGTTGGCATGACTGAATAGCTACATAAAAAATTAAACATATGATTCATTCGTGACACTACAAGCCCGGATAGATTCCAAATGCATCGTCGTTTTAACACGGACGCGGAAACACAAACGTGATGAAGCAAGCAGGATGGGGTCCTCCGCACCGGGGAGGGGGAGACATTCCTGGGGCCCCAAATCTAAAAGCAACAAGGAAAGAGACGGACAAACACGACTGGGTAAAAGCAAAAATGCTTTACAGGAGGAAACAAAAACACAAATAATAAACAGCAAAAAACATTTACAACTTAGAAATAAAAGGTCAATATCACTAATACATAATGAGGCATTAAAAATTAAAAAGACCATCAGCCCAACAGAAAAACGGGCAAAGGACGTGCAAACAGCCTTCTAACATGTAAAAAACATGCTCAGCCTCGCTTACCATAAAGGAAATGCGAAGGAAGGCTACCGGAGATGCCGTTTCTCGCCTGTGGGGCTGTCAGGGACCCAGTCCGGGCAGGTGCCCAGGGGGCGTGCGAGCCTGCAGGCGGCATCACACACGTGTCCGTCCTCCAACCGCGCAGCCCGTCCTAGGAGCCGACCCAAGGATACGCTGGCCCCCGCGTGAGGCAGGACAATCGCGGTCGGCCCACGACGGCCGAGCTGGGAAGCGGCCTCACGCTCACCAGGGACGCGTGTGGTCTCAGAACCATGGTCCCCTGACGTGTCCGCGTCCCAGCCCCTGGAACGTGCCACCTCATGGGGCAAAAGGGGCCCTGCAGCCGGGGCTGTGTGGAGGATGCTGGGATTATTCTGAGCGGCCCAGCGGGGACGGGGAAGTCGCAGGGTCTTTGGAGGAAACAGGAGGCAGGAGGGTCAGAGTCAGGGAGGAGGGGACAAAGGAGCAGAGGTCGGAGGGAGGCGTGGCCAGAAGCCAGGACATGGCGCCCATGGAAGCCAGAAAAGGCGGGTTCTCCCGAGGCTCCAGAAGGACCCGCCCTGCCGCACCGCGCCTCCGGCCCAGGGCTGACCTATCTTAGGACCTCTGACTCCACGACTGACACACCTGCTGCCGCTGCCACGGGGCTCAGTCACGCCTGCCCCGCGGCTGCACAGGCAGAGGCTGGGACTGGCTTCTGTGGGTAGAGCGTGCTCCCCAGAAACCCATCAAGTCTACAGCACAGCACGAGGCAGCGTGCGGGGCAGGCCGGCCGCCGCGCACTCAAGCAGCAGGTCGCATGAACACATCGGAAAGAAGGTGACGGACACATAGACCGACCTCTGTCACAGGGACGCTCTCAGGAGGGCGGCGGGGACGGGGCAGAAGGAACAGCAGTCGAGGGCGGACTCCCGAACGTGCCTCGCCTGACCGACCCTAGTGCGGCACCACGCGAGGGCCTGACGTGATCATTACATTCAACGTAGAAGGCAGTCTCTAAAAATTGGGAGCAAGGTAAAACGCGCAGTGGACCGCAGGAGGCCACGCCCAGAGGAACTACTTCAAGTGCCTTCAGACACCTTCAGAGGATGTTCCACGGGCGTCTCGGAGCCCCGCCCACCGGAGCCCCGCCCACCGGAGCCCCGCAGGGCGGCCAGTCCAGGAGCAGCCCCGCTGTGCTAGCTCTGTGTCGGCCCCCTGTCACCGGAAGGACCAGGGTGCCACGGAGAGACTGAGGCTTCATTTCCTGGAGGACAGAGCACTGTTGCCCCGGCAGGCGAGGAGGCCGTCCAGGACCGCAGGCCCGTGGGAGGGACTCAGGAGCCAGCAGTGGGGCCCGTCGAGTGCCAGTAGAGCACCGTGACTGCAGGGGACCCGACCCCAGCGGAGGGGTCACAGCGAAACCGCTCTGCAGTCTTCAGAGGACCTGGAGCCAACCCCGTCCTGTGAAAACTGGACAGAAGAGGGGAAGAGGCACCTCCTGTCTAGATGAGCTCCACCCCCAATGGGTTCTGTCGTAATCGGCAGAGAAAGTTTTTTTTTTTTTTTAATTATTTCAGCTGATTAGGGATGAAAAAGTGTCGGGGTGAGGACCCCCCCGGCACACCAGCTCTGTGGAAGTGAGGGCGGCGACAGTCACCAGTGGCCGCCAGCCTCGGAAGGGTGACCCAGACACAGGAGCCCCCAGGACGGAGCTCCTGCCGCCAAGCCCAACGGGGTGGGAGCTGGCCGGGCGAGATCACGGCCAGCTCACACAGCAGCCCGGGTGGGGGTCAAAGCTGCGGGGGGAGCTCAGGACCCAGAGGACCTGGACCCTCAGCAAAGCAGCTATGAGGAAACAGAGGCGGGGGGCCTAGGAGGGGCTCCGGCCAACACTGTCCGCCGTTCAATCGAATAATGATGATAAATGATCACAAAACGTCCACGGGGCCATCGGGAGGTGTCACATCAGGGACTGTTAAGCATTTGGGTGTGAAAGGTACTGTGGTTATGTGCGAGGAAAGAGCCCTTGTCTCTCGGGGGTGCGCACTGAAACGTTTAGGGGGAAAAATCGCCCAGCGCGTGGGCGGGAGGGTGACCAGAGCAGCTCCGACCCAGGACGGGTGACTCTGGGAGATGGTGTGTGGGTCAGTATTCTCCTTCCATTTGTGTGTATGTTTGATCAAAATTAAAAGTTAAAAAAAAAAGATGTGAAGCCTGGGGATGGGGTGTGGAACGGGCTTGGGGGGCTCAGTCGGTGGTACAGGGCGGACCCCGGGCCAGCTCCACGTGGCGGCAGAGCCCGTGGGGCAGCGTGGTCAGGGAAGGGATGCGGTGCACGGCCCAGCACTGTGGACGGCGCGGCCTGGAACACGGGCCCCTGTGATCCTGGGGAGGCGTGCAAAGTCACCAGGCTCCCCCAAGGGCGAATATAATGGGCAGCCAGACCCCCCGGTGGGGACGGGCCATTGGGGCTCTGTTACAAATGGAGCTGAGGCCCAGGTGAGCGGCCTGGAGCAATGGTACCACCACTCCCACCTTCTAGGGAGCCGCCTCCCCCGGGCGTGGTCTGGCCAAGGAGCTTCCTCCACACTTGGGACACACCAGGGGGCCGTCGGCTCACCCTCGTCCATCCACCCACTCGGTCTACCCAAGCCGTTCGGCTCAAGACCAGGTACCTTCTGGCCTTGGCTCCCGGGCAGCCGGGTCAAGGTGCCGACCCTCATCCGCCATCTGGACGAGAATGGGAAGTGGACGTGGACGTCCTCCTCCTGGGATCAGTCACGTGGGAAACGGCCAATTTAAGGCACAGAAGCAAAGCTCGGGTGACCGGAGGGGCCGGGAAGTGCACCCAGCGCTGGGCCACCTGGAAGCGGGCGACAAGTGGTCTCGGATGCTGCCCCGAGGGGAGGCTGCCAAACACAGATGCAGGTGGTGATGACCAGGAGAGGAGAGTGCTGGACACCTGCGGGTCCCGTCCCAGCTTCAGCCTCAGTGAGGGGGCCCGGAGCAGACCACCCCCGACGTGGTGTCAGCTCCCGTGGTGGCGAGAGGGAGGAGGCGGTACCACCCACCCTGTGGCCCCTGCCTCCCCGGCCACCCCCTCCAGCTGGGCCCTGACCTCCTGATTGTGACTCTGCTGCAGGCAGGGCCCCTCTGCTTCTCTGACCAGCACCTTGTCCGCTCCCCACCCGGCCTCCCTGGGGGCTCCGTCTGTTTCATCCTCAGCATTCATCCCTCCAGGCCACTGAGCCTGGCACAGCCGGGAGCCCTGGAGACCCCCGTCCCCGACCCAGACCCTCCTGGAGAACACAGAACTTCACAGCTGTCTCCCACAGGTGGACAAGGGCCCCTGCCCACCAATGTCCCACTGAAATGCTACGGGCTGACTTTCAAGACTGGTCCCGTGAAGACGGCAGGAGCCCGAAGCTTCTGTGGGTCGCAGACAGAGCCCTGGACCATCCTGGGGGCGAGAGCCACTCCCTGAGGTCCGGCAGCTCACTGACCAGTCAGCCAGGACAGAGGGGCCGCCACGATGCTCACACTCAGGGCTGAGTGGTCCCCTACCTGCCCCTGGGCCGTCCAGAGCAGGATGGCATACCGAGGCACCACCTCACTCCAGAGGGCGTGGCAAGAGCCAGGGCCATCTTCACCAGTCACTCCCGGAGACCCCGACCTACCAAGAAGGCCATCTGGCCACCTACTTAATGTGCGTGATGTCCGCACACAGTGGAGGGTCCCTAAGGAAAACCAGGGCTCTTGTCAGGTGTCCCTTCTGTTCATTCCTGCATGGCCCAAGGACACACCAGTCACAGAACGCAGCAAGCCACTCCCTCCAAGTGTCGACAGCACGTGAAAGTAAAATAATTCTTAAATTATTTTAAAACATCCCAAAGGCTGAGCCACTAAAATATCACCAGGCACTATATGACCCAGAGACTCCGCTGCGGGGTGTGCGCCCAGGAGGACTGAGCGCGGGCACTCGAGCAAGTCTGTGCACCGGGCTCACGCGGCGTGGCTCATACTCACCTAAAGGAGAACCAAGCCGGGTGAGCGGAGACGCAAATTGTGGTCCATCCACACAGTAAACTATTTATTCAGCCTCTAAAGGAAGGAAATGCTGACACAGGCTCCTGCACGGACAAACCTGGGTGGCACCGTGCTGAGTGAGGGAAGCCAGTCCCGAAGCAGCAAATATCGTGATTCCACTTTTATGAGATACGCAGATGAGTCAAATTTGTAGAGACAGAAGGTAGATCAGCGGTTACCAGGGACTGGGGGGTGGGGGTGGGGAGTTAGCGCTTCACGGGGACAGTGTCAGTTTGGGAAGATGAAAAAGTTCCGGAGACGGACGGAGGTGATGGTACACAGCAGCGTGAATGTAACTACTGCCACTGAACTGTAGGCTTAAAAGTGGTAAAGCTGGTAAATTTCGTGTTGTGTCTATTTTACTACAATTTTTTAAAAACGTTAACGTCAAGCCAACTTCTGTCCCAGCTAATGGAGTCAAGAAATGCCGCTGCTCAAGGGTCTGGAGGAGGGGGCCTGCGGGAGGGGGTCTTTGACAAATGGGGATAGCTCCACAACATCTAGGGGTCAGAGCGGGCAGGCGGCAGGCAGTCTGCTGGCCGTGGGAGGAGACGAGACTAGAGCAGAAGCCAGAGGCCGTGTGGCTGCGAGGGTGGCGTCTCAGGAAACTCAGACTGGTGCGCGCAGTGACCACAAGCAGCTGGGCCCGGGCCGCTGGGCTTCTGCAGATGCCGTCAAGTCTCATGGCCGCCGCCAGCGTGCCTTCAGCGATGCTTCCCGTGTCTCCCCGATGCCACCCGCACAGTCACAATCAAGGGTGTGCCAGGAATGCAGAGCCTGGGCCTGGCACCCAGGGCACAGCATGCCGTAGGTGCAGGTTTCTAAGATCCAGAGTCCAGACCTGGCGCCTGGACGTCTCAGGAGAAGGGGCTGTGAGCCGGTCAAGGAGCTGGTCGGTGATGGAAGGGCCAGAACGCAGCACTCACCACCAGTGGAAAACCAAAGATCACACGGAGCAGCGCACAGGCTGCAGGCAAGGCTGTCTCCAGCAGCCCCAGTGGAGGCTATTGGGGGCCAGACTCACATCCCAGAGCCCGACACCTCTGAGCTCTCAGCCACAGCCACTCTCCCTGCGGCGTTTCCGCCATAACGGATACACGGACCCCAGAACGGCTCCTCCTGTGCTAACTCAGCGAGATGGCACAGCAACGCTCTGGAGGGCTGATCACTTGCCATCCTTTGAGGCGTTGCCGTGGCAACCACAGCGCAGGCTCCTCACAGATGGGGGGGAGGGGAAGGGGAGGCCGGGAAGGAGGCGTCGCTCGGAAACAGGGTCCACGGGAAAGCGGCGAGGCCGAGAGCCCCCGGCACTGCACTCCTGCCGCTGCCACCACTCTCATCCCCTCCCACCGCACCTGCCCACCTGCCCCCCATCCAGGTCCACCTGAAGATCTGGGTCAGGAGGTTCCTGGGGGGCTCCTCCCCCAGTAACTGGAGAAACGCAGGCATGTGCCCGGGCTTGGGATGCTTCATCCCCTGAGGCTGGCCCGGGCCTTCCTCCCTCCCCAGGTAACCGCTCAGCTGGCCCTTCTGCAGGAGCAAGAGGCTGGGCGTAGGCACCTCACCCCGGGTGGGGCCAGAAAAGGGTCCCTGGGCCCCACAGCTGGGGAACAGCCCCACCCCACCCGTGCCCTGCCTCATAGCAAGTGTCCTGACTCGGACCCTGATGGGTGTCCTGATGGGCCTAGGTTAAGGGAGGGTGGCCAGGCCCACCCACCCGAACATGGACAGCAGGCACCACAGGGGCCCAGGGTGAGCTCCAGTGGCGTCTCCAGCCCAGCTCTTGTGCCAGCGAGGAGAAAGGAAGAAAGAGTGCTGCGGGGCAGGGGGCACGCCGGGCGTGGGGTGGAGCAGTCCCGGCTGGCGAGGGCAGAAACCCACCCAGCGGTTAAGACAGGCCAGGGGCCAGAGGGCTGGGGTGCAGGACGGGCCTGGATCCTGCCTGCTGTGCAGAGCACCGCGTCCAGGTCCCGGGCCTCTGGGACTCCACCCCGCCCCCAGAGACACACCTTTCCTGCTGCAGGGCTGTGGCCGGCACGTATCTCGACCTTGCCTCCCGATGCTCCCCTGGTCCGGCTGGCTGCCCACTGTGAGGGGCTCTCTAGACCCCGGTCAAGAGTGGAGACCTAGCCTCCGCCCCACAGCGGCGTCACAGGAGCCCGTTACCCTCAGCTCGGGGCACGCTGAACCCCAGACAGCTCTGGTGAACCCCAGAGTGGGTGCTGCACAGGCTGACAGAGCCAGGCCCCAGCCTCGGCTGCCTGCACCTGCTTCAGCCCTGCCTAGGCCCAGGCCGGCTATGTGAGCCGCAGCACGGTGCCTGCAGTGGAGGGGAGTGCGGTGGGCGGGGTGGGGGCAGAAGCCACCAAAGTCCAATAAACTGGGGAAAAAGTCGGAAAATAAAATCTCCTATTCACAGTTACAAAACAAGATAATACACAACAGCGTCACATAAAACAAACACAAGAACAATACGTAATAAACACGACAGAACGTGAACGCTCCTGGGTGGTAAGATACCAACTTCCCCCCCTTTCATCTTAAAATGTAATTCCTACCCAAATTTCAATGAGTTTCTTTTTGATCTTGACAAAATTTATTTGAAAGTTCAACTAGAGGAAAAAATTACGTGGGAGCAGCTGGTGCTTTGGAAGAGCAAAGCCGGGCGGCTGAGAAGGCCCGCGGGTCAGAGCGAAACAGAGTCCCTGAGACAGACGGCGGACGGACAGCCAAGCTTGCCCAACGAAAAATGTCAAATTCCAGACGGAGTGAAGTTTCTTCCCCAAAACAGAATCTTCTCTTTGTTCTGGTGTAAAAGTAGTGACACTCCCTGTAAACGAGTCCCAGGTGGACACTGACAGACGTGGGGCCTCCAGGGAGCTCAGGCAGGGCGCTCGGGGCCCGGGGACCAGAGGCCGAGCGAGGCCAGGCTGGCCGGAAACAGGGGTGGGCAGTGCTGGGGCACGGGCTGCACCGGAGCAGCTCCTGCGGGTTCTGCCCGACTTCGGCCCGCCCACCACCAGGTGGGGGTGGGGGAAGGAGCCGCAGAAGCTCTGACGGTGAAAACACGCCTTCCCCTGCCCCAGGAAACCAGAGCCCTGGAGAGAAGCCCACTCCTAGGAGGAGGGGTGCGGCCAGAAAGGGGTCAAGGGACACCACCCACCTGCACAGCCAACCAGGGCCCCGCCCCCGGTGTCACTGGGGCCCAGGAAGGTGCCACGGGCGCCCCTCAACTGGGCCTGCCTCGGAGAGGCCCTGGGAGCTGAGACCCCACACGGGGCCCAGACACCACTGATCCACAGGGCTGGGGGCTCCGAGCAAATGCCCGTCTACAGCGCCTGCTATGATCCTGCAGTATGTGCAGCCTGGAGCTGGAATTCAGCTTCCTGGACGCAAAACAGCCTGGTTGGCGGCTGGGGGGAGGCCCGCTGCACAGACACACCCAGCCTGGGTGCGGGCGGGCATCTGAGGGCTGCACCCTCCTCACTGCCCACGGGAAACAGACTGGCTTTCTCCAAATCCTGATTATTCCACCTAAACGACCTGCCTCGGAGTAAACTGTGGCCATATCGTCCAGCGAGACACAACTGGGGAGACCCAAGCTGGGGGCAGGGGGAGCTCACGCCTGCCACACCTGAAAAGCACCCCGATTCCCAGGAGCCCCTGAGTACCGGCCCCGTGCTGGGCGGCTGGAGCCCGGACGCAGCCTGAAGGGCCAGCCAGGCCCTTCCAGGTCCCTCCGCCAGCCCCAGGCAAGGGGGTAGGGCCTGGCCCAGAAGGCCTGGGTGTCAGGGGCTCGTGGCCATGCACGTGGACGGCCTGGAGGGCGGTTGGGTGCCCAGGAGGGGGACACATACCCCAGGGTGGCCCCAAGTAAGGGCCAAAGCAAGGTGGGCACAGCTCACACGTTGGGCCCCAGAGCGGGTGGCGAGGCCAGGAGCTGGATGAGTCAAAGGAGGGGGCAAGGTGGCCCTGTCCTCCTCCCAGGGCAGAAGGAGCCACTGTGGGGCCAGCATTCCCTGCCCACGGCCCCCATGTGGCCCCGGGGGTCAGCACAGACACCCAGTGTGGCCAGTGCCCGGTGTCCCGGAAAACCTGAGGTCTCCCCTCCAGCCCTGCCGGGACCACTGAGTTCTCTGAGAGCTGCGTCCACTCCAGCTCCGGGCTCAGGGCCGGGGGGCGGGGGGCTTAGAGCCAAGGACTGAAAGGCAGCAGGGGCCGTGGACGGGTGGGGTAGGGTGCCAACCCCAGGGGACCCCGGCTGGAAGGAGGGAGGAGGGGCGACTTGGAAGAAACTCCAAGGCGGCCTTTGTGGATGCAACAATGCAGGGCGGCACCCTGAGAGCAGGGTCCTTTCAAGGAAGTTTCTGCCTCTGGGGGCACAGGACGCTCACGGGGGGGCCCCTCATCCCTCACTCATGGGACCCTGCAGTCCCGTGGCTGGAACTGCCCTGGTGCTCATGAACCAAGCAGGGACTGAACCACCTACAGTTACAGAGGAACAGGCCTCTGGGAGCTTGGTTTTTAATGAGCCCAACCTGAACCTGGGGCAGAGGTGGGCAGGGCTCCACCCCAGCCCCGGTGGGTGTGGGGTGGGCAGGCTGTGTGCTGGAGCTGGCAGGGGGTGGTATGGGGCCTGCAACCTAGTCCACAAGGCTGGTGTCCCCAGTACGGACCCAGGGGCTGGTCTGAGGTTCCCCAGGGCAGCTTCAGGCCTGGCGCAGGGGGAGAGCTCCAGGCTTTCTGGGAAGCAGGCCAGGCCAGGCTGGGAGGCAGAGGAGGGGGAGGAGGGAGGAGGGGGAGCCGGGGAGGGAGGTGGGGGAGGAGAGGTAGGGCCAGGGGCCTCCACGCAGGCCAGCCCTGCTGACATCTCTGCTGGTTTCTTGCCAGGTGGCGATCACCTGCAGATGAAAAACCCATGTGCTCATAGGTTTCCATTCTCAGTAACCACTTCTTCACAATGGTGGTTTTCCAAAGCCCTGTTCGAGGCGGCAGCTAGCTAAGGTCAGCCATGCTCAGACCAGCTGTGCAGGGGCCCCAAAGGCAGAGGTCTGAGCCCAGCGCCCCCTCACCAGGGCCCTACCGCACGCACCCCCGCAAAAGAACGCTGCCTTCGAACCCCCTCCAGCTGCCGCCTCTGCTGGGAAAGACGCAGCTGCTCCAGCGACGCTCGGGGCAGGCAGGGACCATGGGGGCTGCCCCGCACACGGGGACCAGCACCGCGCCCCAGGGCCCCTGCCCGCCTTCTGCTGTGACAGGTCACTGCCAACCACTGCAGCCCCATTTACGGTGACTGGGGCAGGGCAGGAGCCAACCGGAGGGCTGCCCTGAGCCATCTCAGCCCAGGGCAGGAGGACCTGTCTCCCTGGCCAGGGAGGTCGGGGTCATCCGGAGCTGAGCTGGGAGAGAGAGCCCAGTGGGCAGAGACCACCAGTGCTGGCACGACACCAGCCCAGCTCAGCCACCCTGGGGACCAGCCACACTGCCCTTTCCCACCCTGGTGACATTAGCTCGTATCAGTCACCTCTTCCCAGCTCTCTTGAATTAACCGTCTGTCATTTGCAATCTGAGATTCCAGGACATACAACCCCTGGCGGAGGGCTGCCACACAGCACCACGGAGGCCCACAGTCCAACTACACCTGTGGGGCTCACTGACCTCCCCTGCATGGAGGCCCACAGCCAGGGGCTCACATCCGCACAGGCACGGCCGTGGGAAGCCTCCCAGCTCCCAGTGCTGCGTGGACACAGGCAGGGGGTGGGCGGGAACTGTCCCCCCAGCTTCACGGCCACCTGGTTTCTCTGCCCTGAGGACGGTCCCAGCCTCCTCCTGTGGTCAGGAGGCCATGACGTTCCCGAATGCCCAGGAACAAAGCCCAGTCCACACCCTATGCCAGTGGGGTCTGCACTCTCACTATCACGGGGGGTGGGCTGGACCTCCGCCACCAGCCCCCCTCTGCTGAAAAGGTCTGGAGATGACGCTGGTGACGGCTCCACGACACTGTGAACAAACTCAGTGCCACGGAGCCACGAGCCTAAAATGGTTAAGATGTTGACTTCGAAGTTATGTGTAATTCACCACCATAAAAAACTGGTTAAAAAATAAAACCTAAAACAAAACACTATCCAGTTTTGTACCCAAGGCCCAGACACAGCAAGTCTGCACAGTCCATTTCCAGGAGCAGCTGGGGACAGACCAGTCAAGTCAGACACACTGACTCCTGCGCCTCTGTCCACGGCGGGGGTGGGGGGACGTCGGGGGTGGGGGGCTGCTGAATGCTCACACCCGCTCGGCCCAGAGGAGTTTCACAGCAGTTCACAAAGCCAGCCTTCACCAGTGCCCCCGGCACGGCTGCGCCCGCGCACACCCTCTCAAGTGAGGCCACGTGCAAACAGCCGCCCACGCTGGGGCCGGCTCCAAACCCCCAGTCCCTCTCCTCGTGGGGTCAGTGCCCCAGCCCCCGGGAGCGGCTGGAGGACACGGGCCTGGCCTGTGGCGGGCTGCATCCTGCCCACATTCCAGACACACAGCGGGCAACCGTGGCCCAGAGACCCCTGGAGGCCTAATTAGGCGGCCTAATTAGGGAGCAGGAAGTAGCCCTCCAATTACACCACAACTTGCATCTTAAGACACAATCCTGGCAGGACGCCATGCCTCCTCCTGTCACCACTCTGCAGAGCCCCACTTCTGGGACCCTGCGGCCGGCTGGCTGTTGAAAACCAAGGGCTGGTCAGAGAAGCCAGAGTCCTGGGGCTGTGCAGACACCGTGGGGGAGGGGGGACCACCTGGCTGTGCAGAGGGGGCATGAGGGCTGTCCCCAGGAAGGGTGCGCGAGGCCCAGCCTGGGGGGCGGGGGGTGGGGACAGGGAACGGCCTCACGGCCCCATGCCCACCAGCCTCCTCCGCCCCGACGGTCTTTGCCCCGAGGGTCCCCAAGCTCCCTCCTCCTCCTGTTTTCAGCTATCTGGAGGACCCTGTGTCTCCCTGTACAAGCCATCCTCCCAAACCTGGTCTGGGCTGGTGTCTTCCACTGGGGGAGGAGGGGGCAGGTCCCCCTAAGCTCCACCTGCCCACCTCTCTCACCTCCCCACACCCTGGGGCTCGCCTGGGAGAAGCCAGGCGGCAGAGGCCATCCCAGCCCGCCTTCCGTGTCTGACGAACTTGCCAGCTAAGGACCTCGGCTTCTGGATCAACCACCTTTGCACAGCCGACAAAAGGCCCGGGCCCACTGGGTAGCTCCTGACTCAGAGGGATGTTAAAAACACTCTCTTCCTCATGCATAAGGCATTCCGATGGATGTGAGAAAAGGGGCTTATAATTACCCCAGGCTTGGTAACCTAAGGCAGCCGGCACTGAGATACAACGAACTGGAGGTGATTAATAGCATTCAGACTCCCGCGGAGCCTGCCCTGGCGGCGCAGCGATCCCTTTAAAAGGCTTACAGAGCTTAACAGTCACGGCGTCCAGCCGGCTGTGTGGGGCTGGGGAGGGTGCAAAGGCCTCACTCATCCGCCAAGGCCTCTGAGCTGAACAGACACTGTCCATTGAGGGCGACCCATTTACACCAGGCCCGTGCGGCAGGGTCCCGAGAGCTGATCTGACCCCTTGCAGAGCTCCCTAAGCCTCTGGGTTGTAATTGCCCCCCGTCTCTAGGCAGGACAAGGGGGCGATCAGCAAGTGGGATCCGGCCGAGAGAAACCAAAGCGAAGGCACAGTGCGCTCCGGGCAGGCCTGTTTGGAGGCCAAGGGTAGCATGGCCACCCCCTCCCTCCACCCTGCTCCCACATGGCCTGGAGGGACGGGCGCAGGTGAAGCCTGGCCTCTGGGCTTTAGCTGCAACTGTGGCATCCGAGTGTCCCTGTGGCTCCGGACACAGGGTGTCAGCCACACCACGGAGCGGCTTCTAAGACGCTCCACTTTCAGGTCTCGAGTTGGCTCCCGTCTCTAAGGAAAGAGACAGGGAAACGCTGCAAAAGGGCCTTCTGTATGGAGAGTGAGTGGGTGTCAGGGTCTCAGCCCCTGTAGAGCCCAGAGGCCGTGCCATCTGCACCCTCAGCTGAGCTCCGAGACCCCCAAGGCCCTGGACTGAGCCCCTGGCGGTGGTGAGCTCAGCTGACACCCGCCCTGATGCCCCCAGTAACCCCAGCCTGCTCAGCGGGAAGGACACCCACATCCTCCACCAACAGACCCGAGGTGGGGGGCGGGCTTTCCCTCACCGTGGTCCGGCTGGTCTGGTCCTGCCGGGGGCCTTACCTTGCCGAAGCTGCCCTTCCCAATGGCACGCAGGATCTGGAAGTGGTCCAAGTTCACTGCAGAGAAAACAGAGGGATGCCAGGTGAGGTGGTAGAAAGGCCCTGTGCCTGCCACAGCCCCCTGGCTGGAGCAGCCCCCGAGCACCCCCACGCTGCAGGGGCCCCCAATGCTGCAGGGAGCCCCCACTGCTGCAGGGAGCCCCCCACACTGCAGGGGCCCCCCACGCTGCAGGGCCCCCCACTGCTGCAGGGAGCCCCCCACGCTGCAGGGCCCCCCACTGCTGCAGGGAGCCCCCCACACTGCAGGGGCCCCCCACGCTGCAGGGCCCCCCACTGCTGCAGGGAGCTCCCACGCTGCAGGGAGCCTCCAATGCTATAAGGAGCCCCCCAACACTATGCAGAGCCCCCAGTGCTGCAGCCCTCTGCAACCCACCTCACCCCGGAGGAGGGCCGGCCGTGGTGCTGCTGCAGGCTGAGCTCCAGCCCGGGTACCAGAAGGGCCTGAGCCAAGGCAGAGGTGGGCCCCGCGCTCACGGCGGGGTGAGGCCAGGCCGCACAGCCCACAGGCGGGACGATGGAAGCAGAAGGGACGGGAGCAGCTCAGCTCAGCCCCAGACACCCAGCAGCCCTCAGTGAAAGTAGCCAGAACCCAGGGAGACCCGCAGATCAGCAGCCCAGAGCCTCCGAAGCAGCCACCCGTCCTGCACAGTCTGGGGACTGTGCCTGGGGGAGTCTCTGGACCGACTTGAGGGGAGCCTGCAACGGCCCAGGACTAACAATGGGGGAGGTCCGCAGCCCGTGGGAGCCCTCGAGGCCTTGTTTCTATCAACTTTCTCCACAGAATCAGACAGTGAGCGCCCCCCACGCTCCCGCGAGGAAAGAGACGCTGAAGATGGCAGCTTTTCTAATCGCTAACCCCTGACAGCCCGGCAGCAGGAGCCCCTGCGGAGCGCAGAGCGGTGTGGACGGCTTTCCAGGGCTCCGCCTACTCTCAAACCAACGCTTTCTCCTTACGCGAGACGGGGTTCACTGCGTCCACGTAGGCTTCTCCCCCACACACAGCTCAGCACCCCAGGTGGGGAGCCCGTTTCTGCCCAGGGCCCAGGCCAGTCTGGCCGAAGCCCCCCAGGTCTATGTGCCTCCAGGTCTGTGCCTCCCAAGTTTATGTGCCCCCCAGGTTCATGTGCCCCCCAAGTCTCTACTCCCAGGTCTGTACCCCCAGGTCTGTGTGCCCCCAAGTCTGTGCCCCCCAGGTCTATGTGCCCCCCAGGTCTATGCGCCCCAAGTCTATGCACGTCCCAGGTCTATGCGCCCCCCGGGTCTATGCGCCCCAGGTCTATGCCCCCCAGGTCTATGCGCCCCGGGTCTATGTGCCCCCCAGGTCTATGCGCCCCCCAGGTCTATGTGCCCCAGGTCTATGTGCCCCCCCGGGTCTATGTGCCCCAGGTCTATGTGCCCTACAGGTCTATGCCCCCCAGGTCTGTACCCCCAGGTCTACGCGCACCCAGGTCTATGCCCCCCAGGTCTATGCCCCCTAGGTCTATGCCCCCCAGGTCTCTACCCCCAGGTCTTGTGCCCCATAGGTTTATGTGCCCCCAGGTCTATGCGCCCCCCAGGTCTGTGTGCCCCCCAGGTCTATGCGCCCCCCAGGTGTATGTCCCCAAGGTCTATGTGCCCCTCAGGTCTATGCGCCCCAGGTCTATGTGCCCCAGGTCTATGCGCCCCCCAGGTCTATGTGACCCCCAGGTCTATGCGCCCCAGGTCTATGTGCCCCCCAGGTCTATGTGACCCCTAGGTCTATGCGCCCCAGGTCTATGTACCCCCCAGGTCTATGTGACCCCCAGGTCTATGCGCCCCAGGTCTATGTGACCCCCAGGTCTATGTGCCCCCCAGGTCTATGCGCCCCCCAGGTCTATGTGACCCCCAGGTCTATGCGCCCCAGGTCTATGCGCCCCAGGTCTATGTGACCCCCAGGTCTATGCGCCCCAGGTCTATGTGCCCCCCAGGTCTATGTGACCCCCAGGTCTATGCGCCCCAGGTCTATGTGCCCCCCAGGTCTATGTGACCCCCAGGTCTATGCGACCCCCGGGTCTATGCGCCCCAGGTCTATGCGCCCCCCAGGTCTATGTGCCCCAGGTCTATGTGCCCCAGGTCTATGTGCCCTACAGGTCTATGCCCCCCAGGTCTGTACCCCCAGGTCTATGCGCACCCAGGTCTATGCCCCCCAGGTCTCTACCCCCAGGTTTTGTGCCCCATAGGTTTATGTGCCTCCAGGTCTATGCGCCCCTTAGGTCTGTGCCCCCCAGGTCTATGTGCCCCCCAAGTCTATGCGCCCCCCAGGTGTATGTCCCCAAGGTCTATGTGCCCCTCAGGTCTATGCCCCCCAGGTCTGTACCCCCAGGTCTATGTGCCCCCCAGGTCTGTACCCCCAGGTCTATGTGCCCCCAAGGTCTATGCAACACCCAGGTCTATGTGCCCTACAGGTCTATGCCCCCCAGGTCTGTACCCCCAGGTCTGTGTGCCTCCAAGCCTGTGACCCTATCTCAGGGATGGAGCATGAGACACCCAGAGGTGACAAAGGTGCCCAGATTGGCATGGCAGGAAGACACTGCCCGGTGTGGGCGGAGGATGGGCCGTGTGCTGGCGACTCTGCGGGGTCCTTCTAAACCAGGTACTTTTCTACCTGCGCTAGTAGAGGTGGGCTGACCAGGTAACCAAGCACAAACTTTCACAACCAGAAAGGTGGATGGTGGCCCCAGTCCTTCTAGGGACAGTGTCCCTGGGAGCAGGCCAGCTTGGGGCAGGCCTCCTTCACAGGCACTGGTGTGACTTTGGGGTCAGAGGAGGCCCTTGGTGGCGGCGGGGAAAGGTGAGGCATCGGGGACACAGGGCTGGGGCTGCAGCGTGGCCTGGAGAGACAGGCTCTGCTGGGCGGCTCAGGGCCTGGGGACACCTGCCCGTCTGCTCAGTCTCCTCCTGGGTCTGGCCTGTTGCTGCCTGGAGGCCCAGGGCTCCTTCCTCACTCGGGTTCAGCGCAGCCCCGGCCACTCCCACACGTTGCCAAGGACGAGGGCTGAGCTCGCCCCACCTCAAGAGTGGCCCCTATGGGCCTGCAGAGGGCGTCCTGCTGTGCGTGGCCGGCTCAGTGCCTCGCTGCCAAACGCCCAGTCCAGTGGGCCCAGCGGGAGAAGTTAGCGCCTCCTGTCCCAGAGACAGCTTGCTGTGTTGCCCCTGCCCCACGGCTCCAGCGGCCAGCAGAATGTGGAGCCCCGAGCATGGGCACCGAGGCCATGAGTTAGCAAGACATTTAGCAAGAAAATCACCATGTTTTAGAGAAAAGCACAAATTTCAGACTTCAGTCTTTCCGGGAGAGGAAAGATGGCAATGACACTGCATTAAGTAAGAGGTCAGAAACACAAGGCGCCCACGTCCCTCCCCATGGAGGGAGCTTCTCACGGAGCGCTGACTGGATGGGGCCAAGGGAGCGACGCTGCAGGCCTGCAGGCTCCGGCAAGGGCAGCAGGTGAAGGGAGCCATGCGGAGAGCCCGGGCCTGGCCGCCCTTGTGGGCTCCCTGGCCTGCGGTCCACGCTGGGCAGCTCACAGAGCCGGGCCTGTGGTTTTGAGCACAACCCTCCCCACTTCCTGAGACACCAGCAGGGGCGGCTGCAAGATGGGACCCCAGACAGCAGATGGCGCACCGGGCAGTCAGGGACACCGCTTGGCGTAGACGCAGAGGGCATGGGGACCCCAGGTGTGGCTGCAGCATCTCGAGAGCAGTGGGGTGAGCCGCCAGGCCAGGGCTGGGCAGGTGGACATGGCTCCAGACCTGGGAAGCCACCACGGGCGAGAACCACCCCTGAGGGCAGTGGCCCCAGCCACGTGCCCCTGCTCAGAGTCCTGGCCAGCCCCAACCCCCTGGAGAGCCTCAAGTCCACCCAGCTAATTCTGCCCTCCGGCGACTGGGGGCTCCTCAAGGGACCCAGGACCACTGCCCAACCCGGACACCCAGGTCCAGTCTACCCCGCCCACCCGCTGGGGCTGGAAGCACATGGCTGTGCCAGAGACCCGCATACACCTTCCCCTGCATTCTGTGCCCCCAGGATTACAAAGCGCGTAGAAGGAGCAGATCAATCAGCCCGAGCAGTCCCGAGCTTCACGGCTCTGCCAGGAGCCTAAGTCCTCCACGAAGGAAACATGTCTGCACCGGGCCCTCGCCGCACAGCCACACAGGCACGGCCACAGACTCCTCCTGGTGGGTGTGGATAAATATTTTTTAAAAAGGGCTTTAAGACTATGCTTCCTGAATGCCTTTATTTTGCAGAGCTGACCATCAGAAGCTAGACCAGGTCATCTTAATTCCACCGCCGGACCATGACGGGAGGAAGGCTTAATTCTATTCCCCAAGGGTCGTGGCGCCAGTACCAACCCCCTGCACTACCCACGGCCTCAGGGGAGCCCGCCCAGGTCCCCTCTGCAGACGTGGGCTCGGCTCAGGGTCAGTGGCCTGAGCCCGGTGGTCACGGGCCAGTTTCCTTGACCATCTCAGCACTAAGCCCAAAGCCCAGGCGAAGCTCTGCTCCCCTCCAAGGAGGCTGCAGCCATGACCCCAGAGGGTTTCTCACCCAAACTCAGGGCTTCCCCTAAGCTGACCACCCAGGGAAAAGGCCAGGGGCACAGGCAGCACTCTGACGGCCTTGTTTCCAGGGGAACTAACAAATGGTCCCTGGCGTCCCGGTCCCTGTCTCTGTGCCGCCCGGACACAGAGGCCCCGGCACCAGCACACCCGGCCTGCACGGGTGGCTGCACAAGATGGGACGGGCCACAGGCTCACGGGGAAAGGGGGTGGAGGAGAAAGGGGCCGGTGTTCCCCACGCATCCGGGCGAAGGCAGGAGAGAAACCAAACGCTGGCTCTTGTGCCATGACCCCAAGATCCCAAGCAAAGAGGCTGGGTAACATTTGAACGCTCTTCCCCCAAAATAAAACGACAGTCTGCCCTTCGCATGCCTGCCCAGCCTCCTTTCCGAGGCGAGGACCGGGACACCCCCCACCCCGACCGTCGCCAGAGTCCAGCACTGGGGCAGCGCCCCGCGGGAGGGCCCGACCCAGCAAGCTCCCGGGAAAGCGCTGCTGGGATCTCAGGGCAGAAGGCGGTCCTCTCATCGGCCAGGGCTTCTCTCAAAACGGACAAAAATCTGCTCCGACGAGAAAAGCAAGCGAGAAGATGGGCCCTGGGGAGTAAAAATAGACGGTCTGCAGTCATGAGTCACCGGTCTCATGACCCATGAGGCGCGGGCGCCACAGGCCTGGAGGGGCAGCTGGGCTCCTGACGTCTCGGGGTCGGCGGGCAGAGAAGCCGCGTGGCCAGAGAGCAAGCCCTGGGCCAGGCTGGACCCAGAGCCCAGGCCGGGCCTGCCTCGGCCAGCGTCCCCATTTCGGGAGAGCCCCGTTCCCAAAGCTGTTGTGATTAACAAACGTCGCAAGTTGTGGAAATTCACTCAGAAGGTGCTTAAATTTCCTCATACATCCTATGACCCAGAAAACTCTCCAGGAAAATCGTTCAGTCTGACCAAGGCCCCCCAGAGCAGGGCGGCCCCAGAGCAGCTCCCATGCGCCCCGCAGGCCAGCACAGGACCGGCCTGTGGACACGGACACCTGCACGCGGGGAGCGGCCAGCAGACAGTCACCTCAGACGCAGCGGGGCCCTGACCGGGTGCCCCTGCTCGTCTGCAGGACCGAGACCCCACAGGCCAAGGGCCCCGCAGTCGTTATCGCCTTTAGTTCTCAGAACAGCTGGGTGATGAGGGCAGGTGTTCTGTCCGCAGGCGGGAAACAGCTGGGGAGGGGGTTCTGGGCACCCCCTCCCTCAAAGGGGCCTGCCCTTCCCTCCACCTGAGACACTCCCGCACCCACTCCCGCACTCACTCCCGCCTGGCCACCTGCACACCTTCGTGTCCTTCTCTGGGAAGCCTTCACAGGCCCCTCTGAGAGCTCACCACCCACCAGGGCCCCCCAGCCCGTCCGAGGGGCGCCCAGAGCAGCCCTGTGCCTCCCACCACTGCAGCCCTTCCCAGCTGTCCTTTCTGAGAAACAGACACTGCCAGGATGTGGCAGCAGCCAAGAGACAGAGCTGAAGCCTCTGGGGTCCCTGAGTTTGGAGCGATCTGGCCCCTGGTGCCTAGAGTACACCCGGAGCCCTGGCTGCGACCAGAGACCAGAAGCCAGCAGGTGCCGCGCCGGCCCACCCAGGCTGGACTCGGGGTGGGGCTGGGGGGCTCCGGGAGACCTCCCCACAGCCACGTCCAGAAAAAGCTTCCGCCCATAACTCACCCTCGGTGCTAGCACTGTTTATCCTGGCCCCTCTCCGGTCTAAAATAGTCTGGAATCGTGTTCCAGTGCTTCATATCCACATCCCCAGACGGCACCGGAACTTTCATAAATTAGTGATTAAGGCAACAGCCAGATCAATAAAGCATCTCTGGCCGGCTGGGCCCAGCTCCTCCAGGCCTGCAGGGAGGTTGCCAGGACGGAACAGGGAGCAGGGCGTTGCTCCGAGGCAGCGGCCCCTGCCACCTGCCAGGGTTGGGGCAGGGGCGCCTCCCCCGGGGCCACCCAGAGGGTCCTGCTGCCCAAGGCCCACGGCTGGCTGCCTCCCACCACCGGGGTGCTCAGCCCTGCCAGTACCACCAGCAGGACAGACCCCCACGCCATCTATGCCACAGCACATGTCAAAATTGAGTCCCTTCTCAAGGATGAACAATATTCCACGGTGCAGACAGACCACAGGTCGCGCATCCGTCCATCCACGGCTGACACTGCATTGTGTTCATGTCTCAGCTGCTGTGAGCACAGTGTGCCCATATTTTCTCAGGACCCTGCTTTCAGCTCCTTTGGATAAACACCCAGAAGCGGGTCTGTGGGATCAAATGACAGTTCAGTTTCTGAGGAACCGTCACACCGCTCCTCCGCGCCCTCACCAGCACATGTGGTTTTCTGGGTTTATCTGAGGCCGGCTCTGGGGGACCTGGGTGTCAGCAGGACCCGGGTGGCAGGGTGGGGGGCCACACACAGCCTGACTGGAAGGGGTGTGTGTGCACATTTGTGTGTGCGCACCTGTGTGTTTGCACGTTGACACACACACGCATGCACGGGCGTGTGCGGAAACAGACCGCTGGCCCAGGCCTGGCGGCCCCTCACCCACCTGAGGTCCAGGCTCCCAGAGACCCCCACACCCTGAGAGCCCAGAGAAGCCAGCAGTGGGGCCTGGGGCTGGGCCGCCTGCAGCTCTGCTTGGACCAGATGCCACTTTTACCCCCTTTTCCCCAAGCAGGGCCCAGACCACGGGCTGGGAGACCATCCTTACCCCATGTGGGCACCTCCTCTGCAGCCTCCCCAGACGCCCCGGCCAGGCGGGAGCACGACCCCATGCGTCCTGTCCTCTGCCGGGGGGGGGGGATGTGACTGACCATGGGGGCACGCACACAGGACAGCAGGGCTCCCCCTGCAGTTTGCCCGCAGAATGCCCACTGCAGACCTCCGGGACGGGGCTGCGGAGCAGGTGGCGTCAGTGGGGGAGGGAGATCCCCCTGGCCTTATGGGATCCATCAGCCTTCACGCAGCGACTGGTTAACTATTAACCCCGCCCCACCGCAGTCTTGGCCGTTGCCATGGTTTCCTGTTTCTGGACAAGGGTAGAGCCCAGGTCACCGAGGCCCAGAGCCACACACGTCACATCACAAATGGCATTAAGTTTAATTTAATAGAGAAAAAGTACAGGCAGAGATCGGCTCTCAGGAAAGAGAAGGTCACAAGGCTGGGGCTCCTGCGTCAGAGCTGCCCCCAGAGGGGTCTCCACAGAGGGCAGGTCCCCATGCTCCGCATCACTGATCCGGCCCCCAGCAGCTGACGGGACCTGGCCTGCTGAGCCGGACAGAGACACAGCAAAGGCCCACTGGAAAGGCCGGCCGGGGTCGGGGTGACAGCAGCTTCCGAACAGGCAGCCGGCTCAGTAGACAGATGTGTGTCAGCGAGATGGACCCCCTCTCTGCTCACGGCCCAGCCAGGGCCCCTCAGCCCGGCCCACTCCCATGCACCGCAGAACCAAGCCCCAGCCCCGCAGCACACGCACAGGCTCCCACACCACGACCCACGGGGGCCGAGCCTTCCCAGAGCAAGAGGTCCCACTTGCTGTCTGTGAGCACAGGGCACAACATGAGGGCCAGCGCGGACCCCTCTCAGGAAGCTGGGCCCCCAGCTGGCTGGTGCTGCTCCCCAGCCCTCCCCTGAGGGACCGTATCACTCCAGGCCCAGGTCCACTGAGGCTCAGGCTGACAGGCGCCATCAGGAGGAAGCTCTGCTCCGCACGCGGGCACCCAGCTGGGCAGTCTGCACACAGCTCTCCTGGCCAGGGTGGCCACAGGGCACCATTCATCCAGGGCCATTTTAGTCCGAGGACAGGACATGCGGGATCTGTCAACACGTGGGGAAGGAGGGAAGGGGAATGGGAGGAACAAGGCCTGTCAAAGTGCTCTGCACGCCACGGCAGCCCTCGTGGGCCCCCTGCGTGGCCAAGACCCAGAACCAGGGTGCTTAGAGGACAGGCTGAGCCCCTTCCCCTTCCAGACCCCCAGCTGCAGGGCCTTCCCTCTGGACCCCACCAGAAGGCTCAGGCTGGGCCCCTGTGCCCTCTGCCTGTAGGGGTGGGGACAGCGGTCAGGCTGGCTTCCGCCCCTCAGGGGACTCGTGCCCATACCCTGAGCCACGGTCACTGCATCCCCTGGGAGCCAGCAGCCAGCCCAGCATCCCCACGTCACTCCGAAAGCCCCGATGTGCGGCTAGCTTGCCCTGGACAACCCCCGGGGAAGTAACCTGCCCCCTCTCTGCCCTCCGCAGCCCGCACTGGCCCCACATCCGAGGCTGGAGCCGGGCTGCACAAAGTGGTTGCTGGTATTTCCTGCAGGTCCAGGCTTCGTCAAAAGGAAGTAGAAACAGGAGGGGCCCAGGGCTTCTGCAGGGGAATCGCACACAAGCTCCCTGCCTGGGTTCCCCAGCTGGTCCGATCCACACGGAGGTGCAGGCCGGTCCACACCACGCCTGCAGCACCCGGAGCCTCTGACATGGGAAAAAGGAAGCACGTACAGGGTCCCGGTGCCCAGTTCTGTTCCAGCAAATCAACCCCACGCAGGTGCAACCGACACCCCCACCCTGAGGCTGGAACACAGTGAGGCCCAGGAACACCCACCGTTCGGGCATGCATTTGTGGGAAAGGCTTTTAAAACTTAAGGGAATCGTGGCCCCCAGACCCGGCTGGTGGCTGCCTGGAGCAGAGCACAGCAGCGGGGTGGCTGGTCAAGTCCCAGCTCGGGCTGCACGAGTCCACGCCGAGATGAGACCGTTAACAGAGGGAGACATCACGGGCACACGGGGCCGAGGTGGTGCTGGACTCAGAGCCGGGTGTGGCTGCAGACGTGGGCGCGGGGGCCAGAGGAAGCAGGCGGGGTGAGGGAGGGAGGAGAGGGAGCAGGTACCCGGTTCGGGTAACTGGAAGTGCTCCTGTGACACTCGGACCCGAAGGGGTGACGTGAACTAGCCCGGAGGTGGAAAGGACTCCAGTGCCCATCAGCTCGGGATGGAGGCACGCGAGGTGGTCTGTCCACACCCGGGATATCACTCAGCCATCAAAGGGGTGCAGCGCCGACCCTCGTCGGGGGGCGGATGGACCTGGAGGGCGTCACACTGAGCGAGAGCAGCAGAACACCGACACCGCGGTGCTCAGGTCACGTGCTGGGCAGTCCAGCTCAGGAAGCAGAGACGGCGGCTGCCCGGGAGGGCGTGGCTGCTGCCCGTGTGGGATCCTCTGGGGCAGTGACAATGCCTTGGAACCAGACACCACACTGGAATGCACTTTAAAGTGGCGAATTTTACGTGAATCTCACCTCGATAAAAAAATTCATTTTATTTAACAAGTGACTCCCGAGCGAATCAGGTCTGTGCGGGACACACGCGGGTTTCCTACTCAAGGTGATCGCGCGGGGTGGAGGCGAGGGCAGGACAGTCATTAACCTTGTTCCTTCTGGATGGAAAAGGTAAGATTCACGTGTGCAGCCAAGGCAGCTTTGCTCTGACATTCACCGATGCTAAATTCACAAAAACCCAGCCTCATCCATCAAATCTCTATTTTATTTATATTCAGCCTAGTTTCAAAAAAGGACTGGAGGCAGCAACCCATTTCCTGGACCCATCTCTGCAGCAGAGCAGCGGGTTCTGTCTGGAAAGACGGGGGGTGTGTGGAGGGGGCCAACAGGACAGCCGACCTCCCCCCAGAAGGAGCCCGGCCCACGAAGCTGGCCCCCAGCCCTGCCTCCCACCGCGGCCCCAGCTCTCCGCGGCCCGCACACCCGGTCACGCCTTCCAGGCCCGTTTTGCTTCGTCAAGATGTAAAACATGTGCTCTCTAAAAGTCACTATTAAGGACGTGAAAAATAAACCTGGGTTGTGACCAGATTATGTAAGTAATAAAATGACAGAACACCCAGTTTAAAAACAGGCAGAGACATCGACAGACCGTTTACAGAGGAGGACATACACCAAGGCCAAGGGGCACCGGAAACCACGCGCGACGTCCTCAGACACCAGGCGAGGCACCACGGCCCCCACCTGGTGGCCGGTGAGGGGCGGACAGCACTGTGCCCGCTGGACGGGGAACAGTCCACCCAACACGTGCTGGTGGGAACAGAACATGTCGCTTTGGAAAACTCGTTGGCAGCCTCTTACAAAGCCACACACACCCCGACGGTGCCACCAGGCAGTCAGTCCCTACTCACCCCAGAGAAACCAGACGTCTACACAGGAATGTTCTTTGCAACCTTGTACCTAATAGCCACATCCTGCAACCAACCCAAACGTCCATCTGCAGGAGAGTGGACGAAGAGGCTGAGCTGTGCCCGTACAGAACAGGGCTCGGCGATTTTCTTCTAAGAAAGAACAAACTACTGATACGTAACAAGACGGATGGGTCCCCGAAACACTGCACTGAAGCCAGACTGAAAGGCGCACATAGTGTGGCTCTGATTACGGACGCTCAGGGCAGGCACGACTACTCCCTAGTGACAGGAACAGCGTCAGGGCTCACCTCTGGGCGCGGGGAGGGGCCCGCCTGGAACAGCGGGGGGCCTCCAGGCGGGTGGAGATGTTCCGTTTCTGGGCGGGGTCTTGGTTACATGGGTGGACACGTTTGTCAAAACTCATCAGCAATACGCACTTTAGCACAATTTTCGCTCAGTGAAAATACACAGAACACGTATTATGAGCATTTCGTGGAGGGGGACTTTGAGGCATCCAATCTGCTCTGTTGCAGGAGAGAGTTGTTCACCGCCTGAGAGCAGGAGTCTAAGGACCAGAGAGGTTCAGTGATCTGCCCTTGTCACAGGGCCAACAAGCGGGGCGTCCGGGTCAGAACCCAAGTCTCAGGGTGGGGGATGGTGCTGCAAAGGGGGGCGAGTTCACAGTGGGGCTGGGGAGCTGGCTAGAAGTGCTTCTGGGGGACAAGGGTGCCTGCAGTGGGCTCGGCTGACGGGAAGGGGCTCCAAGGAGCACAGGACATCGCCTGAGCTCACGGCACGTGAGCAGCCTGGGGGCCTGGGCTTCACGGGGAGAGAGGCTGTGGGCACAGGCCGGGGGCACCCGCTGTCTGCCAGGCACCAGTGAGCCCCGGGAGCGGGCGGCCGGGCAGGAGGCCCTATCCAGCCCCGCCACCGGGGAGCAGGCACAGCTGCCGTCCCGCCCTCACAGGAGCAGGCTGACTCTGAGACCGCTCGGCCAGCAGCATCCTGGGTGACCCCACGCAGCCCAGGGCTCAGCTCAGGACCAGCCTGGGCCCCGCGGGATCCCACAGGCTGTGCCCACCGAATGTCGCACACTTGGGGCTTCCCAGCCCAGCCCCAGGCCTCCCTGGTCCCCTTATCCCCAACGTGGCGTCTCTGGCCAGTGACTCACGCGCCCCGGGCTCAGTCTGGTCAGGGCAGACTAGGCGAACCAGGGGACCACGCCCCTCCAGAAGCGGAGCGCTCGGTGAGGGCGCTGGGCTCCTGTTGGGTCCCTTGTAACCTGGCCCAAATGGGAGGCGTTTGGCCAGGACAGAAGTCACTCTTCCTCTGGAGCTCAGTGACACACCTCAGACCACACCTGTGTGCGCGTGTGTCTGTGGTGTGCCTGCATAGCTGGGGGCACAGAGGTCCGGCACAAGGCCTCTTCGAGTGGCTGTGCTGAGCGCCAGCCCCAGGTCTGACAGACACATCCTGCCCGGAGCCTGCATGCTGCCCCGGGGTCCGGGCAACTTCCAGGCTGTGGGAAAAAGACGCAGCCGAGCCGCGTCCTCCCCTGGGGACCTCGGGCGTCCTCGGAGGCGCTGCGGGAGGGGCGGTGGTGCGGGGAAAAGCGTATTGAGGCGAGTATGGGGCCTCGAGGCCGTGTACCAGCCCCCTGCCCTGCCGGGAGCCGCCTCCTCCCGCGCCTCCTCCGGCCCCGGCTGCTGGGCCTCAGGCTGGCTGACGGGTGGGTTTACCCACTAAGGTGCAAAGGCCACTGGCTGAGCTGACAAGAGCGGACAGTCTCACTCCTGCCTGTCCGCTCACAAAGCAGCGGGACCGCAGGCGGCCGCCGTGCCCCCAGCACCTGGGAGCGCCCTGGCCCCCCACGCAGAGCCCCGCACCTTTACCTAAGCCTCACCGAGTCAGTCAGGCCCTCTAACGGCTTTCGAGCAAACAGGTGGGATTTTCGAAGGAGCATCTATGTTGGCTAAATGGCCTCACCCTGAGGGTGGCCTCCAATCAAAAGAGGAAGCTCTTTGCCCCAAAAGGTGCTCTGAGTCCCTGGCAGATCCAGGTTGGGGTGACTGCGGTGCTGCCGGGGGACTCAGACAAGTACCCCTGCAGCACCAAGCCCAGTCCTCAGCACCTAACAGGGGCTTGTTGGAAGACTGAATGAGTGAGTAAGCGAATGAATGAATGAGCAAATGGCTGAGCGAACGAGTGACTGAGCGAAAGAAGAATCGCAGAGCCGCCCCCCCCGCACTGGCCTCGGCCCCCTCCCAGGGCCCCCTCCGAGGGCCCTCCTCCCAGGGCCCCCCTCCCAGGTCTCCCCTCCAGGGCCCCCTCCCAGAGCCCTCCCCTCCCAGGGCCCCCTCCGAGGGCTCCCCTCCCAGAGCCCCCTTCCCAGGGCCCCCCTCCCAGAGCCCCTCCCCTCCCAGGGCCCCCTCCGAGGGCTCCCCTCCCAGGGCCCCCCTCCCAGGGCCCTCCTCCCAGGGCCCCCTCCCAGGGCTCCCCTCCCAGAGCCCCCTTCCCAGGGCCCCCCTCCCAGAGCCCCTCCCCTCCCAGAGCCCCCTTCCCAGGGCCCCCCTCCCAGAGCCCCTCCCCTCCCAGAGCCCCCTTCCCAGGGCCCCCCTCCCAGAGCCCCTCCCCTCCCAGGGCCCCCTCCGAGGGCTCCCCTCCCAGAGCCCCCCTCCCAGGTCTCCCCTCCAGGGCCCCCTCCCAGAGCCCCTCCCCTCCCAGGGCCCCCTCCGAGGGCTCCCCTCCCAGAGCCCCCTTCCCAGGGTCCCCCTCCCAGAGCCCCTCCCCTCCCAGGGCCCCCTCCGAGGGCTCCCCTCCCAGGGCCCCCCTCCCAGGGCCCTCCTCCCAGGGCCCCCTCCCAGGGCTCCCCTCCCAGAGCCCCCTTCCCAGGGCCCCCCTCCCAGAGCCCCTCCCCTCCCAGAGCCCCCTTCCCAGGGCCCCCCTCCCAGAGCCCCTCCCCTCCCAGGGCCCCCTCCGAGGGCTCCCCTCCCAGAGCCCCCTTCCCAGGGCCCCCCTCCCAGGTCTCCCCTCCAGGGCCCCCTCCCAGAGCCCCTCCCCTCCCAGGGCCCCCTCCGAGGGCTCCCCTCCCAGGGCCCCCCTCCTAGGGCCCTCCTCCCAGGGCCCCCTCCCAGGGCTCCCCTCCCAGAGCCCCCTTCCCAGGGCCCCCCTCCCAGAGCCCCTCCCCTCCCAGGGCCCCCTCCGAGGGCTCCCCTCCCAGAGCCCCCTTCCCAGGGCCCCCCTCCCAGGGCCCCCCTCCCAGGGCCCCCTCCCAGGGCTCCCCTCCCAGAGCCCCCTTCCCAGGGCCCCCCTCCCAGAGCCCCTCCCCTCCCAGAGCCCCCTTCCCAGGGCCCCCCTCCCAGAGCCCCTCCCCTCCCAGGGCCCCCTCCGAGGGCTCCCCTCCCAGAGCCCCCTTCCCAGGGCCCCCCTCCCAGGTCTCCCCTCCAGGGCCCCCTCCCAGAGCCCCTCCCCTCCCAGGGCCCCCTCCGAGGGCTCCCCTCCCAGGGCCCCCCTCCTAGGGCCCTCCTCCCAGGGCCCCCTCCCAGGGCTCCCCTCCCAGAGCCCCCTTCCCAGGGCCCCCCTCCCAGAGCCCCTCCCCTCCCAGGGCCCCCTCCGAGGGCTCCCCTCCCAGAGCCCCCTTCCCAGGGCCCCCCTCCCAGGGCCCCCCTCCCAGGGCCCCCTCCCAGGGCTCCTCTCCCAGGTGGCCCCTGCTGACCTGACAGTGTGCTTGGGCGACTTATTTTTTAAGATCCGTGGAATTTTGAAAATACGTAGGGAACCCAACCATCTGCAAGATGAATGGAGTGTTCAGGCTGGAGTTGAGGAGAGAGTTGCCCTGGGTCGGCCACCCTGGGGGCCTCCGTACAGGACAGGACAGGACGGGATGGGGCAGGACCAGACCTCGCCAGGGCGGCCAGAGGAGGGCAAAAGCGGGAGGCAGGTTTCTGCCCGGTGAGCTAAGACCTCACAGTTCCAGTGCCGGCTTCCCTAGAACTGCCTGGCCGCCCCCGCGAGCTGCCCATCCCAGGTGTGGCCACCTGAGACCACGACGCCGACCAGGCTGGAGCTCAGCGGAGGGGACGCCTCCCCTGGTGCGAGGGGCCAGAGCAGAGGGACTGGCGCACGTGGTGGGGGCCCTCCCTGCCTGGGGAGCAGCTGACAGCCAGCCCCAGTGCAGTGTGCCCTCATGCAAGGGCAGCTGGCGTCTTAGTCCCACGCTGGTCCCACGCTGCGTTTGGATAAACAGAAGAAATGCAGGGATTGTTAAGGAAAAGTTGCTATTTTAAATTCCACCTCACAGTAAGTGCGTGGTTTTATTTCAGACCTTCTCTTTAAAAAGAAATTTGCATATGTTTTTGATGGAAAGTGGATATTTAAGTTTCAATAAACCACATGGTTGCTTGTCTTGCAGGAGAGGGGTGGTGACAAAGCCTTTTAGCAGCCTGCGGCGGCCACACCACCTAGAGGACGCTTACCCGAGGCTGCAGACTTCATGGAGCCTGGCCACTGCCCTGGTCCAGATGAGGCCACCCCAAGCCCACAGGCACTGGCCCGCCTGCAGGATGAACCTGGGCAAACACAGAGCAGAGCGTCACGGCCAGAGCAGGAGCACGCCGGTCAGCACATGCGTTCTCCCCACCTCTGTGCCGTCGCTGGCCAGGACCAGCTGCCCTCCCACTCCCCAGAGGACCTCCCAGCCAGCGGGGGGCAGCTGCACCTCAGAGGAGGGCCATTTGAGGTGACAGCCACGGCAGGGGCCCTAAGAAATCAGCCCTGGGCCCCCAATTCCCGAGGACCCACCTCCACACAACAGGGCCCGGCTGATGCACAAACCACGCCGGCTTCCTAGAGGCGCGAGGGGAGCCCAGGCGCCAAGGGCGCTGTCCCGGGTGCTGTCCCAGCGCTGCCCAGCCGCGCCACCCTCCAGGGCCCACGGGGAAGAGTGCGGGGAGCAACCGTAACGGTGCGGTGGGTGTGGCAGGCGCGAGGGGCCTGCGGTCCACCCTTCGGGAGAGCACGGCCTGGCCTGGCTTTGGAGAAGTGGTCAATTTATCGGCATCCGAGCACGGGGAGGGGGGCCGACAGTTTACTCCAAAAGCCCATCAGAGTCTCAGATCCATCTATTCCGCCTCATTTCCTCCAACGACGTGATCTCACAGTGCCGGCAAACCGCCGAGTGGCCAGCGTCCAACACGGCCCCGAGCTGCTCACCCACACCCGGGACTCCAAGTCGGACGGGCTTCCTGTGCCTCCTCTGGGCTCAGTCTCCCCAGGAGACCCTCAGAGACCCCCCCATAAGAGATGCATCAGGCTCCAACCAAAGTCCCCCCAGGCCCGTCCGTCCCTCCCTGCTCCTCCCTCCTGCTTCCCTGCGAGGAGGCAGAGGTGCCCCCACTTGGGTGGGGAGAGGGGAGGTTACGGGGACGTCTGTGTGGGAAACGCAGGCTCCCCGGCCCTCTCTGGGCTGTGGCGTCTCTGTGGGTGGGAAGGAGCTTGTGTGCAGCCGAGAACACCCAGAACACCCGCGTCTGCTGCCCCCGCGCCTCGTCCTGTCTCACACAGACCCGCACCCCAAGTCTGGACGCCATTTTCTGATGGCTAATTTTTCCAATCCCCAAAAATATCAGAAGGTGGATGTATAGCTAGAAAACAGTACAGAGACTGCTGGGAAAACAACGCGCAAGGAAAGATGCAAGAAGCTGATTTTTAAAGAGAGTCACGAAACGCCGAAAAGCTGAGGTGTCTGAGGCCAGCAGGTGGCGTCGCCCACGGCCCGCAGACGGAGCCCTGCCCCAGGCCTTGGCACAGGACAGGGGTCCGGGCCTCTACCCTGAGCTGGTTGCGAGGCATTTAAATGGGGTCCCGGGTGCCGGTTAGATGCAGTCGGAGCCTTCCCCACACACACGCACACGACGTCTCTGACCCGGGCACAGCTGCCCGAGTGACCAGGCTGGTCCACAGCCCGATGGCTCACAGCAGACACCCCCAGGGATCGAGGACACAGCCGGCCCCCCCTCTCTAACCACCCTCTTCCGGATCAAGAGGCTGGATTACCATCCTGGCAAAGGGGTGTGTCTATTTCTGGCCAAACTTGAATAGAATTGAGCAAAGATATGATTTTCAGACAGAGCACGAGGCTTCTGTTCTCTTGGGGGCTTCCAAAAATAAAGAGTCGAAGAACCGAGCAGAGCCAGGAGTCTGCATCCTCGGGGACGTTCTAGTTTGTTGTTTCCAGGACAAAAACCCACATGGCGCGCAGAGGGGGTGGCCGGACTGCAAGACGGTCCCGGAGAGCTGCACGGAGAGGACCGGGCCCACCCTGCTTGCGCAGGCCTGGGCACAAAGCAGGCCGCAGCCCGCGCCCTTTCCCGCACAGGGAGGCGGCAGGCTGGGGCTCGCTAGGACCCAGACCCTCAGTAGTGTCGGCGTCCTGCCTCACCTGCGGCCCCAGCGGGCTTCTTCTCGTGAGGATACCCTGGGCCTGGAGAGCCGGCCCGACCCCCGCTGGCCTCCACTGGACGGAGGGCTGAGACCCTGAATCGCCTGCTGGCCCACATCCCCTCAGGACATCCCCCAAACACACACAGTGAATTCATAGGAGCTCTAGGGACGAGTGAGCGCATGTATCTGTAATTCTGGAGCAAGAGGTGCCCTTCTAAGGAGGAAGCAAAGCCCAGAAGCACAAAGGGAGACTACTTGTCAGATGGGTTGACCTTAATCCTATAAACATCAGAAGCTTCTGTGTAGAGAAAAAGTAGCCCAATTAAAAAAATCAGAACAGTGCAAACTGGGAGAAGGTATCTGCAATAAATACGACCAAACCAAGGGCAAATCTCCTTGAATCCCAGCAAACCCACACACAGCGAGGAAGCCAAGCCAACAGAAAAAGGCCGAGGCCCTGACGGGCCGGTCACTGTGACACTCGGGGGTCAGACCCAGGACGGTGTCCCCCTCACTCCACCAACGCAGCACGGAGACGCGCCCGGCCTCCGCCTGTGCTGGAGGCGGCGGGGAGGCTGGCTCACCCCAAGCCACTGCGGCGGCGAGTGGGGGCCCTGCCGAAGCGACAGCGACCAGCGTGGGGGCACTCGCTCTTTAAGGCCACAGTGCAGCTGCTGTGAATTCCATGTCAGTGACGCACGACGTTCATCGAGACCAACATGCAGTGACATTCACAACTTACACCTGCAGACCAGACAGCCCCAAGACAGCCCAGGGGCCCGTGACCGGGGTGGGAACACCCTCCAGTGAGCGGTAAACAGACTGCTGTGCAGACGCCACGTGGCGTGTTGTTCACTGTGTAGACTGCAGACAATGGGTGTTGTCAAGTGGAATACTGTGTAGACCTTAAAATCCAGGGGGACAAAAAGACGCCATGAAGCTTTTGTAAAAGCCCAGAATTCCCCGGACACGACAGTCTGTTCCTGTAAACCAGGACCTCCACGCTGGCGGCACACGCGTGTAGAGACGCACGCACACGCGTGTGACACAGCTTCACTGTCCATCCCCTAGTCCTCTGGGCGTTTGAGTATCTGAACCTGGAACGTGAATTACTTTTTTATCCCAGTAGAGATGATCTGCGTGTGAGATTATGGGCTATTTTTGGTTTTCTTCTTTATACTTCTCTATTTTATTTTTTTTAAAGCCTTTTAAATGAGATACAGAAACAGCCCCAGCTGTCCCTTACTTCACCAGACCACCCCTACTGGGCGAAAGAATCCACCTGCCAACTCGCGTCTTCGGGGACGCAGACCCGTGTTTCTCATGCTCGTATGAGTGACTTTTTTTTAAAAAGTTAAAAAAAAATTTTTTCCTTACATTTTTTTTTTGTTTGTGGGGTTTTTTTTTGGGGGGGGTGTGGTAATTAGGTTTATTTATTTATTTATTTGTTTATTTAATGGAGGTACTGCGGATTGAACCCAGGACCTCGAGCATGCTGAGCACGCTCTGCCACTGAGCTATACCTTGCCCTTACAAGAATGGCTTTTTTTAAATAAAAGAACAAAATATTCTCATACAGCCCCAAGGATATCCTCCTGGAACCTGACCTGGAAAGCACTGGAAACACTGTCTAAAGAAATTAAAATCTTACCCCAAGAAGAGGGCTTCTGGGGCAAAATGAGCAGATGGGAGGTTCTCGCCCTGCAGCAGCTGGTCAGGCGGCTTTCAAGGCCACCGTCCAGGGAAGCCCCTTCTCCCGGTGCTCGGGCCCTTAGGGTTGGCTCAGGGACCACGCAAGCCTCAGTCCCCAGCGGGAGAAGCTGGGCGGCTATCTCAGCCCGAGCAGGGACGGAGGGAGGGGGCCAGACATCCCCGTGAGGCCGGAGCCGCGGCCAGGCCATCGTCTGACCGCATCCTGCGGACCCAGCCGAGGCGAAGCCCCGGCCACACACGCGCAGCCGCACGCACTGGGCCGGCGGGGGAGGGGTGCTGGGCTGCACCCGCAGCCACGCTGTGCTCAGAGAGACACGTGGAGCCCAGCTCAGCGGGGCCTGTGGCCGCAGCAGCCGTGAGGGCCTCGCAGAACCACCCACCACTGCTCCCAAAAAAAAAGCAGATTCACGCCACCCCCTCCCCAGGCCACGTGTCCCTGGGACAGCCAACGCGCCAGCTGGGACCGAAAAGGCTCCCGTGTCACCTTCCCCAGGTGTCGGGCGCTGCCGCCCTCACGTGGGGAGCAACACCCCGAGACAGCCGCGCGACGAGGGGCCCACGGGCAGCAGTGCCCAGCCTGCCCTTGTGCCCGAGAGCCTTTGCTGCTTATTTAACTGACGGCCTCAGGCTGGGGGTGGGGGTGGTAATGTGCACGGAAGCCCCCACCTGAGGGAAAAAGAGTAAAGCCGATGACTGTTAGGAAGAGGCAGCAAAGGGCATTCTGATGGCGCAGCTGCCCTGTGACGAGACGAGGGGCCATCGGTTACATGTCCTGACCACCAACTGCCTCTCCTCGCTGGAACTCAGCCATGGAGGTGACTCTGCTGCTCCTGTTTTGTCACCAGAGGGAAGGGAGACAAGCCAGCGGGACCATATCCAGCCCCGAGCCCACCCCTCGGAGGCAGGCCCTGCCCCGAGCTCGCAGGGTCAAGGGAGCCCAGGCCCTTCGCTCCCCCACAAAGGGCCACCACCAGCACAGACCCCCACACAGGCGGCAGACCAGGCATGGCATCCAGGGGAGCGAATGGTGAGGCCTGGGCAGAGCGGGTGGGCGCCCTGCGGTGGGGGGCAGGGCCGGACTGGGCACCCGGGAGTCAGCCAAGGCCGTGGACCCAGAGTGACGCCCGCCCATGTCAGCATCTGCAGACCCTGCGAGGCAGCCCTGGGAAGGCCCTCCCCACCCCGCGCCGCACGGCTCAGGGATAAGCGCAGAGACGCGCAAAGGCTGGAGGCACTCGGAGGGGCCTGCAGGACATGGGCAGAGCAGACTGGCGCAAAGGGGCTACTAGAAAATAAGAAGTGTCACTGAGGCACAGAGGTTTTGAGGATCGAAGGCTGAGCAGCGTCCCAGGCAGGCTTTCCCAGCTGTGCCACCCAGCAGCCTGGACACCCCTCCCCTGGGGCTGAAATGGGCCAGAGACCCCCGGAAGGGAGGGCACTCATGGTGATGGGAGCTCCTGGCCCATGCTGAGGGAGGGTCTGGCCTCGGGAAGGGGCCACCCCTACCCCCCTGGGCACAGAGGAAGCAGGTGAGGAGCAGTTTGCTCCCTGGAAAAGCTGGGAGGGTCCGGCTGGCTTTCCGCATCGTGGCGTCTGCTGCAGAGCCGAGGCAGCTGGAGGAGTGGAGGGTGCAGACGGAGGCTGTCATGGAGATGACCCCGCGCGACAGCGAGGGGCTTGTGCAGTGACAGCACACGGTCTGGCTCCGCGGTGGTGGTGACAGTGTGGAAGCAACCAGCTGTCGCCTCCCACCTCTCCTCCCCAGGGCCCCAGATGGCGCCCACTTCTCCCAGACTGGTGCCCAGCAGGCCCTGCCCAGCCCCCACCACAGCCAGTGGCCAGGTGCCCAAAGGAGCAGAGGGTGCAGCACCCCGCAACCGTCAGCCGTGATGAGGGAGCCCACAGCGCCGACCAGTACCTGTCTGGCTACAGAAAACGCTCCTCTTTGTCACAGATTCTCCAAATCTGGGACTTGCCGTTGAGGACTTTTCGGGCATCTGCAGCCTCCAGCCCCACTGGCCAAACGAAGCGCAGCATCTCATGGGCCCAGGGGCATGGCGTTAAAGGGGCGACTTCACCAACCAGGCCCGAGACCACCCAGACCCGACACCTGTTGCCAGGAGGGTCTGCCAGGGGTGCCGGGCCGAAAGAGGAGGCTCAGATGTCAGCCTCAAGCCCAGGAGGTGGTGGCTGGAGGTGGGGCACACAGGACGGTGCAGGTGCTGGGCAGCGCAGCCACCCACGCAGACACCGCTGACCATGCGGGCCTTTCCATCCAGATAAACCACTCAGGGGCTGCAGCTCTGGGACCCCCCACCCCAAAGGCCCAGGGGAAACTCAGCGTAGATCCCCAGATTTAAGGGCTGGGTGCTCAGTGAACAGCTCCCCCCACAAGGGGCTTATGTTCTAACATGGGGACACTGACGATAAACAGTTAATAGGTGGGATAACAAATGGAAAAACAGAAAAACAGCACGACTGTAGACTTCAACATACAGTTACACTAAAGCAAATGGATTAACATTCCAATTACAAAGCAGTCATTTTCAGACTGGAGTTTAAAAAGCAAGCATCAGCCATGTGTTATTTATAAAGGAACCACATTCCACGGAAGGTACCGGCGAGAGGTGAAGGGTGGAGACCAACCAAAGAAAGTGGGGCAGCAGCCACGTTACTATCAAAGCAGGCCTGAGGCCAAGGAACATTACCAGGCGTTTCCTAAGGATAAAAGATTCAGATCGTCCCGGACACAGCAGCACCAAGCGTACATGCAGCCAAATACACGAGGCAAAGCCAACCGGACAAAAGGAAGAAACGGACTAACCAACAGGGCTGGAGATTTCACCATCCCTCTCTGTTACTGACAGACAGAAAAAAAAAGCAGAGAGAGAAAACACAACACTGGCAGGAGTGAAGCGAGGCATCACTACAGACATTAAAAGAAAAGTAACCTCCTTGTGCCAACAAACACAGCAACCTGGACGAAACGGACAAGCTCCATCCTCCAAGGACGGGTCACCAACACTAACACGAGAAGACACGGAAAATCTAAACACCCCATATCTATCAACAAAATCAAGTTTGTCACTAAAATCTCCCCACAGAGAAAACTCCAGGCTTAGACGGCGTCACTGGTGAAAGCCAGCAGCTGTGTAGTGGAGAAACAGCACCAACCCACATAAACTTCTTCAGAAAACGGAGGAGAGGGGACACTGCCAGTCCGTTTCACGGGGCTGGCCTACACCTGACGCCAAAACCAGACAAGGCCACTACAAGAAAAGAAAACCTAGACCAATATCCCTAACGAGCATCAATGCAGGAATCATGAAGTATTAGCACGCTGAGTCCAGCAGTATCTAAAGATGAACCGAAGGATGCAAGACTGGTGGACCGTCCAGAAGTCAGTCAGGGCGACTTACCACGCTGGCTAAATGAGGGCGGTCATCTTCCCAGGTACGGATAAAAGCATCTGACGAAATTCAACAACCATTAATGACTCAAAAACAAAAAAAAAACTCCGCACAGGAGGAAGAGGAGACGTCCTCAATCTGATAAGGCAATCTTTGAAAAAGCTCAGCTGACATTACACTTAATGGTGGAATATTGAACGCTTTCCCCCTAAGAGCAGGAAAAAGGCAAGGCTGTCTGCCCCCACGGCCTCTATTCAACATTGGGCTGGAGGTCCTAGACAGCATAAAAAAGCATAAAGTTGTAAAAAGGAAGAAGTAAACCTGTCTTTGCCCACAAATGACACAACAGTGGCGTAGAAAACCCTAGGAAGTCTACAATCAGAGACCAGAATAGGGTGATCAGCATGGTTTCAGGATACAGTCAATACACAGCAACTTATTTTTTAGACCCATAAACACGTAGGGATAAATGAAGTGTGTGCAGCCCCTGCGCACTGAAAATCATGAAGCCGTGCTGATAGAAATTAAAGACCAGAACGGCATGCCACTCCACGCTCCTGGACTGGAAAACTCAGAAGGTTAAGAGATCCGTTCTTTTTGAATTGATCAGTAGTCTCGTGTGACCCCAATCAGTGTCTCAGCCAGCTCATTCTAGGAACTGACAAACTGATTTTAAAATATATACAGGAAGGCAAAGAATCTAGAAGAGTCAAAACAATTCTGAAAAAGAAGAACAAAGTTGGAGGGCAAACACGTTTGCTTCCAAGACCGGCTATAAAACCAGGACAATCAATACAGTGTGGTTTTGGTGTAAAGTCAGACAGACAGGCCAACGGGACAGAAGAGAGTCCAGAAATAGACCCATGATCATAAGTTCAACTGACTTTCAGGAAAGATGCTAAAGGACTTCAGTGGGGGAAGGATGGTCATTTCAACAAGTGGTGCCGGATCAGACAGACATCATGTTGCGGAAGGAGGAGGAGGGATGGGGAGAGAACCTTGGCCCTTTCTATTTGTCAATACAAAAGTCAACGTGAAATGGAACATAAACAAAAATTAACAGCTGAAGCTATAAAAATTCTAGAAGAAAATAAAGAAAAAAAACCTTTGTGATCAAGAGTTAGGCAGATTTTCTAGAAAGTACACAAAACGAACAAGCCATAAAGGAAGGACTGAGTCACCAAAATTAAAAACTTCTCCTTTTCCAGAATCACCATTGAGAACTGAAAGGAATGACGAGACGTGGGGCACTGCCCCTCCTCCCGCGCGGCAGCTCTGGCACGTGATCAGATTGGCCAGAAAGGGGTACGGGAAAGGTCCTGGGGTGACAGAGATATTCCACACTTGAGTGCAGTGGTGGTGATCTGACTGTATACATTTGTCAAATCTCACTGAAACACATCTTTAGAATTGATTAATTTTATTTTATGTAAGTTATGCTTCAATAAAACTAATTTGAAAAATTAACTGTATTTCTATGTACCAGCAGTAAGAAAATCTAAGAACAAAACTGTAAAAATAATGCCACTTACCATAGCACCAAATAAACATAAAATACTGGGGGAGTAAATTTAATAAAAATGTACAAGACCTGCATACTGAAAATTGCAATCCACTGCAGAGAGAAACTAAAGCAGACTTAAGTAGTGGAGAGATATACCATGTTCATGGATTGGAAGACTCAATATCATTAAGCTGTCCATCCTCCCTAAAATTGACTTATGGATTTAATAGAACCTCAACCAAAATCTTAGACTATGTTTTTGTAGACATTGGCAGGCTGATTCAAAATTTGTAAGGGAATACAAAAGACCTAGAATTGACAAAGCAAATTTGGAAAATGAGCAAGGTTGGATGATGTTCACTACCTCACTTCAAGATTTACTATAAAAGCTACAAAAATAAAGATGGGGTGTCATCGGTATAAGGAAAGACAAAAAGAGCTCCCCGAAACAAACTTACACATACAGATCAACTAACTCCTGACAAAGATGCCAAAGTAACCCAGCAGAGACAGGGAGGTCTTCCCAGCGAATGGTGCTGAAGTAGCTGCTACCCCACACTCTGCACAGAAATTAATCTGAAGTTCATCCTAGACTTCAACTTGACTTTAGGGTAGATGAAAATTTCCTAGACAAGACCCAGAAATCACTAAACAGAACAGGTCACTGCGGGGATGAAGGGGAAAACCAGAGACTGGGGGAAAGCGTTCACAGCACACACCCATCCAAGGACGGGGGTCCGGGGGTTTAGAGCTCTCCTGCAGCTCAGCATGAATGCCACACACAGCACAAACGGGTGAGAGATGTGAGCTGTCACGTCACACAGTAACTGTGCAAATGGCCAGTCAGCAACTGGAAGCCATCCAAGGCCTCATCACCAGGGAAACGCAGGTGCCCCTGACACCAAGACTCCCCTTCGTTTATTTTGTTCATCACTTTCGGAGATGCCCGTTGTCTGCTAACACAGGAGGCAAACGTTTTGGAGAATGGTATAGTCCTCCACAGCCACCAGACATGGCCACGCCTGCTGGACGGAGCCTGCAGAGCCTCTGGAAAACCAGCCGGCCGCCCTGCGGCCAGAGGCGCCTACACCCCGGGCCCCACGAGCACCCCCAGAACCCAGCAGAAAGAGCAGGGCTGGGCCACGTCTGTGCCCTGCACACTCCAGAACAGCCCCTAAAGGGGACCAGCCAGTGTGACACTGGTCGGTCACAAAGCCCCCAGCTGGGGCTGGTCTCAGCACGTCCGCATCAACTCCTCCATTTTCCCTCCTGTCCAATTTAGTCAAACTCAACAAGCATTTACTGAGAGCCGCTTACGTGCACGGCCCAGAGTGAGCACAGAGTGGAGTCCAGAGTGAGCACAGCACGGCCCCGCCCTCGTGGCTTTCCTGGTGCTGGAGAGAGACCACATTTCAGCACAGGAGACCCCCTAGAGAAGGTGTCAGTGTATCGGCCTGGATCCCACACCAGGGTTCTCACCCAGAGCCACCCACCCAGGACCAGCATACCCAGGACCACCCACCCTGGGCCACCCACCCAGGGCCGCCCCCCCCAGGACCAGCACACCCAGGGCCACCCCCAGGGCCCCCAACACCCAGAAGGCCCAGGGGCAGAGGTACCATCAGTCACAGACCTGCTCCCACCCCACTCTCTTCTGAGAAGGACCTACTCCTCTGCGGGAGCACATCGCTGGTGCGTTGGCAAGATGGAAAGAGATGTGCTTAGAAGAGAGGGCACTGCTGATGGAAGTGTAATTAACAAGCCGTCTGCACCTTTCAATTAACACAGGCAGCACACGAGCAACCCTGTGGTCTCTGGAGTGTCGCTTTTTTTTTCTTTTTAATTAAAAGCAATTTGAGTTCCTTCTATAAAGGTTTCTGGAGATTCCACTGGACACATCCACTGGGTCCAAGGCGAGGACCACCCCGCCTGGCTCCAGGTGACCACTGTCCCCTCTGCTTTCTCAGCCCATGATGCTCTCCCTCCTCGGCTGCACCCGTGGGGCCCGAGGACCTGTGTCACCTCTGGGAGAGGCTGGTCGGGCAAGTCCCCACCCTCAGGAGTAATAAGCCCCAAGTCAAGCTGTACTGAACAAAGCTTACCCCCCAGCCTGCGGCACAGCTCCGGACCCACCCCGGGGCTCTGACCTCACCTGCAGCTTGGCACGGAGACTCCGGCCTGCACAGCTGGTGGGTGCAGCCGGCACGGGCCCCAGGCTGTGTGTGTGCACAAGGCGGCCATTCCTAACCCCCCGCCCCAGTGAGCTGAACGCCGGCAGCAGGAGGCACTCGGGACTCCACGGCCCTCCCACCCTAGCAGAGAAGGGCACAGGAGGCAGAGCCCACGCACGGGGTCGACCGCTGGCCTTGCCTCCCCAGCCATATCCTGGGCCTCTCCCAAGATCCAAGGCTTCCCCTGCAGGGGCCCACGGGGGCCTGCAGAGACGGAACTGCTGCGGGGCCTCAGCGGCTCCAGCTGCTGCTTCAAGATGCAGGAGTGAGAACAGGCGGGGACAGCAGCCCGGGGGGCAGCCCCACCCTGCCCGGGGCTCCCCGCACCTCCTCGGGGGGCAGCACGTGTAAGCCCAGCCACGGCGGGCGCAGCCCAGACACACACACACACGCCTGTGTCACCTGCACACGCAGGTCAGCCCCAGACCCCTAGGCGAGCCCAGGTGCCCTGAGAGCACTCAGCCAGGCCCTGGAGTTGGTGAAACCAGCCCAGAGAGGACAGGCTGTGGCTCCCGGAGCAGGGGAGCTGGGGGACCGGGGTCCCAGGCCGGACGCTGACAGCCACGGGGGCCGGTGCTTCCCTGAGCCTCATTTGGTCCCAGTAGCATCTTTCTGGCCGAGAAACCTCGGCCCGACTGTCCAAGGGCCCGGGGCTTCTGCTGCCCAGGGAGGGGGGGTCGCCCTCTGCGTGGTCTCCCAGCGCCAGCCAGGGCCCTTCCCACCGACACAGAAAGCACTGCTGAAGGAACGGTGAGCCCCGAGGCCTTGATTCTGCCGGACAGCCTCGCTGTCCGGGAGTCAGGGCCCTCGGAGCCTCTCCCTGAGGCATGCTCCTGCTCTCCCTGCACAGGCCCTTCAGAAGGTCCTCGCACACAGCCCTGCATGTCCCCTCACCCCTGTTCTCTGGCCCCTGCCCTGACCAGGCGGGGCCGAGTCACTTGGGCCACGAGATGGACCTAGGAGATAAAACCCTGCCCCGTGGGACATTCCATCTGGGGCCAGGGGCTGAGACGTGACAGATACCACAAGTGACACAGAACGCAGTCACGGGGTAAGTGCCCGGAGAAGCAAAGCAGGCGGGGGCTGGCGGGCCTGCAGGCCCCGTTTTAAAGCAGGCCTCCCAGGAAAAGGCAGCACAAAGGCTTGAGGGAGACGTGGTGGTCGGTGCTCGGGCCACATCACTGTACCACCCTGCTGCCCAGGCCCGGGGGTGGCCCTGCTGGCCTCTGGGGGGCGGGCCGTGCGATGCCCCGGGCAGGGACTGTGGGCAGATGCTCCTGGGTCTCCAGGCCAGAGTGCCGCTCAAACACTGAGGCCTCCAGTCTGGCTCCACCCTGGGGCCACACTTCACGTGGGCCAGTGGGTCGCGGATGAGCCCCTGCTGCCCCAGGATGGAAGGAGCCAGAGAGGGAGTGAGGCCTTGCCCTCCTGAACCTGGGAGAGGATGCCGCTGCAGCGAGCAGGGCCCAAGGTCACACAGACAGATGCCAGTGGCGGAGCTGGGTAGCTCAGGGCCGAGGGAGGAGACTGTGCATGCCTTGTGGAGGGCCACCCAGGTGCTGGGAGGTGGGCACAGCCAGACGCTTAGGTAGAAAGCATCACTCTAGCCTCCTGGCAGAGAATATGAGGAAGCCCCTTGAGGATGCGCTGCTCAGAGCCCATGGAGGGGAGGGGGCACAGGGAGCTCAGGGGCCGTGGAGGGTAAGGGACATGGAGAGGCCAGGGCATGTGGAGGGGAGGGGACAATAAGTAGAAGAGCGTGCCATAGAGGGGTCAAAGGGCAGCTGGAAGGGTGAGGGCATGAGGCAGCCAACAGTAGGATGCAGATGGAGGGGCTGGAACTTGATTTTGAATGTCCTAAATGTGACATGTCTGAGAGACACTGGAGTCAGAGACTGTACAGAAAAGTCTGGGATGGCGGAGGCAGGTCCGGGCTGGAGATATCAACTTGGGAGTCTTCGGCATGCGGACAGCGTCTGAAACCCTACGACTGTCTGCATGACTGAAGCAGAAAGGATAGGAGAGGGCAGGAGCCCCCGGTGCTCCAGCGTCACCGCAAGGGGAGAGCAGGAGGGTCCGCAGAGGGGCCGAGAAGTGCACATCCTGGAAGCCCTGCGAGAGGGAAACTGGAGGGGTCCAGAGTCACGTTCTGCCGAGGGTCCGGGCCAAGCAGGCTAAGAACTCGGCTTGGCCACGTGAAGAGACCTGCACAAGACCTCTGGGGCCGAGCTCTGGTGAGGCTGGAGGGCAGGACTGGGGACAGCGAGGACAAGGTGCTGTCAAGGAGTTCTGCTGAAAACGGGGAGAAAGGAACAGGGACGCAGAGTCAGGTAAAGCTTCCTCAGCGCGGGGAGCACGAGCAGGCTGCTTATTCTCTCCCCAGGTCCACGCCGAGTGCCTCCTGAACACCTGGCGCCGCGCTTCACCTGGGGACTCAGAAACGCACGGTCCACTCCTGTCCACCCTCGGGAGCCCGCGATGTGACGATTCCACAGGTACGAAATGTGAATTTTGTACCGTGCACAGTTCAGGCTCAGCCCTGGAGCCCAGGAGCCTGGACCCGCAGGCTGCGGTCCTCCCGTCCAGAGCCGGGACCTTGGACAGCTCCTCCCCAGCCCCCTGCCCGCACCCCCCACCACCACCAGAGGCCTCCTGCAGGGCCTGAGGCCTGGACGGAAACAGTCCTGGCCCTAGTCCTGTGGAGGGGCCTGGGGCAGGCTGGGACACGGGGCAGGGAGGGCCATGTGGCAGGCGCCTGGCCTGGCCTGGCCTGGGGAGACTTCCTGGAGGTCAAGATTCCAGGCCTGAGGAGGAAATGGGCATGGGGGACACATGGCAGACACACTGGGGAGACACAGTGGGGCACAGGAGACAGGAGAAATGGCTCGGATGTGCAGTTACGTGCAGTCTGGGGCCACCAGAGAAGAGCCTGCAGCCCAGGAACCCGGGTTCCCAGATCCGGTGCTGCACGGTTCTCCCTTCAGAGCACAGGCCCTGTGGCACCCACGTCCCCTGAAGCATAACTTCCAGGTGGGGGTGGGGGGCTGGGCACTGGTGGGGCTTTTTAATATGCTTGTAAACTTCTGATTAGAGTAGAGCACGCATGCAGGAAAAGTGCAACAGGACGAGTGTCCGGCTTGAGTAACTTTTACAGAGTGGACACACCAGGCAGTCGGCAGAGTCAGGAGACAGCGTTCCCAAGGCCCTCGAGGCCTCGCGCCCCAGCCCAGGTGACACAGGCTTGACACCTGGTGGCACAGATCAGCACCTTGTGCTCCTCATACAGAATCAGCACCTGGACCTCTCACTCCCTCAGCCGTGTGCTAGGAGGCGCACCGGGCTGGGTGAAGCCACGGGGCGTTCACCCGCCGCACAGAGCAATGCGCTCCAGGAAGACGTGCGAATTCGCTTGTCCCAGGGACGCTGTGAACGCTTGGTCTGGTTCCAGCTGCTGGCAGTTACACACAGTGCCGTGTGGACTCCCAGCTGCGTCTCTGAGTGCACGTTTGGTGGGGGCTACACCTAGAAATGCAACCCTGGGCTCTAGGTGTCAATGTCCCGAGCCAAGACCACCGGAAACAGCATGAGGCTGAGCACACTGTGTACACTCGTCGCAACGAGGGAGAACAGGGGGTCTCAGGGAGTCGGGGTTTGGGCGCCTGTCCTGGCATCACAAGGGCTTAGGCCGCAGGACCCCACGCAGTCAGGAGGCTGGGGCAACTGTACGATGGGCACATTCCGCCAACCCCCACCGCCAGGGAGGCTGGAAGGGTGAAGAGTCTAGAGCTGCGACTGCAAGCCCAGCAGGCAGGACGGGGGTCTGGTCACTTGGGCCTGGACAGTGGTGGTGTCTGTCCGTGCTCAGGCGGGATGATGGAGGGTCTTGAGTTTGTCCTGACCCATCACGGTCAGAGGGGCTCGGCCTCTGTAAAATCGCTTATGTGCGACGGGAGACTGCCAGGGCCGGAAGCGAGGGCCAGGCCAGCTCCTGGATGCCAGGGGCTGCTGCGCCCTCTCCCAGGGCTCGGCTGTGCACCGGGCCTCTTCCCCACGGTGGTGTGCGCACACTCCCCCTGCCGGCTGGGAACAGGGCAGGTGCGCGGAAGTACGTGCAGCTAAGGGAAGAGACGAGGAGCAGTGGAGCCTTAAGCCAGGAGTGGTGCGGTCAGCCTGTGCTTTAAAGGGCCATCCTCCCCAGCAGCGGTGAGCACACCCACACCCAGATCTTGGTGTCTAACACCTTCCCCGATTGAAAGACCAATGGACCAATGGGCTCCTTGGAGAATTGGCCGACTCTAGGTTGGGAGCGGGTGGTTCACACGATGAGCCTGAAGCATCCTCTAGCCCCAGAAATAAGGAAGTGCCCAGAAGAAGGCAAAAACAGAGAATAGTGCGGGCAGCACGCCACAGGACACAGGGGCCCGCGGAAGAGCTCCTGAAGGCCAAAGCTGGGCCATCTGAGCACAAAACAAACTAATACCATGCAGTAGGACTGGACTGTAATGCAAAGTATAAAACAAACATCCATGAGCCACGTAGGTTTAAACAAACGCCTGAATAACAAAATAAATGGGAAGAACACACAAGTCTTCTGTGCAGAAGAATCCCAAGTAATTTTATGTAGACACCTCCCCCCAAGGGGGGCGGCCCTTGGGCCCCACCCCACAAAGTGTGGGCCCTACAGCCACTTCCTTCCGAAGAGCACAGTGTGGATGGGGGCAAAGAGTCACTTGACGGTGGAGACACCTGACACAAGCCGAGCCATGTGGCCACGGTCAGCCCCAGCGTGACGGGTCATGTTGAGAGGATGTGCCCCCAAAATGGCATGATGATTAGGACACTTTCCTGTGGTCTTCCCCTCAAAGACCCGTGACCCCGTCTAACCACTAGGAAAATGTCACACAAATCCCAGCTGAAGGATATTCTACAAAATACCTGAGCAGTTATCCTGGTCATCAGAACAAGGAAAGACTGAGAAACCGTCACAGTTCACGGGAGCCTAAGGACAGACGACTGAGTGCCCCTGGGGCCCTGGATGGGGCCTGGAACATGGAGAGGACACTGAGCAGAAACAAAGGAGATCGGAACAAACTGTGGACCTCAGTTACCAAGAGTCGTGACGACTGATCTCACGTGTCATGCTGCCTGGCCACGGGCGCCCAGATTGAGCAGCGATCCGGGTGCCTCTCCCTGTGGGGGTGTTTGCAGACGGGATCGGCCGTGGAAGCAGTGGACTCAGTAGAGTAGACGGCCCTCCCTGATGTGGGTGCCCTGCTGTCTGAGCAAAACGGCCGCTGGAGGAAGGAGGAGGGCCCCTTTCCCACTGCCGGTGGAGCCAGGACCCTCACCCCAACCTCTCCTGCCTTCAGGCTGGGAACCACTCTACAGGCTCCCCTGGGCCTCCAGCTTGCACATGGCAGGTTGTGGGACTTCTTGGCTTTGTAACAGCCTGATGCAACTCCTCAATAAATCTCCTCATATACATAAATGTAAGCATGTGTGTAAGCACATGCACACACACATACACACACACACAAACACACACAATTATTCTACTGGTCCGTTTGTCTGGAGAAGCCCGCCCAGGACAGTAACATGGCACCACTGGGCCACTGGTTACGACAAACGTACCTGCTGCTGCACCTACTGCATTGTCAGACGTGCGACGTCAATGTTCGGGGACACCAGGTGTGGGGTACGTGCCCACCTTCGCAACTTTTCTGTAAATCTAAAATATTCCAAATAAAGTTCACTTTTAAAAAGGCTTTTCAAGTAGTATATACTTTGTATTCCAGCACGGACTGGAAGGCGATACGGAGGACTGCGGTTACATTAGTGCTGAGGCTACACAAGACTTTTTTTTTTTTTTTTTCGATTTTGATAATTTTTCTTTTTTTTTCTGTTTGCAATATCTTTTATTTATTTAATTTTTAAACATTTTTCATTGAGTTATAGTCAACTTACAATGTTGTGTCAGATTCCAGTGTAGAGCACAATTTTTCAGTTGTACGTGAACATACATATATTCATTGTCACATTTTTCGCTGTGAGCTGCCACAAGATCTTGTATATACAGTATAATCTTGTTTATCTATTCTGCATATGCCTTCAGTACCTACAAATTTTGAACTCCCAGTCTGTCCCTTCCCACCCCCTGCCCCCTTGGCAACCACAAGTTTGTATTCTATGTAAGACTGATTTTATTAATATTTTCCTTGTCCCTTCTCATTCTGTAATAAAGAGCTACAAAGGGAAAAAGATCATCCAGCCCCACTGTCCGGAGCTAGACGGGCAGCCGTGTAATTTATCACCCTAACTGGGACACGTCTAGGACTGGTGGGGACACTTAATCTTGCCAGTCACCAGAGGAGAGCGAGGAGTCTGGCGCCAGGAGGTGCAGCATCGTGGACACAGGGGCTGCGGGCTCTGCCCGCTCTGATTCCCGGAGCAGCAGTGACCCCGGGAAGGAGCCCCAGGGCAGCAGGGAGGCTGGAGTTGACCCCGCATTCCCCTCCCCCCACCAGTTACTCCTCTGACGGTTCTCTCCCCAGGAGAAGGCACAGGGTCTGCCCCAGGCCCAGGTCCGGGGGGTCAGCTGAGCCCCTTCGTGTCTGCACACCCTAAGTGCCGTGGGCTCTGGGGAAGGGGCCTTGGGACCCACCCTCCACCAGAGCCACCCTGGGGGCCCCAGCCGCCTCCCCACTTTTCTCCGCCCTGGCTCCCGCTGTCCCAGCGCCCAGCAGGCCCTCCACGGGCAGAGCCAGCCAGCCCAGGCACAGGAGGGCCACGCCAGGGCACCGGGCCGACCCCCTTTCTTCAGCATGGTTTTCACCCCCTCCCTTTTCTTCAAATCTTCCCTCCTTCCTTCCCTCTGTCTTATCTTTCTCCTTCCCCTTCTCGGTCTCAGGCAACTCTGCCAATTATCCTTTCTGCTCCAGGAGCTAAAATACAATTTCAGGAACATAAGATGATCCTGACACGAAGAATAAAAGAAACAAGAAAAGAATTGGTGACAATGCAAAGGAATGTGACCCCAGGACAGCTCCAGGCAGCTTCCAGGGTGCAGCTCGGGCCCTGGGGCTGAGCCCCTCCCGAGTCACCAACCCTGAAACCAGGAGATGATCAGACTGCTTAAGGCCACTGCGTTTTTTGTTTTTTAATTGAAGTAGATTGGATTCACAATGTTGTGCTAGTTTCTGGTGTACACATAGTGATTCAGTTATACACGTGTATGTATCCTTTTCATATTCTTTTTCATTATAGGTTATTGCAAGGTACTGAACACAGTTCCCTGTGCAGTAGGACCTTGTTGTACACCTATTTCATATGCATTAGTTAGCATCTAATAAGTCCATACTCCCTATTTATCCCCTCCCCCCTTTCCTCTTTGGTAACCATAAGTTTGTTTTCTATGTCTGTGAGTCTCTTTCTGTTTTTGTAAATAGGTTCATTTGTGTCATCTTTTTAGGTTACACATATAAGTGATATTATATGGTATTTTCCTTTCTCTGTCTGACTTACTTCCCTTAGTATAATAACCTCCAGGTCCATCCATGTTGCTGCAAATGGCTTTATTTCATTCTTTTTTGTGGCTGAGTAATAGTCCGTTGTATAAATATACCACAACTTCTTTATCCAGTCCTCTGTTGATGGACATTTAAGCTGCTTCCGTGTCTTGCAAGCTGCTGTGTTTTGAGGTCTTAAGCAGTGTTAGAACTAAGACAGCAGCCGACAGCAGGAATGGAGACCCCCAAGGACAGGACTCCCGGTGAACCTCCACCAGCCGCCAGGCCTCCAAACCGTCACAAGGCACCGTGAACCAGGAAGCCATCACACATGTTCCACCTGGAGCAGGGGACCCATCCCCACTGAGACCTGTCCAAATTCCCAGCCCATAGAATCAGGAGAAATAATAAAAATGCTTGTCGTGGAGACATCAAGTTTGAGGCAGTCTATTTCCAGCAATAAATACGAACAAACGGTGCCCAGTTTGAGCGTCACGGAATCAGGACCCTGCTCCCTGCCTCCAGACCCAGGTGCCCCAGGGAATGCGGCTCCCGGGCAGACATGGCGACTGACAGAGGACATAGGCAGCCAGGACAGAGAAGTGAGCACCAGACTTGGGCAGATCCTGCCTTGCCGCGCAGTGTTGTGGACAAGGAAAAGCAAATGGCATCTTTGGAGAGGCCCAAACGTCCATACCAGGTCTGCGGAACTCAGTCATCACAAACACGGAGCTGCTTTATCTCCCGATTTTGTAACAAGCCTGCCAGCGCCCAGGACGTGAGAGCAGAGACCTTTCTAAGTCAACGCTTAATCACTGTGAGAAACTGAATGTGCTCAGCTCCTATTTTTAATAAATTGGGGGCGACACTGACTCCCACCACACCATCTCCTTGGCTTCAGAACTTAAATAACTCCAAGCCGGGTTTGCATGGCACCAGCTGGGGTCGGGCCGGCTCTGGCCACGTGCTGGAGACCACCATGGGCCCGAGTCCCATCTGGGGAAACGGAGGGCGGGCAGCAGTGACCGTCTCGGGGCTGGACGGTGCCACACTGATCTCACCTTGATTTTTAATAAGAGATTTCAGGTCGATGAGCAGAGCACTGTTTGATGAAGCCAGCATCCCGGGTTTTTTAATGACAATTATTGTATTAAGTACAGCTTCTCGCAAATTGTCTCATGTTCTGATTATTAAAATCATTCAGGATGCTGGACCCAGCCAGGGTCTGGGGAAGAGAAGAGCCCAGTGTGTCCCTGGGCGGGAAGGAGGCCCCCAGGGAGGAGGAGGGCTGACCACCCCGCAGACAGGGCCCGGGGCTGGAGAAGGCGCACACAGCTGGCGGGAACGGCTAGAAAAGCAAAGTCCAGGATTTGTTGGAAAATCATCAGCCAGTAAGAATGGTTACCAAAGCCTCGCTTCTGTCTCCCGTCATGCAGAGACAGCAGAGGGAGGTAGATGCCGAGAAGCACACAGTTCAACATGTTTTTCTAACGAGGAGGGAAAATCTGACTGGGAGGGAACAGCGACACTGGGCCCTGCACACAGAACCCCTGGGTCCGGGGAGGCCGCAGGGCTGGCCGGGGTTCCGCCCGGCGAGGCCTGGAGCACCCGTGGCCTGTCCCCCGGGGCGGGGCTGCACGCTCAGGGAGGGGGCTCTGGGACAGGAGGACACAAGAGACCCGGAGGGGGCGTCTGCGCAGCCCTCAGCAACCTGCCCCCGCCACGCAGGGAGTCAGACTCATGGCGGAGGAAGTCCAGGCTGCAGCGCCAGGTGAAAACGCAGGACACAAGACGCTACCTGTACTTCTGGTGCCCGTGTCACCTGTCACACGGCCGAGAAAAAGGACACGGAAAGAAAAACACAGTGAGAGAGAAGCCTCTGCAGGAGGGGCTGGCCTGTCTCCTGATGACACACAAGGTAAGTGTGGAACCTCCCGCCCACCCCCATCGCCCAGCGGAGCACGGGGCAGGTGCGGCCCTTCTGCTCCGCATCCACTGGGGCCCGGGCACAGGGTCCAAGCCCCGTGGGCTCCTGCCTCACTCAGCGATTCCACCTGCTGGGTCCTCACGAAGCCCTCCCCACCTACAGTGGTCCTCCCTGCACCCAGCAGGTCCGGGGACCAGAGGTAACTACAGACCCTCACAACCGCCCCAACCCCTGCACCGAGACCCACTGAATCAGAATCTGCATTTTCACAAGGTCCCTAGGGGGCATGGGGGGGGGGACCCTGACAGTTTGGGAAGCTTCTCTGAGCTGCCCTGACGCTGTTCCGAATAAATGCTCGTCTGTGGCTTTGCCGCCCTCAGACCGTCTTGGGGCCTCAGGGGGCTCCATCCTCAGAGAAGCCCTGAACAAAAGTTACCTCCAATGCATTCTCCTGTGACTTCTCAACTGGAAAGATGGGTGGTTAAATTCTTAAAATAAAATCAACTTATTTTTAGCAATTTAAAACACACAACCAGATGGCTAGACTTGCAGAGCTGACATTTGTTACATAAAAAAGAACGACAGTGGGTCCCAAGTCCACTCCAGACCAGCCTCACCAGCCACGGGAAGAGACTCGCACCAAGCCCTGTGCTGCCCAACGCCCCTCGCCCCGCAGTGGGACAGCCGGAGCTGCAGCTGGGAACCCAGGGGGCCCGGGAGCGGAGGAGCAAGGCCCCTAGGACCACGTGCCTCCTCCTCAGCTTGGACCCAAATGCCCACCCCTCACCAGGGCCTCTGCACCATTTACCACCGGTAAAGGACCCCAGGGTCTGCAGCCACCAGGCTGCTGGCCACCAAGGGCCCTGCAGTGTGGGGGAGGGGTATAAACGGCCATCAGCCCGGGTCTGGACCACAGAGAGCCACTGCCCTAGCCCTGGCGGCCCTTCTCCCCAGGAGGAAAGGGAAAGGCCCCTGAAAAGTCAAGTCCATGCTGGACAAAGACTCATCAACGGGGTAGACCGACTCTTTGGAACCACGGCCCTGTCAGCACTAACAGGTCAGCCCCCCAACTTCCCGCGCGCTCTCCTCTGCCCGCAAGCTCGCGAGCACCAGCACATGAAGTCGCCAGTAGGTCATTCTCCACAGGTGACACACCAGACCATCCAGAAAGTCTGGGAAAATCAACCCCAAACCATGAGGACTAACAAGAGCCTCAGCAGAGTGGCCAGACAGGTGTTTGTGGGTTTTTTTCTTCTTCTTCTTATATTTTTTTATTGAAGTATAGTCAGCTACAATGTGTCAGTTACAATGTGTACAGCACAGTGTCCCAGTCATGCTTATACAGACAGACAGACAGACAGAAGTGGCTGTATACAATGTATATACAGTGGAATACTACTCAGCCATAAAAAGAATAAAATAATGCCATTTGCAGCAACATGGATGGACCTGCAGATGATCATTCTAAGTGAAGTAAGCCAGAAAAAGAAAGAAAAATACCATATGATATCACTCATATGTGGATATTGAAAAAAAAGAAAAAAAGAAGATAGATGTTTTTTAAAGTTATTTTCCTTCACACCAGCCCTAACCAGTGTGGAACTGGATGGGTACAGAGAGATCTCGTTCACAATTTGACCAAAACAGGCGGCGCACATGCTTGGCCTAAGCAAGCGCAGGGCTCCCATGAGAAAGCCCGTCTCACTCTGTGTCCAGCGTGAGTCCAAACTGAACGAAATCTGCAACATAAGAAGTAAAAGCACAGAAGTACTAGAAGAAAGCACGCACGGAGGTGTGTAAACTGGATGAGTACAGCCCGTGCTCAGTGCAACACGACACCAAGGCAAGAAACTGCCAGAACGGAAGACAGTGATGAATCTGACCACACAAAATTAAGCACATCCACACAGGAAAACACTAGCCAATGGAAAGATAAATGACGCTCCGGGGTGTGCCTTCGTACAGCGGGAGCCGTGAAAAGAAATGGGGCAGCGAACATCCCCACGGGAGGCTCAGCTCGACTCAGCGGTGGGAGCGGGCACTTCAGGAAGGAAGAGCGCAAACACCCAGATGTGGAGAGAAAGAGATCGCCAACCTCTTGGGATAGCAAAGAACCTCGAAGCGCTAATACCATCTTTTCACCTTCCAGACTGTCAAAACCAGACGTCACCAGCACCCAGAGGCGGCGAGGATGGAGGAAGGAGACTTCCGTGCGCTCTGAGAGCCGGCTACGGCGGCCTCCCTCTTCCTCCGGCCCCTCCTGCTGCTCACATTTATTCCTGTTTCCGTGTCTGCTGCCTGTCTCCTCGCCTCCCTCTCTGCCTTGGCACCCACACGGCAGGCAGCAGCCACACCTGTTAGGTCACCGCCATGTAACAAGCACCCAGGACAGTGCCGGCTCGTGCAGGGACCGGTCATCTCCAAGGGAGCGGCCAGACACAGCACGCTACTCAACACGCACCCTCTCGTGACTCGGCAACGCCACTCCCAGGAATTTATCCCAAGGCACCAACGTCAAGGGTGTTCACTGCTGAACTGTAGACGTCCTGGTGCCTGAGCTCCAGCGCCCCCCGGCCCCACCCCAATAAATTCAACCTGAATTTCTGGGAGCACCCAGGCATTTACAGTTCTTAAGGGCATCCACAGAGTCTTGTTCACAGCCAGGGCTGAGGACCGCTCTTGTAAACTTGGCTAACACACGATGCCTGAGATCATAACACGGTCACTACGCACTGCTAAGTAAATAAGCAGGTTAACACAAAACCATACAAAGAGCTCGATCCCATTTCCGTATCAAAGACACAAAGTGTGTCTCCATCTGGCTGACGTGTGAGAGCGCTCCCAGGACAAGGCTCGGGAAGACGGAGACCGAAGAGGCCTCTCGGGGCTCAAGTTAGAGGGGCCTTGGTTTTCCTGTGTAGGACGATTTCAGGGAAGTATAAACTGATTACAAATTTATATACTACAATGCTTCTATAATTAGAAAAAACAAAGGTTTTATAAATTTTGAACAAGGTTACAAGAATCTGGTAGCCTCATGCCCCACCTTACGGCCCACCCCACCCAGCACACGGCCAGCCCAGGTGCTCCGCAGCTGGCGAGGGCGCGCTGCCTTCCAGAAGGGGAACCTTCTCGGCAATCAGGCGCTGCCCGCTAGTAAACTAATGTCACGTTAGGTCTGAGACCTACCAGACCGCCGAGGAGGGCAGGTGCGCCCCCACTCCCGTTAGCGGTCACCAAGCTGCACTGTGGAAGGAGCTGGACCCCCGCTCAGCACCACTCAGCCTCCTCGTTTCTCACAGGGACCCCGAGAGGAGAGGAGTAGGGGCCTGCCCAACCCCCGCAGGGCTGGGGCGGGGCAGTGGAGGGCGAGCAGGCCCCCAGCAAGCCAGTCCTCCCACCACCTGCTCCCAGAGTCCGAGAGGGGTGGGGCGGGAGGAGGTGTAAGGTCCAGGGGAGAGGGAAAGGAGCCCATGGCTCTGGTGTGAGGAGGGGCACAGGGACTTTCAAACTTGCCCCCAACACCCGCCAAATAAGGACAGCGGCTCAGACACCACAGGGTTAACAGGGACAGGGTCCTTCGAGATCCCACATGTCACGACTCTGCTTCGTAACTGGCAGCTACCTGGCACTCGGTTAAACTGCACTCTTGTTCTCCTTCTTCCTTTTCTCTGCATACCAAATCTGATAGATAAATTGGGTGTTCTAATCTAAAAAATTCATCAGAAGGTCTCACATCGCCATGGCAACCATGTAGTCCCAGCAAATGTGAGTCCTCAGCAGAGCACTCGCCTCTTTCAGCCCACGCGGCATGGGGCTGAGGAAGTCCTGGGACCCTGCCTCGGGTTCTTTCACACCCTGAAAGAAAGGTGAGGTGCAGTCCTTCCCCTCCCGAAAGATGGGCCTTCCTCCCTCCCAAACCTCACTCTTTCCGTCTAAATAAACCCACGGCTTTCAGGCTGAGAGCCGCACACCGTTCCCTCTGCAGGCACGCATTCCTGAGCCATGTGTGCCCTGACGATGACCTGGGAACACGGAATCAAAGTGGAACCAAGTGGTCGCCCACCTGATAGCACTCACGGCCATCGGGCCCAGGGCCTGGCTCCGCCTCCCACTCTCGTCAAACAAAGCCAGTAAGTTCCATCCTGTGCTGGGTGTGGAGCCGTGGCCACCACGCCCAGGGATGACCAAGTGACTGATGGTCACCTGCCCTAAAGAGCATGCACCTGTAGCTAAAGCCAGTTCCCCACTGCTCCCAAGCCCAGGACAGCTGGGACCTCTGCCGTCCTGCTACAGGCAAATAGGGAGGGGCAGGTATTCGGCAGTTCTCAAGCTGGACTGGGCACAGCAAACGGGTTCTGTGTTCGTTGTTCCTCTTTAATGGTCCTTGAATTCTGAGACATAACACTGTGAACAAGTAGGAAAATTCTGCCTAAAAAAGCTGAAGGCAGCCATGTGCTGCATCAGTGTCCCCGTCTCTACGTTACCTGCCTCGGCGAGCACTATGCTAAGGCAGGAAAGACAGGCCAGCTCTCGGCCGACAGCGGCCAGCACTGAAACCAGTTGTGTCTCTCAGGTTTTCTCATCCTGCAGCCAAAGGCAGGATGCAAACCTGCTTCCTGATAGGTTCCTAATTCACTCTGGGCTTTCTTCACTTTGCATATCCACATTGAAAAGAGAAACACACGTATGAAACACTCACAGCAGTGCCCTGTGTCCCAAAGTTCAGAACACAATGACAGGTTGCCCCAGAACAGTGTGCAGGTGTGTCTGGTCCTGAACGCCCCTCCGCCGAGTCCAGGCATCCACCCCCTTCATCGGAGCCCAGGCTCCCTGGGCAGCACGGAGCCCAGGTTCCAAGTGCTCTCCGAGATGACTGCCTGCACAGCCTGCACATTCTCTGACACTGGCCTTAAATCATATTATTGTAATTTCCCATAATGCTTAAATTATTTATCAGAAATAAATAGCTTGGGCTCTTTTGCTGAGCTGTGCTCTAAAATTATAAAAAGAACCATCAGACCTCTGCAGACTGCCTACAAATGAAAAAAAAATGGATATTTCAACTATTTTAAGAAAATGTCAAAAAACATCAAAGGTGTCATCTCGTAGCATTTAAATTCTCTGCATGACATCTGTAGAGAAGAGCTGTCTGCCCGGGACGTATCCCAGTGCCCAGCGGCGGACACTGGGTGGCCACCGGCCCAAAGGGTGCTAAGCCATAAGTCCCGGGGCCGCAGGGCTCCGGGAGGTGTGCCTGCAGGCCTGCAACCTGCCGCCTGCTTTCCACCGGCGCCCAACTCCAGGTCACGGGCTTTCCCTGCAGGAGGACCTGAGGGCAAACGAGTTTCCCAAAGGGCAGGTCTTTGCACAAAGGGAAGCGTCCACCGCACATCTGGGTGCAAAGGCTGGGCACGCAGGCAGCTGTGCAGCACCGTCACCCTCAACGCGCACTGAGAGCTCCAAGGGCCGGGCCCCGCGCCACCTGTGGGGCAGGCATCTCCCTCCGAGGCACATCACAGGTCAGAGTAACAGCCGACCCTCACACTGCGCATAAAAGCAAACTGCAAACACATCGACAAGCCTGAGCCACCCCGACCACAAATCCTCACCCCTCAGGGCCAGCCGGCCTGCTCCGCCCCCAGCGCCCCACTGGACACGGAGGATGCAGGCTGGCGCCCCGCGAGCGCGTGGGCACAGCAGGCACCGTCCGCGAGTTTCCTGGGAAACCGAGACACCCGGGGACGCCGTCCCACCGGGGGGGCCGTGGTTTCCAGACCAGCGGAAACCCTGCGGCGGCGGCCCCGCAGCGAGAGCGCGCGGGGTTCCCAGGCCGCGCGCCGGTCCCCACGTTGACCTCGCGAGCAGCCGTTCTCACCGTCCTCCTTGTCGTCAAACACCGGCCTCCGCGCGGTGGCCGCCGACATGGACGAGCCCATCCTTTTCTTCCACTTGCTCCACTGAAACAGGGGGCGCGGCTGCGCGCGGACATCGCCTGAGTCCCGGGTCCGGGGCTGGCCGGCGGCGGGCGGCGGCGGGGCCAGGGGCGCGTCGGGGCCGGCAGGGCGCGCGCGGCCGGGGGGCGGCGAGCCGGGGGGCGCCGCGGCGCTGCTGCCCCTGCGCTCGGCGCCGCTCCTCATGGCCAGGTCGGGGTGTGTGCCGCGGCTGGTGTCCCGGGCATGGCCTGCCCGCCGAGCGGGGAGCGGGAACTCCGGGAGAGACCCGCAGCGCTCGCCTTGCGCCCCTGGCTCTGCGCTCGCGGGTCCTGCCCGCCCGGCCGGCTCCGCCGACTGCGAGCGCGCGGGGGCGGGGCCGGGGCGGGGCCGGCGGGAAAGAGCCGGGGCGGAGCTAGCGCTGGAGGCGGAGACGGGGCGGGCCAGAGCGGGGTGCGGCCAGCGGTACCCGGTACCCGCCGGCCACCTCCCATGCAGCGCACACCGACGCGGCGGCAGAGACATGAGCGAAGAAGCGGGGTCCTTTGGCCACTGTGAACTAAGCTGGCCCAAGGAGCCCTGCCGCCCAGCCTGGGGGACCTTAAACTTCATCCTGCGGCTCTGCGCTTCCCGAGGCCGCGCGCAGGACCCGGGATGCGGTGGCGGGAAACGGCCGCGCGAGGGCCTAGGCCGGTCGGCGTCAGGACGCGCAGCCCGCGGCCCAGGGTCCGGCGCCAATCCCTCCCAGCTGCCGCGCCGGGGGCAGGGAGAGAGGAGGCGGGGAGGGGGCGAGCCGGGTGCGAGAGCCCCTCCCGCGCGGCCGGCTCAGACCCTGGCTGCAAGCGCGCGCACGGGCGCGCACGGGGTCGCGGCGACGCGGAGCACACGTGCCTGCGCTCTCGGAGTCCCCTTCGCTGGGTCCCGTGTCCAGCTCTCAGAGCTGCCGGCCAGGCACCGGTCCCGAGCGGAAGTCCCTGGCGCAGGTCCGTGACTCAAGCCCGCCCGGGGATGGTGTACTGCGTCTGCGCGGGAGGGGAGGGAGCGAGGCGCGGTTTGACCTCGATGCGTCCCCTCCCTACCTGGTCCGCTTGGCCAGGAGAGACCTCGCCAATAAGGCCCTCTGCACAGCCCACGCCCCAGCAGACGACTCTCCTGTCACCTACTCCCCGCGCCTAGGACTGAAGCGTCGTTTTTGTTATGGGTTGCTTTACTCTGACTCTTTGGAGGCCTTTGCCTCCTTGGTGGCCAGGCCGTAGAGATGGCGGTTCCTTCCTGCCCTAGGAAGCCCTGGAAGGGCCTCCTACTGCCCCAGTGAGGACGTACCACCCACCTGGCTTACAGGCTGAGTCTCAGACCCTGCGGGTCTCTCCCCGCCGCTACCCTTCAGACCCCTGGGCCCTGTACTTCCCTCACCATCCCTCACTGACTCAGCTTCCAACCCAGCTGTGGTGCTCTGTCTTGGCTCCTCCCACTTCAGTCTCCTGCCATAGTAGGACTACACTTGTCCTCGGCCCCACCTTTGAAACTCTGTGGCCCACCTGACCAAGGAAATGTGAGCAGAGGTGATCTGTGTCGTTTCTGGGCCACACTTTAGGGGCCAGGGTCCCAACCAGCCATACATGCCTCTGGCTAAGAGTCCTGATCACTTGGGGCCCACCTGTGATCAGCTGCGGACACACAAAACCAGGGAGAGGTCAGGCACTGTGCTAAGTCATTGAGATTTGGGGGTCGCATTCCCCACAGCATGACCTGGCCGTCCAGCGCAGGTCTCCCTGCCTGGCTGACACCTGCATCCAGTCTTGACTTAAGCTCCACGAGGCAAGTTCCCTGGGCTCCAGGCTCCCAGACTGGCCTCAGCCTCCTTCAGTAGAGCTGCCGCAGCTCTCTATACGTGGCTCCCTCGCACTTTCCCAGTCAGCATATTGCCGGCACGCAGCTCAGCGCCTGCACAGAGAAGATGCTCTGTAGACTTCTGTCCGGTGCAGCAGTGAGGGCAAGAATGTTTCTGAGCGGGGGAGCTCTGAGTGGGGCACAGGCCCAGGCAGGCTGAAGCAGGGGCGCAGAGTGTGGACAGGAGTCAGCAGGTCGGCAGCCCCCTCACCTGGGGGCTGACCAGGCTGCCACACCCCACTGGGGGCCGCTGTGACGTTCTAGAGGCCTGGAAGGGACTTAGCCTGTGAACAGAGAGGGGGAATGAAGCCAACAGAGCATCCCTGGGCCCGGGGTGCCCACCTTGACCAGGAACATACCGGGGTGAGGACAGGGACCTCTCCGTCCTGTTCCAGTGATGGGAGATAAACTTGTCCACAACACCCCGCGTGCAGGAGCACCTACACAGGATGGTGGCAGTGTGTGATCACAGGACCACCGCAGCTGGGGTGGTCAGCAGGGGTCCGAGCAGGTGACCTTGTGAAGGCCTGGGGCCCAGGAGCTGCTAGGACACTGTCACCGACCAAAATGAGCTAATGTGCGAGGACAGAAAATGGCTCGTGTCTCTGGGGGACAGCAAGTGCCCACTGAGGGCTGTGCAGAACAGCCGGGGTCTGACTTCTGGTCAAGGCTCAGCCCCTGAAACCCAAGCACAAATATGCACCAGCCTCTAATTCGTTCCCAAAGCTGTGCTTCCGGAGAGGGTGTGATTGTCAGGTAACAGCACACAGCAGAGTCTCCAGCTCTCGTGTGTACTTTGTGTGAAACCGTCATTCTGAAATTAACACTGTGGGCTTCCCACGCTGCCTGCACCTTTGTAAATAGTCCTTTTATGAAACTCCACTCAGATTTCCAATTTTAATGTGCTGCTTCCTGCTGGGAAACAGCAGAACCGGCCCCAGGAAGCAAGCTCAAGTGGGATTCCAGCCCTGGGTGGCTCACCTGTATGGGGAATCCCTGAGCCCGTTTCCTGGCAGGAAATGGGAAACCAGGGCATCCCCGGCTGTGGTGCCATCAGATGTAGCCCTGGTGGGATGTAGGACAAAGTACGTGTGGAAGGAAGGACACAGGAAAGCAACTGCTGGGTTGCCAGGTGACAGGACTGATTCTCCAGGTCATAGGGCCGCCTGGCTCCCTCTGATGAGTCCAGAGAGCACAGACAGGCAGAGGGAAACGCGCAGTGGGGAACGGGAGCCCATGGCTGCTTGACCTCTGCGGTGACAGCTCTGGGGCTGAAGCCCAAACACCCCGCTGAGCTCCGTCAGACTCCTAGTGCGTCAGTGCCCAGGGCTGCTGCGCCCGAGAGCCAGGACGTGTGGGCGAAAACAGCAGACCCTATTCTGGAGGCCAGAAGTCTGCAGTCGCGGTGTCAGCGGGGGCAGTTCCTTCTGGAGGTCCTGAGACCTCTCCCCCATCTCCTGGCGGCCCCTGGCGGCTCCTGGGAACCCTTGGCATTGCTGGCTCTAAGCTCTGCCTCTGTCATCACGTTGCCTTTTCCTCTCTGTGTGTGGTTTCCCCCTGTTCTTCCCTTGTAAGGACATTTGTCAGAGGATGTAGGGCTCACCTTAATGAGGATGACATCTTCCTAAGAGCCTTAACTTACTTCCATCTGCAAAGACCCTCTTTCCAAATGAGGTCACGTTCACAGATTCTGAGTGGACGTATCTTTCGGGGGGCCACCACTAAGCCCACTACAGTCCACCCTTTGGTCCCCCAAAATCTAACCCCAGCTCATGCACAGAATACATTCACCCCATCCCAGCATCCCCCAAAAGCCTCACAATTGGAGCATCAACTCTAAGTCCAAAATCTCATCTAAATATTATCAGCTCAAATGTTCCAAGTCTTCTCATCTAAATCAGGTATGGGTGAGACTCGGTATGACCCACCCTGAGGCAAAACTCGTCTCCATCTGTGGACCTGTGGAACTAGAAAACAAGTTACCAGCCTCCAGAGCACAATGGCGGGACAAACGTAGCACAGTCATTTCCATTCCAAAAGGGAGCCGCTGGAAGGAACACAGGAGTTACCAGTTCCCAGTAAGTTCAAATCCAGCCAGGAAAACTCCATGCAGTTTCCAGGCTGAGAAGGATTCTCTGTGGTCTGATGCTCTGCCTTCTGGGCCCACAGGGGTCCCTCCGGCCTCTGCTCTACCCTCAGGGTCAGCCTTCCTTCTTCCTCGAAGGGGAGCGCGGATTTCCAGCTGAGTCGCTCCATCAGCTCACTTCCTGCTTCTAGAATGGTGGACGTCTAACAGCCCTCCTTCACTTAGACCTGGATCTGTTCCTCTCAGTCCAAGCGAGCACTGTTTCTGCTGATACAACATTCTCAAAAGCCTTGTGAGTCCCCACGTATGTCACAGGGGTCACTGAACAAGAGGGCCTCTGCAGATCTTTCTTGGGTAACCTGGGCTCCGTTCCTGGCTTCTGCTCAGACAGCTGAGAGCATTGATGAGTCACACATCTAGTCTCTTCAGCAAAAGGTGGTCCAGCCACACCCTTGACCCGCGACTTGGAACGTGCTCTTCCCACAGCAAATTTCCTAATTTTAATATCCTTTGCAATCTGGATAGGCCAAGAATCTCCCAAATCTTTAAATGCTACTTCATCTCCACTTCACAGATCCTTCTTAATTTATCTCTTTCCTCTGACATTTTACTGTAAGCAGCGAGAAGAAACCAGCCCACACCTTTAACACTTAGCTTGTAAGTCTCCTCAGCCAGATATCCAAGCTCATCGCTGACAAATTTTGCACTCCACCCGACACTGGAGCACAATTTAGTCAAGTTTTCTGCCACTTCATAGCACGATTCACTTTTCCTCCAGTGTCCAACAGCTCCTTCCTCATTTCATCTGAGATCTGACCAGAAGCAGCTCTAACGCTCACATTTCTAGGAACATTGTGTTCATGATGGCATGTATGTTCTCTAAGACGACAGCTTTTTCTGCCCTGCTTTTTATTTCCCTCTGAGCGTTCACCAGAATAACCTTTATGGTCCAACTTTTTACCAATCGTCTCTTCAAGGCATTCCAATTGATTAGGTGAGACCAACCCAGATTGCAGAGGGTAATCTCCTTCATGTAAACTCAACCGATTGCAGATGTTAACACATCTACAAAACACATGCAAAGCAACACCTAGATTAGTATTTGATTAAATAACTCCTGGCTAAGTTGACACATAAAACTAACCATTACCCCTGTGTTAGAGTCAAACATGTGTAGGGCAGAAGGGGCACCTTGAGCGTCAGATGGAGACCTCTGGGCAGACACGATGAGGTAGAAAACCTTGATGCCGGGTCTCCCTGAGCCTCCTTTGCTGGCAGAAGCAGCCCTTCTCCCCTTGGAGGAATAAGCTTTCCTGTGCACAGAGAAGCCTCTGAGTGACTGTACCTGGAGCAGGTGCCTCCCGAGCTGATGCCAGTTCTTTTCAAGACCCACCCTTAACACCCCCGTGCCTGCAGGCCCATCAGACGTTGAGATGACAACAGAGCCAGGATGCACAAGTGCAGAGACTGCTCTGGGAGGAGACGGCCTTTATGCAAAAGGAGCTACAAAACCTCACTTGTCTGTACCCAAGAGCAAGCAAGGAAGTGGAGTTGAGACTTGTTGGTCCAGGAAAGAGGAAATAAGGCTTGACAGGGCCAAATCCACTGACCCGGCTGCATGCACCAGGATTTCATAGGTTGGTCCGAGCACCTGGAGGTGGCATTAATCACCACCCAGGTTGGTAAGGGAGGGCTGACTCAGTGGTAGGTGGCACTTAAGAGATTGAAACGCCAGAATTTCCCTGGCATACTGCAGCTTTGCTCCTCGACACGCAGCACACAGGCCGCTGCAGCGGCCCCTTGGAACGGTTAGAGACGCAGAATCTTGGGCCTACCCCAGACCTGCTGAGTCAGGTAAGTATTTTTAACACAGAATTCTGTACCAAGGGAGAATATTCTTCAAAAATAAAGGCATGGGGAGCGTATAGCTCAGTAGGCCTGGCACGCACGAGGCCCTGGGTTCAATCCCAGGACCTCCATTAAAACAAACAAGCGAGGAAGTAACCCTAATTACCTCTCCCCCAAAAAACAAACAAAGATAAAGGTAAAGAAGCACATTTTTAGGTAAACAAAAATACTGAGAATTTGTCACCAGCAGACTAGCACCATAAGAAATGGAAAAAGAAGTTCTTTGAGAAAAATAAAAATCACACTATTTGGAAACTTGCATCTACACAGAGGGACAAAGAGTACCCAAAAATGTCAAGCAGGTAACTAGAAAATGCTTTTACTTTCCATACATTTTAAATCTTTAAAAGATAATTGACTGCTCAAAGTAAAAGTCATCACACCGTAGACCAAGTCTACAACACGTACAGAAGTGAATATATGACAATAGCACAAACAAAGGCCAAGAAGTTACAAAGCTCCTTCTGCTGTGTTGGAAATGGTGTCATGTCAGGCCAAGGATGGCTGCTAAGTCAAGGATGCATATTATAATCCAGAGCAATCACTTTAAAAAGTGATGAGCTAAAAACCCAATGGAAAAGGTAAACAGAGTAAGAGAAATACTCATTTTATCCAAAAGAATAACAGGAGACTTTAAAAAATAAAAAACAGATGGGACAAATAAACAGCAGGGCGAGGGTGGCAGACGTAACACAGCCACGTCAATAGTTAGTCAGTGTCACTGGACTAATAACTTCAATTAAAAGGTAGAAACGCCCAGACTGTTCTTGTCCTTATTTGGAGATGACCTGCGGATTAAGATGCATACAGGTGACAAGCTGACAAGAGGTGGACTTGTGGTGGTTAACTTCATGTCCGCTTGATTGGGCTAAGGGATGCCCAGCTCGCCAGTCAAGCCTGGTTTCTGGGTGTGCCTGTGAGGTGTTCCTGGCGGAGATTAGCGCACGAGTCAGTAGACTCAGTAAAGGAGGCGGCCCTCCCCGACGGGGTGGGTCCCAGCCAACCCACGCAGGGCCTGAAGAGAACGAATCAGCACAGGAAGAGAGAGCTCTCTCTCTTCTCGGGCTGGGACGTCCATCTTTCCCTGCTCACGGACATCAACGCTCCTGGTTCCTGGTCCTTCAGACTCTGCACTCGCCCCAGCACCCTCCCCACCCACACACCCCTCTCCCCGGTTATCAGGCCTTAGGCCTCGGGCTGAGAGTTACACCGCCAGCCCCCACCCCAGCTCCCCAATTGCAGACAGCGGCTCCTGGGACTTCTCAGCTGCCAGGACCGTGTATCCTCTCATACGTCTACATCTACGCCTGCATCTGTATCTACATCTGTGTCTACATCTGCATCTACACCTACAACTGCATCCACATCTAAGTCCACGTCTACATCTACGTGTGAATCTATGCCTACATCTCCATCTACGTCATCTACATCTATATCAACGCTTATGTCTACCTCTACATCTACATCATGTACATCCGTATCTACATCTACACCCACATCAACATCCACATCTACGTCTACATCTGCATCTGTATCTACATCTACGTCTATGTGTACATCTACATCATTTACATCCACATCCTTGTCTATGTCTATGTCTACATCTATGTCCACATCTGTATCTAGATCTGCATCTACATCTACATCTGTATCTACATCTATGTCATCTACATCTGCATCTGATCTACATCTATGTCTATGTCTGTATCTATATCATTTACATCCACATCCATGTCTATGTCTATGTCTACATCTATGTCCACATCTGTATCTAGATCTGCATCTACATCTATGTCTATATCTACATCTACATTATTTACATCTACATCTATGTCATCTACATCTATATCAACATCTACATCTACATCTATATCTGTATCTACATCTACATCATTTACATCTACATCCACATCTATGTCTACATCTATATATCTGTTTATCTATCTGTCTATCCATCTATGTCCTATTGATTCTGTTTCTCTGGAGAACCCTGACTAATACAACAGCCCAAGGAATGAGCAGACTATCCCCCATCGCAGGAGATTTCCATTCTTCTCTCACAGTAGTCCACAGAACAAGCACACACATGCAGGATTACTGACACAGAAGTCTGGGGAACACTACTACACAACTTGACCGGGCTGACATCTATAGGACGTTGTAACTAACGACTGCATATCACACATTATTTTCAAGTGTGCAAGGAATATTCACAGAGATAAGTTATATCCTGGGAGAAAAAAAACCCAAGTTTCAGTAAATTTCAAGGGTTTGAAATCATACAGAATATGTTGTCTGAACACAGAGAAATTAAATAAGGCATCAGCAATAAAGATACTCTAAAAGTCTACACACATTTGGAAATTTAGCAGCTAACTTCTATATAATCCATGGACCAAGTAATAAATCCTAAGGGAAATTATGAAATATTTAAAACTGAATGATTATGAAAACCAACATAATAAAATTGGTGGGATGCAGCTAATTTTAAATGCTTATATGAGAAAAATAAGAGAAGTTTAAGATCAGTGATCTAAACTCTATCTTAAGGAGCTGAAAAAACGGAGAGTAATTTAAATTCAAGAAAGAAGGAAGGAAAAGACATCAGAGCAGAAATCCATGAAAGCAATTAATGCTGGGGAAAAAATCAACAAAGCAAATTATTGTTCCCTTGGAAAAAATCAATAAAATCGACAGACTTCTGGCATTACAGAATAAGAAAAAGGAGCAAGAAAATTGCCATTTCAGAAATGAAAAAGGGGTATCACCACAGAGCCTAGAGACACTAGAAGAGTAATAAAAAGGAGTATTGTGAAAATTTTGTGCCATAAATTCACAACTCAGATGAAATGGAGAAGTTCTTTGAAGAATACAATTTATCAAAACTGACAGAACAGGAAACGTGAGGGGCCCATGTATGTAAACAAAATGGAATTTATAATTAAGAACATTCCCCCAAAGCAAACAGCAGGCGCTGAGACATCCATATGAGAACAGTAAGCCTGGACTGTACATAAACATTAACTCATAATGGGTCAGAGGCCTAAGTGTAGAAGCCTAAGCACTGGGAGAAAACCGAGGGGACTACCTGCACGGCTTTATTTTAGGCAAAGAGCTATTATTGGCTGTGACACCGAACACACGAGCCTGGAAAAACCCTAAACTGGTCTCCACTAACCTCAAAAACTTTTGTGCTTCAAAAGACAGCATTAAGAAAACAAAAAAAACAAGGCACAGACTGGGAAGAAATACTGCAAATCATATTTCTGGAGGCCTGTACACAGAATATATAAAGGACTTTTACAACTCAATTATAAGAAAACAAGCCACCCAATTAAAAGGTAGACAAAAGCCTTGAATAGACATCTGACTACTTCATACCAATGGCACATACACACATAAAACTGTGCTTCCCACCATGAATCATTAGGCAGATGAAAATTTAAACCACAGTGAGTTACTACTATATACTTACTTGAAAGGCCACAATAAAAAAGACAGACAATACTGTAGCAAACGAAAAAAAGCTTTTCCTCTATCCTCTTGTACTCAGTTCCTGGGGTATGTAAATTAAACTGACAAAAGACAGAAAGACAGGAGAAAATGCTTATTTTGTATACACAGCAGGTGGCGGGGGTCACAGAAAAGAAGTGAAAACTCAAAAAGTGATCATATCCGAGAGTTTATATACCATTTTAAAAAAGGGAAATAAATTATGGGGAAGTGACAAGACAAAGGAAAAACAGTGTGGGTTTCTAGTGAGGTGAATTGTGGGAAGATAAATACATGGAGAGAACTAATGGAAGGTAACGGTTGTTTGGTAAAGTCTGTTACACGACTCAGCTTGACCATCTCCATGGTCAGAGTGGTCGACTCTTCCTGGTGTGGGGTGAGGGAAACACCTTCAAAGAAGGAAATGGATGCCCTGCTGCTCGGCAAACGAGGGCCGGAGAGCTCCTCCCACGGGTTTTCCAGGAATTGGCAGAACTGGGATCCTTGTGTTTTGCTGATCGGAATGTAAAATGGTACAGCCACTTAGGAAAACAGGTAATTCTTTAAAAATTCAAGCATAAACTTACCAGATGAGCCAGCAATTCCACTCCTAGGAATCTGTCCAAAAAAAGAAAAGATGTGGCAACTCAAATACTCGTGCAAGAAAAGTCGTAACAATGCTCTTCTTAATATCCCCCAAGTGTAAATAGTCCAACTGTCCATCAGGGGTGAATGAATAAACCAACAGGACCTCCATGCCGTGGAATACTACTCAGCAATAAAGAGTGAAATACTGATAACTGCTACCGCACAGATGGACCTCAGAATTATCATAGGATGAAAAAAGCCTGATTCCATTGATGTGAAATACCCTGAAGATGCCACAGGGACAGAAAGCAAATCAATGCTTACCTGGGGCTGGAGGTGAGAATGAGGAAGGTCAACACTCAGATCCATGGGGATCTGGGGGGCGAGGGGGATGTGCTACAGCTGGAGCACGGTGATGGCTGCACAACTCGGTCAATTCACTAAAAGCCTTGCCTTGTGACTTTACCAACAGGCTGTGGTCTTTCGTTTCAGTTTGTCGTAGCCCCACGCTCTTCAGCGTATAATCCACATGCTCTGCATTCACCTGCTGTACCTCAGAAGAGGAGACTGCAGACAAGACGGGGTGAAGAGGCTCCGCTGGAGGGAGGAGATGCCTGCTCGCTGGGGACCCCAGAGGGAGCAGCCTTGGGTCACCTTGGCCATTGTCCCAGAGAGTCTGTAGGAGACAAAGCAGCCTCACAGCCAGCTCTTCCCACAATAACTCTGCATAGTGACCACCCCAAACTTGGCAGCCACAGTGTCCAGCATCGGCCGTTGACTCGAGGTCTGCAGGGCGGCCGTGGTTGGCTCATCTCAGGGATGTGGATTCAGTGCGGTGGGTACCGTGGGCTCTCATTCTTCTGGGACCACAGGCCACTCATGAGCTTCCCACGTGAACACAAAGCTCCAAGAGCACTCAGGCCTCTGCTCCTGTCTGTCTGCTGCATCACAGAGGACGTGGACCCAGAGCTCCTGGGGGCTGGGGGCCTGCGGACCAAGGCGAGGCGCTGGGGTGGGATGGACTGGGCGCGCTGGCTGCCTGGAGGAGCGGGCCTGGGGAGGAGGCCTCACCTGTTGCGGGTCCCCGGCCCCCAGGGAGCAGGTGGGTGGCGGCCACTCAGCCGTGTGCATGACGCCTCAGTCTGCAGGCTCTCCCTGGCCACCGGCTCTCAGAGCTCGTGCCCCACCCACATTGGGGCAGACGGCGCTGCCCAAGACAGGCCCCTGAAAGGACGCGCTGGCCACTGTGAGCTGAGCAGGGCGTCTGAGGGCCCAGCCGCTGGTCAAGGACTAAGGCAGGGCCAGGAGCTGCAGTCTGCTCGCCCTGGGTTAGAACTCTTATTTCTTTTGCAGTTGAAGTTTTCATTCTTATCCTCTGTGACTGGTGAGGTTTTGAATCCTTTTCTTTTTCTTCACATTTGAAAAATAGCCGGCACTGGAACCTCAGTCCTCCAGCGACTGATGATCGGGCCCCCAGCCCCACTCTCTCGCTATGTGGCCCCAGCAAGTCCTTAGCCTCTCTGAGCTTGAGTTTCCTCATCCATAGCAATCAGGGTGTGCACCAGGAAAGCACCTCCAAAGGGCAGAAAAACAAGGTTCCAAAGTGTCTTGCTATTAGGCAGCTGGGTCTCAGTCTACTGGGCACTTCCTAGGCCTGCTTTTTAAAAATCTCCTCTTTAGAGACATTCCTTTACCCTGAACGAGGCTTGTCTAGTGGAGTCACGCTTAACCTGAACAATTCAGCCTCCATGAACAACAAGAAGGGAGCACAAGTGCAGCGGGTGCCTTCTGCGTGCAGGCTATCGCCCACGTCCTGTCCTACCCGCCTCACAGTGACACGAATTACAGGCTGGGAGACTCGGGGCCGACGTCTCCAGTGCAGGCTCACGCGAGCGCATCGGGACGCCCGCCCGGCTCCCAGAGCGCAGAGCCCACGTATGGTGAACCGGGAGGGGCCGGCCGTGTCCACGTGTGACGTCTGCGGGCTGGTGGTGTGGCACCGCCCCATCCCGTCACCCACCATTGTCGCCCGCCCCAAACAGACGCAGATTGAAACTCATTGGCCCACACCTTTTCCCTCGGGCGCACACTGGATTCAGAGCTCTTTACATTAGACACTTTTACCTTTTCTTGGGAGAACGTCACTCTGGAGCAGGCAGGGAGGTGGCTGCCACCAGCCTGAGCTCCCCTCCAGGCCTGGGGCTGGCTGCGTCTCCACCCCCACCCCCCAGTTCTGACACACAGGAGCCACCAAGCCACCCTCCACAGTGACTGTCCTCTCATGATACCCGGTACACTTTTAAATTGAAAGTGAACCTCAGATCTGCCCTGGGGGCTTGTCAAGGGTGAGGGCCACGCGGGGAGAAAGGGTTGGGGGAGAACCCTTGTTTCTGAGGCAGTTCTACACAAACTCTCCTGAAGTCTTTGGAAGAAAGGTCCAAGTCAATTTCCTGTATCGTCCTGGTTCCTGTGGCTCCAAGCGAGCTGTCATCGCCTCGCTCTCTGACTCCGTCGTGGGGCTGTGATGCTGAGACAAGACTTGCAGCACCTCGTGTGCTTTTCAGGCCCTGGGTAAGTGCCGTCTGGCTGGGGGAGGCCACCCGCCCGGGAGAGCGTCCAGCAGCAGCTTGTAAGTGTTGGGTGGGGTATCCATACTGGGCAGCTGGGATATTTGCCCTCCAAGGTCACGGCTGTGGGTCAGTCTCTTCAGGGACCAGTCAGCTGTGTCCCCCCGATGGACTTCGCCCCGACTCGGCTGGGCAGCCAACACCGGGTGGGGGACAGGTGCTGGAGCCTGGAGCAGAGAGGCTGGGTCAGTGCAGATGCTCCACCCAGGACAGGGAAGCCTGCCCAGCATGGAGACGAGAACTTGGTGATGTTGTGGGGCCCACTCTGCCCAGCACAGAGCTTCTTCAACTCCTGGGCTAGGTGTGTGTGTAGTTCTGTGACCAACAGTGCCAGCTTCTGCAGGACAGCCACGTGCTCCATGCATCCCCGTGGGGTCCAGCTTAGGCTCCCGGTGTCCAGTTTGCTGCAGGTTCATCTGTCCTCACTGCTGCACCTTCCCTTCCAGACTACCTGCTCCGCACACTTCCAGCTGTGGCGTCAGGCACAGGGTAGCAGCCTTCAGAGACTGCCCAACCAGCCCCGCAACCGCAGGCCAAACCCCTTAACCATGTCATCCGCCAGTGGCTCCGCGCCTGACTGATACAGACTCGAGGAGGGGACCCAGACCCAGAGAGAAATACTGATTGGTTCGAGCCCTGGTGGTGGTCTCCTTTCCCTTCGGGCCACAGACTGGTCTAGGTAACATAACCGAAGCAATTCTGGCCAGATGACAGAGGCAATTATTGGGAGTGGGAGCGGGGGCGGGGGGTGCTTCTGGGAAGGATGCGTCCTTCTCCCTCTGGGCGATGGGTGTCCGTGTGAGGACGGCAACTGGGACAGCCGTCCCTGACCCCAAGAGGAAGTAGGGCTGCTGCTGCATACGGGAAGATAAAAAAACGGGAAGAGCTTTCAAGTTCTTGACGCCGGCGGATAACCTGAAATTCGAGCTTTCTCGTGTGAAAGCCGCGGTCCCCCGAAGGGCCCACCGGCCCCCGCCGCGCCCTCCTCGCGCATCCTGACTCTCCGGGCTTCAGCACACATGACCCCTTTGTCCCGGACTCTCCAACCGCTGTGTGTGTCCCCGACTGCCTGGCGGAGGAGGTCGCGGGCAGCGGGCCAGCGCTGGGGACTGGGCGGGGCTCCGCAGCCGGACAAGTGGACAAGGGCCGCGTGCGCAGGCGCGCCACACGCCCCGCGCGCCCCGCGGCTGCGCGCCTCCCGCGCGGCTTGGCGCCTGCGGGCCCCCGTAGGCTGGGCGTTTCCATGGCGACCGCGTGGGCCTGCCGGCCTCCATTGTTGCGCCGCGGCTCTCGGCTCGCGGGGCTTGCCGCCGGGCTGGTGGGCAGGCGCGCAGGTGAGGCGGGGCCGGGGCGCGCGTCGGGAGCGGAGAGGCTGGGGGCGCCGGGGGGTGGAGGACGGGGGCGCCGCAGGTGAGGCTGGGGAGTCGCGGGGGGATGGGGGGTCCCCGGAAAGCAGCCTGAGACGCGGGGGGAGCCGGACCTGGGGGCAGGGGCGCCGCGGGTTTGCCCCAGGCCGGCCCCTGCGGTGGGGAAGCGAGGCCGGGCGCCCGGGGCCTGAGCAGCCTGCGCCACTCGCCCTGCCCGTCTTTAGGTCTTGCCGTTTGGCTCGCGGTTCTAAGACATTCTCCTTGTTCAGAGGTTTGCGGGAGGCTGAAGCCTCCCTCCCACATGATTCACAGAAAAGGACCCACCTGGGAAAGGCTCGGGGCCTCCAGGGGGGTGCAGGCTGCCTGGGGTGGGACCCGTGGGCTCGCCCCCTCTCGTTAATTGCTTGACATCTGGGCAGTTCCTTGACTGACCCACACCTCCTAGTCCCCGTCCCTAAAATGGAAGGAAATGCATGCAGCCTGTGTACCAGTTGTTGGCTGTGTCAGTGAGCGGACTGTGTGGACGGGTGGAGGCCTCTGAGCCCTTAACCGTCATTGCTGGATGAATTGTTTGGAATGAAACGTGGAAGTGTGCCTCACCAAACGAGGAGAACCAGCTTCGGTTCTCCAGCTTTGTGTTGAGCAACAGTATTGCCAAACAACTAAAATTCAAGGTTCTAATTTGACAGATTTTCTCCAGTGCCTAATTGGAGCCGGACCCAGAGCCGATCACTGAGCCAAAACTGTAAACTGAACTGCAGGACCGGGCCCGGAGCGTAGCGCTGCCGGGAATGGCACGGAACCACAGCACAGATGAGACAGTGCAAACGTAGGTGCCCCCACTGCACTTCGTGGAGAGGACATGTTGGCTCGTGGACTTTGAAAGGTTCTGATCTGCTTTCGCCCCTAACATAGCGATTCCAATTTTGCATTTGCCAGGAATTTAAAATTAAATCTTGAAGCTCCATGGAACAAAGGGAAGAGCAGAACCTTAACATGAAACTCCTTGCGGTCCAGTTTGTTTTACAAAAGTCGAATTTGTGATACTGTTTATTAAAAGCAATGGTTTTGTAAGCAAGCAAGATCATTGCCGCCTGTGTGACTGTGCAGTGTCCCTAGCTGTCGCTGCGTCTCCCCTCCCCTCTGTCTGCAGGTGACTCCAGACCCAGGAGGATGAGCAGTGGTCCCCTGAGGACTGCTTCCTCCTGGCTGACAGATGGAAGGAGGCAGCCCCTGCGAGCCTCCCTGTGGGGCTGCTGACCCGGAAAGCAGCGCTGGTCACACCAGGCGTGAGCCCACGTCCCCTGCCAGAGACGGTCACAGCCGCGTCCAGGGGGTCATCTTTTCTTCCTCACCGATTTTAGACTTGAGTCAAAGAGGTCTTCACCACTTAGGAGAGATCTTTAACGTCCCCATCCTCAAAGTAAGTGGGGCATTCCTCCAGGCCTGTGCACACTGCCATGTGGATGTGAGCGAAGGCTTGTTTCACTTGTGGGGTGTTTTTTTAGGTAGAGAAATTCTAGAATGGGGCAGAGGGTCATCTTGGGGTTTTGTGCGCTGCTCACAACAAAATGAGAAATTCAGGCACAGAAAATGCCTTGTGAGGTCAGATTCTAGTGTCCTGTCTCGGAAACTTCTGAAGACCAGAAAGCCCACGGTGGAAACTTGCTGGAAACACCCTTGGTCTCTTATTCAAAACACAAGACCCCTAAAAAAAATGCAGCATTAAGATAGTTAAAGGCCACTTCTCACCACGTCTTTGCATATGTCACCTGCTCAGTTCTCCCGTGTGCCCTCGCCGGGTCGGGCCCTCGCCTGCTTGAGACCTAGTGGGTACCGTCTCGCCTGTGATTTCTAGAACGAAGTTCCGTCGGGACGCGGCTTTGACGGAGACAGTCGGGCTCCCTCCCTGTGCGAGAGTCACGCAGTTCCCTCAAACCTCGTTTGTCTTCATCTGGAAGATAGGGATGAGGGTATTTCCATGGTTATTGTAGGAACTAATGCGTATAAAGCAGTGGCCACAGCACGGGACACACCCCACACGTTGCACTGCTGCCCTGTCGAGTGACAGCTTTGAGTGGTTTTGCAAAAGCCATGTACTTAGATTTTAAGTGGGTACCTAGTTTACTAAGCCCGGTCCTGTGTTCCCGCCCCGTCTCGCTGTCCTTTCCTGAGCGCTCCCCTGCACAGGTGGTTACCGGTCACCCTGTAACGCGCCACTTGTCATGAGGCAGATGCTCAGCTCCAAATGAGGAACCCAGCGGGGCTGGGAGGCTCACAGTACCTCAGCCGTAAGGGAAGAACGGGGAAGCTCCAGAGCCTTCTTCAGGCTTAATGAAGAAACTTCATAACTGCCTCTCAGAAAACGCATAAATCTTGTTACCGTGGCGACAAGTCACTGAGGGAGGCGACCACTCAGCCACGGACTTCCAGGGCTTCCGGGTGCATCTGCAGCCAGAGCAGCAGTCTCCTTTAGAATCGCGGAGCGCAGGCCCCCACCTTGACGTGGCCTCACGGGGCCGAGGAGGAAGGCTGGGCTGCCAGATGCAGTCAGACCAGCTCCTTCGTGAGGACCAGTGCCATCTCACTGTTCTGAGATCCCTTTTCTGGGATTTTGGGGGACCTGTGGCTTCACTGCTGAGCCTGGAGAGAGAGAGAACAGCCTCGAGGCTGCGCCGCATCCGGAACTGCCACGTCACTTCCCGGTGGCTGCACCGGCCACGAGCAGGGAGCGACGGTGCCCTGGTCCTAGCTGATTCAAGACTGTGTTGTCAGTGGACTTAGGGAGGGTGGCTTCTAGCCAGTGTTCCTCAAGTTTCTGCTTCAAACTTGGAGGGACTTGGAAGGTGGTGTGGGCAGCAGAGCTGGGAGCCGAGAAGCTGTGACAGCAGAGTGGCAGCCCGGCGGGGCTCTGCCTGCTCCGTGGTCTTTGCCAGAGCAGCGCTGCTTGCCTGGCACACCCTGCCACGTGGGTCCCATGACCCATTTTTCCAGCGAGGATGCCAGAAAACAGAGAGGTTCAGGAACTTCCTCGAGGTCACACAGCCCATAGTTTTCAGACACTGGATTTGAACCCAGGCAGCTTGGCTCCCAGGCCAGGGCTCTTCACGTCTGCGCTCTGCTGCCTGGGTAAAGACAGACATACAGATATGTACACATTTACAGTATACATGGTGATGCAGATACATGCAAACTACCACAGCAGCATCAGAGGACAGTTTTGTGTCCCCGCAGCCCTGCCGCACTGATGTGAAATCCCAGCTGTGCATCCTCAGACAGCATCCTGTCCTCTGCCCTTCCTTCCTGTTCTGCCTTCTTATGACGGGGACCTGGGCCTGATGCGTCGGCTCCCCGAAGTGATGGCTCCTGGCCATTTATCACAGGTGGTGCGTTTCCCAGATGGGCAGCAGGGCCGCGGACACGAGTGTGGGGCCAGGAAGGGAAACAGGATTCAAACAGACTCTGGGACTAAGTTTGCTGCTAAAGGATGTTCAGTAGAAAAGGTTGACGTGCTCAGCGGGGGCGTCTGAACCGCCAGCCAGAGAGAAACAGCGTGTCCAGCCTGGGGTCCCTCCAGACACCACACCGTGGGGCCTGGCCTCGTCTCCCTGACTCTCCTGTTTCCTGTTTAAACGATTCAAGGGTAAATGTTGTGGGTTTTCTTTTAACTTCATAGTATGATTGCAGTCACTAGTAGTTTTTTTGGAAATGCCTTGAGGATACATCATGTTTTTAATTTGTTGGTTGACAAAAACATTCTCTTTTTTTCCCCCGGAAGCAATTGCATCTTCAAGGAAATGCCCTCAGCACGATTCCTAGGGATTTCTTCCAGCTGCTGCCAAACCTCACTTGGCTAGACCTCCGCCACAATCGAGTCACAGCGCTTCCGCCTGGGATTGGCCGTCACCGGTGAGTTGTGCGCTTGTTTTTCTAGGGGAAGAAGCCATCCTCACTCCCTCGGGAGGCGGCCCTTCAGTGCCCCGTCCTTGTATGCCTGTTTCTTAACCTTTAGGAAACCTGGTACGAATTTCAGAGCCTCCTTCAATGACACCGTGTTCTGGGCAGAGGCAGGGCACAGGAGAGGCCCTCCGGTGGGCCTGTGCTTGGCAAGGCAGGGCTAGCGAGGAGGAGACGGGGGATGGAGCGGGGGTGGGGGGGGTTGGAGGTGCGATGAGGGAGGGGTCGCCGGAGCTCGCAGGCTGCTCTTGTCAGCACGGCTGCCATTTTGGATTTTATCCTGAAAGAGGCAGGAAGTCGCAGAGGGTTTGGATGGAGGGGGTGGAATTTGACCCGGCTTTGAGGTGACTCTGAACGGAGGGGTCAGAGTGGCCGCAGGGAGGCCAGTTTGGAGGCCACCTCAGCCTCCGAGCAGGAGAGCTGGTGGGGTTCAGGGTGGGTGTAGGCTTGGGAGGGAGGAGGTTGTCCAAGGTGACCCCCGTGGAGCAGCAGAGTCGGGGCTGTGGAAGGCCCTTCACTTGGCTGGACTGAAGCTCACTGTTTTTAAAAGTATTTTTTAAGAAGTGAGTATTTCATCGTATGTAACAGTAAGAAAAAAATCTCTGTGAACCATTTGTGCATTTTCTGGCCCTACAAGGAAGCGGCTGATTTCTGTAGGCGAGTGGGCACCCTGGCAGGGCGGGAGCAGAGCCAGGAGCTGTCTTCCTGGGGCCCCTGGGCGCCTCGGGGTCCACAGAGCAGGCCTCCTGTGGTGGGAGGGGTGGTCCCAGCCAGGCGGGGCGCGTCTGCTGAGCCCCACCCGCCAGCAGCTGTGTGACGGTGGCTGTGCCTCTCTGGGCCTGCCTCCGCCGAGTGCCCAGCGCTCCCGTGTGCAGGGCAGGTGGCTGGGGAGGCTCTGCTCTGCACAGGGTCGTCGTCTGCTGCCTTGGGAGCAGTTCAGTGCGTTTGGTCCGTGCTGTTTTAGCTCTGGCACTCCGGCCCGGACAGTGGTTGCTACTTAGGGGTAAACATAAAGTAGTGTATGTTCTCGTGGGCACTGTTCTTCCTCCTAAAATAAATACATGGTCTCAGATTTTGGAATTCTTTGATTTTGCCCATCAAAGCCAGCTGCTTAATGTTGTCTAAGATGTAATTTCACATGTGGTTTATAAGCTGTTATATCATTAAAACCAGATTTGTTTGCTGAAGAGCTGAAACGTACTCATTAGAAATTTTAAGTAATTCTGGGCTTATTAAAAACCTTAAACTTTCCAAAAAGCCTAATGAAAACAATGCTCCCCCTTCTCAGTGTCTTGGATGTGCAAGCTTGCTAGCGGGGAGGGAGGATTAAGGAAAGACTGCCAGTATCTCTGCCTCCTTAGGGAGTCAACTCGAATTCAGTGTGTAGGGGTGTGTGTTCAGTGGGGAGTCAGTGAAATGGAATGATCGACGGCTTACTGATAGTATTTAAGGGACCGGCATTTATGGGTTTATCACTTCAAATGTACATAGTAATATTTTAATCTATTAACTATATAAGGTGGGAAAATGTCCTGTACACTTTCAGGTTAATGGTTGGCCAACATGCCCCCTCCCCCGCCAGCAGACAGACGGGTGGGCTGGAACGTCCTTGGCTTGGAGAAAGGGGGGGGCACTTGGCTGCCTGCAGACCCTGGAGAAGGCCCTTAGAGGAGCAGACGCCGACCCCTCCGCTGTCTCCGTTAGCACAGTTAAAAGGGGGCTAAACCAGGGACAGTGGACGTAACACTGTGTAAATAATTTGCCTTTGTGTTTATCAAGGACAGCTTAATTCAGAAAGTTTACTTTTTGAAAACTTCAAGTAATAAGAATCCAAGAAAGTAAAGGGAAGGAAATTCTTGCCCTCAGGGGACCTGGTTTTCCTCAGGCCGCCGATCCGTAAATTAAGCGTAGTTTGAATGCTTACTGGAGCGCTCGATCCTGTGTCTGTGAAATTGTATTTTCTCCTTTCAAATCTCGGGGACGCTGGTGGGCTGTGCTGTTGAATTTTCATTCCTTCCCCTTCCAAGGCATAATGAGCCTGGACGGCCTCTCCCCCAGCCAGAACGTCCCGCGTGGGGGCACTTGTAGGAGGCTGGCTGTGTGCAGCTCTTCCTGAGCCGTGCTTTTTGGGGAAGGAAAGCTGAGGGTGTGGGCCCGAGATACATTCCAGCCCCTTTTGTTCCTGGTGGTTTCGGGGCCCAGAGGGCCCAGGAGAAAGGAAAAGGCAGGTGGGGGCTTCTCTCTCCAGAGCAGGGGTGAGAGAGGAGGCCACCGTGTCTGGCGGGGCGGGTGTGGGGTATTGTGGGGAGGCTGTCCCTGGAGATTAAGGGGTGCGGCATTTGAGGATTCTCCAGTCTGTCAGCAAAGCCTGGGGTGGAGCAGGGATGGAGAGGGGCCAGGGGCCGGGGTCCTGCCTCTGCCTGGGCGCCTCGTGGGAGGGGCCGTCGCACCCCAGGCTGAACACCAGGAAGCCAGGTGTCTTTTCACACCTGGTTTTAGCTGATGATCCCTGAAAGGGAGGGAGAAAGAGAAACATCATCAACATGATGGCGTCTCGAGAAATGGGAAAAACGGAAGCAGCAGAGTGAGAGGTGCAAGAGGGGCTTTCATGCGAAAGGTTTACCTTCCGTCCTCAGTGGAGGGTTGTTACTGGGTGCCTTCCACCTCGCGGGTGCAGCCCTGGCACGCTGTTTGCTGGAGTTTGTGGTGGATATAGTAGATACAAGTGAAAGAAGAGATCCTCCGTCACGTACTTGGAGAGGCACACCGTGGACCGCGTTTCCTCTGTGACGTCGGGGGGCGCCCGGCGCACACCTCACCTCTCGGCAGGGCGGACACTCTGCGCAGCAGCAGGTCCCCCAGACGTCCTCACGTCCCTGTTCCCGGACAGGGAGACGGCGCCCCGCGGAAGAGCAGCAGCATCTGGAGACCCTGTGGTGCTCACCACTTGGGGAGGGAGCCTCTGGTGCGGTGAGGCCAGGAAGCTGCCAGACGCCCCACAGGGCGTGCCCCCCCAGCAATGAAGTGCCGGTCCCGCGTGTCAGCAGTGCCGAGGCCCAGCCCGGCCTGGAGCTGAGACGAGGCCCCGCCGCGGGCCGCGGAGGCTGGGTGGACGGCTGTGCGCGCGGTGGGGCTGCCCCCAGAGAGACGGCGGATGGAGGAGCCTGGCAGCGTGTTTTAGGGATGGCCGTTTGATTTTCTGCTTTTTCAATTACTTGTCTTTTGTTTTGTTTTAAAGGCATCTGGAAACTTTGCTTTTAGAAAGAAATCCTATCAAAATGTTACCTGTGGAGCTGGGTAAGTGTTAAAACAATAAAATAAAAGGTGGTATTAAACGTGGCCTTCTGAAGTTACCCGAACCTGTAATGGGTCTTCGGGCGTGTTGCAGCGGGGGAGGCCAGCTGACGCCTGAACTCCCTGCACGCCTGTCCTCCCCAGGCCCTGAGATGACGCGGCTCTCCAGGGCCGTTACTGTCACAACGCACATCCTGCGTGCGAGGCGTGGTGTGTACGGGGAACAGGACAGGCGGAGCCCCTGTGCCTGGTGCTCAGGGAAGGTCAGCATCACCTGTACCTCCGTGGGCCCGGGGGTTCCCCTCCCTGCCTCCCTGCCTCCCTGCCTCAGCCAGGTGACTTCTGTTCGTCCTTCTCTGCTTTGAGAGCTTTACCACTTACTGCCCCAAATAAAACGTTTAAAGGTCCTTTGTTTTGACCTTTGTCTGAGTTGTGTTGCTCCATTACTCCTGGTGACCTGGCGTTTGGGGCTCAGCACCGAGTTTCTGAGGTTCATCCATGTGGACGTGGGTGCCTGTGGTGTCTTCACTTCTGTTCCTTTCAGGGAGGAGGAGGAAGACGATTCGCTCTGTCCTGCATCAGTTTTGTCTCACCGACTTCAGCTGTCTGTTGTCTCTGTGTTCTCGAGGCTTGATTTGCTGTTCTTCTTTCTAACTTAGATTATTGATTTTAAATTTTCTTTTTTTTTCAGTGGGGATCCTAGGGGTTGAACCCAGAACCTCGTGTGTGCTAAGCACGTGCTCTACCCCTGAGCTAGACCCTCCCCCTAGATCGCTGGTTTTCAATCTTTCTTTTCTAATCTGTCAGTTCCAACTCTGGCTTCCCTCGGTGCTGCCTGGGCTTCATCCCGAAGTTCCGATGTTTCCATCATTCAGCTCAGGTGTTTTCTCATGTCCACTGACCTGTGGGCTCTGTAGAAGTTTTGCTTAATTTACTGACGGCGAGCGATGTTCTAGTCTCTCTGCTACTGAGTTCTAACTCGGTACCACGCAGGCTGTGTGGTTCCGGGCATTTGACACTTGCTGGGACTTGCCTCCTGGCCCAGGATGTGTTCTGTCTGGTAAACGGGCCTGCACTTGAGAAGAATGTGCGTTCTCAAGTTAACTGCTGTAAAGGTCTGCACGTTCGGCTAGGCCAGCTGGCTAAAACGGTGTTCACATGATCTCGCTTGAGTTTTGTCTGCTTATTTGGTCGTTTACCCGGAGAGGGTGCGCAAGTCCTCCACTGTGGTTGTGCTCTGTCCGCCGTTCCTTTTACATCCATCAACTTCGCTTGATATATTTTGATACTGTGTTACTGGTTGAATAAAACGTTACGGCTTTACGTTTTCCTGTTATTTTTGCTGTTCTGGCGCGTGCGGTGGTACTGCGTGTAGCTTCCGCATGCGTTCTCTGACGGCCGGTGGCGTGGCCCCTCCCCGCGCGCGCTGACCCCAGGCATGTCTGAGCGCCGTGCACGGTTCAGTCTCTCACTGTCGCCCTCTGTGACCGACTTGTCTCCTGCAGAGCTTTGCTAGTGGGCGGGGTACGGTCAGGGCTCGCGCTTCTGTTTCCTGACGGTCTCTGCCTTTTAATTGAAGTGTGTAGTCCTTCAGCTTTACTGTAATTATTGGTAGGGATGGGTTCAGGGCCACCGTTCCGCTCTTTGTCTTGCTTTTCTGTGTTTCTCCGCTGCTTCTAACTACCTTCGTGTTGGTTGCACGTTCTTTAGATTTCTCTTTTAATTTTTTATTGGCTTTTAGCTTCTATGTTCTGTTAATGGTTTAATGGCGGCTCTCAGGGTTACAGCGCTCACCCGTAGCGTTAGGCTGCGCCGCCTCACAGGAGGCGTACCCACCTGTGACCAGCGGGCCACGTCCCTCCCTCCCCGTGCGGCGGCCGTCCTGTGCGCTGCCGCTGCCTGTCTTGTGAACCCACGGGGCAGCACGGCTGTCTTTGTCTCCAGCAGTCACGTATGTCTTTTAAAAACTAAGAGGGCAAGAAGCCGTTTCCTTTTACTCAGCACTCGGCACTCCTGGTGCTCCTCGTTCTTGCCTGGAGACCCCGGGTTCCGTCTGGCATCATCTTCCTTCAGCCTGAAGAACTTGCCTTGGGATTTCTTAAATCACTCTGCTGGAAAAGAAGTCGTTTAAATTTTCTGAAGATGTCTTCATTTTGTCTTAAGTTTTAAAGGATGTTTCTCATGTAGAAGTATGAGTTGAATTTTTCTGTCCAGGACTTTAAAGACGTCCTCCTGCTACTGGGCCTCCAATGTCCTTCTCTGTGTGACAGGTGTTGATTATCGCAATGACAGTTGACCCTTGAATGACGTGGGGGGTTGGGGCCCCGACCCACCCGAGTGTGCAGTTGGAAGTCTGAGCACAGCTTTGCAGTCAGCCCTCCGAGTCCACAGTTCTGAACCCATGGATTCAACCAGTCACCGACCGTGTCGTACCACAGTGCATGTTTACTGGAAAAAATCCACGTGTGTGAGGACTCACGCGGCTCAAGCCCGTGTTGTTTGAAGGTCAGCGTAGTCTTAAGGCTTCCCTGTGTCTTTGCTTTACAGCAGTGTGACTGATGTACCCAGGCGCCGTCTTCTTTGTCTCTATCTTGCTGGGAGTTTGTTGAGTTTATTCAGTTTTTGAACTCATATCTTTTGCCAAATTTGGGAGATATGTTGGTCATTATTTCTTCAAGTATTTCTCTGCTGCTTCTCTCCCTTTTCACCTGCACGCTAGACCTTTGGTTACTGTCCTGCAGGTCCCTGAGGCTCTGCACACTTTGAAAGGTCCTTTTTACGTTCTTCAGAGAAGATAGAAGCGTGCCATTGCTGTCACGAGTCTGCCTCGTCACCTCTAGCTGCCCCGGGCGAGCGTTTGGGTAACGCGTCTTCAGGCGCAGTGCTTTCAGGCCTGGGACTTTCACACTGGAAACAGTAGCTCCCGTGTTTCTGCTGAGAGCTCTCAGTTTCCCACTCGGTACAAACAGGTTTCCTTGGGCGTGACTCTGAGAGCTGTCTGGGCCAGAGCTGCCACAGACGGGCAGCTCAGACAACAGAACCGACTTCCTCACGGTCGTGGAGGCTGCGGGCCCAGGATCGAGGTGCCCGGGGGTTCGGCTTCTCTGGAGGCCTCGCTCCTTGGCTTGCAGGCGGCTCCTTCTCGCTGTGTCCTCGCATGTCTGTCCTCTGTGCACATGTGTCCCCGGTGTGTCTTCCTCTTCCCTGAGGGACACCGGTTGGGCTGGATCAGGGCCCGCCCCGCAGGCTCATTCTAACTTGGTCTGTAAGGGCTCACCGCAGATACAGAGGTGTCTTGAGGTTCTGGGTGTCAGGACTTCGGGGGGTTTGATTAAGCCCGTAATGGCTGTGCCGCTCTGGCCTGCTGACTTGGGTTACCGCAGGGTGTTCTGCGCTGTTTGCTCTTCTCTCAAACATGGGTCGTGTTTTCCTGTTTCTCCATGCGCCCAGTGATTTGGGGCCGTGTCCTGGATGTTGTGATGGATGCGCGCAGAGATGCTGGCTTCTGTTCTGTTCCTCTCTAGAGTGTGGAGTTTTTAAAAACGAGTAGCTAGACTGAGGGGACTGACCCCAGGCTCTGCCTCCCTGCGGTGAGTGGCAGGTGGCGTCCCGCTGGGCTCTCACAGCCGAGGCCGCGCTGCTTGGCGGTCTGTCCCTGCTCCTGCACCTCAGACCCTGCACAACTGCGTGCATAAGGCAGGGCTCCCCCGTCATCCTCTTCCTCTGGCCTGCACCCCTTCCTGCTTTCGCTCTGAAGGCCGTCCTGGGCTCTGCAAGTCGTCACGACTGTGCAGGTTTCTCTCTGTGTTGTGGCCGCCCTGCAGGCGGCAGTCGGGGCCTTCGCTCACAGGAAGCCCCCCAGACCCGGCCTCGTCTCTGCCATCCCCGCCCGGCGCTGTGGCCCCGCTGGCTCCACCTGCTGTCGTAGCCCTCCTGCCCGCAGGTGCTCGTGTTCGCTCTGGCCCCTCGTTGTCTGCAGGGAGCCGGTCTGGCTGGCGCACCGGAGCGCCCAGCACTGTGGGGGCGCAGCCCCGCGCACCGTCTGTGCTGGTGCTTCCGTGCTTCTCTGGGGCGGCGTGTGCGCCCTTGGCTCTCTCCCACCCGCCTGAGCTGAAGGCTGCTCTTACCGCTTCTCAGACAGAGACCTGTGCAGGCTCTTCGCCCCGCCGCCGCCTCCCTGCCTTCTGTGCTGCTGTTCTCGTGGATTTTGCTTTTACGTGAGTTTGTGAATCCAGGAGACGCTTTATAAAGTGTCTGTTTCCTCGCGTGTTCACCATTCCGGGTTCCTCATTTCTTCTTGAAGTTTCGTGCTTCCATCTGGGACGACTGCTCGGCCTGAAGGCCTGTCCTTTGTGCTGTTGTCGAGTCTGCTGGCAGTGAGTCATGGCAGGTCTTCCCTTCGTTTTTGAAGGGCGTTTTGGCTAAGTGTGCAGGAATCTAGATTTTGGGGCATCATTCACTACTTTAAAAATGTCTTTATTGTCTCTTGAATTCCGTTGTCTGTTGAGAAGTCAGCTGCAGTCTCACTGTGTCTCGTTTACCAGTAACGCGTCTTCTTCCTCCAGCTGCTTTAAGATGTTTCCTTTTGTTTAATTTTCAGCAGTTTGTCTGCGAGGTGCCTGGGTGTGGTTTTCCTCGTGTCCACTTCGCTGGATTTCACTGAGCTCCTTGACTCTGTTTATTCATGTCTTTCACCAGACTTGGGAAACTCCTGCAGACTGGCTTTTTTCCTGTGAATTGGGTCTTCCTCGCAGTCTTTTCCTCACATTCTGAGACTGTAGCTCCCTGTGTGCTAAGACTTGGATCCTGCCTCCGACGCCTCGGATCCTCCCTTGTCCCCCGATCCTCTCTGCTGTGCTCCCGTTTGTGCTCCTCTCTGCTGCCTGCCTTTACGCGCACAGCTCCTGTCTTCTGCTGTGTCCAGGCTTACTGCTGAGCGCACCTGCTCGGTTCAGTGGCCCTCAGCTGGGCTTGAGACTGTGAGTGTGTTGGGGGTGGGGGACTGGGAGATAATCACCAGTTCATTTTTCATCGTTAGGGTTGGTTCGCATTCTCTGAGTTGGCTCTGGAATGTCTTCATTTCACCTGTAACTTTAAGGTCGGTTTTGCTGGGTCCAGAGGCTTGATGAGCAGGGTTCCCAGCACTTTGAGCCGCTGTTGCACTGTCTTCCGGCCGCCATTGTTTTGGACAGAAAGTCAGCTGTTGATCTTGCTGTCGGTCCTTTTATTTGACGACTTGTTTTCAAAATCCTTTCTTTTCTTTGTCTTTCAGTAATTCGACTGTGATTTTTCTAAGTGTGAACCCCTTTAAGCTTCTTAAATGTATACATTAGTGCTTATCATCGAACCTGGGTGTTTTGGCCATGGTTTCCACAGGCGTCCTGTCTGCTCCTTCCGCCCCTTCCACCTGGCTACCTGTGGGTTCCTTCACCTGCTCGCGCTTGTCCCTCAGGTCTCGGAGCCGCTGCGCCTGCTTTAATCTCTTCTTCTCTCTGGTCTTCAGATCAGGTGATGCTTCTTCCTGCAGCTCACATCTGTGCTGAGTCCCACGAGTGAGTGTCCATCTCAGTCTTTGTGAGTTTCACGTCAGAACTGCTTTTGGTTGGTTTTGTTTGCTTGCTTTTAGTTTGTGTGTCTACTGGCATTCTGTGGTCGTCGAGTTATCGTAACTGTGCTTCCCTTTAACTGTTTAAGCAGGTTGGTTTTTTTTAATTTCTTTGAACATACTTGTAACGACTGCTTTGAGCTCTTCATTGGCTAAATTCAGCCTCTGGGCTGCTTGTCCCTGAGTGTAGGTCCAACCCCCTTCCCTCTGGCCTGTAGGGATTCCTGTTGTTGTTGGAAAGAGGCCTTTAGAAAGTGTATTATGGTAGCTTTGTGTTTTTTCGCCTGAGGGCTGTTGTTGCTTGTTCTGTTTATTTATTGCTTTTCTTTTATTGATTTAACTTTGTAACTGCCCTGGTCTTCATCTACAGAATCTATTCAATCTACAGAGTTGGTTTTTTTTAAGCAAATTTCAGACGTTTGTCATTAACATTTCATCCCAGATTCTCAACAGGCTTTTTTCTTAGCATAAGGATGTGTACTCTCCTCGCTCCTTGTTTCCGCTGCGTGTAAGTGCTGGCATGTCTTCTCTGGCAGGAAGCGTGGCCACCCTGAGAGCACTGAACCTGAGACACTGCCCTCTGGAGTTCCCCCCGCCCCTGATTGTGCAGAAGGGGCTGGGGGCCATCCTGACCTTCCTGCGGATCTGCGCGGCCGAGCACGCATCCCCTCAGGGTTCGGCTCCTCGAGGTTGGTGGGACAGCTGTTACAGCAAACTGCGGTAAAGTTGAAGTTAGAGCTTTCTAGAACCAGGGCTCCGAGGAGCCTGTCTTCTCTCCATTAACGACCGAGCGTTTCCAGGTTTTCAACATGGTGGCCAACTAGCCAGACACTTTCAAATACTCATAACATAATTGACCTTGAAAGGCACTGTGGCTATACTTACAGCAACTAGAGGTAAAGGAGAGCCGCAGTTGAACGTGCACCGGAAAGGTAGGCATTCTGAACGTCGACTTCGAACGTCGGACCCGGCACTCCTAAGACGTGCTCCTGCAGTGGCGGCAGCGCGTACACCCGACCCAGCCAGCCAGGCGGGTCCTGTGTGCGACGCCGCGCAAGGGTGTGACCAGTGGCTGTCTCAGTAAGACGAGCAGCAGCAGCCAGCGTGATCAGGAAGCGATGATACATTCACTTCGGCTGGTCCTGAACCCGAGCGGGTGGCTCAGGAGGGCGTCATGGGAAGAGCCGACTGTGTTGTAAAGGGTCTCAGCCTGTGCCCCCGAGAAACGGCTCCTGACTCAAGGGCCAGTGGTTGATGTGGGGGGAAGTGCCATGGAGGCACAAGCGATGGGGGAGGAGAGGGGCAGCACAGGGGAGCGTCTGGGCTGGTTCGCCCCCGACACCGGCACTTCCTCCTGCGGGGGCCCCGAGACGCAGGCGCGGCCCCGCTGGGCCTCACCTGGTCACATCCAGCCTCTCGGCGTGGCCCAGATCTGCTGGGTCAGCCCATGCGTTTCATGAGGTCCCCGTGGATTCTGTGCACAGTGACATCTGAGAAGGGCTGGTGCTGGAATAGGCCCGGGGTTGCCCCACTTGGGTGAGGGTTCGGACCAACACCTGCTCCAGCACCAGCAATGCTTTGTTGGTGGGGCTTCTCCTGGTGGTGAGCACGTGGTTCTCCAGCCCTGCGGACCTGCCTCCTTGTGCCAGAGAAAGTGCTCAGGGACAGAGACATGGGCACCCGCTCACTGGGGACAGCGGAGGCCAAGGGCACGGGCCGGGTGCCAGCAGTCTGCTCCGTGCACTCGATGCACTGTTGTGAATCATGAGTTTCCTTGGTTACTAAGGAAATCTCCTAGGCTTATGTTTATCTCTTAATTGTAGATCAGAGTTTAACGTCATTACTCAGAAAGGGTGTCCAGGGACAAAGTTTCTCTTTTTCCAGTTTGAGCCCAAAGCCAGAAAGGAGGTGTCGCCATGTGACCTGTCTGGGGTGCAGGAGGTGGGCACAGGGGAGGCACTTTCGGTCACTCCCTCAGGGTAGATCCATGGATGGGATATTTGAGTCTAGTCCTAAAGGAAAGGACATTCCTGGCAGAGGAGCCAGCAGGTTGAGAGACTGTCCGCCGGGAACGAGCTGCCATGTTTGAGGAGGAGGCCGTGGGCCTGGGGCAGAGCCGCCCGGGGGGCCTGGCCATGAGGTCAGGTTGCTGTTGGCAGAGGACCCTGGCCCTGGGCCGTGGCCAGGACTCGGGCATCCCCAGGAGGGATGGGGGCTTGGGGAGGGGGCCATGCAGGGCAGGGCGGACCGGTTCACGTTTAGGTCACGCCGGCTGCTTGTTTGAAGGCATCGCCAGAGGCAGGGGCGGCAGCCGGGCTGGCAAGGAGAGGAGGTGGAGGGAGAGGACAGGCAGACGGAGCGCGTGCCCTTTGGAGGTGGAGCCGACAGCCTTGCCGGCAGACAGGGTGTAGGCACGGGGATGAAGACAGCCTAGGGGGACTCGGGGCTCTGACCTCAGCAGTTGAGTGGATGCTTGAATGGAGGCGGACAGGTCCGGTACAGAACCAGGTGGCTGATCCAGGTGGTGGATGCTGGCTGTGCGTGCACCCGTGCTGGCTGCCTGCCCGGAGCCCGGTGGCCCTGGAGGGCTGGGCTTGCGGTACAGACGAGGCACTGTCAGCGGTGCACGTGCCTGAAGGCGGGGCAGCAGGGGTCACCCGGAGAGCGATGTGGGCGCTCGGCTGGAGCCCGGGGCACTCGGACACTTGGACACTCGGAGGTGGACGGAGGAAAGAGAGCCGGCAGAGGGACGGCTGAGAGATGGGAGGCGAGGCCATGCGCAGAGGTGGGAGCAGTGGGGGCTGCGTTGAAGTGCAGTTTATGGAGCAGGCGTTTTTTTCCCTGTCAGCATCCCCAGTGACAGAAACGACCAGAGGTGAACTGTCGCCTTCCCTGGCGGATGTGTCCCAAAAGCGTGTGCCTAACAGAGGACCCGCCGCTTCCCGGGCACTGGTGGGAAGCGGGCGCACAGCAGAGGCAGACTTGCTCCCCCCTGTTGAAAAGCTGGGCCTGAGTGAGCTGGGACGGTCCACCGACTCGTTGGAAGACTGGCCGAGCAAGGAGGAAATCCAGCGCTTCTGGAAGCTGCGGCAGGAGATCGTGGAGAACGAGCAGGCGGGGGTTCGGGAGAACCAGCTGCTGCCCGTGGAGCTGCCCCCAAACCTCAAGGCTGCGCTGAGCGCCGAGGAGAAGCCACGCCCTGCCCCGAGACCCGTGTTCAGGTAAAGTCTGAGCACAAAGGTGTGTCTTCTCCATCCAGGCAAAGTTATGCTGTTATTGTGATGATCTTGTGAAGCATTAGGTAGACATGCGTCCACACTGCAGTGTCTGTCACGCAGCAGGTGCCGGCCCTGGTGTAGGGTCCACGTTAGCTGAACACGGGGGCCAGGAAACAGGCTCAGAGGAAGAGATTGCACGAGAGAAAACCTCAAATCCTGTGTGTGTGTGTGTGTGTGTGTGTGTGTGGTGCACACGTGCGTGGATGTATGTCAAGAAAGAACACACGTTGGTGGAGAGCGATGTCATGTCCAGGGGCACAGAACTTGGCTGTTGGGGTCTGGCAGAATCTTAACGGTCACTCTGGCCTGTGGCCCTGCGGATGGCATGAACACCCGTCCCACGTGTCTGCGGTAGAACCTGCGGAGGGGCTGTGGGGAGGGGCCCGTCGGAAGGCCGGGGTTGGCAGCATCGACAGCCAGAGGTAGGAGCTGTGACCTGCACGAGAGATGTTCAGGTGTTTTTTGCGCTATTGTTTCACCTGCTCCCTAGATTTGAAACATTTTCAAAGTAAAATGCTATTCAGGTGTTATTAACTGGCCGTGGCCCTGGGGGTCCTGGAGGCACACGGAGCAGGTCTCTGGCTGCCCTGGCCTGTGACGTCCCGGTGCAGGGTCCTGCCGCCTCTGTTGTGAATGGAGGTGGTAACTCATCCAAGTCAGGGCGAGCCTCCCCCCAGCTCGCAGGTTTCACCCATCCCAGGCGTAGGTCTGCCTGTGGCCTGGCCTGGGGGTGGGACGGAGGCCCTCAGATCTGACCCAGCCCTGCTCGGTGGCCCTGGACGGGGGCACTGTGAATTTCCATGGGCGGCTACCATCCTGACTGGCGGGCGGTCCCCGGGCAGCTGGCCCAAAGCCCCGCCCCACTCGGTGTCTGCTCTCTGCCACCTGCCGTCACCGGCCTGCTTAGAGGTCCGGCTGAAGGCCTGGTGTCACTGCAGGGGGAAGAGGCCCTCCTTCAAGAGCATCCTGCCCGACCTCGCTGCCTCGCGCCAGGCCCTAGTGCACGTCTATCAGCTGGAGCAGAGCCGGGACGCGGCCCTCCGGGAGCTGTGGGAGAAGCAGGTGCAGACGGAGCAGCGCAGGAGGTGAGTTGGGGCCGGGGGTCTGCTCACAGCAGTCTCTGCGCCTCCTGTGGCCTCACGTCCGCCTGCAGCTGCCCCGGGTCTTCCTGACGCACCCTCCTCTCCGTCAGCCACTTGCTTACAGATCTTTTCTATCGAAAGTTACTTAAAAATAACACTCATCAGTGGAGTTCGCCCCGGCCCCGCCCCCTGGGGTCTGCTGGGGCTTTGCTGTCCTCACCATGTGCCCCGCCCTCCAGCTCCGCCGACCACGTGCCTCCACCGAGCTCTGGGCCCCAGGAGGCAAGCCGACCTGGACGGCGCCCACAGCTCCTGGGGGCCCCTCATCTCCTGGTGGGGTTTGGCCAGCGTGGGGTCCTGCAGGCAGTCAGAGAAGGGGGAGAGGGAGGGCCGGGTCTTCACTCCCCCGCCCCACCTGTGAGTGCCCCCTGGGGCCGGCTGAGTCTCTGACGGTGGCCGTTGGCCGTCCCGACACTCCTGTCTCCTGGGTGCCAGCAGCCACTCCTTCCCTTGTCCCAGAAGCCTGGGGTGGCCACTGCCCGCTATCCCAGCAGGGTCCTGCTCGGCCTCTGGGCTTCGCCCCATGTGAATAAACCTCCTGAAACCTTCCCACCTGAGTGTTCTCCTTCTGGACCCTGCAGCTCCAGGCTGTTCATGGAGCACATGTTCTGACGTCCACCGGGGCTGTTCCGACACTGGACGTGCTTTTCTAGTCCGGTTCCCTTCCCTTAGAGGAAGGGTCCCTGCCCCACGAGCAGCAGGGGTGTGGCCGGCTGACAGTGAGGCTGAGATCTGAAGGTGTGGCCTGGCTGCCCCAGGTCACTCTGGTCATTGGCGGCAGGTCAACCCCCACAGTCTCCCCAGAGTGTCCCTCAACTCAGGTCCTGGCTGCAGGGCGAGGAGGTGACCTGCCACTCCCCTGCGGGCCCTGGTGGATGAGTCTGCAGGGCAGGGCAGGTGCACGTGCCGTGTGGTCGTGGCCCGGACCCGAGGTGCGACAGCCCCGCCTCTCCCTGCGCCCCCAGGTCCCACTCCCTCCTCACTTCTGCCTGTTTGCTGAGGCCATTTTCTGAAACACTGCTGTGGCGCCTGCCCGCCTCCCCCCCATCTCCATCCCCCGCTGCCCGGATGAGCGCATGAGCCCCACTCGCCCCCATAGCCACCTTCCCAAGCCTAGGCCAGACCCAACCCGGTGACTTGCAGGGAGGCGCACGACGGTGCCCGGCGGGGTGGGCATGCAGCGGGGGTGGGGGGCTGCAGGGCTGCGGGAGGCAGAGCAGGAAGTGTGCATCCTCTCACGGTCTGAGGCCTTTGCGGAGGACAGCTCTGAAACACCGAGGGCTGGCAAGGGCCCTCTTCCTGGTGTCTCTGATGGGGACCTGAGGTAACGTTTGTGGCCTCCTTGGTGGCAGTGTGGGGGGCCCTGTCCTGTGGCCTCCCCTCTACACAACTCCGTGGACCCTCCATGCTCCCCAGTTACCTGTGCGCCGGTGGCTCCCGAGACCATCCTGTGCCCCTGAAGGACCCCACCCATGCTGCTCACTGGGAGGCAGCAGAGACGCAGGACCCAATGTCCGGGAGCACTGCCCACAAAGTCACGAAGTCTCAGCTCCAAGCGGGAGCACCCAGGGCTCAGGAAGCAGCCTCACGGGGTGCAGAGGGGGTGCCTGGCTGTCCTGGGCCTCTGCCAGAAATGCCAAAACCCGTGCCTCAGCCTGGACCTGCCTCAGCACCGAGCACAGGACGGAGGCCCTCGGCTGGGAGGCATCAGAAGGAAGGAGCCCAGGAGGATTAGCGACTGTGACCCTGAGGACGGGCGGCCTGGACGCAGGCAGCTGGAGAGGCCAGGGCCTGTCTGGGGTGGTGGCCAGGGTCCGGGATGTGACAGAGGGCTCGGCTGAGTGCTGGAATCTTGTGGAAGACGCAGGAGTTGGTTCAAATGGGCAGATGGAAGCCTGGTGGCCTCCAGCACCCAGAGCACAAGGCGGGAGGGGGTGGAGCCCTGGGCCCCATGAGGATTCCCAGGACCCCTCCCATCCCAGAGCCGTAAGCACAGCCAGAGCAGGCGTGGGCTTTCTGTTCAGTCTAGAAACTTCCTGGTCTTGTGGGGGGTGAGTCCCTCGGGGGTTGCTGCCGGAGCCCAGCGGTGCGGCTGCAGGTGCCCGGGCAGGAGAGACGAGGCTCACGCTCTCGGTGAAGCTCGGGCGCCTGAGAGGAAGTGGACAGTCAGCCTCCTTCTCAGGCCGCGTGCAGACCAGTGACCACCTATGGCCTTTGATGCTGAGCGCATGGCTGAGACCTGGCCGGGCCTTCCTGGAAAGGGCCCTGGTGCCTCACCAGGCAGGGGGCTGGGGGGGGCCTGGCTTGGCTTCGGCCTCCCTCGGGGAGCGCGGGACGGGCTTAGGTGTGCCTCACTCTGCCCGGGCGTGCACTTCAGAGCCCACAGAATCCCCGAGTCTGCCCTCGGGGCGAGGGGCCAGGAGTTGGGGCTTTTGTGTGAAGCTCTCAAAACAATGATAGAAATCCTTGAAAGCTTCGCGTGCAGCTGCCCTTAACCCGAACGCTAACATCACGCGTGTTCCCGCAGGGACCGGAGAGCGCTGCAGGAGTGGAGGGAGCAGACCCGGGTGATGAGGAGTAGGAGGAGGGAGCTCAGCAGGTTCCCGCCCCTGCAGAGGAACCTGGTACGTCAGGGGCCCTGCCCTGAGTGCCCTGTGTGTCCCGAGGGCCGGGGTGAGGGGTGCCAGGATCCAGGTTCATGGATGCAGGAGGCACCCTGCCTCGCAAAGCCTGACTGCCCACCGGCCTCTGTCACGTAGCCAGCAGGTGACCTCGGGCAGAAAACAGGCCTCCAGGGGGCCCTCCCCCAGCACCTTGATCTCGCCCTGGCTCTGGCCACCCCACTGCAGTCTCGGTGCCCTCCCCTGGCCTCCTGGGAGCTCCCCCAGGGGGTTCAGGCCAGGCCAGGGCATCACTGTGAAGTGAGCGTCGCTGCCCCATGCCCTCCTGGGGCCCCCCTGACCACCTTGTTCCCCCAGGAAGCTGTCCGTGTCCTGCCTTGGCCTGCTCCTCCCGCCCTCCCCCAGACATTCCCGAGGCCTTGTCTGTCCTCTCTCTGCCCCCGCTCTCCCCAAGGCGTCTCTGTCCTGGCGTCCAGGCCTCGTCTCTCCAGTGGATAGTCGCCACCATGCCTATCCTGGCGTGCACCCCTGCTCTCTCACGGGCAGCCTCTGTGTCTGCAGCCCTGGCCCAGCAAGGCTGTCATAATGAAGTCTCCCCTCTGGGGCCCCGGGTCCTACCTGCTGCCCGCCTTCTCCCTGCCACAGTGCCTGAGGCCTCGCCTGCCGCGCCCCCGTCCGTGTCTTCAGAGCAGGTGTGGGAGCTCCGGACCTCGACCTGCACGGGCTCCTCGGCTACGTGCGCCCGCCAGCCAGGACTCTGCAGGCAGCCCCTTGACCCCACCAGACCCCTGCCCCGCCCACCTCAGGCCCCTGGGCTGGCCACGTGGGGCCTGCGGTTGCCAGCTGTCACTGTGCCCGACTCCCCAGCCCCCTGCTCTGGGCGCTGACCACGGGTGGACAGGCGAGGGGCTTGGGGTGGTGGGCTCAGGGCCTCCGGGGAGGGTGCCCGTGTGAGGCCTGGGTCTGGGCCTCAGTCCAGGCCTTGCCGCACGACCTGAGCAGACCTCCTCCGCCTTCCCCCGAGGCCCAGTCCGGGAGTCCCCTCAGCCTCTTCGCGGCGGCAAGGCTGCCCCTCAGCCCGGGCACAGAGGGTCTGTTCAGGGGACCCCAAGAGACCACGGCCTCAAGGCTGCTGGGGCTCCAGAGAGGGCGTCTCCTCCTGGCCCCGCCCACTCGGGGGGCGTATGTGAACGTCACGGCGATTGTGGCAGCTGCTGGGTGATGGCTGTTAAATACATGCAGCATGGAACTCACCGTCTTACCTGTCCCCGTGTGACCACTGCCACACCCGTCTCCCACCCTGTCCCCGTGAAGCACTGACTGCTTGTCCCCCTCCCCAGCCCCAGCCCCCACTCTACCTTCCGTCCCCGGATTTGACTCCTCTAGGACCTCGTGTAAATGAGGGCACACAGCATTTGTTCCTCTGTGACCGGCCCATTTCACCGCGCATAGTGGCCTCAGGTTTGTCTGTAGTGCAGCGTGTGTCACAGTTTCCTTCCTTTTTAAGGCTAAGTGACACTCCCTCGTATGAATGGGCCACATTTGCATTTGCTTGCATCCGTCCGTCTGCGAAACCCTGGCCGTGGTGAGCCAGGCTGCCGTGCACGGGGAGGGGGCGCGGTGTTTGGTCTTACCTGGGGCGGCGTGTGGAGCTGCTTCCTTTCACGTGAGGTTTGTTCTGCTTAGAATACGCCTGCGGTGCGTGCGCAGGAGGCAGCTCTTTCCATCCTGTGTGTTTTGTGGAAATGCTGCATGGAACCAGTTACCACGTTTTGTGGCGTGGAAATTGAAGGACATTTATATAACTTGGCGCAGCACAGAGCCTCCTAAGTTAAATAGGAAACTTAGAAACTCTGAAATGAAAAATGGAAAATTTTTACTTCATGAAACTGAAGTATTTCATGTGGCCTAAAAATACTATCATCAAAGTCAAAAGATACGGGAGAATATTTGTGATGTGTGTTTGTGACAGAAGGTTAACATCTAAAATATGAAGAAAAACTACAGACAGAGTTTTTACAGTAAAGAGTCCAGTGCAGAGACGGGTGGAGGGTCGGACGGGCAGTGCCCAAACAGGAAGCCCCCGAGGCGGTCAAGTCAGAAAAGAGGTTTCGAGGAGTTGCCACTGGCACCTGCCCGGGGGAGGCGGCCGGCCAGTTGGGCGTGGGAGGCGGCTCCCGTCTCTGCTGCGGGGCCTCCGCTTCCGGGAGAATGCCGATCAAAGTGAAAACGCGTGTTCTTGGCACACCTCCGGTGGCCCGTCTCGTGGGAGTGAAGCGGCCAGGTCACGGGCGCGTGCACGTTCACGACTCACCTCGGTGGGTTTCGGCATTGCCTGCAGAGCCGGGGGCAGTAGCTGTGTCCTGAGCCCCTCGACACCTGCTTTCTGCAAAGCATTGCATTTTCCTTCTTCACGAGGCCCTGAGCCCAGTAGCTTTGCCAGTGACCTCTGAGTCCGTCTCACTGGCCTGAAGAGCATGACCGTGCGCTCGGCACTCAGCACATGGAGCTCGGGGCGGCACTGTCCTCCTCCCTCCTCCGCCTCGTGACAGTAAAATAAGATTCAATGTCTGGCTTTAAAAGGACACCTGCCAAATTTAGCGTCTGTCTTTCTCCTGTTGGAATCTGTTTAGTAGGAGAACCCTGGTCAGTGGACGTGGGCCTGCCCCCAGACAGTCTGCAGACAGCTTTACTTCTGCTGCATCTGCCGCCTGGCAGCGTCCTGGGGCGGGGGGAGAGGTCGGCCGGTGGTTTCTGCTCCCCCTCCTCCTCCCGCCACCCGGTGTTAAGCACCTTCTAAGACTCAGGGCTGATGACGCAGACAGACGGTCCTGCCCTGCTGATCCACTTAGCGGTGACCTGGTAGGCGGTCCAGTACCCCGGCCCCCAGCCTGCTCCCCACACCCACACTTGCCCCAGCCGCCTCCATCCTGCTCTCAGGTGCCCCAGGGGTGCGCCCCTCCCTTCACATGAGCAGACACACAGGCACAGGCCCCAGGCTCCCTGAGGTGGGGAGGGGTCAGCCTGGTTCCCAGACTGGTCCAGGGTCTGGTCTCGGCAGCAGTGGCGGTGCCGTTCGAGGGCCCTGCCATGTTTCCAGTCATGTCCCAGGTGCCTGGGGTGGGAGGGGACAGATGGCCGGGGCCACACAGGTCCCGAGGAGCCCAGGTGAGCGGACTGAGCCCCGGCCTCATAAGAGCGCCCCAGCAGAGCATGAGAGCAGTGGGCCGGCCTCCGCCCTCAGCAGCAGGGCCAGTCTGGAGGGAAGCGCACGGAGGTGGGAGTCTGCATAGGGGAGCCTGGAGCTCCTGCTGGACATCCAGGTGCAGCCCAGGCCCAAGGAGGGAGGAGGGGAGACGAAGGTTACAGAGACAACCCCGGTAGGAAGGGAGCTGGGGAGAGGGGGGATCTGCAGGAGACGGAGGACGGACATTGAGGCAGCAGATGAAGAAATCCGGTGAGACCCGCTCAGTCTGGGCAGGCCAGAAATAGTGAATTTTCCAGCATTTGTAGGGCAACTTAAACATATTTTATGTAATGCTATAGAAGTTTTAAGGAATTTGTCACTTTCTAAATAAGTGGTCTATGAATTCTTACAGAGAGCATCCCAAAACATGTCAGCCTCCACCCTGTCTCCTGCTGCCCCCTCCGTCCACAGTCAGCTTCCCCGGCCACCTCCTCCGCCGGTAATGCCTGTCGCAGCTGCTGGGAAGGGTGGAGAAAATGTTCTGTAGTTGACACTGGGCAGTCACAGGGCGGCAGGCGTGTCTGGGACCTGCCATCCGGCACTCGTGGGGTCCCTGAGGCCTGCCCTCACCTTTGAGGCGGGCTGGGGGGCTAGTGAGCAGACGCAGCTGAGCTCTGGCTGTGTCCACGCACATGCGGGAGGCACCTGTCTTCCCTTGGCATCACAGACGCCTTGAAAAGCCAGCACTGAACTCTCTGTTGCAAACTTTCAGTTTATTTGTGCTGCTTCGCCGTGTCACTGACCGAAGCCCCGTGAGTCTCTGTTACAGGTTTTCTGACTGCGAGGCCTTCTCTCCTGCCAGGTGTTAGCGCTGACGTGTTGGCATGACTTAGTGAGGAGGTACAGTCAGGTCTGAGTGAGAGGCTCGGGCCCTGGATGGTGTGTTCTGTCTGTTGTGCTGGTACCTGGGCTGCGGCAGGAACCATCCACTCTGCCCCGTGTCCCAAGCTCTGGCCTCGTCCCCCATCAGCTGGCCAGCCCAGGGCCCGGAGCAGGTGACAGTGAGCCCAGGCCGAGGGCTGGTGACCACAGTGTCTGGGGCACGGGGATCTGCCTGTGCTGCACCCAGAGGTCAACGGGGTGTCAACAGCTGTGTGTTCTTGGATACTTGAGCATCTTGTTGCATTTTCCAGGTGACATCAAAAATTCCCTTTGCCACGGATCTGATGGATAATGAGAAAACCGGTGAATTCACCTGGAAAAGTGAGACAAAGCAGAGAGAGATCACTGCTCGCAAACCAAGGAAAGCGGTCGGTAACGAGTTCTGATTCAGTTCTGCTGGGCCCAGCCACCCCCGCCCCCGCCCCCGCTGGTCTGAGCGGGAGGCAGCTGAGAGAGGGGGCCGGACCGAGAGTGGGAAGGTCCTGTTCCCTGCCCTCAGAGCTGCGACTGCAGCCCCTGTGCAGTGACCCCGTCCCGCTGTGCGCACCTGGTCCCGAGAAGCTCCCCCCGCCCCACGGCTCGGGGTCCTGGCAGGCCCTGCTTTCCCCGTGCTGACAATTCCCACCGTGCTGATCCGGTGTCCGCACTCCAGTGGGGTGACCTCTGAGCTCCCGCGCCTGAGAGGGCCCCGCACCCCTCCCCACACCTCCCTTCCTGCCCCACCGCAGCGAAGTGCCCCCTGCTCCTGCCGGGGGCTGAGCCTGAGCATGGGCGGAGGGCCTGGAGCTGCCCTCGTGCTGTGACAGGTGGGTGGCAGAGCCAGCCATCCCTCTTAGGCCCGGAACTCGGGAAGTGCCACAGGTCTGCAGGCTGGGTTAGCCCCAGCCACGTGGGTGATTTAAACTGAGGTCCAGGGCGTTCAGATGTTCTCACCTGTCCCCAGGGAGCCCACGTCGCCCTCGCGGGCCCTCAGAAAGCCCACGGCAGAGCATGTCTGTCCACGGACACCCCTGGACCGTGGCCTGGACTTTCCTAAGGGCCAGGGTCTGAGCTGTGTGGAGGACACTTGTGGTCTGTCTTTCAGTCTTTATTCTCAGAGCAGAAACCCAGACAGATGTGCGGCTGGTGGGGCTGCGGTCAGGAGCCCAGCCAGGGGACACACCAGGCTCCACACGTCCCTGACGCTGGAGGCCTGGCCGCCCTTCCCGCCACACTCCCGGCTCTGAGCGAGGGCTTCCGGGGCCACTTGGAGCTCCTATTTAAAATCAAAGAATAGGGGCCCAGAGCCCGGGGGCCTGGTGCCAGCAGAGCGGGTGTGTTTGAAGCCCTGCTCAGTGCAGTGCCTGCTTTCCGTCTGAGGATTCATTAAAACTGTGTGTTTCACACGCAAAGACTCCCCTTCTCCTCGTGCGGCACAGCGTCCTCAACGTGTAACACGGTACCTGGGCTTGGAGCGTTTAAAACAGCGTCCGCAGGTGGGGTGGGGAGAGGCCTCCCGCCCGCTGGTGACGCCCTGGGACTGCGGTTTGGCCCAAAGGAGGGAGAGGAAGCTCCTCCCCCATCTTGGGATAGGAAAGGCCCCACGACTAACCCTTCGCCCTTGGCTTTGCCAGCGCCCCCCGGGAGGAGACCCGGGAAGAAGAGCCGCAGCGGCACCCGCAGCAAGCGCGCGGCCAGAGGCGGGTCCCGCGGGCTGGCGCCCGTCGGGGGAGCAAGGGGGGCCGTGAGGGCCTGGAGACTGCAGGTGCCCATCCGCTCGGCTTGAAGGTGCACGGTTTTATTCAAAATTGAAGGGAACCGCACCGCCTGCAGCTGCTGTGTGTGGGAAATGTGCGGGGGTACATAGCAGTGCAGAGACCGAGGAGACACCATCCAGTCCTGAGTGACGCAGTCGGCCCCCCCGCCCCCCCGAGAGTGCCCAGGCCTCCATGGGCCCTTCTGGCCGAGCCCGACGCCCCTGTGCCCTGGCTCTCACAGCTGCAGGAAGACTTGCCTGTTCTCCCCGACCACCCAGGCCCCCCGCTCACTGTCTCACCCTGATGGTGGTGGCTCAGGGCCCTGGGTCTGCTGTGCTGGGCTGCACCGAGGCAGCCCCGGAGGCGGCAGCCTCACCCCCACAGCTCGTCAAGGGCCCCGGCACAATGTCCCCTCCCCTGGGGCCAGAGGGTTGGTGGGGGAAGCGCAGGCAGGGGCTGCTCACTTCACGGAGGCCCCACCCTGGTCAGACTCCGCCCCCTTCTCAGACGCTTTCCTTCCGGCCCAGAGTGTCTCACCTGCTTCAGATGAACCTTTACTCTCTCCAGATCTGTTCATGGGAGTGAGCTCATTCTTAGACACCCAAAACCCTATCTCCTGGGGCTTCTAGACATCCACGTCTCAGCCCACTGCTCAGAGTGTAGACTGAGAAGTTTCTCCGGCATCATGAACAACTCTGTGCTCACAGACCTGATACCCTACATGAAATGGACCAATTCCTTGAAAGAAGCTACCTGCCAAAGCTCACACGAGGAGAAACGGACAATCTGAATAGACGGATATGTATTAAAGAAATTGAGTCAATAACTAATAACTTCCCAGCAGGTTCGCTGGTGAAGTCAACCAGATAATTAAGGGAGTAATCATATGAACTCTCCTCAGTCTCTTCCGAAAATAGAAGCAGAGGGAACACTTGGTGGCTCATCCTATGAGGCCAGCATCACCGTGATACCATAACCCAGGCGTTACACGAGAGGAAGACTCCAGACCAGTCTCTCTCACGAACACAGATGCGAAAGTCCTCAACAAAATACGAGCAGATCAAATCCAACAACGTATGGAAAGAATTATGCACAATAAGCAAGTGGAATTTATCCCAGGCAAGCAAGGCTGGCTCGCACTTAAAAGCCAGTTTAATAAAGCATTACATCAACAGGCTGAAGAAGAGCGACCGTGCGGTTGTATCAGTAGAGGAAGAAAGAGCAGTTATCAAAGCCTGTGACAAAAGCTCTCAGCAAACCAGGGACAGCGAGGTGCCTCCTCAGCCTGAAGAGCGTCCACAGAGACTCACACTAACATCGCACTGAGTGGTGAGAGGCCAGAAGCTTTCCTGTAAGGTCAGGTGCAAGAGGAGGAGTCCACTCCCACTGCTGCTCCTCAGCATCGTGCTGGACATCTTGGCCTACGCAACAAGAAAGGGAAATTAAATACAAATCAAGAAGATGGAGATACAGCTTTGTTTTAAATGACACAATTGTCTGTGTAGAAAGTCCCAACAAATCGACCAAAAAAAAATCCTGGAACTGATAAGCAGTTGCAGCAAGGCAGCAAGACACAGGGTTCACCTGGAGAGGTCCATCACCTCCCACGTGCCAGCGATGGGCAGGTGGCATGTCAGCACCGAAAAAACGGTGCAAGGCGTCGATCTAACAGAACGGGCACAGAGTCTACGTGAGGAAAACTACAAAACTGAACGAACGAAACCAAAGAAGAATAAATAAATGGAGAGACAGTCCATGTTCACGGGTAGGAAGAGTGCCAAGGTGTCAGTTCTTCCCAGACTGATCTATAGATTCAACGTAGGTTCACAGCACGTGGCTTTGTGGATATTGGCAAACGGATGTTCCAGCTTATGCACAGATGCAGAAGACTCGGGACAGCCAGAGCAGCCCTGGAGGGGAGGAGCAGAGGCGGAGGGCGGGCCCCGCCCGACTTCAAGACTTTCCATTTAGCTCGCGAGTCATGTTAGTGAAAGTCTGGGCGAATATAGATCAATAGAACAGAACGGAGAGCCCAGAATCGGACCCACACAAATATAGTCAGCTGACCTTTGACAAAGGAGCAAAGATAACAAAATGGAGCAAAGACAGTGTTCTCAACGCATGGCGCTGGGGCACCTGCACAGCCACACACACAAAGTGAGTCCAGACACCGACCTGACAGCGTCACAAAAATTAACTCAAAGTGCGTCATCCTTTTAGACTGTATACGCTGGGTATGCATAGTTTTCTTGTGTATCAGTTACACCCCAGTGAAGCTATGAGAAGGTGGGTCACAGACTTACGTGTAAAATGCAAAACCATGAAGCTTCTAGAAGACGACGGAGGGAGAACCTAGATGACCCTGAGTGGGTGATGACTTTTTACACAGAACATGAAGGCATGAAAGAAAAAATTGGCAGGTTGAACTTCATTAAAATGTACAAATTCTGCTTCGTGAAAGACACTGTCAAGAATAAGACAGCCACAGATGGGGAGAAAATATTTACAGAAGACACATCTGGTTAAGCACTATTGTCCAAAATATGCGAAGAATTCTTAAAACTCAACAGAAAGAAAACAACCCAATTAAATACCAGGCCACAGATCTGAGCAGACATCTTCCCAGAGGAGACACACAGATACTAAGTAGGCACGCCCGCCTTAGGAGCTGCGGATTAGCACAAGGAGGTGGCACCACCCACACCTGGCTGCAGCCGGGGCCCTGTCAGTAACGAGCGCTGGGAGGGCGGGGACGCGAAACAGTGCGGCCGCCATGGAAGACAGTGTGATGGTTTCTTACAAAACTAAACATACTCTTATCGAGTGATCCGTCCAGCCATCGCATCCCTTGGTATTTACGCAAAGGAGTTGAAAACTCACGTCCACACAAAAACCTGCACACAGACGTTTACAGCAGCTTTATCCGTAACTAACAGAATGTGGAAGCAACCAGGCTGTTTTCAGCAGGTGGGTGGATGAATAAACCTTGGTCCGTCCAGACAATGGGATATTATTCAGAGACACAAAGAAACGAGCTGCCAAGCCATGAAAGACACGGAAGAACTTTAAATGCTTATTACTGAGCAGAAGAAACCCATCTGAATAGGCTGCCTGCTGCCCGGCCCCAGCTCTGGGACGTTCTCGGGAGGGTCAGCCTACGGAGACAGTAAAATGAGCAGGGGTTGCCAGGGCTGAGGGGAGGGGCGAGGCGGCGGACACGGAGGAGTCTGGGGGCCATGAGAGCACTGCGTATGGTGCTGTCCTGATGGGTAGTGTCACTACATTTGTCCAGACCCACAGAATGTACAGCACCAGGAGTGAGCCCCCAGGCCGACTGTGTGTGGGCTCCCAGCTGTAACGACGTCCGCTCTGCTGGGTGTGAGTACTGCTAACCCTAACCCTGACATTGGTTTTGAAATGGAACCTGGGTGCTGGCTCTTGTGTTCCCTTCCCAAGGAAGGAGCTGGGACGCCGTTACCCAGACGAGGGGCCTGTGGCCCAAAGGAGACTGACCTCCGTGGGAGGCGCGCTGGCCCGTCCGCAGCGCCTGCTCCCGCGCCGGCCCCGCACCGTCACCACTGCCCGCGCGGAGGGCAGCGGCTCCTCACCTCGCGGTCAGAAGCCCGAGACCGCAGGTGATGCGGCGACGGCCCAGGGTCACCGAGCGGTCTGCAGCCGGGGCCTGCGCTCCAGCCCCTCGCCGCCGCCTCGGACGCGCGAGCAGCTGCGTTGGCCCGCGCTCCCCTCCCGTCTGCGCTCTTCCGAGGTGCAAACCCGCGTCGGGTTTCTCCAGAAGCACCGGGGGGCAGCAGCACACCCACAGCCCCCGCTCTGGCCGAGAGGAGGGCTCGTTCCTTGGGACCCACAGACACAGGCCCGGAGAGTCTGCAGGAAGTCACGTCACGCCCTGGGCTCTGGCTCCCGCTTCCCGGCTCCCGTTCCCCGACCGGGCCCAGCTCCGGCTCCGGAGAAGTCAGCTGGCCGAGACGGGAGCCCGGAACCCTGAGTGAGCGGCCGGCCCAGCAACTAGTCCTGTCTCAGTGCCTCTTCCCCGGGCAATGGAGCTGGAGACCCCGGCTTTGCTGGGAGCCCCTACGTGAAGGAGAGACCAAACAGACCAACCAGAAAAGGGGAGACGTTGTCTGAAACAAAATGAAAACTAGAATGAAAGTCCTCTGGGCAGTGATAGAAATAAACCTTTACAAACACAGACAGTGGGCCGAGAACTCCCAGGGTCAAGTGGAAACACAGCCAAACTCCTTTAAAGTTAAAAAAAAATTTAAATCAGTGGATGAAGTTGAGCAAAATCCCAGGAAGTAGAACAAAAATGAGAAGAAGGATGGAAAACAGACAGGACAGGTGGCACGGACAGTCTGAGAGGCCTGGCCTCTGAGACACCGGGGAGATGCACAAGGAAACACGGCAGTGTCAGGGAGCATCCCCGAGCCCACACAGCGGCTCAGCATCCTGGTGGGCTTTGGGTCCAGGGCGGGAGCGGGGCGCACACAGAGGCCGGACCGAGGGCGGAGGAGCCTCACCAGGGCGGGCACGGCAGGGACTCGGAGAGCAGCTGGCGGAGTGCATCCTCCCAGGACGGGGGGATCAGGGGGCAGACGTGAGCGCCAGCAGGCCCAGGGGTCTCCAGGGGAGATGGGGTCTGAGGGTATGATCCTTGGATGGAGGGGGCATTCCACGACGGCCCAGGCACGGGGAACAGTCGGTGTTTTTAAAGGAGCGGTCAGTGCGTGAAGAACACAGGTTTCCACAGGAAGGAAACGGGCCAGCAGGTGCTTCCAGCATGAGTGGCACACATCCCCCTGGTCCTAGTGACACACACCCTGAGTTAGTTTGGCCCACACCATTGGGGAGGAGCTGGGGAGGAGCCTCGGCAGTGCCTGGGCTGGAGGTGGGGATCCCCCGAGACAGAACTGAGGAGGGGGAGGGGAGGAGAGGATGGAGGACTGGTCCTCCCTGGGGGTGGGGAGGTCCCTGCACCGAGGCACGCCTCCCCACCGAGGCCCACCACATTCTCATTTTACTGTTTTCTGGCCCAGCCAATGGGGTGAGCAGAGTTGGGGAGGCGTGCTCAGGGGCCCACCTCCAGGAGGGCAGCTCCGGGCTGTCCCAGTCCTGGGCTCACCCATCCCCTCCCTTCCCCCAAGGCCAGAAAGCTGCAGGATGAAGTAATGAAACTAAAGTTGAGGTCGACCTTCAACAGAAGCCATCGGTGCCCGGCTCTCTGGGGAAGACTTTCACTCAGCCCGGCTGCATCCCAGCCTCAATATATTTTTTAACACGAAATATTAAGGATCTGAAAAGGTTTACAGATACTAATGACAGAGTGTCACGTGTATGGATGGAAAATCTCCCCACCTGGAAAATGGGCCAGCGGCTCCTGCCTTCACAGTGTCGCCTCCTGGGGCTGTGGAAGGTGTGACCTACATTAAAAGGACAAAACCGTGAACAGCTGCATGGCTCTTTTTCCCTCCTGTCCGGGTGACAGCGTGTGTTGGGTGTCTGCACCTGAGTGTCCCTTCCCCACCTGCCACCCTGCTCACAGGCAGCCTCCGGCCTCCACCACCGACTCGACTCTCTGCAGCGGGAGGTCCCCTCCGTCCCTCTCTGCCCAGGGACCCTTCCCAGGTGCCGCCCCACCCCGCCCCGCCCCCGCAGCCCCTGTCGCAGACCTGTGCCCTCCCCCAGGGCACCCGGAGTCCATGCGACTTGGTGTCTTGCACTGAGTGGCTGGCTGGATGTGAAGGGTGCGCTTGGTCTTGAAAACATCTTTGATTCTGTTTCTTTAACGGACGTAGGACGCTTCAGACTTCGTTTCTTTTTGCATCAGCTTTGGTAAATGTGTCTTCCAGTGAGTGTTTCCACTCCATCCAAGGTGTCAGGTCCATCAGCATGAAGCTCTTGTGCTGTCTTCATGCTCCCTTCCTCGCTTACGACCTGTAACAGTGTCTCCTTTCTCATTACTGGTGTTGGAGCTTTTGCTCTGTTTTCCTTCCTCTTGCTGGAGACTCAGCGCTTTCTGTTAACCTTTTCCAACAGCCACTGTTCAAACAACTCACTTGGCCAAGTTCCTTTTGTGTGTTTCTGTGTTGCTGATTCCTGCTCTCCGCCTTCCCTGCCTTCAACTTTCTTTGCGTTTAATTGATGCCCAGAGGGGACTTTACCAGTTTCAATGCATGCCTCAGAAAAGAAGAAATGTGTGAAATCAGTAACCTGGGCTTCCAACTCAAGAAGCTAGAGAATGTGTCAGTTATCTGTTGCTGTGTAACAAGTTACTCCAGCAGCTGGAAAATGAGCAAGAAATAAATAATTATAAGTAATTATAACATATATTATCATATATAATGTATTGATATATGATAATAAATGAACATTTGTTGTCTCTCACAGCTTCTAGGGGTCAGGAGTGGGAGCAGCTTGGCTGGTATTTCTGTTCAGGGTCTCATGAGATTGCAGGGGCAGTGTTGTCTGAAGACTCATCTGGGCTGGCAGGTCTGGGCGTCCATCAGAGAACACATTGTGAGTCCAGTCCTTTTCAATCTGTGAAGACGTGCTCTCTGAACACCACGCGACTTATGCTGGGCAGCGTTCTGTGTGCACTGGATGGAGTCTCCCTGACAGCTGTTGGATCCAGTGTTTTGTGTACATGGAGTCAGATGGCTCGATCCCATCACTCACATCTCCTGTGCTGTTACCGGTTTGTTACCATTTCCAGCCATGGTTCCTGTGGGCTTATCTCTCCCTTTATTTCTGTCGTTTTTGCTGTATGTATTTTAGAACTATGTTATTTGATGCCTACACATTTAGGATTCTTTTGCCTTCCTGTTGGATTAACTTTTCATCAGTATGAACTATTTCTCTTTATCTCTCCTTGTATCTTCTTGCCTGAAGGTCTGTCTTGTTGGATGTTAACCCAGGTGTACCACCGCCGCTTTGCTTAGGGTCACGTGACACCTCTTCCATCCTTTCACTTTTAGTCTCCGTGTGTCTTTACACTTAAAGCACATCTTATGTAACCGTCATGCAGTGGAGTCTTGTGTCTCCAGCCAGCCGACCCTTGTCTTTTGATTAGGGTGTTCAGTCTGCTTACATTCAAGGTGGTTGTGCATGGGGTTGGTTTTAATTTTAAGTCTCCCATCCTGCTGACTGTCTGTGTGTCTCATATGTTTCTGTACCTTTATTCTTCCTTTGCTGCTCCCTGACAGATTAAGCAATTTTTAAAATTACTCTGTTTCATCTCTTCTGTTAGTGTTTTAGTAGCAGCTTTCTGTATGATTCTTTCAGGTGTCACCCCAGAGATCATAATATGTGCTCTGGATTTAATCCTGCCCGTTGGTACCTTTACCACTCCCAGACCGCCAGCCCCCACAGCAGTCCGCCCCACCTGCCACCTCCCTGCCCCAGCCTGCGTGTAAAGAAGACACCGGCGCTGCTGAGGGCAGCCCACCCCTCTGCAGGCCCCCCGCCCTTCGCCCTCCGTGTGCAGCGCTGCTTAGCGTTTCTTCATGCTGTCGTGTCTTTGTGGTTATGGCTCTGCTGACAGTGAGTTCCCTCAGCTTTTGCTGGTTTGAAAGTGAACTTCGTTTGCCTTTATTTCGGTTTGGGGAATCCCAAGTGGGCAGTTTGTACAGCCCTCCCCCCAGCACTGAAAAGATGGTATTCCACTGTCTTCTGGCTCCTAGGAGTTTTGTTAAAAAGCCAACTTTCATCCTTATTTTTGCTCCTTTGAAGGTGACATCTTTTTTTCTCTGCCTGTCACAAAGACTTTCTTTGGTTTGCAGCAGTTTGCGCCCAGCTGCAATTAATGTTTTTTACCCTAACCTTCTGGGCGTGTATGGAACTCCTGTCTGTGGGCTTGAATCTTTCACCAGGTTTAGAAAGTTCTCAGCCGTTACTTTTTTGAGTATTGTTTTTCTCCTGTCCTCTCTCCTCCCTTTCAGGGACTCCAAATTGATCCGTTTTAGACCCTATGACTGCGTCCTCTTCCTTCTCTTTGTTCTTTTCACCTTTCACTCCTTGTGGACTTGAGGCCGGATGCTCCGCCCGCGTGGTTTTGGGTTCATGAGGCCTGTCTTCCTGCTTTCTCGGCCCCAAAGCCAGTGGGTGTTTCACATGGAAACGTCAGGCAGCGTCAGGAGAGCCGCGCGCTGGGACTTGGGCGGGGCAGAGCGCGGGCAGGAGCGCCCTCCGCCGGGCTCCCTGGCCGCCCACGCGTGCCGCCCCCCTCCGTGGGGTCCTGTAATGTGTTATCAGGATTTTTTAAAACGGAGTTTTTGCTTGCAGGCAGTTTTGTGTTCCAGGTGTGCATTTCCCTTCCAGGGTGCCTGGTGGTCCTGTTTCAGGGACAGATGCCGAGTCTCGGTCACAGTCTCCCATCTCACACATATCGCTCTTCTTTCCCTCTTCTTTTCTGTCACGTGTTACGCTGCCTCATAACTTTTTGTTGTGTGCCAAACACAGTATGAACCTTTTAAGAAACCGTGGAGACTGAAGACAACATTGTTTTCCTCTAGGAGGGTCCCTTGGTCCCCGCCCCACCCCCGTTAGGCAAGCGAGGTGGAGATTTCACCTCCTCCTCCAGGCAGGTTCGGAGCTTCAGCTGGGCCCGGCTCCCTCTGCTCCCGGTGTCTCTGTCTCAAGGGGGAGGGTGATGGCAGGAGATTTCACTCCCGCCAGGGCAGCCCCTCACCCCAGGCTGCTCAGCACGTGAACAGCAGCTGGAGCAGCTCCAGCCTCTCCCTCTGGGCCCGGCGACCCCCACCTCAGGCTGCGCCCCGGGAGGGAAGCACATGGACCTCCGCTCCCACTCCAGGGACCTTCGGCGCAGCGGCCTCTGTGATTTCCATGGTGGGCGCCTCCCAGCTGCTGTAGGAGCCGGGGCTGCTGCTGGTCCCACCCAGAACTCAAAGTCCACTCGTTTCAACCTTTTAAAAAGATCACTCTGCTCCAAGAATGAGTCTTAGAAACAGCCCATGGGTGAAAGTCAAAGATGAAACACAGCTAAAGAAACGACTTGGCACCGGCAGGCGGTGTGGCGGCGGATCGACGTGACTCCCCTCCCACGTGGTGCGTGCGTGTTGTGCGGGTCGCTGTCTGCTCTGCTTTTTGGCCTGTTAATCTGTTGTTCCAAGTGCTCGCCACTCTGTTGGGCACTGCAGTCGCTCTACCGGCTGTCTTTACTTTTTGAAAATCAGATGTGCGTTTTCCTCCCCGCCTCCTCCACATCTTCCTCGCTGCCCCAGGGAGGCCTCGCGCGTGTTCTCCCCCGACCCCGACGGCTGTCTGGCTGTGTGACAGACTTGGGGGCTTAAGCAGCAAGTTTACATGTTGTGGTCTCCTGTGGCCCTGGGTTGGTGGGGCTTAGCGGGCTGGTTCCGTCTCGCCGTGCTCTGGGGAGGCGCCCTTGCTGGCCCTGAGCCCCGCAGCTCGCTGGAGGGTGTCTCTTCCCGCTGCTGGTGGCCCCGCCACACAGTGTCCAGGGCAGGTGCCTCACTCTCTCCCATGGCCGCCCAGGGCTCCAGACATGCGTTGTGGAGGCTCCCGCCGTAAACTCACACAGCCCCTCCCTCCATGTCCTCTGAGTGGACTCGAGTCACGGGGCAGCCCAGACTCACTCGGCTGTGCTGAGACCCCCAGGAGGAGCCAGTGCGAGGGCCTTCACGTGGCGTGTCAGGGCCACATCCCCAGCTGGGCTGCCATCTGCGTGGACACACAGCAGTCCAGGTTGATCCTGTTGCCCCATCTCGAGGTGGAGTGTCATCTGTCCCACTTCCCTTGTCTCTGGGGCTCCTCCCCACCTCGAACGTGCTCTCCTTATGTGAGCGCCTGCCCTGTGGACCAGGCCTCTGCCCTGGACAGGCGAGGGCCACGTGGGGCTGCCTCTGGAGTGGCTGCGGCTGGTCCTCTGGCCTCTGGATGGACAGCAGGGCGCTGACTTCCGGCCCCTGCTCTCCAGAGGCAAAGCTTGTGTTGACGGGGTCTTCACGGGGGGGCCCTGTCACCAGCCCTGCCTGGAAGTCAGGGAGCCCCCTGGCTGCGGGCATGGTCCCCCCAGGTCAGGAACGGCCTTTCCTGCTCTTCCCAGGAGCAGCACCCCCTCCTCATGTCCCTCTCTGTCTCCTGGACCCTGCGCTGCTCGTTTGCAGCCCTCCTGGCTCTGCTCCCAAGCCATCACCCTTCATTTCCTTCTCCTTGCTCACGACTCTGAGACAGTTTTTCCAGAAACATCTTGTCCGGCATTTCTAACTCCCATCTCAGCATGACTCTCCTCCCCACAATTTCATTTACCGAAATTCTGCTGGAAGACCCTCCGCTTTTTACATATATTTTAAATTTTTAGTGAAGTATGGTTAATGTACAATGCTGTGTTAGTTTCTGGACCCTTCACTTTCTAGCTCTGAGAGTCTGGTGGGTGCGCACAGGGCTTGGGTCTCCTCCCGCGCCCCACCCCCACCCCGGCACGGGCTCCTTGAGTCAGTTGGTCTCCCAGGATGTTGGCCCTTAGCTGGGGTCAGGTCTGGCCGCCAGCGGTGGACAGTGAGTCAGCCCCCATGCCACTGGGGCCAGTGCTGTGGACACAGGCTTTTCTCCACCCTCCCACCCCCAGGCTCCTGCAGAAAGTGCTGTCTCCCATCCTGCTTCCTGGCGTTTCCGGGCCTCGGGCTTGGGGCTCAGGCGGCCTCCTCGGCTGCTCCTGGGCCTCTTGGTGGGAGGGAGGCAGGGCTGGCCCGGCCCAGCCGCGACCCGGCCGCCCCAGATCCGTCCTGGGTCCCCAGTGCAGTTGGCCTTGAGGAAGGAAGTGCCATGTAATTTCTCTTGAGGAGGTTAGGGGGCAGAGAACCCAAAGCCCACCGTCCCTGGAGGTGCCCCCATCTGACTCGGGGAGGCAGGCAGGTAGGTGTGGAGGGTGGGAGCCCCGCAGCGGCTGTATTCCCGGGACGCACCCGACTTCAGGCGGCTCATCTGTTAGTTCATTGCTTCTCCCGAGGACAGGCTGCGGGACAACCGCCTGATTCTGCCAGCACAGGATCCTCTGCTTCCACGCTTGCTCTGGGCTTGCACGGGGGACCCACCTGGACCCTTGCTCAGAGAGTGCGCGCTGTGGGGGCCTGTCCTAGAGCAGCCCTGCTCCCCTGGTAGATTGGGAGTGTCTGGGGGGTGGTGCTCTGTCCCTGATGGAATTGGGGCACCCGGTTCGGGGGGAACACCCTTCGTCTCTGTCACCTGACCGTCCCCCCTCCTGCTCCCTCTCCAGCTCTGTCCCCTCTCCGTCCTTAACTGCTGAGGGAGTGCCTCCCACACCTGGCTGCCCAGATAGTGCTCCTGCCCAGCAGCCTTGGGCAGCGGGGAGGGAAGAAGAGCCAAAAAGCCAGAGCCCCTGGGGGGCAGGACTGTGCTGGGGGTGTCTGGTCTGGAGGTATGTCCACCACGCACGTCACAGTGGGCGTCCCTCGGGCAGGACGCCACTGGGTACACAGCCCTGCGGGGCCACATGCCAGCCTTGGCCCTCCACATCCACGGCCCAGCAGCTGCCCGGCCACAGGCAGGAGCAGGGCCTCAGCAGCGGGCATCTTCCCACCTCGACCAGACACCGCATCCTGTGTCCTGAGCGGAAGCCCTGGTGCAGAGTCCACTAGCTTGGGTTCCTGAGTCCTGGGCCCGAAATGAATACCAGGGCAGAAGGGTCAGGCCCAGCCAGTGGCCAAGGACCCTTCTCTCCCCACAGGCTGCCTGTGGACATTCCAGCTCGTGGCTGGGCCATCGACCGCCACACACGGCCACCGTCCAGTCCATAGGAGTCCCCGCTGTGGCCCCTTCCCATCTCAGGACACACAGCTCAGGGGCATGGTTTGGACATGGGCCCTGGGCCTTGTGGGTGGAGGTGGAGTCCCAGGTGACCGCAGGTGATCCTGAGGTGAGGTGTGGCCCCCCTGTAGCATAAAACCATCAGCCTCCATTCCTTCCCAGGGTGGGGAGCCAAAAGGTTGGAAGCAACTTTAGGCCTTTAATGCTGGGGGTGGAGGACTGCCCTGCTTGCCCCATCCCTGTGCCCCATCCTTGTCCCCCATCCCAGTTCCCATCCTATCCGGGGGCCCCCAGTCTTGTGCTGGGTTAGGGTTCTGGGGACCTGGGGTCCTCCGGGTCTCAGCCAGCACTGGGTGAGGGCTGCCCCAGCCTGTGCTCAGCGGGGCACGCTCCAGGGGGTGTGATGAGAAGGAACCCCGGGGGCTGCTCCCCGGACTCAGGTCCCCTGAGCTACCACATGCCTACCCGATCCTCTGGACATGGCCAGCATGCCTGCCCCTGAGGTGGGCTTGGGGCCCAGGGGCCAGAGGGGGAGAAAACATCCTCTGAGGCTTGGAGAGGTTTTCCTCAAGTATCCGCAGGTGGGGGTAACTCAGACCCGGTTTACCTGTGAGCTGTCACGATGCTCTAACAGAAGCCCCACCTTTAGTACAACTTGGGCAAGGTTGTCGGGTAACGTGACCTTGCACAGGAGCTGTGTGAGGTCAGGGAGGTGCCGTTGTGGGGGTGGGGAGCCCAGCAGGCCCCTGGGTGGAGGGGGAGCCCAGCAGGCCTCTGGGAGCTGTGTGAGGTCAGGGAGGTGCCGGGGGTAGGGGAGCCCAGCAGGCCCCTGGGCACAAGGTGGCGCTGGACATGTCCGGGTTTCCCCTGCTCGTCTCTTGGTGAGAAGATAGGGGTCTGTCTGGGGGGTTGGGGGCGGGGGGCTAGGAAAGGAGGCCCCACCTGGGAGGATGGCCCCAGAGACGCCCTGTGCGACTCCACCTGCCACTGTCCTCCCCTGCCGTCCTATGCCCAAAGCCAGCAGAGAAGAGCTGTCCCCCCCAGAACTTCCATGTCACAAATGTAAAGATGTCAAGTGCCTGCTGCTTCCAGTGGCAGAGCCAGGCCCCAGGCTGCAGGCTTTCGAGAGTCCCAGGCACTGGGCTCCAGCCCCTCACCCTGGCACGGGCCAGCGGGCGAGGGGGCATTGGTGACGGAGGGGGGGCACACCTGCTTCTAGGTGCTTCACAGCCGCAAGGCTCAGCTTCTCAGGCATGTGTCCATGGGGAGCCGCCACCTTGAGACAAGAACGGACCTCAGGCCACTGCACATGCTGCCCTTCACACGGGGCTTCCTAGGACACTGCCCATTCCCCCATCTTAGACTCTTAACGAGATGAATCAACATGGGTAGATTTCCCCTCTTCCCAACACTAGGATGTCAAGGGCCAGCTGCAGACCAGGTCAAGTGGGGGATGGGACCATGCCTTAGAGTCCTGAGAAGCCTCGCAGGGCCTCATCACAAATGCTCACGGTTTCTCAGGGACCCAGCACTGACTTGCGATGCTCTGGTTTCCATCAAGGAGACGAGGCTTAATCTTAAGGAAGAGACAGCCAGCTGAGTCAGAAAAAGAAGGGCCACCCATCACTGTTTTTAAATTAAAGCAATCCTTTGGGGAAGAGATTCCCATCCTAAAAATGTTGCAGCTCAGATGCCTGTAACTGCAGGGCCTCCTGGTTCTGGGTCTGGTGGGGATTCACGGCCACTGCCGAGAGCCTCCCTGCTCGTGGGGCTGCCTCGCTCCTCTGCCAAGGACATAGAAGGGCACGGGTTACAGGGCAGGTGGGGTTGTGGGAGGGCTTTCTGGGAGGCACCAGACCCCCTCCCAGGGCCCTTCAGCATCTGCATGGGCCCAGGCTCAACACCACTTTGGGGGGATGCTGCACAGAAAATGGCCCAGGTATAGGGGAGGATTGTGATGGTGGTGCTGGTGATGGTGGTGGTGGTGGTGATGGTGGTGCTGGTGGTGGTGGTAGTGGTGATGGTGGTGATGATGGTGGTGGTGGTGGTGGTGGTGGTGATGGTGATGATGGTGATGATGGTGATGGATGATGACAGTGGCGATGGTGAGGAGGATGATAGTAGGTAATTAATTCTTATGGCGTCATTACTGGGGACAGTGCTGTGCTAAGTACATCATATGTAATCTCCCCTGCAAGCCTATGTTGTAGATGCTCTCATTGTTCCCACTTTTCAGATGAGGACACTGGGGCACAAGGCACTCAGGCAGTCTCCCCAAGGTCACACAGCAGGAGTCCAGCAGTCTGGCCAAGTCCATGCTCTTAGCCGACTCTCTGCAGTACCTCCAATGGAGTCCTGTCAGGTTCTGTTCCCAGCCAGGTCTGTGAGATGTGGTAGGCATCCGTTATAATTCCCCAGTCACTCCCACCGTCACCCTCATAGTCCACAGGGCAGGGTGAAGGGTCCAGACCTTCCCCTGCAGGGTGGTCAGACAGAACAAAATCAGTCTTGCAGACCCAGGGCTTCCAGGCTGGAGCCCAAGAGAACAAATATTTCCAACAGGATCTGTGACCGGCAGGGGAGGATCCAGCTTCCCTGGGCTCTGTGTTTGCCACGCAAAGACCTCCCAGAGGCCTGGGGGGCGGGGATGATGACAAGACTGACCACCTCAGGGAGGCCTGGTCGGCAGGCGCTCCCACTTGTCCCTGGACCTAGGGCGGGCGCTAGCACGTGGCAGAGGGTGCTCAGTGACACCGGCGGCCTCGCCCAGGCTCTCATCTTTTCCCTCCCAGCAACTGCCTGGGCTCGAGAGGTGCCACAAGGCGGCCTGGGCCAAGCCTCGGGGCCCATTCCAGCTCTCACACCTTTGTGCTCTGGGCACTGGCTCTGAAGAAACCACGGTTCCCTCCCCATGGCTCTGGCCTGAGGCCCCCTTCAATCAGACACCTCGGTCCCATCTCAGGCGCACCTGGCTTTGGGAGCGTGGGGCTGCGCTGCAAGACAGCCACCTGCCAGGCCGCTCAGGTGAGTGCCAGGACGGGAAGCAGGGGTGGGCCAGGGTGGGGGCGACTGCCAGGCAGCCTGGAACAGGCCAGCAGCCGTGGCCGCGCTCCTTCTGGTCCTGGGGAGGCCCCAGGGAGTCTCCCATCTCATGGGAGGGACAGAGAGGATGACAAAGGCATAATTATGTGCTGGGTGCTGGGAGGGGCTCAGCAGGCTCTCCTACGGATGACGGCCAGGAGGGACACTGAGCTGGGACTTGGAGGAGTTACCCTAAAAGACTGGAGGAGCAGGGCTGGTGACGTGATGGGGGCCAGCAGGCGGTCAGAGAGTGTGGGGAGCAGGCTGCCATGGGGTGAGTCCTGGGGCTCCTCCAGGCCCCAGCCGAGGACCTCGGTCAGAGGTGGGCACGGTCGGTCACTTCCCAGAGCACCTCTGCTGCCCTCCTGCCAGCTCGCGGTAACCCGCTCAGCCCTAGTGAGGTGCTGAACAGTCAGTCTCCTGTCCCCCTCTGTGCCGCCACGCTGCCCACCTGCCCATCTGTCAGTCTGCTGGCACCCTGGGCAGAGCAGGCCAAGGGCTGGGTGCTGGGCAGGCCTGCCAGTGGCGGTCGCGCCAGCGGCCAGGAAGTGAGGGCTTCAGGGCCCAAGTCCGGGATCGAGAGAAAGGCTCCTGGCCCGGCTTTCCCTCAGTCGGGGCCACTTGGAAGCCCCTGCCCAGCCCCTCGAGCTGCCCGCTCAGGGCCCTGCCTGTCAGGGACTGCTCTCTCTGGGCTCGGCACTCCTCACCGACCGGCCTGCACAGGGATGGCCCTGGAGGGGCCACAGAGCTGGGGACACCGCGTCAGGAGGAAGGAGGAGCATGTGGGGTTCAGCACCCAGGAGCCCGGGCTGATGAAGCCCCTCTGAAGGACATCCCAGGGCCTTCTAGAAACAAGAACGGAGGTGGGAGTGGGGCAGGTTTGCTGGCTGAAGTCCTAAACAGCCACCCCTTAAAGTGCAAACCAATATCCTAGTCTGCTGGGGTTTTGAAAAAGTACTAGGCGCACAGCAGGGTGGTGCCTCTCTGCACTGACACCCAGCCCAGCTGGGGGAGCTGCAAGGTGGTCCTTCAGCCCTCCTTGCCCCTTATGCCCCCGCAACACACACCACTGCCCACCGCCCCCACCCCCCGCCGCAGCCCGTCCCGAAGCCCAGCACACGCTTGGGAGTGTCTGTCTTCCTGCCCCAAACTGCTCCTCCCGCTCACACCTGGGAGCTACCCCGGCAGCCCCCCTTCCTCACCTCAACCCCAGGGAACTTTCACAGGCTCCCCATCTCCAGCCTTGCCAGCTAACAGACTTGAGCAGCCCAAGTGGCCTCGTGGGGCCCCTTCTCCCTCTGTGGCACATGCTTGCTCAAGCATCGCCCTCCTGGGCACTCTTTCTGGACACCCCCTTCCACACAAAGTCCCCTGTGCCCATACTGACACGCCCCCACCCGAGGCACCCCACCAGCTCGGAGCTAACGCAAACCCCCAGATCCCTGTGTCCCCAGTGCCCAGCAGGCATTTTGAGCACGCTGGCACCTGTGCTGAGCGGGTGGGCAGCCTCTGGCCAGTCCCCATTCCAGTGCCAGCAGGGGTCCCTGTTGCCTGGCCATTCTGCTCCAAAGTCAGCCCCACTCAGCTCTGGAGGGAGGAAGCTGCAAAGGCCTTGGGGTGCAGGCAGCTGTCAGGCCCCTCTGGGTGCAGCAGTCACAGGGAGGGGCCGGCTGACCCCGGAGAGGTGGTCGTGTCAGGTGCCTGAGGCCTCCTGGGGGGATCCCCCACTTTGCGGGGGAGGGCTGGTGTCTGCTGGAACCCAGGCCTTGCAGAGGACAGGCGCTCGCTCCGCTCTCAGGCCTCCCCTTGGGCTGCTTGTGGCCGGACTTGCTCAGGGCCTCCATCCTCAGCCCTGTACAGTGGGGGGCAGTGGGACGCCGCGAGGTTCCCGCGGGCCCCCTGGCTCCGCCCGGGCTGCTCTCGGCCGGCTCCCCGCGCCGCGCGGCCGCCGGAGGGCCAGGCCGAGCGGCGCCGCGGCGGCCCCACTGTCCGCGGCGGCGCCAGGGCTGGCTTCCCAGGCGCATGTCCGAGCCTGGCAGGCCCTTGCGGGCTCAGAGGGGCGGGGCCCGCAAGCGGCGGCGTCCGGGTCGTCAGGACAACCGGCCGCCCGCGGGTCTCCGGTGTCCAGTCAAGCACAGCGAGCCCCGCTAAAGGGGCCAAGGGGGCCGAGCCGGGCCGGGCCGCGCCCGGGGCAAGGTCACTGAAACAGGCTGGGCCCTGGGGGCTTCCCGGGACGGGGTCCCGAGTCGCGTGCGGGACGCACAAGCGCTCGGGAAAGTCTAGAGCTTGTGGTGGGCGGGGGTCCCTAGTCCGCTTGGCGCCTCCACCTCCCACTCCTAACAGCGGCCAGGCTGCGCGCGCCAGGGAGCCCCGCTCTCTCTCGGGGAAGTCAGTCCTTTCCATAGTGAACTGGTTGCGTGGCGCCCTGGCCCCTCCGGTCGCGGCGGGGTCGCACAGGACTCGCTGTTACCCTGGCGCCCCAGGGGCACGAGACCGACACTTGAGGAAGGGGATCACCCTCCCTAAGCTTGCTGCGGGCAGCCCAGAACCAGGCGCGCGCCCTGTCGTCACCCAGGAAGGTGCCAGCACAGGGGGGTCGCCAAATGCCCCCCACGCAGCGAGGGCGACACTGGGCCGCTGCAGCGTGGCCGCCGGTGTCTCCTCGGCGCCCTGCGTCTCCTCGGCCCGGCCTGCCCGCTTCCTGCTCGCGCCGCCGGGACTTCCTCCCCGCAGAGCCCGGGTGGCTACCCGGGCGCCAGACCTGGAGGCGGGGAACCCGGGGGTACGGGGAGTGAGGGAGGACCCGGGCCAGGGCCAGGACCAGGAGGGGAGCAAGGAAGACACCCTGGGGCCGGGAGGGGCAGGCGCCCCAGCTGGGCCCGGGACCGGGAGCGAAGGGTCCCTAGAGCAGGGGCTGGGGCAGGTCTCCCGCCGCCCTCCGGCGCCGGCTCTCCAGTCCTTTCCGCGGGCGCTCGCGGCCCGCGTCGCCGGGGGTGGAGCGCAGCCCTGCCCCATCCTGCCCCATCCTGCCCCATCTCGGCGGGGCTCCGCAGTGCGTCTCCACGCCGAGTGTGGAGGCCGCACGGCCCGGCGCGCGTCTGTGGGCGCGGGTGCCCCGCGCGCCCCTCCCCGCGCCCCCGGCCCGCTCGCGGAGGCCGCCCCGAGCGGAGCTTTGTGACGTCAGGCGGCCGGCGGGCGGCGTCACGCGCGGGGCTGACCCGGCGCGGGGCGGGGGCCGGGCCGGGACGCGGAGCATGGAGCCGCGGGCCGGCTGCCGGCTACCCGTGCGGGTGGAGCAGGTCGTCAACGGTGCGCTGCTGGTCACCGTGAACTGTGGCGAGCGCAGCTTCGCCGGGATCCTGCTGGACTGCACGAAAAAGTGAGCGGGGGCGGGGGCGCGGGCCCCGGGACACCCCTGGAATCGCCTCGGGACCCCCCCCCCAAGCTGGCCCAGCGCCGGGACCGGCTCCAGGGCGGGGCAGCTCGGCGCCAGCGCCCGCTTTCGGTTTCCCCGGCCACGGTTTCGGGGTGCGCGATCGCGGCCGCCACTCGGGGGGCGAAAGTGGTTCTCAAAGTCGTCGCGACTTTTCGGGAGGGGGACTGGGCGGCCGGGCGGGGAGCGGCGGTGGGCGCCAAGCGGGAGCCTGGGCGCTGCGCGTGGAGCCCTAGAGCCCGTGCCCACCGCCGCGCAGCCCCGCTCCCCGAACTCCGCACGTCTGCCATAATTAACGCACTTTTCTTTGTTCAGACGCACTGTTGAATTCGGCTGTCTTCCGAATTGTCATCCGTTGGGAGTTGGGGGGCGGGGAGTGGGTTCAGATGTGCGGCCGCACTTGCCCTGTCAGTTACTCACAAATGGGGGTGCCGTGCCTAATGTAATGGGGCCCCCAGGCTCCCAGGAGCCAGTCAGGGCTGAGGTTTGGGTTGGTGGCAAGCAGTTGTGTCCAGCGGCTGGGTTTGAAAACACTCTTTCGGGTCGAGGAGTCCCTGGCCGAGCAGGAATGAAAAGAGGCAAGTTGCAGAGCAGCGCCCTGAGCCCTGCCGGAACTCAGCTTCTCTGGTGGAGGGGTCCCCGGGCCGGCCTGGGGCAAATCCACCCCGAGAGCACCTGTGCGCCGCTGCAGGGAGTCCTGCAGCGGGAAAGAGTCTCCTGGATACAGTGTCACATGGTAGTGAGCTGTCGCCCAGATAAATGATGAGGCATTAATCAGGCACTAATATTCTGGGCTCTGGCTGGGCCTTATTTCACACCCGGAGCAGTAAGCAGCTCCCTTTGCAAAGGCCCAACTTTTCCCCTCAGTGGAGCCCAGATTCTGTGCTGATGGCACGGACGTGCGAAGAGGACCATCACCTTTTGACAGTCACCCCTCTGGCATTATCTCTTCATTAACTGTGCGAGAGCCATTTACGTACAAGTCATGTGACTTAACATATGGCCTCCCAGGTGACTGTCGCCCTGCTCCGTGCTGGCTACTGCAGAGAGTGCTTGGTGGGACTGAGTGATCCTCGGGGGCTGCCGCATAGCCACCTGGAAGCTGCCCAGCCTGTGCCCTGGGGTGGCTGAGGTCCCCTGTCACTGAGGGCACCACTTCCTCCCTCAGGCAGGGCTGCCGCCCTGGGCCTGTTCCTGCTCCTGCCTCTGTGCTGGGCTGCACTCCAGCTTTGCCTGCTTGGCCCTGCCTGGCTCTTCCTCCCTAGAGAGGGACACTTGCAAGAGAGGGTCCCCACTCCGTTTTTTGGACTCCCTGACTCAGGACAGGGGAGGCTCCGGGGCCGACTTGTGGTTAGGGATGTCTGCAGAGGCTGCAGACTCCCCTCCCTTTCTCTCTGCCTCCAGCCGGGGCTCTGGCTCCTGAGGCCTGTGGATAACCTGGTTTGGCCTTGTGGAGGGAAGCAGGCTCTGCTGGGATCCCAGCAGGGGAACTGGCAGCTGTGGGGCGCGTGGGCGTCAACCCCGCCACGGCCACATTCGGCTGTAACCGGAGCCGCCCACGGAACCAGGAGCTGGGCCACGGTGGGCACAGCTCTGCTCAGCAGCGCCTCTCTCTGACTTGTGTTGCTCCCCCACCCCCATCCCTGCAGAGAATCTGAGGATCAGCCTGGCCCCTCCCAGCTCCTCCAGTTGTCCGAGGCTGGCCCTGAAGCTGCCTCCTCTCCCGCCCCTCCTCGCCTCTCCCCTGCTGGTCACCATCAGCTTCACCGTGATCCCAGTTCTCTACTGTAAATAGTAGGAGCTGCAGTGCTCGAGTTGACAGCTGGCTGGCCGGGCAGGGTTTAGAGGCAGCCTACATCCAGCCTGGGCGTTTCTGGCAGAGAGGATCCGGCCTCCAGCCTCGGGGTCCCGGAGCCCACTGCCTTCCTTGGGGCCAGTTTCTCCTCAGGGCGCCCCCTCCCCTACGTGTCTATGGAGGGTGTGGGCAGTGACAGGCAGGCCAGAGCAGCTGGGAGCTCCGGTCCCACATGCCCGCACACCCCCGGGAGCCTACGGGCCCCAGAGCAGTGGGCTGGTGCCAGGTCTGTTCCGGGCAGCAGGCCGCAGCCGCCCTGTGCCCGCGATGCAGCAGCCGGGCGTGTGCCAGTGACTCCTGCATCAGCGCTCCTTGAGTGCCTGCATAGACCTGGGGCCTGGGAGAGCGGACTGGTCCCCGGGGGGCATTCATGCAGGTTCCCGGTTTCTCTCCTGGAGCGGGGCCCAGCAGCCACCCTGCACTGGAGAGGCAGTGCCCCCTCCAGCCCCCACCCCCCATCCCACCGGCTCTCTGGAAGCTCTGTGCTGAGTGCCCATCCTTCCGCAGAGGGAAGAGGAGCTCCTAGAGGCCAGCTTGAGGTCTCAGCAGGTGCATGGAGCTGCTGGGCGGGTGCCCAGGGCCTCCTCCCATCTGAGTGTCCAACCTGCATGAGTGCTGCCTGGCTCCCTCATTCACATACATTCACTGAGCTCCTACTGTGTGTTGTGTGCGGGGAAGTGGCCTAAGTCCTCGGCATTCTTCTGTGGTGAAGGGTCCTCCTGGCGTCTCCGCAAGGCAGTGATTCCTTCTGACATATAAGGGTGCAGAAGGCCCGTGCCTGCCCTAACCCCGGAGCTCCAGCTCTCCAGGCGAGGGGGCGGGGTGGGTGTGGGCGTGGTTCTCTGGGTGATTTAGGGGTGTGCCTCTGGTTGAGGACCTCTGGTGGGATGACCCTGGCTAGGGCCGGGGGCCTGAAGACAGCAAAGGCTCAGAGTGGTGAAGGGCTGGTCTCACGGACAGTGGGCATGAGGGCCAGCTGCCTGTCAGATCTGGCCAACCTGCAGCCTCTGGCCTTGACCTCTAAGCTGGTGTTTCTCAAACTTCCCCAGTGTGAGTCACCCAGGGCGCCATGACCACGCAAGACTCCTGGGTCCTGCTGCTGGAAGGCTGGGTGCTGCTGGCCTTTGTGGCCCCACCCCCACCCCCCGGACTTCTGGAGACTCAGCCAGCCAAGACTCCCAGCCACAGCCTGGCCCTGGGCGGGAGGGCACCCCTGTACCATCCTGGGTGCACCCTTATCCCAGGAGGCTTGGTGCCTGGCAGCCGCTCCTGGGACAATTCACAGGGCCAATGAGGACGGGACCCGCTGGGCTGCCTCCCCTGCCCTCTGGGAACTGGAGGGACTGAGAGCAAGGTGCTTGGTGCACCATCGGGTGGCTGTGGGCAGGTGCCCCACAGAGGGACCTGGCCGGCGTGGCTTGGTTCTAGGTCTGCTCCAGGGGGTGTGGGGTGTGGGCTGGGAGCCCGGCCTTGTGCTCTGGGGCTGCCTTCAGAGGGCTTGGCGGGGAACGCAGGCATCTGGGTTTTCCTGGGATGATGCCGATGGGTTTTAACCCTTTGTTCCAGGACTCTGGGGGCCACGACGCCAGCGCTCCCCGGAGACCCTCGGCTGATACCTGTGGGGCAGGGGCAGGGCCCCTGTGCAGCCCTGGATGAGGGGCCGCTCTGGTGTCCGGGCTGCAGCTCTCCCTGTGTCCTTGAGCACAGGGGCCTCCAGGCCTGCTGAGGTCCTGCGTGCCTGCCCCGCCTCCCTGGGGCTCCGGCCCTGTGGCTGGCTGGTTGCGGGGCTGTGGGAGAGAGAAACTGCTGTGTATTTTCTAAACCAGCACTGGGGCGTACAGCCCGGCTGCAGGGTGTGCCTTGCCATTGGGACTCAGGCCTGTCTTGGGGCTGCAGGCTCCTGCCCACATGGGTGCTTCCATGGGCCCCTGGCCCCTGGGACATTTCTGTTCCAGGAGCCACATCTCGCCTCTTTACAGGACACCAGCGTGATCTCTCCCCCGGGGAGGGTGAGGAAGGTCCAGGGCAGACGTGGACCTGGCTAGGGTCAGAGCTGCCATTGGGCACCAAAGGTGCCCTGGCCAGAGCCTGCAGAGCAGGAAGGCTAAGGGGCAGCTGTGAGCTGGCGGCTGGGCTGTGCTGCTGCTGGCCGTGGGCCCACTCAGGCCCGGCTGCTTGGGGATTTGCTAGGCTGGACGCACAATCGAACCCCAGAGATGTTGGTGAGCGGAGGCTTGGCCACCGGTGTCCCACGGACTGCAGGCCAGGCCGCTCCTCTCTGGGCCCCTGGGGCCGAGCCCCCCCAGCAGAGTGGTAGGTGACCCTGGACGCTCTGTCTTCTGTCCCTGTGGGGAAATAACTCTGCTTTTGGGCTTGACCCATGTTCAAACCTCCTGGCTGAAGCTCCCTGTGAGAACCTGGCATCCCAGGCCCTGCCTTCCCGGCCTCTCCTTAGAGCTCAGGCCGTTTACCCCTCCCCCAGCTCCCCAAGGACGCAATGCAGAGTCAGCCTCAGGGCCCTGGGGTTTTCTGTGAGGAGGTGCTGGCCAGCTGGCTCCCCCTGGGAGTCACCCAGTCCCCGGGGCCCTGCTCCTTTTCCCCACCCTCAGGTAGAGCCCACCTGGGTGGGCCCAGTGCATCCAGACCCTCAGCACAGCAGAGGGCGGGACGGCGGGGGCACCTGGGCCCCTCGCTCTGGGCCTGCAGGTCATCTCTCTGGCTGCAGGGCCACCCCAGCCCTCTGCCTGCCGAGGCCCTGCAGTGTCCCCTGCAAGGCTCTGCTAGGCTGACTGGCCTCCATCCCTGGATGCTGGCCAGTGTGGGCACAGCCTGGCCTCATCTGGACGGGCCACAGGGCCTCAGCAGTGCTACGCCTTGTGCCCAGGGGTCCACGTACTGCCCCACTGGATTGGGTTGCTGAGGTCCTTCCCAGAGAGACTGGCCTGTGCTGCTGTCCCCGTGCCTGGGGCAGCGGCGCCGGGACACAGTCATGGACCCCGCCTGTCACCTGCCTGGCTGGGCTCCCTGGTCTCCCCCCACCTCACTATGCCATCAGAAAAGTGGCAGTGGCGGTGATGGGGGACTCGTGGGGCTATTGACGGGGTGCCTGCTGCGTGACCTACAGCCTGGGAGCCATTGTTTACCTGCCCGGCAGCCATGGGTGGGGCCGGGGCCCTGCAGCCACTCTGGGAAGGAAGTCAGGCTGCCTGCAATGTTGCAGCAGCAGTGCCCCTCCGTGGGGCCACAGCTGCCGTCTGGAAGGACCCCCGCCCAGGCCACAGCCATGGCCCCGTGGGCGGAGGGAGTGTGCACCCCCGGCAGGGACAGGCCTGCTCTCCCGCCCCGGGCACTGCTCACGGCCAGGGCTGCTTCCCAGTTAGACCTACCAGGGCAGGGAGGGGTCGACTGCCAGACCCGGCCTATGTCTGGTGGGCTCAGGCCCGGCCCCCCCAGGGGCCCACAGGTTAGGGCCCTGGCTTAAGTCAGAGCCTGGATCTCCGGCCAAGAGACCCCCTGATGGGTGTATGCAACAAACAGGGGGCAAACACCTCCCTGGCTGGAGCCGAGCTGTGGGGTCTTTGGGGACTGGTGACTTACCCCACCACCCCACCCACCCTGGCTGTGCATGGAGGCCTGCCGGGGAGGGCTCCTAGAGGGAAGATGGGGTTGCGGGGGGCTGCGGAGGCCTGCCCAGGGATCCTGCTCCTGGGGTTCCCGAGGTCCTGGAGCCCCAGCTGGCAGGAGGGGCTCTGCAAAGCACAGGCAGGCTGATCTCAGGGCACAGGCCAGGGCATGGTGGGCGGGAGGGAGCCCGAGAACGGGATATGGGCAGGGTCCTAGGGGGATGACAGTACAGGGGCCTGGGAAGGTGGGGCAGTGGGCGTGCAGATGAAGAGGGAGGATCTCAGAGTGACAGTTCATGGCCTGGTGTGTGGGACGCTCTGGTGTGTGTGTATGTACGATAGTGTGTATGTATATGTGTGTGCGTGCGTGTGCATGCGCACGCACATGCCTGGGTGTGAGTACAAGTTTAGTGTGCAGAATTCTCCGTCTGTTCTGAATGCCCACAGGGGGCTTGCTGAAGGGAAGAACCAGGTGCTGATTTCAGTATGGGGTCCAGGCCTGGGACTCAGGTGAGGTTTGGTGACACACCAGCCTGTCATGACCCTGGGTTGGGGCAGGCAGCTATGGGCAGGGCCTTACCTCCCACACCTGGACTCAGGCGGACTTTTCCTGTAAAGAGCTGGACAATGACTATGTTCGGCCTGGTGGCTGCACAGCACCCGTCCCAGGCTCAGCAGTGCCGCGGGGCGGCCCTTAGCCCGCACGCCTGGCTGGGTGCTGGTCGGACCTGACTTCAGTGTGGCTGCCTTGGCCGGCGGGCCGTGAGGCGTGGGGTTTGTGCGCCTGTCTCTGCCTGGTGCCCGGCCTAGGGCTGGTGCGGCAGCAGCTGATAGTTGAGGGTGTGACCTTGGAGCCCCCTTTCCCACCCCTCTTCCGCTGAAAGTCTCTGCCCATCCTGGTGTGGAGGTCACACGGGCCCACTTCCCAAGCCCGGGCCCAGCGTGCGGCTACCACTTGCAGGGGTGACTGTGGCTGTTGCCATTTGCCAGCTGGGACACGGAGGCCTGTGGCTGCAGGGGCCCTAGTGGGTGCCAGCCCAGTGGGGATGGCTTGATCCTCCCAGGGAAGGGGCCCATGAAGAGTCACACGCCCAGCAGGTGATGGTGAGGGGATGTGGGGGGAGAACCACCATGACGGGCCCAGGCCCGGAGCAGAATCCCACCTCAGAGGGAGCCAGGTCCCCTGCTGCGGCCCGCGGCTGGGCGCTTCCCCCAGGCCGGTTCTGCTGCCCTCCGTTTCTGTACCCCCCCCCCCCCCGTCTCAGTCATGGGTCACAGGTTGCAGGTCAGCTGTCTGAATGAGCGGCATCCCTGTGGCCAAGGCCCTGGCTTGCTGGAGCCTCTGGGCGTTGATGAGAACATGACCTCCTCCACCCCCTGCAGCTCTACCTACCGAGACATTCGACCCTACCGAGACATTCGACTCGGGGGCGGGGTGGGCCTCAAAGAAAAGGAATCACACTTGACAGGAAAAAGGAGAAATTAAAGTTTGATGTGACTTGGGGCTTTTACCAGGGATAGTGAGTTAAACGGAAGTTGGGTGGTGTTCCCCTGGCGGGTGTCCCCTCCCACGTCGGGCTGCCGGGGACTCGACAACCCTGCGGCCGCTCGCCTGTCCCCCCAACATGTGGGCCTCCTGCCTGGCTCTGGATCCCCGCTTCTCACGCCACCTGCACCCGCTCCCCCCGGCCGCATCCCTGGGCCTGGTCTGGAGGGCCGGGGAGCCCTCCCGCCGTGGGTGCCTAGGGGCACCTGCTGGGGACAGGGCTGTTGCGGGTGGTCGGCCCGTCTTAGCGGCCGAGAGCCCTCCGGGGAACAGCACGTGCCGGGGCCCTCTGGAAACTGAGATGCAGCAAAGCCCACTGCTGGTTCCACTCTGATTAAATACAAAAGGGAGAGAAAGACTGAGGCGCGGCGTTCTACACCTCATCTCGCTCAGCGTGGCTGGAAGTCTGGTTTATGCTTAAAAATGAAAACTGGCAGTTTTTAGCTAAAGCAGTCTTACGAATTAAGTCGCACGTGTGTTGCCGTGGGAAGAGCTGCGGACTCTGGCTTGGTTTCGGTTGTTTGGAACAGCCCCGCCTCCTGCGGCTCCGTGACCAGCTCCGTGACCAGACGCGGCTTCCCAGCAGACACGGCATGTGGTTCTGGGGGCACCGGTGGCCCTGGACAGGCACTGCCCACCGACTTTCAGCCGCAAACCCCAGATCTGAGTGGAGGCCGCTGGCCCTGCACTTCCCGGGGAGACGGTCCCGGCTGGGGAGCCCTGGGGGTGCTGGCCGCGCTCAGCCTCGGTTGTGGGCCTCGTGGGAGGCGGGCCCCCTGCCCTCTCTGGCCCCTTCCCCTGGGTCACGTGGCCTTATTGGTGCCACCTGGCCCCCTCTGACCTGGGGCTGGGGATCCTGAGGGAAGGGGCTGAGGGTGCCAGGCAGGAGGGGCGGTCCTCGCAGGTCGTGATTGGCAGGGGCGGCCTGGGTGACACCCTTACCTGAGGGCAGTAGAAACAGTTGGGGCCAACTTAGCACTCAGGAGGGAGCAGGTTGTCTCCCGGACCCAGGGCTTTGGTTTGGTGGGCGAGGCTGTCCTCACTGGGCTGTGGCTGTGGCTCTGGGCCTGGCCGTGTGTGGTCCCCACCCCCAGACACATGTCTGGTGCCTGGGACCCCGGTCCTGTGGGCTGTCCTGGGCCCTGGGGCTGGGGGTTCTCCCGGGGGCACACTCCTGGGAGTACTTCCCCCAGGGAGGGGGTAGTGAGCAGACCAGGCCTGTGAGCCGAGACCACTGGCTACAGAGCAGCTGGCCCCCAGTGGGCCGGGTCAGGCCCATCCCAGAACCCCAGCCCCCGTCCCCAGGCTTCCTGGGCCCCCAGGCCAGCGCGGGGCCTCCAGCTTCGAGCCCCTGTTCTCCTTGTCGCCCGGAACTGAGGGTTGGACGCTCAGTGCCAGTGGGAATGGAGAGGTGGCCTTGATGCTAGTTGCGTGACCTCGCCGTGTGGGTGCCCCTGTGGTGGATGCTTGGGGCATCTGCCTCTCTCTGAAGCCTCCAGGTGCTCCACGACAGGACAGACCCCAGGTCCTGCTGGGCCCTCGGGGTGGGGGCTGTATGCGGGGACCCCACTGCTCTGACTCTGCCTTTCTGTCTCCCCACTGCCAGGTCTGGCCTCTTCGGCCTGCCCCCGGCGGCTGCACTGCCCCAGGCCCAGGACCCCCCCGTCAACGGCTGCCACAGCCTGGCCCCCACGGAGAGGGACGTGGAGGCAATGCAGCTGGGGACAGGCCCCCCTCCACCACCCTGTGGGGACCGGCCCCCTGAGACCACCTGCCCTGAGCCGCCCCCGCCCCTCGTGCCACCGCTGCCCGCCGGAAGCCTGCCCCCATTCCCGCCCTACTTCGAAGGCGCCCCCTTCCCTCCTCCGCTCTGGCTGAGAAACACGTACCGCCAGTGGGTGCCACAGCCGCCCCCCCGGGGCATCAAGAGGACGCGAAGGCGCCTGTCCCGCAACCGTGACCCGGGCCACCTGGCCCTGAGCCCCATCCGCCTGCGGCCACGCCAAATCCTCTGTGAGAAGTGCAAGAGCACCCTGAGCCCCCCAGAGGCCAGCACCGGCCCCCCGGCCGCCCCCCGGCCGCGCCGGAGGCTGGGCGGTGGCCCGGGCCCCGACAGGGAGTCCCGCAAGTCCGAGGACCCCGACGGCGGGGGTGATGCCGCGGCTGCTGTGAAGAGAAGCAGGCGGGAGAGGCAGGAGGAGGCCAGGGCCCGGGTCCCGCGAAGCCCCGTCATCAAGATCTCCTACAGCACGCCCCAGGGCACCGGCGAGGTGGTGGAGATCCCCTCCCGTGTGCATGGCTCCCTGGAGCCCTTCTGCCCCCCACAGGCCCCGCATGGCGGCGGCCAGGACCCTGAGGTGCCAAGGGACAGGCCACCCAGTGGGCCCCTCGCCTCCATCCCCAAGCTGAAGCTGACTCGGCCTGTGCCCCCCGGCATGGAACCGCTGCCCCCCAGGATCCGCCTGAAGCCTCGCCGCGTGGGGGCCGGTGAGCAGGAGCCCGTCTACAGGGCCGAGCTGGTGGACGAGCTGAAGGGCCCCGGGCGTGGCCCCCGGGCCGGCTCCGCTGCCCCCCTGGCCACCGGCCCTGCCCACCAGGGGCTGGTGGACTTGTCTTCTGGAAGTTCCGGCGAGGACGACGGCTGCAAGGGGTGCCCCCGGGGCAAGCACGGGCGCCATGGCCTGGCTTTGCTGGCCGCCGGCCCCCCACGAACGGGCTGTGCTGGTGAGTCCGCGTGGAGCGGCGACAGCCTGGACGAGTCCAAATCGTCTGGCTCCGAAGTGGCGTCACCAGACCCGTGTGACCTCTCGTCCGGCGACGGTGTGTCCCTGCCATCCTCGTCCTCGTCCCAGGATGCACGGCCGACGGTCCCGCCCCTCACGGTCAGGCTGCACACGCAGAGCGTCTCCAAGTGTGTGACCGAGGATGGAAGGACCGTGGCTGTAGGGGACGTCGTGTGGGGTAAGGTTCATGGCTTTCCTTGGTGGCCAGCGCGTGTCCTGGACATCAGTCTTAGCCAGAAGGAGGACGGGGAGCCCTCCTGGCAAGAAGCGAAGGTTTCGTGGTTTGGTTCTCCGACTACATCGTTCTTGTCTATTTCAAAACTCTCCCCTTTCTCTGAATTTTTCAAACTGAGATTTAACCGTAAGAAGAAGGGGATGTATCGGAAAGCTATAACAGAGGCTGCCAAGGCCGCGCAGCACGTGGCCCCGGAAATCAGGGAGCTCTTAACCCAGTTTGAAACATAGCTCGGGTCCTGCCCAGGTGAGTGTGTGCACGGAGGGTGGCCTCTGTCCGGCTGCCCCCGCCGTGTCTGCGTCTGGGCTGACCCTCTGCCCTGGGCGTCAGGGAGCCAGGGGCAGGCGAGTGCCCCTGGCCGTCTGGCTCTGAAGGGGGTCATCTGGAAGGCCATCCTGCTTGCTGGCTGTGTGGCGCTCTGAAGGCAGGCCAGCCGTCGGTCACTTGTCCAGATAGTGGAGCGCATGTGTGTTTTGCGGCCATTTTTCAAAGGGCCGTCAAAGGTCTCCTTACTCTTTCTCTAGCCTTGTGGAGGAAGGGGTGCATTTTAAAGATGGACGTTTTGGTGGGGGGCTGGGAGTGAGCACAGGGAGGGGCTTCCTCTGGTGCTCTCTTCCCAGGCAGGAGCTTGCCCTCCCCCCACACCCGTCCAGGGGTTTGACTTTGCAGGAAGGGGAGGGTCACGGCGCTGCCTGCCCTCAGATGTAGCTCCTACAGCCCAGCCCCGACCTCCTGGTGCCAGAGTGGGCTCCCCTCGTCAGTGACACGTGGCTCCTGGACCTCGGTGCCAGGTGCTCCGGACTCCTGGAGGGGCCCTTGGGTCTGTCCCCGGGCCAGTGCCTCGTCCTCCGTCTCTCCCCCAGGAGACCTTTGTGGGCTCCCCGGCACAGGCCTTAGACGGAGCCTCTGTGGGGTTGGAAGCATCACCGTGTGCAGTTGCCGTGTCACCAGGTGGGTTTGGGGCGTCACCACATGGCATGTCTGGTCACCTTGGTGGGTATCAGGAAGCAGCCGAGGGGCTGAGGCCGCCTGCCGTGAGCCCCCCGGGCCCCAAGACGCAGGGAGATGCGGGGCGTGTTCTCCTCTGACACGGCCCCGGCTCTGGACCTTGGGCAGCAGGGTGTGTGCGGCGGGTGTCTGGCCCTGGCGGCGACTTTTCCCAGGGCTAGCTCCCCCTGCCCCTCCCTGGTTGGTTCTGTGCAGGCCGTGGGCTGGGAGGCGCCAGCTGCCGGGGTGGGGTCCCTTGTGGGTGGGGGCTACCCACAGCCTCTCCTGGCTCCGTGCCCACAGACGCAGAGATGGGGGTGCTGTGCACCGAGGACGAGAGCGGTCGTCCACCCCAGCTGCGCCTCTGCCTTCATCTCCCGACCTTCAGGTGACCTTGTCTGGCCTGGCCCGCCTGCCCTCCCACCTGTCCGGTGCCAACTTCCCAGGTGACAAGCCGTCAGGCCCGGGCAGGGCTGGCCTGCGTGTGGCTGGGGAGGGGGTTTGTGGGGTGCCTGGAGCCCCCTCACTCCTGTGCCAGGTGCAGCTGTCCAGAATTGAGGAAGCAGTGATGAGAGGTGTGGTGGCCCCCACCTGTCTGCTCCTCCCAGGCAGTGTCCAGGGGTCCAGGACCACCACCAGGCCCCCACCAGCAGCTCACACTCTGCTGAGTGTCTGGGTGGGGGTCACTGGCGGGGTCACCACCAGGGCTCTTGAGGCCTTGTCCCCTCCCCTTCCTGTGTCACCACCTGAATTGCTCCCAGGTGGTGGGCACAAACTTCTCTCACAGACGAGGCACATCCCTTGTCAGTGTGGACTCTGTACTGGGGCATGGGCTGCCACCGACCTGGTAGAGTTGAGCCAGCGAGGGTCTCAATCAAGGGCACTCCGTGGGGGGGGTGGCCAGCTCACCTGAGCAGGGTGGGGGGACCAGAGGACGTCTGTATGCCTTCCCAAGGCATCTCTGTGCTTGGCCTGGCTAAGGGACACGCCCTGGCTGCGGCCACACCTTGCTGGCCTGGGGACCACCTTGGGGCCCTGCCTCCCTGCGCCCTTTGCTGCTCCCTGCCCAGCCCCTCTGCTTATGGGGCCCAGCCCACCTTTAGCCTGGCCTGGGGGCTGGCGTGAGGGGTGGGCGGCCCTCCTCGCCCTGTTGTGTGGGGCCTGGGGCAGGCAGGCAGGTAACCCGGAGGCTCAGTCAGGGCTGGCTCTGTTTATCAGGAAGCAGAGGAGGAATCTCACCGGACAGGTTTGCCTGCTGCAGGGCCTGGGCCTCGGACAGGCCCCTTCTGGCTCCTGGGACTGAGCCCAGGCCGCCCCCAGCAGCGCGTGGGGCTTGGAGTGCGGGGGCGGGGTCTCCTCGGTGCCAGGACTCGGGGTGGCTCTGCCTGGTGGGCTTTTCGGTTTTGTTTTTGAGGATTAAAGACTGCGCTGAGGTTTGAGACTGTCAGGCCATTGATCCGCTGGCGTCAGGGAGCTGGGGTCGCCCACTCTGGGTGGGGTCGCTGGTCCCCCAAAGCCAGCCATGCTGTTGGGGGCCGCCCCTCCTGTCTGCTCCTTGAAGAGAAAGCTGGGAGCCGCCTTCACTGGGGAAGGTGGGCTTCCCCAGGCGAGCTGAGGGCTGTGGGGCTGGTGTGGAGGAGGGTCTCGGCAGAGTGTGAGTGGCTGGTGGGGGCCTGGTGGTGGTCCTGGGCCCCTGGGCACTTCCTGGGAGGAGCAGGCAGGTGTGGGGCCACCAGACCCCCAAAGGGAGAGCTGGGGGGCGGACACGGGGCCTGGAGCTTGGGCTGGGAGGCCTACTGGGGAGGGTGGTCCTCCAGGCCCTGCTCACAGGCGGCCCCGGCCTGGCCCGGCTGGCCCTGCAGCCACCTGAGACGGCTGAGGAACTGCCAGGGGGCACCTCAGGATTTGGGGGTGTCTGTGCCCCCCACAGGTTGTGTTGGGAGAGTCCTAGCAGAGCTGTGGGACCAGGCCCCTTCCAGGGATGTGTGCCTAGCACTCTGTCCCCGAGAGACCCCTCGCCCCCTTTGCAGGGCAGTTGGAGGCTCAGCGGAGAGGTGGGTGCCCACGTGGATGTTCTGAGACTCGGGGTGCTGAGAGGGGCCAGTAGGGCCTGGCTGGCTCACCATGGGGGACCTGGGCACCCTCATGGGGAAGGAGCAGACACGGGCACCCACCCCGCCCTGGCCCCAGGGGCTGGCGTCTCTGATCCTGTTTCCCCACCTGCCTCGTGGTGCCAGCGGCACCCGCCTCGGGGTGGGTGGTGAGTGGGCTGTTGGCAGCCACCGTCCTGGCTCTGTTTCCTGGAGCCCCTCCCCTGCCTCCTGCCGCGGGTCGGTAGGCCCCCACGGGCGCCGGCTGTCGGGGTCATAGGTGGGCCCTGTGGGTGGGTGGGGGTCGTGCCCCTGGCTGGCGGGGCCAGGTTCCAGAGGCCTGCCGGTCAGGGGTGAGGGCCCTGCAGGAGCCGACTGAGCTGGCCTCGTCCTGCAGGTGGGACAGGGACACCCCAAGAGTGCAGGGCCGGCCCCCCCGCCTAACAGTTGATGGTGACTCCTCCTGGGGGTGACGTGAGCCTCAGGGCCTCTTCCTGTCAGACCTGAGGTCACGTCCTTCTCTCCCCAGTCCGCCCACTGAGGGCTGAATGCTCTGCTGCCTGCGGGACAAAGGGTACACAGAATCACTGAGGCCCTCGCCTGGGGGGTTGGGGAGAGAGGGCTGGGAGAGGGCTGTGACTCACGGCCCCCAGATCTGTGCGTAGTCACGCACAGGAATGTGCTGAGGGGTCAAGGCCTCCTAGCTGAGTGCCTGGTGAGGAAGCTGATTTGGATTGGGGATCCGGAAAGGCTTCCTGGAGGAGGTGACTCGTAGCCGAGATTAGAACCGTGAGCTATCATGAGCTAATCGGGTGGGGTGAGCATCCAGGAAAAGGAGCGCTGTGGGCCAGGGCCTGTGGCAGAAAGAGGGCCGGCATCTTCTGAGGGGCCAGGGGCGGAGCCCAGCGTGGGCCTGCTGGGCTGAGGCCTGACTCTGGCCTGACCCAGACAGTAGGTGTGCACTGGAGACGGGTGGATGGTCCTGAGGAGGAAAGACCCTGGGCTGCGGGACAGCAGTGTGATGGGGCCTGGAGGCCGGAGGAATTCACAGAGGACGGAGCTTAAACCCAGACAAGGAGTCAGTCGAGGGCGAGGAGTGAAGACGGAGCAGTGGGCCAGAGGCCAGTGGGGGTGGGCGGGGGTGCTGAGAGCTCTGGGACTTGGGGACCACCATCCCCTTGCCGTGGCAGGGGTGCTCCAGGTGCTGGCGTCTGAGGTCTGGGTCTCAGCTGAGAGGCGTCTCAGGGTCCAGCCTCACTGGAGAGGTGGGCTGAGCTGTGGGTTTGTGGGACCGTCTAGGAGGACGATGCCGTGTGGGGGTGGGGGGAAGTGCGGGAGGGGGCCCCTTGGAATGGCTGTTCGAGTAGGGAGGCTCAGAGCAGTGGAGAGGCACATGGAGGTGGCCAGAGGCCTGAGGCCCAGCGGGAGCCCAGGAAGGAGGGCTGGGCGGAGGGTGGGCAGCGCTGGCGGGTCCTGTGGAGAGGCGGGCGGACCAAGGACCCCAGGGGAGGTGGTGCGCACACACGGATGGGGCAGGGGGATCACCCAGCCTGCAGGCACCACACCAGAGAGGGCAGGAGGTGACAGAGCCATTACGGGATGGATGGTCATCGGGAGCTCACCCAGAGCACGCCCTGCAGGTGCAGGGACAGGGGTCCTGGGAGCCCCGACAGCTCCTTCTGTGCCACCTCTGGAACCTGGGGTGCCTCCCAGCAGGGAGAGGCCAGAATGCTGCCCGGTGTCCCAGCCTCTCAGCCCCGGGGATCCACAGGCTCTCTGTGAGCGGGAAGGGCCCAGGGCTGAGGTCCAGCCTCCCGTGGAAGCAAGGCGGCCCCAGCCCCTTCCCTCCCCGCCCCAGTGGCCCGGCTGCTGGCAGGCAGGAGACTTTCAGGGCTCACACAGCAGAGCCACCCTCGCCGTGGGCAGCTCCGAGCTCCAGGCTTTCTGCTTCACTGAGTGAGGGGCAACCTTGGGCTGAGCCTCCCGTGGCCACTGGCACAGATGACCTCACACTAGGCAGCTGGAAGCAACGGAAATGTATTCTCACGGCTCCTGAGACCAAAGCCCCAGATCAGAGTGCCAGCAGGGCTGTGCACCCCGGAGGCTCCAGGCGAGGGTCCTTCCTCCCTCTTCCAGCTCCCGGGGGCTTTGGCGTTCCTGGGCTTGGGGCTGCGTCCCCCACCTCTGCCCCTGCTGTCCCGTGGCCACCTCTCCAGTGTTGACTCTCTTCTGCCTCCCTCTGACAGCATTTGTGGGCCACCTGCTTAATCCTGCATAATCTGCACATCCCAAAGCTCTTAACTGAATCGCACCTGCCACACCTTTCCCACAGAAGGTATCTTCCTGGTCCCAAGGTCGGGCCATTTGCCCCCTGCCGCCTCCGTTCCCTCAGCAACTCCATTCGGGCGCCGTGCCCGCCTCAGGCCCCCAGCGCCTCCTGGAGAGAGGGCCACGTGGGCTCAGGGAGGGGCGCTGGTGGTGAAGTGGGCTGGAGCCTGACCCCTGTCCCAGGAGGGCGCGTGCACAGGCTGGGGTCCCGGTGGCGCCAGGACCACGTCCGACTTTCAGCTTCACGGTGTGACTGCTCCTGGGGGGTGAAGGCATCAACCCGGAGACCAGCCCGGAAACCGAGCAGCGTTGCCCGGACGGCGCTGTGCCTGGCGGCAGGCCCGCGCCCAGGCGGCTGTGTACGTGGGGCTTGCTGGCCACGGAGGTGGAGGCAGCCGGATCCGGGCTCCAGGCTCTGACTTTCCTGGTGTGTTTCTTCCCTTTAGAACAGGATCCTTGAGCTGATGCCCCAAACCAGCTTTGTCTCTTTCAACTCTAAATAAAAACGTGCTTCTGCTTCTAAAGACGGGCTTTTCAGCTGGCTTCCCGCTTTGCTCTCAGGGAATTCAGGTCCTCTGGGAAGGTGCTAATTATTTTGTTCCAGAGGAAACTAAGGCCTGTAATTCCGAGCCTGCTGCGGGGGCTCAGGCCCTACCTCTCGCTCCCGGGGCTGTCCCTGCGGCCGCCCCAGGTGGGTGTGGGCGGCGAGGTGGCAGCAGGACACAGCACAGGGACACAGGGCTGGGCGTCCCCAGTGGCTCTCCTGGGGTCCATGCCAGGGTGCAGGACTTCTCCCGGCCTGGGGGAGGGCTGCGGGCGTCCGTGCCTGTCCGTGCCTTCGCAGCCAAGTGCAGCCCCTCCTGCTGGCGAGACGCCTTAAAGTCAGGGAAGAGCCTGCTTAGACAGAGAGCCCCCCAAGCCCTCCGCCAGCTCCGAATCCCCATCCCTGACCCCATCCTGCTTCTGCGCCCTCGGACAGGGCATCCGCCCAGGGTCAGGGTCCCAGGGCGCACGGGAGGGCCCCCAGCTCTGCAGTCCTGTGTTCTCGGACGTGGGGGGGACCCCTCCACAGAGACAGTGGTCCCTCAGCTGCCCTTGGGGGGCCCTTCTCTCCCAGCGACCTACACTGCTCCTTAGAAATCCTGCATCAACTCTGGCCGCTTGTAGATGTGGCCTTACAGGAAGGAGGGACAGGTGTCCGAGTGGGTTCCCAACACCCGGAGTGACCAGGGCGTGCCTCGTTAAGCATAGCTGACACCATTCATCTGTGCGAATGTCCTTTGTGATGCTCAGATTGCCCCTCCTTTGGCCGGCAGGCTCACGGTGCCTCAGTGCTCAGGCCGCGCAAGTCCCTGGCCGCCGCCTTCCTTTCCGCCAGGACTGGGGTTCCGGCTGCCATGGGCACTTCTGCCCAGGCCCGGGGCCGGCCATTTCCCAGGCGTGCTGGGCCCCACAAGGGGGCCGCCTGCTACTCTTGGGCTCACTGTTTGCAGGTCGGCTCTTCTCACTCTGGAATTTCCGTTTTAAGAGAAAAGAGCTCAGGGCTTCACACTGATTTTTCTGATTCAAATTTTCTTACCTCAACTTTCATGTTTGCGTTTCTATTCTCTGATGCTGAAAATCTGGGTTCTTAGTGACGTTAACACAATTACTAACTTCACACGTAAGAGCTGATAAATATCAGGCATTTTATATACAGCATGTACCACATGCGTCATCATTTCAGGTAGTGAGGCCGCCGGCGCGCCGTGGGCAGTTGGTGGGGAGACCCCTGCTCTCCGTGCAGCCTTTCCAGCCTGGGCCCGCCCTTGCGGTCCACAGCCAGCGCCTCTCTCGGCGCTGCCGCGACCTCACGCACCACTGGGGTCATTGATTTCATTTCCTTTCCAATCTAGAGATTCCTTTACATTGTGATTTGTGTTGTGTGATTCTGCGCACGTTTCTGAGGGTCCCAGGTCGATTGTGTGCGGCGTCCGGCTCCTCCACGCCGACCTCCCGGCACAGGCTGCCTTCCCACTGTGTTTGCAACACAGGCAGACACACGAGCGCCCGCCCCCAGGTTCAGGGCCAGCTCTCGCCCGGCCCGGCCTTGGCTCTGTGTGCCAGAGGGGCAGTGCCCACCCGCTTTGTGCCCGCCAGCCGCGCCACCTCGGGGTGGTCTCCCGGAGCACCCTGTGCACGGGCGCGTCCGCGTGTTCTCCATCCCGGCTCCTTCACAACCCGCTCCTTTGTTCTCTGTTGCTCTGTTTGGGGTCCTCTTTGAGGAAGTAAGTCCCTGTGCACTCAGACCCACGTGCTGCCCGGCCTGCGGTAACGCAGGTGGAGGCCTGGCCTACGGGGGCCCGGGCCAGGTCAGGGTGCTGGGCGCCGCCCCTCCCCGGCAGGAGCACACACCCTGCCTGGTTTGGGTTCATGGTGCTCCACACACCGGGCCACGTTGCCAGGAGGGGACTGTGGCGCAGGGTTTCCTCCCAGGCCAGGCTGTCCCCTGTGCAGCCAGCAGCCCCTGGCCTTGGAGAAGCCGAGCTGGATGCCTGGCACCTGTCCACCCGCTTCCCAGCTGTGGAGGACAGGACCTGTGAGGACAGTCAGGCCCCGGGCAAGTTGGCATCTGCCCTGTAGTGTCTCTGGGTTAAGAGTCCTGAGCTGGATGGAGGCTTCCACCCCTGGGTCTACACAGCAGATCTGGTTGGAGTGGGTAGTGCCATCTGGAAGACGGCGCTGCCTCGGCCTCTGGACCAGGAGGTTGGGCACGTGTCAACCCTCCACGTGTCCTGGGAAACCACACCAACAGCCTTCCAAGGCTCCATCCTGGAGGAGCTGGCATTCCTGGGACTTGTCCCCTCCCCTGTGACTGGGCCGGAGTCTCACCAGACCTGGTGCAGTCTGGGTGTGGCTCAAGGCACCACAGGACCAAGCAGGTGACTGGGGAGGCGGGTGCTTGGGGGCCCCGGCAGTCGCCTGGCTGGGTCGAGGCTGTGCTCTGGCTTGCCCCGAGAGCCATGCTGGAGCTGCAGAGCCAGGTGGCTGGGCCCTGCGTGCTGGCTCGTGGACGGCCGTGTGCCTGCAGGGCTCTGGGGCTGGACATGGAGTCCCCACCCAGGCCACGGGTGGCCTTTGCATGGCGGGGCTGTTGGTGGACGCCCGTGGAAGGCTGGGTCGTAGGGGGGTCTCCTTGGCTGCCTGGGGGCCTCGCGCCAGCTCTCTGCCTGAGGATGTGACATCAGTGATGCCAGGCCACGGCCACCTTCCTCTGCTTCCTTTTTTGTGACGCTTGATGGTTCTCACTGCCAACTGTGGCCGCTTCATCTATGCTCGTGAACCGCACTGACGTCACCAGTTTCGGGGGGGCTGTGGTTGGGGGAAACAGGCCTCGTGGGTCTGGTCTTGTGCTGAGAGCAGCAGGCCTCCCTGTCTCGCGGGGCCCAGGCACTGGAGGCACCACCGTCCTTCCTGCCCGGAGGCGCCTATGGCCCAGCCCCGTTGTGGGGGAGGGGCCCCCCCAATGCCCCGTCTCCTCGACCAGCCCCCACCTCCCCCTGCTCGTCAACCGGCCCCCACCCTCCCCCATGAGAAAGTGAGCCCAGGGTGCCTGGTCAGTCCGACTCTGTCAGGCATGGCCTGGGGGTCGCTTCCCAAGCCCACAGCACCTTCGTGGGGAGATCCAGCTCTGATTTTGCGGACGAGCTGCATCAGCGTGGCACCCGTGCCAGAGGCCCCTCCTGTGGTCCCTGGAAGCTTCCCGTTACGCTGCGGCAGGGGCAGTGGGGACCGCAGCCAGCGGGGAGTCTCATTCAGTGCAGGTGTGTTTGCTTCCAGTTCTAGGAGGCCTGTGGCTCCAGCATCATGGCTCCGTCCCCAGACCTCTGTGTTCCACGGCAGCTATGGGGCCACATGGCCCTGTCCCTTCCAGTCAGGGCTGGGGGTGGCCCTGGCCACTGGGGTGCCAGCGACTTGGGCCGGGCAGGGCGACCTTGGCTGACCCTTACTGCAGGGCTCCTGGTGGTGGTCTCGGGGCCCAACAGGGGACACTGCTGGAGAGGGACGCAGCTCCCCTGAGATCAGCCTGGGTCAGCGAATGGCAGACAGGGAGGAGAGCCATCAGCGCACTGCAGGGGGAGGGTGGTATGGCCTGGCGGGGTCTTGGGCGCTGGGCATGGGAGGCAGGGCCCTGCCGGGGGACTCTCAGAGGTCTGTCCCCTCTAGAGGACCAGGGGAATTGAGGGAGGTCGGGGCCTGTGTTGGGTGGAGGCTGGATGTGGTGTCCACCTCCGGGGACATGACGGGGCGGTGGGGCCCCCGGCCAGGACTGGGCTGAACAGCACCGGGTGACTCCCTGGGAGGGACATGGCTGAGGAGGGGCGGGGAGCCTTGCTGGGCAGTGGAGTTGGTCCCCGGCCAGGGGGGTGTCTTCCTGCCCGGGAACCCCCGGGAAAGACGTGCTCTTCTCTAGACGACTGCCAGCCACATCTCTGTGGTGATCTTGTGTCCTTTCTGTCGTTTCTAATTGGGGCTTGGGGGGGCAGCAGGGCTGGGGCGCTCTGTGGGGCTGCCCAGGTGGTTGTGATGAGGGACTGGGACCACGGCCTGAGGGAGGGTCCCCTGGAACATCCCATAATTAAAGAGGGGCGGGGGTGGGAGGAGAGAAGTGAGGCGGGCAGAGGTCCCATCTCATCCTCGGGGACTTTTCCCTGAGCTGCTCCGTTAAGAGGAAAGTACAGGGAAGTTCTGCATTTGTCTCCAGGTTTGTGAGAACACCTGCTGTCCCCATGGAGGCCTAGGCTGGCCGGAGGGCAGGCAGGGCGGACAGACGTGTCCCCTGTGGGCGGGAGAGGCCTGTGCGGGTGTTTTCTTAACGAGGACTGAGGCCCACGGGCGAGGCACATCTCCAAAGGAGGGTCTTGGACAGCTCACTCATCCGCACACCCTGTGTGCCTGCAGCAATACATGGTTGGCTGTGATTCGAGCCCCTTCAGACCCCGAGACAATTGATACGAGGAGGTGTTTGAGTCTCCGGGTGCGGCTGAGCCCAGCCCACGCTGGCGGCTCTGCTGGTGGTCTCCGCAGACCCCCTCGGCCCTCCTCCCCGGGCCGCGCACGGGCTCCTGGTGGTTGCGGAGGTTTGAGAGGGACCCCCAGCAGGGCCGAGACCCCTGCCCGGCGTGGCGGTGTGGGCGCCCCTGGGTGTCGGTCACCTGGCTGGGGTCTGTGTTCTCGCAGCTGCCTCCCCCTCAGGGAGAAGGAACGGGCAGATGTGTGGACAGGCTGCGAGCCTGGCGACCGCAGCTCATCTTGCTGTTCAGGGTCTGTGGCGCTGGACCGAGGAGGTGGAGCCTTGTGATTTGGAGACATGGCCACATGGCTCTGGTGTGGGACTCCCATGGGTGCCCCTGGCAGTCTGGGCCGGGCGGGTACCCCGCCGGGCTCCGTGGGGGGATATGTGGGTGCTGCAGGGGTGGAGCCCCCAGGGCTTCCCGAGGAAGATGCTCCTCCCCTGTGGGACCCTGTGTTCTCTCGGCCTCTCACCTGCACCGCCTCCTCCGAGCTCCCTGACCCTGAGTCTTGGGGAGTCATGGTCCTGTGCCCGACTCTGGGCACCCAAAGGAGGACACATGCGCACCCCCCCCCCCACGTGTGTGCGTGCACTCGGCCCCGGCCCCCACGGCTGCGGTCACCGCTGCCTTCCCGCGGTCCGCGCCCTCCACCACCCGTCCCTCTCCTGTGGCCTCTGGCTGGGGGACTTGGGGGTGGGAGGGTCCAGCAGCCAGCACAGGCATCGAGGCTGTGGCCTGGTGTCTGGCCTGTTCTGAGGCATCTGCTGGGAGGGACACTTAGGGTCTGGAAGGGCCCGTCCCCAGGGCTGGCATTTGGGGGTGACATTTGGCGGCTCAAACAATCAGTTTGGGAGGAGGCAGTAGGGAATTCCAGAGCAAGGTCCAGGGTTATGTTTATGGTTTTGATCTTTCTTTGCCAAGGGCCCAGGGAAATCTGCTGCTGGCAGACACGGCAGAGCCCCTCCCAGGGCCGAGCGTGTGCCCGGCCCACGCAGTGGCCAGATGGGCTGTGGGCCACCCCATCCCGGGCACTGACCAGCAAGACAGACTCGGGCAGCTGTCTGTGCTAGACCCCGAGTTGGGGGTCTGATCCTCAAGTCAGGGTTCTGGGCCCCAATTTGGAGTTCTGGGTCCCAAGTCAGGGATCTGGGTCCTGGGTGAAGGTTCTGGGCCCCAGGTCAGGGTGTGGCTTTGTGGACGTCACACCCAGGTGTGCCCTGAGCCTGGAAGCCGGCCCCCTCGGTGGACGGGTCTCCTTAGCAGGACCTTGGTGCTACACTCAGGACTCGGAGGTTTTTCCCATGTTGGCTCGAGAGTCCTGCCCTGGCCATGTACCTGGCATCCCTCTGGAGGCAGCTTCGGAGCCCCCAGCCCTCTCCATCCAATGCCAGGAGGCTTCACTGGACGGGCCTGGGGGCCAGGACCAAGACCAGGGCAGTGGGGAGGCACGGGGGGCTGGAGCGGGGTCCCTCCTGCACACCCCGGGTCAGGCTCCTGTTCGTGGCCGGCAGCTTTCCCCGCAGCCTTGGGGCGACAGCAGAGGACACAGGTGGAGCCCGACGGTGGGCTGTGGCCGGACAAGTGTCCGGTGCTCCTTTCCTGCTCATTGGACCCCCGGCCACTCTGGAGGAGGAGCACGGTTGCAGGTCCCCTTTCACACCTCCCAGCCAGGCGTGCGGCCGGCAGGGTCATTGCCCTCTGACCGCGAAAGTTGCCGTGCAGAGCTGGGAGCAATGATGGTGGCAGGAGGTGACAGAGGCCTGGACAGCAGCAGAGGTTTGGGTTTCTCAGTGCAGAAACCTCCTGGATTTTATATTTTAAACAAAAGTGGAAGAAGGCTTTGATTCCTGTCCCACGTCACAGTAAGATGTCCTGAGCGCGACTTCTTTCCACTGGATTTTTATTTGCAGCGACGTGTCCCGTGCTGGGGCTTTGCAGGTCCACGCGTGAGGCGACGTGTGTATGAAGGCGTTTGTCTGTTTCCTGCACTTATCCTGCGGTTTCTTGTTTCATGATTTCTCAGTGTAAACGTTCTTTATAGACTTTTTCCTGTGGAAAATGAAGATTTTGCCACCTCATAATCCCCTGTGCCCCTGCCGCACGTGCCCCCAGGTGTAATTTTTGGCTAAATCAAGATTCAGCGTTGATATTTAAAATTGCAGCTTGTCCATGTAAATAACTATGAATATACTTTATCTGTGTTCAACTCTGTTCTCTGCAGACTCGAATTTGCCTCATTTGGGGTAGTTTTTATATTATCACCGATCTGTCCCCAGGCTTCTGAGAGGAATCGGAACCTCTCAGTGCCTTCAGACACATTAGAGGTTTGTTTCAGTTGCGGTCACTCTGTGAACGAGCTCCCCAAAGCACAGTGGCTACAAACCCCGCTGGGTGGGCATTCTTGTGATTCTGTGCCCCTGGGCAGCAGTGTCCACGGGCTGAGCGTCCTGAGAGGCTCACCTGGGTGGCCAGCCCCCCCCCCCCACATGTGCACACACCCTCAGACACACACACATGCACAGACTCACACAGACACACATACAGACATACACACACCCCCCGGGGCCCCTCCGTGGGGCTGGCTGGGCTCCCTCCCAGCATGGTGGTCTCAGGCCATCCGGGGTTTTGTCACGGTGGCTCACGGCTTCCGAGTGGATGCTGCCACTGTCCCCTGGTCTGGGCCAGGACCCGCCTGCATCACTTCCACCTCCTGAGATGGAGCAGGTCACAGAGGGCCACCCCTTCCAGGATCTGTGGCTGGCAGCCCTCTGTGGGCGCCCCCTGTTCTTGGGGCCACTCTGCCCAGCAGGACTTTAAGCCCCTGGACACCTGGCCTCTCCCTTCTGCCTTCCGGGCTCCCTCCTCCAAGAGCCTTCCACGACCAGCAGAGAGGAGGGTGCGGGGTTCCGGTGGAGAACGCTCCCCCTGGCTGGGTGGACTTGGGTAGCCTCCCCTCCCTGGAAGCCCCTGCCTCCTTTAGGGAGGGGCTGGCCCTGAGACGCTGGGCTGAGGCGTCCACTGTCCCTGCGGCCAGCTCTCCCCGCTCAGGGACAGCCGTCGGAGACTTGGTAGTCTCATGGGAAGTAGGGACATCTCAGGAAGCAGGGCTGAAGCCACGGCTCCCCACCAACCTGGGGAAGGATCTGTCCCCCTGACCCTCAGAGGTTCTCCTAAACCAGGAGGGCACCTCTGGTGAGTGGGGGCTCCCTGCTGGGGGCATGTGTCTTTCGGGTGTCGATCACACTCTGACGGCCCCGCATTTGGTTCTTCTGAGCCTTGAGCCTGGGGCCCGTGCACGGCCATTAGCTCCCCAAGGCCCCGTTGTTAGTGGCTGGGAGGGCTCAGAACTTCCGGCCTCCCTCCGGCTTCTATGTGCCCGGCCCTGGGGCTGCAGGGCCAGCCTTCCCTGGGCAGGTCAGGGCCCTGGGTAGGTGGGGTATGGGCACGGGGTAGCAGATGCAGGGGTCAGGGGAGACCGAGGGAGGTGGAACTCCCAAGATGGCGAGAGCTGGCAGGAGTTTGAAGAGTTGGGGGTCTCTGGACCTGAGGGAGAGGGCGCAGGTGGGGGCTCTGGCCTGATGCTGGGACCCGAGGGGCCTGCCGCCCTGCACTCGACCCTGAGGTAACCTCTGCCCCTTTCTGCTTCCCCCAGGTCACCGACGATGAGGGCACGGCTCTTCTTCTGCAGCTTCTGAGTTGGGGGGCGCCCTCCGCACCCCCGTGCTGTCCAAGGACCCTGCGCACCTCCTGGCCGGCTGCGAGCAGGAACGCAGGCCGTGGGGTCAGCCTGCTCCTGGCCTCCCGGGGAGGAGCAGGCTGTCTGGCCACGAGGACAGACCCCGCAGCACAGAGGCTCCTCTCCGCCGAATGTATTTATTCCTGAGACTCAGACTTTAGCTTTATCTGGTTGGTGAAGGACCAGGGGCCCAGCAGTGAGGGTGGCCCGCCGGGTCGGGGTGCTGTCTGGGAGCGCTCCCCTCCCTGCGGACTTCAGGGTCCTTCCTCCCAAGCCCCCGGGCGGGCGCGGTCTGTGCTCCTGAGAACCAGGACCCGCCTGCGCCGCCCCCTCCTCGGCCGCCCAGAGCGCGGCCCTGGCGGGCGCCCGGCGCTGGCCTCGGCCTCCGGGCCCAGACGCCGTGGGCGCTGCCTGTCCTGTGCGGAGGTGACGAGGGCTGTCACTTTGAAATCAGACTTCAGCGTTAAGAGGACAGACCCTTGCCTGTTGTTTGTAAGAGTGCGTCTGCTACCCTTTTTGTCACTTTAAAGACCAAAAAGAAGAAAGAAAGAAAAAGAAAAGGAGCCTGCTTTTTCTGTGTTTAAACGTGAGCCCAGAGGCGGGCGCTGACGCTGCCCCACCCGGCTCGGCGCCCTGAGGGCCCGACGACGGCCTGGGCGGCGGGGGGCCCTGAGCAGCGGGCTGCTGCGGCCTCCTTCCCGGCGAGGCGGCGCTGTTCTCGGCACTCCTCCCGGGAGGACACTGGGCCCAGCCCCGTCCCGCCTCCCTCACGACTTTGCCGTGCAGGGCAGCCGCTCAGGGGCCCGGAGAGTTCTCTTCTTGTTTCTCCCTGTGACCCCTCGGGACCCAGGCCCCTGGTCTGCTCATTTGGAGCCGAGGGGCATCCTAGACCGTTCAGCGGGGCCTTGGCCTGTCCCGGCTTTGCTAGGATGTTCCTGCTGTGAGAGCTTTGCCACCCTGGCTGGGAATGCTCCCGGCCAGGCCGGTGGGGCCTCCCCAGGACAGAAGGGGCTGGGGCCCTCCCTCGCGGTGCCTGTGGTTCCGGGCCTGACCCTCCAGTGGTGTGGGCAGTGGGAGGACGTGGTTTTCAGACATTTGTAGCGGCAGAGACTTTTTCTCAGACAAAACCTTTGGGGTTCTCACTGCGGACCTGCAAGTCACCACAGCGCCCAGCCTCACAGCCGGGGCGACGGGAGGCGCGTCCCAGCTGGTGGCCCCTGAGCCGGGCCTGCGGGGTTTAAAGGGCAGTGTGGCCCCCCTGCTACGCCAGGGGCTGGTTGGGGCCTTCTTTTTTCTGGAAGGTTTTTTTTTCCCCTCTGGTTATAAAACAACCCCTGTTGGTGGTAGAAAATTAGTAACGTAAAGCTGAAAAGAAAAGAGAAACGTCCTGGCCCCGACCCCGGGGACTCCTCGGTCCTTAGCCCGTGCGTGCCCTGCCTTCCTGGCCTCAGGCCGCCTGGGCAGCTCTGCCCAATTCCCCTTCCCAGGCTGCGTGTCCTGGGACCCCACCCTGCCCCCTTCCCACCCTGGGCCTGGGGCATCTCCGGGAGGATCTGTCAGTGGTCTGGGACTGGGGCTGAAGGCAGCCTCTGTTGGGCTCTGTCCCCCCACCCCGTCCCCCGTCCCACATCCATAGGCTCCCACAGAGAAGGGAGCTGGCTTCTGCCTGGCCATCATCCCTGGCCATCATCGGCCGAGTTAAGAAATGACCGTGGAGGAGGCAGGGAGGAGGGGAAACCAGGTAGGGCCTGGGCGCCCTGCTGGCCGGGAGGGAGCCCCATCCCTGGCCTGAGAGTGGCCCTGGTCTGCTGGGGCGAGCTCAGTGTCTCGTGGCTCTCCAGGACGCTCAGAACCCCAGGGAAGCTTCTGGCCCAGCTTCTCAGGTTGGAGGCACAGCCCCCCTGGGGCGGCCTTGTGGGGCCTTGGGTCCAGCCAGCCACGCAGTGACCAGGGCCGGCCTCCCTTCCTGCCCCGCCCTCGGAGGCATCCTGGCAGTGCCGGCCGATTTATTTTTAGCTCCGCCTGCCGCTAGCGTTGCCTTTCACCTCCAGATCAGAGGCCTGGGGCAGGCGGCCAGCGCCACTGACCCTGAGATTTACAGACTGGCGGGGCGTGGAGAGAGGCAGAGCAAGAGGGCTCCCTTCCTTCCCACTGCGGCTGGGGGCGGGGGGCCAGGCCTGGGGGTGGGGCTAAAGGAGCCGGAAGCAGGAGTCAGGGTTCAGAGTCCTCATTTTTCAGAGGAGGAAACTGAGGCTGAGGCCTAAGCCAGTGGGCAGGCCCCTCCTGGGGGTGTGGGTGGGGACAGGGTGGGGATGGGATGGGGTGGGGTTGGGGGGTGGGGTGCAGGGGTCTGGGGTGGGGGTGGGGTGGGGGTGGGGAGCCTCGATCAGCTCAGGCGGTAGTACAGAGTACCAGGACACGTTTTCCTCACTGTGTGGAGGCTGGAAGTCCAAGGCCAGGTGCCGGCTGGCCCAGTGCTCGGCGAGGCCCCTCCTGGCTCTTTCTCTCTGTGCGGCTGAGGGGGAGAGCCTGGTCTCCTCTGGGAGGACACCGATCCCATCCTGGGGTCTCACCCTCATGACCTCATCTAAACCGAGCCTCCCCGAGGGCTCATGTCCAGCACCGTTGTGCTGGGGGTGTGCTGCGCCCTGTGGATTTTGTGGGTTTCTCAGCCGCGTGGTTGGAGGTTGTGGTGAGGGTGGACGCACCGTCTTCCTGGTGGAGGCAGAATCCAGGGCCACAGACGCTCCAGCTCAGTTAGAACTCAGTGAGAGTAAAACGTCATTTCCCCGTCGGAGTTCACGGACCTGCTCGAGGGAAGAAACACCCGAAGCTGGTGCATCAGGAGAACATACGCCAACAGGAGTAGAAAACGTGTTTTCAAAACCTAATTTACGTGGTTTTTGGAATCTCCGTCCTCACAAGTAGCCCGGCCAGCTCAGGGCGGACTCGGTTACCTCACACAGACAGAAAATGGGTTAATTAGGAGAAGTTGCTGAGGCTTCACGCGGGAGCGTAATTAGCGCCCATTCTCACAGCAGGCACATGGCTGCATTTTAATGACCTTAGAGACCGGAGGGCTGCTGCCCCAGCGCTGGGAGAGGCCTCAGGGCAGCCCCCCTGCCGCTCCCAGGGCGTGGCCAGGGCACCGCCGTCACCTCCGTCCCCACCGTGTCCTCACGGCTCCTCCTGCGCCCTTGTGTGCAGGGCGCCTGGGATGAACCGGGCTGTGCCGACTCTTGAGTGCCGTGCACGGATGAGCCCTGCAGAGCAGGAGCTCGGGGTCTCCACCCGGGCCCCCAACCCCAGCCCTCTCTGGCTCAGCGCAGCGTCCAACTGGCCTCTTGCTCGCCTGCCCCGCCCCCACCCCATTTTCTCCCCGACTTGTTTTGACCCCCTTCCTCCCCCGAGTCCCTAAGCTCAGACAGGCACCCTGTCCCCCAGCCACCATGGCCTGTCGAGCCCTCCTTCCCTGGAGGCCCAGGCAGGATTGGCTGGTGGGCCAAGGCAGGAGTCTTTCCCGAGCCGCTCCTCCGAGCGGGTGCTGGCGTGGGAGTGGGGAGGCCGGGCAGCCTGTCCGGAGCCCAAGGAGCAGCTGGGTCAGTCGGGCTGTGACTTGCATGTTGACCTGCGCCCCAGGGGCTCAGCCGCCGAGCAACCCCGTCCCTTCGGGGGTGGCTGCCACCCCTCCCCGTGGGGTCAGACTCTGGGCCTGTGGGGCAGGGTGTGCTGGCGACTCCCCAGTGGGAAGGCCAGGGGGCTGCTGCCCCTGCCCCTGCCCCGGCCTCTCACAGGCGGCCCTTCTGACGCCTGCCTGCCCCTCCCTGACGCTCCTGCCCTCCTCCTGCCCCAAAGGCAGGCCCTGGCACACACACTCCCACTCGCCACTTGTCCTGAGCCAGCCAGGCTCCCAGGGGAGGGGCCATCTGAGTCTGGGCGGAGTGGGGGGTCCTACAGAGCCTCTGTGTCTGTGGGACCTTCCAGGGTGGTGTCTGCCTCGCTGGGCATTGTTCTCCCAGAGGGATGGGCTCCAGGGCGATTTGTCCTGGGCTATGTGGTCACAGCACAGGGTGAAGCTGCTCAGAGCCAGGCAGCCCACCTTTGACCAACCATGTGCCTTCCCGTCTGCCACCCCTGGGACCCCCCCCTCCAGGAAGCCTTCTGGCCTGTCCACCCTCGCTCTCTCTACAGAGCTCAGGGGCCGGATCATGACCGGACCAGACATTCCCTCAGACTGATTCTGCCCCAGGTCCACGGAGAGGGGACAGGTGGAGGGGGCTGGGGCAAAGGGTCTGGGTGAGGGCAGGCAGCCAGTGCAGTAACCGAAGCAGTCCTGACGGGAACTGGCACCTGCTGTGCCCTCGTAGGCCTCCAGCCGGCGCCCACTTGTAGCTTGGGCTCTAGGCAGGCTCAGGGTGGGGCTTGTCTGGCACATGCTGGAGGCCCCTGAGACTCTGCAATGCCTTGCTGGTGACGGCGTTTCCTAGGAAACTGCAGCCAGCTGCTGGGCCGCCTGCCTGTGGGGGTGGGGGTGGCGGTGGGGGTGGGGCTGCGGCCGGTGCAGGCAGGGGACACCCAGCAGGAAGGAGTGTCCCTGTACGTGTGTGAGCGTGGGGGTGTGTTGTGTGTGTTGATGTGGGGATCTGTTTGGGAGTGTCTGTGTGAGCCTGTGTGATTGTGGGTCTTTGTGGGGCGTGTGTCTGAGTCCTGGGTCTGTGTCTGGGTGTCACGGAGGTGTCTATGTGGTGTGTGTACCTTGGGGTCTGGGTTTCAGGATGGCAGCCACTCCCATCAGTGCCAAGATGCCGTGTCAGCCAGCCGGGCTGCTCACCCCTCCCGCCTGCCTGGCGGAGGCCAGAGGCGCTGGGCCTTGGGACACTCCCATCGACAAAGAGCAGGGGGGCCTGCAGCGGTCACTGGGGCTGAGCCCAGGCCTGGCTCAGAGGAGGTGTGACCGGCTGATGGGGCAGGCGAGGCCAGGCCTGCTCTCAGCAGGAAGTGGCTGGTGCCTCCCGTTGCCCGGAGGGTCCTCAAAGCCCCCTGCCCGCAGCTTCCTGCTGGCCCCTCACTGTCCCTGCCCAGCCTCCCACTTGTCCTCCACTCACGTGCCCGTGGGCCCTGGTTGTGTGTGGCTGGACGTCTCTCAGGCTCTTGGCTCCTGCAGACCTTAAGACTCCATGTGCTCTGGGCCACCGTTGGGGGTCAAAGGCTGAGTTGTGGGCAGCATAGGGGTGCAGGTCATGGGGGCCTCAGAACACAGTGGGGACCAGGGTGTGCTCATGCCAGGCTCCTGGGGACCCCCTCCACCTGCATGTAAATTTCTGGGCCACACACAGTGCAGAAGGTCCTGGAGCCTGGGAGCCAGAGAGGAGGAAAGACAGTTGTGATTGTCCCCTGGGGACCGCAGGCCTGCTTCAGAGGTGGGGCACCCTGCTTTGTGTCTGTGGGTGGATGGGGACTGGCTGGGAGACCCAGGGACTTTGGTGGCCCCTGTTTCTGCCTAGGTGCAGGCCCTGGGGTGGGGGGCCCAGGAGGGGCAGGGCCAGGGTGGGGGCCGGTTCCTGGGTGGCACCAAGGACAGTCATCCTCAGGGCCTGCCAGCTGGGGCACAGCTGTCCCCGGTGGCCCTTTCCAGCCGCAGGACCATCCACAGAGGCTCAGTGACCCGCCCAGCCTGCCTACCTCCTTGTGGGGAGCCCGTTGTCCCTCCCTGGGGGACTGTGTGGCCCAAGGCAGGGCACAGTCTCACCTTGCCAGGAAACCTGGATGCTCCAGGCACCCTCAGAGCCTGCACCGTGTTCATTCACTCCTTCGTTTGTTCATTGTTCCTCCAGCCCCTGTGGGGCTCCAGGCTCCAGAGGACCAAAGTAGACCCCGAGCATCTGTGCCTCCTGCGCTCTCAGCTTCAGTTCTCGGCCTGACGGATGCTGCACCACAGACGCGTTGCTTTGCCCCCATGACCTGTGAGGGGAAGTGTGCCACGAAGAAGGAACCAGCCACCCAGGGGGAATCAGAGGGGCTTCCTGGAGGAGGCCATCTCCAGGCTGACTCTGAAGCAAGAGTAGGAGTTGGCTTGGGAGGCTAGAGTGAGACTTTCTGGATAGTTTGCACAGCCTGGTGCAGAGCGTGGTCCTCTTGGTCCTGCCCAGACATGGGGTCCTGTAGAAGGAAGTATGTGCAGGGGTGCTAGTGGAGGACACAGCAGAGCCATGGAGGTGAGCCGAGGAGAGGCACTCGGAAATACGGGGCCTGGTGCAGGCCCCAGAGATGTGCCAGTCTGGGCCTGGGGGGCTGGGGACCTGAGGATCTGAGGGGCTGGGGGGACTGTGGATATAGGGGGCTGAGGGGGCTGGGGACTAGGATCCTAGGGACCTGAGGATCTGGGGGCTGGGTTATTGGAGGCTTGGGGGGCTGGGGACTGAGAACCTGGGGGGCTAGAGACCTGGGGGTTGGGGGACTGGGGGGCTGGGGGACTGGAGGACTGGAGGACTGGGGGCCTGGGGATCTGGGGGACTGGAGGACTGGTGGCTGGGGATCTGGGGCCTGGGGGACTCAGGGGGCTGGGGACCTGGAGGACTGGGGGGCTGGGGGACTGTGGATCTGGGGGCTAGGGGACTGGGGACTGTCCCAGGCAGGTCTGCAGTGTGGGCTATTTAGAACCTTGGGGGGCTCCTTGGGGGATAATAGTGTAGGGACAGGCTGTCAGGCTGCTACTGGCAGGGGAAGGGGGCACAGGCTGAATAGGGCAGGTGAGGGCGGCTCACCCCCAGCCCAGGAGTGGAGCTGTCCAGAAAGCAGATGATCCCAGTGCCGCACGTTTGCCCTGAAGTTGGCCCGGGTGTGTGTCGGGGGGAGGGGCGGGGCTGGGCCCCAGAGGTTGCTGAAGCCCCGCAAGCACGTGGGGGCTTGGGGCCACTCTGTGACTGAGGCGTCTGCTCTCCCCTCCCTGGCCGGGCTCCGTGAGGAGCAGCCCGGCCAGGCGCCTGTCCTGCAGGCGCGTGGATGGACACAGAGCAGGGGCCAGGCCTGGGGGTGCACAGGCCCGGCCCCAGCCCACAGAGGCCCCCAGTGGGCCCTGACCCCCAGGGACAGGGAGCAGCGCCCTGAGGCCAGGCTGGGGCGCTCTGAGGGGCCCGCTGTGCTGTGAGCGCAGAGACGGGGGCCCCAGGGAGGCCCTTTGTAGAGCAGGGAGGTGGCCACCTCCCTGTGCCCAGCTCCCGGGGAGAAGGGGGCTGCGAGGTGGAGCGTGACGGGGAGGGGCTGGCAAAGAAGAGGCACCCTGTGACAGGTCGCTCAGGCAGCCCCTCTTCCCACTAGGCTGCCTGCCTCTGTTGGGCGGGCTCCCCCCACCCACGACCACCTCTCCCCCACCACTCTGCTCCCCATGGCGTGGTCCATCCCTGAGGGAGCTGCACACTGGTCCCAATAGATAGATTTTCCTCTTTGCTAATTGGAATCTCTCTACCTTAGAGGCAAATGAAAGAATTAAATATGCAGGATTTACAGTTAACGTTTTAAACAGGCACGCTTCCCCCCTTGAGCTAATGTTGATGAAGGACAAACAGGATGTCAGTGCACAGCCGACAGGGATGAATGATCACTGAGGCCTCCGTCCCTCCCAGAGCCTCCATCCGGGGGGCACGGCCGGGCCCTGGGCGCAGTGCCAGAGCGCCGGAGGGCGGCGGCGCCCCCACCCTGGCCGCCGGCCCCGCCCACCCGAGCCCCAGGCGCAGGAACCTAACCCCCAGCAGCAGCAGCGGAAATCAGTTCTCCCGCGGCGAGCCTTTCTGCAGGAAGGGAGACTGTCAGCCCTCGTCCAACGTGAGCATCGACCGGCTGGGGGAGAGGGAAGTGGTTCCGTTATGTAATTGTTCTTGAGTCTAATTTAGCACGGAGTCCTCTTGGGCTCCGAAGTGACAGCACCACCCTGGCTTTGATGGGGGAGACCGGGATGTGTTTGAGCTAACCCAGCCACCTTGGACACCGGGCCGGGCGCAGCAGCGCCAGCAAGCCGGGGGCGTTCAGGCCCCGCAACTCCGGTGCCAGAGAGGCCAGGAGAGCGGAGGGGTCCCCTCCAGGGTCAGGGTGCTGGGCGGTGCCCAGGGGCAGGGCGGGGGGTGGAGGGCCCAGTCCTGGTTTGCTTGGCATTCCAGCGTGGGTTCTGTGAGCAAGCTGGGAGGAGGCCCAGGTCCTTGCCCGCTCAGACGCAGGCCCCGGTTGCGTGCAGTTGGGGCGCTGGAGTAGGGAAGGGCCCAGTTGCTGTGACGGTGAACTTCACGTGTCAGCTGGGCTTTTCAGTCAAACGTGGGTCCAGATGTTGCTGTGAAGGTGTTGTTTCAGATGAGACGTAACTTCGGCAGTCAGCAGACTTTGAGGAAGAGGAATGCCCCCACACGGAAATGCACCCTTCCCATCTCTCCTCTCCTCACACACAGAGCACTTCTGACAGCAGACGTGCGGCCCCCCTCCTCCCCCAGCAATCCTCCGACAGCAGCTGGGTGTCCTACGGTGCAATTTAACTCTGACACCAACTCCGACCCCACAGGGTGAGGGCTCGGGCCGACGAGACTGCCCCTACTCCGGACGCCAGTCACCTGCAGCTTCTGCCTGACTTGGCTGCACATAGGGGGACCCCTAAGCCATCGGCTGGAAGAGCTGCCAGAGCTCAGGGAAGCGCTCACCTCCATCGACCCTGTGTTATATGGAAAAGGACACAGATGAACAGCCAGATGCGGCACACAGGGTGAGGTCCGGGGGTCCCGCGTGCAGGAGCTCCTGTCCCTGGGGAGCTGGGGTGCGTCACCTTCCCAGTACGTGGATGTGCTCACCAACCTGCAGCCTCTCTAGAGCCTGACCTTTAGAGACTTTTACGGCGGCTTCATCACGTAGGCATGACTCGCCCCTAAGTCAGTCTCCAGCCCCTCTCGCCTTCCCAGAGCATGCTGGGGTGAGGCTGAAAGTTTCAGGTCCTAATCACAACTCGGTCTTTCTGGTGACCAACCCCACCCAGGAGCCCACCCGGAGTCACCTCATTAGAACAAAAGACACTCCTGTCACCCAGGAAGTTCCAAGGGATTGAGGAGCGCTGTGTCAGGGACTGGGGGTAGAGGCTGGTATACATTTTTTCCTGTTATTTCACACCCTCCAACCTGTGGTGGGCCTCATCCAATCAGTTGCAGGACGTAGGAGAAAAAATCTGAAATTCCCCAAGGACGAAGGGATTCTGCCTTCACACATAAACTCTTCCCTGGGTCTGCCGACCGCCGGCCTGCCCTGCAGACTTCAGACTTGCCGAGCCCCCACAAAGTGTGAGCCAAGTCCTTAAAATAAATGTCTTCCTCCCTCTCCCCTACTCCCCCCGACTCCACGCACACACGTCCCAGCGGTTCTGTTTCTCTGGAGAATCCTGACCAGCAGGTGGCCCAGCAGTGATGCTAGAGGTGGGGGATTCTGCTGTGAGAAGGGGCAGAGCCCACAGACACCCCAGCCCACCCCTCGGGGCTGCCACCTCCCTGGGCCCGCTGGTCCTCCATCCTGGATCTGGTTCACAGGAGCTGCAGCTTGGGGTCAAGAGACTGCCAGCCCCAGTGCTGGGTGGGGACCAAGGGCAGGCAGAGGGGCACGGGGGCAATTAACAGGCTACTCAGTTAGACTTGAATTTCAGATAAACAATGAATGAAACAGGCTTATACTACAATTATTCATTTTATACTACAGTTATTCATTGTCGATCAGAAATTCAAATTTTACTTTGCTTTAACTTTGATTTTTTAATTTGCTAGCCCCGCCCACCCTAGGTGGGAGGCTCAGGTGGGCACAGGGCAGCCCCTATGCCACGTGAGGGTCCAGCTGGCCTGGTCCACACTGCACTGCCCCCAGGCCCCCTGCTCTGGCCCGTCTCCCAGGAAGGGACTCCCAGCACTGAGGCCTCTCTGTAGAGGGGCTAGAACCCGTCCCCCCGAGGGTCTTCTCAGCACGAGGGGCCGTGCTGCAGGCGGGAGCTGGACTGAGGGTGCAGCTGGGACCTTTTAGAAGCCACCGACACAGTCACACACAGTGACCACCAAGCCCCTGCCAACAGGACAGACGAGGGGAGACCCCGCCTGCCCAGCGGCCGCGTCACAGCCCGCTGCTGCACCCAAGGACAGTCAGCCGGGCCGGGAAGACTCCACCGACTCCAGCCGCCAGGACCCGGCAGGGACGCCTTTCCATGTACCTCTGGGTGGCCCGCTCAGTTCCGACTGTAACCCACCCCGGTCGTTTCCTAGTCCTGGGCTCACCGAGTACAGAGAGCGGCAGAGCATGACCCCGATCAGCCTCCTGACCCCTTGGGCCCACCCTGGAAGCAGGCATGTGGCCTCGGCGTTCAGAGCCTGGGGCCCCATCAGCGTCCCATCCTCCCAGGTTCAGGGGGCCGGAGGAGGGGGCGTCCCTCATCAGCTGCCTCTTTTCTGAGGCTGGGGCCGTGGGTCACAAGTGCAGGCAAACAACAGCGTCCGTTCCTGGAGATGCAGGTGCCCAGCCCTGCTCAGACCTGGCCCGCCGGCTGGGTTTTCACACCCCTTCCTTGCTCTGCTCTGACTATAAAAATTACAGCCATTCATCCTACATTATTAAGAAAATGTGGAAAAAATGTTAGAGAACAAAATTAAAATTACCCATAATCACACCCAACAGAGATGATCACAGCTGCCTCTTTGGTGTCTTTCTTTAAGAGGGATGTGCATGTGTGTGCACTCCTAGACACACACATGCACACACACACGGATACACATGCACACGTGTGCACACAGAGGTACAGACACACCCACAGACACACCCACCCAGAGCCGCTGAGGGAATTCTGTGCACAGCATCATTTCGTTCACATTTTTCATGCATTAAAATTTGTTCAGAAACAACAGGGTTTGAACGGCCTGTGGAGGGCTCGTGTAATGAACTCCCTGCGCCTGAGTTCGGCTGTGCCATTCATCTCCGTGCTCTTGTGGCTGCGAACCACCCCTGACAGGCACGTCTGCCTTTGTCTGAAGAGGCCCCGCTCCCTGGAGGGTCTCCTGAGGGCGTTAGTGGATCCACACCTGAGGACACCTTTAAGGTTCTTGGCGTGAAAAACCATGCAGCCCTTTTCAAAAAAACAGATGGTTTGGAGACGGTCTGGAAGGAAACATTTTAAGGGGAAATTTGACACAAAATTTTAAATAAATGGTGGATGTGCGGTGTTGGGATTAAAACCACGGCCTTTCCTTGCCTTTTTGCAACACTGAGGGTGGCGCGTGCCCACTGCTGCCACAGGCTTTGGCCAGGACCAGGCCTCTGAGCCCCCGTCCTGCTGCGGAGGACGGACGACCTGGAGGCTTGGGGGCTGGGCTGGCCGAGCCGCTAGGGGTGCCCGCCGTCCCCACCACCCACCACCTCACACCCGCTCCTACATCTGCACGGAGACGTGTGCCTCCAGGCCCTGGGCGACACTGAACCCCACTGCGGGGCCTTGCGAGCTGTTTACCAGGCCGCCTGCGGCTGGACGCTTGGCTTCTCCTCAGGTGTGGGCTGCGCGCGCGGGTCCGGCCGCAGCTGGGTGGGGAGGGGCCCTGCGGGCGGGGCTCTGCCAGACGCTGCTCGGGATGGTGGTAGCACTTGACCCTGACGGCCCCCATTCCCCGCGCTGGGAGGGGTGCGCGCCGCCTGCAGGGTGTGCGCCTGAGTGTGTGCTTCCCAGGAAGCAACACTGGCAAAGTCGGGGTGCCAGGGGCTTTGGGGGGACGTGCCTGTGGGAGAGGGACTGGGACCTCGGACCCGGCAGTCTCCGCCAAACCAGCCAGGCCACGGCCCCTGGCGGGCGGGGCCGTGCGCATCCGCGTGCATGGGGACCCTCCTCTGAGGCTCACCTCTACCTGCTTGATTATCTTGTTTCCTGGAAGCTGCTGTCTCGTCCTTGGTGGAGGCCAAGTCTGAGGAGGAACAGGGAGGCCCTGGACTGCAGCGTGGGGACAGCATGGGGACAAGGCAGGGATGAGGGTAGGGCCCGGGGGCCACGTGGGCCGCCTGTGAGCTGGCCCAGGGGCCCAGGCACCTCAGGCCTGACCCTTGGCGATGCTCAGGCCAGGAGTTGATTTTCTAAACTGTGTCAGCGAGACCTTTTGTACTAAGCCCCCCAAACCAGCAGCAGTGAGGCCCCCAGGAGCAGGGCGGAGCCAGAACGGGGAGGGCCCTGAGGCGGAGACCTGCGTGGACTGGGCCGCTGGGACGGAGATGCGGGTCAGCGGCAGGAAGCCGCCCCGCAGCGGGGGCTCTGGGCACAGCAAGGTGAGCTTCATGTACCTTCAAGGCCTCCGTCCTGTTCTCAGAATCCTGGGGATGCCGTAGTCTTATTTTTAACTCTTACGAGTGGGCTTAGTTGCGCTGTAAGTCACACACCGTGCAGTTCACCCATCTGAAGCGTACAGCTTGGTGGTAAAGCCACTGCAACCGTCACCGCAGTCCACGCCGGAGCAGGGTCGTCACGTCAAGCAGGGACTCCGTGTCCCTGACTGTGTCCCCTGCCTCCCCCAGCCCAAGTGCCCAGCAGCTGCTAATCTGCTTTCTGTCTCTATAGATTCACTTTTTCTGGACTTTTCCTGTGAATGGAATCGTGTAATTTGTGGACTTCTGCATCTGGCTTCTTTCACTCGGCGTAACGTTTTCAAGGTTCACCTGTGCAGCAGCGTGTAGCGCAATCCATTCCTCTGATGGCTGAGTAAGACCCACTGTGCGGACGGGCCGCATTTTGTTTATCTTCACCCACTGGTGGGCCTGTAACTGGTTTTCCACCCTTTGGCTCCTGTGACTAACCCAGCCCTGATCATTTGTGCTCAATTTCAGTGTGAGACGTAGTAAAAAAACCACGGTGGGAAGGGATAAATTGGGAGTGCGAGATTGCAGATACTAACTACTACTATATATAAAGCAGATAAGAAGACAAAATTCTTCTGTATAGCACAAGGCGCTATATTCAGTACCTTATAGTAACCTATGAAGACAAAGAACACAAAGATGAATCTACGTGTGTGTGCACAACTGACGCCTGATACGGAACACCAGAAACTGACACGTTTCCGTAGGTTTCCCTCCTCTCGGGCATGTACCCAGGAGTGGACTCACAGGGTCACAGGCTGACTCTGCCAGGCTCTGCTCCAAAGTGGCGGCACCATCTTGCACTCCCAGCAGCCGTGGGGAGGGTTCCGAGGACCGCACCTCTGCTAGCACCCACTACCCCTGTCTTTTCAGTTCTAGCCAGCCCAGTGTGTGTCAGGTGGTCCCCACGGCTCTTGGGGCTTACTGCGCGAAAAGGTGAAGCAGGTAAGTGTCCAACAATGCTGTGCACAACAATGTGCACAGCACATACCACACGCGTGAACTCTGGGAAACGTGAGCAATTAAGATCATGAAACTATTGCAAAACTTGGAGGCAGAAACAGTTAAAAACGAAACTGGCGAAAACCTCTAGTTCTCTTGATCCTGTATTTTTAAAGCTTCTTTTTCTTTTTTTTTTTAAGACATTTAATTTTAGGTTAACATGAATTAATACACAAGGAAGGCTCAGAACGGTTCCTCTGCATCGATACTGGTGTTGCTTTTGTGATTTTTCGTGTGTGTGATTATTTTCTCAGTCAGAAAAGGAAGTACAGTTCTCGTCTTCTGAAGTACAGTCAGTTACACTGTGTCCATTTCTGGTACACAGCCTCATGTTTCAGTCATACGTACACATACATATATTCCTTTTCATATTCTTTCTCATTATAAGTTACTACAATATATTGAATAAAGTTCCCTGTGCTGTTCAGAAGAAACTTGTTTATCTATTTTATATATAGTAGTTAATATTTACAAATATTGAATTTCCAATTTATTCCTTCCCACCCCCTTTCCCCCCTGGTAACCATATGTTTGTTTTCTATGTCTGTGAGTCTGTTTCTGTTTTGTAGATAAGTTCATTAGTATCTTCTTTTTCCTTCCTTTTCCTTTCTTTCTTTTTTTTTTTTTTTAAGATTCCACATATGAGTGATGTCATATGGTACTTGTCTTTCTCTTTATGGCTCACTTCACTTAGAATGACAATCTCCAGGTCTATCCATGTTGCTGCAAATGGCATTGTTTCATTCTTTTTTATGGCTGAGTAATATTCCATTGTATAAATATACCACAGCGTCTTTCTCCAGTCATCCCTCCATGGACACCATGATTGCTTCCATGTCTTGGCTGTCGTAAATAGTGCTGCTCTGAACCCGGGGGTGCATGTATCTTTTTGAGCGAAGTGTTTTTGTTTGCTTTGGATAAATACCCACGAGTGGCGTTGCTGGATCGTATGGTAAGTCTATTTTCAATTTTTTGAGGAACCTCCATACTGCTCCCCATAGTGGCTGCACCAGTTTACACCCCCACCAACAGTGCCCAATGGTTGGCTTCCCTTTTCTCCGCATCCTCGCCAACACTTGTTATTTCTTGTTTGTTTGGCTAATAGCCACTCTGGCAGGTGTGAGGTGATCTGTTGTTGTGGTTTTGATTTGCATTTCCCTGATGATTAGTGAGGCTCGTATGTGCCTGTTGGCCATCTGGATGTCGTCTTTGGAGAAATGTCTGTTTAGATCTTCTGCCCACTTTTTAATCAACTGGTTTTTTTTGCTTTTGAATTGTATTTGAGTTCTTCACGCATTTTGGGTATTAACCACTTACCAGATACATGATTTGCAAAAGTTTTCTCTCCTTCAGTAGCTGCCTGTCCGTTTTGTTCACGGTTTCCTTTGCTGTGCAGCAGCTTCTTAGTTTGATGTAGGCCCATTTATTTATTCTCACTTTTGTTGCCTTTGCATTTGGTCTCAGATCCAAAAAATCATCACCAAAACCGATGGCAGGAACTATACTGCCTAAGTTTTCTTCCAGGAGATCTATGGCTTCGGGCCTTACATTCGGGTCTTTAATCCATTTTGAGTTAGTTTTCGTGTGTGCTGTAAGACAGGGTCTGGTCTCAGTCTTTGGCACATGGCAGTCCAGTTTTCCCAACACTGTTTATTGAAGAGACCGTCCCTTCCCCACTGCGTTCTTGGCTCCTTCATCGTGCATTAGTAGACCGTATGTGTGTGGGCTTATTTCTGGGCTCCCTTCTCATCCCTGGATCTGTGTGTCTGGCTTTGTGCTAGCACCACACCATTTTGATTCCTGTAGCCACGCCACATCATGGCACTACGTTAATACAGACTGAAGTCGGGAGATGCGATGATGCCTCCGGCTTTGTTCTCTTTTTCCTCAAGGTTCCTTTTGCTATTTGGGTTTTTGGTGGTTCCATACAGTCTTAGGGTTATTTGTCCTACTTCTGTGAAAAATGCCATTGGAATTTTGGCGGGGACTGCCCTGAACCTGTGGCTTGCTTTGGGTCGGGTGGGCATTTCAGTAATATTGATTCTTCCAATCCATGAGCACGGAATATCTTTCTATTTATTTGTGTCTGCTTCAATTTCTTTCACTAATGTTTTGTAGTTGTCAGTATTAATGTCTCTCACCTCGTTGGTTAAACTTATTCCTAGATATTTTATTCTTTCTGGTGCCGCTGTAAGTAGGCCTGTTCTCTTTGTTTCTCTCTCTGATAGTTGCTAGTGTGCAGAAGGCAGCAGACTGCTGTGCATTGATTTTGTTTCCTGCAACTGCACCGAGTTTGCCTGTTCTGATGACTGTTTGATGGAATCTGTAGAGTTTCATGTCATCTGCAAATAGGGACAGTTTACTTCTTTTTTTTTCTAATCTGGATCCGTTTTACTTCTTGTTCTCGCCTAATGTCTCCGACTGGAATTTCCAATACCGTTTTGAATAAAGGTGGTGAGAGTGGGCATGCTCGTCTGGGTCCATATATTCTAAGTTCGTTTTCATATTATTACAGAACAAATCTACGACTTTTGAAGAAAACTCACAAAACATCACGTCCTAAACCACTTCCAGGCCGTCACACGCCCTGAGGCAATTCCGTTAACCTGGACTCATCTTCTCAGAAACGTCTGGAGGTGCCGGTGCACGCCCGTGTGTATAGGTGGGCGTGTGTTTTTAACCAGAGCGAGCTCTTGGGACATGTTACAGAGTGTGTTCCAGCCACGTGCTGAACCAGCCCCCAAAGGTTGAGTTTTATCTGCTTTCCAGATGTCTCCCTTACCAACAGCAGGAGGGGCTGGTAAAAGAGGAGAGGAAAAGAGAGCAAAAAGTGGGGAACTCAGGGTCTTTTAGAGACACTGAAGGATGTGTTTACAAAACAAGTGACCTGGCACCAGAAAATGGGGTGGGGGAGTGGACGTTATGGCCCTGTGTGTGGTTGGATACGTCCATAATAAAATGCTTCGAAAGTATGGAAGGACACCGGAAAAATCAGAAAAAAATGGAATAAAATGCGCGGGGGTGTCAGAGGTGGCTCTGGGAGCCTGAGCCAGGTGGGGCCGGAGGGCCCCTTTGCAGCAGCGCTCTCCCAGGCCCACTTGTGCCCCTGGGCGGGCAGGAGAGGGGACCTCCCTCAGGCCCTGGTGGGGGGTGGCGCTGTTGTTTTGTGCTAATGCAAAAATCATTCGCAAGGATCAGCAATGAGTTAGCGCTCTCACGGGACTTTGATTTTTAAATGAATATTTATGAGCTGTTGCCAAGCTCAGCTGGGCAAGTGTGGGTGTCTCGGAGTCTGGGGGTTCCTGATTCTGAGCTGAATGATGAAGGCTGGTTACCCTCCCTGAGCTCCAGGAGGGGCTGGCCACGTCGGGCCCTTCCGTCCTGTCCTGCTGCTGCAGGGCCGCCCCCACCCCTGCCCCTCTGTCTCCCGCCTCCGTGCCTCAGCCCTCCGTTCTTTTGAAGAATTAACTGCTCCCTCCTTTGTGCTTGGCTCCCCACTGCCTGGGATTCTCCAGGGGAGGCACGAATTCTCCATCCCCCACTTCCTCTCCCAGAACACCAGGCCCTCCCCAGTGTCATCGGCGGCCCCTCCCCATTATCAGTTGTGGCCCCTCCCCAGTGTCATCTGTGGCACAGCACAGAAGACCCTGCCCAGTGTTTAAAGGGAGGCCCAGCAGGCGAGAAGGAGACTTCGGTATGAAAGGGAAGGTTCAGAACTGGCCGTAGCGGGTCTCCTCCGAGTGATAAAGTGGCTGAGGTTTGGAGTCTGTTCCCACAGAGACGTGCCCAAGGCCCCCCAGAATCCCAGAAGCAGTGGGCGGGCCCGGGGGACATAGGGAAAGAATCCTGGCTCCAGGGGCCCCAGGCGGAGGCGGGTGCCCTGCTTTCAGTTTGTGTCAGGGGTTCTCTGCTGTGCATCAGTCCTGCTGACAGAGGCTGGCTGTGAGCGGGGTCGGGGCTGTGCCCACAGTGAGGGGCTGTGTGGCAGGAGGTCCAGCAGTTTCCCTGGAGAGGCCCGAGGCTGAGGTCCCTAGTTGGTGAGCTGCTGTGATGGGTGGTCCCTCCTGGGCAAGGCCGGCCTTGAGGGGACAGACAGCCGAGACACCACAGCACCAGGCCGGCCGCGCTGCCCCCTGCAGGCTGGCGGTCCATGGACACAAGGCCCAACACTGCCCAGCAGCTCCCAGCTCCTCCTGCCTCCATCCCCTCCGCTCTGGACCCCTCCGGCTGCCAGCTTGGTGGGCTCACAGGGGGTGGAGCCTCAGGAAGGTACTTTCTGGTCAGGAGGACAGGGTCCAGGTTCTAGTCGGTCCGGGAGTCCAGGCAGCAAAGCGAGGGTGGGCAGAAGGTGGGATCCCGAGGGCCAGCTCTGGGCCACTCCATCCTGCCCCTCTGCCCCCAGGAAGAAGCCTGGTTGGGTTGGGGGTGGAGGTGGGGGTGGGCAGGGCCCCACACTTAATCAGACGCTGAGGAAGCCTCAGGTGCAGAGTGTTCAGGAAGCAAGGAGGCCGTGGGAGGGCTCCCAGACTGACGGACTTGCTGACTCACAGCGGGAGAGACCAGAGGAAGTGCCTTGGAGGAGCTGGGGGAGGGGGAGGGGAGGGGCGGGGGGGGTGGGGGAGGGCTAAGGCTGGGTGCCCAGGACCACCCTGACTAGGCCCTCAGTGGTCACTGCAGGTCACAGCCACGTGTCAGGACAGGGGGCCCAGAAGAGCTGCTGGGGGAGGGGGTCAAATGGATGGGGACCCCTCAGGGCTGGGACTTCCTGGGAGGTCTTCCTGCCTCCGGCTTTGAACCTGCTGGTCAGCAGTCAGGTCAGCAGTCAGCGGGAAGGGTCCGGAGGGTCTGTGGCCCTGGGCGGTCTCTCAGGGGCGGTGCTGTCAGGCGGGCCCTCAGAGTGACCCAGTGGCCCAGAGGTCTACCCGCCTCCCCCAGGGCTCCTGGGTGGAGGCCACCTGGCTGGCTCCTCAGGCCTTGGGCAGATCTAGGTGGGCCTGGCACAGGTGGGGGTGTGTGCGGTAAGTAGTGAGTGTGAGCATGAAGGCGGGTGTGAGTCATGGTGAGTGTGTGGGAGCTCGGGATCCAGCAGAGCCCAGGTCTGGGGTGTCCCCCGCCCCCCTGCCCCTCCTCTGTCCTGACCATCCCAGGACCCACCTCCTGTTCTAACACTGACCTCAGACGAGAAGCCCGCCCCTGACCTTCCTTCTCCTTGGCGGCCCTGCCCCCTCCCTGTGGGCCCCCCCCGCAGCCCCCCCCGCACCCCGCCATGACTACACACCCAGCACACCCTGCGGCCAGGGCCTGGGTGAGGTCATCTTAGCAGGGTGGCTGGAAAAGCCGGTTCTATGGGGCCACCTGACCCCAGCTGGCCTGTGCTATCAGGTGGATCCTAGGGTCCAGAAACGTGGAGCTGGGGCTGAGCCGTGAGCCTGAGAGGCTGGGCTGGGCGGGGCTGCCCGAGGAGGCAGAGGAGGCCTCCTCCAGCCCCCGAGGGACTAAGAGTGACTGCTCTGTGCTGAGCCCCATTGGCCCCGGGCAGGACAGGCTCCCAGAGACTCCTCAGACCCTGGAGAAGGGGAGGGCAGTGCAGGGCGGGGGAGGTCTGGGGTCCTGGGTCCCCGGGAAGGGCCCCCTTGTCTTTGGGAGAAGGCTAATGGCTACTCTGGCAGAGGCAGGAAAAAAAATCACCGGTCAAATTCCTAATTAAAATGCAGCTTAAGCGATGGCTCTGTGCTGGGAGAACCAGTGAAAACCGGGGGCACAACCTGGGTAACAAGGCTGTCCCCCACCCCACCCCGCTTCCCACACAGCAGAGCACCCCCAGGAGCCGGAGCCTGGTGTTGTGCTGGGACAGGCACCACTAACTGCCCTCCTCGGAGGCGCCCCTCCCTCCGAGGTCCCCCAGCCCCCCAGCCCTGCCCAGCAGGGAGGCCCCCCCAGCTGTCTGGGCCCAAAGCTCCCCTGGGAACTCAGGGCCTTGTCTTATGCTTTCTGTGTTTTAACTAAATTACAATTTTTAATGAAATAAAGTATTGTAAAAGCTGCTGGTTATAGAAAGCGTGAAAGCACAAAAAGGCATCTCCATCTGGGGGAGAAATGGGGACGGGAGCGTGTTGGGGGGGCGGGAGGAGGGGGAGGCCGTGGGAGGCTCGTCTCTCCCCAGAGTCCAGCCCCCATGTGCTCAGACCAACCTGCAGGAGGCTCCGACAGGCCTGTGACCCTCGTGACAGTGAAGGCCCGTCTCCATGCAGGGCCAGTCAGCGGCTGAAAGGGGGGCCCACCTGGGCCTCCATGAGGACAGGTGAGGACTGGTGGGGTCAGGTGGGGTCAGGTGGGTTGGGGTGGCCGCACCGTGGGTGGGGATGCTGGGCTGCAGCCCCAGGGGGGCATGGCCTGCATGGTGGGTGTCCCCCGCCCCAGCCTCTGTGTGACACGTGTATGGGGCAGCATCCTGCCGTGTGGACCCCCTCTTTAAGCTGTCTATAATCAGCCATCTTTGAAACGTTCCCGTTCGGAGCTATGCTGACCCAGCCGACGTGCCCAAGGCAGGTGAGTGCATGTCCCAGGTGCCCCGGGATGCTGGGGCACGCACAGGTGTGCTCAGGGGGTTGGGGAGGCAAGTCCTACCCCGGCGCTGGGCTCCTCGCAGTAGGCGGCCCCTCTGCTGGGGAGCTCCTGAGTGGGTGGGCCAGATGGCAGCCCCAGTGTCCACCCAGCGTCCACATGCAGGCTGTGACCTTGAGCAGGAGACTGCCGCCCAGCTCACGACCTGGCTGGGGCCTGGCAGGGAGCTCAGCCAGCTCCTTCCGTAGGCCTCTCCCTGTACCCAGTTGCTCCCCAAACCCCAGCCCAGTTTTCCTGGCCCATTCAGCCTCCCCTATGTGCCCTGGACCACTGGAAGTTCTGAAAGTTAGGGGCGGTGCGAGGGGAGCCCCCAGCCCTCCCTTGGGTCCGAAGTGGGTATGTGAGGTTTCCAGGGAGGCCTTCGGTGAAGGGAGAGTGGGGGCCAGGACGGGTCCCCTGGGAGCCACTGAGAGGGTTCATGCCCTCACACCACCCCAGACCTGGAGTCCCTGCCAGCTCCTCTCCCCTCCCCAAGCCCCCTTCTCCCTGCATCTCCTCGGCCTCTCCCCAGATAGCGGCTGTGAAGCAGCCTGGGCCCTCCTGTCCCAAGAGGCAGAGCTGGGTGGGCAGGAATGTGCCCCGCTGAGCCCTGACTTTGGCCCATTGGTTGCTGTGCCTGGACCTGGGGGAGGACCAGCCCCTGGCCAGGACAGTCACCTCACCACCACCACCTGAGGTCTCGGCGCTGTCTCTGCAGGCGAGTAAGCCTTTCTGTGGGGAAGAATGTGCACCTGGCTCCTTGGAGACAGCCACGGAGGGGCCGCTGGAGGGTCCAGCCCCGGCCGGGCGGGAGCGTGGCCATCCTCCGTCCCTGGGCCTCAGTTTCCTCTCCTTTACACGGTGAGTGAGGATGAGGGGAGTGCCTTCAGGGAGCTGACAGCAAGGACACCCCCAGCTTTCCTGGGAACCCCCCGTCTCAGGGCCGCGGTGCCCCCACACAGGCCGCTGCCCCACCTCCCCTCTCCCAGCGGCCCCTGCCCACCAGAGCCCCCAGGCCTCTGCCCTCACCAGTTCCGACGGGGTCCATTCCAGCGCCCTGTCCTGGGGCAGCACAGAGGTCTGTTCTTCACGTTTACGGTCTCCAGTTCTGTGACTGGACTTCTCAGAAGCCACAGGATGGCATGTTGACAGATGTGAGTGAGCGCACGTGCATGTGTGTGTGTGCGCGGGGGGCGTGTGCACGGAGTATGCATGTGCGTGCGTGTGGGAACGCGGGAGTTAAGACCAGAAAGCCCTGTTTGGGCTCCTGCTGGAGGAGCAGCGGGGCTCCGCCCCACGGAGGCCGAGACTGTGGGAGCCTGGGAGAGACGGGGCCTGGGAGGCCCTGGCTTCCAGGGGAGACGCTCGAGTTCAACAAAGAGCGGAGTCTGGGGGCCAGGGGTCCAAGAGGCACCGACAGGGCTGGTCCTGGAGCAGCAGGGGTGGGGGCCCCAGCCAAACGCCATCCCCTGGGAGAGGCCCCCCTCGGTGACCGCCCACTGTGGGCGACCTCCGCCTGGCGGGCCCGCCAGCCCCGCCCGACAGGGCAGGGAGAGAAGCTCACAGTGCCTCAGAAGGAACGCCCTCCCGGAGACCGGCCCGAGGGGAGCTGCCGGGCGCCCGGCGGAGGGCTGGGCCCGCGGGCGCTCAGGGCAGTGTGGGAGGGAGGGGCGGAGGAGGGCAGGCCCCGCGTGGCGCCTGTGCCATGGGGGAAGTTGCTGGGGGTTCACTGGCCGGGGGGGGATGTTGGGAGAGGAAGGGGGTGTCCCTTGGAGGAATGGGCCGCCAGCCTCGCCCCAGGTGTGCCTGGGCCGCTGGGACCCCGGGGACTGTTGTGTGGCAGGGGCAGGGTGAGCTGCAGCCATTGGCAGAAACTGAGCCCAGTGAGGGCCGTGGGCAGGAGGGCTTGCAGAGCCCAGGCCCTCCTGGCACAGGCACGAGCTGCACGCAGAGGGCGGTCCTCAGAGTGGCCACCAGAGCCGCCTGGCCCCGGGAGGCGGGTGGGAGCCGCCATCAGAGCCCAGGTGAAGGTGCCGGCAGGGCTCCCGCCCCGGAGGGAGGCTCATGGGACGGGCCAGCCTAGCTCTGGGGCCCCTGCCGCCCGCTGGGCACCAGCAACCTGGCCCTGCCGTCTCTGGGGGTCCACAGTGCCACAGAGAGACTTGGGGCCTTTTCTGGCCATGCTGCGGAAGACACAGCCACCAGCAAGCATGCAGCCTGGTCGGGGTGCCCTGCCCTCAGGCGTCCAAGCTGCCCGCGGCCAGGGCCCCTCCTTCACCTGCACCAGCCCCCAGGCCCCATCAGGCCGGGCCTCCAGGACTGAGGCCTGACCCCTCCATCCGTGTGGAGTTGCCTCCAGCCTTGCTGGGGCCGGGCCCGACCTAGGAGCCTCGGCATTTGAGCACCCCTTGGACTGGGCGCCCAAGGCAGCTGTGCCGAGCTCACGGTCCACCTGGGGCTCGGGCCCGGGGGTTCCGGGCAGGTGGGGAGGGCTGGGCTGTCTGGCTTTGCCTGGCCACTTCAGGCAGCCAAACCTGGGCCAAGGACCCACCAACCGCTCCCTGCCTTGGTTTCCCCGTCTGGGCCCTGAGTGTGCAGGGGACCCAGGCTGTGTGCAGCCCGCAAACAGCAGACCCCCAACCCACCTCAAAGCCGCGTGAGCCCCTGCTCTTTCACAGGGGACCCGGCCTCCAGCCCCGCAGGGACTTCCCAGGGCAGGGCGTCTGGCGGGGGGGGGGGGGGGGGCCACGCCCCCTGGCGGCCCACCTTTGATGCTGCCGTGAAGCATCACCGCGGTGTGGGGGTGCCATCTGCTGACGCTTCTCCGCATCCCGCGCTAAATCGCGCTGAGTGGCCGCAGGGCCGGGCGGGGTTGGGGAGGGGCAATGGGCCGGGCAGGGCTTAGACAACAGGCCTGCAGACACAGGGCTCCCCCCTAGAAGAAGGGTTAAAAGCTGACAGCGTTCACTAACCTGGCAAACATTTGCTAAATCAAGGCAGGGGAGGGAGCACATCACAGGTTGACCTCTGGGTTTGGCTTCAAGGGAAGGGGCTGGTTTTCTGGGGCTGAGGCCCTCCAGGTGGAGGAGGCCCAGGCAAGGACTGGGTGGGCCAGCAGGGACAAGGGACTCCTGGCCCAGGAGCAGAGACTGGGGGCGGGAGAGCCAGCGGGGGGCCGAGCCCCCGCTGCTCTTAAAATCTAGACTTTCTGACCTTCTGAGGTCCATAGTGCACGTCTAATTCTGTTTTTAAGTCTAAAAACTGTCACGGGGTCTTTGAATAATTGTAACCACTTATAAATGTATGTACTTTCCAATATTTCAAACTGCATTTGTTCGTTTAATACATTTGGTTCCTTAAGTACCACACTGTGTGGCTGACAAACACCACGGCAAGTAGTGTGTCATTCCGACGAACAAGCACATCTGTTAAAAGGTACGTCTCAGGAAGAGGTGCGATCGTGACTCAGACAGAAAACGGGCTCATGTTAACCGTGTCATTGACTCATCAATCCAGGGAGAGCTCGGCAGCTGTCACGAGCAGCTTCCAAGAGAACTGAGGGCGGACACACTGACAGGTTACTAACCCTGGAACCGAGGGAGGAGAACCTGGTTTCTGCGTGGCTGGGCGAGGGGGGCCCAGCGGGGCCGACATCCGCGTGGCTGGGTGAGGGGGGCCTGTGGGGGCTCACAGTGACAGGTCAGATGACCTCTACACGACGCATAGGTTTCCACTGAAGCGCGTTTTGGGGGTCTACGCTGCGAGGCTGAACACTGGGAACTCCAGCCTCAGTATTCAGTCAGCAGTGCCTGTGTGTCTGAGCGGATGACGTCTCATGTTACAGACTTGATGACTTTTCTGACCCGTCACAGAAAAGACCAAATGTGACGTTCACTTTTGCAGTAACCCGACGATACAGTGTGATTCCTGCCCGGCTCTGTACTGAATTCCAGTTGACCCTGGGCAGGCCAGCCCCCCACTATAACGGCTGCTGGCAGAGACCCCGGCTGCACAACCTGGTTCCCATGTGACAGAGGTGCCAGCCAGGCCAGGCCCCCTGGAAGCTGGGCAGCGGCTCTGGGGCCACGCTGGCCCCGACCTGGTCTCTCCCCCTGTGTCTTTAGAGGAAGGCGGTGGGAGCTCGGGATGGACCCCAAGAACCCAGGGTCAATCAGGCTCTTGAGATGTGCAGATGTGTCCCTAGGCCCTGTGCTCACACCCGCCCAGCTGCACACACATTAAAACGAAGCTTCCGTGGGTCCAGGGCCCAGGCTGACACGCAAGGTCCCTGTTAGGTGATCTTATAAGGCTGTGTTGCTGACTCCTGGCCCAGGGCAGCTGGCTGACCTGCATCCATCAGTCTCCTTCCCTGGCCCCAATGCCGCTCTCCCCACAGCCGGCCCCCAGGCGGGGTGATGGGGGCAAGGGCGGCCACCTAGGACACACCCCGTGCATGTTTGAGGTCCCCCAGGGGAGACAGCACAGCCTGGGGGACTCCAAAACCCAGGCAGGAGCACAAGGGTCAGGGCCCCCTCCCCAGCCCTCCGCCCCTTAACCAGGGCAGCCCTGCTCTGTCGCCTTAGATCTCGGATCCCCAAGATTCTGGTGAAGAGTTTCCACTGCCAAGAAGCTTAAAACAGCTGTCTTGGAGAGCTGCTGGCCACACCTTCATAACCAAGAATTGCAAAGTGTGCAGCCACGCCAAATTCTACCCAGGCCCTGGGCGCCCAGGGCCTTGGGTTGCTCGAAGCGCTGACCCTTCAAACTTGATCCCAGCCCAGGGCAAAAGCCCCGGAGTGGTGGGGGAGGGGATCTTGTTCCCGCCGGCGACCAGAGTCAGCTCTCTACTGGCCTGGGCTGGCCAGCCACTGTGACCGCAGTCTTAAAACTGAGTCCCCAAGGAGGAGGGTATGTGGGCCAGCCGATACTAGCTGGAGTGCACGTGAGGACAGGACCACAGCTGCCGGGCTGGGACCCAGGGAGGAGTCAGCCGGCCTGGCCCCCAGACCTCCCAGGCAGGTGAACCACTGGGGAGTTTCCCTCTGAGGTGGGAGGACGCGGGTGGCCTCTCCAGTCCCCCAGCCTGTGGTCTCTTGGCCCTTGACTCACCTGGTGGCCACATCCGGCCTCCAGGGGCCAGGGAGGGGTCCCCAAACAGATGTTCCCCTAGTGAGTGCTTGCGCCCTCACCACATGGGGCCGGGACATCAGGGCCTGTGCTCCTGTGAGGGGAGGACTGGGGCCTGCAGGGCTAGGCGGCTGCGGGCAAGTGGGGCCTGACTGAGAGCTGGAGGTTGAGTTGAAGGCGGGTCTTCCAAGCAGGGGCGGGGCTTGACTGGGGCCGGTCGCTCAGCCCTCACTGGGAGACACCTCCCCAGCACCACCAGGAAGCTCCTCAGGGAGGCCTGCTCCCAGCCCCTCCCCGGGGTCCCCCCCCCCCGCAGTGAGCTGGGGAGGCGGGGTGGGGGCAGAACTCCGGCAGCGCCCACCCCAGCCTCCCTCCCCACCAGGCGTCCAGCAGAGGCCTTGACGTGGACAGAAATGCCCGCTGGGCCGAAGGTAGTCATTTGCACCCTGGACTGGAGCCTAGTGAGCCACCGATGACAGGGTCCCGGAGGGTGAGTCACATTCAGACGTCAAGTGTGAACTAAAAATATGACGCCTGCAATTAGGTTGCCCTGCGAGCGGAGGGAGCCTTCCCGACAAGGGTCACAGGCCCATCTATTATTAGAAGAGCTGAAACTCCCCCACCCCACCCAGGGGCACACCAAGAGCAACTCCGTCCACTGGAATGCGTGGCCACTCTAACCTCACCCAGGGCCCACCCACCACCCACTGCACTGAGCCAGCCTGGCTGGAGGGTCCAATCCAGCCCATTTCCTGGGAACGCGCCCTGATGCGGGCGGCGCTGGGGTGGGGGTGGGCAGGGAAGGAGGGGCCGCCCAGCACATTCCCCAGAGAGCAGCTGATCAGGTCTCCCACATAGAGGCCCTCTCCCGGAGAGGCCCAGGTGGTCCCACCCCTCCTGTGACACTGAGAGCGAGTTTCTAGCAGTGTTGGTGGCCCCGGGACAGCCTAAGAAGGCGGGCCTGAGCAGGGTAGCCAGACCTGCCCCCAGCCTGCTCCCTGGGGTCACCAGGTGAGGAGGGGGCCCGATCCTGCGGCCACTGCAGTGCCCACTGCCGCCAGCAGAGGGCGCCCTCCACAAGAGAGCAGGTGCCCCACACACCCTGGGCCCTGAGACCCACTGTGACCTCCCCCCTCCTCACAGCTCGCAGCTCCGAACTTTGCTCCAGACCCGAGGGGGCTGCTGGGGAAGACCTGGCAGTTTAACAGGCACTCTCAGCGAAGGGCACCTTTCCTGCCCGTTTCCCCGCTTCACCCCAGTCGTACCACCCGCCATCGCCCAGCGCAGGCCACTGCACTCTCCCTCCACGGGGTCGCCCGGCTGATGGCCCAGCATGCTAGCTGGCCGTGCGAGCTGCCACCCTTGTCATGGCGTCCTTGACATCCCCCCCATCGAGTCTGGGACCTGAGCTGTCTGTCCAGGCGGCCATGTTGCCGACAGCGTGGGGCTTGTCCTCCTGACCTGAAGTGACCGGGCCCCCAGCTCTGACTCTGCAGGGTTTGGCCACAGGGCAGGAGGCACAGGAACGGGTGCAGTGACGGTGGCCCTGTGACCCCTGTCCCCAGACAGGCCCCTCCTGTAAGGGCCAAGCTCCTAGCACGAAGGCCAGGAAGGCCGGGAGCAGGGCCTGGAACACCTGGGCCGAGGGGGCAGGGGCTGCATTGGTGGAACCAGTGGCCGGACATCTCACCCGCGGTCTTTGCTCGCTGGAGCTGGAACCACACGGACTCACTGTCCAGCCTCAGGCTGACGGCCAACGTGTGGTGACTGCGGCGGTGCTGGGCCTGGTCTTCTTGTGTGTGTGTGTATCTGTGTATGTGTGTGTATGTGTGTATGTGTATGTATATGTGTGTATATTTGTCTCTGTGTATATGTGTGTGTATATGTATGTGTGTGTATGTGTATATGTGTGCATGTGTGTATGTGTGTCTTATGTGTGTATGTCTGTATGTGTGTATATGTGTGTATGTGTTTGTGTGTATGTGCGTGTGTGCACGCACATACACACACACACACTCTGCTCTCAGGTGGGACTCTTGGGTCCAGGAAGGAGGGTGTATGAGTTTCTGTGGTCACTGTAACAAATGACCACATCTTAGTGGCTTAAAAAATGCAAACTTACAATCTTACAGTCCTGAAGGTTGGAGTCTGACGTGGGTCTCAGGCTCAGTCCAGGCTGTTACCCTCCTGAGGCTCCTGGGAGAATCTATTTCTAGCCCCTTCCAGCTTCTAGAGGCACCTAGTCCCTCAGCTGGGGCCCCTCCCCCCTTGTCAGGCCGGCAGCTGCCCCACTCTGACCCTCTGACCCCCTTGCCTCCCTCCTCCCTAGAAGGACCCTTGTGATTATGTTGGGCTGCCTGGACTGTCCAGGACTCTCTTCCCATCTTAAAACCAGCCATTGTCAACCTTTGTTCCATCTACAACTCTGACTCCCTCCTACACATGGATCACACAGCCCCTGGTCCCTTACTTTCCCACCAGGTGGGGTCTCTTCCCAGGGTACCAGGCCCTGTGCTTGGAACTAAGGCACGAAGCTGACACCCTGTGCAGCACTCAGGCCACTAGTGGGATGATCAGCACCCCCAGTGGGAGGATGGGCCACAGGTGTGCCAGGTGCCAGGAGCACAGACTTGGGGCTAAACCCACTTGTGGGGTGAGCTGGGCATTCCTGGGGCTGCAGCCTCACTTGACCCCACTCAGCTGCCTCAGCCTCCTCCCCTTCCTGGGCCTCAGCACCCCTACCCCCCAGGGAGTTCAGCTTCCTCAGAGCCCCTCCCCTCCCAGGGCCCCTCCCCTCCTAGGGCCCCTCCCCTCCCAGGGTCCCTCCCCTCCCAAAGCCCCTCCTCCTCCCAGAGCCCCTCCTCCTCCCAGAGCCCCTCCTCCTCTCAGGGCCCCTCCTCCTCCTAGGGCCCCTCCCCTCCCATCTACCCGGTGGCCTCAGAGTGGGTGGCAGGTGATGGCAGTCAGGGTGGGCCTGCGGCAGGACCTGAGTGGGGAGGGGGTCTGTCCTGGGTCTGTTCCAGTCACACCTGCAAGTGCAGAGGTGGACAGAGCAAGCACCCTGACCTAGGGGCACTACAGGCCAGGTGGCCATCATGCGACTGTCACACAGGCAGCCTGCCTGGGCAGTCTCTTTCTTCAGGGTCAGAATGGGACCCTGCAGCCTGTATCTACAGCTCTGTTCGGTCCTAGAGGGCTGGACCTGGCTGGGGACAGGTCAAGACCTGTCCACGTCCTTGGAACCTTGGGGTCCACCCAGGAGTGGGCTCTGGGCCTCACTGACCAGCACCTGCCTAGCCCCTGCCCCTCCCTCTCCTGCTCCAAGACCCTGTATGTCTCCTACACTGCCCCCCGACCCCCAGTGGTGCTCCCTGGCCTAGGCGTCACCTCCTCCCTGGAGCCCTCCCGACCTCTCCCACCCTTTGCCCACAAGCCCCCCAGGCCTCCCTCTCCCCACTGCCCTGGTGGCCCCGCCCCTCCCCTCCCAGGGCTGGGGCCCGCTCTGCGCTGAGTCCCCAGCCCCAGCCTGGTGCTCACCTCACTGCCGACCGGGGCTGAAATTCCAGACTGACTGAGGAAGGAAGGAATGAGTAAGTGGGAGGCACCAGCACTGCAGGCCTGGCTAGGATCTGACTGGCTACTGGGCCCTGGCTTTGCAGGTGGGCATCTGGGACCCGGAGAGGACGGTGCTCTTCAGGGGACCAGGTCAGGGAGTAGGGCTTCCGGCCGTGGGCCGATGGCACCAGGCCTCCAGGCTGGGGTGAACCTTTGGTTCAGACCTCTCAGAGTTGCTTTCTTTTGCTGTGGAAGGGAGCCTGCACGTCCCTGTCCCACTGGTGGGGGTTCCGGGAGCAGAGACTAGGGGCCCACACAGGAGTGTCAGCTGCGGTGACGTGAGTCTGCACCTCCCAGAGCTGGGGTGTAAGCCGGCCTCCTCACAGCGTTGCCGAGGTCCCCCAGGACAGGGTTGGCAGCTTGGGGGACGGGCGGGCCCTGGGGGCGCCCACTGGTGACCTGCCCGCTCACCGGCCACTGCCTGCCTCTGCGGACGCCTCCTCCCTCTGTGGGTAAATCAGGTTACCACAGCTTTTCGTGTAGGATGAGGACACAGATGGCAGCCGCAGAAACCAGGACAGACGGCCGCCCTTCCCCGGGGTGGGGTGGGGGGGCTGGCTCATTAATCGTTGTTAATTAGGCAGAGGCACGGCGGGACTGCATGGGCCCTGGGAGCCCTCGGAGTCACACTCTCAGCCCAGCAGCGAGGCCTGTAGCTTCTGCTCTGGCCCAGCCACCCTGGGGATTAATGGTGGGGGGTTTGCAGGCCAGAACTGGCTGGGGAGGCAGGTGGGCCTTGGCTAAGGAAGGTAGGGCTATGGGAAAGGAGGGCCGGGTGGGAGCGGCGGCCCTCTGGGCCCAGGTCCCAAGTGACACGGCCTATAGGCCTGAAAACATTCTCTGTCCAGCGGCCTGCAGTCCTCCAGCAAAGGTTACCAGAGTGGCCATCGGAGCTCATAGGCAAAACCCAGACCATTGTCTGGAAAACTGTTCACCCAAAGAAACCCAACAGGAAGCAGAACGTACCTGCAGGCCCTCCAAGTCGCCTCCTAGGACAGTGGTGCAGGCGGCCCTCGTCACTGCGTGAAGGCCTGCCCGGAGCAAGCTTGTCATTCCTTGGTTCCTCGGAGTGAGTCAGAACACTGGCGTCCACACTGTAGGGACCTCGGGACCCCTCGTCTCCTGCTTCTTGCCTGCCCTCCCCACCCCCCTCTCCACAGAGCTTGGCAGCTTCCAGAAATGTCTAGGAGAGAAGACCCTGCCTGCAGGGGGTTCTGGGAAAGGGCAGGGGGCTAGCGGGCGGTGGGGGCATCAGGCTGGTCCCCAGCTGAGACCCAGTGGGGACAGTGCCTCTATCTCATGGCTTGGGGCTGCTCCAAGCCCCCTCTTTAAGGGCAAGGAATGGGTGGGGCAGGCACAGCTGCGGCGGACAGGCCGTCCAGGCAGAGGGGCCAGCCGGGACCAGTGCAGAGCCGGGAGGCAGGCAGGGCACCTCAGAGCTGCTACAGGTGCTCAGGTGTCCAGCGCAGGTGGTGAGGCCTGAGTCGGGGCCAGGATGAGGCCCCAGGTGAGGAAGTGGGAGGGGGTGTGCTCCAGCTGGAAAGGCTCAGACGTGGGTCCAGGGTTTCTGATCCCATCTCATTAGGCGTTGGTGCTGGTGGCAGCCACTTGCTCCAGTCCTCCTGGTCGTGCTGGCGTTGGGGAACCTCCACCTGCCTGCTGGAGACAGAGCCCGGGACCCCTGCACTCTGGGGCTTGGGGTCCAGGCCCAGCTCGCCAGTCACAGACTTGGAGGAGGCCTTGCCTCTTGGGCCTCCCGGGCCTCCATCTCCTCTCCTGTCAGCTGACCCCAAGGCCTGGGTCGGCCTGGGCACCACAGCCAGCAATGCCCAGGGCGGCAGAGAGACCCAGGCTGACTTGGGCTCAGGGACGCCCTCCCTGACCCAGCAGAGACCCCTCCACTCCACTGATTCGTCTCCTCTGCTGGGCGCTGCGATCCTTGAGCACGGGGTCCTCCTCAGCCCCCAGCACCGCTGTCAGGAAAGGAGGCTGTCCTGACAGAGAGTCACTAGCCCTGCCCCCAGGAGGGAGGCAGGGCCCCCTCTGCTGAGCGCTGACTGTGTTCCCCAGCCCTGCGACCTTCTCAGGGGCTCACTCTCGCTGCATCGCTGGCCCAGACCCCAGATGGGAAAGTCAGGTCACCCAGGCCTAGACAGCAGCACAGGATTCAGACCAGGCAGACTGGGGCCTGGACCCTGAGGCTGCCTGAACCCCGCCACCGCTGCCCCAAGCTCCCATCACAGGCCCCACGGGCTCTGTGGGGTCAAGGCTGGGCTGCAGTGTGTGCTCGCTGGATGCCCATGTGTTCCCCCAAGGACATCGCCCCAGACAGGCTGACGGGGAGCCTGCACGGAGGCTGCCTGGCCCCGCCCGCACGCCCTGGAAGGGATGCCCGGATCGCTCGGCCAGAGCCTCATGTTTTCTGGCCATGGTGAAAACCAGCTTGTTCTGTCCAAGCCTGGAGCCAGCCCAGGCTTCCGGAAGGGGGCCCAGCCAGCCCGAGGCTCACGCTTGGCCGGAGGAAAGCCAATGCTCTCCAGCATTCCACAGCCTCCCTGCAGCCTGCCCCGCTCGCCTGCGTGCAGGCCTGGCCCGGCGAGCAGACGCGCGGCTCTTTATGAAGGCCGACCCTGGGGCTTGTTAGTATGGGCTGGGATGAAGGGAACTGAGGCCCTGGGTCAGGCTCCCTGCCCTCCCCTGGTGATCAGGCTGGCCTCCGAGTCTCAGGTCTGCAGGCCTCGCTGCTGCAGACAAGCCCACGACGTGGCCAGTCGGGGGACCAGGGTGTATGGGCTGCCTCCCCCAGAGAGTGGGACTGCTGGCGAGGAACAGGAGTGGCCTGTGGCAGGTGAGGAGTCCCCCCAGTGCCCCAGACCTCCCGGAGGCCAATGGCAGCAGTCTCACTGCCGGCCCGACAGCAGGAAAGGCAGTGCCAGGCCTGGCTCCCGGCAAGGCCAGCTGATTCTTTTCTCTGGCTGGAGTCCACGGAGCTGTGCCTGCCACACCCCGGAAGCTTCCAGGCCCTGCAGGCTAAGCTGGCCCTGCTCACTGGCCAGGCGGGAGGAGGGAGCTGAGACCCAGGCCACAGACGCAGCAGCTGGCCGGCAGGAGCCCTCAGCGCCTCAGTCCTCTGTCTGCGAGCTGGTGATGCAGCCTGGCACCTCCAGATCCATCACAGGGCAGGGTGGGCAGCGGCCCGGCCCCAGGGTCCACTCAGCCTGGTCAGAGGTGGCGGGGCACGCTGGGCTCCCTGGTTGCCAGCCCCTGCCCAGCACGAGCTGCTATGCTTTCTGCTCCGTGAGCTGGACCAGACCTTCATCAGGCTGCCTGGGGCCCCGTCTCCAGGTCCCTCTTGGAGTCCGCGCAAGGGTCCACCCGAGACCTCCAGGGCCCGGTGCTGCAGGGTCAGGGGCCCGTGCGTGGCCCTGCAGGAGACAGTGCTGAGCTGTGAAACCCTGGAGGGGGTCGTCCGAGTCATGCTCTTTCCCTTGGAGACTACAGGGCTGCGTTTTGGAAATAACAAACATCAAATCCTTTCTGAAATAGTCACTGGCGGTGGCCCTGCTGGTGCCCAAGGCTGTGCCGATGGGCAGCCCTGACCACCCAGCTTAACCCGGGAAGAAAGGCTGCTGCTGAGCTGAAGTGAAGGCAGCCTGCTGCTCCAGGCCCTGGGCTCCAGGGCTCAGCCCCCTCTAGCCCCAGGAGGATGAACCTGCGGCACACTTGCCCTCGCGTCCCCCCGTGCCCAGCTTGGGCTCACCCGCCCCCAGCCAGGCCCGGCCACCTGCCCACTCCACAACAGGGAAAGTCAAGGAGGTTGGGGCCACGTGTGCTGGTGGTCCTGGAGGTGGACAGCAGGCTCTGCTGTGTGTCCCGTGTTGCTGGCTGGCCCCTGGTCCTCCGAGCACGCCGGGACAGATCGGGGCAGGGCCCCGGGCAGACCCTCTTGTAGCTCTGGACACTGAGGCCAGGAAGGGTCAGCCCTGCCTGAGGACACAGGGCTGCTCTGATGGCTGGGACATGAGTGGAAGGAAACACTGGCCCCATCCGGCTGCTGTTGGCTGAGGTCACGTGGTGTCAACCGCTCGGCTGGGGGCTCCCTGCAGGCAGGACCAGGCACATGGCACGTGACACCCTGGGTGACAGCTCGATCGGGAGACCTGGAGGTACATGCTGTGGGCCCATGGAGACCCCACAGTCACCAAGGCACCCCAGCACCCGGCCATTTGCCCAGTGAAGGAACAATCTGGGAGACTAATGGCAGCCGGGGGGAGGGGTCTGCGGTGTCCTGCCCCCAGGGGGCTTTGCGTGACAGGGGTGTGAGCACCTGGCCAGGCCATGCTGGGCTGGGCGCACCCACACCACCCTCACACCCGAAGAGCAACGGCCTGCTGACCTCTGCTGGGGACCCCTTGCTGGCTGGGGGGCCAGGGGGCCTGGGGGCCGAGGTTGGGAAGCCTGCTGGCAGTCGGGGAAGAGACTCAGGCCTTGGCTCCCTCTCCGCAGCCCAGCCCTCCCCTTGGACCCACTCTCATCACAGTGCCCCAGATTCTGCTTCTGGAAATACACTCGTAATTAAATGGAAAAGCCAGAGCGCTGCCTGGAGAGCCAGGCGGCGGTTACACAACCCTCATTACCGTGGCTCCCAGCGGCCCAGGGCACGCGAGCGATCGGCCGGGCTCCGGGCCCCGTCCCAGCCTCCGGGGCGGGATGGGCTCTGGAAGTGGGGGTCCATCCCGGCCATCTCCTGGCTGGAAGGTGGTGGCATGGCCCCCGGGCCTGGCCGCCCTCTGCCCTGGGAAGCCTGTAGGCCCCTCATGGCTTCATAAGCAGGGAAACAGCCCCTTCCTGGGGTGGGTTAACTGAGACAGTGAGTGGGGGACAAGGTGACCTGAGGACAGCCGCTCCGTTTCCAGGCTGAGCCTGGAGGGATAAAGTAGTGTTGAGTAGAGTGACATTGCCCAAGGGTGGGCTCCAGACTGGAAGGGGCGGCCAGACTGAGGACTGGATTCCCAGGGTTGGGGAGAGGGGTGACTGCCCCCTGGGAGGTGCCTGGATAGGAGCCCAAGAGGCTGGGGGAACACAAATGCGGGTACAGCCCTCGGGGCTGGAGCCCCACTGGGATGCGGCTCAGAGGACGTATGTCCACACCTTACACCATGCAGACAAATTAAGGCTCTGAGGTTCTTTGTGACCAACACTGAAACACAATCAAACCCCATAGCATGTGACATGAGAGGGAGGAGGAGGGGGCGGGAGGATCAGGCCCCAGGGGGCTGCACAATGAACTCGCTGGCCACTTGCTGGAAGGGGCTCCGTCCTGGCCTGGGCAGAGCTCTCTGGGCTGGCTGACGCTCCGCTGCCCCTGCCCTGGGCCTCCTCCTGCCTCTTGGGCAATGGCCGGGGGTGGCGGGGTGTGGCTGTAGCAGGTGGGGCTGTCACAAAGCCGTGTCACAGCTGGGAAGCTCTGGCAGAGCTGGCCCTGGCCGCCTGCTCTGGGCAACCGGACACTTTTGGGGCGGGAGGTGTTTATGGCCCCTTGGCCGAGGGGAGCGTGGCCAGGTCCCATTGTGTGGCCGGAGCCCAGCACCAGCCCCTCCTCCCTGCCCCCCCGGCCTGGGCTCCCTCGGCTGCAGTCCGGCCCCTGCCTTCGCTGAGCGTCGGCAAGGTGGAAACTCAGCGGGTTCGCCCTGTGTGCTGCCCTCCGCAGACGGACCTGATGTCTCTGTGCTGTAGCACATCTGCAAACAGAAGAAAACCACCGCGTCACGCGTACACCCAGAGCCGGAAGCAACTGTGGTGACCACGTCCTTCTGGCCTGTCCCCAGGACTCCCCCTTGCCAGCTCTATGCCTGCTCTAGCTGAAGGCAGAGTCTCTGTTTCCATGGTTCTCGTGCCCTGGCAGGGAAACCGATGGTAAATCTGTGACCGGGGAGAGCAGGCGCCAACAGGGATGAGACGGGTGTGGCCAGGAGTGCTGGGGGCAGGGCCGTCCAGCTGTGCTGGCTGCAGGCGGGGGGCCAGCCAGCGGAGGCATTTGAATAAGATCTGACTGTACAATGGTGGCAGCAGTGGGGACTTTGTTCTGGGCAGAGGGCAAAGCAAGTGCAAAGGCCCTGGGGCAGGAGATGGTTAGTGGCAGAAGCAGAGAACGCCAGTGGGTGAGGCTGCCGGGGTCAGGCAGGCATTGAGGAGGGTCTCCCTGCAGCCCCTAGAGGCCAGGATGGGCGTTTGGGGCAGACCGTGGGGGCCGTAGGGAAGGCAGGGATACACGTGGTCAGGAGTGGTGAGGGCATCTGCAGCAGGGTGCCAGCCTGGCTTCGGTGCTTTAACTTCCCGCCACCTTTCCCGCACTGGGGCGCTGCCACGCACGTCTCCAGGGGAAACTACCTATTTGTTTAGGAAAATGTGTTAACGGCCCTTTCATTTCTAAAAGGAAAATCCCAGGGCTCAGTCTGGACCCGGAATCAAAACAGAGCCTAAGTGCCCCCCCAGGACGGAGGTGCTCTGGAGCTCAAGCTGCCAGGCGCCCCTCCCGACGCGGGCCGGGGCGGGGCAGCGGGAGGCGGGCGGCTTGGCCGCGGCTGGCTCGGACCTGCTCTTCCTTTAATTTCTCCGACGCCTGGAGAGGCTGAGCACTTTCACTTCAGACACTTGAATTATTTTGCGTAAATTGTTTTATCCTGGTCTTTCCCCATTTTTCATTGGGACATTTGTCTTTTTGATTCGTTTTGGAACCCTTTCTCTGTTACAAATATTTTTTCCTATTTGTCACTTGGCTTTTAATTTAATGAAGATATTTGTATATACAAAGATGTTAAAACTGTGTGCGCTCAAATGCATCCGTAGTCTCCTTTCATGACTCTGCTTTGAGTTGATACTGAGAAAGTTCTTACCAGATTTAAAATTGGGGCAGTACTGCCATATGCCTTTTCAACTTATAGCTTGATTTTCTTTTTCACTTGCTTCTCTAATCTATGGGAATTAGTTTATGTGGACACTTGGCTGGGATATAACTTAATTATTTTCCCTCCAGATAACTGACTGATCATCCTGGCAACATGTGCTGAATATTCACCCTGTAACAGTCGGAGTTCTCGGGGGTCCGGTACTTTGAGTCGGACTGAGTAAAGAGGCGTCTCAGAGGTGTGGGCAGAGTTAAGGAAACCGAGAGGACAGGGCGTTCCCAGGGACAAGGAGCTGGAACCGCCCTGGACCTGAAGCTGCACCATGGGTGTTAAGGGGACCCCACGGGGGGGCTGTTTGCAGAGAGACCCCTGCAGGGCTGTGCCCCTGGGAAGAGGCACAAGCTGGCAGAGCCGGTCAGGAGGTCATTCCCTGATCTCCCCCTCTGGCTGTAGAGGAGGCAGGGAGCCCGGCGGAGAAGTTCTCAAAGGCAGAGGGAAATCTCTGCAGCCCATCCCTCAGCGGGGAGCTCCCCAGCCCTCCCCCAAGGCAGTCGCCAGACTGCCACCCCCCTCCGAGGAGGCCGACACGTGCTGGGAGCAGACAGGGTCTCACCCAGACTGCAGTCAGTCCCGCCCGGCTCCGTCCTGGACTGGACCGCGGGGTGCGCGTCCCCTCCTCTCTCCAGAAGGTGATGACTGGTGGAAAGAGGGTCGTCTGTACCTTGCTGGTTCTTCCACACACAGTGTCAAGCATGTAACAAATAACTACCAAACATGGGAAGGGGCAAGAGAATACGACCCACAAATAAGAGGAAAAGTAGACGACAGAAGTAGACCCAAAGGTGAGGCAGATGTTAGTGGTAGCAGACAAGGATTTTAAACACCTGTGACGAATATATGACAGAAAATTGAGGACAAGATGGCATAAGTAGATGAAGAGATGAAAAATTTCACCAGAGAATTGAGGTCTTTAAAACCTTATGGTTTAAATGATAAAAACACCAAATGGACATTCTGTAACTGCAGTATTCAGTATGTGAAGTTGATAAAGCAATCAGTGGCTTTAAGAAAGGACACAGGATTGGTGAACTGGAAGGCAGGTTCATAGGAAGTACCCTGACTGTAGCGCGGAAAGTTAGAGGAACGTGCGACAGACGCACAGAGCACGCACAGCCGCTCTAACGTAGCTGCAGCTGGAGTTCCAGAAAGAGAGGAGACAGGACGGAGCAACATACAAAGAGCTAATGACCTAGAATTTTCCAGAACTGATGAAAGACATCAGCCCATGAATTCAAGAAGCTCTGCAAACCCCAAGCAGAAAAATCAAGCTAATGAAACACAAGGACATTATGAATTCCAGGAAAATATAAAGCTGTATAACTAAGGAACTATAATCAAAGTGCCTTTTACAGCTCAGGTGGGAACGACATTTACCTCCTCTAATTACACAGTCACTGACTTCAATACAGTAAAAATTGTGATATATCCTGCGAACACACGGGAAGAGAAGTTCACGGGTCTGCGAGTGGTGGAGGCAACAGAAGAGCGTTTAACCTTCATCTTCCAAACTAAGAAGCCGATAGAGAATACTTAAAACTGAAAAACCAAGCAATGATAGGGTTAGTACGTTATTTAGAAATGAATTCGTAAATATCTGGAGCAATTTCTAAAAACAGCTGAAGGCAGTGACTGACCCCTGGGAGCAGGAAGAGAAGTAAGAGGAGTTGAGCGTTACGTTATAAACCTTGTCAGGCAGTTCTGACTTTTAAAATTAAGTACGTGTTACTTTGATTAAAATTAAGATTGACGATGATTAAGTATTATCGAATGCCTTTGGTGGTATCTTTTGGTAATCACGTTATCTTATTTCTAATTTCACCCACTAATATGATTAAATTGTTGGTACAACTTAGATTGAATAATTTTAACTCATCCTTGCTTTCAAGGAATAAATTTAACGCACTGAATGTATCATTAATTTAAGATAGTGACTGAATTGAATTTGCTAAGAATTCAGAGTTCTTGTATCTGTATCATAACTGAGATCGTATCAGAAGGTTTTCTTGTAATCTTGTCTTCGCTAAGTCTTAGTGTCAGAGTTAAATTAGATATACGCAGTTAATTGGGAAGCTGTCCATATTTTCCATCAATTATGAATTTAAATGGTGTTGAAAGTATCTGTTCCTTAAAATTTTGAAGTAATTCACCCATCACATTGTATTGATCCGGCCCCACTTATGTGAATAATTCTCTGGCTTTCAGTTCGTTCCACGGCTATTCATTCACTATTAAAGTGTTCAAGTCTCCTCGTGAGACAATTTTGGAAAAGCACATCTTCCTAGAAAATTGCCTCCTTCTTTGAAGTGTAAAACCTTATCTGAATAGTGCTGTGTATAATGTCACTTATGAGTTTTACACTGCTGTGTTATTTTGTAGGAATTGTTTTTGATGCTCAGTATTGCTAATTATCAGAGAACTGCAAACCAAAACTACAATGAGGCGTCACCTCACACCAGTCAGTATTGCCGTTATTAAAAAGTTCACAAACAATAAATGGTGGAGACCGTGCGGAGGAAAAGGAACCCTCCTACGCTGCTGGTGGGAATGAAGTTTGGTGCAGCCATTATGGAGAACAGTATGGAGATTCCTCAAAAAACCGAAAATAGACTTACCCTATGATCCAGCAATCCCACTCCTGGGCGTATATCCAGAGGGAACTCTAATTTGAAAAGACACCTGCACCCCCACGTTCACAGCGGCACTGTATACAAGAGGCAGGACATGGAAGCAACCTGAGTGTCCATCGGCAGATGACTGGATGAAGAAGTTGTGGTGTATTTATACGATGGAATACTACGCAGTCATGAAATAATGCCGTTTGCAACAACATGGATGGACCTAGAGGCGATCATACTAAGTGAAGTGACTCAGGCAGAGAGAGACAAACACCACATGGTATCACTTACATGTGGAGTTTTAAAAAACGATGCAAATGAACTTACTCACAAAACAGAGACAGACTCACTGACATAGAAAACAAGTTTATGGTTACCAAAGGGGAATTGGGCATAAGTTAGGGATAAATTAGGAGTCTGAGATTTGCAGATACTATTATGTATAAATTTGATAAACAACAAGGTCCTACTATGTAGCACAGAGAAATATCTTCAACACCTTGTACTGGCCTATAATGAAAAAGGGTATTAAAAAGAGTATATGACTGAATCACCTTGCTGTACACCTGAAACTAACACAGCATTGTAAATCAGCTAAACTTCAAAAAATTTTCTTGACATTTAATTCTGTTTTATAACCAAATACAATATTTAGACTAATTCTATGTGTAATTGATTTCAAAACTCATCACAATTTCTTTAAATTTCAGGACGACCTCACCACTGTGCCCTCCGTCCAGCACCGCCCTCCGCGGCCGGCAGGCAGGCACCGCCCTCCGCGGCCCTAACGCAGACGTCACCCTCCAGCTCGTTTCTCTGTAATCTTACCTTTGTTCTCTTTCTGTCCAGCAACTCTTTGATTTTTGTTTTTGGGGGGAGGGTTATTTAAACACATAAATGGTAATTTTTTAATGGAGGTGCCGGTTTGAGCTTTGCTCGGCCTGCCACTCTCGCTTCCCTCTGACGCTGAGGCAGCGGCTCTTCTTTTGGCGTCGTGCCTCATCCCGCTGAGACCTCTTACCCGTCCCCTGTCTCCCCAGTGCGTCTAGTCCTGATTTTAATGAGAGCACAGAGCAGACACTTCCACGCGTACACGCCTCCCTGTTAGAAGACACTTTGTAACGCAAGTTTCATCCTCACCTTGGTTGCTCTGTTCTCCATCTGCTAGGACGAAGGACAGCTTACAGGCCCAAGCGGGTTTCCGGGGTGCGTGTGTGTGTGCGTGTGTCTGCGTGTGCACACAGGTGTGAGGGTGCACAGGAAGGCACTCGTGCAGGTGTGCGTGTGTGGGTGAGCATGTCGTGTGCCCACACAGGGGTGTTTGTGTATGTTTGCATATGTGAGGGTGTGTTGTGTGTTTGTGTACAGCCCAAGTGTGCATCCTGTTTGTCACCCTGGAGGGGCTGGCGGCCCTGAGAGCTGGTGAAGGCAGCCCTCTCTGCATGGAAGCTTCTGGATCCCCTGAAACCCCTTTGCTTTCCAACACAGTTGGGGTGCTCAGTGTGCACAGCCCCCGGCCGCCCCTGATGTCTACCAGGCCTGCAACTCGGGTGGAGGCTACTACTGGCTGCCCACCCCCTGAGAACCGATCCTGGCCTCCCTCCCACAGGGACTGCCTGAGAGCCGTGGCCGGGGCGTGACCCGCTCTTACTGCCCGGCCCTGTCCGTTACAGACCCTGGGCCCGAGGGAGGCACCCCCAGGCCTGCCTCCAGCTGGGTGGGTGCGGGCAGATGGGCTCCCGGGCTGGGGCTGGGGCTGGGACCCCGCCCCTGCCTGCTGGCCGAGGGTCCAGCCTTCCGTGGAAGCACGTATCCAGCAGCCGCTCTGCTCTTTAGGGCGTGTGAGCTCCCCCGCGATCAATAAGCCATTTACAGCCGCAGAAAGGGGCGCTCCTGCGGCTGACGGCCCCGTGGCATTTCGGCGGAGAAGCATTAATCAGCAGCAACCTTTGCGTCTGTCAACTGCCTGGCTCACCCGCCCGCCTGCTGCGTGTTCCCAAAGTCCGGCCAGCATCGGCAGCAGCTGTGGGGTCCTCACTGGCCGAGGGGGGCTGGGGGCGGCAGCTGACCCCTCTGGTGGCCCAGGCGTGGGCGGGTCTCACCCCATTTCAGCCCTGATCTCTGCCGGGTACCCCACCCCCAGTCTCACCCCTCCAACTCCCTCCTAAGGACGCCCCCATCAGGCTCCTGGCTACTCAGGCCCCACCGGCCCTGTGACTCCGCCTCCTGCCCCTTCCCCTCCCCCACCGGGAGCCCACTCCTCCTGGCCCAGGGGGTCTCCGGCCTCACCTCCAGGCCTGGCACGTCGCAGGTGAGCTGACAGCTGATCCCACCCACCCCTGCGCGTACTGTGTCCTATCACGTCCTGCCGGTATGGGCTGACCTGCTCCCTCGGAGGTGACCTGGGAGACCCCCGCTCCTTCCAGAGCCTGAGTCCTCGGGGGGGTCAGGAGAAGGACCATGAGCTCCAAAAGGAGTCGGAACCAGCTGCCTCCCCAGTGCCTCCTGGCGAAGCCACCTGGAGTGCGTGCGGTCCCCGTGGACATGCAGGAGGGATGACGGGGCTGGCCAGGGTGGCCAGGGGCCATGTCTAGGACATGCTGGTTCACTCAGTGCTGGCCCGGTGGCCCCAGTACACAGGACTGCCGCCCAGAGGCAGCCTAGGGCGAAGGTGACTGAAGGCCCGCCCAGCCATTGCTGCCCCCACCCCCCAGCACAGCACGCTCTTCAGGTGGCCCGGCGGTTTCTAGGCCTGGAGTGTGTCCTGGGTGGGAAGATGCTTTCCACTGGTGTGGCCACAGGGGCTGGGGACTTCACTGCTTCACGCTTCCTTAGCAATGGGGGTGCACCTGCTTAGGGTTCCCTCGGACCCCGGGTCCCAGGGTGGGCAAGGGCATGACAGAACCACAGCTGCAGACCTGGGATTGTGCTGAGGCAGACAGGGAAGGGCCGAGCCTGGACAAGCAGCAGGGCCCTTCCCCACGTGCACAGGTCGCCCTGGGGGTGCTGAAGGGCAGGGGCGCTGGGACGTCTGCACTCCTGCCTGCTTCTCACCCAGCAGCCCACCAGCTGCCCACCGGGGGGAGCCCAGAGCCTGAGCCCAACTGTAACTTGTGTCTGTGTGGGAGCGGCCTCAGGGGCCACTCCACATAGCCGTCTGCGCCCTGGGCCTGAGGACAGCAAGACGCTCGGCCCCGCAGTGAGGCTGAAGGAGAGAGCAGGGCTCCTCAGAGCAGATCCAGTTCCAGGCACCCCCGTCCCCGTGGAGCAGTGCCAGCTGTGTGGCTCTGAGCCCGGCAAGGCCACTTGGTCCCATGCAATTTCCGACACTCCTCGCAGGCCCGGAAGGAGCGCTGTGCGCTGCAGTGTCGCATGTCTGAGAAACGTCCTCCCTGGGGCCCAGCAGCGAGCCCAGAGGCCCTGGGGCCCCACGTGGGGCCCAGCGAGGAGCTGCTGCTCCAGCCGCCCCGTCTACACGGTGGGGGTGTGGGGCCGGAGACAGGCCCACCTCCGGAGGTCTGGACGGGCACCCGGACAGGCCGGCAGATGGCCTGACCTGCGACTTGCAGCAAAGCCAGGAGCGTCCTGCCCACGCACACCCCCCGGGGTGGATGACGGTCCACGCGGGCCTCCCGGACCCCTGCCCACGGTGCCTCTTGTTGGCTGTGGGGTCCCGGCCTGGCTGAGTCAGAGCCCGAGCCCAGCACTGCATGAGCCCAGTGCCGGCCCCCCTTGCCCCTCCCCGCTGCAGCCGGTGCCAAAGAGCAGAGTCAGAAAGGAGCGGCGCCCAGCGGGCGAGTTCAGGGCCCTGACCTCACAGCCACTCCCGCTCGCTGGGCCGGGCCCCACCCTGCTGGCCGAGGAGGCTGGGGAGACGCGCAGGAGGCCCTCAGCCCCAGCCCGCGGCCGCTCCTCCAGCCAAAATGGGAGCAGGACGAGCTGCTTGGCGGCAGGGCCCTGAGCACAGACCCTCACCCCACAAATAGGCCGCTGTGCTCTGCACCCTGGACTCAGGGGCGCAGGCCCCATCTGGTCACCGGCCTGAGAGGGACCTCCCTGCCCTGCGCGCCTGCCTGGAGGCGAATCGTGCCAGTGGTTCCTGAGGGTCCGGAGGCGTCTCGGCTGCGGACGGCATTTGCCGAGCCCTTGTGGTGGGGGTGGGGTTCACCCTTAGGCCATTGTCCGGATAGGGGTGAGGCTGCCGTCCTGAGTGACTGAGGTAGAGAACACAGAGAAACTCCCCACGAGGGAACGCCCGCCTTGGGGTCTCGGTGGGAGGGCAGAGCCCGAGCGCTGGGCAGGGCTGGAAGCGGGGTGCTGACCAGACCGGAGCCAAGGCCGGGCCCCAGGGCCCCAGGCAGCAATGGGGTTTGGTGCCTTCCCAAAGCACTGCACGGTGCCTGCCAGCTAGAACATTCTAACAACGATTTTTGTGGCTGTATTAACAAACAAGAGTGGACACGTCTTCCTGCTGGTTACAGCCATGGAGCCTGGAGCCATCTTCCTGGCTCAGGTGTTCATGGAGCACGGAAAAAACCAACCAATTTCCATGAAATTATACAATGCAATATTTTCTGACCACAATGCAACGAGTTATAAGTGAAAACAATATTTTTCAAATAATCCTAATGATTTAAGATAGTAAAAGTAATCTTTTAAAACCTTCGTTTGGAAAATAAAATACGCATTTCCAAATGATGCACGAGTCAAACCCTGATGCACGATGGAAATTAGAAACACTAAGACCTGGCTTATTGTGAACACACCACGTGACGTTTTGCAGTGTGTGAGGCTGCTCGCGCGTGCGGTTCGCAAAGTGGGTCTCAGAGGGAGCTGTGCAACCTGCAAAGAAGAAAAACAAAAGAGGCACGTGTCCACCTTAAATCGGAAAAAGAACAAGAGGCTAAAACCAAAAGAAGTAGGAGAAAAAGACAGAGATACGAGCAGAAATTAATGAGACAGAAAATTAAAGGCGCAGAGGGGAGGAAGGAAGAGGAAAGTTGTGTCAGAAAGACAAAAGCGAGAGAGAGAGAGAGAGAGAGAGAGAGAGAGAGAGAGAGCGCGCGCCAAATTAACACTAGGGATTAGGAACGAAAGGGGCAATCAGCTAACACACACAGAAGTTCTAAAAGGTGACAGTACCATGAGCCACTCAATTTAAAATCTTATTCAAAATGAACAAATGCCCAGAAAGTTATGACTTTAAAAAATTGATTCAAGAGGAAAGACAAAACCGAGTATTTCTATGACATTTAGGACATTTAACCATCAGTTGAAAATCTTCCTACAAGAAAAGCCCCTGATGGGGTTACATGGATGAGTTCTACCAGACGTCCAAGGAACAGATTTTTCCAGTCTTATGCAAACTTCCTGAGAATAGACACAGGGGGACGTCTTCCCAAATTTTTCTGAGGCCAGCATAACTTTTAGAACAAAACTAGACAAGACGGGGGAAAGCGGGTGGGAAGCGCTAATCCGAGAAATCCAGATCTGCAGATCCTAACCACTACAGGTAAAGCAGATGGACAACGAGGCCCTGCCGCACAGCACAGGGAGCTGTACTCGGTATCTTGTAGCAACCTGCGTGGGAAAGAATGTGAACGCATGTATGTGTGCGTACGGCTAAATTATTATGCTGCACACCAGAAACTGACACGCTGTAAACTGACTATTCTGTAATTTAAAAAAAGAAAAAAGGAGAAAATAATCTTTAAAATAAAAAAAACTAGACAAGAATAGTACCAGAAAATACATTTTAGTCCAATCTCACTCCTAAGTAAGGATATAGAACCCTGAACAAGTTATTAGCAAACTGTACCCGGACGAAACCATATTTTTAAAAAGTGGTGACACTCGTAACCAAGTCGCGTTTATCCCAGGAATGTGAGGTTGTGAAATAATAAGAAACATTATTTTGGATGAAAATATTTGATAATTACTTTTCTGACCTTGTAGTAAGGAAGGATTTAAGCAAGACATAGAAAGGTTAACCATAGCAGAAAGTATTTCAGAAAGTGACTGTATTAGAATTTACAACTCCCGTTCGTCAGAACGCACCACGTGGACATACAGCCGCTCACCAGAGGGAGATGTTTGCTCGCTTCTTCCCAGTTTTACTGAGATGTAATTGGCAGATAACATGGCACTCGTTTATGGTGTGTAACACAATGATTTGCTGTGTGTCAGCTGCAGAACTATCACCACAGTAAACTTCACTGATACCCATCACGCACATACAGCGGATTTGCCCCTCTGTGACGAGGACCTTTAAGACCCACACTCTCAGCAACGTTTAAGCATACAACATGGTGGTGTTAACTATAAAGATGTTTTAACGTACATACATTTCAAGTGATGGCTATTCGGTATTTTTCAAGGCACGTTACCTGCGTATGTATATATACTTACGTATGTATAAGAAAAACACAAACAGTCCAGTATAAAAATGGGCAAAGGGCATGAAGCAGAGAGGGAAGCACAGTGGCCACAGATCGCACAAAAGGAAGGTCCCTGTCCCTCAGTCCCACGGAAACTGTCCGCTGGCAGCACTCAGGAAGTGTGACCCGATCGGGTGTCGGAATGCTGTTTCGGAAGAACGCCTCGATGGCGTGTCTGGGGGTGTGAGTTCGGGGAGCATCTTGGCATTTCCTGTACAGCTGAAGGTTCACAAAACTTGCCCCTGCAGGTTGTCCCCTAGGCACGCACTGCCCCCAGATGCCAGGGCTGCCTCCCTCCTCTTCTTCAGGCCAGGCCCTTCTCAGCGAAGTTCCCCAGCGTCTCTGTCCCACCTGTTTGGAGCCTCAGAGCCACATCACTGCCCAGCGCACGAGCACTTCCTTCTATCTCCTGTGTCCGCCGCTTCCTCGGGGATGGAAGTTCTGCGGCAGGTCTGTCGGCCCCGCTCCCTGCTGCACCCTGAGCCCAGGGCAGCGCCCGCACGAGCTAGACACCCAGTCCGTACTTGGTGAGTAAGGGAATAAGTGAGTGAGTGGAAGGATGGATGACCCACGTCACGGGGGGCACTGGTCTGGCCTTCTGGCTGCCTATAGCAGGCACACCCATGATATTTGGGGGCCCGGGGAAATCCCTTTGGGGCCACACCTCTGAGTTGTTCACCATTCTCACATGTTGTGGGGACCTCCCACCCCCTGTGTCCACATATCCTGCAAATAGCCGAGGGCCTGGGGTGCCTCTCAGCCCACAGGCCCTGGGGGTGGGCTTGGGGCCGCGGGGCAGGTGTTCAGGGTCCCAGTTCCTGGGGCGCGTTCCAGAGCCCTCGCCCGGCCCTGTGAGGGCACAGGGGTCCCCTGGGGTCTGCTGAAAGGCGATCCTCAGCTGGGGCCCAGGAGGGGCCTGAGACTGCATTTCGAACATGCATCCAGGTGGTGCTTGGACACTGTTGGGGTGTCAGCGACCATGGGTGCAGGGCCCTCTCCTGGATTTTAAGGACAGTGCCCAGTGCTGGACTCGACCCGCACAGACCCGGCCCGGCTGGGATGGGATGGGGTGCGTGGGGGCCCTTGTGCTTACAGGGGACCGGCTGCAGCTCTCAGGAAGACACGGGGTGAAGTGAGGCCAACAGTCCAGGGAGCCGGGAAAGGAGGTGCCCAGGGGAGAAGGAGCTTCAGTGAGGGGCTTGATGAGAGCAGGCTGCCCTCGTCAGGTGCCAGTGCGGCTCCCCCACCCCCGTCCCGGTGTCCTAGGGTCCCGGGCCCCACGGCTTTCCCCCAAGGGTCGCTCCTCCAGGCCACCTGGGTACCTCCATCCGCCTGCTCCCGCCTCCCTCCTCAGGCCCCAGCTCTGGAACCACCCACTTCAGTCGCTAAAGCCCTGCTGCCTGGGGCCCAGCTCCTCCGAGGAGACCCCGTCGCGGCAGCCTCCACCTGACAGCGGAGGACAGAGGACGGCGGCGGAGGGACCTCACCCCGAGCTCTGTGCTCCCGTCCCCCCAGCAGGACCCGAGGGGTGCTCGGTCACGTTCCCCCCTTTAAGAAGTGTGCCGTGAAAACCCGGCCGCCGGCCTTGGAAAGGCTGAGAAGCCCTGCTCAAGAAACGGCTAAATACATTACCAGGGCCTGGGAGGGGCACCCAGGCCTGGACAGGCCTGCAGACGACCCCAGAATCAAATCAAGAAGGCCATTTAGCTCGACAGAGCTCAGGTCTGTGGCAGAGAGAATTGCATCAGCGGCCTGGAGCCCCAGGCCAACAAGATTACTGCTGAGGGTGTGGTGCTGGGGGCCCCTCGGGCACTCCCAGCCTGTCCAGAGGGCACGACCCACACGTGCTCCTGGTCAGAACTGCCTTCTTCCTAAAGGGAGCACACAGAGCCAGGCCAGCAGCGTCCAGGCGGTCCTCACACTGCCCTCTGGGCTCCTCAGGACCCTCCAGGCCGCCCTCACCGGAGGTGGAGAGCTTTTCCTCCCATCCACATACAAGTGAGCGTCCCTCCAGGAGGCCTTCCTGGAGGAGGGGTCTGGAGAGCCAGGAGCTGCAGGAGCCCGCACCTGTCTGGCCTCCCTGCCTCAGTGAGACCCTTTGTGTCGGTTGGGCGAGCAGGACGGGCTGGGGTGGCACGGGCTGCGGTCTGTCTGTGGGAGGCTCTGAGACCTGCCCTCCACGCCCGGGGCTCCCAGGCCTCCATGTCTGCCCTGAGTGTAGGAAGAGCCGCATCCTGGATTTCCCCCAAGATCTGGGCCTGTGTGTGCCCCCAGCTGCGTCCCCCTCCCCAGTTCAATGCCCCCCACCTCCGCTGGGTGTTCCCCCTCCCAGGCAGTGACAGCAGCTGCCTGGTCCATCTTGTCCCTTCTGTGGCAAAGGTGGGCACAGTCGGACCTGAACAGCCGCACTGGAGGGTCCAGGGCCCCCTGAGCAGCTCCTGTGGGTCCCAGGGCCCCCACCCCAGGCCATGGAGCCCACCCCACCCCCGCTCCAGGGCTGGGTCCTGGGGGTGCCCATTCCAGGCACAGGCGTGAGACCAAGCAGGTGTGACCGCCGAGAGCGGAGGGCAGGAGCTGCAGCTCTCCTGTGAGAACAGCTTGTAACCTCCAGGCCTCCGGCCTTTAGCGGGGGGGTGGGGGAGAAGGTTGGGGGAGCCCTCTGCCCGACCTCCAGGTTCTGGCAGGGGAGGGGGCGGGGGGGATGGAGGAAGGGCTGGGGGAGGGAGGACTGCTCCTCAGCCTGGGGGGAGCCACCTCGGGTCCCCTCGCCCCCCTTCCCTGGCGGTGAGCTGCCCTGGAAGGCTGGCAAGAGGACAGCACAGGGTGGGAGGGCACCGTGGGAGCCCAGGGTGAGGCTGCCGTGCTCCCGGGCTCCCCGCGGGAGCTTTCTTCCTGGGGCCTCACTTCCCTGGCAGGAGACGAGGGGCGTGCCAGCCCTGGCCGGGCCCTGGCCGGGTCAGCTGAGCGATGCCCCGTGTTCTGCCTTCGCCACCAGTCCTGGCTGGGGGCGCCTGAGTCACCCTCACTTCCATCTAAGTGAGGCCTTACGTCCACCTTTGCTGCAGCTGCCGTGTCGGCTCTCCCACAGTGACCCCGTGTGGCCGTCCCCCCCCACCTTGATCCTCCCCCTTTCCACTCCTCAGCCCCACCAGGTCCCCTGCCAGGTGCCCCACCAACACGCCGGGGGCTCCCTGGGGCTTACAGGGTGCTAGTCGGGGGCTTTGGCATCGCTGTGCTGCAGGGACCCCCAGAGGGTGGGCGCAAAGGGTCCTTGTCCTTACCCGGCTCCCCGGGGCTCTGTCTTGATCGTCCTCTGGAGCCCCTGCTGTGGGCACAGCCTTGTGCGGGTGCGGGAACACAAGGCATGTGAGGCAGACCTGGCCTCCCAGGAATGCTGGGCTCTCCTGCCCCAGGGCCAGCGGGTGTCCTGGTTTGGCTCCACCAGCCCTGGCTGGGAGGCCTGAGCCTTGGGCTCAGCTCTGCAAAGGCGGGGAACCAGGCGGTCCCGGGGCCCCCGGCAGTGTCCCAGGCCGCATTCTAGGAGTGTGGCCAGCCCTCCTCCACAGAAGTGGCGCCAGGCTCTCCTCATCCAGCCGGGGGCTCCAGGTCTCCGTCATGAGACCCCAGTGGGGTTGCACTGGCCCAAGGCCTGGGGGAGAGAGCGCTCAAGTCCTGCAGGTGGCCGCCCAGTAGGGCTTTTTCACTGGGGAGGACACAGACTGCTCTGCCCTTGGACCTCAGTGACAGGTGCTGCATGCTGCCACGCGACCCTCCCCACCCGCCCCACCATCTCACCACAGCAATGCCCTGACCGTCAGCCCCCGCCTGGCCTGGGCCTGGGCCCCCTACCAGTCACCCTCCCTCTCATTAGGCTGAGTCCATTTCGAAGTGTCAGCGGGAGGTCTCCCCGCAAGACTGCCTGCTCCCCGGCCCATGTCCAGCCCCCCAGCCCGGCGTGGGGGGCAGTGACCCCGCAGACCCGGGTGCCACTGCTCACTGCTGTGTCCCTGCACCCGGCCCCGCAGGCCTTCCCTACTCCTCCAGCCGGTGCCCCCAGGGCGTGTCCCCGCCCACACTGGCCATGGGCATCTGCCCGGCCTGGCTGCAGGTGCCTCAGCAGGGGGCCGGCTGTCCCTGCTCTGCTGTTCCAGAGGGTCCTCCTGTGGTCCACCGGCCACACTGCTGGTCCCACCGTGGGGCTGGCTGTCTCCATCTGAGAGCGCTGTGGCTGCTCCCCGACGGTTATCAGGCCACTGCTTCCTTAAATGGGACTGTCTCCCACTTGCCTCTGTTTGTTTTTAATATTTTAATTAAAATGATTTGCTTGAAAAGTAAGTCCACCTTCTTAGAAAATGTTGGTAAATGCCTTAAATAGAAGGAAGACTACAGGGTCCCGTGGCCCCGCGGCCTGGCCCACACTCCTGAGCTCCCTGCTGCTTCCCATGCAAATGTGTATTATTGCCCAGAGGTGGACACAATGCGTAGACCGCACGGAATTCCCTGAGCAGAATGTTCTTTTCTAGTCGTCAAGGTGACACATGCACGCTACAGAGGAGTGGAGGTCCCAGAAAGTCGCCAGGAAGGAGACAACTTTGCGGTGTCCTCAGCTCCTGCTCGGTGCCCGCATCCGGGCGTGTTTCCCTGGGGTCGTCTTGGGGCTCCTGCCTCGAGATCAGCCCCTCGGCTGGCTTTTAGCGCTAGGTCGGCATCAAGGCACCGGTTGCTCCTGGTGGAGGACGGGCTAAGGAGGAGCTGGGTGTCAGGTGACCTGATGGTTGAAGCCTTTCATTCTCTAGGCGTGAAAATAAATTCATGCTTCAACAAGAGGTTTCGTGGTGCAGGAAGGCTGCATTCACAGTCTTGGGCAAGAGCAGGATGCTGTGCTTCTGAGGAGGGGGACTGTGTCTGCTTGGTGCTTCTGCCACCCTGGGTCGCAACCACGAGAAAGGTCGGCCGTGGCTGGGACGGCCCTGAGCCACGCGGCCCCGCAGGCAGAGACGCACCTGAACTCCGGGGAAGACCTGCAGCACAGACACACCTGCCAGCTCAGGGACAGGCGGGGGCCGGGGCCGCCTGCTCCTGGCAGTAGAGTCTGCACCAGCCTCGCGGCTTCAGACCCCTCACCTGGGAGCACGCGAGGCTCACACTGAGTCCTTTTTCCTGTGGCGCAAGCATGTCTTCAAGGACACTTGGACACTTCTGTCCATGAGTGCAATCATTACCACCATTCTTTATACACGGATATGTCAAAATCCAACTGCTTTGATCAATAGTAAAGGGCGTTATCATGAATGCTAAACGGGGGCGCTGTCCTAGCTGCTTTGGCACAGCTAACGGGCGGCGGTGCCGCATTTGCACCCCCAGAGGCCGACGGCCGGGACCCTTGCCACAGCAGCGCTGCCCGCTGGCTGCGCGAGGGAACGGGCAGGGACGTCGTGGCTGCAGCGGGTCCTGTCCCGTTGCAGCCAGCGAGTCTGGTGCCCTGGATGCCGTGGTGCGTTGCTGTCCTGCCCCTCGCATCTCTGCAGTGACCCCATCTCGCCCCTTCTCTGCAGGCACCCCTGGCCGCCTCTTCCGTCCTTCAGGTGGTCTGTCTTGGAGGCCACCCCACCTTGCGCGGGGCTGGGCCTCCCACGTCCTGTGAAGGTCGGTTTTCTTCTTCCTCCAAAAGACCATCTCCAGATATGGTTGCTTTTCTCAGGCTTCAGAATCACACTCCTCTTCCGGTTTTATGCTCCTTCCCCCTCATCCCCTGGGTGCCCCGATCTGCCGGTGCAGGCTGTCCGTCCAGAGTGCAGGTGGCCCACCGTGCGACTGTCTGGAGTGTGACAGCTGATTCCTCCGGTCACCCATGGCCCCCCAGTGCCCACAGAGCCTGTGACTCCATGCCAGTTCAGGGCCATCAGCTGAACCACTCCGAGGCCTGGGCTGGCCTCGAGCAGGCTTGGTGACGCTTCTCTGCTGGGAGATTTGAAGTTCTTGACCGTGACTGAGCCCTCGATCTCTCTCCAGAGTCATCACGAGCCTCCCACACACGCGTGTCAATCTCCAAGCAAGTGGGTGCTGGTGTCTCTGTGCGGACGGGCGCTTTCCCAGCCCGGGAGGCTCGCCTTGGTCTGGGGGCCAGGCCTGCACCAGGAGAAGCCCGGGTACCGGGGCAGACACCCACCTGCCCGGCATCTACTCTGTACATATTTTTATGGCAAATAAACCTCAGATACAGAAAACCACACCAAGAAAACACATAGTTAGTGAGTTGGTATCAGGTGAGCACCACCCCAGCCAACGCAGAGCTCGGCCAGCCACCCCCAGCCCCTGCACATGCCCTGCCCCCAGCCTGGGGCCCCAGCCTCACAGCAACCCCAGCTCCCTGGCATCGACAGTCAGCTTCCATGTGTTTCTCCGGAGCTTTGCCCCAAGTTGCATACAGAACAACTGGGTCCTGCCCACCTGCAGATTTGCCTGAGGCTTTTCCAACACAGGCCCCCAGCCTTCGTCTCCCCAGGGCTCACCTGTGATTTGCTGAGGGACCCACAGGGCTGTGCTCGCTCCTCTGTGTCCCCTGACAAGTGACAGCTGTGTCCAGGGGCTCTGTCAATCCCGTCCCTTCAGCAGGCTTGGAGGGGGATGACCAACCCTCAGGGGTGCGCCAGGTCTGCGGTCACCCTTGTCCTGATGGGAGCTGCTGTAGGGCCCACGCCCAGATCCATGCACCCTCGGCGGCCGTGACACGGTGACGTCTGGACTCTGTCATCGCCCTTCAGTCTGAGTCACGTCCTGTCACCTACCGCGGGCTGCCGACGGTCCAGTTCTGGGAGGAAGGGCGGGGTAGACACTTGGTTCGCGCCCTTTGTCTGACGGCTCTGATGTAAGAGTTGGTCGCCGTCACCCGCAATCACAAGGTTTTGTATAGACGTTAAAAACGCATGTATTTGGTGGGCCGTGTCGATCGCTACTATTACCTCTTCTGAAGGTCAAATCGCCCGCCCTGGGTCGGCGGGAGCCCCTCAGGAGGGTCTGAGTCCGCTCGAGGGCTGCTCCCCGCCCGGGCGGCGGACTCGCCCTGACGTGGCGAGGCCTCCCGGGAGGCGTTTGCGTTTCCGCGCCTGCTTCCCGAGTCGGCCTCCTCCGTAGAATCCCGGCCTCCTTGCGGCTGGCTTGACCACCGTTCCTAAACCTCTTCAGCGGACAGCTCAGGACCACAGGCTTGGGTTTTCTGCTTCTTTTTGTTGTTTTACTTCTGTATTTGGTCTGTAAGTCCTTTCCTCCGCACTGAAAATCCATGCTCTCAAGGGCACGGGGGATGATACAGAACTGAAATATTCCATGATTACTCATCGCCTTTGTTCCCAACCGTGCATGCAGCGGCACTCCAGCAGCAACACGAGCCCCACAGTCACCCACGTGGTGGCTGAGACGGGCTTTCAAAGCGTTTGCCAGGCCCTCTCTATTGTCCCCTGTTCTCTAATGGTGCCGCGTGCGCGTGGTCTGTGCCCTCTGCTGTCTCCCCGTCTCAGTTCTGGGTGACCGTGTCTTTAATTCCCAGTGCTGTTCCTGTAGCGCCAGCGCTGTTCCAGTTATACTGACTGATCGGAGCCCAGTAAGGGCTCATGGGAAAGCAGTTCCTGAGTTCTTGTACATTGACAACAGTTTCCTTGTGGAGTTTAATACTTGAAAGTCAGTTTTGCTGGGTATAAAAACCCTTGTCTCACCTCCCTCAGGACAGAGGGGTGTCTCACTGTCCACCTAGGAGGCAGTCTCCAAATGAAGGCATGGCAGGTGGGAGTCTAGAGCCCGTCCTCGGGGTGGACAGAAGTGTCACTCTCAGACAGCACACCTGGTCCAGCACCCAAGCCTGGGACTGTTCAGGGCCACCTGGAGATTAGTCTACCAGAAGTTTCCATGACCCTAGTCATTAGATACACACACACACACACACACACACACACACACATATCACACATGGATGTTTAAGCCTGCCCCTCAGCTAAGGCCAAAGTTTACACTTCATCCAAGTGACATGGACCTGCTTAATTCAGGGCGCAGGCACACATGGTGACGCAGATACACCCAGTCACGTCGACACGCAGTCACATGCACACACACAGGTGCACTCTGAGCCCCCACCTCACCCCATGCCTGGCAACTCGTAGGTGTCTGATGAACACCTGTGGCAGGTGACAGGCTTGTGATGAGTCTCCAGGACAACGTGGATAACGTGGTGGTTTCATCTCAAAGGGAGGAGCAAAGGGAACCACTCCTGGGGGTTTGTGGTCTCAGAGACCCCGGGCGGGGGACCAGCCATGGCAACGTGGACTCATCACCCTTCAGGTCACCCTCGAAATGTCACTTCTTCAGAAAGGCCACTCGGATCCCCAACCAGGTCACATCCCTCTCCTGGGCGGGCAGCACCCGCGCCGGCTAGGCATTTGTCACTGCTGTGACTCCTCCCTGTGCTCCTGTCTCCAGCCCCCAGGATCACCAGCCCCCGGGGGCAGGGCTGGGCCGGCCGGCCCCCGGTTCCCTGGCCGCCTCCTTGTGGGCAGAATGCCGTGCTGCGCAGGCGAGCAGTGGGGCTGGGAAGGCAGGGCTGTGCCACCTCTCGGCTCCAGCCAGGGTCCCAGGTCCAGCGATCCATGGAGAACCAGCAACCCGGAGCCTCGCAGGGAGGGTGTCCGGGGAGGCGGGCACCTTCTGGAGCTCAGATGCGCTGCACACCCTGGGGTGTGAGCTCATGCCTCGTGACTGTTCAAGGAGCAAAGCCCTGGAAATTCTCCTGGAACCAAACCAGCCAGGCAGGAAGCCAGTACAAGAGCAGGGCTGGGACCAAGCTTCCCAGGTCCCTGCAGGGAGGGCCCAGGGGGCCACGGAGGCTCAGAGACCCGGGAGCGGACGAGGGGCTGGCGTGGAGTGAGCGAGCCTGGCCACGCACCTGCTCCCTCTGATGGGAACTGGGTCACAGCTCACCGGGGCCCTCGGACAGCTGGCTCTCCACTGCCTTCACAGAAACTCCGAGAAGGTTTCACACTGAGATGAGCTTTAGACATAAAGTGAACGTCTCAGCTGGGCCAGCATTGTCTCAGCAAACTGACATCCTCTGCTTTGAACCAAACAGAAAAGCCCTCAAAGCCCAAATTTAGCCACAGCCGCCTGAGAGGCCTCATGGCCCCGAGGAGCCCCAGGCCCCAGCCTCCGGCATAGGCACCCATGAGCCCCGTGTGCTCAGCACCACCAGCCGGGGATGGGGACGGGGGCGGGGCCCCCAAGCCAGTCCCTCCTAGAGTCGCACCATGATAGGCTCCCTCAGGCAGGGCCCGCAGTGGGGACGCGCCCCGCAGTGGGGACACTGATTGATGGGAGGCTGTCAGGGGAGAGCACTCCTGCCCCTGGACACAGCAGGGGCCGTCCAGGTCCCCAGGTCCTGCCCCACGGCCCCGGTGTGGGATGACCGCCTCCCTCAGAGACCAGCCCTCCCCTGCTGGGCTCTCTGCAACTGGTCAGGTGGTCCATCCAAGTCTGGGGGTCATGTCCTGGCAGGAAGCAGGTGGCCCATGCAAAGAGGCTGATGGGGGAGAGTCTCCGAAGCTGAGGCAGGGCTCAGTGTGGCCTCGGGGCCACAACATAGAAGGAGGTCTGTGGGCAAAGCCAGCGTCCAGCACGGCCACCCCCAAGCTCCGGGGGTCACACAGCAGTTGTTGACAGGAAGTTAGTCTAACGCCACGCTGTGTGTCCCCGTCATCCCTGAGGATTTTGGCTGTGCACTGCTGTGTGCATGGAGCTTGTGGCTGGGGGTTCTGATTTGTGCCCAGACTTACTGATTCTGGGGATATTTCCATTGATTCCAGGAAAGGTGGAAAAGGCCTCTTTAAGCAATTTTGAGACAGGTAGGATGCGCTACCACTGAATGTTACAGTCTGTGATTAGTCCATCCAAGAACCCTGATGTCTGAGTCCGCAATGGGATGCAGTCACTGTGACCCAGTTTCCTCTTTTGAAAACTGTCAGGCTTTTGATCCCAGGTCCATCCCTGGCTGAGCCTGGGTCCATTCTGGGCTGATCCTGGGTCCATCCTGGGCTGAGTCTGTCTCCCTTCTGGGCTGAACCTGGGTCTATCGTGGGTGATTGGTTCCCTTCAGGTCTCTGACCTGAACAACCACACCTTGTCTCCAGGTTGGCCCGTCTGTGTCCTTCCCTCCCTCTCATCTGGGGAGGGGGGGCATCCCTGTTACTCCAGGACCCCATCCCCATGAGCCTGAGGTCATCTTTGTCTTTGAGACTAAACCGCAGAAGAAGAACCACATTAAGCCAGAGCCCCCAGGAACGAACCTCCTGATGTTTCTTTCATGAGGACCAGCCTTCTCACTGGTCTTGACCAGAGTGTGCCCATTTCAAGCGTGGAAGTTCCCACTGGCACAGGCCCCCATCCCAGAGCGCGTCCTTCTGGGATCCCCAGGAGGCAGGGCCCGGAGCAGAGGCTTATGAGCAATCGCCTGGTTAAAGTGGGTCGTCCGGGGAAGCAGGTGTGTGCCGAGGGGCGCGGGCCAGGGAGGGGCGCACGCGGACAGGGCGCTAAGAGCGTGGGCTGAGCACACCTCTGCTGAGCTGCTGGGACACAAGTCTGAGAAGCACCCATGCTGCACGCAGCACAGTGACCCGAGGCCCCGCCCGCATGGCCATCCCTCTGGTGATGGTGGGAGCGGGCGGAGGCCAGAGCTGGGGAGACGTGCAGGTACTGGCGGGTGCGGCCGAATTGGACATTTAAAAAATGTGAGGCTTCTGTTTTCTGTCTCCTGGGCTGCCCGGACCTGTTCCAAAGGGCACCACTGTCAGTACCTGCCCTTTGAGGTGCAGTGTAGGAGGTTCCTCAAAAAAATAGGGGTTACCATATATCCAGCAAGTCCACACCCAAAAGAGCTCAAAGAGAGTCTGGAACAGATACCTGCACATCGTGTTCGTAGCAGCTGATTCACAGCAGCTTAAATGAGGAAACCACCCAGTGTCCACCACAGAGGGGATGGATAAGCAACCTGTGGGCGGTCCACACGGCGGAACATCGTTCAGCCCTGAGAGAGAGACAAATTCTGACACGTGCTGTGACGTGGATGAAGCTGGAGGACATTATGCTGAGTGAAATAAGCCAGACACAGAAAGACAAGTATCGTATGACTCCCCTTGCGTGAGGTCCCTAGAGCAGCCAAATCCACGGAGACGGAAAGTAGACAGTGGGGCCCGGGAGCTGGGAGTCAGTGTTTAGTGGGGACAGAGGTTCAGTTTGGGAAGACGAGAAAGTCCTGGGGAGGGTGGTGGTGACGGCTGCACAGCAGCGTGAATGTGCTTAACGCCCCTGAGCTGTGTATGGTATTGGGTCAATGGTTAAGCTGGTACATTTTATGTTATCTGTATTTTACCCCCAAAACATTGGGAAAAACCATGAATGCACCGTTTATTAAAATAAGAATGGGAAACCAGCTTTTCCGTATGACTTGAGCTCAGGGCACACGCCATGTGTTCTGTTCTTCACCCCGGCAGCCACCAGCACATCCAGAGGGCCCTTTATTATTATTTGGTCCTGTTTATAAACTTGCTTAAACTTCTTTAAACATTTAAAACTGATATTATAAAATCAAAAAATTCCATTACTTTTTACCCTATTTGTCTGCCTGGCAAACTAGACAGACTTACACGTGGGGGCCTTTGTGTTCTGTAAACACCCAGAACCGCACGGCAGTTTATGAGTGACGTACTGATAGTGCAGGTCAGAACCGACGGCCCAATTACCCTGTTTAAACTGGGCTCCCAAACTCTCCGCAGCGCTGCCAAGAGATAAAAGAGCAAACGCGCACAGAACCCTCAGCAAGCGTCGCTGCTCGGGGTTCGCTGTGCTGAGAGCGCGTCTGCTCTCAGCGGGCTCCTGTCCGCAGTCGGCGGTGCTGGCCCTCGGCCGGAGGGCAGCAGCTTCCCGGAGCCTCCCGGCCTCCGTCCATCCGTCCGTCCGTCCGTCCGAGTGCTGGTGATGCCGGCCTATCAGGACTGAATCTGACTTTGCATCTCTTTGGCCATTAAGATATTTAAATATCTCCCACTTGACTCGAACGACTCCATACAGAAAACATCTTCTGCGTCTTTTTGGACCTTACAGCTCAGAGCGTCTAAAGTGTCCTCCCGTTGCATTTTGACTCTAGTGGTGTTTTGGGTTGTATGGAGGCGGCTTCTGAGCTCGCCCGTTGTCCAGCGGAGCACAGCCCGGGTGGGGGGCCGTGGGAGGGATGGACAGAGCTCAGCGGGCGTGCGGGGAGACAGCTTGGGTGTGGCCTTGATTGTCAGGGAGGGGGTGTCCCCTCCCAGAGGTGCGTCAGTTAGCAGGTGGGACTAAGAAGCCAGCGTCCAGGGGTGCGAGGGCGTCCCGGGCTGCAGGCAGAGCCCCGGCCTCTCTGGGGACTGGGAACCCCTGGGAACCCCAGGGCTCTGAACCGGGAAAGGGAAGAGGTCTTCTGTAACTGCTCCCATTTAGACCTTATTCTTAGAGCTCAAACAAAGGCCCACTGCATGGACGTCCTCTGGGTATAGGAGGAGCAGCCACATTCAGAGACAAAGTCAGAGACTGTCTCCAGTCCTAAGGAGTGTCCAGAGCCGGGGGCGCAGAGATGGGGTGATCGCTAAGGGATACAGTTTTCTTTTGTGGGTAACGGAAATGTTCTAAAATTGACTGTGGTGATGGTTATACTCATTTGTGAACACACCCAAAATCACTGAATTGTACGCTTTAAAAAGGTGGTGTGTGGTGTGTGGTGTGTGAACTGTATCTCATGAAAGCTGTTTTTCTTTTTTATAAGAGATAATGTCCCAACAAAAAGCGTTTTCTCAGCAGCTGTTTCTAAAGGCAGGCACGGTGAGGGCAGGGTCCCCTCCAGGACTGAGTCTTGGCGCATGGGTGCAGGGAGGCTGCTCTGCCCACGTCCGCGTCCTCACCGGCCTCCCCGGCCACCGAGGGCCACGTCGCTCCAGCCTGACCTCAGCCTGGAGGGAGCAGCTACAGACACACGGACGCACCCACGGACTCTGGTCCCGGGAAGGCGGCCGCCCTGCCCTCCCCGTCGGTGTGTGACTCCGCGGACGCTTGGTGTGTCGGACATAAGCAGTCGTGGAAATTTCCCACCATATTTAGGCCAAGATGAGTCAAAGGCGAAGGAAATCTTTTTTTAGATTTATCTCTTATAATGATGAGAAGGCCCATTATTAAGGATCTGTCCAGATAGCGTTTTATGACTCAGTCAGAGTGAGCTTGTCCTCAGCGTCCTGGCGCAGCCTGCAGGGGGGCAGGGTGGGCTGGGGGGTTCGTCCTCCACTGCTTAAAAAAAAAGACATCAATCATAATTCTGAGGCTTCCGATTTTTCTGCCAGGAATGTCACTTTTTCTGGAAGTTTCCAGAAAACAGCCTCTCCCACAGCAGCACTTCCAGATACGCTGGCCTGCCGGTTGGTCTGTGACCCCCCGGGAGGGGGCAGCACCTGGCTGGACTCCGGGGAGGGGGCTCCAAGACCCCGGGCTCCCCAGAGTGGGCTCCTGCAGGACCCTGCCAGCCGCCAACGGGGTCCCTGCTGTGACCTCGGAGACCATCCCTTCCCTGGCCCAGCCCCCCTGTGGGCTCCGGCTGCTTCTGCACACCATCCCCCTGGGAAGGGCCCAGCCCAGGTCTGGGGACAGAAGGCATGTCCCTCATGTTGGCAGAGCCGAGCCCCGGGCACCGCTCAGGCCAGAGGGCACTGGGGGCAGGTCCCAGGGAGAGGGACAGGCCAGAGCTGAGCCGTCTGTAACTGCAGCGCCAGCCCAGAAACAGCCACTCCGCTCAACAGACATTTCTGGAGAGGCGTGCGGCCCGGAGTCCAGGGACAGGCCCGTACCTGCTGACCAGTCAGTGCAAGGCACAGGGACTCGGTGACCCCAACAGGCCCTCACAGCCCAGAGCTCCCTGCAGGACCCCTTCCCAGGCTGCTCCCCTCCCTCAGAGCAGGAGTCCCCAGAGCGTCCTCTGGGTGCCAGGCTGTTCCGTCCCTGCTGGTGGACAGTGAGGGCGCTGGGCTGTGCCCCTTCTGGGCATCGTCTCAGTTTTCAGAGACTGTGGGAGCTTGTTCTTGGTAGACATTCTCTGAATCGTGGTTAAAAAAAAAAAACAAAACTTTTCCAGGGTTTGGCCCCCCAAATACAGGGTGACCCGACGTGCTCAGGCTGGCGAACGTAGTGGGAGGAGCTGGGGGCCTAGCGGGCGGCCCCAGGGTCACGTCCAGCCTGCCACCCCCAGCATTCCCTAGAGTTTCCTCCTGAAAGCAGCTAGGCCCGTGCGGTCCTGCGGTGCCCTGGGACGTGTGGTCCTGCAGTGCCCTGGGACGTGCCCAGAGACCCCGTCACTGCCTCCCCAGGGAGCCTGGCCTCTGAGACTGTCATCACCCGGGCCAGGAGGGGCCGGCCTCAGTGAGCTCATACCTGGTGGGACTGGCCCCAGGAAGCCCCCAGCCCAGAGCCCCCGCCAGACCATGCATGGAAGGGCTGGTGTCCGGGAAAAGGGAGCAGGAGAGACAAGGGCCCACAGCCGGGAGAGAGCCCCTCAAACCGGAGCTGGGCTCCGGGGTCTCTGTAAGAAGGCGGCCTGGCCCTGTCTTCTCCCAAGCCCCCCGCCTGTCCTAGGCCCCCCGCCCCTGGATCTCTGTTGAAGGGCGGCTCTCCCAGGGCCTTCCCGGCCAGCAGGACGGGACAGGTCAGGACGGAGGGGCCCTGCACCGGCCGCCCACAGTTCACACCTGGAAGAGGAGCTGTCGCAGGCACTCAGCCCGCCCTCTGACCTGGGGCTCACTGTGGCCGCAGGGTCGCCAGCCCGTCCTAAAGCCGGGACGGGCGTGAGGGGCAGGGAGCCGTCCCTCTGCAGACCCAGGCAGTGAGTCCCAGGGCGGGATGTCCTGGTTGTAAGTAGGTGGCTCACATTTCAATTTGGCAAGAATATTAAAAGGCATCCCGGAGGAGGCCCTCGGACGCGGGGCAGAGGAGCGAAGGCTCGGAGGAAATCCTCAGAAAGAGGGCACCCGTTTGGGCCAGCTCCGGCTCCAGTCTCCTGCTGTCGGGCAGGTGTCTCTGGGAGGTGCAGGGGCCCTGCTCTGTGCACCCAGGGAGGCCGCTGAAGGCCCCCTCGGCCACCGCAGGCCGTGACCCTGCTCGGGCCCCCCTCTCCACCGAGGGCCACCCCCCTGAACCCACACACCTGCCGGCCACACCTCCACTGGGCCTACCTGCCGGGGGTCACGCTCCTTTCCCCGCCCCGACGCACCTCCCAGAAGCCCGTGGCCCCCGCATCACAGGGGGTGGCACCCCCGCCTCTCCTGGAGACGTACCCGGACCCGCGGACCCTTCAGTCTCATGCTCACTCCAGGTCAGCGCCCAGGACGCCTTGAAACGGAGGCACTGGACCTGCCCCAGGGCAGCACCCGGGCTGGACCTCGTTTCTTTTCTTTTTTTTTAATTTCTAATTTTAAAATTTACTTTATTTTATTGGGAAGGGTGGTTAGGTTTACTTGTTTATGTATTTTTAGAGGAGGTACCGGGGCTTGAACCCAGGAGCTGTGTGTGCTAAGTGTGCGTCTATGCCGGGGAACTGAGTTGGCCAAACTGGGACTGGAAGTGATGTGTGGAAGGCTAGGGAGGCCCGAGGGGCCGCGATGAGAGGGCCCACTCAGCTGCGCACCCGTCTCAGCACCAGGCAGCAGCTGGCCTCTGCAGCCCCAGTGTCCTGGACTGTGAGTGGGAACCTGTGGGGCTCCCCCAGCACCTCGTAAACTGTCAGGGGCCCCAGCACGGCCCTCGGTCTCGGTCAGAGAGGGGGATCCTCCGAGGAGATTTAGGAGTCCTGAGTCCAGGCCACAGCCCAGGCCCTCAGGGGTGGACCCACCCAGGCATCAGAATGTCCACAAAGGGCCCTCGTCCTTGATACGCCTGAAACCACCACAGACCAACACAGCTGCACACGTTCCCGGCCACGCCAGGAGCACCCAGGCCCTGCGGGCAGTAGGCAGCCTCGCAGGCCCAGTGGCCGAGCCTGCCCAGGAGGGCTGGAGGGCAGGTTCTGGGCATCACACAGTCGCTGCAGATGGCCCACAGCTCAGGCCTCGTTAGGGACTAGATTTTCAGGAGCCAGCTCTGGGCCCAGCACCCTAGGGACCAATCTCGTGCACCTGCTAGGAGCTGACACCGCAGAGACCAGCCCAGTTTCCTGCCCGCCAGCCCTGGGCAGTCCCAGGGGAGGCCGACCCCAGGCCGAGAGGTCAGGACCCGGCCAGCTGGCTCTCCACCTGCCAGGTCCTGGCTGACTTGAGTTTACAGTTTACTACCCAAACCAGGCAGAAAACCCTCCAAAGTACGCAAGATAGTCAGCAACATCCCAAGTCCGCATGCAGCGGAGCGAGGCCCCTGCTGCCCCTGACTCCGGGACAGCAAGCATCTGGACAGACGGGCCCTCCCGGGGCACAGGGCGTGGTCGTGTTCCTGACGGAGCCGCTGCTCCACACAGGTGTCGGCAGGAGACAAAAGCCTTCCTGAAACCCAAGCACTCCCCACATTTGTGACTTCGAGCCTGAGGAGTGAGCTGCGGAGTGAACACGGGGTCAACTGGGGTGTCCTGGGTTCATCTTCTGGGGAGAAGGAAATCCAGCAGTTGCTGCTCTGTATGGTGGCGGGGGGGCAGCTCCTGCCTTCTCCACGGGGCTCTGCTGAGCTGGATGCCCGGCAAGACCCACGCAGAGCCCAGAGGAGCCCAGACCCGCTGCACTGGCCACGGAGTCTGGCCAGGTCAGGCAGGGAAAGAGCTTTCGCCACTGGATGAACGGGTGAGGGAGGCCCCGGGGTCTGGGACTCCCATACCCTCCTCTGAGCCGTGTTCTCAGCCCTGACTGACCGCTTAGACAGTCAGGCCAGCTCAGCAGGGCTGCTCACTGCCTGCCCACAGAGCCACCGGCCCTGGGGCACCGGGGGAAGTCCGTGGGCCCCGGTGGCATGGACAGTCCGACATGCCAGCTGCAGCCCCTGGGAACTGGCCCTGCCACCCAGAGATCAGCAGGCTCGCTGAGCCCTGGGTCCTTTAGGTCTCCAGACCCTCCTTGGCCAACCGGGGTTCAGCCAACACGTTTCAAATCCAGGGAGCTGACCCTCTGCCTGGAGCCGCCAAGAGAGTCCTGGTCCGTACGTACTTCACCCTCAGGGGCAGGAAGCCAGAAATGTGCAGCGGGCAGGGGGGCCGCTGCCAGAGGCAGGGTCCCCGTGGGAGAGAGTGTGGGGGAGGAGGAGGGGGAACGTGTAATGCCAAGAGCCAGGCAGAGGCGGAAGGTTTCCAGAACAGGGTGGGGGGCGGCGGAGGGAAGGAGGCAGAGGTGGGCAGGGTGCAGAAGACAAGCCCACTGGCTGGGCCAGGGCCGCCCACGGAGCCCCCCGCAGCCCTGCCGCTGCCTGAGGGTCAGCTCAGCCCCCACACGTCTGCAGGTCGGGTGTGCAGCCTGGGACGTGTCAGACTCTGGGGTTCGGTGGGTATGGGGCTTCCGCCCAGGACTGACCCCTAGGACCCAGGATGAGACCTGTCGTCATCCGGAAAGGGAGCACTTCCAGCTCTGATGTCAGTGCGGCGAGGAGTGAGAGGTTCCAGCTGCGGAGCAGAGACCCAGGGCCTGGAAGCTGATCCGTCCCCCAGGAGCTGGCCCTGCAGGCGGCTCGGGGCAGAACGTCCACGTTGAAGGGATCCCTTCAGCAGCTGGGCGAGGTGGTGAACGGTGGAGAGTGTTCCAAAGGTGGAGGTTGGGGTCCCCTAAGCAAACACAGGACCTCGCCCCCCACCCCCCCACCGGCTCCCGTCGGCCCAGCCAGCTCACTCCCAGGACGGAGAGGGAACAACCCGCAATTCAGGTGACCTGATGCCCTGACCTTTGGGCCACACCCTCACCTTGACCCCGAGACTGGGTGGGCCCTGTCCTGTGTCTCCAGGTGTTCTCATGTGGGAAACCCTTGGACAGAAACCACCCAGAGCCTCGCTGGGCCGAGTGGCACCCACGTGTGACCTCAGGCCAGCCGCTTGTGTCCCTAACCCCGGCACTCCTCAGGCCATGGGGGATGTGGTGTCCGCCACCTTGTAGGGTTAATGGGACAGTCCCAGAGCCCTCGCACAGCCCGTGGTCCACAGCAAATACTCGAGGTGTGTCAGCTGGGGCTTGGCAGGACTCGGGGTCTGGGAGTTGAGCAGGGAGCTGCTGGTCCTTCCAGGATAAAATGACAGCTTCATCATGTAGAAATACAAATGGCTGGAATGTTCAGAACAATGTTAGCTAACCGTGGTGTCAGTGGATAGTCTGTTGCAACTAAAGCCTTTATCAGTGTAGACGCTTAATTACAAAAGGCAGGAAGCAACCAAATTAGCTTCAAGGGCATTTATTCATCCACCCGGCTTTAAGATTCAGGTCTGGCTTGATCAAGCATCCCAGGCTAGTTTCTAAGTGCGTGCACATGGTCCAGCTCAGCTCTCTCCTTTGTCACAAGATGGCTGCAGCTGCTCTGGACCGTGTGTCCCCTGGGGTATACGTTCCAGAATTCCTGGAAAAAGTCTTATTACTTTTGATTGCCTGTCACGGGGTCAGCTGCCCATCTCTGGCTGGAGGTTTTGAGTAACACACCTGGGTCACGTGCTGGCCCTCACGACGGGCTGGAGATGGGAGAGGAGTCTGGGGTCCTGCATTCACCAGGATAACTGTTGTCCCAGATTCTGCGCTATTGTGTTCAGAGTTTGTTAAGAATGCTGGGGATGGCTTTAGAAGTTTGTCAAGTGCTCTTTGGCATTTGTTGAGAGGAAAAGGTTTTTCTCCTTTGCCCTTTGGCTGTCAGAGAGTTCATACATCTCTTGAAATTGAACTATATCCGCATTCCTGGGGTAAGCCATACTTGGACACCACAGGTTATTCCTTTTTCATATCTTCTTGAATTGGATTGGCTGTCCTCCATTTATGATTTTCACACCTGGGTGGTCTGTAAGTTTATTTTTTGAATCGATTTTGACTGCCTGATCAAGGTTATGCTATCACCATAAACTGAATTAGGAGGTACCCAGTCCTTTTGTCAGAAAAGTTTATACACCTTGGGAATTTCTTGTTCTTCAAATGTTTGAAATGATTACTCAGGGAATCTGGAGAACATTTTTAAAAATCTTTTTTTTAAAAACACCTTTATTGTGGACTGACTCCTGTACAGCAAACTACACGTGTTTCAGATGTACAACCTGATGAACTCTGACAGGTGCACACACCCACGGTAAAAGAACCTTCTATAGTCATCGCCTGCCTGCGCTTTCTTGTGCATCTTGATGCCATTTTGTTAATTTATATTTTTATACAGTTTTTACATTTTACATCTTTATACATTTTTATATAGTCCCAATTAAATTGGGACCTCCGTGTCTCACCTACGTGTCTGCTGCTGCTGTCGCTGTGCGTATTTCTATTTTCGTCCTTTTTCCAAACCCTAATTGCCATGGACTTCCTTATCTGTTGCTGTGTTTCCCAGCATTTGGAGCTATTGATCATTTTTGATTGTGTCTCTAATTTCTTAGTTTTTTTCTTCTGAGGTGATCTGTTTTTCCCCCAAGGCGGTTTTGCGTTGTCCTTTTTAACTGCTGCACTTGGCTAATTCTAGCTCTTCAGTCCTATTTGCGGTGACAGCATTTAGGTCTGTCAGTCCATCTCCAGGGAGAGTGGCTGGCACACCCCAGGACAGCGACCAGCAGTGTTTCAAGTTCATCGTGCCCCACGTGCCCCGGGGCTGCAGTCTTCTGGCCTCTCTGACCCAATAGCTATTTCGGAGCACTGGCGTTAATTCCTAGCGGCTGAGGTCTCCATGTAAGCCACAGAAAGCAACCCTCACGGCCGGGCTGGCGCAGGCCGGGGTCCTGACCCGGAGCCCGCGCGCACGGCCGCCCATCTCCCTGGGTGCGGCTCCCTCCGGGCAGCAGCGCCAGCCCCACTCCCCACTTTCCGGGATGTCTGCCTGTCTCGAGGCAGCACAAAGTCCGGCCAGATTCTCAGAGCAGAGTGTGACCCCTGGCTGTCCCAGGCGTTACGGGGTTTTGTTTCTCTCTGTCTTGGCGGGAAGTTTAAGAGGAAGTCCAGGACAGGGGCCGGCAGCCAGACACTAAATGAAAGGTAGTTTTGAATTTAATGAAAAACAACATAATGCTTTCATTCTAGAAAATGGCTCTTATAAGTCTTTTTATTTTCTCTTACCTCATGAAAGACACACAGGAATTTAAAAAAAAAAGGATGCAGAATCAACAAGGTATAATCTTATGTTACTATCCATCTTCAGGAAGTAATTTCTTCCCTAAATAACAGCGTCCTAACACTCGAAGCAGAGAAAACAACCAGTGGACAAGGCAGAGGCCATGAGTCCAAGGCCAAGACCAGTGCAACTGCGTCTCCTGATGCCGCGTCCAGGGAAATGCAGGACGGGGTGCGCCTGCAGCTGGAAGGCCCCCGGAGCGGCACCTTGTGCTGGGGGTGAGGAGACTGGGGCTCAAGCGGCCTCCCAGAGCCCGGGAGGCAGGGCACTCTGGCCGCTTCCCTTTCCTGGCACCTGCTTCTCGTGTTTGCTGAGGCGACGGCCGGCCAAACCGCAAGGAGGGGCCAGGAAAGTTGGGGGCCAGGCCTTGTAAGAACCGCTCTTTCCAACCAGGGTTCTGGGGTGTCAGACTGGCTCACTGAGTCCACCTCCAGGTGCCCCACCAGTTCAGTCTCTGCCCACTGCAAAGTCACCCCAATGTCCCACCCCACTGCCGAGCCCAGTGTCCCCACAGGGCCTCTGCCTTGGCCCCCAGCTGAGAGTGTTGTCCTCGTCCCCTCTCAGCCCAGGGGCCTCAGACAGCTGGGCCTATCCAGACCTCCTGCTGGGGGGAGGTGACAGCGAGAGGGGACATCCTGCAGGCTGTTTCCGTGGGACCAGAAGATGCTGAAGAAACGGCAGCCTGCTCCTACCTACACAGGAGTGTGTACACACACTCGCGTGAGCAGGTACACGTGTGCATCACATATGCAGTCACAGCAGAGCGTGCACACTGGCACATGCCTGCATTCACACGCATACACAGCAAGACACGTGCACACATGGATGTACGCAGCTCCCGTGCTGACTCCGCCCTCCCCCACCCCGCACACACCTCCTGGAGGAGTGGATGGGATCAGGGCCTCTGCGCAGCCAGGCGGTCCGGTGATGTGAGCTGGAACAGGAGTCCGCCTCCCCCGCTCCACCCTGCCCTAGAGAGCTGCTCCAGAAACCCTACCAGTGACAAATGGCCAGCCAGTGGCCACACGGAGGAACTGGGCTGCTGGGGGCAGGATGGCCAGGGACACTCCGGGAGGCACCTTCAGGTGCCCAGTGCCAGGGTGAGGGCGCCAGAACCAGTGGGGCCAGGGCCACGGTGGGGGCCAGGGTGGAGAGAAGGAAGGGTGGCCCCCATGGCCCGGACGCCTGCAGGGAGGGGGAGACCCGGCCCAGCCCCCTTGGGCCTCGGGCTTGGCTCCCCAGGAGGTGAAGGTCGGGCCACATTCTTTGCTGAGGCTGGAATTCTGACATCAGATTTTCCATGCTTGGCCTGGGGGAGGAGCCGGGCGCTGCAGGGAGGGAGCCGCAGGCCGGTGGGGCAGAGGGCTGGAGGCGCCCAGGGCACCCATGGCTTAGGGCGCGAGGCAGGAAGGAGGGTTCCGCTGGCCGGCCCTCCTGTGCCCCGGGCCTGGCCTGCCCACGCTCGGTCCCTAGAGCATCATGGCCTTCAGCCATCCTGCGACATTCTTGTCCCAGCATGGGCTGAGTCACGTGGGCTGGGTCAGGGACTCTAAAAATAGCCTGGTGGCTGGGCCAGCACGCCAGAGTTATTATTAGGCTGGGACAGAGCCCCTCCTCTTGGGGGGAGGGTGCTTTCTTCTCAGGGCCCCGAAAGAGCTGGGGACTTGGCCAAAGGAGGACTGGCTGCTGGGCATCCCGCCCTGGACACCGAAGCCCATCCCTCCCACCTCGGGCCCAGGCGCTGCAGTTCCTCCACCTGAACTGCCCCCAAGAAGCCCCCTTCTTCCTCTGTTCTCTGTGGTGCATTCTGGGGGGCTCCTGGCCCTTCTCAAAGGTTGGAGTGTCCCCCAAAGAGCCCGCAGGCCAGGATGCCAAATGAAAACATGGCCCCTTATTCCAAGTGAGCAAAGATCTCAAGGAGAAGTCACAGCCAAGGAGCCTGCAGAAGCTCCAGCCACTTCAAGGTGTAGGGGTCCCCCAAACACACAGGCGCTTGGCTTGTTTCCACCAGAAGAGCAGCAGCCCGGCCAGCACGGCTCCTGGGCACCCCGAGCCATTCACTGAAGGTCCTGGCCCTCAGGGTGGTCGTTCTGGCCGTGGAGAAGCGCTGGCCCCAGAGGCGGCTCTGTGAGGAGCCGGACGAGAAGCGTGTGCTCTGAGGTCCCTCCCCAGGACGCTTGGGCTCACTTCTGAGCCCACAGACTGACTGCAGGGCATGCTCGCCAGGCCCACCTGTGGGCTGGACGCTGCTGGGCCAGCGGATCAATCACCCGAGGGCTCAGGCCCCTGACCACCATCTGACCTGGCACTTTCGTAACCAGAGGCCTTAGTGACTGAGAAAGGCCCTGCCCGGACTCCGCCAGCACAACCTCCGGGCCCAGCAGCTCCAATGCCGGAGACCCCTCAGCGGGGGGAGACTGCCCTAAGGCCTGGAGTCTGGCCTCACCCCAGAGCAGGCTGTCCCCACCCCATCCACGTGGTCATCTCTGGTGCAAAGCCATGCAGCGGCACAAGAAAGCACTTGTGTGCCAGAGGGGACGTCTGGGCTTAGAAGGAAAGACGGCCGGACGTCCTGGGGCAGAGCCACCCGCTCCATTTCTGGAAAGAAAAAGGATGAGGTCCAAGTGGCTGGCAGGGCTCGCCCAGCCCACACTCAGCCCCACTGGGAGAAGGGACCCCCACAAGTGCCCCATCCGGAAATGCCCCTGGGCCGGGTCGGGGAGATGCTGTGACTTACAAGACTCTCATGAGGAGAGACTCATAAGTCAGTGGCCAAAAAGGTGTGTAGGTCATGGGTGTTTGCCACAGCCCAGAGATGGCAGCTTCCAGGGAGCACGAGACAGCGTCACAGTCTCATGGAATTGTCCCGAGGCACGTTTCCTCCCCCCCCCAACCGAGAGTGATGATGGGGACACTGTGTGGCTGAGGTCAGGACTGGCCCCCCGGGAGTGAGGCCTCTCCCCTCCCGCCCATGTGCTCACCCTACAGCGGGCCCTTCCAGACAGACGCCCCTCCGCAGTCCTTTGACATCCTGAGAGAAGAAATAATTTCCACGATTGCCTCCCAGGCCTTCTGGCAAAGATGAGGCTTTTCCCTCTGAAAAAGTAATTTGTGGCCTGAAAGGAATTGCCAGGTGATCGCGCCTGTCTGTCCCCTGAAATCATCACGCCCGCCGGTGAGCGTGAGCAGTGGGGCAGACCGCATGGAGCAGTCAACCCTCCTCCCCGGGAGGGACCCGGTTGGCGTGCGGGTGCTGGCCCTGCAGGGAGAGGGTCAGCCGTCCACGCTGTGCTGAGGGTCGCAGGGTGGCAGATCTGAGCTGCAGGGACGCTGGCCAGTCGTCAGCGAGAACAAGTCCATCGGAGGCTCAGAGCTGCCGGCGGTGCGGGCTGCGGACGTCGCACAATGGGGGCAGCCACGTGCACGTGCCGAGCGCTCCCTCCGCCTGCCGTGGAAGTGGCGCGCCCACAGTGATGAGTCTCCAGGGGGTTGAGGGGGAAGCGGGAGCTCTGCACCCGATTCCCAGCTGGCGCTTTGACGGGACCACCTCCCCAGGTGTCCAGCTCCACATCCAGCGTCCCCAGTCCCTTGGGCTCTCAGCCCTGGCTGGGAGCTGCCCCGCAGCTGAAGCCTGGGGAGCAGGGCCTGCGGCAGCCTGGCCCCTCCGCTGTGGCCTGAGAACTCGGCCGTGGGAGGAGGTGGCCCTGAAACAGACACTGCCCTGCTGGGGCTGTCCCAGGGTCAGGACCCAGCAAAGCCAGCACCCAGTGCCGGACGCAGGAAGGTGCTGGCCGGGGAGCAGGCGACTGAGTGGGAACTTCTGGGCTCCCACGTGCAGAAGCCCTTCAGGAACCAGAGCAGGTCCCTCAGCGCCGACCCATCTCTGGACGCAGGATAAGGGAGCTCACGGTATTCGAGGGACTCACGGAGTTCCCCGCTAGGGGAGGCCCCTACCCCAAGCCCTGTAGTCTGTGTCTAGGTGTCCAGTTCCAGAGACGCTGGACACAGCCAGGCCAGCCCGGGACCTGCACAGGTGCGGTGGGGACACAGAGAGAGAGAGGGTGGCCAAGGATGCAGATTCCTCAGATCCAGCCAGAGGCCTCCCAGGCGGGCATCCTGCAGCAGAGGAAATCAGGAGGGGCTCAAGGCCGCACTGAGGACCGTGGCCTCGGCCCTCGAGGTGGTCCTGGGGGAAGAGCTGGCCACATGGGCACTGCCCGGCCAGCTCTGAGAGGGTCAGGGCAGGGCTGCCGTCTCTCCTCTGAGTCCTTGGCAGCTTGGGGCCTGTGGACACACCCGCCTTGGCATCCACCCAGCACCCCCACCTGATGAGTCACCGCGCACCTGGCACGGCCTGCCAGACCGGGCCGCTTGCCGGCCTCCAGCACGCACCACACACTGAGCCGGGGGCTGGTGGCGGAGGCCTGGAGCCCGGCTCTGCCAGCGAAGGGCTCAGGCTGCTCGGCCCGCCTGCCAGGTTCTCTGCTCCATCACTCCAGGAAATGGAAATGTTCCTAAAACTTCTCACTCTCCAGCTGCTTTTACTTTTAAGTCTGTGCTTAAAATAGCCTGGAGCTGGCCCTCTGGTTCGCCTTTTTCTGAGGTTAAAAAGCAGTCTCCGTGCTTGCAGACGGCAGGCTGGACCGCGGGCAGCGCCCTGAGGGGGCGGACACAGCTGGGAAGCACTTCTCCTTTTCTGTGATGTGAGGCTTGTGTCTGAAAGTCGAGTGAATGCCGGCTTGCTCCATAAAGTTACTTTCTTCACCGTGGACGGGGGGTTGTGCATGAGGAGAAGGCAGCACAGAGACAGACGTAAGGGCTGTGGCACCAGGGCTGCCTCCCTCACACTCTCTTCCAGCAGCTGAGCTCAAACTGGAGACTGAACCCAACAAACACCCAGTGCCCGCCAGCAGCTGGCTGAGGCCCTCGCCTGCGAGCCGCTGTCCTCCCTGCAATCCTGGCGGCTGAACTACCACGGGGCACCCCTACACAGACGGAAACTGAGGCCACGGGCTGCAGCTGTCTGCCAATGTCGTGCAGGGGCCGAGGGGAGACACCTGGAGGCCAGCGCCCACACGGCCAGCCAGGACCACATCCTTTGTAGGAATGTCCCAAAGCTTCCCAGCCCCTCAGAGGGGCCCCCTCGCCTGCAGACATCCTTGAAAGGGGAGAGCGGTAGGTCTCCTTGTCAGCCCACGAGAGCCAGGCTGCCCACGGGAAGCCCCCGTGTCCCCTCCACCCCCAGGGCTCACCTTCCTGAGGGCGGTGTCCCGGGACGGCTCTGCCTTCCTGTCCACAGGAAAGTGGACAAGACCCCTCTGGGGTGCAGAGGGGAGCCTGGCAGAGTTCTCTGGTGCCTCTCAGGCCACACAACAGCCTGGAAAAGGACCCCTGGGCTCTGCAGGTACAGGTGACAGGTGAGCTGGCCCCTTCTGGGCAACGGTGAGCCCCTGTCCCTAGCCAGGCTGGTCACAGGTAGCACCTCGATGCTGACGAGACTCTCCAGGCCTGGAAGCAGGTGACGCCCAAAGTCTGGTTTAGAGCAAGTGGAAGGGCCAGCAGGGGACATGGGGACACCTGTGAGGGTCAGTCTGGGCCTGATCGGGTGCCTCATGCCACCAGCCACACAGGGCTGAGCATCCCACCAGGGTGGCAGAGTGTCTGCAGGCTGGTGGCTCGCAAGGTCCTGGGGTCCTTGTCCTCCTGTCTGCCCTGGGGACCAAACACTCCCCACAGCAGGAGGCAGGAGGCAGCGGCCCTGTCTTTGCCAGGAGGCTCCTCCGCCCCTCCCCGTCAGCCCACTTCCCCTTCCTCCCCTACCCACTCCGTGGCTGTGGGGCTGACCACACCAAGGTCCTTCCAGGTCATTCTCTGAGTCTCATTTCCCTGAGCGCGGCTGCACGGCGGTGGTGCTGGGAGCTGCCGGCCGTCTCTCCCTGCTCCATCCCAGTGCTGTGCCCCTGGCCTCCCTAATCCACCCGGCTGCAGGAACCAGCTGCCCCAGGACCCCACTGGTGGGCAGAGAGCCTGGGTCTGTGGAAAGGAGAGAGAGGCCGTGCTGACCAGGAGCTGAGAGGGTCCCTCCCATGACTCAGCTGGGGGTATGTTGTGGGGGCTTGGGGCTGGGGAGCGGCACCCCAGGAACCAGGACATCAGAGTGTCGCAGGCAAGCCCCACGCAGAAGGCAGTGCGGTACAAACCCAGGTCCCAGTGGGGAGGGCGTGGCCCTGCTGGCTGGAGGGAGCGGGACCCCTGCAGAGCCAGCCTGGCCTCGGAGCAGCTTCCTGCCAGGTGAGCAGGAAAGCTGAGGAAAGGCTCTGAGCTCCTGCTCCAGGTGGAGTGGGGCTCCTGGGAGCTGAGGCCCCTGGGCTGGGCTGTCCACACCCTGTGCCATGCCACACAAACTCCGTTTGTCTTCCTGGTAGAAGGGTCTGCAGGGAAGTGGACGGATGGAAACGAAGTTTACGCCTCTGTTGCTGCATATGGGCTAGTGTGCGTCTGCCCTGAGAGAATCCGTCGGGGAGCTGCTGACCAGGCGACCCCCTGGGATGGGACGGGAGAGCCATCCCCAGCCTGGCCACCTGCCCCTGCAGAGCCAGACAGTGTGGGCACAGGCCTGGGAGATGTGGCGTCCCCTCTCTGCCCAGTCGGAGTGGCTGGAGAGTGGCTTAAGGAGCTCGGGGGCCGGGGCAGCAATGATGCTCACTCTGGCCACCCCGCCCTTCCCCTCGCTCTGGCCCAGAGGCTGAGCCCGGACTTGCTTGCCGACCTCTGCTTGGGTCCAGTGCATGGGAGGACCAGGGAGAGAACGGCCGGGGTATTTCTCCCTGCCCTGGGCTGTGTGGTTGTGGCCCTGCAGGCAGTCCCTGGGCTCTGTCTGGCCATCCCCTCCTCTCTCCCTGCAGGACCGGTCACCTTCTGAGCCCCTTCACCCACCCGTGCCTGGGGGATGTCTCAGGGACCTGAGCTGACACCCCAGCCGTGCCTTCTCTGTGCTGGCACGAACGGGGCTCATCCACTGAGCAGGTCCCCTCCTTCGCCTCCCATGCTGCCTTTCTGGAGGCATCATTTCTGGTCGTATGAGTATTTCATGACCCACTTCACGAACACCGGCCCTTTGCTTCTGGACAGAAAGAGCTGCCGGCTCCTCATTTGGCTGCCCTGCCCTCCTTCTGTCCTGGTTTTGGTCATGACAGGGATGTCACAGTCAGACTGTCACACAGCCCAGCGGTTGAGGACTTTGTCCCCGTGCCCCCGACATGTGCAAGGGGCCCCAGTGTGTGGAGGGGTCACCACAGAGAGCATCGCCCCGGGGGGGAGCCCTCTGAGGAGGGTGGACGAGGCTGGCCGTGGCAGGCACCTCGGTTCAGGTGCTGATGTGTGGATGTGAGTGGCTGGGGGTGACAGCAGAACCCAGGTCAGGCTGGCTTGAGAAGCCTGGGGGCTCCAGGCAGGACTCGCGACATCAGTAGGCCCCCTCGGTCTCGGTCTCTCTCTGTGCCTGAGGCTCCAGGCTTGTCCGTCTGCCCGTCGGCACCTGCTCTGCTGTGCTTGCAGACGGCTTCCTCTGCATTGTGGGGCTGAGGGGGCTTAAGCCTGTCTCGTCCGCCAGCCCGGGGAGGTGAAGTCCCTGGGCCTGCCCAGCCCAGGCCAGTCTGTGGCGCCAGCAGAGCCAGGGAGGGTGCCCGAGCCTGGCTGGGCTTGAGGGAAGGCATGGAGGGAGTTGGCCTCCCTCCCGCAGGCAGAGAGCAGGCGGGGGCCCCTGGGGGAGCCCAGCAGACAGTGGAGGTGGGGTCCCGCCCTGGGTGTCCCCTGGGAAGACCTGCTGTTCAGGAGTCAGCCAGGAAAGGGAGGTGGGCGTCCCAGACCTGGCTGGGGGAGCCCAGTGGACTCTGCTGGATGAAGGACAGATGGGTCAGGAGGCTGGGCCCTGTGCTCTCTCCCCAGGTCCAGCCGGAGCGAGCCTGTGAGTCGAAGTCCTAGGGTGGCAAGGGTCAGGCGCTACCTCTCTCCTCAGCACCCCTGATGAGCTGGGGTTGATCCCAGGAACCATCATCAGCGCTCTGTGGCTTGAATGAGGAACTGGGTCCAAACGTCCTGGCACGGAAGCAGCGGTTCACCTGGACCAGGATCGCGGCGTTCTCTAAACTGTGCGTGTGCTCAGAAGTGTAGTCAGCTGCCTGCTCGTGCTGGCTCAGGCTCTGAGCTCTGGGAAGACCCCAGTCCGCCCGAACCAGCCCTGCTCTTTGCCCCCCGAGCTGCCCCAGGCAAGTCTGTGTCCCCTCTGGGAGCGCCTGCCCCCACCATCACGCCCGTGTGGCCTCCCCCAAACCTTGCCCAGGCACTGCTGGCTTCAGTGTCCGGATGGAGGAAGGAGGGGTCCGGGAGCTGGACCCCGCCCTGCACCAAAGTTGGGGAGGGGAGGAGCCCTTCTCCTTGGGTCAAGCACCACAGTGCCAGAGGGGCCCTCGGGAGGAGCTGGCCCAGAGTCCTGTGGGGGTTGGGACATGGTTCTCTGTCCCCCCACCTCCCCTGTCCCGGACTTCAGGGGCTCCTGCTGGGTTTGTTTCCTGGGCTTTGGCTGGAAACGGTGGAATCTGCAGTTTTAAGCAGGCTTTTAGTTTTGAATGAATCTTAATTAGCACGACTATTCCACTCATTGGTCCTGGACTCATTTTAAAGGTTGAGAGGTGAGGGTACCAGCTGCCGAGTGGGTAACTGTACCGTCTGCAATTCAGTTGCTAGATTTGGGGCATCTTACTCTTGCCAGCCCAGGTGAGCCCTGGCAAAAGGCAGCAGGTGACCAGAGCAAAGCGACCAGAGACGAGGCGGCGCAGGAGAGGCTGAGCACCCCCCTAGGCCAACGGCACCTGCCACGAAGGCCTCTCACTACAGAATTACTTGAAACGCTTTATTACTCAAGGCACAGCATTTAAAAATGGATGATGGGGCATGTTGTAAACCAAATATTGTGTTGGACTCATTTCAAATAGTAAACAGTTTAATTAAATGTATTTGTGGTTTGGAAAAAAACATGTCATGCGTTTTCCCATTCTAGGGTGTATCTTACTTCAGCTTTAAATAGCATTGAAGCCGTCATTTCAGATTGGCTAATGTGACTGCCTGCTTGAAAAGTCCAAGAGAACATCTACCAAATAGTCAAAGAGAGAAAGCCAGAAGCCATGGTTTTAAAATTTCAAATCTATGCTTAGATGAGCAGTTCGTCTTACTCACAGACCACAGCAGTCTGACTGTGTGACCGAAGACGGCCGTATTCCTGATGACAGCACAAGAGACGGCAACGCCGGGGGTGCATCTAAGAAGCACGCGTGACGTTAAAACTAAAAGAAGGAAACTGCACTGAAGGCTACACAAGCATCCTCGCGTCAACAGAAAGGCCTGCATCTGATGTCAACTTACTTTACCTTTATGATTAAGAGGAAAGTAAAAAACTTGCAAATAAAAGAATGCCTTGTGTCATATCAGAACCCTCTTCGTATTACTGATGGCATAGTTCTGTTTAATAGAGGAATTGAAAAACAAAAATACAAATAAGGAGATGAAATACTTGGGTTTTACTAACTTTTCTTACTGGACTTGAATTTTTCTGAGATATGAAATGGTGAACTTGAGTAGCTAGTGGAACGAGTGAGGAGGTAGTCCTGTCTTAATTATAATTATACTCAAGACAGTCCTGTTTTTAGGAGTAAGCTGTTTCAGTAGGGTGTTTCTGCCTAGAAGTAAGCAAATACTTTAAATAGAAGAAGATTTGAAGACATGTGGCCTTTGTAACAGAGGTGAGGCCGGTGTCTGAGATTACCCTAGAGGGACCGCCCGCACCAGGGAGGACGCGGGCGTGATCTTCAGTCACAAGGAGATGGGGCTTTGAGTAGCGACTTAGTAGCTGTCCTCAAACATGTGGGGTCATGGTGGCCAACCCATTGTTTTTCCTTCCTTCCTTCCTTCCTTCCCTCCTTCCTCCCTTTCTTTCCTTCCTTCTGTCTCTCCCCACTCCTTGCAAGTGATACTCCATCACCCTTCCTTCCAGAAGCAAACCCCCGCGTGAAGAGTCTCAGGGAGGCAGCACAACCTCCATGCCTACTTCCCCCTCCACCCCGAGCTGCTGCTGAAACTGCTGTCAGCTGACTGAGATGTGACCACCGACCGCCAGAACTAACGTCTGGGACTCGGTCCAGCGCCACCCGGCTTCTTTCCTGCACTGGTAGATACTGACCACAGCTGGCCATGGACGGCAACATAGCTACAGTTTCTGCCATTTACCTTACAAACAGAGGAAATAATACAGCTGACAGTAAGTTATTTAAGAGGGTCTCCCAAAGCGAAGATGTAGTTGGTTGGCAAAAAACAAATTGTTGAGAAGTTCACTTTAACAGACAGAAACACGTAGTGCATTTGAGTGGTGAGATTTAACTTTGAACAGGCCACTGTCAATGTCAGCGCTGAATAGGAAGCGTCTTCTCAGGAACCCATTTCCACCTAGTGAGATCCTCTGCATGTCCTCCCGCCCGTCCACCCACCCACCCACTCCCACTGCGGGCCCGGGCGAGTCTCCTTTCTGCTCTCTATACGCCGACGGAGAAAGCCAGCCGCACCCCCCAGCCCTAGCTAGACACCCGAGGAAAGGGAGAAGGCAAAGCTCACGAAACACCCTCGATGAAGGGCTTACACACACGTGCGAGGGTTTCTCCTTTAAAACAAAGTTAGGCTTTTTTAAGTTCTTCCGAAGATTCCAAGGAGGGACAGTGGAGATGAGTCTTTAGAAAGCTGACTCCTTAAATACAAAGTTGCGAAATAGCAAGTACATCCGAGCTGAAAACTGGAGGCTGTGGATTTGATGTGAGCAATGCTGGTTACTGGAGCGAGAGTTGGCACATCTTCAAAACAGGACGAACCGGAGGAGTAAGAGCTGCGCTCTCCGCTTACGCCCAGACGGAGCTGACTCCGGCCGCGCTCCGGCCGCGCTCCGGCAGCTGTAGGAGAGCACTGCCCACTCAGGGACAGCTTTTCCTTGAGTCATCTTCCTGACTTTGGTTTAGGTATCCTTTGGGAGTCAGTGATTCTGGAACCAGTGTGTCTTTTTCGCTATAAAGGGTTAACCCTTGGCTGGCGGGCCCCTTAGCGGACTGGCGTGACCCGAGGGAGCCGGCCTAGACAGCTCCACGCGTATGCGTACGCGGGCACTTGCCTGCCCCAACAGCAGTCCCTACCGCCAACGTTTCCGCCTGCGTAATTTTATGGAAATCATTTGGCCCTGTGAACAGTGTGCTTCTGCCAAAGGAAAGGAGCTAACTGCCTCCCCAAGACAGCAGGCCTCCTGCTCCCAGATACATCTGATTGGAAAGGTAACTAAGACAATGCGCGAGAAACCAAAACGCACTCTTTAATTTCCTCCAAAGTCCAGGGGGATGAAAACAGCGCTGACAGCTCCCCCCCCCCCCCGAGTAGGGCGCCAGTGGGGTCGGGATGGGTCAGCGGTTTCAGGGCGAGGGGTCCAGATCGGAAGGCCCAGGCTGCACAGGTCCACCTCTGACCTTAGGAGGATTTGGGGAACAATTATGGCGCTGTTAGGATTAGGAACGAACCAGATAAAGGAGTCACCGTGGGCCTGGGAAAAGCAGGGCAGGAGTCCCGCTGACGGCGGAGCGTCCGGCCCGTGGACGAGGGCTCTCTGTCCGAGAGCTACGTGTTCTCACTGTCGAGGTTCTGAATTGCCATGGGAGCCCCAGTCTCCGGGTTAGTGAGTCACCTCCATTTGCTGGAGCGGGGGTGCCCTGTGAGCTCCTGCTGTGGACACCGCTCCGGGCCTGGGAGAGATGCTCAGCGCGCCCGGGCCTCTCAGCTTGTGTCCCGTGACCTCGTTAGAGTCACTTATTTCGTGACATTTTTTGTAGATTGCTAAGGATTTTCTATGTAGATGATCAGCTTGCCTGAAACCAAAGGCAGTTTTACATCTTCGTCTCCAACCTGTGTGCCTTCTATTTCTTTTTCTTACTGTATTGCATCGGCAGATCTTCAGTTCACGTGAGTATTGCATCAGCAGATCTTCAGTTCTGTGAAGGTGGGAGTGGGCACCCTTGCCTTGTTCCGGAGCTCAGGGAGCAGGTGTTGAATCTGTCAGCAGGAAGCACACGTTAGCTGTGAATTTTTCAGATGTCACTTTCTCAAATTTAGGAAGTTTCCTTGATCTTTAGTCGGTTGGGAGTGTTTAATCACAAAAAGGAGGTTAAATTTTGTCAAATACCTTTTCTAAATTTGATTACCTGATCGTGCAAAATTGGAAACAACCTAAACTTGCAATGCGAGGGCATCCCCAATCAGGTGAATCCCAAAGTGCTCACTTAGAGAGAGTGTTCGGTCCTGCCAGAGCCACTCACGTCATGGTGCTGGGCTTGAGGGAGGGGTCAGCATGACCAGCGCTGGGTATGCGGCTAAGTGTGAACACCCCCGGCAGAAATGCCACCAAAACGCTAACAGTGCCGGGCGACCTGCAGAGAAACCCTGAGCGGTTGCACTTCCTCCTCACACTCTGTCCACAGCTCTCCTTTTTTCAAACATTTTGTGAGGAGCATGTGACTTGCACGAGGAAATTTCCAGTAAGCTGGCACAAGGCCACCTAAGCCAGTGACCGGCACGTGTTTCCCGCCTGCTCTCCTGTGGGAATCTCGGCCTCCGGCGACATTACCGCCTTTCCGTGGTGTCTGGAGTGGCGCACAGCGCAGAGCAGGTGTGCAATAAAAACCAGCTGGAGGAATAATGAATAAGTGAAGAGATGGCTGGGTGCAGGTGAAGGCCACGCCATGCTGCCGGGGACCGGCACCTGTGCTTACTGCTGTGTGAAGGTGGCCAGCGTTTTGGTCTCAAAGCCTCGGTCTCCTTACCCATAAAACAGAGATACATACCTCGTAAGCCTGCTGTGAGGACGAAAAACAAGGATTGTAAGGCACCTCACACAGAACTAGCGCCTGCCGAGGGACAGCAACCGTTAAACTGATTAACGAGGAAGGTATCCAGATAGTTCAGAAGAAAGGAGCCCTCCCTTCCCGGATGAATTTGAGGTCAGCTAATAAAATGCCCACTAACTGACTCACGGCAGGAACACCTCTGCCTGAAGCGACCGAGTCCAGACCCTCAAAAAGAGGACAGAGCCCTGAATTCCTTTCATTCCGGGTCCAACCAGGCTGTCTGCTTACAGAAAATTATCTTGAGTCAGTCAGTTAACCCAGTGTTATATATGATGGAATTAGGTTGACCCACATGGCAGGGGTATTGAAGACTGATTATTAAATGATTGAAACACATTTTGTAACTACAAAGTGCCATCTATCCATATTTCCATCCACCTACCTACCTACCTACCTACCCATCCATCCATCCATCCATCCAACCCTCCCTCCATCAATCTATCTGCTGAAGGGTAGTTTTTAAGCTTGTGGGCAAGGAATCCCAGCTGTCAACCTCTCAACCATCTGGTAATCTGAGTTCAGATGTAAATCGGTTACTACCTCAAACTAAGTACCGATGTGATATGTAGTGGCCAACGTGCTGCCCTTTTTGAAAAAGCTTGCAGCACATTGTTGTTTAACCAGAGAGCTGGGTCAGTCTCCCTCCCGGGAGCCCGGAGAGTGACTGGCTAAGTGGGCTGGTTTGGACGAAGTGGGCTGGCTCCTCCAGGGAATTCATGTCACAGCTCTGGCTGCCCCCACTCCCCTCCTCTGCCCATGAACGCTGAGGGGCTGCATCCAGATGCCAGGTGGGCCAGGCCTCTCCTGAAGCCAGGTAAGTGGGCTTTGAGAACTTTCCCCTTCCCCTTCTTTTGGCAAAGGTAACAGACATGGAGCGATACTCCAAAGGCAAAGAGCAAGAGCACCAAGCAGAAGCGGTTCTGTGAATGTGGTTCTAACCCGGGTGACGTCAGTGTTCAACGTCTCCCTGAAAGTTGGGCAGCCCTGGCCCTGGGCGTGGTGATGGCTCTGGGGTGTCATTGACTCACGTGATACACGTTTACGGAGTGCTTCTCTGTGACAGGCTGTACCTGTGTGGTGGGGGAGGGGAGGCAGTCAACAGGCAGAGGGGAATGAGAGCCTGGTTTCTGGGTGAGATGGGTGATGTTGGGGGCACAAGGGGTGTGGTGGGTGGGTTGGGGGGGATCTGACAGAGGAAGGGGCATGTGAGAAGCCTGACAAGTCAGAGGAAGCCAATCAAGTCGCCTCTGGGGCACAGAGACAAACAAAGCTGCCATGGCCCTGACTCAGCCATGGGCCGATGAGCTACTACGTGGGCCTGTGGAGTGTGAGCCTCGGAGCAGGGGTGAAGCAGGGATCTGCTGCTGTCTGCTGGGTTGGGGATGCTCCTCCCAGGGTGACAGCCGGGCACAGGGCAGAGTCAGGAGATGGTGGTGACCTCCTGACGGCGGTGAGGATGGCCCCAGTAGACTGTGGGCACAAGAAGCCTGGTTTGAGGGCCTGAAAGAGAGGGGCCCATTGGCCCTGGGAGCAAAGACTGGTGGACTTTAGGGAGCGGGTTGGCAGTGAAGGGAGTGGAGAGTTGGAAGAACGAGGGAGCTGCAGAGCTGAGGGTGTGACCCAGCAGGGGTGGCCGCGTGGAGTCTCAGAAGCTGGTGGGCCTGCTGACTCAGTGGGAGGCTCTGGGACTGCGAATCCTCCCTTGGCGAAGGGTAAGGGCGTCTGCTGGGTAGGGACCTGTTGGTGGCTTGGAGAGAGATGGCGGAGGGGTGAAGTGACATCTTGGAGCCATGAAGGCTCCACGTTGAGAAGCCCAGAGGTCTGGTGCTCCTCTGAGGGGCGCCAGGGGCAGGGGCTGGGGGCTCTCTGGCTTAGTTTTCTGTAATTCGGGTGCAGCCTCAGAACGGATGAGTTTGTATGTATGCGAGCACCTGTGTGCAGGTGTGCATGGGCATTCCTGGGCCACTGTGGGCAGGAGAGGGAGGGAGGAAACAGCAATACCACCTCTTAGGAAACAGGTTCCAGGCCTCAGAGACGTCCCCACGTTTGGCTCCTGCTAAGGGCATCTGCGGCACGTGCTGCTTTTGCAAAGAAGTTAAATGGGAGATGCTCCTGCTGCTGAACCAGAATACACAGAGCCGGCAGCCTCAGCAGCAGCTCTGGAGGCTGGAAGCCAGGGGTGCAGCTCTGCTTAGGGAGAGAGCTCTTTTCCTGGTCTGTGGACGGCCAGCCACCTTCTTGCTGTGTGTTCACATGACCTCTTCCTTGTCTTCTGTTCAGGGTGGGAGGCTGTGGGGACAGCAGGTGCCCCAGGGTGTCTCCTTATAAGAACACTAATGCTGTTGGAAAAGGGCCCCACCCTCATGACCTCATTTAACCTTCATTAACTTCCTTAGAGGCCCCATCCCCACATGCAGCCACAGGGGGTGGAGGGGAGGGGTGGTGTTGGGCTTCAACCCATGAATTTTGGGGGACACATTTAGTCCACAGCTGATAGTTGCTGAATGACAGGACAGTGGTTTTCAGTGAAGCGGGGTCTGGTTGTCAGGCTAAGGGGTCGCTGCAGGCAGGGTCCTGATGGGTCACCAGGCGGAGGTGATGCCTTGTTTCCCTGCAGGGCCTGCAGCCCGCCCGCACCGCCCTGGCAGGCGGTGCCTGTCACCTGCCCTAAGGGAGCAGTGCGCACGTCTCTTGTGCGATCCAGAGCGCAGGTAGGGCCCGTTCTCCGTGGACACTGTCCCCCCCAGGGCGGTGGACAGGTGGCCTGCGCGCGCGGGCAAGAGGATCTCGGCCACGGGGTCACTGCCACCTGCCGCTACCTGGTGGATAGAACCTAGTGCCAGCGTTTGTGTTGGCGGCTATTTGTCACCTTTCACTGCACAGTCCGGACGTCTACAGCCACCAGTGTGGCCCTTTCATTACTGCAGACCGCCTGGCGCGGGCGGGCTGGAGCGCTCTCCGGTCTGGCGGCTTGGCCTCGCGGCCTTCCCCTCTGCAGGTCCAGCGCGGTCCTCACAGGACCACTCGCTCCCACCACAGAGGCTCAAGGAGGCGCGCCCCGTCTGAGTCTCGAGCAGCGCGCGGCCCCTTTAAGACGCGCCTTCGGAGCAGGCCCGTGACGTCACAGGGGTTCGGAGGGCGGAGTCGGTGTGCGGGGCGGGGCGGGGCGGGGCGGGGAGGCCGCTGAGTGACAGGAGCGTGGCCAAACGCGGCAGGGGCCGACGCAGATCGCCCCGCGCAGGTCCCGCCCCTCAGGCCCTGCCTGGCTTCCGCACCCAGCCCCTCCCTGCCCCTCCCACGCCAGCCCCGCCCCCTCACCCGGCCCCACCCCTCACCCGTCCCGCCCCCTCGCAGGCCTCGCCCCTCGAAGCCCCGCCCCCGAGGCCCCGCCCCGCCCCCGGCCCGGGCGGGCCTCGCCTCAGCGATCGGCGGCGGCGGCGCTGCGGGAGCTCCGGCGGCCGCGATCCTAATGGCTGCGCGCGGGCCGCGGTGAGCGCGGGCGGAGAGCGACGGGCGCGAGGCCGCGGAGCAGCGAGAGCGAGCGCGGCCGGACCCCGGCCAGGCCCGGCCCGACCCGCCGAGCCCGCGATGCGCCCCGGGGCCACCCCGCGGCGCAGCTGACGCCGCGGCCCTCGGAGACCCCGGCCGGCCGGCTCCCAGCGAGCGGCCGCCCCGGCCCAGGCCGCGATGGCGGGGAAGGCGTCCGCCTCGGGCACCGCTGTGCTGCTGGTCACGGCCAACGTGGGCTCGCTCTTCGACGACGTAAGTGTGGCGCTGGACCCTGGGACCCTACACCCCGGACCCTGAGCCCCCGGACACTGAGTCCCGGGACCTCGGATCCCGGACCCTGGACCCGAGCCCCGGATCCTGGGACCCTGGACCAGGACACTGAGCCCTGGGACCCCAGACACTGGACACTGAGCCCTGGGACCCCGGGACCCAGGACTCCAGCCCTGAACCCTGGCCCTGAGCCCTGGAATCCTGGTCCCCCAGCCCCGGCCTTCAGACTCCATAGGTTGAACCCTACGGAGTCCCTAAACCCCGGTCCTCATCCCTGTCCGAGGTCCCAGATCCTGACCCCAGACCCCTAGTCTGAGGACCCCATACCCTGAACTTGGCCCCAACCCTGGTACCGAATCTTGACCCCAGAACCTCAGCCCTGAGCCCTGGTCACCAAAACCCAGCCCTTGTCTCCCGAAGCCGGATCTCTGACTTGTGGCCTCTCACTCCCGACCCTCAGTGGCCCTGGCGCTGCTCGTCCGCCTGCCTCGCTGTCTGCCTGGCAGTCTGCGGCTGCTCTGAGGTGTAGGCGCCCTCATTTTACCTTGTAACTTAGTATCTCTCTAGTTTGCAAACAAGGGGCTTCTGTTGAAAGCCCTGGAGGACTTTATGTTTCTTGTTTATTAAAGAGAAAGATGCGGGAAGCTTTTCAAGGCCAGAAAAAAGGATGCTGACAGTCCAAGGCCTTTACCTTCTGGGGCCTCCCACCCAGGCACCCGAGGCCCTTGGGAGAAGTGCCAGCCGAGGCCCGGTGCTCCCCACGCTCCCGAGGCAGGCCGAGGCTGACCTAGTTCGGCGTTGCAGCCACGGTGCCACCCCGCTGTTGGTACTTACGCTGCCAACCCAAATAAAGCAGAACGCGTCTCCAAGTGGCGTGCTTGTTTAAGAAAAAAGTGTGATGGCCCAGATGGAGCCTGAGGTGGCCTCGCACTGCCCTCCCCGCCCTCCCTGGGTCAGCAGTGGGGTGGCCGCTTCGGGGTGCAGACCACTGGTGCAAACGCCACTTCCATCCCTGCTTCTGCCCAGCCTCCCTGTGCTGGCAGCAAGCTTGGGGTAAGAGTTTCAGTAGGCTCAGTTCATGGACAGGAAAGGTGTGATTTTATTAATGAAAGGTAGGCGCTGTTTTGGCGTTTTTCTTATTTTGACTTCCGGGCGCCATGTATTACACTTCCCTGCTGGACATGAGCTGCTTGCCCTCTGACTGTCACGGACAGGACAACTCTATCTAGTTTCGTGTTTGATCCTTTTCTACAAAAGTGCTCGCTATGGGTGTGTGTCTATATATTTAGCGTTCTATTCTCGGCTTTCCAGTAACATCCACTAGAACATGGTTTCACTCAGATGATTCAGATCCGTTAGTTGTGGCTTTAAAGCCTCAGAAATGTCAGGAGAATGAAGCATGGTGGGGCACTGTAGTCTCAAAGGGAAAAGAATTTTGCTGTGCAAACATTCTTTCCAGTAATCTTTGATTCCTAGTTCTAGCATTTTTGTTGTGTTTTGACTGTATACGCACACTTCTTGTTGATGTGAAAATGGGTAACTTCATTCATTCTTGTTTAGCAACGTGGTCTCTCTGAATGTTCATTTTTCTCAAAGTCTGTGTGGGGTTTTGCATCATGTTTATATCGGGAAGGAACATTTATTTTGATGAACAGTGCACAGGTTAATTCTGCAAGATGTCTTTGCTGTATCTGTCCTAACGCCTGGGTTTCTGACTGTGTGCAGCTGGGTCCAGAGGGCGGGAGCCGTCCTTCCTCAGTGGTGTGGAAAGGCAGGGGTGGGCGTTAACCAGTCCCCTTGGAAGCCTGGTGGGTGGAAACAGCAAATTCTTGAGTGAAGGAAATTTTAACTCCTCGGTTTACTGTAGGTTTCGGAAGATCTGCTCAGTGACTCTCTCTGTGTGACGTGTGCCCATGCTGACAGACACTGTCTTCAGATGGTGGCCAGGCCTGGGGAGGGACTCGTTCTTGCCAGGCTTCTCCATCTGGAAGCCAAGCTCTGCTGTGCGACCAGGACTCACAGTGGGCGCTGGTGGCCTCTCCTTGGAGGGCGTGGGCCGAGGAGGAGGGCTCTGACTTGGAAGCGGACGGGCCCTGCTGGGAAGGACACGGTTCCCTCTCGTGCACATGGGACAGGTGATGCGTGTTTGCTTTTGCAGTTTCGTGGTCATCCCTTGTCACTTCCTCCCCATCCAGCACGACTCCCTGAAGCTCTGGATGTGAACTGTGACCATGGTTTGGCCCTAACATCCTGCGACCCAGAGGGCGTCTTATCTGGCAGGCTGCTGTGTTCTTGTCAGCACACCTGGCTCCGTCGGGTCCCAGGGTGGCGTGGCTGCTCTAGTCCCCACAGAGGCCCATCAGGTGCTCCTCCCCCTGTGATGTCATACACAAAGGTGAAGAAGACATGTTTACATTGGTCCTCAAACTTCTACCCTTGCGTTCTTAGGAGTCACGGAGGACCCCGAAGTGTTCTCGGCCGTGTAGCTCGTGACACCAGTATTTACCGTGTCAGGGGCAGGGGCTGAGAAAGTGGCAGCAGCTGTTAGAGGATGACGTCATCACACGTCACACAGCGCTCCCGCCCGGACGGAGAGGGTGGAAGGTGACCCACTGTGTACACTGTTAAGGGCGTAGCTGTGTGGCCTGTCCAACCCCGACCAGGGCTCTGGACCCTCACCCGCAGGACCCCTGTCCTAGCTGGGGGCCCTCCTGAACCTGCGGGGAAGAGCGTCTCCCTGGTGGGGCCTAGGTGTGGCTGGGGCTGCCTGTGCTGTCTCCAGATTGGCCTCGGAGGGTCCCAGGCTGTTCCGTGGTGCCCACGCGGGGCCCAGCTGTTGCCACCCATTTGCCCACAAGGAGTGGCTGGGCGGCACAGCTCACTGTTTTGCTTGAGACGGCTGGATTTTCCATAAGTGAGGTTTCTAGCTTTTGGTTCTTTATGTGTTTTTTTCTTTTCTTTTCTTTTCTTTTTTGCTAGAAGTGAACTGAGAAGGTGAATTCTTGCAGGCTGTGGTTTCAAAACTCGGTCCCACCCTTACATGGTAAGGCTGTTTCTTGGGAAGGAGACTTAGCCAAGCGGTAGGATTCTGAGAGCACAGTTCGCTCTTGGGTGTCTGCCTGGAGGGCCCTGTCCTGTTGCTTATTCGGAGCTGCATGTCAATTTTGAGCTGGTTTCCCTTTTTCTCCACCCCACCTGGGGATTGCAGAGCGCTGTGCAGATTGCAGAGCGCTGTGCGGTGGCCCCCAAGCCCCTCCCCTGGGCTGGGCGGGGTGGCCGGGGCCTCGGCGCCCTCAGTTGTGCCCTGGTGGCCTGGTTCCCATCCCACCTGGGAAGCTCCCTGACCCCGTGTCCCCTCCAGCTACCACAGGGTGTCCTCTGTCTCCTCCACCTCAGAGCTGCGTGCGGGGCCGTCCCTGCCTCTCCTCCCCACCCCCACCCACTCCAGCTCAGGGCTAGGTGAGGTCTGCTGGGACCTCGTGCGGGGCCGTCCATCCATCCCGGTCCTGTTCACTTGCTCTGACAGCATGGATTCCTCTGCTTCTTCCAGGAATGTTGTTTGATGATGGCGTCACGTGAAGTGTACGATCTGCTGGCCTTTAGTGTGTTCACAGAGCTGTTCAGCTATCTCCACGGTCAGTTTTAGCACTTTTTTTTGTACCTGAAAAAGAATAACTCCGTGGCCTTAGGAGCCACCCCACCCCGGCCGGTTCCCTCTATCTCCCCTGAACCCAGCCCCTGGTCATCACCAGTCCACTTCCTGTCTCTGTGTGTTTACCTTTTCTGGATGTTTCACATGAATGGAGTCATGCACGTGGCCTTGTGCATCGTGCCTTCAGAGCCCAGCGTGTGTCAGCGCCCGACTCCGGTCGGCGTGGCGCGGGTCCCGCTGTGCGGCTGGGCTGTGCCTTGCTCCCCCCTCACCAGCTGGCGGCCGCTTGGCAGCCTGCACCTTTGGTCTGTAGTGGATACTCACTCCTGAGTTTGTGTGTGGATGTCTTCACTCCTCCTGGGCACGTTCCCGGGGTGAAGACTTCTGGGTTTTGGTGACTTGCGTTTAACCTTTTGAGGAACTGCCAGCCGCTTCCCCATTCTGCGTTTCCACCAGCAGGGCGGGAGGACTGATTTCTCCACATCCTCCCATGCTCAGTCTTCTCTGTCTTTCTGCAAAGATGTGCGTTTGGCTCTCACCTCCTCCCGTCATGGCCGCCCGTCTCCAGCCACACTGGCTTTCTGGGTAGTTTCTGCAGACTCAGGTGTTTTAACTAGCGTCTCTCTGCGGATGCCCAGCAGGCAGGACGGAGACCCAGGCCCAGAGCCCAGCCAGCAGCACCATGGGGACTGGCCCTCTAACTCTGCCATCACTCGGGAAACTCGTGCATAAGGCCAGGCCATGAAGCAGTGACCAGTTTTTGTCAAAGACATTGGGGCTTCCAAATTTCAGAGGCGTAGGTGTCTCTACTGTTCAGACAGCCCCCCAAACCCCCAAGCCGGCTCCGGGCACTGGGGCAGGGGTGGGGCTGACAGGCCGGGCCTCTTCCCAGGCTCCCTCCGGGCACTCCTGGCCCCTCGTTCCACCGGGATGGCCCATGGCGGAGGTGTCTCTGCATTCTTCTGGCATTACTGCCTCTAAGCTGCAATCTCAGTGGACTTTGTGGGAATTTGGTCTGCTTGCCTGAGTTTGGGACTCTGTAGATGTCCTCTCTGATGGGGGAGTTACAGAACTGGGACCAGGCCTGTCCCTAGGGCAGTAGGGCCCAAGGAGACAGGGTCTCAGCCTGGTCACCCGAAGAAGCCGCCAGGAAGCCACACCTGCACCCTGTCCACGTCCTGCAGTCTGACAAGCTCTGTGCGGTTGGAATTTGAAACCAGTTTGCAGGCGGTTTTTGCCCCCGGTCCCCTGCCGACGTCCTAGGTCTCGGGCGGCTGTTCTCCCTGTCCTGGGCGGGCTGCCGAGGGCACACTTTCATCTGCAGCGTCTCCTCCTTTTATTGGCTCTGGAGGTGCTGAGGGAGGGGTAGGGTTACTGGTGGGGGAGGCACTTCTTAGATTTAAAGTCTCAAATATCTTGCATGTTTGGAATCCGGTGATGTGCACACCGCCGGAAGGCCTGCTGGACAGCCCTGGAGGATGCTGACACGAGCCGTTTACGACGCTGCCTGGGGGCAGGGCGGGACTCGCTAAGGGACTGGGGCGTGATGGCTGCTTAAATGTTGACCGCCTCAGGGTCTGTCCTGGGGGTGGGCGGCGGCATCTCCTGTTGGGAGGAACGGGGTCCAGGAGTCTAGTCAGGAAGGCAGCGGAGGGTCTCAGTGGCGTCACGGTCGCCTGTCTGTTGCCATGTTTGTGGACACTCCCTGCTCTCCCCGTGTTTCTGTGTGGGCCCTTCCCACTTAAGCTAGCTTAGGGGGAGTGACCGTAGGGCCCAGGGAGGGGGGCCTCAGAGAGAATGTGGCAGGTTCCCCAGATGAGCACAGGTGACTCCCGAGGTCTACCTTCTGTTGCTGCTGTGGTTACTTGGGGCACATGGACTCTGTCTGAGCCTGAGAGGTGCCAGCGTGAGCTCCTCTGTAGGGCCGGTGCTGGGCCGGGCCCCTCCCAGCGTGGCCCTGAGCTCATGGGGGAGCTTGGATGCTCACACACGCCGTCCTGGCGAAGACACTGCAGAGAGAGCCGTTGGGAGTCATATTAGTGATGCGCGAGGACGAAGCAGCACCAGGGCCGCTGGCTGCGGTGAGGTGATGAGAGCAGTCACCGCGCAGTGGCATCACGCGATGAGTTACGTGACTCTGGAGTGGGCAAGGTTGGGGTCGCCTGCTCCTCCCCGCGCCTGTGGGGCCCCCGTCCCTTGTTGGTCTGGGGAAGCACCTCGGACCTCCCGCCATCCTCCAGGCCCTTCTTTATTCCTGGTCCCTGCATCTGCCTGGCTCTGTTGACGAGAGTTTAGAGGGCACTGGCAGTTTTCTAAAACTTAAAATTTGAGTTTACAAGGTTCGTTTCGGGAGACAGAAGTGGTCCCGGGACAGGGCGTCCCCTCGGGTCTGCTGCGTGGGCGGCGGCGGGGGCCTGGCGGCTCAGTTGTGGGGAGCGGCGAGCAGGAGGAGTGGGGCTGAGGCTGGCTCTGGGGAGGTGTGGGGTGGCCGGCCTCCGTGCACCGGTGATGTGAGACCCCGCGGGAGCTGGTTGGGCCGCGCGGGGATGTGACGATCTGGAGTGGGTCAGGGAGGACCGGCTGCACCCACAGCTGGTCTTGATGCCCGCACGCAGGAGGGGGTTTCCTGGGCTGACGACAGGCTCAAGGAGGTTTGGTTCTCCCTTGAGTGAACGAGAAGTCAGCTCCATCCTCAGGAGAACGGCTGTGGGGTCACAGTGGGTCACGGTGACCTTTGGCCCTTGACTTCTCAGTCCTTCGCTCTGACCAAAGGGAGTCAGTGGGGCTGCCCTCCCTCCCTGTCTGAGCAGAGCGGCCTGAGGTCTGACCTCATCTGAACTACCCGGGAGGACTCTTCTCGGGGGTCTCTGGGCACTGCAGAGCCACGCAGAATCTCCACCCCTGTGTCTGCACTCTGGCCCTGGTCACTTCATGTCTGCAAGGCCTTCCTGGCTCATCTGGCCCGTGAGTACCGGAGTTTGTGTCTGGGACTGTGTCCTGGACGTCAGGGGCCCGTTTCCCCCTTGGCAGAGTCCAGCTGTTGTTCTGGTTTGAGGACAGCCCTCCTTCTCTGCTCCACCTCTCAGGGCTGCTGAATGACTAGTAGTTATTTTAGGAACCAAAAGAGATTTGAAAGAAGAAGGTGCAGCTTGAGTCGGGGTCTCTGTGGGGGGAATTCCACCTTTAGTGCCCAGTGCAGGGCCATGCAGAAGGGTCGCCACTGCTGCGATCAGCTCTGCCGTCCATCATGACAGGGCCCTTTGGTGCATCAGGGAGGGAGGGGTGACAGTGGCACAGTGGCACAATGGCTGTGGCAGGTGAGGGAGGGAGTGGATGCCCTGGCAGGTATGAGGCTCTGGTGTTGGCCGGTGCCCCCGGCACCTGACTCCTGAGTTGCGGGGCCTCTGTCCTCTCCTTCCCTGGGAGGCCTCCGTGGACAGCAGCCTCGTCCTCACCCGTGTCCCTGCCTGAGCAGCGCCCAGGCTGCCTGGCGGGTCCGTCCCTGAGAGCGGACTCATGTCTGTGGCCGATGGGACAGCCTCACTGGGCTGCCCGTCGCTGCCTGAGAGGAGCCTCCCGCTCCCGCCGCTCCCCTGCCTGGGGTCGGGGACCTGTGGCCCCTGCCCCGCCCCGTTGTGCGCCTGTAGCTGCACTGGTCCTCCTGTGCCCGGAGGGGACGTGCTTTCCTGTCTCTGTGCTTTGGCCTAAGCCGCTCCTTCCCGAGGAGTCCCCTTGGCCGCCGGTGGCGGGATGTCCTCTCCCCCTGGTAACAGCTCAGTGTCCCCAGCTTCATGCTGCTTTCTCCATCCCTCCCTCTCTCTCCACCTCAGCTAATCACAAGTTTTGTGCTTTTGTTCTGTTTGGTTGCGCTCAGGTGTGCTGGCCTCTGACTGGCAGGGCAGGAGTGGGATCTGGGTTCTGCCCGACTGGGCGGGGCTGAGGGGCCGTGGCTGTTGGGAACCAGGGGAGCTGCAAGCCTTCTGGGTTCTGGGACCCTGACCATGTCCAGGGCCACCAACGCTCCGTCAGAGCAGGGGTGGGGACTGAGTTGGGAAAAGTTTGTGCCCCGCTGACCTGGCAACCCCGGACACCTGGGGACAAGCGTCAGGGCAGCTCTTGGGGCCGAGGGGTTGGTGGGGAGGTCTGCAGGTGCTGGGGCTCAGCTGTCTCTTCCTCTGCACTTGTGACAGTTTGGTGGAGGCACACAGTTCACCCGGTGTGAGTGTACAGGGCAGCAGAAAACATTTGCCGTCGCGCAGTCACCACCACGCCTCGGTTTTACACACGGCCTCCCCAGCCTTTGGCAGAGCTCAGCCCCAGCCCCTGGGCCTACTTCGTGGCTCCAGTTCTGCCCTCCCCACAGTCTCACGTCTCAGCGTCAGGCTGTGGTCCTTGTGTCCCTTCTCGCGCTGGACACTGTTCCATTAGGTGGCCGTGGGGTGGTTCCTGGCTGGGCCTCCATGAACGGTGGCGTGCAGTCTCTGGGTGGACGTGGTGCTTGTGTCTCAGGGGTGCGGGGGCTGGCCGTGTGGCCGGGGAAGGTTTATGCTTTCCGGGCGCTGCCTGCCCGCTCTCCGGAGCAGCGGCTCCATCCCGCACGCCCCGGCCGTGTGCTCCAGCACACCGCCCTGCCGGCCGGCACGTGCTGCTGCCCCTTGGATTGTGGGTGTGCGGCTGGGTCTCCTTGTGGTTGCTGTTTGCATTTTCTGGCCTCTGTTTCCCAACAGTAGGCATCCCACCAAGTAGGCGCCACATCGACAGTGGTTTTTGGCAAACTGTTGACTGTGTGGTTGGGGTGGTCACACTTCTCAGTCTCTCTGTGAGTGGGGCAGAGGGTGCCGGAGCCCCCACGAGAGGCCTTCTCTGCTTAGACAAGAGGTGGCTGTGATGGGGGCACACCTCTGAGCACAGTTACGCCGGGGAGGGGGCCGCCTCAGCTCTGCCCGTGGCCTGGGGTGGGCGGCGGGCTGCCTCATCTCCACCGGGTTGGCAGGGTGGCCAGCTCACACGCCCCGGGGTGTGCCGGTCAGTCTGTGCTGTTATCCATCTGTATGAGGTGGGCAGGAGCGGGGAGGGCTCCCTGAAGGATTGTCCGCCTCTCCTCCCGCTGGCCTGGACGTGGACACTGCCGCGGGTTAGGGGAAGAGAGCCCCTCTCCCAGGGGGGTTCTTTTCTCCCAGTCTCTGAGGTGTGATGGTCCCTCTGGGGGACTGTCCTCTACTCCCGCCCCTTTGCCTCTCTCCTTGGGGTCCGCGCAGCTATCACGCCCGGCGCTGTCTTGGACCATCGCCAGCAGGTCTGCCGGGGCCTTGCCTGCCGGGCTGCTCCACGGTGCACCCACCTGGGCCGCAGACGCCTCCCAGGCGGGGGTTCTGGGAGTGGGCAGCTCTGGCCCTGAAGCTGTGGGGAGCCGGCCTGCAGGATAGGAGGTCAGCCCTGTGGGGCTGGCAGGTGTGTCGCCTTCTTGATGGGCACGTGGCCGTACTGGTCTGGGTTCGAGGTCTGGAGAGGACAGTGCCTCCGCAGGTGTCAGACACGGTATTTCCAGACACTTCATGCTGGAGGAACATGAGGGAGAGCCGACTCAGGGCCCATTTTTCTGTTTAGGGAAAGTGTTTTTACCATGGAGGTGACAAGTCTTCAGGCTCCTAGAGGCCTGCCTCTGGCCTGGCCAGGCCTCCTGCCGCCTGTGTCAACTCGGCATGGCGTTGTGGGGCCGATGGTGCCAGACCCGGCGGCCATCTCTTCCTAGTTGGCTTTTGGTTGCACGAGCCTCCCTGCTCGGGCCTGGCTGTCCTTGGGTTGGGGTGGGCCGTGCGCTCAGGGCCCCGTGGCCACCTGGCGGAGGCTGCACTGGGGTGCTGGTGGCCTCGTTGGCTACGCTGCTCATCAGTCTTAGGGTCCTGAGGATGAGTTGGGACAGCTGCCCCCACCCCAGCACGAGCCCAGCTCCGAGCAGCCTGTGTTGCCTACACAGGGTTTTGGGCAGCTGTTAGTGGACACTGCCAGCTCCGTAAGATGGTGGGTGGGGAGTTGGGGTGGGAGGAGCTCTGGCCACATGGGAGCCCATATTGGGGAACCAGAGACCTGGGTCGAGTGTCAGTGCATTTAAAACCCTCAGGAGGCCTCTCTCTGCAGAGTCCTTGGCAGCCGTTTCACTGAGAGGCGGCCCCGAAGGGGTAGGGAGGGACGGACTCACCTGTCACGTTTGCCCAGAGGCGCCCCCGGCTGCTCTCAGGGCCCTCTGCCTGCTCTGTGTCCCAGGGCTTGATTGGGGCGCGTTGGTGGCGCTGGCTTTTCCCCGCAGCTTGGGGCAGAGCTCGCTTTGTGTTTGCTGAGTTGTAGTTCAGGGTGATCTGGGCTTTACTTTCAGTTGGGTTTGTTCTGTTAAGAGTGACATCTGTCCAAGTAACAAACAAATTTGCGGGGACATATGTTTTGCTTTTATTTTCTCCTTCATCACTGTTACGGTTTTTCGGATCTGTTGCAACTTCCTGTTTTTGCTGTAGCGCGGGCATCCCCCTCGTGGCGGCATCCCACCGGGCGTGCTGTGCGCGCAGCCCCGGGGGAGGCTGTGGGCTGGGCTGCGCGTGTGGGAAGAGGGTCATGGTCATTAGTGCTGCTGACGGAATGTGGGTGAGTGGGGGTCACTGACCCGCAGGAGACACGAGCTCTGGTGCCAGTGGCTGATTCGGGGACTGTCTCACCTGCATCGCTGCATCCCCCGCCCCAGGACTCCATCCTTACCTATGTAGCTCGGGGACACTGGGTGCTGGTAGAGGGGAGTTGGGGCAGGAGGGCTGGCTGCACACGGGCCAGCTTGGTGGGCCCCCCCGTTCCTGGCTTCCAGGTTTCAGGTTGTTCTGCTGTGTGGCCCGGGTTCTACCTTGGTGGGGCTTGCAGGTGCCTGGGTGATGCGGGGACCAGGAGGCTTACTTTTAAGGACTGTTAACAACGCAGTCCCAGCGTCCTTGGGCTCTCCCTGGGTGGCCTCTTTGGAGGTGGGCCCTCTTCCCCCTGGAAGCCTTCGCAGGCAGAACCCCAGGGCCTCACCGTGCCGGCACTCCTGCCCGCATGCCGCCAGGCCCAGCTCAGTGGGCCTTCTCTGCCCTGGGCACCTGGCCGAGTGCTGAGAGCAGCCTCCCTGCAGCCCTTGTGTGCTGCTCCCCGGCCCCTACATTTCCCACATCTCCGCATCAGTCCTCAACTAAGTCAGGAGGGCCTGCGGGCAGCGGGTCTTGAGTGTGCAGCTTAGGGAGCTGGCTGGGCTGGAGAAGTCTCTGACGGAAAGAGAAGACAAGGCCTGGAGAGCAGGTGAGGTCATGGGGCAGAGAAGCGAGTGTCCTCAGATTGAGGCTCGGAGAGGTGAGGACGACAAGGGGGCCCTGGGAGCGGTGTTTTGGGAGTCTGGGGAGGAGCGTTTCAAGAAGGGCATGGGGTTGGGGGGGTACGAGTCGCAGGGCTGGGGCATCCCCAGGAGCCAGCAGGCCAGAGCCGCAGTGCGACGACGTAGCCTGAGGGGCCCATGTGTCATCAGGGCGTCACCCCTCTTAGGCACCCAGAGCTGCCCTGGCTGCTGAGCATAAGCAGGAGGTGAACATGGATCTGGGTGGTGACTTGAGAGTGGCTTAGGATGCCCAGAGATGCCCTGAGCAGAGACCACGGAGGGCCTCCTGGGGTGAGTGGCAGGGGACAAGCCCTGAAGTCTTCGGAGCCTGGGAGCCGACCAGAGGACTAAGGAAGGGGTGCCCACTAGTGCCACTGTCGGGCAGAAGCACAGTGGCAGGAAACGGGGAGCCAGGTTGCTTGGGAAGCCATGTGGCCGGCGTGGGTGGTGAGTGGTGTGGCTGGCGTGGCCTGGCTGGCCCCGGCGTGGGCGGGGAGCTGCGGAAGCCAGGCGCTGCAGGCCCGGAGGCTGTGTGCATCTGACCTTGCTGGGGCCCTGTTCCTCGAGGGCCCCGGGGAGCGCTGCTAAGGAGCCTGCTTCTGCAGCCAGGGGGAGGTGCGCAGAGGCGGGAGGTGCTGCCGCTTGGTCTCCCCGGGCTTGGGTCTTGCCTGTCGGCAGGCAGCCCCTCCTCCAGGCACACGGGCCAGTGGAGCTGCCTGTGGCCCGCCTGTAGTTAACTACTGATAAGTGAGTCAGTCCGGAAGGGGAAGAAGAGGGAACTGAGGGCTGGGCCCAGCCTGGAGGATGAGGAGCTCTAAGCCACTCGGGGAAATGCAGCCGGAGCCATGGGCCCTTGCAGGGGTGGCCCTTGAGAGGGGTCCGTCGTGGGGCGGCTCCAGAGGACCAGGCTGACAACCTGGAAGCACCCACCTGTGTGCTGCTCAGCTCTGTCTTCCCGTTAGAATGGTTTCAGGCCGTGGGATGGTGTCAGCGCGTTGTGGCAGCTGCTGCCCTGTGAATCTGTACTGCGGACGACGAACAAAGTTCTAACATCTTGTAAGAGAACAGCACCCTTTACCTACCGGGGGGAGCTGCCTCGGGGTCTGCTTGAGCCCTGGCGTTCGGTGCGGCTGCCCAAACTGGGCACACGTGCTCGGTCTCTTCCCTCTGGAACGGGGAGACGCGATCTGTGCCCAGACCCCTGTCCCGGCGTCCCTGCATCGGGAGCGCAGAGCTGGGCGGAGGTGCCCCAGGCTGGCCCGGCCTCGTCGCGGCGGGTGGACGGAGCCCCGTGCTACAGTCACTGAGCGCGCGGGTCCCCTCGAGGAGCAGCCCCGCCGCTCCTGTCCTGCGTGGCCTGCGTCTCCGGGCTTGCTGGCGTTTTCGCTGCTGTGGGAGTCACTACCCCAAACATGCCAGGGTGTCTTCGCGGGACACACGTGGACAGTGAGCGCCCCACCCACCCCTTGCTGCCACTGCGCGGAGCCTGGGGCCTCTCTGCTCACCTTCCAGGCTCCTGCGCGGGACCCCTGGTGCCTGGCACGGGCCCAGCTCCCCGGGGCTGGTCTAAGCCGTGGTCCCGCGTGCCTGGCACATCCCCCACCCAAGTACTCGCACATCAGACGCATGCGCTTACGCTCACTCCTGCCAGTGGGGGGACCTGATGTTACACATCTCACTGAAGTTTACTTTTGTCAGACTTTGAAATGTGGCCAATCAGATGGGTGTGACGTGGCATGTGTTGTAAGTTACGTTTCCCTGGTTACTTGTAGTACCGTCTTTGAGGCTTTCCCTGGGTTTTCTAGGATCTCTGGTTTCGAATTGTGTAGCCCCTGGTGATGTTGTGTTTAAGTTACTGGAAGAGGCATTTTGATAGGTTGATTGCAGGGTTTGTGGCGTAGCGACTCCTTTTCGGTCCCTGACACTGCGTTACTTGGGGTCATTTATCCCCTCAGGGCTGCATTTACACAGAAGCCCAGAGAGGTCTGTTTACACAGAACCCTTGCCTGGATTTTCTTGTATCTCATGTGTTCACCAAATTTTGCAACTTTCTTGTGTGTTTTCTCCCACTCACCGTGACCAGAGATTGGTCAGTCTTCCACCCAAAAGCACGTGGCTGTCCCGATGTCCCTCCTCTCTGGATCCAGGGGCATCGCTTTTGTGTCTCCGCTGTGGCTGCCCCCCCGCCCAGAGCGGAGGCCTGGGCGGCTGTGCCTCGCCGGCTGACTTGCCTCCCTCTGAATGGATGTGACTGGAGCAGGGAGGGCCGCCCCAGGGCCCGCAGACCGGCTGTCGGTCAGCTGTGATGGGCTGTGGTGGGTCGTGAGGTCAGACCACATTTCAGTTAAAAGCTGAGCGAGAGCGAGTCTGACCGGTGGCGGCTGCGGGCCCCCGGTTTGTGACGTGCATGGCGGTGTGCGGGTCACAGCCTCAGGCGGGCTTTCAGCTCCGGGTCTCTGGCAGAGGTGTGGGGGCTGCTGCCTCTCCCCTCCTGGTCGCCTTCGGCTGGCTTGTGAGCGCGGGAAGGCATAGGTGCCCGGGGTGAGCCGTCGGCAGGGGCCTGCGTCCCCTCCTGCTTTGGAGGGCTGTGGTCCCCACTTCCCCTGCACCTGGCGCGCCTCAGTCCCCGTTACTGCTGAGAGTAAGCAGGTCCTCACCCGCGGTGGGTCCCAGAGTGAGTGCCAACGGAGACTGCAGTTTATGGAAAAAGCAGCCTGGTTCCAGACGGTGAGTTTCTGCGGGGCAGGCCGGGAACTCAGAGGCTGCGCGTGTGTACGCCGCGCCCGGCTGGCTCACCCTGCTGCAGGGAGCAGAGCGCCAATGGGGCGGCCTCCTGCCCAGACCGCTGGCGCACCGTGGCCCTCGCGTTGGCGTCTCTGCCTCCGCGGGTAGACGTCCCCGTCAGTTGCACTGCCCTGGAGACCTGAGTCCCCAGCGGGCGGCGTTTGGAGGGTGAGGAGCGCCGTGTAGGTGGGCCCCACGAGGTCCTTCCTGTGGCGTCTCCAGCGGGGCATGGACAGGGTGCCTGCAGCTCCAGCGTCCAAATGTTCTCTGTGCTCTGCTAGAGCCGGGAGCAGAGTCACAGGTAGGTGCAGCGCGAACGGGGGCACTGTCACTTGCTTCGTCGTGGTCCGCATGCCTGGACTCACGCTTCTGGACAGTTTGGAGGCAGGGTGGGGCCAGGTGGAGCTTCCTGGCAGCTCGGTGCCCCTGCTGGTGCCCCTGCTGGGCAGATCTGGGCTCCCGCTGGGGCCCCGGGCCTGAGCTCTGCTTGCACCTGCCGGCGCCCCAATTCCAGGGGACGCCAGAGCCTGAGGACACATGGGAACCAGTCCTACCAATATCCCCAAAGTGAGGCTTCCCTTGCGACACCCGCCAGCCTTGAGCACAGCCTCCTCCAGGAGCCCCCCAGCCCTGAGTGGTCATGCCCGGGCACCACCACAAGCCCCCTCCTCCTCGGGCCCCGGAGCTGGCCGCTCTCCCTCTCTCTGTCCATAATTATGACCCGATGAGGTGCTGCCCAGGCAGAGCTCAGCCTGCTTCAGAAGAAAGCTCTCATCGCGTGTGGGCGGTGTGTCTGGCCTTTGTACTGGGTCCCATCTGGCCTGGGCCCCGCTGACGGCAGCACGCAGTGCCCAAGAGTCAGTCATTCCACTTGGAAGTCGGTATTGGCTGCATTGGTGGTGGTTATTATTATTCAAAAGTTGATACTGTAAGATTCGCTCTGTGTGTGTGCACAGCTTGGTGTTCTGGTACATTCATGGTGGGAGGGTGTAGTCAAGTGGCAGGACGTGTGCTTAGCACGCACAGTGTCCTAGGTTCAAGCCCCATTAAAAAAAACGGACATTCACAGAGTTGTGAAACCATCACCACTGTCTAACCTCAGAATATCTTCATCACCCCTAAAAGAAACCCAGTACGTGTTAGTCACTCCACACTGTTTCCTACCTCCAAACCCTGGCAACGACAAACCTGCTTTGTGTCTATGAGTGCGCTGATTCTGGACATTTCGTATAAACAATCAAACAACATGTGTCCAACTTCTTCTCAGCGTGTTCAGGACCCCTCCATGTGTCAGCCTGGTTCCCTTCATGACTGAAGGCTGTTTCTTTGTGTGCATAGACCACGTTTTGTGTGTCCTCTCGTCAGGTGGTGGACTTCGGCTCTTATGAATAATGCTGCTGTAAACATTTGTGTACAAGGTTTTGTGTGAACATATTTTTAATTCCCTTGGACATGTACCTACGAGTGGAATTGCTGAGTCATATGATAACTGTGTGAAACTCTTCGAGGAACCGCCAGACTTTTTTCCAAAGCATCTGCACTGTTGTGAATTCCCACCAGTGGACAAGGGTTCCAGTTTTTCCGGATCCAAAGACAACACTTGTTACTATTCGTGTTTTTGATTCTAGCTGTCCTGGTGGGTGTGACGTGGTTTTGATGATTTTGAGTGTTTTTCCACGTGCTTACTGGGTATTTTTATATCTACTCTGGAAAAATGTTTGTTTAAACTTTTGCCCATTTAAAAATTTTTTTTAAAATTGTTGAATTTTTCTTTATACGTTCTGGGTACTGGATTCTTATCAGATACAAGATTTGCAAATACTTTCTCCCGTTCTTTGCACTGTCTTTTCATATTCTTGTCTTTACACATTTGAAATTTTGATGAAGTCCAGTTTATCTGTTTTTTCTTTAGTTGCTTGTGTTTCAGATGTCACATCTAAGAAACTATTGCCTATCCAAGGTCACAAAGATTTACCCCTAACTTTCCTTCTCAGGCTTATAGTTTTAGCTCCTACACTTAGGTCCTTGATCCATGTTGAACTTATTTTTATGTGTGGTGTGAGGTAAGGGTGCTGCCTTGTTCTTTTGCATGTAACCATCTGGCTGCCCCAGCCCTGCTTGCTGGGAGGGTGGCCCTCCTCACTGCAGGGCCTTGGCATCCTTGTTCATGCCTAGTCGACCGTAAACGTACAGATTTACCCCTGGACTCTCAGTGCCGTCTTTTTTCCATCTGTACAACTGTCCTTGTGCCAGTACCACACTGCCGTTTTTTGGGACGGGGGAAGGTAATTAGGTTTACTTGTTTATTTTAATGGAGGTACCGGGGGTTGAAGCCAGGACCTCATGTGTGCTGAGCATGCGCTCTACGGCTGAGCTGCACCTCCCGCCTCGCACTGCCTTGATGACTAGAGCTTTGCAGGAAGGTTTGAAATGGGACGTGTGAGCCCTGTAACGTCGTTGTCCTTTCTCAAGATTGTCTTGGCTGTTCTGGGGACAAGCTTCCACTTCCACGTGAATTCTAGGGTTACCGTGTCACTGTCCACAGGAGAGCCAGCTGGAATTCTGACGGGGGTCGTGTTGAGTTTGTAGATTGTTCTGGGGAGTTTTGCCGTCTTAATACATGTCTTGTCGTCCACGGGCACCGGGTGTCTCTCCGTCTCTTTAATTTCTGTCAGTGATTACAGCTGTCAGTGCGAGTCTCGCGCTGCTTTTGTGTGACTTGTTCTGAGGCTGTTTGCTCATTACAGGTCTGTCCAGACTTCCTGCTTCTTCTGAGTTGGTTTTGGTGGTTTGTGTCTTTCTAGGAGTCTGTCATCTCAGCTAGGTTACCCGCTTGTTGGCAGACCCTTGTTCACAGTGTTCCCTTGTGAACCTCTTCTATTTCTGTAAGGTTGGTAGAATTATTCTCGTTTGTTCCTGATTTTAGTAATTTGAGTCTTTTGGGGTTTTTTTGTCAGTTTAGCTAAAGATTTGTCAATATTGTTGATTTTTTCTAAAGGGCCAGCTCTTGGTTTCACAGGCTTTTCTCTGTTGTTTTTATGTTCTCTGTATCGGCCGTGTTTAGGGTTAAATCTTAAACACAGGAGCCTGTCTTGACAGTCATGCTGCCGCCGTGGCTCCTGGAGAGAGAGTTCCATTCTCTCCTTCCGCCCCGCCCTGCCCTGTTTCTGGTTGACACCAAGCCATCCTCACTTGTTCCTGAGCGGAGGGGGGTCTCTGTGGCAGGCTGAGGTCGCTGCCCTTCTGAGCCGCTTGTGGTGGCCACAGGTGGCACGTGGCTGTGACTTGGGTCCTCCTCCTGCCCACTCTGGGGAGCGCCCCAGCGCCCTCACTTCCCCGGGGTCTGGGCCCTGCCCCGGGGGGAGCTGGATCTTACCTGCTGTCAGCCTGGGCTCTGCTTACAGGGGGCAGATCTCCTCTGGCTAGTCTGACCAGAAGGGGAAGGTTTGAAAAAACAGGTGGCTCCTCAGTAGGGCCGAGAGTCGGGTTTGGGGACCCAGGGAAGGAGGGGCCGCGTCCCTCCCCGCCTCGGGGCCCTCGCCGCCGCAGGGCCTGCTGACGGCTTCTGACAGTCGGCCGCTCTGCGCCCCTGCCCTTGCCAAGGTGGGCACCAGCCACGGCCACCTCCTGTCACTGGTATTCAGCTTGGCTGTGCGGGCAGGGGGCCGTGGGACCTCACAGTGACAGGAGGATGGCCACCTGGGTCCTGCGCTGTGAGGGGCAGTGCTGGGGCTGCCGTGGTTTGCCTGGCCAGCGACACTTGTTAAATGGCCGCGGTTCCCTGGGTGTGTGCAGGTAACATAATCATTTGTCCTCTAGATAAGCACGTGTGTGAATGGCCACGCCAGGGTCTGCTTTCAACCGGTGAAACTGACCTTCCCGTGAAGATGGGGGGCACCTGTCCCCACCAGGCATTCCCAGCTGTGGGTCTTTGGTGCACCCTGGTTTTAAATTTTGGTTGCTGTGAATGACAGTGATACTTTCGCTTAAAATATTCTCTTCCAACAGCTTGCCATTAGCAGCCTGAAAACAGACGTTTTAGTCTAAAATGTAGAAGAACGAATCAGCCTGAAAGCTCATTTTAGTGGCTCCTGTTTGACTGAGGCACCTGTGCCTGCACCTGAGCTGGTGACCACGGGAGCCGGGTGGGGCGAGAATGGCGAGCACAGGGCTGTGTCCCCCGCGTCTTGGGGTGGCCCCGTTGGGGCTGCAGCCCCCGAGCGCGGAGCCGCCCACCTGTCTCCTCTGCCGCCTGGCTTGTCTGGCACAGTCTGCGATTGAGTGCAGTATTTGTGTGTTCCTAGAGATTTTTTAAAATGGTATTTGCTGAAATTTTTGTAGCTCGGAGATGGGACGGGAAGGTAGTGCTTCTAGGACCCAGGCCACCAGGTGGGGGAGTGGGTGCCAATGACACAGGGCCTTGGTCCCTGTGATCTCTATGTGCGTTTTCTGCCTGAAACGTTCACAGGACCCCTGCTTTGGCGTATATGAGCAGAAGGCTAACAGAGGGTATAGTCTGATTTGGGGAGCTTGGGCAGGACTGGAAGGCACCTTGACATTTTGTTCAGTCTGGGCTGGGAAGTCTGTGGGGTCCCTGGGAGCCGGCCAAGGGACCCCACCTAGACCAGGGGGTCCCCTCATTGCCCCACTGGTGCCCTGCACAGCCTGTGGGTTCTGCGCGGTGGGGGCGGGGCTGGGACATCCTGCGTGGCGGGAAGTCGGACTCCACCTGCGGGAGCAGTGCCCTCTTTGCAGGGCTGGTCAGGTGTCTCGGATGTGGACGCTGGCTTTATGTTCAAGCCAAGGAGACTGAATAGGAGCACATTCATGTTCATGAGTTTTACAGGAAGGGCAGTATTTGTGTTCGCTGTGTACACAGCGCACACAAGGTGGGAGGAGCAGCGTTTCTGAAAAGGCCATAATTATGGGTTGCCGTGCTGAGTAACTTAACATCAAAAAGACGTCCTTTCTCAGGACTGCTCCTGAAAAATGAAGCATGAGTTTGTGTCCCCAGAAAGATCACACCAGGAGGAGGACAGGAAAGAGGGGGCAACAACCCAGACTCTCCCAGCACAGGTGATTGGCTTTACTGGTTTCACTGTGGCTGTTGGTCGGGCCTAACCGGTCGGGGTTCTGGTGACTGTCTTGATGACTGCGTTTCGGGCCAGGTGTGGAAGAGACACGTCCACTGGGAGGTGGGCTCCATCCCACTCCCCGCTGACCTCAGGCATCAGTCAGGACTCCAGGACAGGCTCACAGACCCCCCCCCCCCCCCCACTCCCCAGAGAGCTGGCGGGTGGGCCAGGCACAGCGTTGGGGTCCCGGCTCTCGCTTTCCGGCCTCCGCAGCTTCCTCTCCTGTCTCCCTCTGTGACTTCTTCCCGCGGGTCGCGGTCCCCTGGGTGTGGTTGGAGAGGCAGAGAAGCTCCTGGTAGTTTGTCCTGGGGGGTCTCTGACCTCACCAAGCCCTGGGGCTTCTTCCTCAGCCCGGGTCGGCCCGGTGTATTGTGACAGCATCTTGAATGTGTCCGGGCGGCTGTAGCCCTACTTCTGTGGGCCTGTGACATGGGAGGGCGGGGTCATCCCTGCTGTCCTGCCAGCGCCTCCCAGCCCGGCCCAGGGCCCCTCCCATCTGTCAGTCCTTCTGCACTTGTGTAATTGGGAGTCGGTTCCAGAAGCTCTGGAGTTTTTTGGAATAGAATGGATGTGTCAAGAGTGTTCTTTAAGTGGAAAACCCATGGTTAAAACTCAGCAGTGGGGTCAGGTTCGGGCACGTGCAGTGTGAGCTCTGGGCGCCCAGCACGGCCCCATCTGGAGCTCCTGGCGGTGCTGTGACCTTCCCCGTGGCTTGAGGGTTCTGGCCTCTGAGATGTGACATTTAGGGTTTATTCCTGCAGCGTGTGTCTGCTGAGTGTCTGCTGAGTGCCAGCTGTGTGCCTGACCCCGTGCTGCCTGGGGGGCCGCACCCCCGGCTGAGCTGTGCTGGGAGAGGCCCCTGGGGTGAGCCTGCACGAGCCCCCGGAGCAGACGGCCCTGCCCCGGAGCCGGGCGGCCCTCCTCTGCACAGTGGGCATTGCCTCACAGCTTCGGTGCTGAGCAGAGTTTGAAATGTCATGACATAGTTCATGGAGTTGTTCTTAGTGTGCGTATTTGACGGACTCATTTTAATTCCAAATCTAAACACCCTGAGGAATAAGCCAGACTTCTCTAATGCTGTTTTCGCCTCTTCATCCTCAGCCTGCAGCCCATGGGGGCCCACCTGCTGGTGCAGATGATGCGAAGGGGTGTGGGGTCTACCGTCAGTCTGAGCACAGCCCCCAGGCCCTGGACTTGCGTGTTAGATGTAGGAGAGGCGGGGCTGGAGCGTCCTTCCTGGCTTGGACCTTAAGCGAAGCCTTCTCCCCCCACACGCACGTGCGACCGTTTCCTCCTACTTGAGAGCCTCTGGATTTGTGCTCATGTCACAGAGGTGACCTCTTTGGGGGTCTTAGGAAAGAAGACCCCTTGTCTCCGTTCCATCACCTCGAGCGGTAGCCGACAAGGAGGACACTTAGCTGAGGTGGGGGACGGACACTGGGGCCTCCGTCGGCCTGGCTGCGCCCCTCTGTTCGCTGGGAGCAGTCTTGTGGTGTGACTGTCACCTGGCCACCTGTGTTCTCCTTGGTTCTCCAAGGAAACCTATCAAAATTAAAGCAGTTTTAAGACATTAATTTGTTCAAATATGTTCAAATAATTTTGAAAAAAATTAACAAAAGGGATAGTTTTCTAGCAAAACAATACGTGAGCACACTGACCCTAGCGGAGAGAGAAAAGCTGCGCTGGCCAGTTCTTCGAGGGAACCAGGATCAGCCAGCTCATCAAAGCCAGGGCCCCACGTGCATCTCGAGAGGCTTCTGCCAACGGTCGAGGGACCCCCCCCGCCCCCGCAGTCCTGCTTGAACGGTCCCAGTGCAGGAGAGGCCCGGGCCGGAGGCAGCGCCACGCAGGCAGCCGCAGGCCGGTCATTCTCCTGCCAGTGGCGAGGCGGCCCGCGGGGACCCGGGAGCCAGGAGCGAGGGCCAGAGCCCGGGCGGGCGCTGCTGCAGGTGGGAGTTTGTGACTTACCAGTAGGAAAAATCCTTCCGTGGTTATCTTATCGATGCTAAAGATTTATTTGATAAAATTCAGCACCACTTGTTTAAAAAGTGATTACTCTTAATAAAACTGAGACAGGTAGATATTTCCTGAATGTGATTTTAAAACATGGAAATCGAATGTTTCCACTAGAGTCAGGATAAGACAGATTTTTGATGTGCCTGTGGCTGTTCAGCCTGGCTCTGGAAGGCCTAGCAGGTAAGCCAGAGAGAGGAGTGTGACAGTGGAACGTTAGAAGGGACGCAGTCACTACAAGTGTGAGTTTGCACCTCAGAGCTCAGGGGAAAGTACTGAGAACCTCCAACGTGGAGGGTTCAGTGACGAAATTAATACATGGAAGTCAGCAGCATGCTCATATGTCCAGGCAGTGGGCACAAGACACCCCGCTTAGGACAGTGAGACAGGCCGAACTTGAGAACACGCTCTGTCGCTGCGTCACCTCGTGGTGCGCGGCTGCGGCAGCCCCCTTCCTTATGTATTTATTTCCGCATTTGGTTTCTGTGTGCTTTGTGCAGTGTTACGTGTCAGTCACATCTCAGCAGAGCTGCGGGAAAGGGAGGCAGGCCAGTGGGGCACGTCAGAACCTAGGAGAGACCCGGGAGCACGCAGGGACTTGGCGGGAGATGAAGGCCACGTTTGTGTCTGAGAAGGCGGCTCCCGTCGGTGTTCCGGAAACGGTGTGGTGACCCTGGGCAAGAGCGAAGCTGAGTCTCCTTCTCAGGCCTGGGGCAGAGAGGGACCGAATTTCACCACGTCCGGGAGCGTGAGTGGTGGTGCGGGGCGGGGGACACAGCTTTATTTTCTGCACTGAATTCTCAGGAAGGAAAAGGAAAACCTCTGCCAGGGTAGGGTCAGGATGATTCGTTGGTCAGTGTGAAAAATTTGCACGTGAAAATAGACAAAATGAGCGAACTTGAAAAAGAGAAACAGATGAAGTGCCAGAAGAATTTTAAAAAATAATCTTGGCATAGAGAAGACCTTTCTGAGTAGCACGTGTGCACATACACGTGTGCACACTTACACACACGTACACACCCCACACAGGTGCACACACGTACACTCACATGCGCTTGCTTACACGCACACACGGGAACACCCACACATGTGCACACTCACACGTGCACACATGTACACGTACGCACACGTGGGAATACTTACACGGGCATACACATGCACACGCACACACATGTACATTCACGCACACACACATGCGCACAGACACGGAATCCACCTGCCTCTTGGAAAGATGGACACACTGGTTCTACAAACATTGGTGTCTCTTCTGATCCAGGCACCATTCTAGGCTCTGGGGAGTTGGACAGAGCAGAAAAGAACAGAAGGTCTCTGTCTCTGAGCAGCTCACATTCCAGCCGTGTCTGAGTGGTGTTCATTTTCACAGTGTTCACTTCCATCTACTTGGTCTGTTAGGGTGAAGTGAGTCAGGGCTTGGTGTGGTTTTCAAAGCCACTTTTATACGCAGGGCCCTGCCAACTGCCCCCTCGGTCCAGTAGACCTTTCAACTTCATTGTTTCAGTGCCTAGTTATTTAAAATAGAGTCATTTTCTCTAAGTACAGAGTTTATGGAGAGAAGAGTGAGTGTGAATTATACCCCCCTTTTATTTGGAATCATCATGTGATAACCTAGAGCTCGGCTACAGCCTCTGAAAACACGCCGTTATATCTTGGCAGAAACATCACTCAGACCTTCTTCCTGAGTTCCCCAGCCGCCGTCTGTGCGGGGCCCAGGTGAGGTTTCTCCCTGTAACCACATTCCTAAGCGCTGGAAGGAAAGTTTGTGCTAAGAGCTTACAAGTTGTGCCCAACAGCCCCTTGAGATCAACAAACTACTAAGCTATCTTTAATTAAGACTTGAGTTTTCCATTTCAAGCAAATTGTTAAGAATGTTTGTGAAACAATTGAAGCTTAGTTAATAAGAACTGAAATTTTATTGCCAAAATCGTGTAAATCCATTACATGTATTTCCAAAAATAAATACAGAACGCAATGATTTATTATTTGTGTGTTTTGGAAATTCTTTTAAATACTGAACATTTGAAAACATCTGATTAATTGTAATCACACAATAAACTGTGTTAAATTCTGATACTGCATTTTTTCTTTTGAATTGTCATTGATTCTCTGGTTAAAAGCAATTTGTTTTACTTAAATGTCCTAATTTACGAGGCTGAGTTAGGACATTCTTGTAAATCTCTTCACTGATGAGCTCACGCTTGCACATTTAACGTGAGGGGCGCCGGCCTGAACCCCAGTCGGACCCGGTGGCAGCGGGAGCACAGCGGAGTCAGGGGCTGGGCTCCTCTGAGTGAGTTTGGAGACCAGCGTGGAGGGCGGTGGTGGGCGCAGAAAGCCTGCATGGGCCTGCCCCCAGGCGGCCCGCGGTGACTCGGCACCGTCCCCGGGTCTGGTGAGCAGGGCCCTCGGATCACTTCAGACCGTGATGATCAGAGCCACCACGCTGCACCACGCTGCACTCCCTGCACAGAGCTGTCAGGGAGCTTAGCTGACTTACTGTGGCAGTAGCTGGCGTGTCCGGGAGCCCCAGGGCTGAGAGGTGCCGGGGGGGCCGGGGATCAGAGGCTCCTGCTCGCTCCTGAGGGCGGGTTCCCTGCGGGGCTGGAGGCAGAGCTGGGCCGCTCGCTTCTCTGCTGCTGGCGTCCTCCCCTCCAGCTGCGTCCCCTGAGGAGTCCGGGTGCAGGACAGGGACCCTGACCCCTCCGTGGAGTTGCACGTGGGGATGTGACTCTCCAGTCTGCATCAGAGGTGCCCGTGAGGCAGGCCATCCACTGAGTATCATCCGAGGAGCAAGGGCTCGGAAACCTCCGGGCGCCTGACACACGTGCTGACCCTGGTACCTGCGCTGACCCACTCGCTGGGACCGTGTGCGGTGACCGGGGGTGGCAGGAGGCTGGGCGTGAGCGTGTGTGGGGGTGGAGAGGGCTGCTGATGGGACGGCGCCCTGGCTCCAGTGGCGTGCCCTTCAGGGGCTGTGGAGTCCTTGTCAGCTGGGGGGCACCCCCGAGGTGGGGCGGAGAAGACTCGGACGGACGGAGGGCTTCCTACCCTGAGGGCCTTCAGGTAGACGGGGCTGGGGTGTCCGCGATGCTCGGAACCGGTTCCCCCTCGAGTCCGCAGGTCACGGCGGGGTCGTTTCCTTGGCTCCTCTCTGCGCGTCAGGTCACAGGGTGTTGTGAACGTTGCGTGTGGCTGTTGGGTTGCGCAGCGTGTCAGGGCGTCTTCCGGCTCTTCTCTGTCGCTTTTGTAACCAGGACAGAATCCCCAGGCGGCCAGGGCAGGCAAGCTGAGGGCCCTCCGACCCCAGCCGGCCGTCTGCAGGGAACGAGGCGCCTCCCTCTCTCTGCTGAGGGCTGGCGTGTCCAGACCTGGACCATTTCCTGAAGAGGAATGAGAGTCCTTTCTAAGGAGACGTCAGCTGAGCTCATGTTGTCAGTGCTGCTTTTGCAGACGTTGGCGTCCCCGAGATGTTGTCGTGGTGGGTGTGGCGCCTGGGCCCCGGGAGGACGGGTGCTTGGGGGCTGGCGCAGGCCACGGGAGCACCAGCTGGGGGAGGCAGTTTCCCCTCTAATTTGAAGGCATCCCTGGGAGCGGCTTCTGTGAGTGCACCTGAAGCTCTGGGGACAGGGGCCGATGGCACGGGAGCAGGTGGCAGGTGACACTGTGCATTTCCCGTGGCGCGGAGCCTCACGGCTGAGCGGACAGTGAAGTGCGCAGCCTGGCTCTGGTGGCTCCCGGGGTCCATGGAGATGAGACGACATTGTCTGCAGTGTGAAAGGTGAGGCTGCTCTCCTGCGTGTGCCGCTGAGGGGTCTGTCCCCTGGATTTGTAAAGGCCTGGCCTGTCGGGCAGTTTTAATGTCAACTTGAGGGGGGGAGATCCTGGCAGAGCATGACTCTCCAGCTCCTGCGGCCGCGTGGGCTCCCTGTGTGTCACACAAACACCGTGTTCTCCCCCAGCGCCCGCGGTTGGCGCGTGTCTGAGGATTCCCCAACTCCCGCCTGCGGGGCTTGGACGGCACCTGCTTTCTGTCTGAGCGCTGGTGCTTTTTACCTGCCCCCGGAGAGGCCCACGGACGGCTGGCCTGGCTGCGTCTCAGACGGGGTTTTAGGTGGTGGTTGGCGTTTGCCCAAGGGTCAGAGCAGGCGTGGGGTGCTCGGGCAGAGGCGCCCGCGGAGCCCGCGGGAGTGAGCATGCGGCCTCGCGCCCGCCCTCGGCCCACCGCCATCCGCGGCGTCGGGCTGGAGACCGTCAGGCTGGTAACCAGAGCCGGCTAGCCACATCCACAGCCATCTGGAAAGCAGTGAGAAGGGGAGAGACGAGCCCCATCCCACTTCCCCCCCGACCACGGCGTCGAGTGTGTTTACTGCTAGGCTTCTTCCTGTGGAAGTCCGTTTATTTGAAATTCCGTGAGCAGTGTTTACACTGGCGAGGAGTAGGCCAGTAAGAAGTGGAGCAGTTGGCCCTCGGAGCAGCCTTGCCGGCCGCCGTGCCCGGGCCCCTTCCTTGCACGATCACTTGCTGCCAGAGGCCCATGTGACGTAATCACCGCGGCGGCTCTGAGTTTCAAAACCGCGGCCCCCCTACCGAGCGCGGTGCTCTGGGGAAACAGTTTCTGCCCGCGGCTCCGGGTCTCCACGCCGCCGTGCCGCCTTGCCTGTGGCAGAGGCCGGGCAGCTGCGGGGCAGAGGCGGGGTCCAGCCCCTCGTCCTGAGGACTGGCGCCTCTCCCTTGCTGATCCCAGCCAACGGAGCTCTGGGTCTGTAGGGTTTTGCCCATTTGCAGGGTGAAGAGTGGGTTCAGAGTGAAGGGATGCCTACATTTCTAGGACCTGGTCCTGGAGGAGTCGGGGTCCCGCCAGCCCTGGGTAGTAGAAAGAGGCAGAGAGCCCTGGCCTGTCTCCCGGGGCTGTGGGCAGCTGCCCAGGCTCCTGAGGCCTCGGTGGTCTGGACGCCCTCCTCCTCCCATCTGCCCGTTGCTCTTCCTGGCCTCTGCCCATTCCGGGTCCTGCACTGCACCCCCTGCACTGCACCCACACAGGCAGGGGCCTCCTCACTCCGCTGGCCCGCAGTGCGCGTGTTGGAGTGTTCCCGGATAACTTGCCTGCGTTACTTCTAAGCCTTCCGTTCACCTTCCAGGTCAAGCAGATGTCTCGACAGCCTCGAGTCTGCCCTGTGCTGACCCCAGAGCACACTTTCAATTCCTCATTTTCCCAAAATTCTGGCCATACAAGAAAAAGAAATAAAAGAGATCCAAATTGGAAGGGAAGAAGCAAAATTGTTACTATATGCAGATATCATGATACCATATATAGAAAACCCTGAAATCTCCACACAAAAACTATTAGAGTTGATAAATGAATTCAGCAAGGTAGCAGGTTACAAGATTAACATACAGAAATCTGTTGCATTTCTTTACACTACCAATGAAATATCAGAAAAGGAAGGTAAAAAAAGTCCCTTTAAAAATTGCATGAAAATAATAAAATACTGGGGAATAAACTTGATCAAGGAGGTGAAAGACTTACATGCTGAGAATTATAAAACATTGATAAAGGAATTTAAAGATGATTTAAAGAAATGGAAAGACATCCCATGCTCTTGGATGGGAAAAATTAATATTGTTAAAATGGTCATATTACCCAAGGCAATCTACAAATTTAATGCAATTTCTATCAAATTATCCAGGATATTTTTCATAGAAGTAGAGCAAATAACCTTAAAATTTATATGGAATCACAAGAGACCCAGAATTGCCAAAGCAATACTGAAGAAAAAGAATGAAGCTGGAGGAAGACTTCAGACAATACCACAGAGCTACAGTAATCAAAACAGCATGGTATTGGCACGAAAACAGACATGAATCAATGGAACTGAATAGAGAGGCCAGAAATAAACCCACAGACCTACAGTCAATTAATCTTCGACAAAGGAGGCGGGAATATACAATGGAATAAAGACAGTCTCTTCAGCAAATGGTGTTGGGAAAACTGGACAGCAGCATGTAAGTCAATGAAGTTAGAACACTCCTGCCACCAAACACAAAAATAAACTCAAAATGGCTTAAAAACTTAAATATAAGACAAGACACTATAAACCTCTGAGAAGAAAACATAGGTGAAACATTCTCCAACATAAATTTTTGCAGTGTTCTAGGCCAGTCTACTGAGGCAAAAGAAATAAAAGCAAAAATAAACAAATGGGAATTAATTAAACTTATAAACTTTTACACAGCAAAGGCAACCATAAACAAAATGAAAAAACAACCTACAGAATAAGAAAATATTTGCAAATGACATGACTGACAAGGCCTAACTTCCAGAGTATACAGACAACTCATACAGCTCAATAACAAAAAAACAAACAACCCAATAAAAAAATGGACAGGAAACCTAAACAGACATTTCTCCAAAGAAGACGTACAGGTGGCCAATAGGCGCAGAAAAGATGCTCAACATTGCTAGTTATCAGAGGAATGCAAATCAAAACTACAATGAGGTATCACCTCACACCAATCAGAATGACTGTCATTAACAAGTCCACAAATGATAAATGCTGGAGAGGGTGTGGAGAAAAGGGAGCCCTCCTGCAGTGCTGGCAGGAATGTAGTTTGGTGCAGCCATTATGGAGCACAGAAGGAAGATTCCTCAAAAGACTAAAAATAGACTTACCATATGATCCGGCAATCCCACTCCTGGGCATACATCTGGCAAAGATGAAAACTTTAATTCGAAAAGACACAGCACCCCAGTGTTCATAGCAGCACTATTTACAAAAGTCAAGACATGGAAGCAATCTAAATGTTCAGACCGATGGCTGGATAAAGAGGCTGTGGTATATCTATACAATGGAATACTACTCAGCCATAAAAAGAGTGAAATAATGCCATTTGCAGCAACATGGATGGACCTAGACCTTATCATACTAAGTGAAATAAGTCAGAGAAAGACAGATATATGATATCACTTATATGTGAAATCTAAAGTATGACACAAATGAACTTACTTACAAAACAGAGACAAACTCACAGACATAGAAAAAAAGGCTTATGGTTAACAAGGGGAAAGGGGAGAGGGATAAATTAGGAGTTCAGGATTAGCAGATACAAACCACTAAATATAAAATAGATAAACAGCAAGGTCCTACTATATAGCACAAGGAACTGTATTCAGTATCTTGTAATAACCTAAAATGGAAAAGAACATGAGAAAGGATATATGTATGTGTGACTGAATCACTCTGCTGTACGCTGGAAACTAATACAACATTGTGAATCTGCTAAACTTCTTCTTAAAAAAGAAATGCTGGTTATAACCCACCAAGTCGATGTGAGCCAAGTAATGGGCCTGCAGGTGGAAAACCCTGTCCAAGGATCCTTGGACCCTGGGGCTCCAGGGGATGTGGAGGTTACCTTGCCTGGAAGGGCGGCAGCGGGGTGCGTGTGGGAGCCTGGATGAAGCAGGGGCTCAGAGGGCAAAGCCAGCACCGCAGGCGAGCCCCCGGCGGGGTGAGGGCCAGGCCACGTTTCAGGACAGGCCCCTGGTCACCCCATGGGATGGCTCGCACTATTCTAGTTTGTGTCCAAGACTGAACCTGTGTGGAGGCGTGGGGTCGGGAGGCGCCTGGGGCCCGACGTCCTGCCAGTGGCTGTGCCCGTGCATTTACCTGGGCCTGAGCCCGGATGGACATCACCACCGGCTGCATTTCAGTGGGAAGAACCCGTCTGACCAATGGGCCTCAGGACAGATGTGCAGTGACGTCTCTGAGGAAGGGACCCAAGGAGGGCCGCGGGGCCTCAGAGGAGATGCAGGTGGCCAAGAACGGGTGTGGCTGGGGCCTGGGAGAGGCCAGGCCGGGAGGTGGGCAGTGGCCTCTACTTCTGTCTTGGAGAAGATCAGTCCCCGTGGGCACTGCATCCTTCCCGAGTGCTTCTCCTGGACGCTGGGCAGTGCTGTCTGTCCCCCTAGGTCACTTCTTGCTCCTGGTTCCTGGGCCACTGTTGAGCTCCTGATTTGGGAGAGAAGTGTGGGCCTCCTCATGGAGCGGTCACCGTGACACTGCACCCCACTGGCCCCGTGGTCTCGTGTGGCCACGTGTTCTCTGTGCATGGTTAACCCACACAGCTAAGGCTCTGGGCCGGCTTCCAGAGTTCTCCGTGGGTGGGAGTGGGGGACAGAGTTTGTAAATGTTGTGATTCTCTGTTCCTTAACCACCCTCTGTCGTATAGGCGCCAGCAGCAGCCCCACACGGTGCCGCGGGCTCTGGGCACAGAAGGTGTGGTTTGTGTCCCGTAGTCCTTGGGCACCTGTTGGAGGGCTTCACTGTGTCCCTTGGACTGTCACCCGGGCTGTTCCCCTTGGGCTGGTCTGTGTCTGCTGGGCCTTCAGTGGTAACCTGAGAAGGTGGCGCTGTGGCTCCGGACAAGCTGCCGCCTCGTGGGCAGGACGGCAGGTTGGAGTGGCCCTCGCCAAAATCAGGGACAGGAACGAATTTCCACATGGCGGTGACAGCTTCCTTTCAGGAAGCTTCTCTGGGCGTCATTTCAGCCTGTTACCCATTTCCAGTGTCAGGATCACATGCCTACAGTTTTCCAGCCTTTCTCGCTATTTCTGGGAACTTTCTGCTTCTGGGAGCAGGTGGGATTGGAGCAGCCCTGTCCTGTGTGGCCCCGCGCACGTGAGCCCTGCGTGGCACCCCCAGCTTGTCCCTTCACCGCACCCCCCCTCACTTGTTGGTCACCGATGCTCCTTCTCTTACTTAATAGTAATTTTGGAAAAGGGCGTGGTTTATGAATTCACTTGATTTGCAAAAGAATGTTTTCTACTTTTTGCTTTGGAAGTATGGTAAGGTTTGTAAAAAGTGAGTGTTCCAGGCATTTGGGAAATACCAGCCTCTCACCCCCGCACCCCCACGCAGCCTTGTCCCCCGGGACCCCCACACCCTCCCTCCCCTGCCACACCCTGTCTGGTCTGAGGTTGGGGACACCATTGTGGGCTTGCTGGGCAGGGGACAGTCTAGAAGGGTTGCTCTGGAGAGTGAGCTGGGGGGAAGGGGGCTCCCTGGGGAGGGCAATTGGGGGAAACTGTGCAAGATTAGATGGGGGAAGTCAAGTGACCTCAGGAAGGACTGAGGCTTGCTAAGGCGGGGGCATGCTGAGGGTCTAGGGCAAGGCCGATTGAGGTCATGCATTCTCTCGGGAGGTCAGGGGCCTGGAGGGGCAGGGGCAGCTGCAGGAGGCGTCTAGCATAAGGGGAGAGATGTTGTTCCGGAGCAGAGTCCCGCGCCCTCTGTGCTCTGGGGCCGGTGGCCAGGAGGAGGGTCCTGCTGGCTGGAAGCAGCAGATGGTGCTTGTTTGTTTGCAGACACGTGTGGCCAGGAAGAGCCCTGTCTTGACACTGACCATCTGATTATTTTGAGAACACAACCGTGATTTGGGGAAAGCACAGATTTTTCCAGGCCTACATTTGGAGCAGGATGAGGTGAGGCCCTGCCAGCTCGGAGTCTGCCTCCCAGCTGCTCTGGTCACTGTGCCTCGCTGGGCACCTGGAGGCCAGGGCCGCGGCCCTATCTGCCTCAGGGCCTCCTCTCTGCTGAGACTCGGCGGGGCAGCTGGCAGTGCTGGGCCCTGAGGAGGAGGCCGCAGGCCGGGCTGGCGGAGGGCGGGGTGGCCCAGGTGTGGCCTCCAGATTGCATTATGTGACAAGTGTTCTGGGTTTTCTGTTGTGTTCACATGGTTTGGGGGAGTCGGTAACTTGGCACCTGGTCAACCCCCGCAGTCTAGCGCCCCCTGCGGGTGCTCCTGACTCCTCAGGAGGGGCCTCACCTGAGTGCTCCGGCAGCTCCCATCGTGGGGCTCTGGGCGTGGGTCTGGGTGTCGTCCGCGGGCGCTCCCGCTGGCTTGTCTGTAGGGGCGGAGACCCGCCGCCTTTCCGCAGGCGCACAGCCCTCACAGCCTGCGGCTTGGTGTGGTGACCCCAAGTCCTGCAGGCACGGCTGGAACCACCTGCCACCCTTTCCCCGTCCCGGGTCCCCGTTTGTGATGCCTGCTCTGGGTGCCGCGCTCACTGTCAGGCAGGGAGCCTGAGTGACCGGCAGAGAGCCTGAGGGGGAGGGGCTCAGTCCCCACGGGGTCTTGGCTTGTGTTCCTGTGTCCACGCTGGGTCCATTTGAATCACGACGGACTTGCTTCCTGCTGCAAAGTGGCTGCAGCCTTGGAAACTGAGGACCTTCACCATATGGCTCAGGGCTGGGTGAAGGAGATAGAAGCAGGGGTCTTTGGCCCCCAGGGCTCCACACTGACCTGAGGGCGGGTCACAGGGCTCACCCCACCCAGGGTACCCCCGCCTTGCCTCTTGGGTCCTGGCACACAGCCCTAGGACACCTCTCTGTCCCTAAGCAGTGTGTGCTGTCCGTTTCAGGGCCGGGACCGCGCGTTGGGTGTTGTGTGTCTGCCGGGGCATCCCGTGGCAGGCAGGCAGGGCCTCGGTGGTGTGCGAGGTTCCCACTGCACCCCCTGCTCCCCGCGGAGGTTGGGCATCAGGTTGTGGGGTCTCCAGGTCTGCTCCCTGTGCTCTTGGTTGTGTGGGGGGCATGTGGCAAGGCCACTCCAGCATTGGTGGTGTTGGGTGATGTGGTAATTTCCCACAGGGAGGGGGTTCTGTGCCGGCTGGGCATGGTGCCCCTGGGTGGGGCACACAGAGACCTCAGGATGGGCCAGTGCACAGCCATTCATGCCTTCTCCCACGTGTGTGCGTCAGAGGCTGCTGGAGGGAAATGCGGGAGAAGGGGGCGGGGCCCCCCGTGCACCGGCGTGGACCTCGAGGGGTGGGGTGGGGCCCTGCTCTGGTCCTCCCCCACTGCTCCTCAGGCCTGTGGGCTGGTCAGAGGGACAGGGCACAGGGGGCACTTGGGGAGATCTGGATCCCTTGTAGAAGGGGCTGGGGCACAGGGGAGAGGTCAAGAGAAGGTGCCGGCCCTTTTCCTCGGGAGGCTGGTGACAGTTGAGGATCTGGCCTCCCTGAGCCTGGTAACGGCAGCGGGTCCACCTTGCCAAGCGGAGGGTTCATTGGGCCCGCGCTGGCCATGGGCCTGGGAGATGGGCAGGTGAGGTGCCCCCCCAGGGACTGCTGTGTCTCCCCAGGTCATCAGCCAGGCCCTCAGGACACAGGAGCCCTCCTCCTCGGTGGCCCGACTCCAGCCTGCTGTGCGCAGCTGGCAGGCCGGGGGCTTTGGAGGTAGTCGTGCGTGTGAAGCAGCCTGCCTGCAGCTGGGGGCCTCACGGGCACCCCAGCGCTCCAGCCCTGTTCCTCCCCAGGTAGGGACCGCAAGAGGCTGGGGGTGGGTGGGGCACTCAGCACGGCTCAGGGGTGGCTCCGCCCTGATGGCCAGTGAGAAGCAGGGGAGGAGCTGGAGAGGTTTCACATGTGTTTATTTTTTAGGGGCCCTATTTTTAGACTTAAGTTATTTTGGACTTCAATTTTAGAATTTTCGAAACTCTCCTGAGACTCAGAACTCGCTTGTCTGATTGTTGGAGGAAGGGTGTTGGGCCTTGCTGCTCATGACCCTGACCGTCTCGGGCTCCTGGTCTCCTCGTTGTCCCCGCAGCTGTCCAGGGCAATGGGGCCTCTCCGCCCGCCCCCCAGCACAGGCTGCGGGGTCTCCGGCCCAGAGAGACCCCCCTGTGGCGGGGCTCTTATCCCGGTGGGGACTTAGCTGGGGTCGGGCTGGGCCCACTTTGCGACTGACCTGCCTAGGGCTCCAGGGCTGTGTCGGCCTGGTCCAGCGTGGAATTCTGTGCCAGCTGGAAGTGGAAGAAAAAGTCTCCCAACTCTGGGCGAAGTCATGGAAAGGACCTCAGAGACCATCAGCTTCAGTACTTCTTTATTTTTAAACTCTTTCCTAACATTTTATTGTAAAACTTCCACCGTGCGGTAAAGTTGGAAGAATTCCATCGTCAGCGCGCGTGGACTACCACCTGGGTTCTGTCATTAAGGCTTTCCCGTGCTTGCTTGGGCGCGTGCTTACCCACCCGCTCATCTGTCAGTCGCGCTGGGCTTCTGTGCATTTCAGTCAGTGGTCCCAGTGTCCTTCCCGCTACGTGCTTCAGTAGGGATACCGTTTGCTAGAGTTCAGTGTTGGTTTAGGTTTTGCTTTGATACAAAATTTATGTTTGGTGGAACGTACCAGTTTAAGTGTACATTTGCCAAACTGTGATGAACGCTTGTGTTTAGCCGAAACCATTATCTAAATACAGCACATGACCATCACTGCAGTGGGCCCCCCCCCGCCCTTCCCCCGGCAGCCCCCATCCAGGCAGCTCTGGTTCCCCCTCCCGGCTGGCTTTGCCGTCTGAGGATGTCGCATCAGGGGTGCCCTTGTGCCCCTGCTCTGTCGGAGACTGGCCGGAGTTCCTTCCGCTCCATTGCCAAGGATGCGGGGGCCGTTGTCCCACCTGGCCGTTAGGGGCGAGGACACCGCGCACATTCTCGGCAGGTCGTCTTGTGAGCATACTTCCTGCGTCTCTTCGGTAATTCCACCCAGGAGTGGATCTGGGGTGTCTGGGGTGGGGATGGGTTTAGTTTCATCAGAAGCTGCCAGAGCTCCTTCCCAAATGGCTCCGCCGTTACACCTCCCCGTTTCGGGTGTGCCTCCGTCACCATGCTCGGGGCTTCGGTCTGTGTCGTTCTAGCCCTTCTGGGGGTGCAGGGGGTGTCTCGTTGGTTTCAGTTTGCATCTCCCTGGTGACTGATGATGTCAGGCATCCTTCCAGGTGCCTGCTAGCCATTTGTGGGGGGGGGGGGTTGGTAAAGCATCTGTCGCTGTCTTTTGCCCGTTTTTTTTTAGGCTGAGTTTGTTGCGATCACTGAGTTGTAGGAGCTCTTTGTTTACCCTGGATGCCAGTCCTTTGTCAGGTACAAGTCCTGCAAACCATCTCGGGCTGTGGTTTGCCTGTTCGTTTTCTTAACGGTGATGTCGGCCACCAGAAGTTCCTGACGGTGACTCTTGCCTGATTCTTGCTTTCCGTGCCCTAAGAAGTCTCTCTACCGCCAGGTCATGAAGAAGACGTCCTTGCTTCTCTTAGGAACGCTGTGACTTAACCTTCTACATTTGGGTGTTTCATTCATGTCAGATCAGTCGTCTGTGTGACATAGGGTCGTGGTTGAGATGCGCTTTCCCCACATGGACGTCAGCAGGTCCACCACCATCACTGCAAGGTTTTGTTCCCCCGTGGATCGCTCTGGCACCTTTGTTGAAAGTCAGTCTCGATGTGTGTCTGTTTCAAGACTCTGGTCTGTCCCATTGGTCTGTTCACTGAGTTTTCCTCCAGGACCACCTGCCTTGACGACTGTAGTTTGGTGTTAAGTCCTCTAACTGTTCTTCTTTGAAGATCGCTGTGTGCGCTCTAGGCCGGGCGCACTTCCACGCACGCTTCAGAGTCAGCGCTCAGTCTCCACAGAGGCTGCGGTGCTGGCTGGCGCCGCCTGAGTCCGTGGGTCAAAGCGGGGGAGCTGGCATCCCAGCCGTTCCGCGGCTTCTGCTTGTGGATGACGCGTCCCTTCCTTCCTGGGGTCTTTAATCTGTCCTGCAGTGTTTTGTGGTTTTCGGTGCAGAGGGCTTGCACGTCTTCTGTTAAATGCATCCCTTTGTGATTCCTGCTTTTTGCATGCTGCTGTAAATGGCAGTTTTATACATTTTCCAATTGTTTGCTGTTGTTGTAAAGATATGCAGAGAAGTTTTCCTGTATCACCCTTGTGTGCCATGACCTTGCTAAACCGTAGCTTTTCAGAGACCTTAGGACTGGACGTGAGCAGCCGGCATCTGCAGACAGAGCTGTGCGTCCCTCTGCTGGCCTCCCCGCCCTGCTCAGGGCCTGCAGCCCGGGGGAGGCGGGGGGAGCGTCGGCTGCGGGGCCCTGCTCTGCTGGGGGAGGTGCTCAGTCGTCCACCGGTAACGGTGGTGGGGCTGCAGGGATTCCTTCCCTTCTTTTTTTCAGATGTCCTTTATCAAACCGAGGAAGTTTCCATCTATTATTTTGCTGAGTTTTTTTTTAAAACCATGAAAGAATGTTGAATGCTGTTAAATGCTTTCTCTTCGTCTGTTGACATGACCCTATAGTTTCTCTCCCTTGGTCTGTAAATCTGGTGGAGTACATCAGGTTTTCAAATGTTAAACCAAGCTGCTGCATTCCTGGGCCACTTGGTCATGTCCTACTCTTTTCCTTACGTGTTTCCGCACTTGGTTTCTGTTTACGTTCAGGAAAGACATTGGTCCGCGCTTCCTTGCCGCGCCTTTGCGGGTCTCCTGTGTGAGGGCTGCGCTACCTCACAGAAGACCCTGAGAAGTGCTCTTCCTTCTGCATTGTCCGAGAGCCGCGCTGCGCGGGCTGCGCCGTTAGAGCCGCGTTACACGGGTGCTGTTAGAGGCGCGCTGCGCGGGCGCTGTTTCTTTCTTAAGTGGCTAACGGAATTCCCTAGCGAGACCGCCTGTGTTCTGTGCAGAGGCTTTGAACACAAGCCCGATTTCCTTGGCAGGTGGGCGTTCTCTGCTTCGCCGTGTGGCGCGTTAGTTTCAAGGCCGCCGGAGCGTGTCCACTTCCCTTGAATTGTCGCCCTTGTGGGTGTGGTGCTCATCCTCTCTTACTACCTTAGTGTCTGTGCTGGTAGCTCTTCTCTGGTTCCTGATGTTGCTCATTTGTGCCCTTTTCCCTTGATCATTCTACCCCGGGGGTTTGTCAGCTTTACTGGTCCGTTACGAGCCAGCGTTCCGTCTGAGCGTCGTCGGCTGCATCAGAGCACAGAGGGGCGGGTGGCAGCCGCTTTCCTCCCAGGCCTCCCCGCCCGTGCTGGGCTGCTGAGTTTTGTAGGTTGGAGTGGAGGGTCCCGGCACCATTTTAACATTTCCAGTGTAAAATTTGGCTCATTCAAAAACCAAAGTGAATGGAGACAAGGTCGCCGCGGCCGAGCGTTGGCCCTGGTCACCCCTGGAAGACTGTCCTGCCGCCCTGCCCGTGGTCTGACTGCTGCCTGTGTCTGCCTGAGGCTGAGTGGTGCGGCTGGGGTCGCCGGCGGGGCCCCCCCGGGCACGGCCCTGACCTGACCAGGCGGGCCCTCTCCCACCTTTCCTGGGGCCTGGGGCTGCGCTGGTGCTCCTCACTCACCCACGCTGCTCCCCCCGAACTCTGCACTTGTGTCACTTTCCCTGGGGACGTGCTCCTCCTGCGGGGCCGGTCTGCAGCCTGTAGCAGCCTTGCTCCCAGGACGCCTTTCCCTGCCGTGAGCCGGGCTGCACACTGTGGCAGGGGCAGCGGTGTTTGGGTGATGCCCGGAGGGCTCATGTCCCCAGGGCCCCAGGTGATGGCTTCAGTCTGTCGTGATCAGGGCTGGCCATGTGTCCCCGAAGTCCAGCATCTGTGTTCATGTTGGATGAGGGACGGTGTCGCGGGGTGGAGAGCCTGTCATTGAGGATGGGGTGTGTCCTGCAGGAGAGCCGTGTAGAGGCCCCCTGACCGTCTCGGGGCTGGGCTGTCCTCCCTGCAGGACCTGCAGAGCTGTCGGAAGGTGCTGCGTTTCTCATGCCTGTACTTCTTCCCGTCCGTCCTCCACCACCTCTGGCTCTCCTGCTGCACCTGGGTCCTCCGGCACAAGTCACGCCCTCCCCTCCACGAGGGGCCCGCAGACCGACCCACAGGGCGTCAACCTGGACCGTCACCTCCTTGTGAGGTCGTGCCAGCCTGTCCACCTTCCTCACCCAGTCTGCGCACGGCTGCCTGCCTCTCCCCGGAATCCCACGGGGACTTCATCCTCGCCACGCAGTCAGCAGTGTACCCGCCTGTCACTTGTCCTGCGGGCGTGGGGGCTGCCTGACTGAGCAGCCGCAGTGGATGGCCTGCTGGAAGGGCAGGTGACTGGGGGCGGGTGACTGTGAGGCCGTTGACGGTGTGGGGAGGGGTCTGAGGTTCTCAGGGTGACGGCAGCTGCTGTATTTCTGGGCTTCCCCTCTTCCTGAATTTCCCAAGGTTTCCGAAATAGTATGATTCTGTTTTGAAAAGAAGCTGCCTTATAAATTGTCCAGAAAGGCATCGGTGCCCTGACTCCCTCTTAAGGAGTGGTTGGACCCCCACCCCGGCTCTACCCCAGGCAGCCCCCCGACCCCTTGGGGTCTTCTTCCGGTGTCTGCCAGTGTTCCTAAATACAGGCTCACATTTGGGGTTTGTGACCTTATGTGGACTGTCCTGCTCTGCCCGCAGGCCGCCCCCACCCCCGACCTGCTCTGGTCTAGCGCAGTTTGGGGTTGGGTCTCCATCAGGTCTGAGGTCGTGGGCACCAAGTGCATGTTATTCACAACTTAGCCGTGCGCTCTGCTCTCATTTTATCTCTTCACAGTCTCCTTTTTATTAAAACAAAACAAAACAAAACACCAAGCCATTTAAAAAAGGAAACAGACGCAGTGTGAGGAAACAGGATTTGGAGGATGGGAAGGAGCCCGCTGGCCGGGCGGCAGTTCAAGTGCGTGTCGCTCCACTGCTGATGCAGGAGTTGAGGGGACAGCGGGACAGAGGCGGCCTGTGGTGGGGGGGGGGCAGGGAGGGGCCGCAGGAGGAGCCCCTCCCCTCCTCTGTGGTCCCGGGCACTGTCCCTGTCCCCTGTGCCCAGTCTGCCTTGGAGGGAGGTGGGGTCCTGGCGCCCTGTTTGCTGGTCTAGCCAGAAGTTGGTGTTGGGGAAGGACGCAGTGGTGTCAGGGAACCTTGGCCCTGGCCCAGGGAGCCCCATGCGGCTCTGTGACACGAACATGCTCAGATGATCAGACAGGCGTATCTCCATGCTGACTGCTCCCCTGCCTTGGACATCAGCCTTTGATTCTGTTTCCTTTTGCATCTGGTGCTTGGAGTCCAGCCCGATGGGTCTCTGTTGAGAAGTGGGGCTCACCGCTTGGTCTCAGCCCTGATGGTGGCCTGGAAGGTGGATAATTTCATTTTTTATAGGCCTTTATTTCAAAGTTAAACTTGCTTTGTTTCTTAGAATTTGATCCTGTTTGATGATTCATTGTTATTCAAATCCATTATGTTCTGTGGCACCCTTTAGGGGAAGATGTGTACTTTGTTATAAAATTTGCCAAGCCCTCCTTCCCCGCGGAGGTTCTCGGAGCATACGTCTTCGTGAGATGTGTTGGCATAATTTATAGAGACGCTGCTGGCTTTTTCTTTCTCTTTAATTAAAGAGGAGGATGTTGCTGAGTTATTCTTCATGGGAAAACTCCTTGCTCTTCTGATTTTCATTTTTTCTAATTCTCTGCCAGGTTTCTGTAAAAAGACCTGATGTGCAAACAGAGGGTGGACTCCAGAGTGTGGGCTGCAGGCCTGGCTGCCCCTCTCTGGGCCCCCGACCCCAGGCGGGCTCGCTCGCGGCCCTGCCTGACGCGCCGTCGGTCCTGGCCATTGGTGGAAGGCCCCCTCACTGCTTCCTTCTGTGGGACTATTTTTAGCCTCCGTGTATCTGTGACTGCACAGACAAGATTTCTTTTCTGGTGAAAGGAAACAGCTTTCCGCCGGGATAAGCGTGTGGCGTGGGGCAGGATTTCCTGAGGAATCCACAGCATCAGTGCCCGCCTCAGGGTGTGTCCGGGTCCGGGGCCTGGCCTGAGCTGCAGCTCAGGGTGAGGGAGCCCAGGATGCTTGTTTGTTTTTAAATGACCCACATTTGAAAGTTGTAATGTAGTGTTTTAGAAAGATGAGACTCTGTCCCAGTGTACCCGGTTCTGCGTTGTCCTGTTTCCCTGGGGTGTAGGTGTGGTCAGCTCTCCAGTGGGTCAGGACTTGGGGCTCCGGGGGCCTTGACTCCACGTCTTCCCTGAGCCCAGGCTCCAGCCAGCCTGTGGGCGCCACGTAGTCCTTTTCCTGGTGGTCACGGTCATGCTTCCCGGCCCAGGGAGAGCCCATGTGCCAAGTAAGCCAGCAGGTTTCCTCCCGTTCCTGCAGGTCCCGGAGGATGGGGTCTTGAGGGGGGGAAGGGCCAGAACGGGGGGCTCCTGGTTCCCCATCCTGAGACCCCCCAGGAGGAGACGATGCCCGAGGGGGCGGTCAGCTCCAGAAGGCGGCCTGCTGGGGTGGCCTTCCAGCACCTTGGCCCGTCCCACTGGCTGCCTGCCCCAGCGGGCTCCCCGGTGCCCTCTTCTTGAGGGCCTCCCTCTGGCCAGCTCTGCCCCCGCCAGGGCTGCTCTGAGCCCCTCCGCAGGCCTCCCCGGTGGACTGGGGGGCTGGTGTTTGAGCCCAGGCGCCCGGGTGAGGGAGACAGATGAGGCGCGGGGGCTGGGTCCGTTCTTCACAAACTAGCCTCTCCTGGCCTGCCCCTGGCTCGTGGGTGCAGGTGCCGTGTCTGGGGGTGGGGTGGCACCCAACCCACATCTGGCGCCCTACAGCATCCCCCAGGGTCCAGCCCGGGGAGTCCAAGTCGGGATGGCCAGGTGGCGGGTGGACGCCCAGGCACGTGTGCTACCAAAGCAGTTCTCAGGGTGTGCCCCCAGAATCCTGACATCATGTTTTATGGATTCTAAAAGTACGTTTCCCATATTTTTACTGTCTCTGAATTGAGACTAGTCTTTGAAGTTCAAAGGCTCACAGGGTGTCTGATATAGTGGTGTCTTGGATTCCCAGAAGTGATGTCATCACTGGTGATGTAGCTGAGGGACCGTCCCAGAGCTGGTTGCCTTATCGGGGAGTCCAAGGGTGTCCTGTGGGAGAGGGTGCCCTCACTGCTGTTCCTGTTGAAGACTGTGGGCTGGAGGGGCAGTGCCTGTTCCAGGACCCTGCAGGGAGAGCTAGGATTTGACCCTGGCCTCTCTGGGTGCCATGCTGTTAAGGACACCTCTGCTGCTCTCTGAGCCTGCTTCCCGCCCTGTAAAACGGGGCCCTGGCCCGCAGAGCAGAGTGGGGTCGGGTGGAGTGGGCGGCAGTGCAGGCCTGGCTGGGTGCACCGGGCCCGGGAGGGGAGCCGCGGGTGCAGCCGAGTGCGGGCGCGTAGGAGGCCCAGTCCAGCTGGAAGCAGCGGCTGCTCCAAGGGATGCTGGGTGGATGGGCAATTGCTCGGACCGGTGACCATCATGGGCAGGATGAGTCACCAGGACCAGCGTGGTCCTCCAGGCTGGCCAGGCTGTCACCCCGAGGTGACCACTGAAGAATCGGGTGGGAGCAATTTCTGGAGCTTGGAGAGAGTGGTGGATGGAGGGGCCATTCAGTGAGAGCTGGGACGTCAGCCGAGAGTCACAGCTGCCTCCTCAGTCCCGGGGCAGCTGGGCCCTGGCGACTGTCCACTGTGAGGCCCCTCCCGGGCTGCAGGGTGGCTGGCAGAGTGGTGGGGGGCACCTGTCTGGAAGGTAACGTGCAAACATCACGACGCCCGGAAAGACGTTGGGACGGTTCCTGTCTTAGCGCCGCGGGCCTTCACGGTTGGGCCTTCCTGGCCTAAAGGTGCCCCAGCCAGTCCGGCTTGCGTGTCCCAGTCACCTCCCGCGACTCCATGACATTGCTTCCCCCGGTTTCCCTGTGGCTCAGGGTCACCGTTGGTCTGGGGTCATGGTTCTTCCGTCTTTGAGTCCAGCCCCCAGCCTTGGTCTTTCTGATGCTGACCGTGGGGACCTTGTCCCGTAGGGTGTCCACAGTTTGGATCTCTGGTTGGTCCTTCCTCTTGGCTTCAGCTGAGACCTTTTGGGCAATGTGGCCCCCTCCCCCACCGCAGTCCGGCGCTCGTCCTGGAAGGGCGAGCTGTCAGAGTCTTTTCTGTGACTCTCTCTGTTTGGATGTTTTCGTATTTTCTATCAGAGTTTTTGCCTTTTTCCCCTTGACTTTTAAGAGTTCTTGAAATATTAGGAAGACTGGCTTTTCATCTGTGATAATATATATATTTCAAGTGTTTTCAATCAGCTTTACCTTTGTCTTTTGATTTTGCTAATTTTTTTGCCATGCATACTTGTTTTTAATAGTTAAACTATGATACGAATGAACATATCATTCTTTTTAAAAATCGTATTTGGGTTTTGAGTCATAGTTTATTTCTCCATGAACTTTAGAATCAACTTACCTGGTCAGGCTGGGTGGGGCAGGTCACTGGCAGGTGTCGTCTGGGGACAGTGCTGCTTGGCGGTGCTTTTATGGCGCTGAGTCACCGTCTCTGAGCACAGGGAGGTCTCTCCAGTGACTCACGTCTGTTTCTTGTCTCTGCCAGTTATGTCTCAACCCTCTTCTCTTATGAAATTGTCACATTTTAGAATTTATTCCTAATGTTGACCTTTCCTTACGTTGCTGTAGTAAAGGGGGCTTTCTTCCCCGCGTGTCTTCTGACTGGTTGTTGTTTGCATTTGTGACGGCCGTTGCTTTTTGTGTGTTAATTTTATATACTGCTATTTTCCCTGAATTCTTTAATTGTTTGTCTTGGTTTCACCACCGACTCCCCGGGTTTCCCAGATGCACCGTCACATCGTATGCGGGTGCGGCAGCCTGGCCTCCCGCTAAGTTATTTCCCCCTTTTGCTCTCAGCCTCTGATGACACAGACCCAAGGCGGAATGGCACTGGGAGTGATGGGTCTCTGTCATGTCGCTGACCTCGGCGGGGGTGCTGGTGCTTCCCCGGGAAAAAGGGACCAGCTCTAGGGTGAGGGGCAGGTAGCGGGGGAGTTTTTCTAGCACGTGCATTCTGTGATATACCAAGTTGCTGCTATTAAACAAGAAGTAGTAAAAATAAAGGAAGCACTTCAGTCAAAAAATAAAATACAGAACCGTGACACAAACTGAAGGAACACAGGAAGGATAAATACAAATCCAAATATTGCTGAATAAGAAAACAGGAAAAAAACCAGGAAGACATTAAAGTAAGGAAATATTAAGAGTTATTTGTTCGAATACATAAATATTTGATTAGGCTAATCACTTGGGAGATGGAGGAGGGAGGGAAGGACAGACAGACTGACCACACAGTAGCACTTGGGAACAAGAATTACTCATACAGTTGAAGCATTTGGATGAAATTGTAAATTAGATCCTTACCACAGACATTGTACCAAAATAAAATCCAAGTGGGGAAAAATGTTTAAAATAACACTTGTTCTACTTTGTTGTGCACATACACGTTTATAATATTAAGGACGTGTATTGGTTTTCTGTGCTGTGTAACAAACCATCACAGACCTGTGGTTGAAACAAGCACCCATTCCCGGCCCTGTGTTTTCTGTGGGTGGAAGTCGAGCACAGCTCAGCTGGGCCCCTCTGCTCAGGGTCTCGGGGAGGGACCCCAGGAGGGAAGGGTCTGTGTTTGAGCCCCTCTGGCTGTTGACGGAGGTCCTTCCCTGGAAGCTGTAGAGTTCACGGCATCTTGCATCTTCAGGGCCAGCAGGAGAGAGAGCCCTTTGCTTTCAGCCTTTGACCTTTAGATCCTCTTTTCAATGGCTCATCTGATAAAGGCAGGCCTACCCAGGAGAATACCCCCTTTTGATTAGTTTAAGATCGACTGCTTTTGGTGTTTAATTACATCTGCAAAGTCCTTTCACCTTTGCCATGTGTTACCTGATCATGGGAGTGACTGTGAATATAGCTTACATTCCCGGGCCCCGCCCACACCTAAGGGGGAGGGAGATACGGGAGTGAGGGCAGGGCACCTGGAGGCTTGCTAGAGGGCCGCCTGCTGCAGGAAGTACCTGTTAATTCCTGGTTCATTAAAGTCTTAGGACAAACGCTGTTGACTTTTACTGAAAAACTTTTCGGTTAATTTTTTTAACCTTCACTTATTTCTTATCCATAATTCTTCCCTTATTTAAATCCAACTGCTGCCCTATGTAACTTTGTTTCTCCCCGAGAAAGTTTTGAAAACATTACTTTCAGGTCGTGTCTACTGGTGATGAATATCCTCAGGTTTGTTTGTCTGAGTGAGTCTTTATTTCTCCCTCATTTTTGAAAGATACTTTTGCTGGGCACACAACTCTGGGTTGGTGTTTTGGTTTTTCCTTTCACCGCTTGAAACATTTCACTTCTGCTTCTTCCTGCGCGCGTGGTTTCTGTCGGGAGTTCACTGTGATTCTCGGCTTGGTTCCTCTGTAGATGAGGTGTGGTTTCCCTTCCTTCTCTGGAAGCTTCTCCTTGTCTGGCTTTCTGCAGCTTGGCTGCTTCGTGCCTTGGGCTTGGACATTCTGGTATTTATCCTGCTTGAGGTTCTCTGAGCTTTTTGGGTCTGTGGTCTGGTGTCTGTCATTAATTTTGGGAAAATTCTTGGCCGTTGTTTCTTCAGATTTTTCTCTTTTCTCTTTCTTCTTCTGATACTCCTGTTACATGTGCATGTATCTTTTGGAATTGTCCTACAGTTCTTGGATGTTCTGTAATTTTTTTTCCACTTTTTTACTCCCTGCATTTCAGATTTGGAAGCTTCTATTGACCTGTCTTCAAGCTAGTTGCTTCCTTGTCTGTGTCAATTCTGTTCCTGAGCCCATTGAAGGCACGCTTCATTTTTGTTAGTGTTTTTGATTGCTGTTGTTCCCTTTTGGCCCTTCCATTGCTCTGCTTGTATTACCTGTGTGTTCCTGCATGCTGTCCGCTGCTCCCATTAAAGCCCTGAGTGTATTAGTCATAGTTATTTTAAATTCCCGCTCTGGTAATCTGTGTCATAATTGACTCTGATGCTGACGCATTTTTTAAGATGTCTTTAAACTGTTCTCCTTGCCTTTTGCTATACCTTTCTGCCAAAAGCTGCACGTGCTGTACCGGGTGGTAAGAACTGAGGCGGCGAGGCCTCTAGCGTGAGGCGAGGACCTGGGCTGTGTGCACGGTTTGCTGTGCCTGTGGGGTCAGAGGCATCACATTCCCCTTGTGTCCTCACTTTCGTCTCCCCGGTTGCCTGGAGCTTCCCTAAGGACTCCTCCTCAGAACTAGTCTGGTCTTGCCCCTCTTACGGCTGAGGTCCACCACCATTACCTGCAGCCCCACTGGAGCAGTGGTGAGGGGTGGGGGGAAGAGAGTACCCCACAGTCTGCGGTTAAATCTCAGCCTGCTCGTGGGGCTGTGTCCCTGGGCTGTGACCTCCACACATTTCTTATCTGCACCCCACCCCCGGCCCTGGCCCCATCCCTTAGATGAGATAGGAAGGCTAGTAGGGGAAGTGCCCTGCCCACAGACGGGCTGAGGCTCTGGTAAATCTCTCCTGTGCTGAGCAGACTTCTGAGAACGCTCTGGGTGTATTTCACAGTGGTTGCTTTTTCCCTTCCTCTGCCAGAGCTAGGAGGGCATCTTCACTGTGAGTACTCTGTGGGGTACCTGGAAGTAAAACCTAGAGAAATGTAGGGCCATGCTTAAAATTGGGGTCCCACGGAATTTATCGCTTTCATGCGTGTCTGCTCTCCACTCCCAGCATGTCATCAAAATTACCATCTGCGTCTTCCTACGAGGCTCTGGCTCCAGCAGCCTCTCCCGGTGAGCAGATTGTATTCATCTGCCTCCCCGCTTTCAGGGTGGTGGTTGCTAGCCATTTCAGTTCTCTGATGGGTCCAAGAAAAGTCGTTGCAAGGATGGAAGTGAGGACTTGCAGGCTCTTCACATGTTGGGGCTGTAGCTGCAAGTTTCTAGTTAACTTTGCAGTTCTTTGTAGAAATGAATGTTTGATTTTCTGTCTTGTTAGTGTGGTCAGCTGTGTTAATGGCTTTCCTAGCATTGAACCATCTGTGCCTTCGTGGTTTAGTGCACTTAGTTACGATAAGTGAACTTCTCATGTACTGCTGCGTTCTTTACTTTTGGGTATTTGTTTTGAAGCCATAAGTGACATTGGCTTGAAGTTCCCCCCTTTGTGTATGCTGTCTTTATCTTGTTCATAGCCAATATGCAGGTTTTCCTCTTTTTTTTTTTTTTTTTTTTTTTGTGATTTAGAGCTGTGCTGTCTGATAACGGCTACTTACAGGTGTCTGTTTAAATTAATTAAAATTTAAAAAGTGGAAGTTCAGTCAATTAGTCACACTAGCCACATTTCGAGTGGCAATTTATCTAGTGCAAATATAGAGCATTTTTATCATCACAGAAAGTTCTGTTGTGCTGATCTGGAATCAGAGGAACTTCCCGTGTCAGTGGGAGGACGTGTGATCCGCACTGCCCAGTCCGGTGACCACTGTCACAGGTGGCTTTTGAGCAGGTGCGTATGTGTGGTGTTTGTCGTGTGGTGTGTGTGTGTATGGTCTGCGTGGTGTGGGGCGTGTTTGGTGCGTGTGTGTGGTCTGTGTGGGGGGTGTGCGTGACGTGTGCTTGAGTTGTTGGTCGCCTTCCCACTTGCCCGCGGCGGCTCCTCACGCAGCGGCCGCGTCAGCGCGGGTAGCCTGCCTTTTATCGTGCTGACAGTGAAAGCGGTTGTTTCAAGGCTGCTGAGCGTGCGGGGAGCTTTCACTGGTTTTCCGTTCTTCGGCTTTTGAAATTCAGAGTTCAACACTGAGAGTAACGCGCGGCGATTCCAAGCACATGAAAGATGAAGAAAAGAGTAAGAGGCTGCTTCAAATACGACTGCTCCAGAATCTTGGTGTTTTTTTCCACAGTCTTTTTTCCCCACTCCTTTAACAACACTGTGGAGAGGGCTGGAAGCAGCTGCCGTGTGGAGCCCCCCGGCCCCCGCCCCTGCACCCTCCGCCCAGCCCTTCCGTCCCCCTGGGCCCACGAGGGTCCGTCCTGGTCAGCGCGGGCTCGCGGGCGAGGAGGCGCGGGGCTGGGGGGGGGCCCGCCTCCCCTGAGCGGGGCTGTGCTGGGCTGTCCTGCCGCCGGGCTTGGGCACGGGCGAGAATTACTCTGTGCGCCTCCCACCTCTGCTAAGGTGCGAGCTGCTTTGGGCTCACGTGTGCTCATCGCAGGTTGTGTTTTTTGTTAAGATGCACCCAGTGCAGCGTTTATCCTGCTGCCCGTCTGCAGGCGCGCAGGGCTGTGGCGTCGCGCGCGTTTACAAGGCTGTGTGGGCGTCACCCCTGTCCGTACCTGGAGCTGTTTCGTCGTCTCATCCGTCTACGTTGTTGCCTCCTTACTTCCTTCAGTGGATGCACCACGTGATTCCTCCGTGGGCCTCTGTAACGCTCTGCTGGAGCATTCTTAATTGTAATTCTCTTGTAAGTGATGTTATCCTGAACCTCTTTGTATACAGAGCATTTTTGCTGTTTAGAATTCCTTTTTTGAGGATTGGCTTCCAGAAATAGAGCTCCGCATTTGGAAGGAATGAGTATTTTTAACTTTCTTCCAGCCACATTTTGGTAGTTTTGGTATTAATCATGAGAGCAGGTTTAGGGTGTTTGAGAGGTAAATAAGGTGTGTGCTTTCTGTGACGCTGGTGGCCAAGTGCACACAGGCCCCGGCCTGACCCACGATTTGGGCTGGAATGAGAGTACTCCTTTAAGGACTAGTTTGTGGGTTTACCTTTTATCCTTATTTTAACTGGCTTTAAAAATAACCGCGTTAGCCAAATATGGACCGTAACTCTGAGGAGGCCGAGAGCCGGCAGACGGCGTGGCCTCAAGGCCTTGCCCACAGCTGCTTCTGGGTCAGAACCACCACGCTGGCTAAGTTAGCCCCTGGACACAAGTGGACTGCGGGATGGCAGCCCAGCGAGACCCGTGTGGGTGGGGCCCCCAGTGAAAGGGTGCCGTGGTAGAGTAGGTCTAGCCTTGTGAGCAAGTCCAGGATGTGTGCGTTAGAAAAAATCATTTTTTTCTTGGTCTTGGCAGAAAAGCAGCGTGTGTGTGTGTTTGCGCTCGTGCGCTCACATGCACATGCTTGTTTGTATTTTATGTCTGAGGATCTGTTTTCTGGGCATTTGGGACCATGGTGACCAAGCTTTTCAGTGCTTCTTGTCGGTTCTCTGTGCATCTTCCCTTTTTTCTCACAGCATCTGGGAGACGTGGCAGGCGTGTTCATGTGCAGTTCTGTTGGTGTGGTTGGTGTGGGCTTGTCCAGGACAGGGACAGGGACTGGGCGTCGTCCACTGCCTTCCTCCGGGGAGCAGGCGCTTCTGGAGCCCAGCTTTCCTTCCCTGAGGACCTTGTGGTCTGTTGTTAAACTCCTTACATCCCGTGCAGTAAGATTTAAGATTTTAGGATATCGGGCTGTAATTTCAGTTGTAACTTTAAATAAATTGCATGTTTTTTCACACGTCTTCAGGAATGCATCAAGAAGGTTAAACAATAGGGTTATATGTTGCGTGGGAATATTTTTATGCGTAGAGTTTAAAAATTACGTGTTGACGTCTCTGATGATGCCGGCATGACAGAGCGTCTACTCATTCCTGTTTGTATGTCCGGGCTTTATCCTGTCGCTGTGAGTCGTGTGGTCAGTGTGTGGAGGGACAGCCCCGGGGCTGTCTGTGTGTCTGTCACTTTGGGCCTCTGGGACCCCCTCCTTATCACTAGGCTTGACGCCGTCATTGTTCCCCCGTAGTTCAGAGAGGGGGAAATGCAGTGAGGGGCATGGAGCCGTGGTGTGGCCTGCTGAGCTGCAGCTCCGGTTGCGGCACTCCGGTGGGGCTGCCAGCTGCTTACATTGATTTCTCGGACGTTTTATTGGTGAAATATACATACCAGGAAATTTACCACGTGAACCGAGTGTACGTTTCAGGGGCAGGACGTACATTCACACTGTTGTGCAGCCATCGCTACCATCCATCTTCAGAACTTCTCGTCTTTCCAAACAGAAACTCTGCCCTCGTTAGACACTGACTCCCCACCCCCTCCCCATCACCCAGCACCCACCACCTACTTTCTGTCCCTGCGGATTTGACTGCTGTCATGTCTTCTATGAATAGATTTATACAGCATTTGCCCTTTTGCGACAGGCTTGTTTCACTTAGCATAAAGTCTCTAAGAGTCATCCAAGTTGGAGCATGTCAGAGTTTCCTCCTTTTTAAGGCTGAGTAGTATTCCAGTGTATGGATAAACCCACATCTTGTTTGTTCATCCTTCAGTGGGCACCTGAGCTGTTCCGCCTTCTGACTAATTGTGAGTTACTTATGCTGCTGTGAACATGGGTCTACAAATAGCTGTTTGAGTGTCTGCTTTCAGTTCTTTTGGGTAAATACCCAAAGTGGGACTGCAGAATCATATAGTAATTCTATTTTTTAGTATTTTGAGGACCCTCCATACTGTTTCTCCCAAGTGCTTGCACCAATTTACATTCCCACCAAGAGTGCACAAGGATCCTGATTTCTCCACGTCTTCACCAACATTTGTTAGTTAATTTAAAAACAATGGGTATGAAGGGGTTTTGGTTTGTGTTTCCTTCGTGACTTGTGATGCTGAACATCTTTCATGTGCTTGGCCGTTTCTGTGTCTTCCTTGGAGAAATGTCTCTTCCAGTCCTTTGAACAGCGTTGTATTTTTGTTGTTGAGTTGTAGCAGTTTTAAAAAATATATTCTGGATACTAACCCACTTTGGGATATACGATTTGCCAATACTTTCTTGCATTCCATGGGTTACATTTTTACTCTTGACAATGTCTTTTGAAGCACAAAAGTTTTAAATCTGGGGGTCGGCCAGTTTACTTTTTCTTTGGTTGCTTGTGCTTTCGGTGTCATATCCCCCAAATCATTGCTAAATCCAGTGTCATAAAGCCTTCCCCCATGTTTTCTTCTAAGGATTGTATAGATTTAGGCCTTATGTTTAGGTCTTTGATCCATTTTGAGTTATTTTTTGTATATGGTGCTAAGTAAGAGTCCAACTTTATTCTTTTGCATGCAAGTATCGGGTTTTCTCAAAATTATTTGTTGAAATTTCTGTCTTTTCCTTGTTGGATGGCCTTGGCACCCTTGTCAGAAATCATTCGATTGCAAATGTGATGGTTTGTTTCTGGGCTCTCTGTTCTTTGTGCTGAGCTTCCCACGCGATTTTGATGATTGTAGCTTTGAGATCAGGGAGTATGAGATCTCTGATTTGTTCTTCTTCAAGACTATTTTGACTGTTTATGGTCCCTTGAGAGTCCATATGAATTCTAGGATGAGTTTTTCTACTTCTGCAAAAAAGTACTGGGAGTTTTAATAAACTGGAAATTTTAATAAGGATGGCATTGACTCTGCAGATTGCTTTGGATGATGTTGACATCATAACAATGCTGTCTTCCGGTCCATGAACATGGGATGTCTTTCCGTTTGCTGGTGGATGTCTGCTTTCCTTCAGAAGTGGTTTTGTAGTTTTCGGTGTGTAAGTCTTTCGCCTCCTTGGTTAAGTGTATTCATAAATACCTTATTATGCTATGGTGGATGGAAGTTTTTTTGTTTACTTTTCGGATTGTTCATTGTTAGTATATAGAAACACCACTGAATTTTGTGGTTGATTTTGTGTCTTACTTTGCTGAATTCATGTATTAGTTCTAACAGGGTTTCTTTTTTTTTGTTTTTGTTTTGTTTTTTAGAATCTTTAGGGCTTACTGCATATAAGATCATGTCATCTGTGAACAGAGATCATTTTACTTCTTCCTTTCCAGTTTGGATGCCTTTTATTTCTTTTCCTTGCCAAGTGCTGTGGCTAGGACTTTCAGAACTATGTTGAATAGAAGAGTTGAGAGTGGGCATCCTTGCCTTGTTCCTGGTCTTAGAGGAAAGGCTTTCAGTTTTTCACTATTAAGAATAGTGTTGGCTGCGGGTTACTTCAATTTTGAGTGAAAACTACAAGAAAATGAGATAGTGACCCAAGAGTTGGACCAGAGGAACTTAAAGTCCCGAGGCCGCTTCCAAACGTGACTGCTGTGTGGACATTCACATTGGTGCTTTCAGAGCATTGACCTGGCTGGGCCACGCACTGGAGGTTCTGATCCGCTGGCAGGCCGGCAGGGCGCTGCGATTACTCACAAGCCGCCTGGGCTGGACGTGGGGCCGAGGGCCACTTGAGCACGTGGGCTCCTGGTCCGAGCTCTGGTCAGTGTTCCGGGGACTCCTTGGCAGCAGAGCAGGTGCCCCACTCACAGGCTCATGGCAGTGTCCCTCCCTTCTGTCCGGTGGCCTTGCGGGTCAGGGACAGTGAGGAGAACGGGCCATGATCTGGGCCTCAGGGGTGCGGGGTCCCCGCTGCCGGCTGCATTCTCCTTCCCTCCGGGGCTGAGCCTGGGCTGCAGGGGTGGTGGAGGCAGGCGGTGGCCTTGGTGTGTGCTCACGCATGTGGGTGTGTGTGTGCTGGAGGCATGTTGTAGAGGACCTGACCCAGGTTCTGCTTGCCTGGGGAGACAGTAGGAGCCAAGGCGTCAGAACTGGGTGCAGGAGTGTTGGGGCTGAACCCCAGCCATGTGCTGGGAGGGGTGTCACTGTCAGACCCGATGGCCTTTGCGCTGGGGACCCAGCGGAAGGGCTGTGCATGGTCACAGGGCATGTAGGTGTACCTGTGTCGCCATGCTGCCCCCAGTGTCCACGCCTTGATGCGCGGTCAGGCAGTCCAGGGTCACACAGGGCAGCCCGAATCGTCCTATGTGCACGTATTCGGCGGGTGACCACGGGGGTACCTGCCGTGCAAGTACAGTGCCCGCGGCCAGGGGGCGGCAACCTCGTGTGCTAACCTGCCCGTGCCGTCTGGTGGCGTCTGGTTCTCTCCACACACGGAGGTGCGTCTCCTTCACTGGGCTCACCTCCCGCCTTTCTTCCAGCTCCGAGTCTCAACACCCCTGGGCGAGCAGCTCTGGGGCGACGGCCTGGGTGCCACCTGGAGCAGCCCGGCCTCTGGTCTCGCCATCTCTCCATCTCTCCGGGTTTTAGGAATGCGGGGCACGGCCGCACTTGCCCTTGGAGTCCGCCGCAGGCCCACCCTGCAGTGCTCACCTGGGCGGGGTTCTGGGATGGTGGCGAGGTGGGAGGTCAAGGCTGGTCCTGGGACGTTTGCACTCTGCCTTTGACTGCAGAAGGCCACTTAGAGCAGGGGTTTGGTCATGGATGTGGTGGGAAAGTGTGCGTCGGGCTCTGAGGGCTGGGCTCTGGGGAGGAGCGGCCGGGAGTGCACGTCTGGCCACGCTCCTGGAAGGCGTGGCTTGAAGTGGACTCCCTTTGTCCTCTGTGTGTAGGCTGTGCCCACAGGCCCTGGCATCAAAAGGCTGCTGAGATGCTGTCCTCCTGTGACGCCCCTCCTCCCTCCCCTGCGAGGGTGACAGAGGAGGCGGGGGTGCCCTTCTCTCTGTGCAGGAAGCGGAAGTGCCCGAACTTGGCCTTGGTGACGGGAAGCCCCACCCCTGGCTGGACCCTGGCACTGTCTTTGCCGGGCGGGTGCCCATGGCAGCCGCCGCGCCCCACTCAGGTCTGCAGGGCTCTTTCCATGGCCGTTTTCCCTTCGTTCGTTAATTTACCTGCAGTTTGGGCTTCTGGGTTTCCAGACACGTTAGAAACGTCAGCTGGTAAGAGGCAGGGAGCGCCCGCTCGTGTGGCAGCCACGTGCTCTTGCCTCTTGGGCTGTGGGGGATGCGTTTGGGCCCAGCTTGGGTCAGCCTGGACCCCTGGCTTCACAGCCTGGGCTCCCAGGGCTCTGCTCGGATTGGGGGCCTGAGTCCCAAGGGGTGGTGGGGTGGTTTTTTTATTTTTTGTTCTGAATTGTGGTAGAAACACATAGCAGTAGATGTAGCGTCTTCACCACCTTTACGTGTGGTCCTGCAGTGTTTTGGATATTCACGCTGTTGTCCACCAGATCTCCAGAACTTCTGCTCCTGCACACCTGCCGCTGCACCCACTGGGCACGTGTCCCCACCGTGACTCACGTCCACGTTCAGGACTGTGGTGACCTCTCAGTGCCTTGGCCATGTTGGGTTGGGTTGGGCTGGGCCCCATCCCTCGCTGGGTCCCTCTGGTCGCCCGGACCTCCAGCAGGGACGCGTGGGAAGAGGCTGCATCCTCTGTCTTCTTGGGATGTGTGTGTGCCGAGCTGGCTCTTCCCAGAAGCATCAGAGGCTTGAAATCTGTGCACCTCGTTCCACTTTCTCGAATGCAGCCCCGAGGCCCCACGCCGCCCAGCCTGGCTGTGGGCATCCTCGCCGGGGACCTCCTGGGACGGAACAGGGCTGGGGGTCAGCCTGGACCCGGGGCTGCAGTGCCTGCCCACTGCCAGGAGAGGCTTGTCCTCACTGCCCTGTGTCCCTGGACAAGCTGCAGATCAGGCCCCGTACAGGGGCCCCGCACCCTGTGTCCCGCCCCCGCCCCACAGTGAGGACCACAGATAGGTCCTTGTCACATTGGCTTCTGCTCGTGGCTGTTGGGCTGTGTCCCTGATCTGACTGTCTTCCTTTTTTCTTAATTTATAGCCAGAAAACCTCCAGAAGAACTGGCTTCGGGAATTCTACCAGGTAAGCGCGGCGTGCAGCCGGCACACCCCCGGGGGAGGGCTCATGCTTCGTCCCGGCGGGCGGGCATCCCACCTGCTCCCCCATGGTTCCTCCTTGGAGGCCCTGCCCCTCAGATCCTCCCTGGGCTGGAGTCTCTGCTTGTCCGAGGGGTCGCGTGAGTGCGCCTTTCGTGGGTCTGGGTCCGGGTTGCTGAGTGAAGGCGGCGAGGCCCTGCGGAGGTGCTGCTGGGGGAAGTGCGGGGCACCTGCTGGGGGAGGCCGACACGGGGCGGAGGCCCTGGGGAAGCCTGTTGGGATGAGGGGCCAGGTTCTGGCGCCTTCTGTGGAGCAGCCGTTGGTCGAGCCCCTTGTCTGTGTTGGGCTTTGTCCTGGATGCGAGGGCAGCTCTGGAGGGCCGGTGGAGGGCTCTGCCCCTGGGGGAGCCCGTGTTCTGTGGGGTGTGGTCAGCACAGCCAGGAGCAGCTCCGAAGTCCCCCACGAGCACCAGCCTTGCTGTAACAGGGTCCTTGGCAGAGCACATGGGACTCCTGGTGGGGCCTGGAGAGTCCCCTCTGAGAACTGCTGGGTGAGAAGGGTGCCCTGCGGGGTGACTGTGGGCAGCCAGGAGGTGAGTGTGACTGCAGCCCAGAGGGCCAAGGAGCAGGGACAGTGTGGGGTGAGGCGGGGCCAGGCCGCCCGGGCCTGGGGGTGGTCGGCTGGGAGGGGCTCCTCCTGCAGCTCTGAGCCCGGGGGTGTGTTGTGTGAGCAGGAGGCAGGGCAGGTCCTGGGGGGTGGCCTCGGGGCCCGGCCGGCTGAGGGCCCATGGCGGGTCCAGTTGGGGTGGGCTCTGTCCTGGCTGTGCGCGAGGTGCTGTCTCGGGGCTAGGCCTGAGCACAGGTGGAGGGATGTGGGCCCCTGCAGTCCATGCTGCACACTGGGGGGCGGCCACCTGTCAGGTCTGCCCGTCTGAGCTGTGCACACCCCCTCAGATGCTTGGGTCCCTGGATACCCAGGGGAATCCAGAGGGAAAAGCCTCAGGGCAGGCCTTCCAGTCCCTCGTGTCCCTCGAGGCGTGTCTGCCTGGGCTGTTTGGAGGTGGTGTCCTCTGCTCACCCACCAACGGGTGTTGTTTCTAGGCGTCGTGCTCAGTTCTCGGCTGGGAGGGGAGGTGGGTCCCGAGGCCTAGGAGGATGGGGCACCTGGAGCGCACTTTGGGATGGGGCGGGGACGAGGCCATCAGAAGGAAGGTCCCCGGTGGTGAGGTGGGCTCATGTCCCCAGCACCGGGGGGGTCTGAGTCATCCTTCCCCACACTCTGCCCTGCCCATCCCGAAACCCAGCATCAGGGTCCCGGGCCCAGGCCCGGCCTGGCAGACCTGTTGCTGCGAGAGCTCCAAGCAGGCAGCTGACCAACGGAGGGGGTAAGGCCTCTTCCTGGTCGAGTGCTCACCTTTGGGGTTGGCTAGGCTCTGGTGGCCCCCTCGGCCTGTGGCCGTGGAGTGAGGCCCTGGTGTGTGGCTGCAGGCCTCCTGTCCAGCTCACTCTGCTCCCTGATCTGTGTTACTTTTGCCCAGAACAGCTGTCATGTTTGTTGGTTGGTTTTTCAAAGCTGGGTCTTGGAGGGGGAGGTGTGGTGAGGGCACATCTGGTTGGGGGTCAGTGAGCAGCTGGCCTGGCTCCACACTGGGAAGGGTCCTGGTGGTGATGGCTCCCAAGGGAGCATGTGGGAAGCCTGTTCAGGTGTGGGGGCCGTCCTGGGTGAGAGACCCCTGGGGGGTGGTGATGGGGAGCCGGCCGTGGGACCCTGTCTTGGCAGCCCCAGACCGAAGGTGCGGGGCTCACCACCAGCCCTCCTGTCCCTCTTGCAGTGATGCTGTCGGCTCTCCAGGCAGCTCCGCACAGGGAGGGCCGGCGGCAGCCCGGGGTGGGTGAGTTCAGAGCCGGTGGCCCTCCCTGCTGTGGACTCTGACCCTCTTCTGAGCCCCCTGCTGCCCACGCAGTGCGTGGGGCTGCTCCCGGACCCCGGACCCCGGCGATGGGGTCCCTCCAGGTCTGTGTCCAGGAGCTGCGTCCACTCCGCCTCGGCAGAGGAAACAGAAGAGAGCGAGCGAAGGTGCTGTGGGTGCTTTTTCCCGGTCTGTAAGCAGAAGCTTCTTCACAGGGAAGAGATTTCAGTGGCAGTTCTTAAAAGGAAGATTGTAACACAAGTCGTTTCCCCTGCCCCCGCCCCCAACACTCTCTTGGGCCGGCTTGGTCAGCGAGGTGCATGGCCAGCTGCCCGCAGCGCAGCCCTGGGAGGGGGACACAGAGCAGGCCCTTCCCGGGACACGGCCCCGAGACACAGGGTGCCCGGTGTGGCCCTTTCCTGTTTCTTTTTTAAAATCCTACGGTTTCTACTATGCAGTTATTATATTTTTCTAAATAGACTTTAATGAGCTGCCTTTATAAACAGAACTGAATATGACCTTCATGCTTTCTAGAACCCTTGGAATAATTTTTGCTTTCTTGTACAACTTGATCAAAAGACAGAAGGCAGCAGAAAATGTTCATTGTGCCTCCGTCCTCAGTTCTGATTTTCACGTGTTCTGTCCTAAACGTGGCCACAGCACCAGAGAGGGTGGCCAGGCTTCCAGGAGATGCAGACCCTGGCGTCACCCCGGCCGGCCTCCCCGCGCCTCCCCGTGCCGCGCACCCGCCGTGGCTCTGACCTCTCCCGGGCATCGCACTCCTGCTCCATCACTGGTGACGTTGCGGTCTCCCCGGTCGAGCGCCCAGGCCCGGTGCGGGAGCCGCTCCCTGCCCTCGCCCCCTCGCCCCCTCTGGGCAGCAGCAGGCCTCAGTCCCCTTTCACCCGAGCGTCCCCCTCAGTCCTGTCCCTTCTCTGGGAAGCAGCAGGGGCTCTAGGCAGGTGTGACCAGGTCCTCCCACCCTCCTGCTTCCGTCTCGCCGGCTGAGAACCCAGGGTCCGAGCAGCGACCTCCGGGTGGCCCACCCCCCGCCTCCCTCTGTCTCTGCTTTGTCCCCCTGCCCTGCTCTCCCTGGACGCCGCCCCCCACCACCAGTCCCCCCTCTCCGTCTCTTGGCCCTTTCCTTGCTGCCCCTTGGAGAGGCCCCTCCTGGTCGCCCCTCGGCCTCCCCAATACTTATAGTGCTCTGTGGAGTCTCCGGGGCCTGAGCCTGCCTCCTGCATCCACTGGCTGCGTGGTGACTCCTCTCTCCCGCTGGAAGTGCAGGCCCCACCTCTGCCGCTGGCTGGCTGCTTGTGTCCCCCCGCCCTGCAAATTCATATGCTGAAGTCTAACCCCAGTGTGATGGCATTTGAGGTGGGGCCTCTGTGAGGTGTTAGGTTCAGAAGAGGTCAGGAGGATGTGGTCCTATCATGAGATGCGTGTCCTCAACGAAGAGTAGGAGACCCTGGCCTGAGTGGTGCTGGGGGGCCTGGCACCCCCGCCCTCGGAACTCCCATTGCCATGTGGAGAGACAGCTGGAGACTGCCAGGGTGGCCCGGGGCCGGGTGCTTGGGGGGCCCCGGCAGGCACGGCTGTTCTGCCTCTGATGGTCAGAACCTGGTTAGGCCTGGTTTTCAGGTTCTCATCTGCACGCGAGCTCCTGCTTCGTATCCTGAGCGCCTGGGGGGGCGTGTTTGTGTTGGGGGGTGCTCCGCTCTTGGCTGAGTAACAGTCAGGGTCGCTGCACAAGGCAGACGGGTGTGAGTGAATGTCCCCACCCCCACTCCGCCTCTAGTGCGGTGGCACAGCCTCGCACCTGCCGTCTGCGTTCCCCGTGGAGGGCGTCTCCCTCCCCTGCCCCAGGTCTGCTCGCTCGGACAGCTGACTATTTGGTAAACTGGGAACGCTTTCTTTGTAGATTAGTGTGCACTGTTTTAATGGCTTCACAGTCTCACATCAAATGGACGGACAGGCCATCGTTTTTCAGTCATTTTTCTACTGATGGACCGTAGCTAGTTTCCAGTTTGTTTATAGTAATGCTGTAGGTAAAATTTAAAACAGATACAATGTTGACTCACATACAAATGTGAAAAATCAACAACTGTTGAAGATTTTTTTTTCATTGAGATAATAAATATTTGTTATTTATTAATGAGGGAACCAGTTGGATGTTAGAACTGGTTCGAATAAGAATCCAAAGTGCAAAGCCATGGCTTCTCCTGTCAGCAGCGCGGGGGTGGATTTGCTTCAGGGACGCGGACCTGGCCAGTAATCACCTGGTTCCGCCGGACACTGTGCGTTCCTGCGGTCGGCGTCACGGCTGTTGTTTAGAATTCACAGGTGTGCAAAACAGTTCAGAGGTAAGGCAGAGGTAGCCCAGATGCAGGCGGGCACTCCCTAGTCTCTCACAGCTTTTCCTGACAATAACTGAAAAAATCACATGGTGAGTAGTATCTGCTTCCAGCTAACATGGAGGAACAGGTACCAAATTTACCCTCTTGCCTTAAACAAATGAGAACCAGAAAACGTAGATGAAGCAAGTGTCTTCAGACCCCAGGCAGCGGGCAGTGGCACGGAGACGCGGACGGAAGGTCAGCCCTGGTGCATGAGAGCGCGTCCCGGCTGGCACCCAGCAAGGTAACGTTGACAGCTGGATTGCTGACAACCGATCAAAAACTACCGGGCGGATGACGGAGCAGGGAGATAGGACCTGGTGAGGAGGAGGTCCGGCAGCGGTGCGGCCGGAGGTCTGTCCGTCTCACTGCTCTCGGAGACCCTGCTTTGGCCTGTTGTTTCTCTGTTTTCTCTTTCACTGACTTCTGCTCTGTATTTTTTCCTTTCTTTTGATTACTTTGGGTTTCCTTTGCTCTTCTATGTCTAATTTCTGAAGGTGGGAGACAGGAATGACCAACTGCAGAGATTTGACATGGGCATTATCACTAACAATCCTACAGATGTTGAACAAGTGATAAGGCTAGTATTGTGGACAACTTTTTGCCAAAAATTTTGGACATTTATTTGTAAGGAACATAGTTCTCAAAAAAAGGATCAAAACTAGGTCAGAAGAAATAAATGAACCTTCTATTTATTAAATTAAAATTTTGCTCAATGCTTTTTCACAAAAAAACTCTCCAGGACCAGGTGGTTTCACTGACGAATTCTGACAGACATTTCAGCAGGAAGCAATACCCTTCTCCAGGCCCTTTTCAAGAAGTCGTCGAGGCATGGGTGATACTCCCTGACTCACCTGTGACTCGAGCAACACCCTGACATCAAAGGCAGACAGAGGCATTGCGTAATAAACATGCAGATCCGCATCCCCCGTGGAGCAAATGCAGAATGTCATGGGCATTAAGCACATCAAACGCATAGAACTATTTTATATATAAAAACGTGAGATACACATACACACGCATATAAACAATAGCATATCGAAAAGTTAATGCCTCAGCAGCACGGAATGCAGACCTGAAAACAGTGCCATTTGCAGCAACTCGCCTGGACCTGGACATCGTCATTCTGAGTGTAATAAGCCAGAAAGAGAAAGACAAGTACCATCTGATATCACTCGTAGGTGGAATCTGAAACAAAACGAAACAAAAAAAGAAAAAAGAGGACACTAATGAACTCATCAACAAAACAGAAACAGACTTGCAGACATAGTGAACAATCTTATGGTAACCAGGGGAAACGGGGTGGGAAGGGATAAGTTTGGGAGTTCGAGATTTGCAAATATTAACTGCTATATATAAAAATAGATTAAAAAAATTCTTCTGTATAGCACAGGAATCTATATTCAATATCTTGTAATAACCTTTAATGAAAAAATATAAAAACAAATATATGGCATATATATGCATGACTGGGACATTATGCTCTACACCAGAAACTGACATATTGTAACTGACTGCACTTCAGTAAAAGAGAGAAATAAAAGGAATGCAAGCCTGGCTTAACATTCAAAAATTAATAAGTAGGGGTAACCATGTCAACCAGTTGAGGAAGAAAAACCATAAGGTCATCTCAATAGATACAGAAAAAGCACTTGACAAAACTCTAAAACCATTTCTGATGAAAACTCCCATCAAACTAAGAACAGAAAGGAAGGCCTGCGATCCGGAGGGAGCCCTGCCAGCCCCACAGCTGACAGCGCACCTCACGTGGGAGGCGGATGCTTCTGCCTGAGGGCTGGGGTGGGGCAGGATACCCCGTCTCAGCTCTGTGCAGCATGGCCCTGAAGGTCCTTGCCGGTGCAGTAAGGTGGGAGAGGAATAGTCACCCAGATCTGAAAGGAGGAGGTCACATTCTTGTCCATCGGCAGAAGCATGGCTGGCTATTTAGGAAATCATGAGGAATCCACAAAAACCGCGCTATCACTAATACAAGTGAATTTATTTAGTTTGCAACATACAAGGTCGATTTGAAAACATCTTTTTAATTTTAGTTATGAACATTTACAGTAGCACCAAAATGAAATACTTGGATATAAATCTAATGAAATATGTTAATATCTGCACACTGAAAACTGTAAAACACTGATGAAGGAACTCAGGGGAGATCTGAAGAAATGGATGTTCGTGGATTTGAAGACTCAATTATGTTAACACGTCAACTCTCCACTAATTGAGCCAGCAGTTTAACGCAGTTCCAGTCAGAATCTCTGCAGGATATTTGGGTAGAAGACTGCAGGATGGTTCTACAGTGTACGTGGCGGAGCAGTGGGATTTGAATAGCCAAGGCAGTTTGGGGGGAAAAACCAGTAAAGTTTAAGGGCTCAGACTTTCTCAGTTCAAGACTTACTGTTAACCTACTACAATCAAGCCAGTGTGCTTGTGGCAAAGGACAGAGAAGCGGATCAGGGGGACAGCAAAGAGATGCAGTGATGGACCCTCAAATACGCCACGTGATTGACGGGGGTTAAGGAGAATTCCATCAGAAAAAGGACAGCCTTGTCAACAAATGGTGCTGGGACAATTGGACATCCATTTGCAACATAATTTTTCCATGCTTTGTACCATACAAAACAATTAAAATAGGTTGTAGACTTAAATGTAAAACCTAAAATTATGGAAGTTCTAGAAGAAAGCAAGGCAAAAATCTTGTGGATGGCAAGTAGACTTGTGGTGCTGATCACTCTGCAGTGTATGCAGATGTTGAATGACAACACTGCACACCTGAAATGTAAATAAATAAATTTAGCTCTAAGTTCCCCCAAGCGCCCCCCCCCCAATCTTTGTGACCTTGAATTAGGCAAAAATTTCTTAGATGCAATGCCAGAAGCATAATTCATAAAAGAAAAAAATTGGTAAATTAGGACTTTTCATAATTAGGAACTTCTGCTCTTTGGGACACTATTAAAGATGAAAAGACATCACCGGTGTCGGGGAGATACTTGTAAATCATCTCAGATACATAAGGAACTCTCCAAAGTCAATAATAAGAAAGCAAAGAACCCAATTTGAAAATGAGCCAAAGATTTGAATAGACACTTTACCAAAGACGATACGCAACTGGTAAGTACACATGTGAAAAGATACTCAGCGTCGCTGGTCTTTCAGGAAGTGCAAATTAAACCCGCAGTGAGATACCGGCACGTCTCTGTTAGACAGGGTGGCATTAACAAAACCCCACGGTACCGTGTGTTGACCAAGGATGTGGCGCACCTGGCGCCTGCTGGCGGGAATGCAGAGGGGCACGGTCACTTGGGAAAGTCTGCCCGTTTTTATGAAGCCAGCATAGTCAACACGTGACCCACGGTTCCCACCCTGTTTACCCCGGACATGGATGTGTCTGTTCACACGAAACCTGAAGCCGCGTTCCCAGCCGCTTTCTCTGTCATCCTCTGTGAGAAGCCAGCCTCCAGGCTGCAGGGCCGGGTTCCTGCAGGACGTGGGGCCCGGGGCGGGGGCGAGCCAGGGCACCGGGGCCCTGCACGGACTCTGTCGTCCCTGCCCGGTGCGCAGCCCTGGGCTCAGGCAGGTCCTTGTCCTTTCTGGCCCCGCTCACTGCTGTGGACTCAGCTCGACGTGCATGGTGAGGGGCTCAAGTGTGAACAGACACCTTTCTAGAAATTAATCTCAAAAAGAACAGCCTGGAAGCAGGGCTGCCAGCTCTCGCCTTGTGTGGAGGCTGGTGTGGCCCCTACTTCCCGAAGACACCCCACTTCTTTCTAAGCAGAGTCTGCTGATGTAGCCGGGGCTTGGACTCCTCACCCCCCCGGCAGGAGGCAGCGTAGCCAGGACCCCATCACAGGCCCAGGGCTCCTGACCCAGTGCCGCCTGCTCCCGGCTGTGTGGCTGCAGGCGAGCGCCTTAACCTCTCTGTGCCCGCTCCTGGCGACAGCAGTGCCTGTGCCTGGGGAGCCCCGTGGGGAGTGGTGGGGTAACTGCAGGTGAAGTGTAGGCCCTGAGCTCGTGTGAACAGTGACGAGTCAGGGTCCCCGCTGAGCTGCTGGGTGCCAAGCCGCTGTCCTCCTGCTCCGGACCTGTCTGGCCGCGCGCTAGGGGTGGGGACGGACGGAGGAGAGCTGGCTGACTGGCTTCTTCCTGGACAGATGGGTGGGGACGGCTCTTCCGAGCTCCGAGTAGTTGAAGGAGTCACAGAGGAAGGGACTGATGGGTTTGAATCAATAAAACTCAGTTTTGAAAAACATTGTGACAAATGGAGGGGGACACGTGAGCTGCAGGAGAAAGCGGCCTGAGGCCCGTCCTCTGCAGTCTGCCCAGTGCCATCCAGGAGGGGCGGCCTGGGGAGCGGCACGTGGAATTCAGGGTTTTCTAGGTGAGAAGAAATGGGTGAAGTTAATTTCAGGAATGTTTCATTTAATCCAGTATGTCTAAAAATTACCGTCTCGACATGGTCGATCCGTTGCCGAGGTGGAGTGTGTATTTCTTGCTGCCTCTGGTTCCCGAGTCGCCTCTCCGAGTGCCCGGCGCCCAGCGCAGCTCTCCCCGCCTGGGCGGCTCCTCCGACGTCCCCGTGCCAACCAGAGCAGCTTTGCCCCTGGAACTGAGAGAGGCGGGCCCACCCGCTCAGTGCCCACTGGTGTGGCGGCACTGGCGTGTCCAGCCGCCCTTCTGGAAATTGCTCCGACCCCGGGGCTCCCTCTGAGGTGACCGTTCTGGAAACCCACGCCCACGGGGCCTCGCGGCTCAGCCTCTGCGGTCTGTTTGTTGGGCTTTTGATGGTCAGGAGTAGCTTGCGTCGTGTTGCTCACTGTAAATATTTGATGACAGTTATTTAAGTTCACGGGCGTAGACAACAACTGGCCGCAGGCTTCTGGTGATCTGTGTTCTGTGTCCTCACGTCCTGTTTCCTTCGGCCTCGTAGCTGCGGGGTGGCCGGCGCTTGTGGCCCTGCAGTGGGGACGTTCTCAAACTCCATTTCACAAATGAGAGAACGGGGGCCTGAAGAGCTTCTGAGACCTGCCTGAGTTGCGTTGACAGGACGGGTGCCCCGTTGCTGTGATTCCGAAGGCCGAGCTGGCGGCCGAGCTGGAGACACTGGGCAGGGGGCCGCAGAGCAGGCGGAGGGAGCGGCAGTGGTGCGGGCTGGGGAGGCGAGGGGAGTCGGTCAACTGTAGGAAGGGATCAGTTGGCCTCCCTGGAGCAGGACAGAGGGGTGGAGGTGAAGACGCAGGGATTCCGAGGTGGGGGGAGGGCCCCCCATGACAGCCGTCTGCGTGGGAGAGCCCGGGGACAAGGAAGGAGGGCGTTTGGTGGGACCAGCAGGAGGGGTGGGCCGGAGGACCTCGGTGGGGGTGGACAGGGCTCACTCAGGCCCTCGGGTTCCCCCCTGCGGGGTGCCAGCATGGAGGCTGGGAGGCTGGACCTCTTGGGTGAGCCCTGGGGCGCGGGCACAGGGACGCTTCTGCAGGGGCCTGTGTGGGCACAGAGCGGGGCGGTCCTGCGGGCCAGGGCTCGGGAGGCTGCTGACGCAGGGTCCAGGGCCCCTTTGAAACGGGGAGACTAGGGATGAGGCCGTCACTGGAGGGCGGCTGAGGGCTGGGGGCTGGTGGGGAGCTGCCCCCTTTGGACTGAGCGCCCACGGCGCCGGCCCGGGGGGGGCGGGGCTGGCTCCAGGAGGGAGGCTCCAGGAGGGAGGCTCGCATCTTGTGCTGCGACCACGAGTCTGCGGCTGCCAGCCGGCCCTGTGGGCAGAGTAGAAAGCCAGGCGCCTGTCTGCCCAGGACCCTGTCTCGGGGGGTGGAGTCCTTTTTAAGTTAAACTCCCACGGTTCGTGCAGAGCTGTGTGAGCTCTGATGCTCCAGAGCAACAGGTTTGTTAGGACCGAACCAGGCTCTGTATTTCTGTCTCTTTGGAAGGGGCAGCCTGGTGTTCAGCTGTCCGGGTCTGGTGGACAGCAGCTTTGCAGTCAGCCATCGGGCGTGCCTGGGGGAGGCGGCGCCCGGGGCCAGGGGCTGCACTAAGAAAACTCCAGCCCCGCGCTTTGGGGCGGCCAGCCAGGCCCACACCATCCCGGGGTCACGGAGTGGCCCTCCTGCCCCACACAGGGCCAGGGAGACACCGTGGCTGATCTGACGGGCGAGGTCCCTGGACTTGTGGTGTCCTGGGTGCTGGGCCGTGAGAACAAAGGCTGGTGCCCACCACCTGCTCCTGGCGCCTGGGTGGGCGGCTGGTGTGGGGCCTGCGCTCGTCCTGGGGGCAGGCGCCTGCCTCCACCCACCCACGCGGGGACCGCTTAGCCCCGGGGCGGAGGGAGTGCAGCGGGAGGGGAGGACACCCTGCTGAGGGTGGGCGCTCGTCCCTGCGGGGCCTCTTCAAGGCAGTCGGTAAACAGCAGCGGTCTTTTCCTCTCGAGAAATTCCTTTGTCCCTCTGGCTCCTTATCTCGGCTCTCAGGCTTCCATGGGCTTGTTTGCAGGATGTAATTCCTTTTTAGGTCACTCAGATACTCCTCTTCAGAAAGAGCCTAACAAGGCCTGGCTGTTTCTATTTTTAACGCTGACTAGGGCCAGCCGCGGCGGGCGGGGCTGTTCTGCCGGGTTCCTGGGAACCCGCGGCCTTCCTGCTCTGCCACCTGCCGCGCTGGGAGGGGCTGCTTTCCGTGCGGCTGGATGGGTGTGTTTTTTTGTATTCGCTATGCTCTTCCTTGCTGAAATGTCTAATTTGCTCTCTTTCAAAATATTGAGCTTTCCTTTGAAAGAACCCACGCGTTTTGATCAGTTGCCTCCTTTCCCCCTGAAGTTAGCAGAAGGGCCTTTTCCTCGTGAAGAACTTGGCCAAGCAGGTGTGCAGCTTGGGCGGGGCTGCGCCCAGGTTGGGTGGGGCAGGAGCCCGGGAGCCAGGGCTGGGAGGGCCGGGCTGCCTGCTCACAGCGCCCCGCCCGGCTGCCTGGTCCGGTCCCTGCTGTACTGTGTTCCCTCCAGGCAGACGTGGTTGAGCTTGCGGTCCCACAGCCTGGAGGGGCTTTTCCCGTCCGTGCTCACGATGTCCTGCGTCGGCCCTGGGGGGATCTCCAGGGAAGGCCAGCAGCTCTGTCCTCAGCTGCCAGGAGGCTTGGGCTGGAACTTTAGTGTGCGGCTCTGGGGCGCGAACGACCGTGGGGCCCATGCCCCCTGAGTCCCCCACCGCCCACCTCCCGGCCCCCATGGCATTGGTGGTGGCGCTGAAGTGACACGGCCCGTTTGATGCTGGCTCTGTGTCCGGCCTGTGCACAGTGACTGTCCAAGCAGGCCTGTGAGAAAGGACACTCGAGAGCCCAGGGCACAGGCATGGGGTCTCCTCCAGGAAGCGACCGAGCAGGAGTCCGAGTGGGCAGCTTCCAGGAAAACCCCGGCCGCCCGGCAGCCCCCTGGCACCGATGGTGTCAGTCGTCAGGTGCGTTGCTGCCGAGTCGGGTCGCGTAGCCTCCAGCTGAGTAAACTACGTTCAGACCGAAGGTAACAAATGCCCCGCCCTCATCCTTTCCTCATTACTCTACCACGGTGTGCTTCGGGACCCTGGCTACTTGTGTCTTGTGTGTCTGAAGGTGGGGAATACCCTGTGACTGTGCGGGCGTGTCGCTGAGCCCCTCCCAGCTCCGTGTGCAGTGGTGCCGCGTCAGGAGCAGGACGTGGGCCACGCGTGGGCCTTCACACCACAAGAGTGGGGGGCGGCTCCGTGCACGCTGCTGCCTGGGGAGGTGCTGTCTCACACACCCGAGGACATCTGTCCCCTGCGATGTCCAGAACCTAGGACAGAATCCCTCTGTCCAGCCAGGATGCTGCAGCGGAAGAACCACCTGTCACGGGTAGGGTTCGGTGAAAGTGTGGGGTGGAGGGCGTGCTCCAGAATCACCCGCCGGGCGAGCCTGTCCTCCCGCTGTCATGTGGGCGAGGGGCCTCGCTGCCCTGCTGCGGGATGTGTCTCTCCCTCAGTGCCGGTTACTTTTGCCCATAAAGTAGCCCACAGCTTCTCTCACTGGCAAAGGAAAATTTTTTTCTGTTAGCAGAAATCTGCCATAGTATGTCACTAAAATCCAGCATCTTCCAGTGAGCTGGTTTGAATTTCTCATCTTGTAGGGTAATTAAATCTGTTTTAAATGAGGTCTCTGATTTGTGTGTCTGCGTCTCCTTTGAGCGACACAGTTCCAGGTGCTGTCACCTGAGCCCCACCCTCCCCGAGGGGCGGACGGGTGGCTGCAGGCCGCATCCCAGAGGGGACCTTCAGAAGGCACGTCGGTATCTCTTTCTCCCAGCTTCGACACTAAGAACCAGGGAAGATCAAAGGCGAAAATTACAAAATCATCATTTCCCGTCGTTTGGATGCGCTCCCAGCCAAGACCCAGCCCGGAGCTCGGATGGGGCCACAGACTGGCCTGGGCTGGGGGCTGAGGTGGCCTTCGGGTTTCTGGTTTTGCTCCCACGCAGTTACAACGTGAGCATGCTCAGCGAGCTTTTCATTGTGGCGAAACGTCCAGCTTGTTTAAAGTGCAGAGAGCGGACCCAGATTCGCGCTCACAGCCCGCTTTGTTTCGAGTGACACCCCCCCCGGCCCCCGTCATGTGAAGCAGAACCAGACGGCATCGTTTCATCTGTGAATTCCTCAGTTGTGTCTCTGAAGGCAGGAAAAACCCTCACGTGTCACCATGACATCTACAGGGTTAACAATAATTCCGTCACATCATTAAACACCCAGTCAGTGCCCCCACGGCCCCCGCTGTCTCATAACTTACTAGAGTTCATATATTGAAATGGGCCAAAATCTTGGTAGAAGTTAAGCATTTTCCGTAACTTTCTGGAGGTAAACTTGACCAACAGCAGAACCCACCTGTTGGTGGAGCCTGCAACTGACGAGCGTTGCCGAACATCCGCCCCGGGAAGCATCGTGACCGGGGCGGTGTGTGCACCACCCTCACCAGGCTCCTGGTCCCCCGGTGACCCCTCCCTGCAGCCCCGGTGTGCGGCCCCACTGGTCACCCGTCCGGCGGTTTGAGTCTTCCAGAATTCCACGGCACCGGGCAGAGGACACCCCCCTCGCCTGGCGGCCTTCCTTGGCTTCACCTTGGCTCCATGTGGTCAGAAGACAGGCGGGGTGGCTCCCGTCTCTGGGAGTTCGTTAGGCTTATTTTGTGGCCAGCGATGACCTTTCCTGGCGAGGGGGCCCCGGAAGACGGAGTGCCCTGCAGCTGTGGCCTGCACTGTTCGGTGAGGTCTGTGCTGGCCGCGTGTCCTCCTGACGGAGTCTTCTTGGTCCTTGCGAAACGTCCTTTTTCTCTGGGAGTCCCCTGTCGCTCACTGAGGCAGCCGGCCCGGCCAGCTGGGGCCCGACGCACGGGGCGGGTGAGGTGGGTCTTCTCTCTTGCCTTTGGTCCGGGACTTAAGTCCTGCCCCCCACCACCCCACTGAAGGCCTGCACCAGCACCGCCCGGTCCCACAGAGCGTTCTGTGATGGCGGAGATGTTCTGTTTCTGTGCCGTCCAGGACGGTAGCCACTGGCCACAGTGTCTCAGGCTGCCCTCCTGCTCGGAGCAGGTCCCGACCTTTAACATGTAATGTGACCACTGATGCGGGCGAACTGCAGTCAGCCGCCGCGTTACTTGCTTTCTGTGTGTGTCCTCTGGTCTGTCCTGTTGTCCCCCGTTCCTGCTTTCTTCTGGATTATTTCCTTTTTTTACTTGCATTCCATTTTAATTTATTATTGGCTTCTTGCCTCCTGAAACATACTTTTTATTTTTCAAGTGTTTGCTCTAGGTCTCGATACGTGGGCCGAAGTGCCTCGCCTTGTGCTTCCCGCTAACACGAGGCTACTTCCCGGAGGACGTGGACGCGTTGCGGTCGTGTCGGTTTCACGTGGCGTGTGCGTTGTGTCCGTTCGCACGGGGAGCTCCGGCGCGCGGTGTTAGGGCTGCTGCAGCCCCCCGTCCCCCACCGAAGCCCGTCCCTCCTGCCGCTGGCTGTGGAATTAAGCTTTACTGGGGCGCAGTGCCTCATCCACGCCCGCCCTGTGGTGTCGCCACGGACACTTGTGGCCCGCAAAGCCTGAAGTATCTCTGGCTCTTCAGTTACAGTTTGCCCAGCCCGCTCCGGGAGCGCTCGCGTTAGGGCTCGTGGGGACGGAATTGACCAGGTCTTGCATGACGAGAGCTGTCTTCCCCCGGCTGTGACACGGGAAGGGCGCCGGCTGGACGTGTGTGTCGCCCTTGGCCTACACCTCATCCCACTGCTGCCTTGATCTGTATGTGGGTCTGACAAGCCTGGTGTGGGGCCGACTGACTGCACTGCGGGCTGTAGCTTCACTTTAGAAATCTAGGGGTTTTACTCGGGTGTGTCCTGGAGTCGGTCGTTTGGGGTTACTTTTCTCAGGTGCTCAAAAAGCCCTTCAGTGTGTGAGTTCGTCTTTTCTTATTTGGGGGAGGATTTCTTGGGGGTGTCATTTTATTTATTTATTTATTTATCCCTTCTCTGTATTTTCTTTTTAATTGAAATATAGCTAGTCACAATGTGTGTTTCTGGTGCACAGCATTGTGTCCCAGGCGTGCGTACGTATACATATCTTCGTTTCCGTGTTCTTTTTCGCATAATGGTAAACGTTCTGTCCGTGGTTTTGCGTCTCTTCCGCGGGGACGTGGTAGCAGGTGCACGCCGCCCCCGTCACCTCTTTCCCCGACTGCGTTCCGTCCTCTCCACTCTCTCGGTGGGCTCTTCTGGCTTCTTGGTGGCTTTCTTGCTGAATGTTCCTTCAAGTGGATTCTCCCTCGACACTTTGTAACTCTTCTGTGGCGACTTTGTCACCCCCCCAGTCCTCTCCTGAGGTTGTCAGCACATTTATTTCTCTGGCTCTTTCTGACGCATTTCTCCTTCAGTTTTGTTTCTGATTCCAGGTGTTCTTCTGGCCCGGGTGCTTGTCAGAGTGTGCCTACCTCCGTGTGGGTGTCGGCTGGCAGCTGCGTTCTGCTCCAGGATGCTTTCTCTGGGGCAGTGCTTTCTCCTCGATGGTCGCGTGGAGACTTCTCTTTACTGGTTCTCAGCCTGGACCTCCTGTGCGCCTCCCCGTGATGCCGGCACAGGCGTGATTCCTGGCTCCACAGCGCCCTCTCCTGTCCAGCGACATCTGGTGCTTGGGGGCTCCCGGTGCCCGTTGCTGGGCGGCAGGGGTCCTCAGGGCTCCTCCGTCTCGAGCCCCCGTCCCCCCTTTTCCCCTTCCTTTACCCTCGGTTTGCAAGGCCACCTGCCCCCTGGCTGTGCTCTGTCCTCTACGGAGGCAGCGTCCCCTGGCGTGCCGGGCCTGCCACTCCGCAGGGTTTCCCTGCCCGGTGTCTCCCCTTCGGCAGGGGCCAGGTGTAGGACTCTGCACTGCGGGCTGGTCACCAGGCTGGCGTTAGATCCCAGAGCTTTTTACCTTGTGCCCTTTGACCTAAGTCCCAGCCACGGTGACCGCCTGGCCTCTGTTGCTCTGGGTCTGGCTCTGGGACCGCACGTCTGAGCGCGCTCTCGGGCCTGACTCACTCCACGTGTGTTCTGCTCGTGTCACTTCTTCTCGTTTTGTTGCTAGGACGTTTCCCTAAGGAGAGCCTTGCCCTCCCGGACTTGTTTCTCCGCAGGAGGAGACGGACGGCGTAAAGCAGGCAGGGTGAATTCTTGCTGCGCTCTGTTTATTTACCAGTTTTCAAAAGAAGTCCTGGTTCCAGGGTGACCAGTGTGTGGGGTCTTTTCTTCAGTATCGTTGTGAACTCACGGCTGGAAGAACTTTCACGCGTGTGACTTTCAGTCCATTTTAGACGCCCGTGGCCTGTCCCAGGTGGATTGGAGCGTCAGGTGAGGCACAGCCCTGGCTGTGGAGCGGACCCCACCATCCAGGTGGACGGAGGCGGGACCCTCCTCCACCTCCGTAATGCCTTGTGACGCTTCACCTGGCCTGTGGTGAGGTGACCGGAGCCAGAGGCAGGAGCAAGGGTTCTCTGACCGAGCTTTCACCACGAGCTCACCCCGCCCGGGCTGGGGCCAGGCACATGGTCCAGTGGGAGGGCGGGCACAGGGGCTGCGGGTGAGCCCAGAGCAGCAGGTGGCAGGACAGTCCTTGCGCCTGGGTGGGGGCGTGGTCGGAGCCCATCTGCGGGGCTCGGGACATGGGGAGCGGGTGGGGTTTGGGGCTGAGGAGGGCTTGGGGGCGCAGAGGCAGGTGGCATGTGGGGCAACCCCTTAAAAGCCCTGAACCTGGGGGCTTGCGGTACGTGCACGTGATGCAGGCGGTTCTGGTTTAAGTGGGTGGGACCTTCACCGGCTGCCACGTGGGAGCACAGACTGAGGACGCCTGCCACACGTCTGTCCCCGTGGGGGGACCCGAGCCCCGAGGTAGGGGAAGCACCCGCCTCTGAGGTTCCAGGGTTCCTCGCCGTGGCCGTGACTGTCTGTGCTCTTACGCTTCACACCCGTGGGCCTGAAGTGGGAGGTCTGGGAGGCTCAGGCCGTGTTGTCCGTGGACGTGGCCCGTGCACAGCCCAGCAGGCGGTGCCGGTGGTCTGGGGCATTGTGCAGGAAGTGTTGTTTCAGGGGATGAAGTAATAGGAATCATTTTATGGTGAATTAGAACCTAGTTTCAGGTTAATTTCTTCACCGTAAGTCAAGTTTCTTCTAAGTTAAATTGTGATTGCTAGTTCAGATGTGCTGGGTAGAGGTCTTCCTCCCTGGAGGTGTGGCGTGGGTGGGGAGGTGTTGAGGGCTCATGGAGGAGCTCACCTGTTGGAACTGACGGTGGGCTTCCCCAGCCTCTGTCCAGGCAGAGCCGTGGTGCAGGAAGTCCACAAGGTCCCTGACGTTGAGAAGTCTGGGGGCCGCTGTGCTGGGACAGGTGAGACCTAAACACAGGTGGCAGGTATGGGAGGGGTGGGGTGGACGGTGCACGGGAGGCCAAGGACACGTGGAGACGTGTGGATGTGTGGCCCTGGTCCTGCGGTGGGCACAGGTGCTGGAAGTGCTTGGGTGTCGTAGTGCCTTGTCACCCCATAGCTTGGCTAGAGCCCGGCCCTCTGAAGGGGGTTGAGTGGGGCTCAAAAGACAGGAAGGGACAGCAGATTGCATCAGTCAGCGAGTCTTCACCTGAGCCCGGGGCTTTGCTCGCCGGGGGTCTTCAGAGACCTGCACTAAACACATCGCAGGCGCGCTCCCCCAATTAGTCCTTCAGCTGAGACTCAGGAGGACAGAAGGCGGGTCACTTGCAGGGCCGGGGCGGCTGCGGCCGGGGGGCAGACGGTCCTCCCGCTGGGTGTGCGGATGCGCGTGACCGATGCTGAGATCTGCTGCTTGCAGGGTGCCAGCCACCATAAGCGCCTCAGAGGCAGCCCGTGTTGCTGTTTCGGGAGGCCCCGGGGGAGGGGAGAAGCCAGAGCTGAGGGGGAGCACCACGGGCAGGAGCAGGGCGTGTGTGGTGAGGGGACGTGGGGACCTGTGGGTCACCCCGAGACGCCCAGTGCAGTTTCCTGCGGGGGGTGAGACACGACCTGGGAGGCGCCAGGCCCCACTGCCGGGTGGGGTGTGGGGCAGCTGGACGGTGTGGTCAGGACGGCCCTCCTTGTGCTTCTGATGGAGCCACTGGGGAGCTCGTCTGGCCCCGTCCTCGAGGACGGCTCCATGGTCCAGTGACAAAGGTGTGGGTGGGCTGGGTGCTGCCTTGGGGCCAGTTTGGTCAGAGTCTGGGGAGATGGGGAGAACCCTGGTGACCAGGGACACGCGCTGCCAGGCCTGGACCTGAGGCTGTGGAGGGGCTGGCACTGAGAGGAGGTGGCCGAGCCAGCTGTGCCACCAAGTGGCCATGTGCAGCCAGCTGACCGCAGCCGTGTCCTCTGCCTCGAGGGTGGATGGGAGGTAGGTTGGCATCCGGTTGGTGTCCTTGTGTGGTCAGCTCTGCTGCCTTCCAGACGGGGTTGTGGGTGCACGCACACACGTGCACCAGGGACCCCTCGTGGGGGACGTGGCGGGATCAGACACGTGTCACATTAGGATGGCCTTTCTGGATGCTCTACAGTTGACACGTCTGACTACAGTTGGGAGAAAATGCCCAGATTCCTAAAGAAGCTTCTCAGAAGCTGTGAGTCCTTTCTGGGGATTTGTAGCCAAGGGAGAGGGAAGACCCGGGACCACGGTGACTGGAAGCATACGGGGTGCGAGCCCCAGAGCTTCGCCATGGCCGAGCCTGGCGCAGCCCGCGCAGCCCTGACCTGTCGTCTGCTTCCCCCAGGTGGCCCACGCGCACCGGCCGCACTTCCTGGCCCTGCACTGCCAGGAGTTCGGAGGCAAGAACTACGAAGCCTCCATGTCGCATGTGGACAAGTTTGTCAAGTAAGTCCTGGCTCCCACGTCCCTGTGCTTGCTTCTGGTGGGGCCCAGCGTGTGACAGCATGGCTGGGGGAGTTGACGGTGTGGCCCTGGGGGGGTGTAGGGTAATGGAGTGGCCCTGGGGGGTGACAGTGTGTCCTTGGAGGGTGACAGTGTGGCCCTGGGGTGAGGGGTGCAGGGTGACAGTGCCCCCTGGGCTTGAGACTTCAGCAGAGATTTGGCCAGTCACACCTCGCGTGGCCTAATGGCTGCCACTCTGCTGCTGCTGCTGCTGCTGCTGCGGACGGACAGGTGGATGGACAGGACTGGTGTCCCTGCAGCTGCTCAGAGCTTGTCACAGTGAGACAGGGACAGAGCATCACCGTCCATGGGTGGCAGGAGCCATGGGCATTGAGCCCTCTGAGCACAGGGGTCATTTGTTAAAGGGTAGATATTTTAAAACTGCCAAATTAGCCCCTACCCCAAAATCCAAAGGTGTGGGTGGGCTGGGTGCTGCCTTGGGGCCAGTTTAGGCGGAGTCTGGTGAGGTGGGGAGAACCCTGGTGACCAGGGACACGCAGTAACCCTGCAGCTCCGCAGGGCGGGTGTCCTCACCGCCGGCGCCGGGTGTCCGTGAGGGTGGGCCTGCTCCCCCTCGCCCCGGACTGTGGCGGGTGGCTGCCGGTCAGGGGAGCCGCTGGTGTCCTGGGCCGGGAGGAGATGACGCTGGGTCCCCCTCTCGTCGTGCCCCCGCCCAGGACGGATTTCAGTTGTGTTAGTGAGTAAACGTGAAGGGCGTAACGGCTGTTCTGAGAGTAAAGGGTAGGAGATCAGAGCTTTGGGGGCAGAGAGAGATTTCTTGAAAAAGCCCCCAGAAGGGAACAACAGATTCGACCACGTTGAAATTAAAACCTTTGTCTATCAAAAGACACTAGGAACCGAGTAGAAGTTTAGCCGCACGCGGGAAAAGATCCCTGTGACACACTTGACTGACAAAAGCCATCAGTATTTAAACATATAAAGAAGCCAGCACGTCCCCGCCTGTGTGTCCCAGAGAAGAGCAGGCCGGTGGCCCCCGCGGCCTGGGTCCCGCTCCCGAGCCGCTGGCTTCACACCAGGCCCCTCCTGCCCTCGAGCTGCTGCTGGAGACGTTTTTTGTACGTAACATACGGCGTTACTACTTTTACTTTAGGCAGTTATTGTCAGAGAGACTGAAAGCGAGGGAGACGTCACCCGTTCCGTCCCCGCCCTTCGCCGCCCCGCCGCGGGCTCTGCCTTCGCCCCCGCGCTGACCCTCACCCAGGCCGCCGCTGAGCATCTCGCTCAGCTTCTGTGGGTCTGGAAAACAAGCCTTTGTCTTCACTCTTGAAAGATACCTTTGTTGGGAGCAGAATTCTGGCTTGTCCATTTTCCCCTTTCGGGCTTCAAGGCCATTGTCCTATTGTCTTCGGGTCGGGATTGTTTCTGACGAGAACCCGGCCTTTGTTCGCATCTTAATTTTCTGTATATAGTGTGTCTTTTTCCCTGACTGCTGGAGTTTGTCTTTCTGGCTGGTTTGCAGCAACTTGATTGTTTTGCTTTAGTTTGATTTTCTTTGTGTTTATTTTGTTTGGGGCCCTTTGAGCTTTTTCAACCTGTAGGTTTATAATTTTACACCGATGCGGGACAAGCGTGTCCATGATTCTTCTGCATGTTCTTCTTCCTCCCTTCTGCCTTGTTGTTGGACTCCAGTTTCAGTTCATCTTTCCTCTTTGCTTCAGTGTGGATAATTTCTGTGTCTTTCAGTCATGAATCTGTCCTTTTTTATGTTTTCATCTGCTGTTGGCTCCGCTCAGTGAATTTATCTCTGATTCTGGATTTTTCAGCTCTGGAAGTTTCATTTGTGGTTTTTATATTCCCTGTCTTTCCTCATTATGTTCATGTTTTTGTTTAAATCTTTGGTCATATTTATGACAGCTGTTTCAAGATTCTTTTCAGTGAATTCCATCATCTTTATCTTTTCTCGGTCTGTTTCTGTTGCTGCTTTTTTGCAGACTGTGGGTCGCGTTTGTTGCTTCTTCATAATGTTGGGTGACTCTGATGTGACACCAGACTTGACTGTCGTGCATGTCCGTGTGTGTGTCTGTCTCCTCCCTGTGGGCCCTGGGGTTTGTTCTCGTGGGCGGGTGGGGGTTAGTTCAATCCTCCTCCCTTACCCTCCTCCAGGCTCCTTTCTGCTCGCTCCTGATCACAGCTTGGAGCCCCTGCCTCTTCCTGGTCACGTGGCACCATGTCCTCCTGTCCCTGCTGTCATGCCACTGGGCAGCGGGGGATGCGTGCCTTGGGTGGGGTCGGGGAGTAGTGGGGAGCCCCGCCCCTTTGGTGCAGTGTCATCTCAGGATGTGGGGGTGCAGAGCCACCCACTTCAGCCACGCGTATGGAGACGGCAGGGGGGTCGTCTGCTTGGGCTTGGTGAGGCAGGGTGAGCAGTCAGGGACGGAAGCCACTGTTGGGGAATGTCCCTCCCTCCCCATCGGCGCAGAGCCTCAGCCACTGGGCCCCAGTGTTCAGCTCTTGTCCAGTGAGGAACAAAAGGGTTGGGATCGTCCAGGCCTGGGAGTCTGTGTCACCTCCAGGAGGGCCGAGAAGACCCCGGAACACCCCATGCGCTTTCCCGGAGTGGCCCTGGGCGTGTTCGCAGTGTCTCTGCACCCTGGTCTCCTTCCCCGAGAGCCTGTGTCCTGCTGTCTCCCGGCGGGTGGGGCCGCCTGCCCGGGGCGCACAGTGGGTCTTAGCATCTGCCCCTTTCTATCTCCACCTCTCCCCATCTCCTCCCCTCCCCATCTCCCCCCAGCCCAGTTGGTGGCTGTTGTTTCCAGGATGATGTAAATCTAACAGGGCAGCCAGGCCTCTCTTCCGTGCCTGGTGCGCACACCTGTGAAATGGTGCGGGGTCTGCATGGCTTCGCAGTACAGAACTCGCCCTCTTCCTTCCAGGGAGCTGCTGTCCAGTGATGCCATGAAGGAGTATAACAGGGCGCGTGTCTACCTGGACGAAAACTACAAGTCCCAGGAGCATTTCACGGTACGTGCCCCCTCGCCCCGCGGAGTCGGCTTCGGGCGCGGCCCGCACGCGCTGATGCGGCCCCCCGCCGGTCCCACAGGGAGAGGCGGGGGCAGCTCTGTCACTGGCAGAACGTGACTGGGCCTGAGTTAAAGTGTCACGCGGCCTGGGGGGACAGCTCGGGGTGCGTGCATGGTGCAGGGATGGGTGGGGCTCCTGCAGGGGCAGGTGTGGGACCGGCGCTGGCGGCGGCTGGCTGGGGCAGGGGGATGCAGTCTGGAGCCCATCTCTGCCGAAGCCCTGCACCCGCAACCTTCTGCTTCCGCAACCTTCACCTTGCCCGCACCCCCGGGGCTATAGACACAGGGGCCGTCTGGCAGGTCTTCTCCCGAAGGAGCCACTGTTTGGACATCCTGTGCCGGAGTCAGGGCAGCAGACATGTGGCTGCCCTTCCCCAGAGGGTGCGATGCTGAAGAGGCCCTGCCCGTTTCAGTCCTTAAATTTCGGGCATCTGATGCCGGTCGTGCAGTGGTCATGGGACTGCAGGTGTGCGTCTCCTCGTCCCTGGGGTCTTCCCTCTGCTCTCTGCTCGTGGGGCCCCGGCATCACAGGGGCCCCACGCTGAGCACCGTTAGGCTCCCCGGGCAGCGAGGTGAGGGCGTGGCCCCTCCGCCTCCCCTGGTCCCCGACGGCTCCTTCTCTCAGCTCAGTCTCCGAGTCCCAGACACCCATGCTTCCCTCTGCTGTGACCCGGCTTCCTGTGCTTCCCAAGTGGGACTTTCAGATGAAAAGCTCGGGATCTGGAATGGAAGCTACACTGGGTTCCTGCCGGTTAGGGGCTGCAGGGTAAAAGAAAAGGTAATTGAACCTGAAGGTGTGGCAAGAGAAAGTATGGTGAAAGGCCCAAACCATTACCGGATCGTCGGCCCCCGTGGTCAGTGGTGTGAGTGGAACCCTGGGCGGGACGGGGGGGTAGGAAAGGGCTGACGTTCTTCAGAGTTTGAAGCACGTAAACCGATACACGCAGTCAGTAACGAGCTTCCGGCAGGACACACAGGCGCTCGGGGTCCCGCCCTCCCCTCCGAGGCTCAGTCTCTGCTGGGCCAGTAGAGCTGCCCCAGCCGCCGCCTCCTCAGGAGGCAGCCCTCGGGCCTCGCAGCCGCCGTTACAGCAGGACAGAAACTTTACAAGTGACAGGATGAAGGGAGCACCAGCAGCGTGGGCTCTGAGGAGGTGGGAGTGGCCGGGTTGGTGTCGGCAGGGATTTGGAGCAAGGAACGTGACGAGGGGAGGGTCAGTTCCTCTGAGACGTGACAGCCGTCGTGTGAGCACGCGGTGCCAGGGATCCGAGTCAGGGAGGTTGTGGGTCCGCGCCCAGTGGGGCACCAGCCAGCGAGAGCTCAGTGACGCCCCCGGGACCCTGGCTTTGGGGTCAGTGGCGCAGCCAAGGGACAAGGACATGGCCCGGGGCAGCCCCGGCCTGGAAACGGCAGCTGTCGGCTCTTCTTCAAAGACGTCTTTCCAAACGAAGGTGGAAGGTGCGTCAGCAGAGACTTCTTTGGAGGATGAGGTTGGCTCTTAACCCTCCTGGGGAGACTGGCTGGAGGCGGGTCTGTCCCCAGGACTCGGATGTGCCCACCCTGGCGGCCAGAGCACAAGCCTTCCTGGGCCTGGACGCGTCTTGGCCTCTGGGTGCGTGTGGAACGTTCCACACACTGAAATCTGGGCTGAAGACTCACCTGGGCGCGAGAGGCGGGAGTCACGCGGCCCCGCTCTCCGACCACAAAGGAGCCGCGTGACGAGTAAACAGAAGCATGTCCGGAAAATTCCCCGACATTTGGAAATAAATAGCAAACTTGTAGACAACCCACGAGTCACAAAGGAAATTAGAAGTTGTTTCCAATAACATGAAAAGCAAAGTAAAAACCATCAGAATCTATGAGACGCGTTTAAAGTAGCACTTCGAGGGAAACTTCTGGCGTTAAATGCTTGCAGTAGAAAGTTTTAAAATGAAGAATAAGTTAACCCAAAGCAAGATCAGAGTGGGGGTGTGTCTGGGGGCAGAGACGGAAGGTGAGGGGCAGCTGGGGGTCTCTCCTGGGCTGAGGCCACCCCTCTGCTAAGGGAGCGTCCTCGTGGGGCCTTGGGCGCCCCGGGGCTGAACGAGCAGTGAGGAGTAGGCGCAGCTCGTGGGTGGACGGGGCCTGGGTTCTTGCACAGAAGCTGCAGCCTCCGGAGGGCCGGGAGCCCCCTCTGTCGCTGCTGCCTGTCTGTGTCTCACACACCAGGCAAGTTTTTCAGGGTTTTCTGAAGTGCTCAGTTTTCTAGTTCCCTGTGGTCTGCTAGGTGTCACCTGTCACAATAGGCGTCTCAGTAGCTGTGTTTCTGCTGCGGCTGAAATGCTCAGTGGACTGAGGAGCAGTGGTTATTGCCACAGGGGCCCCGGGGCCGAGTGCGGTGTTTGGTCTTTCCTTGTCCCTTGAGATTGATCTCAAAACATCGTCTCACAACTTGCAGTGGAAAACAGAAACCTGAGAAAGAGCCTTCCCGTAACTCAGCGACTTCACTGGGGAAGTACGTAAGCGTCTTGCACACTGTTGTGTATGATGAGGACAGTCATCGAAAGTTGTCTGGTAACAAAAATTGGAAGTAATTTGAAATACCAAGAATTAAACAGTTTTACACCGAGGACCAGGCATACGATGGAACAGTCTGCTACAAATTGTGCCCTGGAAGAGTGTGCGTCCGTGCATGTGCCGGGCGTGTGCCGGGGCAGCTGACGGTGACCTTACACCCAGCCTGCTCCTCCTCGCCTGCCTACTGTCGATTTAAAACATCTCACAGTGAGAGCCCCCAGTGTTTTCTTTCCTGTCTTGGTCTTAAAAGCACTGGTGGCAGGTTAGCCAGTGTCCCGGCTGGCTGCTGGCTCCTGGGCGGCACCCCCTGGGGCGAGACTGACTGCACAGGACAGCACTGCACTGGGCGTGGGTCAAGGCCAGGTCTGAGGCCCTGAGGCTGTGTCTCGTGGTGTCCACAGGACTGGACAGTGTCTGGGAGAGGGGACGAAGCTCAAGCTGCCGAGGAGGGTGTGGGTGCCCAGCGGTGCTGTGTCCTCCGGTGGTCCCCTCCTGCAGCCACGGTCCACTGTGGGCACGTTGACGGCCCGCAGGGTAACTGGGTACCTGGAACAGCCGTGCTTCCTGGTGGGAAGTGGTCAGTGGTCTCCATGCTCCTGGTCTGGACCTTGTCCCAGACTCAGCACGGTGTGCGCGTGCGTGCATGTGTGCACATTTGTCACCCGTCTGCTGACCAGGACCGTGGTGGATTGCGGTAAAAGCCCGCCTGACCCTGGCCCTGCAGTGCGTCCCCTTTGTGCCCGCCCATCACCCTCTGTGTGTCACGCGTGGAGCCGTCTCTGCAGCGTTCCCTGGATGTCCTGGTGGAGAGGACCCTGTGCCTAGGCGTCCTGGGCAGGGTGGGCCAGCTACATGGCCACCCTCCCACCACAGCCTGATGGCCTCTGGCTGTCAAAGGGAGGAAAATTTAATTTTTACAAGATTAATGGCATTGGAGCAATATTTTTAGCTGAGTGTGGTTCAAATAATAGGCCATTAATTGAAAAAGGAAATTGAAATGAATTTATCTTGTACATAAACGCTGTCACAGGTACTAATAGGGATCAGAAAATAGTGGCCTGTTCCCAGAAGGAGGGTGAGCCTGAAGCTGCCCCTGGTGATGAGCACGTGGGGGGGGGGGGCGCGCGTGGAGCGTGGGGGCTGCGGCCTGGGGGGGGGGCAGAGGCCTTGAGGGGAGAGTGGCCTGGGGGACCTCTGAGCCTACAGGGCTGTGACCTGGGGCGAGGACTGTGACGGGGGGGGGGCCTGCGGCCTGGGGAAACAGTGGCCTAGGGGAGCAATGGCCTGGGGAGGGCTGTGACCTAGGGGGCTGTGACGGCATAAGGGTGTAGGGGGCTGCAGCACAGGCAGGAGCTTGCAGATGCTCATATTCACCAGGAGATGGCGCCAAAGCAACGTCTCGTACCCTGAGCAGGGGACGCTCAGAGGGCAATTTTTAGATTCAGAAAAGATTGTTAAATCCTGTCCTTCCGTAAGAACCATCCCGAGTGGCCATTCACTTAAGCAGGTGGCTCGGCTAGTCTGCTCAGGCCTGAGGAGACAGCGCCCCATTGGCCGTCCTGGGCGGGTCCAATCTGCCTGCGTTTTCTGCGGGAAGCCAGGAGTTGGAACCCTGTTCCTTCAGAGGCACCACCAGCCTTGCAGTGACGTCGCCCGTCCCATTCACAGGAACTCACTCACCGCCCTCCCGGGCCGAGGGCCTGGCTCCGGGTGAGCAGGCGGACGGCAGGCGCTCGTGCTGGTCCAGCCCCAGCCGCCTGGGCCCTCGCCTCCCGGCAGCGGCCACCTCGGTGTGCTGGGTGCTGGGGTTCTCATACTGTGTCTTCCTCCCCAGCTCTCTTCCCTGCTCCCAGGGCCTGGAGTTGGGCCAGCAAACGTGCTCTGATCAGGGAGGGGGTCCTGGGGCGGAGGAGGCCGTCCCAGCTGCGGGTTGGACGTGGCTGCCCTCAGTGTGGACCCCCACCAGGGCGGCTCATGGGGAGCCCCAGCCGAAGACAGAGCTTGAGGCTCCACTTTGGAGATCGGCAAGATGGGAGGGTGCGGTGAGGGAGGTGGGGGCAGAGTGGGCAGGAGCCACGGGTCAGGGAGGAAAGACCCCATGGGGGGGGCGCACCCCCAGGCACCTGCCCTCCCCAGCCCAGACCCCTGCCCGGGGCTGCCCCGGAGGACGCCGACTCCAGTGTGCCCAGGGGCCTGGAGGAGGTGCCCAGCAGAGAAGGGTCCGGCCTCTGGTGGGGCCTGTGCCGCTGTGGCCTGGACGGGCTTTGTCCCGGGGATGGAGCACAGCCAGCGCTCTCTGTGGCGAAGGATAAACGCCCTCCGTGTCCCGGCAGGTGCCTGCGTCCGACCTGCCCCCTACGGCTCTGTTTGCCGAGAAAGAACCAGGGTGTCCGGTACTAACCACCGGGAGTGTCAGGATGCGCTGCTTCTGCCCACGCCAGGCCAGGCCAGGCGCTCTCACGGAAGAAAGTGACCATCTCCAGGGCCACATGGTTGTGAGCAGAAATGGCAGCAGGAGGTGACTCGGGAGCCCCTTGAAGTGTGACTGAGGGGGACCTAGGCTGGGGCCACTCCTGGGGTGGCTCAGGTGTCCCTCGTGGGCCCCGCATGGTGGAGCCAGTGGCCGTGCTCTGCGCACCTGGTGGATCCTCGCCTGCAGGCGCACGGGTACCTGCACCTGGTGCGACATTTGCAAGCACAGATGAGCACCGGGAGGCAGGGGTGTGGCTGTCGCTTGGCCCCTCCTGGACTCCGTGGTACCACGTTTTGCCAGCCCTGTGGCCGCCTGTCGTCTTGGAGGAAGGTGGCTGCCAGTCCAGCCACACCCTCTGTCCTCAGCCCCTCCTGCTCTTTCCTTCCTCTGTCCCCTGCAGGTCCCCACCTCCTTTCCATCCCTGGGCCGGGGCAAACCTGCCTCAGGGCCTTTGCACCAGCCTGGCCCCGCCTAGGTGCCCCTTCTTCCCCAGTTACCTGTGGGCTGGCTGCCCCAGGAGAGCCCTGCCTGGACCTCCCTGTCAGCCCTGCTTCTTCCTTTGTCCCACCTGCTCCTCTCTGTTCTATGTAGTCCTGCCCTCCCAGGCCTGGCTACCCTCTCCGTCATGCGTGCTCTGTGTGGACAGTGTCAGCACACCCTCTGTAAATTGTTGGGTTTAGTGATCGAGTCCATTGGAAGACCGTTACTCAGGCATGTGACGTGAACCCATGACTCTGTCAGAAAGGTGGTTCATACAAGAACACTTGGAGGAAGCTTTCTCGGCTACAAGGACAGGTTCCAGGGAAGGCTGGGGCTTTCCTCAGGCAGGGCTGGCCTCCAGGGACACAGATGCCCTGTCTCCCCCACGCCCGTGGATGCTGGGCCCGAGCATAGGGAAGGACTGAGGGGTTCCCCACGGGGTGTGCAAGGGCTGCATGTGGACCCACTGGGCGAGGTGGGCCAGGTTCAGGGACAGGGTTCCCGGGGGAGGCACCGAGCTCAGTGTCCGCTCGGAGGGACCGTGAAACCCTCTGAGTCACACGGAGTGTCCAAAGGCTGCGGCGGGAGACTGTGGGGCCCCGGTTTCCCGCAGTGGTCTCCCCACACTCCCTCCTCCTGGTTTCAGAGGCTCATCCAGCCCCTTGGAAAATGCTTCCACCCAGACCCCAGGATCGGCCCCCTGGGAACCCCCCAGAGAGGCAGTGGGTCACAGGCACTGCCTTCTTAACCTCGGCACCCCCGGCGCCCTTGGCCTGACACTGAGGAGGTGCTGCACGGTTCTCAAGGCTGCCAAGTGCCCACCAATGCAGCTGAGAGTCATGTCTGACTTTGCCGTGTGTGGGGAGTGGAGACAGGCATCACCCACCGGCCGACAGGGCTGAATATGGAGACTCAGAGGGACAGCTTTCCTACCCCCGGCTCCAGCGTGGCAGAATGAGGATGAAGCTGTGAATTTACTGTTGTGTAACTTCCTCATCTGACTGCACTGCAGAGTAAAGCATCCAGCATGGGGGCCCTTCACTGTTCTCCTGGTCATTTGTCTGACCTGGGAGCCCAGAACAGGGGCCGGTGTGCATTCAGGCTTGTCCAGGTTGGTGACGGCCCAAGGAGACACGGCCAGGGGCCACTCACGTGACTTTATCACCTGGTGACCCCGCGTCCTCCCCCCTCACCTGCTGACCCCGCATCCTCCCCCCCTCACCTGGTGACCCCACATCCTCCCCACTCACCTGGTGACTTGCTTGAGTGCAGCGGCGGTCCACAGTGGGCACAGAGGACGGGCTGGTGGAGGACACTACCCACACGGCCTTGGCAATCTCGGGGTTGCCTTAACACATGGTGGTTCTGACTTCCCCTCAAAGCTCTGAAGGTGGGGATCCATCTGGGCAGAGACAGGTCCGTGTTCTTCAGCACTGGAACCTGGCGTCCCCAGGGCACTGGGAAGACGGGGGGCTGTGGGGGGCTTCCTGGGTTGCGAGGCCATGACTGGCGGCGCCTCTGCTGCCCGAGGGTCCTGGGCTCAGCCCTGCCTCCAGCCTGCAGCCTCCGCCTTCATCCCTGGCTAAGTAGGTCCCTGAAAAGAGGGGCATAGGTGGGCTTCCTTTTCTGAGGCGAGAGTGGCCAGACCAGAAACCCACGGACATGGACTTGAGGGCCACCAAGGTTTCCCACGGCCTCGCTTGTCCAGGTGAAATCAAACGAAGGAGGAAAAGTGACCCTTTCAGGCCCCTCCGGGAAGCACCTCCCATTCCAGCCTGAAGCTTCACTTTGAAAACCCACCTGGCCCACGGGTTCCCGGTCCAGGGAGACGCCGTGCCCTGACAGCAGGTCCCCCCAGAGTCAGACCTCACGGCCCAGGGGCAGCCCTGGCACCCGGGGCTCTGCCTACACCCAGGGGGCTCCATCCACACACAGAGGGGCCCATCCTCACCTAGGAGGAGTCCGTCCTCACCTGGAGGGATCTGTCCACACTCCCACTTACTCCATTGTCCATGCTGGTGGCTCTTGGGCCCAGGATACCTTGACAGCTGGTCACCAGCAAACTGGCTCCTTCCTCTTCCTTCCCCTCCCGTCTTGGGGGCTCCTTCCTCTCCTCACGAGGGAGCGCGCCTGGAGGGTCCCGCTGGCCTCGGTGGCCTCCTACGGGAGGGTCTGGGCCTCCCTCTGACAGAGTGGGGTCTGCCCCCACCCGACCCAGGGTGCCTGCTGGAGGGGGGGGCGCGGCTGCTCTTTCTGTCGAGATCCAGGGCCCCGGGGGACGGGCCCGAAGCTGTGCTCCCCCTGGGGAGACGCCCTCTCAGACCCTCCTGGCACCTTGCTCTGAGACCTGCCCCTTTCCTCAGATTTCAGGGGACATTCATGGAAGGTTCATGGTGTTACTACTGTTCTCTGGGCCGAGGACGGGGGCCGAGGGGCGTGCGTTTCTGGCGCGGGCACCGTTGTGCCTTAGGAGGCCCCTGCCTCGCCCTGGCTCCCTGCCTCACCCGCCTGTGGGGCCAGACAGGGCTGATGAAGTGAGGGAAGCAAGATTGGTTTTCCGAGGGCACCGGGCCCTCCGCGCTCCGCTAAATCACGCCGCCTGCCCGGCGGGCGGGGCAGCGCGCCCCTGGCTCGGCACCCGTGGCCCCGCGGGACGGGTGATGTGCAGCCGGGCGGCGGCCGGGGCTGCAGGGAAGGTGAAGCTGTCATATCGATCTTTTTAGCACTAAAATATGAGCCACTTTGCTCTGCTCCCCGCTGCTGTGATGTGAAAAATAATAACTCGGATCCAAATTAAAAATATTGATCCCTGGAAGGTGCAGAAAGTAAATAAACGCTCCCGAAGTTTTCGGGTCAGCCCGAGACGGCGCTCAGCAGTAAATGTGTCCGTACGTCAGGGCCCAGGCTTCTTGATCTGTTTTTTCTTTAAATTGATTTTTCATTATTTACTTCCTAAAAGTGTTGGAATTTGGTCCTCCACTGTTAAAGCCCAGTGTTTGGGCGAATTATTTCTTTGGGGCTTATGAGGTGCGCCTAATCCACTCACCCATTGATTGATTGATTTTTGACTCAATGAGCTTGCAGCCCCTGCCTTATTTAGGGCTTCCATCATAATTTTTTACACATTTAGGCTTGACTTTTTTATTTCCCTCTAACAGATGAGCTGGCGTGGGGCTATCCAACAGGGAGGACAGTTGCCACGAGGTTGATTTTATCTGGCCGTGCCTTCTGGGGAGACGCTGGGTGTGTCCTGGCCAAGGGCCAGTGGTGGAGCGGAGCCTTTCCCAGCCCCTGTAACCCTGCTGCCCGTCTGGGCTGCGACCTCGGGGTCCGAGAGCTGCTGGAGTCTCAGGTGCCAAGGTTTTCCATGAGCTCAGGGAGACACTGAGCTGTGTGCTTCTGGAAGGGTCTCCCCCACCCAGGGCCCTGAAGCTTGAGCAGGTCCCAGTCGCTGCACAGCCTGGGTCCGCGAGGCCTGGCAGGAAGGCGGGAGGGATGGAGCCAGGGCGGCTCAAGAAGGAAGAGGAAGTGGTGCCTGGGCACCTCCTGTGTGGCTGTTTGTGGGGTGAGAGCTCGCCTGGGAAGACCTCGGACTTAAAACGTGGCTCTCGGCCAACAGCACGCCCTGCAGCACCGAGACCAGTGACCATTTCCTCCTGGTGTCCGGGATGGGAGGCTCCCTGGGCTGGGCCGTGGGCAGCGGGAGGAGGGGGCTGTGCCCAGGGCTCTCGGGGGAGGTGGCGTGCTGTCCCCACTGAGCTTGGTGTGCTTCACGTCGCTGTGTGCCCCTTGGTGTCAGGAAGACCCTGTGCGCCTGCTCGCAGCCGTGAGAGCAGGGCAGACGTTTTCAGTGCGTGCCGTCCAGCTGGTGGTGCTGAGCGGTGTTGAGAACAGGTGGTGACACGGAAACGCTTGCAGGCTCAGTGCCAGCTCGAGTGGGAGCACTTCACGAACCGCCTCTCATGGGACCCTCACACCGCCCATGGCTGCCCCGGTTGGATGGGGGAGGAGGCCGAGGCTGTAGGGGCTTCTCTGCCTCACTTGGACTTGCAGCGTGGCTGCGGGAGCCTGGGGTTCTGATCCACTGAGTCCAGGACAGGCTGGGAAGGCAGGCAGATGTTTCTGGGAGAGGCTGGTGTGCTGGCTGGTGGGAAGGAGGGCCACTGCCAGGCCTGGGGGCAATCACTGCATCCCTTGACAGAGGCCAGGGCCCCCAGGAGTCTAGGCGGGCCTGTCGGGAGGGATGGGGGCTCATGGAGAGAGGAACTGCTTTTCTCTGTCCTGGTTTGGAGGCAATGGCCGCTGCATGCTGGCAGGTAGTGGGCACCCCCAGGTGTGGCGCTGGCCCTTTGGGTGTGTCACCTACTCCAGGGTTTTGGGTGGGGGGTGGGAGGAGCCCTGTCACCCTGGACACATGACCAGGTCTCTGGGGACTAAGCACCCTGCAGCAGGGAACTTGTCCCTGAGTGTCGGATGCCCATGAGTGTCCAGTCATGCAGCCACATTTGCCAGCTGTAATGTCCTTTCCTGGAGCACTGGCACCTGCCCTTCACTTTGGGTACCATTTCCACCCCTAGAAGCAGTATTTCAGACAAGAACATGTGTCTAGGAGGCTGGCATGGCCTTCAGATGCACGTGGGAGGCTTGCTGGCTGTGTTGGGAAGTTCTAGAGCGTACCTCTCCACTTCCTCACCAAGGACCAAGAGAGGACTGCTGGAGAGTGGGGGCCAGCAGTGGAAGGCTCCCTACAGGCCCCGAGCTGAGACCACACGTGTCAGCCTCCTCTTGGAGGCCTCAGTGAAGCCTGCTGCTTTTGATGGAGGGCTCGGTCCAGCTTCCTGGGCACAAAGGTGGAGTGAAGCCTTTCCACTTGGCTGCAGGATGTGTGTGTTGTGCTCTGTGTGTTGGGCCTGCTGCCGGGGGCCATGGATGCAGACACAAGACATGCATGCTGACCATGACACCCCAAGTGCCCACACTTCTCAAGGCCACACTGGAAGGCAGAAGACCTACCTCAGCCCCTGGTGTGCCGGGAATTCCCATCCAGAATTCTCATCCAGCCAGTCTGTAAACGTGTGGGCAGGGAAAATGAAGACTGTATTTTAGGTATGTAAGGTCTTTTAAAAAAATGTCCCCAGTGCCCTTAGTCAGGAAGCTTTGGTACTCTATCAGAAGGTCCAGGAAACACAGGAAGCTGGGGTTTGAGTGTACCAGCTCCCCTGAGGGTATGGAGCAGAGAGCTCAGACACGAGTGCTGGTTACTTCCACCCTGACCAGGTGTCTGCTGGGCTCTTAGCAGAGAGCTTGTCTGGCGCCCTGGGCATGAAGAGCACATCCCCTTTCTGTTCAGCTCCGTAAACTCTCACGTGTGCTGCTCTGTGCTGGGCCTGATTCTCTCAGGGGAATCCCCAGGTCAGCAGAGACGGGCGATCCCAGGAGGATGACATGTATGTGACAGGAGAGAGTGCAGCCATGCAGCTGGTTAGGTTTCTAAGCGAGAGTCTCCAAGGTGAAATTAATAGGTTTTTTGATGTTTTGAGATACCGAGATGAGGTTTAGAGAGTGTGTGAATGAATTATGATGAATGTATGTTAAAGAACTCTGTTAACAAAAAAGAAGGCGATAATGAGCTCCAGGGAAAACAAAAAGCTGCTCAAGAGGAGAAACGCAATCATAATGTAGTAAGAGCATTTTCAAAGCTATAATGACATAAGTGCTGATTATTAATTTAGGTAAAACTGTTTTTATCCAGAGAATGGGGATCAGAGATAGTTGTGTGTATGTGTGTGTGTGTGTGAGAGAGAGAGAGAGTCATGTGAGTGAAGGGAAAAGTGGTATAAAGGGATGAAATCCCCGTCTTCCACAGTGGAAACATTAATAGTTAATGTTGAAAACTAGAAAATCAAGGAGCAGCATTGTCAACTTCAGAGACATGGAGGTAAATATCTAAAGAAGACAACTAAGAGACAGCAACAGCCTCGGGGGTAAAAAACTGAAGTGATCAGGGCACTGCTGAAGCCTTGCAACTGTGACTTTTTTGGACAAATTTAAAAAAAAAAAATAGCAGAAAGAGATTCCTTCTTTCAATGGTGACCTCAGAGAAGACTTGCAGAGGAGGAGGTGGTGTTTGGGTGGTGTGGTGACGGGGAGGCGGCACGTGGACTTGTGCGCTGGTGCGTCGAGGCAGCTCTGGGCAGTGAGCAAGGGTAATCCCAGCCGTCCAGGCGTGGGCTGTCTGAAGGAGACGGCGTCGGGGGGGGAGGCTAGCATCCTGAAGATTCTCTGAGATCAGGTGAAGGGATGTGAACGTGATTCGGTGGTGGGGGGGAGCCATTGCAGTTTTGGGAAAAGAGGTGAGGCCACCGGAGCTATGGAAAGGCAGAGAAGGGATAGGTGGGTTGTTTCAAATTTCAAAGGCCTGTCAGACGTAGCCTTGAAGTTCTTGTTGAAGTAAACGCACAGAATAGACCAGAAGTAGGGATCCACTTTGGTTTTATTTTCTCGACTCTGGTCCGTTCTTCTTGCTAAGCCTGAGCCATCCAGGGAATGTCCCCTAGTGAACGCTGGAGAGAAGCGGGGCCAAACCAACCCGGGGGGTGAAGACGGTGCAGGTCTCTGCGTCTCACTGGGATGAGGAGGCCAGAGTGTGTCCAGTCCTAGACTCAAGCTTGCTGTCCCCTCCCCCACACACATCCTTATACTCCAGCCAGATCACACTGTGCCCCCAAATGCATAGCTCCACCCCTTTGTGATGCAGGTTTGAAGAAGTCCAGAGCCCAGTGCAAATATTTGAGGCTTGAGATCAACTTTACTGAACTGACTGCACTGAAAGTAATGAGGACAGTGTCTCCTTCAGGAAGAAACAGTAGGAAGTGAAGTGCTTTCCTGAATAGTCAGAGTGGATTTCTAACCTAAAGGTATTTTGTTTACATCTTTAAAATCTAGTCACGTAGTTACGGCTTGTAAGCTGTTCATTTGTAAGTGATTCAGGTAGAACGTGAAATTCAAATAACGTTACCATTTGTAATAGCATCAAAATATGAAATACTGCATAACGTAGGCCAGAGACACACAGCACAACATATTACTTAGAGAAATAAAAGAAAATGTGGAGAGATACACCATGTTCATGGATTGAAAGACTCAGTGTCCTTGAGACGTTAACGTTAACTTCTCCCACAGTGACGTGAAGGTTTGATGTGGTACCAGCTAAAATCCGAGCAGACCCTTTTATTGCAGAAGTTGAGAAACTGCTTCCAAAGTTTATGTGGAAACGTAAGAGGTCACAGACTAAGCGAAGCAGCTTAGCAGCGCGCAGCGGTGGGGGACTCGCGCTGCCTGCTTACGGCTCGCTGTGGCCCTGCGGCGCTCGGGCAGTGAAGTGCTGCTGGGACCCAGGTAACACTCGTTAGGCCACGCACGTGAGGGCCACACTGTCCGCCAGAGGCCACGGATTTCCCACTATTGGCTGAAGTTGGAAGACAGGCCGTGTCACGGGCTGGTGAGGGCGAGGAAGAGCCTGAGCTCTCAGGTGCTGCCGTGGCGGACACCGCAAGCCACACAGCCGCTGAACAAGACACGCTGACAGATTCCTAGCCGGTGAAAAGCACGCCTGCCCAACGACCTAACCACTCCACCCCGGGCCCCACCTAAGGCGGGTGAAAGCACACGGCCACACGAGGGCTGTGTGCAACTTCATTGGTAAAACCCCAAGCTGTGAGCAACCCAAATACCCCCCAGCAGGTCCATGGGTGAACAGGCAGCAGAGCCGCCCAGCAGGAGGAGGGAAGGGATTACTGCTGCCCACAGCAGCGTGGATGGACGTCAGAGTCACTGTGCTGAGTGGACGACGCCACACCAAGTGCACCTTCTGTGTGAGTCCACCGATACGCTCTTGACAGTGCAAGCTGACCTGCAGTGGTCCCTGGGATGGGGCTGGAGGGAGGGGTGACGAGGGGCAGAGGGACACGGGCCTCGCGGGGTGACAGGTGTGCTTGTTACCTTGGCCATGGTGATGGCTTCATGGGCGTGGAGATGCGCCAGACCCCTGCTAAGTGCAGACTTGACGTCCACACAGTTTTGTGAATGTCTGTCATGCGTCAGTAACACACACACAAAATCTAGTCGGGTGGTTAACGGCTGATAAGCTGTCAAACTTTAAATGATTTAATTGAAAAGGAAAGTGTTTCCCTTGCAAGCTGACTCCATGTGAAATCTTCACAAATCTCTCTACGCGTCTTATGATTAAGGAAACTTAACATTCCGCAAGAAGTGATAGCAGAGTGCGAATAACTTTCAGTTTCATGTGCGCGCCATTCAGGCGTTATCAACATAGAATTAAGAAGACATTCTTTAGGTTAAATAGGGCTTTACTGACTCTGAATGCAGCGTCACTCCAGCTCAACACGATGGCTTTGGTTGACGCTGGTCCGTGTTCCTCTGTGCTCTGGGCAGGCAGGAGCTGTCTTCTGCTGTGCAGCGACCAGTCGATTTGCACATGATTTGCGTTCCTGTGAGGAAGTGCGGGGGCCTGCGGGGTGGGTGTGGGGAGGGACCGGGAAGAAGCACCTGCGGGGGCTGCGACTCCACGCGGCCCGTGGCGTGAGGCGTGATCCCCAGTGCAGGGGATGCTTCCTCCACCCACCACAGCTGATCCCACAGCTGCCCGCGCCCTGCCCCCCCCGGCTGTCCCCCCTGCCCTCCGCTGTCCCCCACTGCTGTGACGCTCGCTGCATCTGTGGGGTCGCGGTTCCGTGGGGAAGGGGTCCCTGTTCCTTTGCACAGAGCCCTGCTTGGGGCAGTTCACCTGATCGTGGTGGTTGATTGGTCTCTGCTTCCCTCCCTCCCCGCAGGCCACTCTCGGCAAGGCCCCAGCCAGCGGGGTCCTTGCCCAAGGGTGGGGGGTGGCCAGACCCGGCCATCACCCCTCAGCTGGCCTGGAGGGCCGTCCCTGTGTTCTCTCTCCCGGCGGGGAATCCACACCGGGCTCCTGGCTGCGGCCGATCGGTCAGGCGCAGACAGGTGTGATGGAACGTGTGTCACCCGCCGTGTCACCGCCGCCTAAGTGCAGCGGAGAAATGTATTGGTGAACAACTGAAAAATTGTAAAGCTCTTAAGGACTTTCATGCTTGTTAGCATTTTTTGACAGAAAATCAGTGAAGCAGTGAACATAAAAAGTGGTGTCGGCTTACGGTTTCCCTTGTCCCTTCCCAGGCCCTGCACTGCCCCTGGGATCCCCGGCCGGGCTCCTCGGGGTCCCCACCTCCGCCTCTGTGTCCACCGCACAGGGCTCCCAGGGCTGCGAGCTCGTGCTCCCCGAGGAGCCCCCGGAGCCCCCAAGCAGCTGCATCCCAGATGCCCACAGCTGGACTTGAGGTGCCCAGGAAGGGGCGGCAGGAGCGCGGCCCTCGTCGGGGTTCAGAGCCCGGTTCCGGGAGGAGCCGGAGTCTTTGGGGGGCAGCCTCAGGGCTACGGAGGCCCTGTGAGGAGGGGGCTTTGCCAAGGCCTCCCCAGGTGCTCCCCAGGCGAGCGGCGCCGGCTGGCCTCCCGGGCTGACCACTGCTGCGCCTCTGAGATAGCTTGGGGTTGGGGCTCTGCTCTGAGACTGTCCACCGCCCACCCTGAGGGCAGCGAGGCACGTGTTCTTTCCGGGAGGACAACCTGCCCGGGCCACCTGCTTCTCCTGATGCCACTGCGTGTGCGGCCCTGCAGTCCAAGCGCTGGACCGAGAGCTGCTGGCTGGCGCTGGGCTTCTTCGGCCCGTCTCTGGGTGTCCTGTGAGTCCATCTCCACACCCACGTGTGCAGACGGCCAGCCAGTGCTCCCTGCGGCCTGCTGTGTGTGGTCGGTCGGTCAGAGGTCCTGCCTCCCGCCCACGCCTTGTGGGGCCCGTGGGCTTGACTCAGTGGGGGACGTGGCCGTGGGGCTTTGTGTGCGGGCAACATCTTCTTGGACTCACGTCTGTTAGGCCTGCCCCCGTCCAGTTGTCCAGATCGTGCTACTCCTGTCAGTCAGCAGCCAGGTTGGCCTGAAGGGCAGAAAATGGCGTTGGACTGGCCGCGCAGGGTCCGCGGGCTGGTCTGGACAGAGGCCTGCTCTGCGGTGCCTGCAGTGTTGCCTCAGGGCTGGTGCTGGACCAGGGCCCCCATCAGCTGGGGTCTTGTCAGCAGAGGCTCCACGTGCCCCCTTTGCAGCCCAGGTGCTGATATGCCAGAGCCCCCAGACTTTCCAGAGTGGGGAGGGAGGCGGCACCTCCAGGGCACGCAACCTCGGGCTGGATACCCAGGCTGAGCCACTCCTGCCCCGGGCTGCCCAGGCCCTCGGACGAGAGGAGAGGAGAAGCGGAGCTTGGACACCGCTTACGTCCAGAGTCTCTGCTGATGTCTCGTGTGTCCAGAAAAGGCCGACAGTCAGACTGGGGCCATCCACTCTCCCCTGGGAGCGCGTGCCCCGAGGCTGCACGCACCCTTCGAAGGCAGGAAGCCACCTCTTGGATCAGAAGTCCCCATCCTGACAGCCAGCGTGTCCCTCGGTTTTCCCTTGATTTCGGGTCTGTTGCCTTTCAGGAGAAGACGTGCTTTTGAATTATCACCGGGAAGAGCCGCTTGGGATTTGGGGTTTTCCTCACTGTGTAATTGTTTCCTGGGTTGAAGGGAGGAGCGCAGTGCCCTGGTGGCCCGTCACGTCTGCCTGGAAATGAGATAATCAGACGCCTGGCCTCCTTCCACGCTGTGATGAAAACGTCCTTCCCGCCTAGTTCTCGTCTTCAAACAGGAGGGACCTGCACTCGGGGCGTCTGTGGTTAGGAGCTGGGGTGGGGACCACGCTCTGACAGGCGTGCTTCCGCGGTGGTGCTGTTTGTCCGCGGTCCTGCTGGCGGGGCCGTGAGGACGGGGAGGTTGTCACACGCGGGGACAGACACACACAGGCCCTGTCTGCGTGCAGGCCACCGCAGAGCTCCCTCCTCCCTCTGCAGACAAGAAGCCCAAAGCGCACAAAGCGCCTGTCAGATCCCCCGGAACACCCGGCGAGGGGCACGCTGGCCAGAGGCCCTGGCCACCTTCTGGAGTGGGACAGTGTCCCCAGTGGTCCAAGGAAACCCTGAAAGACTGGCCGCACGGCGCCCACACGGCTTTCAAGTGGAAGTTGTGACACTTTTCCTCTGCGTCTTGAGATGGATGTTTGGTTGTCAGCTTTTCTGCTGATCTGAGGGGCGAGGCCCAGTGCCTGCGGCTGCCCCCCTGGAGCAGCACCCCCCGTGCTGCGGGCAGCGCCCCGCGTGTCCCCTGACCCCGAGTAGCGGCTCAGTCGGGGGCAGGAGCTCCCGTGCGTGCGGCCGGTCAGGGGCCTGACGTGCGCCCCGTGCCCGGTGCTCCAGGTCACGGGCGGGTGGAGGCGGTTTTTGTTTGTTTAATTTTCTTTTTGTTAATCCCCAGTCCCATTGCCTCTCAGGGAGAAGGGCTGGACGCAGCTGTCCGGGCTGGGTGCGGCTCTCCAAGCTAGGGCCGACCAGCCAGGGCCGGGCGGGCTGAGCGTTAGGCATCTGCTCTCGAGACCCAGGCAGGCGAGCCGTGCTTTCACGTGTCTAGTCAAGGCGGCCGTCCGAGCTCGGACAGCAGACGTTTCCCGTGACCCGCGGGCTTTTGGGTCAGAGCTTCGCTATGTAATCAATGTTGGCTGTTCTTCCAACCATCGAAATGGTTTAAAGGGTTTCCGAAGGAGCGGGAACAAATCAAATCAAATCATAACTGTTGTATCTCATCCCGGAGTTAAGTGTGTTTTTTAAAACGTGGGCCGCGTACGGCGTCTCCTCCCAGTTTTCATCTATTATCACAATAATTGAGTTTGTAGCTGGAATTAGATTTGTCAAATCGCGTTATCCTCTTTAGAAATTGGATAGGTACCCTGGCAGGGCGCGGCAGAGTTAATCCGCTTTGCTGAGGTCCCCAGTGGCACCACGCAGCGCGTCCAGCGGCTCAGACATCTTCCTGTCACCCTGGACACGATGTAATTTCTCCTCAATCCCTTGTGCAAATAATGACATTTGAATCGAGCATTAACAGGCTTAATTACTTTAAAATTGTCATTTTAATTTACACTGATACAGTATTGATCATACAAGCAGAGATTAAGCTGTTCAGCGGAGCGGGTGATGGGGAATTAAACACTAAAGGGCCCTCGAGGGGCCGCGCGCTGCCCGGCGGGAGCCGAGGAGGGTTGCGGCTTCTTGGTAATGAACTGGCGGCATGCGGGGACATGAATCTCGGGCTCCGGCAGGAGCGGAAGTAATGGGGTTTGGGAGGCGCTTGCGGGTTATTCATTCGCCGCCATGCCCCAATTCTCCAGTGATCCATCCGCCCCTCCGACGTTTATTTATCCAGCAAATTCCGCGCTTTGACCTTTAGGCTAAGCACATCGAACGTAGGTTGGAGTGGAGATTTTTCAGGTGTAACTTTTATAAGTATCTGTTATTTTTTCTTCTGTCGAGATAACATCCAACAGATGACGTGCCTTTTTTGCTGCACTCGCGGCCGTGGGGACCGCGGGGGGCGGGCGGGCCGGCGTGCTGCAGCTTTGAACGGTTCCAGAGGCAGGTCCCAGGTTTAAGTGCCGCTGGTCTCGTTTCAGACAAAATGACTCGTCTTGCGTTTTTCCTGGAACCCTCAGCCCTTTGGCGCTCTCTCCCGCTCGCCTTCAAGCCTCCTGCAGTCAGAGCTCCACCCCGGCTGCGGGCTGCTGCGGGGGTGGAGAAAGCCTGGAAGCGAGGCAGAGGGCTCCCTTTTCAGGAGCAGGCCGTTGACAGACTTCCTGGGCTCACGTCGGAGCACGTCAGATACTTCAACCTCAAACCGTTTCACTCTGTAGAGGTTACGTAGTAAAAACTGAACGTGATTGATTTTATAGCTCAATAGGGAAAGATGAAATTCCTGCTCACAGCCCATAATGGCTTTATTTTAAACCACGGGCTAGAGATTTAATTAAGGCACGATCAGGGAAATGAAGAAATGCTGGCCGTGTGCTTGGTGAACGCAGGTTTGCACAGGGAGCGCGAGAAGGGCTGATGGCTCCTCTTCGCCGTGGCTGACAAGCTGCTGTCCTGGTTCACTTGCTCGCTGGGTAGCCCGCTCACCTTCAGCCCTGAACCACAGCACTTCCGGTCGAACGGCCATGTGCGGAGGCCTCCCCAGCACTGCTGGCTTTTACCTGATGACTGTCTTTGCTGGGCTTGTTCTAAGAACTTGACTGTGACCCCCGCCCCCATTTTACAGCTGGGAAGCCTGAGATGCAGATGGGCCCAGAGACGGCTCGTAACTGGCCCGGCCGGCGCAGCGGGCAAGGAGCCCCGCGGCCCCACCGGGGCCTCCCGCTGCCCGTGCAGATCGATAGTGTTCTATTCTCAACTGTGCACTTCGGACCTGCCAGCCCACCTTCTTGGACAAGGAAGGACAGGAGCCCCCCACGGTTCCCAGGGATGCGCGGGGACAGACGGCCTGCTCTGTGGGCTCAGCCTTGGCCTCGCGTCTGCTCGGGCACCATTCGCGTGGCATCTCTGCGGCGGTCCGCTGGTCCAGGGCAGGGCACGCGGCCTCGCCAGCAGAATGGGTGCCAGGCGCCACTCCTCCCTGGCGCTCTAGGATGTGCTCCAGGAGGCTCTCCTGAGATGGTCACGGGCGGAAACCATGGGGTTTCAGGGCTTGAACCTTCGACCCAAGTCCAAGGACAGCTTCGTCCTGTCGTGTTCCCTCTGGCTCTAATTCCGCCTCTTTGCACATTGTTCGCCTTTCATCACTTCCTGCGGCCCCGCTCCCGCCTCAGGGGCAGGCTGCGCGTCCAGACTCACTCAGCGGCGCCCCGTGCCTTTAATGTCGCATGCACATGGCTGTCTCTGCGCAGGAGGGTCTGCCCCCCGCATCCACCTCTGCACTCACAGCCCCCACACTCGTGATCTGTCCTCTGTTCCTGTCCAAATGCTCCACCCCACCCTCCTCACGGTCTCTCCAGCCCCCGAGCCCCCTGAGTTTTCTGGACCTCCATGGGCAACTCCCCAGGCTCACAGACCTCTTCTCGGAGAGCCCCCCACCAAACTGCCCTCCGTGTCCCCCTCGCCACCTCCAGCCCCACCCACCTCCCATGGCGTTGGACCACGTGTCGGACCCACCCCCCCATGTCTTTCCTCCAGCTCCACCCCGTGACCAGTGGGCAGGCAGGATGTGAGGTCCCTGGGGCTGCGTCCCCATCCCGACGGTGCAGGGCATCGGGCTCACAGTGGTGGGACTTAGCGCGCCCCCCCCCCCACCTCTGGGAGGCGCCGCCCGACTGATGCGTTGCTGGTTTTTCCCTTTGTGCCCAATCGTCCCCATCAGCAGACCGCATGCCAGTGCCTCCCTCTCCTTATGGACAAAAAGCTCTCCTGACCCTGTATCTCCCCCTGGTTCTCAGTCCTGTGGAAATACTGGTTTCTTTTCTTTTTTAAGGAGAAAAGTGGGTATGCATGTGGCCGGGGCAGCAGGGCTGAAGTGGGGAGAGTGCAGGCGGGGGTGGACAGCACCCCTTCCCTGCGACTTTGCCAGGAGGTCGGGTCCACGTCGAGGCCACCGGTGGGATGGTTTCTCCTGGGGGCGGGGGCTGTTCATGGTTCGGCCTCAGAGGAGAGGTGAGGAAGGACGGGTCTTTCTTTCACTTTATGGGGAGCTGCACCCCCACAAGGTGAAATGTGGGGCACAGAGGGGCTTCCTCCTTTACCTGCCTCCTTCTCGTTGGGCGGCTAGTGGTCACTTAGGGCTCTTGGTGTGGTGGCCTCTCCGTGGCCGAGGAGGGGAGGGGACAAGGATGGGGACAGCAGGGCTCCTGCATCTTTGCATGGGGCGGTGGAGCGCCCTCCCCGCCGTGCCTTAGCCCAGTGTCGGCAAGGACATACTCGAGGCCACATCCCAAGGCCGCGGGGGGGTGGGTGGGAAGTGCTACCACTGTCTCACGGGAGTGGGGGTTAACACTGAGCTGGTTTGTCCTGACCCTGCGCCACCCACTGGAGGCCAGAGCACCCCTGGGAAAGGACGCTGTGATTGTCTTCCATGTCGCGGTGGAGAAGCCGGGGCTCAGGCAGGGTCAGTGACGTGGTGAGGTCTCGAGACCAGGAGGAGGTGGGCGCAGGACAGGACCGCCGCGTTCTGCTCCAGACCCGCGTCTGAGCCCTGGCTGCTCCCACCCAGCACGGGGGCCAGGGTGGAGGGAGCCTGAGCCGGGTCACGGTGCCCGTTTGGAGGTCCGTCAGGGGAGCGCTGGGGTCTGAAGCCTGAGGCAGGTGTTTGGAGGTGGCGTCCTGCAGAGCCCCGACTCACAGGAGGGGCATAGAGGGCGCACGGCTGCTGCTCCTCTGCTGACAGGGGCGCGTGGTCTCTCGCGGACCTCCCAGCAGGCAGATTGGATCGTGCCCCCTCTACAAGTGAGGCTTTCTCGGCGCACGTTTGCCCGAATCATGCAGCCAAAAGCTACGGGGCAGAAGACGATGCTGGTGACCTGCAGGGGGGCCAGCAGAAGACCCTGAAGTGAGTCGTGGGAGAGCAGAAGGCTGGGGTGGGCGGAGGCGGAGACGTGTGTGTGGAGCTGAGGGGTCGGAAGCCCTTGTGGATCGTGAATGGCAGTTTGTGAATGGCAGTTTGTCCTGTGCCCAGGACACAAATTCAGGAGTCCCGACGAGCCCCAGGCAGGAGGCAAAGGCACTTGCGCCCGGACAGGCCACAGTGAGACTGGTGGACCATGGACGGGGGGCCCTGCGAGGCTGCCGTGGGCAGGCTGCGGGACCCCATCCTCAGCAAAAACACCTTCAAGAATGAAGGTGCAATGGACGTTTTTATTCAAATGAAACCCAAAAGGGACTTGTCACCAGCAGACCCACCCGAAGGGCAATAAAGCCTGAAGGACGCTCTTCTCCAAAAGCAAAGGGCCCGGCGGAAAGACGTTCAGAGGCAGGAAGGACAGGGCGTGAGGACGGCAGACACGGGGTGGACGTGGGTGATGGCGTGTGCAGTCGAAGCAGGAGACAGGGCCACCAGCACCAGCCGCGCAGGTTGAGGGGTGAGTGGAGTCGGCGCCCCGGGCTCCGCGGGCTCAGAGGGGACAGTAACGCGGGGGCTGAGGGGCGGTTCCCGGGAGCCTCACGCCCGCACATGCCGCTGCTTCGGAGTCTCTGGAACAGGGACTGAGTGCGACTCTGTGAAACAGAAAGAGATGGAAATTTCCCAGTATAATTGAAATTTAAAAATCAATTAAACCTTTTCGGTAGCACTTTATATGCCCCAGGCGTCTCTAATGGCAGAAGGTATTCTGTAAACGGCTTGCGTTCCATGAGGGCCGTCTCTTAAAGTGCATTTTACTTTAATTATCCTATATCCGTAATGCACATAACCCATTTCTCCAGGACATTTGTAAGAATGAAATTGTAATTGGAAAGCTAATGATTTTTAGAAGACAAAAGATGAAAGTCAGAGCTGTTTTAATTATGATGCAAACTCTCCACATAATTTAATTGGCATAAAAGTTTATTGATTACCTTTCGTAATCATTTAGACATGGAAAAATGACTTAATAAATTTCATAATTAAAACTAGTTGTTGTTTTAAGTCTGACATTTTTCTTTGCCTATTACTGAAACTTTGAGTTTGCAGAAGTATGTATTATTGCAAACAATATTCCTACTGCAAGGAATGCCGTTGTGAGAGGAAAACGCTTAGGTGATGCAGATTTAAGGTGGTTTGGGGGTGCTGGCCGAGGAGGTCGGGTCAGCATCACCCAGGAGGGTGGCGGGCACATGGCATGAGTTTGGGGATGCGGCCAGACCTTTCCCACCTGTTGTCAGCTGTCAGCTCCTGAGACATTAAACCCCGCAAAGGTCAGTAGGATTTCCCTTTTCAGAAGGAAGGTCCCAGACACTGTGAACAAAAACAGGTGATCACGTGGGTGGAGAAGGGAGTGTCGGGTCTTGGATGGACAGCATCTTCAGACGGCTTATCCAAGCTGGTGCCTGGGTGACGTCCTCAGGGGCCAGTACTGCCCAGTGCTCCTTCTGTAAAGTGTCCTGTGCTGACACGTCTGACGTCCCTGACACTCGCCTGCTCTCACCCACGAGTACTTCTCTGCTCTCTTCTCCCCATGACCCCCCGTGTCCCCATGACCCCCCCTTGTCCACACAACCCCCTGTGTTCCCACGACCTCCCTGTGTCCCTTGACCCCCATGTCCCTGCTGGCCACCGTGTCCCCTGCCCTGTGCTCTCATCCCTCCCCGGGAGCTCGACAGCTTGTGTTGGGGACGTCCCCCTGCACTTACACCTGCCCAGACCTCTGTCCTGGACTCCAGGCGTATGTCCAGCGCCGCTCGTCCAGTGTCCCCCGAGGTGTCTTACGGCCTTTTCAGCCTCAGCTTGTCTGAAGCCGACGCCTGCCCCCCAGAGCCCACCCCGTCTCGGGTGGCGGCAGTGCCCGCTTCCAGCTGCCTGGACGGAAACCTTGGAGTCGTCCCCCAAACCACGTCCATTCTGTCAGGACGTCCCGGGGATGGTGCCTGTGCTCAGAAGCTGACCCTACGTCCGAAGCCCCTGACCCTGGCTCTTAGGCCGCCTGCTCGTGGAGACTTCTCGACTCCTGAGTGTGGCCAGAGACAGAGTTGGGGGTGGGGTGAGGGGTTCTCTCAGGGTGGCCTCGCCCAGGTGGGTGTGGGGACACGACCTTGCAGTCTGAGGCTCTGGCATCCTCCCCCTTGTGACGCGCCCTCCCACAGCCCATCTGGGAGGCTATCGTGAAGGGCCGTCTGGTGACACTTCAGTCCTCCTCGCTGTGCTAACACGTTAGCAGCGCATTGACCTAGTGGGATTTGTCGTAGGGGCGGGGGGCGAAGAGGGGCTGTGCCTGCGGTGACGGCCCTCCCTGTCGGGGCCGCCTGACTGGGGACCCTGCGCCACGGCTGTGACAGGTTCAGCGCCCGGTGTCCAGCTTGCCAGCCTCCCCGGTGCTCGCCTTATAAAATGCTTTTTAATTCAGGAACAGAATATCATTAACTTTGTAAGTAGATGAATACAGTGGGCAACCAATTTAATTAGGTTCTGCTGTCAGCCGTTGGACGGGAGACGCAATGAGATTACAGGTGTGTCTTGGGGGCAGGCGGGCGGCCCAGGGGGGCCGTGCTGAGGGTCAGACGGGGGCCTTGGGGCCGCCACTCCGTGTTTAGCTCCAGGGGCTGAAACGGAAAGTCGGTACTTTGTAAATCAGCCCCTTCTCGTTTGAGATGGTGGCAGAGCTGCTCCGAGAGGCAGGGTGGCCTCGCGACAGTGACCTGCTAAATGCACCCTTCCCACCTGCTGCCCCGCGGGCACCGCTACCTCCCATCAGGTCGCCCGCCGGAGTGTGTTACACAGGAGATCAATGAAGCTCTACATTGATTCAAACAAAAGCCTTGTTTCATTTATTATTGTTTATAATCTAATGAATGTTACAGTAACTTTGCTTTGATTTATTACTCAATCTGTTAAATTGTTTTAAAACCAGGAGTCTCAGGGCTTCACTCCTGCGAAGTGCTTGTTCCCTTTACTGGTAAAAAGTGTGTTATTTTTTACAGTCGTGCTCAGCCTCTTGGGAGGCTGTGAGGCCACGTGATGGGCTGTCCCTTGAAGTCAAGCAAACAGTCCCACGTGTTAGCTTGGGAGCCACTTACCCGTCACTCCTCGGGGTGCCCTGAGTCTCCACATCTCTCCCGCTTAACCAGGAGTCAGCAGACTCCTGCCATGTGCAGTTGTTGTGCTGGGACTCAGAGGTGACCAGACCGTCCTCAGGGAGTGTGTTCACAGAGCCACTGCAGAGCCCAGCTCCAAAGGCAGATGGAGCGGCCGGTGTGGCCGTGCACCCCAGTGGCGACTCTGGAGAGGCAGAGACCATCTGCAGACAGCTCGAGGGCCCCGGCGACGCCCGGGCGGGTGGGACCGGGGCTTCGGGCCGCGTCCCCACCGTGTTCCCTGGTAATACGGTGGGCACCCAGCACCCCTCTCCGAGCCCTGGAGGCCTGGCTCTGTGGTGGGAACTCAGGCCTTCCAGTCCCGTAGCTGCGCCTCGAAGCCGTCCTGCGGCTGGCGGTCAGGGCCTCCGCCCTGCATCCACTGTTCTCACCGACACACCTCGAGGCTGGACTGCGCTTGACTGCTGGGAGGTCGATAGCGCCCCTGACAGCCTGGCGTGTACACGTGCGAAAGTGTTTTCGTTGTTCTTGGCCAAACGGGCAAGGAGTCAGTGTTCTCAGAGGTGGTGAGCACCTGCTGACAGGTGTGGGGTCAGCGGACCCCGAGCCAGGCCCGTCGGCCGCGCAGGGCCCTCCGGACGTCCTCGCGGCCTGTGGGAAGGGCCCCGAGATGCGGGAAAAGTTGGGTTGAACTTCGACTTTGCATGCTCACCAGAGCTAACTGTGGGTTCCTGACTGAATTACAGTTGCTGTTCCTGCACTCGCAACTTATTTTCTGTTTGTTTATTGTGAACCTCTTAGTATTGTATCAACTTTAACGTTCGATGAGGCGATGTTTAAGTCTTTGCAATCACGTTTCTTTTCTTGCGCTTCTCCGGAGTGCTCTGTACGTGAAACAGATACTGTCCGTGGGGCAGCTGTCAGGTCCGCTCACGGGCTGGTCCTGCGCCTTCCTGGGTCCACGAGCTGCCTGTGCCCACCGCCCCCTTAACTGGGACGGGCCCAGCCGCACGTCCTCGGGTGCGTGCGGCGGCGCCCCCGCTCCTCTGTCGGAGGGCGCGGAGGGTGCGGAGCCGCTGCTGGACTCGGGGGGAGGGTGGGGGCCGCGGCGGGCGCGCTGTCTGCTCTGCGCTTGCTCCGTGGGGCGCCCGTCGGCGCCTAATCCCCATCTCACGCGGGCACAGGTGGAAAGGACGTGTGACCACTCACATGCGTTAAGTTTGATTTCCAGATAAAGAAATGATGGTTGGTATCAGAGGTCGCCTTCCTGCCCCGGCCCGGCCCTGGCACTTCGGCCTTTTCACGGGTGGGGCGAGCAGGACCGGACCCGCCACCCAGAGTGGCTCCCGGCACCCGGCAGGCGCTCCCTGGCCGCGTGTTCAGTTGACCGTGGATGGGCAGGGCTGGTGGCACTGGAGGTTGGGGGGAGCGGGGCTGCAGCTCAGTCCTGAGGGGCGTGAGGGTGAGGAGCGAGGGGCTGGACCCGCGGAGGACGGCGGGGCTCTGGTGGAGCAGGTGGGAGCCAGGGAGCCAGGGCCGCGACAGCCGGGGGTCCCGCACCCGGGACCAGTCCCTCTCCGCCCAGACCCTTGCCCGCTGCGCCGCACAGCCCGTGCAGCAGACGGGGGACAGCGGGCCGGCGTCTGTGGGGGAGGTGTTGGCAAGGAGCGGAGCTGACGGCCCCCGGGGTCGGGACGTGTGTGGTTACATCCCGAGTCTCAGGCTGTGGTTAAGCTGCAGGCAGTTAAAGTCTTGGTCTCGTGCAGTGGAGCTTCCGGCCCATCGCGCGAAGCTGCTTTAGGCATGTTCTCCTGGGGTCTCACTTATTTCTCTTTTTGCTCTACAGGCACTAGGAAGTTTTTATTTTCTTCACGAATCCTTAAAAAACATCTACCAGTTTGACTTTAAAGGTAAGACTCCATGCTGTCCTTTGCTGTCTCCTGGAGTTTTCTGTCTTGGGGGACCCCAGCACCCTGCCCGCTGGTCTGGCTTCTCCAGGACCCCTCCGCCCAGTGCCCCTGCAAGAGGGCCGTGTGCTCTGGGTCTGATCGAGTCGTTTGCTGCAGTCACTAAGTGGGGAATCATTAGAACCCCTGGCTTTCTGGAGTTTCTGAAACCAAGATGACAGGCCTGCCCTGGACCACCCCCCTAGCCGTCCCGCCCCATTGCCATCCGTGCCGCCCCCGCTCCCGGGACAAGGCTCAGGTGGGGGCTCCGGCTCTCCAGAAGCGGAGCTAGAGGAGAAGGAGATGGCTCTGTATGTTGTATCGGGGCTCCTGTCAAACGTGAGAAAATGAAAAACAGAAACGCGACTGGAGGAGGGCGTGTTTCAGGAAGAGACGGGCCAGGGGTGTGTTTGCAGCAGAGCAGGAAGTGTAGCCCATGTCTAATGGGTGACACCACGTGTCTGTGCTGAGAAGATCCCCCCCCCCAGTCTCCTGGCACAGCCCTCGCCTCTGTCCTCTGACTCGGGGGAGTTCAGGCTGTGCCCCAGGCCTGAGGGGTCCCAGTGCCTGCCCGTCCGGTCTGCGGAGTCTGCGTGTTGACCTTCCGCGTGCCGCTGTCTCTGCGTATTTCATAGAGTCCTTCAGAGCCCCCCATGTTGGGCTGTGGAGCCAGGTCACGTTAATCAGAAAGGCCACTGAGGGCGCGAGAACTGGGGGCAGCTACTCGTGTCGGTTTGTTCAGACTCGTCCCCACTCACTCATTCACTCGAGACAGATCACTCTCCCCAAGGCTGGGGGCCAGCATCGTCTCCAGACTGCTTGAGAGGTGATGTCATCCACGTTGAGAGCAGGGTTCTAGCCGGCAGGGGGGATCTTCACTGCCCTGTTGCCTGGGGGTTCTTTGATGCTCGAGACACAGCCTCTGGCTTCCTGCTGAGGAGCCTGGGGTGGCTGAGCAGACGGGGCGGGAGCCCGGGCTCGGGCTGCTCTCCCCACTATCTCATGCCGGACCCCCGATGTCTGCAGGTCGTGTTCGCGTGCAGCAGGCTGGGAGCAGACAGGGACGGGCAAACACAGCAGGCCCAGGTGAAGCTGGAAGCAAAACGGGTTATGTTTCTAATAAACCTGCACCTCCAGCTTAAAGATCTACCAGATCTGCTGAACTTCTCCCGTTTGCAGGTCACCGTTTGTATACGTGTTGTATTGCTAAGTCGGACTAGTCATAAAGTGCCTGGCCAGCCCACAGTTCACTTAAACCTGTGCATTATTAGGTGCATGTCAGACGCACGGTGGAGTGGGCCGGCCCTGCTGTCGCAGACAGGAGCTGTGATGCGGCAGTCGGCGGCCGCGCCCCGAGCTCGCTAGCCTGGCGGGAGGCTTGCCGGGTCTGTGAGCGCCGCTGCATCTGCGTGCGCAGGGCGGGCGTGGCTGCTGTCCCACAGCGCGGGCGCCGGCGGGGCCTCGGGCTGCCCTTGCTCTTCTGCCTGGAACTGAGTTACAGCAAGAGCAATCCAGCATTTGTGATAAGTTGGAATGAATTTTAGAAAGAGATAGCCTGAATTTTAACACGTTGGTTCCTACTCAGAAATTTAAGAGGAAAAGGGACGAAAGGGACTTTCAGTTTCTGGTCCAACACATGAAGAGCTTGGAAGTTGTCAGTCCCATCCTCATGATGAGAAAAAATCCAAACAGGCTGCAAATAGATCCCCTAGACCCCTCAGAGAAGCAAGGTCACAGGGCAAACTGATGCCCCCCCAAAGCGGAGGAGAATCTGGGCCTCCTGGGAGCGGGGACCACCGCAGGGGCCGCTGGTCTGGACACTGAAGGAAGGCTGTGTGACGCTGGGGGCCGAGTGCGGGCAGCTGGTAGGAGAAGCGCCGGGGCCCAGCCTGAGGGCTGCGCTGTCCTGGGCTTTACCTTCAGGACCCTCACCATGTTCTCATGATGAGTGTGAAGGGAGGTCTCCATGCGCCTCTAGTGAGGGAGGGGGGAGCAGTGTTTTGAAACGTGCCCAGAGCGCTCTGCTCTCCTTGAAAGGCCTGCCCTCAGGAAAAACCATTTCACCAGAACCCAGAGCGCTGGCGTCTGATCAGGGCCTAACCAGGGGGAGGGAGACAGACAGTTCTGGCCTCCTCTAGCCTTCCTGCTGCACTGGAGACTAGACACAGAGCGGACTGAACCCGCAGTCAGCAGGAGAGAAGAAAGCACGCAAACCGAGCACAGGTGAGTGGGAGTGAAGACACTCAGTGGAGAGCACTAATGACACCAGAAGCTGGTTCTTTGAAAGGATCAATAAGATTGGCAAACCATTAGCCGAGCTAACAACAACGAAAAGAGCACAAACGACCGACATTAGAAATGAGAGAGGGGCTGTCCATACTGATCCTGTGGACACTAAAAGGACAAAAAGGTTTTTAAGAAAAAAACTATTCCTATAAATTTAATACCTTATATGGACCAATTCCTTGAAAGGGACAGTCTACCAAAACTCACTCAAGGCTTGCTAGAAAATGTGAATAGATCTTTCTCTATTGAAAGAAATTCAACCAATAATTAATAACCTTCTACATAAGAAGGCGTCAGGCCAGACGGTTTCACTGGTGATTTCACCAGGCATTTAAGGGCGACGTTATACCAATTCTCTGAAGTCTCTTCCAGAAAACAAAAGAAGAGGGAAAACTTCCTGATGCATTCTGTGAGGCCGGCATTGCCCTAATACCAAAACGAGTTAAAGATATCACGAAAAGGGAGAAATACAGACCAGTGTTTCTCGTGAACATAAAATGCAAAATCCTCAGCATAATGTTAGCAGCTTAAAAGCAACAATGGACAAGAAGAATTGTACACCAGGACCAATTCAGATTTATCCTGGTGTACAAGGCTGGTTCCGCATTCAGAAATCAATTAATGGAAGCCATCACATCAATGGGCTAAGGAAGGAAAATCAAATGATCCTATCAGTAGATGTAGAAAGAGCATTTGATAAAATCCAACACCCATTTGTAGAAACGTGCGGCAAACTGGGAATAGCAGAGAATGTCCTCAACTGGACAGAGAGCATCTTCAGAGCCTATGTTAACATCCTACGTAGTGGAGAGGAACTAGATGCTTCTCTGAGTAACAAGGTGAGGATGTCCACTCTCAGCATTTGTCTTCAGCCTCATTCAAGAAATCTTGGCTAATGCAGTAAGACAAGAAAAGTATATAATAAACTTAATGGTGGGAGTGCCTGCCTTAGTTCTTAAATAACACGTTCACATAGAAAATCTCAGCTCAGCAGCAACAGCAGCAAGTCTGTCACCAGAAGCAAGTTTTCAGGATATGACTGAAGACGCACATGTCAGAGGCTTTCTTCCGTACCAGCAACGAACAGCTGGAATTTGAAATGAAAAACCCAGTATCATTCGCCGTAGCACACACACACAAAAAGTCCTTAGGGATAAGTCTAACCAGATGTGTACAAGATCTACGTGAGGAGAACTACAAAACTCTGATGGGAGAAACCAAAGAAGCCCTAAATAAACGGACAGACAGTCCATGTTCATGGATAGAAAGACTCGGGAATTTGAGGACGTCAGGTCTTTCCAACTACATATTCAGCACAGCACCGAAGTCCCAGCAAGCTGTCTTGTGGGTACCGGCAAGCTGAGCCTAAAGGTTCTAAGGGAAAGCAGGAGACCCAGAACAGGCAGAACAGTCCTGAAGGAGAAGAGCAAAGGCGGAGGGCGGACCCCGCCGACGTCAGGACTTTCCACAGCAGTCAGGACAGCGCGGTGTCGGTGGAAGACTAGACAGTAGATCCCTGGAACTGAACAGAGAGCCCAGAAGTGGACCCACACGTCCACACTCGACCGACCTTTGACAGAGGAGCAAAGGCAGCAAAGTGGAGCAAAGACAGTGTTTTTAACAGTTGGTGCTGGAACCTGCTGGACAGTCACAGGCCCCCAGATTCAGTCTAGTCGCAGACCTCACACCTTCACAGACTCACTCAAAGGGAGTCACAGAGCTGAGCGTAAGATGCGAGACTATAAAACTCCTGGGTGGCGACGTGGGAGAAAACGCAGGTGACCCTGGGCTAGTGACAGCTTTAGATACAGCACCAAATGCATGGTCCTTGGAAGAAAAAGTCAGTAAGTTGGACTTCATGAAAACTGAAAACTCATGCTCTGCAGAAGACACTGTTAAGAGAATAAGACAGCCACAGGCCGGAGAAAGTGCTCTCGGAGGACACATGAGATGAAGCGCTGCTGTCCGGAGCACACAGAGAGCTCCCACAGCTCAGCAGCGGGAACAGCCCAACTGGACAGTGAGCCCAAGGTCTGAACAGGCGTCTCACCCGGGAAGATATATGGACGGCAACACCAGGTACTCAGCATCGTGTGTCGTCCGGGAGCTGCACCTAAAGCGACAGTGAAAACCACCGCACCCTGTGAGAATGGCTTAAGTCAGAGAGACTGACGCCACTGCACCAGCGAGGCTGCGCTGCGCCCGCCCGCACCCTGGGGGCCTGCGTCTGTCCTGAGGACGTCCCTGGGCGCTGCAGTGATGACACGGTCTTTGCCTCGAGGAAGCCCATCCTGAGCAGACCTTCAGAGAGAACGTCCTTTATTCTCAGTGGAACTCAAGCTGGGCCACGGCTGTTAGTGAAGGGGGGCTCCAGAAGGTCGGATAAATAACCCCCCTGCAGGCGGTGACCCCCCCCCCAGGTCAGCCCAGGCCGCACCCCATCAGGTGGCGCCGCCTGCTGTGGTGCTAATGCCTGACCCTGCCCCTTCCAGAGACAAGGGGGCTGGCCAGGAGCACAGGTGTCCCGTGGAACCGGGCAGAGGCCAGCCACTGCTGGGGCTGAACCCTCACCTGCACCCCCTGCCCCGTGCAGAGGCCGAGTGGGGGCCCAAGGCCGCCCTCCTGGCTTCAGACTGGCTGTCAGCTCCGCCCTGCTCCAGAGCTCCCCTCCACCTCCCCCGAGGTGGCACTGCTCGTCCTCCACCCTCTGGCGGGGGCACGTCCTCTGTCCATAGGGGCACTCCCCCTTCCTGGAGGCGCTCCCCAGCAAGACCCCGCTTAGGCCTCTCTTGGTGGCCACACTCAGGAGCATCCAGGTCCCGTGTCAGTCTGTGTCCCCTCTCCGGGCCCCATGTCTGCTTCCCGTGGCCGTGTCCTCAGGGCTCCCAGGAGGTTGAGGCCGTGCCTGCTGTCTGTGTCCCCAGCTTCTGGCCCCGGCCCCACAACGCTCAGCGGACATCCTGGTGCCACCCGGTGCAGGAGGAGCCTGGAAGGGCTGTTTGAGCTGGTGAGAAGCGGGGCAGGGGGCCGGGCAGGTGGGAGCCCACCCTGCAGGCCGGAGCCGTGTGAGGGCTGCCGTGTCACTGGTGGGGCAAGCAGGTGGCGTCTGTGCGGGATGGGCCTGTGGCCCCCCACCGGAGAGGTCAGCTCCCCACTCAGAGTCTAGGTGGCCTGCCGCCTCGGGGAGGGGAGCTCTGGATGCGCCGTGCCCGTGACAGCGGTGCACCTCCCCATCATGATGCCGCCTGCGGGTGATGCTTGATAAATGCTGTCCTTGTGCGGAGACGGATGGGCGGTTACAGTAAGTGCTCCTGTGATTAAACGCCGCAGGTGGGGTTATGAATGGGTCACAGCTTGGCGGCGTCCCTTGTTTGTTTACACAAGCCTGTACCCCCTCCCCGGGCACCAGCCTCCTGCCTCACGGGTGCGGGGCTCTCGGGGGACCTGTCGTCCCCGTGGCTCGTCTCCGTGGTTTAGGCGGAGGGTCAGAGGAGCAGTGGGTACAGGGAGACAGCTCTACTTCGTGTGCTCTGCCCCCTGCCCCCGAGTCACTGAGAAGACCTGCCCTGTCTGATCATTGCTGTTCCACCCACGTCAGTGGCCCATGGGGTGGGCGGTACCCCCAGAAACTTACGGTGGAGCTGCTCATGGGACCTGAGCGTGACCCCCATGGACACACCAACGATCTCCTGACACCCCAGGAATCTCACCCCCAAGTCAGGCATTCTTGGCCCAGGAGCAGGGACACATGTGATGTGGGCCGGCAGCTGGTGCGGACCGTCCAGCACGATCTGGGCTGGAATCTCCCCATGGCGGTCTTGGTTGGCCCACCTGCTGCCCAGGCTCCCCGCCCCATATCTTGGGGGGAAGCTGGCAGCCTTCCACGCACCAGGCCCAGTGAGGGTTGGAGGAACAGACTCATGCATCCATTCATTTGTTCATTAAACCCCACCATGGACATAGGGATATCGGTCTGTGAAAACAAACAACCCGAGGCCTGGCTGTAAAAGGACCAGACCAGGCCCTGTGTGCAGCGGGTCTGCCAGGTGAAGGGAGGTGGCCCCCCATGGGCACTGGACAGGCCAGCGTGGGCAGGGGTGGGGGGCGCTGGTCCCGAGTGCCCTGCTGGCTGTCCTCTCCCCCCGCCCGCCCCACGTGAACTCCTCTTCACTGCGTGAGTGATGTTGGCTGGATCGAGGAGAAAATCGATGTTATTAAATAAATTCATATTAAGCAGGAGTGAACGGTAACTCCATAGCCCTTTTAAATATAGCCGCAGTTTGAACAGAGGATGCCAATTAGCCCCTGTAAATCTGCAGGCTGGAAGCTCTCAGGGGATAATGAAGTGGACTGTCAGGTTCCAGGTCGTGGGGTGGGAATTTATGAGGCACACGTGTCCCCAGGAGCAACTGGCCAGACTGGGGTCGGTGGCCCTCGTCAGGCCCTCCTCCCAGGCCTCCCTCGCTGCTCCGGTGGGACCGGGACCCCAGGTGGCCTCAGCTGGCTGAAGGGAGACCCCTGTGGCCTCAGCTGGCTGAAGGGGGACCCCAGTGGCCTCAGCTGGCTGAAGGGGGACCCCAGTGGCCTCAGCTGGCTGAAGGGGGACCCCAGGTGGCCTCAGCTGGCTGAAGGGGCTGTGGCGCTGGGTCACAGGGTTCTTCCACTCTTTTCTAGCTAAGAAGTACAAAAAGGTCACCGGGAAGGAGATCTACTCGGACACGCTGGAGAGCACGCCCATGCTGGAAAAAGAGAAGTTTCCGCAGGACTACTTCCCCGAGGTGCGTGCCCCACCCTGCCGGCCGCTTCCTCACCAGCGCGCTCACTTTCCGAGCGGCCACGTTGGAGGTGGAATTTAGGGCGTGGTGGGGGTCCCACCGTGGTGGCTGTCATCCTCCAGCGCTCTGTCTTCCTGGGAGGTCCTGAAACCCGTGCGGGCCCCTCTGGGCTGTCTGACGTGAGGCCTGGGAGGGTCCGTGGTGTTTATTGTTACATCATAGGTAAATTTTCTAATCTTCGTTTCCAGGCAAAGGAACCTTCCCCAAAAGTAGAAAAAGAATTATTGGTTGATTTGGGGCCTGGAGTGTGCTGGGTCCTCCCAGCAAACCTTGGTGTGAGCGGCTCGATCCAGCCTGTGAAACTATATGACCAGATAGCGGGGGTGTGCGGGACCATGGCACATGGGGGGTCTTCCCTGCCCCCAGAGTGCTGGTGTGAGCCCCCGACTCTCACAGATGAAGCCAGTGTGGGGCTATGGCCGCCAAGAGACACAACTGCAGGCTTGGAGCCAGGGCCCCGTGCGCCCCCCACGCCTGCCCCGCGCACCTGCTCCGGGCGAGGGAAGGCCCTGGGATCGTCTCTCACCCCTGCTCAGACACAGTTAATCAGAAACCTGAACGTATTTCCCTTGGGTTCTACTGCGCTTGTGGATAGTTCTGTCATTTTTATGAGCCGTCACACTGCATACGTCATTTTGGGTTCTGGTGTTTTTAGTAAATGTTATTAACAGCCAGCATTTTGGAGTCTCCTGTTGCTGAATGATTCAGCCCTGCTTCCCCGGCTCTCGGTGCCTGAATCACGCTGGGATGTGGACTGTGACTGAAGCCTTTGGGCGCTGAGGTGGGGCAGCTGGGTGTCCGCACGCGGCCCGCCTCCTTGTCAGGAGGAGGCTCTCGGCCCCAAGAAGGATGGCTGTGCCGAGTCCCCTCTGCCTGAGGATCGCCCGCCGCTCAGCGGAGGGGCCCCTCCTGATTTCAGCAAGGCCACAACTTTATTAACTTGCTTTATGACCTGATCCTGGAGGGACGGGATTGCAGCGCCTCTGTGAAGGATGGGCACTGTCTCCATGCCGGGACGCGGCTTCCTCCTCCACTGTCCCCCAGCCAAGGCCGCGGTGTCAGGGGCCCGCCTCCTGTCCTGGCCTCCCCCGGCCTCCACTGTCCCTGCCCCTCAGCACCGCTCCCCCTACCCGCCCCTCGCTGCGTCCCAAGGTCAGAGAAGCAGTAGCCGGGAAGTTCCAGAGGCTTCAGTTCTGAACCCTCCTCGATGCGGCCTAATTTCAGCCCTGCGGCCGGTGGACGTGTCCAGCAGGAGGACGGGCCTGAGGTCCCCTTGAATAGGACAAGGGCTGAGAACTCAGTTTCAGTTCCTGCTGGTCTCCTGGTCCCAGTCCCCATCCAGACGGCACTGGTGTGCACTCACCTCGGCCTGACAGTGATCAGGGCCCCAGTGAAAGGAGTGCGAGCTGGAGGGAAGCCAGGGTGGGGGCAGGGCTGCACACCACAAGGTCGGGGCTCGGCCCTTCCTGGATGCCAGCACCTTATAGTGGGAGAGCCAGCGGAAAGAGGTCCCCTGGGGCAGTTTGGGGCAGCCCTGAGCTCTGGTACTTAAGCATCTTCTCCAAAGAGGGTCCCGTGATCCCACTGCCGATGTCCAGGGTCCTGGCTCTCCTCAGGCCGATGACCCGGCACCCACAGAGTGAGAAGCCTCCAGGCTCCCCTCGGGCCTGCCCACCTCCCCCACCACTGGGCTGGAGACCCGCAGGTGACCCTGGCTCTTCCCTCCTCACCCAGGGGTCTAATGCCAGCCCAGTGGGGGCCCTCACCTGACCTGAGGGTGGGCTGAGGTGCCCCAGGGGAGTCAGTGCCTGACGGGTCAACTGGGAGGGACACAGGGTGGGCGGCGGGCCCGTGGCGAGAGCTGGACACAGGACGGTGAGGGCCACAGGCACCTGGGAGGGAAGGCAGGGCTGAATGGGGAGGCCACAAGGCCGGCCATACCCAGGTCAGCGCTGGGGCTGGGCAGCCAGGGCCGGGCAGAGCGATCCCAGGGACCCGGGCTGTGTGGTGTAAGGATACGCGGGCTGGGAGCAGGGCTTTTGAGGTAGCCCCCCAAGCAGTTGAGGCTGCTGCCCACCCAGAGGCCGCCTGGTGCCTGGGAAGTCGATCCCACTGCGCTGGCCCCCGAGGGCGGCGGCGCACTTGGTGACCCGGCACCAAGTGGACCCTCCATGCGGCCTGGCTGCCCCGGGATCTCCCACAGCCCACCCGGGTCCCTTGTCCTCTCGGTACTCACCAGGGACTCCAGAATTCCCCTGCACCTGCGGCCTCGGGAGCTAGGGTCACCGGAGGCTCCCAGTGTCCGTCAGCCAAGAGCTGTAAGAGGCTTCTGTGCCTGTCATTGTGTGGGCAGAAGGGAGCCCCACGGAGGAGGCAGCTTCTCCCAGAGAAAGTGTCCAGCCCCTCGCCCCCTGCCCCCTGAGGCTCCGGCCTCCATCCCTCCCTGGGCAGGGGCCTAGGGTGGCCAGTGTGCATCCTCCTGAGGTGCTGGCTGGTTCCGGGGGGCAGACGTGAGGGGGCGGAGCTGCCCGCGGACCTGCTCCGGGGCCACACTTCCCGCCCGCAGGCAGAGGGGGATGCAGCTCCAGAAGGAAGGGGTTGGGGTGTCACCGGGTGGACCCTGGTCCCCCGACTGGAGAGCAGCGTGCTGCTGGGACTAGGGGACCCCCCGGGGCCCTGGCCCAAAGTGATGTTGCTGCTGGAAGCCGCGCCGTCTGCGTGCGGCCCGGGGCCTGGCGGCGGGTGTCCGGGGGCGCCCGTCTTCCTTGCATCCTGATAGATGAACAGAAGGAAAATCTCACTGAGAAACACAAATGCTTCTCGTGTTCTGTCAGCAGTGAGACATTTCTCAGGTGTGTCGAACTCCACGGCCATTGCTGGGACTGACTGTCCGTGTCTTTGCTGGCGGCCCCTGCCTCGCGTGGCCTGGGGGGACCGTGGTGCCTGGGGTGGCGCTGGGGCAGCTCGGCCCCTGCCCTCCTGCCGGCCCGCGGGACCGTCCTTTAGCTTTGTTTGAACACATTTTGGGGGAGGGAATTAGTCTAAAACCGATTTCTCTTTCTTTTATTACCGTCACTTAAGGATAATCTAAATGTAATTACCATGATGGAAGCATAATGTGATTCCAGATAATCCCAGCCACTGCATATAAAACTAACAAAGCTCTCCCTGCTGATCTATAGGTTCTCTGGGCTCGACATGGGTTTCAAATGCTGCCTCTGGGAGCAGCACTCCAGATAATGTGAGACCATTTTTAAAAAGCAGATTTGTGTAGTCGATCAGGGCCAAGGCATTTTTTCCTCTTGCCCGTAGTGAGAAATTGGTTGTTACCATAGATCACAGGGACCGCTCCAAGCTCTTATGAAAGATGAATTAATTCCACTAATGCTCCGAAGCGGGCCTTTCACGGGGAGGCTGTGTGCTGATAACCTTCCCGCAGCCTGCCTTTGCTCCCTGTGATTTATGCCGTCTTTTAGTAGATGAAACCGCCTGTATTCGCAATCCATCTCCTGGCTAAAGGAACCCTATTAACAAGGGATCTGAGCAGAGACTTAATATTGTAAGGTGAACGATGCGGCAGCCTCCCCCCCCACGTGACGTGGTCTTCACTCCAGCGGTGGTGACCTCTCCCAGGGTTGGGGTGGGCACCCCCGGGGGCACCTCGGCCACTACCATCTCCTCTGCGGTCGCCTGGAGCCCTGGATGATTTCTGAAGGTGGCCGATGACCAGAGAGCTTGGGGACGTAGACGGAAAGGCGCAGAGTCAGACCTTCGAGGAGGCCCCGCTACCCTGTACGCACTCCACCTCCATCTGCAACAAGCGTCTATGTCCAGAAACTTCTATGCGCGCTTGTGTAGTCGAGCATGAGGACCTATGACAGAGGCCCCAGGTTTCCCATCTGTGTGCCCCCCAGACGCGTGCCAGGAGAGCGGTGGGGGGAGGCGGGACAGCGTGTGTTTACGCAGGCGGGTGAGTGTTCCCCTGTGCGTGTGTGTTTCAGGCAGAGTGTGTGGGTAAGCCACAGCGGGCAGTCACCTGGTGGGAAAGCTGCCTGTACCTTCTGGTGCCTGGGGGGTGTTCTTGCCCACCCCACACCCCAGTGTGGCCCCGGTCGTGATCCCTGAGACCTCAAGGTCCAAGCCTGGGAATGAGGGTCCAGCAGTTTGGAAAGTGGATTCCGTCCTCTGGATGGAGGTGGGGGGCCAGTGTCCTCGCCTGTTCCCCACTGGGCCACACGGTGCCCCCAGGGCACGTGTTCACTCCTGGTGCCGGGGGACCCCAGCCTGTGAGCTTGAGTCCCCGCGGGAGAAATGGACCTTGTGTGTGTAGTCAGTCCGGGACTGTCCTGGCAGGGTGTGTGGGGTGGGGTGGGTGCCGGCTGCAGAGGCTGGTGTCTGGTGAGCTGGGGGGACCAGGAGGGAAGGAGCCACCAGGGAGCTGGGAAGTTTTTGCTTCTGAGAGTGAAGAGTGAAAGAAGTCCTCCTCCAGTGACTGGTTTTGTGGCAGGAGGGGTCCTGGGTGGTGTGCACTTGGAGGTGCGGGGGCTTCACAGCCGTGCCTGGGGCGGAGCCTGGTGATGCAGCCCCAGAGGCACATCCTTCAGGTGTCCCGGCCTTTCTGGTTAGAGTCCAGGAGGGGCGGGGGCGGGGACAGCCGGCTTGACCCCTGGTGCAGGGCCCCTCCTGGGGAAGCGGGGGCCGGCAGGGGCTGGTGCTGGCTGGGAGCAGCCTCCCGGACGTCCCTGCTGGGGTGTGAGCTCCTCGCTGCCCGTTTCTGCGAAGGGCTGGCTGGGCGAGGCAGGGGATGCAGGACACAGTGGTTGGCCCCTGGTGAGTGGTGCCCGCTGCCCAGTCTCTGCACTGCCCTCCCGCCTCCCTCCAGTGGGTGCGCCCACCCGCCACCCGCATGGCTACTCTGGGGCTTGTGGCTGTGTCCCTGCTCCCGGAGGCTCGCCCTGAGCAGAGTCAGGGCTGCCCTGTGCCATGGTTTCTGGTTTCCAAACGTGCACGAGGGCACCAGGGTCACTGCGACGTCTCCCGGTCTCTATCCTCAGGGCTCCGTGGCCCAGGGTCCAGCGGCTCCCTAGTCAGGCAGCCTGACCCACAGCATCCATCTTCACGGAGCGTCCTGCTGGGCTGTGGGCCACACCCCTTCCTCCCACCTCGCCCCACCCTGCCCCGCGTGAGCACCAGGGGGCAGGGTGGTCATGGACCCAGGACAGGGCAGGTGCCAGCCCAGTGGGGGACGTGCCCCCTCTGTCCTCTCGTGAACAGCAAGACCAGGTGGGGGTGCTCAGTGACCCTTCTCCCAGGCTCTCCAAGTAAGGTTCTTTCTTGGGGGAAGAGGATAAGAAGATGGAGCAGAAGTTAATGTGGGGTTCCTTTGACCCCCTCTCTGTCTGTAGGGCCCCACGAGGTTCTCTTCGGGCGACGAGACTACAGGCCTGGAGCACCGCTGGGGGAGGGCCCTGCGGGAAGCGGCCTCCATGGGGCCGCGTGCAGTTCCGTCCCCGTCAGCACGTGCTGTCACCTGCCAGGCCTGACAGCCTGTCACGTGGCCCCCGCACTGTCCCCAGGGCACCCTGCACTCCCGTCCTGCAGAGCTGCCGCCCTGGCGTCCTCCCCCCAAGCCAGGCTCCCCACGTGCTGGGCTGGCCGCGTCCCTGGGCCTCTCTCCAGCCTGGGCAGTGGTGGGTAGAGGACGGTGGTGGCCTTGTCCCTCGGCCCCTTCCTGCCTGTGGCTGAGCTGGAGCGGGGAGCCAGCAGGCGCCCTGAGCGCGGAGAGAGCAGCTGACCTCATCCGACTGGAAAAGCATGTCAGGCGCCCCAACTGCGTGGGAGCCGTGTGGGCCCCTCCTTCTCTGTCGGCCGCTTACAAGTGTCACCTGTTTATTTTTCAGTGCAAGTGGTCGAGGAAAGGCTTCATCCGGACGAGGTGGTGCGTGGCGGACTGGTACGTCCCTTGTGGTCCTTGCCTGTGCCTGACTCCCGGGACGTTCCCCTTTCGGACTGGGCACAAGTGGTGTGTGGCTTGGACGTCCATCAGAGGCTGCCCACCCTACCTTCCCCTCTTGACCCTCCTTGTTCTGGTGATGCCATATGGCACAGAGCACTGTCACCCGGTCCCTGTAACGCCGGTGTTCTGGTGCTCACGTCCACCTGCCCCTGCCCTCCTCCCTGGGAGCCCCCTCGAGAGCCAAGAGCTGGTGCAGGGCTCCCCGGACCCCTCCCTCTGGTAGTCCTACTGCGCTGCATCCAGCTGCAGGAAGTGGGGTTCTGTGGGGCATGGAGCGCAGGTGAGGCAGGACCCTTGCTGACTTGGGGACCCCAGGCATGGCCTTCCTGTGGGGCACCCTCCATGGTGCACGCCTGTCTTCTCCCGGGACAGGAACCCTTGAAAACTGCTCCCTGCTGTCCTGACCTGCGTGCAGCACCTGTGGCTGGGCCCTGCTGGTCCCAAGGCTGTGGTCTGCACAGCGAGGTCCTGGAGTGGCTGGAGTAGGGGTGTTGCCCCCTGCAGGCCCTGGGGAGAGGGCTGTCCAGACGCTGGCTGACTGCAGCTGGGCCCTCAGCTGCCCCTGCTATGTATGTCCACACAGGCCCCTCACTGGGGCCTCGAGGGTTGGGGTGCTCCCTGGAACGGGGATCCTAGAGCATGAGAGAGCAGGAGGGAGCTCGAGCCAGCTGCAGCCTCCAGGACCCGACTGCCCGCTTGAGCCTGTGTGGTCAGTCCCGCAGGCCCAGGCGCGGCGTGGGAGGGCACAGGGGGCTGCTGCCAGCTCTGCAGATGTGTCCCGCTGGGTCTCGGGCCCAGTGGTCCCAACTCTGCGGGTGGCATGGGGTGCCCCCAGGGCACCACTCACTGTGTGGCAGACATGCCCCAGCGATGCCCAGGGGCCCTGGGGTGTGGGGAGGCTGACTGGGCTGAATCCGGCCTCACCATCTCCCTGAGAAGCCAGGCCAACAGTGCCCTGCTGTTTCCCCAAGGGTTTTCCAGGTTCTGTGAGCTAGGGGCTTCTTCTTGGGAGTGAAATGAATCACTCAGTGCCCCCATGTCACGGGGTCCCCCTACAGTGAGCGCTGCTGGACAGGGGTGGCTCCAGGCTGCACCACCAGCCACCCAGGAGGGAGCCGAGTCCTGGGGAAGTGACTCCCCCATCCCCCATCCCCCCCCCCCCCCCCCCCCCGTTTTGGCCCACAGCTTGAAGGAAGTTTCTGGGGTCGTGTGTAAGTTCTTTGCTTTAGAGAAACAGTTCCCTTGCCATCCACTGAGCTGCTGTGTTTGTAACACTGAGAGCCTGCGTGCAGGGTCTAGTGTGTCCTTCTCTGACCAGAGGAGGACATGCCCTGGGCAGCCTGGTGCGGCTGAGGGGGACGGGTATGCGGGGTGCCCTTGGGAGCCAGGGGGACAGCGTAGGGGCCGCCCTGGGTGACCCAGCGGCGCCAGCCCCTCTGAGCCCCTCGCCATGAGCCCCTCCTCTGTCCCTGCAGTGCCTTTGACTTGGTGAACATCCACCTTTTCCACGATGCGTCCAATCTGGTGGCCTGGGAGACGAGCCCCTCAGTGTACTCGGGCATCCGGCGCAAGGCCCTGGGCTACGTGCTGGACAGGTAGGTGCCCGCCCGCCTCCAGGAGGACTGACACTCGTTCTTCAAAGCCACTTCTCCTAGTTTGCCTTTTCCTGTTTACCAAAAATACGAAACTTGCAAAGGTCAAGCCCATGGGGGATGCACAAACGCCGACCCCGCCCCAGGCTCACGAGGTCCCACCCAGACATGCTGAAGGCTGGGTGGCCTCACCTGCTTTTCCGTTTTGGGGGAGGAGGGACCGAGGCAGACGAAGCTCAGCTGCAGCATCTCCTCGGCCTCAGCTCAGAGACCGGAGCTCCTGGGGTCTTCCCAGGCTCTGCCCCTCGGAGCAGCCGGCTGTATGGGGTCTGCTCCACGAGGCTCCTGCTGCCAGCCCGGGTGAGCACTGCCTCCCTCCTCGCTCTGCCCGGCTTCCTGGATCTGGCCGGGGGCCTCTAGTCAGAGGGGAGTCAGCCTCAGTGGTCTCCAGGGTGGTGGAGCTGCTCCCGCCTCCGACCCAGGCTCCCAGCCCCCCTACCCCATCACAGCTGGTTTTCAGGACCCTCCCACGGGGCCCTCTGGGGCCCTCTGTCTGTCTGCAGTGGTCTCGTTTGACCCTCCCTGGGGTTAGCGCTGAGGCGCTGTCATCTGGAAAAGAAAAGCAGCCCCACACACCCAATTAACAGGCTGCGTTTGGTCTTGTTTTGCAAACGAGCCCTTTGCTGGAGCCCGGCTGGCTCACCTCCCCGCCCCTTTCAATTGAGTTCTCAGCCCAGCGCCTTCCCGCCCCCTGGGCCCTGAGTTGTGCCTGTCCCTTCCGTGCACGTGCTCGGCCGGGACGTGCTCTGGACGGGGGTAAGGCGGGGAGCGTGTCCCCGTGCGGATGAGGCGGTGGCTGTCAGCCCACCTCCGGGGCCCTGAGGTCAGGCCCCTCAGCCCGTCCCAGCCCACCCCGAGGACCCCGCGGAGGACTCCCATGACGGGGCTGCGGGGTCTGCTAGCTTTTGCGGCTACTCCTGCACCGAGGGCTTGGCCTCACGTCGCCTTCCCGGCGTGCATGGAGCCAGGCTGGGGTGTGAGTGGCGTCCGAGGCGGTGGAGGGGCCGGGCAGACCCGAGCCTGAACCTGCTCTCGGCCCGACGCCGGAGGCTTTGGCCCACATGCACCTGTAGGGCCCAGAGCTTTGTCCCCTCAAGCTGACCAGGACTGCCATTCTGGGCGGCTTATCCACTGGTCGCTGTCTCTCGAGACCTCCCGGGGGCAGGTGCTAGCATCACCCAGTCTGTGCTGAGGCCCCAGGTTGTCACAACTGCAGCGCCGCCCCCGCTGGCACAGCGCTGGGGGAGGGGGCACCGGTGCTGGTGGGAACAGCTGCCTCAGTTCAGGGGGAGGGAGGGGTGCGGTTCCAGCAGACTCAGCAGCAGCCCTCCCCGGAGGGGCCACCTCGCAGCGGCCGGACCTGCCTCCCTGGGGCCGCTTGGCTGGGGTGCTGGTCTCGCGGACCGGTCAGGCCGTCAGAGGGGCGGGGGGTCCGGCACTTCCCTGCGGCCCTGCGTTCCCATGAGCCACTCCTGTGGGGCGCACAGCCAGCCGCGGATCCGGACCTCCGCTGCGCGGGGCGGCCGCCCGCACAAAGGGCCGCTCTGCAGTGCGGTGACTGACGGGCGCCCTTTCATCGCGGAAGCTAACCTTTTGGCAGCCACCAGCAGACTGCATTCTGCGCTGCCGACCGGGAGGACAATGCCACGCTGGCCCTTTGAATGGACTCTGCCACCAACAGTGCCCCATTCACGGCGCTGGGAACCTCTGGGAACATTGTCTGCGGGCCGGCGTGGACGCGGGGAGACGGCGAGGAGGCTCCGAAGGCGGCCCGCCTTCCTGGCTTAATCCCCTGTAAAGCTTTGCAGGCCGCATTTCCCTCGGAGCCGGGTCAGGCCGGGAGGGGGCACGCCGGCCCCACGAGCCGGGGGCAGGGGGGCGGGGGGGCTCGGGTTAAAATGAGAGGCACCTGGTGCTGCGTTCGCACCTTTCCTGCGAATCTGAGGTTATTCCAAACTTCAAAGCTTACTTAAAAAGACCCGAGAGAGAAACTCTCATCTGGAATGTGTAACCTTCGAGCCGAGGCTCCGAGCAGCACCTGTTAGCGGCGCCGGCATCGTGGGCGGACCCACGTGGGCGTCGGAAAACAGCGTTCCCAGTGTTGGCAAGGGGCAGCCGGTGGGCTCACCGGGCTTTTTCTTGCAAGGATGATCCTGATGTTTCTCGTGCAGTGAACATTTTACTTCAAGCCTCTCGTTTTACAAGTTAAAAGGAGACAAACCCCTTTATCAGCGAGGAGCGTTAAGCTCGGAGACGTGGGAGTGGGCGGCCGCACGGCTGTCCCGGCCCCTGCGCAGGGCCTGGGGTCCCATCTGCCTGGAGGAGTGGCTCGGACCCTCCACGGGGCCGAGGGCTGGGCTGTGGGGGCCGCCTGCCCCTCTGCGCCCCCCGTGGGGAGGGCCCTCTCCCAGGCCGGCGGTCACGGTCTTGGAGAGCGTTTGGGGCGGTGAACAGGGGCAGACACCTCCGCTCACACACTCCTTCCTGGAGTCGCCCAAGCTTTCTGCTGTGAAATGAGGTTTTTTTTCCACAAGTGACAGGGCTCTTGTGTCTCCCCTTTGAAATGCAGCCCGGCCAGGTTCGCAGGAACGTTTTTACATCACAACTGTGAAATCTGGGCATAAAGCACCCCTTTGTCCCACCAGTATCTCCTCACAAATACAGTCCGTTGTCACAGCGCTGAAGTTAATTTGATCAACATTGGGACATTTAACTTTTATGTCCAGTCAAAAGAGTTGTTTCACGCTCATTTTGGGCATTCAAAGAAAATGATTGCCAGAAAAATAATGCTGCCCGGAACAATTCCGAGCAATTAGTTTCCCAGGGCGAGGCGGTGTGATGCGGCCGCCACACAGGGCCCCTTTGTCGTCCTGCGGGCGGTCATCAGTCAGCTGTCAGCTGCTCAAAGACCCCAGTCTCAGGGTTTCTCTCCCGGCCGTTCCCAGAGCTCGCCTCGCTGAGCAGCCAGCAGAAGAAAAGCCGCAGGTCTCCAGGCGGAGGCTGACTCCCTGCTCCGGGTGCAGGTCACCGGGACGCCCCGCCTGGCTGGCCGCCCTGACCTCGCCTCCCGCCCGACGGCCTGGGGAGCCGGCTGCCGCACCCTGTCCTGGTTCCAGCCTGCGCCCTCCAGTGCCTGGGTGTCCTGTGTCTGTATGGGGCCCAGCACGGACATGAGAGTCCCAGGTCCGACGGGCAGCACAGGCCCGCGCTCCTCAGCTGAGGGCTCTGGGCTCCCCTGTGTTCCTAGCGTTGGGCAGGCAGGCCGGCCCCCGGGAGGATGTGTGTGACGTCCGTGAGCTCACGGTTCCTCACAGCTCTGGTGGCCGTGGCTCTGTGACGTGTCCTTTACTGAAAGCTAACCCGAGCACCCAGGCCAGTGTGGAGGGCGGTGGCATAAGTTCCCGCCCTCCACTCAGCAGCCGCACTTTTGTGCTTTTCCACACTCGTCCTTCTGTTCAGGAAGGACACGGGGGTGCCCCAGACACCCCTGCTCTCTGTCCTGACCCTCTTGGGTCCCTTCCCAAGCCCGGGCCTGTGTTCCCTGGACGCGCGCTCACTCCCGCCCCGGCCCCGGGCTTGGCGCGTGCGCCGTGCTGTGTTTTGTCCCGGGTCTGCATCGTGTCCCTTCGGGGCACGCGGGCTTCCGCCAGCACCTTAGGTTAAGTTCTGCAGGGTCGTGGGGATGGCGGCGCCAGTGCCTCCCTCTGCAGCTCGTGCTCCTGGCTGTCACGTCCGTGCTGCACTGTGTCCCTCAGGGCAGCTCCCTCCCACCCCACACCCAACAGCCGTCTTGCTGGCCTTCCTCTGGGGTGGCTCAGGGTTTTGCTAAAGGTCAGGCTGTGAACACGGAGTAGTCTGTGTTTCCTGAGCACTGTGTCCGGTGTCTGCTGGCATCGAAGGTTTAAAGGCTCCCTGGCTTTCTAAGTGCCCCAGTCTTGCTTCCTCCGCCACTTAAGTGGAGACCCGAGTGGTCCCAGGAGGCTGAAGTTCTGCTCCGCTCCTCTGGCTGTGGTGGCCTCTGAAGAAGATGTGTATTTAACATTGTGACGCTCTTGAGAGAACGCATCAAAGCACCTGCTGATGGAGGCAGGCGGGGGGGGGGGGGGGGGGCTCCCGGCAGCTCTGCCCTGAGGCATTCTGACGTTCTGACAGGGAGGGGTCACCGACAGGAGTCTGTCCCTGTGGAGGCTGGCGGAGTGCCTTAGCGGTTGAGAAGTGCCTCCTGCCCCGGCCCCACCTCCAGAGGCAGCGGCCTCGGTGTGCAGAGAGGAAACGCAGGCCCGGCAGGTTCCCGCAAACCCGCAGCTGCAGCCACCGCTCCGTCTCCCACAGCTCTGGGGCTGGAGGTCCCGGACGGGGCCCGCGTGATCGGGCCTGGAAGGCCCGCTCCCCGGCTGGACGGCGGCCGGCTGCCCTGTTGCTGTGTCCTCACGGCACAGAAGGTGCTCTAGTGTCTTTCTTACGAGGACCAGGGCCCCCGTGACCCCATAACCTTCATCACCTCCTTAGGGCCCGTCTCCCGGAAGTCACATCAGGGGAGTGTGGGAGATGGTTCAGTGCCCCGTGGGCCACGAGTGCTGGCCACGAGCCGGCTGAGATGAGAGGGAGTTTCAGAAACGGGGAGCAGTCACCAGGGAGCTCGTGGGAACGGCCCGGACTCGTCACTGATGTCTCCTTGGCCACACGGCTGGCCCAGCTCACTCTCTGTTCTCACTGCCTCAGGCAGTGGCCTTAGCGTGCTGCGACTTCCCCAGGTCCATCCCACATGAGTGTCACCTGTGCTGGGCTCAGCCTGCCCGCTGGAGGGGCGTGCGCATTCCTGGCCAGGACAGCGTGCTGGGGAAGTCAGGACACCCTGGGCCGGACGGCGCGTGGTGCCCTGATTGTTCGCTGCCGGTGGGCAAGTCACTTCACCTGACGCGGGAGGGACATGGCAGCTCGCCCGGCGCTGGCTCAGGTTCTGCTGACAGAAGCCTTTCTGCTTCTCCAGGACCCTCCCCACTCTCTGCCCCACGTGCGTTTGGGACAACAAAGTATGACTGTCCACCTGGGGGCTGCCTGCCCGCCCAGGCCCGAGCCCAGGGCAGCACTGGGCGGGTAGGCGGGGAGCCAAGCATGACATCAGTCTGTTGAAGGCAGTTAGGTGTGCGTGATGAACCTTCCGTCAGACGCTTCAGACGAAGGGCAGCTTGAACTCTGGGGTCAGCTGCCCAGTCTCAGTCGCCTTCTGTGGGCGTGGTTTTGCTCTGAGGATGTGGCCTTGCCCGATCTCAGATGTCTGTCAGTGTCCACCACGTTCCGCAGTTAAAGTCAACACAGGAAGGATCCTGGTGCCAGCCGACCGGGCACGCCAGCCCCTCACTGGCCTGACGCCCAGTCCTGGGGTGAAGGTCTGATCCTGCCCACGGCCAGTGGGCAGACGCCCTAGATAGAAACATGTGCCCTCAAATATTTGGTCGGCACGCCTCCCCCCCATGGGGGGGGGCCGCGGCCCCTCTGCGTGGTGTCCATCATGTGACGGAATCGCCCGTCAGGACGGAGGCTGTTCTCAAGGCCTGAAGCATTGATCTTTGCGGCCTTTCTTGTGATTCTCGTTTTGAATCAGGCCCCCGGTATTGATGGGGACTACTTTTTAATCATAATAGCTCCTGACAAGGTAATTAATTTTAAAGCAACTCTTCTTTCCTCCTGGCCCAAATGGCGCTATATTGAAATTAGAAGTGAGTGCGCAGGGGGTGGGGGGGAGCAGAGGCTCTGGGGCACCCCCCCCCCCCGCTGCTCTGTCTCCCGCCCTTCAGGGTGGGGCTTGTTGTTGATGGGCCAAGGCCCTCACGTCGGGAGGAGCAGGCAGGGAGCACAGGCCCTAACGATGGCATCACCAGACTCAGGACACGCTGTGGAAGAGGCTGTGCGACGCAGCGTGCTCTCCCTCCGGACCGCCAGAGCTGTTATAGTTGATTCAGCCCCAAACTAAATCTGAAATTTGTCATTTTTTAAAAAGGAGGTTGCCTCAAGGTAGGGTCTGCCATTTAATTAGCCAAACAGTCGCTGCTTCCTTAATACACACTCCGGTGTCAGCTGCTCATGCTTCTTGTAACTTCCTTCCCTGCCCATGGCAGTGAGATAGTCAGTCCGCTGGGCGCCGCTCCACAGGCAGCAGGGGACGGCGGCGCTGACGTGCCTGCAGGCATCGCGGGAGCCACTCTTGGCTGTGGGGACCCTGGGCCCCCAGGCGGGATTCACCTCCGTCTTCTGTCACCTCCTCAAGGACCCCGGGGACCCCAGGACCGGTGTGGCGGCCGCGACTGAGCATGGTGCGCTCGTTAAAGCCCGACGTGATGAGGGTGAGCGGACACAGAGTTGGTCCACAGCTGGCGGGCACGGGCAGGCCCCTGCTCTGCGAAGGGTCCTCGGCCTGGGTTCGTCCCCTCAGGCTCATGGGACGGAGGGGCACTTGATCAGAAATGGACCTGACACTTGGGCTGCAGGCACACACGTATGTTACGCCACACATGTGTGCACGTGACATGTGCGCTGACACCCACCACACACCTGCATCGTGACGCAGACCACTGGCCTGGAGCAGCATGGGTCCAGGCTGCATGGGTCACTGCATTTTCAGCAGGAGACGCCGCAGGATGGCACAGCTGCGGTTGGTTGAATCTGCAGACGCAGAACCGCGGATTTGGGGCCAACTCTGGGCTATACGTGGATTTGCTGCCGAGTGGAGGCCTGGCGCCCCTCACCCCGTCTCGTCCAAGGGCCAGCTGTACACACATGCCACACGTGTGTATGTGATGTGGGCGAGGCAGGGCTGACCCACCGGTGTCCCTGCCAGTGCCCCGTGTCCCATCTCTGGGCAGTATGTCCTCTGCAGGAAGACGTAACTTCAAAAGAAGTGAAACTTCTGGTCATCTTCACTGTTAATAACAGTCTGTTACAATACGTCCTTTCCTCCTCAAATTCAAGTGTATGAGAGTTAATCCAATTTAAAAAGGTAATGAGACTTCCTGTAATTTAGCAAGATGATACAGTCATTAATATGCAAGAGAAACTTGAAAACAGCTGAGGTGGTTTTTAAAGGAATTTCAACAAGAAGGGCTTCCCTATAGAAAGTCCTGCTAGTGGGAAGTGTTTGGGAATAGATCAGACGTCTGCAGAGAAGAACAGAGTCTCAGAGAGACCGGTGTGACTCAGGGACTCTGCACGAGCTCGGGGACGAGGGGGGCATGAGAGGGAATGGCTCGGATCGATCGACGCTGGGAAAATCCATAAACTCAGATCCCTGCTTCACGCGTAATTCCAGATGGATTAAAGGCTGATGGCGCGACTCACCTTGGAGACGAGAGAACTTGTGGATCGGCCTCGGGAGAAGCACCAGCAGCCGGGGTCGGGGCGGGGGACCTGTGTGGAAGTCAAGGCTTGTGTGTGGCTTGGGTGCCGTGAACCCAGCGTCGCCACGCCCGTCTCAGAAGAGGTCAGAGCAGCAGAAGGCACAGAGCGGGAAGAGCCAGGCAGGTGCAAGCAGGAGGGAGCGCAGGCTCCGGGCGCAGGGGGCGGCCTGCTCGCCGTCCAGGGCTGCATCCCCTCCAATGCGGCCACACGGGCAGGGCGCCCAGGCTGCCACACGCACGGCGGGGATGCGACTGTCCCCTGGAGGAGGCGCCACCCACTCAGGACGCTGGAAACACAGCCACTGTGTCGCTCCCACTCAACCTTGTGGTTCTGTCATAAAAACCTAAATTTTGTCATATTGCCCTGTCATGGGGGGAGGCTATAGCTCAAGTGGTGGAGCACATGCTTAGCGGGCACAAGGTCCTGGGTTCGATCCCCAGTGCCTCCTGTAAAAATAAATAAATAGACCCAGTCACCTTCCTCTCACCATACTGCCTTGTCATTCCAGTGTCGCAGCCCTGCCCGCCCACACCCCGGCGTGCCCGCTCCCGCCTGCACTGCGGCTCGTGGGTTTCTAGGTCACCAGCCAGAGGGATTGGGGTGCACGTGGGCCACGGTGCCCCCTGGCTTTGCCACCCGATAACATTTAGTTCCTCAAAGTCCATCCTCGCGCACCGTCTGGTCTGCCAGGCTGCCCTGGCCCCCAGCCCCACGCCGTCTGCAGCCCCAGCTGCGTGGGAGGTTGGGGACTGTGTTCGCCAGACCTTCCTTGCTCGCGGACCACGGCTCTCACGCAGCTGTCTTGTCAGCAGTGGTTCTCATTCTGCTCTGGAGTTGGCGGTGATGGGCGTGCTCTTCCCTACCCCGGGCCCAGCCTGGGCTCCCGCTGCTGCGCGGGTGGGCAAAGGGTCGGGGTGAGCGGTGCTCCCAGCCTGGTCACCGTCACCGGGAGGAGAGGCCTGTGAGGGGGCTGCCGACATAACCACTGACCGACATTTGCTGGGTTTGCCTTCTTCAGTTGAAAAATCTTTGTGAAATGAATTGTGATTGATTTAAAACATGGGCAGAATTTTTGAGCAAGGCAGTACCTGGTGTAAAAAAATGGAATTGCTCTTACTTTGTAACTGAAATTATCCCCGAGGGACACTTGGAGAGCAAGTTCAGTGTCCCCCACTGACCGGGAGGAGCCACCCAAGGGCCGGGGAGAGCAGCTTGGGTGTCGTGCGTCCCCTGCACGTGCTACCCCCCCAGTCCCCCCAACTCCCCACCACTTCTCTGAGTCCTTTCCCGCCCCTTTCCTTCCCGGCGTGGCTGTGGTTCTCACCCAGCGAGGGGCCGCGCTGGCGCACACACCTCCATGCAGTTGGGTCCACGGTAGAGTCCGGACAAGTCTGTCTTCCGCGGCAGGAAGCGCGTGTGTGGGGAGGGCGTGGGACGGATGCGGGCTGGCGGGTGGGTGGGCTCAGCACACCTGGTAACCCCTCCCCTCTCTCCTCCAGGATCAGCGACCAGAGGTTCGAGAAGGCCTCCTACTTCGTGTTTGGCGATTTCAACTTCCGACTGGATTCCAAGTCCGTGGTGGAGGTAGGCGCCCCGGCTTCCACTGTGTGTTCAATCCTGTCCGGAAGCAGCAGTGAGGCCATTGACTGGAGTGTTCACGCCATCCTACTCGCTGGTTCTTTTAAGACAAACTCCTAACGAAGAAGGTCTTATTGTCAGAGAGGGGCGTTATCCGAGGTGAGGTGAGCCGGGGGCCCTCGGTACTGCTGGCTGGTTGGCTGGCTCCTGCCTGGCGCTGCGCGGACCAGGTTTCCCGGCTGTGGGAGTTGGGGGCCACGTGTGTGACCCTCAGGCCCCTGGGGTGATGCCCCTGCTGAGTGACAGGTGCAGGTGTGACCCTGGCCCGGACCCCCACCATCCCAGCCACGTAGCCTTGAAGCGTGGCCTCCTCCGCGCAGGGCCAGCCTCTCCATGACAGCGGTGTGACAGCTCCTCGGCTCTGGGACGGTGGTCGTGCCTCCCCAGCTCCCCTGGGGCTGCAGCAAAGAGGGGGCCCCGCCCCAGGTGCACGTCTCCATCCAGGCCTGGGTGTGGGAGGCAGGCTCCTGCCCAGTGCGTGGCACACTGGGCGTGCACTGGTGGAAACAGCAGTAGGATCCCGGGCTCCCTGTGCTCCTCTCCAAGCAGTGGCCTCAGGAGCCAGTGACCCTCCCTCCTCTAGAGACTGAGTGGCGGCGGGGGGCTCTGACCAGAGGGGCACCTGTGCGGAGGGGCTCTGACCAGAGGGGCACCTGTGCGGAGGGGCTCTGACCAGAGGGGCACCTGTGTGCAGAAGGGCTCTGACCAGAGGGGCACCTGTGCGGGGGGCTCTGACCAGAGGGGCACCTGTGTGCGGAGGGGCTCTGACCAGAGGGGCACCTGTGTGGGGGGCTCTGACCAGAGGGGCACCTGTGTGCGGAGGGGCTCTGACCAGAGGGGCACCTGTGCAGAAGGGCTCTGACCAGAGGGGCACCTGTGTGCGGAGGGGCTCTGACCAGAGGGGCACCTGTGTGCAGAAGGGCTCTGACCAGAGGGGCACCTGTGCAGAAGGGCTCTGACCAGAGGAGCACCTGTGCAGGGGGCTCTGACCAGAGGGGCACCTGTGTGCGGAGGGGCTCTGACCAGAGGGGCACCTGTGCGGAGGGCTCTGACCAGAGGGGCACCTGTGTGCAGAAGGGCTCTGACCAGAGGGGCACCTGTGCGGAGGGCTCTGACCAGAGGGGCACCTGTGTGTGGAGGGGCTCTGACCAGAGGGGCACCTGTGCAGGGGGCTTTGACCGCTCAGAGTGTTTTCAAGTAAACGGATGGGTTCCACTGAGGACAGTAAACCTTTCTCTGGTTCTGCTGGCTTTTCCTTCCTCATTTCGAGTTTGGATCAGTCATCAGGGTCCAAGGTCCCATGGGTTCTGCCCTTGGAGACCCCGGGTGCGGTGCCGTCTGGTTGAAACCTGCCCATGTGAGATGCTGGGGGCACAGGGAGCCAGGCCTCTCACTCACCCTCCCCTTCCTGAGGCCGTGAGCCTGTGAGAACTGGTCACGCTGGCTGGTACTTGGCCCAGTGAGTCTGCTCTGCCCAGAGCAGCCCCCGCTCACCCCGAGGGTCCCTGAGAGGAGCCTTGGAAAGACCAGAGCTGGCCGTGGTGACCGGCCAGCCGCCAGCACATTAGGAAAGGTCAGGGAAGTTTCCAAAGTGGCCTTTTCTTCCTCATAGATCAGACACCATGGCAAAGGGCGGAGGCTCTGGACTCAGGCCGGGATTGGCGGGGGTGGGGGGGCAGGGTCTGGTGTCTGTTGCGGGGACTGAGCTGGCGTTTGGCTCCTGGAGGTTGTGGCGCAGGCAACGGCAGTGGGGGTGGCACAGCCAGGGCTCCTGAAGAGGCACGGTTCCCTCTTCCTTCCCGAGTGCGAGCGGCCGTGCGCGTGCCATGCAGGCAGTGCTCCCGGGGCTGCACACTCCCTGTTGGGTAACAGCCCGGGCCTCCGTCGAGCAGCATGGCTGTGAAACCAAACTCCGCCACCTCGGGCTGGAGGGCTGCCCGTCTGGGGAGCAGCTGTGAGTCCTCTGGGAACTGCACGCTGCTCTGAAAGTCACCCAGGACGCCGGGTGACCAGAAGCACTGGTGTTTGATGGGCTGCTCAGCTTTTGTCAGGTCTCCCCAGGTCCCTCCTCCTCTCCCTTCAGGAAGACATGGGGCCCTTTCTCTTGATCGCTTTCCCAACAAACAACACAGATAAGGAAGCACCTGAAGTCCCGTGCTCAGTACACAGTTCTCACAAACAGCTGTTTCTCCAGGGGGCCAGGACCGTGCACACCAGCCTCCCCTCCGGGGCCCTCGCCTTCCACCTGCCTCGCCGCCCTGCGCCTGGGCCCAGCCTCCCCAGGCCCCGCCGGCCCCCCTCCGCTGGGCCCCGAGGGGCAGGCCTGTCTCTGGCCCCATGGCCCTGGTGTCCTGCCCTGTGGGCAGCTGGTGACAGACCCAGCGCTGGCCGAGCGCACCCGGGACGGTCTGGGGCCCGTGCACGTCCGGAGCTGGGAGGGAGGTGAGCGGCCCCCTGGTGTCCTTGTCTGCCCTGCCTTGTGTGGGCCTCTGTGTGTGACATCAGGTACAGAGCATGAGTTTAACCGCTAGTAAAAATAATAAATGTTACACATTTACGTGGTCCCTTCCCGCGAGGAGATCAATTAACAAACAGTAAATCACCCATCTGTCCTAGACTAGGCTCTGTTATGTCTTAGTCAGAAGCCCTGTTGACTGCCATGCGGGGGCGCCTGGGCTCGGGTGCTGGGGGGCCCAGCGGGACCCACAGGCAGTTCCAGTTCCCGGGACACCAGGGCTGAGCCCAGGCGGTGGGGCAGGGAGTGGGGCCTCTGCGGTGCGGGCAGCGCGGGAGGGTGGCCAGGACACCCCCGCCCTCAGGGCTGCAGCCGGTCCCCCGCAGCCCGCCGCTTGCTCTCATCAGCAGTCTCCCCCGGGCGCCCGGCTGGGGGCTCTTCCCGGGGCTCCCTTGCCCCGGCCTCCAGGCAGCCCCTCCCGTGAGTCGTCCGGGCGTGCGGCATCTCTGCGGGGACCTAGGTGCCACCCTGGGACCACCCCCCCCGGAACAGCCTGTGCTCTGGCCCCACCCCACGACGGCCTCATGCAGACGCCGCCCGCCCCGCCGCCCCGTGACCCCGCGCCGACTGCTCAGGTCCGCACGCTGCACACGAGGGGAGCCCGGGCCCTGTTGTCTGGCACTTCCAGAGGGGGAGGAAGTCAGTGGGGTTTAAGTGAATCATGGGTCTCGGATCGCGCAGTCGTTTTTGGAGGGTTTTCATGCGCACGTGGCTCTTTAAAACCTGTGGCTGGATGGCTTGTCCGTGGACAGAGACCTTGAGGTTTTGCACAGTTTGTTACATAAGTAAAGCAAACCGGTGGGAAGTGACTTTTATTCCAGTTTTTTTACAGTAGAGGTTTCAGTATAGAGTTTTTTTAGGGCCATTTGGCCAAAAGAAGGCTGTAGCCCTGGCGTCAAATACTCTTCCCTCAGCGCCAGCAGCAGTGCAACCACCAACCCTCTGTGCAAAGTCCAGGGTGTGCAGAGGCTGAGGCCCCCACCCCGCGGACACAGGGAGCCAGCGGGGAAGCTAGCTCTGGGGTCCGCCCTCACTCCTTCCAAAGTGAGGCCTGTAGTTCCTAAGAGCTGTGGCCGGACCGCGCGGCATCTGGACCATGTGTCACCCCCAGGTCGTCGCATTGCCTTGGCTTCAGACCCGTGCATCCCATCAGGAGAGCTGTGACTAACTTCACGCTCGTCCCGAGGGTCACACGGAAACAGCGCGTGCGCCAGGTGGAGCCTTCCTGTGCTGTGCTCACATCCCCCCGTGTCTGTGTCCAGAGGCCGCTGCGCCCAGCCACCGCGACCTGGTGGCCGGAACAGCAGACGTCGTTTCCACAGTCTGGAGGCCAAAGTCCGCGGCCGGGTGTCGGGGCCGCGCTCCCCAGAGACGCTCCGGGGAGGCTCCTTCCTGTGTCGGCAGCTCCGGTGACCCCGCCGTCCCTGGTCTGTGGCCGCGCTCTGCAGTCTCTGCCCTGTCGCCGGGGGGCTGCTCTCTGCTTCTCTGTGTGCACTTTCTTCTTACAAGTCACCAGCCCTCGCACTCAGGGCCCCCAAATCCAGGATGTGCTCCTCTCGAGAACCCTAACTAATTACACCTGCAGAGACCGTCCTTCAAAGTAAGGTCACCGGCTGAGTCAGGGTGGCAGGAATTTGGGGGCACCCTCCAACCCGCAGCAGTGCCGGGCGCCAGAGGGACGTTTCTTCCCACCACTTGCGAGGGTGAGACTGACACATAAAGCATCTCTGTGGGAGAAGCTCGCCCTGAAGACAAACGCGGCCGGGAAAGGCCGGTGTTTCGTGTTGGCGATTCGTTTCAGCAGCTCTCGTCGAGCTGCCTGTCGAGTTCTTGAATCGCAGGACACCCTGTAAGCACCTCCTTTGGAAAACCAGAATCTGCTAGTTGGCAGCGCACAGCTCTTTGAAATAGTTTCTAACTGTAAAAGCAACTTGAGAAAGTTTGTGGAAACCAGAGAAAATTTCTCCCAATCTTCCTGACAGGCCGTTAGGCGGAGTGGGCCGCGGGCAAGGCCTGGAGAGGCCGGTCGCGGCGTAGAAGGGTGGGCAGGGGCGCCCGGGCGCAGGCCTGAGGCCAGCGAGCAGGCGGGGGGACGGGGCTCCCAGCGCGGCGTCCCCGGCCTCAGGCTCCCGCTGCTTTGCTCCTGATGTGTCCGTTGAGTGGAGAGGATGCACGGCGCGGGCTGCCGCGTCCGCTACGCAGCGTGGCCCCGCTGCTGCAGCCCACGTGGGCGGCCCTCCCGGCTGGGACGTGGCTGCTTGGGGAACCAGGGCTCATGCTCCAAGCGGGACCAGGTCATCTCAGCGCCAAGCCTCAGGTTGCCCCAGGTGTCAGATCCCGTGGGTGCGCACCTGAGACGCCGTGATGCTGGCATGGCCTCCAGCGGGACCACAATGTTTCGGGGACACTTGGGTGCCGTGGTGGAACCTGTGGGTTTTGGCCTTGTTTTCCTCGCACGGAGGAGCACTGGGGAGAGAGAAGCCGTGGTCTGTGTCCAGTGTCCTCCCCGGCCCGGCCGTGTGGCCCGTGTCCACAGGGGCCCCAGGGCTTGCATGCTCTGACGTTGAGCCTGGTGTGCTGTGTTTCTTTGCTGTTTGTCCAGTGGGACTTCTCTGCCATCTGCTGCAGGGCCAGGGTTGGCAGCAGGACTGGGGTGGGCGCAGCGGTGGCCCTGGATGCCGGGCCGTCTGCGCTTGTCTGCTCTTCCGTCCCAGCTCCCGGGAACGTAGAGAGCAGTGTGAGAACAAGGCTGCCAAGGCATCCTGCGGCTCCCGACGCGTCCTCAGAAGCCTTTGCCTTTTACAGGAGAGCCGGCCATGGTGTCGAAGGCCAGCCGGGGCCAACAGGACGCATCTGGGGGCCAGCCCCCCAGGGAGCATGGCCTGGCCTGGCACCATGGGACCTGCAGGTGGCTCAGGGGTGGTCTGGGGCATCGCTAGGCTGGCAGACGTCCCTGGGCGGGTGCTGGGATGCAGACGGGGTTTCTTTGCCCCACGCCGGCCACGCCTCGAGTGCTGGCTGTTCCCAGCTGTGCCAAGGAGGCACGGGGGGCCCTGCCCTCTTCTTCCAGACAGCACAGCACAGGAAGAGCACGGGTTTGGGAGAAACACACCAAGGCTTGACCCCAGGGCCCTGGCCTGGCACCGCCCCATCCCCAGGTGGGCAGGCCACCCTCAGCCACGACCCTCTTGTGTTAGAGCCTACAGGCCGGGCCTGGAGCAGGAAAGGGCCGATGTGTATTCCTGGGGTGGCCTGTGCCCTCAGCCATGGTCTCCCCACAGACGGTGTCCAGATGGCCCACGGTCAGCGTGGCAGGTGACCGTGAGCGTCCCAGGCGGCCCTGCAGCTGTGCAGGGCACAAAGGTCTCCCCTGGAAGCCTTGTGGTTACTTTGTCTGCAGGGGCAGCACCTGCCCCTTGAGGAGGAAAGTCGAGGTTACCCTCCCTCATGGCCCAAGGAGAAGCTGGCTTGTCTGGGCTTCGGTTTTCGTGGTGAGCGCCCCTCCCCCAAGAGCAGCAGGTTCATCCCCCCACTGGGGGCCGCTGCCCTGGGGTGCAGTGGGCAGGGCTCCACGGGGGGCCTCTGGGGAAGGTGGGGCTGCTTGTCCTTTGTGGTAAGGGAGGGCTCCAGGGTCCTGGAGCCTCACCTGGCGCCAGCCCAGGGAAGTGTGCTTGTGAGAGGCTGCCCACGCCTACCCCCACCCTGGAATCTGAATTCCGTGCTCCAGATGCAAATGAATACAGATGTGCTCTCGGAGCAGAACGGAAAAGATGGTTCTGTGACCAAATGTGGCAGTGCTTAGGCCATAATTAAAACATACACAAATTAAACACGATTATCATGCGCCATCTAATGGGCCGTGCGTCCTGAACTAATTAATACGCAGCCTCGGCTCAGCCCTGCTGGCGGGACTGCTCGGAGGGTGTTATGCCGTGCGTGGTGGAACCGGCAGCTGGGCGCTCAGCTGGCCAGTGACAAAGAGTGACAGCAGTGCCAGGCGCTGCCGCCTCCGCGAGGCCGGGCCTCGCGCCCACCTGCCGTGCGTCACCGCTGACGGCAGCTGTGATGGGTGCGTTGTTGGAGACCGGCGGCTGGTTTTAAACTGGCTGCTAGCTGGGCCTCTGGGAACGGACGGGTCCCGTGAGGACCCTGACTTCTCCGAGGCAGCAGGCGTCGGCCAGGATGCTTGCAATCATGGGGTGGGGGCCCCAACAGCCGGGGTCCCAGCACCGCCCGCACCTGCCTTGAAAGAGGATGGCAGAACCCCCACAGGGCGTGCCCCGCACAGCAGTGCCACGAGGGAGACCTCGGCCAGGCTGCCTGGCGGTCTCGTCCCCTGTCCCAGCACGCAGACGTTTCTGCCACCCGGCCGCTTCTCTGGCTGCACCCGCATCCTGGAGAGGCCCCCCCCCCAGCCAGGATGCGCATTGCCCGTGCTGGCCCCTGGGAAGCCCATGAGAACCTGGAAGGCCACTGGGCGGGTGCTGAGTGCGACGAAGGGCTGCTTTATGTCTGGTTCCCGCTACCTCCTTGAACCAAACCCCAGTCGTGCCTCCACACGCCAGGCCCTGTAGCCCTGGGACACGGTGGGTGAGGCCGTCCAGAGTCAGTGGGAGCCATCAGCATTCGTGGGGGGCACTATGGGTGGGCGACGGCTGCATGGCAGGCGCCATGGGTGTGACTGTGCCTGTCCTTGGTCGGCAGTGTGCCCTCCGGCCCCAGCCCCCCAGCAGCCTCCATGAGTCGGTATTCTTGCCGGGGGGAGGGTCAGAGCCAGGGCGGGGCAAGGAGCTCGGGCAGTTTGCCGTCCGCAAGACAGGTGCCAGGTGCCGCCCACTCGCGTGAACCCTGGAGGAAGCCTGGTCTGGGGACGCCCCTGCAGACCTTCGGTGTGACTCTGAAGTGGTGGAGATCCCGGTGCGCACGGCCCCCTCTTCTGCCAACATCGACAAACCTCACAGGCTTGAAGTGTGTTCTGAGTCGGAAGCCACAGGGGACGGGCCCGTCCTGGCTGCTGCGCTGGCCACCTCCGTAGCCACGGTGGCCTCCCTCCCTCTCTGGACGTCCTCTTCTGACCGTCGGCTCCTGAAACTAACCGCCTGGCGGGCGAGATGGAGTTGCTGGAGGGCCGGGGGAGGCGTGCCAGCCAAACGGTCCTTCCCAGCGTCCTCGCTGGGCTTTTCACGGGAGCCTTGCTCTAGAAGGCCACGTTGTTCACCTGAATCACTGAATTCACTTCTCAGCGGCTGGAATGAGAAAGGGACCTTTATTCGTCTGCTTTGACACGGAGCCTCACGATGTCACAGGAAGGTGGACCGTGATGTTTGCGTGATGACGGCGACGGCTCTGGGGTTCTATTCAGGGCGTTGTCTGCCAGGAAGTTCACTCTGCAGACGTTGGCCAGTGTCTTCAAACGGTGGATTGATGGCATATTAATTATTCCCAGGATCATAAAAGAAAAAATAGAAACCCCAGAAGCGTCCGCAGCCTGCCCCCGCCCGTCCCTGGTGCAGCAGTCAGCTCTGCTCACCGGCCCTCAGAGCCTCTTCCTGGGCCTTGCTCGTTGTGCTTTGTCCAGCAGTTGCTTTCCGCCTGCCCTTCAGAGTCCGCACAGCCCCCTGGGGACGTCAGGACGTGGGGAGGCACCTTCTGTGCCAGGCAGGTGGACGGGCGCTCCAAGGCCACGGTGGCGCCCCCTTGTACTCGCCCCTCACGGGCTCCTCCGCTCAGCTCAGAGAGTGGCCCGGACCCTGGCAGTCCCTGGAAGGAGGTGACAAGGGTGAGTCCTGCTCTCCCTCCTGTCTGTCCCCTGCTGCCCAGCGGGTCCGACCTTGATGTGTCCAGAGAAGGCTGGGGACGTCCTCAAGAGGCCAGACCAGGAGTGTGGCAGGTCCCCAGCCGGATCTGCCCTGGCAGGGATCCCCAGTGGCACTGCCAGTCCGTGGGAGCCACCCAGACACCTGCTGGACACAAGCCTGAGGCAGAGCCTTTGCCGCTTCCTCCTAGAAAAATTGGTGGAGCTCTCCTGGCCCCAGAGCTGGAATCAGCATTGGGTTTGCCCCTGGGCCGCATGCGGGCGCTGTCGCCCCTCCAGGCGGGGAGGGTGCTGGCAGAGCCGACCTGGAGGAGATGAAAGGGGCTTTATGGCACGTTGTCGCCCTGATGAACAGTTGACAGCGTGGGCCAAAGAGGACCCAGGTGCCTCGACACTGACACAGCCCTCACGACAGCGCCTCTCAGTGACTGGCTGCCCGCCCTGCGCCGCACAGCCCCCAGGGGTGTCAGCGCCTTCGGGCCTCCAGGTCGTGGACTCAGCCCTCGAGAGATGTGCCCCTCCCGGCCCAGGGGTTTGCCAGGGAGATCTTAGAGAAAGAAGTCAGAGTAAACGAATTGGTGGGATTTGGGGGGCGGCTCCCACCAGAGGGACAATGACCCCGCAGTGCTTCCAGTGAACACCCGACGTGGCCACGCCTCTGCTTGGCCCTCCGATCCTTGGGCCCCAACCAGGACGGCCCTTCCTTGAGTCAGGCAGGCCACCCTGAAAACCAAGGAAGTTGCCACCATGATGGGCCCCCCTGAGGGCGGGGTCGGCAGCCACAGCCCATCCGCCTGCCGCAGACCACAGACGGCCCCCACGAACGTGGTGACCTCCTGGCCCGTCGGCCACAGGAGGGGTCCCGAGGCTGTGTGAGGGCCAGGCAGGCCAGGGCTCTGGCTTCCCAAGAGCTATGTGCGTGTCATATGTGTGGTGCACACCGTGTGCGTGCATGTGCACATGTGTGCACACGTGTGTGCACGTGTACAGAGGGAAAGGAGGCTGGGGCGTTGGCCAGAGCTCATCCGTGACCACATGTCCTGTGCTGGGTCATTGGCACCTGTGTTGTCCCCATGGTGAGTGCAGACCTGCGTCCCCGAGCACTGCAGTGTGGCTCAGAGATGCGCATCTGTCTGCCCAGTGCTTACTTTTGGGGTGTGTCCACCCCGAAGGGGAAGGGGTCAGAGAGTCCCCCGAGACTTTCCTCTGAGCACTTTCCCTTGGGTCTGTGAGTTGCCTGTGACCAAAGCAGGTTTTGAGGCCCTGTCTCCCCTTTAGGGTGTCAGCGAACTGAAAACTCCTGTCCTGCACCTGTTCTGACACTGGGAGGACTTGAAATGATGTCTGTAGGTGCTGGTGACCAAGGAACAGTCCATCCCTCAGGACCGGTGATGCTTATCTGTTGTTCCTGGATGTCAGGGCACTGGCTGTCTGTCTGCCTGTCTGTCTGTCTGTTGGGATTTGGTGTTCTAATTCTCTGTGCACACCCGGCGCTAACCCTGTGGTGCGCGCGTGCTGATCCGTGACGGGGCCCCGCAGCGTTCTGAGACTCCGCGAGGCGGGTCAGGCGGTGGGACGTGGAGACTTGGTTCTCCTTCCAGGGTGAAGGGTTTTGTGGAATCCGACTCAGCGGGCAGTGACCTGTGCTGACGTTCAGCGTTACTGCAAGACTGTCTGTAGCATAAAAGATCAGGTTTATCCTCCAGGTGGGTTCTGTGTTCTAGAGTCACTTGAAAAATCTAAATGTAAAAAGTAACGGTTTTCCATTAACTTGTTTTGAAGAAAACGTGTGTAAAGAACTCAGGTGTCTGTCTGTGAACCGTGCCTCAAAAACCCTTCCCTGCTCCTCTCCGCAATCCGTGCCGCATGACGATGTTGGTGGAACTGTTATTTGTATGATTTTTAACTTTTAAATGTTTTATGGCTAGAATTTAACAAAAAAATAACAGGATGACCAGAATCACGGGACAGCGGTGACTTCCTCCTGACACCTTTTGGTGGGCTAGGTTTTCAGCAAAGAGCTTTCTGCGGGGTCTGCCCAGTGCGCCTCGCGGCCCTCGCTGCTGAGGACCAGGCGTCTGTGACCCAGCAGTGATTTCTGGGTGGGAGACCCCAAGAGCCCATCCAGGCGGCGCTCCACGCCGAGCTCCTGCTGGACACACGGCGCAGAGACCCCAGAGTGTCCGTGAGAGGGAGGGAAGCGGGCGCACCAAGAGGAAGGAGGGGCTGGCTGGAGGACGACTTGCTTTCACCTAGGAGCTACAGTGGCCCCAGAGACGGCTTCTGTCCCCAGAGCACGACCCCCCTGTGCAGAGGATGTGACACTGAGCATGCCGCTGGGCCTGCGTGCACTGGGTCTCCAGCCCTGTTCCCGGGAGGTGAGGGCACCCTGCTGCCATCGGACGGGTAGACGCAGTCAGTGGGGCGGCCACTTGGTTACCCCTTCTGGTTCCCGGCAGCTGCACCCAGAGCCAGGTCCCGTGGAGCGGCAGGGCTGAGGGCCACCCAGGCGGGCTGGGCGTGCAGAGGCCGCGACCCCCGGCGGCACAGGCGAGTCCTCGCCGCCCAGCCCGCTCTGGTGCGAGCAAAAGGGGGTGGATGAGCCCCGACTGAGCCCTGAAATATTTCTGGCCTCACTGCTCCGACTGGAACACGGCCAACAGCAGCTGCCACCTCTCCTCCCTGCGTCCCCCAGGCCGGTCTTCGCGGTCCCTCAGTTGTCACTGTTTCTTGGTTGGGTCTTGTGATGGAGGCACAGATTTCACATGTGGGGGTCCTGAGATGTGAGCGCTGCCTGCAGAGGGCCAGCGGGGCCTCCCGACGGTGGAGCCACACGCACGTCACCTGCGTGGGACTCCAGGATGCACCCGAGGGCCCCGCGCCACAGAAGGGCCCCGCGGCCCCGCCTGGGCTCTCGTCACAGGCACGCGTGCCCCGCCTGTCTTGAGGCCCGTGAAGACGTTACTTCTTTTACAGGCCTTTCCTTTCAGCTTCTCGGGAGTCCGTCCTCCGAGCGTGCTTGTGGCTGAGAAAGCCCAGCGGCCACGGCCAGTCGCGCCTTTGTGCCCCGGCTTTGTTTCCGATTTCACGCTATCAGAGGCCCGCATGTTCTCCCAAGGGAAGCTGTCCGGGTGAAAGTGCGAGCGCGGATGGCGGGGTGCCCCCTGGAGCCCACCCACCGGCCGACCTCAGCCCCAGTGGCGGGGGCCCCTGCGCCCGAGGCTGGGAAGTGCTTTCTTGCAGACGGGCTGATTCTTCTCGGTGTGAGAACAGCTGGAGTGGGGACCAGCTCCCGCCACCGGCAGTGGCCCCACCGCCCAGGTGTGGCTGCCCGGAGCCCTGGCGTGGCCGTGGGACGCCAGGCGAGGTGAGGGCGCACCCGGCTGCCCGGCTCGGTGCTTCTTCTGGAGCACTGGCCCTGTGGGGGGCAGAGGGAGTCCTGCCCTCGGCCTCACTGGGGGAAGCCCAGCGCGCAGAGGCCGCCGAGTCCGGCGGGGCACGGTGTGCAGCGCGCCTCACGGCGGCGGCGGAGGGGCCGACCTCGCCCGCAGGGGCTGCTGGCTGTGCTCATGGCTGGCCCAGGCTGTCCAAGTAGAGGGCGGACGCCCGCCGGAGACTAGCGGCTTCACAGCCCGGGAAGCGGCTGCACTTGGTTTTCTTTTGGTTTGACTTTAAAAAGTTAACCCCGCCCCTAAAGTCTTAACCCACAAGCTGAGTGGTCAGGGCAGCAGACAGAGGACCCCGTATACGCGCCGGCTGACCACCCACGCCCTTCACGGGCAGCGGCCTCGTCACGGGCAGGTGGGCGCGCCAGGAGAACGCCAGACCTCGGTGGGGCTGGACGCCCTCGGCCCCACTCGGCCCTGTTGCTGTGGGCTCGTTCGTGATGCGCACTTCTCCGGGGGTGTCCAGGCAGAAATGGGGGCCCCCGTGTCCTGCCCTACAAGAGGTCTCAGTGCGAACAAAAAACAGAGAAGCCCAGTTCTCCTGGCTAAGAAAATGCTGGAAGGTCCCTCAATACCTGCCTGCAGTGCGTCTAAATCTGGGGGCCAGACTGGCTCTGTGGTTTGTTTTGATTTTGTCCAGACCTCCTTGCTCCACCTGGAGGGAAAGAAGCGCAGAAGGCTCTGAGAAGCCCAGTGGGAGCCAGCGGGGGCCCTCCCTGCGCCTTGAAACAGCCTGCAGGTATCTGGCCGGCTGTTTCCCTCCGCAGACCGAGCTCAGGACGAAGCCTCGCCCCACACTTTGTGCAGCCCTGATGAGTGACTGGGCCCCAGACGATGGCCTGCTTGCCCCTCCCAAGGCCCCTCCCCAGGGCACGGATCCGGGTAGGGGGAGCCGGAGCTGGAGGGGCCGAGACCAGGAGGCTTGGGAAGGGGCAGCCTCTCCCGGCACCTTGGACTCGGGTCACCTGGCCGCGCCCACCTGTCCCTCTGGAGCAGGCGCTTCCGGAAGGCCGAGACTTGCGGCCCGTCACTGAGAACGTGCCAGGCCCGGGCTGCGGTTGCGGGAAGGATGTCGATGGCTCCCCCCACACCCAGTCTGCGCCAGAAACACCAGCCGCTGCCAGGGTGGCTGGGAGACGGAGGTGTCCCTGCTGCCCAGAAAGTGTGCATCCCAGCAGGCGGCCCCCGACGCGCCTGACCGCCCCTCCCGCAGCCCCGGGGCCCCAGCGTCCCGGGCTCACCCCCTCGCACCGACTCCCTCTGTGGGATCTGACTCCGCGTGGGCCCGCGGACCGCGTCGCAGCTGCACACTCACCCGTGGGCACTCCTGACTCCGGGTGGGGAGACCAACTGGGGTGCCCAGCCCACACGGGGGCTCTGCGGACAGGAGCCGGCTGTTTGTGTTCATTCTCGATGGGTATCTAGCACATACATCGCTTCCTCTGTGTCCTCGGGTGGAGAAAAGGTAACACGGAAGTGTGTTCTGGTTCTTTCTGCCCCTGGGCCCCCTGGGTGGGCCTGTACCGATGGACGCCCCCCATTCTGTCCTGGCTGCCCAGGACAGATGCCTCCCCCCAGCTCTCGCCACACCCCACGGCCCACCTGCCATTCCCTTCCCTCCCGCCTGAGCAGGTGCCCCCACCGCCCTGGCTCCCCTCAGGCCCTCTCCCCACCTCCCACACTGCCACTCACCTTTGCCCGGCTGGGCCCTCCCCCTGGACCCCTGCGGGCCTGCTCCTCCTCCAAGAAGATCCCTTATGGTCACCGTCGTCTCACTAGTTACCCCCGACACCCTGGCTCCCGGCATGCAGACATTGCCGCCCGGCACACAGGGGACGCCCTGGACGCCAGACGCAGCAGTTCCCGCCTGGCCCCAGCCTATGCTTGGTCCTTTGGAAATTTGGGTCAGCTGGGGCTCCTGGGGACCCCTTCCTCTGAGCCCAGCATGCTGGGTGCAGACGGAGCCAGGTCTCTGAAATCAGAACCACAGCTGGGTCTGAAGCCTGTGGGCCATCGGCAAATGCGAACCAGTTGCTCTTTCTTAACACCTGTGGCCTCTTCAAGCAGATGGCCAGGCGGCAGCACCACAGCCCTTACCGCCGTTTAGAGACAAACGTCGCAAGGAAACTTCTGAGGGGCCTTTTACCACCGCAGATCAGAACTTGCTACACGAAACTTGGGAACGTACTTTTGGAAAGAAGCGTCTCGTCCCAGCTCTGACACCCACGCCTCCGCCCAGTCAGGCGTTACTCAGCACTTGCAGACCCAGGAGATGCAGGCTCGGGACCTTCCCGGCCTGGCTGGCCAGGGGCTGGTTTCACCTCGGGCCGTGGGGCTGTGTCCGCAGGGGTCAGGGCTGGGTGGTCTGCTCCTCCCCCGAGGGCCGGATGCAGGGCACCTCTGTCTGGCAGGGTGCAGAGGGTTCTGGAGGGCTGCACACAGTGGGTTCCTGGTGGGACCGCAGGGGCTCTGCCTCCACTAAGATTTTGAACCTGGTGCAGTCGGGGCACGGCAGGGCCGGCAGCTCCCGGAGGGGCAGGGCCAGCTGTACAGGTGCCCCGACCACCAGTGGTTTTGTATAAGTGGAGCAGCTGTCAAACCGCCCTTCTGGGCTGACGCTGGCGCCCAGGGCCTGTGGGCGCCCGTCCGGCAGCCTTGGTACCCGCGCAGCAGGTGTCCTCCCACGGCAGCAGCCGCTCCCTTAAGTTCCAAGCAAAACACCAGGCGCCCCAGGTACCAATGGAGACCGTGCTGGGCCACCTTGCCCCGCGACCTTCACGTGGCTGCTAATAATGAAGTAATCTTATATGGGTCTTTAAAAATAGCAGTTTGGGAATTTTTTTTCTCCTTTCAAAAGAGAAAATGCCTCTGTAAGTGGGCGAGCCAGAAAAGCCTGGCCTGGGGCTTTCTGCATGAGTGGTCACGGCTGCAGATTGAAAGGCCAGGGGATAGTCCTGGATGCCCGGCCTGGGCGTCTTTAAAACCCGGTAAATGAGGTGGCTCCTGGCGGGTGTGGGAGAAAGGGCCCGGAGAGCCCGAGGCACGCGGAGGCCCCTCTGTGGGGCCGGGCTGGTCAGATGTGTGTCCTTTGAGAGCGCGCCTGAAGTGTCGAGATAAAGCAATTTTTTAAGAAGTTTCCAGCAGACGCCTCTGGGAGAGACAGAGAATTTCCTGAATCAAGTCCCGGGGAGGCTGCGAGGCCGTCTGCCTGCCAAGCCCTCCGCATTCACCAGCGCTTAAGCCACTTAAGCGCATTAGCATCTGGATGGCGGGAGCTTCTGGCCTAGGGCTGGGCAGGGTGGCCGCTCTGGGCTGGATTGTTCCCTGCTTGTTCTAATCCGCGTCATTTGAAGGCGGCCAGGCTGATTTGTGACACATGAGTCCAAAAGCCACTTTGGGGGGCTTGACCTGATTAGCTGTCTGTGCTCTGAATGTCAATGCCTGCTGCAGTGCGTGTTGGGGACCGCGGCCCCCTGCCCGCGCTGGGCCACGCGGCCGGGAGGGGCTCTGGTCCCGCTGCCCTCTGACGCGGGGCCCTGAGTCTCCAGGCTCCCCATGAAGTGTGGCCTCATGAGGGCTCGGCAGAGGAACCTTTTTTCAAAAGTCAAAATCAGCTCCGTTGCCCTGGTTTTTTGCTTTTATAAAACCCTCTAAGCCTTTCTGGGAACACAGCTCTCATGATGTATGACTTGCACCCAAACCAGATCCAGTTGTGACCGCTGGTCCTGCCCGGCCGGGCCGGCAGCCCAGGCTCCACTTTCTGCCCCGGGCCTACCCTCTCGGGACCAGAAGCGTGTGGGCCGCTCCCCCACATCCTCGCAGCGCGTCTCGTGAACGAGGGGGTCTCTCGGCCTAGGTGGGGCTCTACACTCTCTCCGTGGCTCGGTGTGGTCTCAGCGCAGCCCTGTGGTGCCCAGCCGGCCCATCCTGCGGCCCCTCCCTCTGTGCTCTGTGGCCCGGCCCTCGGCCCGCTGTCCTCCCGCAACCCCCAGCGCGTGGCCTCTGTTTCCCCCAACTTGCCCTCGGGTCCCGTCCGGCCGCCTGGTGGCCTGAAACATCACCGTCCCTCCCCCCCGGGCTGCGGAGGAGCCACCAGCCTGTTCTCAGCAAAGCCCTCGCAGACCTTCCTGGGTCGCCTGTTGGGCAGGGGGGCCAGCAACGCTGCCGGTCACGCTCCCACTTCTGTGCGGGCGGATTTGTGCTCCCAGAGCCTCCTTCTCCCTCGGCGTCCCTTGACATCCCTTGATGTCCCTTGAAGTCCTGGGACCCAGGTGGAGCAGTAGGGGTCTGCCTGGAAAGGGCGGGGTCGGGGAGATGGGTGGGAACATTTGCTTCACAGTGACACGGCTGCGGGCTGCCCTGTGGAAACCCCTAAGGTCTTAGTCAGACTGAGTTCCTTCCTTGTCCTTCCCAGACCCTCTGCACAAAGGCCACGATGCAGACAGTCCGGGCCGCTGACACCAATGAGGTCGTGAAGCTGATATTCCGCGAGTCAGACAATGACCGGAAGGTGAGCGCCCACGGCGGTGGTCAGGGCCGCACCGGGGTGGGGCGTCTGTGAAAAGTCTCAAAGAGATACAGATTACCTCGCCCGGCAGGTGACACTCCAGCTGGAGAAGAAGCTCTTCGACTACGTGAACCAGGAGGTGTTCCGGGACAACAACGGCACCGCGGTGAGTGCGCCGTCCGGTGCCCCATGCGGCCAGGGGGCCTGACTCCGCCTCCTGCTACCTCTGCTGGCCCAGGACCGAGGTCCTGGTGCTGTCCCAGCCCGGAGGCGGGTCTGGACCCTCACCCTCCCATCACTTCTCTGCCAGCCTGTTCCTTGGTGTGGCCTGTTCGCTGGCCGGGGCCACGGCCAGCGGCCTCCCTGTCCTGGGGTGCACATCACAGCTGTCACACTGCCTCTGATGCATCCCCACTGGACACACCCCTCACGGGTCAGCCCCTGGTCCCCTTCCGCCCCAGCTCAGCTCTTGTGCCCTGGCAACCCTGGGTGGCCTGGTCACCTGCTGGGTCTTGAATTTCCGTCTCACTTGTGGCCACGCGCGGTGCTCCAGGCTGCGCCCAGGGAGCGGGAGGTTCAGAGGGCACACGGCCAGTCCTAGGTAGCAGGCCACACAGGCTCTGCCAGCCCCGTGCCCCTGAGTCCGTTGCACTGCACAGAGCCACCCCCACCCCGCTCCTTTCCTCCCCTGGGTCACCCCCCAGCCCCCTGCTCCTCTCATGTCCAGCAGCCTCTGAGCCTGGACTCTCTCCACACCCCCGAGTCCATCCCTCCCTCCCCCGGGCCCTCACCTGCTGAAGGAGCCCCTCACTGCCTTCCTGCACCCCTGCCCCTCTGTCCACTCCAGCCTGGAGCCCAGCCAGCCCGGGGCTTGTCATGGCTTCTGGCCCTCAGCCACTTCCTGCCTCATCGGGTAAAGCCTGGGCCCCTGACTCCTCTCCCACGGGGGCTCCGAGCTCCCCTCCCCTCCTGCCCCACCCCGCCCTCCTCTCAGTGCACCCGGCTTGCTGCTGTCCCAGCGGACGCCCTGAGCCTCCTGCCCCTTCCACCCACCTGCTGCCCTGCGGACACTCATGCATCCCCTCGGCCAGATTGTCTCTCTGCTCCTTAAGAGCCTTGGGTCCCGGTGAGGTGGGTTCCTCCTGTGTCCCCGCAGCACCCACACTCAAGATGCTGATGGCTCAGCCTCAGTTCTGCTGAGCAGGAGGCTCCATGGGGCGGGGGCCGTGTCCAGCTGCTGCCTGCCCTGAAGAGGGAAGCGTCCCAGTGCCATCAGCAGGGCCTGGAGCACGTGGGGCAGGTGTGGGGATGCGGGTGTCCACTGTGCCCGAGTGGAGGAGACTTGGGGAGCTGTCCCCTCCCTGGGCAGCTGTGTGGCCGTCTGTGCTTGGAGAAGGCCAGGCGGGGGTGGGCCTTGAGGGCTCCCAGCACAGAGACAGCCCCTCAAAGCCGGGGGCAGTGTGGCCACCTGGGCAAGCGGAAAGCGAAGGTTCCCGGGAGGAGAAGAGTGGACATGGGGAGTGTGGTGCGGGGCAGCCGGGCCAGAACGTCCCGGGAGGAGCCGGGGGCCTGGTGGGAAGGGAGAAGCATGGGTCTGCGGCAGAGGCGGGGGTGCGTCCTGCTGAGGCAGAGAGCGCGTCGCCCCCGTTAGAAGGAGCCTTTCTGTATGAAGTTGGGTCTCTTTTTGAGGTGGAGGAAAATTAGCCTGAATATTTGGAGGAAGTTTTGAATCTGACCCTAAGGTGAAGAGACGCAGTGGAGGTGCGCAGAGAGGAGGTTTGGCGTGGGCTTTTGGAGAGGCCCGCGGACCCCCCGCCGGTGTCAGGGGTCCCCTGTCGTGACGGGGCTAGGCCAGCAGTGCCCCGCCTGTCCTTCTGCTCAGCGCGTGCGTCCCTGCATGGGTCACAGTCAGGAGGCGGGTCGCTGCCCCGGGCAGTGGGGGCAGGGGGGATAGGCGGCCCGAGGAGCCCCTGAGGCCGGGAGCAAACTGCCCGTCGCAGGATGGATGTGCTGCACCGGCCACGGCCCCAAATCCATCGCTTCCTTGATCAACCGCCGGTCTTGTTCCCGGCTGACAGAAATTTAATTCGAGCTGGCTCTGAAAATAATTATTGTGTTTTAAGAGTAGTAATCATTGGCCGGGACATGATTGAGTGTGTCCATGACTATTGACTTTTTCTATGATTTATAGCTTTGTTTAGTCGATATTCCCATCGAAATTGTATAATTAATTATAAGTGTGGCTGTCAGGGCTGCAGGATGGAGTGCCCTGGCGAGGATTTGGAGAGATTAAATTTTCCGCGGCTGTCCCAGGGCAGGGCTCGGGAATTTTCACAGCACTCGGCCTGTTGGATAGAGATGTTTTCTGTGTGTTTAGCAACTGCTCCAGCTCAGGCGCATTGATTTTCCGGCCTCTTTTTCTTTATCAGCGCGGTGGCTCTGCAGTAACAGAGGAATTTGTGCGGCCGGGACAGCTGCTGACAGATACACACGATCAGGCCGCTTTATCATTGTCCATACACGCCCTGCGCTGGTTTTCACTTTGTAATCAAGAAGAATGTTTAAGATACATGTGAGATTGGTTATCGTATTTGTGAAAAATCTCAAAGAGATACAGATTACCGTTTCAACAGAAATGCAATGTAATTTCTAATCAGAAACATCTCGGGCCGGCGTTCTGTGCCGCAGCTGCGGCCACAGCTGCATTGTTTTCCGTGGCCGCGAGGCGTGGAGCCCTGGGCGCTCCTGCGGGGGCAGGTCCCACTGCCCGTCAGGGCCGGCCGGACAGCAGGGCAGCTCGGCTCAGGGTCTGGGGCCGGATCAGGGCTTAGGAGTCCAGGCTGCAGTGCAGTTTGTGTGGCCATGGGCTCACCTCTGCCTGCCCAGGCTGGACAGTCCCGGAGGCCAGGTCGGTCTGGTGTTGTCGTGGCCTTTGGTGGAGCATCCAGCTCAGAGCCTGGCGCTCGGAGAGGCCTCCTGTCTCTTGTTGAATCAGAACGAAGGTGGGTCCCCGTTTCCGGTCTCCACTTACACGACAGGCAGGTTATCAAACCCTGGGGTGCTCTGAGGGCGGTGCCGCCCGGAGAATGTGGGGGTCGGTGTGACTAGGGCCTGGTGTGGGCCTGGGACAGGAACAGGACAGCCGGACATCTACAGGGCCGAGTCCTCCCCAAACTAGCTCTGTAAACTGTTTTAGCAGCTAGAAGATTCCAACTCATTCCAAACCAGGTGTTTATTTGCTGTCATCTTGAGTTCAACCCCTAACAAGTGGGAGCGGGGGCCTCAAGCAGCCCACAGGGAGCGGTGAGCCCGTCTCCGGCCCGGAGCCTCTCTGCTTCGTCCTCCGCGGGTGTCTGGCTCCCCTGCCTCCTTGCTGCGAGGTGTGTGTGTGTGTGTGTGTGTGTGTGTGTGTGTGTGTGTGGTTTGCTTTTTAACTAGAAAGTTCCCACAAGCCCCTCCCAGCAGCGGTCTGGACGAGGGCCCCGTGGACCTCTGGGCAAGTGCTGACCGCTTTGCAGGTCTCTCTGAGGCTGAACTAAAACGGGCGTGTTCAGTGGGTGGGGAAAGAAGGGCGCCCCCAGTGCGCTCGCACTCACACTCAGGCACCTGAGACCCGGCACACCTGCCAGCATGGGGGCAGGTGTGCCGCCCCCTCGCCCTGCAGTCCCCGGGGGCGTCCCAAGGGGGTCGTGGCGACCAGCAGCCACAGCCCCCTGCTGTTTGCTGGCCAGGTACTCGGTGCAGAAGTGAAGGTGGTGACATGCTCAGTTACTCTGGTCCATGACTCTTTGGCTCAGTTAGAAATTGAAAAACAAAACACACACATGGGCCTGCATGTGTACATGTGTGAGTGGAGCCCTCGGTCCAGTGTCCAGTGTCCTCTCACAGCGTTTGAGGGGAGTGAGGATCTGGTCCACCCACAGCGCCCCCACACCCTGGTCCAGGGGGAAGGTTTTGCAGGAGGTAGCGGGTGGCGATGTCTCAGGTGCAGATGTGGAGAGAAGCAGCCACTGTCAGAGAGGGCATCGGGGCGCTGGGCCGTCCTCATCTCCTGAGGGACTTTGAGGTGGTTCTCGCACTTGTGTGGGGCCCGGGGCTTCTCTTTGCTGCCGCCTCGAGCCGGGCCCTGGTCTGGGTGAACCCAGCCCCCGGGGCAGCGGGCTGCAGGGACAGAGGAGATGCAGGTGCCAGCAAACACGGGAGCGGCACCTCTCCGGGACGAGGGGAGACCTGCTGGGGTGTCCCCGGGGTAGGGGGACGCAGGAGGCAGGCCCCATCCTGTCCGCTTCCTGCTGGGGGTCTGTCCGGGGGAGGGGAGCTGTCCAGGGCAAGGGGGTGGGGAGCGACACCTGAGCAACATCTGATGAGAGGCTGGAGCCGGGTGAGTGGGGCTGGACCTGCTGGCCGGGGCCGGGCCTGCTGTCCACACCACACTCTGCAGGCTGGGGCCTGGGAGACGTCCAGGGTCCAGGGTGGCTCTGGGACTTCCCTTCAAAGTGTGAGGAGGAGAAGAAAGCGTCTGTCCCCACACCTTGGAGCTGCTGGGGCCATGTTCTAAGTGCGTGGTAAGAGCCCGGGTCCTGGTCTGCTGTTCCCGACTCCAACGGCCATCTCCTGCAGGGCAGGCCCACGTCCCCTGCCCTGTGAAGACTCTGCGAGTGAAGGTCCCTGAAGACAGGCTTGCAGTCCAGGTGCGAGAAGTGTAGGGGGTGCTCCGAGCAGCAAGGGTCCAGGGACGTCAGGTAACTGAATTCTTGACAAAAACTGTAAGATGAGAATATTTTAAATTATTAAAAACACGGAAGAATCAGAAACATACATAAATGCCACACCTGAAAAAGGCAGGCAGACTAGAAAATGCACAGAGCTCCCGGAAGCGCAGCCCTGACGTGGACGCCTCCGTGGACGGCCTGGGGGCCGCACAGGCACAGCTGGGCAGCAGCTGGGAGCGACCCGCGCAGTGTGGGCATGGGGGGGTGGGGGCGTTGTGGTCCCCAGGAGCTCGATGGGCCCCGAGCCCCAAACACAAAAAGACTGAGGACGGCCTGAGGACAGCGATGGGCCACCAACAGGAAGGGCCCCGGACCACAGAGCCAGAGATGCTGGAGGGGTCGCTGGAGGAGCAAGGAGGCCGGGGTGACGGGGCCGAGAGGGTCCCCGGGGGTTGAGAGAAGCAGGAGTGAGAGCGTGCTGTGTGCGCTCTGTGGGCACACGTGTGCCCATCACCAGGGGGAAGGGACGGGCCGCGTGGACTCACTGTTTCCAGAACGTTTCCTTTCTTCTCTAAGAGGCTGGGGTTTGGAAAAACTTAGAAGATGGGGGAGCTCTCGGTGGGGAAGCACGGCTGCTCACCGCCCACGCTCCCCCAGACGCTGGACCGGGTCGTCGCGGGAAGGGCAGCTGCCGCCAGCATTTGGTTAAATGGCCGATTAGCGGGGGAGGTGCTTCCACCGTCCTTCAGGGGCAGCCCCTCTGACCCCACCACCGCTCAGAACCACAGCCGCACCCCGGGGCCACACCCGCCCGCAGGCCGGCCCCTCTGCGTCAGGGCCGCCCTCCTGTCCCCTCTGGGGAGGCTGAGGATTCACGCCCCGGAATGATGAACCGCGGGTGTGTGTGCGACGTGAGGGTAGCCCCAGGCACACATGTCCACGCAGACACACGTAAGAGCGGCCTGGCCCCGGCCCCACACGCACGCTTCACCTTGAAGAGGCAGCTCCTCCCCAGACTCCTCTCCATCCCCAGCCCCTGGGGAGCTGACTTGGAGCCTTCCAGAACCTGTCTGGCCTGGAGTGCATTTCTTCTTGACTCCCCACCCGGTCCTGCCTCCCCAGCTGCACCCCGGGCCCCGGGCAGGGCTGTCAGGTGGTGCTGAGTTGGGTAGGGGTTGCCACTCGCCCTCGTTAGTGGCTGTTGGGGACTCACAGGTGACCCCTGTGGGGTCCGGCACCTGAGCTGTGCCAGGTGGGTCTAAGGCTCTCTGTGACCCTGATACTGGGTGTCCAGATTCTGCAGGGATGTGTGTGGGGTTGAGGTTAGGCAACTGTGTCTGAAATAGCCCGGTTTGTGCCAAAGGAGCTGGGGTTCACTGCCCCCAGAGCCATAAACACCATGAACCTGCTGGCAGAGACGCAGCCCTGCCGCCCTCTGTGCTCCCCGAGGAAAGCCACTCAGCCCACGGTGGCCACGGCTGGTGTTCCACAGCGGCCCGTTCAGGGTAATGACTGTGCACGGCGCCTAACCACGCGCTCCGGGAGCGACGGACAGGGCAGCAGCCAGGAGGGAGGGCACAGTGGGGCTTCCAGGGGCCCAAACACAGCTGTGGGCCGTGATGGGTGGACGTGTCCCCAGGGTGTGCCAACGATGGTGGCCAGATGCCGCCCGCGGTGCCCTTCCCTCTTGGGGGCCCAAGGCCCACGGGGTGTGGCTCTGAGGAGTCCCTCGGGGGCCGGGTGGCTCTGTCAATTTCCCGCCCAGGGTCTCTGCTGGAGTCTCCTGTGTGCAAACGGGGGTCCGCTTCCCGTCTTCCTCTGTGAGGCTGACGGTCTTACACTGACTTAGCTGGCCACTGCCTTAGCGTGCAGGCACTGCAGAGGTGATGCCCAAGCCCGCGTGGCTGCACCATGTGGTTTCCGCAGAGCAAGGTGGCCCTGTGTGGCCGGTCAGCATGTGCAGTGTGGAGTCCAGGAGGGAGCTGGGTCCGGAGGGGCCTGCAGGGCGCCCACGGAGCTTTCTGGCCACACTGCCTGGGTGACGTGCAGGGCAGGTGGAGGCGGGAGCCGTGGGTTTCCCAGGAGTGACGGGGGTCCCCGATGCAGACAGACCCCTCCCCCAGGGCCTCTCAGTGCCCCCAGGACAGCAAAGCAAAGTGACTTTATTTTCTGTTTTTTTGTCCTTTAGCTCTTGGAATTCGACAAAGAGCTGTCTGTCTTCAAGGACAGGCTGTGTGAACTGGACATCTCGTTCCCTCCCAGGTGAGGAGCGCGCTCACGGGCCAGCAGGTGCCTGCCCTCCTGTTCCCGTATCTGTGCACCGCCCGCTGCCTCCACAGAGCGCAGGGCTCTGCCCCTGGTCCCACTGTGGCCTGCTCTGAGTTCTGGAACTCTCTGGGACCGTGGTGGGGTGGGTTTTGGCTCTGTCTGTCTGTTTTTGGCTTTCTCGGGTACCTCAGGTTTTGCTGTGTCTGACTCTGACGTTTACAGAGTTCAAACTTGCAGCAAAAACAACACGTTCCCTTCTGACCAGCCCCAGAGGTGCTGCCCCAGACAGGCCCGGGCCGCAGAGGGGCGTGAGGTAAGGAGAGGGCCCAGGATGCTGGGCAGGCGCGGGGCCCGTGGGACTCAGCCTACCTTCAGCCCCCACCCCGGCCCGCCGCCTGGAAGGACTCGGACGCCCCGTCACGCCCGGCTTTCAGGGCCTCCTGGACTTTTCCCCTCGTCATCCACACAGCAAATGCACTGCAGGCTGGCCGAGCGGTCCTGGCCCCTGTCCTGGTGGTGACCAGCTCTCCGGCCGCCCCGTGGCAGGGGGTGGGGGGCTCAGTGCAGAGCCTGGGGCGTCCAGGCCGTGGCCAGTCGTACACCCAGGATAGTCCCTGGAGATGGTCCATCAGCGGACGGGGCTCCTGACCAGCGGCCGGGGGCCTTTTCCCACAGAGGTGTCTGTCACTGTTCTCCGCGGAGTGATGGAACCTGGCTCCTGACGGACTGCGACCTAGTGCTGTGCTCCACTTTGCTGGATGCGGTGCTGATGTTTCAGACCTCTGCCGCCCCTTCAGTTCTTGTTCTTCGCGGCTGCCTGCGGTCACGTGTAGCACGTTCGCCCCAGACAGCTACCCGCGTGACCGGGTGGGCGGGGTCGGAGGCGGAGTGCGCAGCCAGGCCAGGCCAGTGGCCCAGGGGCTGCCCCACCACAGAGACCCTGCGGGCCCCACCCCTGCATCCGGGGTGACACCCGCCAATCCCGCCAGGCCACATGAAGGCCTTTAACGCCATGTGGTGTTACCGGGAACTGGTGACAAAAAGGCTTCAAGTTCGTGCTTAGACTAATCTTGGTGGACAGAGACCACAAGGCTGGCCTGGCACGAGCTGTGCCCACCCGGCTCCTCTGTGTAACCAGCCGGCGTTGAGCTGACCCAGAGCTGACCGTGGGACTGGTTGTTTCTGGTGGACAGGGTGATGCATTGTCTGCTGTCACCCCCGGTGCCCAGGGCCCTCAGAGAGACAAGCGGCCCTGACCACCCTCCGGCCTCTGGCCCAGGGTCCACTCACAGCTCCCACTCCAAGCCCAGCTTCGGGCTGACGGCAGGAGCCCCACGGGGCCTCTCCCCAGGGAGGCCCAGCGTGAACAGCCCAAAGGTGATCACTGACGCCTCTGCCCTCTGCATCCTAGCCAGCTGGGAATTTTCTAACTTACTGTTTAATTCTGAGCGAAATTGTCATTGGTTTTAAAATAAGGACATCTAAGTGGGAAGACGGGGTGGTTTAGCTGCCTTTTCTGTTAACGTGGCCGTGGTGGCATTTCCATGGCCCTGGACCCAAGTCCCCCTGGGACGGTGCCCGCTCCCTTCTGGGCAGCTGCTCCACAGTGCTCCCTCCCACTGCCCAGAACAGCCCATGTGAAGCCTCCCTTCCCTGGAACCGGACGATTCCCAAACGCAGCAGAATGCGCCCCACAGCTCCCATCTCGTCCCACCGACTGCAAGACACTGGGTGTCCCAGACTCGGGAGTCAAGGAGTCACAGATACAGCTTTGCCTGCACCTTGGGGCCGCGGCCAGGTTCCTGCTGGGGCAGCGCCGACACTGTGACAACAGGCCAGTCTACCTGTGATTGTGAACATGGAGTTTACCTTCCAGACCCTTGAGAGGGCCTCAGGGACCCCAGAGGTCCTCACGTCACAGCCAAGAACCAGCCCCAAACAGGAAGGAATCTAAATGCTGTTGATAGCGGAACGGATATTTGCGCTGAATTCCGCAGCCGGCACTGCATCACGCGAGTCTGGAGGCAAACCCGAACAGGAGTGTGCGCGAGCAGGCTGGGGTCACGACCCTTGACCTCCCAGGCCGTGGTGGAGGGCACAGGGCTGCTGGACGTGACGGGGGCTGGGCTCTGCCTGGTACATGTGCTTCAGAACGAGGTCAGCAAGAAGGTGGGAAGGTGTCCGGTCCCGGCTGCACCCACCGTTCGGTGTGTCCGGCTTATCCAGGGAAACCCCCACCGTCCCAGAGGCAGGTGCGCGCCCCACAGTGGGACAGGGTGTTTCTAAGGGGAGGTTAGCCACAGGGAAAGGCCAAGTGGTGGTCTTTGGAAAAGACGAAACCCCACAGAACACAGGGATAAGCGCATCCCGAGCCGGGGGGGCTGTCCTCCTAAAGTGGGCCATTCATTTTCATATGAACTCTCAGAGGCTCTTCTCAGACTTTCCTGTGGCCAGAACTTAAAGCTGGACCGCCTGTGGGTTCCCACCTGTAACGAATACAAAATGGTGACGTTCGAACAAGAAGGCCGGCCGGGCTCCCTGCTGCACGCCAGGCCTGGTGCTCGGGGAGGGAACCCAGACGGCCCTCTGTCCAGCTGGTCCCTGAGCCCTGGCTGGACGTGGCCCCCACGGACGCGTGGGGTAAGTGCTGAAGGGCAGGGGCACAGCACAGTTCCCCTGGGATGCCAGCCGGTCACCCCACGTGCCCCGTGCCTGGAGGAGGGTCGGCCCTGCGCCTCTGACCGCGGGACCCTCCTGGGACGCCTGCTCCTCATCTCCACTTGGCAGCTGAGCGCCGCTGCCGGTCCCAGCACAGCTGTGCCCCTCCTCCCTCCGTCCACTGGGAATCTCAGTAACTACCAGCGTTTGGCAGCCCAGTATTTGAGCAGCCGCTGCTTGTTGGCCTCCGGAACTCACACATGCCCACGGGGACCTGCCGCGCCGGGCGCTCTGAAGCCACTGAGTCGGCCCTCCCCACAGCGGTGCTGTGACCTGGGGACACTGAATTTTACCAGGCAAGAATCCGAGGCGGGGCCTCTGTCCCCACCCTCCCTGGGGGCCTCAGGCAGCACCCCTGCTTCTCCACTCCCACTTTGGTACAGAACCAGACGTGATCAGGCCTGGTTCAGGGGCCCCGCGCCGTCCACCTCTTGGGCCTGGCATCTCCCGCCCATGGCGGCTGGCCCTGCAGACAGTGGGCCTTTGTGCCTTCCTGGCCCTGCTGTTGGCCTCAGGGCCCCCGGTGACACCACCTGCCTGCCAGCCCGCTCAGATCGAGGCCAGCGCCTGGCCACGGCAAAGGGGCCGTTTGCCCACATCCTGAGGGAAGGAGCTTGTGGGGCAGGGAGGACAGGTGGACGATTGTTAACTTTATCACCGCGCCATTAATTACGGCCGTCAGTCCCCACCGTGTGGAGCCTGGGCTGGGCTGCCGTGTCCCGTGTCCCCACCCTGCACAGGGTTTGCTTTCAGATAAGTCTGCGTGCACAGCACTGCATTAATCATCGTCCACACTCGGGCTCAGTGGTCAGGTCCCAGGCAGGCAGCACTCTGGCCATCCTCACAGCGGCCTGGGCAGGGCCTCACCGTGGGGAGGACGCATGTGACGCCGCCCAGCCCTCCCTCCCTGCCCCGGAGCCCACGCTGGCCTCCCGGGACCCACCGGCACCAGCACTGCCCTGCCTGCTCCCTGGTTCTGGGAGGTGCTGGGCCCCTTCCTGGGTGTGGCTGTAGGGAGGGTCGCTTGTCTATGAGGGGGAGGGTGCTGCCCCCAACAGCCCTGCCCGCTCCAGCCAGGGCCCCTCAGGGCCAGCTCCTCTCTCCTGTTGAATCAGATGTGGATGTGCCCGCAGCAGGGGGATCTGCCCAAGCAGGGAGGGGCCAGGGCCTCCTGGGACCCTGGGAACCCCTGCTGGGCACCAGGCTTGAAGGCCCAGTGGGAGGTTGGCCCCAGGCCTCCCAGGCTGTTCTCTGTCACTCCCCACCATCCCTGCGACGCCCCGTCAGCTCCTGGCATGGCCGGGCTGAACGGGGCCCAGCGCTCTGTGATCATGGGCCCAGGGTGTGCGAGGAGCAGCTCCGACACACCTGCCTTTTGTGTGCTGTTTCTCACCCAGGACCACACACTAACGCTAATCCTGGTCTTGAGTTAAGTAAATTCCTGTGGGGGCTGGGGTTGTACGTCGTGGTTTCCAGTGAAAGCATTTGTGTCCGACTGGAGATGGAGGAGGCTGAGAACCGTTAACTTAGGTTCTCTGGACCCTGACCGGGCTCTCAAGGCCTGGCCATGCAGAGAGGGAGGAGGGCGCCGAGGCCTCGCCCAGCCAGGGCCCAGGATGGAGCAGCCCAGAAAGCCACTCTCATTTCCTCCACCAGTGCCAACAAGAAAATTTAATAGACAGGAAGGAGCCATGCACAGCAAACACCATGTGGCATTTCAGAACTGACCCCAAATGTGTTAGACAAGGAATGATTTTAGGCCGTACTGAAGGCCACACGAGTTGTGCCGGACTCCTACTCAGGGTGCATGCTCAGCACGGCTGGGGGTCTCCCCAAAGGCAGACCACTCCAAGTTACGTTCCCCTACTGTTGGTTCAGGGCAGTCCCAGTCAAAACGCCCACTGCGGGGGTGGGGGTGGGGTGGCAGTTTTAAATGGACCAGGCAGGGCCTACTGGGCAGTGCAGAGCCCGGAGGCAGGAGCTCCGGGGAGTTCTGGCGACAGGAGGGAGCCACCCCCAGGCCAAGGAGCTCGAGGGGCCTCAGCCAGACAGCGGCCAGACGCTGTGGACCAAGGGGGCAGCCACCTGCTCTCCCATGCTGCCCGGCCAGTAGGTCAGTGGGTCAGTCGGCTCTGCTGGCTCCATCCCCGAGGGGGCCCCAGGCCTCCCCCGGTGGCCAAGCCCCGTCAGTGGGCGGGAAGCGGGAGCCTGTGTGGCCAGGGCAGCGCGTCAGGGACAGGCACACGCTCCGCCACAGTGATGACCCAAGACCCTCTGCAGTGGGGGGTGCCTGGGTGGGACCGGGGTGTGCCGTCTGTTTGTGCCCAGCTGTCCCGAGTGCCCGGCTGGTTTTCACTGTGCTTCAGGCCACTTCCAAAAATAAAACCAAGGTTAGTAGAAGATTCCATCCTTGAAGGAAATGGTTAATCCGAAGTGCTGGGCCGGGACCGCCCTCTGACTGTCCTAGGATCTGCTGTCCGCCTGTTCTTTCCCTTTTCCCTGGACACTGCTGGCCTTCCCGGGGTGCGTGGGGGAGAGTCCGCTCGGCCCTCCCCTCGGGGGTGGAGGAGGGGCTGGAGGAGGGGCTGGAGCCGCCGCGCTGACCGGCGCCTTCCTGTCCCGTCTCCCCAGCTACCCGTACAGCGAGGACTCCAGCCAGGGCAAGCAGTACATGAACACCCGGTGCCCCGCCTGGTGTGACCGCGTCCTCATGTCCCCGTCCGCCAAGGAGCTGATTCTGAGGGTAAGTGTGAGGTGGGGGTGGGGGGGTCAGAGCCACAGGGCTGGGGGTGGTCTGGGGGATTCGAGTTCCTGCCGACCCCAGCATGAGCCCTGCCTCGTCCTGTGACCGACCGACCCACCGACCGGTACCTCAGGGCAGCCCCCGGCCTGCGGGGCCGTGGGGGCAGCCAGGCCTCCAGCGTCTTCCCAGCTCAAAACGGGCATGAGCGGCCAGCAGTGTGCCAGGAACCTCCTGATCTGCTGCGTCCTTGGGGCCAGTGAGCTCTCGTCTTCGCAAGAGCTTGTGCACGCTGAAGTCTGCTGTGTCTCCCAAGCTGTGAGTCAGAGCCGGAGTCACACTCGGACCCGAGAAGTTAAAGACGAACGGCCCACATTCCGGGGGCAGCGCCGTGTGCTGGGCCAGGTTTCCTGGGGTGTTTCAGTGCCCACATCTCAGCACGAAAGGAGTGCTGGCAGGAGTCATTATCTGCATTGGTCTTGTCGACCCCATCAGTGAAAAAATGTTACAGTGAAATGCATCGATTCACCAGGGCAGCAGTCTGGCCTCTGAGGGACGGGGGCAGCCAGTTAGGAGTGGGCAGGAGGCCCCCATGGCCCCAGACCACCCCCTGCCAACCTCAACTCAGCATATTTGAGGCCAGTTACCACCCTCCATGGCCCCCGCAGCTGCTCTGAGGAGCCCCGTCTGTGCCCCTGGGCCTCACCCAGGACGCAGTCGGGAGGGCAGAACGCCCATGGGCTGCCTAGGTGTGCACCCTGTCCCCCGCTCAGCGGCCCCTGTGGCCCCCACTGGGAAGCCTGCTAACCTCTCCAGGAGGGCTGGCCCTCAACACCGCCTGGAGCCACAGCTTCCTGGGCGTTGGAGCAGGGAGCCTGCAGCCATGTGGGGTCTGCAGCAAGCTTGCTCTGGTGGGGCCTGGGGGGCTGGCCTGGGCAGCCTAGGCAGACCCCCGGCCTGTGGGCAGGACCTGTACCTCAGGGCCCATCAGGGAGGACGGCCGCTGGGGCTGCTTCCACAGGCAGCCCTCCGGAAGGAGCTGCGTGGGGCAGGGCCCTGAGCACACAGCCCAGACTTGGGCCTGCCCCTGGTGCCCTGAGGTGAGGGCGAGGGATGAGAGAATGGACAGCGGCTCTGAGCACATGGGGCGAGCTGAGCACAGGCCTGTGGCCGGTGTGGGTGCCTCCGGGGGCCTCGGGACGCAGAGAAGAGACCAGAGTCATCTTCCAGAGAGAGAGGTGTCTTGCAGTAAACCCATTAAGACAGCGGGGGTGCTCAGGACCGCGCGTGGGGGCTGCACGGGCTGCAGACAGTCTAGCGGAAGGTGGCATTTTAGACTGTTTTATGTGCATTCACGTCATCTCAGTTTGGGGGCCTGAGACTGGCTGCTGCAGGCGCTGTGGGGACAGAGCTCGGCTGCTGGCCCGTCTGGGGAAGGCCCAGTGCCTTCCTGGTGGGGAGTCCCAGCAGGCGGGCGTTACCGGCCCGGTGGCTGCGCGGCTAGCGGTCTCTGTGGCGTCATCCATCATGCCACGCTCGGGCAGCTCAGCCTTGTGTTAGTTCCGCTTCCCAGCCCCGGACACCGGAGGTGGCAGCCGCAGTGACGAGCGCGCAGCGAGGTGTGCGTCGCCGCGGTAATTTGTTTATCTGTCTCGAGATCATACAGTTGGAAACCCACAATCTTACGCTGCCTTTGCAAATTGCCTCGCTCGTTTGATGGATGCGCCCCCGCTCTGCAGAGGCGGCGCTTCGACTGCAGGGACTTGCGGAGGGTGCTGTCTGTATGTTCTGGCAGGCGACCATGCTGGAGAGGAAATCTGACCTTAAGCTTCCTACTCCATTACGGATAATTCAGTTTTAACGTTGTAGTCGCAGATGCCTCAGCTGCAGATGTAAAACCCCGGCCCAGTCGGAGCCGACCGACTGCTGGGAACACACACCCTCTGCGTCGCCCGGGCTTAAGGGTCTGCAGACTGGTGGAGGTGGGAGGCTGATGGGCACACGGACCACGGGGTGCAGTGGCGTGGAGTTCAGGGGCGTCTGCTCTTGCGTGAACAGGGGGCGCTGAGTGAACAGACCCTGATGTCAGAAGCGAACGTCAGCAGGGAAAGTGGGAACCGGACGAGCGTCTGTGGTGCCGGGGGCTCGGCGGCACGTGTGCTCACAGCGACACCGACTGCGGTGAGCACCGGCCCGGGCCTCCACCACGTCCGGGGTGCCGAAGGGCCGGAGGGGAGCCTGGAGCTCAGCGTAGCCCCTGAGGTCACCGCCTTCCTGAGGCCAGAGCCGCCTCGCCTGCAAGAGCCAGGGTGCAGAGATGCCGCCCGGACCGCCAGGACCTCGGGCCACCGCCAGCTGCCCCTCCGAGGGGCCGCAGAAGTGGGCAGAGTGGGCGGCGGGCGACTGCTCCCCGTTCCCACCTCTCACAGCTCTTCCTGTGCTTGCTTTTCTCAGTCGGAGAGCGAGGAGAAGGTTGTCACCTACGACCACATCGGGCCCAGCGTCTGCATGGGAGACCACAAGGTGACATCACCTCGCTGGGGCCCAGGGTGGGCGGTGGGCGGCTTCTCCTGCCGCCTCCTTAGCCTGGCCTCACAGAGGCGGCGAAATTGGTCTGTTTTTATTTGATTTTAATAAAATACCAGAAGGAGTTGGGTAGACAAGCAGACAGTAAGACAGACAAGACTAGTCACAAGAGAACACGGTGCAGTTTTACTATTTGTAAAAAACGCTGGTGGTTTCCGGAGTCCGTTTCCCAGGTGTGCATTGGAAGTATTTTAATGGCCTCTGAGGCGGGGCAGCTGCCACCATGGGGCAAGCGGGAGGCGTGCGTGCTACCAGCCCAGCGCTTCGGGAGGCAGTGATTGTTCTGGGACTGACTTCTCCGTGTGACCGTGCCTGGCCCCCGAGGGGCCCCATGGGGACAGGTCCTGGGTCACTGGCAGGCAAAGGCGATGCTCTGCTTCCCCATCTTCAAGGCCTCCGGGCCCCGCCCACACTGCCCCATCCCAGGCGGAGCTCTGTCTTTCCGGGGCTATTTGGCTGGAATCAGCAGTTCTTAAACGAGCTTTTACATTAGTTTTCCCTCTGGGAGTAATGCCCTCTCTACAGACCACGAAGGCCCTCTGCCACGAGCCTCTGGCTGCCCAATCCGGGCAGCCCCACACGGGCGGGGTCCAGAGTGGGCAGCCAGCCGGGAGCACGGGGTCCGGTGTTCTGACGACTTCTCTTCTGCCCCTGCAGCCCGTGTTCCTGGCCTTCCGCATCGCGCCCGGGGCAGGTAAACCTCACGCACGTGTGCACAAGTGCTGTGTCGTGCAGTGACGTGGTGGTAAATATGCCTCCTTCCCTCGTGTTCACCTTTCCTGAGTTTCTCCTGGTGTGTGCGCGCCTTTAACCAACGGCCGACTCCACGCAGGGACGCGGTGTCAGCGCCACGAGAGGACCCTTGGCGAGCCCTCCCTGTAGCACGAGGCGCAGACGAAGTCGCAGCCCATGAAATACGTACTCGTGACAGCTGCACCCACAACCGCCCGAGCGCCACCCGCTAGGCAGACGGCCGGCCCTGCACTTCGCTTCAGCCTCCGGACGGCGGCTCCGGAAAAGCCTCACATACCTCACTGTCTCGTCTGTTCATGTGACATTAAGTAGAAATACTGTTTTTTTTTAAAAAAAAAAATAAGTCACAGCCCTGTTGCCAAAACTCTGTAATAGACAGCAAAGAGATTCTGTATTTTAGACTTCACGGTTTTCGATTTTTACGAATTGTCAGCGTGGAAGAGCTTCTCCAGGGTGGAAACCCCACAGGTGCCGAGCACTCTGCCAGCCGGGCCCCCGGTGGGGGGCGGGCGGGCTCTGGACCGCCGGGCTGCGCGCGGCCTCTGCTGGGGGCCGTGGCCCGGCTCCCACTCCGACGGCCCCCCTTCCAGGCTCTTCACTCTACTGCCATGTGACGTGGCTTTTGAATCACACTGCAGCTGCTTTCCATTTTTATATATAAATATATATAAATATATACTTTTTAAAAATAATTTATAAACCTTACCGAAACTTACGCTAAATACACTTTCCAGTATGAATGCTTGAGTGGTATTTCAGCAGGTAGCATCGAGGTCTAGGAGGTCAGGCGCGTGTCTGTCAGCACACAAGGCTCCCAAACAAGTGACAGGGCTTGGCTGTGCCCTCACGGGCCAGACCGACCCCCGCACGTCTGCACGAGCAGCCGGACTCCTAGGCCTCCTTCTGTGTAACATTAAGAACTGAATGTGAACTTCATAGCTAGCTCGGGTGTACCTTCTAAGAATTTTGTAAACTGTTTTGTCCGTCTTTTGTTACTGTTCTGCGGTGCCAAGTATTCTACATGAAACAACAATATCCTGGGAGAGATAAAAGTAGCGTAGCCTGCTTCTGATAGAAACTGCTTTTAACCTGGGCTGTACATACAAATACTCAGAGAAACAGAACTGCTCACGTCCCTGGCTGCTCAGCCTCGGACAACCTGTGTGATACGCCAGCTGCGAGCCCTGGCCCTCAGGACAGGCGATCCCAGAGCCCGTGGGCGAAACACAGACGGACGTCTTACTGATCTGCTTCAGAACACTACAGAACTCCTGGGCTGGGGCACGGCGCCGGGGGCGCCTGTTTCTAGAGAAATCACTACCGTGGCAAGTGCTGTGGTGTCCACTCGCCGAATCCGTGTCCTTGACAGTGTGATCGGAGCTGTGTCTGGCTGGGGTCGCTGCGCTCTGTCCACCGGCCACACGGCCGTTCCGCCCCCAGCGATCTGTGTAGCGGGGTTTCAGCTGTTGGTCACTGTCGAGGCCTCTAGAAATGACCGCTCCAGTTCCTAAGCAATAAAATTGATCATGGTGAAGATACCCTGTCTGCTGTCTCCTCCTTCGGCGTGCCCGACCCCCTTTAAATCCCGCGCACCAGCAGCGCTGGGCTCTGTCCTGTCGGATGCTGTTCCCAGACAAAGCCAAGGGGTGAGAGCAGAGAAAGCGTCTTCTGGATTTTTCACTGCAGAGGTGCCTGGTGGGAGTCCCCCCTCAGCGTTCGCAGTGAGATTGCATAAATGCATTGCTTTCCTCAAAACTTTAATATTGGAAATTCCTTTGCTCTTAACGTGGGCTGAGGGGATAATTCATGCACAGAAATTAAAAAAAAAAATCAATGCTTTCCTTAAAAAGAAAAACACCCAGTGGACGCGCCTGGTGTTAAACTGGTGCAACCACGTGGCAAAAAAACAGAAAACTTCAGCTTTTTACGTTTCTCTTGAACATTTTTAGTAATGCCCTTCAAGAGAACTCTTAGGGTGCGATACCATTTACTTATAGTTTTTAAAATCAACATGACTGTTACGCCCATGAAGCTGCAACCACGTCCAGCTCCAGAGAACAGAAGGGACAGGATGGTCTTCTGTGAACGGGAGCAGATCCATGGCTGTTCTTAACCAGAATCCCAGCCCTGGGATTCCATGGTGAGGAGATAGGCCAGAGAGAGGAGGGCTTCCCCACCTTCCTCTGGGGTGCTGGGGGCTGGGTCTGGCCGGGGGATCCAGGGAGGTACCCTAACGGTCGCGGCTGGAGCAGCCCAGGAGAAGGACGAGGTCCAAACACTGGCCAGAAGTGCTTTTTCGAGAAAACCAGCCCTTCGAGTCTGAGGATCGAAAGCATAGAGAAAATTCCAGGGCTGGCTGAGGGAACTGCCTGCTGTCCCTGGGCAGCAGAATTGTTTTGGCTTTCTCTTTGTGGTCTCAGCTTGAATTAAATAGAGCTTCCACCAATTAAAAAAACCTGTTATGTGCTAGCGGAAGGGCCACGATGCTGATGAACTTAAAACCTGATTTATTTCACCCAGTGTGAGTTTAGTGCTACCTGGAATTGTGTCGCCTCTCGGTAAGGCTAGGCACGTTTTAATCCATAGTCAGACCAAAACGCATCAACGGGCTGGGGTTTCAGCCGGGCAGAGATGCCCCTCACCGCCCCTGGAAAAGGGGAAAAGTACCACGCTGGATGGGGCAGGAATGCCGCTCACCTGCCCTATTGGGGACCCCTAAATGTGTTTAAATCTGCCCCATCTCATCCATCTGAGCGCAAAATAGGGGCCCCGAGACCCCTGGGGAGGGTGCCCGAGCTCAACCGCGCTGCCCAGACGCCCCGTCCCGGGCTGGGGTCGGAGGAGTTGGCGGGAGGTCGAGGCAGGGAGGGATAAAGGGATCCTACCTGCTTCCGCTCACACCTGATGCGCCAGGCGTCCGCGCTCCGCTCCATCCCCGGCGCCATATGCTCCACTCAGCCTCTCGGAGTCCTGGCTCTTGGCGACTCTCCTGCGGCCCGCCCGGGCGGCCCCTTCCCTTGGGCGGCGGCCGGAGGTTCGCGGGGCCGGGGCGCCCTTCCTCGCGCCCGGCCTCAAGATGCCCTCGGTGCTGCGCGCTGCCGCCGCCTGGGCAGCCGGGGGCTCGGGGGCTGGAGCCGCTCGCGCCCTGCCGCCGAGCCGGACCCCGTCCAGACTCAGGCGCCCTCGAGTCTCAGCCGCGGACCCGCGGGATGGAAGGCTGGACCCGGGACCGAACAGCGGACGCGGCAGGGGCCGCGCTGGGCGCCTCGCCCGCGGTTTTCGATAAGGAAGAAACACGCGGTGCAGCCTCAGGAGCCATGGCTCCGACGGGGACGTGTTAAATAATTTATTGATTATACAAAGTGATTCCTCCCAGGACGCGCAGCAGCGGCGGCCCTGGGTCGACGCCCCCGCCGAACGCGCCGGGGACAGGGACGCGGGCGCGGCCAGGGTCCCTGCACGCCGAGCAGGAGCCGGGCCGCTTTATAACTTATTCTGTAAAAATATATATACACACTCCTTCTGGCGCGGGCGGCTGGCGTGGGGCGCCGGCCCGCATCCCGTACCCTGGTTGTGCGGCCTCGCCGCCGCGTCCTCACAAGGCGTCCCCCGCGCCGCCGCCGCACGGGCTGACCAGCGCCAAGTTCGAGGGTTTGTGCTTCTTGAGCAGCCGCGTGATCTTCTCGTCGTCCGAGTTGGGGTCCAGGGGCCGGTTGTACTCGTCGTCGTCCTCCGCGTCGGAGCCGCCCACCTTCAGCTTCTCGGCGTCGGAGTCCTGCTTCTTCTTGGCCGACGCCATCTCCGCCGCGTGCCGCTTGCGCCACTTGGTCCGGCGGTTCTGGAACCACACCTGGGGTGGAGAGTGACCGTCAGGCGGCGCCTCCCCTTAGCACCCAACCTGCGGCCCCGCGGCCCCTGACTGTACCCCGGCCGCCCTCGTGGAGGCGAGGGACGCCCCTCCGCCCCAACCCCTCGGCCCCAGCCCGAACAGCAGGGCTGGGAGCCCCCGGGACTGGAGCCAAGGCCGGCGGCCGCTCACAGACCGTTCGCAGGACGCGGGGGACCGGGTCTGTTTGGTCGCAGCGGGATCCGCGGGGGACCGCCCAGGCCGCAGCCGCCTCACCTTGACTTGGCTCTCGGTCATGCCCAGGGAGTAGGCGAGGCGCGCACGCTCCGGACCCGCCAAGTACTTGGTCTGCTCAAAAGTCTTCTCCAACGCGAAGATCTGCTGGCCCGAGAAGGTCGGCCGCGAGTGCTTCTTCTTGCCATCCTTGTCCAGGACCCCGCCGGCGTGGGCTGCAAATGAGGGCAGGTGAGAGCGGCCCGCCTCCCGACTCCCCTCCCACGGCCCCACGCCGAACCTGCGCGCTGGCCACTTACCCGGGCCGGCCAGGCGCGGGTCCCTCCAGGGCGAACCCTGCACCACGCCCGGCCAGAAGATGGGCGGGCGCCCGGGCAGCTCGGCCAGCGGCTTCGGGTAGCCGCGCGCCACGGCGGCCGCGGGCCCAAAGTAGACGCCAGCCGACGAAGCGAGTCCGTTGAGACGGGGCAGGCCGCCTAGGAGACTGCCGCTCGCCGCGCCCACGGGCCGCCCCAAGATGTCGCTGATGCCATGAGGGGTGCCGAGCGGCAGCTGCGCGCCCAAGCCGCCCAGCGCGGGCGCCTTGAAACCGGCCGGACCCTGCAGCGCGTACGGGAACAGCGACGTCTTCATCTCGGCCATGTTGTGCAGCGCGGCGAGCGGCGCGCTGCTCAGCACGAACGCGCCCGGGCGGTTAGCGTCCATGGGCGCCGCCGCCGCCGGCCCGGGCGCCCATTCGGGCCCCGTCGCCGCCGCCCGCGCCCGCCGGCCTGGGAAGTTTGCGCGCGGCCCGGGCGAGCGCCGGCTGCAGCGGGGGCGCGGGGCGTGGGCCGCGAGCGCCGACGGCACGGAGGGCGGGCGGCGGCTCCGGCACGGGCTGGGCGGCGGTCGGGGAACTACTGGCGGTAGCGGTGGCGGCTCCGGGCCGGGTCGGAGCGGCGCCGCGCGGGCCGGACGCGCTGATAACCGCGGGGCCCCGGCGCGGCGCGCGCGCTGATTGGCTGCCGGCGCCCGCGGCCCGGCCATTGGCCAGCGCCCCGCCGTCTGCGCGCGCCCCCGCCGGCAGCGCACTCCATGAAGGGCCCATTAGCGCCGCAGGTGCCTCCCGGGCTGTAAATTTGTCCCCTGATTTATCTCCCCGGGGACGAAATAAATCCCGCTGGATGGGAGTTTAGTTAGGCAAAGGTTTTAATGGGAAATCAGGAAAAAATACGAGAACATATTTTATCGCCCGAAAGAATGTAGATTTGAGGATCCACTCAGCACACTCCGTGGACCCCGTTCAGTGAAGAGCCACAGGCGGGAGGGCACGGGGAGCCCGCAGGCATTCGGGGTCACGGCCCGCGCCCCCCGCCCCCGGCTGCTTCCACCTGCCCCGGGCTCAGGTTTGGGGGGAGGGCCAAAGACATTTCCGTAAACATTCTCCTCAGGAATACAGAAGACGGAGGAAGCCGGACCTCAGAGTCCACGGGCCGTATGCCAGACATGGCCCACGAGAAGCTTTCACCAATCAACTAGTTGCGCGGTGGCGAGGCCTGTCCGAGGGTCACAGGCGAGGCCGCCGACCCCCGGGCACTGCCAGGAGAGCCGTTAGTTCCCAGTCCCCTCCCCCCCGGGCCCGCGGAGCTGAAACCTCCCGGGCCTCTGGGTTGGGTGTTTCCCGGTCGCGAAGTCGGGGCTTGTTCCCGGGAGGCAACCTGAGCCCAGAGCTTCGACCTGGGCGCCGATTTAGCCCGCAGCCTTCCCCTCGTGAAGCACAGCCCCAGCTGGGAGAACGGGCGCCGTGGCAGGCTCCGAGTCCCGATCCCAAGGCATACGGGGCCACATTCGGGGCCTTGGGTGCAGCGGGCAGGAGTGCGGACTTCTGACAAGCACGCAGGGCCCACGGTGTCCCCCCTCTGGGTACAGAGCCTCCCACGCCGCAGAATTGCTGTGGAGGGTTCAAGTAAGATGGTAGCGGGCTGCGCGCGCTGGAGGGTTCAAGTAAGATGGTAGCGGGCTGCGCGCGCTGGCGGAGAGCAGGCGCTGAGTAGAATTCCGGACCTTGTTTCCTCGTCACGTATTAATTACTGAGTGACGACTAATATTATTACTCGCTGCCTTCTGGGAACGTGCGGGAACCCATGGCCGCCGTTTTGTGGCTTGGGGGCGGCGTGCGCCAAGCCGGCCTCTGTCAGGCCAGGTGCGGTGCGCTGTCCGTTAGCAACGACTTTCCCGTTTCACTTCGGCTGCCAGGGTTTCAGTGGCGAGGTAGAAGGCCACCTTCTTGGCTCTGTGCTGGGACCCAGCGCCCGCTCGCGCTGAGACCCTCGGGGGTCCGTTTTCGTTTTGTGCAGTTAGCTGTGGAGTCTTAGTACCCAGACTCCCTAAGCCAGATCGCGGCTTGGAAAGCCACTGACCACCGGGGCTGGGCGGCCGTTCGGTGGCCTCCTCTGGCCGTGTGAGCGCGCACCGTGCGGTCCCGGGAGGCGCGGCGTGGCGCGTGGTGCCCTGGCTCCGTGCGCGCTGCAGCCCGCGCGCAAGAGAGTTTCTCTCTTCTTGCTTCCTTGACTGGGGCCGCACTCGCAGATCCGGGTGTGACTGCCCCGCAGGAGATCGGCCCCAGCGGGGCCAGGCCCGGGATACCGAGAGCGCCCCTCCAGCGTTCCCGCGGTACCTACTGCGGCCGAGCCCCGAGACCGGCCCCGGGCCTCGCATGCGCCCCACTTTCCTGGGCACTGCGTGCGTGCGCCTCGAGAGCCCGGCCCCAGGGAGGCTCCTTCCCTGCAGGGTTTGGGCCCCTCTGGGCTCCTCCGGCCTCCTCTGGGCTGCAGCGGGTGGAGAAAGCTGGAGCTCTGGTTAGAGCGGGAGAAGTGGGCCAGGAGGCGGGGCCGAGGGAGGGGAGGGGCCTAGTGAGAGGGGCGGGGCCGGCTCTCTGCTCGGGACCACTCTGTGGGCCACGGAGCCAACTCCGGGTATCCTCGACCCGACGGTCTTCTGGGGTGGGACAGGAGTGGCGCGCCCGGACGGGACAACAGGGCGCACTATCCTTCCGAAGGGTCCCCGCGACCCTGGCTCGGAGGCAGGAGGAACACTGCAGCTCTGGGCGCTGCTCTTTGGCTCCTCGCGCACCGGAGCGGGGGCCTCCGCAGCCCTTTTACACCGATGAGAAAAGAGACCTCGAGTCGCTGCCCTGCGTGCCGGCTCTGTCTACGCCGCCGGGTCCTGCCCGGACTAAGGCCGGAATGCTTGGGGTCGCGAGTGGGTCTGCCGTCTCCACTGACCGCAGCGGACGCGGCTCTCCTGGGAGCCAGTGGCCGCGGGTGCGAGATAGGGGGCTGGAGTGAGGTTTGGAGGGCCTGTGGCGATTGGTGGCGCCGGGACTGCTGGGTGAGGGCGGCCTCTTTTAAATCTCTCTGGCTGTCGGTGTCTCGGTACGCTCCGCGCGCTTCCTGTCCTGCTCGGCGTGCGGGGGCACCCAAGCCCCGTCTCTCCCCCACCCTGCAGGACGCTGCGGCACGGGGCTGCCTCTCCCTAGTGCCCCGGTCCTGGGTATAAAGTCTTGTTAACTTCCACGTCTTCCTTGCCCGCCATCTCTTGGCATTCCGGACTGCGCCCCCAAGCACTCCTGCTGTGCTCCTGGGCACTGCCCCCTCCATGGGACCAAAGGAAACACCCCCCACCCCCGTAAGGAAAATCTGGTGGCCGCCTGCATGGAAGGAGCGCCTCTGGGCTCCCACTGCCTGAACCGGTTTCCGCCGTACTGGAGAGGTCCGCGTACGCCACCTTCTGGTCTTGAAGGAAAAGTCCTGCGGAGGAAGACAGCTGGCGCTTTTCGGCGCGTGAACTTGGACGTCGTGGGAACACACAGCGCTATGTGGCAGAGATCTTTATTTACTCAACGTTTATTTACTGGGCACCTACTAGGTGCCAGGCGTGCTCTGGGAGAGAGCACGTGAACTCAGCGAGCTCCACCTCCGTGCGCCCCGCCCTGCCCTGCGGGAAGGAGTGGACAATAAACAAAAAAACTTGTTCGGCAAGTGCCTGCAGGTTGGGAACGAGACTATTGATCCCTTTGTTGGGTGGGTGGGCCTGGGAGGGGCCCCCGCGGAGTGCCAGCCAGGCCTAGTCGGTGTCCAAGCCCTGGGCGGGTCAGAGCCCAGCGCGGTGTGGGAGGGGACAAGTGGGATGGGTGGGGGATGGGGGCTTGCACCTAGTAGGAGCTTGGATCCCATCGCCGACCGCGCAGGTAGCCACGGAGTTGGCAAATACCTTGTCAAAGAAATAGAGGTTTGTCGCCGCGGGGGGCTGGCAAGTTGTCGACCTGCCATCTGCCCCTACCATGCCCACTAGGGGCTGGGGCCTCTGGGGCGGCCCCCTGCAAAGGGCCCTGGTTTTGTCCTCCCACGTGTGAGCGGTTCTCTGCTCTGAGAGCACAGAAGGCAACCACACCAGGGTGGATTCGGGATGCTGCTCATCTGGGGGTTGGTGGGTCAGGAGAACCAATGGGTGCCACCCACTGCTGGGGGATGAAGGGGCAGAGGTAAGGTCATCAGGGCCCTGGAGCTGGAGGGGCCTCCGGACTCGCGGAGGCATGCATCTACTCCTGCAGGAACTCCCAGTGTCTGGAGACGAAAAGTTCCTTCACTCTGGCGCAAACCCCATCCCCTCCCTAGCAAACAGGCCATGTGGGGCCTCCAAACCCCCGCCCTCCTGGCTGGGCGCCCTCCACAGGCCGACCCCCGGAAAGGGGGCTGGCAGACTCGCATCTCTGCTCGGCTGACCCCCCAGCGCCGCCAGAGGGACAGGGACTGTCGGAAAGGCAGTGAGCAGTGAGGGTTGAAGGTGGGCCTGGGCAGGGGGCACGGGTGGGCACATAAAGGAGGCCCAGCTGGTCACCCTGGCCCCTCGCCCACCTGCACTATGGCCCAGTCCTGCCCACCATGCTCCACCTGGGTCTAATCCCCATGTAATGACCAGTGCATGAAACCAAGGCCACCAGTAGCCTCCTATCCCTGCCGGACTCATCCATCTGACCCCCTCCACTGGTCCGTTTGCTGCTACCCTGCCTTCCACCGCCCTCCTGGACCTCTCTCCCCTCATCTTCCTACTCCATCTGGGTCTGGGCTGGACCCTCACCCTCAGCCCCTGCTGGGCTGACGTGCCTTCTGCCAAGTGGCACCTCCCAGGGTGTCAGCATCTGGGTGCAGGGACCACCAGGCTTGGGGCGCCTTGGGGACTGAATAAATGCTGCTAAGGGAAGGAATGAGCATGCGTCCCAGTCCTGGGCTGCACATAAGGGTTGGGGAGGGGGGCTCTGTGCCCCCCTGGGGAGCAGGCACTACTAAGGGGCCTCCAGGCACCCTGAGCCAAAGGGTACCGTGGACGTGTGGGGCCCCGGGAGGGACTTTCTGAGCCAAGCCACTTCCCTGGGAAGATGCTGGAAAGACCCTGGGAGGCTGAGACCCTTGGCAGGTGGGAGGAGGCCCAGAAGGTATGTAAGGGAAGAGGCAGAAGCCTGGGGCCCCAGGAGGAGGCCCCAGCTGCCCAGCCCTTCCTGGCAGGAGGCAGGCTGGACCGGACTCCTGGCCCGGCCCCTCCCCTGTGATGCTCTGGCTTCTCTGGACTTGGAGCCCCTCCCCAAGCCTGGGACAGGTGGGTCTCCCACACTGCAGGCCCTCCCTGCACTCCCAGCTCCTTTATTTCTTTAAAAGTTATTTATTTTGATAAACGTCACAGCCAGAGAGAAGCATACAGAACCACACCATGTGTCCTTGTGCCGACCTGTCTCTCTTGCCGTTTTGCCCTGCTGGCCTCTCCTCTCCTCTGAAGGAAGCGCCTGACACGGGAGTGCTTCAAGGAAGCCCTGCGGCGGGGCGCCTGTGCACACGCCGCTCCCCCAGGCCTCGAGGCCGCGTGGGGCCACACAGTGCTGGGCGGCCTCATGGTTCTCTCCTCGGGGCCTCGGGGCCACAGGCCTCTCGTGGCTGCTGGAAGGGATGTTTGCCCAGTTGTTTTTTCATTCACTCCTCAGGCAAGCTCCTTGAGGCAATGACACCGCCCGCCCTCCTTGGCCGGTGCATCTGGGCTTAGCGGGCAGCCCCATCGGACGGGCAGCCTGGGTCTCAGCCACTTGGCCTCTGCAGTTGGGGTGGCATCGGCCACACTCCATGACCTCCAGGTGTCCTGAGCGTCTGGTTTTCCTCCCTCTCCAGCCCCTCCTTCTTCCTCTCCTTCCAGGGCCCCTCCCTCAGGCCCCAGCCCCCGCCCAGGTCTGCTACCCCTGACCTTGCGTTCTACACCCACAGGCACCAAGGCTGCATTGCCTCCTTCTTTCGCGGGGTCCTGTAGGGTCCCTGGTCCAGGACACATTCCAACGCACCAGCGGCCCAGGCTGTGAAGAGCTTGCAGGAATGAATGTCTGGATGAACAGCTTACCCACCGAGAGGCTTTGGGGCTGGAGAGGGAAATGTCCACGTGTCTGGCCCAGCGCCCACCTCCAGGTCCGCTCGCTCCAGCTTTGGGGAGCCTTTCCTTGGGCTGCCACTTCACTCTGCCTTCCTGCTTCCGGGAAGCCCCTGGCGCTTGGTTGGAGACATATGGACACCTGTCCCCTGCAGCCACAGCCAAGATGGGCTCTGGCACCCTCTCCACACTCACGGAGTGAGGCTACCACTCCCTCTGGATGACGAGGGCCCTGTGAAAACGGGAGCTGGGCAAGGGGGGCTCCCTGGAGGAGGCGGCCCACTGGCCTGACTGTGGGCAGTGGGCACACAGTGCCTCAGAAGCGCTCTTCTGGATCCCAGAGTCTTGTCTCCTTCAGGAAAGGACAAAGAGAGGCGGCTGTAAATCACCTTCCGAGCTGATTCCCGGGGGCTCCGCAGCACCAGCTGCGCAGTCAGAGCGATGAGCTCTCTCCCGAGGGCGGGGGAGGGGTCTGACCGCGTGCCAAACGCGCTAATTGAGCGCCAAGGAAAAGATTTGTGTTGGGGCGTCTGCTCCGGCTGCCTGTGCTGTGCTCCCAGGATAGGCTTGTACGGCCCTGGCCAGGGGAGGCCTCCAGTAGGGCCCTTGGCTACACTCCGGGCCGAGTCCCAGCCTCCGAGTGGGGGCTTCCTGGCGGGTGTGCCATGCTGGGCCATGGCCAGGGCCTCCCCGGGGACAAGTGGCCTCCGTGGGCCCCCCGGAGGATGCCCCTTCCCGAGTGTCTGGTCAGGAGCCCGGGCCCTGGGTGCCTGGCAGCCTCTCCCGTCCATGGCTGAGCCGGAGGGGCTGCCCGACCTGGCCCTGGCCCTGGCCCTGGCCCTGCCTGCCCTGCATGCAGAGTTTCTTTGTCCACGGCGCATCCCCAGGTCTTCATTAAATGCCTCTTGTGGTGGAGGGAGGGAGACAGCACAGAATGAATCGCTGGGCCTGACAAGTGCTCGCACGCACGTGGCGTTATCCGCGCGGTGCCCCGCACTCCTGCTCAGGGCGCCTCGCGGCTGGTGGGGGAGGGCTGCTTCCCAGAAGAGCCAAAGGCAGGGACAGTGGGGCCGCGGCCGCCCTGAGGAGCAGGTGGGGCAGACGGTGCCGTCAGTCTCTGGGGAGGAGCCGTCTATGATGGGGGCCAGTTTGTGTATGTAGAGGGTCACTGGGCTTGGGGCAGAAGGCTGACCGACCGCGGAGCCTGGGATGTGGTTCTGCCGTTGGGCGCCCTGCTGACCCCAGGAGGCGGTTTCAGGTAAGAGTGACGTGTCCCCACCCTGTTCCTGGGAGGCCAGGTATGCAGGGGGCCGCTGTCTAGGAAAGCCTTGACAGCTGGTGCCCCACGGAAGGGAGAGTGTTTGCGGAAGACGGTCCTATAAGTGGGGAAAGCCAGGCTGTGCGTAGCCTCTCTGACGTTGAGGAGCATGTCTGCTGTGTGAGGCAAAGGACACACGCCCTCCCTGCACAGCATGAGGGGCTTCCAGCCCCTAGCCCAGGCTGCCCGCTGCCTGGCCAGTCGCCTGTCTGGGCAATGGGTCCGGCAGGGCTGGGAGGGGAGTCAGCTGGGCCGGGGGTCTGGTCTGGCACGTGACTCCCAGAGGCTCAGAGGCCCACGACCCGCTCTGGCCCGGGGGTGGGGCGGGGCTCCCCCAGGAGGCCTGTGGCATCCCCTAATCTAACTCACCTGAGGCATCCGGCCACCCTCCCAGTCAGGGTTCCTCCCGCCTGACCCGCAGGACTTGCTTTGCTCCTGGGGGCGAGGGGATGGTGCCTTCCCCCCAGATCACAGGCTGTGGCCAAAGAAGGGTGAGCAGGAGGGACAGCTGGAGGAGCCTTTAGGGGAACGGTGTGTCCCAGACCTGCCCCAGGGGAGGCGCCCGGACCTGGTGGTGGGGTATTTCCCACTCCGCGTTCCTGAGCAAAAGCTGGCTGGCACGTGGCAGACGGGCGACAGAGGGCTCTTTCCAAACCCCAAGGGAGGAGGGCGGTGTACGATTGGAGGTCTCCCGCTGGGACAGGCATTCCGGAGACGCTGGAGGGCTCCTCAGGGCTTCACTTGGCTTAAGCTGGCTTACAGAGCACTCAGCGAGTGTCCCCACGTCTGGCCCCAGGCTGTGCACGGGGGCTTGCGAGGCCTAGACCAGAGGCAAGTTCCTGTCCTCCAGCAGAGGGGACCCCAGCGGGCAAAGCCCCTGAGGCTCTTCCTCTGGGTCCAGGGATAAAGCTGCCGGACTCCTGGAGGCTCCCTGAAGAGGTGATGTAGATCTGGCTTCCGGGAAGGAGGAGTTTGTTTGGGAATTTCTCTCTCCTGCTTTCAGAGGAAGACTTGCAAACCCAGGAGAGAGGCCTGCACAGCCAGGCAGGGCGTCCTGGACACGCAGGACTCGGCTGGGCGCCCCGTGGGCTCCAGCCACGGTGAAGGCTGACCGACCGCGGAGCCTGGGATGTGGTTCTGCCGTTGGGGGCGCCCTGCTGGCCCCAGGCCAGGACAGTGCTCCTGATGTCTTTGGGGAGATGGCAGTTGTCAGAGATCTGGGTGGAAAAGAGTTATCGTTTCCAAACACTGTGTTTTGGTGACGAAGATGACAGACAACCATTGTGAAACAATGAACAAAGTGAAGTAAATGTCTTCCGCATCTCAGCCCCCGGTGTGGTGTGGCTGGCACCTGCCGACTGCTGTCCACCCCCTTGTTCCCTCATTCATGCAACTGCTTACTGCCCCTGCCGTGTGCGGACGCTGCCCCAGGCTGTGGGGACAGCGACCCCAAGGACAGAGCACACGGAAGACCTTGCGTGTGCAGGGCTCACTCTGTGTAAGACCCTCACAGAGACAACCCACACACCCACACACACCCACACACACGCCGCACGCGCGCTCCTGTCTGTGCACCCCTCACCTGGCCCGTGTCCCGGCATCTTTGTGGAACCACCTGCAGGGCCCAGAGCCGCTCAGGCCGTGGTCTCTGCGCCCAGCACTTTGGATGTTCTGGCGTTTTCAGCTTTAACATTGTACTGAGAGGACAAATAAATAAATAGATAAATTTCTACGAGTCCCTGAACTGACGTGCAGTTTTCTGTATTAACCCTGTTGACAGTGCAGTTACAGCAGGTGTTTTTGGTCTGTTAGCTTGTGTTCTTACCCAGGGCTCCGCCGGCTCTGATCACCTGTCTCGGGTCTGCTTTTTCATCTTCCTTTATCCTGGGCTCACCGGGGGACCCAGGAGCTGGCCTGGGAGTCCTGGGAGGTCCAGGTGAGGAAGGTGGTGTCCCTTCCAAACAGACGTGGTGTGTGGGTGTCACACAGCCACGTGCGAGAAGCAGCCGTGGGCCGGACGGTGAAGCCTCCAAGGCTCAGCTCACCACGGACCCGCACCTGCTGACGGCGGAAGCTGCAAGCTGTTGTGAAGATGGGCCTGGCACCAAAACACTTGCGTTAAGAATGACAGAAACACACAAAGAGGAGAAATAAAACCCGGTCGTGGTCATGAACTTTAGCTTACCCCTCCCCATCCATGACATCCCCAGTCAGATGCAGGACCAGGATGTGTGATCAGTGTTGGGTCTAATAAATATATCAAATTCTCTGTCCTGAAAACAGACACGGCAGAGTCACGAGAGTTGACCACACATTATTCACAAAGAAAAGACCACTCATCGCACCGAAGCAGACAGGTGCTGGTGTTCTGGGAGCAACCCTGTGCGGGACCTCGTACGAAACGTGAGATGCTGTGAAAACATGCAGAGTGGGCAACCGGCTATGACAGCATTTCTAATAAGACAGTATTTTGAAAAGTGTTCATGTCGTTTCATTAGATTATCATTTCATCATTCAATATATGGACACTTACCTGGAGAAAAATTCTTGAAGTATCCATGGCACCAAATCCTGCCCTGGGGAGGAGCCTGAGGAGGAGGGGGAGACTGGGGAGGAGGGAGAGACTAGGGAGGAGGGAGGAGCCTGGGGAGGAGGGAGAGACTGGGGAGGAGGGAGGAGCCTGGGGAGGAGGGGGAGCCTGGGGAGGAGGGAGGAGCCTGGGGAGGAGGAGGGGGAGACTGGGGAGGAGGGGAAGGGGGTGCTGGGGAAGAGGGGGCAGGGCAGATCCCCCTCCCTTCTTGTTTGCTCTGCTGTGCTTTAGGGCGTTCTCCTATGAGCATGAATTACTTTTATTAACAGAACAATGAAAGCCCACCTTCTGGGGACTGAGTGTCGGACAAGTGGCCTTTGTCATGGCTGAGGCTGGGCTGGGGTCCTCAAGGCCTGCATTTACTTCAGCTCAAGGGCCATTTTCTCCGGGGGATGTGAGTTCGGAACAGCCTGCCCCGTGGACTCTGGGTCTGTCAGGCCCAGGCCCTCCCAGGGCGCGGCCTGAGCAGCAGCGGCATCTGCGAGTGGAGAGCTGCGGCTGGTCAGGCGCTGCCCGAAGCTGGAGGTGGGCAAGGCGGTCCTGGACCACGGGGTGTCCGTCACAGCCCTGCCCTCGGAGCGAGCTCTCCCTGGCCGGCTCCTAACTGGCTGCAGAGCCGCGGGCTTCTCCATGCGCTGGGCTAGCGGCGTCATGAGCCTCCTGGTTTGCTGGGTCCTCACCGCAGGCCCTCCCTGCCCCGCTGGCCACCGTGCGGAGTGCAGCCTGGCCCTCTGTCCCCACTTGTCCTGGCTCCTGAAACTTGTGCCCATCACCTGTCCCTGTCAGTGTCCCATCACTCCTCAGGGATCTGAGGTCAGGTAAGACAGGTGCCACCACAACCAAAGACGCTGCCCAGGTCAGCTGTGTCTGCTCGGGGGACTTCTTGATGTGGCCCCCGGGGGCGGCGGAGGCTGCCACTGTCCTGCTCCCAGGACAGCTGGGCACTTCAGCCCCAGTGTGAAAAACAAAACAAAACAGCAAAAAACACTGGACCCAAGAGCGAAAGTGTGACCCCAACAGATGCTGGACTCCAAGATGTGAACCCCAGATGTCCTAACCCTGCACCCTAGTGGACATGCTCCCTATGGACCTTCGCCCCAGTTGCAGGTGACTTGGAAGGGGCTGGTCATCCCGCTGGGAACAGACAGGCCGGCCGGTCACAGGCGGGCAGCTCGTGTCTCCCTGTCGGACAGCAGCCCTTCTCAGTCCCGCATCCGCCCAGCACACCATTCCAGGGGCTCTGTGTGTCCCCACCTGGTCCCACCGGCCCAGGCCTGGGTCCTGGCGCCTCATCCCACCTGTCCAGGTTCCAGTGCTGGTTCTGGCCACGGGCCCCGCCTGTCCAGGCCAGGCAGTGATGTGGGAGCTTGGGGTTTTTGTGTGGCCTGGGCTCACAGGAGGGCTGCAGGTGGCAGAGGACAGAAATGGGGCTCCTGGCGAGTGTGGCCCACGGGGGTGCAGGCCAGTCTCCCTGTTTGTGTGGCTCAGGCATTGCCCACGCACAGCAGCCAGGGCCCCGGGAGCGGCAGTCACCACCCGGCTCCTGACGGCGGAATCTCCCCAGCCTGTGCCTCCTCAGGAATTTTAGAGGGAGACTGCAAAGGGAGATTGCCATCGATACTGTAAGAGGCTGGGGACAGCGAGGACCAGAAGCCCATCCTGAGTTCAGAGGGAAACCACAGAATTGCTCAGGCTTTTAAAAGTGATTCTTCCAGGAAGGACTCAAGGAGCCGTAACTGTGTCTTGGTTCCTGTAACGCCCGACGCGTCCTGCTGCCGGGGCCCGGGCCCGGGCCCTCGCCGCCGCTCTCTTGGTCTCTTCCTGCAGTTTCTATGGGCCCTGGTGACGTGCTCCGTCCTAAAATATTTCAAGAGCAAGCTAATTGGTACACCTTGTCTGCCTCCGGGGGAAATTAAGCAGATTATACGGCCTATTAAATATTTTGTGTGTGAGCTCTTTTTCCAGTTGGTTTCTAAAGATAGTATCAATATTAATTAATATGCATTAGCCGCTTATACACCTGTAGAAGTGAGAGCGTTTTGAAAAGTAAATAAAACGACTCCTTGTGCTTCTTTTTTCTTGCTAAATCTATACCTCAGAAGACAGTGTCGCTGTGACTTGGTTACTGGTTTACAAGCAAATGAGCAGCACGTACTTTTAAAGTGGTTAGAAGTTTCACACCTGACTGCACTTGCGAGGGAAAGTTCATGTACCAGTCTTTTTTTGGGGGGGGGGGTAATTTATTTTATTTATTTATTTATTTTTAGTGGCGGTACTGGGGCTTGAACCCAGGACCTCGTGCAGGCTACCCCTGAGCTACACCCTCCCCCTCATGTACCATTCTTAATCACAGCAACTCTTTGGACAGATTACACTAATTTAAGTAATTTTGCTTTAAAAATTCTCCTCTGTGTCTCACATCTACCACTGTGCAGAAATAGATTAGCCCACTGTTCTGGCCTGTGCCTGCCTTGGGTTCTTTTCGTTTCTATCACCCTGTTATGTGACCTCCTAACTGTCCTGTATGAGAATGATGGATCAGATGGTCCTGTCAGGAGGCCTGGGCCCTGATGGGCTGGCACATGGGCGGAGGTGGCTGTGCAGGGCAGAGGGGTTGCCTGTCTCCCCCAGGAATTCAGGCAGGGTGGCGGCCCGAGGCACCTGCATGGGGATTCCAGGCTGGCACGTTTAGGAAGAGTCCGGGGTCCCAGTGGTTCACAAGCAGCACGTGAAGGAACGATGTGGGTCAGTGTGGGGGGGCACAGAAGGGTCTGGAAGGTGGTGTCTGCAGGAGAGTGAAGGGGCGGGGTGCCATCCTCCGCTCTGGAGGAGGAGCTGGGCTGCTTGGGGAGCCGTGGCCAGCTGGTCGGCACCCAGCTTCTGCCGCGTGTGCAGAGCTCCAGCCCCTGGGCAGAGGCTTAGAGATGGACCCCTTCCCGCTCTGAGCCACCTGTGCCACCGGGAGCCAGGAGCACAGAGAGGGCCAGGCGGGTCAGAGGGGCTTCCCGGAAGAGGCAGGCCTGAGGCAGGGAGGGGACCCGGAGGGTGGGGAAGTGGTCCCAGAGCCTCAGGGTGGCACGGCACCTTCAACTCTCTGACTCAAGGCACAGCCGGACAGGTGGTGCCCAGAGCCGTCAGGTCCCCTGGGCCGAGGGCAGGGCGGGACCCAAGCCCAGGGATGGGAGAGGAGAGGTCTGGGTGTGCAGGACCAGCTGGGGGCCAGAGGACTGTCCGAGGGAGGACGCCCCGGTGCCAGGCCTGAGCATGACACTCGGTCTGTGCTTGGGACGCCTCACCTGAGAGTGGGACACAGCTGTGCGCGAGCACTTCACTGCCCTTGCCTGGACAGAGCTGGACCCGGCGTCCGGCTGTGAGGCCCGGGGTTAAAGAGAAGCTCGATTCTGGTGGGGACTCCTGCAACCCCCAAGGGGCCATTTGGAGGGCTTTGGGGGAGGGGCAAAGAGAACTGGGGCCTCTGCTCCTGGCCCTGCCCAGCCCTGGCCCAGCCCTGGGGGCAGCACGTGCAGCGGCCCCTCCTGAGGGCGCCCCACCCTCGGGCACGGCTGGGCCTGCAGGCTGGGACTCTACAGGCTTCCTTCCAGAGGCTGCCCAGCCTGGGTGTTCAGGGCGGGAGACTCAGGGGCCGGGCTAGGGTGGGGCCCCCTGGTGCCCCCAGGCTGGTTCGCCCTCTGTCATCTGAGACCTTGATGCGGGGGTGGGAGGACACTGTGCGGCCTGCCCCTGGGGTGGGGCCGAGGCAGGCGGGGGCTCTGGTCCCTGCAGTGTCCCTGGGGAGTGTGAGCAGGGGTGTGGGGTCTGGGTGGGAGCTGAGGAGCCCTCCAGGCCCCCCACAGCCGGAGACAGGCGTGGCTGGCAGCACCACGAGAAGCAAACGTCCCCCTCCCTCCCTACCTCAGCGCCTCTTTCTGTGGGCGGTGTCATGCCTGAGCTTCGGGGAGGGGGTGGTGAGGGAGGGCAGATGCCCCTCTGCCTGGAGCCCTGGGCCAGGACTGGGAGGGAGGATGCTGGGCCCACACGCAGCGGTCGGGGTCCTGCAGAAGGCGCAAGGCTTCCAGCACCTAAACCTGACCCTCCTCAGCAGACCGCCCTTGGACCCCTGCTCCTGGATCGGGGAGGGGCTGCTCCCAGGGATCAGGGACCCCACACTGTCCCACCTAACACCCCGAAGGCATGGTTTGAGGCACGAGGGGCGCTCGGTCCGGGGGCAAGTCCAGGGCTGCACAAGTCTCCCTGCCCAGCCTGAGTGCAGCTGGGTGTGCCGGGCCAGGCCCCTCGGAGTGGAATCCAGTGTCCCCCACCCCCTCACTGGGCCCGAGACCCCAGATACAGGGCGGAGGGGGCAGGAGGTCTGTGACTCCCCTGGGTTATTTCTTCCTCACTGTGGGCTCCAGCCACCCTTGTTTTGGGAAGTTGAGACGGCCCGTCGCTGAGGGTCCCGGGTACACGTCCTCCCCCGGCCTCCTGCTTTGCCTTCTCATCCAAGGAATTCAGGACGTTTCCCTGGGAAACGTGACCCTGACCGCTGCCTGCGGGCCCAGCACCATTTGCCTTGTGCCCTGAGGCCTCCAGCTGCAGCTTTGGGGGATGGTTCTAAGCCCCGAGGGGCAACGTTTCAGAGGACGTTCTGGTCCTGGGCTCAGTCAGGATGGGCTGGTCTCCGCCTGGGCCTTTTGTCCCCCAGGGCACCCACTGCAGAGCCTGGTGCCCTGGAAAACGGGAGGCGGTGGGGGCCCCAGACCCAGGGCGCCGGGGCAGAGGAGGCCTCCGCATCGTTTCATCGACACCACCTCTCTCCTCTTGTCACAAAGAGTTCAAATCTCTAATAAGAAAATTTAAGAGCCCTCATCAGGCTCCGTCCCAGCCATTAGCCAACAGCACAGGGGTATTAATCTAATCACCCCTCTGGTCTCAATGAATCGTGATAAAAATGTCAAACACTTAAATCACATTGGCCGGCAGCGCCGTGACTGAGCGGTGAGGCAGGGTGTGGCCCTCGAGCCACCCGACAAGGGAGTGGGCTGCAGGCTGCCGCTCCCCCAGGAGCCCCTCCAAGTTTACGTGGACTCCAGGTCTGTCCGAGGTCAGTGTTGGCCCCACAAGTTGAGCTGTCCCTGGGGAGCCCTGGGCCGGGCGTAGGGGGACCAGAGAGATGCAGGGGTGGGGAGGCGCTGGCAGCCCCCACAGGACGAGACCCCGAGAGGCAGGGTCGCAGGCCCCTCTGAGAGTCGGCTGCCCCACGGAGAAGCCGCCCCTGGCCCCGGGCGCCCCAGCCACAGGGAGCTCCCAGCACCTGCTTCCTGGGAACCAGGCTGGCTGCTCCTTGTGAGGGTGGAGACGCAGGGAAAATTGATTTCTCTGTTGGAAACGGGACAGTTAAACTGGTTGTTTCATCTCCATCATCGTCATAGTAAAATGAGGACAGCAGGCCGGTGCGGTGTGAGGTAATGCCGTGAGTCTTAATGCGAGGGAGCGTTAATTGAATACAAATGGCCTTCCCTGAAGCTGCTGGGTTATATTTCAGAGATATGGGATAATGATGCCAGTTAATCATTTTTACAAGATAGAAAATTACTGGCTCCTCCAGGAAGATCATTAAGGAAAACAATTGTTCATAGCAACTGAAAATAGAGTTTTAATTATTTAATGCAGAAATTAAACTATTAGAGACCAGTGCTGAATGAAGGAACTTAATAGAAATTTATACACAAGCGCCTATGAACATTTTAGTTTTATTAACCCACCTAATTTCTTAATCCAAATCAATCTGCAAGGCCTGTTTTAGCTATGATTGTCAGTTAACTGCTTGGAGAGGAGGGTAGGCCCAAGCGAGGCCCAGGGGGACAGGGAGTGTGGAACCACAGGCCTGCCCTGGGGAGGAGACCGCGTGAGGGCGGCCCTGCCCTCGGGTGGGCACCAGGCATCCCACTGAGGGTCCCAGGAGGGATCCAGGGGCTCAGAGTGCCGGTGCCAGGAGTGAGCCCCCAGACCAGGGCAGACCGAGGCCGGGGTCTCCCCAGCAGTGGAAGGCAGGGCGTGGAATGGCCACGTGGAGCACGGCCGTGGTCTGGGCCTGGGTGGTGTTGTGCTGCTGGCTTCGATGAGGGAGGAATTCTCCACAAGGAGCCAGGAGCTGCCCACCTGGCAGGTCATATGGCATGACCCCCAACCCTGGCTGGCCAGGCTCTACAGCCTACAGGACCTTGGCCCCCAGTCCACTCTGCTGCAGCCCCCACTCAGCCCCCACCTCCCCGGGAACGATGGGGACCCTCGACGGCTTCACCCCATCCTGGGAGCACCCTTGGCCCTGACGCACTGGACCTTCTGTGCGTGCAGCCAGCCTGCTGGAGGGTAGGGACACTTTCAACAAGGATTCAGGTTAAAGTCGTGAGATGGGAAATCCTTCACCATGTGGACTGAAAACCAGAGACCTGCTGGTGACTGGACAGGAGCTCGCTGGGTGAAAACGCAGATGGAAAACCAGAGACCCATCAAAACACTGACTTCAGGTGTGGGCTGTGTCTTCCCTGTAATTTCCCTCCAATAAGACATATTGTTAAAAGAAGCTCTGTGTTTTAAAAATATGGAAATCAATATTTTCAAGACATAAATTCAGAAAACAACTGGAACTTGTAAGCCAGTGGTTGACTCCTCAGTTTGCGGGCTGTTGCGGTGGGGGAGGGGGGCGCCTGGGCGCGGGGGGCGGGCACAGAGGGGCAGATGCAGGGACCACACCTCCCTGATGGGCGGGGCCGGGCCCTCCTGGTCCCTGTCAGGGGTGGACCGAGGCCGGGGGCCACATTTTCCAGGGGAGAGGATGGGCCTCTGGGTGAACGGCTCAAGGTCTCAGAGCACGGGCAGTGCTCAGCTCGGACCAGAGCTGGCTGCGGGTGGGAGTGGAGGCTGGGCGTGGGCGGTGGCGGCCTCCCGGAGCCCCCGGCCCTCCCCTCGTGCCAGGGCGCCCACCGCCCACCTGCTCCTTTCTGGAGCACATTCAGAACCCGCAGGTCTGGTCACCCTTTCTGCAAGGGCTGCCCACCATTCCAATTACACTGTCTCCTATTATTACCAATAAATTCCAAGGGATCTTTTTTCTCCTTAACAGTTTTTAGGGTTACATAAATTTCACCTGCACAGTTTCTTCATGCCTGAATATATTACAGAACGCCACTTCTGCTGGAGAAGCTAATTGATACTGTGATTTGTCATGTTGCCCGGACATAACTCAGGAAGGTGTTTTAGATCCTTTGATACACGGCCCAGCACTCACGGTTAACATTTCTCACATGAGCAGACACGGCATCAGGTGAAAATGTGACGCTGCGCGGATGAAATATTTCCAGAAGCTTTTATTCTTGTTGTTTGGGTGGGTGCCAACATCTTTCTAGAAGAAAGCGCATATTTCCAACGCTGCTTGATGTGAATTTATTCCCCGGTCATTAGTTAGCTTTAAAAAAAGAACTAGAACAAGTATGTGTATATATTTAAAAAAAGGAAAAAATCAAACACAAAAGAGGGGAATTGCCACCTCAATGTAATCAAAGATGAGCTTTGAAAAAACTCTTCCTGGTGAGTTAATTGCAGAGTCACAGGGAGCCGCAGGGACGTCTCGGGCAGCGCAGTGCGCCCTGCGCACACACGCGGCCCCGGAGCACCGGACACGCGCAAACCAGGTCGAGGTCGGTGCCACGGCGCCATCCGGGCTGTGGACCTGGCTCTGTTTCCACCACTTTGACAGGCGCTCCTGTGTGTGTGTGTGTGTTTATCCACGTCTTGTCGTGTGTGTCCATCTGTGTGTCTGTCTCTCTGTGACTGCGTCTGTGTGTCTGTCTCTCTGCGTCTGTGTGTCTGTCTCTCTGTGTCTGTGTGTCTGTCTCTCTGTGTCTGTGTCTGTCTTTGTGTCTGTGTCTGTGTGTCTGTCTCTCAGTGTCTGTCTGTGTCTGTGTGTCTGTCTCTCTGCGTCTCTCTGTGTCTGTGTGTCTGTCTCTCTGCGTCTGTCTCTCTGTGTCTGTGTCTGTGTGTCTGTCTGTGTCTGTGTGTCTGTGTGTGTGTGTTTGTCTCTCTGTGTCTGTGTGTCTGTCTGTGTGTCTGTCTCTGTCTGTGAGGCTGTCTCTCTGCGCCTGCACCAGCATTTGGTGTTTGTCACTGTTGTTCCTTTTAGCTGTTTCAGTAGACACGGTAGTGGTATCTTGTCACGGTCTTAATTTGTGCTCTTTTTGGCTACTTGGACTGTCGTGTGTCTCGGCCCAGGAAGTCTCGGGACTGGTCTCCTTGCACCTAAGAGCTGCAGGGACACAGCCTCGCCAGCCAGGGTCCAGCGCGAGGTCAGGATGGAGCACGGAGCCTGCTCCTGTAGCCTGGGGAGCCCTCTGAGGCTGCTCCCCTTCCAGTGTGCTCAGCTCTGGGCCTCCCAGCCCAGGCGGTGACCAGGATCAATTCGCCTGGGGCCTGGCGCCCTCTGGCCTTTGGGTGGCTGCCTCCGGCTGCCAGTTGGCCCCAGAGTGGGTGCTCAGAGGCCAGAGAGGTCTCCCGGTGAGACAGGCAGGAGACAGGGCTTGTGTGGGGGCGGGACTTCCATGCAGACCCCACACCTGTGCTCGGAGGCTGGCAGAACGGCGCTGACAGGACCAGGAGCCCCAGGGACTCCTGGACAGAGCAGCCCGAGCAGCCCCCAGCTGGGGTCCCCTGAGGGTCCAGCGCCAGGGGGACTGTGACCTCTCCTGTGCCCCCACCTGCGTGCCCTCTAACGGGGTGGGCTTCACTCCAGAGAGGCCGGGGCTGGTCTCCCTCAGCCTGGGAGGCTCTGTGCCCCCGTGGGCCAGGCTGGCCTGGGTGTGGTGTGAGGCCCTTCCCTGGTGACTGTGGCATCTGTCCTTCCTACAGCCACCCTCAATTCCGGCTGAGTGTCCAGCTCTAGGGACAGTGGCCTCTCCCAGGTTCACTCCATCCGCAGCAGAGACCACGGGCGGTGGCTGGATGTCGAGCTCTGTGGGGGGACTCTGCAATCCAGGATGGGGCCCCTCACCCACCTCCCATCCCTTGGAACCTGCCATCACCCTGCGTCCCACATCAACCTCCCACTGCCCCCTGACGTGCCCTGCCCCCCGAGGCTCAGCCTCAGGACCCATGGCGCCTTCCACAGGCTCTCGCCTCCTCATTCACCTGTCCACTCACTCACTCACTCAGCAGACATCACTGATCCCCACTGTGTCCTGGCATTGGACAAAGGCTGCTCTCTCGAGGGGTCCCCAGCCCAGCCATCAGAGGTGACCACAGACGGTGAAGCACCCAGGAGCGGTCGGTGAGGGCAGGACAAACGTGGGTGGCGCAGCAGGACCGCCCAGAGGACTCCCCGCGTGTGCACTTTGCCACTTCTGGTCCCTCAGCGTGGGGGAAACGAGGCCACTGCTGCCCCTGGGGCCCAGCCTGACGGCTCCCGGCCCCCATGCCCGCGGGAGGCGGCTGGCTCTACAGCACAGGCGGAGCTGGAACCTGCCACGGGCCGGGACATCAGGTCCGCAAGTCCAGTGCCGGCCACTCCACCAAGAGCTGTTTGGAGCGTGGCACCTAGACCTGGTCGGCCGTCCCTCCTGGTCACAGATCGATGGCAACAGCCCCATGGGCCGAGTGACACGCATGACTGTGTCCTTCCCTCGGAGCCCTGCCCAGGATGTGAGCCCCCGCCGCTGTGCAGGAAGCTGGGCCGCAGGCCTGGGGGCGCGTGCTGCACAGCCAGTTCCTTCCCTCTGAGGTTTGAGGGTGGGAAGGCGCCGGCGTTGGCGGCGGGGTAGGGTGCATGGGGCGAGGGGCACAGAGCCACGGCTGGCCACTGCTTCCGGGGTCACAGAAACACAGCTCAGAGGCTGACTTAGCTGTTTACTGAAGCACTTCAACAACTCAGAGCCAGGGTGCGCAAGGCTGGGGGGGGGGGGGCAACAACCAGCCTCGTCCTGCTGCGGCCTGCGGGAGGCGGGTCCTCCACCCAGCACCCGCACAGGGAGAGCCTGGAGCAGCCGAAGGCCTGAAGGTCCAGGCAGCTCTAGGGTCAGCGGGACACACTCCTCCCCCTCGCCCACACCGCCCAGCCCCTTCCCTGGGCCCCCTGGCTTCAGGGTGGAGACTCGCAGGTGCCCGTGCTGTGCAGAAGGAGGGGTGGAGTCCCTGCCTGACAGCCTGGCAGGAGGTCACTGAAGGAGGGGCTCCACTGGGGAGACCCCAGAAAGGGGAAGCACTGGTCCAGGAGGGAAATGCTGAGCCTGCGGGGAGGGGCTGGGGGAGAAGGCGGCCCCGTCACACGATGGCCTGGTGCGGCAGCCCATAGAGGACCATGTTGAGGGCGATGGGGAGCCGCTCTGCGCCCTGCAGCTGTGGCCGGAGCAGCGCCAGCTTGTCCTTCCAGGTCTGTAGAGGCTCGTCTGTGGGGAGCATGGACGGGGCTTGTGAGACGCGGGATCCCCGGGCTCAGGGCGCGTAGGGGGAGTGGGAGGGAGGGGAGGGCGCTGCTGGCTCTGCCTCCCTCCAGAGGCGAGGACCCGCTGCCCGTCCTTCCAGGCGGGGGCCCCAAGGCCACCCGCCCACTCTCTCCATCGCTTGCTCAGCCACTCAACAAGCATTTCTCTCTGGTCCCCTGCAGCCCGCCCCCACCACCGTGGACCTTGTGACTCTGAGTCTGAAGCGCCCTTTGCGCCCTGTGTCCCGAAGACGCCATGACTCTGGATCATGCTGGGACACACCTCCCTCAGACCGGCCCTTCAACCTGCGGCTGGAGCTCCTGCTCAGGCAGCATGCAAGGTTTTACAGCAGGACCTGTGCGTGACGCTGCTGCCCCCTGTGGGATCAGGGCTGCCTTTGCCCTGGAGGAGCGGTGGGTGGTTCCCTCACATCCAGAAAGCACACCAGGGCTTAGAATTTGTGGGGCCTGAACTGTTCTGAAGATAAATTAGCAGCTCTCCTGACCCGTGTGCTGTGTGCTTCCCCCTAACGACCTTTGACGCCAGACCTCGCTACGGCCAGGACCCGTGGGAGGCTGACGCTGTCAGCGCGTGCTGGCCTTCGGAGGCTCCCCGCCCTGCAGGGCTGCAGGGCTGCAGGGGCAGCGGTTGGGAGGTGGCAGCCACACAGCCTGATGGACAAGTGAGGAGGGTGGCCTCTGGTTACCACGGTCAGCCGCTTCACCGGCTCCCATCTTCTGAAGGAGGTGGGTCGTTCTCCCGATGGACTTGCCAACTGCCAGCAGATCTGGGGAAGAGAAGTCCCTCAGACGGGCCTCTGGGAGGCCCAGAGGGAACCAGGCTGGACCGGGGTCCCCTCACGACTCACTCTCCCACAGGACGCTGGCCCGCATCGCATTGTCCTGCAGGACCGTCGGCCACTGGTTCGCCACGATGCTGCGGACCCCCACTAGACTCAGAAGGATGGCAGTCTGGACGGGCTCCTCCAGGGACAGCTGGAGTGCACTGCAGGGGACCGGGCTCCCGTGGGTGGCGCCCAGGGGCTCAGCCCGAGCCCTCCCCCACCCACAGCCCGAGCACCCCACGTGGGGACATGTATCTAGGCTGATAGCTCTTAAGGTTCTTGACAGCATCAAGAATCCTGCCCATCCTCCCCACACACCATTAAGCAACATTTAACAAGAAAGGTCATTTCTGAGTCCAGCCAAGTCCCTCCGGACGGCCCCCAGCCATGGGGTGGAGCCAGGAGGGAAGCGCCCCCAGGCACGGGTGGTCCCTGCTCAGCCCGCAGCCCACAGAGGCCCTGGGGTGGCATGTGACATGTGAGCTCTGAAGCCAGGGTGTCCTCTGTCTCCGGGCTCAGTCCCAGCCGGCCTGTGGTCTGCTGCTGGAGCCGCCCTTTCCCCACCCCCACCCCCAGGGGGCTTTGCCATGGAAGGGTCTGGGGCAGAGCATGGAGCCCCCACACAGTCACGGTGCAGAGACAGCCGTGTCCCCCGTGCTCCCCAGCGGCACACCCATGGCTCAGATTCCCCACCCCATGCCCTGTTGCCTGCCCCAGCTGCCCGGGGGCCGGGCTGCGAGGTGCAGCCTGTGCAGAGGGGACGCCAGGCACCTCCTGTTCTCCGAGGACTCCAGGCGCCGCCGCATGCTCGTGTGGGACCGCGTCAGGTCCAGCAGGACCATCATCTGGCAGTCTGTGGGTCACAGGAGGGCGGCTCAGCGCCCTGGGGGTCCTTGCAGGCGGGTGGTGTCGCCCGTGGTGCGGGTGGACCACAGAAACCCACCCCACCTGCCTGGGACTTGGACTTGACGTCCCTTTTCTGGGCTGCACTGGCCGCACGGGCATTATTTGCCTCAGGGCCCCACCCCCTCCACACTCCCCTAGGCGACCAGGCCAGGCAACGGGAGGGGCAGGCAGCCCTCCCTGCCCCGCACAGGGGCCTCGGCTCCCAGCCTCCACCCAGGAGGGCCAGTGTCGGGACGCAGCGCTGGGCTGTGGTGTGCAGGTCCGCCTCCGGGGAGGACAGGCTTTGGTTGGTGACGCTGTCAGCCCTGCAGGGCTATGAGCCTGTGAGTGCTTCTATTTCATTCGCCATCTCATTCGAGAAGGTGGGAATTAAAGTTTCAAAGAGGCCTGTTTCTACCTCCCCTGGAGTATATGGGTCCCCCCAGCGGACAGCTTGTGGGGAGCCAGGTGACAGGGGCGGGTCAGGCGTCCTGACCACAGGACAAGTGTCCACGTGCCCGTGGTGCCACCCTTAGTGGAGCCACGCTCATGGGTAGGGGCCAGCTGTGAGGGGCCCCTGAAAAGGCTCCCCAACTGTGCACAGTGGCCACCCACCCAGCAATCTCCCCAGGAGAAGGTCAAGCACGGGCAGGCCTCATGGGGTGGGGGGTGGGGGGCGCTGGGGGCACTGCCTCCAGCAGATGGGACGACGGCACTGGGGGCCCGTATTCCACCTAGAAGGACAGGCGAGGGGCGGCTGGGCCCAGCTTTCCCAACCCCTGGAGAGCTGACCCCCAGCTCCGGACCCTGGCCCTGCCTCTCGGAGAAATGGAGGAAGGGGCCTGAGCAGAGGCCCCCTGTGCCTTCCTGAAGTGGCCCCCAGCCTTCATCAGAGGACGGGGAGACACCTGATGAGACCCGAGAGGAGACACAGGGGCCCCGCTCTGTCCTGCGCGGACCCCACCTGTGCCTGCGGGTCTGGCAGACTCAGGCTCCCGGGGTCACCTTGCAAATTCATGGCGGCCAGCCTCTCCACCATCACGTGGGACAGGAAGGTCTCCATCCCGTAGAAGAAGAAGCCTTGGCAGCTGCCCAGGAGCTGCTCCCACTCGGCCTGGCTGCAGGGGCCAGAGAGAGGACCTGGTGGGCAGGAGGCGGCAGGAACAGGCCCCACAGCTGCCCGACACGCTGGCCAAGCAGACAGCACCCGCGGTGCGGCCTCCTCTGCACTCTTTGTGGACACAGAGCCACGTTCACCCTCCCAGTGCCTGCGGGGTCCCCAGGCGGCTGGTTCGGGGGATTCTCCTGAGAATGGACCTCGGGGCTCGGGAATGAGCCCCATCTCCCGGGCAGCGAACCTGAGAGGGGCTAGAAGGGCCTGCCCACCAGCCGCGGAGCCCAGGCCCCCAGGGCACCCACTGGGGCCGTGTCCCTGCCGGGTGGGGGGAGCTCACCGCCCTGCCCCCCTGCAGGCTCGGCCCCACTCCTCCCGGAGCTCAGCCCCCAGAGCCCAACCCGCTCCTGGAGGCCCCACCTGGGAGTCAGGACACACACACTGCGCTGCACTGGCCGCGGGCCCTCGTGCAGGGTCACACACACCCCTGGGGGCCCAGGTCCTCAGCCAGGCACTGCGAGGACCGAGGCACTGGAGGGCGTTGACAGGACAGAATGAGGGAATCAGGGCAGAAGGGAGCCTTGGGGGAGGGGGAGGGGCCCGTGTGCAGAGCCCCCTCCGGCCGGTGCGGCACAGCCCCACTCTGCAGGCCGGCGCCCTGGGAACCCAGATACGGACCTTGGGAAGTTCTTCTTTCCCAGATGGCCCGCCCATCTCGCAGTGAAGGTATCACGGAATCTTTCCAAAATCTCCCGGGTTACGGAGACAGGAGTCAGCATTTCTGCAACCAGAACTGGCCCATGAGATACGGGAGCACTGAGGGGTGTGCGTCCTCGGCGGGGTAGGGCGCCGCGGGCCATGGCCCCTCACAGGCAGAGCCCCTTCCCTCCTCGTGGAGGGCTTTACAGCCCAACTCTCAAGAGAGGAGCCAAAGGACGCCGTTCTCGAGCCGCAGTGGCTCCCCCGGTGCCCGTCCTCAGGGGTTCATCTCACTCATGTCCTGACCCGGCTGCAGACGGTGAGGGCCGGGTGTCGGGCACACGAGTGTCCGTCCCCCCACGGTCAGCGTAGCAGGAGGTGACCTCCGTGGGACAGAGGCCCAGGCACCCAGTCCATGCTGCCTGGGCGCGGGCCAGGCCAGTCCAGGCCGTGGGTGGCGTGTGGCGTGTGGCGTGTTGCGGGAGCTCTCACCTGTGCCCTGGGCCTCCTCGTAGGGGTCCACCATGACTGGGCCTTGGTTAAGGAGACACAGGGCCACGGGCTCAGGGGTTTGGGTGGCCAAGCCGTCAAAGGATACATCTGAAGTTGTCCGAGTCGATGGTGATGCAGTTTGTGGGGATGATCCGGGGCACGCTGCCCTGCGAGGACAGATGGGGTCCTCAGGGACGCGTCCCAGGACAGCCTCAGGCCCAGAGCTGGCAGTGGGGCCCCAGGCTCCCCACGGGGCCGCCACCACCTACCTTCGGGCCCTTCTTTGCCAGGCCTCTCTTCTTGTGGTCTTTGCCTCTGGCCTCTTTTTTCGTGTTCCCCTCTGTTAAGACAGTAATGAGAAGTGGTGATGTCTTGGAACCAGACAGAGGTGGTGGTACACATGTGAATGCTCCAAATGCCACTGAATTCTTCACTTTAGGATGGTCAATTTTACATTATGTGAATTTCATCTCCATTAAAAAAAACAAGAAATATTGTGAACAGTTGATTTTAATTTTTGTAAAGTTGAAATGGCAGTAATCTCTCAAACGTAAAGGCTTACAGGGCTGGGAAGGCCCAGGCCAGGAGACCTCAAGAAAGGAACGGTTGCCAGAGGTTCCCAGGCCCACTCAACTGACCATTCACACACCACGCTGGGCACTCCACAGTGTGTCTGCTGCAGTGGCCCAGCCACAGGGGGCTGGGCTGCTGGCTCCTTTGCCTCCTGCACATACAAGCTGTCCCCTTGCTACACCTCACTGTTCCGGTGGAGGTAAGTAAAAATAATGAGTTTCCTTCATTTCTGTTGGGGCCTCCAGCAGGAAACAGAATGGGAGCTGAGTGGGGCTCTGGCTGAGCCCCACCTTTACAGAGATGCTTCCGGGGGCCCTGGGAGGAGGCAGCCTGACTGAGATTTGGATGGATTCCTCCGTCAGGATGAGGTACCTTTTTGTGTTCCTAGTTTGCTAAGCATTTCCGTTATGAATCCGTGCATTTTAGCAAATGCTTCTCCCCCACATCATCTGAGATGCGTGTAAGTTTGTTTTTACTTCGATCTGTTCACCTGTGACATTTGTAGGTTTTCGGTCAGACGGGCTGAAGAAATGTCCCATTCCTCTTTCTTCACCTGCTGTTCCTGAGCAGCCTGGGGGCACGGCATGGACCGGCCAGTGGAAGGACCGGGGGAGGCGGCTTTTTCTCTCATTTTTTCTACTTGGGGAGATTTGTACAGACCGATGCAAACGGTTTCTTAAAAAATGCAACAAAAGACATGGCGAAACCGAAACGCTGTCTGTGGGGACGTGGACCCCCCGCTCTTCCTGGCGGAGCGGCTGCTGCTTTGCTTTCCTTCGTGGGTCCCTGAGCTCTGCTCCCGGGACTTCGTCCACTCTGCCTGAACTTTTGAGTATATGGCCACGAGAGTGTCCATAGTATCCTCCTATGGTCTGCAAGTCACTGACGCGCCTCCAGTTCATGTCTATTTTCTCATCTGCGCCTTCGCTGCTTTTGTCTTGATCCTCCTCACAGGGATGTGTGAGGCTTTTTGAGGTTTTTTTTCTCCCAAACAACCAATTTTGTTTCTCTTTTTGGTGGGAGGAGGAGGGGGGTACTTAGGTTTATTTATTTTTACCTATCTTTTAAGGGAGGTGCCGGGCTGAGCCCAGGGCCCCGTGCACGCTCTGCCCGCGCCGCGTCCTCCCTGCCGAGTGCCCAGTGCTTTCTGCGTCGCACTGTCTGCTCGTGTGCATTTGGGAGCCTTTCCTCTGCTTTCCTTGAGGTATTTTTCCTATTCTTGCTCTAACTTCTTGAATTAAGGCCTTAGCGTAAAGTCTCCAACCTTTCTCCTAATGTGAACGTTAAAAGCTAAAAGGTCCTTCTTGATTCTGCTGTAGTAACAGTCAGCCTTCGACCTTCCTGAGGTCATTTCTTCTGTGTCCCATGAGAGATTTAGAAGTGTGTTCTAAAACTGGAGGCGTGGGCAGCGCCGGTCGCTTGCAGAGGCTGGAGGACAGCCCACCCCGTCAGCACCTTCAGTCTCTCGAGGGTCCTCTTCCTCCCCTTCCAGGACCTTGAGAGGACACTGGGTCACCCAGACAGTCCAGGACCAGCTCCCCATCCAGGACCCCTCACCGAGCGGTCCCTTTTGTCCTGTCAGGTCACACACTCTCAGGGTCTGGGGACCAGGCCGTGGGCGTCTTTGGGGCCGTTACTCTGCTGACCGCATGGGACGATGCTGCGTCCTTCCAGACAACGCTGGTGACACAGAGCAGCAGAGCAAGGAAGGCCCTCCTGGTAACGGTGTGTGGACGGCTGTGTGCTCACGCGGGAAAAAGGGACTTAGACCTCACCTCAGGCTGTTCGCAAAAATCAATTTCAGAGGGAAGGTAGATAAAAACATGAAAGGCAAAAAAAGATGTTTAGAAGATATCACAGAATATCTTCATCATCTTCAGATAAGAAAAAAAAGTTTTTAAGACCCCCAAAGTGCCAGAAGGAGGAGGACACACAGGACTGCGTCAGGATACTTGGCTCATCCAGAGGCACCGCTTAGGAGGGTGGAAAGACAAGCTGCTGCGTGGAGGGCACGGCCGCAGCTCGTGCTAACGATCGGAAGTTACTCCGAAGTACGTTTGGAGACCCTGCGAACCTGAAGAACAAGGCCCAGAGAACCCGACAGAAAAACTGGCAGAAGACTGGAGCAGACGAGGACATCAGAGGGGCCGCAAAACGCGGAAGGGGCTCCGCCTCACAGGGCAGGGGTGCCTGCGGCCCCCGCCCGCCCGGCCACGGCGGGGTGGGCCCGGCCCCTTCCTGCCCCGTCCCTGACAGCTCCTTCCACGGCAGCGGGGTTTCCTGGGGAAGCTCGTCTCGGAGCCTGCGCTTGCACTCTCGAAGGTGACCTCTGCCTTCTAACCGGGCCGTTCTGACCCCTGGCAGAGATGTGGCTGTCGGCGGGGTGGGTGAGACAGCCCTCCTGGCTGCTTGTCTCTGTTCGTCCCACCCGTTCTCTGTTCCGCGGCCCCTCTTCTTCTGCCTTTTTGTGATCAGCCGAGTGCTGTTCACGATTCCACTTCACGATCTCCGTGCGGGCATCGGCGGCCGCGCCCGTCTCGCTTTTCAGGGGCTGCGCTGGCCACATCGTTAGGCCATCAGGCCTGCGCTCCGGCACCAGGCCCCCTGCGCATGGGGCTGGCGGCTCCATTGTCCCTCGGCCTTCGCTGCCCTGTGGCTTCCGTTCACGCCTTGTGAGGCCCCGCAGCACCCCGCTGGCCTGGTTCAGCTCTGAGCTGTCAGAAGCTCCTGAAGAGGTCTCAGATTAAGAAAAAAGCGTTGTATTGACCCGGACTTCCAGTGTCTGGTGGTGCTTCTCTCTCCGTGTCGACGTGGGCCTCCTCTGTTTTCTGCCTGGAGGACGCTCTGCAGCACTTCTGGGCGCGACTGCTTTCGGCTTCTCTGCTTCTGAGGAAGCGTTTCGCTGCTGCTTTGAGAGTCTCTTTCAGAATTCCCACACTGGCAGACAGCTTCTCCAAAGCTTCGAAGGCGGCGCTCGCCGTCCGCCCGCGCTGCGTCGGCCGAGAGGTCTGCATCAGCCTCGTGCTTGTTTCTGGGCACAAACTGCGCCTCTTCTCTCCGGCGGCTTTAAAAATAATCCCTCGTTTTAATCCATCCGACTGCAGCGGTCCCTGGAGTAGTTCTGTTTCTTGCGTTCGGGGTTCACTGAACTCGATCTGTAGGGTTTGCGTGTCCATCAAAGCTGGGGAGAAACCTGGCCAGTGAGAACTCAGGCACACGCCCCACCGGCGAAGACGCCAGTCTCAGGCGTGCTACGCTGCTTTGCCGAGTCAGCGCTCCCTGGGGCTCCGTCCTTGCCTCCAGTTTCTCCTGCTGTTACTTCTCCAAGCCCCCCGGCCCCCTCTCCTGCGGTGCTGAGCTGCGGTTAACGCTGCCAGGGCACGTCTCTCACGAGCAGAGGTCCAGCTGGGCCTGTTTTGTGCCTCCTACGTCTCTGTCCCCTCTCTCCTCCACCTCCTGGAGCCGTGGGACACAGTCACGGGGACGGTCTCAATGCCATTGACTGTCACCTGTGTCACTCTCGGGTCCTCGCACGCCAGTGATTTTTGACTGGATGTCAGACACTTTGAGTTCACCTTGTTGGGTCCTGGACATTGTGTTATTTCTGTACCCTGAGCTTTGTTTTGAGATGCAGTTAAGTTGCCTGGAAATAATTTGATGCCTTGGGGCTTATTTTTAAGTTCTGTTCATTGGGACTAAAGCCAGTCTCCCTGGTGCAGAGGAAGCACCCTCTGGTCCCTGGACCCGGCACCCGGGAGTGGTCTCTGCACACACCTGCGCTGACCGGCTGTCCACTGAAGACCCGAGGGGACCATCTGCAGCCTCCCCGCCCAGAACCCGCCCTGCAAACTCCAGTCACCTGGGCCCCCAGACCCCCACCTCCTCACCTTGGGGAGACCCCCGGGCTCTGCCTGGTCCCCTCCCAGCACACGCTGTGGCCCGCAGACTCCTTCCAGGTGGAGAGCTGGGGCCCACGGCTTTCTCCCCTCTCTCGGGGGCCGCTGTCCCCCGCTGCCTGGGCTCCAGGATGTGAAGGCTGTTGTTCCCTGTGTTTTGTCTGGATTGTGGTTGTTCCAGCTGGAAGGGCAGACTTGGTCCCTGTCAGCTCACCTTGGATGAAAACAGTCTGATCCATTTGTCTTTTATTTAAGTTGATACTTAGTAGGGCCACAAGCATGAAGGAAACTGCAGGTAGGTCGAGGGCAGAGCCAGGAGTGTTTTCACACTCCGGGCACATCTGTGTCACAGGATGTGACCCCAGGTCCCCAGTGCCCCCAGGCCGAGTCAGGCCCTCACCACGTAATGGCCGACTCACTGGGCAGCTGCCAGTTTACTGTCACCCCTCCTTTGAAACAGGAGTTTGTGAGGCTGAGAGGACGTTAAGCTTCTTTCCAGGGTGTGCTCGGCACCCACGGGACACGCGGCACACAGCAGGTGCTCCCGAGGTGTCTCTGAATGACCAGCACCTCGAAAGATGTGGCGAATCTGATAACTGTTTTTTGACAAGAATCACATTCTTTTATGGTGAACATCATTTAAATATTCCCACGTGAGAACCAAGCGTCAGTGTGGCGCTCACCTGTCTCCTCCGTGCGGAGCCGCGTCCACAGCATCTGGAGAGAAAATTCTCGAGACACGGAGGAGATCATCCCTTCACCGAACACGGGGAGCCCTTCTAGCGGCAGCTCCAGGAGGGGCCGGTCCACGGCCAGCACGATGCTGTCCACGACCTCGGGCTGCGCTGTGGGCGGAGCACGTGGCTGAGGTCACCGGGACGGGGACGGGCTGACGGCCCAGGGTCTGCCCGGCACTGCCAAGGCCGTCTGGCTGACGGAGTCTGTACTCAGCATGGCTCCCAGACATGGCCAAGCCTCCTGGGGGGCAGGTGCTTGTTCTGGTGGTGCGGCCAGGTCACAGCATGGACCTGGACAGAGCCCGGTCACAAGGACGTCGGGTCCTGGGTGCTTCCTGAGGCAGGTCCTGGAGGTGCCATTGCGCCTCCTGACCAGGGAGCCCTTTCAAAGGACAAAGATCTGTGCCAAATCCCCTCCCTGAGGGTCCAGAGGGGCCGTGGCCTCTGACGGGGCAGCTCCTTCAGAGGAAGGGCAGTGGCAGCTTCTCCCGTGACCACAGAGAAGCCCTGCTCTGGTGATGGGTGAAACCCGTGCACAGGGCGAGGCCACCAGACACTTCAGTGGAATTTGAAAACACAAGTTACCTAAAACCCAGCATGGGTCTTCATCTGGGGAGTTTTGGGGGCATAATCTCAGGTCACAAAAGTGGCCCCAGGTTGTCAGGTTCGTGACAGCTGCACAAGCCCAGCTCTGAGGGACCCAGAGGCCGCTGGGACCCGCGTGCCACGCTCCACTGGGACCCACGCTTCCCCGGGATCCACACGCTCCACCGGGACCCACGTTCTGCTGGGATCCACGCGCCAGCTCTGAGATTTGCGGGCACCTTGGAGACAGCGGCAGCTCAGCCCTGTAGGGGGCGCTTCTGCCCAGGGCGGCCAGAACAGTAGCATTTCATCTTTTATTTGGGAATCAACAAAGTGCTAATCTGGGAGGCCCCCTGGCCCTCCTGTCATCTGATGTGCGCTCAGGGTGGTGATGGTCATGTCACCATGGTTTCTGTCCACGTGGGGCCGCCCGGGTGCCCGGAAGGGCAGGGCATCTGAGTTGGAGTGGCTTGCAGCCCACCCAGGGCGCTGGTCAGTGGCCGCGGTCCCTGCGCCGGGGGGAAGCCCAGCCACAAGTGCAGGGCAGATGGCTCTGTGGTCAGCAGGCCTGGGCCCCACTCACCCTGGGGCAGGGACGCCTTCCTCTCCTTGTCTTTGCCCTTGGGTTTTCCTGGATCTGCCACAGCTGCAGGGATGTGTGCTCTGAAAGGCAAAGGCGCCAAAATCCACGGCTCACTGCTGGGGGCTGTCTTGCCGGGACGGGGGCAGAGGCCCGGCACGGATGTGGACGCACAGAGTCAGGCTGCTCTGACCCAAGGGCAAACCTGGGAACTCCGTGTGTCTGTCCGCTCTGCCTTCTTTCCCGTCGGAAACAGGTCAGAGGGGCCAGATCGAAGCCCCTCGGCCCTGTTCTCTCCCACCCACACCCGGACCAGCGGCTCAGAGGCCGGTGGGGACGCCTCCAGGAAAGGTTTTCAGCAGAGGCAGATGGGACGGAGCCCGGGCTTCTGTTCCCCAAGGGCCTGTGCACGTCTCCCGTCCCGTGAACCGTGCGGTTCAGCCCAGACAGGAGCTCATTCAGCACACGGCGCCGGCGTCTGAGATGCAGGTTTCCAGGCAAGAGCAGCATCGGAGGAAACAGCTCTGACCTTCACACGCTCACAGCCGGTCACTCGGCTGGCCCGGGCCTCCAGGGGTCAGAGTCGGCATTCAGGCCGAGCCCCCTGCTCGCCCCCCATCTCTGTGCACCACAACGCCAGCCACTCCCTGCAGCTGTGGCACCTGCTGGCCAGCGAGGCGACGTAGCCCCCCCGTCTGCTCTGAGGGGGCACCCCCACCCTGAGACGTGGGCAATGGTTAGCACCCGCCCTCACTGCACCCCCAGTGCAGGGGGCTCCCCCTCCCTAATCACTTCAGGAACCAGCCCCTCGGCAGGTACCGGGCTTCTGGGGGGCAGCTGAGCAGTGGGAGCAGCGGCTTCAGGTACTCCTCCATGGCCTTCACGACCTCGGCGAATCTCTGCAGTGAGCGTCCTTCCTTCTCAAGGTGCACGCTTTCTGGGTCCTTCTCAGCCAAAATGACAACCCCGATCAGAAGGTGTCTGGGGCCCACGGAGAATCCTCAGGCGGCAGGGGGAATGGACAAGGCCCTGCAGGCCTGGCCCCCAGGGAAGGCCCCGCTTGGCAGCACGGGGCTCCCAAGGCCCCTGTGGATCGCTCTCCTCCCTTTCACCTGCCCACGGCCCTGAGAGGCCCCGCACCCCCACCCCACTGCACCCCTCTGCTGGCATCACAGAGGCTCTGCACCAGACCCGGCTCGAGGATTCCAGGAAGAGCTGGGAGCACGGCCTGGCTGCCCAGCATGCCTGGGGGCCAGAAGGCCACCCGGGGTGGTGGGCCTCACCTAGCTCTCCCCACCCCGCCCCGTCCCACAGCCAGGCTGGGGTCCCGCTCCCCGGCAGGGTGGGAGCAGCCCCGGCACCAGGCTCAGGGCCTCACCAAGCCTGAGCTCAGGGCCACGTCCTCACTGGACGCCTCAGCCTGGGTCTGCTCTCGGAACTGCTGGGCGCTGGCCAGCAGGCAGGAGAGGGCGGCCGGGCTCACAGCCGTCCGCGCCACCTTGCAGGAGCCTGAGGAGGCAGACACCGCTGCTGTCTCCACACACGGCCTTGCAGGCCGTCCTTTGGGGCAGAGAGGACCAAGCTGGGAACGTGGGCCCACGTGGAATTTACGAGGGGGGGCAAACTGGGCAGAGCTTCCCCATGTGGGCGCCCGCGGGGGGCCACTCCCCAGACGGAAGGCCCAGTGGGCCCACGTGGAGTCAGGTGTCATCACCACTACAGCCCCACAAACGGCCCCGCCAGGATGAGAGGATGGCGGAGCGCGGGAAAGAAGGTGAGCAGAACTCAGTGTTTCAAGTGCACCGAGGCCGCCCTGCAGGCACTGCAGGGGGGAGGGGACAGAGCTGGCTGGTGGTCGCTTTCAGAGGTGGGGGCCCGCCCTCAGGGTGTGTGCAGACAGCCAGAGGGGCCCTGAGGAAACAGCGATGGTCTAGGCCTCCCTGGGTTTTGAATGAATGGCAGGTGGAATGAAGCCCCTGGGGCCTGAGGAGGGGAGAGGGAGCGTGAGCTCCAGGGGGGAGGGTGGCCGGGGCTCCCCTCAACTCTGCTGCAGCCTGACCTTGACTCCCCGCCTGGGGTGGGAGATGCATGGACGGAGGGCTGGGGTGGCCACGGCCCCAGGTCTCCACCTGGCCCCTGCCTGAAGGGGAGGGACTCGTGTGTCTCTGTCGCTAGTGTGCCCAGCGCCGAGGGTGGTGCTGGACAAATGTCTGCTCCAGCAGAACTCACCCCCAACCTGCAGCATTTTGCCTTTGGCTGCAGGGGTGAGCCGGGGCTTCTCGTAGGCAGCGCCGTACAGACGGGTCCTGTTGGCAGGACGCAGGGGGTGGTGGTCAGCGTGGGGTCCCAGAGGGGCCCTGAACAGGCCGACTCTGTGAACCTCCCCCAACACCAGCCCCACCCTACGAGCGCCTCTGTCAAGTCAGGAAACGCATTAAAACAGGCCCCTCTGGGCACGGCCACTGACGGTGATGCAGCCACGGTCGCTGCCAGAGGCTAGGCGGGCTGGCTCCTCTCCAGACAAGCGGGGTCCTGTCCACTTTGATGGTGACCTTCAGACCAGACGCACTGCACCCTGTGCTGGGGAGGTGGCACCGCAGCCCCCAGTCATACCGGCCTGGCCGTCTGTCTGCCCCTGACTTGGCAGCCCGCATGCTGTGTCCCCATGGCCCTGCTGGGCCTCTTAACGGGAGGAAGCCTGGGAGAAGGTGCAGGAACAGAGAGGGGGCCTTACCTGTCCCGCGAATGGTGCAGAAAGAGGATCCGGAAAGTGGGAGGAACTTCATTCAAGTGGTTAAAGTGCTGTTCAGTGACCCTGAGATTTTGCCAAGCCTGTGGGCGACACTCAGAAATCAGTGCGGGGACCACAGCTGCAGGGCCCCGGCAGGGGTGGGGGTGGGGGTGGGGGTGGGGTGTGTGGGGACCCTGCAGGACCCACAGCCACCACAAGGGGGCAGCAGATGCACGTGGGATCCACCCGCGGCTCAGTAACACTCGCTTGGCAATTAGGAGTCAGAAACCTAGGCTCCAGCACCAAAACCAAAGCCACAAGCGGAAAACCCTCCACCAGCAGTCGCGGCCCTCTCCCAACCCAGGTCTCCTACACGCCACACGTGCGGGCACAGGCAGCACACGGGCAGGGAGTCACACTCTTCCTGGGCCTGCCGGCTGCCCAGGGAGCGGGGGTCGGCCAGCACTCGGCCGGCCCCCAGGCCCCGGCTCCCCTGTCTTGTGGAAGGAGGCTCAGGCTCCTGTGGTGCACACACCACGCTGCAGACACCCTCCCCAAAGAGCTGCGGCTGCTCAGAAGCCCACCCCCGACGTTCCGATCAAACGAGCTCCGGGTCTGCCAAAGCTGACTGGTGTCCACACTCACGTCCCCCGGGCTGCTTGCTGAACACGCGTCCGAGCGGAGTAGACTGCGAGAAGCCGTGTGACCCACGCTCGGGAAGCTGGGTGGGTGTCACAGTGGGCTGCAGCCAGGCGTGCACCCAGGTGAGGGGACAGGCACTGCCGGCCGCCTGAGGGGGCCACGCAGACCTCCAGCAGCTCCGGCTGGCCTCCCGTCCAGCATCTGGCTCCTCCAGCCCGCAGTGCATCCTGGGCCACGCCCGCCGGCGCACGTGGTGGAGACCCACCTGCCCTTTGCTACGTGCGGAGCGTCCCATCGGTGAAGACACGACTGCTCACCCCTCTGTGGCCAGTGGGCATCGGGGCAGCCTTCCTTTTTGGACCTCGGATGCTGCTGTGACATATGTTCTTCGGGGACAACGTGGACATGTTTCTGCTGGGCATGGGCCCCAGGGGAGAGCTGCTGAGTTGAAGATGCTTACAAAGGGGCTCCTGTGCTGGTGGACCACCCCCCACCCCAGGGCCCCAGATTTCAGCTACGCCCCTTCGAATTCCCCATTTGCTGGTTCGCACCTGCTTCGTTTCAGCCGTCCTGCAGAACGTTTTGTAGAACCTGGATGTGGTTTTAATTTTTGTATTTCCCTGATGGCCAATGAACTTGGGCGTCATTTAACAAGCCTATTGCCAGTTTGGGTATCTTTTGTGAAATTCCTGCCTGCGGAGTTTTCTCTGTCGGATAGTCAGTCCTTTTACAGAAAGGCGGACACATGCTTTCTGCACAAAGGACACAGCCCTTCGGCACTCGTGTCCGCAGGGAGCATCTCTGGCTTTGCCTTTGACTCTGGACGGGGGACCGTCTTAGTGTCAGGGCAGCATGGCTTATCACCTTCCCTCTCACGTCTCTGAGGAGTCGTTCCCCCGCCACAAAGTGATGAGGAGGTCCTATTACACTTTCTTCCTCTGAAAGCACAATTGCTCCACTTCCCCAGGTGGACCTCCAGTCTGTGGGGGCCGCACCACTCATTAAAGCAGCCGTCATGTCCCTCCCCCCTCGGTGTCATCGGTGACGACGTCCGGGTGTGTAGATGGTCTGTTTCTGGACTTTTTCTTCTGACTCGTTGGTCCCATTTCTCTACCGTCTGCCAGTACCACGCTGTCTTCACTTCCATAGCTTTAAACAGGCCTTGATGTCTTGTCTAGTAAGTTGGCAGTTCCGTACACATTCTAGAATGGGATTGTCAATTCTTTAAAAAAAAAAAAAAGCTGCTGAGAATCTGACTTGGCCTGTGTTGGATACAGATTAATGACCAAGAGGAGGTCTTCCTGGTTTGACTCCGAGTTTAGACTCAGGAGGCCACTTAGGAGGGTAATAGGAGCCACAGGGGCCAGCAGGGCAGTGCCCAGCACCCCTACAGTCAGTCCTTGCCCAGGCGCCAGCCGACCCCAGCGACTCCCGTCAGCCGGCGACAGACCCGTGCGATGGGGTGAGCTGCACGTTGGCAGGTGCGGAGCCGCCCTGGCTCTGGGGCCCACGGGACCCCCTCCCCCATGACAAGGGCTCCGCGCCCCACAGATCACCCTCCAGGAGTTCGGCGCGTTGCTGATCCCAGAACCACAGAGACAATCCCAGAAACGAGACCAACTGGGAACCAGGGCAGCAGGGCTGGGGTGTCAACTGAAGGCGGGCAGAGCTCTCACTCGCCCTCCTGTCCACAGGGAAAATGGACGTCTTAACGTGGCGCCTTCACCCCACAAACACGCCACCTCACTGCTTGTCCAGGTCTCTCTTCCCAGGAAGGCTTGTGGGCTTCAGGGTGGAGGTCAGGCATGTTCTATTCGATTTTCCTTAGGGATTTGATGGGTTTTGATGTTGCTGAAAACAAACCATTCAGCCATTTTCACCACCTGCCTGTGCGTACCTGGAGGCACGACGCGCCTTCACCGCCGTCAGCGGGGCCTGCCAGCTGTGCCGATCGTGGGCAGTCAGGCTCACTCCGCCCCTTTCAGTCCTGCTCCCGTTTGCCCCCTTTCCTGGTCGAATTGCACTGTGGCGAGTAGAGTGGGGCGAGTGAGCCTCCCTGTGTCATCTCAACTCTGGGGGAAACGTCCCTGCTCCTCTCCTGCCGCAGGCCGCTGTTTGGTTTTCCTCCCAGCACAGGCTACCTGGCCAAAGCCCCTCAGTTTCTGTTTGCCTGAAAGGGTCTTTACCCCGTTGCCTTCTGAAGAGTGTTTCTCCGGCCCCGGGTCTTCCGTGCAGGCGTGCGCTCGCTGCGTCTCTCCAGCCTGAGAGTCGCTGGAATCCCTGAGCCTGTGGGTTTCCTGCTCGGGAAATTCTCAGCCATCACCTCTTTTCAAAAACACCTCTGTCCCATGTTTTCCCTCCTCAAGATGCAGGTTACGTGTGTGTCTGGCCTTTTAGTTTCTCACGTGGCTCTGATCCCGTTCCGACGTTTCCAGCCCCGTTCTTCCTCACGGGGGCGGGGGGGGGTGCGGGGGGGTGGATTCTGCTAGCCCGTGTTCCCCAGGCTCACTGACCCCGCCTCAGGCGGTGTTCACTCTTCTCCAAACCATGCAGTGCCCTCTTCAGGAGAGCGTCTTGGGGGAGGCCAGCCGCTTCAAGGCTGCCCCTCCACGCGGCCCAGGGCTCAGCTCCGGGTCCCAGCCGCGGGCCAGTGCGTGTGGTGGCTGCGGGGGTGCCGCATCCCCTGCACGAGGGCTCTTGTCCAGGCCCCCACCCCTGGCGCCTGCGTCTGGACCGGGGTGTGCACCTGCCCGGGTCAGTGCAAGTCTTCCACAAGGATTCCTGAAGCAGGAGTGGGAGGAGGGGTCGTAACACCAGGGCTGGTGCCGGCCCCTGTGGCCGAGCCCAGACCTGTTCCCAGTGCTTGGTGGGCACTGAGCTATCCAACCCTCAGCGTCCCATGGAGGGGGGTGTTGCCCCCTGTCGGCAGGGAGGAATGGAGGCAGAGGGAGGTGTGGTGGCCCAGGCGTCCGCTCCTTTGCAGGAGAGCTGGGGCCGTGTGCACGGCGGCCGTCTCACGCTGGTTCGCTCGTAAGTGTGTCCGGCAGCGCCTGGTGGGGCGGCCTGTGTCACCCCCACTGGCCTGCCCCCTCCAGGCTGGCCTGGCCCAGAGCAGCCTGCACCCGTCTCACCTCCGCAGTTCAGGGAGGGCTTCCGGCCCTGGGTCAAGGCACTGGTTCTCGGCCTGGAGACGTTTTTGGTTGTCACATGTGGGGAGGCCAGCAGTGCCACCAAACATCCCACGGCGCCCAGGGCAGCCCCGCCACAGAGCATGACCCCACCCCAAAGGCCAGAGGAGAAGAGCAGCCTGGGCCAAGGGCGGGACCGTGGACGCCACCGTGGAGGAGGGGTGGGCCTGACCAGAGTGCCTCGGCCTGCTTTCTCTGCTTTGTTAAGTCTCATCAAGTCTATTTAAACCTCCAGCCCACACCTGCTGGGCCAGGTAAAGGGGGGGCGCCTTCAGCCACCGTGCTCAGCAGATGTCTCTCAAAAAAAGCTCTAAGATGGGACTGAGTATAAACGTTTCATCAAATGCAGCGAGAGGGCAAAGCAGCACCCGGCCCTACCGAGGCCCCGGGGCCCGTCCCCTCGACGCCTGCCGCAGGCCCTGGGCAACTGTACTCGTGAGCTCGCGGACCCTCGCAGCCCACGAGGAAGCTGCAGCTCAGAGACGCCGAGTGACCCTCCCAGAACCACACAGAAAGCAGGAGGCAAAGCCTGGATCTGGACCCAGTCCCAGTGTGTCTGCAGAGCCGCGGGGCCGGGTGGCCCGGGAGGGCGACCCGAGCGTGGTCACCTTGGATATGACAGCCAGTCTCTGCTCCACGCTGGCAAAGAGGCTGGTGGACGTCCTCTCCTGGAGCCTCAGCCTGTGCTGGAGCTGCAGCAGGGCCGCCAGCTGCGAGCTGCTGGTGTTGGCGGTGGCCGTGAGCAGGATGTCCCGCATCATCTCTGAGGCTGAGCAGCTCTGGAACAGACCGTGGGAGGTGCCGGGGGCCTGAGCCCGTCCAGGGCGGGTGGGGGCCCTTGTGCCTCCCCCGGGGGCCAGCAGGGTCATGGGGCAGGGCCAGGCCAGCCCTTAGGCCTGCCCCTCCGGGTGCAGGGAGGGGTGCGTGCTGCTCTCTCGCTCTGAGCCTCAGGACCATGCGGCCTGGAGGCCTGCTGCTGCTGTGGACCCCCAGACACCCGACAGGAGGGACAGGGCAGGGCTCAGGACCACCTCCCGCCCCTCCTCTAATGAGCACGTCCTCAAAGCGGAGCCCCAGGCACAGCCTGCCTGGCCAGGCCGCCAGTAGAGGGCACACCAGGGTGTTGGGGGACCTCCCTCTTCGCAGTGGCCAAGGAGGGCCTTGAGGAAGGAGCGCGGAGCGAAAGCACACCTGCGACAGCGCCAGGAACTGGCAGGCGGCCGCGGGGTCCAGGCAGCCGAAGCACTCCACCATCTCCAGGCTGGCGGCGCCAGCGACGTCCAAGAGGCCGCTGCCCAGGGCCACCTGCAGACACTGCAGCAGCACCTCGGACGCCTGGGCCAGGTACCTCCGGGCCCGCGCCAGCCTCCTCTGCGGGGCAGAGTCAGGCTCAGGCTGGCTGGCGGGCAGGGCGCGCAGGGCAGGGGGCACAGGCGTACCTTCAGCTCCGACCCTTTCCCGCTGTGCTCCTCAGGGGCTGCCCTGAAGGCCGGCAGGTCGCTGTAGGGCCCCTTGCGGTCCCTGTCCTCCTGGACTGTCTCTGGACACTTGAGGTTGTTCAGCTCAGTGCCCGGCTAGGAACACGTGGCTCTAGTCAGCGGGGTGCCTGCCGTGGCCGGGCGTCTCTGCAGGACCCCTGGGCGAGGGGCACTGTGGGCCAGTCTGGCCTCTCGCTGACTTCGGTGACTGGGGGGACCCTGCCCCGAGAGCCCAGCGGTGGGCAGGGGCTCTGAGAAATGAACCCAGGGCTCAGCAGGGTTGGGGCCTCGTTGTCCACCCTCTCAGCCATTCAGAATCACACCCCTGGGCATCAGGGCAGCCTGGACCCAGTGAGCCAGGTACCTGCCGGCCCCAGGGGCCCAGGGGACAAAGCCACAAGCATGGCCCCTCAGGGACCTGGCCAGCCTGTCTGCAGGACAAGCCACTCTGATGGGACACTGAGGGGCCCCTCCTGAGAGCAGCAGACCCAGGAGACCCTGGTGTGCCCTCTGCTGGAGGCCCGGCCAGGCAGGCTGTGCCTGGGTCTGCGGGGTCACCACAGGGAGCGGCAGGAGGCGGCCGGACCCGGGAACGGGACTGGGGGGTGTGTTTCCCGGGCGGCCCTGCGAGGAGGGGTGTGGCAGTGCCGTTTCCCGGGCGGGAGGCCGGCACAGGGCGCAGCCGCGTCTCTGGTCCACGTCCACGGACTCAGGGCTACCTGCGCAGGTGCTCAGCCAACACTGGTTGAACAAGGGGCCCAAACTCCATCAACTCGTGCAAATGCGAGTCACATTCCAGGCCAGGAGACGCAGGACAGACAGCCCAGCGGGCTGACCTGGGCCCACACGCCCAGTGTGGTTGGGGAAGCCGGGGCCCCGGCCCCGGATTGCAGGGGGTGTGGCGCCTAGATGCTCCTTGGGGCTGGGGGGACGAGCCTGGCTTCACGGATGGGCAGGTGCCATCCCCTTGGAGGAGCTGGCATCTGTTTAGGACGGTGACCTGGAGCTTCCACGGCCGACAGTGGCAGTGGTGGTCACCAGAGTTCCTTCCGAGGGGTGGGGGCCCCCAGGGGCACTGGGCCTGCTGGGCAGCCTTGTGGGGCTGCAGGCCGGCACGCACTGCCACCGTTGCCAGGTGGGGGGCTTCCTGGGCAGGCTGAGTGAGTGTGGGAGGGCAGGGCTGCACCGCGGGATGGGGCCTTAAGATCCAGTGCTCAGACGCAGCCCAGACCCAGGGTGCTGAGCTGCTCAGGTGGGGGAGCTGCTGGGAGCCACGGCCTGGGGACACCACATTCGGGGTGGGGTGTCGGGTTACGAAGGGGCTCCCTCCTGCCCTTGGCCCAGCTACGTGCCTGCCCCACCTCCTGTCCCAACTATTCACTGCAAAGGGCAGCGTTCCCTCCGGGGGTCTGTTTCTCTCCTTCCTGGGGGTCCCACAGGCGGCGCTGCTCTCTGTCTTCTCCCTCCCTCAGGCCACCTGCCCTTCGTAACCCGGGACAATTCGAGGCCCGTTTCACACACCAGTTCTCCTGGGATCAAGTGAGTTCTCGATATTTTGTTGTTGTTTTTTGACCGTGGGCGGGAGGTCTGTGAACCAGCCAGAAGCGGGAGCACGTACCAAGAGGCTCTCCTCCCAGTAGATGGCGGGGCGCAGGGGGTCCACGCGCACGGCCAGCAGGTGCAGCGCCTTCCCGGCCAGGCCCAGGAGCCGGGCGCGGAGCTCCACACAGCCGGTGCACAGCGGCTGCAGGCTCCCCAGCTGGGCCAGCACCGTGTGGGCCAGCGTCCGTTTCAGGGTGCACCATCTCTTCAGGGACACAGAGAGTGCCGCACGGTTACCCGAGGCTGCCCGGGGAACGCCACGGGCCCACCCACTACGGCCTGGGAGCCGCCCAAGCCCCCTGCGCCGTGGGGAGGGTCTCCAGGCCCAGGTGCGGGGGTGGGTCTGGCATCTGTTGACACGACCTTCACCTGTGCTGACTGACACGTGCACGCGCTGGTACCAGGCCCCCTTTCAGGACCACGCTGGTCCATCTGGAGTTACGTCAGATTAATTTGATTGGATCATGACATCGAAGAAAACGTCCAAATGGCAGAACATGTTTCCTCATACCAAATATTTTGCAAAATGTTTTTTTCACAGACTGTGGCTCATCTCTGTGGACCCCTTACCACACTGACGCGACCAGTCGGAGCAAACTCGGGCCTCGGGAAGGAGGGCTGGCCGTACACAGGGAGCACCCCCACGAGGACCCAGGTTTCATTAGCCGGTCAAGCCCCTCAGGCTGTCGGACAGGCCTCCAGGCTTCGGGGCCTTGTGGTCAGAGATCTCGGGGGGGAGGGGCTTGTGAAGTCCGGCCTCCCAGGCTCCCACTGGCACCTGGGCTGGAGACCCGCATAGCACGACGGCCCCCATGGGTGGGGGCCCTGGCCTGGCCGAGGTCGGGGCCCAGGGTGTGTCCAGGACAGTTACCAGGCCAATGGGCGTGCAGTCAAGCAGGCTCTGCAGGTAGTCGGCCAGCAGCTTGTCCTTGGAGCCCTGCTCCAGCTGCCGCTCCAGGGTCTCCTCCCCTGTCAGCTGGAGGGTGTCCAGACAGAGCTCCGCCAGGCCGAGCTTGAGGTGGGCCAGCCTCCTCATCAGAGGCGAGCTGACGCTCTGCAACCGAGACGGGCGGACGCTCAGACACAGCGGCCCCGACGGCGTCTGCCCCGTCTGACACCTACACACCACTGCCCCGGGAGCATGGGGAGGGGTCTCAGGTCCCTGCAGCCCTCCCCCACCACTTCCCCTCCCCCTTCCTAGGCAGACGCTTGGGTGCCCTGGCACTGTGAATTCGTTGGTGTTTTCTAGGATTTTCCATGAGTGGAGTCCCACGGTGTGCTCCCTGCGCCTGGCCAACGCACTCGGCACGGCTGCCGCGGGGGCCCAAGCCCCTCGGCAGGGCTGGCCAGCACTCTGTCGCGGGTCGGCCTCCGGTCCGGGCTCTCACAGACACGCTGCTGCGAGTGCACAGGCCCGTGTTTATGCTGCCACAAAGGGTGTTGTTTTTAAACTCTTAGTACCCGGTTCACCGTCCCTCATATGTGGAAACACACAATTAATATTTGTGTTCTCAGGTCCTGCAGCCTTGCCAAGTTCACCCCGTAGTACCAGCGGCTCTGTGGTACCATCTTGCAGACCACGCAGTGCCCTCTACCTGAGCGTCCGTGTTAGCTGTGAACAAACACGGGTTCGCTCCCTCCTCTCTGATCCGGCTGCCTTTCATTTCTTTCTCTGGCCCTACGGAATCGGCTAGAACTCTAGCACGATTCTGGACAATGGTGCCGAGGACACACCGCAGGCCCGGCCCGCACGCCCCGTCAGCGGTGAGGGTGCATGAGCGCCAGCTCTTCTCAGGGGTGCCCACTGTTGGGCTGGGGGAGACCCCGCCTCCTACGGTTTGCTAAGGGTTTACTCTGCAGTCAGAAGCGGGTGCTGGGTTTTGCCAAACGCTTTTCCTGCGTCTGTTATGGGTTCTTTTAACACGATGAACAGAAGGGCCTGATTTGTGGGCGGTGCCGCCCTGGGACAACCTCGGCTGGTATCGATATGCCATCCTTTTCAGATGCCCTGGATTTAATTTCTAAAGCTTTGTTTAGAATTTCTGCGTCTGTGCTCATGGAGAACGATGACCCGTGCAGGGTTTATCTGTTTGCTTTGGTGTCGCAGTGACACTGGCCTCACAGAAGGGCTGGGATGCAGCCCCTCCCTTTCACTTTTCTTAACGAGTCTGCAGAATTGGTATTATTTTTTCCTAAACGTTTGGCAGGATTCACAGTGAGGCCATACGGCTCTGGAATTTTCTTTGTGGAAAAGCTTTTAACTACAATTCCTTAACAGAAAGGCAGCTCTTCAGATGACTTCTTTTTGGGTGAGTTTTGGTAGTTCGCATCTTGCAAGGAGTGCTTCCACTTCCCCTAAGTTGTTAAATTGGCATGAAGCTGTCACAACGTCCCCGAGTCCTGCTTTAACACGTGTGGCGTCTCCGGCGCTGCCAAGCCCTCGCGTCTGGTTTGGCTGCTTACGTCCCCCCTGCCCCCCGCCCTGATCAGTCTGGCTAGAAGTGTATCCACTCGGGATCTTCTTAGAGAACCAGCTTTGGGTTCTACTGGTTTTCTTTGTAATTTTTCTGTTTTCTGTTTCATTGATTCACACTGTGGTCGTCGCGTTCCTTTCTCCCACTCGTTTTGGGTCTAGTTTGGTCTTTGTCTGCTTTCCTACGGCAGAGGCTGAGGCCGCTGGCTTGGAATCACCTTCCTCCTCTCACGCAGGTGCTCAGAGGGGCAGGACCTCCCCCAAGTGCTGCATCTCCAACACTTTGGTGTGTGTGTCCCCCTCCGACTGCATTTCAGAACAGCTTCCCTCGTGACGTCTCCTCTGGCCCATAGTTACTCTGATGACGCCCTTTACTTGCCAGGATTTGGGCACTTCCCCTGTAGCTTTCTGGTTTTTTTTAAACTTAGGTAAAATTCACATAACACAAAATGAACCATTTTAAATTGTACAATTCGGTGGTACGTGCGTGTGTTCACCAACTTGTGCAACCTTCACTTCTGTCTATTTCCAGGGTGCTTCATCATCCCAGAAAGGACCCTTACCCTTTCCCATGCAGCAGTCACCCCCGCCCCAGCCCCGCCCCGCCCCCACCCCGCCGCCCGCGGCCACCACCCTGTCTCTGTCTGTGAGGACCTGCCTGTTTCGTCTGCTGCCTCCGCCTTCTCCGTTATTTCCCTGTGGTCTCACTACACGCTTTATATTTACTTGTTTATGCTGATGACCCAGAACACGCTCTGCCGTAGGAAGTGCTCCACACGCACACACAACGCGACTCTGCTGCTGTCGGGGCGGAAAGCGCAGAACAGCTATCGGGCCAAATGGCTGACGCTGGGCTTCGCGTCTTCTCACCCTTTGCTTACTTTCTAACAGCTGGTTCCGCGAACACCTGACAGACGGCTGCGGGAATCTCCGCCTGTGCCGGCAGATCTGTCGACAAGGCGTTGACGTGCCGTCAGCTCTTGCTGACCTTTGACCGTTCAGCTGTCTTTCGATGAGCGTATCTTTTCCATCCTCTTATCTTCGACCTGTGTGTGCCTTTCTGTTTGCTTGCAGGCAGCATATATTCGGGTTTTGCTGTTCGTGTGACAAACGCCGTCTTCTAATGGGGGCGCTGAGAACTTTTCGATCCCATGTGACCGTTAATGCCGTCAGCTGGGGGTGGTCCTCCTCCTGCCCGTTTCCTGCCCGCCCGCCCGTTCGTCATGCTCCTTCCTTCCTCTGCTTTCGTGTGGAGCAAGTGAACGCTTCCTATGGTTTCTTTCCATCTCCTTTGTCAGCTCATTAGGTGTACCTCTTTGCTCTGTAATTTCTGTAGTCGCTTCAGGGTTTACGGTACGTGACCCCACATCGTGCAGGGCATTAAAAACCCTTTATGCTACCGCGTCACACGTTTTGTCTTTACATATGTTACAAACTCTCGGCTACTTTTGTTTAAATAGCCAATCATCCTTCAAAGAGACTCAAATAGTAAGAGACACGCCCGTGTGCCCCCTCCCCGGGGGTCGGCACTTGGGTGCTCCTCACTCCCTCGTGCGGCCCTCCGTCCGGCCGTCCGCGTCACTTGCCTTCTGCCTCTGGGCCTGGCGTAACCGCCCTGTGGTGCGAGCCTGCTGCGGACGCTTTCTTCTCGCTGCTGAGTGGCTGGGGGGACGCCTTGACCTCCCCTTCACTTCTGAAAGCTGTTTCTCCGGGTACAGAATGCTAGCCTGCCAGCTCTTCCATCTCCTGCCACTTTACAGGCGCTGCCCCTGCGCAGAACGTGTGCCTTTTTCTGATGCTGATTTTAAGAAGTTCTTTGAATCACGGGTTTTAAGCAAGGTGGCTATGGTGTGTCTTCACATAGTTTTATTCCTCTTCGTAGTTCTTGTGCTTGGGTTTCAGTGAACTTTTTTTGGGCCTGTGGGTTTATAGTTACTTTTGTTAAACTTGGAAATTTTTCAGCCATTATTTCTCCAAATGCTTTTTCCGTCCCCTCCCGTTTCCTCTCCCCGTGCGAGGTTCCCGTCATGCCCACGCCCACACTCGGGATTGTTCCTTAATCACTGGTGCCGTTAACCACATCTTCTCCCCTCTTTTCTCTTTCATTTTTTCCTTTCTTTCATTTTAAGTAGTTTCTATTGCTACGTCTCCAAGCTCTCCAGTCTTCCGCGGTGTCTGCCACTCACTGCTTTCAGTGTGCACCTGACCTCACACCTGCGGCTTTCATCTTTAATTTAATTTCAGTCTTTTCTTTGTCTTCAGTGTGTCTGCTTAATCTTCTGAGCGCACAGCACACAGTCACAGCGAGCGTGTCGAGTTCCCCGTCCCGCATACCGGCCCGGCGTCGGCCCGGCCGGCCCCGCTGCCCCGGCCCTCCTCTCTCATCAGGAGTCGTGGCCTCTGCTCTTTTCTGTGGTGCTTTTCGATTGGCTGCCGCATCGTGTGTTTCACCGGTCCTGTGCGTGGACATTCTGTGGTCCTGTAAATGTGTCTGAATTTGCTCCAGGGCGGCTGAGTCATTTACCATCAGCCTGGCCCTTTCAGGCCTTCCCTGCAGGGCTTCCCAGGCAGACCCGGAGCGGCGCCCGCCCAGGGGTAACTACTCCTGGCTGAGGCCACTCTGTCCAACGCCCCACACATCGTGAGGGCGTCCAGGCTGGCAGGGGGCACCGGTGCTGCTCCCACCCTACCCTGAGTGAGCCCCAGCTGCTGTTTCTCGTGACCATTTCAGGTGGTTCCTTCCTGGTCTGGGAAAAGTGTTCTCCCAGGGACGTATGCACTGGTCCGCAGGTGGACACTCTGGGGACGCCCCGACCATCTCCGACCTTTCCTTCTGCACAGCGTTTGCCTCTCTGGTCCCCTATCCTGAGAAGTCCAGCTGCCTCGCTCTGCCTGACTCCCAGCTCCGGCCCCTGGACTCGGGCAGTCGGCCAGACTCTGCCCGAGTCCTCCTCCCTCCGTGGCCGGGGTGAGCGTGGACAGTGGGGGGCCGCCTCTACTCAGGGATGACTGCTGACGTCCAGTGTTTTGAGAAATCTTTGCTTGCTGTTTCCGTCTGTCTTTTGGTTGTTCTGGATGCAAGGGTAAGTCTTGGCGCTGTCACCCCACCTCGGCCAGAAGCAGGAGTTTACGTTCAGCAGTGTGTATCATGTCGGATGGGAACGAGCCAGGACCAGAAGGGGACCCAGACTGCCCACGGACACAGGATGCACACTTACACCCTGCGTGGAGGACAGCAGGCCCCGAACCCCGTGAAATACCGCCTCCTCGTCCGCTGCGGCGCTCTGGACCAGGTCGTAGGCTTCCAGGAGGCACGCAGTCTTCCGCTCCGCATCCTTCTCGCCCCGGGCACGCAACCTTTACGAGGTGGAAGAGTGGGTTCAGCACAGAAGTACCAAAGCATCACTCCTAACAAAATGCGCGTGGAAGTTTCATGTAATTGTCCTGTGGGGTTTATTAGTGCCTGAAGTTTTATGATTAGATGTTTCACCTGGAACGATATTCTCAATGAATCTTAAAACAAAAATGAAGAAAAGACCTGGAACAACGCAGTCTGCACAGGGTGATGCTGTGTTTACAAAAATTAAGAGCGATGAAGCGAGGCCCCAGTGTCAGCCGTGCCGGCTTAATCACCCAATTTTCCCATCTGCGTTTCTCTGCTTTTTCGAAAGCTCCACAGTGACCGCGCACCGCTCCCGCCCCGACAGCGTCAGCCAGGCAGACTCCACACGTGCCCAGGTGCTTTTCCTCCTCAGACCTTGCACTCGTTTGCTCGCTGTGCGCCCAGCCAGTGGTGGCCATCGGAGGGGGCAGGGGCGAGAGGGGCGTTCAGTGAGGCTTTGCCCCCCGCCCCTCGTGTTGGGCGGGCTCTGCGGGCCACGTAAGAATGGGAGTCTGCCCTGCGAGGACTGCGCCTGGAGGTGTGCCCGCTGTGTGTGAGCACGTGTGAGTGGTCAGGGTAGTGGGACATGCGGGTGTGAGGCGCCCGCCCACGGGGAGGTGTGGGGTGACGTGTGCACGTGTGCCCGGGCTGGGCAGTGGCTGTGCTGGGAGGGGCGAGGCAGGAGGGGGCTGAGAGGTGGGGCTGAGTGTTTGTGACACCCGGGTGGGTGCTCGGGGGTGAGGACACCCGAGACGAGCCACGTGGGAGGCTGCAGACCCGGGGCGAACTCCCCGCAGGAGGTGCGTGCAGATAGGGAGGAGGCCCCACTGGGGGTCGAGGGAACTGGCCCTGGGAGGAAAGCCAGAGGTGGGCAGAACGTGGGAGTGCCCGGCCAGGTGGGGGTGTGGGCCTGGGCGGGGGCTGCAGGGAGCTGGTGAGGGCAGGTCTCGGGGAGCCCAGGCAGGCCTGCCCACCTCTTGAGTTTGGCCCGCTCCAGCTTTATCTCCACACACTTCTCCTGGCAGCCGCAGCTGATAAACTTCTCCTCGATTCCCAGCAAGTGGTCGTCCATTTCCATCAGCAGAGACGAGCACACGGGGGACTCGCCCTCAGCCGGCTCCTGGGAGGCCTGGATCTGGAGGCGCACACACCTGCGGGGGCGGGGGTTCCTCTTCAGGTCCCACTAAACACACGCTCCTTCCCCATGACTGTCGTCACATCCACCACCCACGCCTGGCTTCCATCCCAGATGCTGGAAGAAACGCTGTCAGAGTGTTCCTCGAAAACCCGAAATCCTACAAACCACGGTCTCTGCTCACCTTGCGATAAAATCAGAAAGAAGCACCTCCCCACCCCAGGTGCTTTACAGCCCCTGGGGAGTTCAAAGCCTCGCTCCTGAAGGGCTCAGGGGCACAAAAGAAAACCCAGGGGAAACCGCCTGTTCACACGTCCACCTGCAGGCGCTGCGGCGGGGCCCAGAGGCGGAGACGGAGCGGCCACGAGCACCCTCTCGCCCGCACAGAAAGAAGAGCTCGACAGAGATGAAGGGAAAACAGAGGAAACCAAAACCAGACAAGACCCCGGTCGGGGAGGTGGGAGCCGCTCTGAGGCGGCGGGGTAAGCTGGGACCTGAGAACTGACCTCGAGACAGACTTCGCACAGTTACGAGGAAGGAGCTGGGAAACCATTTTCTAGGAAAAATTACTGGAAGGACGGCTCAAGGACAAGCTGAAAGCCGGCAGCCACCGCAGACACGGCGCTCCTGCCTGGGGTTCTGTCCCCACGCCGCCCGCCCGGCCCGGGCAGCGGGAGAGGCCCTGAGGTGGTCTCCGGACATGCGGCCTGGAAAGCCAGTGGGGCAGGGAACGTCCAGCGCCGCCCGGGGAGAGAGAGGGGAGCGCGGGCCTGCCCGTCCCCCAACCCTAGAGGCCCCCAGGAAACCAAGCCACGCTCCAGGGCCTTGAGACGGGTCACCAAGTACTCAGGGACAAACAAGGCCACCTGCCCCGCGCCAAGAGGAAGGGACCCAAGCGGGGCCGGACGTGGCGGCTGGTCTGAGGGTCCCTGGAGCAGCGGGGACAGGGCCTTGTCATGCGATTCTCTCAGCTTCGTGGGTTTGGAATGTGGCATGAAAATCAGTACACAGAAAAAAGTAAACGCCGACTTTCATGTCAGTTCACATTTTTCTTACAAAAAGTTACCTGGCTTCTAGATCTGTGGTCATGAATTCCAGGACGGGCACTCGGTTGGGTCTTTCTCTCTTGAGAACGTTGAAGGTGTCCACGAGCTTCTGCAGCACTTGGCAGCCCTGAGGCGGCGGTGCATGGGCCTGACTGTGGCCCGGCCCGGCCCGGCCCCCCCGCCGCCCCGCAGGGCACACGGCCACCTCCTCACCAGTGCGTCCCTCCTGTCGTCCTCCGTGGCCAGCAGCGCGTCCACCAGAGTCAGGGTGGAGCTGTACCAGAACTGCTCGCCACCCCCCAGGCGCTGGGCCCTCTCAATCATCTTCTGGGCTAGTCTGTAGTTCTTCTCCTTATTTGCCAACTGGGCTAAAAGGTGCAAGCACTTCGATTCTGCACACGGATCGTCAAGCTCCTGAGAAAGAGGCAAACACGGGGACAGGAAGGGAGCATGGGGGGAGGCGCGCAGGAGAGACACAGAGAGACAGTGACAGAGACGGGGAGACGGTGGCACCAGGCCTCTGCACACCCGCCATCTGAGCTCCTCTCTGACGGCTCATTGTAGGACGAGCCGAGAGGGGGCGGAACTGAGACTCAGGACATGGGGTGGGGACTCCGGCGGGCAGACAGCTGGGAAGGAATGTGCCTTAGGCTGCTGCCAAGGAGACGGGGCAGAGCACCGTCTGTGCGTGTGGGACGCACGTCCTCCTGGCCTTGCAAGAGAAGTCTCGGGAGGGTCAGGATGGCAGCCAGGTAGAGGTGACGACAGGGTGGACGACCCTTTCGTGGGTCTGGGGAGGCTGAGGGGAAGGTCAGGCATGCTCGGGCACAGGATGGGAGCCACAATCATGGCGATGTGGTGGCCTTGAACAAGCCAACTTGTTACCAGCACCCGTGATGTATCAGTGTCGGCCCACTGCCTCCACCTCCTTGGCCTCCAGCAGTGAGAACACTGGGTCCTCCCACCCCCTCGGATCCTGGTTCCTGCCCCTGGAGCCCTCTTCCCTCTGGTGTCAGGAGAGCCAGCGTCCGCAGAGTGCTGCACCCCCGGGGCCCACCCTGACCGCCGTCCCATCACCGGCCACGCTCACTCGAGTCTGTCTCCCTGCCTGAAACAGAGGTCTGAACCTCCCAGGGCTTTGAATTTTGTACCTTTCTTCGGGATGCTTCTCTCTCTGGACTTCTTTTCCCAAACAAGTGACAGCCTGCCTGCTCTGCAGCTTTCCCTCGCCCTCCCAGTGAACAGTTCTGAACGCTGGACAAGACAAAGCCCTGTGTGAGGCCCTGGGAGGTCTGACGCTGCGGGAGGTGAGAGCCGTGGTCTCTGGGAGGAGGGGGGGGTGCACGGGCAGCTCCGCCCTGTCCCAGGTTCTTCCTGAGGGCACACGTCCTCATGGGGACAGAGCCCAGGAAGGGAGCCACAGCTAGCTGAGGGGAGGAGGCTGGAGCTGGGGGTTCCTGGAGTTGACCCCAGAAGGGCCAGTCCCAGGGATGGGGGACAGGGGAGGCAGAAGATCTGTGCTCAGGGGCAGAGCAGGAGACAGTAGGAGCGGGGCCAAGGGGCTGAGCTGTGATCTGAGAGTCCAGGCTGGAACCAAGCCTTTCTCAGGGGTCTGGGTGAACCGCAGGCTTCCAATGTAACCCCAGAGAGGCCACAGACACCTGCCAGGCCCACACGGAGGAGTAGGGACCAAACTCTGCCTCTTAGAACAAAACCGACGCTCTTGGCCTCTCCGGGGTCTCATCGTCCACACACAATACCGAATGGCCTGCTCAGAAACAGAAAACCCCTCAGGACCAAGAAAACAGAGGCCACAATACAGACCCAGGGAAGCTGCAGGAACCAGGGGCTCTAACTCTGAGGAATGAGCTCCGGGCTGGGGACACGCGAGGGTGGCTCTGCAAACAGGAGCCGGGGTGCCCTGGGGCAGCCGTCAGGGCAGACAGGCCCGTTTCCTGGAAAGCAGCAGCCCCACTGCGGGCTGGGGTGTGGGGCTGCTTCTGAGCGTGACTGGGCGGGTGTGGCCCTCACCTGGAAGGCCAGGTGCGCCTCTGACAAGAGCAGCCTCGCAGGCTGGTACAGGTCCATCGCAAGCAGAACCTCTGCCTTGAGGGTCCACAACAGAGGGAAGGATGTTCCTTCCAGGCCCCTCCCGGTCTCTCTGTTTACCTGCAAAATCTGTAAGACACACAGGCCGCGGGCATCGGCGCCAGGGGCTCCTTGTGCAGAGGAGGCTGCATCGAGCTGTGGTGCAAGCTTCACGTCAGGTCCTGCACCTCCGAGCGCGCTTCGCTCGAGTGCTGGGCCTGGGTCTTCTCCGGGGACGCCTGTCTCCTCTCACCTCACACCCAGCCGCACCCACCAGCAGCTGGCGGGAGCTGGTTTCGGCTGGCCTGCTCCCTCCCTGCCCTCCCCCTGCACCAGGCAGCACCCTGGCCAGGGTAGGCCACAGCATGTGGTGGGGATGGTCACCCTCCTGCAGGGCCAGGCCCCTAGGAGGAGCGCCCGCCGCGTGGGTGAGAGCCGGCCCCGCTCACACCTCCTGGGCCTGCTCCGGCTGCGAGGGCCTCGCCCTACCTGGGGGCCTGGCGGCTCCCCTGGACCCCCTCTGCTGATTCGCCACTGGGGCCCTGCCGTCTCGTCGTCCTCCCCCAGGGACTCCCAGGGCCACACGGGGCGGGGACGCGTCCCAGCAGCCCCTGGACTTCCCAGGAAGCCTGCACAAGGGTGTGGGCACAGCACCAGCAGGACCAATCCGGGCTCACTGGCTCGTGCCGGCCTGGCCCGGCCCCACCAGGCTGGAGCGGAGGCGCTTCTGCGAAGTGGCAGCACCTGATCCCTCGCCACAAGGGGCTTCGTCTCTGTCTGCTGGGCTGCCGGGGGGCGCTCGGTCAGTGTCGGCAGACTTTCTTCCAACAGTGGTTCCTTATTTTTCTCCTTTCTCAAGGCAATTTCTTTTCTGCAGCTGACATAAGTAACACAGGCAGTGAGCCAAAGGGGAAACACAACGGCCGGAGAGCTCTGAGCACGTCCCATTCCAGTGCTAGTCACAGAAATGCAAACTAAATTAGCCAAGGGAGCCACTATTCATTCACATGTTTACAAAGATTTTTAAAATTCCTATGATTCAACAGCAAATACGGCTCCCAAATTTGCGCTTTCAGCCCAGTCTCTTCTCCAAACTCCAGGCTCAAGCACTAAGCTCATCTGACACCACGATCTGAAAGTTCAACACGAACCTCAAACTCACAAGCAGACCAGACTCCACCTGGTCCGTCGAGACAGGAGGCGGTGCCAACCTTGGAGGCCCCTGCATACCCTGCTTCCCGTGGGACCTGCCTTCCCCGCATGCCTTCAGGGTGCCTCCCCACTTCTGCATCCCCGCCTGGACGCCTGCAAATGCTCGGTCCTCCGTCCCCCTCCACTCCCCCACCCGGGAGACGCCCCCACAGGAGGGGTGAGTCAGTAATAACTGCCCCTCAAGCACTGTCCCAGGGCCCGGCCGGCGTGGGAGATGGGGCCTGGGGCTTGGCGGGGACGCAGGAAAGCTGGGAGACAGGAGCCCCCGAGCAGGAGGAAGCTCCCGGCCCCGCTGGACGCACCTCGCCTGCTCCACATCCTCCACGTGCGTCTGCCCGGCCAGGTCTTCGTGGAACGCCGCCGCGTCCCTCAGCTTCAACTCGGAACAGACCAGGGCCAGTCTGCAGGGGGAGTGGGGGCATCGCGCTAAGTCAGGCTGCCCTGCGCCCAGGGGCCCAGCCCGGAGCGCGGATGGGACAGGACGGAGCTTGAGGGCATTTTCAGTAATTGTTCAAGCTGAGCAGAATTACTACGGAAATAACGGTAGCTCTATCAAATTGCAGGTAGAAAATGTTGTCGCCTTCATTCACGCATGTTACTCAACACATGTTCAGTCTCAGGGTCACCTTGAGCAGCGCCGATAAAGCGCAGTACGTGGCGCCCAAACAAATTCTGCTTTGATCTCTTGCGCAAAACAGTTTTACTTTGAAATGATTTCAAGCTTACAGAAAAGTTACACAAACATGCAAAGCATCGCCGCAGCCCTTCAGCCAGACCCCTCCCCCTGCTCGGCGTGCACACCGTTTTCTGAACAGCTTTGAGTCGGGTGAAGACGCGGTGCCCCTTCGTTCTAACACTTCACCGTGCGTTTCCTTGGAGCAATGATATTCCCTTAAAGACTGAGTAGAAGTTTTAAAATAAAAACCCTATTTTTGTGTGTAAGTATTTTCATTTATTTGGCTTTACAAATCTTAGGGATTTTATTATTTAAATAAATGGCCCACTACATTATTAATACTTAAAATGTGATTTGCTTTTATATTGTTTTGGCTAAATGTTCACTTCAGCGGCCAAGTGAGTCCCGGCCCCCCGACCACAGAACATGCTCACCCACCGCAGGTGGTAGAGGTCTTCCAGGCCTTTGCTTCCCACCACGGAGGCTGCAATCAGTGCGCCCAGCTGCAGGACGGGGACCGTGAGCTCGTGGAGGAACAGCGTCTTCAGGGCCTCCACCAGGTGATCCAGATAATACAAACTGTGCGTCTACACCAACAGCAAACACGGAAGGTTGGAGAGGAGCGGGAGGGCGGGCCTCCCGCGCAGAGGGCCCTCCTCCCAGGGCTCTGTCCTCCCAGGACGCGCACACGGGGTGTCGACACGTGTTTGCTGAGTGATGAGGGATGTGCCCCCTGCCTGCTCCCGTCCACTCAAGCCTTCATCTTTTTATGCGCATTTGCCTATAATCTCAGCGCCCAAGAATGGTTAGAGGCCCTCACAAGAAAAAACCATTTGTTTTCTTTCAAATGAATGTTTTTGTTTCATTTCTTTACGTACACATACAATTGCTTTAAAATTTAATACGGAGAACAAACTAGTGGTTGTCAGTGGTACTTCTGATTTTTCAGGCGGTGGAGTTGAGGGCCCACCGAAAGCTAAATGCTCCGGCTGCATCCTGAAAGCCTGCACCTGAGGCTCAGGGGCAAAAAGGCAAAGTGGCCCCGGCGGGGACTCCATCCAAGCCCAGTAGCATTTGGTGGCCTGGGAAGTGTGTGGCTTTTTGAGAGACTATTAATTGATAATTCCTGGTGAGGCCGATAAAGACAGAGGGTGGGGGAGACACGGAAATCCTGACAGGTCCTACAGACCCTGAAAGACAGGAAAAGGATACTGAGAATGACATTCTGACAATACATTTAAAATTGTACATTACATGGAAACATCCCGGAAAAGTACAACCTAGCAAAATTATTACAAAAAGAAATATAAAACCTGAAGGGTTCTGTGACTATTAAATAAATTGGGTCCATAATTAAAAATCTTCCCCAAAGATCTGGGCCCAGAAGTCTGCACCAGGGAATTCTTCAAAACACTTAAGAAAGAAATAACTAATTTTACACACATTCTCCCCAAGAACAGTTAAGGAAAAGAAAGGAGCAGTTTCTAGCTGACTGAAAGGCCAGTGTGGCATCGTGAGCTAACAAGGAACACACATCTGCTCTTTGCTGCTGGCCCCTGGCCCCCGGCCCCCAGCCCTTAACCCCGGCCTGTGTCACTCACAAGCTCCTTTCAAGCACACCTTTGCCCACGCTGACAGGGTGACTGCTCCAGTCCCCAGAGAGCTTCGGGGTGGTGGTGGGGTGCTGGCGGCCAGAGGAGCCAGCCCTGCGACTGGAGAGTTGAAACTCTTAGCCCCACCCTGACATCTGGGGAGGGGGAGGGGCTGGGGACTGAATTAGCACTAACGGCCAAGAGCTGCTCAACCAGCCACACCTCTGAAAGGCAACCTCCACGAACACCTCCGGGAAGGGGTCTGGGGGGCCTCTGGGCTGGTGACCACAGGCGCCTGCCAGTGGGGCAGGGCCGGGCCCCGGCTCCGCGGGGACAGAAGCGCCTGGGCTCGGGCTCCCAGGTGTCGCCGGGGGGCCTCTCCGTGGGCTCTTCACCTGTGCCCCTTACGGTGTCCTTCGTGGTAAAGCAGGCGTCTGGTGAGCGCAGCGCCTCCCTGAGTTCTGGGGGTCGTCACAGCAAACACCGGGCCTGCGGAGGGGTCCCGGGAACCCCACTTGGGCCCATGCTGGACAGAAGTGCCGGCGGCCTGGGACCCGATACTTGTGACCGGCGTCTGCAGTGGGGGCAGTCCGGGGGACCGAGCCCTCAACCTGTGGGGCCTGCGCTGACCTGGGGAGTTAAGTGTCAGAACTGGGCGTCCACAGGGAACTGGAGAGCTGGCTGCTGGTGTGGAAAACCCGCATGTCTGGGGCTAGGAAACAGTTCAGAGTCAGTGTAAGTTTTCACCAAATCCTAACAAGGGTGTAGTCTGAAAGCAAAGTTAAAAGCCAGTTTTTCTCATGAACACAGAGGCAAACACCCCAGCAAAGTATCAGCCAGTTAAATCTGATGACGTACAAAGCAGACGATGCTTCCCATCTAGGCCGACTTGATTCTGGTAAAACATTAGGGGAAATCCAGGTAATTAATTTAAGGAAGGGAAGACAAAAACATCATTTGAATAGAGAAACAAGATATTTGATAAGAATCCACAGCAATTCATGATTAAAACTCTTAGCAAATAAAGGAACTCCTTTAATCAATAAAGAACACGTACCAACAGCCACAACAAATGTCAGCTACGCTCAGTGAAAGGCTGAGACAGAGAGCAAGACAAGGGCGGGGCCGTGACCATTCTCGCTGCACACCGTGCTGGCGGCGGCCCACAGAACACGGCAAGGCAAAGAGGTAACAGGCGGGATGGTTAGAACTAGGAGAAAATGTTTGCAGGTGAAATGCAGATTCTGTGCACACACAAAATCCACAAGAATCTGCATATAAGTTACCAAAATTATTAACAGGTCAACCAGATCAATGGATGCAAGGCCAAGATGAAAACAATTCCATTTCTAAGTTTCATCTGGAGTTAAAAAAGAAACAAAAGAGGAATATTTATAACAACATCCAAAATACCAAAGACGCAGAAACAACTCCAACACGCGCATCACCTCCACGCAGAAAACCCAAGCCCGTCACCGGGAGGGGTCGGGGAGACCCTGTCAGTGGGAACCAGACATGCCCACGGGCCAGGAGACTCCACGTGGAGACGCCCATTCTCCCGAGTCTGAAACTGACCTTGAGATCCAGTCACAACCGGAACTCCACCAGGGTTTAAACGGAAGCTGACAGGCTGGTTCTAAAATACACGTGAAACACAACGGAAAATGGAAGGACACCCAAGACCTTCTTGAAGAACAAGTCAGAGGAAGTTCCCTCCCAGACATTCCAGGCTACGAAGTCCAGGAGTTGAGACAGACATGGTGTGAGGACGAACGCCTGACTCACGACAGAAGTGGGTTTTCCAGTCAGCGGCGCTAGAACACCCACATGTCCGGGTTTAAAAGCTCGAAACCGGCTCGGCGCCTTGCACCACACACCACATACAAACCAGTTTCAGATCTAAATCTGACAAAACTATAAAGCTTTGGGGGAAATCCTGGAAGAGACTATTTTCATGACCTTTAGAAGGAGAACTTTTTGAACAGGACACAAAAGCACTAGTCGTGATGGGAAAGATTAATAATCTTCATTCCATTAAAATCAGGGATCTGTATTCACGAGACCTCAAGAAACTCGAAGTTCAGAGTGAAAGGTGACCCGCTGTTCAAACCTGTCCAAGTGCTTTCCAGGACAGGTACGGGACTCTTCCAGCTCAGCCAGGAAAAGGCGGGGAGCTTCACAAACTGGGCGGTGGGCTCACAGGCACGTCACCGAAGAGGACATTCAAGCGCCAAAAGGCACTGAAGAGTGTCTGGCCTCCCCGTAATCGGGGTGTCCCACCCCCCGCCCAGAGTTAGGAAGGCGGGGCAGCGGGGCTGGGAGGATGGGGGCGGGAGCTCCTGCCCCGAGGGGAGATCCAACCGGCACAGCCCCCACGAAGGCCGTCTGTCAGTGTCCCTGCAGTGGAAGGTGCGCTGCGCTGGGCGTGCGCCTCGCCCATGGACCCGAACAGAAGCCTCCGTGGGCGTGACTAAGACGAGGACCCTAGGCAGGGTGGTTCTTCTAGACTATCCAGATGGCCCGACAAGCGGGAGAGGAGACACTGACAAAGACGGAGGCACAGTTTGGGGTGACGAGGCCACCAGCCCAGGGATGCCCTGACCGCCAGCAGCTGAGAGGCCAGAGGACCCCTCGGATTCTCCAGAGGGAGCGGGCCATGCTGACCATCTGAGCCCTGCCCGGGGATACTGACTTGGAACTTGCGGCCCCCAGAACGGGGAAGGGAAAACACCCTGTCTGTGTGGCCTGTCACAGCAGCCACAGGCCACTGGTGGGCACAGCTAAACGCTCACGGTTAGGGGTGGCACCTGCGTGGTGAGTGGCTGAGGAAAAGCACGTGGGCCCCAGAGACAGCAGTTGCTCGGGGAGCGGCAGCGGTGGGGGAAGGCGCTTGTGGGGAGGGCCTGGGGCCTTCACACAGGAGCCCCTTTCTGATAACCCACTAAGCTAAACCGGGTCCTCCTTCGCAGCAGAGAGGCCCGACCCTGGACGCAGGCTGGCCGGGGGGGTGACCAAGTCCTGGGACTGTGCCTTTAGGTAAATAAACTTACTGGCTTCTGGATACTTGAAGAGTTAACAGTAAAGTTGCTCTGGTCCTGTTTGAACACAGATATCACTTCCTCAGGGCAGGAGTAGGAAGCCCACTCGTCCACACTTGCTGGTAAATCCTCAAGCCGTCTGCGAGGAGTGGGGGGTTGACACTGAAAGGCAGGAAGGCAGACTTTGCTGTAAGAAGTGGAGTTGGAGACGTGCAGCCAGGTGGCCCTAATCCAAAAGGTGGGTCATGAGCCCAGAGAAGGTGGTGCCTCTGGAGACAGGGTGGCCCAGATCTGCCGCTGCACCTGAGCCCAGGGCACCTGCCACCCTCCCTGGGATCCAAGCCCAACCATGTGCCACGCAGACACACACACGACTTTGGGGCAAGACACACTCTGACCCCACTTCCCGGAGAGCGCACACGGAGGCTTTCCGCCCCTGCGCAGCAGGGGTCTCCCCGGGCGCGCGCCCCAGCTCGGCGCACAGGGTGAGTGAGGCAGGGACGCCGGGGGCCCAGGCTGGGTGGTAGCCCTGGGGGGCCGAGCTGCAGGACAGCGTCAGGTGGGCTGCCGCGAGCACAGCCTGTGGACAGGGTGACAGGGGGACGTGCAGCTCGGGCGCCTGTCCCGCCCCGCACAGCCAGGACCCAGACGTGCCCGGGTGGAGGGGCTTGCCCCCGCAACACAAATGGCCGCCAGGGAGGAGCCTGAAGTTCCCGGGCTGGGGGGGGGGGTGAGACCGCGGCCCCCACGTTACGGGAGAGGGTGCCGGGTGCTGGGGCTGGGAGCCTTCAGGGCTGCCTGGGCCCCGCGCCCGCCCGGGTCTCTGCTTCGGGTCTCTGCCCCTGTCCTTGTCCTTCTCCTTGTCTTTGTCTTTGCTCTTCTCCTTCTCTTTTTTAGGCAACAACAAATGTGAACTTGCTGCTGCTAGAATTTTACTTTCTGAAATTGACTTTCCTGCTGTTGATAAGGAAACCTGGGAAATGAAATCCAAATTTGCAACGTTAGGAACAGAAAGGGGGCCCCACCCTCCTCCCGTGCCCTTGGACCTGAGGTGCGGGTGACCGAAGCGTGGGAGCGGCCAAGCCGGGAGCCCGCCCAGCGTGAGCTCAGGGCCCGGGGGACACACGGCTGGGGGCAGACCGCGGACTGTCAGGAAGGGCTCGTCAGCTCCGCAAAGTGAACAGTGCAGTGTCTCTGACGAAGAGCACACTTGAGCGACTTCTGGCAGTTCTTTTAAAAGAACTGCAAAGAGTCTCTGCCTGGAGGGCGGGGCGATGGCCCTGCTGTCCCCAGCAAGTCACAGGGGGTGGGGGTGGCAAGCCTGCCCCAGGGGAAAGGTCTGTCCTGCTGGGGGTCCCTGCAGGGCCGCGAGGAGGCTGGTGAGGCACAGGGAAGGTTCTGGAAGCCCAGTGGCAGGGAGTCGGGAAGACACGATTCGGTGGGGGGGGGGGGGGCTCGGGCTCTGGGGAGAGCTGTGGAGGGAGTGGGTTTGGAGGGGGCAGTGAGGCCTCTCTTAGGAGGGGTAGACAGCAGGGAGGGCGGTGGGAGCAGGGGCCCCGGGGCAGGCATGGGGTGTCGGTGCTATGGGGGTGAGCGGAGGGGACCGCTGTCCCGGAAGGAAGTGGCCCAGGACCGGGGGCGGGGGCGGGGGCGGGGGCAGCGCAGGCCTCACCTGCCAGATGCGGTGGAGGAACGCGTAGGCCATGAGGCAGTAGTCCCGGCAGCCGGCCGCGTGCGGGGCCACCAGGGCCAGCAGCGTGTGGGTGCGTGCCAGCCGCTCTAGCTGCCGCACGTTCCACAGCGCCTCCAAGGATGCGGCCCCCGTGGCCCCCGCCCGCAGGCTCCCCAGGGCCGCCTGTGTGGCTGGGCGTTCATCTGTGAGACAGGGCGAACCGCCGGGGCGCTGGGCTCTGCGTCCGGGGCCTCAAGGCTTCCTCCCATCCCCGACCCAGGCCCGGCCCTGGTCCCCCACAGCAGGCAGCCATCCCTTCAGGGCCCACCGCCAGCCCCTCACCCGCGGGCCCCTCACCCGCGGGCCCCTCACCTGCAGGCTCGGGTGTGTCACTGTCTGGCTGCATCCTCAGCAGGATGTCAATCGCCCACTTCAGGTGGAAAATCACGTCCTCAATAGGAAACTGTCTGTGATACAGCCACTCGCTGAATTCCACGATATAGTCAACCTTTTGCCAGTCACTCTCTGGCTTCTTTGGGATTAAACAGGAAAGGACAGTGAGCCCCGCAGGCAGCAGGCAGCACCGAGAGCCAGCACCGGAACTTCGCACTTCTCCGCCTTCCAGAGGCTCAGGGGCCCTCCTCCGGGCCTCGCCGTCAGGCGTGGCTGCAGGTGTGGGTCTTCGTGTGCAGTGTGCAGCAGCACCAGAGCTCGGGGGTCCTCCTGGGGTCTGCTCCCTTGGCAGACGCCCTGCTGCCTGCCCCCGGCCCCCAGCCCCCCCACCTCACAGTCCCCGCAACCACGTCGGCCCAGCCAAGGAGCTCCCAGTCGTCACCCCATCCTCAGCCCGGTCTCCTCGGGCACACGAGGGAATCGGACAGTTCCATGGCTCACTGGGCCCCGGGGGGCAGAGAGGATGCCGCCTTGTCCCATGTGCGGCCCCAGAGTCCAGCCCAAGGCCTGGCTGGTGCACAGACTCGGTATCAAACACCAGTCATCGCTGCATGACCCCCACCCCCGCCCTCCCAGAGTCAAGCCGGCCTGCCCTCCACTTGGCGGCTCCAGCCCACGCTGCATGCATCCCACACCTCGCGCCTCATTGCCTGGGAAGGGGACGGCACAGCTGGCACCACGGGGCGAGGAAGGAGGAGGAGGTGCTGATGAAAGAGGGGGCAGCAATGTCATTTCTGGTCGAGAAGATGGAAGGGGGCCGGAGGCAGTAGAACGTGCAAGCTGAGGGTGGAGTCAGCCCAAGACACTGGCTGAGACCACCAGGGAGCGGGGCCTGGGCCGAGGACCAAGCCCTGAGTGGGGTCCTCCTCCCTGGTAAGGGGAGGGCAGAGGGGCGGAGAGGTAGCCCTGAGAGGGGGCACCAGGGAGCCAGGTGTCCCATGGCCATCAGTATGGAGGAGGAGGGGTCAGAAGGGCCCTCAGAAGGACCATGCTGGCCCCTGGTGGCTTTGACCTGAGCTGTGCAGGGGGGTGGGGACGGGGCTCCTTAGAGGAGCCGAGGGGAGAATGACCATCTTTTCCACGAGTGGTGCTGAGGTGGGGGGCCGGACCCCCACCTCACCCCAAACACAAAGCTGAACTCAGGACAGATCAGAGGCTTCAACCTAAGAGCTACCACTACGAAGCTCCTGGAAGAAGACGCAGGAGTAACCCCTGCGCCCTTGGATCACACGGCGGTGTCTCAGACACTCCAGAAGCAGCAGGTACGTCGGGCTGCATCAAAATCTTACCCTTTTGTGCTCAAATGACTTCATCAAGGAAGTGAGAAGGGAGCTGAGAAGAGCACCCACAGAATGAGAAAATATTTCCGGATCACGTATCTGGTGAGGACTTGCGTCCAGAACACATAAAGAACTCCTATGACTCAATAGTAAACAAACAGCCAAACTGAGAAATAGGGTAAGGATCTCAATGGCTATTTGTCTGCAGAAGACGTGCAGACACCCGTAAGCGCCCGAGAAGGGTGCACATCGTCAGTGACAAGGGAAACGAAGTCAGATCACGATTCAAACAGCAAAGCAGAGTCCCCACGTGAGCAGCAGATACGCGCCCAGAGAGCCGTGACCGCGTCCGTGTGGACACCTGTGCACGAACGTCACCAGCGGCCCGGTCACCAGAGCTGCAGACGGAGATGACCAGAGGCCCACTGGCACAGCCCGCCCACCTGCCGAAGACTGTTCAGCCGCAGGCAGTGAGGTGGGGACACGCGCCACGAGACGCTCAAGGAGAGGAGCGGAGGGTGGAGGGCGGAGGACGCGCCTCGTCTGGTTCCACTCGTGTGACGTGTGGCTCCCTGGGCCTGGGGGGAGGGCAGGGGCGCCCCGCGGCCACCTGTCGGGGACCCAGGCCTCTGCGAAGACCGCTTGGTGTTGACTGACCACAGAGCCCGTGGTAGAGCCTGCGTTTGGGCCCAGAGCGGCCTCCCAACCAGTCCCAGGTTAACCCCTGCCTTTCCCAAGGGGCACCCCAGTCCTTGGAGGACTCTGACAACCTCCAGGGGGAAAAGCCCGTTCAGCTGCCTGCGACCCATGCACGTCTTTGAGGCGACTTTAGTCCCACGGTCAGGGGCCTTCTTCATCCTTAGGCAAGTCCCACAAACTCTTGCATCAAATCGAGGTGCCCATACCTCCCCCCAAATCTCCAAGTGCACAGCTTCTCACGGCGGGGACTGGCCCAGAGGCCGCAGAGCCCTGCTGCCTCCAGCACCCCGCAGGGCCTCGGGCCCCTCCCTGCTCGCAGCCGGGAAGGGGGGCGGCGGACACACTCCGTCCCCACCTCAACTGGTGCCCCGCTGCCCTGCTCTTCCTTTGAGGCCCCCCTCCCCTCCGTGGGGTGGCCTCTGCCCCCAGGGGTCATGTGCAGGCCCTGCGTCAGCCCGGACGGACCTGCAAGGCGTGGATGGCGTTGTGGTAGCAGGTCAGCTCCCCGTGGATGCTCTTTGAGTTCAAGGCCAGGCGGTGCCACATGTGCGCCAGGTAGTCCTCACTCTCGTCCTTGAATTTCTGAATTTCCATTGTAAAGTTCTGCCCCAGTTTGGCCTTCACGATGACCACATGTTTGAAAATCAAGCTAAAGAAAAGTAAAAGGGAAAGCTGAGGCTTGAACTGAGCGATCAACCTTTAAGCGTCCATAGTGCATCCGAAACTGAAGCCTCTGTCTGTCTTCCACTTACAGAGACAAAGTAGAGCTTGAGTGTCTTGGGGTTTGGGGACTTTATTCCTCTAACTCCCCACCCTGCTGGTGCTGAAGTCTCTGCTGGGAAACATGGTCATGGGGGTGCGCGGGGCACAGGCACTCACAGGCGGTGGGCCGTCCGCGGCAGCACCTGCACCGCCTCGTCCAGCACCTTGAGGCCGCCCTCCCAGTCATCCCGGTCCGCGTGGCTGTGGAAGAGCAGCCCGTAGAGCGCGGCCCGCAGCGTCAGGTCATCTTCCGCCCCTGCGGCGGGAGGAGGGGCTCAGGGCGGCGGCAGTGGAGGCCCCTGGGGAGAGTCCCCGAGTGGGGGGCGCCCAGGCTAGCAGCTCGAGGGCCTGAGGCCACAGGACCAGCGGTGTTCCAGGAAGCACCCAGGACACAGTGCCGGCATCTGGGAAGCCTGGGGCCACCTGCTGCAGAGCTGGACAGTGAGGTGTGACCACAAGGTTGACCCAGCGGCGGACACTCCAGGACGTGTGTGCACCGCGTCCCTTAGACACACACGCAGCTGCCCATGCGGGCCGGCCGGGAGCAGCAGAGACTCCCGGGAGCCACCTGGGCCAGCCCTGCGCTGCTCGGGGTGCCGCGTTCGGGACCGTGGGAAATAACGGGTGCCCTGCTGTCCACAGCCAGACTTCTGGTCACGTCTGAGCCATGGGAAGCACACAGGTCCCGCAGTGTGGGAAGCGCATGCCTGGGCTCAAGGGCTTCCTGCAGTCAGTGCTCTGCATTTCCCTGCCCAGCGCCGAGGAGCCCTTCCTTCCTGAGCTGGCAGAGACCCTGCCAGCCGGACATTCTGACGGGGCCTAGCACAGAGGGGAGGGGCCGCCCTGCGAGCTCAGCTGCTCAGCCGTCGGGTCCTTCGTTACTGCGGCGGGGCATCCCCCACGCTGACTAACAGGACTTCATACGTGTTATATAGAAACAAATCATTTAGCCGCCAGTCAATACAAACACTTTCCCAGTGTTTACTTTTTAATTTTCGCATTATTTAAATTTTCGTGTATTTGAATGTGTGCCTCTACGATCACTCTAAACTTTAGGAAGTAATCTTTCCTCAAAATACCTGCTACGCTCAATTCTATTTTCTCATTTTTTGTATAATTTATATTTTAAAGCTGCTAGACCATTTATTTATTTGATGTTTCTTTCAGCACATGGAGCCAAGTGCAGGCATGGCCCACGTTTCCCCGGCAGTACCCCGCTCCATGCAGCACCTGGCCCTTGACCAGGCCGGGGGGTCCTGTGTGGTCCTGGCTGCCGTCTGCATCTGTGTCGTCTTGGCAGCACCAGCAAACACTCTTAACTGGTAGAGCTTAGGGTTCAGCTTAATATTTGATTACACATGGTGACATCTTTTGCTCATATCACCTGTGGCTGCTCTGCACCAGGTGTGGGGATCTAAAAGCACCAGCCCGCCCCCGGCTCGCGCCTGCAGCTCTGGCGTCCCGCGTCCACAAACCTGAGAGAAAATGGTCGTCAGTCGTCCCTCCACTTTGGAAATCTGCTGTAGGCCACTGGTGCAGAAGCAGCGTTTTTCCTTTTTCCTGGAGTGAAAACAAATAAGACAGATACTGGAAAGCTAGTTTATTCTTTCACCAGTTTGCTTTTCATTTGGCTCAATGTCTAATTACAGAAATTCCAGCTAATTTTTTGAAATATTAAGTCACAAAAAATGGAATCACATTTCACCCATGAAAGAAGGCACTCCAGTTCAAGGCTGATAGCATCAGAACACACGCGCATATGCACAGACACGCGCACATGCATGCAGACACGCACACGTGTGCACACAGACACGCACATGTGCACGCAGACCCGTGCACGCACAGACACACCCACATGCAGACACACGTACAGACACGCACATGTGCGTGCGCACACGCAGACACGTACACACATGCGCACGCACATGCACAGACTACCCCCAGTAGCCTACAGCTTTTTAATGACATGAAGCCTCCAAGTCAGTCTTACAGCCCTTAAATCAATGGGATCAGAAGCACATGAAACACAGCAAAAGCAGGCTCAGCGGGAGGTTTACAGCTACAGACACCAGCACCGAAATGGAAGAAAGGTCTCAAGTCAACAGCCTAATTTTGCACCTTAAGGAACTTGAAAAAGAACAAACTAAATCCAAAGTTAGCAGAAGGAGGGGGAAAAATTAAAGAGAAGAGCAGAGAAAAATAAAATATAGAGTAGAAATACAAGAGACAAAAATCAATGAAACACAAAGTTGTTTTCTGAAATAGTAACAAAACTGACAAACCTTCAGCTACACTGACAAAGAAAAAAAGAAAGCAGACAAATAACTAAAATCCAAAACTAAAGTGGAAACACTACTGCCAACCCTGCAGAAATAAAAAGGGCTGCGAGAAAATCCCGTGAGCGACTGTACGCCGACAAATCGGTTACCGAGAAGAGACGGAAAACCCACCCCTTCTCACCCTGCGAGGCCAGCACATGCTGATGGGAGGTCCAGACAAAGACATCACAAGAAAGGAAAAGTACCGATGACACCCTTCATGAGTATAGATGCAAAAATCCTCAATAAAATACGTTGCTAGACTGCAAATCAAATCTAACAACAAAGTAAAACTACCATTCACCGTGGCCAAGTGAAATTTATCCCAGGAACACAAGGGTGGCTCAACGCAAGAATACCGCTCAGCGCGATACATCGCACAACAGAAAGGAGGAAAGCCACTGATCGTCTCAACTGACTGAGAAAAGGCATTTGACAGAATCCAACAACTGCTCACCGTAAAACTGCTCTGAAAACTAGGAGTGGCGGGAGACCCCTCAGCACAACAAAGCTGTGAAATCTCACGGCTGCCACGACGCTCAACGGCGAAGACAGGCTTCCCTCTGAGATCAAGCAACAGGCAAGGACGCCCACTCAGCGCCGCTGCGCGTCACCGCATGGGGAGTTCTAGCCAGGCCAGCGGACAGAATAAGGAAGAGAAGGTATCCAGACTGGAGAGGAAGAGGGGAACCTGTCTCTGATCACAGATGAAAATCTCCAAGAAGCCACGAGAAAACTACTGCAGCTAGTGAACGGACTCTGCAGAGCCGCAAGACCCAAGGTCAGCATGCGACAGTCGGTGGTGTTCTGACGTGCCAGGAACAAGCAGCCCAAAAGGGAGCCTGGGAAGTGCTGACGGAGTGCACTGCCTCACGTGCAGAAGCCCTACCCTCAGCGTGGCGGTGACTGGAGACTGGGTCTTTGGGAAGGAATTAGGGTCAGATGAGGCCATGAGGGTTGGGTACTCATCATGCGATGTCCTTGTAATAAAGGACACCAGAGACCTTGCTCTGCCCCCCACCCACCACGAGGACAGAGCAAGAAGGCAGCTCTCTGCAAGCCAGGAAGAGGGCCTTTATCAGAAGCCGGCCGTGCAGGCTGCCTCATCTTGGACTCCTAGCCTCCAGAACTGTGAAAAATAAATTTTTGATGTTTAAGCCCCCCAGTCTGTGGCATTTTGTTATGACAGCATGAAATGACTAAGACGGGAAGCAATTCCGTTTACAACAGCACCTAGAAGAAATAAACACACTCAAAGAGGTGAAAGGCCTATGAGCTGAAAACGCAGAATGTTCCTGAAAGAAACCGAGGAATGCTGAAACACGTGAGAGCTATTCCACGCTCACGGACAGGAAGACCTGCTATTGCTCAGACGTAACACTACTGGGTGACCCACAGATCCAGCACAGCCCTCCCAGAACTCCAACAGCCCTCAGATCCACAAGAAGTCACAAGGCGCCCCAAGTGGTCAAAACGATCTTGGAAAGAAGAGCAAAGTTGAAGGACTCACAATTCCTGCTCTGAAAATCACTGCCAAGGACCTGTGACTCCCAGTGTGGTGCTGACACAAGGACAGACACACAGACCAGTGCAGCAAAAGAGCCCAGAATGAGCCCTGCATGGGTGTGGGAGTGGCTTTTGACAAGAACACAAGACCATCCGATGGGGAAAGGACAGTCCTTCCAGCAGGTGGTGCTGGGAAACCTGGATCTCCACGTGCAAAAGCGGCGGAGCCCTTACCTTGTACCACCTACTAAGATTCCCTCAAAATGGAAAAAAGGCCTAAACATAAGAACTAAAGCTGTAGAACTCTTAGAAGAAAACACTGTAGCACAGGGAAATATACACAAAATCTTATGATAACTCACAGAGAAAAAAATGTGACAATGAGTGTGTATATGTCCATGAATGACTGAAAATTGTGCTGAACACTGGAATTTGACACAACATTGTAAAATGATTATAAATCAATAAAAATGTTAAAAAAAAGAATGAAAAAAAAAGAAGAAAACACTGGAAAAAATCTTTATGACACTGTCTTTGGCAAGGACTTTATGGATATGACAGCAAAAACACAGGCAACAGAAGGAAAAACGTTTGAACGTCATCAAAATTAAGAACTTTGGCGCATCAAGGAACACTATCAAGGGAGTGAAAAGGCGACCAAATGAATGAAGGAAAAAAACCATGTAAGTTATACATCTGATAAGAAATTAATATTCAAAATATACAGAGAGTTCTTACAATCCAACAACAAAAACCAAACAAACCAGTTCAAACCCGGCCAAAAGCCTTGAACAGACATTTCACCAAATATAACACATAGATGGTTAATGAGCACACGCGACGATGCTCAGTGCCACCAGCCATCAGGGCACTGCAAATCAAAACCACAGTGAGGTACCTCACCCACTAGGATGGCTATGATTCTTTTTAATGGAAAATAAGTGTTGATGGGATGTGTAGAAACTGTAACCCTCGTGTGCGGCTGGGGAGAGTGAACAGCGGTGCAGCTGTTGGGGACAACAGGCTGGCAGCTCCTCGAAAGGCCAAACAGAGAACTGCCGGCAATTCCACTCCGAGCTCACGCCCCACAGGCGGGACACAGAGACACCTGCACACTGACGTTCACAGCAGCGCCACTGGCAACTGTCAAAGGCGGAGACAACCCACCCATCCCCACTGCAGCATGCGATCCATCCACACGATGGAGTGGTGTCCGGTTGTGAAGAGGACAGGAGTGCTGACACAGCCTGGATCAACCTCGAGGACACTGTGCTCAGTGAAACAAGCCAGTCACAGAGGACAAGCACTGTGTGATTCCACTTACATGAGGTCCTAGAGGAGGCAAATCCAGGGACACAAAGGACAATGGATGTCACCAGAGGTGGGGGAGGGGAGCAGGTGTTTAGTGGGTAGAGTTTTGTTGGGGTGATGGAAAAGCTTTAGGTATAACTGTGGTGATGGTCACACAATAGTGTGCATACAATTAATGTCACTGAATTGTACACTTAATGAACGGCTAAAATGATGAAAATTATACAATGTCTGTTTTACTGCACGTTTGAAGAAGCACATTAGAAAGAACTGGGCTTCGGGTATGAAGGCCTAGACCAGGGCCGCGCGTGTTTTCTCTGCGAGGTGCAGGAGTAAGTGCTTCTGGTCACGGTGCTGCCTCTGCAGTCGGGGAGCTCAGACTGCGTGTGTGAGAAGCCGTGGCCCTGCCCCAGTGAACCTGTATTTACGAAACAGGGGCTGGAGTTGCCCCCCGGCAGCAGTTTGCCCACCAGCAGAGACTACCGGAGGTCCCGTCTGGAACAGCAGGCTCCCAGCCAGGCACAGACACGCGGAGGTTGTGGCCCCAGCACTGACCAGCTCCAGATCGGCCCAGAGGGCAGCTCCCCCACCTCGTGTGCCAGGCCAAACCCCCAGGGCCCCTCTGCCTGCTGACAGCGATGGTTTCCCTGGGCCCTGGACCGAAGGCTTCCCCTGTGGGCTGTGTCCTGGGCACTCTGACCTTGGACATCTGTCTGCCATGGCCATCTCTGTCGGCCTGGAGTCTGGCCTTCCGGACAGACAGGAAGGGTGCTGGACGCAGGCCGGACAACCTTTCCTTTGCCTGGGCCGGACCCTGTCTGCCTCAGGGGCCAGGTGTTGGGAGGGGCCAGGCAGGGAAGTTCTGTCTGCCAGGACCACAATCCTTGGTAATGGAGGACGGGTGGACCCGCCATACCCCCTTCCAGTCAGACCCCTGGGACCCTGGGTGTGGGTCTGCCCGCCACCTCTGGTGGGTTTTCCTGTGCGTCTGCCTCTCCTGTTCTGCCCCCGTCCTCCCTCTTCTCGCCTTTCTTATGGAACTTCCCAGGTAGGGGTCAGGGTCCTCTGGGGGTGGGGAGAGAGCAAGGAGGGGGAAAGAGGAGGGAAGGGGAGGGAGGTCAGAGATGGCCCGCCCACCTGCCCCACTGGGATTTCAGGGACCAGCCCCCCCTCCCCCCGCCAACGCCGGCCATCCGTGCCTTGTCTGAGCAGCTCCACGGGGTCTGCCTTTCCTTGAGGCTCTTGCCCACCCTTTCTGGAGGAAGAAGCTTCGAGGCGGCGGTAGGACGCAGGCTCGATCCCCCGCGGCCCCGCGCACCTGCTTTCTGGCCTCCGTCCGGTTGATGATGCTGATGATCCGCTGGGTGGCGCTCTTACATTTTTTCCTGTTGACAGCGGAGGACAGCAGCGGGAGCCAGGCGTTCCAGTAGTGCCGCGCGGCCAGCATCACCAAGGCGCTGCTCCCCGCGAGGCCCCCAAACCTGGAAGGGAATTCCTGACCTAGCCAGCGCAGACGCGGAGGGGAGGGGTGAGGGCTCCTCCCCGGGCAGGTCCCCGCTGGGCCGCGCTCACGAGCCAGCTCCCGGGGCGCACCCTGCCCCAGCCCCACCCAGCCCCACGCCCGCCCCGGCTCGACCGCCCAGAGCTGCTCCGGACCCCGTCGCGGCCGCCCGGGGTTCCTCGCCCTGGGCAGGTGCCGAGCCCGGTCAGAGGGTCACCGAGGGCGCGCGGGCCTGGGTGGCCGCGGCCGTGAGCGTCGCGCGCCGCAGGGGCCGTCACTCCCGCCGCCGCGCGCACCGGCCGCGCGCACCTGGCACTCTCGATGAAGGCCTTGGCGGCCGCCAGGCGCAGCTGCTTCCTCCCCTTGAGGTTCTCCATGATGCTCCGGCCCTGGATGCAGGCGGCCGTGCTCAGCATCTCCGCCAGCAGCTGGGTCTGCACCCTGGGCAGAGAAGCGCGTCAGCTCCAGGGGGGTCTGGGGGCGGGGGTGCTGCTCAGAGAGATGGGCGAGCCCTGGGGACCGCCGGGAAGTCCCCAAACCAGACCGAACTGGCTGAGTCCAGTCGCCCCGCAGAACCGTGAGACGAATCATAAACTGATGCTTTGAACGACGGATCCTACATGACTGTGCAACGTGTCTTGCGCAGCCGCCAGTGAACCGACCGAGCCCCGGAGCGACGGCGCCCCCTCCGGACCCGACCCAGAGCCACGTCGGGGGCGCCGCCCCACCTCTTCCCCCCCGAGCCACACGAATGTCCTTGAAGCTCAGCTCCGGGCCAGACTTAAGCTAAGACAAACGCGGCGGTCGCTGGGGGGACCCCTCCAGGGGCCCGGGATGCCCCCCGAGGCCCCGCCCGCCCGGACCTCCCGGAACCGCCGCCTTGCGCCCTCTGCCGGCCGCGCCAGAGGACAACTGCTCCGCATGTCTGGTCAAATTTCAGTTTTTACGGTGCAAGTCTGAGATCCGCTGTGCGTCACGGCCGGAACTGGCAGGAAAAGTGACTTTTAAATTCATATGAGGACCCCACACTGGGGCAGGTTATGTTAACGAACAACGCTGAACAGAGTAGGCGGGCCCCAGTACTGTCAGACTCTCAGTCTACTTTGTCTGTTGGAGGGGTCTACAGGAACTTCCTTACTGACGTATATTCCTTCATGTGAATAGTGTAGAATCGGAAATGTTCTGGTAATTGAGCACCCAGAGCTGAGCATACTAATTGCCTGATAACTGCACTATTTTCCCAAGATCTGAAAAAACTTCCCGTTATTGTGAGATGCCATCATGAAAGTTCTTTGTGCCCAATTCCACACTAAGGTTCTTTACATAACTTGCAAAATAGAAAAAAATCAGCATAAAAACTTGAAGCGTGTGCAATTACAACAGAAAGGGTGACTTGCCTGCAGTACATGCCACGTGGCGGAATCTGAGCATGTGTCCTGCTTGTCGGTGGCCAGGGCCAGGGCTCTGGGTGGCCAGCAGGAGAAATACCCCTCGGCTCTGTCCCTCCAGTGTCCTGGCACCCAGCACCGTGCCTGGACACAGGGGCTCAGTGTGGGTGAACAAAAGGTCAAATCCACAGCCAAACCCACGGCAGAGGGATGACCTGCTGAGCACACTGACACTGACCACCAGGGGAGGGCGACAGTGGTCTACCAAGGAAAATCAAATTTTACAGTCTTGGATGACCTTCCCTCTCCGTTACCAGATGTCAGCATTTACATGTTTAGCCGATTTTATTGCAAGAATTGCTGTGTTGAAATGAAAGTCAACTTAAGAATCACTGATGAAAGGACGCTGGGCCAGGGCCCGTGTCGCCCTGGCCTGATGAGCTCGGCGGCGCCTCAACAGGCCGTGAAACCAGTTTTCACCCAGTTATGGGAGGCTGGCACAGCCACACTCTGCACTGAAGCCTCCGGTAGGAACGTAGTTCCTTTCTTTTAAAACTAACTTTTGCATTTTTATCAAGGTGATTAAGAGTAACTGTGGTTAAGACTAACTCCCCTCGCAGCCCTGCTGCCAGGAACATCCAGCCTGTCTCCAGCAGACGCATGCTCACCTAAAGAAAACGGGCTTCTACCTTGACTTCCCAGCTCCTGAACTGTAAACGTCACCTGCAGGATCCTCACAGTGACAGGCGGGAGCTCAGCTTCCTCAGACACCCCCCTGCCCTTCCCCCCACTTACTAACATGGCCCCCGACAGCACTGCTAATGTCACGGTGCGTTCTCTCTGTGCCTCCAAATGTCTTGTGGGCCCTGAGCCTGTCACACCGATGACTCGCCCTCCCAGGGGAGGTGTTAGGACCCCACCCTCTTCTCTTTTGCCTCTCTCCACATCCCACTACTAAAGCATCAGAACTGGTACCGTTTATATCTGTTTAAGTGAGCACAGATCAGCCTCGTCAGACCCTGACCCTGACGCCGGACATCGGCAAACGCCGTGCTCATGGGAGCGCCCTCCCTGCGGCAACCGTGTGTCACTTTTGTTTCCTGGAATCTCTAGTCCGCGTTCCCTCCCGTGTGCTCCTTCCCGTAACCGCACCTGCCCGCAGACTCTTCCCAACAGCAGGTCCTCCTCCGTCCCTGCCCACCCCCCCCCACCCCGCCGCGGCGGCGCTTCTCTGACCCCCTCCACTGTTCGCAGCAGCCAACGTTTCCCTCTCCCGCTTTACTTCTTTGTTTCTCTGGAGCCTAACCTCAGATAACTTCCTAAGAACAGATGTGTGGCAAATACATTCTGTCGGCCCCCATCTCTGTTTAATGATAGCTTTCTTTACCTGGATACTGGAAAGCTTGGCTGAGTTAGAATCATACGCCGAAAATTACTTCTCCTTAGAATGCTCCGCTTTCTTCCAGCTTCCGGTGATGGTTCCTGAGAAGACTCGTGTTTCCACAGCGCAGGCGACGGCCTTCTTCTGAAAGCTGTGGGTTGCCGTCCTCGCCGGCCGCGACCTGGCGCGTGTGGGGTGAGTCTCCTCACTGTCCCTGTGGGTCATTGGCGGGGGCCGGTCAGCAGACGGCGCCCTTCACTCTGGGACCCCCCTTTCTTCTTTCTTTCTGGATTTGCAGGCTTTGGATGCTGGGCTCCAGGACTGTTTCTGTGTATCTTCTGGCTTCTCTGTCACATTTTCTGTCCTCCTCCACGTTTTTCTGAGACATTCTCACACTGTATCTTTTAACTCTTCCCTGAATTTATTTTCATCTTCAGAAATTAACTCTTTAAGTTTCAAGAGATCTTCAGTTCTTTTCTTTTTGATCCTTATTCCTTTCCCACAACAATACATTTTTTTCTAATGCTTCTTCTGATCATCGTGTAATCTGTCTAGTGGAATTAATTACAGAAACCTCAGCTAAAGTCGGAGTCGGGATGGGGAGGCCTCGCGCCCTCCAGGCAGGTCAGCTGCCCCGACAGGAGAGGCCGCCTCCTCCACCTCCGCTCGCTGTCCAGCGGCATCACGTGCGGCCTGGCTAATCAGAGACCCTCACAGCCCACGGGAAGCCTCCATCCTGCGGACCCCGGCCCCTCCAGCAGACCCTGGTTATCACAGCCCCTCATGACTCCCCTGCCCCCTGTAAAAGCGAGCTCCCCTCCTTGTGTTCTGGATTTGCCTGTGGTCACTGAAGTTTGCATTTCCCTAGCTGCAGCTTCTCTGCTTTGCTGGTGAAATAACTGGTCACGTTATTAAAGTCGACAGTTCCATCCAGAGTAATTTTCCCTATTTCTTCAAGTTGGTTTTCTCTTTAAAGCTGGGGGCCTTCTCAAAAGCCTGTGGGCTCTCAGTTTACATGTAAGAGTGGAACTTTGGGAAGGCTCCTCTGCTGGCCGTCAGGCAGAGCTCTGCAGAGCTCGCTGGAGGCCGGTGCCCAGTGAGAACCCTGTGGCCTCCCTGCCCAGTGCCAGGGGTCCTACCAGGCAGCCAGGCTTCTGTGCACTGTGGCTCCGCCTTCCCCGTCTCCAAATGCTGGGCCCCTGAGGGGCCGGGGCTGCAGCCGGCCTCCCCTTGCTGTCGTGGGGCTGCACAGCTGGGGACTTGGCCCTCGGCCCCCATAGCAAGGCTGGGGCCGGATGTCAAAAAGGTTGGAAGCTTTTCCTTTTGGGAGCAAAGTCCTTCTCATTGTGGAATGTTGAGCAAAAACAACTATTTTTGGAGGGAGGGTCGGGCCTGAGGCCCTACAGTGGTCGTGCTTCAGTTACGCTGGCTTTCACTGGGAGCTTCCCGACTTAGCCAGATGCCTGGCTCCAATCCTCCCACCACCCTCGGGCGAGTGCCGCAGCCTCTGCCTGCCTCTGCCTGCTGGTCTGCAACGTGGGAACAGTGGGACCTGCCTGGGAGCTGCTGCGGGAACAGTGAGGGGTGGGCAGGGCTCCTGGGGGCTGTCATGCACCTGGCCCTATTTGGGCACTGATGCAGCCTGTGGCCCCGGCCCCATGCAGGCAGCGGTGACGACAGAGAGGTCCTTGTCAGCCCCCAAGCACCCCCAGGTGCATCCCACGCAAGTCCCAGAGCTGCCACTGTGATGAGGTGGGTGTCCCCGGGACGCTGCTGCTGGGATGCTGACCGAGTGGGAGCTAGGCCCCCTCCCAGTCACGCGTACGTAGCCAGCGGCCTCACACCCGCAAGGCCAGGACGAGGCCCGAGGCTGGGGACGCGGGGCTGGGCAGCACTCCTTGGCTCTGGCCTCGGCCACCAGCCTGGCTGTCTGGTCACAGTGGGAGTCTTCTGGGCCTTGGGCCCGGGAGTCTGTCTTTCAGGAAGCAGACTCGGGAAATGAGCCAAGAAGAAGAGCCCCCCGGAAAACAACCTTTACTGCAGAAATACTTGTGAAAGCAGCAAACTGGAACCAGCCTCGTGCTCAGAAATAGCGGGGGACCAGGTACCCTAACTTCTGTGTCTCCAGGCCAGTCAGCCCGCTCCCTCATGGTCCCCGGGGCAGCCTACCCCCCCAGCACGGGGCCAGGGTCACTTACGGACTGCGGGCCCGCAGCCACCGGATGCCCATCTGGATGGCCCTCTCTGAGCACGCCATGGTGGCCTCGTGGTCCCGGGCCATGTAGGTGAAGTGAGTCAGTCGCGTCAGGGTCTGCAGCTCCACCAGGGGGTCTGACCAGCTGCACTCGGAGGCCATCTTCACCAGCTGCCCGGGTGGAGAACGGGGCGTCGGTTAGAGGAGTGAGGGTCTGACCACAGGCGCCGCTGGATCTGCCCGACCTCACACGTGGCTCGGTCGTCACCTGATGAGGTGACCTAGTGACGTTACTCTAAACAGACCACAACTCACGAGGGCCTGCTCTCCAGGCCGAGTCACCAGCATTAACTGCAGCCAAGTCTGGGGCGGGGCTGGCTGGTCAGGGACAAATGCCCCAGAGTCCACACTGCCTTCCTGCCATGCAGGGCAGCCCTGCCTGCTCTGAGCGCTGAGTGCAGAGAAGCACGGACAAAGCCCCAGAAACGAGACTCGGGGCCCTGAGGGGACAGTGCAGTCCTGCGGGGAGGCGGTGGTGCAGTGCTGCGATGTGGGTTGGACTCTGGGCCCTCGGGTGAGGCCCTCGACCCCACTCCCGGTCTGAGCAGCAGGGTTTAAACAAGCACCTCGGGTTGGGGGCGATGTCGGAGCACAGCCCTTGGTGTGCCTCTCAGGACATGTGGTGACACCTACCTGGGCCAAGGGGAGGATGGTGTTACCTGGGAGAGGTGACATCGGGGGGAGATGGTGACACCTGAAGGGGAGGTGACATCTGTGGGGGGAGGTGACACCTGGGGGCACAGTGACAGCTGTGGGGGGAGGTGACATTTGAGGGAATGTGACATGGGGGGGACACCTACCTCGGCCAAGGGGGGCACCGTGAAGTCCATGAGGCCCAGGCCATTGCAGGAGTACATCTCCAGAGCCGTGAGAACTCTGGTCACCGAGCTGATGTCCTCGGTGCTCTGATGGGAAGGAAGTGCACAAGGTCCAAAGGCCAAGGGTGCTGGGGAGAGTCTGCACCTCTCGGGACTTGGACCCTGTGATGATTACTTTATGGCGAAAATCAGAGCTATTTGTGTAAATGTTTATCTCCAGTCACCTCTCCGTGTAATAAAGAGGTTGGGTGGCTGGCTGACCCAGCCAGAGGTGGAGGCAGGTGGAGGGCACAGTGGGTGGCCCTCTGCCTGCAGGCCCGCCACCCCAGCCCTGCTCCAACCTGGCCCTCACTCCTAGAGGCTCAGATACCCCCCTACTGCCCGCCACTTTGCCTGCCTCCCTTGCCTCTCCTCTCACCTGAACCAGTGCTCCAGCTGGTGCCCAGTGGGAGCCAGTGTCTTCAAGAGCAGAGGCGGCGGGGCTGGCCCCGCCCTCTCCCCTCGGGTCCCTGCTTCCTGCCCCAGCCTCTCACCTCCACGGCCTTGTGTTCATTGCTCAGGGGGCCCCTGGGACCCTCTGGCTTGGCTGCATCTCCACTGAGATGTCACTGAGGGTGGATAGCACCCCAGAAGCAGAGTGGCTCTTGGTGGACATTTCGAACAGTGGCCAGTTGGCTGGAGGAAGGAGGGGACGCTGCGGCCCTGGGCAGGTAAAGGAGGCCTCATGCCCCATCTCTCAGGGGACAGATCTTCCTGGAGGGAAACACTTTTGCAGCCCTACTGTGTGCTGTCCTCCAGGCTGGGGCCTGAGGGGTGTCTGTTCTGCTCACCCTGCAGGCCCTGGTATGTGGGGACCAGCCTCCCCAGCGCTCCCGGATGCTGGACACCAGCACGGGGCCCGATGCCTGCTGCACGCGCCTCCAGCCTGGACCTGCCCCCGGCCCGCGCGCACCCACCTGCTCGTCGGCGCCCAGCCGTGGCCAGACCTGCTGCTGCAGCAGCTGCATGGTCTTCACCCAGGTGGCAACGAGCTGCTGCCAGGCACAGAGGGGCACGGCCTCCTCAGGCCCCAACCCGCTGGCCAGGTTCAGGGCAAACTCGCAGACCTGAAACGAACGTGCCGTGCTCCCAACACCTGAATCCAAACAGGGAAGCCTGAGCCAAGACCCAAACCTTTACAAATAAGTGGACGTGGCTCTGGGTCCAGATGGCAGGGAGGTTTAACCAGGCACCAGCTTGGGACCGGGGAAGGCCCCGGCGCCAAGGGCCCACCGGCTGGGGCTGCGACCTCGGGGGTCTGGCACCGTGGCGTCTCTGCAGGAGCGCTCAGCCAGGCTGTGCTGTAACCCCCACTCACCCGGGGTCCCCGAGGACCTGCAGCCAGGCTGGTCGCAGTTTTATGGGTTAAACAGCTGTGGGCGGTGGTGGCCTTTCTCGCCCGGGCTCCTCTTGGCCCACACTCGGTCGGCTGGAGGCTCTGCACCCCTCAGATGCACTAAGGAACTTCTTTCCTTTCCGTTTACTAGAGCTGGGTGATGGGCCATCAGACACTTTCAATACCCCCAACAGCCCTTCTCTCCTGCAGATGACCAGCACACAGTCCACGGCACCGGGCGTCCAGGCACGGGATGGATGACCCCACGGGTCACCGTGAGGCCGTCGGCACCTAGGCCTGACCGTGGCATGGCAGCGTCCCTGCCCTGCTGTTGGCCTGGGTTTTCCCTGCTCTGGGCCTTGAGGGATGTGCCCCTGGCGCTGCCACTCACGTTTTCTTGTCTGGTCTCCTTGTTTTTAGAAAAATGCCTATTCCCCACCCCCTCCTCACCCAGCGCCCCGCGGCTCCCTTCCTCAGCTGCCCCTCCGGAGCCTGGGTCTCCTGCCCCCAGCCCGCCCCCCACTCAGGGCGCACCTCCAGCGCAGTCCTGACTTCAGAGGCGGCTTCCCCGTCCAGCGGAGCGTGCAGTGGGTTGCTGCGCACTTGCCTTCTGGACCTTTCTGGTGTCGGGGCTGGGATCCAGCTGCTGATCAAGCCGCGAGCCAGAGTATTGCAGAGCGTGACCAGCACCAGGGGGTCTCTGGAAGACACGAAGAGGAGGGTGAAAAGTTTTAAACCTGATTGTTTAGGCTAAAAGCTTAACAAACTCAAACTTGAAAAATGCATCCTAGTCAGGTAAACCTTGGACGTTGTCACATTCCTCATTTCAAGTGGTTGCGACCATCAGTCTCCCCCAAGCTCACACGCGTCTGGATGAGAAGACACTCAGACACTGGTGTTCAGCCCTCCCCAAACCGGACTGAGGCTGGCCTCCACCCTGCTCCCGTGGGACCCGGGCCTCAGCCAGCCTTCCCTGGGATCTGTCTGGAACAGAGTGTGACAGACGGAGAGTCTGCATGATGGGGATGCTGCCGGCCGTGAGTGGGTGCGAGGGATCCTGAGAGCCTTGCCAGTCCCCACAGGCCGCCCTGCAGCTCAGGGAGGGGAGTATCTGGCTCAGGGGTGCACAGCTAGTGAGCGCTGGGCGAGGGCAGCCTGGCGTGGCACTGGGAGGACAGCACTAAAAATGGGGAGGGACCAGTGGCTCCCCCAGGAGGAAACCCACCCGCCTCACCCACCCGCCATGGCCCGTGGCCTTGACGATGCCCAGGAGGTGGTACAGGGCGTCCACAAGCTCCTTCTGCCGCCCGGCCATGATGAGGTGGTGGTTGTGGTTCAGGACGTAGACCACGGCGTTCTGCACGATCCACGCCTCCTGTATCTCCTGCCCGATCTCGGCGGACCGCAGCCAGCTGTTCATGGCCTGCTGCGACAGGCCCTCTATCCAGGTCCTGCAGGGGTCACGGGGCAAGCGCTCATGTTGGAAGCAGGCCCTTACCAAGCAGGCACTAGAGACAGGCATGTGACACCGGCAGTGGAGCCTGGCGTCAGGACGGCGCCCCTGCTGGGCTGCCCGCTGTGCCCCCACCGAGAGACTCAGACCATCTGGCCCTTCCCCAGAGCGGACACCCCTCTCGCCCTGCCCCTGGCCCCACGCCTCCCCAGGCTCCGCCGTCTGAGGACGCACTCCTGCAGGCTGCCCGCCCACCTCTGCCCCGGCCCGTGTCCCGTCTCCCCGGCCCCCGCTGCGCACAGGCCAGCCTCCTCAGTGTGGATGCGGGGGTGTCTGCCGGCCTCAGACCAGGGCCAGACAGTGAGTACCCCGGGCTCTGTGAGCTACATGAAGTCTCCGCTGCAGGCTTTTCACTATTTCATTTTACAACTTTGAAAATGTCAAGACCACTCGGAGGTCGTGGGCTACAGCAAAGCTACGGGTGGGAGTGACCGGACCGCGTTCCAGTCTGCATGTGGCCCCGCCACCCTGGCCTCATCCCCCAGCCACGCACAAGCAGGGCCACAGGGACAGCCACGTGGCAGCCACCTACTGGTACACGATCCACTCCGCATTGTCCTCGGGGGACTCGGGCGTGTAGCCCATCGGGTGCTGGCTCAGGCCCTCAGGGGGCCTGGGGCGGCCATTCAGCTGCACGCCTTCTGCCTGCAGCAGGTGGACGGTGGCCTGCAAGGGAGGTGAGTGGCAGAAAGGTCACAGGGAGCATGGACCAACACCAGGCGGGGAGGCCCTGCGATGCACCCAAGCACCTTCCCTACAGATGACACCTGCTCCTTCCCCAACACACCCGGGAGAAGGGTCATTTTTCCCAGAAATGCCACGTCCCAGAGAGAAGGGCTCTTCTCAGGAGCTCAGCCCAGGCTACCACCTGGGACACAAACGTCATCTCAACACAAGCAAGTGTCCAGCCACGTGCCGGGCCCTGGTCGCTTCATGGGGAGCACTGAAGCACTGCTCTGCTGAGACCACTGGTCACAGGCTGATGGACCAAGGAGAGGTGGCGGGTGGCCTTGCCTGCCCCCGGGGTTGACACTGGCTCCGTTCCCAGCTGCTGGCTCCCTGAGCTCAGGGCTCTGCTCTGCGGTCCCCTGGCCCCACTCACAGCACAGGCCTGGCACCTGAGAGGCATTCAGCAGATCCTTACTGAACCACTGTGACCCGCCAACCCCCAAAGGAAACAACCTGAAGTGGCTCCAAGAACCCCGAGGTTACAAAATGTCACCAAGGCCACCTCCACGCCAGGTGCCGCGGCTGGGAGCTCAGGCCCCAGGTCTCCGCGTGCCCCCTGCGGGGAACCAGCTCCCTGTGGGAGGCAGCCAGGACCCCCGGCCAAGGCCCTGGGAGGGGCTGGTCCCCAGAAGCCTTCAGCTGGCTCCCAGGGGATTAGATCAGAAACACGCCTGGTCTGAAGTGCTGTGAAGTCTATTCCCGCGCAAACCACACCCCAACCCTGGTAACCACCAGCCTGCGGCACCTCTGTGACTGGAGTCACAGCTCAGAAACTGTTTCCAAAGATAATTTATATCAACACACAACACAATACGTTTCTGATGTCTGTTTTTCTCCCAGAAGATCTCCCAAGAACCCAGGAAAGCGTCCCTAATCGACAGCCTGCGGAGTAAGAGGACGAACGGCCTCAGCGGGTCCACGCCAGGGCGGTATGGACGCCAGCGACCTCGGAGGACTGAGGGACGTGCGGGAACGCACCTCTGCGCTGATGAAGCCCACCTCTGCGAACACGCGCAGCAGGCTGGGGGACACCTGCCTCTGCAGGGGGGCATCCGACGCACCCTCGGAGTCCTGCCTGGAGCCGGCTCTGCCCCTCCTCTTCTTCCCTAGGAGATGGCGGGGCCTCAGAGCCCGAGCCCCTCCCCAGCCGGGGGTGGGGGGTGGGCATCTCTGGGAGGTGTGTTTTGCTCAGGAGGGGCTGGAGGAGACCTCCCCAAGCAGGCTGGGCCCTGCAGGGTGGCAGGGTGTCCCCAGAGCCAGCTTGGCCACGGCCAGTCTCCAGCTGATCCCCGATGACTCGGTTCTTGGTTTGCCCTTGCAGTCTGGCCCTGCCACATCTACGATACCCACTGCCCGGGGCCTTCTGGGACCCCTGGCACGTCCCCGGGCCCTCACCGTCCACGAGACCATCACTTCCAGGGACCTGAATGCTGGACTCCCCCCGAGACCTGTTGCTGAAGGGGGAGCCGGCCGCCCGCCCCCTCCCCGCCCTCTGCCCGGGGCCCCCTTGCTCTCCGCGGGTGGGGGGCTCACCTTTCCTCACCCGTGCCGGCTTCTTCGCCTTGGCACTGTCATACAGCAGGCAGAAGCGGCTGGCCGCCCGGCACACGTCCCACACCCCTTGCTTCCGGGCCACCTTGGTGAGCTCGGCCCAGATCTGAATTCTGCACAGATGCGCAGCACAGTCAGAACCATCTGGGACACCCAGCCTCTGTGAGGAGTGGCCTGGAGACGGACAGACACCCCAGCCTGGGTCCAGGCGCCCCGCCCACCCGCTCACCTCTCCTTGGCGCTCTCGCTCCCCAGGCGCCGGAGGTGCCCAGTGGCCTTGTCCACGCTGAGGGAGTGGTGCCGTGCCTTCGCGAACAGGTAGGTGAATCGGCCCCTGTTCTTCCCGATGGAGACTGAGGGGAGGAGGCGTGGGCCCTGACACGGCATGTCGGGGAGGGTTCCCGAAACCCCAGCTTGGGACACCACACAGGGTCCCAGACGTGCCTCGTCTCTTGATGGGAGCACTAACTTTGTGGGGACTGACACTGGGACAGACGGACCCCATCCCCACCCAGCAGGCCAGCCCCGTCCAACACCTGCTGCCCCCGCCCGCAGGGCAGTGCTCCGGTAGCCGTGCGGCTCCTCTCCGGGCAGACGCGCTCCTGTCCAGAGCGCAGCCGCACCCCCCCACCCCCGCTGGGCGGCCAGCACAGCGGCCCTGGGACCCAGGCCTGGGCCCACTGCCCTCCACCTCCAGGAGCCGACTCATGGGGCTGCCGTGAAGCCCCAGGCCCGGCGAGGTCCTCCGGCTGACCCCTCGCTGAAGGAAATGCGCTAAAAAAGCTCAGTGTGTCCAGGGTAACTGCCCACAGGCCCCGGCCCCGCACACCGTCAGGACCAGAGGGAAGCACAGGGCGGCACCGCCGAGGCCCAGGCTTGGCGACACACAACAGCCACAGACAGTCACTCACCCACCGAGAGTCACGTCCCAGAGCCATCTCCTTCCCACTGTGGGGTGGGACCCCTCTCCCCCCAGTCCCAGGTCCACAAGATGGAGACCTTGGGCTCCCTCTGGCTGCTCTTGCCGGTGGACGGCTGGGGTCACCTGGGCCCAAAGCTGCCTGTGTGGGGTGATCTCAGGCGGGGCCCTGAGAAGACGGTGCAAAGCTGCTGTCTGTGAGGAGTCCATACACGTGGGGTAACGCAGAGAAGCCCAGGGGCCCTGTCCTCATGCCCGGGACAGTGGAGTGGGGTGAAGCATGCCCCCAAAAGAGAGGAAGCCCTAACCCCCAGAACCTCAGAATGTGACCTGGTTTGGAGATGGGGTCTTACAGGGAAAGTCAAATTACAATGAGGTCATTAGGGTGGCTCTGATATATTACAGTGGGTGTCCTCCAAGGGGAAACTGGACACAGGAAAGCAGGCACAGGGGACAGATGGCTGGGTGTAGGCCTGGGAGACCGGCCCTACTGACACTGTGGTCTCAGACGCTGGCCGCAGACTGTGCGATGGGGAATCCTGCCATGTGACCCCCGTGTGAGGGGCTCTGTCACACAGGGCGGGGAGAGGAGACCCCTCCCCGCCTTCCGGAGGCCGGCCAGCACACATCAGGGCCCGTGTGGGCGGAGGCCAGGGGAGGGGTCTGGCCCGCAGCGGAGGGTGGTCTGCTCTGCGTAGTGTGGGCGGGCGCTCCCACCTTTGGTCGTGTTCTCACTGTCCAGCACAGTCTGGAAGGCGTCAGGGGCCAGGGCCAGGCCTGCCTTCACCAGGAGAGCCCGCTTCTTCCGCACGCTGTCCTTGGGCATAGCCTTCTTGGCCTGCGAGGGAGAGCGGGGTGTTGCATGGGGTGCATTCCCGACCTGCCTCCCACAGGCACCGAGGCTCGGGGGTCCCAGGGCTGGCACCTGCTCGATGGCCATGGTGGCCTTGTCCTCAGCACGCTCGGGGATCTGGTACAGCGTGGTGCAGAGGTGCAGGCGGTTGAGAGCCATGAGGAGCTCATCCTGGTGGTGGCCCAGGCTGTCCAGGAGCAGGGCCTTCCGCAGGTGTGCCATGGCGGGCTCCAGCCGGTCCTCATCCTCCTCGATGCGCGCCACCTCCATGTGTACATGGCAGCGAAGCGTCACCACGAGGCTGGGGGCCGCACAGGTCAGGGCACCGCGCCCAACAGGACCCCTGGCACACGCAGGGGACCCCGGCACCGAGCTGTCCAGCCACCTTCAGGTCCTGCCCTCCTTAGCGGGAGGGTCCACAGGGGACAAGAGAGGGAGCCGCAGTGACCACAAGAGGCCTCAGAGCCCAGCTGGTGCTCTGGGGCTGGGAAGCGAGAGAGACCTGCACCAGCACGAGGTGGGGGCTCGGTGAGCACGGGGCAGGCGGTGCCTCGCCTGGCGCTCCTCCAGGAGATTCTTGGCATTGCTGACAAGTGAGTTCAGTACAACCTGCAGCCTAGGCCTGGCCACAGGTGGGGCTCTCTCTGCTCTGCCCCGCACTCTGTCTCATGGGCCGGGGCACACACCCCTGCACAGAAGGGCCTCCACACCCCATGGGCTGGCGCCGCCACCTCTGCTGGCCCCATGGGTGGGCGGGGCCGGAGACGTGCGTGCCTAAGACCGTCTGCCCTTTCACCAGCAGCACCCTGAGCCCTGGACACAGACACCAGCAAGTCCAACAAATTTGGTCAAATAAAAGATTTAAGGACTCACAAGCTGAGTCTCGGCCAAGACGGAGGCGTAAGCATGACATTATAAGCCTGTAAGTTCAGGGACAAGGAGGCAGGCAGACTGCGGCGCCCAGAGGCTGGTGCTTCCTGCTCGAGGGAGCAGGAGGCGTGGGCAGGAGAGAGCACCAGCGATGCCCACCAAGGGGCCCTGGGCGCTGCCAAGGCTGAGGTCCGCACTCCCACCAGGGAACCAGGTTCCACGGGCCCTGCCTGAAGTCCAGGCTGTAGCCAGGATCAGGCCACTTTCTCTGGCCTGGGGCAGGGACAGAGGAAGCCAATAAAATGGGAGCCGCCCAGCACTGAATCGTGTGGTCTGGGCAGCCTGACCCTGAATCCATGATGGGAGGCAAGCCAACCCTAGACAGACAGAGGTCTACACAGCGGAATGGCCTGCGTTGAGAACACTGGGCAAACACCGCTGGCTGGAGGGGCCGCCACAGTGACAGTGAGTAAGCAGAGTAGATCAAACGAGAGAATCCATCCCGCCAAAGCAGGATGAATGGGACCAGCTGGGAAGGACTTAGAAGTGAGCCATTTTCGGTTACTTCTGCTTCCAGTGTATCGAGTCCCTGTCACGCGTAATCCCCATGATGCTGGACCAAACACACGAGGCAGCCAGTGCGCCCCTGGAGAAGGAAACCTAGGAACAAGCCCGTGCTTGCTGGCCCTGCCTGGAGATGCCGCCTGTGGCACAGCTGGCAGGGCCCCTGAAGGCTGCTCCAGGCTGGGGAAGTGGAACCGGGTGTCAGACCAGCTGCTGCAGGCCTGCCCCTCAAGAGAAGAGAGCTGGGTGCCCTCCCTGACATCCTGCGCGTCCAGCCAAGACCACACAGGTGTCTTCCCAGAAGTAAGGGCCACCTGCTGCTCCAGACCCACCCAGAGAAAACCTGCAGTCGGGGTCTGCTGAGACGGCGGGGGTGCAGGGAAGAGGCTGAGTCCTGCTCAGACAGGCAGGGGAAGAGCATGACCTTCCAGAGACACATACACCCCCGAAAGACAAGCCGCTTCTCAGCCAGTAACTGAAGTGCCGATGAGAGCACAGACAGTGCTCCCCTAGGAACAGACAGAGCCCGTGGGCTGCACAGGTCACCAGCTGATGTTCCGTTCACAATAAACACTATTAGACACACAAGCAAACAGGAAAATGTGACCCCCAGTTAGGACGCAAGGTGGGCCCGATGCTGGCTTCACAGGTAAACCCTTTAATGCAGATATTGTAAGAATAAATATGTTCCAAAAAATTGAAGGAATATTGCTAACGAGAGAACAGACAGGGAACCTCAGTAAGGAAAATACGGACACACCAGAGCTCAAAGCTGTAATGACTGAAATGAAAAGGCTCCTGGCTGAGCTCAACAGCAGACTGGAGACGGACGGTAGGAAACAAGGGTCCATGAACCTGAAAACAGGCCAACAGAAATTATCCCATCACAGGAACAAACTCAAAAAGATTTTTAAAAAATGAACAGAGCCTTAGGGACTTGTGGGACAACAGTCAATGTTCTAACATAAAAAAAGAGCAAGAATGAGGCAGAAATTCCTTTAAAGAAATAATAACCAATAATTTCCAAAATTTGATGAAAATATCATCTTGCATACCTGAGTACCTCAGCAAACCCCAAGCAGGATTAAAAAAAAAAAAAAAGCTCCATGGAAAACCATAGTCAAAATTTGAGAAACAGGAGTGAGGAGAAGATACTGCACACTGGGGAAGCACGTGTGGTCCATCGCTCAGCTGCCTCTCAGACACCACGAAGGCCGGGAGGAAAGGAAGCAACCTCGTCCAAGTGTGTGAAGAAAAGACATCTGCAAACCCAGAGTCCAGCAACTGGTGAAAACACCCTTCAGAGATGAGCAGGAGGTAAGGTCCTTTTCAGAGCAACAAACCCTAAAAGAACTCATCACTGCGTTTGTGCATCACAGGAAAACACGAAGGACGTTCTTGCGGCAGAAACAGCAGCAGGTGGAAGCTCGGGTCCAAGGAGAACAAAGAACAGCCTGTGGCACTGGAAAGAAGGGGGCAAACACAGGGGACTGCTGTTTTTCTCCCTAATTTTCTTTAAAAACTCCACTGGCTGCTAAAGCAAAGTAATAGCACTGTAGGGTGAGGTTTGTAACAACACAGACAGAAGTAAAAACAAGACAACCACACCACACTGTGCCGGGCGGGCGGAGCAGGAAGCACCGCCTCACACAGGCTTTGCTAAGGGGCACGTGCACTGCCAGCCCGAGAGCTGCTCCCTCCCACGCCGCCCCAAGAGTGTGGTGGACACGCCAGCCGACAGAGGAAACTGAAAAGTCCAGTTAACCTCAGGGAAGCAGGAGACGGCAGTAGCAGAACAGAAGGGACAGCTGGAAACAATCAGTGAGACTGGAGACAAGGTCAGAATTCCAAATGCAAAGGGACTAAACTCTCCAAATGAAAGGCAGAGACTATCACACTGATTAAAAAAGCAAGTCTGAGCTGTATGCTGAGACAGGACATGCTCTGAAAGGCTGTGTTCCACACTGTAAAGTGCAAGACCCATGGAGGGTGAGAACTGAAAGGGCAGAGAAAGCAGCAGCAGGGGATGGAGGGGCTGTTTCAGCAACAAACACAGGGGCCCTGGGACAAGCCGTCACTGGAGACAGGGAGGGCCCAGCAGGCAGTGATCCCAGGTGTTTCTGATGGGAAAGCCGAGAGCTGTGGGAGCGGAAACAAGCCCACGGTCAGAGCTGGAGTTCACACCCTTCTCTCAGCCACTGTTGGAACAAGCAGACGGGGAACTAGGACTCAGAAGACCTGAGCCACAGGATAAGCAGACGCGAGGGGCGTGGCGTGACCTGCCAAGATCCCTTCAAAAGGAAGGATGGTGCCTTCAACCGCAGAGGAGGTCCTTGGCCTTCACTCCACAGAGGGCGTTTCAGCCCCAGAATCCTCCCACAGGAACAGCCACACAGCATAGTCCCCGGGCCCAGACAGTTCCACTGGGTTCTAGCGAACACTGAAGAAAGGGAATATCAGTATTACACAAACTCCTCCAGAAGGCAAAGGAGGAAGAGTACTTCCCACCTTCCCAGTTCAGTTAATGAAGTCAGCACGACCTTAATGTCAAAACCCGGCAGGAGCACAACAGAAGAAGAAAACCACAGGCCACTGTCCTCGTGCGCGTACGTGTGAGCATCTTTAACAAACCAGGAGATCAAACCTGGCAACACACAAAGGGCCTGTGTCAGGACCGTGGGGAGAACGCAAAGCTGGTTCGCCACCCGAAAACCAACCCGCATAGTTCACCACGTTAAAGAACGAACGAGAAAACGCCCAGGTCATTTTAACAGCAGCCAACACCCACCCACAATTTAAAAGCAACACAGCAAAGGGACATTCAAGATGTGTATGTTCTACTGTATGCAATGATAGCTCAGTAAAGTTAATTAGAAAAAGAACTGTCAGAGAAAAACGGGCAACTAGAAGACACTATTTTTAAAGAATCGGGCAAATATGAAGATAAACTAAAAGGATATTTTTGAAAGAGGAAGTTATTAAAATTAAAAAACACAGGCTGAGGAGAGGCGAACTAGAGCACCTGGAGGAAACGCGTCAGGAGCAGCGTCGTGCACGTGCCCGGGGTGAAGGGGGAGGGGGCCATGAGGCCAGGGGCGTTGCCGGGGCTCCCTCACACCCCCCACACATCCCAGTGGGGTTCCAGGAGGAGGGGCTATTTTTAAGAGGGGTAAAAATCCCAGCTTTGAAGAGAGGTGCAACTCTTCACAGATGAGACCCCCAAGTGCCCCACAGGAAGTAAACAGTGCTGAGGATGCGCCCCCCCCCTTTACTGTTCCCGCCTTTGCCACAGCCAGCCCAGCACAGGGCAGTGGGGACGGCACGTGGCAGCAGACACAGGTGCAGGTGCAGGTACAAGCAAAGACGCAGGTGCAGGTGTGGATGGAGAATTATGGACAGGTGCAGGTGTAGCGTGAGGTGTTGGTTTAGATGTCCGTGTAGGTGTAGATTTGATGTAGGCATAGGTTCAGGTGTAAATGTAGGTGTAGATGTAGATTTGGTGTAGGTGTAGGTTCAGGTGTAGATGTTGGTGCAGGTGTAGGTTCAGGTATAAGTGTAGGTGTAAGTGAAGATTCGGTGTAGATGTTGGTGTAGATGGAGGTTCAGGCGTAGATGTAGGTGTAGATGGTGCAGGTGTAGGTTCAGGCGTAGACGTAGGTGTAGTGTAGATATTGGTGTAGATGTAGGCGTAGTGTAGACGTAGGTTCAGGCGTAGATGTAGGTATAGTGTAGGTGTAGGTGTAGATGTTGGTGCAGGTGTAGGTTCAGGCGTAGGTGTAGGTGTAGTGTAGATATTGGTGTAGATGTAGGCGTAGTGTAGACGTAGGTTCAGGCATAGACGTAGGCGTAGTGTAGATATTGGTGTAGATGTAGGTGTAGTGTAGATGTAGGTTCAGGCATAGGTGTAGGCGTAGGCATCAGTGCAGATGTTGGTGAAGACTTGTATCACTTTGGGAAAATGAGCTGGTTTTGCCCTGACCTGGCCCTCTCCTGCCCACTATCCTGAGGACCAGCTACCTGTCCACCTTTTCCAGGATCTCCGCAATGTTGGTCAGCGGCTTCCGCAGGTGGTGCCGCAGGTTGTGCTGCAGCAGAGGGAGACAGGTGTTCCACTGGGTGGCGCACACTACTTGGATGACCTGGGGGTCGCCCAGGCGGATGGCTTGCTGGAGTGCGACGTCTAGTCTCTGTATGATGTTCAGCTGTCTCTGCACAGAGGACATCAACCCTGTGTGACTCGGAGGATGCACTCCTCCTGAGCCCAGCAGCCGGGGCTGACCTCCAGCCTTGGAAGCCTGAGGGGACAGTCTGGGTCTGTCTGTGGAAACGGCCTGAGTGACCTTTTCCAGGAGGGGCTGCTTCTTCCCAAGACACTTCCTTCACAGGCTGAGGACAGGCTCTGCACCTCTATGGGAGTGTCTCTCCTGGGAACTGGCCTGACCCAGTCTGCTGGTTTCTCAGTCCTGTATGTTTATGGAGCCAGGCCCCGGTGCGTTTACCACCCAGAGAGTGTCTCCAGGCTGCAGACGGGCGCGGGCGGCATCAGGGCCTGTGGCACGGCATCATCAGCTCCGCTCCCTCAGAGCCCACGGGGCCTCCCCTCGCGCTGCTCCTGAGCCACAGGGGCAGCTCTGGTTGCGCTCACGACCCCGCGCCTGCAGGTGGTCAGGGCCCCGCAGGGATGCCGGGGGCCCAACTCTGCCGACAGAGCCCTGAGGTGGGGGACAGAGCCCCGCTGCTTGTCTCCCGGCAGAGTGGACGGCGCAGATGCTGCCCGGCTCCCCCAGGCCAGGGGGCGACATGGGGCAGGGCAGCCAAGCTGCAGGGCTGCTAGGGGCCAGGACTGACCCAGGGCTGCCCGCCTTGGCCCCAAAGCAACGCTAGCTGCCTTTACTCTGTATCGGTGTCTCATGGCTCCTTTTTTCAATGGCAGAATTCTCATTAAAGAACAGTCTAAAATGATGGCTGGACTCCCTGGCAGTGGCGGCTGGTCCAGACCTGGCGGCATCACACAGACACGGGGCGGTGCTGAGCTCGCGTCTGCCGCTCTGCCATCCCGTCCACAAGGCTGCTGTGCGCGGCCTCGTCAGAAAGACAGCTGTCCTCTCCACCTACCAGTGGGCCTCCGGAAGTCTGTGCTTTCCAAATGGCACCAAGGGGGTAACACTCCCAGGGGTCCTCAGGACCTGCCTCCCCCCACATCCCTAGGAGGTCCCCTTCTCCACCCGCTCTGATCCTCACCTGCCCCCATCCCTCGTGAAGCCCTCACCACTTCCCCGGAGCCCCTGAGGTTCCCAAGCCCAGAGAGGCGGACAGCCGGGCGCTACAGCAGAGGCGACTTCTGACTTCCGGGACACGAGTCAGGGTGCCAGAGAGCCCTGGTGGGGGCTCAGTGTTCACCAGGGCAGCTGTTATCAGCGTGCTGGGCGGGGGCGGGGGCAGCTCTGCGGAGGCTGCTGGAGGGCTTGGCCAGAGAACCGTCTCATCCCAGCCCCACACCCTGGGAGCCCCGGGGGACCTGGCTCGGTGCTGTGGAGGCGGACGGCAGCCGGCCTGGAGGTCCCACCAGAGAGGCCGCGGTCACTGTGGGAAACTGTGGCCCAGGAGGCTGGTCGTGGCCCATCCTGTCCCCCTAACCTCAAACTGGGCACCGACCCAACTCTCCCAACTTCCCGGGTGCCCACACAGCAGCTCGGCGTCTGCCGTGGCTCCTGCTCAAGGACTTACCTCCACAGCCTCTCGGGCGTAGACTTTAATTTTATTTTCAAGTCTTAAGGCTTGTATTTCATACTCCAGACACTCCATTTCAATCAGCTTCCCAGGGTCCTGCGGAACACAGCGGGCGTGAAGGTGCAGAGTTTTAATGAAAGCAACCATGCACATGCGTCAGCTTCAAAGACTGCTTTCAAATATAATCAACGTGCCAGAGATTCAGCAACACATACAATACAAATACACATGAAAAACTTAAATGTTTCCAGAAGATGCAAAGATTTAAATGAGAGAGCTAAAAACAATTTTTAAAAATCTTTTTGAGGAGTAGGGGAAAGATAATTTCACTGGACATTGAATTTTTAAGTAATTAGACCAACTTCAGATAAATGTTCTGTTAAGAATTTTGGCAAAGACTTTCTGTTCCTTCATCCCTGCCAGGGTCAGGCCAGGGGCCCTGCTGGAGGCGGTGGGCGCGGAGTAGCGGGGGCCTGGGGCTTGCTGTCTGGGGCAGGGGTGGGCGCTGGGGGAGCTGTGCTTGACTTCTCACGAAGCTGCTGGTCCATTTTCCCCAGGGGCCGTGGTTTCCGTCCCTCTGCGTGGGGTGCCCATCCCCCTGGTCCCCGCCCGGGTCTGGGATGGTTGGTCTTTGGTGAGCCGCGACCAGGCGTGTGGCTGTGAGACGACAGGTCGCAGGGATTTCTTTCACGCTTCTCCTCTTGACGTTTTCCCCCCAGAAGTTGTATAGTCTTAGCTCTAACGCTTTGGTCTCTGATACATTTTGAGTTCATTTCTGTCTATGGTGTGAGGTTCAGGCCAATGTTCATTTTTTGCATGTGGCTGTTGCACTGTCTGGAACCATCGTTCACAAGATGCTCTGTCATTCACTGAATGCCTCTGCACCCATCACAGACAGAGTGGCCCTATGTTTGCAGGTCTGTTTCTGGACTGTCTTCCATCCCCTCGGCCCCTGCGACCCTTCACCCTGTCCTAACCCCAAGGTCTTTCCTTCAGGCCCTCAGCTCAGGTTGTGCACGTCTTCTGACGTCGTTCGGCTTTTTCAAAGTTGCTTTTAGCTGTTCTAGATCCTTTGCATTTCCATATAAATTTTATGTTCATTTTGCCAATTTCTGAAACATTCCTGCTGGGGTTTTGATGGGGATCGCGTCGAATCCATTGTTCAGTCTGGAGAAAACTGGCATGTTAATAATATTGAGTCTTTTGATCCGTGTTATTATCTTTGCTTTAAATAACCAGCCATCTTTCAAGGGATTTACAGATTTTCAGTCTGTTCGCTTACGCGGCCCCTCCCCGGCGCTCCGCACCACGCTGTGTGCCTCAGAGTTCCATCTGCTCATCATCCCCTCCTGCCAGAAGGGCTCCCATTAGAGTTTCTCGTAGAGTCAGACTCTTTCAGATTTTGTACATTTTAATAAATACTTATTTTGCCTCTGCTTTTGAAAGGTATCTTCTCTGCATATTTCTAAGTTGACAGTTTTTTAATATTAGTATTTTAAGAATGTTGATCTTATGTCTTTTGGTTTGTATGGTTTTCAACAAAAAGTCTGCTGTCATTCTTTATTCCTCAGTAATGTAATCTCCCTCCTCTAAAGATCACCAAATTTAGAATTTTGAGCCATTCTTTCTTTTTTTTAAACATTTTTTCCTTTTTTTAAGTTATACATTTATTATTTCTCATGCAGCCACTGGGGATTGAGCCCAGGACCTTGTGTACGCTAAACATACTCTCTACCACTGAGCTCCCTTGAGACATTATTTCCTAAAATATTTTTTCTGCTCCCTCCTTTCTCCTCTCTCCTTCAGGGACTCCAATGACACGTATATTAGTCTGCTTGAAGCTGTCCCAAGCTCACTGAAGCTCTGTATACTCCTAGTGTTTCTCCGTTGTCTAATTTTGGAGTTTGTAAATGGCTGATTTTTTTCTGAAATGTCTACTCTGCTTTGTATTTATGTAAAACTTTTAATTGAGGTATAATTGACAAAAAAGTGTATATTTGAAGTTTAAATGTGTAAAGTATACACATCGTGAAACGGTTCCCGTAATCAAACACATTAATACATCCATCACCCCACATTGTGCCTGCTTCTTCCTTCTGGTGAGAATGTTTAAGATCTGCTGTCTTACCAAATTTCAAGTACATGACCCAGTGCTATTAACCATAGTCACCAAACTGTACATTAGCTCCTCAGAACCTACTCATCTTAAAACCAAAAGTTTATGACTTCTGATCAACCTCTCCCCACTCCCTGCGCCCTCTGGCCCTGGCGGCCACCACTGTTCTGCTCTGTTTCTCTCTCTGGCTTCTTTCACTGAGCATAATGCTTTCCATATTCATTCATGTTGTTGCCAAGAGCAGAGTGTCCCTCTTTCTCATGGATGAACACCACTGCCTTTCGCAGCAGTGAGTGTCTCCTTGGCTGGGCAGAAGCTTTCTAGTTTGGTGTAGTCCTACTTGTTTGTTTTTGCTTTTGTTGTTATATTCAAGAAATCATTGCCCAGACCACTGTCAGTAAGATTTTCCCCTATGTATTCTTCTAGGAGTTTTGCGGTTTCGGGTCTTAGAGTCTTAATCCACTGCAAGTCAACGTCTGTGAGTAGTGCAGAGGAGGGGTGCAGTTTCATCCATCTGCACATGGATGTTAGTCTTCCCAGACGCATCCCTTCTTCTGCTTGGTCAAGTTGGCTACTGAGGCTCTGTTGCATTTTTCATTTTATTCACTGTATTCTTCACCCCCAGAATTTCTACTTGGTTCTTTTTTATTATTTATTTCTCTGTTAGCTTTCTCATTCTGTTCACGTTTGGTTTCCTGATTTCATAGAGCTGTGTATCTGTGTTATCTTGTAGCTCACTGAGCTTCCTTAAAGCAATTACGTGGAATTCTTTGGCAAGATCTCCATTCCTTTGGAGTAGCTTACTAAAACTTGTGCTCCTTTGGTGGTGTCATGTTTCCTCGAGTTTTTGTGTTTCTTGTGCTGATGTCTGTGTATCTGATGAAGCAGCCACCTCTTCCAGTCTGGTTTCAGTGGGGAAGACCTTCCCCTGTGGGTGGGTGCCAGGGTGCCAGCTGGGTGGGGTGTGGCAGCTGTGGCCCTAGGGAGGGGTTCGGGGTCAGCCTCCATTCAGCTCTATCAGTGGAGGTCTTCATTAGCAGAGATCGTGGGGCTCCTCAACACCCAAGGCTGGTTTCTGTAGTGGTAGCAAGGTCTGCTGGGACCTCTGGTCCAGACGAAGGCTGCTGGGCCTCGTGATCACTCTCTCCCACAGGTATGTCACGGCCGTGGGGATCTCTCCTGGCGTCAAGCAAGCCTGCGGGCACCTGAGCACTGGCATCTGAAGCGCAGGCAGTGATGGAGCAGCCGCAGGGCCGAGGAGCTGGGTGTGGGCGCTTGCAGAGCAACAGCAGCTGTGGGATCCTGGGCGCCGGCTGGCACAGTGGGATGTAGAGTGTGACACAGGTGTATGCCAAGAGGACACAAGGGCAGGGTCTAGGCCTGCTCTTCTTTAAATTCCATCCAGGGACCATCTCAGCCCCGTGCGACCTCTGAAGGTTGTCCCTCGTGTTCGTCCAGGTGGTTCTGCTCACGTGGTGCAGTTCAGCTCCCTGTGAGCTGCGGCTGCCCTGCATGCCCGGCTCCCAGCTCTGCCCCGAGTTCAGGCAGAGCAGCAGGCCCCCCGTGCCCTCCTGTCTGCTGAGTCCGCATGCTCTCCCAGCAGTAAGCTGGGTGCTCGCACCCGACTTGCTCCCTATTTCTCGATTTTCACTTTCCATCACTATCTGTTGCTCAGTGTCTTGAAAAGTATCGTTTCATGCATTTTGCTTGTTTTCCAGTCATGCCAGGCTGAGGGTGAACGTGGTCCCTCCTACTCCCCCTCGGCCAGAAGCAGACGTCCGTTTACCTTCTCGCTGTGCCACTTTCACATTACCCCCCCTTTGAGAAAAGGGCCACTTATTTCTGAACGAGCATATATCACTACATGTTTGCTTTTGTTTTATTTTATTTTTGTTCAACATTCCAGATATTACCAAGTCAGTGTTGGAAACCTAACTCTGCCTCACGGTCATTTTTTTCCTGATTACGCCTCTTCCTTCTGGGCTGATGTCTCTCCACACTGATCCACTGGGAGCGACTGGCCCTTGGACTTCCCCGCCATGTGGCCATCAGGCAGGGACACTCGACAAGGAGACAGCTGGCAAACCCTGAACCCCTGGGCACAGCCCCTTTGAAGGGACTGTGATGACCTTAACGTGCCCATTCTGTTCAACACATACTTGCTGAGCACCCCGTCAGGGCCAGCCACCGTGCCAGGCAGTGGGGCCATGACAGTGACAGACCAGACGGGTCTCTCCTTGGAGAACCAACAGTAAACAAGCAGAACAACATTATCAGCCGTAAAGAAAGAGGGTCAAGACGTGGCCATAAAGGGGGTCAAGACGTGGTCATTAACTAGCAACTGGCCAGGAAGATACCATTTCACCAGGAACAATTCCACACCCAGAAGAAGCAAGGCACGGGAAGAAATGGCAGATGTGCGGAGTAAGACCTGGGACAGCCACGCCTGTAGAGAGAGACTGGGAGCACTTCTCACAGAAACCAACAGAGCGACACAAAACTGAGTGAGGAGGTAAAACCTGAGCCAAGCTACACGGAAGTGCCACTTAATGAATGCAAGCAGAAGCCTTCGCTCAAAAACCAAAACCGTCCTCTCCAAGTGTGCGCAGAATGTTTCCAGAATCTAAGACCGATAAACACTGACTGGATCAGGATGGCCCAGCGAGGGAGGTGAGCTCAGAGGTGCAGCTCACCAAACTCTCTGCATCCGAGTTTAAAAAGCTTCAGTGAAAAACAACTGGAGCTAGCTGCTTCCACAGACACCAAAGGCAGGCTGTCCCAGCGCCAGACCATGACACCAGGGCGGGCGGCGAGGCCAGGGCGACGTGACACCAGCCGTAGGAGGTCACTTCCTGCGGGTGGCCCCAGGGGAGATGACATCTGAGCTGGGGCCGGAGGCTGGGCAGGGACCCGCGTGCTGAAGAGCCGGGGGGGGGGGGTGTCCTTAACACCAGGCTGGTGGGAGCCCCAGGCCTCTGCGCGAGCCTCCTTCGGGGGGCCGCAGGCGGCAGCGATGGGGGGTCACCAGGCAACACGCAAAGCTGCGTCTCCTACAGCGACCAGGGGAGGAGGTCTCATCACCGCTGCGGTTTTTAGAGGGAAAACTGGGCCCCGAGGGCCATCGCTCAGCTGGGCAGCGGCGGAGGCAGCTGGGACTCCCATGCAAGTCTGGGCCGCGGGGCCAGGGAACCGGAAGCGGGGAAGGGCTCCGTGAAGCGCTCCCCAGCCCGTGCGCGCCGTCCGCTCCCCGGGGCAGGGCTGCCCGGGCCCAGAGCCTGCCGGAGCAGCCCGCCCACGGCCCGGCCAGCCGCTCCCCCCACCACCGCCGGCTGCGCGGGGCCGCGCTGTGGGCCCCGGAGCGGCAGGGGCGGCGAACGCGCCGCCTGCCCCCCCGGTCACGGCGTCCGTCCCACGCCGTGTCCCGCGTCCCGAACGCGCACGCGCGCTCGCTCAGCCTGCGCTCTCCGGAAGAACCTTTCAGTCTCTTAGATTAACAGCCAAACCGAAGCACGCGCTCCTGGAGACTCTGGGTGGGAATACAAAGTCTCCTTTGGAGGGCAGCACTGTAACGTGTGCCGAAAACCTTAGAAGTGAGGATTCCCGAGGAATCCTGCCCGTGAGCTCCCCGCAGGGGCAAAGGCGGGGAGGGGCGCTACCAGCAGCAGCAGCACGGGCCAGGCCCGCGGTGAGGGCTCCCCGCGCCCTGCCCCTCGGCCCAGGCCGCAGCGAGCAGGCGAGGCGCCTCCACAGTCACTGACCACTTACTTTGCTGTCCATTTTCTTCAAGTCTGAGAGGCAGTGAGACGCGACCTCCTCACATTTCAAGATCAGGGAAAGATGAGCTAATTCAAAAAGCAAAAGAATTCTGGAAACAAAGAAACGAAACAGCATTGGGTCAACGGTGTGATAAGAAGCATCTCCCTGTGGTCAGAAAAAGCGTCCAGCCGCCCCTCGGGCAGAGGCAGGAGCCCCCAGGCCGCCCCCCACCCCCAGCTGACACAGATCTGCGGGGAAGCCCCAACCTCGGGCTGGTGCAGGGGCAGGGGTGGGTGCCAGGAGCCGAAGCGGCATGGAGGGACCAGCCCTGCATCTCGCGACCCGACACCGGCGCCTCCTTCCCCACGACAACCGCGGTCACCAGCCGGGCCTTAGTGGAATCAACAGTCTGACACCAACACCCGTTCAGAAGTAAGAGGGCCCGTGACGCCAAAGGAACTTTGCAGAAGAACAGAGTCGGAGCACAAACCACCGGACTCCAGGGCTTAACACAGAACCACAGAACCCAAGGCCCTGATGGGAGGCTGACCGGGCTCCTCAGCCTGGGCACGCTGACGATCTGGAGGAGGCCATTCTGCGCAGGGTGGGCAGACCCAGAAGCGCCAACAGTGGCCCCGGACACGCCAGCCTCTCCAGGGGGCAAGCTGTCGCCTCCCTGCCCTTTCCCAGGTGGGGGTCTGGTCTCACTGGGGCAGAACCGCACTGACCGCATGTTGTCAGCTCCTCTTAGGCATGTAGTCCTGCCCCGCCCCCTCTGGGTGACTGAGTTGTTTAAAAACTCCGCAAAAGAAATGACTGGGAAATTAATGGAAGGAAACAAAACTGCGAAAAAACATTCCACATCACCTGCAGGCGGAGGACTCTGGCAGAATGAGGCGGCGGGGCAGGCGGCCTGCTGTGTGCTTAGCTGGCTCAGGCCACACAGGTCGGTCCCCAGAGTCACTTCTGGAACCCCAGCAGGGGCTGCTGGAGATGGAGGCTCGCGCGGCCTGCTCTCAGTTAGAACAGGTCAGAGACTCTGAAGGCAGAACTGAGGCTCCGCCCAGGACAGCACACCTGCCCACACCCGCCGTCTGTGCGCGTCCTGCACCCGGAGTGCTGCGACCCACCCGTGACCCCCCTCCCCCACCACCTGGAAACCCTGTTAGGAGCCTAGTTGTACGATATTTCATGATGCAGGAAGACGTCCACAGTGTTTGTGGAAAAAGCAGGTTAAAAACTGTGATAATAATTTTGAAAATACATGTTGATGTCATTTTTCAAACTTTCTACAATAAGTACATGTTACATTTGAAAGGAGAAAAAAATGATGAAAGTCATTTAAAAAATATGTATACGTGCAACCCCTGGTCCACGAAATCCGCGTGGAGGAACCCCAGGTGACGTGACAGTCAAACGTGAGAGGTCTTCACATATCCCTGTCACCACCTCAAGTCCCGTGACCTTGCGTCCTGGTGTCACAGTCCATGCCACGCCTCCCCTCTGCTGACTCACTCTACCCAACAGGAGGCCACCCCCCTGATTGGTCCACAAACAGCTCTGACTCCCCCGAGCCAGTGCCTTGTGGGCTTGGGAAAGCAAGCTGATACCACCCTGGCCCAGCCTCGGAGAGACCACAGCCCGTGACACCTTGGTGGCCGCCGTGCCAGATTCCTGCCCCAGGGACACAGCGACATAATCGACACGTGCTGCTTTAAGCCACTCCGTCTGTGGAAACCCCCCACGCAGCGAAGATCATTAACACGCGCCCTGTGCAGGTGTCCTGGGGCCGCTGTGACAAGTGACCGCAAACCGGGTGGCTCAAATGACAGATCTAGAGGCCAGGAGCCTGAATCAGGGCGGGCAGGGCTGCGCGGAGAGGAGGACACGCCTGTCTCATACAGCTTCCGGTGTGGCCGGCGTCCCTGAGTCCCTGCCAGGCAGCTATGCCCTCCAGTCTCTGCCTCCATCGCCACGTGGTCTTCATCCCCGCGAGTTTCTGTGTTCCAGATTCCCACCTTCCTTTAAGGACAGAAGTCGCTGGAGAGGGGCCCCCCCGAATCTCGTCTGACTGCATTAACTAGTTACACCTGCATCGGCACAGGCCCTGTTTCCAAGTAAGGCCACGCTCACAGGCACCAGGGGGTTAGGCTGAGCACGTCTTTTGGGGGACCAAATCCAGCCCACAATACCCCCAAATCAACTATCAAATGACAAACTGAAAAAATATCCAGAACAATTGTTACAGGCAAAGGGCAGAGGTGCTCCATTCGTTAGGAGCGCGGAGAAGCCGATGAGGAAATCATTGCAAACTCAGAGGAACAAGGTCCCAGGGAGGCGGTTCAGCAGCTCCAGGCAGGGCTGAACAGCACGCTCACTGGCGATGGAGGCTCGCAGATGAGACCAAAGCAGTGCGGCCATTTCAGCCACCACAGCAACAGGTTTTTCTTCCATTCTCTTGAATAAATGCTCATGAGAAAGGGAGAAACAGCTGCTGGCTGGGAAGCAAAGCCGCCACCTTGTGGGGGTGAACATTCTGGATCTTTCTGGTGCCTCTGGCTCAGCCACCAGCGCCTGGGAATCTGACCCAGGACAGAGGATTCAGGGATGCAGAGAACCGAAAACTGAGCGCTCAGGGAACGTTTGTTCTCACACCTGCGGAAACGCATCTATCCCGAAAGCAGTAAGATGTCGTAATAACTAGAAAAGCGCTCGTGGTTAGAAGTCAAATCTGACTTCTCAGAGTGTGGCGTGAAGCCGACCTCCCACGGGCTGCAGACAGTGCAAACCTCAGCACAAAAGTGACCAGAGGGAAACACACCAAAACCCCCACGACGGCCGCCCCTCGGCTGGGTGACTGTGGCTGCTGCTTAATTCACTGTCGCATTCTCCTGTAGTTACCAGATTTTGCGCACTGATTACACAATATGAAACTGGAAAACCGTGAACACTTACTTTTCCTCTTTGACCGAAGGAGAGCGCTGGTGGTTGTAACAACGTAAACGTGCACAGGCCTCCCTCAGAATTGTGGCGCTGTCTTCAGGTAGGTCATTGTTCTCCAGTTTCCTAGGATATAAGTTAGTTTACTCAGACGTAACCAGAAAGTCCTGTCAGACGTAGTCAAACTATCCTAAAAGGAAGCCTCTGAACCTGTGTGCTCTGAACAGAAGGCCTGAAATAAGTGCCTCCTCCCTCCTCTTCTCCCTTCTCCCACATGCCTTCTCACACCTGCCCTGCTCCCTCAGCCAGGCCAGCCGCGTTCCTCCCAGCCACTAAAGAGGAGCACCAGTCCCTGGGCCAGCAGTCCCACACCCAGAGCCACCTGGAAGGGAGGCGGGGCCCTTCCCGTCTCCCGGATGCCCCCAGACAGGCTCCGGTCTCCCTATGGGGAGCTTCCCGCCCCAATCACACACACACCGGGGTCTCCTCACACACACACACACCGGGGTCTCCTCACACACACACACACCGGGGTCTCCTCACACACACACACCGGGGTCTCCTCACACACACACACTGGGGTCTCCTCACACACACACCTGGTCTCCTCACACACACACCTGGGTCTCCTCACACACACACACCGGGGTCTCCTCACACACACACACACCGGGGTCTCCTCACACACACACACTGGGGTCTCCTCACACACACACACACCGGGGTCTCCTCACACACACACACCGGGGTCTCCTCACACACACACACCGGGGTCTCCTCACACACACACACACCGGGGTCTCCTCACACACACACACCGGGGTCTCCTCACACACACACACACCGGGCTCTCCTCACACACACACACACCGGGCTCTCCTCACACACACACACACCGGGGTCTCCTCACACACACACACACCGGGGTCTCCTCACACACACACACACCGGGGTCTCCTCACACACACACACCTGGTCTCCTCACACACACACCGGGGTCTCCTCACACACACACACTGGGGTCTCCTCACACACACACCGGGGTCTCCTCACACACACACACACCGGGGTCTCCTCACACACACACACTGGGGTCTCCTCACACACACACACACCGGGGTCTCCTCACACACACACACACCGGGCTCTCCTCACACACACACACACCGGGCTCTCCTCACACACACACACCGGGGTCTCCTCACACACACACACACCGGGGTCTCCTCACACACACACACACCGGGGTCTCCTCACACACACACACCGGGGTCTCCTCACACACACACACCTGGGTCTCCTCACACACACACACTGGGGTCTCCTCACACACACACCTGGTCTCCTCACACACACACCTGGGTCTCCTCACACACACACACACCTGGGTCTCCTCACACACACACCTGGTCTCCTCACACACACACCTGGGTGTCCTCACACACACACACACCGGGCTCTCCTCACACACACACCTGGTCTCCTCACACACACACCTGGGTCTCCTCACACACACACACTGGGGTCTCCTCACACACACACCTGGTCTCCTCACACACACACCTGGGTGTCCTCACACACACACACACCGGGGTCTCCTCACACACACACACACCGGGGTCTCCTCACACACACACACCGGGGTCTCCTCACACACACACACTGGGGTCTCCTCACACACACACCTGGTCTCCTCACACACACACCTGGGTCTCCTCACACACACACACCGGGGTCTCCTCACACACACACACACCGGGGTCTCCTCACACACACACACCGGGGTCTCCTCACACACACACACACACCGGGGTCTCCTCACACACACACATACCGGGGTCTCCTCACACACACACACCGGGGTCTCCTCACACACACACACACCGGGCTCTCCTCACACACACACACACCGGGCTCTCCTCACACACACACACTGGGGTCTCCTCACACACACACACCGGGGTCTCCTCACACACACACACACCGGGGTCTCCTCACACACACACCGGGGTCTCCTCACACACACACACCTGGGTCTCCTCACACACACACACTGGGGTCTCCTCACACACACACCTGGTCTCCTCACACACACACCTGGGTCTCCTCACACACACACACACCTGGGTCTCCTCACACACACACCTGGTCTCCTCACACACACACCTGGGTCTCCTCACACACACACACACCGGGCTCTCCTCACACACACACACACCGGGCTCTCCTCACACACACACACTGGGGTCTCCTCACACACACACCTGGCCTCCTCACACACACACACACCGGGGTCTCCTCACACACACACCGGGGTCTCCTCACACACACACACCTGGGTCTCCTCACACACACACACTGGGGTCTCCTCACACACACACCGGGGTCTCCTCACACACACACCTGGGTCTCCTCACACACACACACACCTGGGTCTCCTCACACACACACCTGGTCTCCTCACACACACACCTGGGTCTCCTCACACACACACACTGGGGTCTCCTCACACACACACCTGGTCTCCTCACACACACACCTGGGTGTCCTCACACACACACACACCTGGGTCTCCTCACACACACACCTGGTCTCCTCACACACACACCTGGGTCTCCTCACACACACACACCTGGGTCTCCTCACACACACACCTGGTCTCCTCACACACACACACTGGGGTCTCCTCACACACACACCTGGCCTCCTCACACACACACCTGGGTCTCCTCACACACACACACACCTGGGTCTCCTCACACACACACCTGGGTCTCCTCACACACACACACTGGGGTCTCCTCACACACACACACTGGGGTCTCCTCACACACACACCTGGTCTCCTCACACACACACCTGGGTCTCCTCACACACACACACACCTGGGTCTCCTCACACACACACCTGGTCTCCTCACACACACACACCTGGGTCTCCTCACACACACACACCGGGGTCTCTTCACGCACACACACCTGGGTCTCCTCACACACACACCTGGGTCTCCTCACGCACACAGACCTGGGTCTCCTCACACACACACACCTGGGTCTCCTCACACACACACACTGGGGTCTCCTCACACACACACCTGGTCTCCTCACACACACACACCTGGGTCTCCTCACACACACACACACCTGGGTCTCCTCACACACACACACACCTGGGTCTCCTCACACACACACACTGGGGTCTCCTCACACACACACCTGGTCTCCTCACACACACACCTGGGTCTCCTCACACACACACACACCGGGGTCTCCTCACGCACACACCAGCTTCTCCTCACACACACCGGGATCTCCACCATTCTAATTCCCTGTTGCCGCTGCAGCTGGTCTTTGCTTATGTATAATCCTCTCTCCCGCTCACTCTTACCCCGTCCTGTCAGGGTTTTACCCACAAATGACTCTCTTTTCCCTTAATCTCGTGGTCACATCCCATGCCGCGTCTGGCAGGGCCGTCTCTCCCCTCCTAGCAGCCACTTTCCGCACTGGCTTCGAAACTGCGCTCCCTGGTTGGCGGTCTCCCTGGAGCTTCTTATAAAGGGGGGCCGGCCGAGTCCACCCCGCAGCCTCCCCCGGCGGCGGCACACGCACCCATTGCCCGCGCCAGCCTGGCCATGACCAGGGCACCGGGAGAGGGCGCCGGGGACACGGAGACTCAGTCAGCACCTGTAACCTAACTCCCGCCCCTCCCGGGCCACTCACGCTTTTAGCATATTAATGTGGAAAGTGACGGACAGGCTGACGGACGTCCTCTTTTCTTGCTGTAACCAAAGTTCATCCATTAATTCATGTCGGACCTTGAGTAAGATGGAAAAGAATATTAATTCAGATTTAATTTAAGCAAATAATTAGGTAGAGACTGGATACTTTTTGGCTACTATTTTACAAATATTCCTCCTTTAGAAATAGCGCTTGTAATAACAAGTTTCTTCTCATTGATTATGCTTCACATTTAGTTTTTCATATATAATCTTAGTTGATTTCCTAAACATAAAATTACTAGATGATGAATGCTCTCCATACACGCTGTTGTGATTATTTTATAAATCATCTGCTTCCTTTTTTTAATTTGATGCTGTTAAAAAGGGAACATTGAGAGTCACAACAAGGAAAAAGATTCGGTTTGGATGCGTTCACGCACGTCCGCATCTGTGCGTGTTTCTCTGTCCCGCAGTGGATGGTCTCGGCTGTGTTCATACAGTTTTCTGAACAATGGCAGTTTACGGCTTCTTTCTTCCTACACTATTCCGCACTCCAACTCACCATGAGGGCGAACATCTGGCAGTATCTGTGCGGCACGTTCACCTTTATGAATGGCGCTGCTGCGGCACAAAACTTCGCGGCCTCCTCCTTTTTTCCAGCTTCTAGATAACATTCCAGAAGCTCCCTGGATAATATAAAAATGGTGCATATTCCACCCTGATGAAATCACCTTCTGCTGCAAATGTCTAATAACCAGGTTATTATACTTTTTTTTTAAGTTTTGATATTTTTTAGTTTTTTTATTTTTAGGTTTTTTTGGGGGGGTAATTAGGTTTATTTATTTAACTACTTTTTTAATGGAGGTGCTGGGGATTGAACCCAGGACCTCGTGCATGTCAAGCATGCGCTCCACCACTGAGCTCCACCCTCCTCCTCCATAGTTTCATTATTTTTATGTTTTAGAATCTTCAGCAGGGATCGGCTCACAGGGTCAGGCAGGTGGCGACCGGGGGAGACACACTCCTGCCAGAGAAGGGAAAGGGGCTGGCTGCACGGTCTTCACCGAGTACATTAAACAACGACCTTGTAAAGAAAGATCATATTACTTATTTTCTGTTCAAGTCTCCCAGGTGGCCAGAAAGCAGGTAAGGAAAGCCTGCAGGTTCTAGGTCCCCGTCACAGCGTTCATGGGGTTACCGGCCACACACAGCGCTGCCCAAACATGGGGCAAGCCTGACCGGTGCCTTTTGATCAGCGCACTGGCATGGGGACCCCTGCTGCCACCACTCGCTGTGGCTGCACAGGTCAGGCCGTCCCTGGGGTGAGGCCTGAAGTTGGGCCACCTGGACATGCCCGCCTTCTGGCCAAGCCGTACACCTGCTGCTAAAATGTCTATGACTTCGACAATTTAATGAAATTTTCAAAACCAAGAACCAGGACTACAACACAGGATCCCCACCATGTTCTGATTAGAAGTGTGTCCTGTGCCAAGGCCTGTCTCGTGGGGGTGCCGTGATGTCATCTGCAGAGTTTAGAGACATCTGTGCACAAGATGCACACAGCCTGATTCCAAGCCCAGAGCAAAAAGCAAGGCGCGAGCCCAGGGGAGCAGGGAGGGTGGGTCAGCGACCGCAAGGGGCGCGGGGACTCACAGCATCAGCTCGGCCCGCCAGTCCTTGTCTTCCTCCTCAGTCTGATTCAACACATTTACAATCTGGGACAGGCTGGGGATCAGATGGTGATGATACCCAGGCTTGAGAAACGGCCTCACCATCTGCCAGTAGAGGACCGATGCGTTGTACACCAGGAAGTAATACCTACGGCACGAGAGGAGGACACCCGAGACTCGCTCAGAAGCCAGCCCGTCCCGGGCCCCTTCCTAGGGGAACCTGGGGTCCTCTGCACCCAGCAGATGGCAGCAGCCCCACCCACGACGCTCCAGCCCTTGGGGCCAGGTGCAGATGCAGGGGGGATGCAGAGCCCTTCCCAGTGCAGCCCGGCACCCTGCCCCGCTGGGGTTGGTGGCACCAGTTCAGCCCCAGACATGACGACCAGGCCATAGGCTCCCGGGTCCAGACTAGAGAGACTGTCACTATTCAGTCATTCCACAAAGTGATCAGCTCCCCGTAAAAGCACGCCAATGAGCAAGGCCTACTTCAGCTCCAATGCGATAGGCAAGAATGGGCAGGTGCAGGGGAAATCAAGGAAGGCTTCCTGGAGGAGGTGACATCCTGTTGAGTCCTGCAAGGTGACTGGGAATCCCCAGGAGAGCAGTTCAGGGGGAAAGAGGTTTGTGCAGGGTCCCTGCGCCTGCAAATGAAGTGCAAAGTGATGGGGGGAGGGCTGGGGAGGGAGCAGGGGCACCCTGAGAAGCCGGGCTTTCTCCTGAGAGCTGCAGGGAGCCACCAGAAGAATCTGAGTAAGGGACTCACAGGGGCCTCCCTGGAGGGAACAAACTCCCTTGCAGGGCCCCAGGCATGTGGGGTGCTGCATCTGACAGAGGAGTGCTGCTAATGAGTGCTGTTCCCCAGGGAGGAGGCAGGACCCAGGGCCCCAGCGGAAAGACAGGCTGCAAGCTCCTCTGTGGGCTTTATTCAGAGCCCCTCTGATCTGCCGCCAGCCCCCGGGGTCCCTGGTCCCCCATCGGGCAGTCTGCAGGTGTCCCAAGACCCCTGGAGTGCAGCATTGGCCAGGCTCCTCCCCAAGGGTGCCTGCCACTCATGTTCCAGGGCTCCAGGGACCGTGTCCCTGAAACACCCAGTGTCCTGAGAACCTCTGCTCGAGGCTGATCCTTGCCATCCAGACATCTCCGCTGAGGGAGGGACGTGGGCTGGGCTCTGTATCCCCAGCACCTACGACAGGGGCGACCAGAGGTGGCCATCACAGTGGGTGTTGGGAGAACAAATGAATGAACCTAGGGTTTATACATAAATCTCCTTTAAATGTTGTGTCCCATCTAAATAGGTTGTATCAACACCAATTTGTATGCAAACTTATCACTTCCAATAGTATTTATTTCTGATGAAGCAGTAAGTAAGTAGATCGCTGTGCTGGAGTTTCAGGGGGGTCACCTGCACAGACAGAAGGCCTTGGGCCCGGCGATCTGCCAGGGGTGGGGGCTGCAGCACAGGGAGGGGGCCCAGATACCAAGCCCCTGGAGAGGCCCAGAGGGTGGTCAAAGGAGAGGCTCCCACAGAGGAAGCAGACAGTGGTCACCTGCAGATCACAGAAATCTTTTAACAGAGAGGACACAGCTGAAGGACGGTGTGTGCACAACCCAGTTGGATGTGTTGTGAGAGACACCAGTGTACAACCATAAATGCGTCAAAACACAAACAACAGCTCAGGGAAATGTACTCAACATCTCGTAGTAGCTCACAGTGAAAAAGAATATGAGACTGAACATATGTATATTCATGTATGACTGAAGCATTGTGCTGTACACCAAAAACTGACACAACATTGTAAACTGACTATAACTCAAAACACACACACACACACACACACACACACACACACACACAACAGGACTAGGAAACCCCACCGTCTAAATGGGCAGAGCCATGTGGTAAATTCTGGGTCTAAACCTTTCACACGGTCAGTCAGAAGCAGCCGACTCCATTACGCCTACCTCGGTTCTCCTTTTGCGAAGTTGATCGCCTTCATGTACTGAGTCACGCAATTTTCAAATTCCTCCTAAGGCAACATAAAAACACACAGTTGAATCAGATTTGCCACTGAAATGCCAATCACTGCTCATGGTCACTTTCGGGAACGTTAGGTGGCCCTGAAGACTGGCCCGGGCCCCGCGTGTGAGCAGTGGGAGTGGAGACCAGGAGCCTGCCTCTCTTCCTGGCCGCAGGCTTGTCCGGGGCACTAGGATGCCAGGGTCAGGTGTCAGAAGGATGCAGCCAGGCCCCCGCACTCAGGGGGCAGCGCAGATGGGAGACGCTGCGACTCTCGCTTCACTGAAAGCTAATCTGGGCGCCTGACGCCCGACGAAAACGTCTTGTCTCGTCTAGCCTGACGCGATCTCAAAGTTGGGTGACATTTTGAGAGCTGTGGCACAAGATGTGAAATTTTGAGGAGAAGCAAAGCAACTTCAGGGAAAAATACAGTAGGTCAGTTCGATATTCGCTTCAGGACAGTGAGCAAGCGAAGGTCCTGCGTCCCCTCCGAGAGAGTCAAGGCTGTGCACACGGAGCCGTCGGGAGACAGACAGACAAATGAGGGGCATCCAGACAAGGCAGAGCCCACCGGGACCATAGCGTGGGGACCAGCCCGCCGGGACAAGGGCGCGCGCCTCTCTCACCATGTTCTCGGTGGACGTGGGGGCACACAGCTGGGCCCTGCACAGGTGCGCTCGGCCCAGAAACTGGGTGACCGGCCCCTTCACCTTGAAGTACATCTGGACACAGTCCTCGCTCACCTCCCGCTGCCCCATCTGTAGGAGAGCACAGTGCCCACCCGAGAGGCTCGGAGAGACACCTGCCTTCCCACACGCCCAGGGACGACCGCCCAGCCGTGGACCACCCCACCCCTCTCCACCCTCTGCTTCTAGGGTAAACCAAGAACTCCCAGGGCCCTGGAGTCAACTACCTTCAGGGCCTGCTCAGCACACAAAACAAACAGGTCGGGGCTGAAGCTTTCTGTGGGGTCAAACTCTGATTTCCCCAGGTTGGCGGACTTAATCAACTGATAAGCCCTCTTCAGGGAGGCGGCATCTGTCAGGACAAGACCCAGGGAGATCTGGTCAGAAAAAGCACCCACTGTGCCACTGGGCAACAGCGGGACATCAGAAGGGCCCAGGAGGGGCTGGGGTCAGGCAGGCCCACCCACGGCTGTGCCCTCTTCTGTGGCCCAGCACCAGCACCCGCCGGCCTTCGGGGGTCGGGGAAGCCAGGGCCAAGGTGCCTCCCAGCACAGCCCTGCGGACCCTGCAGCCCTGCGGGGCACTGGGGTCAAGCTCTAGAAGAAGTGGGAGGTGAATAATTCTTGAGGAGCAGTTTAGAATGACAAAAGCCTTCTTAGAAAGGCGCCTTGGTGTGCCCTGGTCAGGCAAACCCAGGAAGTGCTGGCTTCAAGGGGCCACTGGATCAGGCCAGGCAGGGGTCAGCAGGGGGCAGAGGGGTCCTGGCGGGTCTGAAGGCCTCCCCAGGATCACGGTCCGACAGCTCGGGCCCTCCTCTGGTCAGGACGTGCGCGGGCCTAGAGGACAGGGTAGCGGAGGTCCCGGGGCCTGGGGGGGTGGAGGGGGAGGGTCACGGCCGGTCCGGGCCTCCCCAGGGGCTGGGGTCGTGGCCCGGCTCGGGGGTCCCCAGGGGCGGGGGGCGGGCGGTCCCCGGCCTCCTCCGCCCACCCTGCTGGCTCTCGGCGCGGGCCAGCTCCTGCGTGATGACCAGGTCCATGGCGCCGTCCAAGGTCCCCGCTGCCCACCGTCCGTTGGCCTTCAGGCGTTGGGACCAGCGGTTGCCTAGCGACGGAGAAGGACGCGGACCGGCCCTACGGGTCGGCGGCGGGCCCAGACTTGTCGGGAGGCGAACGCCCCAAGGGCCCCACCGCGCGCCCTCCGCGCGGAGAGGCTATGGGGCGGGGACGCCCACCAGGCGGGCGGCGCGGCCTCTGCCCCGCCCCCCGCCCCGCCCACCCCCCGACGAGGCTGCACACCGGAGCTGCCCCGGGTTCTGCACTGAGCTCTGGTCCTGGGTCCCTGCGGGTCCAGGATGCCCCCGCATGCCAGCCCTGGCCCTCGGCTGATGCCCCTCGCAGTCTCCCAGGAAGCGGTCCTGCGTTCCTTGGCTCTCTCATTCATTTATCCTGCACGCGCTATTCGCCCCCTGCCGTTGGCCGGGGCCGAGCAGGGCGGGACCGGCAGCGGCGTGGCCGGGCCGCCCCCGCGGGGAGAGGACGTCACACAAACACAGCACTGTGTGCCTGCGGTGCCGCCGGGGGAAGCACAGGGAGCCTGGCAGCTTGTACAGGGGCTGGTCCCGAGCTGGGGTGTTGGGGAGAGGGCTCCAAGGGCAGGACGGGTGGACTGAGGTCCGAAAGAGAAGGGAGGGGCTGCACAGAGAAGTAGGGGAGAGGACTGGAGAGAGAGACGTCTGCCAAGGCCGGAGGGGTCAGCTGGGGCAGAGCGCTGCGGCTGGGGGGCAGGCAGGCGTTCCCCTTCCTACTGCTTTAAACGGTGGGTGTGGGTGAGTCTGAGCAGTTCTGTGGGTACCAGGTGAAGACTGGCTTGGAGAGGCTGAGGGTGCCGAGCATCGCAGGGTCAGCGAGCAGGGAGGCCACCGGCTGGCTCACATGGTGAGGGCAGGAAGGGAGAGCGGGTCTGGGTGATGGGTGTGGGGCCAGGGAGGGCCAGGGGGTGAGTGGCACAGGGTCTCCACACCCACAGGGATAGCTGGGCTGTGACCCACATGGGAACTCCGGGAGAGGACCACGGTGGAGGGCTCAGGAGAACACCGGGCATCCTGTCTGGGACACGCGGGGCCCTGCGGTACTTACAGCTAATGTTTGTAGGCGGCGTCTGAGATGAGAGAGAAGGTCCGGGCTGGAGGTGCAGGCCTGTGAACAGGTGTGCAGAAGTGATGGTGTGTGGGTGTGGGGAGAGACAGCCTCTGAGACCCGAGCCAAGGGCAGAAGGGAGAGTGCTGGGGAGACAGAAGGGGGATGGGGGAGACGGCCGCCGGCAGCTGTGCAGGGCTGCGTCCAGAAGCCCAGGGAAGGGCCTTTGGAAGGGGAGAGAGGCACCAGCAGCAGGTCAGGTGCGGCCCAGATGGCAGCGAGGGCGCACTGAGAAACCGCTGTCGGCTAATCACAGGGAGGCATGGAGGCATCGTGACTCAGGAGTAACCTTCTCTAAGTGGCAGGGGGTGGGGGTGGTGCTGGAGGAGGTGGAGGGAGGGAGGGAGGGAGAGGAGGTGGGGAGAAAGACTTGGATCTGTTACTCAAGAAGTCTGGCTCTTAATTGGGAGGAGAGAGACTGGCGGGGGTGGGGGGTTGGGGGTTGTAAATAACCTAAGGTCTTTGGTATCTGGGAGGGGCTTTTTAAAGGTATGAGACAAGCACTTTTCATGCTGATGCGTCTTTATTTGCAAACGGAATGATCCTGTTCGTAAAAACAAACCCTGTGGCGTCTACAAAAATTCTGCAACTACTAGTAAGTGAATTTAGCAAGGAGCGGGATACATCAACACATGAAAATCAATTGTGTCGGTTCATACTGGCAGCCACAGAGAAGGGCGGAGACACACCATTTAAAATAGCATCAGAACCAAACTACTTTGGGATGAGTTTGACAAAAGATGTGTCAGTGCTGCTGCACTGAACACTACGAAACTTCGCTGCAGAAACGACAGAAGACCCACGTGAAGGGAAAGGTGTGCCGAGCCCACAAACTAGAACTCACCTGTGACACGGCCTTTCTCCCCAGCTTCATCTTTCCACTCCGTGCAACCTCAGTCGGCACTTTTCTGGAAATCAATGGCCAATTCTAAAATTTGTATGGAAACACAAAGGGCCTAGAACGGCCAAGATAATCTCAAGGAAGCAGAACAAAGTTGGAGGACGCGCGCTGCTGGATGTTGAGACGTGCTGTACTGCTGCAGAATTTCAGACAGCGCGGCGGTGGTGAGAGACGGATGAACAGACCAGTCGGGCAGAAGAGAGTTCAGAGCCGGGTCCACGTGGGTACAGTCCACTGATTTTGACAGACGCATCACTTCAAAGGAGAAAAGGAAAGTCTTTTCAATAGGTGATATCAGAACAGCTGGACAGTGAAGAACCTGGAGCCCCAGTCACACCATGTGCAGAACTAACCAGAGATGGATGGTAGACTTAAAAAGTAAAATTTAAATATGTGCAGCTTCTTGAGTCACAAAATATTTCACTGGACAGACAAGCAGACAGAAGCTTGGAGCAGACGGAATTTTCTTGGGTGGGGAATAAAAAGTGGCATAAAGGGGGAAGAAATGAAGCTATCCTTGTCAAAGTGAAACCTCTGCTCTTTGAAAGCTGTTGTTAAGAAAATGAAAAGTCAAGCTGCCAACCAGTTGCAAATAGTCCAACAAAGGCCACGCGTCCAGGTTGCAGGAAGAAGCACTCGTGTGGGGGTGTTCTCAGCGGCTTTATTCTGAACAGCCCCAAGTGAAAGCAGCCCAGGCACCCAGCAGTGGACAGGCGTGGCTGGGTCCCAACGGCCACGACTCAGCAGCGAAGCAGTGTGAACCAGCCACACGACGCCAGGATGGGTGGCTCGGAGCGTCGGTGAGCAAAAAAACCAGGTGTAAAGGCCGCCCGTGGGACCCTGTTTCCAGGCAATTCTAGGACAGCCACTGGGGGGCGGGAGCTCACGCGGAAGAGGTGATGGACAAGGTCCAGGCTTGACTGGAGTGTCAGGCACGTGGTCATGCGTATACATTTTTCAGAACCCAGTGAAGTGGGCGTTTAAAGTGGAAGCATCTTTCACTGCACTGACAGCCAAGCCAGACTGAATGGTCAGCCGGGAGCCATAGGCTGACGTGAGCTCCCACTCAGAGAGCAGGGGGTCCTGCGCCACGCAGGTGGACGGGGACCAGAGGTCAGGGGCGGGCGCTTTGCCCAGGAAGCTGAGGGAGACCAGGTGGTCTCCGGGGAATTGGGTGTAGGAGGGGAGTGGGTGACAGGAGACTCTGTGGGCAGAGCCAAGGCCCTGGGGTTGGGGTCTGTGACCGACCCCTGAGTGGCACCCCTGTCCCAAAGAGGCTCCCGCAGGCCGCTGCTGCTTGTGTCCAGGATAAGAGAAGGTCCCCTGGGGGCCCCTGTGGGTGGGAGGCTGAAGGAACAGGGTAAGGTCAGTGCAGGATTCGGGCAGAGTGCCCGCACACTGGACATGGAGGTCACCGGGAGGGAGAGCTGGTGGGCAGGGAGAAAGCAGGCGTTGCATTGCCCTGGGCCATGCCGGGCCCCCATGATGTGATGAGGAGCACTGAGCCAGGGGCCCCAAGGGCAGGACAGCTGTGAGACAGCACCAGGTGGTGGTGGGGGGGGCTGGGGGGCTCGGGGGCGTGGCCAGAAGAGCCCAGTAGGTCAGACTGAGAGCAGGAGAGCCCCGTGGGCAGTTTTCTTTTTTTTTTTTGGTTTAACTTTTAATTAATTAATTTATTTTATTAATAGATTCTATTTTTTAGAGCAGTTTCAGGTTCACAGCAGAATTGAGCAGAAAATAGAGAGTTCGCCCATAGCCCTCCCCACCCACAAGTACATACCCCCCTACCCTCAGCCTCCCTCATCAGGGTGGCGCCTGTGGTACAATCGATGAACCAACACGGACACATCACTGTCAAACACAGTCCACAGTTTAAATGCGGGTTCACGCTAGATGTTGTGCGTTCTGTGGGCTTTGACAAATGCACACTGACATGCAGCCACCACTACAGCATCACACAGAATAATTTCATCGCCCTAAAAATCCCCGTGCTCCATCTGTTCATCCTCCCTCCCCCCCCCCGAACCCCTGGAAACCACAATCTTTTTATTGTTCCTGTAGCTGTGCCTTTTCTAGAATGCCATTTGGTTGGAATTGTGCAGTTTGTAGCCTTTTCAGACTGGCTCCTTTCGTTTAGGAATGTGTCTTTTAAGTCTCTTCCATGTCTTTCATGGCTTGATAGATCTTTTTTTTTTACTGCACATATATTTTTAAATTTGCATATATGTACTGTTCATTGTTTCTAAGAACGTTTAGAGGTTTAGCTTTTTAAACTTACCTAGTTATCAAAGGAATAAAGCCAACCACAAACTAAAAATTAATTCAGAAAATACATACACCCTGCTATTAACAGCAACATTATTTATAATTGCCAAGACATGGAAGCACCCCAAGTGTGCATCAATGGTGCAGTAGATAATGGAGATGCAGCATATATACACGTAATGGAATAGAGCTCACCCATAAGAAGGAAGGATATTTTGCCATTTGCAGCCCTTCATTCACTTTTTTTCACTTCAAAAACCAGAATTTTGTAACTGGCATAAACATTTCCATTATATCAAAAAAACAAAATGCCTAGAAATAAACTTAACCAAGGAGGTTACCTGTACTCTGAAAACCGAAATGACAGAAAGAAATGGAAAGATTTCTTGTGCTCTTGGACTGGAAGAATCAACACTATCACAACGGCCACACACCCCAAAGCAATCCACAGACCCAACACAACCCGTCAAAATACTCACGACATTCCTCACAGAACTAGAGCAAACAATTCCAGAATTTATAAGGAACCACAAAAGACCCCCAACAGCCGAAGCAATCTTTTGTAGGTCTCTCTCTTTTTTTCTTTTCTTTTTGTTCTTTTCTTATGGTTTGAGGACTAGAGAAGGTCCTTTAACATTTGTTGTAAAGCTGGCTTGGTGGAGCTGAAATAGTTTAGCTTTTGTTTATCTGTGAAGCTTTTGATTCCTCCCTCCAGTAGCCTTGCGGGACAGAGTGTTCTTGGCTGGAGGTTTTTCCCTTTCATCACTTGAAGTATATCTTGCCACCCCCTTCTGGCCTGTAGCGGTTCTGCTGAAAAATCAGCTGATAACCTACGGGAATTCCCTTGTGTGTTATTTGTTGCTTTTCTCTTTAATTTTAGTATTTTCTCCTTATCCTTAATTGTTGTCAGTTTGATGGCTGTGTACCTTGGTGTGCTCCTCTCTGGGTTGGTCCTGTGTGGAACTCTGTGCTTCCTGGACTTGGATGACTTTCCTTTCCCATGTTGGGGACGTTTTCAGTGATTATCTCTCCAAAAATTTTCTCAGGTCCCTTGTCTCTTCTCTTTCTGGGACCCCTATAATGTGAATATTAGTGCGCCTCATATCTCAGCGTTCTCTTAAACGATCCGTGTTTCTTTTCTTTCTTTTTTCTGTTCTGCAGCAGTGATTTCCACTCATCTGATCCCTCCTCCTGCCTCACTTAGTCTGTTCTTGGTTCCTTCTAGTGTGTTATTCATTTCAGTGATTTTATTCTTCAACTCTGTTTGGGTGTTCTTTACCTTTTCCAACTCTTTGCTAAAAACTTCACTCTGTGCACCTATAGTCCTCTTGAGTTCTCTGAACATCTTTGACAATATTACTTTAAACTCTTTCTCAGATAAACTGCCTATCTCCTCATCACTTATCTCTTCTTCTGGGACTTTATCTTGTGCCTTGGCCTCATATTGCCTGTCTTTCTATTTGTATTTTTAGGTAGGTCAGTTACATTTCTCGACCTTGGAGAGGTGGCCCTCTCTGGGAGACGTCCTGTGTGTCCCAGCAGTGCACTCCTCTCTTGTCACCCAAGGGCCAGGGTCCAGCAGGTCCTAATGCAGTCTGGCCTGTGTTTGTGGGCTGGTGTTTTCTTATTTCTGGTACCTGCCCCTGGTGGATGAGGCTGGACTAGAGGCTTATGCAGGGTTCCTGGCAGGAGGAGCCAGTGCCTGCCCACTGCTGCGTGAAGTTTGGTCCTGGGCCTCTGGTGGGTAGGTCCTGTCTAGAGGCCTTCGTGGCTCAGGAAGTCTGCTAAGGGGTGGGGCTGTGTTTCCACCCTGCATGTTGTTTGGCTTGAGGCTTCCCTGCAGGCTGTTGGTGTGGGCGGTTTTAAGGTCGGTAGCTGAGGGGCGGCAGAAGCATCTCTCCTTCACCTTGCCTCCCAGGCTTTAGGGTGATCTTTTCTTACTCTCTTCTCCTCTGCTTCCTCAGGAACAGACCCCAATTTTTGGCAGGTACAAGACTTCCCCAGTTCCCACCCCCGTCGTAGCCAGTGTGACCAAGTGACACAGTTCTGGTCACTGTAAAACAGCCTTAGGGGAGTGTTCTCAAAGGAAGAGCAGCCCCTTCTTTAGTCCTTCCTTTTCTCTGCTGGTGGAAGAGTGGCTATGAAGACTGGAGCTTGAGCAGCCATTTTGTGCTGTGAGGAGGAAACCTCTGTGCTGGGATGAAGGAGCCTGGGTCCCCTTGTGTGGGCAGCTGCTCGGTCCTGGGTGGCCTCATGTGAGAAGGAAGTAGACTTCTCTCTTGTTAAATACACAGCTGCTTTGTGTTTCCTGGGACGCTCCCAACCACTGTCCTCACCAGGGCATTAGCTTTGAAGGTCAAGAGGGAAACGCAGAGAAACAAGCAGTGGGAGGGAGGGGCAGATGTCTGACACGTTCTCTGCCCAGTGTCTGACGAGTGTCCGAGCTTTCTTAGGTGAGATGTAGCACCCAGCGTGTGATGAAGCATGGACACACGTATGTGTGTGATGAGAGGTGTTCTGCCCGGGTATCGTTGTGGGACCTGGACTGCACTTTCCCTCAGGGTCCAGAATCTGCATCGTCTTGAAGAGAAGCTCAAGTCCGTGTCCGGTCAGCCCACTCTTAGCTCTCACAGATGGCTCCCAAACGTGTCTCTGTTAATCCAGAAAGGCAGTGGCACCGTGCACACAGAAGTTATAAAATATTTATTCCCACGAAGGAAGCATCTCGCCAACATTGTGCAGTAAGAGACTTTAAATCCTAGGGCATTAAATATGAAAACTCGCATTCCCAGTTCTATGGCAGCCTTAGTATTAAGGGTGGAAAACACAGTTATTTTTTGCTGGATGTTGTTTCATTTGGCAAAGACAGTTTGTGTCGGGCCCAGCCTGCACTTTGCTTGTTTTGCCCAGGAATCAAGTTGGAAGTTGTGGGGAGCCATGCGTTTTCCCCCTGAAATTCTCCTTCCCCTCCCTCCAAACAGCCTGCTGAGTGAGGAGGAGCCGGGAGAGAAGGCCAGACGCCCGCCCGCCCGCCCAGCTAGGGTGTGCCGGCTGCGCAGCGGGGCATCACTGCAGGGCCTGGCACCTCGCCCGCCCCGTCGGTTTCCAGACCCACCTGGGCCCACCTGGAGCCGGAGGCCCTGGCGCGCCCTGCCTGCGGCCGGCGCAGCACCTGGGCCGCCATGTGCCCACACGCAGGCCGGCCGCGTGGTCCGCGAGGGTGGGCGAGGGCCGCCGAGGGCTCCTGCAGCGAACGGTCGCATAATGAAGTTTTTCGTAGAAGAGCCTTGTTTCATCCAAATTGTAATATGGGTGGAGCTGAGCAAAGCAGCCTTTTACCTTCGTTTTCCAGATAAGCCTCTTTTCTTCTTACTTCCTGTTTCTGTATCTCTCTTGTTTTCCTGACTGGATTGGCCAACTTACTAGTTTTTAAAAAATTTTGTTGTTTTCCTTTTTTTTAAAGAATCAGCTTTTGGATTTATTTATTGATTCTATCATTCTCTGTTTTCTAAATCCTTCCTCTTTTCTTTAGTTCTTTCCTTGCCCTTCTGTCTGCTTAACTTGCCTGAAGTTGCTCTTCTTCAATTAGATGCTTGTTTGTTATTTTCGTCTTTTCTTGTTATTGCAAGTAAACAAGACTGAATTTTCATCAAATATTCTTTTAGTTGCAGATGTGTAGTGTAAAAGTTTAATTCTCAAAATGTTCAAACGTGTTTTTACACAAATAGCTGTGGGTGGGTAGCTGTGCGGCAAAGTGCCCTTCACCCCACTGACGAGGAAGCCGTGGCTCAGAGGTGGGAGGACCTGGGACCCCGTCAGTGGGGAGGGGTCAGTGAAGTAACACCCCGCGTCAGAGCCAACCTGGTGTGTGTCTCGGGGGCAATGCAGGCACAGCCTTGGGTCACTTCTCTGCCTTTCCACAAGGTGACCTCTGACTTCCCAGGGTCACGAGAGGAGCCCCCCAAGCTCTGCCCCGTGTGGGGCCCACGAGGGCGCCGGCCGGACCCTGAAATCACAGCCTTCCCGCCGCCTAATCTCCAGCTTCCCGTGTGTCTCCCTGGGTGGCGGGCCCCCGCCCCCGCCACCCTTTCTAGAACTCTGCAAGGAGAGCCCTTCTTCCCTCTTCGGCGCAGTGGTTTCGTACGGAGGTTCGAAGGCTTTGTGTTTCCTGGTGGTGTTTTACCTTTGCGTGGCGTCGCCTTGTGAGCACAGAGCACTGCCCGGCTGCACCTGCTCTGGGATCTACTGAGGTGCCTTTGGGCCTGGATGTGCGGCCAGTTCTCGTGACTGTGTTCTGGGCGCTTGGGAAGCACCTGACACGTGTGGGTCAGACCTGTGCCGACCGCCTGCTCAGGCCTGTGTGTGTGCTGTGAGGACGGCGTGCCCGCGAGGGCGCCTCTGCCTGGTCCTCCCTGCCGGCCTCAGGCTCCCCTGCTCTCAGCGCCCCGGTCCCACGCCACGGGGCACGTGGGTGTCGGCGGCCGTTCCGTCCGTGCTGTGGGCGCTCACCTCCATCCCTTTGCTCATGGCTTTTGCCTGGAGTCTGGCCTGGTCTGATACGAGGATCACGGCTTTGCTGTCCCTCAGGGATTTGTGTCTTCGTGGTTCAATTTACCTGCAGTCAAACGCGCAGGCTCCAAGCGTCACGTTCAGGTGGGTTCTGACAAGCGCACACAGCCCTGTAACCCCACCCCCACGAGGCCCCTGATGTCCCTTCCCAGCAGATCCCATCCTCCCCCAGGACAGCACCACTGCACTGTCCAGCCCCACGTTTGCCTGGTTCCAGACTCCATCAGCCATCTGGCTCTTTCTCCCTCAGCGTTATGTTCCTGGGTCTCGTCCACGAGGTCACCTGTGGTGACAGCATCTCGCGCACGCAGCCGCGTGGTCCTCTGTGTGCTTGCACCTGAGATGGGCAGCATCCCCCTGTCCAGGGGCTTGGGGGTGTTGGTCTGGGCGTCATGAACAAGGTCACCGTGATCCGCGTGCGCCTCTTCCTTGGATGTTTGCTGTCGTTTCTTGTGGGCAAACGCTGAGCTGTGGAATGTGAGTCACGGCGTGGGTGTTCGCTCGTGTCATGAAAACTGCAAGCCATCTTACAAAAGGCTGCACCGTTCGACGTTTCCACCAACAGCGCAGAATGTTCCAGTTGCCCCAGGTATTTGGTCAGATTTGGTGTCACCCGTCCGTCTTTTATTTCAGCCGTCCTCCTGGGGTGAAATGGCATTTTGTGATTTGAATTTGCACTTCCTTAATGACTAACGCTCTCGGGCACTTTTCACACGCTTTGATCTTGTGAGGTGTCTGTTCAAGGTCACCTTGGTTTCCCCGAGAACTGCCTGTTGCGTCCAGGGTTTCAGATCATTAGCACAGGATTGTGCCAAACAGTCTGCGGGCCAGCTCCCCGGGCCCGTGGTTAGACTCCCCTTTGCAGCAGCCATTCTGGACGCTGGCTTTTCCTTTGATTTGTTGTTTCCCTCGATTCAGTTACCAGGTGGTTTAGGGATTTCACTGTGCTTCCTCCGTCCCTCCCTCCCTCCCTTTCTCCCTCCCTCACTTCTTCCCTCCCTCCCTCCCTTCCCTCCCTTTTTAAAAAGATCTCCGACAAGATGGCGAAGCAGCAGGTCTGTGGGCCCTCGCAGACCCCAGCCCTTGGGCACTCCCCAACCCACTGGACGTCAGTCAGAGGGAAGGGGCTGGCGCCCTGGAGATGGGGTTCAGGGGACAAGGCCAGGCTCAGAGAGCGGGCGCAGTGAGGCTCCCCGCCTGTTTCTCTGGCCGATCGTGCTCACACCGCTGACGTCGTGTGGCCGCTTGCACCCCTGAGGGTGGCCGGGGGTGGGGAGAGACTGGCCTCCCTCAGCACCGGCCAGGGGCACGGGCGGTCCCAGTGCGGGAGCTGTGCGGGCGTGGCTGCCTCCCTTCTCTGCCCCCCGGTGTGGGCGTCACCCCATGGGCACAGCGGAGGCTGGCTCCCCAGGGCGCGCTGCAGCACGGCCACCTGCTTCGTGGGCCTGGCAGAGACCCAAAGGCAGGCCAGGGAGTAGGGGCTTCCTAGTGGGAAGAGAGCTCGGGGTCCCCCCTCCGGGAGGCGGGGTCCTCGAGGCTGGTTAGGGATGCGTCATGACCTTCTCCGGTGGATCCTGAGTTGGAAGAGAGACAGTTGCTGGCCGTGTCCTGGTGGGGGTGGCCCCATGGCTGCAGGCTGTGGGTCAGAGTTCCGTTGTCAGGTGGGATCCAGCTGTCCTCTGTGGTAAGTTTGGGCTCTCAGAGTTTCTGAGGGTCCCGCCTGAGATCCCCCCCTCAGGTGCAGAGCCCTGGGCTCCCGTTGGCGTGCCCTCACACCGCCGCCCCTGGAGCCTGGCTCCTGGACTTCCTGTGCCGTGACCCGGCCGCATTCCCTCTGCTTCTGGCCGAGCCTGGTCCTCGGTGCTGCTCCTTCTCTAGTGGACATTGGGGCAACTGACCAAGCCCTGTCCCCTGGAGCTTGGTCCTGACCACTGACCAGAAAGGCGCAGTGGCTGTGAGACGCAGGGCCCAGCAGCCCGCCCTGGAGGAGGCGCCCGGGCAGCCCTGGGCTCAGACCAGCAGTGTGGCCCGGGGAGCAGTGTGCTTCCAGGCCGTTTGCTGGCCTGCTGGGGGGCCGGGCGCCGGCGACTCCATCCGGGTTAAGCTTGTGTCTGCTGTGCAGCTGGGGCTCTGGCCCAGCTCTGTGTCTGCTTTGTGGGAGTCTGGGGTCATTCTGTTCCATTCTGGGGACTAGTTTTTCCCCCTGCGGACACATTTCTCTCCTTGAGCATCAAAGGCCCAGTGACCACCTGGGCCAGAGGCTCCGCCCGCAGTGCAGGGGTGACTGGCCAGCCGCCTCCTCCGGGAGGCCCATGCCACCCTTCTGGCTGGCAGTGCTGGTGGGGGTCTTCTCTGGGCTGGACGTTGGACATCCCTGCAGCCGCACGGCTGACCCCTGCCTGGACTTAGTGTAAAGCCTGACCACGTTTAGAACCACAGCATGTTAAAGACCCAGGACCGGGGCCCTGCCTCTGTGTGACGACTGGTGTCCTGCAGATCAGGGCCTGTGCCAGGTCCACGACCGACAAAGGACTCACCAGGGCTGGGGGTCAGAGGGTGTTCCCGCAGGACCGCAGACCCCCTTCTGGACTCAAGCAAAGTTGGCAGGTCGGATGTCAGACTGCTGGGTTCCTGGTCTTCGCCGGCTGTTGGCTGACTGGCTGACCCCCGCGAGGGCCTGGATATGTCTTTGAGCCACCGAGTCGGTCGCCCCGGCACTGGGTGAAGTGGAAGACCGGACGCAGCAGCACTCCCTCGTCACCCGCTGGCCCTGCCTGGCGACGGGGAGGGCAGAGGCCTGACTCCACTGCCCCATGGGCACCAGGCCGCCCATCATTTTCAGTTATGCAATTTTTCTGGAGTTGGGCTCCTGTTTGATGGTTCCGGCCCCTGGTCCTGCCCAGGAACTGGCCAGGGTTGCGGCTCGGCCAGGGCCAGTGCCAGGGCCAGGGGGTGGGGCTGGGTCCAGAGTGGAGGCCTGGATTCCCTCCCTTGGGATGCCTCTCGGTGTCTGTCCCCGTCCAGAGGCACGGCCCCTGGGACGCACATCTGCAGGAAGTGACTTGGGGGCAACCTCCTGCCCAGCTGACCCAGGCCCTGCTCAGCCCCGTCCCGTGTCCCCCTTTGAGGACAGAAGTGCCGTGTGGCGGAGGGGCCAGCACCGTCTCGTCAAGGGGCGCTGGACGGGCCCAGGCCCTGCGAACGTTGGGAGCTGGAGCCGCTCCTGGATGTCAGCCTTGTCCCCGTCACTTCTGGGTCAGGGTTCATCGTGGGAGGAGAAGGACCGGCAGGAAGGACCAGCGCCCTCGGGTCCACGGGGCTGCCTGGTGTCCCTGAAGCCAGGACAGGCAGTGCCTGTCCTGTCACTGGGACCCAGTCAGCCTCCGTGCTACAGGTCAGCACAGCTGTGTACAGCCCGACCAACGAGTCACATGCAGGTGACCAGGTGGCCCTGGCTCCCAGGCAAGGAGCACACCTGACCCCCAGACACCAGGACCAGAAGGCCTTGCACAAAACTAGGAGCCGTGTGGCCACAGGCTGGGGCCTCGTGCTGTAGGTGCAGTGAGGCCCGGGAGGGCGCAGGACTCTGCGGCCACCGTGGAGCCCCTGGTTGGCCAGGTGCCTGCAGGCTTGTCCTGAGAACAGGCCATCTGGCTGGGCCGGGAGGGGTGCGGAGCCCTGAGTCCCTCCTGGAGAGACTTCAGCGCTCGCATCTGGCCTGACCACCACCTCGCCTTCCCCCCGTGCTCTGTCCTCATGGGGCTCTGCTGTTACCAGCCCTCGGTGTCGCCTGAGCAGGCGTAAGGGGTGAGGGGATGCTTGTGTTTCCAGTCCTCCATCTTTACCCAGAACTGGGGTGGGCAGACTTAGCAAAAAACAAACATACAAAAAACAAATCCAGTTAAACTTGAATTGTAAATAAAAAATTAATTTTTAGTGTAAATGTGTCCCATAAAATACTGCACTGACCAAATATTGCACGGCTCATATATATATAGTAAAAAATAGTATTTGTTGTTGCCTAAAATTCAAAATTAATGGGGCATCTTATATTCTATCTGGCAACCCTACCCAGACTTTTTGAGCCGAGAATGTTATATTCAGCCCAATTACCTTCCAGCAAACCTGCAGGAACCCAGGAAACATGGTCCCCGAGAGCCCTTCCTGAAGACAAGCGGAGAAGACAGACCGCATCACCAGAGGCGGGGGATCGCACCCCAGGCGCGGTGGAGCCTTAGGTGGCAGGTCAGGGTGAGTGTTAATGAGAGAAGAGAGAAATCATTTCAGTGACAATACTTGTGAGGGGAAGGAGGGGGAGAGAAGGCAGAAAACAGCTTTAAAAGATCATCTAAAATTGATACGTCGGATAGTAAAAATAGGAGAATATTTAAATGTACAGACAAATCAATGAAATTGGCAGGTGGACAGGAGGGCTGGGGGTTTCGAGTGAATACTTCCCGTGACACTGCAGTGACACAGAGACCACAGGGAAGACCTTGCCACAGAGGCGCAGCCTCCACAGAAGGAACATGTAACAAACCAAAGCAGAGAAGTCGCAGGTGATCTGCAGAAAGAAAAAGACAAAAAATACATATAAATATAAAATAGAAGCAAAATAAAGCAGAAGGTAAATTATAATGTGACTGATTTAATATCACGAAGAGGAAAGAGTGCAAACTGAGTGAAAAAGACTCGACTGGGGCCCAAAGCAAACCTGGTTATTTGCTCTTAGAAGAGACACGCGGTTAAGTGAGCCAGGAAGGTCGAACATCCAAGATGAAGCCAAGGCCTAAAAGGAGATGCAGGAGACGGAGGGACAGAGGCTGCCCTGGGGTCAGACAAGGCGAACACCAAGTTCAAGAAGCATCAATCCAAAAAAGTAGAAAAATATTAATACTTTAATTCTGCCTCGGTGAAGGATGGATCAAGTGGACAAATGTCGGATTTCATTTATTAATAAGCCCTCCAATTGAGAGATAAATATATCTATCTCCTGCTGAAAATTCCCTGGAACATTCAATTATTGATCATGAGCGAGGTCACCAACACCCCTCAGCAGAGCCCCCAAAGTAGGGACGGGAGCAGCAGTGTGAGCACCGGACAAAACGGAAGCACGGCTAGAAGTTAGCCGTGCTACCTGGAAAGAAGTGTCTGTGCCTCACGTGGCTCTCGATCCAAGAAGAAATCGGGACTTAGGTTCATGGAACAGCGTACCTCACAAGACCCGGAGAGGAAGGAGTGTATATCACTGCGGCCATGGTGCTGGGAGGAAAAGTAAGTGTATAATCTCATTATAAACCAGACGTAATATTACACCACGCAACTCCCGTTTTAGAAGCGACTGACACTAACCTAAGAAAAGCACAAGGAAGGAATTTAAAAGATAATAACAGAAAATAATTGGAAAACAGAAGAACCGAAGCACAAATAACTAAATCCAACACCTGGTTAGCCTGTCGCTAAGTAAGAAAAAAATGAGGAAGCCGAGTACACAAGATAACAAGTGATAAAGAAGAAACCTCACAGAGATTAAAAATTTTAAATCCTGAGCGAGTGCTTTGCTTTCATGGGTGCTTTTGTAGGAAAATGTGAAGTATGAGAGCCCCCTCCAGAAGAGATAAAACCTCTCGATGGACCAGTTACCGTAGGAGAAACAGTGAACGTTGTTGAAGAGCTGCCACCCCTGAAAATTAGAGCAGAAGACGTCACCGGGACAACGTGCAGTCTTCCAGGAAAAGGGAGCTCGGATGCTGCTTGCAGAAGACGGGAAAGAAGACAGGGCACTGCCACGTTCTTGGGTGGGAGGACTCGGCATTACAAGAGATGAAGCCCTTTAAACACAGTGAGTAGTTACTGCTGTGTGAACAGTCCCTGCGCTGTCCCCAGGAGCCCAACCGAGGGCGTTTGTGAAGGCAGAACAACGCGGGTGCTCGGTTTTGACAAAGGTGACACAAACGTGGGAGCCACAAACCAGTCTTGCTTGTGAGTGTCAACGTGAAAACCTTAAACTAACAAAACACTAGCCAGCAGAGTGTAGTGCCGTAAGGAAGGACTCTCTGTCGAGAGCAGGTGGAATCGTCCTAGGAACTCGACGACGGGTTCGCGCCGGGAAGCCTGCTCCCCTAAGTCAGCAGGTCACAAGCTCCGACAGGAAACACATGACCATTTCCACGGGTGTGGGGAAGACATCTGGTAAAATCCGGCATCCATTCTTGGTTAAAAGCCCTAAATACATTAGGAAGACATGAGCATCTCCCAAGATCCTGCTAAACAGGGCATGTTACAGCCATTAAGTCAGAACGGGACAAAGGTTCTCTATCACTCTGATGTAGTTTGATGCAAGAAAGGAATCAGAGGTGTTCTTTCAGGGTGGTGTGGTTGTGACCTGGACACTCCAGAGACACCATTCCAAATGAGAGGGTACCAGAAGGGCAGCTGCAGAATTATTGAAACAACAAAACTATTGTATTGACTTCCTACAAAAGCAGTGGCCAGTTAGGAGGAAACCGGGGCAACGACCGCATTTACAGGGACCACAGTGACAACAATCGTGCAGATTAAATGCCCAGGAGTAGCCCTAACAGGAAATAGGCAAGATGCTCCTGAAGGAAACTTCAGACTTTGCTGAAAGGTGGACAAGAAGCCAGAAAAACAAGAAGGACTAGCATACTCTTGGATGGAGAGACTCAGTTTTACAAAGACGTTGTCTCCCTAAGCTGACCGACAGATCTAGGTTCGATGCTACAGGTGACTCAGTAATAACCCCAAAGGGAGGGGTGTGTGTGTAAGAACTGGCCGAGCTCATTCTCAGTCTTGTTTTGAGAAACAGAGGTATGGTTGACCCTTGACAGCTCAGAGGTCAGGGGCACCCGTGGCCCTCGAAGTAGGAAATCCTCGCCCTGCTCTCTGCCTCAGGAGCAAAGGGGTCGATCCGTGACTCGCGAGCGGTCAGGACTCAACCCTAATTCTTTTGATTCCACGTGTTTTGATCCTAATCCATCACAGACTTTCCCCACACTTGGTTAAAGAGCTGTGGAATGAAAATGGAGGTCCTACGTCCCCTGAAAAATCTCCACTTACGTGGACCCTTGAGGTTCAAATGCGTGTTGTTCAAGCATCAGCTGCACATGAATTTTTAAAGCTCTGTAGCAAACCAGGGTTGGACCAGTCCCACCAGAAAACAGACGTTTCATCAAGGCAGGGGAATGAGAACCGCCGGCGGGGCAGCAAGGATCAGTGGCCGGCCCGAGTGCCTGGAACCAGGCTGAAAACCACTGGAAACAGGGCTTAATAATTAAACAGCGGGCTAGAGCGCCACGTGGCGGCCGCAGGCAGTGACAGCGAGTGAGAGCACGGGGAAGCTGGACGCTCTGTGGATGCAAATAATCCACAACCACCCGTAACAGGAAAAGAAAAGCGTTATTTGGGCCAAATGAGGACTGCAGCCCGGGAGACACAGACTCAGAAAGCACTTGAGGCCAGTTCTCCAGACGTCAAGATGGGGCTTGAAAAGGCGAAAGCCGCAGAGCTACCCGCGCGCTCTGTCAGGACTGAGGACTGGTGCTGGCAGGAAGGAAGGTGCTTGTGAGGCGAGGACTGGTTGGGGGGTCCCAAGGGGTTGCCCAGTTGCAGGGGGGCCTTGAGACTGTGAGGCTGCAGGTGGCAGCTGCTGGCGGTGCTGTTTTGAGAACGGCTGGTTTGGCACAGTTCAGAAAATCAAGTTCTCGGTGATGCGGGAACGTGTCTAAAGCCACATCCACGAGGTCCACCCAGCCCCCACCTGGACGCCTGAAACCCAGTGACTCCGCTCTGACCCTCCGGTGCCTCCTCTCCTTGGTGGCTGGAGCAGCTGTGCGGCGTGTGGCGGGCAGGACGTGGCAGGCTGCTCTCGGGCACGGACGCCTCAGGGCAGACCCCGTGTCTGCCAGCGAGGACCCCCCACACACACACCTCAGGACGCGGGCGTCTCCCAGGCACCTGCTCGCCTCTCACACCAAAATAGTTCGAGAGGAATCAGCAAGCTAAATAGGAAATAAAATGAGGCCAAAAATTCCTGAAGAAAGCAAGAGATTTATAAAAGTTCTTGGTCTGGGTAACAGCTAAGAATGACCATCAAGGAGAGGTTATTAAGTGCAACACGCAAGCTTCTGATGATAAGTCTCCCCGTAAACAGCTGAAAATACACGTGGACAACCGGGGAGCCCTTCAGTGCGTACGTAGCACAGATACAGGGCTCAGCTCCCTCTGACCCCTCGAGTCAGTGGGGAAACCACCCCCCGCCCAGGCGGAGCGGCGGCCCAGAGAACCAGACTGCATCTTAACCCGTTGGTTTCGTGACTCGGAGTCAGCGACAGTCCTGCGGCTCGGGGGGCCGCCCGCCCTGGCCCCTGCCTCCCTGCCCGGCTCCTGTCCCTGCCCGCCTCCCTGCGCAGCCCGGCCCTGCCTGCGGCCTGGTCAAGTGAGGGGGCCCGGGCGTCAGCCCCCTGCGGGCAGGTGCTCTGCTCTCCTGGACGGTGGGAGGGCCGCCCGGGGAGGCCGGTGGGGGGGGCTGCTGTCGCCTGCTCGCTCTGGCCGCTCCGGAACATCAACGCTATTTTGAAAAGACTGTCTGTGGCCGGTGGCCTCACCCGTGCTGGCGCACACCTGCCTGGCCCTCCAACGTGCCAACCCTCACCTGTGCTAGTCAGACCTGCCCCTGCCAGGGGCCTTTGGTGTCTAAGCTGCGCGGAGGTGGGAGGCGGTGTCACCAGTCAGCGATGTCAGCAAACGTCCTGGGAAGTCGGGGGTGCCTGGTCTGAGCTTGGCTTTAATTAAACTCCCAAGGCTGGGGCAAGAATGAGGCGCCCACGGTCATGACGCGGCCGACCCCAGATGTCAACGTTTCTGCGCAAACCCAGACCCTGGCCAGACGCCTGTGCCCGGGGCCCCAGGGAAGGCCGCTGGGCGCCGACCCCAGCCCCGCGCCCTCTGCCCGATTCTGAGGACGACCACGTGTGAGCCGCACCACACAGCCAGCAGGGCCGCCGCCAAGATCCACGTCTTTCTTCAGTGAACTGGAGGGAGAAACCGGCGTCTGTCTTACTTTTAAAAAGGTGACACGGAGAGGGTCAGGGAAGAGGGCGGCCCGGCCCCGGCGGCCCCGTCACCATTATTTGCTGAAATATTCATGGAAGTCTGGAAAGTGAAGCATGAGTAGTTTGCCCTGCGTTTCATTATTTATTAAGCAAGCGGCTGCTCTCCTGGCCCGGAGCTTCCCGTCTTTTCCAAGAAAAAAGGCAGCCAGGGCAGCAGCCCTCTATTTTGAGCGACTGAAATTAAAATTTAAATGGCCTCCCTCCCAAAGTGGAAGCTGAATGAAGTGTTTATAAATGCACATTGACTGAAAATGAAAACTGTATGAGCTTTTTGTTGTTCGATTGCGTACGTCGATTTTGTTCAGGTAACTCTGCCGAGTGGCTCAGAGCCCTGTTTGCTTCTCCACTGCACGGCGGATACCTCGTCCTGCTGAGTCGGCCAGTCCGCCTTCCCGCCGTCCGTCCACCAGACTGTCCCAGCCAGTGGAGTGTCCAGGGTCCTTACTTCCAGGAGAGAAGTTGCCTCTGGAAGGATGTGGCCCTGGGGCCCCTTCTCTGAGAGCATCCCCAAAGCCGCGGTCAGGAGGAGGGAGAGGTGCCGGGGGGCCAGGGGGCCGGGGCCCCTGCATGGGTCTCCCGGGCTGCAGCACAAATCAGCACAAACGGAGTGGCTCAAACACCAGAAGTGTCCTCGGGGCAGAGAGCAACCATGTTCTGCTCCCTCTGAGGCTCAGGGGGCCCCCTCCTGCCTCTTCCAGCTCCCGGTGGCCCAGGCATCCTTGGCATGTGACCACATGACTGCAGTCTGCCCCGTTGTCACCTGATGTCCCGTGTCTCTGTCTCAAATCTCTCTCTCCTGCCTCTCGTGAGGACACCGGGAGCTGGATTTCCGGTCACACTAAATCCAGGGTGATCTCATCTCCAGACCCTGAATTGCACCTGCAAAGACCCTGTTTCCAGATACAGTCACACTCATGGGGACCAGGGGCCACAACTTGGACACATGTTGAGGGACACCATTTAATCAACTGCATGGTGATCCCACGCCGGAGGAGGGGGCTTTAGAGTTGCTGAGGGCTTACTCCAGGTTTATCTCACGATTTTAGTAAAAGGGACCCTGACCTGCAAGGATCCAGTGTTGTTGGGGTGGGGGGCGCCCACCCCATCACCAGGCAGCCCTGCTGGGTGTCCTGCAGCTCAGCCGGGTTCTGACACCACCTGCCTGAGGACGCGTCAGATCCCTCAGGTTCATGGCTCAGTCCTGCAGGACTGCCCCCAACACCGCCCCTCCTCCAGGTGCCAGTCCCAAGTCCAAGTTGTCACCTGGGCTTCTGACCAACTGGCTGTAGATCGGGGGCTCCCACGACCCCTCCCTGGGCTGGACTGATTTCCTACAGCTGCTCACAGAACTCAGAGGAACATTCACTCACGAGATCACTGCCATCTTTGGATGTGACTCCAGGACAGCCAGGTGGAAGAGATGTGGGGACGGGCCCCCACCTCTCCAGGCGCCACTCTCCCCGAATCTCTGTGGTTCACCAGCCCAGAAGTGCTCCAGGCTCTGACCTTTGGGTTTTTATAGAGGTTTCATTGCAGGTGTGGTTGGTGAAACCGTTGGCCGTTGGTGAGCGGTCCTCTCCCCTTCCCGAGGTCTGGGGGTGGGGCTGTAGTTCCAACCCTCTGGTCCTGGGCGGTTGCCTAGTCCCAGTTTCCCTCCCACCTTTCCAACTTGGACTCACTAAGAACGAAAACCGCCCCTTTTCACAAGCTGAAGCCAGACCGGGTGATGCAAACTTTGAAGAAGTCACACAGCAGCTCATGGACCGATGACCTTAGCACCTGCTCTGTGCCGGCCACTCAGAGCCGTCGCCAGGATGCCCGATGACACCACCAACACTGCCCAAATCGCAGACCGGGAGACCCTGGTGGATTGAAGCCGCGTCCTCCTCCCTCCGAAGATGCTCTGATGCAACAACATGGATGGCCCTGGAGGTCGTCATTCTAAGGGAAGTGAGCCAGAAAGAGGAAGAAAAACACCATATGAGGTCACTCACACGTGGAAACTAAAAGAAAGGGCACAAATGAACTCATCTCGAAACAGACACAGACTCACAGACGTAGAAACAAACTTATGATTGCCAGGGGGGAGAGGGTGGGAAGGGATAAATTCAGAGTTCGAAAATTGCCCCTCTTGGGTAGTGATGGAAATGCTAGCTGTCCTGATTGTGGTGCTGGCTCTATGGATGCGCACAGCTATCAAAGTTCACCCAATGGCACATCTGAAATGCGTGTAGTTTGCCGCACAGGAACCACACCACAATAAGGGTGTTAAAATAAATAAGTAAAGATGCTTTGCGCTCAAACCCAGGAGCTCCCTCCACTGGCTGCTCGCCACGCTCGGAAATGGGGTTTGTAATTTGCTCTAGTCATGAACATTTGTTTTTCTTTTGTTCCCATAGGTGTGCCTCTACGCACGCACCCGATTGCTGATGCCAGAGTCTGGCCTCACTAACCAGGGCCCATCTGCATCTCTGCATCCTGAGCGAGACACTCAGGTCTGCCTTGTCCTGTGTGATCACTGCACCGTTCAGTCTGCAAGGCCCTAATGCAAAATTCAAAGGCTTATTTCCATCAGGTCCAAGTAGCTTTCCGCACATCTGCTTCCAACAGAAGACGAGGTGCCCCATGTATGAGAACCTGGAGACACCTTACTGGAAAAGGCATCAGGGAGAACCTGTCCTTGAACCTCCTCGGAGGGAACCCGCCCCCAGCAAGATCTCTGCAGTCACAGCCAGGGCTGCACACTCTTCAGCCAGCCTGTCCTGGCGGCTTAGCCTCAGACAGACGACGCGCCAGGCGAGCAGGGAAGAGCAGGCGTCACTCCCTCACGTCGAACGTATGCAGAGAGCTCGGGAGAAATCAAAGTCTGGTCGGTCACATGTTATCCAGAAAAATGCAGACTGGCTTGGAAAAGTCAAACCCAAACCTGATTATCATTTAACCAGTTAGTTTAAGGACTTGGCGGAGTGATTGCAGTCGCTGGTTAACGTGGGGCAGGTGGCCTGGGCGTCGCCCTCCCACGGCCGTGCTCCCGGCCTCTCATGCGCCGCACCCCCTCGAAACTCTCAGGCGCCTTCGGTGGCCGCTGGCTCAGCAAGGGAGGGTCGACCTTCAGACGGGAGAAGGAACAACGCTGACTAACGGGTCACACTCTCCGCTCAGCACAGAGAAGGCCCAAGGAGGGTGACGTGATGGCCAAGGGGCCGGTTTGGTTCGGAAGTGTTCGGTGCTCGATGAAAGACTCATATGAAGTCAAGCTCCCTGAATTTTCTTTCTCCTTTAACCTCCAATGGTTTTCTTAAAGCCCATCTTTGTGTTTCTTAACCTGAAAATTGCTGCAGAGCCCAAGTCAGCTCTTCTGCAGAACGCCCTCGATTTGGGGCGGCGTCCAGGTTTTCTGGTTTCTTCTAGGACAGTTTTGGTAAATTGTGTTTCTCAAGGAGTTTGTCTGTTTCATCTTGGTTATGAAATTTATTGGCGTAAGTTGCCTGTCGTATTCCCGGATGTGCCTTTTAACAACAAGGGTCGGGTGGCCTCCTCTCCCGCAGCTGAAGCTGTAATTTATGTTCCTCCCCCAGTCGGCCTCACGGGGATGTGGCGAGACTGTGTCATTCTTTTTAAAGAACCGACGTTTTACTCCGCTGCTTTAAGAAGCCCTCTGAAGAGCTCCCAGCGCAGCTGCGCGTGGCTTCCTTGTGTTTCCTTTGCTTTGGATTTGTTATGCTTCTTGGGTCTGTGAATTTATGTTTCTCACCAAATGCAGGCAAATGCTGGCCATTATTTCTTAAAACTTCTTCTGCCCCGACCTCTTTCTCCTCGACTTCTGGGCTCCAGTACCTGCGTTAGGACACTTGATATTGTTACTCTCTGTTCATCTCTAAAACTCCTTTTTCTTACGCAGCTTGGTGCAGCCACTGTGGAAAACAGTATGGAGGGTCCTCAAAAGACTAGGAATAGACTTACCATATGACCCAGGAATCCCGCTCCTGGGCTTGTATCCAGAAGGAACGCTACTTCAAAAAGACACCTGCATCCCAATGTTCATAGCAGCACTATTTACAATAGCCAAGACATGGAGACAGCCTAAACGTCCATCAACAGATGACTGGATAAAGAAGAGGTGGTATATTTATACAATGGAATACTACTCAGCCATAAAAACTGACAACATAAAACCATTTGCAGCAACATGGATGCTCCTGGAGAATGTCATTCTAAGCGAAGTGAGCCAGAAAGAGAAAGAAAAATACCATATGAGATCGCTCATATGTGGAATTAAAAAAAAAAGAACATAAATACAAAACAGAAACAGACTCATAAGCATAGAATATAAACTTGTGGTTACCAAGGGGGCAGGGGGGTGGGAAGGGATAGACGGGATTTCAAAATTGTAGAATAGGTAAACAAGATTATACTGTGTAGCACAGGGAAATAGATACAAGATCTTATGGTAGCTCACAGAGAGAAAAATGTGACAATGAATATATATATGTTCATGTATAACTGAAAAATTGTGCTCTACACTGGAATTTGACACAACATTGTAAATGATTATAAATCAATAAAAAATGTTTAAAAAATAAATAAAATTCCTTTTTCTTGCTGTTATTCAAGTTGGGTGATTTCGACTGCTCGGATAATGTGAGCCTTTGGGAGGCGGGGGCCTGGGGGCGTGGGCCAGGCTGGAGTCGGGGATCCACAGTGTTGGTAGTGACCAAGCCCCGTCTTGTGTGTGTGTGTTGGGGGGGTCCCGGCCCCTTTCAATTGCCATCTGGGTCCAGCCCGGAGGAGGGGAGGCACAGTGCTTGGAGTGTACGCTGGTCCCGCCTGCAGCCTGGGTGGGGCACCTGGTTCCTCGGCCATGCCTTCTGCTGGCTGATTGCGCCCCTGGGGGGACCAGGACACATGGAGGGGCAGCTGTCAGCCCGTTCCTCGGGCTGCAGGAGTGCAGCCCAACCTGCTGCGGTCAGACGGGTCACCTGGCGGGGCCAGGCAGTGAGAAGGCCACATGCAGTGAGAGCTCCTGGACCCCTTTGGGGGCGAGAGGTCAGTCTGGCTCTTCCCTGTTGTGACCAGCAGGACCTTTAGGACGACTGCCCAAGGGGCCGTCTGCTGGACCTGCTCTGGGCTCCTGGTCTTTCAGGCTCAGTCAGGTGTCTGGTTCCAAAGGGGGCAAGCATTGCAGAGACAGGGAGGAACTCAGGTTCCTGGGATGTCAGCCTGGGGCCATGGAGGCCTCAGGAGGCCCACAGGACACACGGGGTTGGGTGAGATGTGCTGTGTGTCCTGACGCTGGGTCCCCGTCCCCTCGCCAGGGGCCAGCCACCCCGCACGCCCCAGTGGGCTGGCTCACACCAGGTGTAGACCCTCCAATGGGTCCCACAGCCTCAGGGCGCCTTCGCCTCAGCGGGGCCTTAGGCACATTTTCATTCTCCATCTTGCTGGTTCCCAGCCCAATAAAAAGCTTTGCATGAATATTTCATTCTGCATGTGAATTCATCTCATGTCTGCAGGGAGGAAGAATTAGAAGAAAGCAGGTTCATTATTGTGGGCGGGTGTCGAAGCTGCAGAGTCCATGAGGGGAGGCTGCTGCTGGACGCCCTGCAGGTGGAAAGCCGGACACTGCAAACCGGAAATTTCCTCCCCGTGCGGGATCCCCTCCCCCTTCCCCAGCCGTGGGGAGAGCACGTCGGGGTGTGACGGGCCCGGGCCAGCGGTGGTAGAGTCTCTGGGCTCCAGGGCTCAGGCTTCCTGGGGGGGCAAGTGGGAGGAAGAGAGGTCGGAGGTCACGCAGGGTCTCCTCTGAGCCTCTCAGCCAGGCTTGGGACAGGACGTGGCACCTGCTCCCAGGAAAAAGCCCCCCGCTCAGCACACGCATCCGCAGCCCCCAGGGCCCGTGAGAGCTAACGCACCTGGGCCCTCCCTGACTGGGGCCCCAGGGCCGCCTGCGCAGCCCAGCTGCCAGGGGGGACAGCCCCAGGCCCCGGGTGCCCACAGGGCGGGAGGTGCACGGTGACCAGTTCTCACGGGCTCGGTCACTTCACATGCCAGTGAGCGGGAGCATGAGTCTAACTATTTTGGGGAGGGGCGGGCATTCCAGGAACTGGGCCACTGCCCACTTTGTGACTGCTCGTGGTCAGCCTAGGAACTGTCATGGCGCCTGTGGGTGTGCCACGGGGTCAAGGTCCCCGGACGTCAACCCTTCCGCCATCTTGGTTGTAACCAGTGTGTCGCGTCCTCAGTGCTGTGTCGTTCCTCCAGTGCTTGTGCCCGGCCCCTTCCCTCCTGTCTCAGTGCCTCTGGGGACACACCTTCTGCTGGGGTGTGGCCCCTGAGCCTCCCTTGGCGTCTGTTGGGCCCCCAGCCCTGTTATGATTTGTGTCCAGACAAGGACCCCTGCTGAGGCCCCTGGTCCTGGCTGGGCCATGGCTATCTGGGGCTGGTTGTTGTCAACCCTGAGATCCCTGGTCTTGGGGTCAGGCCCTGGTCCCTGCTGTGGCCGAGCTGAGGGACCCCATGCAGCCGGGGCAGATGCCTGTGTTCCCTGAGACCAGCGTGGTCTGCCCTTCCTGGGGGTGGCGGGGTGGGGGCCTCGCTCCGCCCGCTCCCCGCTGGTCCCTCCCCGTTTCTGCACCATCCTGACCCTCCGGCCCTGGGGAGCCCTGCTCCGCCTGCAGCTCGGAGCCTGCCGCGGCAGGTGAGGGCTCCGGGTCAGTGTGCAGCCCCTGTGCAGAGGGCGGGGGCTGAGTTGTGTCAGCTGATAGCCCTCCTGGACCAAGGGGGCGAAGGCGCCGGCCTCGGTTTGCAGTGTCCCGCCTTGGCTCCTGGCTCTGAGTGGAGCTATTTTGACTTAATCTTCCCAGGCCTCGGTTTCACCCGCCGTCTGATGGGATCTTGAGGGTGATGGTGCAGGTGAGGCGCAGGGGGCACCTCGCCGCAGGCACTGGGCTTCGGCCGGGTCCCCGCTGCCCTTCGCACGAGCAGCACCTGCGGCTCTGAGAGCCGGGAGCCCGGTGACTGAAGGTGAGAAGCTTCCGGGAAGGACTCCGGGTGTTCACGGCGGGGAAGCTTCTGCCCCCCGGGCGGTGTTCCTGGTGGGGGCAGGGAGGAGAGCTCTGGGTCCAGGACCACGTGGGAGCCTGGCCTGTCCCATGAATGAGGACAACTGGGGGAAGGTCACTGTGTAGATCCTAAAAAACCCAACCTGTCAGCTTCTGAAAAGAATTCCAACCCAGAAAGTATAAATACATAATTTACCAAAGCTTTATTACTGAGTTGGGGCCTTTTTTTCTTAGATTTTCGAAGACAGATTTCACCATTAGTGGCAGAAAGCATGGGGCGAGAAGAGAGAGTCGACCTCTGTCCCTTCTATAAAAAGTGCCAGCAAGTTAGTTGAAAATAGCCTGGAACACTCCCTGCAGTGACCTAGAAATCTCAGGACGCATTTCCTTTGTCCAGAAGCAGCTTGTGATGGGCTCCTGGCAACTGGCGGCCACAGGACGCGGCTGGCCTGGAACGGGTCCCCAGGCGAGGCCCTGGCGGCTGTGGGAGGGATGGGAGGGGGGTCTTCCCTGGTCAACATGGAGCTTCTCCGTCACGGGCAGGATGAGGCCAGAGGAAAGAGGTGGCTTCTGCTCAGCTTAGAGTCCCCTGTCACGAGACACCCTGCTGTCTGTCTGCGGCTCTGTAGAGGCCTCCCTGGCTGGACCCCTGCCACCCTCACGAGGGACGCGCCAGGCTGTCTAGGGCACGTGTGCCTCGGTGCAAGGAAGGGTGTCCCATTTACCAGGAGGACGGGCTCCCACAGGGACCTGGGCGCCTCTGGCCTGGCGTGACTTCCGTTTGTCGTGGGCTAGAGCTTGCTTCCCCCTCCTCCAGGGTCACATCAGGGCCCGTCTTCTGATCCAGCAACAGGACAGATTCCAAAGTGCAGGGAAGTGCCTGGAAGGCTGGCACCCTGGACACAGGAGGGCACTTCCTGCTTCTTTGTTATTAGACATTGAACACTGACACTGATGCCAAGAAGCCTTCTGCAGGTCGCCAGTGACCATGGGAGGAAATGCAACCAAGACTCACCCAAGGGGATTCAGATCCAAGAGGTAAGCCGTGCCTCTGGTCACCAGGGAGGATCGGCCGCAGGGTGGCCCGTGCGGCCGTGGCCAGTACTTCTTGCCTAGAGGATCCGCATCCCTGGGCAGTGGCCGGCTGGCCCCAGGCGTGAGGCCACAGCAGGCTGAGCTCCGAGCACAGGCGTGGGCTCAGCCCACGTGGAGCTGGCCGGGCGGGAGGGGCTCATCCAGTGTTCACAACGTCCACGACTGTGAGGGGCGTCCGGCCCAGGTCGGGGCAGCGATTCTCCTGCCTCTCTGAGCTGTGCTGGCTCTGCTCCTGGGACGACCCCGGCTGGATGAGAGTGACCCTCCGGGGCCCCGGCCCCTGCAGACACGCCAGCTGGGAGGGGCATGGAGGGGGGGATGGCGCCCAGGGTCCCCCACATGCTCTTGAAGACCAGAGGCTCGTCTCCTTCTGTGAATGAGGCACTTGAGGCAGACCTAACAACTCCATTTCCCTGCTTCTAATCTCTGGGTGGGAGCAGACAGACGGGAACAGCCCCTCATCCCAGGTGTGACCCCAGCAATCCCTGAGTGTCCTCAGTGCCTCTCGCACGATTCCTCACCCCACGGACCGAGCCTCCCTGACCCTGCCCGCGCAACCTCGTCTCCCTGACAGTGAACAGCAGGGGTTCTTCCTGAAAAGAGACTGGTGTTTTGGTGCTGAGAACTCAGTGGAAGTAAAAAGAAGAAACATAGTTTTTACTGTCAAACCTGTCTTCGTTTGCAGAGGTCTGAGGAGAAGGGCAGACACGTGGAATCGCGCTTTCGTTCCCACGAGCAGCTCGCCCACTTCCAACCCATCCGGGAGCCCCTTGCCCCTCCGAGGTGCTGGTGCTGGTGCCCGCAGGATATCCCGTGTGCTCCGTGTCCCCGGACATCTGTCTGGAACGTGGCGGCTCCTTGGACAGTGGGTGGGAGCACGCTCTGGCCCGCGGCCACTCTGGGGGATGAAAGCCGGTGTAAACGCTGCTGAACTAATTCTGTGGTGTCTTAGCTACGTGATCAGTAACTGCATCAGCTGCTCAGCCAATGGTGTGTCTGCGCCCACAGAACTCGGTTTGTAAGTGTCCTTGGGCCTCGGGCCCGTCCTGAGCTGGGGTGCCCACCCCTACCTGGCCAGCCCAGCCTCCCAACAAGCCCTGGACCTGGGAGACCCAGCTGACCATCTTCTTGGTGCAAGCGGCTGTGAGAAGGAGCCGGGCGTGGGCTCTCCTTCCGTGGTCCCCGGTCCTCCTGCTGCTGTCTCGTCCTGCGCAGCTGCGTTCTGCCAAGGAGGCTGGCCCATCCAGCCCTGGTGGTCACGTCTGTCCCCCCCCCGGCCCTCTCAGCTGTCCTCAGCTGTCCCTAGCCTTTGGTCCTTCCAACTTCACCTGGTCTGAGGGCCCTGGGTGAAAGGCCCCGCCCAGAGCTCTCAGGGGAGAAGCCTGCGTGTGGGGAGGACGTTCTCGGTGACATTGGGACAAATTGTGCTGCTTTCGGGGACCAGACTGAGGGCAATAACCCCCATTTCCCCAGCCAACTTGGGTTAATTAGTGTTAATATTCATTCCAAGCCCTGCACCGCATTGCTAGCTCTGTGGCCAAAAGTGGATTTCAGCATTCCAGAAGATGAGGTGACTCCGCGTGCGACCCTAACAGCCTCTTTGATACTCGACAAATAGTCCTTTCTGCCACGGGCCTTGGGGTGGGGGCCTACTCGCTGCCGGGAGTCCAGTGGGGGTTCCCTGCGTGGCCCCTGCACAGGCTGCCCGGGGCTCAGCGATGAGGGCAGAGGGCGCTGCGGGCACCGCAGAGACCAGAGCCCCCAGGCTGGCAGGGAAGGGACCCCATCCGAGGCTGGGGTCCGAGCCAGCCCAGCCCGTGAGGACGTCCACCCGGGCAGGGGCCCTGGGTCCACAGCTGAAGTGAGAGTCGGGGCCCCTGTGTTTCGCAGCAGGGTCAGCCGTGAGTGGAGCGCGAGGCCCGCTCCTCGCACAGAAGGCCCGGCCTAGGGCCCTCTGTGTCACAATTAACACCGCAGAGTTTTCTAATCTGTCGTTTGCACAAAGGGAATGCCAGTCATTTGTTCAGCCAAACGCCACCATGGAGTTAACGTGTCACACTGAAGCTTAAACAGGAAAACTGTGTGCTTGTCAAAGCCGCTCAGCTGTCAGTATCCCAAAATCCTGCATGTTCTGGGGAGCCCAAATACTTTGTCGCAGAGGTTATGTTAAGGACTGAAAGTAAACACGGCGCCTGAGTCCTGACAGTGAAGACTGGATGGAGGAGTGTGAGCGGCGGGCGCCAGGGCCGGAGGAGCGGGCCCGGCGTGTCTGCCTCGCAGTTCCTGCTCTCCCTCCATGAGCCCCCACCCCAGAGACTGACGGCTGCAGCTCCTCGTCTGCTCCAGACCCCGGGCCTCAAACCTGAGTGGGACAAGCGGGGAGGGCATGATGAGGGCTGGTGCTGAAGAGCCAGGCGTGGCCCCCAGGGGGCAGCTCCGTGGTCCTCAGATGCCAGCCGTCTGCTCGAGTCGGGGAAGCTCGGAGCCCCGGGCCCGGGAAGAGCCTTTCCCGCTGTCTCAGGCCGGGGCCCTCAGTAGGGGTGGACTTCCCAGGGGAGGGTCCTGGGACCCAACGCCGCTGTGCACTCGCTGGGCTCAGTGGCTGCAGGGGGCAAATGGGAGCAAACCGGACACCAGCCTCTCTGGCCCAGGTTCTCTGGGTTTAGGGCAGCAGGGCAGGTGCGGGAGGCCTTGACAGGGTTTTCCTGCCGCTGTCCAGGCCGTCGGTTCCAGGGCCTGGGTGACGCTACCCCTGCTCACAGTGAGGGGTAGTTAAGGGGTGTGGGCTGGTAGTTGAGTGGTGGCAGGTGAGTAGTTAAGGGGTGATAGATGGGTAGTCGAGTGGTGGTAAATGGGTAGTTAAGTGGTGGCAGGTGGGTAGTTGAGCGGTGGCAGGTGGTAGGAGGGACAGTGCTGGGTCCTGTCCTGCTGCTGGCCCCCGTCTCATGGCCTTGGTCCCTGGTGTCCCCATCTCTGCAGTGCCAGGGTGACATCCTTCCCCTGAGGCTTCACGCCCCACGCTCGCTGCACAGAGGCCGCTGCCCTCGGGGCCTCGGAGGCCAGTCCATTCCGTGTCCGGCAGGGGCTGTGGCCTCAAGGCAGGAGTGTGGGGAATCGCATGTCTGAAGTGCCGTCTGGGGAGACGCAGCAGCTCAGGGCCACGAGCCCAGCTGAGGGACTCGCGGCTTTCTGCATGGTCAGCGGTTGAGCCGGGCGCCCCTCGGCCTTGTGAGACCGAGGCATCGCTGACGCAGCCGCCTGGTGCAGGCCCCCCTTCAGATCGGGGGTCTGGCCTCTGCACTTGCTCCCTCTCGCACGTGACAGTTTTCTTTTCCGAAAAACTCGTTTGAAGTCTGACGCTACGTCCAGCGGTTCCACAGAGCGCCTTTCAGACTCTGACTCACAGCCTCTGCAGGAGGCCCTGTCAGTGATCAGAAGAGTGTGGCCGCTGGCGGAGGGTGGAGATTTCCAGAATCCACCTCGAGGTGCGCAGCTCGGGCGTTCAGCACGTGGACACGCTCTCTGCTTCCAGGACCCTGCGACCCCCGAGAGGCAGCGCCCATCACCCCGCCCCTCCCCCAGCCCCTGGCAACACTAACCCGCTTTCGGTCTGCCTGGACTTACCTTTCCTGCCCGGTTCATTTGAGCGGAGTCGTGTGGCACGTGGCCTCTGGCCCGGCCTCGCTCACAGAGCGCCGGCTTTCACCGTCCGGCTGTGTCGTGCCTCGTGCCGGCGCGTCCCCCTGTTTTCAGGGCCGATGCTGGTCCGCTGGGGTGTGGACATGCTCCTCTACCTGTTCCTTCTGTGGATGGACGTGTGGGCTGTCCCTGCCTTCGGGCCACTGCGGGCACTTGTCCGGGTTTTGCTTGAACTCCTGTCTCTGGTTCTTGGGGTGTGTACCCAGGAGTGGAACTGCTGGGTCATGTGGCGTTTCTAGGTTGAACTTTCTGAGAAAATCTCTCTCTTTCAGTGGAGAGTGGCGGCAGGTGCTCAGGTGTCTGAACAAAGCACACGGCTTCTAAATTCGCAGCAGACATAGTCCAGTCACACGTCACCTTATATTCAAAACAAGCACGCGGGGCTCCGCGCTGGGCGGCCTGTGTGAGCTGTTTATCAAATGTCCTTTGATGTGAAAACTCACACCATTTGAAAACTTTCTAAGTTGTGCTGGATTATGAGGTAAATCAGAAAAGCTGTTGCTTTTTCATTTAAATACATCTTGGGCTTGAGTGGTTTTGTATTTATGAAATAAATGGCTTGCACGGTTTTTTAAATTAAAAACCTGAACAAGTGTTACAGCTGAGATGAACACAATTAGGTGAGATCCTCAAAATAATAAAACCTCCTCTTTCAGAGCCTTTTGGGCATAAAAATAAACCCATGTGTCTTGGGGAGGGCTGTCATCCTTGCAGCAGAAGTTCTCTGGGGGCTGGCGGGAGGGAAGCGCAGGGAACGGAGGCTGTGGGACCACCCACCGCCTGCCTCCAGCCAGACCCGGCTGCTACAGGGTCTTAGATGATGACAGTTTCAAAGAAATAGGATTGCGCATGTTCCCTCCTTGCCAGACGGGCTTTTTCTGCATTTTTGTCCCCAAGGGAACCAAGGGGTCGGACCCCAGGATCCCGCTTTCCCTGGTTGTGGCCGGGACGCGGGCCCCGAGGGCAGTGTTTCCATCTGTCCGGAGTCTGGGATCCCGACACAGATTGTTTCTCCTTCTGGACGCCACGCTGGCTCCTTGTGCGGCCCGACTCTGTTACCGAGAGGCAGTGAGGCTCTCAAGGGAGTGTCCTGGCTGTGCATGGGGCTCAGACGGGCGGAGGGAGGGTCCCAGGGGACTTGCCCTGATGCAGATCCCCGTCCCTGTTCTGGGGACCTCGCGAGGCTGGCGTGGAGCCTGAGGCCCGATGGCCAAGGTGGAAGAACAGCAGTGTCAGCACAGGTCGCCTTTGACCCAGGAGACCGGAACCAAGCCCGTGGGTCAGTCCCGGCTGGGCCCGGCTGGGCTGGCACCATGAGCTCCCACGCCTGGGCATCTGCCGGCTGCTCCCGCGCGCTGCTGCAAGCCCTCGGCTCCGCCATGGGCCTCTGCAGGGCGAGCCGGTGGCCTCTGGGGACCGGCCTCTAAACTGGCCGGTTGTGAGCCTGTGATGGGGGAGGGGAATCAGGCCAGGGTGGAAAGCCAGGGCGCTGGTCATCTGTCAGAGGAACTGTGTCCCGGCTCCCCGGCCATCACCAGGTGTCTGAGGGCCAGGACGGGTCAGCATGGGGTGGGACTGAGTCCTCTCAACTTGGGTTCTGCGTGCACAAGACCCACACTCACCCACAGGGAAGCTGGTGCTTGAGGAGCTGGTGGCCACGTGTCTGACCTGAGGTCTTCAGGACACCACGTGGCTGAGACCTCACCCTGAGCTCCAGATGGGAACATGGGGGGAGGGGTGCAGAGGGCCATGGGGGTGGGGAGGAGACATCAGGGTGGTCCGGGGCACCCTCTGGGTGACCCCACACCCGGGGCACACAGAGAGGCCCACCTCACGGCAGGCACTGGCTGCAGGTATGGACAGTGAGGTCCTGAATCCCCGTGTCCTGGAAGGAGTGTCCACTGGCCAAGGCTGTACAGGGTCCTCTGAGCCCAGAGCCTGGGCCAGTGGACGGGGCTGCTCGTCCAGTCCAGGCTGCCAGGCAGGTTGAGCCAGCCCCCAGCCAACTCTGTCCAGAGGCCGGTGCTCCCTGGGGGAGCTGAGTGGACACAGCAGACCCCCAGGCGGGTGAAGCCTCAGCCTGGTGCTCTGACCTTGAGGGTCTGGGGGGCACTGCCTGGGCCACGTGCCTGTGGGTGAGGATGGCTGAGGCTGCAGGAGGCCTGGGCTCCAGCCCCTGGGGAGTCTTCAGAGGCTTTTGGGGCCCTGGGAGACCCTATAGCCTCAGTCCCTGTGGACAGGTGACCTTCAGGCTGGCACACAGTCCTGGATGTCGGCGATATCGGGCAGGGGAGGATCCGGACAGGGTGCCAGGTATGGTAGGGAGGGACACACCCTCTGCTGGTCCTTCCTGCAGGGTGACCAGGGGTGTGGGTGCCATCGGAACGAGGCCTGCCTGCTGCTGGGTCTTGAAATGAAGACTTTCAGGCAGGCCAGCCCCAGGGACCCCACGGTCCAGGTGACAGGCAGCACAGCCTCTGTGAGTGAAGCTCTGTGAAGTGTTTAAGGATCCAGAGGAAGATTCCAGAGGCTGCAGGAGGACACCTGAGGTCGCGGTGCCGACAAGGTGGGCTCCCTCCGAGGCCCTCCTCCCGGCCGCGTGCTCACACGGCCCATGGCCCTCTGGGGTCTCTTCTGAGAGGGGCCCTGGGGGCACCTTTGGGACCACCCTCGCCTCTCATCAGGCCTGGTCGCCCCCCACAGGCCCTCCTCGGACACCTTCACTCTGGGTGAGGCTTCACCATACGGATCTGGGGACACAAGCACCCAGGCCGAGCAGACACAGCGACAAGTCACAAGTGACAGCAGTCACAGGCCCATCACCAGCTCTGGAGAAGCTGTGTGGCCCTCAGTGGTCCAGTCTCCGTGCCTGTAAGGCAACGTCTGTTCTTTGCGTCTCGGGGTCACAGAAGGAGCGGGCCAGCGGCTCTCAAACTTCTCAGCTTCAGAAAACGTCCGTCCCAAGTAGGTGAGCCACCGAGAGGCAGGAAGGGCCCCGCGTGGGACGAGAGACTCGCCCTCGGCCACGAGACTGGCTCTGGGCTCTGTCCTGCTTCTGAGCCCCGTGCGCCTCCGTTCAGCCTTCGGGTGGCCAGCTGGGCCAGGCCACCTCGCAGCGCTTCTGCAGCTAACAAGTCAGGGAACGATTCGGATGCTTTATGCCGAATCTTCCATCCAACGATTCGCATCCCACTCGAAAAGCTGTTGTTCACCAAGGTATGTTTTAATTAAGTCGCCAAGCTAGATGCAATAAACAAAAGGCACATTTAACTAGAGCCAGATAAAAACTGCGCAGGAGACGAGGTTTGGAAACGAATGAATGCCGGGCACCGAGCAGCTCCAAGGAGGCGGGGGATGTGGTCACCTTCACTGAGCTGCCTCTGTGACCCTGGGGAAAGGAAGCCGGTGTCACGGGAAGTAAATCTGCCTTAAGAATGCTGGGAGTGCCAGCCCTGCCCCCACGTGGGGGTCGGCGTGGCCCTGCCCTGGGCGAGGCTGTGCAGGTGACGGATGAGCGGGGTCGGGGAGCTACCCACCCCTCTCTCACTCCGGGCGGCCGGGAGGGAGGGTCTGGCCGGGGCAAGGAGGACAGCGACAAGCGTGTGTGCGTGGCCCTCCCACTGGGTGGTGAGCTCCTGTCGGCTCCGGTGCCGGCCCTGCCCAGACACCTCCGCCTGCCGGCCCGCTTTGCATCCTTGCAGCCGAGTCCGTCACAGAGCTGACCGTCCAGTTGTGGTGAGGTCTGACTTTCAGTGTTCTCTCTCGTTTGAAGTACCGCTCTCGTTCCTGGTCCTGCGTGTTCTATCCCCTGCCCTCTTCCCCCCGAGGAGCCAGCAGGCGGCTGGCCGGTGCTTCGGCCTTGCTCGGAGGGCCAGGCTCTGGCCCTGGTGATTCCTCTATGGCTTTCTGCTCTCCGCCTCGCTGAGTTCTGCTGCGGCCTTTACTGTCTACTGCTGCTGCTGCTTAGGACATAATTCGCGTCTTGTGTCTCACGGTGGAACCGAGCTCACTGGTTTGAGACGCTTTTCTCGTCTGATCAGCATTTCCTGGCAAGCGTGCATCCAGGTCCAGTGCAGCGGCATTGCACAAAGTTTGACATATTGGCTTTAACTTTCATTCAGTTCCAAGAATTTCCTGATTTTATTCCTGATTTCTTCTTTGGCCCGTAGGTTTCAGAAGTGTGCTATACAGCGTCCAAATGCTCGCGTGGTTTCCGCAGCTTTTCTGTTATTCACCCCGGATTTGGCATCGCTGTGACTGAAGAGCACCCTGCACGTCGCGGATCTAATGAGGTGCTGTGTGACACAGAGCTCGCGGCCTCGTGAATGTTCTGGGAGCCCCTGAAAGGAGCGTGTGTCCCCGCCCGGGCCCGGGTGGACGGCAGCGGCATGCCTTGCGTCCTTGCTGGCTTCCTGTCTGTCGCTCTGGTTTCCCGACCCTTTGCCGGCCTGGCAGGGTCGCCAGCGCTGCCCCCTAGGCCTGGGCCTTGCTCTGGGGGAGTCTTCGTGCCGCTGACTCAGCCCCTTTGCAGGCTGTGTTCTGTCTGGGTGTCCCTCTCTTCTTGGTCAGGCCCAGGGTTGTGTCGTTCTTGGGACCTGTCCACTCGAGCCCAGGCGCTGTCAGCCCCGTGTGCAGCTGTCCTGGGGGTTTCAGCGCCGCCCGCTCAACTCCCGTGAGGCTGGGGCAGCTCCAGGTCATTCTCTTTTCTCAGCAACTAAGTGTTTGTCGGGATCGTCGATCTCTTCAGAGCCTGGGCCTGGCTTCGCTCATCATCCGCGCTGCTCACCATCTTCTGTTCTGCCTGCCCTGCTCTGATGGTCACCTCCTCTGTCTGCTGTCCTTGGGTTAGTTTGCCCTTCTTCTTCTGGTTTCTTGGGGTGGAAGATGACAGTGTTGCCCGGAGCTCTCTCCTTCCTTGACGAGTTTTCAGAGGTACGGCCTTCCATCTGAGCACTGCCTTAGCCACTTCTCGTGAGCTCGGTGTATTGTGTTGAGGCTCCCGTTCATCTTGCAGTGTTTTCTAGTCCACTTTTCACCGAGAACTGGAGACTGAACTGATTCTACCGCCCACTTTCAGGGTGTGGCCTGCCCTTTGGAAAACACTGCCCCCTTCACCAGCCCCACCTCAGGGCCACCTCCTACAGGAAGCCCTCCCTGATCTCTCCTGCAGGGAGACCCACTTGTACAGCCCCATGGGATCAAGGGGCACCCGGGGCCAGGGCCGTGTGGTCACATGGTAACCCAGAGGGGAGCCGGGGGCCCGGCCCTCTGACCCAGCCCCAGACACGTGGCATCTGTGCCCTGAGTTCTCCAGCTGCTGAATAACCGTCTGTTCAGTAAAAGCATGAAGGGTCAGTGCAGACACCTCTCACAGATGCTGGGCCAGGCAGAGGGCCCGGTGCTTGTCCACCGTGTTACGGTCGCTGCGAGACGTGGTGCCCTGTTTACCACCAGACGTCAGGTGTGGGGAGACGTCACCAGCACTGCAGTGGTTATGAATCACCGTCTCCCGTTTCACGTAATTCTGTGTTTTCATTCAGCAAAACTACTACCCTGATTTTCTTCTGCCTGGTTCCTTTTGACCTCTTGCAGGACCCTGAGGGACAGCAAGCTCTCGTGAGTGAAGCGGAACTCACCACCCTCCACGGCTCCCGGGGAGGCTGCGGGACCCCAGCTCCCAGTGGAGAGTGAGGGGCGTGGGGGGGATGCTGGCGCCCTCTCGGCTCCAGGGGGCCGTTCCTGCCTCTTCCAGCCCCTGGGCTGGTGGCCTTCTGCCCCGTCTCTGCCTCCATCACCACATGGCCGCTGCTCGGCGTCCCTGTCCAAATTCACCTCTGCTCGGGAGGGCTTGCTGGCTGAGAGGCGCGTCGGTGACCGTCAGAGGGAGACTGACTCCCACGATTATCTGTTGTTTTCAAAGAAAAAGGCAGAATTCTGCGTTTCTGCCGTTTGGGTGGAAACGTGTCCTCTCTTCGGCGGGGATGACGTGGCGTCTGGAGCTGCACGGGATTTAAAGAATTATTCGTCATGGTTCTTTGTGAGTAACTCGCTCAGGACGCCAAGACAGCGACACTCTTCTGACAGCAGTGTGTGTTTGCTGTTCACAAAGGGGGGAAAAGGTGTCAATTAAGGAAGGAGAGCCACCTGACTGACCTTACTTTGTTCTAATGAGGGCACCACAAGGCGTCATCGCCAGTAAACACGCTGTGAACTGACTGGCGGGGTGATCGCTACACCGTCTGTTGGGTCAGCATTCCGTTTGCTGTTAACCTGTAATTGTGAAGCGTAAGGAGATGCGTGTGCACGCGTGTGAACAGCTGCGGGTGGGGCTGCAGACAAAGGGAGAGGAGACAGGCACGGACGGCGTCCCCGGGCACCTCCACTCGGTGTGGCTGCCTGGCCAGCTTCGGCTGCTGGTGTGGACGGCGGCCATGTGTCCTTCTGGTGGGAGCTGCCGTCGGCGTCGGTGCCCAGGCGGCAGTGTCCGTGGGGCGGCTCCCGCCCGGGGCCCCAGCAGCCTGCGGCGGTCCTGACCCTCTGAGACGTGGGGAGTTCTGTCCACCGTGGTCCCGCCCACATTTGCAGGTGACTCCGGTTAGGGAAGGAGCCTTCATTTCCCTCTGATCTTAGACTCAGCACATGCTGTGGACACTGACTGTCCACGTGTGGATGCCTACTCTGTCTCAACCAGCCTCTCTGGGCCTCAGTTTCCACATCAGAGTTTAGCTATGATTCATTACGCGATGACCGCCTCGTAATGAGCAGTTCTCCGGAGCTGCCCTGTTTAATTCCCACAGGGGCACAAAGCCCGTGCTTCCCGGGACGTGCGCGCCTTCTGGTCTGTGCACACTGGAAGCTCAGAGACGTATTTTCCTGGGGAAACGTACTGCTGTCATATTTCAATGACATGAAAAAGCAACCAGCTTTAAAAAGAATCATATTCTGTTGTTTTGGGTTTTGTGCTTTGTACTGGACACGCGGGTGGGCACAGCCCGGGGGGGGGGGGTCCCCCAGTGGAGACGGGGACAGAGGCCCTCACGCTGACAGCCTGTGCTGGACACGCGGGTGGGCACAGCCCGGGGGGAGGGGTCCCCCAGTGGAGACGGGGACAGGGGCCCTCACGCTGACAGCCTGTGCTGGACACGCAGGTGGGCGCAGCCCTGCCACCAGGCTCCTCTCGCGCCGTGTCCTGGCTCCCGGCGATGCTGCCTGTCGGGAAAGGGCCCGCAGCGCAGGCTCGGGGGGAGGGTGTCGGCCAGTGGGGAGGGGTCCTGGTGCCTGACACCTGGGCCTCCTGTAAGGGGTCTTCAAGTCGGTTTTCTGTCCCAGGACCTCTGGAAAGACCTCGCCTCTGGGTCCTCATTTTCCATATCATGAGGTATTTTTATGAATGTGTACGTAGAAGGGCTGTCAAAATTCTAAATTTTCCCAGGAATGGAAATGACCCCAAAAGCCTGGGAGCAGCTGGACGCCATACAAAAGATGGTGAAAACTCATTATTCAGAAACCGTCGTTCAGGACTGTTGTTTGGCCTCCTGGCTGAGTTCTGCTCGCTAGATGAAGTCACCTTCTTTCGGTGTAGATAAAACCTGAACAACACCCACCACGTTGGCTGTTGTCACGTGGACCGGAAAGTCAGGATCTGGGCCCAAGTCTCCCGGTCAGCGTTCTCTCCACTCTCCACCCCCGCTCAGAGCCCACCTGGGCTGACGGGCCAGCTGGGAGGGGTCCCTGGGCAGTGGAGGGGACAAGCCAGCACGGGCCGGCTTCCACCCTTGGGGAGAGTGAACGCCGCTGCCCTGAGCCCGGGCAGTGTTTGGGGCCGCTGCCCCTGCCTCCACCCTGGGGCCTGGTCCTGCCTGTGCGTCTGCGGGAGCAGAGCTGAGAGCCCTGCTTCTGTCCCTCGGGGCGACTGCTTCTCTGGGCGCGCGCTGCCAGCCAGGCTTCCTGCTCCCCGTGCCCCCGGTGAGCCGCCCCAGCCTGTCTCTGTTTCCCTCTGCTTTTCTCAGCAAGGCCCCAGTCCCTCCAGGTGAGGCCCACCTGCCCCGTGTCCAAGCCTGGCCCCTGGGACCTCCAGGCCACCGGCCTCCGTGTGGCAGACGCACTGATGCTGCTGGGCCCGTCCGATCTGTAAGCAAAGCTGGCAGAGCACGCTCTGCCCTGTGATTTCTGTCTCTTTGTGTTTTCACTCCCTGATTTTAAATGGGATTTCACCCTCATTTTTCCTTGGAGACCCTGGCCCTTGTCCTTCCTGCTCTGGGTATTGCTGGCTGAGCTGTGGCCTTCCCCAGACGCTGTCACAGCTCTCTCGTCAGCGCCGGCCCCTCCCCACCAGCTGGACCCTGCTCAGCCGAGGAGATGTTCCCCTGCAGCCGGGCCCAGCCGGCCAGCTCCGACCTCCAGCTGGCATCCCCGCAGGTGAGGCTGGCGGCACAGGGGCAGGCGCCGGCGGGGCTCCGTGTTGAGGGTGGTCCCTTGCAGGTCTGGCTGGGGACAACGGGCAGCGAGGCGGTGGACGCTGTTAGTTTCAGGAACGCTCGGAGGTGGCCCCTTGGGACTTTCCGTGTACAGACGACGGAGATGACAGCACCTCGGTTTGCACAGCTGGCCTCTGCAGTCGTGCCTGACGCGCTCCCGCTGGTTTTGAAACGTGTGAAAGGGAGACGTCGGGCGCAGGCCTGCTTGGACGCGGTGGGCAGGTGGTGTTTTCCTTGCCGCCCTGGTTCCCAGGACGTCAGCAGCAGCTGGTCCAGAGGACAGTGGGGGACGGGGCAGGTCCCAGAGCAAGTGAGCCTCAGCCTGCGACCTGGAGGCCCCGCCTGGGGGGTGCTGTGCTTCTGACAGGTTGTGCAAAACTTAGTTTTGGGCTGATTGAGTATGTTCCAAACACAGCTCACGAAGAGCTCTCCATTTATTTGTTCTGGGGGTTTTTGGAGGGGGAGGTAACTAGGTTTCTTTACATATTTTTGAATTAGTTTTTTATTTTATTTTCCAGTGGAGGTACTGGGGTTGAACCTAGGACCTCGTGCGTGCTGAGCACGCACTCTACTGCTGAGCTCCGCCCTCCCCAGGAGCGCTCCACCTAAAAGGAGTTTCCTGGTCCTCAACACAGGAGATGCAGCCAGCTCCGTTCAGTTTTCCTTAACACCCGGAACAGGTTTCTGTAAGTGACTGACCGACTCAGCCGCTCCGGGTCTAAAGGAGCGGCTGCCTCAGGCAGGCTGCTTCCTTCCGCACATTGATCTGGTCCAGAAACGCTTGTGGAGTGTTCTCTCCGAACGCATCTCATCGCCCCAATCCCAGTGCCGTTTCAGACGTGGACTTTTCCAGAAAGCAAAGATGAAGTCATCTGTCTGGGGCCAGGCACCAGGAATGGGTGAACAGGTGCACACGCGGGCACACAGGTGAGTTACCTGTGCATGCTCCTGCACGCACGGGGTGCACATGCTGACACCTCAGCACACCCACACACGTACACAGACACGCAGGTGAATGCACACAGGTGTGTGCACATTGGCACACCCACACTTGCACACAAGACACACACTTGCACACCTATGTACATACAGACGTGGGCACCCCCACCAACCCCGGGAACTCCTAATCTCTTCTCCATTTCAGTAATTTTCCATTTCAGGGGTGTTATTGGAAGGGAATCTGGCCACCTTTGAGGACTGGCTTTTCCACGGAGCTTGAGTTCCTGGAGGTGGCCCCGCTGTCCCCGCCTCTCCACAGCTGAGCTGCTGTCCACGGTTTGCATGTGTCTCAGCTGGCTCACTTGCGGAAGAGCATCTGGGCTGTTTCCGCATCTCGGCCGTTATAAATAAACCTGTTGTAAACATTCGTGCACAGGTTTTGGTGTGGAAAAAAAATTCATTTCTCTGGGATAAGTGCCCAGGAGTGCAATTACTGGGTCGTATAGTAATTGCACTTTTAGTTTTCCTTAAAAAAAAAAATAAATAAATAAAAAGAAAAACAGCCAAATTGCTTTCCAGTGGGCCCTACTCTTTTACCTTCCCACAAGCCATGTTTGAGGGATCCCGTTTCTTCACCTCCTGCCAGAATTTGGGATTTTTTATTGGAGCCATTCTAGAAAATGCATAATGATGTCTCACGGTGGTTTTAATTTGCATTTTCCTGATGGCTAACGACGTTGAACATCTTCTCATGTGCTAAGCTGCCATCTGTAACTCCTTAAGTAAAATGCCCTTTGCGGCTTTTGCTCATCGTGTAATTGGACTGTTTGTTCTATTTTCTTTCTCCTTCCTTTCTTCCTTCCTTCCTTTCCTTCTGTCTCTCTTTCTTTCTCTCTTTCTTTCTTTCTTTCTTCTCTCTTTCTTTCACTGTTGAGTGTTGAGAGTTATTTATATGTTCTGGACACTAGTCCTTTGTCAGGTATGCGGTTTGTAAACATTTCCTCCCCGTTCATAGCTTGTCTTTTCATCCTCTTCCCCGGGGCATCTCTCAGACCAAATGTTTCTGTTTTGATGAAGGCCAGACGCTCAGTTTATCCGTTTACAGTTTGTGCCTTGGACGCCAAGTCCAAGAACTCTGCTTAGACCCAGGTATTGGAGACGCCAGGGGTTTTCGCCTGTGAGTTTTGAAAAGTTTACTATTTTATCTTGCACATCAAAGTCCATGGACCATTTTCATACAAGGTGTGAGATTTCTGTAGAGGTTCTTTTTTTTTTTTTTTTCTGTGGGTGTCCGCTTACCCAGCACCGTTTGCTGAAGGGGCTGTATTTCCTTGTCAAAGTCGGCCGGGCACATCCCTGTGGGTCTGTTTCTAGGCTCTCGGTCCCACCCTGTGTCTGTCCGTCCACCGGTACCCCACAGTCTTGATTGTTGTTGATTCCTGGTAAGTCTTGATGTTGGACAGACAGATCCTGCCGCTTTTTCTTTTTGCTTTTCCATGTAAACTTTAGAGCAGTATTGCCTGTATCTGTGAAAAAGTCACTGGGATTTGGTGGGAGTTGCCTGAAGCCTGTGGATCAGTTTGGAGAGAACTGATAATTTCATTATTCTTGCATCATCGTTTGGCAGTTTTTACACTACAGTTCTGCACGTTCTGGTAGACGTGTTACAAATAAGTCTCTTGTCCTTCCTTCCTTCCTTCTTTTGTGATTTAAATGCCATCATATCTTTAGTTTTGTTTTCCACATGTTTACTGCTAGTATGTGGAAGCAGAACTGATTTTTGTTGATCCTGTGCTCTGAAACCTCGCTGTCAGTTCTGGGAATTCTGCTTTTGCTTTTGTGTTGCTCTGTGTTGTCTGCAGGCATTGGGATTTTCTACACGGAGAGTCGTGTCGTCTGCAAACGGGGACAGTTTTGCTTCTTCCCTTCTGGCCTGTATGCTGTGTAATTCATTTTCTTGCCTTATGCCATTGGCAGAACTTCCAGCTCTGTGTTGAGTGAGAGTTCTGAGAGTGGACGTTCTCGCTTTGTGCCTTGTTTTAGGGGGAAAGCATTCAGCCTTTCATCATTAAGGATAAAGTTAGTGTAGGTTCTTTTTAGATGTTCTTTACTGAGTTGAGAATTTTCCTTTATCCCTGTGTTTCTGAGAATTTTGAATGTGTGCTGACTTTTTCAAATGCTTTTTCTGCATCAGTCAATGTGAACACATGGTTTTTCTTCTTCAGCCTGTTCCATTGTAGGCTATGCGGATAGATTTTCAAAAATTGAACCAGCCTTTCATCCCTGGAATGAACCCTACTTTCATGCTGTGCAGCTCTTTTCATGTATTGCTGGATTCTAACCTACTAGTACCTTGTTAAGGATTTGGGGGTCTATATTTATGAGGAATAATGGTCTGTATTTCTCTCTTTTTGCACTGTCTTTGTCTGGCTTTGGTGTCAGGGCAATGCTAGCTTTGCAGACCGAATTAAGGGGTCTTCCCTCCTCTTGCTTTCTGTATGTGTGTATGTCTTATATCCTGTATAGAACTGGTATTAATTCTTCTTTACATGTTGAGTGGAATTCTCCAGGGAAATCATCTGGGCCTGGAGCTTTATTTTGGGAGTGTTTTAATTATGAATTCAACTTTCTTCTTGGTTAGAGAGCTACTCAAATTATTTATTCATTCTGAGTGTGCTGTGGTAGTTTATGTTTTCTGCAACATTGGTCCATTTCATCCAAGTTGTAACATGCATGTGGGGGTCGTTTGCAGCCCACCCCCCTTACGTCTGCAGCCCTGGAGCGTTAGTCCCTGCTTTATTCCTGACATCAGTTGTTTGAACTTTCTCTCTTTATTTGTCATTCTTAATAGAGATGTCAACTTTATCTCTTCCAAGGTCCGTCTTTCTGCTTCACTGATTTACTCCACTTGACTGTTTCCAGTTTCGTTGATTTCTGTCCTCATCTGTGTTAGTTCCTCCCTCTGTTTGCATTAGATTCATATTGTTCTTGCTTTTCTAGGTTCTTGTTGTGGGATCTCAGATAACTGATCAGACATGGACTCTGTTGCGACAGGTGCATTTAGTGCTGTAAACACACCTCTCCGCCTTGCCTTAGCTGCATCCCACAAATTCTGATGTGCTCTATTTTTATTTTGATTCCATTCCACATACTTCTTAATTCCCCTTGACACTTCCTCCTGGACTCCTGGGTCACTGAGAGGTGTGTGGCTTGTTTTCCACGCTTGTACAGTTTCCCCTGTTATCTGTTTGTTACTGATTCTCGGTTTGAGCCCATTGTGGTTGGAGAATGCACTCTGCATGATTTCAGTTCTTTTAAGATCTTGGAGCTTTGCTTTGCCACCTGGGACATGGCCTGTGCTGGTACATGTCCCACGGGCACTTGAAAGAACTCTGCTACTGTTGGGTGGAGGTTCTTCAAGTGTCGGCTAACCCTGCCGGTTGACGGTGTTGCTGCGTTTTCCTATAGCCTGGCTGACGTCCGACGTGTCGGCACAGACAGGCAGGCGGAGCGCTGAGTCCCTGACTGGAGCTGCGGCTTGTCTGTTTCCCCTTTAAATTCCGTCCGCTTGGGTTCACTAATTTGCAGCTCTGCTGTTTGGTGCATCACATTCAAGGCTGCGGCGTCCTCTCGGTGGGCTGACCTTTTATATGTATAACGCCCCCCCCCCCCGGTCTCTCTGTCTGCAGTTTCTTCTCCCCGAAGAAAGTGGAGCCCACCTACCAGTGTTGATACAGCCACTTCTACTTCTTTTGATTAATGTGTGCAGGATGCGTCTTTTTTCATTCTTTTACCTTCAATTTGCCCTTATATGGGCAAATTGCCCTTGAAGTGAGCTTCTGGGAGACAACGATGTTTCTAATCTAGTCTGCCAATCTCCACCTTCTAATTGGTGTAGCTAGACTATTCATATTTTTATATATTTTTTATAATTCCTATACCATAAATTCACCTCTTAAAGCATACAATTTAGTGGTTTTTAGTCTATTCACAAAGTTATATAACAATCACCACTATCTAATTCCAGACATTTTTATCTTCCCAAAAGGAAGCCCCAGTAGCAGTAACTCCCCATTCCTCCTGTTCCCCCGAAAACCACTAACCTACTTTCTGTCTCTGTGGATTTGTCTAGATTAAGCATTTCATGTGAATGGAACAATATAATTGTGCTTTTTGCAGCTGGCACTTTTCACTTCGCATAATGTTTTCAAGGCTAACTAGTGTTTTAGATAGTAATGAGCCAGTAATTCATTCCTTTTAATGGCTGAGTAATATTCCACCATAAAAAATATACCACAACTTCTTTATCCAGTCCTCTATAGATGGACATTTAGGTTGTTTCCATGTCTTGGCTATTGTAAATAGTGCTGCTATGAACATTGGGGTACATGCATTTTTTTGAATTAGCGTTCTTGCCAAATACATGCCTGGGAGTGGAATTGCTGGATCATAGGGTAAGTGTATTCTTAGATTTTTGAGGAATCTCCATACTGTTTCCATAATGGCTGCACCAAACTACATTCCCACCAACAAACAGTGTAAGAGGGCTCCCTTTTCTCCACACCCTCTCCAGCATTTATCATTTGTGGACTTTTGAATGATGGCCGTTCTGATTGGTGTGAGGTGATACCTCATTGTAGTTTTGATTTGCATTTCTCAGAATATCCAGTATTAGAATTACAAATTTAAATGCCTTTTCTTAAGCCTCTAGGCTGAACTCATAGCTCTTGTTATTTACGGATTTATTAACAGTGTCATAAAAATAATAAACATCAATCATTTTACTTGCCATTTGAGTAATGCTCAATTAATTCATAAATTGATAGATTGATTTTCTCCTAGACATTTCACACCATTTACACATTTAAACAAATTTCCTCTAACATCTCAAACTTCAGCCGCAGATCCGATCTGCTATTTCTTTCCGACTCCGCAGACGCCCCGGGCAGACCTACCGACCGGCAGACTCTCCCACTGCAGCCAGAAAGAGTCAGTGGCTGGGGCCCATTTTTGTGCGGGGTCGGCAGGTCTGAGGAGGGGAGGGAGCAAACAAACCCTGGGCTGGTGGCACCCACGTGTGCACAGCAGCCCCAGGGCTGGGCGGCGCGAGGTCGCGCCTCGTCCCTGGGCGTCCAGCACACTCCACGTTTCGAGGCTCCTGGGAAGCCCTGTGGCCGAGGCCTCACGGCCGTCCTGCCACCCTCCAGCCTCAGACACTGCCAGGGATTCCGGGTGTCAGAGGTTGTCTGAAAAGGAGGGGAGAGCGCGGCTGGAGGACTCATCCTCCCTGATCCCACGACTCACTGTAACAGCAAGATCAAGCACACAATCAAGACTGTTCACAAAAGAGCAGACATGTGTCAACGGAACAGAAGAGAGAGCCCAGAGATAGACCCACACAGATACAGTCACCGCTTCTGACAGGAGTGCAGGCAGTTCAGCAGAGAAAGGGTAAGCTGTCCAGCAGCTGGAGCCGGGGCGTCAGACATCCACACGCGGGAGTGAACCCAGAATTAAATCTGAACTAACTCAAAATGGGCCACAGACAGAAGGGAAAAATGCAAAACTGTATGATGCCTAGGAGACAACGTGAAGGAAAATCGACCAGACCTGGGCTTGGAGATGCGGCTCTTGGTACAACACCAAAGGGACGACCCTTAAAAGAGAAAAGTCATCAGTTGGACTTTATTATAATTAAAATTTAACTGCTTCTGTGAAACACATTGTTAAGAGAACAAAACGACAAGCCACCGACTGGGAGAAAGTATTTGCGAAACACATCTGATCAAGGACTTGGATCCAGAATCCACAAACAACTTTTAAAACACAGCAATAAGAAAACAAACAACACAATTTAAAATTGAGGAAAAGGTCTGAACAGACCTCTCCAATCAAGATACACGGGCGGCAAGTACGCACGTGGGCAGACGCTCAGCATCGCGTGTTACTGGGGAAACACAAGACAGTGTCCCGGCACCACGGCATCTGCCAGGGAGGCTAAAAGCCAGCCGCTGCCAACACCAGCGTCCTGAGCGGAGGCAGAGCAGCGGGGACCCTCATTCACTCCTGGTGGGAATGCAAGTGGTGCAGCCACCGTGGAGGAGTTTCTTTATAAAGCTGAACATAGTCTTACCATCCCGTCTAGCAGACACACTCCTAGGTATTTGCCCCGCTGACTGAAATTTTTTTGGACACACAAAAACTTGCACACGAATAAAAAGGTGTAACGGAGCAGGACTCCATGGGGCCTTTCTCAGACAGACCCCCCATGTCTTCCACGTGCCTCTTGTTTGTGGAAAAGCCTTAGTCTCCTCGGCCTTCCCCAGGTTCCAAAGAGTACGTTTAATCAGAGAAGTGAGAGGATACAGGAAGGAAGGAGAGCAGGCAACAATACGAGGCGGTAACGTTGTAGCCACGGAACAGTCAAGGCGCTTCCGCTCCTCCTCAAGGGCTGAGGCACGTTCTGCGCGCCTGACCTCTGCGCTGCTTTGCAGGCCTCACCACCAGCCAGTCAGGAGACAGGCCGCAAGCCGCTCGCATGGCCCGCAGCCCCCGCCCTCACCCCGTCCACAGAAGCCCTGCCCTGAGGGCCAGCGGGGAGTCGGGGCCTTTTGACCATTACTCCTCCACTCCTTGCTCGGCGCCTGCAGTAAGCACTGCTGGTGACTTTCCTTCACCACAACCCTGGGGTCAGTAGGCTGGCTTTACTGCACACAGGCCAGTGGACCCGAGTTTGGTTTGGCAATAATTTTGGTGACCCAGGAGGGACAGAAGCCCCAGGTGTGCTCTTGCCCGTGGCACACTGGCCCCTGGCCGGTGGCAGCTCAGGGACCCTGTGCAGCAGCCACCTGAGAACCTCTGTCTCAAGGACAGCCCGAGTCTGCCAGTGACCAGACTTCGCTGGCAGCAGCACTGTCAGTTCTGTGGTCCTGGCCCGTCTGGTCTGGTTTCTGAGACGTCTCTGGCCAGTAGCGGGGCTCACGGGCGACGCCGCCAGGTGTCCGTCCCTGTTGCGTTGGCTTCACTTACGACGGAGCCTTGGTTGGGGTTTTCCCTTTTGGACTAAAACTTGGTCATTTGGCTTTGTCCCTGGTGGGGCATTTGCACAGCCCACGAAATGGGAGAAAATATTTGTAAACTGTGTATCTGAGAACGGGTTAATGCTGAGCATAGAGAGAGAACTCCTAAAGCTGAACGGCAACAAAAAGACACCAAACAACTTGATTTCAAAATGGGCAAGGATTGAATAGCCCTCTCTCCAAAGACAACACAGAAATGGCCAATGAACACGAAAGGATTTTCACATCACTGGCCACCAGGGCACAACAAATAAGACCCACAGGGAGAGCCCGCCTCGCATGCATTAGGATGGTTGCTGTCAGAAAACAGAAGATGGGGGGGCGGGTCTAGCTCAGAGGAGAGCGTGTGCTTAGCAGGCACGAGGTCCTGGGTTCAATCCCTAGTGCCTCCGATAAAAATAAGGATGAATAAATAAACCTAATTACCTCCCCCTCGAGTAAATGAGTAATTAATTAATTGAGCAGAAAATAACGAACTTTGGATAGGTGGTGGGGAAATTGGAGCCCTTGTGACTGTGGCTGGGGAATTGTGACGCCACGATGGAAAACAGCATGAAGTTTCCTCAAAAAACAAGAAATAGAACTAACACATGATACAGTGACTCCACGTCTGGGTGTGCGCCCCGAATAACTGACAGCAGGGACTTGACAGACACCTGCACACCCCTGCTCACAGCACAGCTGGAACGTGGGAGCAGCCACGGGTCCGTCACTGGACGAACGGAGACGCAAACTGGGACCCAGTCACACAAAGGAGTATCATTTAGTCATTGAAAGGCAGGAGCTGCTGGCACACGCTGCGGCCCCAGTGCCCTGCAGGGCGTCACGGGACGCCAAGAAGGCACCTGCTGCCTGATTCCACTTAGAGGAGGAGCTCAGACTCGCCGCAAGCGTAGGGAGCGAAGTGGAACGGGGTGCCGGGGGCCGGGGAGGGGGAACTGGGGAGTCCGTGTCTGATGAGGACAGAGCCTCAGATTTACAAGACGGACAGACAGAGGGGCGGTGCTGCAGGGCACTGTGAATGTATTAGCTGCACTGAGCTGTGTACTTAGAGGAGCTACGACGGTAACTTTTATAGTGTGTGTATTTCACCACAATTTAAAAAAAATCAGCGTCGTCAGAAACAAGGCGCATCAGAGAAGCCCACGGCCGAGGGGCTGAGGGGCCCGGTGGCCAGACGGTGCGCTGTCCTGGGCGGGGGCCCGAGTCAGGGGGGGCGCTTGGTTAAAACCCGAGGAAATCCGAACGAAGCAGGAATCTTAGTTAGCAATAACGCACCCACTCGGCTCATCGGTTGTGCCGAATGAACTGCACTCCCGTAAAACGCCGAGAGGAACCTGGCCGTGGGTTACGTAGGAATCCTCCGCACTAGGTTCCCAATTTTTCTTTAAATCTAAAACTACTTTAAAATTTAGAATTTACTTAAAAAATAAAGATGTGCAGCGTGATAACCAATTAGCTTCTGTAGGCGAGGGAGGCCAGGCGGGGAGCGGCAGCCCGAACCACGCCCCCAGCCGTGGGCAGCTGCTGAAGGGGTTCAACAGCCGGGAAAACCTCCCCGCTCACGGCCGCTGTCCCGAGCCCTGCCAGCGGGGGCGGATGTGCGGCGTGTGTTCCTGCATCCGCGGCGGACGCGGCAGAACTGCTTGGATTCATTCAATTTTTTGTTTGCACCAAAGGAAGCAGCCTGTTGGTGTTTTCTTTGGGAGAAAACCTATTCTTGGCAGTGAGTGAAGCAGCAGTCATGGAAACGTGGTAGGAAAGGACCCGCGGATCATGCAACGTGTCCCCCAAGGTCCCACCACGCTGTGTTCCCTGTAAGCACAGCTTACTCTCCCCGACTGGTCGCTGGTCCCTGGCAAGCCTCACTTGCCCCGGGCGACTCTGCGCCGTGGAGCTGAGCCTGTCCAGATAGACGGCAGTGGCGGTTGCTAAGTGAGTCGAGTAACCCACACGACCAGCCCCGCCAGGAACGGGGCTGCTGTTCTGGAGCTTTGCCAACGGCTGTGGCTTCGCCATCCGCTCTGGCCGCACTGCAACCTGGAGAAACGGAGTCGCACGCCGACTCATGTCTGCCCGGGACTCCTTAGTGGGCTTGGGTGCCGCGATGGACAGACAGCAGCCTTTCAGATCCTGGGTGAGCATGGCTGAGAGCTCCCTTGGGCGCCCGCATTTTTTCATGGAGCTGTTGCTGCAGACAGACAGCATCACTATGGGGGAAATTTAACATAAAGTGAAATCACTCTTACTATTCGTCAGAAGCCAAACAGGGTGCATCTTCAAAGAGGAAAATAAAAACAAATCATTACAAGTGCAAAGCTGCCTGAGAAAATGTGTGGTGAGCTCGGGAAAATGACAGCCCTCCGACCTCTCACCGCTCTCCAAACACAGTGAGTGTCTGGAGTGTTGGCAGCTCAGCTGCGGGTTGTGAGAGGCGGCCCTGCGCTCGGGCGCGACTGTCGGTGGGAGGTGTCCGCAGTCATCCGTGTTCACCTGCAGTCATCCGTGTTCACCCACGACCATCCGTGTTCACCCGTGACCATCCGTGTTTACCCACGGTCACCTGTGTTCAACTGCGATCATCCGTGTTCACCCACGACCATCCGTGTTCACCCGTGGTCATCCGTGTTTACCCACGGTCACCTGTGTTCAACTGCGATCATCCGTGTTCACCCGCGACCATCCGTGTTCACCCGTGGTCATCCGTGTTTACCCACGGTCACCTGTGTTCAACTGCGATCATCCGTGTTCACCCGCGACCATCCGTGTTCACCCACGACCATCCGTGTTCTTCTGTTTTTCATTTGTTAAGTTTTTTTCTTGTGCAACAAATACTCAACTACCTATTTTTTTTTGAAGCAAAAAGAAATCTCGAGCCTGGCTTTTCTTCTCTGACGTGGAAACATGAACGTTAGGATTTCCAGTTTCACATCTGGCCGGATTTGGGAGGCGTGTGGAAGGAGCACCTCCTTACCTGGGTGAGCCCCGGTGCTGAGCCCCTGTTGGGGCCCCCGCTCTCCTGGCGCGCTGTGGTGTCTGAGCTCAGGGCCTGTGTGGACGTGGTGCAGGATGGCTCTGCCTTGGATTTCGTGGGCAGACCCTTGTTAGTGGGGACTTGGGGACCGTGCTTTCCACTCCCAGATGGTGACTCTCCAACGGTCATGCTCCCTTCTGACCCCCATTCAGTCCCAGCCTTGGGGCTCCTCAACAGGAGGTTTTCCTGAGGACGCACCCCTTCTTCCACGGAGGTGTCTGCTCTGCTCACCCCCCCAACTAACTGGAGCCCCAGGGACGGTCCACAGCAGGACAGCCACGGCCCACGGCCCACGGCCAAGGACGGACCAGCCTCCCTGGTGACAAGCCTCTGCCGGCAGCATCAGGCTGTGGGCTCAGAGCTTCCTTCTTGGCACAGGAGGAGGAGGCAGGACGGAGCCCCAGACGGTGGAGTGTGGACGTCAGGTACACCTCAGGACTCGTCACCGCACGGTCTGGAGGCCAGAATTCCGAGACAAAGGCGTCGGCAGGGCTGCCCCCTGGTGCGAGGGGAGGACCATCCAGGTGGTCCCTGTGGCCCGCACACGGCGCGTTCGTGCTCACAGGCCACTGTCTGGGCATGTCTGCACCCAGGCCCCTCTCGTAGGGCACACAGTGGGTCAGGAACCCACCCTAATGACCTCACGACCTCTGTACAGACCCTGTCTCCAAACAAGGTCACCTTCTGAGGCCCTGGGGGTTGGGACTCCAGCAATAAATTTGGGAGACACATGGGTCATAACAGGACCCGAGGCTCAGTCCGTCGACCCCACCCCGTGGAGGCTGAGCCTGAGGGCGGCAGTGTGCTGCGGGCACAGGGGGCTTCTGGTCACAGACACTGAGCAGACCCCTCAGCGGGGGTCCTGCCGAGATCCCCCATTCAAACTTCCGTCTGAATTTTCACCGGCATTCTGACAGGCCTTCCCAGAGCTGACCTGTCTTTATGTTAAAGCCGTTCAGAAAGGGTGTGTGTTTGAGACCAGACTGTGATTTGGGCTGTTTAGAGGCTGGACTTGGGGGGGACGAGCTGGCCCCGCCCACTGCGCACAGTCAGAGCCGCTTCCCAAGGGCAGAGCCCCCCACCCCAGCACGACCTCGAGTCCCTCAGGGCCCCACGCTCAGACTGGGGGGTGAGGGCCAGCAGGGCATCCTCCAAGGGGGGACGGGGGCCAGAGAGGAGAGAGAAATCTTGGCTGAAGTGAAATTCTGCCTAAAGAGGAAGAAACGTCTGCGCCGGCAGGAGGGGAGGGCCGGCTCTCAGCGGTTGGGCTGCTCCTTGTCCGAGTGGACGGGGGCTCCCAGTAGGACCAGCCCAGCGCCAGCCGGACGGAGGCTGTAGGACCCACAGGCTGAGCTGGACACTCCTCAGACGTCTCCCGAGAGGATGGTGTCCGGGCCTGAGCCCCCCGGGCTGGAGAGGACGCGTTTCTGGGGGGAGCCCTGAGCCAGGCTGCGGAGGGCTGCAGAGCGCCCCTCAGGCCCAGGGCAGGCCGTGCCCGCTGAGCAGTGGAGGAGAGCCCGGCGTGGATGTGGGGGTGGGGACGGCCCCGGGGCTCGGGCGGCGGGCAGAGCTGCGGGGTCTCCCTCTGCTCTGCTCTCTGGCCCCGTGTCCCAGCTGGGCCGGCAGCTGTCACTCCCAAGGGCCCTGGGGACCTGCAGTTGGGGCAGCTGGCGGGGGGCGAGCGAGGGGTCCCGCCAGCGGCTGTGGTGGCCGCCTTGGGCTGCGGCGATGAATACCCGCCTGTTCCCTCCTGGGCCCCTTCACACTTCCCAGACTCTTCACGTGAGAACAGTCTTCCCAGACTTGACTTGGAAGCGGCACTGGCCCTGCTTCCCGCAGGTGTGCTCTTGGCCGCAGGTGAGCAGCAAATGCTCTTGGTCCCCGTGTTGCCAGCGCCCTGGAAGCAGGTGTTCTGCTTGGAGTTCTGCGAGTCGCTCGTCGCTCGGGGCAGTGGGCGGGGGAGGGGTCTGAGGACAAGAGTTTGCTGTGCTCGGAGCACACGGATCATCGGATCATCGTGCCCAGGCTGAACAAGGAGCCTGCCCGCCCGAAATCCCCAAGGGAGCGGGCTCCGGTAAAACGCGCACCTCCACATGCTGGTGGCCAGCCGGGTGGCAGCTCCACTGAAGGGCCATCCCGCTGTGGGGACGCCCGCTCTCGGGGACGTGACCGCTCTTAGGGGCCCAGGTGGCCAGGCAGCACCGGGGCTGGACTCTGAGGTGAGGCAGGCGGGAGCCCTTCCAGACACAGACGTCTGTCTCTCCGTGTCACTGAGCCGAGGATGGGACGTCTGGCCAGGCTGGAGCGTCCGCCTCGCATCCGGTGTGTCCCGCGGCCACGTAATGGACGTGGCACATGTCCAGTCAGCATGGCAGCTGCAGTGTCCGCCGGCCAATTTAAGTCTCCAAACAGTGACATCAGTGGGGAGATGTGTCTCCAGGACACAAGGGCAGAGAGAGCTCTGTGCTGCGGCTGAGCCCTGGGACAGGTGACAGGCCTGTGCATCACCCTGTCTTCTCCATTCCTCGGCTCTGTGCCTGGACAAAAGGACACGTGACCCAGCCCCACCCTCGGGGGGCTGCACCTGGCTGACCAGGTGCGGGCTGGGCATCCGCTCTCCACGTGCAGGGTCCACACGTCTGCCGCTGGCGTGGCCGGCACCACACTCTGGGGGCTCTCCCGTGTCCAGCCTCCTGGGCCTCCTGTTGGGGCGAGGGGACACGCAGAGGGGATGGGGGTGGGAGGCCAGCGGAGACTCGGTTCAGGTGGCGTGGGCAAACCTGTCCCTCTCTGGATCTGGGTCCCTTCCACAGGCCGACCTCATGTCCCCCAGGACTCTGCCCCCGACAGAGGGACAGAGGGCTCTGAGGACTGGGGTCCCGGGTCTCTGGGGGTGACTGGGGTCAGTGCAGGCGCTGCACAGTCTCCCACCTGGGAGGGGCCATCAGGACCGGAGGGAGGCGGCTCAGCCCGCGTCTTGTTGGGGTGAGCCTGGCGCACAGGTCTGAGTGTGGGGCCCTATCGGCACCTGTCACGGCCACCTCCTGGGAGATAGCAGGAAAGGGCTGCCATAAGCTGTGGTCAACATGGCAGAAAAGGATGTTTTATTTAATCATCAGCCTCATTGAGGTACGATTTACATGCAATAAAATGCACCTTTTTAAACCGTGCAGTTGGATGATGTCTGACGAATGAAGGCATAACACCACCCTATTCAGGGCAGCGAACGTCTCCACCAGCCCCCAGGCCCTCTTCCCGCCCCTTTGCCGTTAGCCCCCCTTGCGCCCAGCCGCAGGCAGCGGGGGTCTGCTTTCTGCCACCGCAGATTAGATGTGCACCTGGAAGCACTGCACACAAAGGCAGCAGGATTATTTTGAGATTCACTCGTGGTGTGTGTATCAGTTGCTCATTTTTTTCTTGCCAACGGAAGACAGACCGTAAGTTCCTGCATCATTTGATTGCCGATGGGCACGTGGGTTGCTGCCGGCTGGGGTCTGTGCGGCCTGGGCTTCGCTTCTCTTTAGCTGATCCCTAGCAGCGGAACGGCTCAGCGACATGGTGAGCGTGTTTGCTATTTTAAAAAATTGCCAGCTGTTTTCCATCAGCAGCGAGGACAGCTCCGTCCCTCCGCATCCTCGCCCCCACCTGGCGTGGGCGGCCTTTCAAGCCTCAGCCGCCCTCAGATGTGGGGACCTCGGAGTCTTAAATCCCCCGACTAAGGACGCTGAGCCGTTTTTCATGTGCGTGTTGGCCATGTGTGTATCTTCCTTTCTGAAGTAGCTGTTCAAGGCCAGCCTGTTCTCCCTGGCTGTCAGCCGTTTCCTCGCTGGGCCGCAAGCGCCTTCTGCACGCAAGCCCTGGCCCCAGACGCTGCCAGCGCCTCTCCCAGGCAGTAGCTTGCTCTCAGCTGTGTCTCTCAAAGAGCAGAACGTTTCAGTTTGGACAAAGTCCGATGATCAAGCTTTTCTTTCATGATTCCTAAGTCTCATCTCAGAAACCTCACCTATTTCAAAGTTGTGGAAATTTCTCTCCCGTGTTTTCTTCCGGAACCCCTGCAGGGATAGCTGTGACAAGGTAGCTCTCTGATCCACCTGAGCTACCTTTTGTGTGTGGTGTAAGGCAGGGAGGGTCAGTGTCCCCTCCGACCCCGAAGGACATCCACTTGTGCCGGCACCATTTGTCGAAAAAGAATTCTCCTTTGCCCAGTAAACCATCTTGGCAGTGTTGTTGAGAGCCAGTGGGCCACACGCGTGAGGGCAGATTCCGGGCCCGTTCTGCTCCCTCTGTCGACCCCCTCCTCACCCCCACACCCCGTCCCGACGACAGCGCCGTCCGGTGGGGCCCGACGTCGGGTGGCATGATTTCTCCACCTTTGTCCTTTTTCCCCGGAGTTGTTTGCCGTCTGCTCTATTTTTTTGCTTTCTCACGTCAGTTTTAGAATCAGTTTGTCAATTTCTTCAAAACAAGTTGTTGGGATTTTGATTGGATGCATTGAGTCCGCGGATCCGTCTGAGGGAAGCTGATATCTTAGCAATACTGAATCATAAACATATGCTCTATTTCATTTAAATGTTCTTTAATTTCTCTCAGTAATAGTACATGGTTTTTGGTGTTCACGTCTTGCACATATTATGTTAATTTTATCCTAAGCATTTCATATTTTAATGTTATTGTAAATTCTTTAATTGATGTAGTTTTGTTAGAGAAATTTAAAGTTTGCAGCAAAATCAAGTGGAAGGTAAGATTTCCCACATGCTGCCCCCATCTGCGGTCTCCGTCACTGTAAACGTCACTCTGCAGGACGACGTTTGTTCCAAGTGATCAACTTTGTATGTGTGTATGTGTGTATGTATGTATATGTGTGTATGCATGTATGTGTCTGTATGTGTGTGCATGTGTGTCTCTGTGTATGTGTGTATATATCTATATATGTGTGTATCTGTGTGTATGTGTGTGTATGAGTATGTATGTATATGTGCGTGCACGTATGTGTGTATATGTATCTGTGTGCGTGTGTATGTGTGTGTATCTGCGTGTGCATGTATGTGTATATGTGTGTGTATCTGTGTGTGTATGTATGTGTGTATATGTATCTGTGTGTGTATGTGTGTGTGTCTCCATTCCCATCACCATGGAGAGGCTGCAAGCAGTGTTTCTCGGGTTTGGGGGAGTGTGGTGGGCAGACCCCGGCACCCCCACGACCCCTGCCTCCTGCTGTCCCCCTTCCCGTGTGAGCCCCTGGGTGTGTCTGGTGGCTGGCCTCGTGCACAGGGACCACTGGGCCTGGCCCCCGCCTTGGCCAACTCACCAGCAGTGGGGGCTCAGGGACCCCACCCCACAGCACCCCCTGGGGCCCAGATGAGCTGGCCAACTGTGCCCCCGCCACCTGGGGGGCTGCGTCTCCCTGGAAGCCCCTGCCTCAGCTCACATTTCTGGCAAAGGACGGCTGAGCCCTGTGGGTTCTAGCCTGGGAAGGAGCGTGGTGCTGCCCACTCAGCCGCCCTGGGCTCTGCCAGGGGAGGGGCGACGGGGTCTCTCTCCCTTCTCTGGGGGGTGGCATCCTCCTCTGTCCAACCCAGACTCGCTCACCCACCAGGGCCTCGCTACGCCCTGCCTGCGCCCAGCCCATAGACGGCTGTTGCAGTGACTTCCAGTCCCTTGGGGACAGGCGGGGGCTGAGGTGGCCTGGCTGGGAAGCTGCTCAGAGGGGGGCTGGGGGGCTGGGGTCAAGGCCAGGCTTCTGGGCACAGGGACTGGGGGCCTTGGGGCCTCATGCAGGGCGGGGACGGCCCTGAGACCCAGGCTGTGAACCGGAGGCCAGGGCACAGATGGGAGGATTCCAGGGGCCCGGGTGACCGCAGAGTCCGGCTCAGAGCTAGGGGAGGCAGGGGCATCTCCTTCCTGCCCACCCCGGAGACCACAGCTTCCAGGAGAGAAGCCCAAGGGACCCCGTGCAAACCTGACCCCAGGTTTGTGGGGTCAGAGGGGAGGCGCGCGGGGCCTGACGGCCGGGGCAGGTGCTCCAGTGGGCGGTGAGAGCTCACGGGAACAAAACCGCGCAGATTGTAATCAGATGAAGAATTGTTCCCAATCACAGCAGCTGTGGTTAAGTTTCCCAAAATAAGGACTCGTGGATAGAGATGGGCGACTTAGTGCTTGTCATCAGAAAAAGAAAAAAAATGGAAAAAACCCAGCAGGCTTCAGCAGGGAGAGGGGCCGTCATGTCAGGAAGCGTGTCTGCGAGCTGCTTTCCCTCAGGACATCCCACCTCATCCTGAGATCTTCGCAAAGTGCACACGGTGACACTGGTCTCTCTTTGACCCTCAGATGCGGGAGCCCCGCGGGCTGCTGAAGCTCTGCCCTCACGGCCCAGCGCGGACGACCCCTGCCTGGGCGGTGTGTCCAGCAGACCCCATCCTGGGGTCAGAACTGAGGTCCAGCAGGCGTTCGGACCAAGCGCTGGCCGTGGCGGCTGGCTGGGAATGTTTCTGTCTGCCGACAGAACCCTCCAACGTGGTTCGGAGCAAGCGGGGCCCCAGGCCGCAGTGGGCGGGTCTCAGGAGCCACTGCAGCGAGCGGCCGGGACCCCTGCTCACAGAGCAGCCACCCAGCTTCAGGCCAGGGTGCTCCTGAGATTCCGAGGAGCAGGTGGGAAGTGGGCCCCTTTGCTCCAATGCTGGGCCCTGCAGCAGCAGCCCTGGTCTGGACACAGCTGACCTGAGCCCCGTGACGGGTGGGCAGGGGTGGCTCCTACTCGGCCAACCCCCTCAGGAAAGATGTGACCACCCTGGACTCGCGTGCACCTCGCAGGGCCGACACTCTGTCCTTGGTGGGGCTGCCTGCCTGCTGGGCACCAAGCTGGACCTGCCTGCACCCCTGCGTCCAGGGACGCTCTCTGACCTGCGGGGCGCACACTCTGGCCCCACCAAGCCGAGCTTCTCAGACCACAGCCCCGCCGACCCCTGCTCTGGGCCCTGCACGGTGTCCACCCACAACCCTCGGTCTGGGACACAGGGGCAGCTGCAGGTGGAAGTCACGTTTCCAGACCCCTGCACACCCATGTCACGTGTCCCCTCCGTATCCACGGGGACGGCCTGTGTGGGCACCAGGCCCGCTGCAGGCGGGAGCCCCTCACGCCCTGGTTTCTTGGGCAGAACCAAGAACCCAAACTCCAACACACGTTTCGCCCACTCTCTGGGTTGTCGTACCATCACTGAGTCGTAAGAGCTCCTTGTATGTTGTGGATGCAGTTCCTTATCAGACGCATGATTTCAAATATTCCCTTCCCTCTGTGGCTCGTCCTTTTCATTCTCATTACGGCGGTTTTTGAAATGCAATCCATCAGTCCTTTCTTCAATTGCTGTGCTTTTTGTGTTGTTCCTAAGAAATCATTGCCTGACCCAAGGCACGAGGTGTCACTCCTATGTTTTCCTCTAAGAGGTTTATAATTTTAGTTCTTTCATTTAGGCCTCTGGTCCATTCTGATCAAGCCCATCTTGTTTAAATAAATCTGTCTTTTTGCATGTGGCTGTCCGCTGCCCCCACATCACATGTTGAGACGACTGTCCGCTCCCCAGTGAATTACTTGTGTGCCTCTGCTGCAAATCAGCTGACGGTGAACGTGAGGGTTTATTTCTGGACTCCCAGCTCCGCCCCGCTGATCCGTGCGTGTGTCCTTGTGCCAGAACCAGGGTCTGGACGAGTGTGGCTTTGCAGTTAGGGTTTAAATCAGGAAGCGTGGGTCCTCCAACTCTGCTCCTTTCCAGGACGTGTCTCTGTGCTTCCACACAGTGGGGCCTGTCTGTCCACTTCTGCAAGGTCTGTCCGTCACTCGCAGTGTCCCTCCCTTCCTCCAGGTTCCCTCGCTGATGCCCCACCCCCACCCCGTCTCGGGCTCTGTGAATCTGCAGCTCTGATGTGTGCAGTTTTAGCCCCGCGGTAGCTGAGTGGCCACAGGAACCGGGCTTCCACGGGTCACCAGGCCAAGGTCTGGCCTGTGTCCTCTGGGCTGGGTCACCGGTGTCCAATGTTCTCCAGCAAGGGTACTTCGGGAGCTGGAGGCTCCAGATGGTCGGATCACCTAGATAAGCCCAAGGCGGTGGGCAGGGCTGGGGGGTGGCTGAAGAGCAGCCTGGGGTCGTCCTCACCCAGACCTGAGCACAACAGGTGAATTTCGATCCTCTCTGTAAACAGCCTCACACCAACATACAGTGTGGAAGCTCTTAGGGTCCCTGTACTTTGCCTCCCCGTCCAGACCAGGGCCAAACTGGCCCGCGTGTGGGTCTCAGGACAAGAGCAACGTCCCTGCCTAGAGCTCCCGGCCAGGACGCGACGCTGACACCAGAGCGTGTGCCACGTCCCTGCCGAGCGGAGTGACTTGGGCTCTGCCCCAGCATCCGGGCCCTCTGGCAGCAAGTGGGTGTGGCCCCGAAACTCTCTGGAGGAAGGACAGCTCAGCCGCCCAGCGTGGCCCCCATGTCTGCCACCAGCCACTGACCCTCCCAAACCAAACGAAGGTCAGAGTCCAGCCTGGTTTGCCGAGTGTATCCAGGTTGTTCATGGAAAATAATCTCCTCCTAACACTGCGTACTTGTGAGGATTTTGGCCCCGCTTTGCCGACGTCTCCAAGACCCTGACGCCCTACACGGTTTCGTCCCTGCGGCCTGAAGCCCCTCGACCTGAGGCTGATACTTGAGGGTCTTCCCGTAGGAGGACCCCCCACCCGCCTTCTCTGCCTCCAGAGCCCGAGAGCACCTGGGTGAGCAGGCGAGCCGGGGCCCCTCCCGGGCGTTCGCAGTTGCGGAGCCTGAGCGTTAATCGGCCTGAGTCGTGCTGGAGCGCGTGTCCCCACCGGCGTGGCCCGGGAGGAAACGACGCCAGGTCTTCAGGGAGAGAGCGGGTGCCGCTCGGCCGTGGTCTCTTCGTTTCTGTTTTGTTTCTGGTTTTGTCTGGATGTGCATTTTGTAGGCTCTGCTTTCAAAACACTTTTGAGGGAGGTTTTTAAAGGATCATTTTTGCCTCGGAGCAGAAACAAAGAAACCTCCTGGTGAAAAGTGCCGATAACACGGACGTGGGGTTGCTCGCTGAGAGTTTCCTGGCGCTGAAGGCTTTTGACAGCCTAGGTGTAGGAGTCACTTTTGACAATTGGTTCTAAACTAGTTATACATGAAAAGCAGCTGTGACAACGGACATTTTCCAATGCGGCGGTGCGGGCGGTGCGGGCGAGGAGGGGCACAGGCACGAGGCCGCCAGGCTGACCTTCCCGCGTCCCCCTTCAAGGGTCCTCGGCTTCGACCATCCCCAGGTCCAGCAGTGGTGTCCTGAGGCCCCCATGTGCCAGGCAGGGGTCTGGCCCCGGCCCAGGGATAGATGGACAGGGCCTTACCGTGTGGCACCAGGGAGCCCCCCACCTCCCACAGGTGCAGGGTCTGTGCTCCGGAGAGACGTGAACGCTGGCCCAGGCCCCACGCTTGGCCGGACGGAGGAGCTTGGAGCGGCTCCTGTCCCCGATCCCTCAGGGTGGTGACAGAGCTGCAGGGAGGGGCTGCTGTCGAGGGTGCCTGCAGCCCAGCCTGCCCACACACCCGCCCCCACTGTCTCTCCCCTCACCACGCCCCGCTGGCCAGAGGACAGGCCCTCTGACCTTCGAGTAGGGCTGGCTACTTAATTTTCAGGGTTTGTTGCAAGATGAAAATGTGACACCTTGTTGAAAAATGGTGAAGACCGTCGAGACAGCGGGAGCAGAGGGTCAGACCAAGCACGGGGTCCCTCTGCGCTGGAACGCGGTGAGCCTTCCCTGCCCACGGGGCCCCAGGGTTGGGACAGAGTGCAGTAGGAGGGTCTCTGGACAGAGCCTGAGTGTGAGGACACTTCCCCCAACACTTGGCCCCCGCACCCAGGGTGGGGGCAGTGCAACTCCCACCAGGGAGCGGGGCTCACCAGTCTGCAAGTGGCCCTGAGATTCCTGCGCTGAGAGCTGGCAAATCCCAGGAAGTGGCAGCTGTTCCTCCCACTGTGGGAGCAGCAGCCTGGGTGGGGCGGGCTCTCCTGGGGGCCCCACATCACCTCTGAGGAGGCCATTGCTAGAAGCACCTTCACCAAATTCCCTTACCTTTCCTGCAAGGCTTTTGCCCAAGAAAATGAATTATTCAGTAAACTAGAATTGTTCCTGCTCTCCTGTGCATCACTCCTGAGGTTTTCATAAAACCCGCCCTCGGGGCCAGTGGGACACACCCGTGTGGGGTGTGGCGCTGCCACTGGGCTGGGAGCTCCGCTGAGGCATTGAGGATGCGAGGGCCCCAAGGGCCTCACGCAGCCCAGACCAGACCTGCCCAGTGTCTCTGGGCCCAGCCAAGGTCTTGGTTTGCCTGGAATGGGCAGCTGGGGCAGCTCGGTGGGGCAGACGCAGGGAGTGGCCCGTCCAGTGCGTCCAGTGAGGGGTTTCCTCCTCCAGCCCCGTGCTCACCACTCCCTCCGGCCATAGCTGGAGGGTCCACACAACTCTGGACCTCCAGGGCAGGGTGGGCAGCACGGGGCTGACGGAGGGCAGTCGGGAGTGACCAGCCCCTCAGGATCCTGTGTCCATTCTAAACTCGAGGGAGACCCTCTGGAAGCTGAGACCAGTCATGTCCCCCGACGCCCCTGGCTGGGAGCCGGGGACCCGAGAGACAGCCTCATGGGGTCTGTCCGTGCACCGCCGTCCCGGGGTTGGGACCCAGTTGGGACCCACCCCCATCCCCACCCCACCCCCTCCTCTGCAGGATGCTCCAGGCTGGGGAAGGTCTGCTTCCCAGGGTAGGCGCTGCTTTGTGGGGCCTCCCGTCCCCCGAGAAAGAACCTCTCCCTTCCTTCATCACCTGGACGGTGCCTGTGGAACTTCAGCTGTTACCCCGAACCCCGTCTGCCCTGCTCTCACCTCACGGCCTCACACTTCCTTGGTCTTTATGTCTTGTTTTAAGAATTTAACTGTTTTTTATTGAGTGAATCTCCTTTAAGCTGTGCGGACTCCAGGAGATGTGCCCGATGGGTGACGGACGGCGGCAGCCAGGAAGGAAGGGACACTTTCAGAGGACGGCGGCCACAAGACGCCAGCCCGCACCACGGTGGGGGCCGTCTTCACACGAGCAGCTCTGGGGAAGCCGGGCTGGAAACGGGTCGTGGCCCCAGACGCGCACGCTGGAACCACACAGCTCCTACACGAAAGCACGGGGAGAGGGCGCCGCAGGGCCCACGCACAGGTTCGTAGGGATCAAGGGGTAAAAACCAGCAAAGGGAGAGATCAACAAATCGGCTTCATCAGCATCAGAACTTCTGCTCCTCAGAAGATGGAGAGACGCGTCCACGCAGCCCCACCTGGTGAAGCACTTCAGTGAAGGACGAGGACCTCCTACGACTCAGTAGAGAAGGTACATAGTGAGAAACAAACACAGGAAAAGGCGCTCACGTTGCTAATCGGGGGAAGGCAAACCCAAACCGCGGGGAGCGGAGCTGCCGGGGGACACGGCACCTCGCAGGCGGCTCAGTCCCCGATGGCAGGACCGGCCCGGGAGCCAGTGAGCCAACCGCTGAGCCCAGACAGGAGCGACCCGACATCCGCCAGCCAGTCAGTGGGCATTTTTACTGAAATACAGCCTCTCCCCGCAAACTGTGACAGTCACACCTTTGATGTACGCATGATTGGGGATGAGGGGGACACCTCGCAGACCAGCCTCTGTGTTCAGAGTGAAATGGGTTTCCCAGCACGGCTGGTGTCCTGTCCACTCAGCACCTTTGCTGCAGCTGCATCCACACACGTGCAAACACGTGCACACACATACACGCACATCCACGCACACATCCACACACGTGCATACACGTGCACGCACATACACGCACACGCCCACACACGTGCACACATGCCAGGACAGCCTTCAGGTGCTGCTGACAATGGTCATCCCAATGGAACTTGGCCTGGTGCTTCTGCAGCTCTGTTACCCCTGTGCCCCCTGCTCCCTCCCCGACTCCTCTCCCTCCCCTCACCTGAGCCCGGCCCTCACAGATGTCACTCATCACAGTCCCTTCACCAGGTCCATTATGTCCATGTCAACCTCTAAGGTTATGATGCCTGCACCTCGGATCTGGCGCAAACCCCAGCTCTCCTACCTCAATGCTACAGCCCGACATGAAATGCCCCCTCAATCAGCAGTTTCCAGGTGGCCCAGGGAGGGGGGATTAACTGCAGTCCCACCTGTGTCAGCAGACGTGACAGTCTGCACACTCACCTCCCCTGGGGACTCAGCGGACACCACGGTCCAGGGTTGCCTATGAGCCCCAAGGACCAGAAGGAAGACTCGCTGTGGCCTGGCCCTGCCCTGGACCCCTGCTCAGCCCAGCGCCACCCCAGAAGACGTTACATCTCAGATCCACACTGGAGACGGCCTGGGGGCCCCTGCAGACCAGCTCAGCTGCCCTGATGCTGGACGCCACCCAGCCCAGCCCTGAGCCAACCCTGCCTGGCTACACCTTGGGAAGCTGCCTGCCCTCCGTGTGCCTCAGCCTACCCACCCACAGGGCCAGATGGTCCCCGAGGGGCCATCAGTGACACCGTGTGGCTGCGCCGCCCTGAATTAGGACCTGTGGTCAATAATCACAGCCCTGTGATCACCCCAGCCTCCTGCCTGAAGTGGGCAGTCTGTGGTGGCCGATTTCACAGGCCGCGCAACTGGCTTCTTCCTACGTACGTGTCAGGCCAGCTGCCTCCCCTGCAGCAACGCCAGCTCCACTGGCAGGAACCCCATCCTCCGGGCAGGCCCTGGTCCGCACAGCGTCCAGGGCAGCAGCAGCTCCTCTGCCTCAGGGCCCGGGCAGCCACTCTGGTCCCGGGGGCAGTGGTGAGGCCAGAAGGTTCACGTCTTGGCAGTTGCTCCATGTCCAGCGTGTCGGCCGTTCCCAGGATCTGCTCTGTGTCTCCAGTGCGGCTCAGGCCGGCCTGTGGTCGGTGAGCACCTTGCGTCCCCCACCACGGTGTCCTGCAGGTATGGGGGCCCCGGGTTCCTGGGTCCAAAATGTTCGCCTGGACAGGAGCCTCTGTCTCAGCCAAGGGGAGGTTGCTGGTCCACGGCACGGCCCTCCTTTCCACGCCAGCCGCCAGGTTTAATTGTTCTGTGCTGTTATTCCGTCCATGACGTTATCTTGCTGCTGTTTAAACAGACCTGACAGCTCACAGCGAGCAGGGAATTTCTCAGGACCCGTGCGTGGCGGTTCTGAACTGCAGAGCATTTGACCTCTTTTGTTTTCCCACCGCGGGGACCTTCCCACCCTGGATGGCGTCTCCCCCCACCCCTCCCCCGTCCCCTCGCAGGGGACCCTGCACGAGCTGACGTGAGGACGGGGCCCTCCTGTGGAAGGGCCGCAGAGGAATGAGGAGGAACTCAGCGAGCACGAGGATGAAGGGGGGAAGGAAAGAGTTAAAACAGGGGGGACGGACGCAGCCTGTGAAGGATGCGCTCGGAACCAAAGCACATTTAATGTTTTCGTGAGAAGTTCCAGTGCAACCAGATCGTTAGCTTCTGAATTATGTAGAAAACACCCTGACATCTGAAACACAAATAATTTTTTAAATCTGGGCTTTTAGATTTAATGAATCTAATACATCATCCAGTAACTGGTTTGCAGCCTTTGCTAAAACTCGACACGATTTTCTATTCCTGGGTCGACTCCGGTTACTCCGGCAAGTGACGCCTTTAATTGTACATCAGGGTGTGGGTTCCGTGGAGGCATCATGTCAATGGTGACAGCCTCCCTGGGTCAGGGCTGTGGCTCCTCGGACACCTGGACAGCGTCTGCTCCCGGAGGTCAGAACGGAGTACTTGGTCTCTCGGTGACATGGGGGTTGACGCCGTCTGTCCGCCCAGCGACGGCTGCATTTCCCGGGGCCGGCTGCTCTCGGGGCTTGTGCCAACTGCGCACTGCCTGGAGCAGCCAGTGACGTGCCGTGGCTGGAGTGGTTGCAGCAGGACGTGTCCCCCAGGGTGGCCCTCGCCGCTCCTTCATAATTGCGTTTCCTTGGCTAAAGGTGCGTGTAAACAGTGGTGCTGTGAACATCGGGGTGCATGTATCTTTTTGAATTAGAGTTTCCTCCAGATGTATGCCCAGGAGTGGGACTGCTGGATCCTAGGATAAGTCTATTTTTAGTTTTTTTAAGGAACCTCCATACTGTTTTCCATAATGGCTGCACCAGTTTACATTCTCACCATCTAATGAAAAAGAACATGAAAAGGAGTGTATGTCTGTATGTACAGGACTGAAACATGATGCTGTGCACCAGAAACTGGTGCAACATTGTAAACTGACTATACTTCAACTAAAAAAAAATGACATAATTCAAAAAAATTCATGTAGCGCCGAGTATAAAAGAAAAACCAAGAGGCCAGCCGCTCGTTCATGGACCTCGCACGCAGTGCGGTGTGAAAGCACAGAGCACGTGCTGCAGCTGCCCCACCCCGTGCCCCTCCAGCAGGAACTGCCTTTTGCCCAAATGTGCTCTGTGACCTGGTCTTTCCCGCGGCTCCAGTGCGACTGGAACAGGCCAGAGAGAGCACGGGGCACACGACTGCCCCTCATGTCCGCTGGGAGTCACCTTGTTGCAGGAGGAAGCTGTGTCCCGGGCACAGGCCGGCAGGTGGGCCTCAGCCCAGGTCTGCTCAGAGCGGCGGCAGCCCCTCCATCACAGGCGGCCTGGGAGCCCCGGCCATGGCAGCGGCGCGGACGCGGAGCACCACTGTATACAGGAGCCGGCCTGTGGGTGTTTGCGGAGCTCCCAGCCTGAAACAGGCCTTTTCACAAAACCAACAAGGAGCTCGTCTGCTTGGCTATTGAGCCTCGTCCAGGGAGGCTGGTGGAGGAGCAGGAAGACCAGATTCCAGAAGAAATGGAAGCAGCAGAGGGCCGCAGTCTCGGGGTCGCTGCCACCGGCACCCACGGGCAGCACAGGGGCCGTGGCCGTGGCCTCCATGGGTCCCCGGGCTCAGCCTCTCTCCTGACCTGCAGGCCGGGTGGAGGGGCCTGAGCCAGCCGGCCTGGCGGGTTGTGCCTTCCCTCCCGTCCACCTGGCAGGCCCGCAGGTCCCCGGTGCTGGCCTGAGGCCCAGTAAAGGCACACCTGCCTCCTCTCGCGCCCGTACCCCCGCGGGCTCTTGGTGTGACCGGGCTCCCTCCCCCAGGCCCCCTGAGGCTGCCACCGCCCCCAACAACCGTGTCCTCCCGGGGTCTTGCTCCAGACACAGCACCAGCAAGGCAAGAGCCAGTGGAGGAACGGGGGTGTGCGTCAGGGAGCCCAGGGTGCAGTGACGTGGGCGCTGGTGACCCGGCTCAGGGGGCCGGCCAGGGCACGGCAGGACCCCCAACGCCCGTCTGCAGGAGGGAATAGCAGTGGGAGGCACCAGCCACTGAGTGTCCAGGAGACCACGCCTCGGGGCCACCAAGTCCTCCAAGAGGCGGGAGTGCGTGTCCGCGGAGGAGAGCGTTGTCAGCAAAGGGACTGAAAGAGTGACTAGCAGGCCAGGCCCACTCCCCAAGCCCTCAGCACGGCCCTCACAGCGTCAGGCGGGCCCCGCACGCCTGTCCTCACAGCGTCGGGCAGGCACCGCACACCTGTCCTCACACGTGACAAGGCCGGAAAGGAGGGTGCCGTCAAATTTGAATTTCATATGAACAGAGAATAACTTATTTTAGTTTGTCCCTTGCCATATTTGGGACATACTTATACCAAAATAATGTTTATCTGAAATTCAGATTGAACCGGGCACCCTCTTTTTAGCCGCTAAATCTGGCAACTCTTTGCAACGGCCCCATGAGGCAGGGCCGCAGGGAACGCCCAGGGCAGCCGCCCCAAGTGTATGGGAGCAAAACCAGAAATGAAAGGCAGGTCACTGTTGGGGCGGCCACCACCCTCAGCAGCCCAGGACACACACTCAGACCACCGGGCGGTCACAGGCTGGGGGCTGGGGCCGGGGGCTGGGCACGGAGGAGCAGAGGGCCCTCCGGTCAGCTCTGACCCCGCGGCCAGGGCAGACACTGTATCATTCTTTCTTCCAGGGATGAAGGGACAAGCGTCTTCACTCCAAGGGGCCGCTGCACAGCACAGCTGTCGGCTTCTGAGAGGTCCTGGGCCAGTCAGCAGCTCTGAGAACTGTGCCCCCGCCACGGGACGTGACATTTGGGGTCAGACCGTGAGAGGCCCGTTGGGCTGGGGTCTTGGCGCCGACGGAGGACCCGCTGTAAACGTGGTCCGAGCAGGAGAGGGAGGGGTCCTTGAGCTCCACCCCTCCCTGGAGCCCTGCCTGACGTGGAGGCCGTCCCAGCAGCCTGGCTCGGCGCTGGCCCCCAGCGCGTCTGTCTTCTGCGCGTTTGGAAGATGTGGGCGTCTGTCCTGCATTTTAGGGGTCTTATTCACCAGGCTGCTGGGCAGGGCCAGCTCCGCAGGTGCCCCCACCCTGTGCCTGCTCCCCGCCTGTTACTGAGCGAAACTCAGGCCCACTCACCCGCACACAGTCTCCCGACCCCGGGTCGTGGTGAAGGAAAATCGCCAGCCGTGTCGATGTTGGTGCCAGACAAGGAGTGGAGGCCAGGGTTCCAAAGGCCCAGGCCCCCGGGCTCGCAGGGCAGGGCTCTACAGGCAAGGAGACGGGCTGGGGACGGGCAGTGTTATTGTCTCTGCGGCAGTTCTCACTGAGGCCCCCAGCCTGGACGTCACAGGTCTGCAGCCCAGAGCCCCGCCGAGAGCGAGCTCGTGGAGAACATGCAGACTGAGCCGCGAGGCCACGCTCCCCAGAGAAGAGGGGGCGCCGCCCACCAGAGGGTGTCGGTGTCACTGCTGACGAAGTGTTTACTGAGGCTCAGGGCAGGGCGTCTTCCTAGTTAATTAAAGCAGCATCTTATCGCAGTGGCTGTTCCCGGTTATGTAAGGAGTTCCGACTCCGACAGGGGATCCGGCCAAGGGCCAGGCACCGAGGGTCTCCTGGGCTTTGTGGGCGGGGTCCAGGCGGGGGTCTGCACCTCGTGACGCTAAGGGGGCCCAAAGGGACAGACCCTGAGGAAAGGGCTCAGCCTCCCCCGCCTGTAAATACAGCCTCCCAGGACTGACCCCAGCGTCCCAGCCCCTCCCCAAGCCCGCAGGCCTGGCTGCCAGGGAGGCCCCGTCAGCCGAGACAAGTGTGTTCAGGCTCGCTTTTTGGAAAAATGTAGAAGAGAGGGTCCTGCCTTCCCTCAGTTGTGCTAAACACTGAGTGTCCTTCACCCCGAGGGGCCTTCCGGAACCACAAATTGGGAGATTCCATGATCCCGTCTGACAGCAGGGAAACTGAGGCAGGAGAGGCCAGGCGCCTCCCGCTGCCCCAGGGCTGCAGGTGGCCGGCGATTTTACCCGTGGGCCAGAGGCCCCTCCTGCAGGGAAGGTCGGGAGCTGGGGCTCAGGGTTTGTACACAAGGCCAGAGCACGACTAGGGGTCCCAGACCCGCGGCCACCCACGCAGAGCCTGTCCGGACGGGCCGCAGTCTCCAGCCTGGGCGCAAGGAGCAGGGCAGGCTCTAACTCTGGGACCCCTCTCATGTGTGCCAGGACAGGCAGCCCCGGACTGAGGAGACCTCACATGCACGGGTCCCTCCAGGGCCAAAGGGTGGCGCTCGGGTGGCCCCGAGCTGGACAGTGACGCCCGTGTACTCCATGTCCGCCCTAGGGGGTGGGCTCATCCTAGACCCTGTGACCCCAACTCCACCCTCAAGACCCCCGCCATGTGCCCACTACCCGACCCCTGTGATCCTGCTTTCAACCAAGACGCCCAACCCCCTCACCCCTGTGTCCAGGCCCTCGGCCCCACAGTTCCCCAGGGGACTCTCGCCAGTCGTTTCCCTCCCAGAAGACCCAGACAGCTTGACCAGAGACGTCTGGGGTCTGAGCCGAGCCCACCCTGTCCCTGCCCTGCTGCCAAATGCCCTCTGAGTGAACCACGATTACCGTTTCAGTGACGCCTCAGGGGCCAGCCGGGCAGCCCTCACCTCCCAGGACGAGGACAACCCGGGAAAATGAGTTTGCTTCTGACGGGCCGCCCGGCTGCCTGCCGTCCTGGTGGAAACGACCCGGGGTCCCTTGGGACAGGAGCCCTCGCGAGGGGCGCCCCGTAGGTACACGTGCGGCCTCCAGTGTGACCCCAGCGCGGAGCTGCCGCGCGCGCCAGCAGCCCTTCCGGGCACGTGCCCGAGAGGATGGGGAACAGGCGTTCCAACGAAACTAGGGCCGAGTTCTCACAGCAAATGCTGGTCAGTGTGCCGGTTACTGATCCGCCCCTGGACAGAACCTCAACCCGCCTGAAATCGGTGTGGAGCCCTGGTTCCTACCGCAGCACCCCACTGAGTGAGGGGGTGACACGAAAGACCATGTGCGATTCTGCTTGTGAAAGTCCGGAGCCTGAGACAGTGTGGAGGCCAGTGGCGGTGTTGCAGAAAAATATATTACAGCTCAAGGTGTTACAGCTCAGTTGTGAGAGCAACCTGGATCCGGGCGAGAGACCAAGCAGCACTCGGAGAGCTGGAGAACTCAGGTTTATTACAACAGCAGGCCCAGAGAAATTAACACTTCAAGCTCTGGACACCGTCTGTAGGTTTACACAGGCCTTTATAAGCTGCCAGTTTACACTTTGCAACATCATATACAAATGAGGTATAACAAAAGTTGACTAATTAGGAACAAGCTTTGTAGAAATGGACCAATCAGGAGGGAGAGAAATAACCAGTCAGGAGTGAGCTCCATGCAAATGAAGTACTACAAATGGACCAATCAGAAGTTAGGGAAATGGCAATCAGGAGTGAAGGAAATAACCAATCAGGAGTGAGCTCAGGGAACCAATAGAATTTTAGGGGTAAGTAAGCTGTTTCAGGGGCAAAAAGTGAGTGAGATAGAGCCTCTGGGCCAGGGAACTGGATGGTGCTGGCAGGAGAGTAGTTGCCATGCCTGGGGGTCCTGCCTGTCTTTTTATGGGGCTTCCCACCTCAGCAGGAGGCGAGCTGGAAACTTCTGGAAGCCAGCAGACAGAGCTCAGCCAGTTCCTGTGAGTCCTTGGGAGGCCCCGGTCCAGGAGGAGATGCCAGCCCCCGTGCCACGCCGTGAGCAAACGTCCTGCGGTTGGCCCCAGGGCCCGCGTGCAGCCAGCCTCCAGTGAGTGCTCTGCTCCCACTGCACCCCACCCGCACACATGCACATGCACTGGTGTACATGTGCACACACACACACACGTGCATGAACACACGTGCATGCTCCCATGTGCACAAACGTGCATACCCTCATGCACACAGCCCCTGCAGCTGTCTGAGTGGTTTGCCCCCAGCACCCACCCGGGAGCTGGGCTTCTCAGCTGACCCCACAGGACAGCTCACCCCGGAGTCTGCTCGTCTGGCTGCCAGGACCAGAGCGCAGGCCAAGCAGGGGCGCAGGGAGGTGCCCCCAGGACTCTCGCAGGTGGGCTCGGCCTGCAGGGCCCTCTGCCCCCACGGAAGCCCAGACCACTGATCTCATTTTCAATCCTGTGATTTACGCAGGGGTTTTTAATGGCAGGATTTTTCTTCTCTGAAAAAAATACCATTTTGCCTCTGTAAAATCTGTGGGGGGTCCCTGTGGTTTCTTTTTGTTCGGCGCAGTTTACTGAGCTACAAGGCTGGGGCTTCATTCTGACAGTTTAATGTCTAATGACAGCCGAGGCTGCCCCAGCAAGACGCTCTTTCCAAACGTGTGAAAAAACGCTTTTTTTTTTGATGGATTTAGATAAAAAGTGAAGGCTGTTTTGAGTCTGAAACGCTTTCTTTTTCATGTGGTGTAATGTGCACCGCACGCCTGGGACCCTTCCTGCCCCGTCTAGGCCGTGGCCTTCCACGCCGCACGTGGACCCCTCCCGAGGCCGGCACCAGATTTGCCAAGGGTCCTTGGGCCCCTTCCTGCCACACCTCTGCCCTCCGTCCTGCTGGGTCCTGGGCTCGGGGACCGTGTGTCGGCCCCTCGTGGGTCCAGGAGCTTCCTGCTGCTGTGGGCTCGCGGCGCACCCCGGATCACACAGCCAGCAGCTGGAGGAACGGAGTCAGACGGCCCCTCCTGCTCCCTGCACTGGAAGGGGCTGTGGGCTCTGTGTACCTTGTGAGGCACCGCACGGGGGCGAGGGGTGGAGCCGGGCCCTGCCCAGGAGGACAGCAGCCCAGTGTCCCCAGCCACCCAGTGGGGGTCAGAGCTGCTCTGAGGCCTGAGAATCCAGGGCCGGCTGCCCCCTCAGCCAGTCAGGCACCAGGATGTGGACTCGCCTCCTGCCCATATGGGCAGCCTGCTGGCCCAGGCACCTCAGACCCTGAGTAGAAGCCCCACCGTCCCTTCCTGTCACGTGTACAGAAGTCACCGTGGCCCAGATGGGACGAGGGGGCATGCCCCTGGTAGCTGGGACTTGCAGACATCAGTGGCCGCGCAGTCCCAGGGACTAGGGAGAGCAGAGGGCCATCTTCCGGCATCCGTTATAAGCTGGGGGTGGAACACCTCCACCTGGCAGTCCTCCCAGGGGAATGTGTTTGACTCCCAGAAAGCCAACCAAAGCCCAGACTGGCCCCCGGGGAGCGGTGTGACCCAGACCACCTGAAGCTCGGGTCTGAACGTGGTCGTGCAGTGGGCCAGCCAGGACCCTCCACCAGCCTGGCCCCAGCAGCCCAACTGGGAGGGACAGGGTGCAGGCGGGGGGCAAGCAGGAACGTGGACCAGGAGGAGGGCGGGTGGTGCTGGGGCTGCTTCCAGGTGGTCAGGGAGGCACGGGGCCTGGCTGAGGGGGCTCTGGAAGGGGCCGCGCCGAGTGTGCGACCGGGACATCTGGGAGACGCCTGCCCCTCCGGACGCAGAGGATGGCCCCGGTGGGGGAGCCATTCCAGCCGCAGAGCAGGGGAGGGGCTCTGTCCCCACCGTCAGTCCCGAGAGGGCCTGGTGGCAGCCCGTCTTCTCCTCCAAGCCACGTTTCACGTCGTCCAGCCAGGTGCAGTCTATGACCCCGTCAGCCGCGACCACGCTACAACTCGGCCTCACACAGAAACGGTTCACGAGTGGAGCGTTAGGAGGAGCTTTGTCCTGACCAACCGCCCCAGGGAGGGGCGGCCCAGCTCTGGGGGTGGCTCTGCGGCGGCACCGCCCCTCCCTCTGCAGAGCAGCCAGGGAGCCCACGGGGTTCGTCTGGCTCTGCCCAGGCTGCCCCCCAAGCCCCACCAGGAGAGGTCCTTTCTGCTCTGAGCTCCTCTCCAAACTGACGTCTGTCACGCACAGACGTGCACAGGGTCCCACTGGGCTCACACCAGGCTCCGTGGCCAGAGCAGCGCCTTGTCCCCTTGGGGTGCAGACACGCTCCCCATCCCGGCACCCAGACTGCACTGTCTCGTGAGTTAGGAACGTGTACTGGTTAAGCGTGTTTCTCTGGAGCTCTTCCAGAGGAGGGCCGGTGACTCTGGAAGCGTCTGGCTCACGTGTACTGAGCAGGTGTGGATGGACCTTCGGCCGCCCTCGGGATTCTGGCTGTGAGGACTGCAGCTGCAGGTGCCAAGGCTCAGGACAAAAATGGGCCCCTACAGAGTCAGGTTGTGATCCAGCACCTACAAACCCAGATGCTCACGTGCCACTGGAGCGACCTCGGGTTTCTGGCAGCTAAAAACATCTTTACTCTGAGCTTGACAGTGACTTCCGCGAGCGACCCACCAGCCCGTCAGCCCGAGCTGGGGGTGGGGGAGCCTTCCCCGCCAGATCCCCCACACGCATCTGATCAAACAATCAGACGTCGTCAGAAGATTAGCTTCCCCTGCGTCGGGCGACGGTTCATTTGGGAAGAATCTGCTGAAATTTTGTGCGGCTCAGGGGAAATGCACAGAGGCCGGCCGCCTCAGGGGCCACGGCGGGGGTTGGGGGGGCACGTGGAGATTTTAGGACGTGTCTCAGCCTCCAGCTTCTCCCCCAGCCAGACGAGTCTGCGTGGGTGTACCTGCCTGGCCCCCACGTGGCCCCCCATCCCGCCGCGCAGGCCTCAGAGGGAGCAGCACCCTGTGGCTGGTCCCAACCTCACGGGCGGTGCCTGTGCTGCCCCCATGGGTTCCTCCAGGGCTTACGTGATGGCCCACGTTAGTGGCGCGGGCCTGGCAGGCCGCTCAGCACGCTGTCAAACACACAGATCGGGTGAGTGCCAGCGTGACGGCCGCGGGAGGCGTCCTGAGTAAAGCCCCAGCAGCTGCAGCAGACGCGCCGAACTCACGCTGTCCGGGAATGCTGGGCTGGCTCCAGGCCAGAGCACGGTCCCCTGGACAAATGAAATGCTTCCTGGGACAGGGTTTCTGGGGGCCATTCGGTGGTGCTCACCGCCAGGCTGAGCCGACCGTCTGGGCCGCAGGATGGTGTTGGTGTCCCTCCCCGCCCCCCGAGAAAGGCCTGCAGGAGAATCCTGAGCTGAGAAGCTGCCGCTCCCCTCCCCTGACCCCGGGTCGGGAGGGGCCCGGGGCCTCGGAACGCAGGGCAGTGGGGAGTCCAGGCTGCACGGCCCCTGATGCTGGAGGCCCAGGGCCTGGTGAATAATTAAGTTTCTTAAATAAAACATTGGAAAGTCAGACTGGCAGAACAGCCTCACCTTTTTCCTGCGGTGAAAACTGCGGAAAATACTGAGCTGGGCCCCCAGGCCCAGCACACAGACAGAGGCCTCTCTGCAGCCTGGAGCCAGTGTCCCCTCACCTCTGACACATGGGCCGCAAGCCAGCCAGACCACCAGCCACGTTCCGGGCCTGAGCGTGAGATGCAGCTGCACGGGGAGACGCAGGGGGTGGTCTCCTGCAGCCTCTCAGGCGTATGAGGCCACACCCGCCCACGGCGAGGCCGGGCCTGGCCTGTGGCTGGAGTCTCCCCACGGATGTCAGAGATCCCTCGTCCCCACCCCATTTGTGTCACATCCGTGGTCTCTAACGTCCCAGTTCCAGCTGCAGAACCTGCGAGCATCCTTTGAGGCCACTGTCAGCCCCACACGTGGCCGCCCCGCTGATCAGAAGCCCCAGGGCCCCACACCGGAGTCGTTGGGGCGTCTGTGAGGTGCCGCCGTGGAGACCACATCCTCATGCCCCTCCAGTGACAGGCAGGCTGCGTGATGCTCGTGGAGGCTGCTGAAGGCCGGACTTTGGACCAATGTGACTCTTCAGGAGGGACCCGGCCCCTCGCCCAGCCCCCAATCCCAGGGGCTGGATGTTCTGGTTAAAAATAAAACTTTAGAAGCCCGTCATCTGAGCCAGCGTTGAGAGCAGCACAATCGCCCAGAAACCCTGGGAGCCCTCGAATCAGAGCTGGTAAATGTCACTTCTTCGCTTTAAAGCCAAAGGTTTGCTGAAACGCCTGCAGCTTCTGACGAAAGCCCAGGACGTGCCGTCCCGTGTGAGGCACACAGGGCGGGGAGGCCGCATCCCTCATCACCGACGCCGCCTCCCGGGGTCTGCTCCACTGCCGCCCGAAGCCGCCAGAAACCCCGCTGCCTCTGTGGGCTTCTAAGGCTGTGCGTCAGGACCACGTGACCGCGGCCCAGGCTGGGCCCTGCCGGGGAAGGAGGACCCGCGGTCGGGGACTCAGAAAGAGGCGGGGACGGGAGGCCCGGCAGCCCAGGGGCGGCGCTAACTGAGCGGCTGGACCACTGACGGGGCAGTGCCCCCTCGCGCCCACACTTCCTCTGCCGACCCGCCTGGGCTGACCCGTGCCATCCCCGGAGGCACGACTGTCTGAGGACGTGGGCGGGAGGCGCTCCTCTGGGTGAAGGGCCCATCGGCTCTGCTCCCCCGGCGTCTGGGGCACAGCTGGGTGTGGGTGCCCTCCTTCCTCGCCCGCTTCCTGGGCGTGAAGGGACTCGCCAGCTGCAGAAGACCCAGCGCCTGCCCTCCCATGGGACGTTCCACCAGCAGGGCCTCAGGGAGCCTCGGGGCTCCGACGAGAGAGGAGGGCTGGGTGGGCCGGGACTGCAGAGAGCAGGAGGCAGCTCGCTAACCCAAGGGAGGCCTCCCTTCTGCGGGGAGGGATGGGAAGACTGGAGTGTGGGCCCCTGCTCAGGGCCCGGGTCGGGAGGCAGGCAGCCCAAGTCCACTTTGCCCAGAGGCGCAGCCCTGCAGGGCAGTCAGCAGCCTTGTCTGTCCTGCGATGCCTGTCTCCGGCATGCTCTGCTCCCAGCACCATCCGTCCCACACCTGGAGGGGACACTTCCCCTGAGGAATTCTGTGCCACCCCGTGCTCCCGTCGGCGTGGAGAGCTGAGAAGTCCACACGTGCATGGACACTCACCTGTATATCCTATTACTGTGAGCCTCCGGCTAAGAGGATTTTGAGCTTGAGCGTTAATCCTTTTTACTAATTTATAGCAATCCTGTAGCAGCTTCTAGAGCGCGTCGGTGGACGTGGAATGAAGTGATTTCCAGTGTTAACCTTCCATCAGCGTCCATGTGTCCTTTCCTGGTGGAGTCTCCACTTAGACCCTCCCAACTCCGCCTGGAGAAAAACCGCACCCTCGTCCCCAGGACGGTCCCCTCTGCGAGCCGAGGGCACCTGTCCGGCAGAAGTCAAGTCACCCCACGAGCAGCTCCCTGACGGTGGGTGGGGGGCACTCCTGAGGCTGTGGGACGTCCCGACCTGGGGGCATCAGGCATGCACCTGCTCTTCCCGCTTGAGCCTCGTTGGAAACTACAAAACAACAAACTCCTGTCGTCATGTGGGGCCACTGTCACTGCCTCAGACCAGCGGTCACACCAGACATGGTGGAAACTCGGAAGTCAGGGCCTCGGCTGCCTGAGCCCCCAGGCTGGGCCCTGGTGTGTCCACAGCAGGCTGCATGCCCGAATGGTAGGGACCTGCTCCGTTGATCAGAATTTGGGCTCAAGGGTCTAGGCAGACCCTGGTGGAGGAGGAGGGGTCCACACCCAGGAGGGGCCAAGGAGCTGCGGGTGCAGGACTCGCCAGCCAGGGGAGGCTGCCTGGAGCCGGCGGGTGAGGGGGGTCCTGTGGGCTGAATGGCCTGGCTGGGATGGAAGAAGCGGCCCGGGTGGAGAGGGGACATCGCCCAGAAGGCTGGGGGCCACCCGTCCTCCCAGCTCCTCCAGCGAACGGCCCCGAGGAGACAGCGGCTTCAGGAGGGGCTGGGGGTGGGGGCCCGCGGTGGGCAGGGGAGGACACGCGGCCCAGGTCGGAGCACAAACAGGAGGTGCGGGAGAAGCAATCTCCAGACAGAGCCTCAGACCCTGGGTGGCCGCAGCCTCTCCATGCAGAGAGGGGAGACCATCACAGAGGACGAGGGGGCGGTCATGGGGCCAAGGCAGAAGGGAAGAGACAGCGACCACAGGGGAAACCGCAGGGAAGCCTCTGAGACCAGAAGAAGCCAGGAGTGTGGCCGGTGGCATGAAGAAGCCACCCAAGGTGGGACGAGGCCCCGGTCACCAGAGGAGGAGGAGGCGGAGCAAACAGAGAGGAGATGCCGGAACGGAAAATGGCCGAAACCGTCCTCAGGTCCCAGGTAACCCTGTGCGGTGGTCAACCACAGCGGGTCCCACAGAGGCCTTGGGTTTCGGAGTCAGGACAGAACCTTCAAATCTCCAAGTACAAAGGTCAAGTTGCATGGAGGAAGGGAAACCTGTTCCATAACCAACAGGCCACGGACACACCCTGGATGCTGAGGTCAGAGGGCGTTACCCCGGGCTGAGTCTCCAGGTAACGGGAAGATGGTGGAGGTGCCCAGGTGGTCACCCCCCAAAACACCTCCGGAAAGCCCTGCAGTGACCGACTCAAGCCAACAAGCCGGCCAGGGTTCCGGGTGGGGCTGAAGGGCTCAGGGGCCTTCGAGGACAGCAGGTTTACAGCCAAGATGCGACGCCAGTCCTGGGAGCCACAGTGACAGTATCGCACACACGGGGGCCGAGGACACACTTGGGGCTGTCAGTGCGCGGAAACACGGCGATGCCTTCAGCTCAGCCATTCTAACCACTAACGACACGTGACATTTCTTCTTCAGCCTTGGCTGCTCATTAAAATCACCCGGGAGCTTTTTAAGTGTCTGAGGGCACCTCAGGCCAGGTAAGTGAGGGTCCCCGAGGGTCCCCAGGGCTCCGTGTGCAGCCCGGGGTGAGATCCGGGCTACTGGGGACCCTGGAAGCTTCTCTGATGGGAAGGAGACTTTGCTACATGTTCTGTTCCGCCAGGGGCACGCCAGCAGACTCTGGTCAAGTGCAAGTAAAATGAGTTGGGGGTGTTGTGCACACATTTTCATGCACACATTTTCCCAGTTTTCAAGCATGATTTCTGTCCTTCTAGCCACAAATACCCGCAAAGAGGTATCTGCACGGAGGGGCTGGATCTGGGTGCGTTTTTCCTTTCTTGGTGGTTTTCTGTGCACCTTGGGTTTTCCCTGCTTAGGAGAGTGTGTCAAGCTTCACAAAAACAGTTAGGTCATGACAGTTAAAAATACAGTGAAGTGAGACAATCAAGTAAACGCAGAGCCCATGGCCTGTGGACAAACCCCCAGGGCCAAGCGCGTCCTGGGGGCGAGGCTGGGCTGGGTGGGGCGGGCTGGGGGTCCTCCCTTCACCCCCGGGCCCCCTGGACAGAGCACCCCCTCCTCCTCCACAGCGGGGAGGGGCCTGACACCCGCCTTTCCCTTCCAGGGGCTGCTTTTTTCACTGCTCAGATGAGAGGGTGACGTTTGTAGGGAGACGCACAGACAGCTGCCAGACACTCGTGGCGGGCTCAGCGGCCGCAGGCAGATTTGCAGTGGAGTGAATGTGTTGACTCAACGAGCCTTGAAGTTTGCTGTAAGGACAGCCAACCAACGCCAAGAAGGAGGCTTTAAAATTATTTGGCATATAAATTTTTAACAGACTAAACATGTTTTTTTGTGTAGAGAGAACTTATTGTTTTAAGAAACACATTAATGTTTAAAATTTATGGAGGGGAGGCGCGAGCTCTCTTGGACCCAGTCTAAGAGAAATTTAAAATTTGAGAGTTTCAAATCAAGCTGATGAAAGTTTAATCGATTTAGTCGCAAGTAAATGCAGTTTCAAACTATTTCAGGAAAACCTTTTATGATAAACTTTCCATTTCTGCCAACATATAACATTTAAAATTATATTTAGGATAGAGCGACGGTGTTACGTCGTGGAGTTTCATCGGCAGGGCCCGCTCCAAAAGTGGGGGAAAGTAAGGAGGAAAAACTTGCAGTAACTCGAACTAAGAGAGGACGTCTTCTTTTTCCAAGAGGTGTCTCAAATCCTCAGGTTAAAGCAGATTCAAGATGGAAGGTAGAGACATGAGCTGAGCACCTCGTGCCGGGAGTACTGACCCACCGTCCGGGGCAGTGGGAGCCCCCCCGTGATTTCAGGCAGATTTGCGTGTTTCCTGCGTGGAGGGTTTTCACCGGCTCCCCGCCGTGCTGCGACCCAGGCGCGTGGGGCCACCCGCTCTCTGCACACGGGCTCTGCGCGGGTCAGAGTTTGCCCGAGATGGAGACACCTAGGACGCCCTTCGCAGCATCTTCGTAACTGGCGAGGCCCCGCGGTGCAGGCAGCCCAGGCCCAGAGCGCCAGGCTGGGTCCTCCCTCAGCCAGGAACCAACCACTTCCGAGTGAACCTCGGCCCAGGTCTTCACAGCAGCGTTTGGATTAAGAATCCTCTGTGGGACGCCCAGGTCTACGAAAGCCCTTTAGGGGGAAATTAGAAGGCAGCTGGAATATCCTGAGAGGAGTCTCTCCTTTCCTGAGGTGAAGAGCAGTGATGCTGGCGACCCGGCTGGTCATCACGAGGCGTCAGGAGCGCCGCTCTCCCAGGCCCCCCGAGGCGTGTCCCAGAGGCCTTCGCGGTCACGTGGCCCCTGGATTCCGGGCCCCTGAGCTGTGCCGGGCGTCTGCGGAGCCCTGGGGGAGCAGCCAAGCGGGTGGCAGAGCCCTGGGCCCCCGGCGGGCGGCCCTGCCTGGGTGGGAAGGGAGGAGCCCTCCCCGGTTATTCAAGGCCGACCGTGCCAGGTGACGGGAGGACGCAGAGACCAGCTTCATGGACCTGCGCGCCGGGGGTCCCGCACAGACTTGGGGGGCGTGGAGAGGAGGTCATGCTGAGGGCCGGGTCCTGGGCTCTAGGCTCCGTGGACTCCGCCTGCCGGCTGAACGCGACTCGTGCCCCCACGGGCTGCACCCCGGGCGCAGCGATAAAGCTTTGTGACTGGCACGGAGCACTGAACTTTCAGAACGTGTGTTAATTCAGCGTGATGTTACCCTCAGAGGAGTGCTATTTGGCGCCAAACATAAGAGAAATGAACCCCCAGTTAGAATGAGGTGTCCTCTCACTCACCCTCCGCTGCTGTGAGTCACCCCACTTGCTCCTCTCAGAAAGGCCGGGACGGCCAGCCCACCAGAGGCCCGCACCCGCACCCGCACCGCCTCTCAAGGCGGAGCCCACACTCCCGGGTCCCCAGAGAGGGGCCTTGTTTCTCACCTCACTCCCTTCTCTCGGGTACCCTGAGCTGCGCTCCAGAGAGGTGAGGAGAAAGACGCCGTCCCTTCCCCAGCCGGCTTCTCGCCTGGCCCTTCCACCAGGTGGGATTTCCATGGGGCACTGCGGCCGCAGCATCGGCCGTGCCCTCCGCCGCCTCCTCGTCCACCTCACTCCTGCGTTCGGAGCTGTGGGTCCAGGACTGGAGAGTGTGGTGGACTGAATGGTGGTGTGATAGAAAAACATCGCAGCCACATCAGTAAACAAAGGACGCTGTGGCCATCAGGTCACCAGCCGCTGCCCCCGCCCCCGACAGTGAGCGGAGGGGGCTCAGGACGGAGACCAGCAGGCAACCCGGCCCCTGCGGCCGCCCCCAGCGGTGCCCCCGAGGGGACGCAGGACGGGAAAGCACAGGACACTGGCCCCGGCAGCTCCGGTGCCCATCAGAGGAGTGATTTCAGGGAGCCCAGACCTTTGCGCCCTCCCGTACGTAGGAAAGCGCTAAGTTCCTCACCGGGACACGTCTGGGCTTCTTTCGTTAACAGTCCTCTTTAACGTTCCGAGTGCCTGGTCTTTGTTGTAAAAACCCCCACGAGTCCTGGCTCCTCCCGGCCTCTTAGAAGCCGTCTCTTGGGGCGATCTGAGAGGCCGCGCCCGGGTTCCAGTCCTCAGGAAGTCCGCCGAATAAAACGTAACAAGCCGCATCCAAAGGCCACGTCCACAGCGCCGCTCCCCAAGCCTGTGACGGTTCCTTTGGAAAAGGGTCTTTAACAGGCGTACGTTAGTCAAAGGTCTTGAGACGAGACCGTTAGAGCAGGCAGACACCTAGACCTGAGCTGAGAAAGGGGATGCAGCCCAAATGGCAGGAGACCCGAGCCGGCCCCAAACTGAAGGCCTGGAGCCTGGACAGGGCTGGGCCTGCAAGCGGCTCCTTCGTGGGGACCTGCTCCCCTGGCCTCCCTGACTTCATTTGCAGTGACCACGAGCCCCTGGTCTGTAGACTGTCCAGGAGGGGCCGAGCGGGGCACCGGGTGGACGTGTCACTGTAGGGGTCCAGGCCGGGCTCAGGTGCGGGCGGGGCAACAGGAAGGCGGCCCCTCCCCCAGGTACAGGGCCCAGGTACACGTGGGGCCGCCCCTGTCTGCCAGGCCAACCTGCGTCCCCATGTGCTGTCGGACTCTGCTCATCCGGTTGACTGGCCACCTGAATCAGGAGCTGGGCTTCCATCTGGCCGCTCAGTCCTGGAGCCCAGCAAAGTCTATGTCCCTGAGACAGGACTGGGGGACATCAGATCCTGGCCTGGAGGGAGGGTCGGAGCCTGGGGGCCCCAATTTGTCCATCCAAACACGTGTTTTTACCCCAAATAATGGCCCTGATCCTTGATTTGTCAGGTCATTAGGAATTCTGTGCGCACAACTCAGGTCTTGAATAATGAATCAAACGTCCTGGTGTGATTGATTTTTTAAATGGGCCATTTGCATATCATGATTAATCAGCTGCCCCTCGGGGCTGAGCTGGAGGAGGGCCAGGGTGGGGGTTGCGTCCTCTCCCACCCCAGGGGCTCGGGAGGCAAACGCACCGCCCGCCTCACCCCTGCCAGGGCAGCCGCTGGGCTGAGACATCAGGGACAGAGTGGACGGACGTGGACGGCGAGGCTTCCGGATGCCAAGGGCCAGAAGTGCCCAATTCCTCTGTACGTCCCTGCCGAGGGGGCAGGCCGGGGCGGATCCAGGTCATCCCCGCATTTGTGGTGAGTGGGCGTACCTGCCGTGTCCAGTGAGCAATGTTAGTGGACGAAGCCACTGACCCTCAGCAGCCATCTCTCCAGCCCCAGCATATCCACACCACTCAGAAGAAAGCCACCGTGATGACCCCAGCAGGTCAAGGGAAGCCCGCTGCCGGCCCTGGACCTGGGCAGACGGAAGAGGTTTCAGGATCCGGCTGCTCTTCCTGCCCCCAGGCCGGCACTGGCCTCCAGACTCTCGGCCCAGCTGCTGCCTGGGCATCTCCTGAGAAGGACTCGGGACCCAGAGACCGAGGCGGCTCCAGCCAGATGGCAGCTGGCCTTGGCAGTCAGCCCTCCCTGGCCTGCGGATCACATCCACCTTCAAGTGGCTGACACCGGACAGCTGTCCCTGAGGGACATGGGACCGAGGGAGCCAAGCATCTGCCCAGCCAGACCTGATAGGTGACCTGGAAGGCATTGGCCACGGACGGAACGAGTGTCAGGGAAGGTGCGAGGGGCCCAGGCGGGCAAGACCCCTCAGGCATAGGTTGGGGGGGGGCGTTTGAAGCACATCCACCTGGAGGGGCCTCCTTCAACTCCTCCTCCCCAGGTGGGCTTGCCCCGTGGTCCTGGGATGTGTCCATTGGGTGAAACAGGAGCCACAGTGTCCCCAGGTGGGCTGGGAGCCGGGTAGAGCCTGTGTCTTTGGGCAGAATTCCATGGGGGCGCTTGGCAAGATCCAAGTCGACTGATGTCAGGGACATAGGGGTCTGTGAAGACAGGGGTCTGTGGCAGGGGTCCGGGTCACTGGGGGTCCATGTGGGTGAGCAGAAGCTGCCTCTTTCCCTGAAGAGAACTCTGAGGCCTCAAGCCTGGGCCCTGCACCCAGAGACCAGCTGTGCCTGGGGAGACGGGACCCCATGGCGTCCAGCGGCCTCGCGTGGACAGTGACGCCGGCCCCTGCTCTCACAGGCCTCCCACTGCCCTGCAGCCTTGGCTGTGGAGCCGACCGGGTTCCAAGGGTGGTGTGCACACCTTCCAGGAGGCCCACACACCTGGGGCGTCAGCTCCACTGTGACCACGTGTGCATTTCAGAAGCCATGTGGAGCTGGGGGCCGTGGGGGCCTCTCTGCCTCAGCAAGTTCGCTGGGCTACTCAGCTCTGCAGGGTCTCAGTGTGCACTGGGCGGCCGCCAGGCCTGCGGTGGCCGTGTGTGCAGACATGGCCCGGGCTGGGGTCTCGGACGAGGGGCCTTTCCTGGCGTGGGCTTGGGCGTCAGGTGCTTGGAGAGAAGACGGGAGGAATCCTTGAGGAGTCTGAGAGCCCTGCACCCAAGGCTACCAAACAGCACGTGTTAGCACATCTTTAGAACATTTATCAGAGCAAAACACTGAAAACCACCTGGAGGCACGATTTTCCCTTCCACTGAGCGCGTCATTACTTCTCAGCTTTGGGGCAGACACTGGTCGCACCTGAAGGGGCTGAGTGAACGGACGTTGGCGGCAGATCTCCGGGCTCTGCACATCGGGGGGCGGTGCAGGGGCTCAAGCTTGACACTGAACACAGGTCCATTCTCCTCTGCTGCTTTCCAAATCCTGAGTGAGGCTCTCAGGGACCCTCTGCTGCACCCTCCCCACCCCGTGCTTCACCAGGAGCCCTTGGGGACGAAGGGACATCTCCCGCCCAGGCTCCGGGGGAACCACGGTGCTCGCAGGTCAGCGGGGAGACCGGCCTGGACGCTGCTCCCCTGCACCCCAGGGTGTGTCTGAGGGGCTCAGGCTCCATGTTGGCTCCCGGGCGGTGGCCAGTGTTGGCAGTGCAGGGGCTCTGGGTTGGGGTCAGGTACCCCTTGGAGAGGCCTCGGGACTGTCGGCTCCTCGGGTGAAGCCTTCTCTCTGTCTCCCCTCCTTCCTTCACAAATATTTGCTGAGCTTCTCCAGATGCTGCTGGGCGCCCTGCCCTCAGGGTCTCTGGCTGGGAGTGGACAGAGGAGACAGAACACATGTGGCTAAGGGGAGGGTGGGCAGGGGCTGGGGTTTGTGCTGGAGAACCGGAGGGGGCCTGAGGGCCAGGGGTGACTGAGATGGGATATTTCAGGAGAGTTTAGAGTGCCCCCAGGCCCGTTCCCCAGGCCCCTTCCCCAGGGCCCCTTCCCACCAGCCTCCATCCCTCACTGGGTCTGGGGGCTGCAGAACCACGCCCACCCTCCTGTTGCTGTATGTCCGTCCACTGCAGCACGTGACGGCCCCCACTCAGCCCTCCCACAGCCTCTGTGACTCAGGACTCAATCTGTCAGCTGTGTGGTGGAGGCTGTGTGGTGTCCAGCAGTGCAGGGTGTGACCTAGCCAGGGTCACCCTGACCCCGAGAGGAGCTGGGCAAACTCAGAGGTATCCACCGCAACCTCCCATGGGCTCAGCCCTTCACCCGCCACGATAACCAGATTGTGGCCCCAGCGTGACCCCAGCCCATCGCCATCCAGGACACAGTTCCAGTGGGTCTCTTCTCTCTGGTGGCCCGGCTGTCTCTCCCTGGGCCCCCCAGCCCAGAGCCGGTGGGTGGGCTGGATGCCAAACTGACCAAAGGATCTTGCCTTCTGGGGAGACAGCCGTCACTGTCCATCCACACGTCCATCCGCACGTCCACACACGTCCAGCAGGCGGCTCGGCACAGACGCTCTGACTGCAGACTGTAGGTGGACGAGTTCTTCCCCGGTGACTCTGTGGCCTTCGTAAGGAGAAGAAGATGTGTTCTTGCCTTGGGAGGTTCTGAACGGAGCCACAGGATCTCACCTCCCGGTCCGGCGCCCCAGGCTGAGTGCCCGGGAGGTCTGGGGCTGGAAGGCTGGCCCGCGGCTCTGGTGGGCGTGGCGTCCGGGCCAGTCCAGCCTCCGTCAGCGCAGCCCCAGCGCCAGGCCCTGCCGCTTCCTTCCACCCGGCAGACGTGTGCTCACCAGCTGCCCCGAGGTCAGGGCCGGCCTGAGCAAGCTGAGCAAGGGGAGGCCTAACCTCCCCAGCCCCTCCCCTGCGCTCCGCAGGCGCAACGCCTGTGCCTTCGCGAGAGCGCCACTTCCCCTCCCCTCGGAGGGTTGCCTGGAGGGCTGGGCTGCTCTGGGGGGCGCAGGCCCCTGGGCCAGGCGGAGGGAAGGCCGGGGGAGCCCAGCCAAACACCGGGGTGAGGCCACGCCACTTCCCCTGTCCTGGGTCCACAGACGTGCCTGCTGCCAGAACCTGGCTCCCTTCAGGGACCCGTCCTCTGTCCTCCTGACCCAGAGGCCGAGCATGTGGCTCCGACCACAGGGACCAGACTGTCCCCGAGTCCTGGCCTGCTCACTTCCTGTCTGCTCTCATCCACCTGTGCGTCCCTCAGTTTGTGAAACCATCACAGTGACCGGTACGCGATCCTGGAGCCAGGGCAGGATTCCAATGCCCTCTCCACCGGCTTGCTGCGTTGTCCAGCGGTGAGCCTGTGAACCGTAGACCTCAAATGTAAAAAAACCAACTCAGCCGGACATGGGGGGGGGCACCCAGACGCCGTCCTGGCCTTGCTGACCCGAGGAGGGAGTCCACATGTCCCTTCTGGACCGCAGCTCAGGGTCCAGTGTCCTGTTGTCTCGCTCTCCCCGGGTGTCAACACTGCCGTCCCGCCATGTACCCCGCAGCTCCCTCCGCAGGGCCTCGGCCAAGGCTGCAGAGAAACTGCGACTCCAGCCCCCTCGTGCTCTGAGCCGTTAGCGGTGTTCCTGCCACGCTGAGCGGTTCCAACAGCAGGTACCCAGGAGACGTCACCCCTTTTATAGCCCTGGGTGGGGGTCACCATCCCCTGAGCAGGAGCAATTTTCTCTTCTCCATCGAGTAAAAGAAGGTCAACAGATTTTCCCAAACCAGAGGCTTCACCAAGGTCAAGACAACACAACTGGAGGATGTGGTCCCTCGGGAGCACGGCCACACCCAGACCCACCGCTGTCTCCCCGCACCTGGTAACAGCCCAGAGGTCCAGGCAGGTGCCCAAAGGTCAGAGGGTGCCTGGCGGGCAGGGAGGCTGGTCAGGTGCACCTACCCCATCACCTGCCACGTCTCCTGCCACCCCGTCCACCATGTCCGGTACTCGCACCGATCCTCGTGCCCCGACAGCACCAGGACCCGCTGGCTGGCACACCTGGCCCCACGTTGTGCCCTCTGCCCGGTGGTCCTGGACCCGCTCCCTCACCCGATTCTAACAGCGCCTCTTGCCTGGCGGGGAGATGGCTTCAGAACTGTTGTGAGCAGTTAATTGAATCTGCTCGGAAACCACAGTTAAACGCGCGGTGATTAAACCTGTGCTGGTGCAGACAAGGCTGTGGAGGCCAAGGCTGCACTGGGTGCCAGGTGCCCCCGCCCCTGCCAGCTGGGCGCCCTGCCCGCTTCACAGAGGCGTTCACGTCACAGCGACACATTTAGACTTTTTTTTTCTTTTTTTTGGTTTTGCTTTTTTGATGAGAAGAGACTCTTCAAATGAAATGGTTTTAGCAAATTGAGTCCAAATCAAGGAAGAAAACTTGAAGTTAATTTTTTTTAAGTCCTCTGTGTCTTACAGTTGGATGCCCAGACTAATGGGATTTGCAGCACCGTGGTCAGGATCCTGCTCTGCGCTTCCTGGGAGCTGGCATGGCGGGTGGGGCGTGGCCCAGCCCACCTCCAAGACACCTCGGGGAAACAGAGTGGGGCTGGTTGGACTAGGGGTGGCAGTTCAGCAGCAGTCCCAGGATCTTACGGGCAAGAGCACAGAGGTGGTCTTCTCCTTTGGAGGTGGATCCAGGAGGATCTGACGGGGCCCTCAGAGCAGGTGGCCAGTTCTTGGGGAGCAGCAGGTTACCCCTCAGAAGTCTCCCTTCAGGTATCTACCCCCAGGTGTCCCCCAGTGTCCCCTGGATGTCCCTCCCAGGTGTCCCCAGGTGCCTCCCAGGGGCCCCCCAGGTATCCCCTCAGTTGCCCCCCAGTTATTCCCCAAGGCGTCCCCCCAGGTGTCCCCCATCAGGAACACAAGTCTCTATCTGTTTCCCGTTTGATCTGGTTCTTCCCACGGTTCCATCTGGCTTTGCGCCTTCAGGGTCTCAGAAACCACCTCCCTGTGGTCTGTGAGTGCTGGAGACAGACGCCCTCTGGCCAGCCTCCGCCCAGGCTCCTGCAGGAGCCACACAGGTGGACACTCTGCTCTTGAGTGGTCCCCCCTACCTGCTCACTGTCAGGGCTGGGGTTTTCCCCGACCAACCCTGGGCAGTAGGCGCTGGACGTCCGGGGCCAGCAGGGAGGATGGGCGACACCTGCAGCCACTTCTGTGCGAGGCTTTCATTTAGTCACACCCTTCGATGTGCAGCCATGTGTCCGAAGCACCTTCCTCTCTGCAGGACCCAGTGGCCAGTTTTGGTTCCGCCGGCACCTCCACAACCTTCAGGTGAGGCTGTGACCACCGCCCTTCAGTTGCACGACCTACGTTTTCTCAGTCGTCTGTGGCGCTTTGTGGGTTGAACCTGACAGGCGTCTCTGTGCGACTTGTGCAGGCACCCGTCTCTCGGATACGTCTTCACCTAGTGCCTGTCTGCGTGTGAGGAGCACCTTGGAGGTATGGTGACAACAGTACTGATGTTTATGGACAGAGCTGTCTGTCCGAGCCGTGCAGGGTCGGCCTCTGACGGTCATCGAACTCCAGCGACTGAGGCGTCGCACAGGCCCGCCCCACCCCTCCTCATCCCCACGCGGCTCCACTGGACCTGCAAGGCTGCCTACAAGCTGCTGGTCTGTCCAGATCTTTCCAATTTCAAGTGAACATCTGGAGGCCACCGAGTGAAGCCGGACAGAAGAGAGAGGGTGTCTCTCGTGTCGGAGTTGGTGCCTCTTACCAGCTTCTGTGCGTGGACCCAACGCCCACGAGCCCAGGTCTGCCCCAGCCATCTCTCAGCAGAGACAGCGCCACCTTGGCTCAGGGAGCCTGCAGTTTAGGGCTCAGGGCCCAGGCCGCCTCCCAGTGCAGACACATCAGGTGCTCTCGCACCCGCTCAGGGGCCAGCCCCGCAGCCCTCAGCGCACCTCACCGCCCGAGTCCCCACACGCCGCGTCACTGTGCCCCGTGCTGGCACAGCGGGGGCTGAGCAGGAGGGCCTTCACCCTGCCCTGGGCCTTGACTTGCTTCCTGACCTGCCCCAGGACAGGCTTGGTCTCGAGTCTGTGTTGGGCGGCAGCACCTGCAGGCGTGTCCCCTGTGGGCCCACTCTCAGCCCTGCGTTTTGTGGAGTGAGGCTGGCGTGAACACCCAGATGGCACTTCTCCTGGGACAGCCTCCTCACCCAAGAAGCAGGCAAGGCTAGCAGGCAGCACAGAGCTGGGAGCTGGCCGGACTCTGCTTCCAGGGCCCGAGAGGCACTGGCCCCACGTCATGTCATTAAGCCAAGAAGTTAGAGAGAAAGACAGGGCACCCAGAGGGGTCTTCCCGTGGCTGGGTGGGCTCAGCTCTGCTGGGCCGGCTGTGGCCGAGGTCCTGCCCCCCACCCAGGCCCCTTCCAGGAGAGGCTGCCTATTCTGAGCCAGGGATGGGGGTCTCAGATCTCTCCGGCCTCAGGAGGCACCTGGGAACAGGGCTGGGGGGGTCTCAGGAGCCCACTGCCTGCGCTGGACTCCTTGGTGTGTCCGGAACCAGGCCCGAGGGCCTCACGGCCTCTCGCGGTGAGGGTCGCGGGTGAAGAGGTGAGATGAGGGCCCAGAGACTGCGTCTGCTCCATGCGGGTCCTCACACCCACATGAAGGGAGCATCTGAGAACCTCCCAGAGTGCCCCCGCGGCCAGGGAGGACGCAAGCCTGCAGAGGCTGCACTGAAAGCTGAGGGGTCCCTGCCCAGGAGGGTGCTGCCTGACCCAGGGACACGGGGCGACACAGCTGTGCGCATCCAGCCGGGACCACCGAGACTGTGTGCCTCCATGATGTTCCCGGGAGGGGCCCCAGGAACCCCCAGTGTGGCACCGGGTCACAGGGACACCGTCCCCCAACATGGGCAGGACAGGGCCGGAGGGCAGGGACCACAGAGGAGGCAGCGGCCACGTGGGAGCGTACAACCAACGTGAGGTTGACGTGCGGCAGTGGGCGTGGCCTGTGTGCCAGCCCGGGAGGCACAGCCGGGTGCCAGCAGCTGGGAAGAGCAGCAGGTGTCTGCTCACCACAGAACTAGCTCGAATGGTGGCCTGGCCACACAGGTGCGGGAGGGCGCTCCAACCACAGGGTGAGAGGGGCCATGGTTTCCACGGCCAGCCACGAGAGGGGCCGTGGCCCTCCTAACCTTCGCGGGGCCTCAGGGAGGGCACAGGCCAAGTCAGGCACAGGGTCTTTGAAGAGTAAGGAGTCTGGAGCTCCCACGAGCAGAACAGACAGCAATCCCCTTGGCTGGGGCTCGGGTCTGTGGGCTGACTGGCCGGCTCTGTCCCCACCTAGCCCCTGCGTCTGAGGGCAGAGGCCAGTCAGACTGCGCACAGGCCATCAGACAGGCTGGGGCTCAGCAGAACTGGCCCGAGCACTGCCTCGTAGCCCTGGTGACCCGTCCGGGAGCCAGGGGGCTTGCGGGCATAGGCCCAGGGGCCCAAGGTCATAGGAACGGTTGACACCAGAGAGCAGCCACCTGCTGTACACATGGGGGTCGTGTGAGCTGCTTGTCCACGCCACAGGGGTCTGAGTGACAGCGAGGGCAGCAGGGGGTGACGGCGGGGCTGCGGTAATGTATGCGCACCAGTCCAGCCTGAGTCCCAGGATGTCCTCAAAAAGCCTTTCAGCTGAGAGAGCTCATTTGGAGAGAGTGTAATAAATGATACCGACCTTGACAAAAACCTTGTCTGAAATAATTTCCCTCCCCGCACACATCACTTGGAGACTCTGAGACCCTGGAGGAAGGGGAGAGCACTTCAGGCTGAAACTCTCTGAGGGGCAGCCTTCTGCCCGCACGGCTGCTTGGCCCGGCCAACCTGGAGTCCGTTGGCCAGCGGCTGAAGGGTCCCCCGTGTCCGCGTGGAGCTGCCGAGGTTGGGCACGCAGGTGTGGGTCCACAGGGCAGGGGGCGCGGGGGGCCCATCAAGGCCATCAGACACGGGGTGGGGGGGTCAGGGAGAGGGATCCGCAGTGGTGGCCACTCTGCAGTGGTCTGTGCCCAGCAGGCCTGGTGCCCGGCAGCGGGTGGTGGGGCGGAGAGGAGGGTGGGGCAGGGACCCCACAGGGAAAGACAGCCCCCAGGAGCCAACGAGGAGCCGACCGTGAGGGATGAGCCACGGTCAGCCTGTGTCTCAGAGCAAGACTGCAGTCTGGCCCGCCCCCCACTGAGCAGAGGCCACACCCGTCCCTGCACCTCCGGGTGGGGGAGGAGGGGCTGTCACTCCAGACAAAAGGTGTCCTTATTCCTCGTCAAACTCCCAAGTGCCTGGTGTGAGCCTCGCCTCCCAGAGGGAAATCCGGGCGGGTGCAGAGCCTGACTTAGTCCATGTCACCTGCACGGCCACAGACAAGGAGAAGCCACCTGGGCAGAGTCCTCTGCTCACCCGGATCACACGTTTCCCTCGAGAGGGCCTGGCCTGGTCCCCAAGGACATCACAGGGACAAAGCACAGGGGAGAAAGGGCAGAGACGCCCAGGACAACGAGACTCCATGGCGGGCGCCATGCTCCCCCTCGGCTGGGTCTGTGGCTGATCAGGCTGGGGCCCCGCTGACTTCCTGACGCTTTCGGGGATGGAGCTTTTCTGGCTCAGAGAGAAGCACGGCCTCCCGCCTCCTCGGGCTGAAGAAGGGCGCAACCTGCCTGGTGCGCGCCCGGGCCTCTGTGCCCTCAGACAGGCGCCTGGCCCCCCGACAGGCGCACCTGGGCCTCCGAGGGCACTGTCTCAACGCAGGGGGCAGGGAGCACGGCAGCCGCGCTGACTCAGCACCCAGAGCCCCGCACGAGGGGCTTTCGCTCTCCCTGAGCTGACAAGGTGCCCGCCCTGCGTCTGAGCCGGGGCGGGAGTCAGAGCAGAGGTGGAGCACCCTCCTCACCAGCCGGCTTCCCACGAGAGAGAAGCGGCTCTCTGCCAGTCAATACGTCTTCAGGGGAAATTCAAGTTAACAACTGTTTGCTTTTCATCTCTGACCGTCAGGTGGCAGGGTTCCCAGCGCAAGCGGGTCAACCGGAAAAGTGAGGGTCTAAGACGTCGCCCAAGGAGCTTCCCTGGCGCTGGTGGCACCACCTCGTCCTCTCAGGGAGGCTGGACCTGGTGGGACACCGCCCAGTCTGGTGTCCCAAGGCCCCTCGGCCAGCACGGCGTCGGGGGCGGAAGGCAAGGCGGCCACAGGCTGAGGCCTAGCAGGTGGGGCTTCAGCCTGACGTGCCCCTTCACCCGCCGCCACCCCCCACGGCCCAGCGCTCACCTGCACACCGTCCACGCTCACAGGCCCGCCTGTCTGCTTCGGGACAGGTCCCAGACCGCCAGACTACGCAAGACCCCGTCCCGAGCGCCTGGCTGTGAAGCTTTAAGCTGTTGGCAGGTGGGATGAGCGCTGGGCAGCCCAGAGGCTTCCAGAGAGGAGCCCCCTCCCCTCACTGCCAGACGGGACTCTCCACAAAGTCCCTGAGAAGCCGCGTGTCGGGCTGGCCGGTTTGGCAAAACCATGTGTGGGTCCCCTCCCCTCCCCCAGCTTCTCCTTATCTCACCTTCCTCAGCTTGAATTTACTGTATTCCCAGCTTCTTTGGCTGGAAGGTTAGACCACTGGTTTCTACCTCGCCTCATTTCTAATTCGCGCGCTTAGAGCAACACTTTTCCGTCTGAAACTTCCGCTGTGTTCTCCAAGTGTGGGGGTGCGTTGTTCTCATTGTTGTTTAATTCAAAATGTCTTCTAAGTTTCGTTTTCCCTTCTCTGACCTATCTCAAAGCGCTATCTCAAAGCGTGCGGCTCCGTTCCAGGCGCTGGGTGATTTTCTAGTCGCCTTTCCCCGTGTTTCTGCTTGAGCTCTGCTGTCTTCAGACTCCACGTCCCGCGTGGCTCAGACCTTTGGGCTTGTGGGGACTCGCCGGTGCTGCGGGCTCTCTGTGTGGGTGGCTGTGCCCTCGGAACAGCTGTAGCTTCTGCCGAGGTCAGCAGTCAGTCAACGTCAATTCGGTCAAGTTGGTTAATCGTGGTGTTCAAAGCACTAGATTTCTACTGATTTTCGGTGTTTGTCCCATCATGCACCAGCCCCATTCCCTTTCCAAGCCCCGATCCCGCCACGCCCGCACTCCCATTCGTCAGCCTCAGTGCCGTCCCCATGGGCTCACAGCTCCCTTGTGCTCGCACACTCGGGTGCAGCTGTCTGTGTGCTCTGGGGCCACAGGGGAGCAGGCCCCTAAAGGGTGGGTGGTGGGTGGGTGAATCGTGGGTGGATGGACGGTTGCATGGATGGATGGGCAGGTGGTTGCACAGTTGGACAGGTGGATGGATGGGCTGGTGGGTGGGTCAGTGGATAGATGGAGGGTCAGGTGGAGGGGCAGGCGGCTGGATGGATGGCAGGACTGGACAAGAGAGAGGACAAATGAAGAGACAGATGGCTGGAGAGTGGACAAGGAGGCAGGTGGCCAGGAATCAAGGGTGATTTCACCTTTCAAAAAGAGGAAGTTTTTCTACAGCATTTTAGCATGAACCACATCTCTCCTCCAGGAACTTGTTCCAGCTTCGTGAATACTGACCACACGGGAGGGTGTTTACTGATCTACTTCACAGGGAAATTGTCCTTTAAGCATTCAAGGTGGGGAGGGTGTAGCTCACTGGTAGAGCACACACTTAGCATGCACAAGGTCCTGGGTTCAATCCCCAATACCTCCATTAAAAAAAATAAAATGAATAAAAACCTAATTACTCTCCCCCAAAATAAATACAAATTAAAAAAAGAATTCAAATATCAGATGAAATACAACAAAGCAAACCCGCATCTCAAACCCAGCAGAGAAACAGCAGCTCATAAGTGATGATGAAATACAGGAGATGAAAATGAACGTTGTTCATGCCATCACCTTAGGTCAGAGGCCACGGCCGAGTCTCTGCAAGGAAGCTTTCCCAGGAGCAGCTGCAGCTCCCGAGGAGGCACTGGCCGAGCGGCCCGCTGGCCGACAGCCGGTGTGTGGAGAGGAGCTGCACCTCAGCCCCGAGCAAATGCCCCACGGAGAGCGTTTATCAGCTCCTTCTGAACAAAGTCGTGTCAGAAATATACAAATCAGTTTTACAGAAACAAATGTGTGTGGGAGTTCCTCAGCTACAGCGTGAAAATTCTGGTTTTACGCAGAGAAACTACAGGTTGAGGGATGTTTCTAGAAGTGGTCATCACCGGGCCTGCGTGCGGAAGCTGGGCACAGGCAGCGGGCGTGGCGGTTCACGTGGCTGGAGCTGGCCCTGTGCGGGAGTGCGGGAGACAGACCTTCGCGGACACGCGGACACGAGGACAGTCCGTGCAGAGGGACCGAGTGTACAGCCGAGGGGGCCGGCCGGTGGGAGGACGTGGGACCATGGTGGACAGGCCACCCAGACCATGTAAAGCTGATGAGATCCCTGCCCGCGGGGGCCACCCGTCCCCTCGCCCCCCACCGGGATGCACCTCAGGACGTCTGGGTGGAGATCCGGCCTTGGAGCTCCCTGTCCCTGCCTCGTCTGTCGTCCCTGTCCTCTGGGGCTGGCCTCAGGAGTGACCATCGGGGGAGGAGGGAGGGGAGACCACTCTGAGCGCAGGTGGGGGGGCCGGGGGCACCCTGGGACTCGCAGCCCGGCAGGTGGATTCTGGACCTCCTGCCCTTAGACAAGGGCACCCCTGCTTGCAGCCCCGGCAGCACCGGACGATCAGAGAAGCCTTCCTCCTGACAGGGGGATGCCACGTCTGGCCCACGGCCTGTCCACGCAGGCCCCGAGCCCTGGCTGCTCCCCTGAGCTCTCTGAGGCCGCGGGTTCCGGGCACTTCATGCTCACAGCGATGATAACCTTCCTGTCTCTTCTCTGAAACCAGGCTCGGGTTCCACCGGGAGACAGGAGAGGCGTTCTCGCTGTTGGAGCTGTCTCTCGAGCGGCACCTGCGGCCAGCGCCACTGGGTTTTAATTACTGCAAAGCCCTCAGGAGCCTTCTCATCTGTTTCCGACCAAAACAAATAAACACATTTGTTTACGTCTGGCCTCCGTGCAGTCCTGAGGCAGAGAGATCTCTGGGGAGGCTCTGACCACGTTCTTCACGCCTCGAGCTGGGCAGCGTCCCCGTCCCTGGGCAGAGAAGGTCATGACCTCCATGGGGCCCAGGCCTGCTCCAGCCTGCAGGCTGCACACGGGCAGGAGGCGGGGCCGTGTGGCCAGCCAGTGGGCTGTCCTGGGAGGTCTGAGGCTGGATGCTGGTGTGTCCACACCAACCTGGAGTTCAGGCCACTGCCCGCCCCACATGACCGTCCCCAGATGTTTGCTGAGCCACGAGAGAGAAGAAGGGTGTGTGTCTGAGACTGTCTTAGAGCAGTGAGAAACGTTCTTGGCGATTTTAACTGCATTTGCCAGAAGATGTTTAAATCACTTCAGACAAGCTTAGGAGAGTCAGGCCGTCCACTGAGGACCAGGCTTTGGACGGACAAGCAGCTGGGGCTGTGGTCAGAGCAGGAAGCCCGCATTCCAGACCCTGCCTGCCCACCCTGGGGCTGAGTGCTGAATCCCTGGACTGGGCCTCGGTGTTCAGCAGAGCCCAGCCTGGAGTCCAGCCCGGAGTCCAGCCTGGACCCCAGAGAGCACGAGGGAGCGTCGAGGGATGAGAGGCCAGCACACAGGACCCACTGGAGCATGGCTTCTGGAAAGGCCACCAGAATTATTTCCAACTTTGTGGGACACGCGGTCTCTGTGGCAGGCGCTGTGCTGCTGTGGCAGGAACAGGCTGCCGTGGGCAAAAAGGCCGTCTTGGCCGTGGGAGCACCTGCAGAAGCCGCAGCAGAGGGTCGGCCCTTCGGGCTCTGGCTGCTGGTGGGGGCACATCCGGGCTGGAGTTGGCCAGCGTCAGGGATCCAGGAGGCCTGTGCGGCCGGAGCCGTGGGGGCTGAGGGCGGGCGAAGGCCGGCAGGGGAGGGAAGAAGGCCTGGGGCCTGAGCTGTTCCTGGGGAGAAATAGGGGCTGCTAGAACCTTGGGGGATCCTTCTTGGCCCAAGACCCCAGGGGGGCTGAAGCCAGGGCTGCTGCATGCCCCTGCCCACATCAGACTTACCCCCACCCCGTCCGACATTCCCGCGGCCTCATTGTCCAGCCGTGCTCCAGCCTCCGTCCCTCTCCAGCTGGCTAGCTCTGACTGTTGCTCCTCTGCCCAGAATGTTGGCAGCTTCCTTCGCCCCCAAGGACATTCCCTTCCCACTGTTCCTTGAAGTGCCCGGTGAGCCAGCCGGCAGCTCAGCTGTGTCGTTGCTCACAACCCCAAGCGGACTGGGCCCCTCTGCACACACGCTGGCCCCGCCTGCTCCCTGCCCTGGCTCCACAGCTTCTCTCCACTCAGCAGACTCCTGTTCATCCTTCAAGGCACAGCTTGAAGGCTGCCTCCTCCAGGAAGCCCTACCTGCTTGCTCCTCCCTGCCAGAATGAGTGTCCCCTTACCCCAGGCTCACTGCTCTCCCACTGAGCCTTAAGCATCAGTCTCGTCTCTTTCCCCCAGTAGCAGGGCCTTCCTGACTGGCCCCTCAGCCTCCAGCAGGTGGCAGGTGCTGAGTGAGCCTCAGGCCAGCCCTCAGAGCAACTTTGGAAAGCATCAGTTCCTCCATTCGCTCTGCGCGCTCCAGATCCACGCGGAGACCCCCCCACCCCAGTCTCTAAGGGAGGCTCAGCCCTTTCAAGAAGGGAGGACCGCCTGCCGGGATGAATGCATCTCCATGGAAACCACTCATAGTGACATCCAGGTGTTTGTTTTTGTGGCATCCATCACCGCTGAGCAGACACATCGCACAGGTGTCCGTGTCACTGAGTGAGGACGCGTGACTTGGTATCTCCTGGACAGGGGGGTTCTTGGGGACAGATGGGTGGACTCCTCTTCTGAGAGCCCCCAGGCCGGGGGCAGCGGCTCCCGCTCTACCAGAGCAAACGTTTCTGGGAAGCCTGAGCCCAGGGGCCTGAGCGCCCAGGCCTTCTGAGGCTCGCTCGGCGTGGACACCGGCCACAGCCCATGGGGTGGGAAGGGAGTCAGTGCTTCGGGCCCTCCTCCCAAACCCCTGCCCAACCGCCCAGTGCAGCGGTCCCTCCCGTGAGACTTCCCCAGGGCCCAGCGTGCAGCCCTCCTTCCCTCCCTCCCTCCGTCTGTCTCTCTCTGTACTGTGAGGACGAGGAATATGCCTGGGTGGGGACGGGCGGCCGTGCCGGGGCAGCTGGCCGAGGGACTGTGACCAGCAGCTGGCGGTGCTGAGGAGCCAGGAGGTCCAGGAGCAGCCTCCAGGGGAGACTCGGGGCCCCGGGGCCCCATCTGCTGTCCTCACAAGAGCCTCGCCTCGGCTCCCAGGCGAACCGTCAGGTTTACATGCGCTATTTTGCCTCGATGGGAATTAAAGAGCCACAAGCATCTCACAGAATTCCCACATCAAGCTTCTCAATTTCATTCCAGTTTGGCATCGTCTGTCACAGGGCTTCTCCCCAATACAGCCTCAGGCCCTGCCCGCTGGGCCCCCCACCCCCGCACGCAGGGTCCCAGGACACGGGCGTCTGCAGGATGGCAGCCAGCGGCCATGTGCACAAAAACACAGCTGTTCGAAACAGGCGTCGCTACTTCCCGACTTCCCCAGGCAACCGGTGCGCAGGGGCCGCCGACTCGCCGGGGAGATAGGCTCCGGGAACTGCGTTATCTTCACCTCTGTCTGGTGTCCATCTTGCCCCCTCCACTGCCGCCCCCCACACATCACTGCATCAGGAGTGGCTGTGCTCTGCCTGCCCGGAGCTGGGTGTGGGTCTGCCTGGGACACAAGGTGCACCTGGGACCAGGGCTGAAGCTGAGACTGCGTGGCAGAACTCGCCAGAGTTTTCACCACCCCTACCCCCATCGGGACGTTTCAGCAGGTGGCAAAGGGCCACGTGACCGCAAGGAGAAGTGGGGGTCGGAGCCCAGGCGGCACGGGGGTCCTACCCACAGAGCAGGCGCCCAGGTAGACGCCAGGCCTTTACAGACTCGCGACTCCTGCGCACGCCCCGTCGTGTTGGAGCAAGGGCAGCGGCCCAGCCCCCAGGCCGCCAGTGCGGTCACCACAGCCGCGTCCGTCTCCCCCGCACAGGCGACTGGGAAGCAAACCCCAGAACTCACCATTCTGCCCAGGAACGCTCGGTAAGTGCAGACACAGTGTCACAACCAACCCCCAAAACAGCAAGAAAATGCCTGTCTTTAATCAGATGTTTAGCCCATGTTCACATTTTCAAGATTATCTTGTAATTTTTACCTTTTATTTTCTAAAGCAGGGTCTGAAAGTCCTGAGCCGTGCTGGTTCGTGTGTCTCTTCCTCTCCTGGTGCATTTTTGCGAGAGAATCACCATCATTTGTTCCCGTGTCTGGGCTCCTGGTTGCACCCGGGCACAGTCCGTCTCGAAGCCTCTGGGTCCTGCGTCAAGCGTGTCACAGGTCAGGAAGCCTGGACCCCCCCATCTCGTGATGGCCACGCCTGCACCACCAGCTCATCGGGGCTAAAATGAACTCCATCATTTGCCCTCCTCTTCCCTGGAACGCTTCAGGGGCAGAGACTGCCTCCCGCCACCTCCTTGGCGACCCCGAGGTGCACTTTCTCGGGAAAGGCAGGATTTTCCAGGATTGAAAAGGGAAAGACCGATGTTGGCAGGAGGGTTTGAAAGTCAACGTGAAGTCTCGACTTGGTGGATCCGACTGAGTCCAAACCACTTTGGGAGAAAAGTGCTTAATCGGCAACATTTTATTAAACTGGAGATTAGGAGGGCTGGCTTTATCCGTGGTGTAGAAGTGACTGAGGATGGCGGTGCGCGGTGCAGGGGCCCAACGTGGGAAACAGAATCTTTCTGCAGAGCTGCGCCCGCACGCCCGGGTGAGCCCGGGGGTCCTGGGTCCGTGAGCCTGGGCAGGGCTCCCGGGGGGTGCTGAGCAGGGAGAGAGGCTCATTCTCCATGGTCGGCCCAAGTCTGTCCTTGACAAGTGTGTCCCCGAATCTCTAGCTGGAGGCACTGGGCGGCATGTGGTCAGGTTTGGGGAGGCTCATTCCCCTCTGCTGGGACCCTGGGCCTGGCCCTCCCTCGGTGTCCCTAGGCCAAGCCCCCTCCCTGCCATGCTGTCTCCACAACTGGCGCCCCACAAACCTCAGGGAGCTGGGCTGAGTGGGGGCCGAGCCCGTGGGAGGACACTCCGCCTTTCTTCCCCTCCACGACCCCCACGTCTGGCGTCCCTCAGTGGGGCTCCTGCATGCAGCAGCAGTGAAAGATCACCCTGGCCGGAGCCTGCCGTGGGGACAGCTTCTGCCCACCTGGACGAGATGGACAGAACAGGTTGACGGCAGCTTCCCAGTCACCAGCGATGCCCACAGGGGCTGCCCTCGGGGCCAGGAACCCCTGCCCCCAGCCCTGTCCCCCACAGCTCTGAGGTGGCTGGGCTGGGGGAGGAGGTGGGAGCCCCTCAGGAGGCCCCAGGGGGCCCGGGGCTGATGGGCAGTGGGATGGGGGCTGGAGCACGGGGATCGGGAGGAGGGAAATGGTGCCGAGGGAGTTATGACCCCACCTGGGGGTGGGGAGGACACTGGGGCCGGGTGAGACCTCAGTCCAGCGGAGGGAGTGTGAGTGCCCGTTGGGGTGAAGGAACGAGGCTTCAGGGCAGTTGCTGGATGGGGAGGCACGGGGTCTCCTTCCCTGGCTGGTGACGAGCCTCCGGTGGGTGATGAGCTGGGCAGGGAGGACGGTGGTGCTGGTGGCAGCCGAGGCCCCGAGGGCTGCCTGGCAGAGCGGAGTCCACCCCCGGTCTTGAGCTCCGAGGAGAAGCGTGTGCTTTCCAGAGCCTCCATCCGCTCCCACTCGCCCACACTCTCCTCGGTCTCCCCTCGCCTGCCGCTCTGTGGTGCGTGTGGACGTACTGGCCAAGTACTTGGAGTCTGTGAACCGTGTTTTGAAATGAATGAGGATCTTAGCTTTCATAGACTCCTGGGATGGACGCGCCTGCCTGGTGGCGGGAGGGGGGGGGGACCGAAGTGCAGGTGAGGCCAGCGCCACAGTGATGTCCTGCCGTCGACGGGGGGTGGGGGGGGTGCCGGCTGAGCGGGGACCGTGGCCCGCCCAGGTGTGCTGGGTCTGCGTGCCCCACCTGCCACCGGCCCCACGCCTCTGGCAGGTGCCTCTCACCGCACGCGTGGCCCCAGGGTGGGTCCGGGCTCGTCACCGCGTCCCCGAGCCCCCCTAGCAGGCCTGCCCTGCAGGAGCGTCTGTTCACTGCTTTTACTGGATGCCTGTTTGAGTGAAGTGGGGATTTTGAAAAAATTTTTTGTATTCACAAGTTGTAATCCTTTTTTTCAAAATTCAAGGGTTTTTCTACTTTTGTTTTTTTTTATCATAGTATTTGTTTTTTCCTTATTTCTTGAATTTTTTGATTTGTAACTAATTTTAGTTGTCTTGCCCTGCTTTGTAATGTGAGCAAATTGTGGGGAGCAAATCGAATAACTGTAAACTAAGGAGTTAGTTGGAAACACCTAAGTATCACAACTATTAAAGTTTCGTATTTTTATTGTTTAAGTTGATTTTATTGAACTTTGTCTTTACAAAAACAATACGTAGTCAGTAGCACAATATGTAAAATATGGACGCAGAAGAAGAGGGTGACCAGACTCAGCTCCTGCCTGGCCGTGGCACCAAGGGCGCCCCCCGGCGCTCAGTTGTTCCGACGCACCCGCACGCACGGCGAGCCCTTCCACGCCGTCACGCCCGCCGTCCGTGAACGGCGGCCTGCACGCCTCCTTGCTGAGAGCTGCTGACCAGGCACCACCGGCCCACCCCGATGTCAGGCGCTTAGATTGCTCCCAACCTCTGCTCTTCCAACGGCTCCAAGCAAGAATGACTTGCAGGAAATGATTAGAAATTAAAATACATATTACTTTTAGGCTGAGGGATATTTTGAAAGGAGAGAGAGAAATGTTTCAAGATATAAAGTGGCAGCCTGTCCTGCGGGGGCTGAAAGGGCCAAAACTAGGGAAACCAGTGACTTGGGAGCGTGAATTTTCAAACAAAGCATCATCTTAACAGATCTGCCAGGTGGAGCAACTTGCTTTTGACCACACCTAATTTGGTAAAATTGCTTTGGCTCGGATGTCAGAAGCGTTGGCCAGCCCCAGGCAGGAGGCAGCCGGGAGCAGACTGGGGGCAGGGAAGCCAGTCTGAGCCAGGCCGCTGGGATGGGCCGACCAGGCAGGGCCTCGGCGGGCAGGGCCGGGTCTGGCGGTGGAGCAGGAGCTTAGGCAGGAAGGAGGGCTCGTCCTGCCGGTGGGCAGGGCGGCGGGGTCAGGCCCCGGCCAGCACTGCCTCCAGGCCCAGGGCAGTCCAGGCAGCACCAAGGACAGCTCGGGCCAGCTGGCTGTCTCCTCTTCCCGCTGCGTCCACCGCCCCGGGGTGGAGGCAGCAGGGGGTGGCGTCCCCGCACGGACAGAGCAGGGACAGCAGACAAAGGCCCTCACACAAGGGATTTCCCCAAGACCCTGCCCTCCTGGCGGGACCCCCAAGACGCCAGCTCCAGGCCCAGGAGGCTGGATGTTTCCATGAAACAGTAACTTTGAATAATGATTCCGGTCTGCAAACTGGACTTCCCTCAAGTCTGAAACCACCTGACCACTGGAAGTTCCTGCTTCTGTCCTGACTCCAGGTGGACAGGAAGAGGTGCTTTGACGAAGGACAGTTGAAGCAGAAGATGCCAGTGACACGTCCACAGACGTCCCCAGATTAACTCTGAGTCCAGAAGAGGATGTGTCCTGGAAGTAAGGGAATTCCCTGTGGTCCCCTGGTCCCCTCAGAGCCAGCGTCAGGGCTGTGGCTCCACCGTCCCTCTCAGTGGACTCCTGGGGGGGGGGGCATGACCAGCACACGTGATCAGCCCCTGTTAAGCCTCCGCTGCACATGAGGGCTCCCACGGCAGAGTGTGGGACGCGTCGGAGCCCGAGCCCGTGGCTGGCACGTCCTCCCCCCCGGGGCCACAGGGGGCCCTTGGTCAGTGGGACCCTACCAGGCGGTCATGCGTGTGCAGGTCTGCCCGTGAGGGTGTGCAGCCCAGGGCCCTCAGAGGTGACAGTGGGCAGAAGCTGGTTTACAGCTCAGGGTCACTGATCTCCGAGGGAAGCTCAGACACATCCTCTGACTGGCCAGGACTGAGGCTGCGAGTCTCCACTGGGCGACACCCACACTGGGTGCCAAGGGCAGGCCCTGCCTGTGGGGCACACCACGGGACGTTGGTCCTTTAGAGAATGGCTGTGGGCCGCGTTCTCACACCCCACACCCCTCCTGTACTGCAGAGAGCTGGGGTCACCACGGTGTCCCACTGATGGGCTCACCCAGGACATCAGGGGTCCAGGACTGAGAGCTCCTGGAGGCAGGGGAGGACAGGGGTCTGAGAGACGAGGGACGCGGCACCATGCTCACCTGCCCGGGAGCCACCCCATGCCACACCCAGCCTGACCCCGCAACTTGTGGAGCCCAAGGTGGGCCTGCTCAGGCTTGGCCAAGAGAGGGCCCTGTGCCCCGACCCCCAGCTGAGATGTTTCTCAGAGGAGGCACCCCCTTGTTTGTGAGGGGCCCTCAAGCACCTGAGGCTGCCCGTTGGTCACAGTGGTCAGTGGGCAGTTGCACCGGAGGTGGCCTGGGGGCTCCGAGAGCCTTCACGGAGGAAAGGCACCATTGAGAACATGGTAAGTTTGCTCATCGGCCTGTCTGGTTCTCAGACTCCGTGCCACCTCAGGGCAGAGTGAGTTGTTGGTGTAAATCTTTGTTAGAAACATTCTGCACAAATTCAAACTGATGCTGCTGTGGGGGGGAGGGCTGGTTGCCACGGCAACAGGAGAGCAGCTTTAATTCTGCTCCGTGAGCCGCGGATGCTAAGTACACGATGGGTCGGGTACTGGGCGTCCAGCCTCTCGGGCCGAGCTGCACACAGCCTGGAGGCGCCACTTCCATCCAGCACAGACAGCTCCCACCTCAGGCTCTCAGACTCCCCAGGAAATGGCCGGAAAGTGAGCTGCCCCGAGAATCCCTAAAGTGTCCACAGAGGGGGCAAGTCCAGCTTGAGACTCAGCCGCCCGCCGGAGGCTGTTCCCACTGCCAGTGCTGCGTCTTCAGTGAGCTCCTGCGCGAGGAGGTGGGGCCAGACATGCGTCCAGGGAGAGGGAGGAGTGTCCGCATCTCCCTGAGCTGACCCCCCATCCACCATCCGACCTTTGATCCCAGCATCGTCCCCTGGCCATTCCGGTCCTCACACGAGCAGCCTGCAGGTTCCCGAGGTCTGAAGGCGCAGAGAGAAACTGGCTCGTCTCCATGCACGTGTCCTGGGCCTGGGGACCAGGACCTCCAGCCTCCAGCCTCCAGCCTGGGTGGGGCAGCAGCTGGCTCTCTGCCCGTGGTTCCCGTTGGGACAAGGTGGGCCCATGCTGCAAGCCCCAGGCCGCCCCTGAGCGGCTGTCCCGGCCACACACAACCCCCAACACCCCAGCAGAAGCTGCCGGTCACCTCTGCCTCAGAAGTGACTTTCCATCAAAGGGAAGCCGCATAAAGTGCTGGGGGCTGCAGAGAGGAGGTCAGGGCTGCTGCCCTGATGGCCAAGCCCTGCCTGCGCTGGGAAGACCTCGGTGGCCACGAGTCCTGAGCTCTGCATGTGCCAGAAACTAGCCTCTCCAGGAGGTAGGTGGAGACTCAGTGCAGCGAGGGACCGGGAGCCGCAGTCTGCTAGACACTTGTCTTACTGCCGTGAAACAAGTCAAGCCAAACACGTTTCAGGAGTGAGTTCTCGGTACCAATAGGAGGCCTGTGCTTCATGAATACTTTGTTCAGAAGATGAGTCTTCAGTGTATTAGGAAATTGTAAAGGGCAAGAGGTCCACTGAAGCTGTCTCCCGTGGTCAGCTGCAGATTCCAGAAAGCAGAGGCTCCATTTGCTGATGGACGACAGAGACGCTCGGGGCCCATGATGCTATTTCCACACAGGGCTCAGGGCAGAAGGCGGCCAGAGGCACACCTGGCCACAGCCACCTGAGGCCCGGGAGCAAAGGTAGGGCACAGTGTCCACGACTTCCAGGACGCAACCCGGTCCACGGGGGTCCCTGTGGGCCCTCTGAGCTGCGGCCGTCACCGCAGGAGGCAGAAGGCCTGAGGCTCCCAGCAGCGCCAGCCTCTGAAGGCTCAGGGCGGCCTCGGTGGCCGCTCTCCCCAGCCTGGCTCTGCCGCTAACACGGGGGCCGGTGAAGCAGCTGACAGCTGCGGCCTCAGCTTCCCCACCTCGCAGGCGCAGCCCTGTGCCGAGTACAGAGCTCGACATTGTGGGGCTGCGTGAGGACCGCTGGGCCCACGTCCCCTCCGCAGTCAGCTCAGAGGCCTGGGGGCGGGTCGTCCAAGCCTGAGGAGGGGCTGGTGGGGCAGCTGTGAGGGGGGCTGGGCACCCCGACCACTCACAAAGCCCGAGGCCCAGAGTCTCTTCCCAAGAGATGCCCCACCCACCCAAACTAACACTGGGATCCAGGGGGCCAGCTGCCCCCAGGTCCAGGCCCCCAAATGCAGGGTCAGGATGGTGGTAGTCAGACAGGCCTGTCCGCCTGAAGTCCCCTCTGGGGGACCCCCGAAGCACGCAGGCCCTCTGTGCACCCCACTCAGACCCCAGGGCCCCCAAACCCTCAAGGCCCCCCAGTGCACCCCCCCGGAACCCTGGTGAGTCTGGTCTTGGTGAGCCTTTGGGGCCTGTGGGCCGCAGCCCCGGGCTCACAGGGCAGCACTGGGGCCTGGGCGGGGGGTGCTCCTCCAGGCCACCCCTCCCTGTCTCTCCGCACCCGCACACACTTCCTGCAAGTTCTCCCAGAAGCCACCACTGGTCCCGGCCCCCACCTGCTCTGAGGCCAAGGCAGGTCACCGCCTCTGGGGGAGAGGGCACAGGGTCAGACAGGAGACTGTGCACAGGGCAGAGGGACAGCCCCCAGCACGGCCTCGTCCTCCGTGCCCTGCCTGCTGCTGCGGTGCAGGGCCCCGTGCCAGGCAGCTCACGCCTGTCTTTCTGTCATCTCCGGGCTGGGAGCCCCTGCCAGCAGCAAGGGGCTGCCCTGTGCTCACCTGTGTCCCTGCCCTGGAGTCTGCGAAGGGACCTGTAGGTGGGCATGGGCCCGTGGGGACCACCCAGCCTGGGGGAGTCTGAGCAGAATGCCCCCCAGGTCAGGGTGGGCCTTCCCACCTCCCCCAAACCCCATTTGCCCAGGACCACCCACTGGGCCCCCAGGGAGCTCCACGAGCCCTCCAGCCCCTGAGGGAGCAGTGCCAGGACTCCGGGGCCGGGCTTGGGGTGGAAGGGTCTCCACCCAGCCTTGATGCCCAGTCTCTGGGCAACTGGAAAGTCACTTCACACCTTGGGGTTTCGTGTCCCTCATCAGAAGTTCAGGACCCATCACAGCAGCCCACAGAAGGGCAACGGGAAAGTCAGGAGGGTCAGGGACATGGAGCGTCAGGAATACTGGGTGGGATGAGGGACAGGAGGGCTGGGAATGCCCCACCGAGAGGTCCCGCTGGCTGGGCCTTGGCCCCCTCCCCGCCCCCACTGTGGGCCCTTCCCTCCACCTGCCGCCTCTTCTTGGCGCCCTGTCACTGGTCTCTGCCGCCCAGGCTGGGGGCTGGGACCCTGGACCGGGCAGGGGTCTGCGGGAGCTCTTTCTGCATGGCTGAGGCCGTCCACACTGGCAGGAGGACCCTGCTGACTCACGCTAGCACTGACTCGTGTGTTCACCTCGGTGTGGCCGTATTTGGATTTGAGAACATTTTAATACGAGGACTGTGAAAATTTCTCCAGAATCAATTTCCTTGTTCGTGTTTCTGTTGTCGGAGCCCTAGATGGACAGGATTTCCTCTGAGAATGAAACAAAAACACCAGGCCTCCTCCTGCGTCGTCTCGGGGACGTGCTTTAATGTGAGGTGCCCGACTCTGCTGGAAGCGAAGGCAAAACCTTCGGTTGTCTCTTTAAATCGTCTCTGCATTGTGACGGGCGGCGGGCTGGCAGCGGGCTGGCTGGGACGAACCATTCCTGCCCTGCCGCAGGGAGCCGGCCACCTCGCCGCGCCATCAGCGCCTCCCCCATCCCCATGGTTACGGCTCCTGCTTCCGACCGTCCCTCGTCCCTGACCGTCGCCGCCCGCGGGAGCAGGCGCAGCGGCCGCTGGCAGTCCTCACGCAGAGTTCGGGAAGCTGCCTGCTGAGAATTGCACTGAATGTCGGCTGCTCCTGGCTCTGACTCATCCTCCGGGGTGCAGAGCCCCGGCCGGCGCTGGGCTGCGGTCCTGCAATCTGTTGATAACTCCACTTGCAGGCTCCAGAGGGCTGCCTCTGGGATGGAAAACTGCTCCCCAGACCCGAGAACTCACCGCGGCTCGCCGCCAACGGGAGGCACAGGACCGTGGCCACTCCAGCTGTTTTCACCAAAATAGGTGAGAAGTTGGGCTGTGCGTCTCCGGGGTTTGCGGCAGGTGGGCCCCAGTGAGGCAGCGACAGGGCCCGGGGAGGCAAGCTCGGAGCCCACTGGCCGTGGTGTCCACTCCCTGGCCGCTTCCTGGGCGCCAAGCCAGGGAGGCGATTCCTGCTGTTCCGAGTGCAGATTCTGGATAACTTTGGGTTCCACTGACGGCCCGGAGCCGCCAAAGGACTCAGTCTGTGGGGGGACACAGCCCCTGAGGTCCAGCCCCGTCCAGGCAGCAGAGGCTTCCGTCCGCCTGGGCCGGCTGTTCCCTGGGAGATTAATTCAAGGTCTGTTGACTCTCTTGATTTAAACTGACAGGCAGGCCGTGCGTGTCTCTTGCAGCCCAAGACTGGGTTGAGTGTCTTGTGCTGGGATGGTGAGCAGAGGTGGGGTTTCAAACACGGGGAAGGAAGGGTCCCCGCGCAGCATGTGGCTGTGGGCCAGGTCCCTCCGACGCCCTGAGGCCCAGGTCGGCCCGGAACCTCTGCTGCCCAGACGGGCCCGAGACAGACACTCCAACAGGCTGGCTGGTGGAGAGGAGCCAAGGTGGGGGCCAACTTTGGGAGGTGCCGCCGGCCATGCTGGGGGTCCCCTGCGGAGGGGGACCCCCCCACCTGACCCTGCCCTGTCTTCGCAGATGGGGGCGGCCTCTCCACCCTTGCCCGCCCCACCGCGGTCGCCAGGGGCTCGTCCCCGTGGCCACTGTTCGGGACCTTGACCTTCCAGACAGCCATGGAAGCTGGCGGGGAGAAGGGTGCAACATAATCGGCCGGGCGGGCGGCGCCACCTCCACCCTCTGCTCACACCTCAGTGACTTCTCTGTGCTCATGGTGAGTACGTGCGGGGCCGCCCACCCCCCCACGGGCCCTGGGCAGGAGCAGGAGCTGCCCCGTGCCAGGCTGCGGGCAGGGGCCGGGGCTCCAGGCTGCCCTCACCCGGTGGACCTTCTGCTGGCTGCTCGCAGACCATGCTAATGAGTTGCCGGCAGGCTGCAGCGTTGACTCACTGGCTTCACGGGAGACGGCGTCCTGCCCCCACCCCAGGCTGTGACCTGTGAAAGCCTCCTCCAGCCCCGGGCTGGGCGCCTCCCACTCCGGCCCCCAGGCTCCACACGCGGCTGCCCACCACAGCCCTGCCGGCGCCTTCCCCCAAAAAGTTGGCCGAACTGATGGCAGGGGACGTGGGTGGGCTTCCGCTGCAGGGACGCCGAGCTTGGAGGTCGGGTCTCTCTCCAGAGAAGGGGGTGCGGCCACCATGAGCAGTGGGGGGGAGGGGCTCGTCCTGAAGGCAGGGGCACTTCCTGTGCTGCCCCCCGCTTGGATTCCGGAAAGGCTGACGCCTGTAAATAATGCATTGTGTGTATGCGTGTGTGTGTGAGGGACAGCGGCCAGCGCGTGCGGGGAATGCCGATGGCCGGAGGACAGGGAGGCCAAGGTGGCCGAGGCTTGGACAACGACGGCGAGTCGCTAGGGCAGATGCGACTCCCCACAAGGAGGGGTTCTGAGTCACCGGTGCATCTTCTTGTTCAATTTGAAATGTCAAAACAAGGGAGAAGCTTTTAGCCAGAGGTCAGCGCTGCCCGCAGAGCTGCCCCCTGGCCTGGAGGCTGGGGGCTGGCGCTGGCCTCTCAGGGGCCTGAGGGTCGCGTTCCAGGCACAGCTCAGCTGCACCCCCAGCTCGGTGACCCGAGCCAGCCACCTGTTGCCCCCAGCACGGCCAGGCCTCCGGGGCAGCCGTGTCCGAGGCTCTGTATTCTCAGATTTGGATCCTCGTTTGCAAAATGGATCCTTGTCACTGGCAGACGAAGGGTGAGCCATAGGTCAGGGCAGGGGGCCAGCAAGGCCCCTCGGGCCCCACACATGTGCGCTGTCCTCCCCAGCATCAGCCCCGTCTCCACCTCCTGTCTGACCCTCTGGCCCTCCCGTGAGAACCGCCAGGCGGCCCTGGTCAGGGGCCCTCCTCCTCGAGTCCATCCCACCCTCTCCCCCCGGCCCCCAGCCCACTCCACGCAGGCCCGTCAAGACTGCAGGAATCAGCTGGGCTACCCTCTCCCGGAGAGTTTGGAATCTCAGCTGTGCGCTGGGTTTTTATTCCTGACAAATAACACTTACGCTGGGGAGGCTTTCCGGAAGGACAGAGAACGCCCAGCCTGGCGTGTGGGCTGCAGCTCGGCTGCAAGCACTTTCCTGAGTGCATCTGAGAGTCTGAGGTGTAGACACCTGGGCAGGCTCCCCCGTGACCCTGGGGCACGTGGGGAGGAGAACCAGCAGGGCTGGCCCTGGCCCTGGCCCTGCCACACTCCCACCACCTACTTGGCCCTGGCGGTGGGCTGCCCCGACCCCTGTGGTCAGACAAGGCGCCTCCAGCCCTCAGTTGTAAAGACGCCGTGGTCACCAGCAGGTACGACTGAAGCTGAAACCACGGTGCTCTCTGGGCGATTTCCCGCGGGACTGCTGGTGCCCTACGCACCTTCTGAACACGCTGCCTGCGTGCCCTCAGCGCCCGCAGGATGGTGAGTTCCCAGGCGCCGCCCCGGGGGGCTGGGGGGCCTGCAGCCCCGTCTCCAGCGGGTAGAGCCCAGGCCTCACACCCCCACCCACCCGCCCAGCACTGACCCTGGCCACAGCTGCTGACAGGGGCTGACCTGCACAGCTGTTCCCGCGATGGTGCTGCCAGCTGTCAAGTTCAAGCAGGTTCCAAAATGCAAGTGACTTTGCGCCCCGTAGTCTTCTGTGAGCCTGTCGGCTCAGGGCACAGCGCTCTTCAAGGGGACACAGTGGCAGACTCCGGAATCGGAGGGAACCCGTCCAAACCCGTGTGCTGTTTCCTTGAGTCGGTCGTGCCGCCACACCTGTCTCGGGAAAGAGGGTGAGCCCACCCGCTCACTCATGTTGGGGCCTCAGTGGCACCAAGACCTCACTGGTGGCTTTGCTCCGTGTGGCCCAGGCCCAGGAGGCATGGACCGACGTCGGTGTGTCAGGGCATCCTTCGCCAGGTCCTGCAGGGCCCGGAACCAGGACAGGGCAAAAGGCCAGGCCTGCCCCAAAGACAGACATGGCACGCCGCTGCTCTGCACAGAAGCACCCACGTTCAAAAGGCAAGGGTGGAGTTGAAACCCCGGAGAGACCAGGGTGGACGCAGGGCAGAGACCTGGAGGCCGGGGCTGTGGGTGGTCTGGGAGGGAGGGAGCCCGCAGGGCATCGGGGCTCTGTCTGAGCCAGCGGGACCCCGGCCAAACCTGCTGCTCCCACCGCCCGCATCCGCCCGCGACACCAATTCAGAGGTTCAGGGAGTTCCTCCAGTTTGCTGCTTTTTATTCAGTCCAATATTTCAATTTCTATAAACCTCTAAAACCTACCTTCCTCTCACAGAGTTTATCGCCCACCCGATGCCTCCTCTCTGTCTGTGTTGACAGTTTTAAGCAAGTGACCTCCAGTCTGGAAGGAAACCCCCGTGATATTTCTCAATGTATTTTTCTCCAAAGTTCTTCAAAATTCAGTCGGCCCACACATCCTCAGAAGACGGCAACAAGCCACATAAATGTCCAATTAGGGTAACTTGTGCTCCAAATGAATAAATTACTTATCTTTTGCATCTGCTCCCCCCGGGACACTGTCCCGGAAGGTTGACAGATCGAAAGGATGGAACCACATTAAACAGCACACAAGGGACCACAGGCTCCCCCAAGGTCAGTCTGGTTGGGACGAGACTGGGAGGAAGGACAGCCCTGCCCGCCCCTGGCCGCCCGCAGACCCAGCGCGGACACCTCGCTGCGCGGGAGGGACGCCCGCAGATGGTCCGCACCTCGGCCTGGAAGAGGCCACTCGAGCTTGTTTGACCGGATGAGCGACCCCTGAGTTGACCTCTCCCCTCCCTCCTTCTCGGCTTTCTTGACATCCTGGTTTAGTTGATTTGCAGTGCCTACCAGCAAGGACACATCTGGGTAAAATCGTAATAACACGTGAAAGAAAAGGGGAAATGGGAACAGACCAGCCTGGGGGCTGCTGCCCTGGGTGGGTCGCTCCCGCCTGCAGGCTCCATGGACAGCGGGGCCAGGGCTTCTTAGAGGAGACAGCAGCCCCGCCGGCCATCCTGCGGGCGCAGAAGTGACGGGACTCGTGGGCTCCAGCCCCACAGCGGGTGGCAGGACTGCGGCTCCGGCAGCTGGCGTGCGGCCATCCGCCAAGAAGGCTGGCGGTGGCCTTTGCCCCCAGCTTGTCTGTGGGTTCTGTGGACCCCTCTGCACACTCCGTCCCTGTCACTGGTCCCAGGAGCCCTGACGGCCCCGCAGCCCCCAAAGGTCGTGTCCAGAGAAGGCAGTCAGTTCTATGCTGTTTGACCATGTACTGGACCATTATAGGGACTTTGCCCACGGAACACCTGCAGAGTGGATTCTTCCAAGAGGAACTTGTACATGTGTGAACTTTAAAATATAAAATGTATCTCCGTTTTGCATTACCTACTTTGAATTTTAAATGTCACCTCTAAAAATGTAGAAAGCACTGTTGATAACTCTAATTTAGAGAAAGAAAAAAAAAAAAACCAGGAGGCTAAATGGAATTGAATCTGTTTCTTCTAAAACATACATGGTGGATGCAGCCACTCGGGGCCAGGGACCCCTTCACCTGGGTGAGGCCCCAAAACTGGGGCCTCGACCAGAAGGCAGGAGCCCCGGAGGTGGGGAGACCTCGGGCTGTGCGAACACTGGTCCTGCACTGATGCTCCAGGGTGTGTTCCTACTGCAGGAAAGCCAGCTCTGACCCTTGTTTGGCTTAAGACAGAGGGTCTGTGCGTGTGAATGAAGTGGCAGGTAGGACGCGTCTGGAGGTGAGCCCGCCGCCACGGTCCGGCTGCTGGACACTCCTCCCAGGGCCAGATGTGCTGATGGCTCCCGGACACAGGGACCCCGGCTGTCCAGTCCCTGCGGGGACTCTGCTTGGGAAGCGCGGGCTAGCTTTCCTCGATCCCTCTCCGCCCGCCACCCCTACCCCTGCCCCAGACAAGAGTCAGGGGTCTGGCCTTGGTCTTTAGGGGCGGCGAGGCAGCTCCCCAGTGTTCACACCACAATGACGACACCCCGAGAAGGTGGACACACCCGGGCCCTTCAACTCGGGGCACTGAGGACATGGTCCTGATAGGGTCGGTGAGAGGACGGGGCACCAGCCGGTCCTGGAGCGGCTCTTGTGTGCGGACGTGAAACCGGAAGCCAAGGTGGGCTTTTGTGAAGAGTCAGGGGGTCTCAGACCCAGCTGACGTTACGGGAGGAACAAACCATCGTCTCCGTGAAAAGAGCGAGCACAGGCCCAGGACACGTGGCCGCCTGTGGGACCTGGGCCCGCTTGCTCCCAGCCGACGGCTCTCAGACGAACCACAGGCGAAAAGGCCACTTGCTGTGAGGGCTTGACCAAGGACACCCGGTGTCCTCGATGTTCGCCTTGAGTTGCACCTGACAGGAGGCTGGTGCCCTCGACCTGATGGGTGCAAAAGTGCCTTGGAACTCTCAGCCGCGGGTCCCCTTCCTGCCACCCTGATGGCAATGTGCCAGGGTCAGGACGCCCCGGTGTCCCTGATGCCAGTGGGAGCTGAACGTCCCTGGGAAATGAGGGGCAGCCTGTGTTTCCGGCCCTGCACCCTCTTTCTTACAAAATGCCTGTTCTCCACTGGGCCCCCCTCCCCAGGCGAAGGCTCCTGCTTGCAGGACCGGGCTCAGCGGCCTTCGTGCCCTAGGCAGCGGCTCCACCAGGCATTGTGTGAGACTGGGAAAAACCGTCCTCGCAAGCCGTGCCAGGCCTGTTGCCCCAGGGCCATGCCTTCCCAGGCGGCTGGAGCCAGCAGAACCTCCGGGTCTCCCTTGGGGACACTCTGCATCCCCGTCACCTTGAGGCTGCCTTTCCTCCTGAGCTCATGGTTTCCTGGGATCTGGGCTGTGAGCAGCATGTGTCCTACTGACAGCCCGTGTGTCTGGGCATCACTGATGGTCTGTGCACGTCCACACCTGCCAGTCAGACTTCCTAGCCCGAGGGCAGTCGGGCCCCAAGTGCAAGGGCGGCCGTGGTGAGGTCTGTGGAGCGGCTGTCCAGCGCCTCCCTGGCCGTCGGCTCACTCTGGGACCGGACACTGTTCCTGCTTCGCTTGTCGGTCAGGCCCCTGCACAGCCAGACGCTGAGGAGCCCCCAGGTGTCCACGTCACTCAGGGCCTTTCCCAGGTGATGGGACTCCATCAGCCGTTGCCAGGACAACAGAGAGCCGTCCTCATCAAAGTCCCTGCGTCGGGCCGAGTCGGGGCAGAGGCCCCGCTGGGTAGTGGGCGGCTCCCTCTGAGCACGTCCCGCACCTGCTGGCTGGCAAGGTGTCATCTCAGCTGGACTGATGACAGGCGTCCCTCAGGAGAAAAGCAGCTTGAGGGCTCAGACAGGCTTGCTTTCTGCCTCCTGCCGTGGACGGGCCACGGCCTCTCCGGCCATCTCTCCATCCCCCATTCCCGGTCTGGAGGCTCCACCAACTGCGCCCACTGTCCGGGGCTTGTGCGTCTGGAGCCGCCCTTGGCCCGGAGTGGGCATGTCAGCACTGGACACTGCCGTGGCCTGGGGACGGGGCCAGCGCAGAGGCAGGCCCTGCCCTGACCACCCGCCCCATGGTCACCATGGGGGTAGCTCTGGGGCCTCACCGGGGTTCTGGCAGCCCTCACCAGTGGGCATGGCCCCCAGCCTGTCCTCCCAGAGCCGGGCACATCCCCCAGGGGCTGTGGGGGCAAAGTGGGGGGTTCAGGGCCTGGGCTGGGGGTCAAGCAAGGACTTCACCCTCTGGCCTGAGCACCGAGAGCCAGACCACCCACCTAGTGGGGAGCATTTGTCCCCAAGGGTGACCGTAACAAAGTCCCACATGGCAGGTGGGTTAAACCACAGGAATTTCTTTCTCGCGGTCCTGGAGCTGGACACGCAAGGTGCAGGTGCACGCAGGCTGCTTTCTCCTGAGGTCTTGCCCCTTGGTGTGCAGACAGCTCCTTCCCGCCACGTGGGCCCGTGGCCCTTCCTCTGTGTTTGAGCTCCCATTGTCCCTCCTCTTACAGGGACGCTGGTCCTGTGACCTCATCCACCTGAGCCACGTCCCTAAAAGCAGAGCGTCGGTGGGTGTGAGGCTCAGACCTGGGACCTGGGGTGGTCTGACGTGAGCTGCTGCCTCTGCAGCCGCATGCAGGCCTCCGGGGCAGCCGTGCCCTCAGCTGAGCGAGCGCCACTGACAGACGCAGGTGCCCCAAGGCTCCATCAGCGGCATTGGGTGGGAAGGAGGCCGGAGGCCAGAGGCCAGCTGCCGGGCACAGCAGAAACACTGTCCTTCGGGAGCTGCCATCAGAGCCCACAAAGACGTCCGCAGCGAAGCAGACCCACCGGGGCAGTGTTCGTCCTCTCCTGCCCAGGCAGACTGTCCGCCTCTGCTGAGACCCAGCAAATCCCCACCTGATCTGAGAATCCCCTCACCAACGCAGGGAGAGCCCAGTGGGTCTGCCCAGGCGCCCGGCCGCGTGGGTCACGCTCCGCTCTGTGTCCTCTCCAGGATCTGAGGGCCGTCCTCTCCCTGCCCCAGGCCCCCGGGGAGTTCCTGCACCCCGTGGTGTACGCCTGCACCGCCGTCATGCTGCTCTGCCTGCTGGCCTCTGCCGCCACCTACGTCCTTCACCGCAGGTGAGGCGCCCTGCCCTGGATGCACGCCCACCTGCCAATGCAGACCCTCTGGGAGACCCCTGCCCTCGCATAGCAAGAAGTGCCCAGGAGGGATGTCACAGGTGGCAGGCCGACGCGAGCCTGCCCAGCCCCGGGTGGCCCTGGCAGTGGCCGAGGGTGGCCAAAAGTTCAGGGACAGCCACGCCCTCCAGGCCAGCCTCCCTGTTCTCGTCAGTCAGGTGCAGTCCACCCCCTCCACTGGCCAGGCACCCTGGCCGCCCCACTGTGGGCAGTTGGAGCAGCCGGCAGAGCCCTTCGAGCAGCTCTGCCTCTGCTTTGTCCAGAGGAGAGTCCATCTGGTTTCCTGCTGAGCTGGTTTCCAGGCCACCTCTGCCTGGGGAGAGGGCATCACATGAAGATTCACTGAGAAATGTGAGGCGGGATCCTGGCCCCCAGCAGCATGAAGTCCACAATAAGAGTCATGTCCACAGCCGGGGTCGGAGAGGAGGCTTGGTTGTGACTGAGGCCACAGAGGAGCTGGGGTAGCGATGACAGCAGCAGGCAGAGGCTAAGCAGTCTGTCTGGCTATCACTGGGTCCGGGGTGGTCGTGGACATGGACACGCCACAGGCACATCCTAGTCCAGGGAGAGGCTGGGCTGTGGGGGGTGTTCCAGCGCATCCGAGCCACCAGGTGTCAGACGTCCACTGAGCGGGGAGAGCTCTGTCCCGGGAACCAGGAGGTGTGGTTGGTGGCTTTCCTCTCTCCCCTCTCTGTCTGTGACCTTGGACAAGTCCCAAGGTCTCAGGGCCTCAGTGTCCTCACCTGTCCAACGGGCAGGTGCTCCAGATTCCCCAGGGGACTTAACACCAAGCCACCCCACGGCCACCGACCAAGGGGGATCCAGCAGGGTCTGTCCTTCCCACAGTCTGGTCTTTCCGGAGTGTCGCTCTTGGCCCCGTCTCAGCCAGGCTCTGAGCTCCTCAGCCCCTTCCCCCACCGATGGGATGTGGCACTCGGGTGAGTGGGCTCCCGCCTGCCCTGCGCCCCGAGTTGCCAGGTCCTGACGCGAACTCTCCGTCCCCACAGCGCTATCCGGATCAGCCGGAAAGGCCGGCACGCGCTCCTGAACTTCTGCTTCCACGCGGCTCTGACCTTCTCAGTGTTCGCCGGCGGCATCAACCGCACCAAGCACCCCACCGTGTGCCAGGCGGTGAGTGCTGCCTTCCCTCGTTTCCCTGCAGACCTGCAGGGCCGTCAGCTCTCCCACCGAAGGGGAGGCGCGTGGCAAGTGCCCTGCTAGCGGGATGACAGCTGAGTGTCGCTCAGGTGTTTCTCGTGAAGGGGCGTTTACGCATCCAGGGTCTGCATCGCAGTTTCTCCCCATGTGAGTCTGCAGCTTGGCCCAGCGTTCGATCGTGTCATTTGATTTATTTTTCAACTGGACCAGCTTTCTCCAAGGCGTAAGGTGACATGTTAACTAGACATTCCTTGCCCAACAAACGGAGCTCAACCTAGAGCTAGGGACACGACCTGCCTCTCCCGCTGAGGCTGTGGGGCAGGAGCGCGGGGCGGGGCCCCCTGCCCCCTCGGTCCAGGTAAGAATCCACGGGTGCGAGTGGACAGCGCAGGGAGCTGTAGTCAGCAGCCTTGACGACCTAGAACAGGAAGGAGTCTGTGTGTGTGTGACTGAATCGCTGACCCAACGCCGTACAGCAGCTCTACTCCAGTTAAGAAGGAGAGACCCCAAGGAAGTGCAGCTCCCAGTCAGGGAGGGGGTTTGGTCACTGGCAGGTCACGGGGCCCCAGGCCACAGAGAGCCACGTGCACCCGCCCCACGTGGCCCACGGCGGAGCTCGCTCTGGGGAGGTCTGCTCCTACTCGCGTGAAAAGGGAGCTCCGGCTCCGGGCATGGAGAGGACAAGTCACAAAAGGTCTTCTTCCCACCCCTCGGCCTCGCCTGAACTTTCTTTAAAAAGAGGGAGAGCATGAACTGCCCTTCGGTCCTGAGGGAGCTCAGAAGAGGCCCTTCTGTCAGCTGCCAGTCGAGCACAGGCAGCCCGGCGCACCTTTGCAGCTGGACACCGAGGGACCCAGGCTCTCCTCTCTCCAGCCTCTTGCCAGCCGCTTACTTGGCTCAGCCCAGTGGATATTCCCCCAGCTGGACTCTCTCCCCCAGGTGCACAGTTCCCTCCAGGTGCACGTTCCCCTCCAGGTGGACCATCTCCTCCAGGTGGACCATCCCTCCAGGTGGACCATCCCCTCCAGGTGCACAGTCTCCTCCAGGTGGACAACTCCCTCCAGGTGGACCATCCCCTCCAGGTGGACCGTCTCCTCCAGGTGGACCATTCCCTCCAGGTGCACAGTCACCTCCAGGTGGACCAACCCCTCCAGGGGCACAGTCACCTCCAGGTGGGCAGACACCTGCAGCACCCAGGCAGGGGCTTGGTGGGGGCTGCCCAAGGACCACAGGGCATCTTACCAAGGCCTTGGTGGGTGTCCATCTGCCTGAAGCATGTGGAGGGAGTGTCCCAGCTGCCTCCATTAGGAAGTCACACGCTCCCCTTACAGCCTTGGTTGCTATAAATCCAACAAGAGTTTGTTGACAGCTGCGGGGGCTGCTGCAGGCTGTCACCTGACACCCATGTGTGCCGGCTGACCTTGGTGGCCATCTGTCCACAGGAGATGCCTTGTCCACCTGCACAGACAGCAGTGGCTGGCGACTCACCCTGGAAATCAGTGGCCAAAAGGCACGTGCCCCGGGGGTGCCTGGGGGAAGACTCCGTGTGCGCTCCTGCCCACACACCCTCCACCTGCAAGCAGGTGCCAGGCCCGGAGACAGCACCGCTGCCTCGGCCTCCCCCGCTTCTCTACACAGAAGGGACGTCACTTCTCTGCGAATCTATGTTAGGGCTGACATCCCATCGGGAAGTCGCTCCCTGGGCCCAGCAGAAAAGTCACCAGCACATATCTGAATGCCGTGCTGAGGGGCAGACACGCTCCTGTCAGCCTCTGGACAGCGTGGAAGCACCACGGGGGGAGCCCCGGGAAGCCAGCTCGCTGTCCTCTGTGAGTGCCTGCTGTGGCGCGGTGCCGTCTGGAAGCAGCAAAATGCATGGTCACCTTCGTGTCTGCACTTGGCCTCCCGCGCTCTGCGTGCTGGACTCTACAGCAGGGGCCCTGGGATCCTGACGGCGCGGCCAGGCCCAGGCCCCCTCCCAGTCCTGCGGCCCTGGGCGCCCCGCCCTCCGCCAAAGCTGGGAACTGTCCTCCAGTCCGCCAGCCAGACAGAGGCTCCCGGAGGCCAGGCGTCCTCCTGGAGGCCGGGTGGACCCCAAAGTGCGTGGTGGGCGGGGGCCGAGCAGGCCTGGGGTCTGGAGAGGCGAGATCTGCAGGGGCCCTGTTAGCGTGGGACACACCCGGTCCCCTCGGGGTGACAACCTCAGGACCACCAGAGGAGCAGGCTCGGGCCCAACGTCGCTGAGGCCTGGCTTCCCGACTGCGTCTCCTGAGGGAAGCGGGGCATCACCCGCTCACTCGCAGACGTGCGTCAGCCCCGGGCGTGCGGAGCAGGGAGAACAGCATCCCGGCGGGGTGGTCCCGGTGGCATGCAGGCCAGACGTAACCCACCGGGCGCATCAGGAGGAGCGATGGGGGCAGAGCGGCCATAGGGACCTCAGGAGCCCTCGGTGAGCTTTCCCGCTGCCCGCCCACTGCAGACCCGGCTAATGTCACAGAGGGTGGGCCAGGCCCACCCACCACTCACTGGAGAAGAGAGACCCCTGGGAGGCACAGCTTAGAACCCAGAGGGAAGGCCTGAGAGTTAACCTCATGCCGAGCTGATGAAACACAGGTGCCCAGGCGTTTGGTCAAACAGCTTCCTGGGTGGGTCTGTGAGGGTGTGTCTGCAGGTGGTGAGCATCTGAACCAGTGGCCTGAGGAGGGCACACTGTGCGCCCAACAGCGGCCCCTCCCACCACGAGGGTCTGAGTGGAACAAAAGCCTGAGGAAGAAAGACCTCAGCCTCCTGCCTTTGGACTCAGGCTCAGACCGGAACCACACCGTCGGCCTCCTGGGCCTCCAGCTCGGTGACGGCAGAGTCTGGGCTCCTCGGCCTCCAGAGGCAGAGGCATGCGAGCCAGTTCCTTACAGCAAACGTGGCTTTGCGTCAGCAGCCGTTAGGCTTCCGCCCAGCCCTTTCCCTGCCGTGACAAGTGACAGCTCACCACCGCCTGAGGCCTGAACAGACTCCTGCGGCCAACCTTCCCCATCCAAGTGTTGCTCAGCATCGCAGGGAAGCGATGTCGGAGAGGTGGTCCAGAGCTCTGGTGGCTGCAGAGAATAGATGGTTGTTATGGTGATAAAATGATGCCTGTGAGCTGTGCTGAAGAGCCACGTGACGTCAGGAACACGGTGGCCCGGAGGCCCGGAGGCCCCACCCAGGCCTGCGCGTCAGCCCTGGCCCTGGGGCCAGAAGCGTGGGCTGGGTGGCCGGGCGATGGCCAGGCAGCCGGGGAGGTGACTCAGCGACCTCTCCATGGTCCGGCCTCGAGGTGGCGTCGGGGAGACAGAGGTCTGCTGTTTACAGCTTCTCATGATCCACAAATTGCGTAGCCTGGCGAGGCTCCGAGCAAACGGGCGAGGGCCCAGCCCCTTCCCCCCGCCTTCTGGGCCGGGTCAGCTGCGGGGCCGAGGCTGGGGCGCCTTCAGAGGATGTGACTCTGTTTCTATCCACACATGACGGCAGCCACTCTGCTGTCCCTGGAAAGGAGGTCAGACTGTCCTTCCGTCGAGGGCCAGGCCCACATGGTCCCTCTGTCTCCTTTTTGGGTGCAGGGAGTTCTAGCCCCCAGTTCCAGAGCCTCCTCCTCTCAGCCAGGCCAGGGCAAGAACGTGACCTCAAGGCACCAGGCACACAGGACCGCGTGACAGGATCCAGGCCAGGCTGAGGGAAAGGCTGGACCCTCCCGGACAAGGGGAACCACCTGAGACGTACAGCGGCCCCGGGGCTCTCCCACCGCCCACAGCACTCCCGTCAGTTACTACAGACCTTCCTCTGGTCCAAACTGAACTCTGGATTTGATAAATCGTTACAATGGTGCAATCTTACTGCCTTCAGAGAATCTCTGTGTTCCTTAAACGTTTACATCCTTTCCATCTACAGCCAGATTTTACTTGTCACCCCGAAGTGGCAGGTCGTTACTTCAACGGTGACCTCAGGATCGGATGGAAGCAGGAGTGTGGAGTGCGTAACTAGCTAATGCAGTGCCGCCGGCCATGGGCGGCCGGGCTGTTTCCATAGTAACGAGCCACTCGCCCGGCAGGGAGTGGACCTCAGCCTCCGATCCCCAGGGCGTCTCACTCACCTGCAGGGCGTCTGGGAGACCGCGGGGCTGGGCACTGGCACTGAGACAGACGTGTGCACGTGTGCGGGGCCGGGAGTGGGGAGGGTGTGCTCACCTCGCAGGACGGCCCGCGGGCCCCGCCCCCACCTCCCCGCAGGAGAGCGAGGCTGCCCAGTTCCAGGACCCATGTGTCTCCAGGAGCCCGTAGGCCCCTGTGCAGGGTGGTGTCTGCCCTGAGAACCCTGGGGCTCCTCCCGGTCTCCCTCCCTCTCACCGTTGAGGTGTCCCCGAAGGACGCGAAGCAGGGCGGCTGGGACCTGGGGAGGCGTGCCGTGGTGGGCTCACTGGCCCTCTCCCTCCTAGGTGGGCATCGTGCTGCACTACTCCACGCTGTCCACCATGCTGTGGATCGGAGTCACCGCCAGGAACATCTACAAGCAGGTGACCAAGAAGGCCCCCCTGTGCCCGGGGACAGACCAGCCACCGTACCCCAAGCATCCCCTGCTCAGGTACCGAGCACACGTGCCTGGCCACCTCCGGCTACTAGAGCCCCTGGCCCTACACCTCCTTCCAGGGGTCTCGGCAAACTGGCCACGAGGATACTTGGGGCCCGAGGATGACCCGATGGCCCAGGTGGCAGGGGTTGGGGTGGGGCGCTGTGTTGGGGTGGGTGCCCAGGAATGGGGTGCGGGGGCAGTGCAGGCAGGCCTGCATCTGTCTGCATGCTGGGCGCGCCCTCCTGTGTGCTGAGCTGCCGCTGGGAGACCCCTGCGCCCTCTGTGGGTGGGCGCGCATGGAGACGGCTCTGTGGTGGGTCAGTGCCCTGGTCTTGGCTTCGGTTCATTCACGGGTCTCGGAGACCTAAGAGGGAGCCAAGTCACCCTCACCTGCTGGTCTCAAGGTGACCAAGCAGCCTGGGCCTTTCGGCCAGTGGCAGGCGGATTTGGAAAGGAGCCCCCACTCCAGCCAGCCGTCCCCGTTGCTTCCTCGGGCCGGGAGGGTTCGAGGTGGACGTGGCAGGAACGGACCTGGGGCTGGTGGGGGCCAGAGACCTCCTCCCAGAGCCCTGGGCCGGGAAAGCCTGGGGGCTCAGTCTGTCCGGGCCACAGCAGGAGGCCATCTCACTCCCCGTCCAGGAGCAATCTCGGCTCCTGGAGACAAGGTTGCGCTTGCCCCCGTCACCGGGCGGCCGTCCTCACAGTCAGTGTTCCGCTGGCTCTACCCTGCCACTTTCTGAACCAAGACTGAATTCAAATCGGCCATTGGCAAGAGCCTGGCACCCATGGGCCTGCGTGGCCCTGAGCCTGGGCACCAGCTGCTCAAAGCCGTCTGACCTGCCACCGTCTCCAGGGCATCACCTGAGCTCAAAGAGCGCGAGCCACTGGCTGGGCTTCCCCAGAGTGACCGCTCGTGGTGGCTCACGCCTCGGCCAGAGGCTGCCCTGGACGATGGCCGGGGCAGGGGGACTTGGGTGTTTGGGAAACTTTCACCAGGGATCCCCGAGACGGCCCCACACGGGTGGTCCCCGTGAGGGGCAGCTGCTGCCAATGTGAGGCTGTGGCCTGTGCGAGGGGTCGGGGACGCCCAGCCCCTCAGACTGAGCTCTATCTGGCTTTGAAACTGAAGGGCCATCGGCCAGGCCTAGGCAGGCCCGCAGCCCAGCACAAGCCCGTTCTGAGGCAGATGAAACAGCGTCCTGTGTTGTTTACGTGAGTAACAGGACCCTCGCCCCGAGGTTTCCAGCACAACCTGGTTCTCAGATGGAGCAGACGCCCTGACAGCCGGGCCGTCGGTGCTCGCGCAGGGACTCCGGCCAGGGCGGGGGTTAATCACCTCGCTCCTCCTGCTCAGGAGGCCCCAGGTCCCCTGGGTTAAAAATCAGTCTCAAAGTGGTTTGGGGCCTGAAATTGATTGAAGAGTTGCCCGGCCTTTTGAAGAGTGGGGTGGAGCACACTGTTTTCTCTCTGGCGGCTTCAAAAGGCATGTAACCCAGCCAGACGCCAGGGGCCGCGGGGCTCGGGGTAGGGGGCTGGCCCGGGCCCGTCAAACTCGCTGCTCCTCTCAGTGCTGCCTGGAGACCAGCCCCGCACCCACGTCCCCTTCCTTTGGTACAAGAAGCCTTAACACTAGGGTGTGTCCACATGGTGTTCGGCCCCCACCCGTCTGGGCAGGCACACCCCCCACAGGGGCACATGGGGGCTGCGGAGTTGGAGGTGGGGAGCGGAGGGGCAGTGGGGGGTGGTCCACTGCAGACCTGCTCCCCTGCTGCTCTCTGGTCCAGCCTGGCCTGGGGCTGGCGGCCGATGTGATGGGCTGGGCCTTCTCGGGGAGACCAGAGGCTGCTTGTGGGGACCCCAAGGACTGGAGACTTTCCTCCCAGGCCCTGGGGCGCTCATGAGCTGCCCTCCGCACTCTGGGCCCTGAAGTCGTTCTCAACCCAGAAGCACCCTTATCAGTGGGGGCCCTCCCGCCGCCCGACCACGGGCACTCTTTTTTCTGCCTCCCTGACCCCGCTCCCAGCGCTGGGAAGTCCCTGTGCATCACCAGCACCACCTCCTGCCAGGGTGTCGTGGGGAGCCGGCCAGCAGGTCGCCCACGTGTCCGGAGCCCCGAGGTGGGCCTGGTGGCGCGGGCAGCAGCCAGAGCCCCCAGCCCCGCTCTGCAGTTTCCCAAAGAGAAATAAAAAGAAATCAGCTGTGAAATCCCACACGAATATTAAACTTGCTTTCTCCATTTCTGCAGAGACGGTCCTTGAATTCTGACAGGGATCACACCGAGTCTGTAGGGCACATCAGGAGGTGCTGCCTTCTAACGCCAGCAACAGGATCCAGTCTGTAAACGCAGTCTTCTTTGACTCCTCCTGAGAGTGCGTTCCAATTTTCAGGGCGCACGTCTGTGCTCCGCGGTCAAATGTTTCCCTGAGTAGTTTCTCTGCTCTCGTAAACGGGACTGCTCCCTTCGCTTTGCGCTCAGGCTGAGCACTGCCTACATGCAGAGACACTGCTGGTCTTGTGTGTTGCGCACATCTTGCGACTTTGCTGGAGTGGCTTCCAGGTCCGGCGGCGTCCTCGTGGATCATATGCGCGTCGTGTCGTTGGCGTGGCGGGCGTTTTATTGCTTGGTTTCTGGTTCCGATTCCCCCACTCCCTGTCTTGCCTAGCTGCTCTGGCTGGAACTCCCAGGCTGCACTGGCCTGCTCTCCTTTTTCTTAGTCTAGCTAATGGTCGGCCAGTTCTGTTGGTCTTTTTAAAAGAACCATCTGATTCCCTCGATTTTCTGTATTTCCTTATTTCTGTTTTGAAATAGGGGCCCTGTACTGAGCACAGACTGTCAGGCTGTCTGCTAAAGGGTCGGTGTGTGTTTCACAATTATTCTCCATTTGTTTCGAACAGAAGATGCGTCCAACACAGAGTCAGTTCCATGATACCTCGTAGCTCGCAGAGCGCTTCCACACACGTTAGCGGGAACGTGGCTGGTTCCATTTTACAAACAAGGGGGCTGCGGCGTGAGGGGTCCAGGTTGTCCCAGTTCGGGCGTCGGCAGCTCGTTAGCAAAATCTCCTCCGTTGTGTCGTCTCTGCTCTGTCTCTGTTCCTTCCTTCCTTCTGCCGTTTCGAGCTCAGTGTGTTCCTCGCAGCGTGAAGCCAGACTCCACGTCTGAGGCCCCTCTGCTGTGACTGTGGAGGCCCCGGCCCCGCGTTTCCCTCTGGCACTGCCTTGGCCGACCCGGAGGCTGTGGTGTCTCGTGGGCTCTTCATTCGCCTCAAGGCCCTTTCTGACCGTCCTTGGGGTTTCTCCTTCCACCTGCTGGGTACTCATGCGTGCGCTGTTTATTTACCTCAGGTTACTCGGTTTCCAGGGGAAAGTAAGTCTGCGCAGAATTGTGACAGCTGGATGAGGAAACTCCAGCCTGACGGAAAGGGCCACGTGACTGAGGGGGGAGAGCTCAGTTCCGGTGAAGGGAAACACACAGTGCTTCGTCCCTTCCCACATTTAGGAAGCTCTGAGGGCAGGGCCAGGAGCCAGGGAGGCTGGAGAGGGGATGGGCGACTCCTCAGGTCCTGCTGTGGGGCTGCACGGCCAGGTCTGCTTTCCCTGTGTGAGGAATGGAACGGGCGTGGAGTGTGGGCCAGGCCCTGCGGGGTCACCTTGATTCAGGCCCCAGGCCAGGCCCAGGCATCACCGAGCAGAGCTCCCACCTCAAGGCTGTGAGGTGACTGCGAACTGGGCCCCTGGCCCGTCGGTGCTGCCCTGGGGCCCCCTGCTGGGGCAGCACCTCCTAGAACCTACAAGGAGCCTTTGAAGTGGGAATCTGCAGGCAGGACAGACTCGGAGCCTCAGCTGGGCCCGGGGTTCTCGGCAGCAGGACCACCTGGTTCTCCCCAGTTGGGGAGGCCCGCCTGGGAAACAAGCACTCGGGCACACAGGCAGCATCGTGATGGGCTCAGGGAGAGAGGAAGAGAGAGCAGAGCGGGCGCCCAGGGGAGCCGCCCAGGGAGGGCGCCAGACTGTACGTGGACCCAGGCCAGGAGCCCCGTCCGGCTCCCACCACCAGGTCTCCCTGAGCCAAGACACAGCTCCTTCAGCCCATCGTGGCGTCCTCTGGCACACCAGGACCTGGAGGGACTCCATGCAGAGCTTCCCGTCCAGCCACACCGTCCAGTGTCCACGCAGCCTTGGTCCAGCCTTCGTGCCCCGTGGTGCTGGTGCCGCCTCCCGAGGTCCCAGCACAACCAGCAGCGTGTCCACAGGAACGTGAAACCACACCCGAGCCCCGGCGTGTCCTGCTTGTTCGCGTTGAAACCACAGGTAGATAAGTGGCCGTGACTCCGTGAGTGTCGTTTACTTCGGCCTTGGATGAACGCGCTCAGAGCCCGGGTATGGACGGGAGAGGTCTGATCCAACTCCGCTCTGACATGAGGGGCCAGAGGCTCAGTGTCGCCGTGGGAGGCCTGGGTCTCCCCGCCCCGTCCGGGCTCCCGTGGCTCAGCACAGAAGTGGAGGCTCCGTGCCTGCGGTTGAACAGGACCCGCACGGGGCCCACGGTGGGAGAAGACACGCCAGGCCGCATCTGGGAGGATCAGGGTGTGCAAGGTGGGGAGGGGGTTCTCAGAAGGCAGATGCCGTGAGGGTCATGAAGCCCCCACCCCAGAGGACACGTGGACGAGGCTGTGGAGAAGGCATGCTGTGCTCACTGTCAGGGTCACTGTGGGGGTCACTGCGCCACACGGGGCACTGGCAGGGCCCTCCTGGGGCCGCCATGGGGTCGAGGGGTGTTGGCTCCAGGGAACTTCACTGGGGTTTGAAAGCCAGCCCACCAGCAGGAACAAGCGGAGGACGGAGCCCAGGGCGGGGTTTGCCGGTTGGGGTGTGAGCCACACTTCGGAGGCTGAGAGGGTGCGGAGGCGCCCAGCAGGACCCCAGATGGAGGAGTCTTCACGCGGGGCGACCACACCGAGCCGGCTTCTTCCTCCAGGAGCAAAACGCACTGGGACTTCTGTCCAGGGAGCCAGGTGGAACTCGGTCAGGTTGGCCCTGGGGATTGGCCACGCGGCTGCCCCCGCGGCCCAAGCACCGTGGCAGGTGAGCTCCCAGCCCCACGCACAGAGCAGCTGTGTCAGTCAGTGAGGTGGGGACACACTGGGAGCCAGGTCCCCACGCCACACGTCCAGGAGCAGAGCGGGCCGGCGGTCAGCACTCTCGCCCATGGAGTGGGCGCCGTCCAGGACAAGCTCCCCAGCTCTCGGCACGTGTCCGACTGTTTGGGAGAGAGAAGAGGGAGAAAAGCTGGACAGAAAGAGACTGGAGGTTCCGAGACACTGAGGGAGACAGAGCAGGGCCGGGAATCCCATGCAGAGGGACTGGCAGCCTCAGCACGGCCACCCTGAGGGCCGTCACGGTGAGGAGGACTGGGCGCTGAAACGCCACAACCATCTGTCTCCTCAAGCCCTGGTCAAGCTCTTCTCTGTCCTTGTCCCCATCTGCCTGCCTGTGTCATCACCACGCAAGGTGCTGTGTACGATTTGGTGATCACGGGTCCCCAAGCCCAGCCATTCGCAGGTCGTCCAGTCCACGCTGGGATGTGGCTGGCCCGCTGTGCAGGGCGCGCAGGACTGTGGTCTCCAGTGGACGGGACAGGCAGCTCCCCAGCTGCCCCGCTGGCCAGTCCCCTTCAGCCGAGGCCTCTGAGTGGACATGTCTCTCCACTTCACCCTCATTAATGTCTTAGTCCATTTGGGTGAGGAAAACAAAACAACACAGGTCAGCGGCTTAAAGAGCAGACACTTACTTCCCACAGTCTGGAGGCTGGATGTCCAGGAAAAAGGCACCAGCAAATTCGGTGTCTGGTGGGGACCAGTGTCCTGGCTCCTTGATGACCGTCTTTTTGCTGTATCCTCACGGGACAGGGGGCCGGGGGACTCCAGGTCTCCTTGAAGACCCCACTCCCATGCGTGAGGCTCCACCCTCATGACCGAGGCCCATCCCGGCACCATCGCCCCAGGGTCAGGATTTCAGCACGGCCGTCGGATCTGCAGGAGGCAGCCAAAGTGGACCCACCTCAGAACCAGAACTTCTTGCTTGATTTTAGGATGCTCGGGGGCTAACCCCCAATTTAGCTGCACGTAATTACAGCCTAATTTCTCAGTCTGTTCTGCCCTTTCTGATAAGTGCACCTAGACGGCTTCCCGTCACTTATGGTTGGCTGGTGGGTTTTACGTGAAGAAGCCGTTGGCGCTGAGGTGCCCACATCCTGGGCGGTTCGTCCATTTGTCCCCCACATAGTGGATACCCACTCTGGACAGCCTGCCGGGTGGAGGGATAGTTCCCTGGGGTCTCTCTGCCTGGATCCCTCCTCGGGCAGCAGAGATTCTGAAGACAGGCACCACCTGGGTCGAGCTCAGCCAAGCACTGGGCTAGCGGCTCCACTCGGCCCCTCCAGTGCGACTGCGGGAGGGGTCCAGCCTGACGCCCGTGTCCCCCGAGGCCCTGGGAGGCCACACCCAGGAGCTGGCGTCCTGCTCTCAGACTGGCCGAGGAACACAGGAGCCCTTTTCAGGTAAAAGTGAGCGCACAGCCCCATGTGCTGGCACCTGTCCCTGAGTAAGTCCTGGCCAATGTGCTGCTGCGTTGTAATGCATCCTGGTCGTCGTGAAGCATCCCAGTTACGTTTTCCCCGCAGGGCGCACTCTGAACAGACCATCTGCTCATCATGGTCAGTGCTCAGACGCCCCTCACTCTCGCATGGCCCCGGGGTCTCTGTCCACCAGCTTTTCTCCAGGCATCAAATCCCTGATGGTTATTACCTCCCTCCATCCACCCTGGTCAGTGCAAGCTGGACACTAGAGGCCGTGTTCCACGCACGTCAGTGACTCTGAAAGCCGGCTACTTGGGCAGTGGTGCAGCTGCTCCTTTATCGAAGCTGAAGCCATCAGCCTGATCTCTAGGGTTTCAAGAGCCGGATCAGCACGAAGGATGCTGCCTGGACCGGGAGGACGGCATCGCCCTGGAGGATCCTGGCCTGACAGGCGGGCCCGGGCAGGTGCCCTGGATCACTGCTGCCCGCGTCTGCACGTGACGTTCCCTTTGCCCCCTGGGCTGCGTCAGCCATGTGTCCACCCCGGATGCCGGCTTCCTGTGACAAACAGTCTCAGTGCGGGGGTCTCAGTGCAGGGGCTCCGGATGACCCGACTGGTCAGACTTCAGAAGTGGGCCTGGACCCCGCCCCACCCCCGCCATCCATGTGCCCCCACCCCCACCCCCGCTCAGCTCCCCTGGCCTGGGTGAACGTCACCTCTGGCAGGGAGGTCACAACAGGGCCCTCCTGGGTGCTCGGTGGCAGACGGGGGAAGGGCTCCAGAGTGGACAGAAACGGCCGAGGGCAGGGCTAAACTGGGTGCAGGCAGGCTGGTCCTCGGGGGCCCCAGGGTGGGGTCCGCTTCTGTGTCTTTCCAGCTTCTCGAGGCGGCCCCTCCAACACGGGGTTACAACCTCATTGGAGTGGGTGGGGCTGGAGTCGGCTGGTGATGGGTGGGGCGGGCCCCCAGCCACTGGACGAGCTGTGGCTGCTGCAGGAGGGTCCTTGCTGGGGCCAGCGAAGGCCGACACTGGCCCTGGCAGGGCGCCACTGACTGCAAGTCCTGCTCGTCCGCACCGCTGATGGCGGCAGCAGCAAGAAGTTTCCTGCAGTGGCCTCCAGCACCCTCTGCTGGCCGAGCCCACACTGCAGCCAGGGAGCCGGCTCGCCCCTGTCCCCCAGGAGTGGACGGGGAAGGGGAGCAGCTCTGAGGGGCCTGATGAAGCCCCCGCAGAGGAGGAGGCGCCCAGTGGCCCGAGGGGGCCTGGGTGGAGGCGGTGGAGCGGCTGAGACCGCTTCACCTGCAGGACTCGAGGGCGCCGTCCGGCTCGGACTACAGCCAGAGGGGTGGAGGAGCCGCACGGTCTGGGACTACCCTTAAACAGCTGCATATATTTTAGAGAAATTAAGAGGAAACAAAACCTTCTATGTTTACCCCAGTATTTAGTGTTTCTGAGGTTTTCATACGTCCAGGTTTCTGTCAGGCACAACACCCCTTCAGCCTGAAGGGTTCATTTGGCGTTTCTTGACCTGAAGGCCAGCTGACAATCCTCTTGGTTTTAACTTTGTCCAAATGTGTGTTTCTCCTTCATTCGGAAGGATGCACCCGCTGCATACAGAATTCAGGGAGGCACAGTGTCCCCTGTGAGTGACCCTATGCAGGGTCATTCCACTCCCGCCCGTGGCCCTGGACCCCACTGGGGACACGACACCGTTGCACTGATTTGGGTGTTTGCAAACCCCGGAAAACCACTCCCATCTCTAGGGGGTGGTCTCCGAGCTGACCCCTCAGTCCTGCCCCAGAGGCCGCCCATCACGCACCACCCCCCACCATAAGCGACAAGGAGCGTGCTGCATGGCCAGGTGCCTGTGACGTCCTCACACGCCAGCATCCCGCATCAGTGGTCAGGCACTCAGATGGCCTTGGCTGGAGCTGTTGGCTAAGGCCCTGCAGACCGGAAAGTCAGCTCACACCTGGGGTGGGGCCAGCTTCCATCCACGAACTGCTGCCCTCCTGGGGAGGAGTCAAATGCCAGAACTTACCCCCAGGCAGCTGGGACGCTGGGCTTCCAGGCAGCACAAAAGCTCCAGGGCCGACAAGGAGCTGGGACGGCCCCTGTAGTTCCTCTTTCCAAGGTTACCAGGCTGACTGGCCTCCACAGGCACTGGCTGGTCTCTGGGGGCCAGCAACCTGCTGCAGCAGGTGTGAGATGGGCTGCAGCTGGAGGCAGCTCCAGAGGGAATGCCGCTGAGAGCCCCCCGCACCCAGGGGGATGAGCACGTCTGCCTGAAGGGGGCCTGGGCAGCTGACCACAGTATCCCCTACAGTCCCACCCCGTCCACTACTGTCCCACTGCCACTCAGGGGCTTCATGTCTTTCCGGCCATTTCTGCTGCATGAACGAGAGCAAGCATTGCCCCCGCCCCCCCGGCCAATGTGCTGGGCCTGGCCAAGGCCATCTCTGTCCCTGAGCACAGCAGACAGCGAGCAGGGGTGGGGGACATGGGGGAGGCAGTGAGAGGATGTGGGGGCTGGGCGTGGGGATGGGGAACGGGGGGACGTGGAGGACACAGGGGAGGCAGGAAGGAATGCGGGGCATGGAGGATGTAGGATATGTTGGGGGAACAGGGGACATTATGGGACTTGAGGGGAGGCACGGAGGGATGTGGGGCATGGGGAAGGCCAGGTCAGGCTGGGTCCGGCGGCAGCTCCTCGGTCAGGTTGGACCGGTGCTGCCCAGACAGCTGCTCGGCCAGGACACTTGGGCCTCGCCCCTCCTTGGCCTGGAGGAGGGTGGCGGTCCTGGGGGGTGTGGGTGGGTCCTGGCAGTGAGTGGCCCCACCCCGCAGGCTCTACCTCATCAGTGGAGGGGCTCCTTCCATCATCTGCGGCGTCACGGCCGCCACGAGCATCAGGAACTACGGGACGGAGGGCGTGGATGCTGCATAGTGAGTACCAGGCTCTGAGCAGGATGGGGTCCTTTGTCTCCACGGCCCTGCTCAAGCCGCTCCTGCCTTGAGGCCACCTGGTGGCTGTGGCTGTGCCTGACAGTGACATCCTTGGGTGTCTTGGGCCCCCGGGGCCAGGTCCCCATTGGGCTCTGTCCCTGCAGCGTCCCTCCTGCCCTTCAGAGCAGAGCCTCCTGGGACGGCCGGCCCCCCAGCTGCATGAGCACAGCTCTCGCAGGCCCTGTGACACTGGCTGAGCCCCCCGCATGCCTCCCTCAGCTGCCCTGCTCCCTTGGGGGCTCACCCCTTCCCAGGCCCAGCACGGGGTGCCCTATCTGTCCAGCTGAGGACGGGGAAAGGCAGTCGACCCGGGAGAGCCAACAGCACCAGAGAGAGGCAGACAGGCAGCTCGCAACCAGGCCCGGCTCCTGCCTGCGCCCCCCACATCCCTAAACACCATCCACGCCGTCTTGGGGCCGTGTTTGTGTTCCCTCATCGCACAGTTACCCTCCCTGTGGGAAACACCCTGGTCCCGTGAGCCCAGGGAGACCTCTGGCCCGAGCTGGCACGCTGCCCCATGTGGCCCCTCGCTGCCCCCTCACTGCTCCTCGCTGGCCCCTCGCTGCCCCCTCACTGCTCCTCGCTGCCCCCTCACTGCCCCTTCTCTGGCCCCTCACTGCCCCCCTGCTGACCCCTCGCTGGCCCCTCGCTGGCCCCTCGCTGGCCCCTCGCTGACCCGCTCTCCTCCCACAGCTGCTGGATGGCCTGGGAGCCCAGCCTGGGTGCTTTCTACGGGCCGGCGGCCTTCATCGCCCTGGTCACCTGCGTGTACTTCCTCGGCACATACGTCCAGCTGCGGCGCCACCCAGAGCGCAGATACGAGCTCCGGGAACGGGCGGAGGAGCAGCAGCGGCTGGCGGGGCCAGAGGTGGCCCAGAGCCCCGGGGCCCCGCCTGGCTCGCCGCCTGCCCGCGCCACCCTGGCCGCCTCGCTGCTGCAGAACGAGCACTCGTTCAAGGCCCAGCTGCGGGCCGCCGCCTTCACACTGTTCCTGTTCGTGGCCACGTGGACCTTCGGGGCGCTGGCAGTGTCGCAAGGCCACTTCCTGGACATGGTCTTCAGCTGTCTGTATGGCGCCTTCTGCGTGACTCTGGGGCTGTTCGTGCTCATCCACCACTGTGCCAAGCGGGACGATGTGTGGCACTGCTGGTGGTCCTGCTGCCCCTCCCGCAGGGACCCTCACTCAGCAAAGCTCGGCACCCGCCCCGCACTTGATGCCAACGGGGACGTGCTGGGCCATGCAGCCTGCCTGCCGGACTCACCGTGCCCCGGCAAGCCACTTGGCTTCGGCCACCCCCAGGCCAGCCACTGCAAGATGACCAACCTGCAGGCCACCCAAAGCCATGTCAGCTGCCTGTCCCCGGCCACGCCCTGCTGCGCCAAGATGCACTGCGAGCAGCTGATGGAGGACACGGGCCATATCCACGTGCACGAGGAGGATGCCTTCGGGCACGACTCGCACCTGCACAGGTGCCCCCAGGGCAGAACTAAGCCGCACTACTTCAGCCAGCACCAGGCAGCCGAGCAGGAGTATGCCTACCACATCCCGTCCAGCCTGGACGGCAGCCCCCGCAGCTCCCGCACGGACAGCCCCCCCAGCTCGCTGGAGGGCCCAGTGGGGCCCCACTCACTGGCCTGCTGCGCCCAGGGAGACCCCTTCCCCTTGGTCACCCAGCCCGAGGGCAGCGACGCCAGCCCCGTGGTCTATGGCTGCCCCCCGCGGCTGGGCAGGGAGGTGGCCCATGGCCCTGGTCACTTCGAGATGCTCCGGAGGACGCAGTCCCTGCCCTTCGGGGGCCCTGGCCAGAACGGGCTGGTCAAGGGGGACATGCCCTACGGCTCCGACAGCACCGGCAACATCCGCACGGGGCCCTGGAGGAATGAGACCACGGTGTAGCGGGCAGCCGGGCACCGTCGCCCATGTGGCCGCACACACACGCACCGGGCGTGCTTCAGTGCAGCATCAGGACCTCTGCCGCACGAGGGGGCAGGGGGTCACTACCGGACCGAGCTTTGGCGGTACCCCACTGACCCCTTCAGCAGGAAGGACTGGAGCAGAAAGACACTTTGGGCCACATCTGCATCCACGGACCTGAGGTCAGACCAGCGTCCACATCCAGACACCTGCCTGCCATCCTGCCATGCCTGGTCCCCGGGGGGGCAGCCCAGGGACGGACCGGGCAGGGATTCTACCAAGGGAGCAGCCCTCAGCACCCGCGTGGCCCGCGCAGCCTAGCGGGCATCCCACCCACCCTGCCGCCTGCCCACGGCAGGAGGTGCCACCAACATTTTCTAGTGTTTCGTGTGTGTGTTGTTAAGTCTTGTTCCTGGGGGCAGACAGCCTGCCGGTCAGTCCAGAGCACTCTGGGCAGTTGCCATGAGCCCCTCCGCTGTCGTGGGGACTCGCGTCAGCTCCCTGCCCTGCACTGGCTCCAACCTCAGCCCAGTCTGGGATGCAGCCACGCTCCGAGAGACCGTCGGCGACCCGAGGCCTTTCCAGGGCCAGCGGGGGCCTGAAGGGTCACGCCTTCGAAATGCCCAGATGTCCTTTAATATAGACTCAGCTTGCAACGCCAGCGTCTGCCAGGACTGGTCCCGCCTCCCAACAGGGGTGTTTGGGAACAGCTCTGTTCCCTGCCACAGAGAGGCGCTGGCATTCCTGTGACCCTCCAGGCACAAAACCGTGAGTCGGAGGACAGATGTCAATCATAGATCCTTCTGCGACAGCAAGTGGCACATCCCTCGGGAGGGGGTCCGTGCGTCCCCACGGAGGCAGAGCCCAGACATCCGGGGGACGTGCGTGTGAGCCCGGCAGTCATTCCTCCCTCCTCCCTCCCGCCCTCCCTCCTTGGGTCTGTGGCACATGTGCACCCACACGCATGCACACGCACACATGTGTTGGTGCACATGCCACATACATGTGTGCGGGTGGTGCTCACGTGCACAGCACACACCACGCGCGTCACACGCATCACCCGTGGACACACGTCTGCTGCACACGGCACAGGTGCATGTGCAGGGTGGTGTGTTGTCCAGCCACCCGAGGGCCAGGCTTTCTTCGCCCTGTGCAGCCTGGTCCCCAGGACTTGTCAGCAGCTGTGTCTGGTCTGGGGGGGGCCCCAGTGGGAGGAGGCCCTTCCTCATGCGCCTGGGGTGGGCGGCATGTCAGCCGTCCCCGGGCTGACTCTCAGTATCTGGGCACAGGAGCCTGGTTTCCTGACAGTGAGGTTGTAATAGACCACGGTGCCTGGGGCCTGCCCCGAATCCCGTGTGTCCTCACAGGTCAAGCTGACAGCAGCTGACAGCACCGGCCCCCGTCCAGCCTGCTCACCTGCTTCCATGGCTGGTACAAACCAGAGACCCGGGGCATGCTGGGTTCTCACTGTAGACACAGAACTGTCCATGAAATACAGTATTTTCATCGTTCGCCCTTTGTGAGGCTGGTTAATAGCTTCCGTGTGCACCTCTCTCCCTTGGGGACGGTTAGCCCCTCCTCGGGGCACAGCCCCCCTTCTGTGCCCCTGGGCCCCTCAGGGAGCCCACCGTCCTTCCTTCCTGCCCTCGGCACCCCAGGCAGAACAGAAAGAGTGCCTCACCATCCAGACCAAAGAAACAGCATTAAACATTCCACACCATGTGTCAGTGTTGGCTCAGCCTCCTGAGTCCACCTGGGGAAGTGTTGCGACGTACTCCACCGGCAGGCAAAGTTTTCTGCGTATAGCAGTCCCCAGCACAGCCCCATCCAGGAGCCCTTCGCACGAAGGAGCTTCTGAAAGGATGTGGGCGGTCCGCTGTGTGCACGAGTGTTTGTGAATGTGCTGGCATGTGTGCATTGTGCTCGAGGTGTGTGTATGCGTGCGTGTGCACACACAAGTCTGTCGTGTGTGGGTGTGTGTTGTGACAAGACGTGCAAGGGTGGGAACGTACTTCCGTGTGTGCTGTGTTTGTGAGTTGGGTGGTGGGCACGTGGATGAGCATGTGTACACGTGTGAGTGTGGGTGTGTAGTGTGCCTGCGTCTGTGCCTCGTGCGTGGATCGCAATGGCTGTGAGCACGTGTGAGTGTGCACATGTGAGTGGGGGGGTCTGAGTGGTACATGTATGTGCAGTGAGTGCACGTTTGTGCTGCGTGTGTGGGCCCTTCACAGAGCAAGTGCGACGCCCCCAGCCATGGCCTCGCTGGGCGCACCTCTCTAACTTGCGGGTGGAGGCCCAGTGGCCGCACAAGGGCCTTAATCAGCCCTGAAGACTCAGGAGCAGGAGCAGGGACAGGGCCTCCTCCCAGCGGTTCCGCGAGGACGTGTCGCCATCTGACCCGAGGGTGGATGGGCGCCCGCTGCCTGGCCTGGAAATGCAGGCACGGCCAGCACCATGGGTGCAGGGAGACTTGGCACCATAACTGGATTAAGGGCACCCCGAAGACCCCCGACTCCTGCAAGAAGCCTGCTGAGCCGCCTCTGGGAGCCCCCGCCCCGGGGCTGCTGGTGTCTGCACAGCCGGGTCAGCGGTGGGTGGGTGCTGGACCGGGGCCCGGGCCACAGCTCTGCTCCTCATCCTGCCTGCCTGGCCCAGCTCTGAGAGGCCCAGACAGTCGAGGAGAGCCCTGGACTCCAGGAGCCCCCCGGGAACAGAGGTCAGCTCAGAGGAGTGAGCGCCAGGCGGGAGGGTGGGGCAGGCAGAGCCCAGGAGTGGCCTCCGGGGGGCCCTCGGGGCAGGATTCCATCCGCAAAGGCTGCCATCCAGGGGGCTCACTCATTGTACTGGGCTCCGTGCAGGGTGAGGGTGACAGCCGGCAGTGACTGTAGCTTTGGGAGGACTGACCTCTGCCAGCCCGGGGGCCCTGGCAGGTGTACAGCCCCACATGAGCGGGCCACGTCTGCCCCATGGGCACCCAGTTCTCGTCTGCAGTTCTGCCCCTGCCCCACGACCCTCGGAGCCTCTAGGCAGGGGAGGGGGTGCTGCCAGGCCTCTGGCCTCACTGCTGCTAGCAGCTGGACATAGGCTGACCAGCCAAGACAGGCCTGAGCCCAGGGCAGTGGGTGTGCGTGCTCTGGCTCTGAGGACGGCCACTCCCTCCTGGGGGACCACTGACCAGCCTAGACAGCCCGGGTTCATCTCTGACCAGAGGCTTCGACAGAAGCTTTCACTGCATGATTTAGCATCAAATGGGCACCTTCGGGTCCTAATGCTGCCTGTTAGGTCCAACAACAAAGAATGTTCTGGAGACTGCAAGCTGGGGGGGGAGACTGGCCCTGACAGAGACCAGCTCTGCATCCCCCAAGAAGATGGGACAGAGGGGACGGGGCAAGAGCACAGGGAGCGGTGCCATGGGAGCCATGCCAGCTGTGGGGGTGGGGGATACGGTGCTGATGGGCACCTGGAGAGGCCAGTTGGGGGTGGGGAACAGAAAGGTCAAGTTGGAGGGTCATGGGGACCAACTCTGAGAGCTCTGGTCACTCAGGAGGGTGGGCGCCACAGGAAGGGGCGCACAGGAGGCCCCAGCATGAGTGAGAAGCGCATTCCCCAGATGTGACCCTGTGGCTACTCCTGGGAGGCAGGTGTCCATCTCCCAGTGAGGCAGGTCTGCCTGCAGGCATGAGGGTGGGCGGCAGGAAGGCTCCCACTTCCAGCTCCACAGGGCGGCCCCTGAGGGCCAGGAGGGAGGGGCTGTTGGATGCAGCTGGAGCAGATCCGAAGGCCTGACATCAGAAGTGACCATGTCCCTTTGTGGATCAGAAACCCGGTGCCCGGGCAGGGAGCTGGGTGGGGAGGTGCAGGGAGGGAGAGGACCTCTCCGGAGGACAAACAGGGGAGAGCTGCAAAAGCAGGAGGACTCCCCACCACTGGTCCACTGCTGAGACCACCTCTCAGAAGCAGGGAGTGGCATCAGCAGGGCACGGCCAAGGGCAGGGGGACCAGAGCAGAAGGCTTGCGGCTGGGGGCGGGGGGCGGCGGTGCCCGGAGCCCCAGCCTGGGGAGCGAGGCGCTGTGGGGTCCAGCAGGAAGCACGGGCGGAAGCTGTGAACTCCTCGAGGGCGGGCTGAGTGAGGCACTCAGTGCACAGTCTAAGGGGCACAAAAACTCAGTAAGACGAGTAATGTGACATAATGTTTTTAAAAACCAAAATTGCTGAAAAAAAATTCATAATGACCAGCATCAAAATTGGAAGTGGAGGCAGAATCAGTATGCCTGGTGGTTCCCCTGTGGCTTCAGGTCCCGCATGGGTGTTGGGGACGCCGGGCCGACATGCAGCTCAGATGGACAGTCCACGTCCAGCATCCGCCGGGGCCCCGCCAGAGCCCACGGCCAACACAGCTCCAGGGAACAGCGACAGCAGGAGTGACCCAGAACCAGGAAAGGCGGGCGCAGGGGTGCTGGGCACACTGGAATCCACTGCAGACAGAGGGCGGTTTCCACTTACCTCTTCTACCACAAACACTCAAAACTAGAAAACCAGGATTGCTGAAGTTTGAGCAGGGCAGCTGGAAGCTTCCATTGCGCTGGCTGCATGGCTGGGACCGGAGGACAGGCGTGCGCACCACACTCCACAAAGTGCTGCCACATCTGAGCTGGGGGCCCATGGAGGGTGTGCAGCCCTGTCCAGCCCCACTGCGCGGGTCCCGGAACCCTCCCAGAGTGTAGACGGAGGTCACACGGACAGCAGCCAGGCCTCCCCCCCGCACTCCCGCCCACCTCAGTGCAGCTAGCTCACACGTTGGGACTCGTTCAGTGACCGGCCTTCCCTAGCTTGTCGCCCCCCCCCCCCCACTTCCAGCTCAGACCATTCACGCTGGACGCTCTCCAGTGCCCCCCAGCCCCTCCGGGCACACCCAGGGCCCCTTCACCCTAAAGTCTCCACCCCCTGGCCTGCGCTCTGGTCTCTGCAAAACCCTGGTGACCAGGCAGCCCTAGCCGGGTGCCGTGCACGCAGCACCTGTCAAGCATTCAGCTCAGACTGGCGAGCAGTCTCGGAGAGGCCAAGTGACTTGCCCAGCCCCACACAGTCAGGATGGGCAGACCCACTTGTCTCCATGTCCCACTCCCCCGGTGTCTCCCTGGGCCCCACAGCATTCGCTGCTGCACCAGGTGAAGGAGGGACAAGGGGACTCATCCGTCAGCTGGGGACCTTCTCTGTGTGTCACCTGTGTGCCAGTGTCAGTCCCAGCTCACTGCCTGCTGCCCGCTGCACACACCCTCACAGCTCGAGAGAAGTTGGGAAGCTCTGGAGACCCCGCTGACCACCAGGTGGGCTGGGAACCCGGGGAGGGGCCCACCCGGAGCCACCAACGCCGAAGGAGGTGGAGGGGCGCCTCCCAGACCAGGGACGTGGCTTCGAGTGAATTCTTAAGGTGAAGCCTCCTTCGAGGCCTCCAGACTGAGGTCGTGGGGTAAAGACAGCGAACAAGTGAAGAGACGGTTCTCTCATTTGCTGCAAATGCACCAGAATGGGCGGTGAGTACAAGCGCCTGGGAAGGGCCGTGAACTTGCAGAATCCACTTCACCAGCTGCCGAAACGTCCTGAACGGAGAACGCTGGCCTCGGGCTCTGGGGGAGGGCAAGGGCCACCCCCAGCCAGCAGAGGAGGTCACGGCCGGCAGGCCCCACAGGAGCCCGGGGAGGAGGACAGGCCTGAGCTCCCAGTGAGGGGAGGAGCCCGTGCGCCGGTCAGACACTGGGGGACCCGGACCAGTGCGTCCCACAGGGACTTCTGGGAAAAGGAGAGGAAATAAGCCGCAATCAAAGAACAACTCACGGTGGAAATCAGAAAGTATTTTGACTTGAATGTTAAGGAAAATATGGCGCATTAGACCTTGTCGTTTGATCTGAAAAGTTCTCCCCACAAGAAAAGAAAGCTGTGCCTACGTGAGGGGCAGGTGTTAACCGGACCCCTTGCAGGGGCCATTTTCCAACACACACAAACATCAAACCATTATGTTGCACACCTGAAACCGAACAATGTCGTTATATGCCAATGGCACTTCAACTAAAAAGGTTTTAACCTTGTCTTGCTAAAACTGTGCTTAGAGAAAATGCATAGCTTTACATAAATTACATCTGAGTAGGAAAAAGATGACAGTGAGTTATGCATCTATCTCAAGAATTTAGGAAAATAATAGTAAATTAAACTCTCCCCCAAGTCCACCAAACAAAATAGTAAAGAGAAGGAATTAACAAAGTAACGTATTATTTGACAGAGTTGCACAGTCAGCATCACCCTGGCAGACCCGCTGGCGACGAGAGAAGGAGCCGGCAACAAGGGGGGGGGGCTGGGGGTCACCGCAGACCCACCGACACCAGCGAGGTGCAGACAGCGTGATGCCTGCAACTTCCAGCCAAGCTAGGAAAGCACAGCTTCAGGACCCTGACGTAAGGAAGGGTAGAGGCCGCTTAAGAGCTGTGTGACCACTGAAGACCCGAGCCAGTTGCCTAAAGCCTTCCCGTTCAGGGAGAGCCTTGGGTCCAGGTGGCCCGACCGCGTCACCAGAGAACTCCACGGACGTTTGAGAAAGAAGTCACGTGGCTTTTACAGGGTCCCTTCTGGAGAAGGGACCCCCAGTTGTTTCATGAGGTGCACGAAGCTCGCTCCCACAAGGACATCGTGAGAAAGACAGTGGCAGCCAGTGGAAGTGAGCGCAGCGGTCCTTCACAGAAGCCGGCCAGTCAGCTGGAGAAGCGCCTGCCGGGGAAGCAGAAGCAGCGTCTCAGTCAGGTGATGCGCCCCCGCCTGAGCAGGGGGCTGTCACCTGCTGCTCAGTCGTGATGCTTCAGCAGGGCGCTCCTCTCTCCCTCGACGTCATGACTCACAGCTGTCGGTGCTTCCCGCAGCCCTCTTCCGGGGCCTGGGGTCCGCCCTCCGTGGGCTGTGACGCCCCTGGCTTGGGGTCGGCTCCCCCACCAGCTGACAGTCTTGCCTGCGTCCTGTCTCTGTCCCCAGAGCCAAGGCACTCGGAGGTGGACCCCCAGCCACCGAGTCCAGCTCTGAACTCCAGGCCGAGACCGCACCTGGATGTCCACCAGGACAGCAAAGACCACCAGTTGTTGGGGCGGGGGGACCCCCGCAGTCAGGCTTGGGGAGGCAGGTGGTTTAGCCTGGGGAGCTCACACTGTGATGCCATCAGAATCACACAGTGTTGGGATGGAAAGGTGGGGAGGGGGTTAGAGACGCAGCTCCTGACCAGCCACTGGTGGTGGTGGGGTTGTCCTCAGGGGCAGACAGGACCAGGGTCCCCTCCCTCACTCTCCCCACCTCTAACAGGGGCCCTGCTGGCTCTGTCCACAAGGGGACCCCAGTCTTGCTCATTCAGGGGTGAGACTTCGCATTTGGAGTCTTTGCTCCCAATCAGGCCTGTTACAGGGCGGAGCAGCTGGACTGGGGACCGTCATGCGTGGGGACCTCGGCCCATCCCCCAACACTGGCAGGCGGCCCTGTGGCCAGAGCAGGTGCCCGGGGCGTGTGGAAGCAGGGGACGCAAGCCCTCGGCCCGTCTGTGTCACCTCCTGGGAACGGTGAGCTCACTCTCGCCAAGCCAGTGACTTGGTCGCACATTTGCGTTATTACAACAAGGAGCAGCAGATCCACGTGATGTCCTTGAGTGAAAGGAGGAGCAGTGCTGGTCGGGCCCTGGGGAGGTGGGGCCACACGGTCACTTCAACGGAGAAGATGTGCACGGGACCGAGTGCAGACATCAAGGGCCCATCTCAGGGTTGGAAGGCAAGACAGGGCTTGAGGTCCCTTGGGGACAGCAACTACAGGAGGGGCTTCCACCCCTGGGGAGGGCTGCTAGGACCCAGCTGCCTGCCCCGTCTCAGGGGAGAGCAGCAGGGGAGGGGCTCCTGCTGTCCAGCGCCCTCACAGCCCCAGGGAAGCCGGGCAACGCGAGGACCAGCCGAGTGTGCAGAGACCAAGGAGCGACAGGGCAGCTCGGCTCGCCCAGCAGAAGCAGGTCAGTTCTAGGTCCTCGTGTGCTCATTCCCATGGTCAAAATATTTCCATACTGTAAAATGAGCCTTATGGTCACCAGAAACAAACAAAAAATTTAAAATACTTATTTAATAAATATTCAATTTATTAAAACCTTACGCACGTTTTTTGGCAAAGTTTATCGAGGGTCTACAGAAACTCTCAAGCTTAAAAATCCATCAGAGGAGGGTAAAATTCTGGCCGGAATTAGATGCCTGTAATGAGTTTCAGGAAAATGTTACGATGGAGACTTCTGACTATTAAAAAACATGTTTATGTGTTTTTTCCTAAGTGATTGATCGTGGGTATCAAAACCACTTTGGTTTTTAGCCTTTCGGATACATTCACCAGAGTGACTAGCAGCTTTATTTCAAAATGTCAGTAATGATACCACACCAGATACTACATTCTTTGCGATTATTTACATTTTTTATTTTTTGAAAAATGTAGATGTCAATTTCAAAACTTCTAAGTGATGTGACAGCTTTTCAAAATTCTCTCGAAGAAAACGGGTGCCAAGGCTTTGAAACCCCGCTCCCCCGCGGAAGAAACAATCCTGTCGTGGGCACTGGCCAGGGGGGAGACGGGGGTGGGAGGGCTGAGCCTGGGCATGGAGGCGTCTCAGGCTGGGATCTGCATGGAGGCAGAGGTGGATGCAGAGGGGGGTCCTGGAGGAAAGGGGTGGAGCAGGGAGTGAGGCAGCCCACCAGGGAAGAGCAGTAAGAAGACTGGGCTATCACCAAGTCACGGCCTTGGCTGTGGAGCTGACCGTGTGGCCAGGAAGCCTCTGCAGGACTGACGGCTCCTACTGGGGAAAAAGGCTCGCTCACTGGGCTTGTGCTGGCACGTGGGTGGTGGGGAGAGGCCGGCACAGAGGCCGGAGTGAGGGGCCCCTCCAGCAGTCCGTTGGCGAGGACTCTTGGCCCTGTCCGGAGCTGAGCGTGCAGTGCACTTCGGGCACATGGGGCTGCTTGGATTCCTTGTGCCATCTGTGCCGACTCGTCAGCTCCGGCGTGGCCAATCCAGATCTGCTCTGACCTCAAGAGTCAAGCCCTCGTCCCCACACTGAGGGCGTCCACCAAGCCTGAGGCCCTAGGACCACACCCTTCCGCAGAGCAAAGCTCACCCTGAATGCAGGCAAACACGCAAACACACAGTGAGACTAACAAAGCATCCAGCATAAGGTGTGTGTCACTCCACTGGCCACGAGCTCTTCAGGGGAAGCAGGTGGGTAGAAGGCAGGCCAGGGTGGCCCCTGCCCAGTGCCTCCCATGGGCTCCGTTGGGCCCTCCCTGCTGGCCCAGGCACCCTGGTCCCTGCTTGACCCAGGAGCTGGGAAATGCCCACTGAGCGCGTTTAGGCTATAACAGCCAGCCCTGACTCAGCTGGCATCTGCAGCCCGTTTGTTCTGCCTTTTGCCCAAATTGGCTGTACCTTTTCCTGAAGCAGATGCACCACTCAGCCCAGGAGCATTTGCCATGAGCCGGCTCCTGCAGTGAGGGGTTACCTTGGCCCCGCACTCAGTCCTCGCCGGAGACCGGAGAAGCATATGACAAAGCTGACGTCCTCCTCTGTGCCCCACAGCCGAGGCCCCTCAGAGGGCACCTAGGCTCAGTGGCAGGTAAAGGACGTTGAGGCCACACTCGGGCTTTGACAGCCTTCGACACCAGCCCTGGACAGAGGGAAGGGGCAGGCCCACCCAACAGCGCCAGGGCCCTGCAGCCAGGACGCTTAGTTCCATGGCCCCAGGGTCTGAGGACAGGGTGCAGCGGGAGCCCCAGTGTCCTGGGGCAGGGCCTCCTGCCCTGGCTTCTGACGCTGCCCACCAGTGGGACCCAGACACACGTCTTGAGATGTATTTTCTCCAGCTGCTGCCCTCCCCACCCACCCCTGCTCCCAGCTCCCAAGCCCCCAGACCCATTTCTTCCTCAGGTGACTGGCTGGCTGCCCAGCACCCTGGCCACCAGCCTGACGCCTTGCTGCCCGCCTGCTTCTCCTGAGACCTGGCTGCTCTGGCCCACACAGATGTCACATCCCAGGGCCCGAGGGCCACGAGACCTGACTCAGGACAGAACAGGTCCCCCACACCTCTGCACTTGGCAGGGCCTGTCGTAGCCAGACGCATTCACAAGGGAGCATTTGTGGAGTGTCTGCTGTGTGCCTGGCCAGGCTCGGCAGTGGGGACAGGGCTGGGCGCTCAGGGAGCTAACAGCCTGGCCACAGTGCCTGCTCCCTGGTGGGTGCTATGACCCACAGCTCCGCCCTGCGTACAGGGGACCCACCATGCCTTACAGGGTAAGGAGATCACCATCCACCCTCCTGTAGAAAAAGTGGGGCATGTGCTGCCTGGCCCCTTGCAAGGCTTCAGAGAAAGAACCCTGGCTCTTTGCTTCACTGGGCAGAGGGGCACCCTGGCTCTTTGCCAAGCTGGGGTTGGGGGGTCCTGCTCTTCGCCCAGCCACAGGCCCCAGCTTGGGGCAAGGCTTGCCCCAGTGCTGAGGAAACCCAGCCAGTGGGCCCTAATGGGGTGGTGAAGGGGTTAGTCGCCGGCCAGCTGGGCTGCCAAACTGAAGGAGACATTGTTCTTTTCATTTCCTTTCCACAGCCAGGAGGCCCGCTGGCGAGGTGCGAATGAAGCTGTAATTGCAGGTCCCCAAGTGTCATCCATGGGGCTGTAACTCAAGAAAGGTGCAGGCCAGACCCCAACTGCTCAGAGGGGTCCCCTCCCCGATCCCTACCTTCCGGGCCCCCCCCCCCCCCTGCTTGGCCAACACCCGCCCCGCCTGCCTGGCTGGCCTGGGCGCCTCTGCAGCCCCCCCCCTCCCCCGGGACTGCGGCAGCCCCGCCCCTCGGCCGGAGGGGGCGGGGGCAAGGGGGACCCGGCTGAGGGGGGACGACTCGCCCTGCACTCTCCTTGGGGTGGGGAACAGCCCTCCACCCGTGTGCCCAGGTGGGCGCCGGCAGCAGCCTGCAGCACCACTCCGCTCGGGAACACCGGCCACAAGACTGGCCCCGCCCCCAAACGGTGCCGCCACCCCGCCCCGTGCATTTCCCCCCCATTCCCCAGAAAGCGGCCAACGCCCCCAGGGACGAAGTCCCAGAGAACGCCCTCGGAGCCCCTCGCCGTCCCCAAGCGCCAGCCAAAGTGAGCGCCGCCTTCCGAGAGTCCGGAGCCCCCCAGTCCCGCGCCCAGGTGTTCCCCACCCCCGTCCCCCGCTCGGGTGACACTGCGGCAGCGCACGCGGGCGGGGCGCACCGGGGGCGGGGCGGGCGGGGACCGCGGGGGGCGGTGCGGGGCGCGTTGCCATGGCGGCCCTGCGCGCGTAGCCAGCCCGGCTAGCTGAGCCAGATCCTCGCGGAGCCAGCCGGCCGGCCGGGGGCGGAGGCCGCGGTGGGGGCGAGGCCAGGCGGGGAGGGGGCGCCGGCTCGGCGCAGATCTCGTCGGTCAGTGCGCCCCGGGCGAGCGCGGCGGCTCAGGCGGTGGCCGAGCCTGTGGCGCCGCCGGCGCTCCAAGGATGCAGGCCATGGACCCGGCCGCAGCGGATTTTTATGAGGAGGATGGCAAAGACCTAGACTTCTACGACTTCGAGCCTCTCCCTACTCTGCCAGAGGATGAGGTAAGCCCCCGCCCCATGGTGGGACCCCATCCCCCACGGAGGGTTTCGCAGAGAGCTCCCCCCTCCCCGGGAAGATGCTCCAGCCTCCCCAGGCCCCCGGCCCTGGGCCAGGTCCTGGCAGCTGTTCTCACCAACCCCTACCGGCCTTTAACATTTTTGCCTGGAGGGAACAGGACGCCAGAATGCCATATGGGACAGCAGCCGGTGGGCTGTCACTGCAGAAGTTGGCGCTCTGCGAGGGTGGGCTCCCGATTACAAATGCTGGTGGGTGAGTGTGGAGGTGGGCTTCGGGGCAGGAGCAGAGCATGCCAGCGCCCTAGGAGGTCAGTGGAAGGCTCCGGGCAGCAGAGCCCAATCAGGCCAGACTGCTCAGGAGCGGGGGTGGGGGTAGGCCCCCCACGACTGAGGGCTGATTCTTGCTTCCTGAGGACAACAGTAGCCTTTGGTCAGGAGCCCAAGTCCTGAGGCTGCCCCTCAATCTCAAGAGCAGAGGGGCTGGGTCTCTGCCACTTGGGGCTTCCGGCCACTAACTGGGCCAAGTGCCCATGGAGCCAGTTTGCCTGCGACTCCATCAGAGAAGCCGTCCCCACTGGCCTGGGCTTGTCCCTGCAGCTGAGGCAACCCTCCAGTGCCCCATAGGCTGTGGGATGGGGTCTGATGAATAAACTCCGTGGCCCCTTAAGCAAGACGGTCTCCCCACCAGAGGTGGCCCCCGGAGGACGCAGCTGCTCCCAGGAAGACCCTCTGGTCTCCCAGGGCTGTGAGGTCTGCCCAGAGCACCCGCCACGCCCACCGTGGGCACAAGCCCCCATCTGTTGAGGAGTGCTGGCGCCGTGGGGCCGTTAGCAGGGGCTGCGATGCTCCCCTCCGAGCGGCGAGACCCCCCACCTGCCCATCTGGGCCAGGCCTCCAGCGAGGCAGCCCCGGCCAGGCCCTCCTGGGCCGGAGGGGCTTCGTAGCGCCAGCATGCCCCACCCCCACGTCCCTGCAGGGCCGGCTCTGAGGACGGATGGGCTCATGCTCTAGGAGCGGTCCTTCCAGGCTACTGGCGGGGCCGCTGAGCCAGTGCCCCAGGGTTTCGTGTTGCTCCCCCCGCCCCCCAGAGTGGCCTGGATTTGGCGAGAGAGAAGCCTGCAGAGAGGAGAGGCAAGGAAATAAATAAACCTTTGGATATCTCCATGGCTCTGATGGAGAAAGAAAGGGTGCTCCCAGCCCACAGCCTTCAAACGTTTCCCCAGAGGACGAATCTCTGAAGTATCTGTTGGAGGACTCACCTCCCACCCAAGTCACCATCCGAGGCAGACATAGAAAGTGGCTCCTCCCTCGGAGCCTCCCTGCATCCGCTTCCCCACACTCGCAGGGCCTCCTCCATGCCTGGCACACCGAGTCAGTGATGGTGCCAAACAAACAGGACGGGCTGAGCCGGGATTTGGACACACAGCCTCAGTCCCACGCCTGCCCTCCTGCCGTTCCCTGATGCCTTCTCCTGGAAGGAGTGTCCCCAGCGCCACTCTGGGTTGGAGCAGCCGGGGTCCCCATCATCCTGTGACCGAGGCCTCTGGGTAAAGTGCAGTAGCGTCCATAATGGGTTCAGGGGGCCCTTCAAACTTCTCACCCCCTCTCTGGAGAGAGAGGCACTGCCTTGGTATGTTCTCACACACCTGGAGGTCTGTCCTGAGGGCTTCCACCAGCGTCCTGTCCCTGGTCCAGCCTGTGCTCCCTGCACACTTGGTGTGGTTGACGTTGACTGTTTTAAATCTCCACTAGGGACTGTGACTGCCTGCTACAGTGTTGTGTAGTCAGGGTGTATCCGAAAAGACTCTCTGTGTAAGGGGGCGGGGGGGGGCTGTGCTGAAGGAGCCCCCGGAGGGAAGTTTCCAGGGAGGGACAGTCCGAGCCACACAAGACACAGGAATGTGCTAATTACAAAGCTAATTATCTCAACTGACTGTACAGTGAGCTCAAGAAGTAGAACCCTGCAGACACCCCCGCCCCCGCAGGGGCCCCTGGACCCTCCGTCCCCCATTGCAACCCCAGAGAAAAATCCAAATTGCTGGTGAACATAATGAGATGTCCATTGTAACCAGGGAACTCAAAACACAGCCACCGTGAATACCTTTCCACAAGCACCAGGTTGGCGAGAACCAGGGAGCTGGAGCGTGGCCCTGGCTGGCAGGGAGCGGGCAGCGGTAGCCCGCCCTGGCTGCTGGTGGGAGGCTGGGGTGGAGCAGCCTCTTTGGAAAAGTCTGGCACCGGATAGCGAAGTGCCAGCCACTTTATTCTGGGCACCTACCCAGAGACAGGTGGCCCGTGGGCGGCGCCTGAGCATGAGGACTCTCTGGGCTGGAGACCCCCGGGGACATGGGGAGGTCTTGGAGGCTGCAGCCTAGCCGGGTCTCTGGCCACCTGCAGGCAGCTCCACTGCATTGGTACAAGTAGAGTCAGGGGGTGCGGGTCAGGCAGAGCTGCTGCGGGAGACGCAGGCACCAGGCCATCTCAGGTAGCGGTGCCACTGGCCTTTGGGGCTTTCGGGGGCAGACATCTCCCCATCCCCAGACTCCACCGAGGGAAAGGAGGTTCTTACCTGTCCGAAGTCCAGCAGCACATCCCCAGCATCTCTGAGCCAGAAGCTGGGCTGGGCCTAAGGATTTGAAGGCAGAGGGGGCGCTCACAGCTGGGGGACCCCATGAATGGTGAGGGGTGGATGCCAGCCCCATGGGCTGGACTGGATTTTGAAGAACCTTCTGGCCCTGCCCTTAGAGCTGGGTCTGTACCTGGGAGATGAAGACTCTGAAGGCTGGCCAGCAACAACCAGGTCAGACCAGGGGGCAGTAGCAGGCGGGAAGTCCCCCAGCCTCCAGCGGGCCCCTGGGTCCCCGGAGGTGGGGCTGGAACCAGGCATCTGGAGCAGCCTGGGCCAGCTTCTCGTGGCATGTCACCCCCTCTGCAGCTTCTGCCTCGGGCCCTGAGGCCCCTGCAGGCCTCCAGGCACAGTCCACTTGGGTGTGGATCGGGGCCTGCCTGGCGTGAGACTCGGGGCCGTGGGGCCCTTCCCGGGAAGAGCAGAGACTGGCAGGATGGCCACGCAGCTCTGGTCCATTGGGGCTGGAACTCTGAGGGGCTGGTGGGCCGAGATCCTGAGCGGCCGACATGTGCTTCCCCATCTCTCTGTCCTTGTCTTCGGCCCATTAGCCAAGGCCTTTCAGCCCTCCCTCCTGCCCTACTTGGGCCGTGGATTCAGGCAGGGGAGGGTCATTCTTCCTGCCTGGGCCAGAGCAGGGTGGACCAGAGGGGTGGGTGGCGGGTCCCAGAGGGTGGTGACCGTGGGCCCAGGGTCTGGGATCCCTCATCATGTGGCAAGACCTCCCCTCGGTGAGTCAGGGGCCAGCAGCATCCCTCAGCTCTGTCCTGGAACCTGCTCCAGCTGAGTCCTGCCTTCCCGTTGCAACAGTGGGGTTTCAGAGGGGCTGAGGCCATCCTGACTGAGTGGAGGATGCTCCCCCATGAATAAATACTCCCTGTAGGTGCCCCCCATGAAGAAGTGTTGGCCTTTGGCTTCCCTCGGGGGTGTCCACCTCACTGGGGCATCTTTCCACTGGGCAGGGGCCGCAGGGCCTGGACCTGAGCAGGAAGTCATGTTGGGGGCCCTGAGGTGCCCCAGGGGCAGACCTGACCTGCGCTCCCTTCTCTTGGCAGCACGTCCAGTCACAGCTGGGTGAGTGGGCGGGCGGGCTGGTCGGTGTGAGCCACAGCCAGCAGGGAGTCGGCGAGCCCCCGCAGTGCGGCGGCTCAGACTCACCCTCCTCGGCAGCCATGGGGCCCTCAGGCTGCTGCTTGATTCGTGCTTCTGTGTGTCTGCATGTGTGCGTGCACGTGCGTGTTGTGCGTGTGCGCGCGCGCGCACGTGTGTGGGTCCACAGCACCAAGGCGCGTCTCTAACCAGGCCCCCAGGCATCTCCGGGAGTGTGCGGCTCTCCTGGGTCCTGCGGGGTCCTGGGTGGTGCAGAGAGGTGCCAGGTTCACCTAGATCAGAAGCCCTTTTACTGCAGAACCTTGGGAACACAGCAGGGAGGTCTGGAAGTTTTGACTTCTGGGTTCTCCACCCTCTTGGCCTCCCCAGTCTAATCGTCTGCTCTGCCTTTTGTCTTGGTTTCTCCTTTTAAAAGCCCAGGCCACCTTCCCCACAAGGGCCAGTGAGGGGCTCTCTGCTCTCGGGGTCTCCCAGGCCTGTGGCTTTCTGTTCCCCAGCCTTCTCCCTTCACCCCACCCTGCCCCGTGGAAAGAGCTGGGAGGGCCCCGGAGTGACGTCCCTGAGCCCCTCCTTGAGCCGAGAGAAGGCAGCAGACGGTGGGACACGCCAAGTCACACGGGGAGACCCAGCTCTGGTCCCCTTCCTGCCACCCCGTGCCACACGCTGCCCAGCCAGATGCACACACAGCCGCTCCTCATCCTGTCTCTTCCTTCCTTGCTGTAGACCTGGCATCTCTCTTGCTGTGATGGTGGGGATCCTGTGCAATGCAGGTGGGAGAAGTTCAAGGGCTGGAGGAGGGAGGCCCTCTTTAGGACCTGACAGCTTGGCTACACTTGAGAACCGCCCTGTGTGCTGGTGGGTGGAGCAGCTGAGGCTGGAGGCAGAAGTTAGATGGAGGACAGGAGACGGGGGACCGCTCGTATGCATGACCCCCCAGCGCACCCCCAGTCTGCACCCCCCCCCCAGGCTGGGTGTCCACGCCCTTTCCTGGCCCATCACAGGCCTCATCCAGGTCTCAGCTCCCAGCCAACCCCCACCAGGCAGGCAGTGCATGAACACACACACACACAGATGATCAGGCCGTCAAGCAGACCAGAAGAGGGCTGAGAGGTACAGGGCATCTGCTGTGAGGGTGTAGGGGTGTGTAGCGGTGTGTGTGAGCCCATGGGTCATGTGTGCTCGGTGGTGTGAGTGTGCGGGTGTGGCTTGCAAGCACGTGTGAGCACGTGTGTCCGTGCATTGGTCAGTAAATAAGCGGGTGAGAGTCTGTGCACGTGTGGGGAGGGCGTGCTGGTGTGTGTGTCCATGTGCGCATAGTGCCTGACGGAGTGCGCTGGCATGTTGTGTGTGGTGGTGGGTGTGCACGTGTGTGAGCATGAGTGTCGGTGACACGACACGAGTCGGATCTGGAGGTGGGGCCGCTGTGCGTAGGGTCCCGGGGCCGTCCTCTGCTAGAGCTGTTGTCCTTGCTCTCTGGCCGTGGTGTCGTCCTCTGGCACGTCACGTGGTTGTCACAGGCTGTGTTGGCAGCTCCCGCGGGTCCCTCCATTTCTTTCACCTGCTACCACCTAAAAAGGTGCCGCTGAGCCCGTGAGCCTGGGACGCTGGAGCTGGGGCCGCGACGTCGGGGGACAACGGCCCAGGTCCCGGCTCCAGGGCGAACACCTGCTCCAGCAGCAGCTGGCGTCTCACCCGATGCTCTGAGGCTCTGCCGTCCAGGGAGTCGTGAGATGACGTTCTGTTGGGTGTTTTGGGTTTGGGGGGAGGTTTGAGACCTTGCCAGAAACTTCCCTCCTGACGTAAGATGAGACAATGAACTGCTGCCCCACGTCTCCTGCTTCCCTGGAGTTAGTCTCCACATCGGGGCCTGTCCCAGACCGGCCGCCCTTGCAGGCAGCCCTTGGTGGCTCAGCCCAGGCCTGTCTCGGCAGGAGAACGTGTCCCTGGCCGACATCCTCTCCCTGCGGGACAGCGGCCTCAGCGAGCAGGAGGCCTGGGCCGTGTGCCTGGAGTGCAGTCTGTCCATGAGGAGCGTTGCACACTCGGCCATCTTCCAGACGCTCTGCATCACGCCCGACACGCTGGCCTTCAACACCAGCGGGAATGTGTGCTTCATGGAACAGCTCAGCGGTGAGGCCCGGGCGGGGTGGGCGGGCAGGTGCCTGGGGCTGAACGTGAGCGCTGATGCGGCCCAATGGACGCCGCCCCTCCCTGGCCCCCCACGACAGTATCCAAGCGCGGGTGACCACGGAGGGATCTCCAGACCCTCGCGGGGCTCAGGACCTGCGGATGGGTGTTCATGACCGCAGCCCTGGCACACACGGCCCTGCACAAGGGCCTTCAGGAGGGGTGATCTGGCGCCTTCTCTTCCTCCCCAGATGACCCCGAGGGAGCCTTTGTCCCCCCGGAGTTTGATGTGACTGGGAACACCTTTGAGGTGAGTGGCAGCAGGTGGACCCCCCAGACGTCTCTCCCACTGGTCATCACCTGGTGTCAGCATGGCCATGGGGTCCACCCCAAAAGGGCCAGTGCCACGGGGAACAGAGCTGGGGGCGTCCCGAGGAGGTGGGGAGGTGCCAGGGGCCCCACCATGGCTGCCAGACGTGCTGTATCTGGGTGCACGCTTGTCATATAGTGCGTGGCATGTTTTCTCGGGTATGAACTGACTACATTTAAGATGCTAAAAGTGCCTAAAATTACCAGTGGTGGCTGGCGGGACTCGCGGCTTCTCTGAGGATCCGTGGGTGCAGCTCCCTCACCCTGCGGAGGGAGAGGCTTCTGAATCACTCACTAGTGTGAGCGGGGCCCACACGGGCTCCCACATGTGGGCTGAAGTCGCCGAGGCCTCTCGGGGGGCACCCAGCAGGAAGGACCCCTGGGCACCCCCGCGCACACCCTCAGGCCCCTGTGCGCCGCGGCGGGCATCACAGCCCCGCAGGAAGGGCTGGGGGGCGTGGAGAAGGGGGCCGCCTCGCAGGCCCTGCCCGTCTGTGCCCTGGTAACTTTCCGGAAAGAGCCTCGTGCTCCGCGGTAGCGTCTGGAACTTCCTTCCACACGGTTTCGCTAAGACTCATCTGCGCTGGGTGCTGTGTCATTTGTGGGGAAACGCCGGCCTACGGGCGGCCGGGAGGGGAGAGGGGGTCCTGTTCTGCGTGGCCCCCTCGCGTCAGTCCGTCTGTCCGGGGAGAGTTTCCCAGCGGCAGGATGGCCACAGGGCAGGGCGGGTGATGGTCACCTGTTTTCTGCGTGGTTGCTCTAGAGTGCACTGCCACCGGCACGTGGAGACACCCCCGCCTCCCCCTCCTCCGGGATCGGTTCTGCCGAGATTTCCTAGGTTTGCATTCCCGCCATCAGGAAGGTGGGCTTGCGAGTGACCAGGCGGGGATCCGTCCGTGGGAAAGTCCATTGCTATTCGATTGTTATGCTTTCTCCACGTGCTCCCAGCCCTGTGCCAGGGCTGCAGGTGTCTGTCCGCTCTGCAGCGTGGCTTCTCACTTCCTTTAGGGCAGCAGCTCTCAGACTTCTTGGTCTTGGGACCCTTTACGCTCCTAAAAATAGTTAAGTACTTTTGAGTATGTGGGTTTTATCTATCCAGTACTTACTGTAGTACAGGTTAAAATGGACAAATGGATAAAAAGTTTACCTATTAATTCATTTAAAAATAACAATCATGCTCCCCAGTGTTCATAGCAGCATTGTTTATAGTAGCCAAGGTATGGAAGCAACCCAAGTGTCCATCAACAGATGACTGGATAAAGAAGATGTGTGTGTGTGCGCGCGCGTGCGCGCGCACACACACACACACACACACACACGCACACGCACACGCACACGCACACGCACACCATGGAATACTACTCAGCCATAAAAAAGAATGAATGTTTGCCATTTGCAGCAGCATGGATGGACATGGAGAGCATTATGCCAAATGAAATAAGTCAGAGAAAGACAAATACTGAAATACTGTATAGTATCACTTATATGTGAAATCTAAAAAATACAACCAGTTAGTGAGTATAACAAAAAAGCAGCAGACTCACAGATGCAGAGGACAAACCAGTGGTTACCATGGGTATAGGGGCAATATGGGGGGTGGAGCTGGAGGTACAAATGACTGGGTCTAAGACAGCCTCAGGGACCCCATCCTTGTAATCACATTTTCCTGCTTTTCATGGCAAGTCTATGGAAATGCAGTTCGCTGCAACATCTTAATCTTACATCCAGCCATCTTGCTAAACTATTTTATTATTTCTAGTAACTTATAAATTCTGCTAGCTTTTCAGTGTAACTCATCACATCACCAGCAAGAGGTAGCAGTGTCATTCCCGCCTGTCCAAAGCTTTGGTGCCAAGTTCCCCCTCCCAGCCCTGCTGTGTGTCAGGCAGGAGCAGCCGTGGGGCAGGGTCCGAGAGTGCTCCTGGAGTCTAAGGGGAGCCTTTCCCACCTCCCTCAGCATATCTGCAGCTCTGTGAGTTCCCCGCTGTGCCAGGGTGACCACACCCTATCGTGAAGTGCTTCTGCTCCTTGTGAAATCCCATTAAGATTCTAACGTTTCCACATCCGTCTCCTTTCCTACTTGGGGAGACCTGAAGGGCAGTGTCTTAGCTTCTCTTCGCACTGCCGCACTCGATTTTCCAGCGCCTGCTCTGGGTCCTGTGTGTTCTCCACCAGTGGACTGGCAGTTCCCACCCTCCCTGGTGTTGCCACTAGGATGACTCTGGTCTTACGTAAACGCCCGCTTCCATTGCTGGGTGATGGTTTAGTGAGAAAGGGATGATCTGCTCCTTGAAACTCTGGTCAAACTTACTTACAAACCCATCTGCTTCCTTTGAGAAAAGATTTTTAATTGCTGCTCTGTTTTTAATAACAGAAGGATTCATCTGTTTTGCCTTCATTTTTTTCTTTTTTTATTGAAGTATAGTCAGTGACAATGTTGTGTCAATTTTTGATGCACAACATAATTTTTCAGTCATACATACACATACATATGTTCTTTTCATGTTCTTTTTCATTATAGGTGACTACAAGGTGTCAAATACAGTTCCCTGTGCTGTACGTAGGACCTTGTTGTTTATCTGCTTTACGTAAAGTAGTCAGTATCTGCAAATCTGAAACTCCCAATTTATCCCTTCCCGCCCCCTTTCCCCACTGGTAACCATAACTTTGTTTTCTATGTCTGTGAGTCTCTTTCTGTTTTGTAAAAAAATTTGTGTCTTTTTTTCAGATTCCACATATAAGTGATATCATGTGATATTTGGCTTTCTCTGTCAGACTTACTTTACTCAGTATGATGATCTCTAGGTCTGTCTGTGTTGTTGCAAATGGCATTATTTCATTCTTTTTTATGGCTGAGTAGTATTCCGCTGTATAAATATACCACAACTTCTTTATCCAGTCATTTGGACATTTAGGTTGCTTCCATGTCCTGGCTGTTGTAAATAGTGCTGCTGTGAACATTGGGGTGCATGTGTCTTTTCGAATTATCGAGTTCCCTCCAGATACATGCCCAGGAGTAGGATTGCTGGATCATATGGTAACTCTGTTTTCAGTTTTTGAAGGGCTCTCCATACTGTTTTCCATATAGGATGCACCATGTTTCTCTGACCATGAGTCAGCTTTTTGGTAAACTATATATTTCTAAAAATGTATCCACTTTTGCCTGTGTGTTTAAAGTCGCAGGTGACGTCCCTTCCAGTCACTGCGTTGCTGCAGATGTGCCCCCGGTCACTCCGTGGATGATTTATTTGTACCTTCTCTTGCCAGCCTTGCCAGGGGGGTGTATATTTTGTTAGTTTTGATGACAGAATTACCCAACAACCGCCTTTAATAGGAAAAAAAAAAGTGTTATTTGGGCCAAATGAGGACTGCAGCCTGGGAGACACAGACTCAGAAAGCACTTGAGGCCAGTTCTCCAGACGTCAAGATGGGGCTTGAAAAGGCGAAAGCCGCAGAGCTACGCGCGTGGTCTGTCAGGACTGAGGACTGGCGCTGGCAGGAAGGAAGGTGCTTGTGAGGCGAGGACTGGTTGGGGGGTCCCAAGGGGTTGCCCAGTTGCAGGGGGACCTTGAGACCGTGAGGCTGCAGGTGGCAGCTGCTGGCGGTGCTGTTTTGAGAACGGCTGGTTTGGCGCAGTTCAGAAAATCAAGTTCTCGGTGATGCGGGAACGTGTCTAAAGCCACATCCACGAGGTCCACCCAGCCCCCACCTGGACGCCTGAAACCCAGTGACTCCGCTCTGACCCTCCGGTGCCTCCTCTCCTTGGTGGCTGGAGCAGCTGTGCGGCGTGTGGCGGGCAGGACACGGCAGGCTGCCTTAGGGCACAGACGCCTCAGAGCAGACCCCATGTTGGCCAGCGAGACCCCCCCCCCATGCCTCAGGACGTGGGCGTCTCCCCGTCACCTGCTCGCATCATGTGGTGCTTCCTGGTCTGTCTCTGTCCCCTTCCGTGGCTCTGCTCCTCTGTTCCAGCCTCTTTCTTCTTGTGCCTGTTCTTGGTGAGTTCTCCCAACTCCAGCTCATCGGCCCCACCCTTTTCTTCTTCTCTAATATCCGTGTGAACACCTGAAGCCCAGAATTTCCCTCGAAACACGAGTTTCGCACGTAGCATTTGCAGCGCCTCTCTCTTCTAAGTGTTTCTTTACTTCTGCTGGGATTTCTTCTGAAAGAACGCGTTGGGGGCTTCCTCTTTGTCCTGAGATGCAGGAGACCTCGCTTCGCTGTGCTTTGCAGAGACTGCGTTTCGTACCAACTGAAGGTTTACGGCAGCCCCGCGTCGAGCGAGTCTGCCGGTGCCGTGTTCCCAGCAGCACTGGCCCACTTTGTGTCTCTGTGTCACATTTTGGTGATTCTCACAATATTTCAAACTTTTTATTACAATGATACCGTGGTGGTGATCTGTGATCGGTGACCTTTAATGTTACTATTGTAATTGCTTGATGGCAGGTTTAATGGATAAATGTTGTGTGCTCTGACAGCTTCCCCACCTGCTGTTCCCCGTCTCTCTCCCCCTCCCCTGGCCTCCCTCTTCCCTGAGACACAATATGGAAATTAGGCCAGTTTATAGCCCTGCAATGGCCTCTGCGTGTTCACGTGAAAGGAAGAGTCGCAGGCGTCTCACTTTAAGTCCAAAGCTCGAAGTGGTCAAGCGCAGTGAGGAAGGCCTGTCGAAAGCAAGATGGGCCGGAAGCTGGGACTCAGCCGAAGGCAGAGGAAGAGTTCGTGAGGGAGACCGAAGTGCCCCTGCAGTGAGCACATGAGTGGCGGGAAGGCAATGCGGCCCTACTGCTGATGGAGGGGGCTGAGCGTCCGGATGGGCATCATACCAGCCCGGCATTCCCCGAAGCCAAAGCCCAACCCGGAGCAAGACCCCCGCTGAGTCTGTGAAGGCTGAGAGGTGAGGAAGCCGCAGAAGGAGACTCTGAAGCCGGCAGAGGCGGGTTCGTGAGGTTTAAGGAGAGACTGTCCCCAGGACGTCGCAGTGCAGGTGAAGCAGCCGGCAGCGGTGGAGAAGCTGCAGTGAGTCACCCCGGAGACCCGGCTCCCGTGGTTCGCGAAGGTGCTCCTCTAAACAGCAGAGAATCGAGGAGGCGCAGCAGCCTTCTGCTGGAGGAAGACGCCGCCCTGGACTCACAGCTGGAGAGGAGGAGTCGGCGCCCGGCCTCACAGCTTCAAGGACAGGCTGGCTCTCTTGTCATGCACTGGGGCGCATGCGGCCGGTGACTTAAGGCTGAAGCCAGTGCTCATTTACCTTCTGCAGATGCTGGGGGCTTTAAGAATTGTGCCAAACCGACTCTGCCTGTGCTCTGTGCACGGGCCAGCAAGGCCGGGATGGCGGCACATCTGTGTACAGCGTGGTTCACTGAGTATTGTGAGCCCATGTTGAGACCTACTGCTCAGAATAAAGAAGATTCCTTTCAAAATACTACTGCTCAGTGACAGTGTCCCTGGTCACCTCAGAGCCCTGACGGGACGCTCAGCGCCGTTACCGTTGTCCCCGGGGTTTCCTGTAACACTGCGCTCACTCTGCACCTGTGGATCCAGGAGGCATTGTGACTTTCAAGTCTTATGAGTTAAGAAATGTGTTTCATAGGACTGCAGCTGCTGTAGACAGCGGCCCCTCAGAGGGATCGGGCAGGGGCAACTGAAAACCTTCTGGGACAGATTGCACATGCCAGCAGGTACATCCGTGATTCCCGGGAAGAGGTCAAAACGACGTGAGCAGGACTTTCGAAGAAGTAGACTCCAGCCCTCCTGGGTGACTCTGAGAGGTTCAGCCTTCAGTGGGGGAGTCACGGCAGACGTGGTGAAAGCAGCAGAGAACCAGAATCAGACGTGGAGCCTGGGGATGGGGCTGCTTTGCTGCAAACTCACGGTAAAACTTTAATGGATGGGAAGTTGCTTCTCACGGGTGAACAAAGTGGTTTCTTGAGATGGAACCTACTCTTGGTCAAGATGCTGGGAATACTGTTGACATGACAACAAAGGATTCAGAATACGAGATAAACATAGCAGATGAAGCAGCGGCAGAGTGTGAGGGGCTGGACCCCAGCTCGGACGGGCGTCTGCTGTGGGCCCAGTGCCGTCAGACAGCACTGCGCGTGCAGAGAAACCGCTCACGAAAGGGAGAGCCGGCTGATGTGGCTGGTTCAGTGTTGTCTTACTTGAAGAACGTGCTGCCCCAGCCTTCAGCTGCCACCACGCTGGTTTGTCAGCGGCCGTTAGCACCGGGACAAGCCCCTCCAGCAGCAGAAAGATGTCGAGTCACTGAAAGCCCAGATGATGGTGAGCACTTCTTAGACGTGAGGTTACTGCACACCGAACAGACTGCAGGAGAGCGCAAGCATGACTTCTGCACCCACTCGAACCAAAACCTCTGTGTGACTCGCTTTATGACAAGCCTCACTTTGCTGCGGTGTCTGGAACTGGACTCACGGTGTCTCGGGGTGTCCCGAGCACGCAGCTGGGGGAGCTCTCAAAGCTGAACACCCCTGGAACCTGCACCCAGAGCGACGCAGAGCATGGCTCTGAGTCACGTGGCGAGTGGTCGGTGACTCTCCCCGGCTTCCCTGTTGTTTCCCCCACGTGCAAGCAGGTCGTCCTCTCCTGGGTCAGCCGAGTTGGAAATACCAGTCAGAGATGAAATGGAAACTGCCCCGTTTATACGGCAACCGCAGCTGCAGAAAGCATGGCAGACACAGCAGGGAGGGCTGTACTGCAAACTGAACCACGGTGCTGAAGACGCGGAAACAGGACACCAGAAAACGCGGCGACCGGCCCTGGCCCTACACCAAATTTTCTTCCCGGCGTTGCTGAGACATAATTGACATCTTCTGTGTGAGTTTAAGGCCTGCGACCTGATGGCTCTATACACGTGAGTATTTCAGAACTGTCTCCGCGGGGGTGCTGGCTGGCACCCCAGCACCATCCCCGTCACTGATCAGCGCCGCTTGGGTCGTGGGGACCTTCACGTCTGCTCTCTCAGCAGCTCGGAAGTGTCTGTGCGGTGCTGTTAACTGCAGTCACCGTGCTGTTCATCAGATGCCAAGAACTCACTCATCTTGTGATTGGGAGTCTATGTCCTTTGTCCCCGACCCCCCAACCCCCCCCCCCCCGCAACCTCCACCCTGCTCTCTGTCTCTAGGAGTTCAGCTTTTTCAGACTCCACCCCTAAGTGGGATCACACAGTATGTCTTTCTTTGTCTGACTTACCTCACTTAGCACAACGCCCTCAAGGGCCATCCTTCTTCCCGTGGCTGAGTAACGTTCCCGTGTGTGTGTGTGTGTGTGTGTGTGTGTGTGTGTGTGTGTGTGTTATGTCCTTCATGCATTCATCCCAAGACAGGCACTTCTTGGCCTCCGTGCGTCGTGCAGGGAGCCAGGGGCCCAGGCGTCTCTTCCGGATCCTGATTTCCTTTCCTTCGGACACAGACACATGGAAGGGGGGTTGCTGGCTTGTACAGCAGTTCTGTTTCTACCTTTCTGAGGAACCTCCGTACTGTTTTCCACAGCGGCTGCACCGGTCTACGTTCCCACCTACAGTGCACAAGGGTCCCTTCCCCACGTCCTCACCAGCACTTGTCATGTGCTGTTTTCCTGGTGACAGCGTTCTGACAGGTGCAAGGTGCCAGCTCACTGTGGTTTTGATTTGCATTCCCTGATGACGAGTGATGTTGAGCATCTTTTCTTGTGCCTGTTGTTTATCTGTATGTCTTCTTGGAAAAGAAGTCTTGGGAAATGTTCTTGGGGAATATTTCTTGGGAAAATGCTGATTCAATTCCTCTGCCCGTTTTTTAATCAGGTTTTTTTTTTTTTTTTTTTTTTTTTTGCTATTGTATGAGTTCTTTATATGTTTTGGGTGTTAACTCCCTATGAGACGGATAGTTTGCCAATGTTTTTCTACAGTTCCATAGGCCGCCCTTCCATTTTGTTAGTTGTCTCCTTTTTTGCTATGCAGAGGCCCTTCAGTTTGCTGTAGCCCCATTTTTTTTTTGAGTGCCCGTGCTTGTGTCACATCTAAAAGCTCGTTGCCAAGGCCAGTGTCAAGGAGCTTTTCCCCTGACGAGTCTTATGGTCTTCAGGTCTTATGTTTAAGTCTTTAATCCATTATGAGTTAATTTTTGTGAGCGGTGTAAACAGAGGTCCAGTTTCATCCCTTGTGCGTGGCTGTCCATGTTCCCAACACCGTGTACTGAGGACTGTCCTCTCCCTTCCAGCACTCCTGGCCCCCTGGGCACAGACTGGTCGACTGGATGTGCTCGGGTTTATTTCTGGGCCCTCGGCTCTGCTCCGCTGGCCTGCGTGACTGTCGCTATGCCCAGACCACCCTGGTTTGATCGCCATAGCTGTGTAACAGGCACACCAGGAAGCGCGATGCTTCCAGCTTTGTTCTGTCCCAGGACTGCTGTGGCTGCGTGCAGTCTTCTGTGGTCCCACACGCACGTTAGGGCTGTTGTTCCTGTGTCTGTGAAAACGCCGTGGGGTGCTGATAGGGGCTGCGTTCACTCTGCAGACTGAATGGGTCGTCAGTCTAACAACACTAACTCCTCCAGCCCCGGAGCACGGGTGTCAGTCCATTTATTTGTGTCTTCTTCAGCTTCTCTCAACAAGGTCTTCTGCTTCTCAGGTTACAGATCTTTCACCTCCTCGGTTAAATTTATTCCTAAATATTTTTATTATTTTGGTGCTGTTGTGAGTGGGATTGTTTCGTTTCTTTTTTAGATATTTCATTGTTAATGGATAGAAATGCAACTAATTTCGTTTTTATTTTATTTTTTTAAATCTTGGGGGGAGGAGGTAATTAGGGTGATTGATTGATTGATTTTAGCGGGGGGCAATGGAGATGGAACCCAGGACCTCCCACATGCTAATTAGCCTGTGCTCTACCCCTGAACTACGCCCACCCCCATGAAATGTAACCGATTTCTGTATGCTGAGTTTGTATCCTGAAATTTCACTGAATCTGTTGACTAGTTCTCAAAGGTTTGGGGTGGAATCCAGGATTTTCTATATACAAGATCACACCACGTGCAAATAGAGGCGATTTTATTTGTTCACATCGAGCCTGGATGCCTTTCAACTTCCTTTTCTTGCCTCGCTGCTCTGCCTGGGACCCGCAGTGCCGTACTGAGTAGAGGTGCTGAGAGGGGGCATCCGGGCCTGGTTCTGACTTCGGAGGAAATGCTTCCGCCCGGTCACTGCGGGGGAAGAGGCCGGCTCTGGGCTCGTCCCGTGTGGCCTTTGCCGTGTGCAGCTGCGTTCCTTCTGTTCTCTGCTTGCTGAGGTCTTATCATGAAAGGATGCTGAACTTGGCCAGGGTTTTTCTGCTTCTCTTGAGATAATCAGGATTTTTACCTTTTATTCAATAAACATGGTGAATCACAGTTATTGATTTGCACATGTTGCACCACCTTTGCATCCCAGGGACCAACCCCGCTTGACCCTGGTGTAGGGTCCTGCCAGTGTACTTGTGAATTCAGTTTGCTCACACTCTGTCGGGGACTTTCACATGCGTGTTCATCAGAGACCCTGGCCTGTTTCTTTCTTGTGCTTCTTGTGCTTCTTGTGCTGGCTCTGACGTCAGCGTAGTGCTGGCCTCGTGAGTTTGGGAGTGTTCCCTATACAGTTTTTTGGAAGAATTTGAGAAGGATTGGCATTAATTTTCTTTAAGCGTTTGGTAGAGTTCACCCATGAAGTCATCTAATCCTGGGTTTTTCTTTGTTGGGAGGTTTTTGATTACGGATTTAATCTCTTCACGCGTAATAGTCTGTTCAGATTATTTCTTCATGGTTCAGTCTTGGTAGCTTGTATGTTTCTAGGAATGTGTCCGTTCTTCCCCGGGTTACCCAGCTTCCTGGTGTGTAAACAGTCGTCTCTTACGATCCTTTGTGTTTCTATGCTACCAGCTGTAATGTCTCCATTCTCTTTTCCGATTTTATTTATGAGCCCTCTCTTTTCTCCCTTGTTAGTCCAGCTAAAGGGTCTGCAAGCCACACAGAGGTCTCTGCCTCTTACCTGACCCCGTCCCACAGCTCCCGCAGAGGGACTCCTGCCGTGGCCGAGGTGGGGTGCACACGAGGGACACGCGTCTTGCTGTTGTCCTGAGTATTTTACTGTGTATGATGTTGGTCTTTCTGAAATTCTGCAGCGTCAGTGCTGTTAAAATAAAATCCCACCCATTTTTTAAATTGGAAGAGGGGAACGAATATTTTTTTTAAAAACCTGACAAATGTGAAAAGAATCAAGCCTTTTGGGGAGAAAATGAAAGGCATGTCCTCCAGGTATGGTAATGCACTCTGAAGGTACCACAGCTGAAATAGCACAGTCTGGACAGAGAGAGAGATACACAGACCCGCGTAAGGAGGAGGAGAGGCCAGCAGTGCCGGGGCCCCCAGGGGAGTTGACGGCCGCATGGGTGGGGTTCAGGGTGGACGGAAGGTGGTGCCGGGGCCAGGGGCTCTCCACTAGAAGGGACAAACCCAGATCCCACGGCGCACCAGCTCAAAGATTCCAAATGGATTAGAGCTAGATACTTACAAATTATAAAACATATTGGAAGAAACAGAAGTAAGCTGTCTTTATCGTCTTGGGCTGGGGAAGGTCCTCCTAAAAAGTCAATACAGAAAAAAAATTATCCAATTTCACGTGCTGAACTTTAGACACTAGGATTTTTGAATGTCAAAAGACACACGAACAAAGTCAAAGGTAAATGAGAGAACGTCTGTGTGACACACAACCAGGGTCGGCCCCCTCAAGAGCCGAGAGTGCGTGCGCCCACAAAGGCAGTGGCTCAGGAGGAACTAGCAACGTGTCTGGATGTGCACGGAGAGGAGAAACTGAAACAGCGCAGAGAGGAGCAGATGCTGGTCACATTCATACCCACAGGAACACAAATCAACACGAGACCTGGCGATGGGGGAGCTGCAGAAACCTGGGGTGGGGGGTCGTACACATGCTGGGATCCGCCCGTTCCTACTAAGGAAGTGGGCCACCCCGCTTGCTGGGACTTGTTGGGACTGAGCCTCGTGGACACAACGTGGATGCACACAGACCTCCACGTGAGGACGTCCCAGGAAGCACTGGTCACAACAGCAACACGTGGGCACTACCCTGAGAGGCGAGGGGACAGACCGCCACCCCGGAGACAGACCCTGGCAGAGACAGGTCCGGAGAGGGGCGCCTCGGCCCGTTGCCTGTGAAAACCAAACAGCCCTGGAACCCCAGCAGCAGCGGGAGGCAAGACGGTCCAGACGGGTCACGAGGCCACCCAGGGAGAGTTGGGCCAGCAGGGACCACACCACTGAGCCATGCTGGGTCCCGCCCTCCATGCTGTCTGTTGACCCTGCACCAGGGTGGGCCCAGGGCTGGAGGGGGAGACTCACCGGTTGGGGGATGGGGGGAGCGGCCATCGGGGACCTGGCCTCTTCTCTGAGCTATGTGACCTGCCTCCCCGGAGCCACACAGCCCAGGGCTCTCCCCTGTCCCAGCAGAGCAGCCACGCTCTCACCTGCACAAATAGAAAAATCCTGAATTTCAAAACGTTTTTTGAAGCATACACCTGAGGAAGAGAGTCAGGGCAGGTGTGGGGAGAGGGCCTGACCCCAGGAGGCTGGGTTGGTACAGTGGGGCCAGCACCGGCCCCAGGCGTGAAGTGGGGTGAGGCCCCCGAGAATCAGCGCGCCACTGCGCGGGGCGGGGTGGGGGGCGCTGCCTCAGCCCGCTTCCCCCTGCAGAGAGCAGGTGTGGTCCCCGGAAGCTCGGTCCCTGGCCCCCAGGAGCAGCGGTGTGCGGGCACAGGCGCCGCCGTGGGGGCCACGGCCCCCGCCCACCAGCTCTTTGGCGCCGCAGGCTCACATCTACTCTCTGGGCGCCACGCTGAAGGCAGCCCTCGAGTACGTGACGGAGCCCGAGCCCGAGCCCCAGCTAAGCCAAGACCTGGAGGCGCTGCTGGGCCGGATGCAGGCGGAGGACCCCGGAGACCGGCCGGACCTCCAGGTAAGCTGGCAGGCCGCCCCGCGGCACCCGCGGCGGAGACCCGAGGCCCCCCCGGCCCCTGACGCCCGCGGGCACGCGCACGCGCACGCACACGGGCCCTGCACCCCGCCCCGCCCGTGGGCTCCTCACTCAGGCCCTGGTGGCCCTGCATTTTGTTTAAATGTGGGCTTGACTTTACTATTTACTTCTGCTGTGAAGAGGTTGGAATATTTATCACTGTCACGGGTGGAACAGAGCCCGCCGGCAGCCTGTAAGCCCAGGACGCCAGCTTCGGTACACCTGACGGGGCGGGTGGGGGCGCCGGCTCCCGGGAGGGCGGCGGAGCTAAGCCGCTGGCGCCCGTGTGCAGAGCATCATCGCGCTGTGCGAGGAGAAGATGCAGTTCACGTCCTCCTGCCGCCTGTGCCGCAGCCTCTCGGCCGCCGGGAGGAGGGTGCTCTCCATCGAGTCCTTCGGGGCGTTTCAAGGTAAGCGCATGCGTGGGCGTGCTCGCACGCGGTCGCACACACGCACTCGCATGCGTGTGCAAGTGTGAGTGTGCACAAACATGAGCACGATCACATCCCCTCGTGTTCACGCCGGTGCGCGCACAGACCAGGTAACACACACACGCACGTGCACACGTACTTAACAGATCCCGTGCGCCTCCACACACGAACATCCACATATGGGCAAACCCGTACGCCTGCTCAGACTGCGCACTCGTACACGAGCAGCACGCGCTCGCCCTGTCCAACACACACACAGCACAGCAGAGGCGAGGGGAGGTCGTCTCGGGAAGGGGCTGCTCTCAGACTGGCCACGCCTGTCTTAGTCTGTGGACGTCTGGGTATGTGGACCCGCAACATTTCACCGTCGTCCCACCCCCAACACCCCATTTACGTCCCCACCGCACAAGCTGTTTGCTGAAGCGTCTGGGATTTTCACGGCTCCCGTGGCATAATCTCGGGTGGCATTTTGAGTAAATGGCAGCATGTGTTCGGGGCTGTGCCCGCAGCACGGAGCTTGGAGGACCCCCCGGGAGGCGTGGCGCCTCCGAGTGGAGGCAGGGTCCCCCGCCCGCCAGCGGCGCTTCCCACCAAGTCAGTGTTGGTGACACTGCAGCATGAGGGGCACTGGCTTGGCTCCAACAGCAGGGAGGGTGTTGGCGCAGAGGCGCCGCGGAAGGGGCTGCAGGCCACCGGGCCGGTCTGTGTGTCTCTAGGGCGGTTGACACAGACGTGTGTGGAAGACTGTGCGCCAGGACAGGGTGGGGCTGCAGCCAGATTTAATGTATTCCTTTGGGGAGTATCGCTGGTGTGACTGTAATAGTGGAATGATGTGCTTTTTGGATGAGATAATTAGACCAGCCTTAGGAAACCCCAGTGGGGAGCTCTGCCGGGTCAGAGGAAGGGGAGGAGGCCCAGCGGCCTTCCGGGACTAGTTAATTACCCAAGATTGTGTAATTAAGGAGCATATGAGGACGTTTCCGGGGTGGGACTGAGGGAAGGGGTGGGGGCCCTGGGAGGCCCCCGTGTTCGGGGTCTCTGGTGATGGGTGAGGATCCGGGGGTCCCGCAGGAGCTGGGGTCATTAGTGGTCCTGAACCCCGCGGAACTAGCAGGGGGAGGCCCATCCTGGCAGTGGCCCTGGGCAGTAATCACTGTTCTGCTTTTGTCCAGATGTCAGTGAGAGTACCTGGAAGGGGAGACTTGCTCCAAGAACTGTGGGGCCCAAGAGGCAGCCCGGAGACCACTCCTCGGACCCAGAGGCCCTGCCTGCCCCAGAGGGCCTGCCCCAGACCCCGGCCAGAGAAAGCCCGGAGCGCCCTGGGACCCCACCATCCAAGCCTCTGCTGTCGACCCCTGTGAGAAACGGAGAATGCCCGGGTCAGGAGGGGCTGGCCCCGGAGAGGCTGGCCTGCCTGGTCCTGGACGCCCAGCGCCCTCTGGGTGACCTGGACAGAGGCTTCCTGGAGAGGAGTCACCTGCGGAAAGTGCAGACATTCCCCCGGCTCCCACCAGATGGCCCTGAAGCCGGCACCCTCTGCCTGTCGCCGATCGGTACCCAAAACCAGCCGCCCACACGTGATTTCCTCCCTCCAGACCCCACGGAGGCCTGTCCGGAGGGGAAAAATGGCCTTTCCAGCTTCCAGACACAGCCGGAGTCCAGACTGTGGCCAGAGCGAGAGCCCAAGCTCCAGCGGGGAGGGGCCCGGGGCGAGGGCTGCAGCGGGGACATGGGGCTTGGGGCGCCCGTCCAGGGCCCCGCGGAGGAATGCCCCTCGCCCGCTTCCAAGGACACAGGAGCTGCAGGCCGAGACCCGGGGACTCCCAAGTCTGGTGACGGGATTCCAGACGGAGCCTGGGAGCCGGGAAGTACAGCCACGGAGCAGGTGAGCGACTGGGATCCACAAGGCAGGGGAAGGGCCAGCACACGCACACAAGCCCCCCGCCGCTCAGAGCTGGTCATTTACCACGAGGAAGGCAATATCAGCCTTCACTCCTTCTTTACAAATTTTAAGAGCTGTTCTGAAGGGAGCTGCAAATAGGGGGCTTGCTGCGCCCCTGGCGTGGCTCCAGGCCTGAGCCCCCCGACCCCACCTCCCAGAGGGCAGCGCCCTCTTCGGCCCCACAGCTGCCCGGAACCAAGCTCGTCTCTGCTGGGTTAGTTTATCTTCCAAAGACGTGCAGGAAACAGCCTTCCAGGAGGGCTCCGGGCTCCGCTTCCTCTTCTAATTTTAAGTTAGAAACTAAGACTGTGGGTTGAGGTTGCTCACCTGTCCAGCTCGGTACCTGGGTGAGAATCGCCAGGAGGCCTCGGCGCACTGCATCCTCAGCCAGCTGGGGTTTTGTGCAGCTGCCTGGACAGGGTCTCCCCAGGGGATGGTCTCAAAGTGGCGAGAACTCCTTTCCAGCTGAACTCTTTCTTCTGAGTCCTGGACTTTTGTGGGGGAGAGGGTACACGGAACAGAAAGTTTACCATCGTAACAATTTCGAGTGTACGGGTCAGTGGCGTTAGGTGCATTCACACTGTTGTGCCACTGTCACCACTGTCATCTCTAGAACCTTCTCGTCTTCCCAGACGTCAGCTCCTCGTTCCCCTCCACCAGCCCTGGTGACCTCTAATCTGCTCTCTGTCTCTGTGGATTTGACTACTCTCCATCTTCGCCATAAGAAGAACATTCAGCACTTTTTCCCTTGTGATGGTTTATTTCACTGACCACAGTGTCCTCAGGGCACATCCATGTTGTTGCAGGTGTCAGCATTCCCTTCTTTTTAAAACTGAATATCGTCTATCATCTGTATGGACCACATAATGCTAATCCAGCCATCCACCAGCAGGCACCTGGGTTGCTTCCACATTTTAGCTGTTATGAATCACGCTGGTTTGAACATGCATGTGCAGGTGTGTCTTCAAGACTGCTCTGAAGTGGAATTGCTGGATCAGATGGGAATTCTGTGTTTAACTTTTTCAGGATCCCCCAGACTGTTTTCCACGCAGCTGCACCATTTTACATTCCCACCAGCCGAGCACAGGGCTCTGGTTTCTCCACACCCACCCCCGGGTGGGTGCTGTTCTGATGCAGGGGCTTTCCCCACCTGTTGCGCCAAGAGTGGGCTGCATGGGGGGTATATCTCACCAGAGTGGTCCGCACCCTGTCGCCTTCCTCTGTAAATCCTCCCGAGGACCCCCACACTGAATGTGGCTTTCCCCGCCAGGGTGTCTCCCTGCAGGAACTCCTGTCTAAGCTGGGCCGGCCCTTCAAGGAGTATGAGCTGTGGGCTCTGTCCCACGCGTGCCTCAGCACCCTGCGAACGCACAGCGAGCACCCAGGTGACACCCCCCAGTCCTCATCCAGCCCACCCACCCCCAGTGTGTCCAGGCAGGACCCAGGGGCCGGACTCGGCCTCCACCACCTGGGTGGGGCTTGTGGACGGCCTAGGGCTGGGCAGCAGTGTCCACACTGTGAGCTGGGGTGGCCATTGGGTTCCTGCTCTGGTCTCAGGACCAAGGGTGTCAGAGGGCAGCTTAAAATGTGGACCTCAGAGCACTGACCTTGCCAAAGAGGAGCAGGACCTGGCCCACACTCTCTCAGTGGGGGCCACATCGTCCTCAGGAAGATGAAAATTGGCTGGGGCAGAGCACAGGGAGCTCTTAGACGTTACACGACTCAGCCCTACCAGGCACCATGACTGATCTCTGGCCCCACAGTGGTTTTAGATGCCCGGTGCCAGGGATGGGGGGATGGGAGAGGAGGGCGTGGTGAGGAGAGTTGCTGCCACGGGCGGGGGGAACGGTGGGCCTGCACCCAGCCTCCTCCGGGACCCCCCAGGGCAGTGCTGGGCGGGTGGGCCACCTCCCTCTGGCCCCTCCCACTCCAGCAGCTCCTGTCCATCTTCAGCTCCATGGCCCCTGCAGCTGGGAGCCAGTGCTAAGGGTGGGATGGGCGGCTCCGAGGGCCCTGCTAGTGTCATGTCACCAGGCAACTTGCTCAGAGCCTCTGGGAAGGGGAGCCAGCCCCGGGCCCTGGTGCTGTGTCCCTCAAGGGTCCCAGTGTCCTGACATCCCTGGTGATCCGGGGTGGGGTGGGGGTTGAGAGGAGGGATTGCCTCAGGAGGCTGGCCCCCAGCGGGCCTAGCGCCCTGACCCTCAGCTTCTCCTGCAGCCTACCTGTGTCCGGACTCCGTGCTGGTGGCCGAAGATGGGACTGTGCTCTTCCGGCCGCCCCCTGCCAATGGTGCGTAAGTGGGCGCACCCCGGGGCCTGGCTCCAGCACTGATGGCCGAGGCTGACGGGAGAGCTCAGCTGGGGCTTGGGGTTTTGTCTCTTAGGTGCTTACAACTCGTTCTTTCTGGCTCCCGAGGTTGCAGAGCAAAAATTGGTGACTGAAAAGGTACCTGGGCCCCCATCCCTTTCCTTGGCCTTCTGCCCCCTGCACGGTGGTGCCCACCTGCTTGGTCCAGAGAGCCTGGGCGGGTGGGGGTGTGGGGTGAGGAGGGGCCCGGCGTCAGGACTCAGCGAGAGTCAGGCCGGGCCCCCCAGCGCAGCACCCATGTCATAGCCCAGATCTGCATGGCCCGGGCAGTGTCTGCCTGGGAGGTGCCTCCCAGGGGGTCGGGGATGTGGCTCCAGAGGTGTCATCCCAAGAGGACAGGACTCTGCGGGGACAGCTCCAGGCTGCATGCGTTGGCTCCCGAGAGCCCACAGCTAAGCTTTCGGGGGAGCTTGCAGGGCACTTCTCAGACACAGCCATTATTAACAAGTGAATTGTACAAACTTGCAATCAAGTAAATTGTATTCAAAATCAAGGTACATGGAGATGTAACTTCCCTGCTCCCCCCACAAAGCGCACCTAGAAACCCTGCCGTTCCTAAAGCCAGCGTGAGAGGATGGGGGTGGGGCAGAGGCCCCAGGAGCAGACGGCCCTGAGGACCCCGGGTTTCCTCCCGCCTCACCCCTGGAGGATAAGGGCACCGCGGCTGGGAAACACCAGTGGGCACAGCAAAGCCCAGCCGAGGCCCACACTCTGGAGCCAGAGCTGCAGGACCAAGGGAGGCCACCTGGCCCGGTGCTGCCAGGGAAGGCTGGGCAGCCCAGCAGCCTGGAATGAGGCCCCCATCCTCAGTGAGAAGTGCCCCTCCCAGCGGGGGTGCTGTCAGAGGAGCCTCAGAAGAGTTGGGACTTCCACCATCTCCCAGCGGTAATGAGGCCACCCCCTAAAAAAAATCACTTAAAGAAATGAAGTACTTAGATGTAAGTGTAGCATGCAGGTCCAGGACTCATATGCTGAAAACTGAAGAAGAGGTGAAGCCTCAGCTCAGCCATCTCAGCTCCCGCCTCGAGACCCAGGACATAGGAGAGCAGAGGAGACCCAGGCAGAAAGGAGGAAACGCAAAGATGAGAGCAGAAGTCAGTGAAACGGAAACAGGAAGACAATGAGGAAACCAGCGATGGGGCAATCTGGTTCTTGGAAGAGACCAATAAAATTAGCCAGCTCCAGCAGAACTGACAATGCGAGGAGAGAAGGACACAAGTCGCCACAGCAGGAGCGGCACAGGGACAGCCCCGCAGACCCTGCAGGTGGCAGAAGAGTGAAGGAGGGCCTCCCAGAAGCACCTCCACCACGTGAATTCGGCCACTTAGATGACACGGACCAGAGCTTCAGAAAGCATGAACTGCCACAACTCACCCAGCATGGAGCAGACCTTTGACTAGCCCTGTAACTGTTGAGGAGATTGAATTTGTAATTTTTAAACTCCCAAAAATAAATCTCCAGGCCCAGATGGTTTCACTGGAGTGCACTAAGTAATGTTTAAAAAAGAATTAACACCAGTTCTACACAATCTTTTCCAGAAAACAGAAGTCCATTTTATGAAGCTAGTATTAAAACCAGACAAAGATAGTACAAAAAATATGTCTATAGGTCAATGTTCCTCATGAATATAAAGGCAAAAACCTTAACAAAATATATGCAGATGGAATTCAGCAATACATAAAAATCACACAACATAGCAGTGGGGTTGTTCCAGGATGTGGGGCTAGCTCAGTATTTGGAAACCAATCAGTGTGGTCCGACCTATTAACCAGCTAAAGAAGAACATCCCACGATCACATTAATTGATGCAGAAAAAGCATTTGTCAAAATTTAACATCCATTTATTTAAAAAAAGAAATTCAGGAAAACAGGAATAGAAGACTCTTCTTCAACTTAATAAAGAACATCTACCCAAAAAACCCCCAAACCTACAGTTGCGCACCACACTCGGTGGAGAGACCAGCTGCTTCCCCCAGGGCTGGGGAGCAGGTGAGGACCCCCCCCCACCCCCCACAGCACTGGCGCTGCTGCTCACCCGCCACAGCAGCGCGAGGGGAGCAGGCGAAAGCGTACAGGCCAGGACGGAGGAAGCGGCGCTGCTTGCAGATGGCAGAACCGTCCACATAGCAAATTCCGAGGAGTCTACAGAAACAAACCCCGAGAACTTACAGGTTGGTTCTGAAAGGTCACAGGACATAAGATAAACATTCAAAAATCAGTCGTATTTCTCATACTAACAACGGACATGCGGACACCAGAATTAAAAGTACAGTGCATTCGCAGTCACCCAGAAACGTCAAACACTTAGTTGTAAACCAAACAAAACGTGTATGAGACCTGTGTGCCGAAAACTACAAAATGCTGACGAACAAACATCAAAGAAGATCTTCGGGCTGGAAGGCTGGGTGGAGGCCTTAGACTTGACACCAAAAGCACTATCCACAAATTTTGCCACAAAAGGAAAAAAATGGGTAAATTGAACTTCATCAAAATCTGAAACTGACCAAGTGGGATTTATTCCACGTACGGAAAGCAATTCAACAACTGAAAATCAGGGGAAGGGTGTAGCTCAGTGGGAGAGCACATGCCTGCCGTGCACAAGGTCCTGGGTTCAATCCCCAGTGCCTCCTCTAAAAATAAATAAACCTTAGCCCCTCCCCTGACAAGAAGGAAAAGGAAAAGAAAATCAGTGTAATATGTCAGATGGACTAAGGAAGAAAAACCGTGTTTCTATCAGTAGCTGCTAAGCTTTTGACAGAATTCAAGATCCGTTCATGACAAAAAAAAAAAAAAAAAAAGAACTCTCAGCAAACTAGGAATAGAAAGGAATTTCCTCAGCTTGATGAAGAGCGTCTGCAAAAGAGCCGACAGGTAACATGATTAATGGTGAGAAGCCAGGTGCTTTCCCCCGAGGATGGGACAGGGCAAGGATGTTCCCTCCCGTTACCCCTTTCAGCGTCGTGCTAGAGGTCCTAGCTAGTGCAGTAAGACAAGAAAAGGAAATACGATGTGTGTAGATAGAGAAGGAAGAGATAAAACTCTTACTCACAGGTGACATGATCGTCCATGTAGAAATTCCCAAAGAGCCAACAGCGGGAACTGAGACGCAGTCGTAGCAAGACTGCAGGATGGCAGATTGATGGACAAATGTCAGTTGCTTTCCTGTTTGCCAGTCATGAGCAATGGGAATTTGAAAGTTAAAATGCACCACCATTTACATTAGCGTCCCCCCAAAAACACTTACAAATAATTGTAACAAAATATGTAAAAGATGCATATGAGGAAAACTACGAAACTCTGATGAAAGAAACCAAAAAAGATCTAAATAAATGGAGAGAGAGTCCATGTTCATGGACTGGAAGACTCAACGTTACTAAGATGTCAGTTCTTCCCAGTCTGACCTATGGATTCAATGCAATGCCCGCCAAAGTCCTAGTAAGTTGTTTCGTAGATACTGACGATTGTAAAGTGTGTGAGGAGAGGCAGAGACCCAGAACAGTCCACGCAACGTGGAAGGACACGACCTACTTCTGAAACCCACTGTGAGCAGCAGTAACCAGGTGTGATACTGGCAAAAAAAAGACAAAGAAATAAATGGAACAGAGTAGCCCAGAAATAAACCCACACAAATATCGTCGGCTGGTCTTTGACCAAGGAGCAAAAGCAATCAATGGAGAAAGGACAGTCTTCTCAACAAGTGGTGCTGGGACAACCGGACATCCACAGGCACCAAAAAAAAAAAAAGGAACTTGACACAGGCCCTGCTCTTTTCACAAAAAGTAACTCAAAATGGATCGTAACCCTGAAAGTAAAACACAGCGCTGTAACACTGCTAGAAGATCACACAGGAGAAAATCTCAGGAATGAGTGCTTAGACACAACCCGAGAAGCGTGACCCGGAGAGGAGCTGCTGGTGTTAGACTTCATTAAAATTACACATTCTGCTCTGTGAAAGACACAGTTAAGAGAATGGGAAGGCAAGCCACAGATGAGAGAAGTATTTGCAAAACGTGCCTGATGAAGGCCTTGTATCCCAGATTCGCCAAGAATGGATAGACGTCAACCACAAGAAAACGAACAAGCCAACTGAAAAGCAGCCGGGGTGGGGGAGGGGAAGAGGTCTGACCAGACACCCCACCAAAGAGGACGTGTGACGGCAGGTAAGCAGGTGAAAGGTGTCCCACTTCGAGTGGCATTCGGGGAATGAACTTGAAACAGTGGGCTGCCCTGCTCACTTACTGCAAAGACTAAAACCCGAACACTGGCAGCGCCGGGGGCCCGGCGCACGTGGGGCCCGGGAGCGCTCATCCTCTGCTGTGGGAACGCAGGGCCCTGCCGCCTCTAGGAAGACGGGTCTGTGGCTTCTTACAAAACTACACGTGCAGCCACCATACGGCCCAGAACTCGCTCTCCCAGGCATCGATCCTGGACAAGTGAACGTGTGTTCACACAGAATCCTGGACATGAACGTTCATATTTATAAGAGCCACGACCCGGAAACCACTGAGACGTCCTTCCGTGGGTGGACTGCGCGTCCACATTGCCGAACAGCACGCGCAACGAGTGGACTGTCGATGCGGCAACAATTGGATAATACGGCCGACAGAAAAAGTCGGCCCGTGGGAATGACGACGCCACAGACATGAAGAACAGAGGAGCAGCCGCCGGGGCCTGAGGTGGGGCGACAGCGCGCACCTGGGGATGGAGATGTGCTGCGACTCCGCGTGTCCAGGCCGGGGCCCTGCAGCTTTGCAGGGTGTCACTGTGGCAGGAAGCTGGGTGAAGGGTACGTGGAGTCTCTCTGGATCATTTCTCACGACTGTATGTGAACCTACAATGACCTCAAAGTTAAACCCTTAACTTCTTAAAGGTTGATAAGTACTCAAAACTAATGCTTTCCTAGCGGTTCGATGTGCTCCTGGGTGGGGGGCCGGAGGGGTGTCGGGTCACGGCACCACCTTGGCAGTTTGACTCCTGCTGTGTGGGGGTCTTCACGGAACGGAAATCAGCAAATGCTAAAATCAGGGCTTGATTCGCTGGTTTGTCAGCTGTCTAGACCTAATGACGTGATGGAGGAAGCACGAACGACGCGGTCACACTGGGTCAGGTCAGGTCTTTACTGCGCTCCTCCCCGGAGCCCGCTGCCCTGCCGACGCGGCATGCGCGGAAGGCAGCTGTGTGTAGTCTCGCTGTCCCTCCCTTGTCCAGACAGCAGGGCTGCCAGCCGCGGCGCAGACACAGAGGGTGACACCGGGAGAGGACGCTCAGGGAGGGCGCCGGCTCCGGGGAACTCAGACAGGTGCCGCACGGGCCATCGTTACTGGTTCCAAGCATGTGGCACACATCCTTCATTTCAGCAGATTTTAGAATAAACTTCTGTGTGTACCAAGAGGCTTAGTTTTGTTCAGAGCCCAAAGTGAACTACCGTTCTGGGGACTCCTGGCTGCAGGTTCTGGGGTGCCACCTTCGCCCTGGTGGAAACAGCGGGAACGGGAGGGTCCGGCCGAGGCCCCCGGGCGCCCTGTTCACACCAAGTGTCTAGGACTCCTCGGTGCTTGTCAGCCAGGCCGATCCCCAGGCCAGGCCCCTGGGCTAGGAGGTGCCCGGCGGGGTCCTGTCTGCTGAGCACGGCTGGCCCCCCCTCTCCCCAACCCCCAGGCCTCCGTGTACTGTGTGGCCGCGGTGCTGTGGACGGCAGCCAAGTTCAGCGTCCCCCAAGACCACAAGCTGGCGCTGCCCCGCAGGCTCAAGACCCTCCTCCTGCACATGGCCAGACGCAGCGCCCAGGAGCGGCCGGCGCCGGCCGAGGCCGTCAAGGTAAACGCGCTGCACTGGGGCCCCAGCTTGAGGTCCCGGGCCTGGGCGGTGGCCCACGGGGCAGGGGAGCCAGGACACAGGGTCTTGTCTCTGGGGAAAGGTAGTGCCGCTGGGCAGGGAACTGTGGGTTTCATTTCACGCTCAGCACCGTGGTTCCCCACAGACCAGCCTGCGTCTCCAGTGCAGCCACCAGCCGGAGAGTGGGTGGGTGGTGTCCTGGGCCCTAGCACTGACCCCCGTCCTCGGGCCCTGCCGGAGGGGAGCATAGCTTCCCACACACCCCAACTTCCCCTTGCTCCTGAGGGTCCTCAGGGCTGGGTGCCGCGGGCCCAGTGCTCGGTGTTCTTCCCAGCCGAGGATGGCCAGGAAAGACAGCGGCTAAGACGCAGTGTCACCACCGGCCCCCAAGGCTGGGGCGCATGCGCTCTCCCCAGGAAGGCGTTCCCGTGAGGTCTTCCTGGAGAGCAGCCCCCAGGCCCTCCTGGCTGCCACCGTGGGAGTGAGACGGGGCCGGTGCCCCAGCCACGTGTCTCAGCGTGTCTGGACAGTGGCCTGTCCTTTCAGTTGTGCAGCAGTTACCTCTTGCAACGAGGCATGGACAGCAGAAAGGTGTTAGCCCACCTGAGGGCGTCGACCTGCAAGGTAAGCTGGCGACTTCCACAGTCCGGGCAGGACCCTGCCCTGCCCTGGGGCCCGGGAATCCAGGAGCCCAGGAGCCGAGGATCCTTGTTTTTTATTATCAAACAGACGACTGGGGAGTTTAGGAACCAGATGGTGAATAACTCATCATTCTCTGACATATCTTTTAGCTTTTCCCCTGCCTTGAACTGGCTGGCGGAGAAGCCCCTCCCTTGGTCCACACCCTGGGCTCTGCTGGCCATCTGGCATGTGGGGGGCGGGGGACAGCCCAGGGGTCCTGCAGAGTGACCCTCAGGCAGCCAGGCAGGCCGCATCGCGCAGTGATAGGTCCTTGGGACGCAGACAGGCGCCCACATCCCTCAATAGCTCTGGGATGTGGGTTCTGGGGACCCCGGCCTCGGGCAGTCCCCTAAGCTTCCCGTGCCCCAGAAACCTACCAGAACCTCTGAATCGGGTAGCCTCATGCCCCCGGGACGCTGCTTCCAAAGAGAAACAAGCCAGCCCTGCGAGTCAGCATGGGTGGGAGCGCGAGCTGCAGGGGATCCACGCTGTACCTCCGAGGCCACCTCGGGCATCTCACCTGGGGCCGGCCGTGTCCTGCTGCCCAGGTTTACCAGGAGGAAGAGACCATCAGTCTGCAAAATGCTTCCTCGGTGGTTGAACTGAACCCCAGCGCTGCGCCCAGGCCCAGCTCAGGTGGGCCCCTGGACCAGCTCTTCCCCACCTTCCTGCCCACAGGCCCCGTGCCCCACGCTGCCGCTGCCCCTGCCACTGTCCCACCAGAGTTAGCCTCCAGGAGTCCAGCCCTGAGTGGACACCACTCTGGATGTGGCTGCGTCCCCAGGACAGCGTGTCCAGAACTGGGCCCTGACTGTCCTGTTCTTGACTCCCCGTGAGTCTCCTCTGAGTCCTGGGGGCTCCAGCCTCGTCTCACCTGCCTCCGCTCCCACGCCCGCCTGCGTCAGTCTCATGACCCCAGTTCTTGTCCTGCCCTGCTCCTCTGTGGCCCCCACCCCCATCCTGCAGCTTGAGAACACTATTCTGCACAGGCCCGACTGAGCCTACTGTCTGATCCGGCCTTCTCCAAGCAGCATGCTGCCCCTTCCCTCCCAGCTCCTGGGCAGCCCTGGACTCCAGGCCCCTCCCTCAGGCCTCTCTCCCTGAAGTCTTTCTCCCTCCCAGTGCCTTGAGGCTTCAGGCCCTTTAAGCCAGCCCCCCTACTAAGGCCAGCACCCCACCAAGGTCAGCACCCCACTGTCGCCAGGACCCCACTGAGGCCAGCGCCCCAGCCCACTCACCTGTGTGTCCCCAGGCTTCGTGCGGGTCAGCGGGGACACGAGGCTCGTCGCTGTGCAGGGCCCCGTGCCCAGTCACCCCTCCCGCCTCGAAGGGGCCGCACTGCTGCCTGCGGCGTTCACCTCCCCGGCCACTCACTTTAGGCCCATCGTCCTCGCTCCAGATGCAGGTGTCACCAGGTGAGTGCGCCCTCCCGAAAGCTGGCAGGGCCCCAGGCCCCCCCTGAGCTCTCCTCTTCTGGCTCGCAGGGACACATGTGCCCTGTTCTCGAAGCCAGCCGAGAGGCCAGAGGAGAGGAGAGGCCAACTGGACCAGGAGGGTGATGGGAAGCAAGCCCCTGAAGCCCACGGAGCCACCACCAGCCTGAAGATCCCCGACCAGCCAGCACCAGGCCCCCCAGAGCCCCTCGGAGAGTCAGTGCCAGGAGACTCAGCCCAGGGGTGCCCCTGCCCCCCACCCCCTGCCCCGGCCAGTCTCTTGGAGGAGGCTTCATTGGTGATGCCCAAATCTTCGGCCCCTTCCCCACCCCTGAAAACACAGGTGCCACCCCCAGAGCAAGAGACAGACGAGACTGTCCCAACCGGAGCCTCTTCCCAAGGCCTCAGGGCCCATCCCCCAGGGCCCACCGCTGCCCACCTCAGCTCAAGCCACCCGGCCAAGCCACCCAGGAGCAAGGCTGCTGGGGGCCCGAACCAGGAGACTGAGGGCCCTGCGTCAACCCCATGTAACCCCTCCCTGGCCACAGCGAATCCAGACAACCCCTGGGGGACCCCCGTCGGGGACCAGGGTGACCAGGCCCCAGAAGGTCACCCCAAGTGGCCCTGGTCAGCAGACCGCAAGTCCTGTCCATCCAGTGTGGATGCCTCACCCCTCCCGAAGGGGACAGACTGCCCGTCACTGCAGGAGGCCACACGCCTCATCCAGGAGGAGTTTGCCTTCGACGGTTACCTGGACAACGGGCTGGAGGCTCTGATCATGGGTATCAGGGGCCACAGAAGGCCCAGGAGAATCCCCAGCACCAGGGACAGGCCATGGGGGCGGGCACCGTGCATGGGGAAGGTCACCACGTAGGGGCCCCCACATCCATTTCTGCACAAAGTGGGCAAAGTTGAGCTCCCAGGGGCCAGATGGCAGAGAAGCCCCAGGCAGGCAGAGGGTCTCAGGACCCAGCTGCCCCATCCCACCCACTGTGCTCCCCGCCGCCCTGCTACCCTGCCAGTTCCTGAGACCAGGGGAACCCACATTTTAACTCACCCTGTTGTTTCTGCAAACCCAGGGGAATATATTTATGCCTTGAAAGACCTCACCTACGCCACCTTCTGCGGGGCAATTTCGGAGAAGTTCTGTGACCTCTACTGGGGGGAGAAGCTGCTGCAGAACCTTTTCAAAGTGGTGAACGGGAGGACGTCGCCCTCCGAGAAGTAAGAGCCCCTCCCCTCGTGGGCCCAGGCTCCCCCAGCCCAGGGTTTCTGCCCCTCCCCAAGCTGTCCCCTCCTGCCCCTGCATCCTGCTCACTGCCCTCCCTGGAGCGGCCACCCCCTGGGCCCCAGTTCCTGGGCCCAGAACCCACTCTTTCCAAAGCTCCCTTCAGGCAACAGGTCCTCTTGGCAAGAAGGTTCGTGGGATCACAGGCGTAGGAGGCCCTGTCCCCTGCACTGGGACCAGCTCAGGAGGCAAAGTGATGGAGCCCGGGGAGGGGGGTGTCCCTGCAGGGAAGTGTCCACTCCCACTGTCCAGCTCCCATCCTGGTGTTAGCGGGTGAGGTGACAGACACGAGAGGAAGAGGGGCCCACAGCTTCCCCTCCCGTCCCCTTCCCCCAGCCCTCTCGGCCCCTCACCCCGTCACAGGCTGAACCTGTGCCCTCCATGCCGGGCTTGGCCTAGCCCCTTCCAGAGGGCGGCAGAGGGCCATGGGGGTGGGAGTGGCCCTGACGCCCCGACACCCAGGCCAGCCCGAGCTCACAGCACCCCCACGCCTCCCTGCGGGAGCCACAGCCGGACCACGTGACAGGTGGTAGCCAAGCTCTGCTGGGGATGCTGTGACGATGCCCGTGCGGATGGGCACCCCCGACTCAGCCCCGTGCCCTCCCCGGGCCCCACTCCCACCCAGTGAGGCTGCACACACCCTGCTCCTGCCCAGCCTGGCCCCTGTTTTTATGGTTTTGGAAACGGTGCTCAGAAAGCCTTCTGCCAAAGGGCCTGTGTCCTGCAGCCAGTTGTCCCAAAGGTGTGGCAGGGCCCCTGTCACCCCAGGCCCCACCTTGACTCAGCAGAAGACCCTCTAGTGAGCCTGAGGGAAGCCTTGGTGTGGCGGGAGGGGCCTAGGGGCACCTGCAGCATCCTCCATTCCGACAGCGCGTCTGAGGAGCCTGGGTCACAGCCCGAGGGCAGCAGCGGGACCAGCTTTCGGAGGAACTGCTCACCATCCAGCACGAGGCCCTCGGGTGAGACACCTGGGTTCCAGGGTGAGAACCTCCTCCACCCTCAGGGCCAGGCTGTCCCTGCAGAGTCCCCAGGGGTCTGTGCCTTGAAGGGGGGGGGCGTTCTCCCCAGGCCAGCAGGTGGGCCACAAACCCAGGTGGCCTTGGGGCTGGGGGCCATGGTGGAGGGGCACCTGCCCCCCGGGGTCTTGGTGATGGAGGAGTTGCACCCTTCCTGGAAACGCGCTGCTTAAAGACCCTGAGGCCTGTTTTCTTGCATCGGTAGCCTAGGACTCCCTGATCCAGAACCGAAATCTTTGTAATTTCCCCAAATCCTGTGTGCAGGACGTGGCTTTAGGGATCAGATTCTGTGATTATGATCCCACACATGACGGCCAGGGGTTCCCCTCTACCCCATGCTCACTTGGAAACCTTCAAAATAGCGAAGTGCAAACGCCCAGAACAGCCCACCGCCTGCTGGGACCATGGTGCCTGAGGGACTCTCTGCATTGCGTCTGTTTACAGAGTTCAAATGTCCCTTGGTCTACACCATCGACTCTGCCCCGCATTGCAGCACGTGTTTGGGAGGGGACAGAGGGCTCTCCACCCTGAGGACCCTTTGGAGCCCCCCCAGAGCAGACGCGGGGCTGCCAGGTGGCCCGTATTCGGGACACACCTCATCCATAAATAGTCAGTGATGGCCTCTCCCCCAGGACCTGGCATTCCTGCCCCCAGCCACCCTCCCCTCCTCTGTCCAGGGAAGGAGAAGCCGGACGTGGACTCAGAGTTCTCCCGGGGCAACTTTGAGGTGGGATTTCGGCCTCAGAAGTCGGTCAGAGCCGGGAGGGAGCAGCTGCCCGAGGCCGGAGAGGAGCGGCTGCCGGATGGGGGCCTGGCCGTGGGTTCAGAGGCGGTAGCCCGGCCGGCCAGGCCCCAGGAGGGCGGCCCCTCCTCAAACCCAGGCCTGGCGAGCGTCCAGAGCTGCAGCCCCGGCTGGTGCAGCGCCTTCTACGAGGCCGACTGCTTCGGCGCCGATGTGTACAACTATGTGAAGGAGCTGGCGAGGCAGAAGGCCGGCGGGTCCCTGGACGCCGACGCCCAGAGCCCGGTGAGTCCTGGGCTTCTGTCCACGGTGGGCCCGGGAGGCTGCTGTGGCTTGGGGATGCTGTGGGACGTGAGGCTGTGTTCAGGCAGAAGTTCCGAGGTCACTCGGATGACAGAAATGCCCTCTCTGTGTCCCCTACTCCTGGTGCCCCCGCCCCAGTGGCCGCCACGCCCATCTGGTGCCCTCCGTGTCCTTCCGTGGGGGTGTTGTGCCCACCTGTAGTGTCCTCTGTATTTGGGGGTGGTAACTGGGCACTTGGCCACCAGAAACAGTTGGCAGGTCACCTTGTCCTGGTGACCACTGTTGGCTTCGGGCAGGCAGGTGCAGCTCTGACCCCCGGTCAGCCCACGCCTCCTGCTCCTCGGGCAGCAGCATGAGCTGGGAAGCCCCTTGCCTGAGGCCATCAGCTCCAGCCGGGCCCCGGGGTCCGCTTCCGTGGTGGGCAGTGTGCTCTGCTTGCTTTCCTGGGTCAGCAGGGCCAGAGGAGGCCCTAGACCTGAGAGTGTCCAGGCCTGGCCAGCTTGGGTGCAAGATAGCCACACAGAGCTCTGCACCCATGGTCGCTGCCCTGCTACTGGGGGCCTGGCCCAGTGGCCAGCACCCTGAGCTGGGCTGCAGCCCCCTCACTCCTGAGTGACCAGGAGCCCAGGACTGACCTGGGCCACATCCTCCCCTGTGTCCAGGGGCTCCCACTGGGGCCTCAGTCGCACAAGGCCCATTTCCCCAGGGCAGCAGACAGGAGTGGCCGTCAGCCGTCAGGAGACCCGCCCCTGCCCCCTCACTCACCACCCCAACCTCCAGGCCATGAGCTGTAGAAGCTGCGTCTCCACGGCATTTCAGCACCACCCGAACCTTCCCAGGTGCTTTCTCACTTGTTACTCAGCTCCAGGCTAGAAAGAGCCCCACGCTGCCCAGGCCCTGGAGCTCCAGGCACAGGCCTGTGCTCCTTGGAATCGCTCCTCCCGCTGCGTGTCCTTGAGTCTGAGCCCCAGTGTGCCTGGGGCCTGTGCTGGGGGGCTGCAAGGACTCAGGCCTCCCGCGGGGCCTGGTGAGGGGGGTGGCCCGTACAGCAGGCACCCACCCAGTGCCCTGGCCCCCACACACGACGCCTGGCACAGGGAAGCCCCATGTCGCTACATCAGAGTCTGGAGCTCTGACCAGGAAAGGGTGGCTTCCGGCCCTATCCCCACCCATGAGCCCGGTCTCCTTTCTCCTGCTTGCTTCTGGGTCTGTGGCCCCTGCTCCCACTGTCTTTCCCTTCATGTGCGTTTGCGCACAGTGCAGCTCACTTGGACCTGAGTGTCCTGGAGGGGTAGGAAGAACTGCTCTGAGCAGCAGAGTGCCAGCACAGCTGGGCACCACTGCCTTCTGCTTCCTCCTAGGAAAAGTTTGGAGGGTCAGGGGGCAAGGGCCGCTGAGAGGCCAGAGTAGGGCACCAGTGATGGAGCCATTGCTCTGACAACCCCAAAACGAGTGTAGACCTCATAACCGAGTGTTAAGGAAGGGTCCTCCCAAAACGGAGCCGCCCTGACATTGGAATATCCTGAAGGGCCGGGGGTCTTCGATGGCGTGAAGAGGGTCTGTGGACAGTGTTTTCTGTGAGGTGGTTATGGTGGTCACAGGAGGTGATGAAGAACAAAAGCAGTTCCTCCAGATATGCACCCATGGAGCTCCTAGGCCTGCCGGCTGCAAGGGCCTGGAAGCAGTGAAACCCAGGAGCAGTGAGCACCCCTGGTGCCCAAATCTTGGTGTCTAATGCCATTCTCCAATCAAAGGAACCAGGGCTCCTTGGAGAAATGGCTGCCCCTGGGCCTGGGGCAAGAAAAGCACGAGACAGGCTGAAGCATCTGCAGTGCCAGGCAGTAGGAGACGCTCGGGGAGACAGTGAAGGCGGCATGTCAGGATCACAGGGACCACCTGAAGCCGGAGCGGCTGGAGCTACGAAAGAAGTAACACAGCACTGGACTCTGACTCAAAGTGTGGAACGGCCACGTGGCCATACTCATATAGATGCTGAATTAAAAGGGGAGAAATGGCCCTTCTTACAGAGAGAGAAAAACCCATCCAAAAATTCACATGGGATCTCAAGGGACCCCAACGACCAAAACAATCGTGAAAAAGAAGGACAAAGCTGGAGGACTCAAACTTCTGATTTCAAAACTTACTACAAAGCTACCATAGCCAAAGCAGTATGAGACACACAGAGACAGACGCGCAGACCGGCGAATTAGGACAGAGAGCCCAGGATTAATTCCCACACGCGTGGTCAAGTGACTTTTGACAAGGACACCATGACCGTTCAATGGGGAAAGGAGAGTCTTTTCAACAAACGGTTCTGGGAAAACTGGATCTCCTACACAGACGCAAAAACCCGCGCCTGTGCCTTACACCATATGCAGAAAGTAACTAGAAACCAGAGGCCCAGACATGAGAGCTACGCCATAAAGCTCTTAGAAGCAGAAGAGAGCACTTCCTGACATTGGATTTGGTGATGCTTTCTTGGCTGTGACACCAAAATCACGGGCAGCAGAAGTAAAGATCAGTCAACTGGACTTCATCAAGTTAAACCCTTTCGCGCATCAAAGGAAACCATCAACAGCGTGGAAACAGGCCACCTCTGGACTGGGAGCGCAAACCATCTCTATCTGGGAAGAGTTTAATATCGAGACTGCAAAGAACTCATGAACTCAACAGAACAAACAGCTTGATCAAAACATGAGTGAAAGACTTGAACAGACATTTCTACAAAGAAAACATACAGGTGGCCGAACAGCACATGAGAAGGTGCTCAGCGCCACCAGCGTCTTAGTCATTAGGGAAAATAAATCTAAACTGTGGTGGGCTACCACCCCACGCCCATCAGGACGGCTGTTACAGTGAAGGGTGTTTCTAAAGAGCAGAGAACAGCAGAGGGCGCTGAGGACATGGAGAAACCAGGACCTTGAGCACTGCTGGTGGGAATTCAGATGGTGTAGCTGCTACGGAAAACAGCACGCAATTTCCTCGGCAAGAGTTAAACACGGAATTCCCACGTCCGCCAGCAGTTCAGCTTCTGGGTATGTACCCGGAAGAGTCGAAGGCAGGGACTCGGGTATCTGTGCACCCGTGTTCACAGCCGCGTTATTCTCAGCAGCCAAAAGGTGGAAACCACCCAAGTGTCCATCCGTGGAAGACTGGGTTGGAGAGTGGTCCATCCACACGGTGGCCATTACGCGGCCCTAAAAGGCATTCTGGCACAGGCTACTACAGCATGGACATTAAGGACGCTATGCTCGGTGAAATAAGCCAGTCACAAAAAGACAGGTACTATATGATTCTACTTGTGGGGGGGCCTGGGAATAGTCCAGAGGCGGAGAGCAGACCGTTGGCTGCCAGGCGCTGAGGGAGGAGGGCACCGGGAGTCGGTGTTTGGTGGGGACAGAGTTTCGGTTTGGGAAGACGGGGAAGTTCTGGAGATGATGGTGGTGATGGTCATACAACCGTGTGAATGTTCTTAATGCTGCTGAACTGCAGGGTGGAAAATGGTTAAAAGGGAAAATTTTACGTTATGTGTACTTTGTCGCAATAAACACATTTCAAAATAAAAGTTTTCTTAGTGAGTTGAGAAGAAAAAAGTGGGGAGGGGTGAGCACTGGCCTTGGGGACTTGAGGGCTGAAGCGAAGCCTGCAGGTGTCAGTGTAGCTGAATCTGAATAGAGGGGAGATCCAGGGGCGAGTCCTCCCCTCACCTCCAAGCCTAGGCGTCCACAGAGCCCACCCTCGCATCCCCCGGTAGCCTCAGCCTCCAGCCCTACAGAGGACATGACCCTTTCTGAGGCAGCTCACTGCGCCCACGTGGACTTCCCAGCAGCCTCCTCTCGACAGTGGTGGGGAAGGTGGGAGGCCGAGTCTGTGTGTGTCCTCCGACGTCACAGGTCATGGCCCCTGATGTCACAGGTCACCCTCTGACATCACAGGTCATGCTAACTAGTGGCATCACGTCCTTGTGGACCCCTGCAGACAGGCAGCCCCGTTTCCACCCGGGGCCACGTTCAGGGCCGTGGAAGGCAGTGCTTCCACAGAGGAGCCTGTCTCAGTGCTGGTGGGTCCCCTGTGCAGGTTCCGTGTGGGCCGCTGGGGCCACTTCCTCCACCCTGTGCTTCCTTGGGGTGGCACCTCCCTGGAGGGAGACACGCCCACTGGTGAGCCCCTCCCGGGTCTCTCCGGTGCCGCCCTCAGATCGCCCTTGAAGGTGGACCCTGCGTCCAGCTCTGATCCCAGATTTGGCTGGGGCAGGAGCCGTTGTCACTGCCCATGACTCTGGGGTCAGGACGAGGCTCCCTGGCCTCCTGTCTCTGGAGCACCAGCCCCAGCCCTGCTAGGCCCTGCCATCCCCCTGCGGCGGCTGCTGCGGGGGCCAGTCTGGAGGGGACGGGGTGGTCGGGGGAAGCGCTGGGGCGGACGACCAGAGTGACCATGTTTCTCCCTTTTTCCTGCTCACCTGGGGAAGGCGTGTCTCCTGGAGCCTGAGTGCAGGCAGGTGAGTTTCTGCACCCCCCTGCATCAACGGGCAGGTGGGTGACCCCGGCCGTGGTCACACATTTCTCTTGGGACCCCATGGTGCCTGTTTCCAACAGGAGCCTCAGAAAAACACAAAAGGCATAAAACAAGGGATAAAACATGTTTCCTACCCAAAAAGGGAGCGAGTCAGAACAGGCCAGGTGCTGGGCTGGGTGGGGCAGCTGTGGGGCGGGGGGTGCTGTGTCCATGCCTCACTGACCACAGGCCACGCTGACTGCGCCCCGGGCTCCTGCCGCGGGTGTGGGCATGGCTGTGGCCTTGGCCCCGGGCGCGGCGGTCTCCCAGGCCCCCGCTCCCCGGTCGGGGCGCCCGGCCCCCCATGCTGTTGAACAGGCTTTGCTTCGGGCGTTTGGGTGGACGACGCTGATTTTGTCCTCTTCTCGTCGCCCACAATTTCTGGTTTTTCCAGCTTGCTTCTGACCATTTCTGTTTACTCCCCAGTATTTGTCTGCCTTCGGGTCTACGTAAGTCCACCTGCCGCTGGGCCTAACTTGTGCCTCAGAACATCCCGTTCATCCCTCTGATGAACTGACTCTCCTTTAACTCTCTGAAAACAGCCCTTGGTCAGGTTAGGCTGGGGGGAACCGACCCTGAGTATTTTATTCAGACCTTGCCAGTCCGAGCCAGCTCGCGGCCCAGGCCCCCCCGTGCATCTCCGGTGTGTGGGCCTGGGGGTGACGCCATCTCACACAGCTGCGTGTCTTGGTTTGTGCAGATTTATCTTTAAAATCAGTCAAAATGGTCCTTTTGAAAGAGTGGGTCTGCAGGTCAGCGATGTCAGAAGTGTTGCCGACAAACTTCAGGTTTCATAAACCGAGCTGTCAATCTGCTGCGGGAGCCCTGTCCCATGGGTGCCCTCAGTCCCAGCGCCCACAAGCCCCGCCCAGGGAGTTTTCTCAAATCAGCCTCCGGACAGTGGACAGAGTGGGTGAGCAAATGGCCTCGAGGGTGCTCTCCCACGCTGCCCCAGCTGCCGCCCTGGAACACGGGCCAGGTTGCCTCCACTGCTCTCGAGAGGCCAGGACCACAGCGAAGAGGCGTGGGGGAGCCGCGGATCCTTGGGCCTTGTTCAGAGGCACGTCCAGGCGGCAGAGGGTGGTTCTCCGTGAACGCAGCTCCACGGGGCCACCTCATTTGCTGCCGAGCCTCGACTGTCACCAACAGGCCTGGTCTCAACAGTGAGACGCTCCAGACTTGCACAATCCACTGGGTCACCTCCAGCCACATGTGGCCACTGAGCACTTGAAGCCTGGCCCACGTGGCTGAGGAAGTTTTGTTTCATTTCACTCTAACACTGGAGATGGCGAGGGTGGCCGGTGGCTCCGTGGTGGAGGCGCGGGGCCTGCACGTGGGTCTCAGGGCCCTCCTGCCCATCTTCCCCCGACTCCGGTGACCGTGCCGGGGTCGGCCAGCTGTCACGTGGGGAGCAGGACCAGACCCAGGCTGTGGGACATCAGAGCCTACGTCTCCTCCGAGACACTGTCACCAGCCTTGGGGCAGCTCCCGGCAGGGCCCAGCAGGCAACCCAGTGTGGGCCGGGTCGACCTTCCCCACGTTGGTTTCTGTGGAGGTAGCCTACCCGCCGGTCCCGGTGTGCGATGTTCTCCCCCTCTGCACTTTGCACTTGGCTGAGCTGAAGGAGGATCCAGAGGACTCCAGGGACCTGGTTTAACCACCGAGATAAGGGAAAGGGACGTGGCTTTGTGCTCAGGCTGCACCACCCCTGGCACCACAGGCACAGCCCCTGCCCAACAGCTGCCCTGGCTTGGAGGTGCCGGCCACCTGTAGGGCTGTCTGTAAAACAGCACATGGAACATGACAGCCACGTGAGCCACGTGAGCCACGTTTACAGCGAAACCACCAGGAAGAGCAGGCTCGGGCCTTCCTGTTCCTTAGGACCATTCAGGAGACGCTGTCAAAAGCAGGGTCTGCTGTCGCAGGACGACAAGCTTGGGGGAAACCTTTTCTGGACTTGATCTGATTGGACTCCCAAAAACAAACACCCAAATGCTCAGCTGTCAGGGTCGTGCTTCCCTGAGTTGTGGCCGTTTCAGGACTGGGGGCCACCTTGACCCTCATTAACAGGAAGTAGTTTCCGCAGGAGCCAGTGGTCCCTGGGCCTCTGCCCCCAGCCCAGAGCCTCACAGCAGCTTCCTGCAGGAACCTCACGGTCCCAGCTGAAGACCCACTGGAACTCAGGGCCCAGCTCACAGGGACCCTTAAGGTTTCCCAGAGCCCCCTCCTGCTCCAGAACCGCAGGTTCCTCCCTAGGGGCAGTTGGGCAAGGCTGCTCTCTCCTTGAAGGGAACAGGCCCTGGGGCTTCCCCCGCCCCATGTGAGGGGAGCACATTCAGATTCTCCAGGAAGGAGCTGGGACCCCTCCCGCCACGGGGTGCTCAATGCAGACCCCAGGGGCCCACAGCCTGGAGGTCTTGGTCCCACTTCCCTCACAGAGACGTGGCCTGGCTGAAGCCCCCAGTGTCTTTGGGTCTCTGGACTCTGGCTGGAAGCCTCGTTTGGACAGCAGGGGCTTGGGGGGTCTGCATGGTGGGCCCCAGGGGTGGGGCTGTTTTGGTGCATCAAGGGTCTACACTGCTGGGTGTGTTCAAGCTTCATCTCCTAAGCAGGGAGGCCTAGCTCACAGAGAAGCTCTGGGAGGCCCCCTGGCCTGAGGCTCATGGCTGCACCACACGGGGTTCCCGGGGGGTGGCTGTTGAGCAAGGGGTGGGGGGCTCTGTGGGTGTCCCTGGGGCCACAGAGAGGCCTTGCAGGGCCACACATGCCCTTGGGGACAGTCACTGCTTGCCACGCGGACGCGCCCCAAGGACCCCCATCATCCACCCCCAGAACCAGGGGGGCCGCAGGAGACGTGGGCCCAGGTCCCCCTCCAGCCATGGACATGGTGTCTGGGGAGCTCTCCAGGCAGGCCCTCCAGGGCCAGGCCCGGCCGCAGCTGTGGACGTGCCCTCCGGCTCTGCCTGTCTCCCCTCCTGGGCAGCCTGCGGGCTGGTTAGTAAAGGATGGGGGTCAGCCAGTTGCCCCACATTTTGGCCTCATTTTTTGAGTGGTCGATGGAAACTGCTTCCTTCCTGTTTACTGAGCTGTCTGCTGACTCGTCCGGCTGCCGTTCCGCCCCCCTCAGCTGAACACCCGCCTCGGGACACGTGCTACCCCCTATGTCCCTGCAGCCGTACGGCTGGTGGGAGGTGCCCTGGGCTCATGGCTCTTTCTTCACCAGGAGCTGGAGCAGCAGCTCATGATCGAGAAGAGAAACTTCCGGAAGACACTCAAGTTCTACCAGAAGCTCCTGCAGAAGGAGAAGAGGAACAAAGGTAGCCTCTCTGGACCGCGGAGCTCGGGCCACGCCCTGGGGCCCCGGGGGCAGGCCGCTGATGTCAGCTCTGCCCTGCCCCAGGCTCCGAGGTGAAGACCATGTTGTCCAAACTGAGAGGGCAGCTGGAGGAAATGAGGTCCAAGGTGCAATTCCTCGGGCTGGTCAAGAAGTACCTCCAGGCAAGTCCCCCACATCTGCTCCCCTCCCTCCAGAGGCCTGGTGCTCACGGGCTCCGTCTGTTAAACCCCCAGGCCTGGGGCAGGGTGACTGGGCAGCAGGCCGAGCAGACGGTGGGGACTCGCTGCCCCAGGTCATGTACGCGGAGCGGTGGGGCCTGGAGCCCTGCGCCCTCCCGGTGATTGTGAACATCGCGGCCGCCCACTGCGACACGCTGGACTTCAGCCCCCTGGACGAGTCCTCGTCCCTCATCTTCTACAACGTCAGCAGGCAGCCCCGCAGCGGCCGGCAGAGGAAGGCCCGCGTCCTGCAGGCGGGCACGCCGCTGGGGCTCATGGCTTACCTCTACTCCAGGTGCAGCCCGGGCCCGGCCCCGACTCCAGGGGAGGAGGGAAGACACGGGCCCTCGGGGTGGGGGTGGGGGGGTCTCGCCCACCCTGTCTGGGAGGCTTCGCACTGGTTTTCACTTTAGAAAGCTTCCATCAGACCTTTCCGTTGCCTCGAGCTGGCTCCCGCTGGCCTCCTTTGCTGGGCTGCTGGCTGAGTGGCCTCAGGGTCTTGGGCCCTGCAGGACCCGCACCTGTGGACCTGAGCGTCTGGGTCTCAGGTGTGCAGGGGAGCTTTGGAGGAAAACCTGGGAACACGGCCTCCCATGATCAACAGTCCGGTGGGCTTCTAAATTCAAACACACCCCGGAGCCTCAGAGATGGCTGGATCTCACCTGCTCTCCTAAGTCAGACACCCCATAATTAACAGTCAGCTCCCCAGGGGCAGCAGTGAGGTCGGACCCGCCAGCTCTTGGCAGCTCTTCGGGGCATGAGCACGGCTTAGGCTCTGGGACTCCGATTAATAATGCAGCAGGGAGGCCAGGCCACTCACATCCAGGGCCACAGGGGCCCCGGGGCCACCCCAGCCCCACCACCCCTCCGTCCGCACTGCCAGCTCCACCTGGTTCTCGGGCTGGGGGTCTGACCCCGTCCTGCGCCCCATCAAGTTTGGATACAGCCCTCCTCCCAGATGGCAGTGGAGGCCTTGCCCCCGTCTTCACTTTTAGGGACTCGAGACACCACTTTGAATGACCAGGGTCTTCTTTGAGTTGGAGGCTGTGGTGACCCCAGAAATGGCTCTCAGCAGTCAGTGGGGAGCAGGGAGGCCCTGCCAGGTCAGCTGCCTCTTCCCCAAGCCTGTTCTCCCAGGGTGGGCTGCTCCTGGCTCTGATGAAGGCTTCAAGCTGGCTGGGGCTCCAGGCTGCCCCTCAGACCTGTTCCGGGAGACGTGTGTGTGTGAGTGTGTGTGTGTGTGTGTGTGTGTGTGTGTGTGTGTGTGTGTGATGTGGACCGTGTGTGTGTGTGTGTGTGTGTGTGATGTGGACCGTGTGTGTGTGTGTGTGTGTGTGATGTGGACCGTGTGTGTGTGTGTGTGTGTGTGTGTGTGTGTGTGTGAGAGAGATGTGGACCGTGTGTGAGCACAGCATCTCTCCTGAGGGGAGGGGCTCATCCCTGCAGACCCCGTGGCGCCCCCTCCACAGGGTGCTGGCCTGAGCCTGGGCACAGCGTCCCTGCACAGAGGCCCTGGCTGACCAGTGCCTCACTCCCGCATTCCTGGGCCCCCCGCCTCCTTCTCACTCCCCCAGCCCCTGGCTCCCCGGGGCACCTGATGTGGAGGACGCTCCTCAAGGGCCCTCACCTGCCTCTTTCCTAACTCAGCGACTTCTGGCTGGGGCTGGGGCTGCATGTGCTCCGTGACTTTCTGAATTAGTTGTTTCTAGAAGATACAGTGGGGGCCTTAAAAACTGATGTTGAGAAAGTCCTCATGCTGGAAGTAATTGGGGATCTCTAATGTGATCAGTAACTCCCCCTTTCACTTCTGAGCGGGGCTCCTGCCCGCCACCCTCCCAGCACGGGGCTCACACTCACACACGCGTGCGCGCACCCGCCCGGAACCCCGGGCGGCAGCCTGACTGCCCCTCCGCCCCAGCGACGCCTTCCTGGAGGGCTACGTGCAGCAGTTTCTGTACACCTTCCGCTACTTCTGCGCGCCTCAGGACTTCCTGCACTTCCTCCTCGACCGCATCCGTGGCACTCTGTCCAGGTACGGCCAGCGCCCCGAGGGGCACGAGGGCACAGAAGGCGGGGGGTGCAGATGGGCCACAGAGAGGGGGGTCACCAGTGACAGGAGGAGACGGCGGCCAGGGACAGGTGGGAAGGTGGGTGTGCACTGGGCCGTCGGCTGAGGAGGGGAGGGCAGCCAAGCAGGGGTGGGGACATCCCACGGGCCTCGGCCTCCCTTTGCCATGGCGCGCACAGCCGGCGGGCAGGGTCAGTGAGGGAAGAGGGGGCGGGCAGTGCCTGGACCCGCTCTCTCCAAGCTGGCCTGTCATCACCCCCGACCCTAAGGCAGCCTCTGCCCCCAGGTGGGGTGAGGTGGGCCTAAAGTGCCCCTTGAAGACAGACACGTTCAGACCCCACACCTGCCCTCTGCCTACCCCCTACCTGTCCTCTCCACTCCCCACAGCTTGGTGGTGTGACCCCGGGGAGGTGCCAGCCCGTGCTAGGCCCTCACGGTGGTACTGGCAGGGGCCCGTCAGTGGCTCAGGCCTCCCCCATCTGCCTCCAGGGCCCACCAGGACCCCACGTCTACCTTCACCAAGATCTACAAGAGGAGCTTCTGCCTGCTGCAGGCCTGGCTGGAAGACTGCTATGCCGTGGACTTCACCAGGAACGCGGGCCTCCTGGGGAGGCTCCAGGACTTCATCTCCTCCCAGGTGCCCTGGGCGGCTGGCACCCCCAAGGGTGGGGCCCTGTGAGTGGGGGCCGCACACTCTAGGAGACCGCAGGCGACCCCCATGTGCTTCTGCCCAGATCCTGCCCCTGGACAGCTCTGCAGAACACCTGCTGGGCCTCCTGGAGGCAGGCACTGAGCGCCGGGCCGAGGGCGCCCCACGTGGCACAGACCTGGAGGACCCCAAGGAGGTGGAGGAGGACACCAGGCCCCTCAACGCCCTCTGTAAGAGGCTCTCGGAGGACGGCATCTCCCGGAAGGTGCGGCCTTTCCTGATGGGGCATCCAGGGCAGGCGGGTGTTGCTTCTGAGCCCAGCGTGGGGCATGCACGCACACCTGTGCTCGTGTGTTCATACATGTACACACTCCCCCTGTGGCCCCTCCTGGGCACCAGCCCTGTGGGGCTGGCACTCCCCACCCCAGGCCCTGGACAAGGACAGCAGAGGGCTGGCCAGGGTCTCAGACCTCACCTCCCTGAACCTCCAGCCAAGGTCTGGGTCAGGAAAAGGCCTGGGATAGGGGTGGGGTCTGAAGGGACCTCACCATAATACGTGCAGACAGCTCCAAACTTCAGCAGCTCTTTCCCGGGACCCGCTGCAGGCAGGAAGGACTGCCCTGTGGCTCTAGCTGGGCCGGTCTGAGAGGTCCGGGGCCTGGGGTCCCCCACCTGGAGGGGCGTCCGCAGACCTGCACCTCCTGCCCTGCAGAGCTTCCCCTGGAGGCTGTCCCGGGGCAACGGGCTGGCGCTGCCTCACCACAAGGAGCGCCAGTACAGCATCGCGTCCGCCCTGCCCAAGCCCTGCTTCTTTGAGGACTTGTGCGGCCCCTACGCCAAGGCCAGCGAGAAGGGGCCCTACTTCCTGACCGAGTACAGCACCCATCAGCTCTTCAGCCAGCTGACGCTGCTGCAGCAGGTGGGGACCCTCTGCCATCCTGGGCCCCGTCACTTGGCAGGTGACAGCAGTGACAGGGACTCGGTGACCCCACCTGCTGTCACTGGGCCGGTACGGAGTCCGGGGGACCCAGCCTGACTGCAGAAATGCCCCGGCCCTGCGTGCTGTCGGATCTGTGTCCTTGTCTCCACAGGAGCTGTTTCAAAAGTGCCATCCCGTCCACTTCCTAAACTCACGGGCCCTGGGCGTCACAGACAAAAGTGCAGCCGTCCCAAAGTGAGTGTCCGCCGCGGGCATCCGACAAACCCCGACGCGGAGTTGGCCGGAGGGTCTTGGGGGCTTCACCCAAGTGTCTCCTGGACACTCTTGGCCGAAGGGGGACACTCTTGGCCGAAGGGGGACGCCTCGTGGGGCTCCACCTTGAAGCCCGACCCCCCCAATGCAGGGCCCATCCCAACGGCTGCCTGGGCCCCAAGGGCCACCCCATGCTCCAGCCCACGCTCCACCCCACGCTCCACCCCACGCTGCAGCCCACGCTCCAGCCCACGCTCCACCCCACGCTCCACCCCACGCTGCAGCCCACGCTCCACCCCATGCTCCAGCCCATGCTCCAGCTGTGACAGGCGATGTGTCTCTCCCAGAGCCTGTTCCTCCGAGTCTCTGTCAGCCAAAGCCTGCAGCCTATTTCTGCCCAGTTACGTCCAGGACAAGTACCTGTTGCAGCTTTTAAGAAGCGCAGACGACGTCAGCACGTGGGTGGCCGCAGAGATCGTGACCAGCCACGCCTCCAAGGTCAGTGCCAGTGCAGGGCCGGGATCCACCTGCAGCGAGGGCCCCTCTCTGCGAGCCCGTAGACCCTACTGGCAAAGGGGGCCCCTCTGCTGGGGGTGCTTCGGGGCTCCGGGCCTGCCCAGGCCCGTCACCATGAGGTGGACCTCACACAGGCATGGTGTCTGTCGCTCCCAGCCCTTCACGGCCCAGTTGCTCACACACACGGTCCCTCTCACAGTCCCCAGCACAGTGCCACTCACCCACAGCGGCCCCACCACACCCAGAATCCACCCAGAGCACAGCCCCCGGGCGCCCCCCAGCTCCTGCCTCAGTCATGACCCAGGGCTGGGAACTGCGATTTCCGACTGCCCCACTGGCCTGAGCTCGCGGGCTCATCAGCACACGCACTGGTGTGTCCTCTGCCAGTTTGTGGAACGAATGGAACACTGGTCAGCAGCCCAGTCGAGGTCTGGCTCCAGGACCCAGGCTGACTCTCCTGGGCCCCACGGGCCCAGCCTGGACCCACCTACCTGCTTCAGGCAGGCCCCGGGCTGCCCAAGAGGAGCTGCCACCCACCTGAAGGCCAGCGCCCCCTCAAGTCCCATCCACTCAGGAGAAGCCAGGGAGACAGAGCCCCTCCAAAGTCTGCCCAGTGAGCAACCTGCTGCCAAGGCCTCCCACCTGAGGTCAGTTCCCTGCCCAGGTGGCGGTCACTGTGTCCCTGCCCTTGTGAGGCGTCCAGTGACACGCGGAGGAATGAGTATGAGGCCCATGGGGCCCCTGCTGTCACGTGGCCCCCCCGTGGGTGAATGCCCACTGCCTCCTGGGCCCAAATAATCGGCTCCCCAGGCGTGAGCCCCCCACTGCAACCCCTGCGGTGGGCTGAGTGCACCAGGGGGGCGCTCGAGGGGGCACCACTGCTCTGCCCCAGGAGCTGCCCCAGAGCCCACCGAGGCCGCCACCTCCCCATCAGATGGTGAAGCCAGGATGTGTCCGGCCGGCACTGAGAGCCTCTCCTTTTCCGGGTTCCTGTGTGTCCCCCAAACCCCTGCTCTCTCGCCTTTTTGGGGGGGTTTCTAATTTTAGGGGTTTATTAGCTCACAGATTGGCCATGCCCAATTCTGCCAGGACACCCCCCCACCCCGGTCTGTTCTAATCCATGATGTTTTGAGTATCCTGAGTGACATTGAAATGCAGTTTCCCCAGATCAGGGAATTCTCAGAGGCCTGTGTGGGTGGGCTTCGCAAAGACTTCCCAGGGGACGGGAACTGACCTGAGCTCCGGTGTCTGAGTCACAGCTGCCCTGCCCATGGGCCACCACAAAGGGGCAGTTGGTATCCCCAGACCTGTGCAGTCAGCAGGACAAAGCCCATCTCCAGACTTAACCGGTAGGCACCAGCGGGAGGGCAGGCGGAGCCGGCGCTGTGACAAAACTGTGTTGTGTGACCGAGTCCCACGTCCCTGAGAGCGCAAGATGCGAAAAAGCAACGCCCACCCTGACACTGGACGGAGGGGAGCAGCCAGGAGCTCCCAGTGAAGCTGCGAGGGCGGGTGTCTCAGCAGGGGCACTGGCCGCGTCCAATGGCCACGTGCTCCCTGTGCTGCCTGTGTTCACGGTGATGTCAGGGCGCCCTGGGAGACTGGCATCTACGTTTGTAAACTCCAGTCTCAGAAAGCTGTTAAAATTCACAATTTGAGCCAGAGAATGTAATGGGAGTGTTAATAAAACCCTCAGTGATGACGGTGCACGCCGCTCATATCACATCCTGCGAGGAACGGTGGGAACGCGAGGTCAAGAAGAAACAGTGTGAAGTTTCTCACCTTCCAGAAGAGTGTCCTGAGATGAGTACTGGTGGGACCGAGAGAAAAACGGGGCCCTGACTCCATCAGGCAGCCTTCAGGGACGGGCCCAGCGGCCAAGACAAAGCAGCAGCCCGGGTGTCCGTCCATCGACAGGCACTGGACACACACGAGCACGTGCACGCAGCTAACACCCCTCAGCCCAGAGAGGAGCCAGGTCGCGCCACACCCCACGGCATGGTGAGCGGGGGCTGCGTGGAGTAACCGGTCTCTAGAGGAGGAACACAGCGTGATTCCACCAGGGGCTCACTCTACGCTGGGGGAGTGGTCTGTTGGAACGTGCTGCAAACTACATACTTCGCATCCCTTTAAACCTACAAAAGAAAAATGAGATGCCAACTTAAGTAGGAGTGAGTAAATGCTTCTCAAGATCCTTTAAGAGGCACTCAAGCCAGACAGCTGGGAAGCCACGGTGGCAAATGACCCCCAGGGCCCATCCTGTGACCTAGACCAACCAGAATCCCTGCAGAGAAGGATCAAGTCCACAGACGGGCGTCTGATGGGACCGTGGGCAATGCTCCTACCTGACGGATGGCCCTAGTCATGGCGACAGTACGGGCTGAGGCAGCTCTGAAGTAGGGGTCAGCTGAGTTCTCCAGAATCTTCCAGAAGTCTCGCGAATTGTGTGGAATTCAAGCGCTAACTGTAGAGCCGTGAACTCAGCCCATCAGGTCTGCTGAGGGGCACAACCTGTCGGGAAGGAGAGTCCCTATTGGGGGCAGCGGGGGTTTTGGGGGGGTGTTCCTGTCTAATCCGGTGAACTGCCCTGCTGACCAGCAAACCCCGAGGGAGCACTGGGAGCGAGTGGGGCCAGACCCCCGGCCCAGTGTGGGAACCCTGTCCTGCAGCGGCCTCTGCCTTCCTGAGCTGGGTGCCCCTCCTGGTCCCCCCGCAGTCTTGCTCCTGGAGCAGGGCTCTGTCCTGGGAGAGAAGGGGGCTTGACTTCTCTTCCCGCCTTTGCGTTTTCTTGTTCCCTGGGCCTCTTGCCCACCTCCCTGGCCGTCCTGCGCCCGCGCAGGCTCTGTGCCCTGGTCCCCCGTCTTCGACAGGAGGTCGCTGAGCAGCCCATTCTCTGGTTTCAGCTGCAGGTGAATTTGCTCTCCAAGTTTTTGCTGATTGCAAAATCCTGCTACGAGCAGAGGAACTTCGCAACAGCCATGCAGATCCTGGGCGGCCTGGAGCACCCGGCCGTGCGGCAGTGCCCTGTGAGTCCCCGAGGGCTGAGCCCGTGCAGTGGGCAGCGCTGCGGCCGTGGGGTCTCACCTGTGCTTCCGTTTCAGGCCTGGAGGATTTTACCTGCCAAGATAGCCGAGGTCATGGAGGAGCTGAAGGCCGTGGAGGTACCAGTGCTTTGCAGGAGCTTCTGGTGACTTTCAACCACAGGGGTCTTGGGTGCTCTGCACCCGGGGGCGGGGGCGCCCACCTTCTGGCACCCTCATAATTGTGCACGGCCTTGGAAGCTCCAGGAGCCTTGCCTGCTGGGTTGCTGGCTTCCTGCACAGGGTACAGGTGACTTGAGGCCGGGCCTGAGCTCCGCTGACCCACCTGCCTCGGGCCACCTCATGGGACCATAAATGAGGAAATGCTGTTTGGAGGATGGGGCATTTCCCAAAGTGAGGTGGCCGGAGCAGCCCGGCCCGGCGCCAGGCAGGCCCAGGCACACCTCCCTGCCGGGGGCAGGACTGGTGTGTGTCCCCAGTTGACACCAGACACGGGGGCCCCTGCCGCTGGCCAGCCCAGGTCTCTGTCTAATTTGGGCAGTGGGGTCATCGGGCTCTTTTCTGGAGCCTGGAGAATAAGTCAGGGAAGGGATTTGCCTCTTCAGTGGTGGGAAGTGCACTTTCTGATGGGTGTCAGCGGCCTTTTGCGTCTGCAAGCTTCGGACACCTGGACTTTCTGTCCCGATCCAATGGCCCAAGGTGCATGTGGAGTGGACAAGGATCAGGGCGCTGCAGCCCATGCGGTGGGAATACAGGTGCCAACCAGGATTGGCCGGGCCGAGCCGACCCCTGCTGGGCTCCCTGGGCTGACCTCTTGCCCATCCCCATCGCCCATGCCCCTGGCTGGGCCCCCAGGTCTTCCTGAAGAGTGACAGCCTGTGTCTGATGGAAGGACGTCGCTTCCGGGCCCAGCCTACCCTGCCCTCAGCCCACCTCCTGGCCATGCACATCCAGCAGCTGGAGACAGGGGGCTTCACCATGACCAACGGGGCCCACAGGTGGGGCAAGCTCAGGTGAGGCGCCTCCCCCACCTCTCCTGCTCCTCTGAGGCCTTGGCTACCCACACCTGACTCAGTCCCCCCCCCCCGCCCAGGCCGCCTCACCCTCTCGCCCAGGTGGCCCCCGGCCACCTTTCTCCACAAACACGGAGTCAACATTTCCCAGACTTCAGGCACCCCTGGTCCCAACCACTGCCCCAAGGTCACCGTGACCTCCCTTCCTGTTGAGAGATCCAGGCACCTGAATCCCACGTCTGTGCGACCACTTTCCTGACCCCCAGATGCCACATCTTCCCTCTCTCCCTGCCTCTGCTGTCCCCCCTTGGGCCCCTCTCCCCAGAGCTGTCCGTTCACCTGCCCAGCACACCTGGGGACCCACCTGGGAGGAGCAGGCTGGTGGCTGTTCGCGAGAACCACCACCGCGGCCCCACTAGGGATTTAAGACTCCCTCGCTCATTTCGGCCTCAGAAGGCACAGGTAGGGGCGTGCCCTGCCACGCCCCACCACCCGCAGGCCTCTCCCAGGAGCCCTCAGGCCGGCAGTGCCTCTCAGGACAGGGCCAGCCCGTCCCCAGGGAGACCCTCGCCCCACAGCCTCTCACCCCACTCGCCCTCCTCATCGCCCACACGGGCCGTCAGGTGGAGGCGGCCAGGCCTCCTCAGGGCCGAGAGCGAGCACAGCCCAGGGGACCTGGAGCCCAGTGGTTCCAACCTGCCGCTAGCAAGACCCCGTTCAGTCACCAATTTAACAACAGGATTTAAGAGAGACCACGACACGCACTCATTGCAGGAGGTCGGAAAACCCCTGTCAGCAAAACGGAGGCCAAGGATGAAAGGGAACGCCCCGTCCACAGAGGGCCTGGGCTGGGAGCGAAGGGCTGCCCTCCCCAACTCAGTTCACGTGTGCACGTGTGGACACCCTGTCTTTTCGTTAACAACAAGTGTTGGTATGGGACAAACTGTTTCTTCATCCAGAATCAGGATGGGAACACCTGTCTGCAGAGTCCGTGGCCTCCCCGGGCAGAACCAAGGCCTCCATTCTGAGGCCTGTTTTCTTGGACGACACCCAGTGGTGTGCTGCTCGCTGCCTAACCTCCAGCTCTCGGGAGGGAAGGGGCTGGTTCACGGCGTGGCCCGCCCCCAGGGTGTCAACACGGCCCCAGCGGCAGCTTGAGAGCTGCCCTGTCAGGTCACTGAACGCGGAGCTGCGGTAAAATGTGCGATCACGGAACTCACTCCTGGAGTCACCCCGCGTCCCCCCCCACCCGCCTCCTCTGTGCTCCCCCAATAGTTTATCCACTGGAGACTTCTAGCACTGACAGTAAATTTTCAGTGTTGTGGGATGAAGAGTGTGTGGATGGACAGACGGATGGATGGATGGATGGACAGAGAGACGGAGGGTGGCGGGGTGGACAAACTGGCCTGAGTCAGGAAATGAGGCTTGGCCTTGTGATTAAACGCAGAAAACTGACCCCTCAGAGTCTGCACCTGGTCTGGACGGTGCCTGAGCAGCTGGGAGCCCACCGGCCCACGACTGGTGCAGACTCACAGCTCATTTCTTCCCGACACAGAAACATAGCCAAGGTGGCAAGCCAGGTCCACGCATTCCAGGAGAACCCCTACACCTTTGCCCCGGACCCCAAGCTGCAGTCCTACCTCAAACAGAGGATCGCCCGCTTCAGCGGGGCCGACATCTCCGCCCTCGCGGCCGACAGCAGGGCCAGCTCCCACCACGTGGCCAGTGAGAAGCACTGCAGGAAGATTCAGGACAAGCTACGGAGGATGAAAGCCACATTCCAGTGATGGAGGGCGCGGGTCTGGGCAGAACCCAAACCATGGACGGAGCTGGGGCTGGGGGACCCGGTGTCTGCTGCGTGCGCCGGGGGTCTGCACAGCCGCCGAGAGCAGCCGGGCGGGCCCAGAAGGGGCGCCAAGGGGGCGGGAGCATGGAGCGCAGACCCAGACCCGGGAGCACAGACGGTGGAGGCTGAGGGGGTTTCTGCTAGAATCTAAGATTAAAGATTTGAACTTTAAATGAAAATGGAGTAAGTAAACTGCTCAGGAGCCAAATACTCACACTTCTCAGATAAACAGCTTTCACCCAGCACTCTGGTGGTCCAGCCTGACCCCCAAAGCCCTCCAGAAGCAGTGTTTACGAGAGTCTGGCCTGTGTCTGCCCAGCAACTGACCTCTGACCCCCATGCCAAACAGATTCCAAGGGGTTCTGAAACCTTCCATCAGGGCCCTGAGGCTTCCCGGTGGCCCAAGCCCCCAGTGGGTCCACACTCCCTCCCTGTCAGACATCCCTGTCTTCACCGTCCCAGGTGGGGCTGGCCCAGCCCGCAGCTCTCCCTGCCAGCCCGGTCCCAGCCCAGCCTCCCAAGCTCCCACAGGCAGACCCCAAGTGGCCCCCCGTGCCCACTGCCCCCACTTAGGACCGGTGGGGCAAGCACGCCAGGGCCAAGGCTCTGCTTCCAAAGGAGGCAGGACTCAGACAGCAGCCCCAGGGCCCTGAGTGTCCCCCTGCCCTGTCTGGGGGCCCGGGGTCCATCTTCAACAACCACGCGTGTGACGCACACGCCCCCGCCTGGCTCCCAAGGCTGCCGCCACCAGCGCTCCGTCAGACGGACCAGGCAGTGGAGTTCGCTGCCTCAGCGGTGCCTCGCTCTTCCCCAGGGCTGTTTCCAAAGTGCTGGTGTCAGCTTTGCTCTGTGGGGGAAGGAAAGGCTCTGCGGGGGGCACAGGGACCAGGACGGTGTGTCACAGCCCCACAAAGGGAGGCCAGACCCCCAGCGCCATCCCAGGCACCAACGTTTTTACGTTGCAAATCGCCACAAGACCCAAGATGAGCTATAGAATTAGTGATTCTTCAGATCAACCAACTAGTGGTATTTCTAGGAACACCGCTACCTGTGATGAAACGCTGAATTTTTAATGTCAATGTTTTCCCGTATTATTCACTCGAGACATCTGGGTCCTGCTTACACTCCTGGCCATGCAAACGTGGCTTGTTATTTTTAGGCTTTTATATGAGCATTATGTTCTGCTAAACAACTCATAACATTTTCGGAATTTAAATTCAACAAAGAGAGTGTCACAAAGCCTGAAATGAAGTCAGCGTCCAGCACAAGTAAACATTCCAACTGTAACTCTTCGTCCACGGGGAGTGGCCGGGCTTCTGCCTTCAGCACGACTTTGCATGCTGCCCTAACGCTCACGGCACAGGTTTCTAAATAAAGTCATTTCTACAGAGGCGGCTTCCATGGGGCTGATTTAGTTTATCTCCAAAGTGGCGCCTGCTCGGTGGCTCAGGGTGGCCCCCTGGAGCCAGATGAAGACAGCTTCAGGGGTGCTTGTCTTCAGGGGTGTTTGTGGAGGCGAGAGGGGACCAGAAGGGCTCGGGTCACAGCGATGTCCTCGGATGGGGCGCAGAGGGCCAGGCTCCCCAGGATGGAAACCCCACGACTCCAGGCCTGAGAGCAAGCAGACTCACTCTGCTGCCACAGGAAATACTCGCCTCTGGAGGAGGACCCAGCAAATCTCCCAAATGGCTGACCTGCCAAGGCCTCCCAGCTCCATGGCCCTGAGGCCACTCTGCCACAAACCCTGCCCATCCTGGCGCAGACCTCGCCACGAGCCCACGGGCTGGACCAGGCGGCGCCTCAACCTCACTGGGGGAAGGCTGGGGTGATCCCGGGGTCTTGGTCACCCCCAGGAAGGGCCCTGATGCATCTATCGTCCAGGATTGGTGGACATCACAGAGGGAGGGCAGAATGCGAGTTCTGGGTGTGAGCTGCAGTTTTCCGTGGATGCGTTGGGGCAGGCGGTGTGCAGTGAATGCCGAAGCCCTCTGCCAGCAGGAGGGTCCTGGGAGGGGAAGTTCTGCAACCCAGATGAGGGGCTAGTAAAGTTGCGTTACTGTGGGCAGGAGCTGCTGTGGTCACGTGGCTCTGATTCGGGGGCGGGAGAGACATCTGGGTCCTCACCCACCTTAGAATCACCGAACCCTGGTTTTTACTCCTCCTGAGACACAAGTAAAGCACTGATGTCCCTTCACTGTGCCAGCTTGGATCAAATCAACACATTTTTCTCTGAGAACTGGCAGCCAGTTGCCCAGCAAGGCCCCACCCGACCCCTTCTCAGCCCCTCCCACGATGAATGGAGCACCCACCCTGGGCGGGAGTTGAGGGGATGGCGGGGGGGGGGGGGCAGACACCGAAGCTCCTTGCCGGGGGAGGCTCCACTCCCTGGAGATCAGTGTGCCAGCAGCAAGTCCCAGGAGCCCCTGGGCCGGCACCAGCACACATCATGTGGAGAAGGCCTGCGGGACACCAGGCAGCCAGGCAGAGCCCAAGATACAGGGCTCGGGGCAGTCCTTGTGCAGCAACCAGTGGCCGAGGGGCCGCTCCCCTCCCTGGGGCTGGGGCTGGGGCTGGGCCTGGGCCTGAGAAAGCAGGGTTCCCTCACCCGGCCCACAGGCCCACCAACCGGGGCTGTGTTAGTTCCACTGCTGTTTGATTCTGCCAGGACATGGTGGTCCTCTTGGGACAGGACGGGTTCAAGCTGCCACGTCCCTGTCCCCACAGCCCCCACCTCCTCACTGCCTCTCCCACCTGCAGGGGCAGGCCTCAGCAGCAGAGGAAACGGGATTTTGAAGGGGAACTGAACCAAACACAAAAGAACTGCAGTGAAGACCACATTCTGGTGGGGAGCTGGCTTCTCCCTGGGTGGGTGGGTTGGCAGGTAGAATCGGAGACGTGGGCGCCAGGCCTCCCACCGCCAGAGAATGAAACTACGGTAGAGCCCACGGTGGGAGGTGGTCGGGCACAGAGATGCAGGGCATGCATGTCCTCAAGGTCCCCAGCTGCCGCTGCAAGGCTTCGGTCACACCACCACTGATCTTTCGGGTGGATGACTCTGCCGTGGTGCCGTCCCGTGCCTGTAGGATGCCAGGCAGCAGCTCTGGTCTCTACTCTCTAGGTGCCAGCAGCACTGCCCCCCAAGTTGTGACAACCAGCCATGCCCCCAGACATCACCAAATACCCCCTGGGGAACAAAACTGCCCCCAGAATCACTGACCCAGAAGCAATGACACCCTGTACCCAAATGCATCCTGTACCCAAACCTTGGTTTCTAGATAACCATTCTCCCCCCAAAAAAGAAAATGGCTGATTCCAGGGCGAGGATGGGAAAGTACCACGCGAGCCAGGAGCTGGGGAGTGCTAGGAAGGGAGATGGACGGCAGGTCACATCCACAGGACACAAGACAAGAAGAATGTGAAGGGCTCCCAGGGCCAGAGCCGGGGGCCTGAGCACCACGTGGGACAGTGATGCGCTGTGACACAGGAAGAGGATAAGCACCTGTGTGTCTGCACTGATGTAGACAGACAACTGGGGGAGTACATAGATGGGAAGAACTGCAGGAGGCACCCAAACAGCACCGGCACCCACGGCCCCAGGAGGTTCAGCTTGTTACCCCCGCCCCGTGTGGTGGAGCTGGTGATGGGCCCCCACTGCGGGGCAGGACGGGAGAGGGTGACCTGCCGGTGGGGAGATGCAGCCATGCCACAGCCATGCACCCTGACGTGACGTAATAAGATGGCACATCACCTTGGTGATCTCTTTCCAGAACCCAGAACCCAGTCTAATCACAAGAAGACACCAGACAAACCCAAATTGAGGGACATGCCACAAAATAATTTGAGTTTCCTCAAAATGTTGAGGGTATGGAAAAGAAGATTTGGAAACGGCCACAGCCCAAGGGAGACTCGGGGGACGACGACTGAATGCAGCTCAGCACCGGGACAAGATCCTGGAACAGAAAGAGGACATTAGACAGAAACCTGGTACGACCCAACAAAGTTTGTGGTTTAGTCAGCAGGACTGTGCGATGTTAACTAATTAGCTTTGCCGAAGTTCCACAGTGGAATAAAATGTTCATCTGAGGGAAACACAGGGACCATGTTGTCACTGCAACCTGCCTGCATGTCTAGAATTATCCCAAACTAAGCAGACTGATTTTTGCTTGTTTTTGTACTCAGTGACCTTGCTAAGCTCATTTATTAATTCTAATAATGTGCTTGTAATTTTGTGCTTTCCACATATACAACCGTATTATTTGCAAGTAGTGACTTTTTTTACTTCTTCCTCTGCTGTCTCTACATTTCTCATTCCTTTTTCCTGTCTTATTGCTCTGGCTCGGACTTCTAGAATAAAGTTGGACAGAAGCCGTAATGTTGGGCATTCCTGTCTTATTCCTAATCTCAAGAGGGTAAGTAAGGCTCAGTACTGTGTATTAACTATGTTAGCTGTGGGCATTCGTTACCAGAATAAAGAAAGAAGTTTTGTTCTGTGAAATGTGTGTGAATTACGACACTAAGTCTGACCAGTGGCCAGGTTCTTGTCAGCTCCAGCAAGAAGCTGCCTGCAGGCATGACCACCACCACTAGTGCAGACTAAAACCACACCGGAAGTGGGGGCGGAGCCACCATATAATTAGTTTCAGAACAACACCTAGGGTGTACCAAAGGAAAAAGGAGGGGGCGCGAGGGAGCCTCTGGAACTGGAATGTTCCATAGTTTGATCTGCGCAGCGGTGAAAGGGCATGGCACATGCGTAAAGACGAATCGAACCCTGCGCGCCTAATGCACGTTGCCAAGTTCTTTTGTACCTCAATTGAGCACTTTAAGAAGTACAAACACGGTTTCTGGGCGGGTTCTTCCCCGCTGCGCAGGCAGGGCCAGAGCTTGGCTCCCTGCGCTTAAGGCCTAAGGGTCCAAAAACTGGCCTGGAGACCAAGGCCCCAGAGCAGTCAGATTGAACTTGGCGCGCGGAGAGGCGGGGCGGGGCGGGGCGGAGCGGTGGGAGGGCCGCGTAGACCCGGCTGGGCTCCGGCTGCCGCTCCGACCGACGGCGGACGCGCAGGGTCCTCCCAGCTCGTGTGGGCGGCCTCCCTCGGGCCTCGGAGCCAACCCCCGCGCGCCCGCCGGCCCCGGGATGCTGCTCCGGCCCCGGCGGCCGCCTCCGCCCGCGCCGCCGTCTCCTGCCAGCCCGGACCTCGAGCCGCGGCTGGCGGGGGGCGTCCCCGGGACCCCGCCCCGGAGGCCCGCCTCGCCTGGCGCGCTGGCGGCGCCCGCGTCCCCCGGGTCGCCCGCGTCCCCCGGGTTGCCCGTGTCCCCGCGCTCGGCGCAGCGCACGCCCTGGAGCGCGCGCGAGACGGAGCTGCTGCTGGGCACGCTGCTGCAGCCGGCCGTGTGGCGCGCGCTGCTGCTGGACCGCCGCCAGGCCCTGCCCACCTACCGCCGCGTGTCGGCCGCGCTCGCCCGCCAGCAGGTGCGGCGCACCCCTGCGCAGTGCCGCCGCCGCTACAAGTTCCTCAAGGACAAGGTCCGCGACGCGCACGGCCAGCCGCCCGGGCCCTTCGACGCGCAGATCCGCCAGCTCATGGGGCTGCTGGGCGACAACGGACGCAGACGCGCCCGCCGCCGCTCCCCCGGGCCCGGGCGCCCTCCGCGCGGCCGCCGGCCGGCCCCCGCCGTGCCCGCTGAGCCGGGTAGGTGGGCTGGGGGAGGGGAAGGGGCGGGAGCGCCCCAGACTGGAGAGCGGGGGCAGCGGGCTGGGGGGAGGGGCGGCGCGTCCGGGGCCCGAGAGCCAGAGAGGGGGGCTGGGGAGGGGGGCTGGGGCGGGAGAGGGCGCCGGAGGAGCGGCGGGCACGCCCCCCGCGCCGCACCCGACCACCAGCTCCACGTTCCAGGCGCCCCACAGCTGCTCGCCGCCCGAGGCCCCGACGCGGACCCCGCCTGGACGCTCAGGTTCAGCCCGTCCCCGCCCAAGACTGCGGAAGACCCCCGCGCCCCCGGCTCGCCGACGGCGCTCTCCACCTTCATCCCGGCACCCGACCGCCCCGAGGACCCTGAGCCCTTCCGCCCCCCCGGCTCCCCACCGCCGCCGTCCCCCGGCCGCGCCCGGGAGGACTCCGACTCGCCGCCCGGCCGCCCGGAGGACCACGCGCCGCCGCAGTCTGCGCCGCCGTCGCTGAACGCCGCCCTCCTGCAGACCCTGGGGCACCTGGGCGACATCGTGTCCATCCTGGGCCCGCTGCGTGACCAGCTGCTGACCTTGAACCAGCACGTGGAGCAGCTGCGTGGCTCCTTCGACCAGACCGTGTCCCTGGCCGTGGGCTTCATCCTGGGCAGCGCTGCCGCTGAGCGCGGCGTCCTGACCGACCCGCGCCAGTAAGACCTGGCCTGCGGCAGTCCCCTCTGTAGGGCCGCCCGCCTCGGCCCTTGACCCCTCCTGTGGCCCTCCCCCGCCCCAAACCTAGGTACGTTCAATAAAAAGGTTTTTTTTTCGAACTCTACCCCGTGTATGTGTGACGGCCTGCCCTGATAGGAACGTTCCCTACAGGTAGGGCTGCAGAGGTCCGGGTGAGGTTAAAATGGCCTCGGGATCCTAGGGAGGGGCCAGGAGGGCTGGAGGGAGGGACCCGTGGGGTCCTACTTTCCCTAGGAGGCCAGTCTCCAGTGGGGAGGGAGCTGTGGGCACCGGGAACCTGAGGTTGGGGCCCCACTGCACACCAGTGTTCTTGCAGGTCTTCAGACCCTGCCTGCTAGCACTTCCCACCAACACAGGCCAGCCATGGGTGGGTAAGCACAGTCCCCACCCCCACCAGCCTCGCTTAGCAGGGAGGAGGAGGAGGCTGGGCCCCACTGGGAGGGTCCCGAGGGAAATGGTGGTGCCTGAGCTGGTGGGGGGAGACGTGAGCAATCTCCAGCGCCCTTCCCAAGGAAAAGAGTCTGAGCCTCTTGGCTGAGCTGGACCAGGAGAGAGGTGCCTGGAAACGGGCAGGAGAGCTGGCACACACCCAGGTCAGGGGCTCCTTCCGCCCCCAAGGACGGGGGATCGGTCTGGGTGGGCCTGGGTTGGCTGGGGCTGGGGGTCAGATTTTCGACCTTGGCTGAGGCCAGGGTCCCTGCAATTCTAAGAGCTTTATCAAAATCTCCCCTACCCCCTGGAGCATTTTCCAAATAGCAGTTGAGGGCCCCACCCTGCACTGGTGGATCAGACCCAGTGGGGACTGGGCGGGGCCGGAGGCTCTCCCACCCAGGTGGGGCTGAGGAAGTAGCCCGAGGTGTTGGCCAGCATAACAATGCGTGCTCCGGTTGAATGCAGGGCTGCCTTTCAGCCACTGGGGCTCATTCAGAGGCTTAAGTGGTTGCCCTGGGCCACAGGTACAGGAGGGATGGGTGTCACCGCAGGCCCTGCAGCTACTGCATCCTGGAGGGCTCGAGCGGGGGTGGTGGAATCAGGCCCTCCCCCAGCCCTTCTTTGGAGACATCTTGGGAGAGGCCTCATCTGGACCCTCAGCCTGCAGAGACTCTCAGCCGACCAAGGGTGTGCCCACCCTTCAGCTGTCTACTGATGGCAGGTCCTGGGGGTTCTGTGAAAGGTCCCAAATCTTCATTTAAGACGCCCTGGCCTCTGCTCCGCAACTCTGTGCCCTGGTTTCCGAGAACCCACAAGCTGGTATGGGATGATTCCAGCTTGTAAACATCCTCCCGCAGCCCCGAAGTTCAGAGCCCTGGGCTGTGGGGGGTCTGAAACAGCATTGGCCCACATCCAGCAAATCTGCTGACCCCCACCCCACTCGGGTAGGGCCCGTGTCACCTGGGACCCTCTGCTCTGGAGGAAGGAAGTTTTGGGGCTTGAAGACATGCACGAAAGTCTCCAAGTTCAAAATATTTGGGGGCACCGAGGAGAACCCACCTGCTTCGTGCCCACGTTCCCCTGGGGGCCACGTACCATGGCATCCTCCTGAGGTGACTTACCCTGCAGTAACGACTCTGAATACCCCTTCCCCTGGGCATCTCTGACCTCTTCCAGTCTTGTGAGGGGAGGTACTGTCTTCAGCCCACTTCTTGGCTACTGTCTTTAGTCTTTAAACTTGAGCCATTCCTGATGCGTGGATTCCCAGATCCTTTCTGCTGGCCTGCCTGTGACCCCCTTTGGCTGTGGCCCTCCCTGGGTCTGGGGGTGAGGTGTGTCCCCATCCTGCTCTGTGACGCATGAGTCTTCTGCCAGGCATCCTGGGTTTGGCTCTGTGCGTGTCTGGGGTACACACCCCGGTGGGAACGGCATTCTGGCCGTGAGCATGCCCCTGGGCCTGACCACGAGCACAAGGCAGTGTCTCCAGCAGGGTCTCCTAGGACCAGTCCTCAGGCTGGTCCCCCTCTGTCTCACCAGAGGCCCCTTGGTCAGCAGATTCACAACCTTTTATTTTATCGTGGTCAAGTACACGTAAACTAAATTCACCATCTTATCCGTTTCAGCGGCCGGCACTGCCTCCACCTCTAGAATTCAGTCTTCCCAAACTGCAATATTAAATGCTAATCGTGCAGCCCCCTCCCCCAGCCTCTGGCTCCCAACCTTCTACTCTCTGCCTCTGGATTTGACTGCTCTAAGGGCCTCATGCAAATAGGATCATACATTATTTGTCTTTCTGTGACTGCCTGATACTCGGCATACGGTCCTCCAGGTTCACCTGTGCTGTAGCTCTTGGCAGAACTTCCTTTTTAAGGCTGAAGGATATTTCTTTGAATGGATAGGCGGAATTTTGGTTCTCCGTTGATCCGCTGACGGACACCCGGGCTGCTTCCACGTTTTAGTTGCTGTGAATAATGCTGTCATAAACGTGGGTGTGCAGATATCCTTTCAAGACCCCACTTCCAATTCTTCTGGGTATGTATCCAGCTGTAGAACTGACAGATCTTATGGTAATTCAATTTTTAACTTTTTGAGGAAACTCCATACTGTTTTCCAGCCACTGCACCATTTTACATTCCCACCAACAGTGCACAAGGGTTCCAGTTTCTTCACATCCTCGTCCACACTTACTGTCTGGTTTTGTTTTTTCACTGCATCCATCCTAGCAGGTGTGTCGGCGGCACCCTTTAACCATGTTGCTACAGCTCGTGGACTTGCAGCAGCGCTGCGCCTGGTGAGTCCATGTCCTCCCATCCAACTACTTGGTGGACCTGGCTAGGTGGTGTTTCTACCAGTTGACTGTTTTCTGCGTTGGTGCCTAGCGAACTTACCTGCATCCTCATTCTGTCCCATGGTGAGCTGAGGCCCGTGAAGGCCCCACTAGCTCAGTGACCTCTGGAGTGATGGTGGGTCCTCCCCTCCCTGCCAAGGGGCCCTACCCAACAAAGCTTCAAGGACGTGGGGCTGGTTTTGCTTTTTCTCTTTATCCTGTGTCTTTAGTGCCACCCTGTTGTGTGTTCAGGACTGTCCCTGGGTCGTCATCATTGCCCCATAATGCAGGGCTGTAGCCATGACGCACTCCCTGGGGGCGGGTTTTGTCCCACCTCACCTGGTACCCTCAGCTGTTGGCCTTCCCCGCAAATTCCATTCTTCACGGGGCGGGGCGGGGGGCAGAGTTTGAATCTGTTTTCACAAACGTCCTTCAAGGGTCAGGGCTGTTGGGCCCTCGTGAAACAGCCGTTTCCAATGATGGACACTGGCTATACGGGATACCTACCTTTAGATGTGTTTCCCCAAATAGGCAGACAACCCTGTCAGTTTGGGAGGGGGAGCTCTTCTATCCCTGGATGGGGCTACATTCTGATTCTTCTGAGGGGGAGGTAATGAGGTTTCCGCCTGGAGGAGGTACCGGGGAGCCGGGACCCTCTTGGGTGCTGAGCACGCGCTCTACCACTTGAACTGTACCCTTCCCCCTACACCGTCTCTGACTAGTTCTGCCACCTGTGCTCCCTCCGATGCCCAGACTGTCCCTAGAACTTGACAGAGGGCAATTTCCTGAGTGAGCCACCTGGCGCTCCAGGACTGCCCATCCTCCGATTCCACTGTTTGTCTTCCAGTTGTGGTCTCTTCTTGACCTGTTCCTCTGACTATACCATCTGTCTAAAGCTCCAGCGATAGACGTGTTGATATTTGAAACATCCTCAAACCCGGGGAGTCTCTGGGGGTGTCTGGACTCTGGGGCAGCCCCTGAAACCTGCATCCTTGTCTGAGTCGGGGGCCTGGCAACCCTGCCTGACCTCTGCAGCACATCCTTGAGGCTTTGGTGAGCGTGCATGTACCCCTTGTGGTTTACAGCGAGGGAAGGGAGGCTCCGTCTGTGTTCTCCAGGTTGTCACCAGAGGCCCATGGTCTGTCTAACCTGCTCCCCAGGACATCAGCCACGTTTGTGGTTTGCTCCCCAGGTCCTGTGCTGTGGGCCCCCAGGGCCAACAAGGCAGAAGTGCTGGCTCCCTCCCACACCGTCCCTGCTGCTAAACGAGACCATGTTGCTCTGTTTCCGCCTGAATGTCTGTGTCCCCCAGACCCCTGTGTTGAAATCCTAAGCCCCGATATGATGGTGTAGGGGTGGGTTGGAGGGGATTGGGTACTGAGGGCGGAGCCTCGTAACTGGGACTAGTGCCCTTGCAGGAAGAGGCATGAGAAGGTTTCTTTCTATCCCTGCTCCCTGCACAGGAGGCCACAGTGAGAAGGCAGCTGTCCGCCTGCCAGGAAGCTGGCCTTGCCAGAGCCTGGCCCCACCGGCCCCTGACCTCTGCTGCCCAGCCAGCAGAAAGGTGAGAAGTAGGTGCTGTGTAAGCCGCCCGTCTGTGGTGGTGCTGCTGCAGCAGCAGGAGCTGGCTGGGGCGTTAGCACCTGGCACACACGGGGCTCCGAGTTCAGCACAGAGGCTTCTCTGACACGCTGGAACCCGCCCTGCCCGCCTTGCCCGCCCTGTCCACACACTGCCGTCTCCCAGACTTCCTCACTTACGATGTGCACCTGGAAAGACCCTAATGGTTTTTTTAATGGATGATCCAAGCCCTGCAGAGTCCTGGCACAGACCCTGAGCGAGACTCGGCCTGGTCCTCTGCCCGGGCCTCGCAGTCAGATGCAGCCCCGCCTGCCCTCCATCACCGGTAGGTGGGGTGTCTCTGGGGCTGGCCTCTGCTCACCATTTACCCGCGTGAGAGCCACTATCCTTTCTAGGCAGGTTTTTCTGCCTATTGGGTGGGCCTAACCTATGTCCAGCACCTTCAGCACACCCCGTGGGCACCCTTTTCTTTGCTCTCTGAACTCTTGGTTCTAATCTAGTCCCTCAAGGGCCCTTCTGGCCTCGGAGAAAGGTCAGATCCTTGACTGATGGACAGTACGTCTCGACTGTTTCGACTGGTCAGTGAAGAATCCCGCCTGAAGTCTGTGGTTACATCTTCTACGAGGTATTTCACTCAGCTTTGTCAGCATCACCCACACGATCCTCTCCCGAAGACCTGCCTCTGTAAGCAGAGCAGAAGGGCCTGTGCCCCGAGCCACACCGCCTCCCCCCTCTGCCCCGAGGCTTACACCTCTGCTCCTAAAGCTTGGTGCTGGCCCTCCCTGCCCCCACCTGCACTCTCTGGCCCTGTGTGACTCGGTCCCACACACGGAAGATCTTGGGCCAGCCTGTCCCATTTCCATGTCATCACAGATCACTTGAGTCACTGTGGCTGCTGCTGTCCTCAGTGCCTGTCATCTTTGTCACCAGTCTCCCAGAACGAGGTCCCTTCCCAAAGATCCCAGGGGTTGTGGTCCTCACTGTATTTACAAGAGGGTGCTTGTCTGACTTGCCCTGGTTCACTGCTGTCTCTAATAATACCCAGCACATCTGTATGTCCAGAGCAGCACCAGGCAGAACTCTCTGGGATGATGGGAATGTTCCAGAAGGCACTGTCCAGTCTTGTGAAAGAAAAGCCCAGCTGGGCTAACGAGCTAAGTCACAAATCTAAGCGTGATAAGTGTCGGTTTACTGATCTAAGTTCTGCTGGGCTAACTCGTAAATCTGAAGTTTAGTGTCAGTTTACTGGGCTAACAAGCTAACTCGTAAATCCAAGCTCAACAAGTGTCAGTAACGTGATCTGTTCCGAATTGATAAGCTCCAGTGTACTGATTCCTTGCTTTTTGTTGTTTGAGCCTTATTGGCTAATAGCCCCATACTTGTAATTAACCCTATAAAACCTCATGTGCACGTCTTGGAGGTGCTCAAAGCTTCGGAGCAGAAGCCCCTCTGAGCCCGCCGGCGTAATAAATCTGAGTACTCCAACCCTCCGAGTGGTGCTTGTTTCTTGGCTGGCCTGTCACTTCCGTAACAGTCTGACAGCCACCAGCCACGTGTGGTCACTGAGCTGTTAAAACGTGGCCAGTGCGACTGAAGAACTGAATTTTTTTCGCTTAACTTAAATCACCACATATGCCTGGGAGTTCCACGTCCTCACATACAGTTGTTTTATTTTAGTATCACTGGCTTCAGCTTCCTATCTTCAGAATCTCACCTTTAAATTTATGTTTAATTCAATCCCAAAATCCCATTCCTTTCACCAAAGTCAAAGACCTGGAGTCAGACCTTCCAGTCGAGGTCCGGTCCAGGGTCACCAGAGAGCCCCTTTCCAAGCTGCTCAGTCTCACTGAGGACTTACCAAATGCAGCAAAAGGTCACCCAGGTGACTCTTCAACCCATCTGAACCAGCCTCGACCCCGAATCCCTCCCACCCTGTCTCTCAGGGGCAGAGCTGCAAGGCCACAGGGCCTGGCCACGGGTGGTGACTCAGTCCACTTTCTTTCTGACGAACTTACCTGCATGAGGGCATCCCAGCGTGGCCCAGCCCTGCCAGCCAGAGGCCCTCCTCTGCCTGGAGGATAGAGGGCCCCCGCCTGCAGAAGGAGATGTGCCCTTGGCTGGGCAGAGGCGGTGGGAATTACCCGGAGCCGGGACAGCCTCAGAGCCCACTGACTGGAGCAGGGAAGGTGAGGCCTGGTGAGCAGAGGGGGCCACAGGCAGGCTGCCTGGTCTGCACACCCACTCTGGACCGCACCAGCCTCAGGGCCGTGGGCAGGAGGACCCCAAGTGAGGGCTGAGGAGTGGGAGGGGCCAGGGGAGCACCTGCCCCTGTTGGCCCACTCTGCCTGCCCTGCTGCATCCCCTGAGGGCGGAGGGAGGTGGACCCGGGAGGGCCCACCGCTGAGGCTCCTCGAGGCAGCAGCAGACCTGGCCCCCTAGGAAAGGGGGGGTGTGAGGACCGGGCCTACCCAGACAGACCCAGCGCTTCCCAGGCTATGGGAGGGCGTGGGGCTCTCTGCCTCTTCACACCTGGGGCCTGGGACTCCAACACCGCCCACCCACCGTGTGCTCTCTTCCCAAACTACCGCCCGGCAGGCGTGGGTCGCGCCCACCACGCCCCCACACTGACACCTCCGGTCTCTCTGCCAGAAGCACGAGCAAGCCGTCTGGGCTCCCTGGGAGGGCGGGGGGAGGAGCGTGAGGGGGCGTGGCAGCGGGGGAGGAGCCCACCCTGAGAGCGAGGGGCTGGGCTGAAGGGGCGGCCGTGGCGCCTGCTCTGCGAGAGCGTCCCGAGGCCACGCGGGCTGGAGAGATGGGACAGGAGGACAGCGATGCCGCCACCAGGGATCAGCCTCACTTCTCATTCACGCCTCCCCAGCTCCGATATGTCTGAGGGAGGGGCGTGGACAGTGGTCTTCGGAGGGGCAGGGCCTCCCCTGGCCGTCGTCCCCGCTGTCGGTGGAGGTGGCCTAGACGAGTGGGGGCCGTGATGGCTAGAACCCGGCGGGTCTCAGGACTTAAGCAGCTGGACCCCCGGAACCAAGTGCCAGACGCAGGGCTGGGGCCGCCGGAAGAGCCCGTTCAGGAGGAGGGAGTTGGCTTCGGTCGCTTGTCGGGGCGGGGCTGCAGGGCCACCCAGTGCAGGCGGACCGGAGAGCGCGGGTCTCCCACTCCCGCTGGCCTCCACCCAGCCCGCTGCCCGCTGCAGGCGGGACGCGACTCTCCGGGCGCGCAGGTGCGGGTTCGGTGGGAAACCACGCCTGCGCCGAATCACCCGGAGTCCTAGGAAGGCAGCAGAAGGGCAGCAAACCTGGTGGCCGGTCCCTAGCAGCTCCGGAGGCTGCTCCGAAGCCAAGTGAGGAAGCTGATGCCAAACGTGGGTTACACAGTTTTTACCCGGCCAGGTGTAGAGGGAGGGAAGGGGGACCCCAGTGGACACGAGCGAGCCTGAGCCCCTCGCAGCCTGGCGGAAATGACCGCTGGGAAGAGGGGCCAACCTAGGCAGCGCCTGCATCTGGAGGGGAGGGCTCAGAGGGTGGGGCCATCTGACCTGCTGAGGGGAGGTCACCTTAGGACCCTGGAGGGGGAGGTTCAGATAGGGGCTGGGGAAGTGGAGGTGGGAGGGCCATTAGAGGAGGGTCCCGGAATAGGGAGGGAGCCGCCCAGTAGAGTTGGGGGATGGCTGCCAAGGATGGTTCCTGTGTGGGGCCAAGAGGCCAAGGGACCGGCCCTGAAAGGTTAGAAAGGAGGAGACGCTAAAACTAGGTTTTGAAAGGCATGGTCCGTGTTAAAACCTGCCATTTCATAAATTAATGCTTTTAGCCGGGATGGTACAGCTCAGTGGTAGAGATGCACCAGGTCCTGGGTTCAATTCCCAGTACCTCCATTAAAAAAATATAAATAAAAACCTAAGTTACCCCCCCAATTTTTTTTAACTTGTAAATTAGTGCTTTTGAGCACATGATGAAGTAGTGTGCACCTTGAGCAGTCGTGGGGGGTATTTATCCCCTAGGCCTCCACTGGGGTCAGGGCCTCCGCACAGCACCCTCTCCCAGCTCAGCCGCTTTCGCCGGATACTGAAACGGACACTGTCGCTGCGGAGCTGGAAGCATGCGCGCGGGCGTCCCTGGAGCAGCCCTGGGGCCGTACGACTTCCAGGACACCCTGCAGCCTCCCAGTAGACACCCCAGCTACACACAAGTGATTTTAGTCCCCGGCCTCACCCCGCCGGGTCCGGTGACAGAACTGAGCCTGCCCAAGGGCCAGAGGAAGAGCTGCGGTCAGGGCCTGCCGGTTCCCTGCTGTGTCCGGCTCCCGCATCACCAGCCCCGCCCCCCTGCCCCTCAGGCTCGAAGGCGGCGTTGGGGTGATAATTCGGAGGCGAAGCCCGCGGGGCCTTTGATGTCCGCGCGGCGGGGCGGGCGCGGAGGCGGCTTGGTGCTCCGCCTAGGCTGGCGCCGGCGCCCCCGGGAGTCGACGGTGCTGACTCCACCCGTCCCCTCGGAAGCCCTGCGGCGGGCTGGGGGCCGACTCCGGCCGCCGGGGGCTCAGCGCGGACCCAGAGCCCGCGCTCCGGGGGATGCGGCTTCTGCCGGTTGGGTCCTCGCGGACTGCCCTGCAGTCGCCTAGGACGCACCACGTGTCCGTCTGCCGGGTAGCACCGAGGAGACACACGCGGTCCGGCCAAGGTCGAGGGAGAGGTCCTGCCCAGCCCTCCGCCTCCCCGCGGAGCACCGGCGTCCCAGGCCTAGTCGCGCCCTTCCCCGAGGCCAGTGGGGCTCCCGGGACGCGGACGCGGCCAAAGAGGAGTGAAGCGACCGCGGCGCCAAGGGCAGGGACCGGTGACCGTCCTCAGGACACCCCCTGCAGCTCCTGTGGCACCAGAGTGAAACCCAGCAGAGAGACTGGGGGCGGCGAGGGAGAAGGGCCCACGGAGCCGGAGGGACCCTCTCTGACCAGCCCCTCCCACCCTGTCTGGCTTGTTGCCAGCCCTACATTCCTACGCAGCGGGGCCACCGGGTTGCAGCAGACAGGGCACTGGCCAAGTCCACGCTGTCCTGGGAGTGGCCATGGGGACCTCCAGCTCCCTCAGGTGTGCACATCCGTCACTGCAGACCCACGGGGACAAGGTGGCGAGCCAACCTGGAGAGAGGAGATAGCTCGGCACCCCACAGGACAAGCCCCCCAGCTGGGGTGCTGGGTGGGAGGGGGCCATCCTAACCTTCCCACAGCGCAGGCCAGCGGGTGGGGGTGGGGGAGATGAAGGGATGTAGCAAGTCGCGGGTTACCACCTCTCCCCCAACTGTGGACCACAGCCCCGCCCTTCCCTCAGACATCTTGGAGCCGGGGAGGTGTGAATGGCCTCCTTTGTGCTTCTGAATTGAAGGCAATTAGGTGCTACTTATCTAGCGGGGTAGAAATTTGGGCCATCTACGGAAACCCGCCTCCACCCACCCACCTCCTCCTGAGCTTATAAGTGCAGCCCAGCCCTGCCAAACCTGAGGCAGACCCTATGCTCAGCCTGGCCCTGCCCCACCTGACAGACTGCGGACCCTGTTCCCAGCCCCCATCATCTGTCTTGCAGAGGATTCCGGCCAGGCCCCCACCATCTGTCCAGAGGCACTACCCAGCCATGCCTCCCTCCTCCGCCCTACCTGGTGGCTGCAAGCGGACCTCCAGCTTTGGCTCAGTGGACTGGCTCTCCCAGAGCAGCCACACAGGGCTGGCGCACACCTCCAGGCCTGCCGAAGTCTCCTGGGGGAGCCTGTCTGCCTCAGCCCAGGTGTACTACAGAGGGGAGCCCCACCAGACTGCAGACATGGAGGAGGCGAAGCTCTCAGAAGTGTCTGCACCGGGGACGCCTGCAGCTGGTAGGTGTGGGGATGGGAGTCCGGGAGGGGGGTCAGGAAGAGGGTCACACCCCGGCCACATCCGTGTACCCTGGTCATCGGAGGGACATTCTTACCAAGGCTGAGGCTTAGGGTGGAGTCTGACACCTCCTGCAAGTGAACGCTTCCCCTGGGAAGCAAAGGCTACAACGGAGGCCTTCCTTGCTCAGCCCCCGGGCCTCCTGGGGCCGGCCCACCGGCGCAGTGAGCCACTGCGCCTACACTAGCACTTGGTGCCTGTGACTCAGGCTCTGAGATGAGTCCTTGGGGCGCACCTCTGCAAGAGGGCCGTGGGGAAGTGCGTCTCACCAGCTCATTCAGAGGGGTCTCTGGCCCCTCCTGCGAAGCTGGCGCCTTCCTTTGCCGTCTAGACTTCGGCCTGTTCACCAGCTGCTGGGAGGCCTGCAGGTTTGCTTAGGGGCAGCCACGACCCGGATGCCACTTGCTTTCCCGTGGTTTCCAAACTTGATGGAACCCTTTGTCATTGGCTAAGACGTTCTTCGTCTGTCTTTTAGTCCTTGTGAGTTAATGGCTGTTTTTAGGTTTCAAGTAGCCAAAAGTGGGGTTGATATTGTCTGTAAGTTTTTATTTTAAGAAAAAGTTTAAATGATGACCATGGGGACTTCGTCACCTCCTGGGGGGCGCTAGTGCTCCCCACATGTCCTGACAGCTATTAAGAGAACAGGCCTGCCTGAGACACGCGGCTGGTGGTGACAGAGCCTGGGTCTCAGGGATGGGTACACCCGAGGCAGAGCTCGTGAGAAGGCTTTCCGAGGATTTCGGGCCTCTGCCTGGGGTGGGCTTCACCAGCCCCCATGGCCACCCACCCCACCCAGTGAGTGGAAGTTCCTTGTCTGCAGGCAAAACACACTGCTTTCTGGAAGGGACTGTGCACCCCAGGCAGAGGGTGAGGGGCCGACGTCAGAATTGCTGTCCGCTCTGTTGTCTTCTTGCCAACGTCCACGTTTCTGGGCCTCATTCCACACTAGAGCTGGAGGGGGAGTGGCTCTCCTTGACCCAGCAGGACGGCAGAGCAGGATGGGCTGTTCTCCGGAGAGAGGCGGGGGCGGGGGGGCTGCTCTTCCCGAGGTCCCAGCCGCCATCCACAGGCACGAAGCCTATCCCCCCTTCTCCCACCGGGCAGCACTTCCAGCCAAATGGATTGGGTGCCCTTCCGTCCCCCTCAGGGCCGAGCAAGGAGGCAGACGGCACGCGGGCTCCCCGCATGCGCACGGCCTTCACGGCGGAGCAGGTCAGCGCCCTGGAGAGCTCCTTCCAGCACCGCCGCTACCTGGGGCCCCTGGAGCGCCGGCGGCTGGCCCAGGAGATGCAGCTCTCCGAAGTGCAGGTGAGGTGGCCGGCAGGCAGGGTGGTGGCCTGTGGCCGCCCCCTCTCTGATCTCACTCTCCCCACAGGTAAAGACCTGGTTTCAGAACCGCCGAATGAAGCACAAGCGCCAGCTGCAGGACTCCCAGCTGAGTCCGCCCTTCTCCGCACCCCTCCACCCGCCCCCCGCCCTGCGCAGCCGCCTGCAGCTGCTTTGCCCTTGGGCCTCCCTGCCTGGGCCCCCAGCTCTGGTCCAGCCTCTGGGCTCTTTCTGGGGTCCCCGTGGAGTGAAACCAGCCTCCCTGGCTTCAGCGTGGGCCTCATGCAGCAGGCAGCCTCCGGTGTGCTGCCTCCGGTGTGCTGCCTCCCGGACACTGGGGGCTGGGTGCACACACTGAGCCCAGCTTTGTCCAGGGGAGCCTGGGGCCTGTGCGCCCCACCGGCGACTGGGGATGCCTTTTGAGGAAGGGAGGTAGCTGACGCCCAGGGCTGCGGTGTATCAGACGTGCTGGGTATGCGCAGCGGTACCTGGCATCTGCCTGGAGAGACAGCCCGGTCTGTATTTACACCACTGTGATGTCCTGGCGTGGGCCCCAGCGGTGGGGCCTGGAACTGGCCCCACCTAAGACTGGGGATTTATAGCTGAAGACATTTTGAAGCCTATTCCCCTCTGAAAAGTGCTGAAGGGTTGGCGTGGAAAGTGGTGGGTCAGCGAACAGTCGGAAGCCAAGCGCGCTGTGCTGCGTTGGGCTCCCACACAACAAAGGGTAACTTACTCAGCTTAAGGGGCTGGAAAACTGGCTTTCCAGTTGGAAAAAATAAAGGTGGAGTCTGTCTTACGCTATATGCTTATAGGCTTTGTGTATGAAAATGAAACCTGACAGGACTGGGGGGAGCAGTGAAGGCATTTGGGGTTTGAGTTCCGTGTTAACAATGACCTCAAAGCTAGAAACCAGAAAGGGACAGAGATGATCGGTTTGCCTCTGAGAAACTAGACCCCGGTGGTGACGGTCACCTCCCCGTGCCTCCAGAGCACATGCGAGCCAGGGACTGCATCCTGTCCATGCTGTCTTGCCCCCTCCCTTGGTGAAGAAAGGCTCTGGGAGCCGGGACCCCCCCTCACACCCTGAGCTGTCCTCACCTGCAGGGCAGAGCTTCTGTGCCTGCCTCGGTGCAGCAGTCCCAGCAGAGAGCAGGAGGCCTCCGGCATCAAGTCCACAAATGCCCAGGAGCAGGAGAGTGGACCCCTGAGGCTCCCCGAGGCAGTGCCGTCATCACCGGAAGGAGAAAGCCCACCAGCGCAAACCTGTTGGAGGGTTCTGATGGTGTGCACCGAGTTCAGATGCCCACCCTCGTCCACGGCATCCCAAGGGCGTCTGTGCCACGTGGGTGACTGGCAAGCAGGGTGGGGGGTGCTGGAGGACCAGTTCAGAGAACCCAGGTGTGCAGATAGGAAGCACGCTTTGCAGGGAAGAGCAGGTGGGTTGAGGACGGAGGCAGGTGGTCGGGGAAGGGGCTGTGACAGGAAAACTTGGGGCACAGCTAGGGAGGGTGTGTGCCCTGAGGCCTGCCAGGAAGGAGGGGCACCCTGAAGGCTCCCTCCCGCCCACTGTGGAGGGAGGGTTCTAAGCAGAAATTCTCCATCCCAGGAGCAGAGTCTGGGTGTCTGAGAACAGAGCCAGAGGCAGGGCGGGGGCTGGTTTGAAGCTTTTGAATTTGGGGGGAGGGGAGGGGAAGGAAGTAACTAGATTTACTGGTTTTTTTTTTACTTAACAGAGGTGCTGGGGATTGAACCCATGACCTTATGCATGGTAAGCATGCACCCTACCACTGAGCTATACCCTCCCCACCACCACCTCAAAGCTTTTGAATTTTGGCCACGTTCCCAGCACGTCGTGTTGGGGTTGTTGACCTATCACTACTGTGGGTTATGTGAGAGAGATGGGGCTTCTACAGTCATGTTGAGCCATTTATTCAGGATTTCTTGTGAGCTCAGGATTTGCTTAAACACATACTGTTCAGGTTTGTGTGGCTTCATGTATTGTAACCTTAAAACAAAACTGGATTTTCTCTGCCCCTAAAAACTTAAGCAAATGTCTGATTGTCTCGTTACTTCCAAATTGCCCAGGGGTTCGGGGGATTCTCTGAGTGTGCGGTCACCCTCACTCCCGGGAACCAGCCCCCCAGGGACTTTGGGCATCCCTTGTCTGCAGCCTCTGCCCACTTCTGGGAAACTCAGCCCAGGGCATCCTTCCCTCCTGCTGCCCAGACAGGCTCGGGGCATGGGGGTCCCCTGAGCCTGACTGTTGCGTTAGAGCCAGCTTCACCTCATAGCACGGCCAGGGCGGAACAGAATCACCTATGAAAATCTTGCCAAAAGCCTAAATCCCAGTTTACAGGAACTAGGCACTTAGCGTGGACGCCGGCTGGGGCCTGCCCTGGTGGACCTTGAAGAGGAACCTGATGGGAAAATAGCTGCAAAGCCTGGGGTGGGCAGGCTTGGAGGGGCAGTCAGGGGGGTGAGGTCCAAGGGTTCTGCCTGGTGCCACTGGGGTGCTCGCCTCCCTTTGTGTGGGAACAGGACCCACGGTCTGCTGGGCCTCGTGCCTGAAACATTCAGAAGGCCCAAGATCAGCACAGTGCAGCACGCGCCGCAGAATGCAGGCGGCTGAACCAGCCGGGGGCTTACGGGGTGCCTGCTGGACTTCCCACCTTTCTGTCTGAAATCATTAGACGAAGTGGCTGCATGGGACGGCTGGGACGCTGGCCCCGCCCCTCCCCAGGGCCAAGCATGTGAGCCACCCAGTCCTTGGCACCCTGGCTGTGAGCCCCAAGGTGTGGGTCAGGGACCCACCCTCTCAGCCAGGCCGCCCCCACCAACCCCACAAGCAGAGTGGGAATTGTGGACTTGCTGAAGAGATGCAGCCCCCCCAAGCCTCTCTTAGGGGTGTGGGAAAGACCCAGCCCCACAACCCCAACCCAAGATTATAAAAATGTGACACTCTCCACCCTCAGCCCAGCTCAGCAGCACCCGGTGGCAAAGGGCCTGCCGCCCCCAGGACCACAACCAGGAGCCAGGACTGGGAGGACGAGGGCACACGAGGCTGGGGCTGCACGCAGGTGCCCCGCCACCCAAGCCTCCGAAGCTGGAAGGCTGGGCCTCATCCGTCTCCCAGGCCATTAAGACCCCCACTCCCAGTCTGGCAGTTACTGAAAGTGGCAAAGGGCAGGTGGAGGGAGACCCCTCCCCAGGGAGGCCACGGTGAGGCTTGTGGGACAGGCTTGTTCACCTGGAGCCCCTGGGATCCCACCCCACCATCAATGGGTCAAAGGTCCCCCCCCCAGGACCGATGGCCTGTAGGGGTGTCACCTGGCATTTCCAAGGGCCTCCCAGCCCCAGTCCTCGCGCCGGGCTGCCTCTTCCTGCCCCTCAGCTGAGCCAGAGCTGCCACAGGACGCACAGGACTTCTCTGCCCAACCTCCCAGGCCTATCTCCCTGCCTGGGAGCTGCCCACAAGGGAGGACACGTCCAGAACCCAGGGAGGACACGCCCCAACCAGGTGGCAGTGACCCTGAGGGGTTTCCCTCTCTGGGCCCAGGAGCCATGCCCTGCAGCTGCCGACAGAAGGATAATGGTACAGAGCAAGGCAGATCCATTGGCTCCCTGGATCCAGCCGTGCCTGCAACCCACCTGTCTCCCCATCACAGGGAACACAAGTGTCTGGATCAGTGCTGCTGTTGCTCGTACACTGAGGGTATTGTGATAGCTGCTGCTTGTCAGTCCTTTCCGGGGTCCCATGGGGAGCCTCACCAGCAGAGCCAGCCCCCAGCGCCCTTCTGGCACTGCAGGCGTGGGCGGCTGCCTGAGCAGGGAGGGCCTCGGGGGCTGCCCACCCTGCCTGCTGCAGGCCCAACCCCCTTCCGCCACCTTCCGCAGGAGCTGTGGCTCTCTGGAGGAGGCGCAGCCGGGCCTGGGGCTGCCGCTGCTAAAAGGACCTGTCGAAGCTCCGCTTGCTGGGCGAAGAGCCTGACAACTGCTGTTCAAGCTCCCGGCTCCCAGGGCTCCCTCTGGCCCTTTTCCTACAGCAGGGAGTTAGGACCCACAGGCTCCGGGCCAAGGTGCTCCCACCCAGAGCAGCAGGCCAGGCCCCAGGCAGTGCTGCTGGGCGGGCTGTGTCGGGCACTGTCATGCCCTGGGCGTGTCCTGGCCCCCTGACCCTGGTCATCAGAAAGGTCATCAGAAAGCCCCCCACCGGCCCCCCAGCTGTTGTGTCATTTCATTCCCTCATGTGTACGTGTTTTTTATTAAGTTCCCTCAAGACCACCGGTGTGACCCCCAAGCAGCCCAGACGAGCAGCAGCACACGTGGTGGAGGCGCCAGCTGTAAGGTTTCCCGCTGCGGTTCACACGGAATCAGCTTTATTGGTATTTCTGATCAGAAAATCCACTCAGACTCATCATCACAAGTGCAGTGACGCTGTCAGAAGCAGCTTCCCCCCAACCCCTGACAGTCGCTCCTCCCCCAGCTTTTCGGCACATCAGACCCTCATGGCTCCACATCTAGACTCAGACCCACCCCCACCCCACCCCTGCTCCACGGTGGCCCCAGGGGACTGTCCCAGCTCCTGTTCCGGCACCTTCTGTAACTCTTCAGGGCTGCCCCAGCGAGAGTCACCACAGAGCTGGGATCTGCACAGCACCCCCCACCATGTGGGGGCGCAGACCAGCTGGTGGGTGGGGCTGGACCACGCCGTCCACTGCTCCAGGGCACACACAGAAGCAAAGGTTACCCACTGCCCCAACCCTGGCCAGAGGAGGAGGGCCAGGACCCCCTTGCCTCGGGGTCCCTGATCCTACGTGAGGGACGTGGAGGCAGGTCCAGACACAGGTTGGCGGCCGGAGCAGGCTCTGCGGGCGGGAGGACCTCGCCGCCCCGTTTTCCCATGCCCTACACCTCTTTAGGCCCGACCCTCAAAGAAGTATATGCATAGGAAAAAGGAACAGCGAGCAGCGTGCTGCAGGTCCCGGGAGGGTCCGTGCGGGGTCCGCGGGGTCCGTGGGGACAGGCTGTGGGAACAGAGGCCTGTGGGTGTGAGCAGGGCGGGCCGAGCCGGCCTGAGGAAGAGGCAGGGAGGGCGCCTGGCCTCTGCCTTACCTGGTCAGCCTCGGGGTCCGGGTTCTCAGGGGCCGGCAGGGCGAGTGGAGCCTGGGAGCGCAGAGGAGAGTCCGAGTCCAGGTCCCGGAGCTCTGCCGCAGCCGGCCGTGCACCGCATTTATGCCACACAGAGGCCTTGGCGGGCAGCGCACAGAGCAGCGGCTGTCACATGTGGTCCAGGGCCACGCTGTGCCAAGGACCCCGCCACCCCCGCACCTGCGAGATTGGGGCACAAAGAGCTGCTGTGAGCAGGGTGCTGGGCCTCAGCCCTGGGGCAGGCTGACGGCAAGGCCCCCGGGGCCTGGGGGCTGCAGGCCGAGACCTGGGACCAAGCCAGCGCTGGCCACAGCCTCCTCCAAGCTTATCTCCCAGTGCGCTCCTGCTGCGTCATGGCCCAGAAGGCACACGCGGGGGCAGAAGCAGCATCAGGGGCTGCATCTCTCCCCTCCCCGTCCGCCTCCCAGCTGGGGGATGGCAGGGCCTTCAGCCTGCGGCCCGGGCACGGAGCCCCAGGACCCCTGCCCCAGGGAGGCTGCCTGGGCCTAGGGCTGCCCAGGAGTCCAGAGGATCTGGTGTGAGAGCCCTTCCGGGCCTACACTGCCTGATGTGGGCTCAGCTCTGCTCCCAGGGCCCTGCTGGGAAGACTGCAGGACGGGCGGGGGAGACAGCCGCGGGGACCGCTGATCAAAGACCCAGGGCTTCCCAGAGAGACACACACAGACACTCTCCCACTCAGGTGCCCCAGGCCCAGGGGCCCCAGGCAGGACAGCTCAGCTCCCTGCCCATGTGTGGAAACTGGTGCCCAGTCAGTACCCGCTGGATAGCAAACATCTGGGTCCATGTGGACGTGCCCACCACTCTGTTCACAGAAATTCCTGACCTGTGGGGAACGGTAGAGGTGGTGGCCTGAGTCTGAAACGGATCGACCATCAGGTCCCCCACCTGCCCCCTGGGTCCCAGGGGGCCCTCCCGTGCAGCACCCACAGCCCTGTGCCCTCCTCCACCCCAGGGGTGGCCTGCACCTCCCCCTTCTTGACTGGGGAGTCCAGAGAGTCCACTGGCCCTCCCTCCCTTTGCCCTGCAGCCGGCTCTGAGGTGCACGTGTGTGTGTCTGTGTCTGCGTGTGTCTGGGTGTCTGGGTGTCTCTGTGCGTGTCTGTGTGTGGTGTGTGCAGCAGCCCCTCGGGCTCTCACCCCACCTGTGTGTGGTTGGGGGCTGTTGTATCAAACCCCCACCGAGGGGTGGGCTCCTGGACGGACAAAGACTGGGGAGTGTACAGGAGAACGTGTGAGGGAAGCGAGATGAGAGAGACCACCCGTCCCGTGGACACACCAGGGACCCTGCTGGCCTGGCCCAGTCCTCTTGACACACCCCCACCATGCCTGGGCCCACTGGGGCCAAGGGTATGACTGAGAAGCTGCAGACCCCGGGTTGGGCGGACCATGGCCAAGACCCCTGCTCCCGCCAGGAGCTCGTCCTCCAGTGACGGGTGCAGGGCCATGAAGACCCCGGTGGGCAGTTTCCCGGGGCTCTCCTGGACAAGCAGGAGGGGCTGGAGCAACCTCTGGGCTGGATGCCCCCTGAAGGGGCTGTCAGACCCCAAAGTCAGCTGAGCAAGGTCAGAGTGGGACCCTCAGTGGAGAAGGAGCCCCTGGAGAGCTCAGAGGCCCTGGGGGGCCACCTGCTGAGTCTCAGGCTGGTGAGGGAGGCCCCCCACTCCAGTGGCAACTCCAGGACCGTCTCCTCGGGCCTCTGGTCTCTGAAGAACCACTCAGGGTCCTGCTTCCCACAACCCGGGCCCCATCCTGAGCCTCCATCTCCATCAATGCTGCCTCCCTCGGCTTTTGGGAAACAAACTTGTGCGCTTGACCCCGGGGCGCTCGAGTGGGTGGTGGGTGGCGGGCAGGAAGGAACAGATGGACAGAGACAGGGAGCCCAAGATGGGATGGATGCGGACATCCTAGACGGCTCTGACCTTTGGGTTCTCTGCTTGGCCTTCTTAACCATCTCTTCCTGATTATTACATCAATGCCTGCTAGTTAAAATCCACTTTTAAAATCCAGAAAGGCACAGAGAGACCATGACAGGCAGGGGTGCAAGCTGAGCCTTTCTGGCCCCTCCCCTGGGTCTCCCATGTGTTCTTCGTGCCACCACCTGAATTCTCTGCCTCCAGCTTCCTCCCCAGTGTTGGAGGCCAAAGAGCTCCTGGCGGGCGGGCAGCCGGGGCCCTGCCCGCTGAGCCTGGGGGCTTGTGTGGGAGGTCGGCTATGGGGAGGGGGCTGGACTGAAGGCCACAGGGAGCCAGGCTCTGACATGGCAGAGTCTGTGTCCGGGTAGAGCTAGTCACAGGGAGGAGGAGGCTGAGGGGCTGGGCCCTCAGTGGAGGTTCCCTCCCAGCCAGCCCCCCGGCCAGAGCCCCTGGAGTGCCCACACCCTCGGGTTGCAGTCCCTCAGCCCCCTCAGCCCCCTCAGCCCCCTCGGAGGCTTGCACTGCAGATCCGGATGTGAACTCAGGGCCAGATTCCACCAGGAGCTTCCTCCCCTAGGAGGGCCCCAGCCGGTGGACTCGAGGCCTGCTTGCTGCCCGACAGGTGCACCTCAAGTGACTGCCCTGTCCGAGCTGCCGCACCGCCCCTCGGCGCTTTGAGCAGACCCCAACCCCAAAGCAGGATCTCAGGCCCCAGGGCAGCCCCACCCTGCTCACTGGCCGCAATGCCCATGCCCAGCTGCCCAGGGGACCCTGGTGGACTTTTCTAGGAGCTGACTAGACAGGACAGGCTGGGTGCAGCCACCTCCCCAGGTAGTGAAGATGGTCCCCACTGGGCAGACAGAGGCTGGATGCCAGAGAGGTGGATGAGGGGCCAGGCTCCCGTGGAGTCCTGACCACCACTCCGGGGCCGCCAGTCAGACCCCCACCCTGGGAACCCTTCCCACCTGCCAATGTTTGGGAGTCCACACGGGCCCGGGCACTGTGTCCTGATCCCTGTCACCTGGGGCAGGGCCCCCTGCGGGGTCCAGCCAAACCCTGGGCACCAAAGACCCCAAGAGTGGCCCCCAGAACACAAAACTGACTGGGCCTGGCCCTCCCTTGCCCACGAGACAGAAAGTATCCTTGCTGGCCGGGAGGACGTGCTTGGCGCGGAGTTGACTGGTGATAAGGGGTGTCCTTCGGGACTGCGCCTCCTCCCTGCACTCCGTGCCTGGCGGGGCTGAGGGTGCCGCAGCTGTCCGCTCAGCTCAGGGTGCAGCTTGCTGCCCCTAGAAGGTGACTGCCTTTAACCCTTGGTGGGTTCTGCCAGCCCACTCCAGAGAGGGCGGACTGTGGAACCAAGCCCTGTCTCTGCCCTGCACCCACACTGCCTGCACCCCCGGGAGTCACCGCAGCTCCCTGGGTTATGATCCACTGACTCTCTCCACCCCAGGGGCAGGCAGGCTGGGTCAGTGGCCCCGACAGTGGAACAGCTTAGGCCTGGTGGCAGCTCACCACAGCTGTGCTGTGTGGGTCCACCCCTGGCCTCAGTGTCCCTACCTGCCAAAGGAAGCCTTGCAAATGGCCGCGCTCTCTGGAGGCGTCAGGTTAAAGCGGCGGCGGCCCTGCGACACGGCAGCTCTAGATGTCTGGCCGAGGGGGTGGAAGCACTGCCCCGATAGACTGGAAACCTCTCCAAGGCCCCCATGCAGAGAAGTGGGGGAAAACCCAGGTGGCCTGTCGGCCACGTAGACTGTAGCCAGGGGAACACGGCTGTGGTACAAATTGTGCAGTTTATCTGAAACTGGACTTTAACTGGGTGTCCTGAATTTTAATTTCTAAATCTGGTGTTTCTACACCCTGTGTGTGGAGGGGGCGTGGGCTTGAAGAGGCAGGTGACAGGACCCAGGTCTGGGCCGAGATCCCGGCAGGCGGCCCCTGGAGACTTCAGGGCACTGGGCTTCCGGAGCCCAGATCCTGAGCCGGGCAGGCTCGTGACCAGTGTGACGTGGGCAGAGGCCCCTGCAACCCTGGGCCTGTGGGAAGCTGGGTGGGTGCTTGGTCCCCAGGACGGGGCACAGGCTGGGCCGTGCGGGGAGTTAGCAGCTCTGAGGGTCTGGTGGGCCAGCGGGAGAGGCAGGAGGGGCAGCAAGGAGTTAAGCCGGGCCTGGGACCTTCCCTCCGCGTCAGGGTTTCAAGGCTGCGCCTCTGTGACTCCCTACCCGGGGAGATAATCTTGGCTTATGATATTTTCTTTCTCCTCTCCGGGTGTATCCGGGGCCCTCCCACGCCAAGGGAACGTTCTTCCACCCTCCAAGGCCACGGCGCGGACGGCCCTTTCCAGGGCACCCCGACCCGAGGGAGGACTGTGGCCACCTTGTCCAGACTGCTGAGCTGGCATAGCACCTGGCCCAGAGCTGGGAATGGTGCACACACGTGCCCACTCCCCCTGGGTCAGACCCCAGGCTCAGCCCAGGTCCCCAGCCCCTGGCCTTGGCCCCAGCACGGTCACCACTGCCCACAACTTGGGGTGGAGGTCTCTTTCTCACTGAAGGCCCCAGTGAGGGCTGGGCCTCGGGTTTGGGGAGGGACCAGTCACTCTCAGGCCTCTCCCCTCGGTAGCTGCCCCCAGCCCCATGGTCTTCTGCGTCCTCAGCCTGATGACCCCTGGGGAGATGCCTCTCCTCAGGCCGGCTCAGCGTCCCTGACCCAAGGCCCCTGGGGGTCCCCGCAGCTTCTGGAGGACCCTCAGTAGAGGCCTGGGTGGGGTCAGTCCAGGGTTGCGAGTGCTGGGGGGCACAGGTCACGTCCTGCCTCCACCAGCCTAGCCCCCACTTTGCTGAGGAGGAAACCAAGGCCCAGATCTACAGGGAGAGCCTCGCTGCCCAAGGACCTGGGCCGGCCAGGGCCAGAACCAACACCCTCTCGGCTCCAGGTGCCTCCCAGGGACCCCTTCCCACTCTCCTGGTTGACGGAGAAGCCGCATGGCCTGGCTGGGCGGGTGGGTGCTGTGGGGGCACAAGCAGCCCATGGGACTCACTACCCCGACCTGGGGGAGGGCGGGGGAGGCTGAGTGGACCCTGAATCTGTGGACGGGCTGGGTTGGGGCTGACCTGTCGTGGCTGCCAGGGCGGAGGACTGTGTGGGAGGGAGGCCTGAGACCCTCCTTCTCCAGGCAGCCTTGGATCACAGACATAACCCAGGCCGGAGGGTCGGAGCCAGGGACACAGGCAGTGGGAGCAAAGTGGGAGCCATGGGGGCTGAGTGTGCACGCACGTGTGCGTGTGTGTGAGGGCCTGCAGGTTTGGGGTTGGCGGCCTTGCAGTGGTGGGGGGGGCAGGGGGCAGTGAGGGCCACTTGGTCTCTCCTGAGAGGGTGGGCTTTCCTCTGAGAGCCCAGAGAGGGCTGGGCACCCACTGGCCAGTGGCCCAGCCCGGCTGCACACAGGGCCAGGGCGCCCCAGGGCCAAGGGTCCAGGTGACTGACACTGTGGGGCTGTCCAGTCACGCCACAGCCTACCCTCATCCTGCGTTTCCCCTGCCTGCCCTCCTTGGCCTCCCGGCTCACTTGAGGGATGGATTCGGGTCACAGAGAGCAGGTTCTACTTCATCTCACGTGTGGCATGTTACACTGTGAGGGAGGGACAGGGACAAACACTCCCCCCCCCCAGAACATGCAGTGGGTGGTGCACAGAGGGGTCTGGGCCTGGGGTCCCCACGCCTCCCCTGGGGTGAGGCCAGGGCTGCTCTGGCCTCTGACCCCCCACAACCCTCTCCTGGCCGGTGGTTCCATTTTTCCTGGTGGGTGAGGCACAGCTGGTGGCCAAGAGGGAGTCTCTCTTAACGAGTGTGTCCTTTTCAGAGTCCACAACGGAGACGGATTTCGAGGACACATGGGAACCAGAAGCAGGACTGCATCTCACAGGCAAGCGTGTTAGAACCACTATTCTCATTTTCCCCAATTACAGAACAGCACAGCGCGACTACAAGAGTGACGGCTCTGCCCCCAAAGGCGGTCACATAGCTGTTTTCTACCTGCCTCTTTTCCGGGCATCTTTCTACTACTTTCTACGTGTGAGCCACGTCCCTTCCACGAGCCCGGAGGCTGGTAGGCAGGCAGGGTTTGAGACCGAGAGAGCTCCCGCCCTGTGGTGGAGGGCAGGCAGCGGGCCCCCGCCCAGGGGTGCTCCGAGGGCCCGCCCACCTCAGGGCGCGGTCACTGGAGGGAGAATCCTTGTCCAAATGTGCTCATGTGTCCTTTCCTGCACATTCTCAGTGCTTTTATCTAATTTCAGTCAACTCACTCAAAGCTTTGAGCTAACAGGCTGTTCCACGTAAACCTTCAAGTCAGTTTTACAGAAGCAGGCCGTCTGGCCACCTGGCCACCAGCTCCTAATCTTTTGTCAGTCCCTTTTCACACCTCCTGTGCATCCAGGGTGTTTCCCCCTGAAAAGTGTGTCTTGGGTGTTACAAAATATTGAATACATGAAGAAGATACGCTGACTGCCCAAGGAGCACACATTTTGGTGCCCCTTCCAGCTCAGAAACAGCCTCTGACAGCCCAGGGAGCTTGACGGCTGGTTGGACACCCACCCGCCCTGTTTTCTGGAATTCTGAAGTGCCTCATCAGCCATGCCCAGGACGCCTGTTCGCTGGCTCTGCCTTCACAGTGTGCCCAGAACCCACTTCTCAGATCTGCTCTGCTCCGTCCTGGCCCTCGTCCTGCAAGGCTGTGGGGGGGCCTCCCTGACGCCCGGGCCCCTCGGCACTGGGGCAACGGCGACCTGCCCAGCACCCTCCTTCTCTCCCAGCGGAGCCGCTTGGTGGCTCCCTAGCCCACCCGCAGTCCTGGGTGGGGAGTCCTTCGCCCTGGCTCTCTGCCTGGAGCCTTTGCACCGACTGCTCCTCTGTCTGAGCCACCCGCCCCTCGTTTCTTCACACCTTCCCTCCAAAGTCAGGCTTGGTGGCCTTCCCCCAGTCTCAAATGTCAGGCTCTCGGGTGGGCCACCGCCCTCCCACCCCGGCCCCGCGGTTCCCCTATTCATCCTGCTCTCTGAGCTCCTGGCCACTGGAGGGCCTGTGCTGCGCAGGACACCGGAGCCGCCAGGGAGGGTGGTGCTTCCCCCAGGTCAGCCTGGCCCCACACGGCCGGGTGGAAAGGACTTTCCTGCTGTAGCTGGAGCCATGCGGGAGTCCTGGGCCACCTCAGCCTGGAGCCCTTTGAGGCATGTCCACAGCAGCGTTGTGCCTGGCCCAGACGTGGTCAGTGCCTCCCCAGCCTCTCTCACTCACGCAAAACACAACACTCATGAAAACCAACGTGCAAAGACGAGCTGGCGAAGGGGTGGCAGTGGGGGCAGTGGTAGGGGGGCCGAGGACTCCCACGGGGTGGAGACCGCGTGTTTCCGTGTTTGCTGCCTACACTGGGGCTCACATCACGGCCAGAGCACTGCCTGCCCTCAGTCAGGTGGCTGGAGGCCTGGAAGGTTTCTGGCTGGCGTGGGAATTTGCGTGAAGCCCTCAAGGCCTTCTGGAGCAGAAAGGTCGCAAGGAAGGCCTTGCCAGACGCCAGGTAGTTAGCTATCAGCCTGCATCACTGCGGGTTGCCAATTTTTAAGGATCAGGAGGTATGATTTCTGCCCTGGCCACGTGGGGTCACCCTTGGGCCAGCCTGGTTGGGCTCCGAGGGTGGTGGCGGGGTGCGGCCGCCTGCGGGCACGTTTGCTTTCCCGTTTACTAAGGAGGAAGTAAGTAGTCCAGGCTCCCCACTGATCACAGCCCCCGGCGAGCGGGTGGAGCTGGTGGACGAGGTGTGGGACCCGCCAGCCCCACACACTCACTTGCTGGCCCAGTGGGTTTCTAATCACCAGCTCATGTTTACACCTCTGTGCCTCCCAAGGTTTTCCCCTTAAAAATGTTTTTAAATTGTTATGAAATATTTACCATGTGCAGGAGGATCTGCCACACGGACCCCCGGCTGGAGACCCAAACGAGCGTCGCGTCTGCTTCCTGGACCGGGGAGGGCAGGCTGACGCCTCTATAACCCTGTTAATTCACAGGGGACTGTTTCTTTGCCGCATGGTTTACAGCAGGAGGAAGCTGGAGTGACCTGACTGAAAGCCAGACACTAATTGGAGCCCGATGCCAGCAACGGGGAGGGGCTGGTGGCGAGTGACAAGAATGGGTCGGGGTGGCCTCAGGTTCCCCTGGAGGCTGACTCCTGAGGAAGAGCCTTAAGCCGCAAGAGAAAGGAATCCGGGCCCTCAGTGAGACCGGAGGGAAGGGGGCAGGGCGCAGCCATTCAAGGAATGACAGCAGTTAACACCAAAATGGTGGAAGGTTCAACCCCCAGTAGGCCTTGAGGATTGAGATGGCGGGAGGTTTGACTTCCAGGAGACCTCGAGCTTCATTACATGCTCATTGTAGTATATTAACATGGCAAATGACACTCCCACAGGTGCCATGACAGCGTCGAGGCTGACCATAAAATGTCGAAGAGCGGGCGGTGGCCCAATTCCTGGGAAACCAGCCCCTTCCCCAGGGCAGACAGAATGGTCCTCCCACTTGCTGGCATGTGTTTAGCCTGAGCACCCAACCCCCACACCTCGTGGCCCTTCTAAAACAGCCTGCACTCTGTGCAGTACGTACCTCTAAATAAATCTGCTTTTGGCTCCCTCTTGAATTCTTTCCTGCGTGAAGCCAAGGACCCACACTTGGTGGGGCACGTCCCAGGGACCCAGCCCAGCCCTGAGACACAGCCCTCCTCTGGCCCCACGTGTTTTTCCTGCATCAGGGCTTCTGCACTCAGACCCGCCTGGAGCCCCTTGCTCTGCCTTCACCTCTGGACACAGGGACCCCTCTCGTGGCTGCTCATGTGGTTCAGCACTTCCCATGTCAGAGCCGGTGGCCTGGGGAGTCTGATGGGCTCCCAGGGGCTCTGAGCCTGGGTGTCCTCTGTGTCCGGCCACCTTAGGAAAAGGCAGACACTGAAGCAGAGCACCCGGTTCTGGGGCATGGGACGCGCTGGCCTGGCCCCTCATCTGTCCCCCCTGAGCCTCCAGGCCTGGTCTCCCCCTCAATAGAGTCATGGCCACGTCAGCGTGGCTTCTCAGAACTGCAGCTGACGGAATGTCTCCTAATGTCCTTGTCCTGGCAGGGTTGGAGACCCAGGCCCGAGCTCACTGCCCAGGGGTGCAGGGGAGCCACGTGTCTTCACCCTCAATAGTGGGGCCCTCATGTGGCTGGGGCCTGTTGGGCCCTTTAGTCCAGCCAAGAAGCCTGCAGGCAGTGAGCACCCCCAGGGCCTGGAGCACAGGGTCCGAGGCCCCAGTGAGTCTGTCCCCAGGGGAGCAGCCTGTGGCCTGCACTGTGCGGGGGTCCTCCCTCCTTAGAGAAGGATCCAGAAGCCTTTTGGGTTTGAGGTAGTGCTGGCCTGATCAAGAGGTCAGGAAAACCTGGGCGGGGTGGGGACCCCCATGGCTGCACCCCCACGGTCCACTTGTCACGTTTGTACAGGCGCCAAGGGCACCCCAGCTCTGCAGCCCGGGGCACACACTGCCCCCAGCACCCCCACAGCCTCCACTGACACCCCAAGATGCCACACCCGGAAAGGGAGGGCCTGAGCAGGCTCAGGTGGCCTGCTCTCCCTGGGAGGCTCCAGTGTGCGCCCCCTCCCCACAGGCCTGGAGTCCCACAGGGGGCGCCCTGGACAGCACCTGGGCTTGGCTGTCAGCCCCCAGCCCCACGGAGGGGATGTAGCCTGCGTGTGGGATGTCATGGGCTTCCAGGGTCACTGGCAGAGGGAGCCCCCAAGGCACCCTCCTTGAGGTCCAGCCTTGGGTCCCTGCTGGCCAAGGGCAAGCCTGGGCATGGGGGGGGAGAAGCCTCCTCCCCCCACAGATCCCAGGGTCCAACACCGTCCAGAGGGGCACGGCCGGCCACCAGTCCTGCTTCCTGCTTCTCCCCAGGGTCCCAGGCCTGAGTCAGCTCTGCCCACAGCCCAGCAGGATTCAAAACCCACCAGACCCGCAGTGCAGGGTGGGGGCCGCATCTAGGGCCACTGACTCAGGCCCTCCGGAGAGCCGGCCCGATGTGCCCGCGCATCCCTGCCCCTGCTGGTGGCACAGAGCTTCCAGCTGGGGAGGGGTGGGGTGGGGTGGGGGTTGGTCACAGCCCCTCCTGAGGTCTCCCTGCCTTGGGGCCCTGGCCCCAGGTCAGCCCCCTGCCCCCAGCCCCCGGCTGAAGCCCCTCGAAGCTGGAGTAGGGCCAAGGGCTCGTCCGCAGGCCAGTGAGCAGGGGTCTGCATCTGGGGTGTGTTCAGGTGCGATGCCCATTACCTGGGAGCGGCCCCTGCCTCCAGGCACCTGAGGCTCAGCACGTGTTCCCGTGTCCCTGTAGGGAGCAGGTCCCTACCAGGGCGGCACCTGCCCCTGGCTGCATTTCCCAAGCTCTATTCTGTCTCCACTCCAATGCCCAGCCTCTGGGGCCAGACCCACGGCCACCTCCACTGGTAAGCACGCACGCGGGCAGGCATGCACACACTCACGTGTGCACACACGCACAGCAACCTCCTTCTTCAACAAAGGACCAAGCAGCCTCACACGTGTGCGTGTCTGGCCCTGGAGCGCCAGTGCTGCACCTCCGAGGTAGAGGGAGGCCACAAGAGCCCCACCACACCCTGGTGGCTCAGGCAGCACTGCTGGGCAGGGCCAGGTCTGGGGTCTGAAGCTGCCAGGCCTGTCCTGGCTCGGGCTCTGGGCCAGGCCCTTCCCCAGCTACGGGACACCATGAGCTCTGGGCTGTGGGAGCCCACCTCTGGGTGGGTCTTCCCATGCCTGACACCAGGAGCCAGCTGGGGCTGCTTGTAGCCCAGATTCCCACAACTAGCAGAGTCTGGACGCCCCTCCCCGACACCCCCACCGCGGGTCCTGCGGCTCCTGGCTCCAGGGGCTGGTACATACCCGCCTCCCATCCCTGGGGATGGCGCTGCCCTCCAGGAGGCCGTGCACAGGGACCTCAGAGACAGCCCCTTCCAGGCCCACGGAAAGCAGCTGAGGGCTCTCCTGGGACCCGCTCCCCTCCTGGACGCCACCCCTTCCCCCTCGGCGCTTGGAGCCTTCTTGATCAATGAGTTGAAACATGTCTCCTGGCCAGGGGAGCAGATCCTCTGCCTCGGTCATGCTTCTAAGGCACCTCAATCCCAATTCTCTCTAAAAGGGCTCGGACCCCGCCCTGAGTCTTACAGCCCCGACCTGTGCTGTGGGGGTGCAGGGGCAGGAGCCCCGACCGCGTGTCTGACTCAGGGAGGACGTGGGCTGACTCAGCTGCAGGCAGCTCTGAAACCCTGACGCTGCTTCCTGAAAGCCTGCAGGGAGTCCGGGAACACAGGGCTGGGTGGTGAGTCAGGGGGAGGGGGCGGTAGGACCAAGGCTCTGGAGGACCCCAGCCTCCCACTCTGGATGCAGGAGCAGGGAGGCCGGATGTCAGGACACAGGAGCCAGCAGGACACGCCCCTGGCCCTGCCCAGCCCACCTCAGCACCTGGGGCATCCTGGCCACACCCACACCATGTGTGGGGCTCCCTTCTAGGAGGAAAAAGTGAGAAGAGTGAGGGTCAGGTGGGACGGACAGGGCCTGTCAGCCCAAGACGTGCCATAGCCACCGGGCCCTCCTGAGCTGCCTCCCTCGAGGACGGCCGCGCACCGACCTTCCCTTACCGGAGGCACAGACCCAGCCACACTCCAGCAGGTAAGAAAAGAAAACAGATTCGAAAAAGCTCCTCCTCTCCCAAACGCCGTGTCCAAAGTGAAGTCAACTGTATGGTGGCCGCACTCCACCTGAGGACACAGCTCCCGCCGGCCGAGGCAGGGGTCAGCGTCTCAGCAGATGACCCCTCCGTGAACCCTGGGTGGCGGGGATCTGCTCAACCCAGCGAGCCACCACCTCACAGGGCCGTCCACACCACCCTTGGCCAGGCCGCACCCGTCCCCAGTGCCCTCTCCCGGCGACAAGCTGAAGAGGGCAGGGGTGCCCTGAGGTGGCTCGCTGGGCAGGCGCTGGCCACTGTGATGGACTTTCCGTTGACACAGATGGCCTTGGCCCCTGCACACCTAGGCCCCCGGGGAGTCTGTTTCACCTCACGCCATCTTACTTCAGTGACAGTCCTGGAAACGGCACTCAGCTGTGTCACCATTTTAAACAGCAGATGAGCTGTTTTCCTCTCCGAGCTTCATAAAATAAAACACAGATTGACCCCTGAACAACGAGGGGCGGGCGATGGGGAGGTCAGAGGCACCGACCCCACAACAGGCCGAAAGCCCGCCTGTAACTTCAGAGCCGGCCCTCGGCATCTGCAGATGGCGCAGTGCTGCGCGTGGTTACTGGAGGACCCCACGTGTCAGTGGACCCGCCCAGCCCAACCCTGCTGCTCAGGTCACTGTGGCCAAGACTCCCTCTATCAGCACAGGGGCCAGAGCTTCGGCCGTGGGTGTGAGGGGCTGCCGGGACCCTGCTGAAGCAGCAACTCGCTGCCCGTCAGCGCTTCCTCCCCGCCGTCCCTCGGCAGATGCAAACCACACCATGACACCACTTTCCTGCTTCCGCAGGAAAGCAGCGCAAGACCCGCGCACCCTCAGGAACCTCGCTGTCACCACAACTCCTGGCGGCCCTTTGACCCCAAGGCCAGACTGGGGTGGCCTGCACCCCTGCCCCCACCCCCACTGTCCTCAGCACAGCCGGTGCTCCCGTGGGGGCTGGGAGAGCACACGGTGGTCACTGAAAGGCACTGAAGGGAACTGAGCACACCCTGAACCCAAGAATGCTGGAGACCCCCGAGAAGGAGCAGAGGACCAGGCATGCACCCCCAGAACCAGGCGTGCACCTTGGGGAGGGGCCTTCTGCTCCCTGACCTGGCCCCACGGCCCCTGGGCCTGGTGTCCAGCACATCTAGGTGCGAGTCTGCAGCCCCTGGAATGGGGCCCCAGGGCCTGGTAACTGGTGAGGTTGGATGGTTTGTAAGGGTTGGGGTCCACTATACTCGTTTCTGCTTCTAGGTACCCCACAGTTAAATTACTTTCCAAACAATACAACTAGATGTGGGCTCTCCCTGGTCAGGGGCGCCGCCTGCCACACCCACTGCCTCGCTGCGCATGGGTCCGAGCTGCCTGGGGGCCCAGGGCTGTACCTTGACCATCTCCTGCAGAACAGCCAGTGCCTGCTCCTTTTCCTCCAGGAGCTGCTGCAGCTGAGGGTCCAGGTGCTGCCAGGGCTCACCAGCTGGGCCCTGACTGAAAGGCAAACACTGGGCCCTCAGGCCAGCAGGCCAGCAGAGGCAGGGCTGGGATGGTAGGGTGTTTGAGATGGAGACCCACCCGCCGCACGCACAGTGGCCCATCTTCTCCGGAGCCCTCTGACTCCAAAGGGTCTCTGCCCTGGAGGGTGCTGAGGGGCTCAGCAGGCCTGCAAGACACATGGACACATCAGCTCAGAGCCTCTGGCTCCAGAAGGGCCTGGCCTGGCCACAGCACACAGTGGGGCCTGTGGACAGGGCTGCAGGCTCCCATTTGTCCAGGGGGGCAGTCAGGGCTCTCTCTGAGCGAGGCCCTGCCCTCATGGGAGGCCTGCCCTCCCTTCAGGGGTCAGGATACTACCAGTGTGTGCAGGGGTGGTGAGTCCCACCCTGGGCCCATCAGCATCAACGCTGGAGGGTCCTGGCTCCTGCGAAGGTTTCAAAAGTTGCACGGTAAGAGGCGGCCAAGGGGGGCTGACTCCCTGCTTGTAGCCAACATGCCTGCCCACGTCTCCCTGGGATGGACGAGGTTGGGGAGATGGTAAGCAAAGGATGCAGAGTGGGGAGCACTTCTGAAAAGGAGAGCAGATGGGTCGGGCTGGGAAGGGACCCAGAACTGGGCTCGCAGGGGCACAGCCAAGGATTTTGCTGCAGTCTGGGCCCCAGGGGCTTCTTCCCCACTCATTTCCTGGTTTTACTCTCTCATTGGCAGGTAACAAGACCACGTCCAAACGCAGCGGGTTCCAAGGCTTCCGACTGCTCTCTCACGTCCAGCCAGGTCCGTGTGGTTGGGGGTGGCCTCCACCTTCTCCCTCAGGGCACAAAGATGGGCTCGATGGCCCCAGGCGTGTTGGCCACCACCTTTCGGATATCTTCCTCAGAGACTCAGAAACGTAGCTTGTGGAAGACTTTCCTGCAGAGGAATCGGGGGTGCAGCCCTCAGAGCATCTGTGGGGAGATGCTGGCCTGGGGGCCTCTGTGCCCGTCCCCATCAAGGCCCAGTGGCCATCTTGTTCCTGGCCACCCCACCAGGGATCACAGAACAAGGGCGCCCAGTACCCTCAGGCCAAGCGAGTCCCAGCCTGGGCCACCACCTCCCTGATGCGTGTCCCAGGGACTCTGGGTAGAAAACTTCTCTTCCTGCCTGAGTCAGGCTCCACTCTGTGAGGAAGTCCGGCTGATTCACCTCCAAAGTGCAGGGGTCTGACCTCAGCACGTCTGCCTGCAGCTGCCACCCTCCCGCCTCTGGGGGTCAGAGCAGCTGCCTTCCCTGCCTCCACCCCCTCCAATCTCCTCTTCCCTGGCAGCTCTCCGAAGCGAGTCCCAGCGGAACCTGCTGGGCCTGGACCCTGCCAAGCATGGTCCCCCCAGACACTGCCCTCTGAGGACCCTCAGTGGCTCTGAGCGCCCCTCCCTGCCCAGCCTCAGGGACTCAGGGTCTCCCTCCCCACCCTGTAGGTCACCCCCACCTCGCTGTGCTCACTGTCACTTCCTCACAGGTCCTGCCTCGTCGTCCTTCATGTTGCATCACAACTGACACTGGGTCCACCTCCTGGTGGATTTGTCTTCCCCCTAGACTCACAGCTCCATGAAGGCCAGGGCCCACTTACGGCCGTGTCTGCTGTGCCTGTGTAGAGCCTGCCACCCAGAACTATGCGTGAGTGCGTGGGTGGGAGCTGTGGTCAGCAGGGGCTGGACGCACAGTCAGAGGGCAGGACTGGCGCCCTGGTGAGCAGGTCTCAAGCTCCTGGTGGGGGGCCCCGGAGCCCCAGGTTGACGGTGAAGTTCCAGTGGACAGGAACTGGATTGAAGAGTCAGGGGAACCCACAGCAGAGGAGCAACCTGAGAACTTGTCCCAGAGGCTGGGAAGGGCTCGGGGGAGGCTGCCCCAGACCAGCCTTGAGGGGAGGGCCCTCAGCGCGAGGAGTGGGGGCCCCAGCGGAAAAGGCAGGGAGCACAAAGCCTGCACGGCTCCGAGGGCAGCCGTCCGCCGGGCCCAGCCCTGCCTGTTGAGGACGCTCCAGCTGCTAAGCTTCTGGTCTGCGCTGCAGGTGGGGAAGTAGCTGTGCGGGTCCACGAGCCGATCCGGGGTGGGGAGGGGTGGGGTGGGGGTGGGGGTGGGTGGCGGAAGAGCTTCACGATCCACGCCAGCATCGCTGGGGTGGGGCCGGCAGGGGCGCAAGTGAGCGGGGCCTGCGGAGCTAGGGCTCCTTGGCTTCCTCACACGGGTGAATGAGCACCAGAGGAGTCCTGGCGGCGACTGCTGGGGTGTGGGTGTCCTGGGGAGAGGGCTGTGGGAGCTGCCGGGGCCCCCAGTCTGCAGGAGGCCGGAATCCCGTGACGAGTTTGAACGCACAACCGGCCCCTCGCCTTGGCCGCACTCCTCCTGGGGGGCCGTCAAGGCAGCACCCCACCTTTGCCCCACCTCATTTCCCCGTCCTGCCCGCCCTCCAGGGCGCCCCTCACGCCCCCGCTCTGGGGTCTTCTGAACTTTGCATGGAGCTCTGGGAGGGGAGAGCCTTCCCGGGGCACGGCCCTCGGCTGGGGCTCTCGCTGGCGGGAGGGATGGCGGCCGGGCTCTTCCCCTGAGCGGAGAGCGCCGGGGCCCGGCGGCGGCCCTGCCCCCGCGGCGGGCCCCCGGCCCCCGGCCCCCGGCCCGGCTGAAGTCCCGGGCCAGGTGGCGCTTGCGGCGGCTGAGCGGGAGCGCGTCCAGCCAGGCGGAGAGGCCGCAGAGGGCGCCGGGCGGCCACGGCGGCGGGGCCACGGGGCCACGGGGCCCGGCCTGGCGGCGCCCGGCACGGCGGCCTGGCCGCTCGTCAGGCCGTTGCCGGGAGACGGGCCGGAAGGGCGGGGCCGTTGCCGGGAGACCGGGGGCGGGGCGCCGGCTGCCCTCCTCCGCGCCGGAGGGCCTGGCTGTTTACTTCGGGTGCGCGAGGGCTTACGATCAAGTTAAGAAGAAAAGCAGGGGAAAAGTTTGACTTTATTCATTTACAGTAGACGTTTTATTTTAATAAGCGTTAGACCCTTCAATCTTATAAATTCCACATTGTTTCGGCTTACCATTTTCCACTGACCTAGTAAAAATCTCCCCTCATTTAGAACTTGATCAAGAACTTAATCATAAAATACAAAAAAACTCAACGCTTTCAGCCCTGCTGAATGTGCACCTGAGGTTTCAAAGACCCAGACAAGACCCCAGTGGCTGTCTGGAGACACGTGGGTGAGGAGGGACTGGACTGGCCCCAGGAAAGAGCATAGATGACCCATTCCCGAGGCCAGGGGGAGAGGCCCTTGGCTGTGACCCTGGGATGCCGAAGAGTGACCGTGGCCACGAGGAGATGGCGCTTCTCTTAGGACTTCTCACAGTGGACGCAGGAGCACAGAGGGCCTGGGGCCAGGGGGCTGCATCTGCTGTGCGGGTGGCAAGGTCCTGTGAACCACAGGCAACGTCCAGACTGGTGCACAGATGCCCCCAGGGTGCTTTGAGCTCGGGCCCCATCACCTCCTCTGGATGAGAGGTTTCAGAGCAACCTTTGAGCCAACAGCTCCCTTGGAGGAGGAAAAAAGAACTGATTTTAAAAACCACTTGCTACAAAGAGCCCAACTGAATCGAATTTCCTTTCACTTTTTAAAAAATTCAGATCCTCAGTTCATCCCACAATATGTGCACTCAGTGAGAGCTGTGATAGCTGTGATATTAGCAGCTGACACTTTATAAAGGGTGGACTCCCCCCCCCCACTCCAGTGGAGCAAAAAGGCAAGTTCACAGCCAGTAGGACCAGCATCACTGACAGAATGCAGCAGAGTTAACCCTCTTGGGCAGCGCAGGTGGACACTGCCCTGTGTGTAAGGGGCTCACCTGACTGGGTCCAAGCTTGGCCTCTCCTGCCCCAGGCTTGACGGGTGGCAATGGGGGTGTGCAAGTTGGCTTGATGACCTGGGAGGAGGTAGACACAGCTGATGGCTGGACATGCCAGGGCACCATCTTCCCAGCACCTTCTAGAAAGTTCCCTGGGTTGGTTCCCTGCTCTGCTCCGGACTGGCCTTCAGGTTTCTCTTTGCTAAGCTCGCTAAAGAAAAGCTCCCCCAACACCCTCCCCACCCATGGCTGTCCCCATCCCAGAACGAAACCCAAATGTGGCAGGGCTCCCATTCCCGGGCCCATCAGCCCATCACCAGCTGGCCCTCTTCCCTCATCTCGCCTCAAAACCCCTATCCACCCCACACAATAAAGCTCTTAAGTTGCCAGAATGTGAGTCTTTGGAGTTCAAATTCGCATTTGTTTGCACTTCTGCTTTTCCAGAGCCACCTAGGCTCTGGGCTCCAGGGTGCAGGAGGAAGACCTCAAGCTGGAGCCCAGCTCAGCCCAGGCCCACAGGAACCGGAATGGGAATGGAGGGAGGCGCACATACTCATAATGGCCTGCTGAGCAGCTGGGGGAAGTCCTGTGCACGCCCTCCTCCAGCACAATCCCGGCGCACGGCTGCCACCACTCTCGGCCAGAAATCTCTACCCACTCCCCTTCCCTGTTTGGCCTGTCAAGACCCCTTCTAAGACTTTTCTTAAAGACTATTTTTGTAACTTTAATGTAAGTCTAAAATTACTTCAAAGTAAAAAGTTAAAAAGGAAAGAGAAGTAGAGAATTTCTGTTAAGCAAACACCATAGTGTGGTCTTTTAATGGGGCAGGACCCCGCCGGAGGCTTTGTGGGTCAGTCTAAGGAGTGACAGGCCGGGCGTCTCTCTAAGTATGTCCAAGACACTAACCACAAAGGGAAGACGGGCCTTACAGAGATTTGATTCCCCACAGACACCACTGCAACCAAGCAGTGACTTAACACCCCTGTGACGACAGGCTGACATGGGGCCCCACAGAGCGCCAGGTGGGCAGAGCCCTGTCCCAGGAGGGGGGCACCTACCTGTTCCTCTGGGGGGCCTTCCTGCCCTCACAGTCTGCCCCCCTTGCCTGCCAGGAGGTGAGTGTGTCTGTCCAGAGGCACCCGAGGGGCTCCCAGCCATGGAGGGGACCCTCCAGGGCCAGACTTTGTGAGAGTGCAAGGCGCATCCCCGGCGAGCCCAGTGGCAGAGGGCTGGCGGGGGGCACCAGTGATGCGTATTTGGGAGAGAGCTTCCCCGAACCCCTGAAGCCTCAAACCAGAGGAAGCCTGATGATGCAGCCCCCATAAGCCCCTCGTCCCAAAGGCCGAGTCCCCTTACCTGTTTGGGCTTCAGCGCTGGCAGGGGCTTGGCGGGAGGAGCAGGTCTGGGCTGGTGGGAGAGCAGAGCAGTCAGGACCCCCTGGTCCCCTAGGTCCAGTTCATGTCCTCACTGGGCCACAGGGCAGGTGGTCAGCCCCCTGAGGGTGCAGCTGCCACTACCCTGGGGTCCCTGGCCAAATCCAGCCCCAGACCCTCCACCTCCACAGCTTAGCTGCACCCATATGGCTCACCTGGTCTGGGGCCTGCTGGGTGTACACAGGGACTGGGCAGAGTGGGCTGGACATGGCAGCTGGGGGCTGCAGGGAATGGGCATGAGTAGGGGTCTCACAGGGCGGCCACCAGCAGGAACCCCTGGCTTCAGAGCTGCCCTTCACCCAGCTGAGGACCCCCCCGAGGGAGAATAAAGCCCCATGTGCGCGTGGGGCCATGTCCTCCATCAGTCTGCTGCGGGCCTGCCCCCCAGACCTGTGGATGCACAGAGGAACTGGGCAGCAGTGAGGGTGACGGACCTCGCAAAGGCCTTGGGCCTCAGATTCAATCCTGCCACCAGCTTACGTGGGTCCTCAGATCGCTCATCCTGAAGCCTTGTTTCTCCTCTAAATAGGTGACAGTGGTGGCCACTCTAAGCCCCTGGGGACCGTACCCTGGCATGAGATTTGGGGGAGGCCTGGGGAGCCCGCTGGGGATGGCAGATGCTTACAGCAGGGGGAGGCCGTTTAGGGGTCACCACAGAAGCCGTGGGCCTGGGGGGTTGGCAGGGATGGGATGTGAGGATCGGCTCTGGGGGCCCCTTGGGGGGAGCCGTAACCCTGCCCTTCACTGGTGAGCTGTTCCTCTCGTGGAAGAGAGGGTTGGAGAGCCCCATGGCCGTCTTGGGCGCCACATTCCTGGTGAGAAATAAGATGAGTCAGTGCGTCCTGGCCTCAAGATTCAGTCCAGGACTTGGGGCTCCTCATGTAGGGTCCCCAGGCCTGGTCAGGGTCCTTTTCAGCTGTAGCTGCCCCTATGTGGTGCGCTGGTCACAGCCACTCGAGGAGGGGGAGGTAGCCTCATGTGTCCTGGGCCCCATCGGTTCTAGGGTCCAGCTGAGCTGGGCGGGAGGTGCTTGGAGGCCACTGGGCAAGGGTGCCCTGCTGTGGCTGGCCTGGGGCTCGAGGTCCCCACAGAGCGGGTGTCAGGGACCCCCAGTGCAGGGCAGGCTCAGAGTGCCGTGTCCAGGGAGGGCGGGTGGCCGGTGCCAACTGGGGTCAAGTGTGTGAGGGAGGAAGGGGCCTCTCTGAGCTTGCACATCACCAACCTGTCACCACTGCTTGCCACCTATTCAGCAAGAGGCAGGGGTCCCTCGTGAGAGGTTCCCTTCACCAACAGTGCGAACAGGGGGCACGCTCTGCACACATGGGTGCCTTGCAACGCCAGAAAGCCCTCACCTCTTCCGGACTGGGCTCCAGCCCTTGCGATAGATGACCACTCCTGCCACGGTGAGTGCCAGAGCCACCAGGAGCACCACAGGCACCAGCACGCCCATCTGGAAGCTGCTGGATGCTATGGGGGCATAGGAGGCTGGGTGTCACCAGGGCCGGACCTGGCTCAGGGCAGCAGGGGCCCCGGGGGGTGCCTTCCTCACGCCCCTCCTTGGCCATGCCGACAACCCGGAGTCCTGGGTCCTCCCCTAAATCCCAGGGCCATCTAAGGACCCTCGGCCTTGAGACCCAGTACATTGCACTGGTGCTCTGGGCTCTCCGACGACCGGTCGGAGGGCTTGGCAGTGGATGGCCCCAGGCCCACAGTGATGTGGGCAGAGCCCAACCAGGCCTAGAGGCCGTGGTGCTATGGATGGCCACATGTCCAGTGGCCACTGCGGAGGAAGATACTTCAGAGGGTGGGAGGCCCTGAGGTCCCCGGGCCCAGGCTGGGGCCGACAGTCCGGCCAGGAGCTGGCGCTATCCTGTGCTGCTCCTGCTCCGATCCACCCAGGCCGGCCCCTCGTCTCGTGTAGGGCTGAGGTGGGGGCACAGGCTCCTGGGCCCTGCCCTGGACCCCAGGGGTCAGAATGCCTGGGGCTGCAAAGCCACGTCTTCAATATGCTGCTCACAGTTTAGAGGCACCTGGCTTGCTTCTCAGCCCTGCCCCGGTGGTCTGAGAAAAGACAGAACCCTGGCCAGACCCTGGAGGTGGTGCGGGCCCTACCTGTGCGCACATCGGACAGCAGCTCTGCGCAGTAGGGTGGGGCCCAGCCTGGGTGGCAGTGGCACTGGTCCTTGTGATTGCACACCTGGGGGACAACCAGACATCAGGGCCTCCAGACCCCCGCCACTGCACCGCCTGGTGCCCACCCAGGTGCCATCTACGCCCGAGTCAGCAGGCCCGGCCTCAGCCTGCAAGGGGCTCTGCCCCGGCCCCGCTGATGGAGGACAGGCTGGGCGTCCAGGGCTGCCACCATCAACCCACAGCAGCGCCTCCCCCGGGCGATGGAGGAGGGCTCCGAACGACACAGCTTTCTGAGCAAAGCAAGATGCCGCAGGGCAGGCAGGGCAGCTTCGTGGTGGGCCGTCCTCCCCGAGACGGGGGCACAGAGGGCCCTGCCCTGGGGCTCTGACCTCCCCTACATCACAGTACATGTTATTAGGAGCTCAGAACAGAACACCTCCAATCTGACCAGCCTGGCCTGTGTGTCTTCCAGCACTGTGAGCACCCTGAGATGCCCAGATCCACACCAGTTCCAGGCCTGAGAGGCCCCCGTGGGCTCCTGGCACAGTCCCCAGGCGTGGGCCTCTGTCCTGTTTGCCTGGGCTGCCCCGAGCACAGCCTACATATCTTTGAGCCCAAAGGGTTGGTGGCAGGCCGTCCCCTGGGCCCACGTACCCCGTGGTTGCTGCACCGGGCAGAGCAGTTTCTGGATCTGTAAACATGAAAGTCCCGGCAGAGTCCTTTCCAGCAAACCTGGGGGGCAGTGGGGAACCCTTAGGTAGCCAGTCTAGAACCTGCTTGGAAAACTGCCCCCCCATCAGTTGAAGCCCACCTGAAACCTGCAGCTGTGCTTCAGACAGGGAGGGGTGTGCCACGGCCCCACACCCAGGACAGCCCCATCTGCAGCCCAGCCTAGGCCCCCAAGGCCACAGAGGAGTGCCCCACCCGTCCCCGGGGAACTTGCAGAACAGACAGCCTTCAAACCCCTCAGCTGAGAAGGGGCTAGTCCCCCAACGCTGAGAGCCTCCCGAGTTTCTACCCAGAACAGAGGCTGCTGCACAGCTCTCCTCCTGCCAGGCTTTGGGCCCCTCAAGCTAATCCTGGGGACCCGGCAGTCTGACTGCAGGCTGCATCCAGCCCTACCTTCTCCTCCCCGCACCTGGCGCCTTCAGGCACCAGCTCGTAGGCAGTGCTGTCGTCCTGGTGCAGAGCCTGGCAGGCGCCCATGCGGGAGTAGATGGTGCAGGAACCTCGCTCCAGGGGCTTCTGCCCGCCCTCGCAGAGCAGAGTGCCACACATGTTGACCCTGAGGGCAGAGGGATGTGCCAGGAGCCAGTTCCACAGCGTCTCCTGCTGAGGGGACTAGGAGCTGTAGGTAAGGCCTAGGACCCTCGGATGGGCTTTGGGGTCCACTCACAGGTGTTCACACCCCCAGCCACAGTGACCCACCCTCCCACAAGGGCAGCACGCACGGGGGTCCTAGAAGGCAGGGCAGGCCCTGGGACAGTCCCCTGACTCAGCCTGCAGACTCCTTGGTGGCCCCACCTATGGGGACATCCCACACCCTGGGCCCAGGGGAGCCAAGTCACAGATGGACTATTACCTGTCAGAGCCCAGGGGGATCCTGCTCCTGCAGCCTGGGGAGATGCTGTAGGTGTAGCACATCTCCGCGGCAACCTGAGTGCCTGTGGGGCCAGGAGCAGTGAGTCCTCCAGCTCAGGACTGGCAGCCACCTGGCAGGCCTGCAGGTCCCACACCCAGGGCTCCTGCCCGCCTCACCTGGCCCCCACAGGTCCTGGCACCTCTGGGCCAGTGTGGGGCAGTTCCCGTTGTAGCAGTAGCCCCCAGGGCAGGGCGTGCCATTCTCCTGGAAGGCGTCCTCCGGACAGGCTGGCTGCTGGCCGTCACAGTACTCCCCGAGGTCACATAAGTCCTTCTCAGGGCGGCAGGGCTCTCCAGCTGGCTTCACCTGGTCCAGCAGAGCAAAGCTCACCATGGGAACAGGGGACACCAGCACCCATGCCTGCCCTGCGCCGTGTCACCAGCGCCCCCGGGCCCGTGCTCACCCTGCACTCGTGGCAGCAGGCGCCGTGGGCACACTCGGCCCCCTCGGCCAGCAGGCAGGTGGTGGCGTTGCAGCAGTGGTTCTGGCAGTCCTAGAGGCAGGCGCAGGGGCAGCGGTCTGAGCCGACCCAGGGCCCCTCCCCCGGGAGGTCCGCTCACTCCCACCCGTGACCCCTGCCAGTCCGGTCAGTGCCAGGGAGCAGCAGGTGCGGCTGTGGGCATGCAGGGCACCTGGGAGGTGAGGAGTGGACGCCCTGACTGGGGGACGGGGACCCCGCACCCCTATGCTGGTGGAGAGCAGAGGGCGGCGGGGTGCTTGGCCCTGTACCTGGGGCGAGCCACAGTCGCACTGTTCTCCGTGCTCCACAAACCGGTTCCCACACACAGGGCCGCCCACCAGCCGGCTGAGGTCCGGGGGGTTCACCAGGCAGGCCGTCCTGGGCTTCTCCACGAACGTCTCCAGGTCGGTCTGGCTGCACTGGCTGAACTTTCTGGGGAATTTGGAGCTAAGGGGAGGGCATCCCTGTCATGGGGGTGGGCAGGCCGCCAGCCCCCAGGGTGCCCCCAGGCTGGATGGGGCCGGGCCTCACCCGATGCTGGCCGCCATGATGCAGCCGCCGTCGGACCGTGGCACGGGGCAGTAGCAGCCCTGCACATTCTCATCGTGGTCCATGCCCAGGTTGTGGCCCATCTCGTGGGCCATGGTGCTCGCCACGCCAATGGGGTTCGGGCTGTGGTCCTGCAGGCAGGGCCGTGCTGGCTGGGGCCGCTCACATGGCCCGTCCACCCTCCCGCCCTGGCTGCCCCAAGCAGGCTGAGGGCCTTGGTGGCACTTCCTGCCAACATCACTTCTTAAAACGTAAAAGCATCAATGCCTCTTCCAAAAGAGAAAGCTGCTCCGGTGTCCAGGGAACAGCGTGGGGACGAGCAGGTGGACCTGAGTCCCGAGGTCCCCCTCATACATCCCAGCTCAAGCTCTTGAGCCCTGCTCCCCACCCAGCGGCCAGCTCCAGCCTTTTTCCAGCAAAACCTAGGCCGGATCTCCACACCTGGTTCACAGCCCCAGAGTCCTGGAAGCACATGGCGGACACCTTGGCCAGTCCCACGGTGGTCCCGGTGAAGTCAATCCCTCTGGAAACGAGAGCAGTGTCTGCATGTGGACACCCCGGGACCACCCTGGTGCTCCTCTCCCAGCCCCATGTGTGGCCCTCTGCCCCCGCTCACGTGATGAGCTGCGCATTGTCATGGGGGCGGCGCCCTGCCAGTTCCCGAGCCCGCCAGGCCAGGAAGTTCTCCAGGGTGGTGTTGGCCTGGGAGCTGATGTGAATCTTGTCCCCACTGTTCCAGATCTCCAGGCCCACCAGCACCACACGGAAATTCAGTTCTTGATAAAGCTGGGAGGACAAGGGTCCCGAGGGTCAGGTTCAAGACGGTTAGGTCAGTGAGAGGGCCGGCGCCCCTCAGGCAGTGTCCATGCGATGGACTTGTCACCAGGACGGGGCCAAGTCCCAGCTCCCTCCTCCCCTGGCTCTACCTGCTGCCAGGCCCATCACAGCCAGCCCCTCCCCTCCTCTCCAGGTGCCGTCAAACCTCCACAATCAGGGTTTCTGTTGGGCTGGGGGCTGCCTGGTCTGGAATGGACCCGGACGTCCTGGAAACCCCTGCTGGGAGGACCCCTGGCAGCCCCTAGAGGAGAACCCCACCCTGGCAGAAATGGCCCCTACCTTGTCCACGTGGTTCACCACCTCCAGCACCCGCCTGCGCACAGCTTCTCTGCTCCCCAGCTGCTGGAACTGGGGGACAGCAGACCCTCAGGTTGCAGCCTGTCAGCCGTCTGGGTCCTGCCCCCTGTGCCCACCCCACATACCTCTGTGCTGTCCGTGACCACATACAGCTCCACGTAGCGGGTCTCTCGGGATAGTGGCCAGTTCTGAGGGGCAGTGGCAGGAACTCGGTCAGCCACAGCCACATCCACAGCCCTGCTGTCCTTAGTCAGCCTTCACACACTGACCCCACACAGTGCTCGGGGAAGCCAGGACTGGGCCCACCCCAGTACAGGGCGGCAGGCAGCACCCCCACTTCGCTGAGCACACAGGAGTCTGGGGGCTGCAGGGGCCCAAGTGGATGGGGATGAAGTGGGTCAGGCCCCCCTCACCCGGGGCCTGAAGGCTGCCGAGATCCGCGGCCCCAAGGCGCTCTCCAGGCTGCTGTCGCTGACCCCACAGGTGCCAGCCTTCTGCCGCAGATGCCTTGCCTGGTACAGCGCGTGCTGCTCCTCCTCCCCGCCCACTTCCAGGGGCTCAATCAGGTGGAAGGCGGAGCCGGCCTGGAAGAAGCCCCTGGCAGAGGGAGCACGTGGCTTGGGGTTAGTCAGTCCCCTGCCTGCCCCTCCAGGGAGGCACAGGTGGCCCTGGCCAGCGACATGCAGCAAGACAGTGCATTCAGGGCCCTGCGGGAACCTATGACATCTGACTAGGGCCCCGACACCCCAGTGCAGCAGGTGTCCCCAGGTCCACCCTCTCTTCTGGGCCTCGGTTCACCTCCCTGGAGACGGAGGAGTGCGTTGGGCCCTGACACTGACACGCCTGGCCCGGGGTTGCAGCACCTACCTGAGACCAGCACAGGTGCTGAGGCTGGCGGCGGAGTGCTGGTACCCCTCCACGTGGCCCTGGTAGAAGCAGTGATCCTGCAGGAGGAGGGCATGAGGACCCTGCTCTGGTGCCCCAACGCCCAGTACCCCCACTGCCGGCCTGGAGAGGGCCACCCTGGGGCCCATACCTGCCTCTGCAGCTGCTCGGTCACCTGGGAGCCATTGTCAGCCATGTAGGTCTCCGTGTAGCCTGAGCCCACCAGGTCCCTGGAAAAGAGCCCCTGTGGCACTCTGGGCCCCACTTGATTTCCCCTAGAAGCCACCTCTGGTGTGGAGAGGCTGGGACAGGCAGCAGGACGCCTGGGACACAGGAGTGCTGGGGGCAGGAGAGGGACCAGCCTGGGGACCGAGACCTGGGCAGGCTCAGACCCTGCTCACCTGTTCTTCCGAAGGTGCAGGGTGAAGTTGTGCCCTCGGGCCCCCAGGATATAGCTCACACTCTCTGGGTACAGGCCCTGAGCCAGGGGAAAGGGAGGGGTCCAAGATGAAGGGACCTGCCCCAGCCACATTCACTTCAAAGCTGGGGGTGGCTGAGTCAGGCCAGTGGAAGGAGGTAGGGCCCAAGGCTGCACTGGAAGGGTCAGGGCAGCAGGGAGCTCCACCCAGAACCACACCGGGCGCCTCTGGGCTTACATCCCCCATATGTCCATGCAGGGAGAGTGACAACATCCCTTTTCCAGGAAGAAAGAGGTGGGAGACAGCTTCTGACAGACAACCCTAGAACCAAGGCACCAGAGGAGATGTGGGGCGGGGCCGTCCCTCCTATAGCAGGTGAGCTTCCGACCTTGGGCCCAATTTGAGGGGCGCCCCTGCCAGCTGCTGGCCCCTTGGGACACTGTGTGCTATCTCACAGGGTGGACTGAGGGCCCAGGTGGCAGGCAGCTCTTCTGCACCGAGGTCAGGATGGGGCTGTCCCCCGCCGCCACACGCATGCACACACACACACCACATACACACGGGCACACGCATACACATATACACACCACACACACCCACACGCGCGTGCACGGACGGACGGACGGACACACACACACACACACACACACTCACAGAGGCAGACCCATCCTCATGTGCACTTGACGCAGGAATGCCCTGGGGCAGCCCCGGGGAATCCCCGCTCCAGATGCCCGAGAAAGGTGTAATGCTACACACCCTGGGGAGCCACCCTCTCCCATCTAAGAGGAATCTGACTTATCGCTGGAGTGAAACTGAGGAGTGGCCCAACCAGCATGGTTCCTGAAAGGAAGACAGGGAGGCTGCAGTGGGTGCCACCCCAGGCAGGGTGTGCGTGAGGCTGAGGACAGAAGGTGAGGCCTGGGGGAAGGGGGTGGCTTGGACAGAGACCGCCCAAGTGGGCTGAGCCCTCTCCATGGTTTGCCCCAAATCCAGAAGTCCACCTGGCCCTCAGCACCAAAGGCCACCCTCCACATCGGGCTGGGCTATCATCTCACTCTCAGAGGGAAACTGGCTCAGAGGGATGGGGTGAGCGAGGTGGGGAACCCCAGGCCAGCTTCCTGTTGAGACTTACCAAGTGGGAGGGCAGGGCTCGGCGGGTGCGGGTTCCTGGCAGGCGCCGGGGACGCACCACCTCGTACTGCTCCACGTGGGGCAGAGCGGCCCTGGGGGCGACCACTGTGGGAGACCCCGTGTGAGCAGGTGCACGGGCACTCTCTGGCCCTGGGGCTCCCTCCCCACAAGGAATCGCCTGGAGACTGAGGTCTGAGGTCGGGCTCCCCAGCCCAAGTGGGGGCTCAGCATTAAAAAGACCATCGGACCCCCACCCTGGGTGAAGCCAGGCAGACTCGTGCCTGGCAGTGCCCAGGGATCCTGCCCAGCGCCAGCCCTTCCAGGGGCCCACCAGGCTGCCCCCCGGTGCTGAGGGTGGACCGGACATCTCCCTGCCCAGGAACTGAGGATGCGCACTGGCCCCGGAGGGAGCAGGTCTGCCCACCCAGCACCTGTGGTTTATACTTCTCAACTAACCACAGAACTGCCTTGAGCTGGGACCTGGCAGCCCCCCACCCCTGCCTGCAGGCAGCTCACCTAGCCCAGACCTGGAAACTGTCCCACAGCCAACGACGGCCTCGTGGGGCAGGCCCAAGGAGGTAGGTCCCAATGGGTGCCCCCACACCTCGGCCCCAGGCCGTTGGTCCTCAGTCCTCTCTTCCCTGCCAAGCTGGGGGATCCCAGTGAGGGTGGGCTATCTCCCCAGGGCCCCAGGATGGAGGGGAAGTGGCAGGGTCCTCCACCCTGCTGTGTCCCTGCCCCAGCCCCCACCTCCAGCGCAGGAAGTGCCAGGTGCCGATTCTCAACAGTTCCCTTTTGAAGGTTCTGTGTCCCCTGCCCAGGGCCTCTCTGCTGAGTGACCACCTCTGCTCCTCCTGATTCCCAGATATCAGCCCTGAGCCCCGTGGGGGACACAGAGGGCCAAGTGACAGAACCAGCCAGAGTGGGATGCGCATCACTCACCCTGCAGCCACAGCACACTGAGCAGCAGGAGCCCGAGGCCGTGCATGATGGGGGTGGTGGTGGGGGTAGTGCGAGCGGGTGCCCAGGGGTCCGGGTTGGAAGTTCGGGGCTCCGGGGACACCGTGCGTGGGGAGACACAGCTCCGTGTTCAGACTGAGTTTGGTCCTGCGCTCAGCTAGATTTATTCCCGCGCGCCCCGCCCAGGAACTAGACCCTGGCCCGCAGCCAATCAGCCCCTCAGAAGCCGGGAGGGGCGGGGCCTGGCCATGAGCAGGCGGGGCCCACACCCCTCCACAGGTCCTCTGGGGGCTCCTGGACAGTGTCAGGTATTCAGTGTCCAGCACACGGAAGCTTCATACATCTGCTCTGAATGAACGCAGGGGGAAGTGGACAGACTAACCCGGGGCACTCCTGTAACTCTGCATCCCCATGCAGGTGAGGAAACGGGCTGGGGTGCTGGCCCTGCTGGGGGAGGGGAGGAGCATAAGTGACAGGAAGATTGTCTGTGGGGGAGGAGCCTCTGTCAGGGAGCAAGGTTTGGGAGGTGCACCTTGACTTACGGGGAACAGAAAGCTCCAGCTGTCTGTGGCCAGCCCTATGGGGTGGGTGCCCCTCCAGGCCCTGGGTCCTGCCCGCAGGCTCCTGAGGCCTCACTGGGGAGACTGAGCAGGGGGAGCACACAGGTGGGGCTCCAGGCCAGGCGCTGGGCAGCTGCCTCACACAGGGAGCCCTGTGGAGAGGGCAAGCGTGGAGGCCGCGGGCCCAGTGGGCAGCTCTGGGTCCCTACGGGTCAAGGCCTGCAGCTCCTGGCACAGCAACTGGATGCAGCCTGCCCGCTGGTGCCTCCCCTCGTTCCTGCCAGCCCTGGGTGGATGGGGCTGCCCTACTCTGGCCAGGGACCTGGGACCCAGGCCTTCTGCGGCTAAGCCGCCCGGTGGCACCCAAACCTTATCCTGGACGTGTTCCCTGGGATGGACAGTGGAGCATGTCAAAGTGTCAGGTGAAATGGAGTGGCACCCACAGCTGGTACCAGACCAGAGGTCCCAGCTCAGCAGACCGTCATCTCCCATGAAGTGAATGGCGAAAGAAACAAGGCGGGAGGAGCTCGCGCACACATGGTGCGTCTGGGGCAGGGGACAGGCCTTGCGGCCAGAGCGAGCAGGGCACGGGCAGCACCTGTCCCCCAGCTCACATAGCCGTACAACCAGGCACACGAGCCACCCAAAATCCCCGACAAGTTTACTTCTCTTCCTTGGTCATACACTGCACGTCATCTGATAGCAGAAGTTCAAAGGCAGCATGTCCCTATTTGGGCAAAAACACCAGCCACTGGGACTGTGTACTGACCACAACGCGCAGCTAACTAACAGGGACTCAGCGATGGCAGCCAGGACCTCCCTCATCACAAGGACCCCCCACCCAGCCTCCAGGATGCGCCCCTCTGCCGCCACCACCTGCAACTGGAGGTGTCTGAGGACAGGGACCCCAGGGTCTGGGCCTCGGGGCTGGGCAGGAGGGCCAGCAGCTGGCTCTGGTCAGCCCCCGTGTTGCACAAGCCAGGACTGTGGCAACTTGGGTTGTAAACTTGTTTACGCACAAGTCATACTTGTCCACACTGTAGCTTAAAAGAGGAAGCAGTCTGTGGCAGGAGTCCAGCCACTCAGGGAGGGGTGCCCCCCTCCCTTGGAGAACCCCGTCATGCCACCTCATCTGCCCAGGGTCCACCTGGACAGAGCAGGGGTCAGAAGTGAATTTTGAAAATAACATGCATGGAATTCAGCAGGAAGGGGCAGCTTGGCTGGGAGCAGAGCACATAGATGTTCAAGGCAGGTCACACTGGGGCTGGCCATTCCCCCTACTGCCTGTCGAGGGGGCCGGACACGGCTGGGCCTAATGGACGAGGGCCTGGGCCTCAGCCGCAGCAGGGTAGCTCTTCCTCTGCTCTGCGGGCACTTGGGAGATGCACCCAGGCGGTTCCCGCTACAGGGCGTGGGCCATGCTGCCCTCTGCTGCCTGGAGCAAGCCAGCCGGCTGGAGGGGCCAGGCTGACCCCGGGGGCCCATCCCCCGGTCACACCAACAGGTGGGGACACCAGGCCCACACCTCCCCCACATGGCATCTTGGTGACTGTCCTGATGTTGCCCAAAAGCCATGTGTTTTTACTTTATCTTATTTGAGACCAACACACTCTTCAGGATGACTTCAATTCCGGAGAGCACGCAGGAGAGCAGACCTCTGTCTGGGATTGTGAACCCAGAGATGGGAGCTGAGCGCAGGGGACTGCACGCTGTATGTTTAAACAGAACCCGGGGCACATGCGACCCAGGAACGTCTGGGGAAAACCTCCAAACCCATTCGCTCATGCCACTGGGGCTGCGATGCTGCGGCCGGCCTCATTGTGCGGTGACTGCGATCCTGGGCGTTGGAGCTGGGGGCCCCCGTGGCACGGGCGCTGCGGGGGCCGCCTTCTGGCTCCTCTCTGCGGACAGGCGCTCCAGCCGCTCGGTGTAGAAGCCGTTGAAGTCGAGCCTGTGGGGGAAAGCAGGCTGTGTCCCTGCAGACGCCCCCAGGTCGGGGTGGAGATTCCTCCCTCAGTGGCCCTGCAGGTGACCCTCCTTTCCCCACCACGGTGAAGGGCTGGCTCCGCCCTGGACAGGAGGGCACTCAGTCACCAGCACACAAACACGGCCCCAGGCTCCACACAGCCTTCACCTGCAACACGGAGACTGAACTTACATACTTAGGGAAACTAAAGGCAAGACAAACATCTCCAGCCCCTGGACATCGGGGCTCCCTGAACCCTGGTGCCCAGGACATCAGGACGCCTGTGGGTGTGGGTGGAACAGGGCAGTCCCAATGTCTGGCTCTACCTAAGGCCACCCAACAGGAGCCTTCCCAGGGAACGATCGCCCCCCGACCTCCACCCAGTGAGCAGGCCCATCACCTCCGCTCTGAGGAGCTGTGCACCCAGGGTCCTTGGTGCAACAGAAACCTGCCAGCCGCAAAACCATAAGCCGCACCGACCAGCCCGCTGATCACCATGCACCCATCCTCACCACTTCTGCACAGCCCTACCCAGGGTTCCTCCCAGATTCCTCTGACTCCTGCACACGGGCTGCCCCGGGCTCCCCAGATGTGTACCCCAGGACTGCAGCATCATGGCCCTTGAGGTGCTGGCCTGAGAGGTGTGGCCAGACCCCCACACCCAACATGGAAGGCTGAGTGAGCACTTCCCTGACCCTTACTGACCCTCCCAGCAATCTTCTGACCAGCTGACATCAGGAGGACAGCACCTCCCACTGTTCACCTAGCCAGGGTGATGGCCAGGGCTGGGGCCCAAGGGGCCTGGTCAGCATCCTGGGTCCTGGCTGTGGTGAGACACACAAACTAGGGGTGCTGACGGGGTGGCCTGACTTGTACTGGTCAACACACACAGGACACACCTGTGAACACACACAGACCGTCTCTCAGGCGAATGACAAGTGACCAGCAGCAGCATGACAAAGCCAAGGACAGCATCCTTGGCAGAGTAGACACGGCCTCAGTCACACCTCCGTGATGGTGAGAGGACGTGGCGGGGCAGGGAGCAGACGCAGGTGTGGGCCCTGCGGTCACTGTGTGTGGTAGAAAGGGCACCCTTTCCGCGGGGCTGGAGGCAACGACACCCACCTGGAGATGACGCTGGCCATGCCGTGCTCGCAGTCGCTGGTGCTGTAGAGGCTCAGCTGGGCCAGGAGGTCCAGCAGATGGGCCGAGAAATTCTGGTCAAACTTACTGATGGTGGCCTCGAAGCTGGAGGCCAGCTGCGGCGTGTCAACGTGCTCAGCCAGGCACTGCAAGACACAGAAGCCCTCCTGCTGCTCATCCTCCCTTCTCTTCTCTTTTTCTTTCAAATAGGAGAACATATCTCGGGAAGTTTTCAGGTGACAAGAGATAGAGGGTCAGGGCACCGTGAAAACTCAAGACGGCAGGATGCAGAGACACAGTCTGGGCAGCAGGCCCGCGGACGTCTGTGGACGGCAAGTTTCTCCCTGTAGCTCAGATTCTCAAGCCGATGGTGTTGTCTCCTGGCCGCCGCTCAGCACAGAGCACAGAGCAGGGAACCCAGAGTGCCTGCCTGGGCTGACCTCCCCACTCCCTGCTGACCACCTGACCCTCCTGGTTACGGAAAGACTCCAGCCACCGTGACCGCAGGGCCCGCAGCCCTGAGCCTCCGCAGGTGGCCCCCTGGCTCAGCCCCACAGCACCACTCTGGTAACGTGGCCTCGCTCCGGGCATAGAGGAGTGAGGTTTACATGAAGCGGTGGGGAGATACTCTGGTTTGTGTTTGGAACCTAATTTAAGATGGTCTTTATTTTACTCAGCGGGAAGCCAGGAAGGATGGCAGTGGGTCAGGTCTGAGTGCTGCGATCCTAATGGTGTCAGATCTCAGCAGGAACAGGAGGGTCTCCGAAACAAACTGAAAGGCCACTCACCTTGCGGGCAAGCTCCCTGCGGGCGCGCTCCTCTGGGTGCTCAGCCTCCTCCACGGGCGGCCCCGGCACCGCGCTGCGCTCCAGCGCCAGGCCGCCCAGCTCACTGTCCACCTTCATGCTCTGCGTGAATCTCTTGGGGGTCAGGAAGAAATGTGCGCCAACTATGACCACTCAGCTCCAAGGGAAACGCTGTCCCTGTGCGTCCGGGACAGGCTCTGCAGGACTCAGGTCACATGCTCATGGCCCGCCACCGCCCACCCAGCTGGAGCCCCCAGGTCCCAAGCCCCGAGCCCAGTGGGCGCACCTGCATGCAGTTGGTGAACATGACGCACACGGACATGAGCTTGGAGAAGGCCCTGAGCAGCGCGGGGGTGGTCAGCATACAGTCCTTCAGACAGCTGTCCAGGAAGCCCGCGTGGTGCCCCAGCACATCGTCGATGTTGGAGGCCTGGGCAGTGGACACCGGCCTTTTCTCAGAATGACTGTGCCAGGCACAGCCCCGTGCACGAATCTTCCCAGGGTCTTTGCGGGAAGACTTCAAAATACCGCTAAAAGCACACGCCAAATGTGCCCCCCAAAGCGCCAAGCTTTTTAAGAGAGAAAACACAGAAAGAAGTGCTCTGTGCCCTTCCCACTCCTAGAACTTGGGGCGTGAACCCTGTGGCTGGCAGCCCTGGACAGGAGCGCCAGCCCAGCTGTGAGGCCCCACGGGAACACACGTGCTCCTCCGGCAGCCAGACTCCTGGTGGCCCTAAACCCTGGTCACCCTGGAGGGAAACCCCCATGGCCACCTCTCCTGACGATGCTCTGGTGGCGTCTCGGGAGCTGTGGGGTCAGCCCCTCCCTGGCGCCTGACCTGCTCCCTGTCTGGAGACACTACTAAGTGCCTTTACGAGTAGGCCACACTCACAGATTTCAGGTTTTTCTCCAGGACGTGCCAGGTCGGCTCCATCACCTCGAACATCATGTAGTACTGGATGTTCTGGACGAAGTTGAGCATCCGCTGCCGCAGCGTGAAGGCACCAGCGAACCTGCGCGAGGGTGCAGGTCACAGACGCACGGCTGCAGCTCCTGTGCCTGAGGGTCTGCCCCCCGCCCCCCTGCCGAATATGCGATGCGTTGTCAGGGACCACCCCCACTGAGTGTGCGATGCGTTGTCAGGGTCCACCCCCTCAACAGTTCCCACCACTGAGCGGCGGTGGCTCACACGGGCTCGGCCACTCCACTAGCCAAGCACCCAGCCATCCTGTGCAGCAGGAAAGGTCCTAAATTAGAAGCTGTGAACGCGCATCCCCAGATCTCTGTCTTCAGGCTATGGGGAGGGCGCGGCTCTGCCCGGTGGGAACCCTGGGAGCAGACAGGACGCACCACTTGGCCGAGTGCAGAGAGCACTGCTTGGCGGCTTTGTTGCTGACCCAAACGTTGCAGAGCTGCCGCTCCACGTGCTTGCAGTAGAACATGTGTCTGAAGAGCATCTGATAGCGCGTCAGGGCCTTCCTGCCAGGAGGGAAAAGGCGGCGGCATCTGACTGACGCCGCTGGTCGTCGATGGCGCCAGACATCGTTTGAGAGGCTCACAGTATGGAGCGTGCCCTAGGTGGCCAGTAACCCCGAGGGGCACAATCAGACGTGGAGACCCTGCCACCCACCTGTTGATGATCAGAGACAGGGGCCACTTCACCACGTAGTCGAAGGAGAAGGCCTCCAGGCCAGTCAGTGAGAGCTCAGTGGGGTCGGCATGGACCATGGCCTTCTCCTGCTTGGTCTCGATGGCCAGAACCCGCAGAAGTTGGGTGATGAGGTCATGAGGCATCAGGTCAATCTTGGGGACAGAGAAATGGAAAAGCATCAGGTCCTGACCCCTACCCAACCCTGCATCACAAACTAGAAAAGCAGACTCTCAATCTTGGAGGCTGGTTTAAAACACCAAACATCTACTGATAAACCCTAATGAAGAAATTAAACCACTTTCCGTCAAAATGGAAAAAGCAGAGCACAGAGGAATCACTCTGAAAACACCCCTGACGGTAAAGTGCGGTGCGAGGGATGGCTGGAAACCTTCCACCGCCAGCACACAGGCCCAGGCCATGGTGAGGGCGGCGCAGTTGTTCTCGGCAGGGCGCGCTGTCCACACGTCACTCTATTCAAATACTCACGAGGGCCACTGACACACCAGACAGCGGGACGATTCCCACAAACTGATGAAGAGCGAGAGGATGGAGGATGGCAGTTGACGGGAGAGGAAACAGAATCAGCAGGTGACACCCTCCCATCACATGCCACAGAAACGGACACCAAACAGCTGTGCCCCTCCCGCCAGGCCCCCACCCAGTGGCAGCCCTGAGTGCCCGGGACCCAGCGCCAGTGCCGTCAGTCCAGCCATGCGCTGGCCAGGCGCATCCATCCAAGAACCTGGCCTCCAGGACTTTATCCTATGAAAACACTCTTTTGCCTCACCATAGGAAGCAAGGACTGGCAGAACTGAGAGAGCTGAGCCTGACACCCCACTGTCCACACCACAGCCAGCCAACAGAAGAGGGAAGAGAGAACCCGAACATGGCGAGCCAGCACCACGAGACCTGCCCCACGTGCACAGAGCCCTCTCCAGGACGGGCCACAGGGGGCCACACAGCAAGGCCTTGGTGATGTTTACAAAGCTGAAACACGAAGTGCCCTCTGACTACAGTGGGGTGAAATCAGAAATCAGTAACGGGGGAAAACAGAATATTCACGAATCGTGAAAGGTGGATGCCCTTAAAAACAAATGGGTCAAGGAAGAAATCACAATGGAAACTGGAGGACACCTTGAGCCAGACGGAAATGGGAACGCTGTAACCAAAACTGCCCGGCGCAGTAAATCAAAGCTCAGAGGGAAATTCACAGCAGCAGAAAAAACCACATCAAGCCGACAACCCAGCTTAACCATCCAGGAAACCGAAAAATGAGCAAATGACCCAAAGCAGAAGGAAAAAAACAACAATCAGAGCAGGAAGAAACCAGAGACGAGAGAAACAACACGGAAAACCGAGGAAGCCATCAGGCTGGGTCTCTGCAAAACCAAAGAAGCTGACAAGTTTTTAGGTGTATTTGTCTGCACAAGAAAGAAGACTCAAATGACTAAAATCAGAAATGGCAGCGCCAACCTTACAGAAACAGATGAGCTCACGAGAACTCATTCCTACACAAATTCCTGCAGTCACTTAAGTCACCAAAACTGACTCAAGCAGAAGCAGAAATGGGAGCAGACCTGGAGCAGGGAGGAGACAGAGGAAACCACAGACCCTCTCGACAAGAAAAGCCTCGCTGGCAAGTTCTACCGAACACTGCAGGAAGAATTAACACCGACCCTCCTGAAACATCAAAAAACCAAAGAGGAGGGAACATTTCAGCTCAGCCTATGAGGCCAGAGACCCCACAAAGGACTAAGGCCAACATGCCTGCGAGACACAGACCTCGGACACGGGTCCCGCAGCACATGAAAGGCTCACACCCCACGAGGCCTGGCCCCCACTGTGCTTCTGGAGCGCGGTGGGCAGCCCACCTTGAGGTCATCTTTGAAGGGGTCGGTGTTGGCAGTGCTCATGCGCAGGGCCAGCTCCAGCAGCGCCTCCAGGCGGGTGGGCGTGATGTCATCCACCGGCTTCTTCAACTCCTCCTCCGTCAGGTCCATGAAGTGCACGAAGAAGTCGCCTTGGTCCATCAGGAAGTAGCGCTTGATGGACCTGCGAGTGGGTGAAGGTGAAAGGCCGCACCAGCAGGGCCCTGAATGTGAGAACAGCCTGGACTCGCAGAGGCTCCCGGCAACTGGGATGCGGGGTGACGAGGTGGGGCCAGGTGGGCCTGGGAGGAGTGCCGGTGCCCACACCCGCCGGTGCCCAAGCTGAGACGTTTACAGGGGCCGAGGTGAAGTGCTCTCTTAGGTGGAGGCACAGGACCACTGCACCGGGCTGTGCAGGAGGAGGTGCTGCCAGAAAGTGCGGGTGCTGCAGATGGGGCTCCAGGAGGGCAGGGGCCCTAGGAGGGGGCTGGTGGCTCCAGACAGGAAGCTGTGCCACCATGGACAGGGTGACACGGGCAGACCCTGCCCTCGCCGGCCTCTGGTAGGACATCTCTGGGATGGCAGGTGTGAGGCCCACAGGCCTCTTCGGGCTGGATTCAGCCTGGCATGCGGCCTTGTTTAAAGTGACAAGTGAGCTGTTGTGTCGGCACCCGACCGCGGGCAGGCACCCAGGGGGACACACACCTCAGGTGAGCTACGAGCTCCTTCTCCTCCATCAGGAAGTCCAGCAGCACCTTGCTGGCGTAGTTGAAGGCCTTCTCGATCTGCTCCACATACGCCCGCTCCTTCAGTGTGTAGATGACCTCCTTGGCCACCGGGCAGGTGACGTCATGACCACACTCTCTGACCACATTTAGGTATTTTCCTGGAAAGGGAAAAAGGAAAGCAAGTTTACATTCTTGACGCTCACGGCTAGTTGCAGGCCTGGACCTGAGACAGTGCAGCCCAAACGCAGGCCCGGGGACAGGCCCAGGACCGACTGGGCAAGAATGGTCCTGGAACTGCCCCCACCCCACCGCCAGGGGACAGCGGCACAGCTGCCCCCGTCATGGGCTGACACAGTCAATGCTGTGGCCTCCCAGTCCAACCAGGGATGCTCGCTCGCCTCTGAGGGCTGGGCTGGGACAGGGTTGGGAGGGTTTAGTCTGGCTCTGGTGAGGCTTTCTGAAGTGACTGCTGGGCTCTTGATGCGAAAGACCCAGCTCTAACGAGTCATGGGAGGTCACAGCACTGACTGCACCAGCCCATGACGGGGGCAGTGGTGCCGCTGTGCCCTGGGTGGGGCTGGGCCCTGGCTCCGCGGGGACAGAAGCGCCCGGGCTCGGGCCCCCGGGTGTCACCGGGGGGGCCTCTCCGTGGGCTCTTCACCTGTGCCCCTTACAGTGCCAGTCGTGGCAAAGCAGGCGTCTGGTGAGCACAGCGCCTCCCTGAGTTCTGGGGGTCGTCACAGCAAACACCGGGCCTGCGGAGGGGTCCCGGGAACCCCACTTGGGCCCACGCTGGACAGAAGTGCCGGCGGCCTGGGACCCGATACTTGTGACCGGAGTCTGCAGTGGGGGCAGTCCGGGGGACCGAGCCCTCAACCTGTGGGGCCTGCGCTGACCTGGGGAGTTAAGTGTCAGAACTGGGCGTCCACAGGGAACTGGAGAGCTGGCTGCTGGTGTGGAAAACCCGCATGTCTGGGGTCAGAGGAGTTGGGGGCAGAAAAGTTTTCCTTCAAGTGGTAACAGTTTTAGAAATTAAGCGACACAGCAACCGTGAGACAACCAGGGGCAGGGAGCACGCGCCCACGAGCGCCCCGCTCACCTGTGCTGAGGACCTTGCCCGCCATCTTCTGCAGGAAGGAGGGGATCTGGCGCTGCACCACGGTGTACCGCTGGTCCCAGTACTTGTCGTTGTAGTCCTCCTGGATCTTCTCCTTCTGCAGCTCGTGCTCTTCCACCATGAACTCGCTGCAGAGCACAGGGGCCTGCTGGCTGCGGGGCTGCACGCGGCCAAGCAGCACAGCAGAGGCGGCCGTCCAGCCCGGCCTCGGTGCGGGGATTTCTCTGCTGCGAGGGGAGGTGCTCCTGCCAACCTCACTGTGGCCAGACACCCACCAGTCCAGGTGAGAGGACTTGGGGTCTGCAGGGCTGGGGGGCTGCCCCCCTCACCCTCACCCCCTCCCATGGGGCCTCGCGTTTCCCTCCGTCTCGAATGGAGGCAACGAGACACTCCAGTCGGGTACGTGAGCCTTCACGTCAGGGGTCAGACGCCATCCATCCGCGTCACGACCGTGCAAAGGATTCCTTGCTAGGTCCTCACACTAGAGTTTGCTAGCTCGACCATTAATAAACTATTTCTGGTCAACGAATTCATCTTTTAAATACTCTGACAAACACACATCAACGTGGAATTCTTCGTGCACTGACACGTGTCAGGGTGACGAGGGGCCACGCCCAGGTGCCCCCAGCCCCACCTGTACGGGTCATTGATGACACCTCGGTAGATCCACTTCTCCAGGATTTCGAAGTAGGGCACGCTGGCGGCCTTGGTGAGGTACAGACACAGCTCCTGCGCCTGGCTGTCGCCTGTGTAGCTGAAGCTCCGGTCATGCAGGAGGCTCAGGGTCGACCCCCCGACACACTCGCCTTTATCCACCGAGGTGGCTGCTCAGAGGAGGCGGCGCTCAGTGCCGAGGGCCCAACAGTCACCATGGCAGACAGGAGCCCCTCAGCTCACCTCCCACCTCCTCACACAGACAGGCTTTCTTCTGGGGACAAACACGAAGCCGCACTGCCTCTGCCTCCCAAGAGCAATGGGCGGAGGATGGGCACCCTGGCCATGCTGCCCCCACTGCCCCAGGGCCCCGGCTCTCCTCTCACCCAGGGAGGCCAGGATGTCCACGGTGCGCATGGCTGGCTGGACGTAGAACCAGAGCTTCTGCAGGGAAAGGAGGCCCTGCCTCTGCAGCTGCTCCAGCTGCGTGACCAGGATCAGGTACTCCTTCACTAGTGTTCTCATGGCAGCCGCCAAGGCGTGGTTCACCTGCCCATACTCGAAGGAAGACTTCTCTTCAATGAATCTGTGGGGAAAGGAAATAGTGAGCACCCCTGAGAGGGTGTGAGCTCGTCTCAGGTGGGAAGGTGGACGACCAAAGCCCCCCTTGACATCCTCAGGGCACTGTGGACACCTGTCTCCCTCGTGTGGCTCAGCGAGGTAGAGACTCTCCTCAGAAGAGGGCTGAGTGACCTTGACGGGCACCTCGGGCGAGCCTGGCACCAACCTTGTCACGGTGGAGTAACTGGCGGCCACTGGGAGGATCCTGTTCACCAGCTCCCTGATGGACAGGTCCAGGTTGGGGTCCACAAGGAAGGTGCGGCTCTGCCTCCCGGTGAGGGGCTGGGCGGTGATGTACCTGCCGTCCACGCCCACCAGCACGTACAGCAGGTCCTCCACGACGGCTGACTCCTGGGAGGTCAGGGGCAGCGTGCCTGTGAGTGCAGACATGGCTGGGGCTCACCTTCCACCAGACCCCCACTCCCAGCAGAGTCTTTCCATTGGCTGCCCTCCGTGTAACTGCTTCTAGTGCTCGTGAATATAGACACCAAGTCCTTCACTCGACTCAACTGATACCTCTGAACACCAAAGGCTGAGGCCCCAAAACCAACCAGGAAAGGCGCTGACCCGGCAGCAGGCCAGGCAGAGCCTCGGAGCACTGGGCAGACACCTGCGCACGCGAACGAGCGTGCGACATCTAAGAGGACAGAGCTGGGGCTTAAAAAGCACCTCTGACCGTATTGTACTAGCGATGCTCACTACAACCTAACAAACCTGGGATAAAAAGGCTTTCTCTGATCACTAAAACGCGAGTGGTTTCTATTGTACGCACAGTCTGAAACGGCTCCGAGACCCCAAAGGACTCAGGGCAATCAAGGCCATGGACCAGGGCCGTCCCCCAAATGCCTCGTAGCCTGGACCCCCCTGCCTCTCGGTTCTCGGTCCAGAACGATCCTCAGCGTCCTGCCCAACACCTGCTGGGCACATGGTCACACTAGGACAGGGGCAGCACAGGAGAAAGGCGCCCCAGCCCCGGCTCCCTGCCGAGCCCCGTGGGTGCTGTGTCAGCTCAGGGCACCCAAAACCAAGGCCTGGCAGCTCGGATGGGGCTCACGGAAGCACTGCTGGCCCCACACGTCTGCAGGCAAGGGAGGCAGCAGGGCAGGCTGGAGCCCAGCAGCTGTCTGTCCAGGCACTGGTCACTTGGGGCTCAAAGCTGCTGTCTGAACCCCAGGCTGTTTTTCTCTACAGCTGTGGTGGCCTTCAGATTCCAGCCTCTGTGACCCCCTGAGGTGGGCACGACTGGCTGCCATTCCTTAGCGCAGGGCTACTAACCTAACCTCACACATTTCACCTCCAATCTCCACACTGCCCTAGCCAAGGCCCGGCTGAGGTTCACGGGGAGGAGTCCGTGGCAGTGGGGGAGGGTGCAGACCCAGGGTGGGGAACTCAGGGTCCTGGGGCAGATGCTGGCCCAGCCTCCCCCGCCCCTGTGTGGAAAGGAGAACATCACAGCCTGTACGAGTGGGAGACACAGCCAGCTTGCAGTTGAGCTCAAAGGGACACGGGACGCTCCAGGGTGAGGGGACATCCCACAGAAGTTGGAATGGGAAGCCACACGGAGCCATCAGGATTTCACCGGGGTGCAGGGTCACTAGAGAGGCTTCGCAGGGCAGACCTGACTCAGATCCGCACTGGGATGACAGAGAGGGCTGTAGTGGGCAGGAGGTGGGCTCAGATCTCCACTCTGACACATTGCCGCTGGCTCCCAAGGCCAAATGAAAGGAAACTAAAACTCGTTTCCCTGCCATGCCAGCCACTCGCTGCCCACCGGCCACAGATGGCTGGGGCACCGCAGAATGGACCTACAACATGCCTTCACCATGCAAAATTCTGTGAAAGGTGCTGAGCCCTGAGTGGGGAAAGTGGACAGAGGCCCTCTCCTGCAGCTGGAGGGTGGGTGACAGCTGGGGGCTGGGGCCAGGCTAGTGCAGCAGAAGGGAAGCAGATACAGATGATGCCAGTCACCACACGGAGAGGAGGGGTGCCTGGGGAAGGTCAGGAGCCCATTGTGGACACTCTTGGCAGACGGAAGGCCACACACAGGCAGGACTTCAGGAGAGCTGTGTAAGGGACAGAGAGCTGGGACCCCACCGGGAGCTTCCAATTCCTTAAAACAGATGGGTCACCTGGGAGGGGGAGAATCCATGAGACCCAGGAGCAAAGCGCAAGGACTCAAGATGAGGCAGAGGGAGAAACAAAATGGAGGCCAGGAGGGGACCACAGACCACCCAGTACTGCCCGAACATTCAGGGAAATCGGGCTGTGTTACCAGATCTGAGCACGGGGCTCAGTGACCCAGCAAAGGCCGCTGCATGGGAGCCGCCTGTGCCTGTGGCCTCGATGTCAAGGCCCTGGGTCAGGGCAGGACTTGTAAGGACGGCAGTTGCTACGCCATCTGGCTGCTGACAGGACGGCCTGGGCAAGCAGATGGAGCTGGAGACCTGTGTGTGGAGGGATGGCCCAGCGTGGATGGGGACCTGCCTCAGCTCTAAGAAGGGAATCGGATGGCAAGGTGACCACAGGGAGGTGGGATGGGCACCACTCAGCCAGCGGGGGGACGTCTCGCATTGCCCACTCCTGGGGGTGAAGCTCTGCCAGGGGGAGGCCAAGGAAGGGCTGAGGACAGCCATGCCAACCACAGGGGTCTGAACGTGGACAGGGCAGTGGCCAGAGGGCTGTGGAGGGTGCTGCGTCATGGCCTGCAGTCTGGGCCAGGGAGGGACAGGGTAAGAAGGTGACACGGGCCCAGAGGACCAACACTGATCCCACCTCTGGAACCCGCATAGCGTGGCTGCTGGAGTGACATGGGCTAGAACACCTCGAGTTCTCCCAGGGAACGCTGCCATGCAACCGGCCTGGGGACCCCGACAGCGAGGCACGCCCGTGGCCAGTGTGTGAAAGCATCTGCCTCAGTAGCACAACCCCAAATGTAGAAAACTTCCTCGTCGGACACCCAAAGCATGGCCTGCCCTCAAGAGCCAGTGCCTGGGTTCCCCTCCCCGGCTGGGCCTCCCCAAAAGAGGTGGTGCCTCATGCGAGGCCTGGAACCTTGTCTCCTCTGACTGATCCAGACACACAAACATGGTGTCAGCAAAGTCCACAGCCATAGCAACAGACTCCCTCAGCAGCTCTTAAACTTCTTTGGCTCCTGCCAGGTGTGCAGGGGAGCCAGTGGCATCTCACCTGCTGGCTCCCCAGGCCGGCAACACGGGGCCTGCCCCGCCCACCCTGCTCCCCACCCTTGGAGAACCTGTGCAGCACAGGCTCCCGTGCCCACGCCTCTCACCTCCACACAGGCTGTGCTGGCACCTCCCCGTGGGCACCGCTCTTCGAGCACGCACCATGACGCGTTTCCTCTCAAGCGTGCACCCTGAGCAGGAGGTGGGACACAGCTTCCCACCCAAAGAAGTGCTCGCCAGGTGGGAGGTGCAGGCAAGGTGCGCAAATACCACATCCCCAGCTGCCCCTCGGCTGTCTGGACTGGACACGTGAAGGCCAGCATGGCAAGCCTGGCACCGCTGCGGGAGAATCTGCAGTAACCATGCCTCGCTGCTTGGAAGGAGGACCCTGGTCAGCCTGTCGCCCCTAGTCTGCACAGAGCCCGGGACGCAGGCTCTCCTAAAACCCAGACAAGACCCAGCCCAGACGCTGGCAAGTCACCACCCACTGGTGACTGGGGACAGGGGTGTGGAGGATGGCAAAAGGTGGGCATCGTGAGCTGCAGCATGACCAAGGGCAGGAAGGGCCTGGGGGGCTGTAGCCCTCCCACCACAGCATCCCCAGGCAAACAGAGGTGCCTCCAGGTCCCCACTGCCAGAGCTCCAGGCCTCACGCACCTATAGGCACAGCTGCATCTGTGCTCACACCCGCGCCTGCCAGGAAGTCCCCGAGAAGCGTGGGTCTCTCATACACCCAGGCCGGGAAGACTGGGAGGTGCTGGCCCAGATTCTTCCTGTTCTGCTTGTCTCGAAGCATCTTTCTTGTGAGTTCCAGAGACTGGGGAAAATGTGTTTCAAAAACAGAAAAGACACATACAATTTCAGTACAAACACTTAAAACTAACAGGTCTGCAGTGTAAAAAGTGGGGCCCTAAGCACACGTGAGGGTCAACAAATACAAGTGGACGTGAGACAAACGTGTCCAAGCCCATCACAGTGCGAGGGGCTGGGGACAAGCCACACGGCCACCCCAAGGAGCCAGGACCGGACAGGAGTGTCTCCACAGTCAGACCCGGCACCCACCCGGCTGCGGCAACGTGGTACCTGCTGCCACGTGGGGCCCGTGGCCACGCTGCCCAGCTGCTTCCTCAGCTCCTCCAGCTCCTGCATGGAGATCTTAGAGGCTGTGGCTGGGGCATTGAAGTTGGTGGTGCCACTGGTGGCGGTGCTTGCTGCGAACTCTGCCCTCTCCCTGGCATTCTGCTGTAGGTACTGCAGAGTCTGAAAGCACACAGCACCTGGAGTCCTGCGGACTGGCGTGTTTGTGCCCTCCACTGGGCACTGCCAGTCCCTGAGCTGCAGCACAGTCTCCCAGAGCTTTCTGCCATGAGGTGCCACATCCCCAAATCTCAGGAGGACAGCATCCCAAACTCATTCCCAGCAGCCCATGACTGGCCTCCCTTGCTGCGAGAGACCAGTGGCCAGCGCTGGTGGCCACCCTGTGCCCAGCCGCACCCTCCCCCGAGACCGCAGGCGCATGAAGTGAGTGGAAGCACTGAATGCCCAGGCACCTCGGCACCTCTGCACTCTTCTAAGCATCGTAAGTAACACATGCTCACTTTAGAACAAAGACACAGCCCGGACCACAGAAACGGAAGTCCCTCCGCCCCAGAGGCAGCGTTAACCACCTTGTGTTTGTCACCAACACGAGTGACTTCCGTTCCGATGCACCTTTATGGTGCACGGAGTCCTCTGTGACCTCAACGCGCTACAGGTGCAAGGCCAGGAAAGCTCAAGGACAGGTGCCAGGGTCAGAGAGTAGAGGTCAGGTGGCCCCATGGCTGTCACCCCAACTGACAAGCTGCACGGCCTAGCATGACCCCACAAGGACACACATCCATCCGTCTTTCTGAGACACAGAGAGGTCCTTCCAACCCAGCCGAGCCAGCACCCACCTCTCTGTCCTCCGTGAGCTTTGACAGCAGGTACACCAGGGGGTCAAGGTTCCTGGTGTTCTTTGATTTCAGTTCATCGTATTTCTTCAGGAAGTCCTCAGGAGTACGAGAAAACTCTGCTATTTTAACCTCAAAAGTATAGATAGAGGGACACAGTGACAACAATCAGGAATCTCAAAAAATCTTGTAGAAAACTAAACCCAAAACAGCAATCAGAGTGACGTCAGGCAGATGGAACAGTCCTAAATCTCCAAAATAAAACTGAGCAAATGCACTGAAATTCCTTGTTGAACTCCGCACTCTCCTCTGAGGTTCCTCCCTCGTTTGCTTCCCCAGCCTGAGCTGCGACCTCCCAGCATTTGTCTACACATTTAACTCTGTTCCTCTGGAACTCATCACTACATACAGGTTCACAGTTACATTTTCTCATTAACTAAAATACCCACTTATAATATGCTAAATGTCACTGTGTGTCCTAGACTCTCTAGTCTGCTCAGTAAATGTTCTGAATTATCCCTGTGCTGTTATCAGACTATTTAAATAAACGAAGGCTCACAACGGGTTTCTAAACTAGATTTCAAAGTCATCTTTTACTGAGGTGTAATTCTGAATTACATACTATTTTAATAAAGAAAGAAAATCTACTTTAAAAGGATTTAAACGTAGTTAATGCCAGGAGCCTCCTTTTCACCCATGGGAATATCTGTGTGTCGAGATGTGAGCGGAAATCAGGACTATCTGCGTCTTTCTCCTCAGGGGGTACAGGGAGGCTGTGGTTCAGAGACTGAGTCTGAGGTCAGGCAGACAGCCCTGCATCCTACCTGAGCCTCACTGCCTCGTCTGTACAACAGGCTGACTGATGGGGCCACTGAGGAGTCAGCAGGAGTGCTGAGCAGAGCACATATCCACGAAAAGCATCTGTCAAGTGCTGCCTGCCACCTGCACTGGCACTGCTGAGGCTGCCCAACAGGAGTGTAAACTCCGGGACGCGCACTCACCTTGGCACTGTGTGCAGACACGGTGGTTGTGACATACGGGGTCCTGTTCTTCTGCAGCAGGTCGATGTAGACCTCGGCCCCATCACCCCCGCGGACCCGCAGCAGGCTGAGCAGCTCGTTGACGTCATGGTGAATCCGAAACTCACTCATAGTCTTGGCTCTGCGACATCACAATGTGTTCTCCTTAAAGTAAGAGGAAAGCCACTTATAAAAATAAAACCCATAAATAAAAAACCATTCAAGTAACTGAATCTGGCCAGTATCAGGTCTTTGGGAAGCCAAACTGTCACAGGGCCCAGCCTGGCCCACCAGTCCCCCAGGCAGACACCACACACCCCCATGACAGGGCCTGCCCACCCCCAGGCGGGGCTCGTTCCTAGGGTGAGTCCTCCTTGCCCTCCAGGTGGCGCCCACTGGTGTGTTCTGTCATTTCTTATTGGAGGCTGCCTTCAGTGGGCAGCTCCTTGTGGGAGCCCAGAGTTTCCACACCTGCTCCTCAGCTCAGGGAGCTGCTTGCGCAGCCAGTGAGAGTGTGGCCCCACCGGCCTGGGCCCCTTCCTCCTGGTGACTCCAACCTCACATGGCCCTGGGCCAGCAGGCAGCTGCTCCCTTGGTCAGCATACAGCACCTTCCCGTCCCTTCTCGCTCTAGCCATGCAGACACAGGGGTCCGGCCCTCAGGGGTCCTGGTCTACACAGGTAGCTCCGCACAGGCCTAAACCACTGCCCTGGCCAGGTTCCCGCCGTGACGCCCGCACCTGCAGCTGCGTTCACCCTCCAGTTCTGTGTTTGCACTCCGGTGCCTCGGACGCTGCCTTTTCTGGCCCAGGCGTGGTTTTTTGCTAAGATTGCAAAGCATCTCCTGCACACTTGAGCTGAGTGCTTCAGCCAGACCTGCCCTGTCCACAGGCCTCCCCATCGGACGCACAGCCCACTGGGGTCAAGGCTAACTGCAATCCCACCCAGCAGACAGTGGGGGACTGCTCAGGGACTTCTGTCTTCCCCTGGATGACCCGTCCAGTCAGCCATTATCACCGCACAGGCAATTAGCCAGAGATTCAAAAAATAAACACGAGGAAACTATACATATTTCACATAAACATTTCAGTGTATCTCCACAGGGTTCATAATGTTGGTTCACCACCAACAAAAAGGACTCTTGGAAATGACAAGCAAAATCATTTCTGTCTGTGAGTTTTCTGAGAGGTCTTTCAACAGATTCTCAAAGGCTCTGTGACCCAAAAAAGGTTAAGGACCACGGTGCCACCAGCTCCACTGAAGACGAGCCCCGCGTCAAACATCAGGCCAGGGAGGCTCAGCCCCCTCCCGCTGCACGAGTGTTGACCCCTAACTCTCCCATGAGACAGAGACTCTGACCCCGAGCGACGGAAAACAGGGTCTCGGTGTGCAAATCTGAGAGTCGCGGCACACAAACGTCAAACGCTGGCCAGAAGCAGGGCACCTCCAAACAGGAGGACAGAACAGCGAGCGTGAGCCGGCGCGGACGCCGCCAGCACGCGCGCGGACCCCGCTCGGGGCGCGGGGTTAGAGCAGGGAACCGGCTGCGGCTCCCGGCCGGCCTCAACCCCGACCCGGTGCTCCCAGACTCAGGCCCCGCCGCCCCCGCCCGACTCACCGCAGGCGCCGCGCCCGGGGCCAGCCCGCCAAGCCCGCCAAGCCCGCCAAGCCCGCCAAGCCCGCCGCGCAGCCTGTGTCGCCCGCGCCGGACGTGGTGCGTGACGTCACATCCGGCTCCGGCCCGGCCGGCTTGCGGACGGTGGCCGACAGGCTGTGGCGGCGCCGGCGCGCAGGGCGATGCAGCTGCCGCCTGCACTACACGCCCGCCTGGCGGGGGCACCCGGGGAGGCCGAGCCGCTGCCCGTGGAGCGGGACCCCGCGGCCGGGACCACGCCCTTCCGCTTTGCGGCGCGCCAGGTACGATTCCCACGGGAGCACGAGTTCTTCGAGGTGCGTGAGCAGAGGGAGAGGGCAGTTGGGGGCCGGGGCGGTGCCGGGGGCGGTGCCTGGGGCAGGGGCTGGACGGGGCGGAAATAAGGCTAGGTGGGGGCCTGGCTGGTCGGGACCGGAGGCCGGTGGGCGGGCCTGTGGGGGGCGGGGTTATGGCTCAGGGCGGGGCCCTGGACGGGGTCTGGTGGGGCGGGAGTAAGGCTAGGGGCGGGGCCTGTCGGTGTGGGGCCCTGGACGGGGGCTAGATGGGGCGAGGTCAGAACTGGGACAGCTTTGTCTCCTGCAGGACGGGGATGTGCAGCGGCACCTCTATCTCCAGGATGTGCTCACGCAGGTGGCTGGGGATCCCGAGAGGCCCAGGTGAGCGCTGTGACCCAGCGCGGGCCCCCTCTTTGTCTCCTCCTCGCTCCTTCCTCCCTGCCCGCCCCTCTGTCTGGACCACCGTCTACGTCGTCGGTGTGACTGGCCTCCTCAGTGTCTGCCTGGTCTGTGAAAATATAACTGTTAGAAAAATGGGAGTTGGGACTGCAAGAGAAAATCCGAAGCTTTATCAGACCACTAAAAGGGGTGTGGTAACAGGGAGTTCTGTCCTCCGTGGAATGGCATCCCCACCAGGCCACTTCCTCTGCCAGGGTGCCCGAGTTCACCTGTCAGGTAGCCGGGTGCTGCCAGGTGTTTGACGCCCTGGAGGACTTCGAGCACCACTACCACACTCTGCACAGAAACGTCTGCTCCTTCTGCAAGCGGGCCTTTCCCTCGGGACACCTGCTGGACACCCACATCCTGGAGTGGCACGACTCCCTGTTCCAGATCCTGGCTGAGCGGCAGGACATGGTGGGTGACCGTCTCACCCAAGGGCCGAGGGCACATCATGAGGGCTTGTTCCCCCATTGCGTGCCTTGTGGTGCCAGAGCCGGGGGGCTGCCCAGGGGTCAGGGTGCAGTGACACTGTTTCTGTTTCAGTACCAGTGCTTGGTGGAGGGCTGCACAGAGAAGTTTAGGACCAGCAGAGACAGGAAGGAGCACCTGGTGACACGTCACCTCTACCCTGCGGACTTCCGCTTCGATAAACCAAGGAAGAGCAAAGGGTATGAAGCCACTTCCCAAGCGTAGAACTCCTTTGATACGGAGACTTTAAGGGTACCCCTGTCACTTAACGTCCTGTTTAGCTGCCAGTAACGGAAACCCAGATAGGTCGGGAGTTATTAACCCAGAGGAATTAAACAGATAGGGCTGGTTTCACATGTGGCACCTCTGCTGCAGGAGGACAGGAGGGGAGAACCTGGCTTCCCAGGTCTGTGCTGGGAATGACTGGGGTACCGTGGCAGGGTCTGCAGGGCCTGCAGAAAGAGCCCCACCCCCTGCACACTCACGCTTCGCAGCTGTGCCTGCACCTCCACCCGGCCCGTCGCCTCCCCTCCATCGCTGATCAGGGCCTTTGGGAACCTGTCCCGGGCTGTGAGTCCCTCCGCTCGTGTGGGGCCCTCTGGTTTTTCATTTGTCCTGTAGGTAGATGAACTTGACAAAGCCGAGTGCTACATGCTACTGCTCAAAATGTCCTATGGGGAGGTTCCCCTGGGTATAATTTTTAAGTTTGTGTTATATTTGTTTGCCTTTTCATTAACTGATGTGTTCAGCTGAAACTTCACAATCACCTAAAAATTGTGTTGATTGAAGTCTTTTTAGACTAAATTATCCCCAGACAAGACTTCGCTGTTTAAAGTGAAATAATCAGGAGAATCCACTACAATATGAGAGATTTTTCCAAGGCCCCTGGGGGTAAGGTAATTCTTTTCTTTTCAAGGACTCGTTTTAAGGGAGAAAACCCTACAATGTTTGATTGAGACATAGTATTATGGGAAAGACACTCAGTATCTTATGGCTGAGTTTAGTAACTTTCTCACTAATTGTTACAGAGAGATGTCTAGTACTCTTAGTAATCATTTACCATGTGACACCATATAAATACTGGTTTTGAAAAGCAAAGTACGATCATTACGCCTAAATCCATAAATCGTGTCTTATATCACACAGACGTTTCTCCTAGTTCTGGTAGCCAGGAAGTTACTTTTGGCAAAATAGTTATAAAATAGCTTTGTGAGTTCATTCCTGGGGGAAGCCCGGGGGCTATAGGAGCTCGCGCCTTCTTGTCTTCCCCAGCCCAGCCACGCCTGGGCCTGCCGTGCAGGTGTCTGCAGAAGCCCTGGGGGGTGACCAGGTGCCATCAGAAGGGGACGCCATGGAAGTCTGCTTTGAACACACAGAGCTGCCCCCAGAACCTTCCGGAGAGAGGCGGACCTACGGCCACAGGTCAGTCCCAGGCGTCTTTCTGAAGCCGGCTCTGAGCCTGTGCTTTCCCTGGAAAATTCCAGGTTTGATGCTGGGCCGGCATTCTCCCCAAGAGGAGCTGCCACTGGGTTGGAGTGTTGGCTTCGGCAGGAGGTGAGAGCCTGACCCTACCCACTCCCCTCAAATGACCTGCTTCTCCTGCTGTTCAGCCTGGAGTGCAGTGCCCTGCACCTGCCCAGCCTGAGCTGGGGTGGAGAACCAGGTGTGATTGCTCGGGTTACAGCCTACGAGTCTGTCTTTCTAGTGCTAAATATGCTATTCCTGAGTTGAAGTTGACTTCAAATCTAATTTGGGGGAAAACATTGGAGAAATGGAAAAGATCACCACCAAATCCAGACCAACAGGAAGGTGAACTGGCATCCCTCAGCTGCCCTCGAGCAGTGGCCCAGACTCTGGCATGAGCATGAGCCCCAGGTTCCAGTGGGTGGGTTGGGTTTCGTCCGGATGGACCGAGGGCAACAGGAAGGCTGAGCCCGGGGGCGGGAGGCGGGGAGCCTCTCGTGCTTGGCGGCTGGAGAACACCCCCGCGCCTTCCGGGAAGCCGGTCTGAAGCAGGCTGGCTGGCTGGGCCAGGAGAGCCGTGGGCGAAGGGCCGCCCACACCCTGAACGTTCCAGGCTGGAAGAATAAGATTCCAGAGCACCAGACAGCGCTGTGAGTTGGGTTGTTTGTTGGCAAAAAATGTGGTTTAGTACGAAGAATTTTTTTTTTCTGCATTTCAGAATACCTTCTACCATCTGTTTTGGTCAAGGTGCATCACGAGGATTTAAAAGTACCAAGAAAAGAAATAAGCACCAGTGACACTGAGACTGAGAGGAAGAGCCACGAAATCGAGTGGATCCTCGGCGGGAGACTGGCCCTCTGCAGAATGTGGTGTCACCAGTGGGCTTTTCCTCTTGCCTTCCTGTGGCCACCCCAGGACCCTGGCCCTGCTGTCCTCGGAGTCTTGGTCCCTCGGTGAACCACCGAATGACGCGGGGAGCCGTGTTGGGAGCTGTGAGGGGCCCACGGATTCCAGGAGGGGCCCGACCCACGAGGCAGCTGGAGTGGGGAGAGCACCCCTGCTCCTCACAGGGCCTACCCCCGGCCCCCTAGCCAAGGGCGACCTTTGTAAACACGTAGAGAGAATATTTTTCACGATCGGTCTCATGTTGTCATTCTGTGCTGGTTAACGGTGGGCACGTGAGCAGCAGTTACTGGTGAGCATTTTGTTTTCAGCACTCACTTCTCGGAAAAACCAATGACGTTTTAGGGCCTGAGTGCAGGGGTGATGTGGCCCGGACCATCCTCTCACCCACACTGAGCAGACCTGACTGAGACGGTGAGACCAGGGAGACTCCCCCAGGCCTCGGCAGGGCTGTAGGTGCCGGGGGAGGAGTGCCCGCTGGGAGAGAGGCTGGGGGAGGGGCCCAGTTGTGCGGTCCTCTCCTCCTTGTGTATCTGGCTAAATGGAGTGCTCGCCAGTGGAGCCAGGGCTGGGAAAGGCAGGGCAGTGGTGGGGCGGGTGCAGATGGAGGCAGACCTGCACAGAGAAGCGGCTGGATCAGGTGTGCTGATAAAATCAGTGCTCTCAGGGCCAGGCCTGTTGCAGCGGAGACCCACCAGCAGGCTCTCCCTCTGGGAGCCTGTGCCCACTGGGCGTGTGCCTGTGATGCTTCCAGGGGCTGTACCAGGCTGAGGGCCCTGGCTTAGCTGGCCGTGGGAGGATGGGCGCTCCCTGCCCCCCCCCCCCCCCCCCGCAATCTCACCTCCATCCTGCTCTTGTTCTGGGCTCTGGGCTGGAGGCAGCGGGTGGTCATCTGTGACTCAGGGCACAGAGGCTATGCCCCAGCTCCTCCTGAGCCCACCGTCTGCTCTCCCCAGCCTAGGGCAGAGGGACAGTGACCTCACACCATCCACCTCATGCACCAAAAACCCTGAGGTACCCAAGGAAAACATTTAAAACCTTAAGTCTGATGACGCCTAGTATCTTGATGCAGAGGGGCCAAATGTAGACTTTTCTTGGGGGAGCAATGACCAGCCTTGGCTGAGGGATGATGGCAGGGCTGCTAAGGGTCCTGTCTTTGGTTCTTGAAAAACACAACATAGGGAGAAATACTAACAGCAAATATACCGTCGGCCGCCACGTGGGACGGCGGTTCCTGGCCTGGGGACGGTTGGTCCTGGGTCCCCATCCCAGCTGCACCCTGCTGACAAAGCTCCTTGTTTAACCTGGCCCAGCTTTGCTTTTTCTTCTGAAAAACAGGGACTGTAAAACTTTAGTCTGATAAAAGTTACTGGTGGGGAGAAAACCGAAGCAATAGCATAATTTATTCTGAGGGGCTGCTTGTATCTCTGCTGCAAAGTCTGAAAATCTGGGGGTGGTTTCCAGGTCCATGTCCAGGGAGACACAGAGTTGGAAGCACAAGAAAACGGGCCGCTCACTGGCAGGTGCAGGAGAGTCACTGCGTCAGATGCCGAGTGTTTAAGGTCACTGAGGTGGTGGCGGCGGTGGTGGGAACGTGACTGTCAGCCCTCGGTTTACATGAAACGCACTGGGAGATCAGGAGCTGCTGGGATTACCCTGTTCTTTTTTTTTTTTTTTTTTTACTGACGTATAGTTGATTTACATTATATTAGTTTCAGACACACAAACATAGTGAGTTGAGATTTTTATAAGTTCTCCACTTGTAGGTACGGCGACACATGGGCTGTGTCCCCTGTGCTGAGAGACATGCCCTCGTACACAGTGGCTTGTAGCTCTCGACCCCTCACCCTGGGCACCGCCAGTTTGTTCTCACCTGAGTCTGTTTCTCCTCTGTCACATCACTAGTTAGTTTCGTCCAAGGGCCCACGTGTGAGTGACGCCGTACAGCACTTTTCCTGCCAGACCTCGCTCGGTGCGGTGCCCTCCAGTTCCCCCACGCTGTGGCCAGGCGCCCTCCTTCTCTGGCAGGGGTATGAGGTGCTGGTCATTCGGGAGCCACGCTCGGGCCTGGGGGTCTGCATTCCTGCTTTTCTTCTGGGTGGAGTGAGCTTTTCTCATTCTGCTACTTGGAAGTTAGGCATCTGCGAGGCATCGTTTGAGCAGTTACCCCCAAACTTTTCATGCACACTGAACGTGTTCGGGTCTAAGATTAATCAGGATCTATCCCCTCCCCACAAACGGAGGACAAGCTGTGGACACTGAACCTCCACCTGCTGTGTCTGGAGAAGGGTAGGGCCGCACACTGCCGCCTAGTCTGTGCCCCTGCGGACGTCCCTGCCTCTGCGCTTCCTCTGCTGGGTCTCTGCTCCTGCTTCTCAGAGGCCCTGCACGGGACCCTCTCCTGCCGGACCAGCATTGGGGAATGTCCTGTGGCAAGAGTCAGTAGTTACAAATGTTTTTCTTTTTTTTCTTTTTGAGTAAAGGTAGATTTATTCAGAGATACACACTCTGTAGGCAGCAGGCTGTCTGAGAAGGCCAGGGAATGGCCACGAGGTGCGGGGTCGGGTGCTCAGGTTAAAGGAAAAGCAGACACCTTCTGCAGTCGATGCAGGTGTCTCAGAAGGGAGAGGGCCACACATGTTTTCAATTCTGTTTTCCTGAAACAGCTTCTATGCTCTGTTTTTTTCTTTTTAATTGAAACTTTTTAAATTGAAGTATAGTTGATTTACAATTTTTAAAAAATTTTATTTTAAACAGAGGCACTGGGGATTGAACCCAGGACTTCGTGCATGCTAAACACTCACTGTACCACTGAGCTGTACCCTCCCCTCTGTGCTCTTGTTCTTGAAAGACATTTTGCTGGGAACGCAGTTTGGGTTGGTAGCTTTTCTGAGCATGCTGAACACTCTGTTCCACTACCTTCTGGCTTTGTTGTTGCTGCCGAGAACCTGGTTGTCAGTCTGAGGTCTGTCTTTCAGAAGGTCCCTTGTCTCCACTTTGTCTTTATGGTCCCACTGAGATGCGCCAGGTGAAGGTGTCCACCCCCCCCACCCCCCCGCTTGAACCTGCGGTTTTATCTCTTCAAACATTGCCTCTCCCCCACTATGCTCCTCCTCCTTCTAAAAACCCAGCTGTGGACGTGTTAGCCTCTCGCTCTGTCCTTTGTGTTTCTCACTAGCCCTTTTGTGTCTTCCATTCCCTGTCTGTCTTTGCTTCATTCTGGTGATTTCCTCAGACCCACTTTTCAGATCACTAATTTTTTTATTAGCCGTATCAAAGGTGCTGTTAAACTCATTCAGTTTTTAATTTCAGTGACAGTGAATTTCAGTTCTTTAAGTTCTATGTCATTTTTGTAATTTGCTGGATTTTTACAGCTTTTTAAAATCACATTTTCAACTCATCTTTTTATCTTTTTAAACATATTAAACATACTACATATTCTCTGATTGGTAATATCAGGATCCAAAGACTGTGCGTCTGATTCTTCAGTCCTTTTCCTGCTGACTCACTCAGAGCGCCTTGTCTCCTGGTGAAGTTTGTGATCTGGGGCTATGAGTTTATATTTCTTGGAACTTTACCTCTGGAATTTCTCTGACACGTCTTGGTTCTTCCTGAAAAAATTAGTATTTGCTTCTGCCATGTGACTGGGGGCTACGATCTAGAACACTGTACCTGTAAGCGATCAGATGTGAGTTTTCACTTCCAGTTCACGCCCACAGTGCCCTGTGTTGCCTTTACACAGCCTTAACCAAAGCAGAACATCTGAGTGATAGAAACAGACCCCTTATTTCACTTACAGCAGAAGAAATCGAAGTAAAAATTCAGAGACCCTTTCTTACACATGAAGTTGACAAGCCCAAAGGTCTGACGGCTCACCCTGCTGTGTGTGGTGGGGACACATCTCCCACTGTCACGTGTTGTCAGCAGGGGTGCTGAGCACTGCAGCCCCTAGGAGGGGGTTCACCAGTACCTGACAAGATTCCTTCAGCATTTACCCTTTGACCCAGCAATCCTCCTTGTAGGGATATATCCTGAACACACACTGGCAAAAGTTCCAAAGATCTACTCAAAGGCAATTTATTCAGTAAAAATTTTAATAGCTAAATACTAAAAGAAAATGTCCCAAGTCCCAAATAACCCAAGTAGTGTTGAGAACTGAAATTTTTAGGTTTAGGAAAAGAATATAGATAGACTTAAGATCAGTGAAGTTAATAAAAACCCCATAGTCCTGAATTTGAATTAGAAGTATTGCTGTAAACCTGTAATATACACACACCATGTTTATTAAATCAACAGCTTTACTGAAAGTCCAGATTCGTGTTTTTAAATCAACTTAAGTTGGGTCCTGCCGGCCAGGATGGGGCAGCTTGAGCATCACTGAGAGCAGTGGCTACAGTGGAACGAAGCACATCAATCATTCAAATCCATGAGCTCGTAACGATTCTCTGAAGACAGGAGCCTCACTGGCTACCTTTGGGGAACTGACATCCTTTTGAAAACTGGTGAGTCAAGGAAGAATCGAGGCTTTCCCTGCTTTTCCTGCAAGAACTACACCTGAAGAGAACGGGTTTATCTTGAGAAATGGTCCTGAGGAGGAGGAGTGGGGGGCTGGGAGGGGAAACAAGGAAAGGGGAAGAGCCCACCCAAGAGGACGCTATCCAAGGGGTCCCCCCGGGCAGCTGAGGCTCCGTCCCGTTGGAGACCCATGTGGAGCCTTGGAGGATGTCCTCAGAAGTGTCCACCCAAGATTCAGAGAGGAGAGTGGCCCCACAGGCACCAGCTCCCTCTTGCTTCCAGGTCTGTGGTGTGAAGGCTCAGCGTGGCCAGAGGAACCGCGGGGTGGGACGTGAGAGCCTCGGGGGGGTGCTGGTGGGAGGCGCTGCCAGGCGGCCCCGGGGCATCTCTTGAGGAGCCACTGCTCGGTTCACAGGTGGACTGAGAGGTGTGAGGTAGGCACCGAGGTGCCGGGGCCCTGGCCAAGCTTCCAGGTGGAGAACAGGTTCAGTGACACCCAGGGGAGCAGGCAGCGAAGCCCAGACTGGACAGCTGGGATGCCCGGTCTCCCCAGTAGATAGCCGGGGAGGGGAGCCCCCAGGCTCAGGTCCCTAGGGTGGACCTCAGCCAGCTGCAGTGTGTGGACGCTCCTGGGGCCCAGATTCAAGTGAACACACACAAAAATTAACCAAACCAAACCAAGACCACTTGAGGGTTGACTTCCACGGTGGTAGCATGAGGCACTCCACCACCCATTCCCAATGAAACTGGTGGATATTAGTGAAAGCTATAAAAACAAACAAAAAAGATGACCACACGTAAAGCCTCTGGGAGTGGTCCTAAGGGCAAACAGCAAATAGAGACTCATCCAAGAAAACCTACAAAAATTCAGTAAGAAAGGAGAGAGTGTGGTATCTGACACAAGACCACTCCCCCAACCCCCAGCTCCAGGGAGGCAGAGATTCGGCTCCAGAGGCTGCAGCCAACAACACAAGGCATCCTGCCCCCCGGCTCCAAGTGGAAGGGCTTCTTTCCCCAAGAGCCGGACTTCCAGCACTTCTCACCCTGCCCAGTGCCTGTTGTTGGTGCAAAGTGTAGGGTGAGGCTAAGTGCAGGGTGAGGCTGGTTGGGAGCAGGGGCTCCCCCCTGCCCAGCCCCATTCATGGACTGGGGGCTCCCCTTTGGGTGAGGCATTACTGAGGATGCTGGGGCCCTGGTCACCCTTGCCCTGGCTTGTGAGGCAGTGGTAATACACCAGGAGAGGCAGCTGAGAGGCCATCATGATGCCCCGTCCCACTGAGCTAGAGCACGGCTCTCACTCGGAGAGAACTTTGCCTTTGTCCTCACTCTCAGCTCCAGAGCTGAAGCCCAGAGATTTTGCCTGGGTTGGGGGGCTGGGGGGGAGCAAGTCAAAAGCAGATTGAAAAAGACATGAAACACTGACTCAGAAAAGATTATTTAGGGGACCTAGACCTTGATTGGATTAATCTGTAGAGGAATTTATGCCCAGGGGATTGTTGGAAGCAATTGTTGGAAGCTGGCAATTAGCCGAGTGTGACGGCTGGGTGTGGTCAGGGAAGGGAGGAAGAGAGTCTTCGGAAAGCACTGTGGCCCCAGATGACTGGATGCACCAGGAGCTGCATCTCCAGTAGGACAATGTAGGGGTGGGGAAATAGTCCTCATTAAAATAATCCAGCCAGTCACTAAAAATACACAAGCAAATAAAAATCATAAGCCCTAGAGGAGGGGGACCAGCACCCAGAGTTGCTACAACATATTATCTGTAATATCTAATTTCCAACTAAAACTTATGAGGCAGTGAAGAAACAGAAATGTAAAACTCATACACCTGAGAAAGCAAGCAACAGAAACTTCCTATGAGCATTATAGGGTGTTAAATTTATCAGAAAAGACTTCAGAGAGGGTACAGCTCAGTGGTAGAGCTCATGCTTAGTGCTCAATTCCCCATACCTCCATTAAAAATAAAAAATAAATAACCTCATTACCTCCTCCACAAAAAAATACATAAATAAAATAAAGCATACCCTCTCTTTAAAAATAAGAAGACTTCAAAGTAGCCATTATAAACATGCTCACAGAACTAAAGGAAATTATGATGAAGAATTAAAGGAAGAGTTGATGACAATGTCTCATCGAATAGAGACTATCAATAAAGAGACAGAAATTCTAAAGTTCAAAAGTACAAAAACTGAAAAAAATTAAAAAAAAACTCACTCTAGAGGGATTCAACAGTAGAACTGAACCAGCAGAAGAAAGAATAAGTGAACCGGAAGATGGATAGATTGAGATTATGTGTGCTGAAGAACAATGAGGAAAAATGAAGAAACATGAGAAGAGCCTCGGTGAAATTTGAGACACCATTAAGAACACCAACATACATGTAATGCCAGTACCGGGGGGGAAGAGAAAGAAAAGAGCAAAAAAGTGTGAAGACGTAATGGCCAAAACCTTCCCAAATTTATTTAAAAACATCCTATATGTCGAAGAATCTCAGTGAACTCCAAGCAGGATGTATGCATGGGGAGTCCAGACGCACCATGATAAAATGCTGAGAGTCAAAGGCAAGGAAAAACAATCTCAAAAGCAACAAGACCAGAAAGATTCATTACTTGCAAGGGAGCCCCAGGAAAAGTGACAGCTGAGTTTCCATCAGAAATAATAGGCTGGGAAGCATTAGGATAACAGATTCCAAGTGCCCAGATAAAAAGCTGTCAAAAGTCCTACACCCAGCAGTGAGAATGACAGTGGGGACACAGTCACCCACCATACAGGAATTTTAAACACTGTGAAGGAGTATTATGAGCAACTGTATGCCAACAAATCAGATAACTTAGATGAAATGCGCACATTCTGAGAAAGATTCAGACTGTTGAAACTGACTCCAGAAGGAACAGACCACCTGAATAGACCTATAACAGGTGAAAGATTAAATTAATTTTTTAAAAAGATACCCATAAAGAAAAGCTCAGGACCAGACAGTTTCACCAGTCCTACCGAATAGTTCAAGAAGAATTAACACCAATTTTTCAAAAACTTCCTAAAACATAAGAGGAGGAAACACTTCCCAACTCCTTTTATAAGTGTGTTACTATGTGACCAAAACCAGACAAAGACATCATAAGAAAAGCATAGTCCAGTATCTCCTGTGAATATGGATGCAAAAATCCTCAAGAAACATTAGCCAACCAAAACATCCAGCAACATATAAAGAGAATTTTACACCATGACCAAGTGGGATTTATCCCAGGAATGGTAGGTTGGTTTAACATCAGAAAATCAATTAGTGTAATACATCATAATAATAAAATAAAAAACAAGACCACACAATCTTCTCAATCAATGTAGAAAAATCATTTGACAAAATCCAATGCCCTTTCATGATTTAAAAAAAAAACAAACACTTAACACACTCAGGATAGGAGGGAACTTCCCTGCTCCGATAATGGCACCTATGAAAGTCCCACAGCTCACATCACGCTTCATGGTAAAAGACTGGGCACTTTCAGGAACAAGACAAAGATACCTGTTCTTGCCGCTTTGAACATTGTACTAGAGGTTCTAGCCAGGGCAACTGGAGGGAGGAAGGAAGGAAGGAAGGAAGGAAGGAAGGAAGGAAGGAAGGAAGGATGGAAGGACGGACATCCAGATTGGAAAGGAAGTAAAACTATTTCTAGTCACAAGTGTCATGATCTCGTATGCAGAAAACCCTAAGGGGCGCACTGAAAAATGATCGCAGCTAATAAGTGAGCACATCAAGGTTGCAGGATGTGACATCAATGTACAAAATCAATTATCTTTCTATACATTTCAAATGAGCAATCCAACATTGAACTTAAGAAAACAATTCCAACTCAATAAGCATCAAAAAGAATAAAATACTTAAGAATAAATTTAACAAGAAAAGTGCAAAACTTAATACCCTAAAAGCCACAGAGTACTGTTCAAAGAAATTAAAGATCTAAGTAATTGGAAAAACATCTCATGCTCATGATTGGAAGACTTCACATTGTTAAAATGGCAACATTTCCTAAAACATGCCCTAATGTCCAGATTCAGTACAATCTCTGTAAGAATGCCAGAGGACTTCTCTGTAGAAACTGACAAGCTGATTCAAAATTCATATAGAATTGCAAGCGACCTAGAATAGCCAAAACATTCTTGAAAAGAAGAACAAAATAGGAAGGTTTCAGAACTTACCACGAAGTAACAGTAATCAAGGCACTGTGGTACCAGCAGCAGGACAAACTCACAGATCAATGAAATGGAGCTGAGGGTCCAGAAGTAAACCCTCACACCAAAGGTCAAGTGATATCTGACAGCATATGAAGTCCATCAGTAGGGAAAAGACAGTCTTTTCAACAAATGGGCTGGGGCAACTGGATATTCACATGCAAAAGAATCAAGATGGCTACTCACCTCACTTAAATATTCAAAAATCAACTCAAAATGGCTCAAAGACCTAAATGTAAGAGATAAAACTATAAAACACTTAGAAAAAGATAGCGTGACTCTTCACAGTCTTGGATTTGGTAAGGATTCACAGACATGACACCAAAAGCATAAGCAATCAGATTAGAAATAGACGAATGGGGCTTCATCAAAAGTAAAACATTTTGTGCTTCAAAGGACAGCATCAAGAAAGTGAAAAAACGGCTCACATAATGGAAGAAAATATTTGCAAACCCTATGTCTGATAAGGACTTAATGTCCTGAATGTGTAAAGAACCCCTGCAGCTCAAAGACAACCCAATTGAAAAATGGGCAAAGGGCTTAAGCAGATGTTTCTCTGAAGAAGATATACAAGTGGCCAATGAACACATAAGATTGTCAATATCATTAGTCGCCAGGGAAACACAAATTAAAACCTGAGACGTCACACCCACTAGACTGGCTGGAATAGAAATGTCAGGTACTGACAAGTGTTGGAAAGGATATCAAGAAATCTGACTGTTCACTATAACTTACCACATTAACAGACTGAAGGGGGAAGTCAGTTGATTATCTCAATATATGCAGAAAAAGCACCTGCTAAAGTACAACATTCACTGATGATAAAACTTCCTATTAACTAGTCGCAGAAGGGAACCTTAGTCACCTGAAAAAGGTATTTTGAAAAACTGACTGCATATCTCATGCTTATGGTGAAATATCAAAAATATTTCCTTTAAAAAGTGAGACTAGAAGGGAGGGTGCAGCTCAGCCGTGGAGTGCGTGCTTGGCATGCACAAGGTTCTGGGTTCAACCCCCAGCACCACTAAAGATAAATAAATAAGTATAGACCTAATGGCCTCCCCAAAAATTTTTTTAAAAAGTTTAAAGCAAGAATAAGACAAAGATGCCCCTTCTGGCAACTTCTGTCCACACCCACACTGCTGGTCCTAGACAGCCCCGTAAGACAGGAAAAAGAGGTGAGAAGTGTGTAGCACTGTATTCAGTTCCAACTCCATTTAACAGAAAACCCAAATAATTGAGTAAACAGGGTAAGAATGCAATCCTCTCTGGTCCCTGAGGCCTCCCCAGCCTCCTGCAGGGTCCAAGGGCCCTGCTCTGGGCCTCTGGGTGCAGCCGTCACCACCCCAAGTTGTGAAAGCAGGGGCTCACTGAGGGTCCGGGGCGAGTACATGGCTCCTCATTCTACACATTTTCAAAGTAAACCTGGAAAAACCCTTGAATGTTTAGAGGAACAGTGCAGCCATTTGGTGAGGGTTTTGAAAACACACGTGTCTTATGTACGGAGACAGTTGCTGCCTCGGAAATTCAGCGTCTTATCACCCTGGCCTCACCGGTTATTTGCTCTATGGTTATTTTTCTTCGTGGTGTAACCGATGGAAATGCAGCATAGCGTGTAGAGTATCAGGGATAGCAAAGACTGCGTGTACTTCGGTGACGAGAGCACTTTGTTAAAAGCCAAAATGAAAGTGCCATCTGGACAGCATGACGCAGTACCCCACCAGGGAAGCACTGCGGGGCAGTCGTTCCGGAGCACTTCCTGAGGGCAGGCGCAGATTTGATGGCCAGGCCCCTGGCTGTGTCCAGGAAGCGTGGCACCTCGGGCCAGGCATAAACGGCACTATTCTCTACAGCCAGTCACTGCCTTTTCAGTCTACTGTCTAAACAGTGTTTTCTTGTTATGAAACATTTTATATGCACGGAAGCATAGGTAAAATCGCACGTCCCCATGGGGGCGGCAGGTGCCACGGGCTCACTGCCCAGCTTACAAAGCACCCAGTTCCCACGAGGAGGCCTCTGCCCTCCCAACAGCTGCTTCTGTGTGATTCTAGATCGAGGCTGCGGGGGTCCGTCTCCCAGAAATCCCGCGACAGGACTGATCCCTTCACCAACTGGTCCACAGACACAGGACCTGTGGCCTGGGGTGCATCCCGGGGACAGCACCCTCAGACACAGAGTAGGCAAGGCTGGTTTAGGGGCCAGCAGGGGCCCTGAGAGCTGACCGTGTGCTGGAAGAGACCTGAGGGCCCAGGCTGATCCCCATCCAGGAGCCAGAGGGAATCCTGACCCTGCCACCCTTGCTGAGGTGACACTGATGTAGGAGCCTCAGGGTGGCTTCCCTGACACCCAGGCTTGCTGGGTGGGTCACTGTCTGGGGTCTTCCACGGTCCCCCTTTCCCCACTTCAGCCCTACCAGGGGTCACCCACCATCCACACCTTTGTACACCTTGGCCCACTCCCTGTCCCCAGGCCACGTGGCCCCTGCATCTCCAAGGAGGCTCAGTCTGCCCTGAACTGCTCTCCTGTCCCCGTCTCCCAAGGGCACAGCTGCCATCTCCAAGTCCACCAGCAGCGGCCAGGCATGAAGCAGGTGACAGGCACAGATGGGGGCCAGGACTCTGGAGTTTGGACCCTTTCATGCAGGGTCACGATGGAAGAACCCTCCATGTTGGCTCTGGCCAGCTCAGGGCAGTGTTGAGGCCTTGGAGACACAGTGGCTGAAGGAGATGGCCAGGGGTTCCCCGTGGCCCCAGGCCCTGGCCCAGGGTGAATGGGGGCTCCAGGTGCCCATGAGAAGGTGGACAGGTGCTAGAAGTCCCACGACTCTCCCGCCCTGGGCAGGAGTCTGCTCTGGAAATGCGGAAAAGTCTTGGTCTTGACAGATGTGCTTCGGCCTTGCCAGACAGGTGCCCCTGGCTGGTGAGTTCTCAGGGCTCTGGCCCCAGAGAGCCTCGCTCACCCTCTAGTGGTCAGGGCACCCAGCCCCGAGGCAGACAAAGGATGGTGGACCAGGTCAGTGGGGACCTGGGCAGGGAGCCTCCCAGGATGGCTGTCTTGGTCAGGACTGATTATGGAGAGATGTACAGCAAATTGAGGCAGCCAGTTCCTCGCCAGCTCCAGGCTGCCCAGCGCTCCAGGCTATGGAGAACAGGAGCATTGAGGGGCCTTAAAAAGCAACAGAAGTGCTTTGCAGGTGCCTGGGGAGACACAGAATGCGGGAGGTCGTTTCCAGGCCCGCTTGGCCCCTAGGCCAGCTCCCTTCTCTGGAGCATTTACAGACCTCAGACGGGACTGTCCCCTTGAAAACTGAGACTGGAGTCGGGTTCTGAGTTTGAACAGCAGGGGTTCAGGTCTCGGAGGTACACACCTGAGGAGGGAGGGATAGCCCCTGGCTTCCTCCCCACTCCCATCACCAGGCCTGCACTCTCAGCAGCCACACTTCAAGAACTGAGTTAGTTTCCCTTTAAAATTTGTTGTGAATTTTTCCCAGGAAAACCTAGGGAGAATGGTCTTCAACAGGCAAGTTAATGCAGTTTTATCCTTACTCCCAGGGGTGTAACTGTGAAGCTGCACCTCTGCTGCCTGCTGAGTAGAAGTCCTTCCCTTTCTGGGGGTGGGGAGAACCCCAGCCCCACCACTGACCTGCGGGTCATTACAGGCAGAGAAGAGCCTGAAGTTCCGCTCTCCTGTGGTCATAGCACATCCCTATGCCCACTTGGCCAGCACGATCCGCAGCGCCTGTAGGTGAGGGCAGGGGAGGAGTTGCCCACAGCACCCTCAGGCCCAAGCTAGTGACTGCAGCTGGAGCTAACACTGAGATCGGCTCCTGTGTGTCTTCCTCCTGCCACCAGGGACCTCCAACAGTCCCAGCCCTGAGTGGGAGGGCTGGGGCAGGGGGGCAGTCCCTGGGAGAGGATTGGACCAACGTCTTCATACTTGGTACTTGGGTGCCCAATTCCTAAATTAACTCAGCACACTGTCAAGAGGCAGCAGAAGGATGACCAGCAGGTCCCTGGCCATCGGCCATCCTTTGGACATACCTGACCCCTGGCGATGCCATCCTGCAGGGTGCATGGTGATTCCTTCTTCCCGTCGGACACCAGCCAACCCGTTGTCTCACTCCGACTCGGTCCCCACGGAAGCTTTCCACAGAGTCCTCAGCTCTGAGGCCACCAGGCCACGCGTGGATGCCCTGCACACACATATTCACGCTCTCACAGAGACAGCATTTCACCTGAGGCTCTCAGGAGTTCTCTAGTAAAAAATAAATGAGAAATTTCTCTAAAATAAGCATGAATGTTTCCGTTGTCACTGGTGAGAAACCTAGTTAGTGAAAGTAATTAGTTTCATTTCTGCAGTCCCTGCACCAAACTGTTACTTCATTTTTTTGTTCGGATCAGTTTCTTCTCACCGCAGCCAGAAACAATCTATTGAGTTCTTCTGAGCCATGTGGTTACAGGAGGAAAGGGCATCGGAGTCAGGTCCACAGAGTAAACCTCAAAATACTTTATTGGCTGCTTTGTACAAAATGGGAAGCTCTATTTTGGTCCATTTCAAGGACATGCCACCATCTTTTAGGAAAGTTTGGATGGAACATGAGTTTTTTTTTTTAAGTTTTTAGATATCTGTAAGACACCCACAAATAGGCTTGCAGCATCCATTATAACACTGTATTAACAAAAACAAAACCCTGAAAAACAAGACAAAAAGAACACATAGACGCCCACGGACCACTAGGAGCCCCAGTGCCTGCCCAGGGCGCGAAAGCTGCCTGGGGTGCTGCTGGCGGGTGGGGACCAGTGTCCGGCCCTGGGACCAGCTGGCCTGGGTGGTGCAAAACAACACCCCCAGCCCGAGCCCTCTCTCCCCAGCGGACCCCCAGGCCCTAGGGCCTCGCAGCCCTAGGACAGGTAATACACGCTGTAGGCAGCCACGGCGGGGCGAAGAGTCTTGGCACGTGGAGCAGGGGGCCCGCCGCGCCGCCGCCATACACCGCCGGGGAGCGGTGAAGGTGGGCGCCCAGGGGGAAGGGTAGGGCAAATGAGGGCAGCAGCGGCTTGGCTGCAAGCTTCAGCTTCTCCAGCTCGGCCTCCTGCAGTCGCTTGGCCTTTGCTCGGCGATTCTGAAACCAGATCTTGACCTGCGTCTCGGAGAGGCTCAGGCTGCTGGAGAACTCGGCGCGCTCGGCGATGGACAGGTACTGCTTCTGACGGAACTTGCGCTCCAGCGCCAGCAGCTGTGCGGCGGTGAAGGGCGTCCGCGGCTTGCGGTTGTTCTTGTGTTTCCGGAGGGTGCAGGGTGGAGGGCTGGGTACGCCTGAGGGGAAGAAAGCATAAAACGGGCGCTCAGACGCCGGCAGTGCGCGCCCCTTTCCGACACTCCCAGATCCCTGCAAAGGTCGGTTCTGGAGGCAAGTCCCAACCAACTCTGTGACCACGGCCCTCAGAGGAGAGGAGACCCCAAAAGTCTCCGTGGTACGAGAAGTGAGGCACCGCGGAGGCGGTGCGAGGAGAGGGGGGCCGCTGTGGACTCGGGCTCTGCCCCTCAAATCGGTGGCCCTGCGCCCCAGGGGGGAAGGTAACTCTGCCCATTTGGAGAAGTGAGGAGGTTGGGCGGGAAGCCGCCGCAAGAACTGAACGGTGAGCGCAGAGGCAACCATCCACCCGTTAACCATCTCGTGGAGGAGCGGGGACGCAAGGGGTACTCCGGCCAGAGAGAAGCCCGGGGTCTTGGTTTGCGGGCTCCGTCCCAGGGTAGAGCAGAAGCCTGTCTGGCATGGGGGAGCCGCTGGGGGATTTGCGTGCAGGAGGGGTCGGTGGACTCGTGAGGGCTGATTTCTTTCTGTGCACTCAGGCCTGCGCGTTAGTGGCTGGTTACTTTCCGAAGTTACGAGCGACAGCGCCCTTCCCGCCCTGGTCCTCCGATCCTTGGCCAGGCAGGCTCCTCTCGCGGCCCAGAACCGCGCGACAGGGCACTTACGTGGGGAGGATGAGGGGGCGACCGGCGGGAACCAGGCCCCGTGTTCCGCGGTGCCCCGCGGCCTCTCCTCCCGGGGTTCCGCGCGCTCTGCCTCCAGCAGCGACTGGACGCTGAAGGGCAGCGAGCCGGGCCCCGCGCGGTCCCGGCCGCACGTCCTGAGCCCAGCGGGGTTCATGCCGAGCGACGCCGGGGCCATACGATATGGGGGCAGCGGGCCGTAAAACTGCCAGGGCTTGGGGGCGCGCCCTCCCTCAGTGCCCTATAAAAAGGCGGCGCCCCTTTCATGCCCAGCTGTCCAATCGCCGTGGTAGCTGCGCGCGGGCCTAGGCGTCCATTGGTTTCGCTGGTCGGGGAGGGAATGCGGGGAGGGACTGCAGGGAGGGGCGGGGCGCCGCATTGGACCCATGCTCCCTAGCCCGCGCCCGCCTGGCGCATCCCTGCTGGTTTTGCAGCGCCGGGCTGCCTCTCCCGGAGCGCTAAGACCCGGCCGGCGCTCCTCTTGCCTGAGAGGAGGCTGGGGCACCCGGGGAGCACCAGGGGCTGCCCCCAGCCTCCCCACGCGGAGGAGCCCACAGAGGGCGCGACCTGGATGAGGCGCTGTCAAGGCGCAGGTCGGTGACCGCGCGCGGATCCTGCGATGCAGAGAGTTCGGCGCCATCAGAGGCGCGGCTCCGGCGGCTCTTCCCGCTGCGCCTCAGGCCGGAGTCGGAACCCTCGGCGCAGGCCTGCTGTGACCCAGGCGCTCTTTCCGAACCCTGAGGGCCACTTTTGACCGACCCCGCGTGCGGATTGGGGATTGTGCTTCTGTTGCCTTGAAGTCGGGCAGGGGTGTCCTGACCCTGGGTGGCCTTTCAGGCACCTGTAGCTGCCCAGCGCTCTCCCCGGAGTCCCACGGCCTGGCCCAGGAGCAGCAGCGGGGCGCAGCGACGGCCCCTGGGCAGACCCTGGGGCCGCGTGGAAGGCCGCAGGGCCGACCCCTTGCCCGCCTCTGACGCAGGGCTTGGGACACAGGCAGGGCGCCTCCGGCAGCCCCTGGTCAGGGGCGCGAGATCCATTTCTGGGTGTTGGATTTACCGTCAGCCTCTTTCGTTCCACACTTGCTCCACCAAGTTGTCTGGGTACCCGTGACCTGGGAAAAGCTCCCCGACACGAGCTTCAGGCCGACCTGGCCGCGGGGCTGCTTTCGGGATGTCTGTAGACCAGGCAGCGACTAGATCCCCAACAGGGCTCAGCGAAGGAGGAGCCAAGGCCGGACAGAGACGTGTGCTTATTCGGATTCGTTTTCCAAAACTGGACCAAGCTTTGGTTTAAAAGCCTTCCTAGGTGCCGCAGATGAGGCTTCTCTCTGCAGTCTCTCCCTCAAGGGAAGATTCCCCGAATGAGTTTTAGAATAAATCATGAGACTGGTTTGCGGATAACGACTTTATGTCAGATTACTATTTCAGAACACAGAAACAGCGATCTAAATCGATACGTCTATTTTTGAAAAACCAAAGTTGCTTTAATGAAATCTAGCTTTGGGGAGCACTCTGTCTGCCAGAGAAATTCAATTAGAAACTTTCTCTCCATGCAAATTTAGAAACAAGACTGGAAGGGGCCTCAGACCCCTCCAGGGCTCTTTCTAAATTCCAAGATGGATTGCCCCTTTCTAATGTAATAAAGATGTTCTGAGTTGATTGAAGATAATTGCATCATTAAAGCACCTTCTTTGAAGGCCTCTCTCCTGGTAGTTTATCTTTAGCAGGCCACTCTCGGGAGTGTTCGAAGAATTTTAATGAGGATGACAGCCAGCTGCCCCCTCCTGCCCCACATCCACTCAGGAGAAGGAGGCAACTGGGTAGGGAAAATGGGACTTGGGCTGTGGCCTGGTGGGGACATGGTGTTGTGGGGCAGGTGCAGATGCCCACCTCCAGGACAGGTGTCTGAATGGGTGTGTGTCCCTCCTGGCAGGCTGGGCCAGAGATGACCAGGCCCCTGCCTGGCACTGGTTCTTTCCCTGGAGGGAGGGAGGATGTTGGGGTGGAGAGCCCCTGGGCTTGAACCTCAGATCCCAGACCGGAGTGCTCAGCACAAACAGGGCCCCAGCAGCAGCAACTTCCTAGGGTGGGAGGTGGGGCAGGGGATGGTGGGGTGAGAAGGAAGGGATCTCACTTCCGTCAACATTGCAGAAACCTGGACCCCAGGTCTAAGGGAGCCTGTCACCGTCTCTGATCACCAGGAGGGACGAAGATGCCAGTGGACACCTGTCTTCCCAGCGGCCCATGAGCAGGTCAGCCAGGTAGAGTGTGGGGACAGGGGGCCAGGCACAGCCTCTGGCAATGGGCCCTGCTTGAGGCTGGTAGGTGCACCCTGCCTCCCCCGTCCAAAGTGAGTTCCTGAAATGATGGCAAACCCCCAAAACTTCCCCACTCAATCCACACCTGGGTAGGTACTGTCCCCAGTTGGAGTGGCATTGTTCCTACAGTTTGCTCTAAGCCATGAGGGGACAGGAGGTCAGGCAAGGGCCGGGACGCTTTTATTTCCTGTGTTCTGGCGCCTTGTTTTGGTGCTGATTTTATAGGGAGCAGACACATTGTTTGCTTCCAGAATGAATGATGATGACAGACACGGGGGTTCAGAAGCCCTGAGGGGCCTCCTCAGTGGGGTCAGTGTGACGAGATGACGCTTGAGAATGGGTTTAGTTTTGTAGGATTTATCCAGCCAAGTTTGGAACTGGGCAGGACTACAAGAGAAATGTTCTCCCTCCTCTTGAAAGCTGGTGGAGGGGAGTGTTTGATGCTGCAGTGGTGAGGTTACGTAGAGCTCATTGCCAGATGGTGCCGCAGGACCGAAGGTAACAAACACTGCTGAAGAAAGCAGCTGTCCCTGTTTGGATACCGACAGCAGGTGTCCAGCCTGGATGCTGTGTCTACGGTGGCGTCACAGTTTGCACCCAGGGGACCACTGCTGGCCTCCCATGGAGGCAGCTGACTAGGGCGTCTTACTCCAGGGCAGGACCACCCACTCCCCTGGGCTCCTTCCAAAAGCTGCACTTCCCAGACAGTGTAATCTCCAGGGGAAAGCCAAGCAGGAAGGGAGCCACCTATTTCTGCCTCATTCTCTGTGCCACTGCCATCAGCTGAGGCCCAGCCAGCCTCCCATTCATCCTGAAAGGCCAGGGCCACTCCCCTCCTCAAAGGCATCTGGGTTGGAGTCTTTGACTTTTTCCTTCTCAACTTATTGGAAACTTGCTTCAAACACAATCGCACTTTACCCATGACCCTAGCCAGAGGGGGACCAGGGGACGGGAGCTCCAGCAGCCAGTGGGTGTAATAAAGGAGGGGCAAGTAGGACATGAGGTCCCCCTCCCCAGGTGGATGCTTTGACATCACTTGGGAGAGGAGCTGCTCCCAGTTGGAAGAGATCTGAGCTGGGAGACCTGTCAGATGAAGGGAGGCTGAGGACGGAAGCCCTGGGACTTGCTCTGCCCACATCTTTCTTTTCCTCCTGTCCCATCTCCATCTTCTCTCCCAATTCACTTTCATACTAACTCTTTACATCCAGGGCTACAAACTTTGCCAAGACTCCTGATGGGGGTAAAATCAGGGGAGAAGCCCCTCTGTGGTGTGACCCCTCCCTCTAGAGCAACGGATGCATGTCATTTTGTTGAGAACTGAACAACACCCCCACCTCAAGACGTCTGCAGCCTAATCCCTGGGACCTCGGAATGTGACAAAGGCAGGGTTAAGATCGTTAATCAGCTGCCTTGTGCTTGGTGGATGTCCTGGCTCATCCGAGGACACTGCCAAATGTGAGGGTCCTTGAGGGGCCAGAGACACGGCAGTGTGGGGAGGACTTGGCCAGCCACAGCTGGCTTCTGCAGGTGGCCTCTTGAGGCCCTGGCTTCCCTAGAGTTTTCATCAGGACCAGCCCAGCCCGCTGACACCTGATTTTAGCCCAGAGAGACCCACTTGGACTTTGGCACCAGACCTGTGCAGTAGTAAGTCTGGGCTGTTTGCAGTTGCTTGTTACAGCTGCGGTTGGAAGCCAGTCTCCCTTCCAAGGCACCTCTTATCACCCCTGCTTCTATGGGAGAAGAAGGTAAGGCTTGGAGAGAGGAGAGATGTGGTGGGGTGGAGGTGGGGTCAGATAGGATGGGAACAGCCCTGTGTGACTTGATCTGAGTGTTTTCCTCCGTGCACTACCTGGGGTGGTGGAACTGGCCCTCTATCCAAGGGTCAGAGGCAGCAGACTCCCTGGCACCTGGGACCTTTGCTCCAGTGTCAGCTTTTCCAGAGCCCAGGCTTCCCCAGGGCCTCCTGAGCCTCTCTGCCTCCTCCCTTGCTCTGCTCTGCTTGCCCAGAGCCGTCCCGAGCCCCTCCATGGGATGTGCTCACGGTGCCTCCACATGGCTGAACCAAGACCCAGGTCCTCACCAACCAGACCATGGGATGGACGGAGGCTGGTGGTTCTGTGCCTTTGTGAGGACCCGGTGTACCTGCTCCTGTCCACTCTGAGACTGGCCGGGCAGCCCACTGTGGGCACCTCAGAATGCCTGGGCTGAGCTGGAGGGTGGTCCCCAGGCTGGATGAGGGCCTTCTCTCAGGGGCAGGAAAGCGAGTTCTCCGAAGGGTGGAGTGGGGCCCCCTCCCAGCTCTGCCAGCCCCAGATGCTGCCTCTGCACGTCTCTCTGTCCAGTTGTCCCTGCTTCAGTCTCCCTCTCCATCTCTGCCTCTCTTATCACCTGGTCCAGGGCAGGACTCTTGCTGAGCTGATGGACAGGTGTGACCAGACACACACATGGAGCCCAGGCACCGGGTCAGGGCCTCAGGGCAGGCTGAGCACACGCTCTGCTCCCCACCTGCCCCCCATTTCTCCGGAGGCCTTGCTCCCATCCAGGGCCCTGGCCTGAGCCTCCCTGGAATGCTGCTCTGTCCTTCCAGCAGTGGGAAGCGCTACCACGAGTTCTCAGCCGACACCCCCACTTGCTGAGGAACTGTCCCTTAAACAGATTCCTGGGCCGGGATGCCTGGCCGCCTGAGACCTCTGCCAGGCCAGGGGGCCTGGTTCTGGATGCCCGGCGGACCACAGCCCAATGGCTGGCTCACCACACATAGGATGGTCACTGCGGTCAGGCCTCAGGGAGTGGGGAGTGAGGCAGATCCGGGGGGGAGTACCTCAGTGGGCGCCCCTGCAGGTTTGAGAGACTCCGTGTGATCACCTCACCCACCCACACTAGGGCTGCTCTGTGCCCCTCACTGCACACCCCTGCAGGGCCGCCAGACCCGGGGAGACTTCCCTGATGACACAAGCAGCCCCGCCACCACCCAGCCCTCCTGGCCTCTGTCCCAGTCCAGCTGCACCAGCAGACAGATGAACAGGCTTGTCTGTGGGAGGGATGAGGCTCTGGAGCTCGAAACCCCATTTCTCTCCTCACAGCTTCCTCTTCTTTCCTTCCCGCCCTGACCCTTGACTCGGGCAGCTCAGGCTCATCGTCCTTGGGGGTGACAGGCCCTGCCCTGCTGGGGCCCAGGTGACCTGGCCTCTGGAGCTGGCATCTGAGGTTAGAGAGCTGTCCTGCTCTCACTCGCCTCCTGCTGACAGAGCTGAGAGGTGGCCCGGGATCAGACTGTCTGTGTCCAGTGGGGCTGGGCCTCCGTCTCCTGGGGAACTGGCTGTGGGGGATCGGGCTGCAGGGCCGGGGCGGTGGGGGGCCTCAGAGAGCACCAGGACAGCAGTGGGCTCGCGCCTGGGCCCCGCCCCCGCCTCTCCTGGGTGAGGGGTGGTCCCGGGTCTGGATGGGGGTGGGGGTAGAGGTGGGGGTAGGAGCAGGGCTGCCCTGGCCCACCCTATGAAGTCCTTTGACCTCCCCCACCACGAGCTGTGTCACTGTTAAAGGGATGACGCAGGAGTGATGGACAGAGGTGCTGTCTGGGGGTACCAACTCAGCAGCATGGGTGGGGAAGGAGGCAGCCCAGACCGCACCATGGGAGAGACAGAGGAGTCCTCCTGTGCCTAGCCCCTCCCCCAGGAAGGTAGAGGGTCTGATTCAGCCCAGCCATGTGCTCCCCCTCCCGAAGGCATCCCTGCCACCCCTGCTGCCCAGAGGGGGCCCCACCTCTCGGCTCCCAGACGCCTGGCTGGGCAGCAGGCACTCGAACCTTTACTCGAGAAGCTTGTATCCAGGCTTCTGCTGGCACCAGGCCCCTTTACTCATGGCCTGGCATCATCCAGCCAGGCAGGATTCTTCCCAGGCATGCCCCACTGGGTGGGGGAGTGCTCAAAGGGCCTGAATAAACAGGCGGGGCATTTTGGGGACAATGGGACTTCTGGAATCAGGACCGGCTTTGTGTGTTGCTGCTGCCACTGGGTTAATGAGCTGGAAAACACAATTGCTCTTCCCGGGCTGTGAAAATCGCTTCAGGGCAGTGGAGTCCACTTAGTTGCTGGGAGAACCCAGAATTGATTTCCTTTGTCCCGAGGGCCCAGCACAGCCTTGCAGAGGCCACAGGCTAGGTGGGGCCTCCTCATAGGAAGACCCCAAGCAGCCCAGGCTTTGGAGGGTCTCTGAACAAGGCCTGGATCCCAGGAATGAGATGACTTTAAAAACAAAACAGCAGATGCCTTTCTCCTGTCCAACCCCCATTTTCCAGAACCCTCCCCTGCTTTGGGGTGGTGTGACATAGCCTTCCCACACAGGGTGCTGCCCCAGGAAGATGACACTAGGGACCAGGACCAGGCTCCTGACCCCCCCACCTCTCCCTCTCGGGGTATGGACACTGTGGGAGGTGCCTGGGCAGCCTGGCACGTGGTAAGCCAGGGGCAGACCAGCCCCTGAGGCCCCAGGAGAGTGATGGTCACTCTTAGCCTTGCCCCTCTCTTGGCCCCAGGCCACGGGGCATGCTGTTCAGATGGACTGCAGGAAAGCCCTTTGAGGCCTGAGGTCATGAACACAGAACAGGTCTCTGAACAGAAAGTGCCTGACCTTTTGTGATGTTTCTCATCTTTCAGGCTGACCCAACGTTCAGCTTTAGATCTTCATGAAGTTTTGGAGGGCAAGCTTCTGAAAACATCATGAAAGAACACTTTCTGGAGCACAGTCTGTCCTCATGAGGTGGACAGGGCAGGAGGTGTTCTGAGAACTCTCACCTCGGTTTTGCTGAAGAGGCCAGGCAGGCACTGAGGGTTGGGGACTGCACTCAGGGGCTTCCCCTCTCTCTGCTGAAGAGTGGCCGGATGCCTGGACCAGGCCACCAAGGAGCCACTGAAAGCGGTCCAGCCGGACCTTCGCGAGAGTCCAGATGGCTTCTACTTGGGCCTGGAATTTCGGGGGTGAGACCCTGATTCCAGAACCTCGTTCCTGTGGTTTCCAGACGCCCAGAGGAGCTAGAAGTGATTTAAGGAAGGCCTGCAAATCCTAGGACAGCGAGGGGTGTTGAGGGGAGCGGGCCTCAGCAGGGGGGCCTGTGGACTGTACATGCAGAGCAGAGCACGACCCTCAAAATGTGGAGAAGAGAACCCACAGCCGGGACCACGATCCCTCACTGCACTCTCCTTGCTCATGCGTGGACCTGCACAACTAGGTGGTTTCACAAGTGTAGCCTTAACTTTGGAAATCTTCCTTTCCTTCAGAGGTTTTCTGTTTCCTCCTCCCTCCATCCCAAGGGAAGATCTCCTTTTTCCCCAGTAATGAGGGACATCAGACTGTTGCAATGTCTGGCCAGAAGCCTGACGTTGGGTGAGGTGCCCGGAAGCTCCTGCACGGAGCTGCCCACCCACCCACCTGCCTAGGCCTTGGGGCAGTGGGGCAGGTCACCTGGCCGGCCAAGCCCCTTGCACTTGGGGCAGGTGGAAGGTTCTAGCTGCCAAGTCCTGCGGGCAAGAGCTGGAGTTGGGTGGTGCCCACGTCTCAGACGCCACCCAGGCTGAGCTCACCTCCCCGCATCACCCAGTGCTGTGCTGCCTCTGGTCACCCCACCCTCCTGGCACTCGGAGCTGACCCATGGCAATGGACAGGAGGCATGTGCCAAGTGCCAGGTACAGATGGCACTCAGAGTGGGTAGGAAGAGGGGTCAGGGGAGGTGCAAGGGGGGCTGGGAGTCGCATGCCTGATTCTAGTCCTGGCTCTGCTGAAGGGCTGTGGCACCTGACCTGATGTCTTAATGTCTCTGGGCCTCAGTTTCCTATTTTGTCTCCCCTAGAGAAGTGGAAGCAAACTTACAAAGAATTCCATTTGTTGTGGTCATTGAAGCCCATGTCCACTTCCCTTTTACCCCATCTGGTCAGTCAGGCCCAGAGGCACCGGGGGAGGGCAGGGAGCCAGCAACAGGGGCAGCCAGTGGCCTCAGGGAGCAGCAGCAGGGGCTCCTGAGTCCTGCTGCCCAGAGCGAGGGTAGGGGGCATCCCGTCTGGGCCTTCAGTGCCCTGGTGCCCAGTGCAGCTGCCCTGGCCTTGGAGGGAAGGGCACCCATGGCCGGCCTCCAGGTCAGCTCTGTAGACAGACCCCTCTGTCCACTTAAACACAGCTTCTGCAAAAGTGCCCTCTGCCCTCCCTGACCCACCACACAGCAGAGGCCACTCCCAGCCAGGGTAGGGCAGGAGCTCAGCCTCTGAGCCTCTGCAGGAGGCTTCTGGGGCTTGTAATCCCGCCTAATCCTGCCTCAGATCCCCTTGGGCAGGAGGAAGGCCACACACAGGATCCGCAGGCCCATGTTGGTCCTGGGGACAGGCCAGGGGAGGGGCCCTCTCCAGGCCTGAGCCCCTCCCCTGGGGGACCTGGGGGTCTGGGTCCAGGCCCAGCGCACACAGACCTGGAGCTGGGAGGCAGGTGTGCCGGCACAGAAGGTGACGTCAACCTGCCTGGTCCAGGCCCAGGCCCAGGGCCAGAAAAAACCAGAGCTGGGGCCTCCCCAGCTCCCTGGGTGAGAGATACTGGGGGCCTTACAGGGTGTTCTGGCATTTTGGTCCACACTGGACATGGACCCTGCTTTGAGAAGTGCATGGAAAGGGGGTTCCTCTCCGAGCTGATGGCCTCCATTCCTAAAAATGGCCAAGCTGGAGGACAACTTTATATGTGGGCCAAATGGGCCAGCTCCAGAAAGGCGTCCTCCCCAGCCCAACCCCCTCAGCCCCAGCCCATGCCAGGTGCGCCCCAAATTGCCGGGGCCCTGTTAGCCCCCACAGTGGCCGCTGGGCAGTGCCTGGACCGCTCCAGGGAGAGGGAGTGAATGAGGGGCAGCAGGGGGCCAGATGGTCACACCAGTGCACTCCCAGGGCACCCTCCCACAGCCCTCCAGCTATGATGAAACAGGAGAGGGACGCCTGGGAGGCCTGGTTAACAAAGAGTGAAGTCTGAGCAGACACTCTGCTGCCAGAAACGCTATGCGGACAGAGGCAGGGTTAGGGGGCCTGTGCGGTGGGAGGTGAGGCCATGCAAGCAGATAGGGTAGGGGTCCCTGGAGAAAGGGAACCAGGCATGGCTTTCTTGACAGAAGGGAAGCCATTTTATGGGCTAAGCCTGGCCACAGTGCTTGCCCTTGAGCAGGTGTCGATCATTAATGATCTCAAGGGGACAAAAGAACACACAAACAAACTGTTATCGGGCAAGATAACGTGTCAGTTGTCGAGTCTTCAGTTCTGTTCCGATGGCAAAGATTAGCTGAGGCTGAACCACCAGTCCACTGACCCTCAGGGAGGACGATGCTGACCTTTTCTAACCCTCGTGACTTCAATCAACCGAAGCTCAGACTCTGTCGACCGCCCAGGTCCCCTCACAAATATGCACGTCCCCTTAGCTTAAAACTTCGCCAGCTTTGCTGCTCCAGGGGACACCACTCTGCTGAACGTCCCAGGTGTTCTGCCTACCTGCTGCGAGTAACAGTAACTGCTTCCTTCTCCTGCGCTTTGGCTTCGCTGTGTCTTCTGGCTCGACACCCACCCAGAGGCCAACCCAGTTTTCAGGAACAGCCAGAGAGCAGAGGAGGATCACGGGTCATCGAAACCATGGTCGGGACTTTGAGTTTTGTGTTTGTTCTGCTGGGGGGTGGGGTGCAGGCCAGGCATGGAGCTTCAGGCGCTCAGGTCAGAGGGGCTGTGGTAGCTCTCTGTTCCCGCCCAACAGACCACCAGCAGCCCAGGGGGTGGGATGCAGTGGGGGCTGCAGGCAGGAGCTCTGCAGAGATGTGGGGGCCGATCGGGGCCTGACAGGAGCCAACGGAAGCCCTCTTCTTGATCAAAGAGGACGGGCACTGAATTGTGTGCCCTGGTGGACAGTTCACGGCCCAAGGCTTGCTGTGTTTGAATACAAGCTGGAATGGAGAGTCATCAACTATCAAGTACCTAGTTTAATCCTGGTCTGAAAGGCCACTTAAGACTGAGCCACTGACAGAACATCTTGGCAGTGGTTCCGACTGCCCAGTCCTGGAGGAGGAGGGCGGCTGGGCAGCTGTCTGCGCCCTAGGCTTCAGTCAGGACAGACGGGGGAACACTGTGGTGTTCTCAGGTGGGACAGGGGGACAGGCACAGAGTTGGGGGAGGGGGAAGCTCACTGCCAGGCCGGCGTGGAGGGCAGCACCTGCCCACCTGGGACCACGCAGGCCCCAGACAGCCATCCTGGGTCCCAGTCTGTGCTCAGCAGCCACAGAGCCCCTGTGTGTTGGACCAGCCATGGACTGGGCCTTGTCCAGAACCAGAACATGGGTAGTTCTTTACTCCCTTGGTAGCCAAGCCTGAGTGGGGCTCCCATTCCGTGTGCCCCTATCAAGTTCTTGCCCCTCAGCCCAGCACCAAGTCACTGGACCGTCTCTGGGGCACGTGTGAAATCCTGGAGGGGTGTCCAACCAAGAGCCGGCAGCAAGGAGCCCACTGTGCCCGGGAGCTGAGCAGGGCTGAGGCTGAGGGCACCATGTGCTCTGACAGGGTGGGGAGACTTGCTCAGGGTCGGGGGCAGCAACTGGACCCTCAGCCACGTCTCCAGGGGGCTAAGAAAAATCTGAGGATGTCCCGGGCCTGAAGACTTCAAGGGCCCAAGCCCTTGCTGCCAGTGACCCTCATTCACCCAAGACAAGCAGGGCTGGGTGGTCTGTGGCCACACAGACCCAAGGAAGGACAGTGCTTTCAGGTTCTTGCCGGTGAGGAAGCACTTGGATGGTGAGCTGGAGCCCAGGGGGCAGCAGCCACACCCTCTGCACCCCATGCCCACAGGACTCTGAAGGGCACTTCACCCACCCACGACAGCCAAAGGGCTGGCTCAGGCAGCAAGCTGAGGCTGGGACCCAGGTTCCTGGTGGTGAGCAAGCTTGGGGGTCTCTCTAGGGGGGCTCCCCAGTGTCCCCAGGGAGGGTGCTTTGGTGAGGAGCATTTCTGTGGTCCTGCCTCTCCCCAGAGAGTTCCCCAAGCCAGTCTTGCTCTTCCTCCACTGGGTGTGGGGTTAGGAGGGCGCTGGTGCTGACCTGCGGGGAGACAGGGGAAGCCCATGCAGGCGGTGCTCCTGAGTCAGTTAGGTGTGTTGGGGGAGGGGCTGTGAGCAGACACCCACCCCAGATCTGGGGTTGCAGAAGAGCGAGTCCTGAGCCCTTTGGCCTTGGGATTTGGTTGCGTGCCTTTTGTTCCCATGGCAGTCTCAGGAGACAGCCAAGGAAAACCAGGTCCCCTGACTCAGGGACTCTGGGGCCACAAGGGCAGCCTCGCTTCAAATCCTCCTTCAAGATTCCTGACCAGTTAGTTCTGGCTTTGTAAGCACTTGGATGGTGAGCTGGAGCCCAGGGCAGGCACTGGGCAGGGGGCGGTCGCGGGTTTCTCAAGGGAGAGCAGAAGCTCGACCCCAGCTTCCCGGCCGGAGTGCCCTGGAGTCTGGGCCAGGAGAAGCGCCCTTGGGGCCGGGGCTCCACGGCGGACTGACCGCCACACTCGAGTGAGCGCCGCCCTCCAGGACTGCCGGCCTCGCGCCGGAGGCCTCTTTGTCATGCACATGAGGGCACCGAGGCTGAGACAGGGTCCCCTTCAACACAGAGTCACCGATGAAGAGCACTTTCTTTCCCAGTCTGCGGGCTTGGCACATGCCTGCTGTTTCCCAGTGGCCTCGCATTCAAAGAGTCCGGTCCCCCATTCTTTGTCCCCCTAGGTGCCCGGCCGACAGCCCCTGGCAGCTGCTGCGCTTTCAAAGGCTCTATAGAGCGTCTCTGCAGGTGAGCCCTCATGCCAGGGGCTCCCGTCAAAGGCTCTTTGAGACGTCACCGCCGAGCGGGCTCGGGGCGGGTCGCGCTCACAGCGCCCGCACAATGGCCTCGCCGCTCAGCGCGACCCCGCGCCCCGCCCGCGCGCGCTTCCGTGGGGAGTCCCGGGTGGAGGCGCCAGGCTTCCCGTGCTCCGGCCATCTCCCCCCCCCCCCGCCTCCCCACCCCTCCGCCGGCCCTCCCCACTTGCGCCCCTCTCCATGTCGCCGCACAGCCTCTGCGGCCTCCCCCGTCCCCGGCCTCTCCCCACTCCGCCCTCCGCGTCCTCCGGCCGGCCTCCCCTCCCTCCCCGACCCCGCCTCTCGCCCTCCACTCCTCCCCTTCCCGGCCTCCCGCCGCCCGCCCGCAGTAATTGCTCCTTTGAAACCCCAGGCCGGCGTCGCGGCGCCCGGAGCGCTCCCACCCCGCGAGCGGGGCTGCCGTCCGGCCGCTCGGTTTCAGCTTCTTTTCACCCTTTCTGTTTCAACTTTATTAAAACCAGAGGGGCCGCCGGCACTTGGGGGCGGGGTCGTGGCCTGGAGGGCGGGGCCTACGCTCTCGGGGGGGGGAAGCCCCGCCCCCGTCCCGGGCCTCTCCGGTCAGGCGCGTGGGGGCGGGGGAGTCCAGGTTGCCTCTGCCAGGCCGCGCGTGACCAGCTGCCGTTGGGTCCGAAGGTGACCAGGTGACCCTCCCAGGACTCTGGTTCTCCTGGTTGTTTTGTTTTCGGTGGTTGCTGAAAGAATGAGAAGGGGAAGGAGAGAGAAAATCCGGAGAGTTTTAGAGGACTGTGCTACCAAGCCTCCCACCCTAGTCTTCCTGGACCGGACCTCAGGCCACAGAGGCTGTGCTGAGCCCACCTGGATGGATGGAGGGGGGTGCATGTGAAGGACTCCATAGGTCCTGCCCCTGTGAGCTCCAGCTGGTGGCTCAGGGAAGGGTTTATTTTGGGGTTCATCTCCTATTCCCCCAGCCCCCAGCTCTGCCTTCTGGGGTGAGGGCCTGGCCAGCAGACTTGGGGGTCGGGGGAGTTACAAGGGGGGGGGTACCTACTGTTTGCACATGTGTTCCTGGGACGGCTGCAGGGGCGCAGAGTGTGTGGTGTAAAATCACTTCATTCACTCATTCATTCATTGCACAAACACCTGTGGGGCTTCTGCTGGTATGGCCAGGCCCTGGAATGTAGCTCTGGGAGGGACAGACTTGTCCGTGGCCCTTGGGAAGCCAAGGGATGGCTCTAGAGAACCACCCTTTGTGGCTTTGTCCCCAGCGCCAGCTACACCCCAGCCCCAGGCCACATGTCCCCAGGCTACACACCGAGTTTTCAGGCCCTGGAGTCTGAGGTTTGGAGTCAGTCCTCAGGTGCTCTGGGAGGTCAGGAGCCACTGTCCAGGAACTGGGCACCCGCTGGCCCAGGACGGGGCCTAAGTGGGCAGTTCAGACGGCAAGTGCAAGCCCAGTGGTCACTTGTCGGAAGTGCATCCACTCAGCCTCCCAGGTCAGACAAAGCAGGGACACTGTTTTGTTGGTAAAATGTGAAGTGTGATGTTTATAAAAAAAATGTTTATTTTTGGAGTAGTTTTAGATACATAAGATATAGCAAAGGTGGTACAGAGCATTCGGTGGGTTCCCCTGCACCCACACCTGGGAAGTTTGCTTGTGAATATGAGTGTATTCACACTTTGGAAGCTTAGCTTCCCTGCAGGGAGGAGGGTGGTCAGGACGGCAGGTGACTGAAGGGTCCTGCTGCCCTGAGGCCTCTGGGCAACCTGTCCTTGGTCCAAGGTGGGTGAGTGGTGGGAACCCAGCAGGGGCTGCAGATGGCTGCAGGTGTGGGCAGCTGAACAGGTGCAGCTGCTAGAAGAGGATGGTAGAGCTGGCTGCTCAGACCCACGCCTACTTATAGTGAACTCCCATCCCCACCCACCATCTCGCTCTCCCTCCTCTGGGCAGGGTGACCACCGACATGCATGGGAACGCTGTCCTTGCTGACTGGGCCCCTTGCCCAGGAGCACACGCAGACTGCAGCCTGACAGGGGGTGGATCCTGGGACCAGGTGTGCAGGCAGCTCTGGGTGGGGTCCGGGCCACCAGAATTCCCCAGGGCCTTCCACGGTGAGCAGCCCCCCAGCACCTCTGCTCCCTGCCCAGGAGATGGCCGCCTGTAGTTAGCTCCTAGAATGAGGGTCCCCCCAGGCCAGTCTGAATCCCTGCCTCCCCGTCCTCTGAGAACACGCGCCCTGCCCCCTCTCCCTCGCCCACCCTGGTTTCCTCCCTGCGGCCTCTGAGCCCTGGACCCAAGGGGTTTGCCAGCAGCTGCCTCTTGTTTCCTTATCCAGAGGGCAGGCCACAGCAGACACTGAGTCTCCCTGGGCCTGGTGACCCCACCCACTGCACAGGGCTCCCAGGAGGTGGCTCTCAGGCTGTGGCCCTCGGGCCAAGTGCCGACCTCCACCTTGTGACAGGGCCTGGACACTGGACCAGAAGGGACTTCTTCTAAATCTGGGACATGAATGAAGAGACATCACCTGGCCGGGGGTGCCTCCATTGGTGAACCTCAGGCCAACCTAAGGCACAGCACAGGTACAGCCACCCCGAGTGCTGACCACCACTCTTGCCTCCCATGGGCCTCAGCTGGGACTGTGGCTCTCAGGTCCCCAGCTCCCTGGCTCCTGCACCGCTATGGCAGCACCCCTGGGGAACAGGACCACCCATGCCCGGAACCAGGGACCCCCTTTTCCCCCACAGCCCCCACAGTCCCTCCAGGGCCCTGTCATGCACACAGCCAGGTGGCAGTGACTTAGCTCTCCTAGGTGGTAGAAAAGAGGGAGCTGCCCCACTGTGGATGTGGGCTGTGTTGGGTCACAGTCAGGTCACAGGCAGCTGCAGCTGCATGTGCTTCCTGAGCTGGCAGCCCCAAGCCAGGTGGCTTTGGAGGAGCCAGGCAGGGGTGGGTGACATCCTCCAGTGTCCTGGTCTGGGGGCTGGTCCCCTAACTGCTGGACAGTGGCCTGGACACCCACTCCAGCTCTGTGCTTGCTCTGAGGTCCTGAGTGGCTGTGCCTGAGGGCGCCTGGCCTCTGACCCATCTAAGTGTCCGGCTGCAGGCCTGGCTGGTTAGGGCAGCTGAGGTGTCCTGAGGGCTCCACCCCTGGACAGATAATTGGGACACAGGCAGAGCACCTGGAGCTGGCCTCAGCGCCCTCTGTCCGGGCTGCTCTGCCCCCTCTGGGCTCTCCTCAGCCCTGGCCTTGGCACCAGCAGGCCCCACTCTAGCCCAGGGGGCATGGCTCAGAGCTGGGCCTGTTTCCAAACCCCTTTTGAGATACAGACCAAAAGAAAGGAGCATCAGTGGCTTCAGCAAGTGAGCAAAATTTACAACTCAGGCACACGAGCAGCTGCTGCCTCCCAAGCGGACTCAGCGGCTGCTGGGAGGGAACTGACTTCCACACACGGTTCTCACAATTGCCCATCAGTTCCAACCACAGCTGTGCACAAAGCAAGCCCTGGCAGGACTTCTGTTTCCCTGTGAGCCATTGTTCCTGGTTTTGGAAGGAGGTTAGAAGAAACGTTTTGATGAGCCCTGAGCAGAGGTGAGCTTCTCCGGGTTCAGCCCTGAGTGTGAGGGCTGGTGAGGCGCCTGGGGCGGGACTTGGGCACCGCCTGGAGCTCAGTGGAGCCCTGAGAGCTTGCTGCTTCCTGCATGGATGGTGTTGGCGAGGAGGTGCGCAGCCTTGACCACTGGGGGTGCTATCCCCTGTGAGGGTGCTGTCCCTGAGGGGGTGCCGTCCCTAGGGAGGGACTGTGTCCCTGGGGGGTCGTATGCTTGGGAAGAGGGTGTTGCCCCCAACTGAGTTCAGGTTCACAGGAAGTAGACGTGTCCCCCGTGGTGGCCAGTGTCGGGGAAGGGCAGGAACCCCACAGGGCGGTTGGCACTGGGCCTCACAGACGGCACTGACCGCTGGGCTCTCAGTCTGTCCATAGTGGACACTTCCCGTGTAACTGCTCTGCCCAGGAGAAGGGGATGGTGTCGGGGGAGGGGGCAGCAGTTCCTCTCAGGAAGGGCTCGCAGGGGTCCTCATCCCTTTGTCTCCCTTTTTTGAAATCGCATTCAGACTCTGCCTTGATATGGAGAGCAGCCTCCACCTGGTGGGGTTCCTGCCCCTTCGCCCACCTTAGGTGCCACACTGGCCGGCTGTGGACAGCACCCTCTCTACCAGCCACCGGAGCCTCCTCCAGTGCCCGGCGTCCCCGCTGGGCAGAAAGCCGACACAGGGAGGACTGGCCCACTGGTGGCCCAGCAGGAAACGCGGGGTGGGGGCAGCGTCCTGCTGTGGCCTTGAAAACAGAGGAAGTGAGTGCCTGGCTGCTCACAGTGAGAGCTCTTGGGATTTGGAGAGTAGGGGGCAGGGCTCTGTCTGAGGGCACATGTCCCAGGGCCTGCTGTGCGGAGTTGGGGGCCTTCCCTGCCTCTGGGCTCTGGGAGGTTCCCAGCCTGCCCGAGGCCCTCTGTGCCCTTGGGCACAGCTCAGCATGAAGCTGGGCCCCCAGCACAATTTCTGACCCTGGTCAGAGGCTCTTCTCCACCTGCCCTCACCTGGCACGGGCTTTGCAGGGCCCAGGGCTCCCCTGTGTCCCACCTGGGAGGTCTTTGAAACACAGGAACCCTTCTGGAGTTGGTGGGACAGGCCCTGGCTGGGGGTGGGGGATGGGCTGAAGGCCCCACCTGAGGCCTTCCCTGGGCCTGGAGCTCACCTGGGGGAGGGCGTGGTCTAGGTGTGGACGCAGCAGACCCAAGGCAGAGGAGCCTGTCACGTGTGGAGCTGACCAGAGCTAGGTTCTCCCTCCATCCCCTCCCAAATACTTCCGCTGCTGAGCAGGTTGGACACACTGACACTGTGCCCACCTTATGGAGCCCTGCCAGGGGGGCAGTGAGCCTGGAGCAGCACCTGTGTGGGGGCTGCTGGGGACTGCATGAGCCTCCGAGGCCCAAGTGGAGATCTAGACACAAAGAGGGAAAGGGTGACTGGCGGAGGGGATGGAGGCTTGGTGAGGCCGGAGCCCTGGGACTCAGGGGCTTGGCGGGTGGGTGAGGGGCCTTGGGAGCTGGGTAGGAGCCAGATGTGGAGACTCCGTGGACTGGCAGACAGCAGCGAGCTGAGGTCATACAGTCCCGCCCTGATGAGAGGGCAGGAGGGAAGCAGCCCCATGTCCCAAAAGCAGGAAGGTGGCCTGCGAGCTGGTGGGGTGGGTGTCCCAGGCCGAGGACAGCAAGAGCAGAACTGTGCCCCCAGCGCTGTTGGAGGTGGGGCCCTGGGCTGTTCTGGGGAAACACACGAAGCCACACAGGGCACCGGCCACCGCGGGGCTCCGTCAGGAAGCACTTCCTGGCCCTGGACTCCGGCAACTGCATCTCGTGGTCACGGGCGTGGTTATGGGCATGGTCACGTGGCACTGCCCCTAGGCAGCCGGGCAAGTCCAGGCTTGCAGACGCTGTACCTGTGTCTTCAACGCTCCGGTTACTGTGGTTTCCTCTAACTGGGTCTTTTCCATGTGCCATCTTGGATTTTTAGTGGTGATATAATATACATAACATAAAATTTTCCATTTTAAAGTATACATTTTCGTGATAGGCAGTGTATTCACAAAGTTGTGCAACCATTAGAAGAATCTAATTCTGGGACATTCTCATCATCAATAAGTGCCACCCTGCTTTCCTTCCCAGCCCCTGGCAGCCACTTCCAGATGTTTCCCTTCAGTGGACTCAGACTCTACGTGGTCTTCACGCCCAGCTCCTTTCACTCAGGGTGATGTTTCCAAGGTACATCCACCCTGTCGTATGTGCACTGCACCCCATTCCTTTTAATGGTGTGTCACATTCCATTGTGTGGATTTGCCATGTTTTGGTAACCCTTCATCACTTGTGCACATCTGGGTTGATTCCAGATTGCGTGTTGTGAGTGATAGGCTGCCTTATTTTGTGAATTGTATAGAAGAATGAAATGTCTTCAGGACGTGGAGTGTATGTCATAGCAGGAATGGCTGTGGCCGAGGCACCCCCCCACTCTCCTTCTACTCCCATGGGCCATGCTTGGTGGCTTCGCTGCCCCACCATGCCAGGCCCAGCTTCCACGCCAGCTCCCAGCTTCCTGCAGTGAGATGAAGCCAGCTGTGCCTGGAAAGGAGGGGGTCCCTGATTCTGGAGCACAGTCCCCCGACCCTGCTCAGCCCAGGCTGCTCGTACCACCTGCCCCCGGACCTTTTCCTGGCCTGTGGCTGCCAGGCCTGGCCCCCTCCGGCCCTTCCTGCTGCCCTTCGCCTGCCCAGCCCCTTGTCCAGCACTTGACTGCTGTGCTCCCACCCAGTCTGGACCAGTGACTTGTCCTTGCAGCGTCATTTAATAGAAACACGACGTGAGCCTGTGTGTAACTGCAGGTGGTCTAGTAGCTACATCAAAACCATAAAAAGAAGCGGGGGAACCTCACTGAACACTACATCTGTTTAACCTGATGTACCAGCGATCACTTTCACGTATAGCCAGTACAAAAATTGTTAGAGACATTGTCACCCTTTTTGCGGGTAGAGAAGTTTCTTTTTCAGTTGCACGGTTTTATTCAGTTTGAAATTACATTATTTAATGGAGGGCGGGTAGACTGAAGCAGTCTGGGATTAAATGTGCCGTACGGTATTTATATTTTGCAATGACGTGTAACTTTCTCCCCATGACACAAATTCTCTACCATTTCCATGTTCACTTTCTGTATCGCGGTGCTGGTGCTTTGTATGAAGAAGATACCCATCCAGTTGGTAGCAAGTCTTTGAAACCTGGCATGTGTTTTCTACTCGCCGCACATGCCCACTAGGACCAGCCATGTCTCGGGCTCTGTGGCCACGTGGGGCTGTGGGCTGCTTAGCTTGGCTCCGGATGCTGACCAAGCCCTCAGAGTGGCCTGGCACTGCCTCGGTCAGCGGAGTGATCCAGCCTAGCCTGTGGGGTCACAGGTCACCCACCCACAGGCACAGTGCACACGGGGAAGGGCGGTTTTCTGACTCACGGTAAATGGGGATGTTTCCACCCAAAATGCCATCAGAAAGGGCTCCACCTCCAGCTCCCGAGCTGGCCTGCTGTCTGCTGGGGTCGGAAGGGAGAAGCCACTCCACTTCCAGGCTGAGCCCATGAGCATAAGGCTATGTGTCTGTCTGCGTGTGTATGGACATGTGTGCGCACGTGGACATGTGGGTGCACACAGGAGTGTGTCTGTGTGTGGACGTGTGTGCAAGCAGGGGTGTGTGGGGTCTGGCTCCCAGGCAGGCTTGAGCCTTCACTGACCACCCTGCTGGGATTCCACTGGACAGGAGGTACCCTCAGAGGCCCGAGCACACACACGGTGCTGGCCCTCAGGTAGGGGAAGGGAGGGGTGGGGAGACCAGAGAGGGAGATGGAGGGGGAAGGAGAGGAAGGACAATGGGGGCTGCAGCTGGTGCCTCTCTGGGCAGCTGGCACCAGTGGCTGGCTTGGCTTCTGGGTGAGGCTTCCTGGAGACACTGGGTGTGGGGGTGTTGGATGGCTGTCCTGAGGATTCCCAGCAGAACTTTCTCCGGGGTAGGCTGGGCCTCCAGCTGGACCCTGGGGTGAGAGGGAGACTGCCCACCCACCAGCCGCAGCCCCAGGGCTCTGCCTCCAGGGGGGCAGTAGGGGTCTTTCTGGTCTGGTTGGGGTGTGGAGGCGCTGGCAGCCCCGCGGGCACACCGTTATGTCATCTAGGGGCCCTGGAGTGGCCCAGTGAAGGCACAGGAATGGCGGGAGAAAGGCCAGGCCCTGCTGTGGGGTGGGCGGGAGGACCGAGGGAGCTCCGCCTCCTGCTCCTGGGGTTTGTGGAGGGAGATGCGGTGGGGTTGGGGGGACCGGAGCAGAGGCTGAGCAGGAGGATGTTACTGGAGGAGATTCTGCTGGGGAGGGTCACCCAGCAGCCGGGACCTTCCCTTGGAGGATGCAGCACCGGAAGAGCAATTAGGGACAGCCCCACCCCCACGCCAGTCAGACCCGCCCTACTGACCCCAGCCAAAGCTCACCCTGTCGCCCTGGCCCTCCACTCACTGCTTTCCCAGAGAGTGCGGGGTCCCTCAGGGAGCCCTGATGGCCAGCACCACACCACCTTCTGGCCATCCTGCCTCCTGGGCCTCCAGTGGTGCTGGGCCACTTCTCCTCAGCCCGCCTCCTTCCTCAATCTGGTTCCTGCTTTCGTTTTCCTGCGCTTGTTTGTTTTAGCAGAGATGCCTCCAGAGAGCGTCAGCTGCAGACTTTCTTCTGTCCCGCGACAGCTCCAGGGTTCGTCCCCGGCTGCCCGCCGCCTCCTCTGAGGACTGGAGTGAGGACTGGACAGCACGGGGCCGCCTGTGCCTCTGGACACCTGGACGCCGCTGAGGGTGCGCCCTGCCCCACTTGGAGGTGCAGGTGAGGAAATGCAGGAAGGCTGCAGCCCTCCCAGGGAGGGGCCCTGAGAGGCCAGACTTGCTCAGCTGCCACCTCTGGGAGGGGTCAGCCAAGGTGGAAGGGCTTGCTAGCCGGGAAAGTGTTGTGTCTTCCTGTCGCTAGAGCGGGTGGGGGTTGGGGGCCCTGTGGAAGGGGGTGGGGAGATGGTTTCCTGGAGCTGCTGGCTAGATGGCCTGGGACCTTGCAGGGCTGGCCCGGACCTTGTGACCCTCACTCTGTTCACCCAAATGAGGCCAACGGCCACAGTGAGGTGCCAGTCCCTCTTGTGCCTGCAGGTTTGCTGGGCTTCAGAGGGAGGGCCGCTTGCTGGGGCCACCGCAGCTGGCCGTGGAAGCGCAGGAGAGCTCCCAGGATTGAGCCAGGAAGAGGCTTCTTAGACACAAGCAGACAGACGCCAAGTGATGGCAGTTCAAGCTCAGGCCTCCGCCTGGTGAGGCTGAGCAGCAGGGTCTCTATGGGAGGGTGTCAGCAGAGCAGTGACGTCCTAGTGCCCTGGACAGTGTGGCTGCCCGTTGCGGGCTCAGTTCACTTGTGGCTCTGCGGGACACGACCCTGATGCTCACACTGCACAGGGTCACTTCCCACCACTCCGGAGGCTGGGTTCTGCTTCCTGGCTTTTACATGCTGCCTTCTCGCCGGGTCCTCCTGTGGGGAGGGGGCGAGGGGGAGGAGCTCTCAGGGGTCTCTTTCCAAAGGACACTGATGCCATTGCGGGGCCTCACCACCTCATCACCTCCCATAGGCCCTGCCTCTTGGACCTTGGGGGTTAGGATTTCAATGTGTGAACTGGGGGGACCCAGACACTCAGTCTATAGCAACCCCCCATGGCCAGTGACACGTGAGCCACATGTGAAAGGAAAGAAGGCCTGGGAGGCATGTCCACCAGGCACCCAGACCCCTTCAGATGCCCCGTGGGCACAGCAGAGGCTGGTTCCCCAGGGTGCGCTGCAGTGGGGTCCCACGTCATGTGGGTTTGGCAGAGACCCAAAGGCAGGCCAGGGAGTGGGGGCTTCCTAGTGGGAAGAGAGCTCGGGGCCCCGTCCCCCCAGGAGGCTGCGTCCTCGAGGTCGGTTAGGGGCACATTGTGACCTTCACCAATGGGTCTCGAGTTGGAAGGGGAAGAGGGACAGTGGTTGGCTGCGTCCTGGCAGGGGTGGTTAATTGCAGCTTCTCAGGCTGGCAGCCGCTCCACTGCTATAGACAGTCGGCCGCAGTCTGTCCGCATAGTCAGGCTGTCTCCATCTCTTGCAGCCTAAGGGCAGTTTTCTCCTTGGGCACCAGAGGCAGATTCGGGGCATGCCCATGGGTTCCTGTCCCGAGGAGGAAGGTGCGGCCCCTGCCATCCCCCCGCTGAAGGCTGGCGAGAAGTACCACCTGTTCGTGAGTTACAGCAGCGTGGACGCCGCGTGGACCCACGGGCTCATCAGTCGCCTGGAGGTGGACCACGCAGGGCTGAAGGTCTGCCTGCATGAGCGGGACTTCATGCCGGGCAGGAACGTTCTGGAGAACATGGCCGATTGCATCCACCAGAGCCAGAAGGTGCTGCTGGTCCTGAGCCAGGACTTCGTGCAGAGCCGGTGGTGCTTGCTGGAAGCCGACCTGTCCCTCTTTGGCTCCTGCCTGGAGCAGAAGCCGGTCATCCCGGTCCTGCTAAGGCCCTGCCAGGTCCCGCTGCACCTCAGCCACCTGACCTATCTGGAGGCCACGGATGGCCGCTTCTACCACAAGGTGGTGCGGCTCCTGTGCACACCCAACCAGCGCGTGGCACGCCCCCTGGGCCTGCTCTCGGCCCCCTCCCTCTACAGCGGGAAGACCCTGCTGACCCTGGACTGCATCAACAGGGAAAGCCTGTCCTCCTGGAGAGTGGGCACCTTCAGCACCCTGGCCGTCCCGGACCCCTTGAAGCCGGTGCTGGAGGACCCCGAGGTGTACAGGCATGCTGTGGGCATCCTGAATGGGGTGCAGTCACCCCGGTCCTGCCTCCGGTACCTGGGCTGCAGGATCACACTGGGCATCTTCCTGATTCTCCTCTCCTTAGCATCAATCTCCCTCCCTTTGGTTTTGGGGCTCTCGCCAAACCAACCTCCTCAGCGGCTCCTCCTGATCACTGCCAACATATTTTTCTGCCCCTTCTTTATGATCTTAGGCATTAACACTCTGTGCTGGTTCAGAAGGTTTTCTAAGAGGAAGATGCGGGAGCTGGATCTCAGGGTGGGTGAGGCCAACCTGCTGCTGGCGCCCCACTCGGTGCTGATGGGCTGCAAGACCATGAACAAGCTCCACTTCGTGTATGTTGTGCTGGGGGACTGCAGGGAGGCCTTCCTGGAGGCGCCGGGCGGCGAGGCCCTGTTCCAGGAGGCCCTGGTGCAGTTCTCGTCCAGCTACGCCTGCTGCCTGGCCCACGCGCACTTCCCCGACTCCGAGGATGCTCCCGGGGCTCCGGGCCACCTGGAACTGGGCCTGTGCTTCTGCCGGTTCGTCTCTCTGCAGCTGAGGAGACAAGGGTGGCTCAGGGTTCCCCCTGTGTGACGGCTGGAGGGGCCTGGGGGCAGGGCCTGTTTTTGGGCGTCCAGCTGCCACTGAGCTGGCCCTGCAGACTTGGCAGCAGTGAGCTCTGGGTGGCGCACACAGGCCTACCCCCTTCGTCAGCTGTGCCAAGCCGGCCGGCCCTGAGGCCCCTGCAGCACCCAGAGGACCCACAGGCTGCTCTGAGGGTAGAGGTTACCAGCAGCAGCCCCTCAGGCCTGGCGTCCTGCTCCAGCCTGACAGTCTGGGGAGGAGGGCTTTGTCAGACTACCTGGGAGGAGGCTGGGGAAGCAGTGGTCTTGCTGTGGGACCCTCGGGAGACAGTCACTGCCCCTCTCTGGATGGTCAGTGCATGTCCAGGGGCCGGGCGGAGTGCGCTGGCTCCCTGGGCCCCCTGAATAGCTTCTCCAGGAACCTGCCCCCGTTGCTGGGACACAGATCAGATGGACTCCGAGGGACCTGGGTTGTTCACCCTCAGCCACACACACACACACTGTGCGCCTGCCGTCCGTGCTGAGAGCCCATGGGGGCCAGCCACAAGCCATCCTCGGCTGAAAACAGCCTGCGTTTGTCCTCAGTGCGGATATCTGCTGGTCAGACCCGGATGGACTCCAGACTGGGTGGGTGCTGTGTGCTGCCTGCCTCCCCTCTGGCTCCGTCCCGGCTCCTGAGACGCAGACCCTGGGTCGCTATCCTTCCCCTTCTGGAGGAGAGCGAGTCTGGGGCTGCAGCATGGCCTCCTGCAGTCCAGCAGCGGAGCCTGTCCGTCCACAAACACTGCCCCTGAAGACAGGCCTCTGAGCTCCGAGGTGGTGGCGCTTCTGCTGAGAGAGCGGCATTTGAGGGGCACAGACGTGACCTGATCCTGGGTGTGGGGGCCCAGCAGGAGTGTCTCCTGAGAGTCCCAGTTGCGCCCTTACCAATCCGTAGATGAGCAGCTGGCGGATTGCAAGTCTGGTGCTGGGCAGATGTTCCCAGGTGTTGTGCTGGCCAGAGCTTAGCTAAGCATCTGCGTGGTGTCTCTGCCTCACCCATTTCCCAGGTGCGGGCCCTGGACCGCAGCTGCAGAAGCACAGGCAAGTGAGGCTCTGGAGGCTTTCCCAGCAGCACTGTGAGCGACAGTGCCCTCCCTCCCAGGCCCTCCCCTGGCACTCCTTAGATGAGACCCCCATCCCCCGCAGAGCATACCAAAACCCCACTCTTTTGGTTTGAACTGGCCAATCCGCCCGCTAGCCCAGGGATCCCAAAGCACTCTCCCCACGGACCCCGATGCAGGCTCGTGCTGGGGTCGGCCTCTCTGTCTACACCCACCTGACCTCCCCCATCAGTAACAAGTTCTCTGCTTCAGTTTCTTCCGTGGTCTGCTCTTGAACTTGGCTCACCATCCAGCACCCTGGGCTTCTCTTACCAAGTGTTAATCAAGCTGAATCACAAGGCGACTGTCCTGCTGAAGGCAGCACTGGCCCGCTCTGTCCTGGGGTCAGGGCTGCACGGAGAGGATCTCCCTCCAGAGGAGACTGAGCAGCAGGCAACAGTGAGAGAGGCAAAGGGGGGGCGGTTCTGGGCGGGGGTCCGCACCAGCAATGGCACCAGACAGGAATCTGGTCACAGTGAGAAGCCTGAACCTCGGTGGCCCCAAAGATGGGCCCTGACACAGCCTCTCTGTGGCTGGTGGGGCCTGGCACTCCTGTACATGAAGGGCTGGGGGCCGACGGGGAAGCAGCAGGGCCAAGACATGACCACAGGCCCTGCCCCAGAGTGGGCACCTGTGAGCCCCAAAGCCATCTGGGCCCCACGTGGAGAAGAGCCTCTTGTAGCAGTGGAGGCTCCGGCTCCCTTCCAGGGCCCCCCTGGACTCCGCTGGGTCCTCCAGCCTCTGCAAAGTCTGAGTGTGGGACCGCCCACCCAGCTTCCGGGTCAGAGCTGGCTCCTAGACGGCACAGGTGACACCCACAGACACGGAGGAGCCGGCTTGAGGCCACACCTGCCCAGGCCGAGGGTCCACTCAGTGCTGAGTGCAGCTGGATCAGAGAGCACTGGAACCTCGCATGCAGAGCTGGGCAGCTGGTCAGCCTTTCAGGGCCAGACTCCTGGCTGCATCACAGGAAGCCCTGGGAGGCCATGCTGGGGCTGGGGGTTGGGGGCGGGGGTGGGCATGGCCTCGCTGTGCACGCGCAGGCACGTGCATGGGCTCCTTGGGCATGCCGCTGACAACAGTGGCATTCCTGCTCGGTGGTGCCCAGCGGTGCATCTGAAAGGGGCAGGGAGACAAAAGGGAGGGCAGAGGTCTCTCTTCAAAAGGCCAAGATTTTTCATCATGAAATAGCATATTTGTGCAGTCAGAAAGGAGAAGCATTAGAGGAGCCATTCTGCTCTCTTACACAGGCTGTTGGGAATCTAAGCCTCCTTTGAACTGAGCCTAGGACAGTGCCTCAGTCAGCCTTGCTCCAGTGCCCCTGGCCTGGCCAGCCCCGCATTGCTGCACAGATCCCCCACTGGGGCAGGCAGCGTCGGCTGTGGGGGATGCTAGACCTGGAGGAGTGGCCCCCCAGAGTGTCCACCAGGCTGGCCACCCCCTTGCACCCACTCCAAAGCTGCATGACCCAGGCCAATGGCTCCAGAACACAGGGACCCCAGCCCACCCTCCAGGGCCTGGACCCAGGGCTGTCACACTGCCTGCTCTGGCCCCTTGACCTCGCCACCTGCACGAGAGGTCAGTGGCTGGGGGGGGGGCGGTCGGACAGGGCCCTGCGTACCTGCTGCAGCAGGAGCAGCGGCCTTCACGGTGGAGTGCCTGACCTCCACCATCCGCCCCAGGACAGGACCCCAAATCATCACCCTGGACAGGTGAGGATGGAGGTGCAGGCTCCTCTGTGCCTCTCATGGACCTGGGAGCTCCACCCCCTGCAGACGCCCCAAAATGCCTCTCCTCAGTCTTGGGCTGGTTTTCAGCAGGGTGACCCCAGGCAGGTGGGGCTGAGGCTCTAACCAGTGCTGGGAACCCCCTGACAAGGCTGCTGGTCACCAGGGGTCAGGCAGCTATCCCAGGCTCACTCTCAGACCTGGAGCACCACCCCCTGGTGTTCACCCCAGGGCCTCTGCAGCAACCCCTCCCTTGGCCGCGTGGGTTTCCTATGAGAGGAGAGTGAGGTCCCCACGACGTGGCTGCTGTGCCCTGGTGACCTCATCACAGCTTGGGCCTGGGTTTAGCAGGAGTGACTAGGGCTCTGAGTAGACAGGCCCCAGGGCCCTACTTCCACTGCCCCTCCACCTGGCTGGGCTCTGCCTTGTGGGTCAGGTGAGCCTCACTATGGACAGTGGGGATGGGCCAGAGCTGGCCTCACCACCATCCTCCTCCAAGTGGACAGGGTGGGGGACACAGCACCGAGGTCAGCAGAGGACTGTCTTGTACCTGCTCTGGGTGTTGTGGAAAAAAAAACCTTCAGGGGAAAAATGTGAAGCAGAGTAAGTAAGAAAATGCACGTGCATCTGCGTATTTCTGCAAAAAGGTACACAGGAAGGCGGGATTAGACTAGTAAGACTGAGTTCCTTCGGGGGCGGGCGGGAGGCAAGTGTCTTATCTGGGACTTCTTTTGTGTGGTTTTGCCTTTGGGAACCATGTTAATATTACACACTAAAAAATAATATAATAAAACCAACAAAAATGAGGAAAGGACACTAAAAGGGAGTATAAGCAGTAATAAGGGACTCCTCTATGTTTCAAAGGAATGGCATAACTGCACTGATGTGAAAAAAAGAAGAGCTCCAAGTAACTTTTGGCCTGGCGCTTTGACTCCACACCCTCAGGCTGAAGGCAAATGCCCTCCTCTAGTTTGCAGGCTCACTTCTGTTGCGGTACAGACACCAGTTCCGAGGCAAAGTGCGGCGCACTCTGAGACTAGCGAGTAAGTATACCAAGGCTGACAGGGGCCAGGTGTCTCTGCGGAGAAGGGGCTCCTAGCACGGGAAGGAGGAGAGTCTCGCTGGGAGCTCCAGGAGTTCCCTGTGTGTTGTACACGCATGTGTAGATGTGTGGGCATGTCGTACAGATTTATGGGGGTTGTGTCTATGCATGTATGTGCACTTATGCACATGCACACATACGCTTAGAGGAGAGAGATCTAGATGTGTGTAGGAGTGCGTATACAAAGTCCAGCCACTGGGTCTGCCTCTGAAACCGAGTCCCCCTAAACCCGAGCGCCCTTACTGAGTTTATGACTAATCTCACCACCCAACACTTTGTTCCCTTTCTTGTGCCCTCAGAGCTCAGTCCTGCACTCACTGAACACTCATCAACCAGAGTCAGATGACTAAAACTCCTGTTGTCAATAAAATTGCCAATGTACCCAAACTGCCTGTGTAGACATCGTCATTAACATACAAACTCAGGTTATTTCTCCAGGGCAGGGTGAGCTAACAGACCCCTGAGCCATGGACCACCTGGCCAGAGACATCCTGACTCCCAAAACTAGATTAAGAACGGTCGCAGGACAATGGTTAACCCAGCCTCTGTTCTTCCCCTTAGAAAGAGCCCTAAGTCAAAGACCCAGCTGGAGCGGACCTGCGTCTGCCTCCCACTCCCTCGCTTGGCGCCCTGGAATAATTGCTGTGCTTTCCTTCACCACAGCCCAGGGTCAGCAGGTTGGTTTTGCTGCATGGTGGGTCAGACTCAAGTTGGGTTCGGTAATCCCCAAATCTAGGTAGCACAAGATGAGCCTGGAGCATCTTTGTGCCAGAAAGTCAGAGAAGGATGGGGACACGTGAAAAGGACGACTCCCATCAAACAGATACGGAAGAGCGTGAACACAGAAATAAATAATGGTAACAGCGGATTTTAACCCACTGAATAAAACAGGAATCCATGGGTCCCACTGATATAAATAAATGACTTAATGGGTGGCAGGGCAGGGGGGCTCTTCCTTATAGTTGGCTAAGAATTGTAGAGGAATCAATTGAATGTAGAAAATTATCACTTGGAAAATATTGTTATTGATTTGGACAAAAATCTTCCCTGGATGCTATTACTAGGTGAGGGGTGTTTATGTAAATATTATTACTCACCAGTCTCAAAGCATCTTCCACAAAATGTGTATTAATTTAGAAAGGGAAAAATGGTGGTTTTATAGGGAAAAACCTTGTCAGAAGCCACCTTAGGCACATTATGGAGTTAACCTCACCTCCCTCCACCTTGTCTCCAGTGTAGGTCTCACTCATCTTCTGGACACCACCCGCTGTTCCAAGGCTGCCCAGACCCCCCACATTGCCAGGCTGGAGGCCTAGCAGTCAGATTCCCACCCTTCTTCTGAGCACCTTGGGAATCACCCAGCCCCAGTGCTCAGCTGCAGGGCAGATTGCTGACGCTGGCTCTAGACAGGTCACCTGACACCGCAGAGATGCTCCAGGCTCTCATTCAAGGCAGGCACTCTGCACTGGGGCTGAGGGGAGCTCCCCAGGAACTCCCACCCATGTAAGGCTGCAGTCTCCAGCTGTTTCCTCCAGCTGCCTGGGCTTCCCAGGCCCTGTCATTCCTGTCTGCCAAGCCCAGCTCTTAGTCCCCAGGCCTGAGCTCACCTCCAACCAGTGGGGTATCTGGGCCTGGGGGTCAGTCATCAGAGGAGGACAAGTGCTTCAGGGGAGGGGCACAGTCTGATCCACCCAGGTTGGGGCAGAGCTGGGACCTTTCAGAGTTGTGGTAGGGGGAGGTAGGGCAGGCTGTGCTTCCCAAAGTGAGCTGCCAGGGTGAATGAGAAGACTCTTGGTGGCTCAGGGCACCCATGGGCCCTCAGACCTCCCGCCCCACCTCTAGCTTCCAGAAAACAGAAGATTGAGTGTTCTATGGGGCCCTCTGGGGCCCCAAGGGCCAGCTTACACCCCTCCCCCAGATGCCCTACGTGCCCTCAGATGAGCATCTGCTTGATGCTTTATCCAGTCACTCATCTCGTGGGCAGTGCAGCTTGTGGGCAGGAACCGTATGTGGGTGCTGCCCAGAGCCCAGGGATTCAGACGCTCCCACCAGATGGGGGAGTGGCTTAGGGACCAGGCCCAGCACCTGTAGACTGTGATGGACATGGCTGGGCTTGGGGCTAGGTGGCGGTCAGTTGGGAGGCTTCCCTGGGTGGAAGCGAGCTTATTCCGTTGTAGCCAGCCGAGCGATGGACCAAACCAGGGCCTGTCCACTTGGGGCTTTGGCCCCCAGGCCGGCTTGCATAATGGCCCTTGCCTCCTCCCCTGTACGCATGAGCTGCGTGAGCCTCGTGTCCAGCTCACTGCCCTCCGTGGCTATCACCGCTCCCCGAGGTCCCTCAGGGGTCCCTGTAGGCAGTGGGGGACAAGATGCGGGTGCTCGCCCAGATTGGGGTTGAGGGGCAGGAAAAAGGCCGGAGGAACCGAGGATGCTCAGGAAACGCGAGAGCCAGGTGGATGTGAATCTTTACTTAGAGAAAAGCGACAGAGCTAGAAGCTCACGGGGCGGGGGCGTCAGCGAGGGGTCCTGGGAGCAGGGCCACGACCACAGCGGGGAGAGCCTCTGGCGAGGGCCGGCGCAGGTAGCGGCGTAGGGTGCTGCGAAGACAGAGGGGACGAGGGGTGAGAGCGGGCGAGGCGAGGCCGGCACACGGCCCCCTACCGCGCGCCTGCAGGGGAAGAACGGCGAGACTGAACTCCGCCCGCCCGCCTCCGGTTCACCTGACACCGCCCCCTCCGGTCCCGCGGGTCCCCACCCGCCCAAGCCCCTCCCAGGAGCTCAGACGCGGTCACAGGGGTCGCGTGGGCGGACAGCACCCCTGGGTAAGCCTCGGGCAGATGGGGTAGGCGCTCCCGGGGTGGGGGGGATAGGGAAGATGCTCGAAAGAGTGGCTGGGGTCGACATCCACGCCCCCGGGGCCCCCGGGGCACACCTACCCGGACGGGCTGCGGGCGCAGGGGCTGTCACTGGGGAGCTGGGGGCAGCGCGCTCCCCGCCACCTGCGCCGCCTCTTTCTCTCCCTGCGCGGAGGGCTTCTCCGAGGGCTTCAGGGAGGGCTTGGCGGAGGGCTTCGCAGAGGGCTTGGCGGAGGGCTTCCCGGAGGGCTCCGAAGCGGCGGCCGCCGCGCCCGCCCGGTTGGGTTCCTTGGGCGTCTCCTTGAAGGCGCGGTAGCCCCCAACCCACGGAGTCTCCGTGCCGTGCTTGCGGCCCATTGGGTAGGCCCCGATGGCCGCCAGGATGCTGCGGTGACGCTCGGGGTCCAGCTCAGTGTAGTACATCTCCAGAGTCAGCGGGGTGCAGATCTTGTGCTGCGGGAGTGAGCCGGTCAGGGGCGGGGGCGGGGCGCAGGGAAGAGGGGCCGAGAGGAGCGGGGGAGAGGGGAACTGGGGAGGGAGGCGCGCGGGGGGGGGGGGGGATGGGGGAGGCGGCCGCGCCCATGGGCCCGGGTGTGCAAAGCGGGGTGTTGTCCTCAGTGACATCGGACACTACGCAGGAGCCATGTGCGAGGGCCACACGCGGGAGAGCGGTCACCTCCGGGCCTTCCTGTCCCTTCTGCTTTTGAGCAGTTCAGTAGTACTGTAGACAGTGCCCTTAAATCCATTTGTTTCTGCCATAATTTCAAGCCACCAGAGGTCAGCCTCCAATTCAGAACTCAAAGCCCCAGGAAGAGCCAGCCCTTGTCAGACACGGGTGGTCGTGGCCTCTTCCAGAGTGAAGGGGAGGGGGCTCGGCGAATGCAGGCAGCCCGCCCCCAGCCCGCGGACTTCCGAGGGATCCTAGTGAGTGCGCGCGGTTAACAGCCCGAAGGGACCCTGGGAAATACAGCCGAGGGCCTACGGGCCTCTGGGCACGTGTGGTCAAGCGCTTCCACCTCGGAAACCACGGGAAAGGCGGGGGTTTATCTACTGGGAACTTAGAAGCTTAAAAAAATTACACTGAAAGTGATTTTTTAAAAGTCATCATAAGCAAAGTCGAGAAAAAAAAAAAGAATGGGGAAATACCTGTCACACATATAGAAAATTATATCCTGCGGCCTAGAAGCCCGCTGCGTGCCAGGCAGGGAGGAAAAGGCCGGCCCCGCGGGGAGAACCCTGCGGCCTGCAGCGGGGCCCGCACCTTCACCCCCGCGGCACCTCCTTCCTTAGGCTCCACTTTTTAAATCACAGGAAGACAAAACCTCCAGCTAAAACACCTTTTCTTTTCATTTTTCTAAAGATAGGACTCGAATATACCTGGGAGGTCACAGTCCCACAGACGGGAAACGCCTGTCCCCCCCACCCCGAGGAGGGGTTGGCGGTGCGGGGGAGGGGAACGGAGGCACCTGTCACCCAGGCTTCCTCAGGACACCTGCTCGAGACCCTCCCTGGCACTCTGCCTGGAGGCCATCAGAGAGCAGGGAGGCCCGACTGCCCCTTCCCAGTCCCAGCGCCCAGGCTGCCGTCCTTACCCGAAGCAGGAAGCCGTCGGGGCAGCTGAACTGGTCGTACCAGACAGCCTTGTACATGATCACGACGCAGGCCAGGAGCGCCAGGGTAAAGGCCAGCATCCTCCCCGTGGACACCTGGTGGGTGTGGAGGTGTGGAGGGGAGAGCCCAGGTAGGGGGATGTGAGGCTGCAGCAGGGCCCTGCAAGGACCACACAGCCCCGTGCTCGCTGGCCTCTCGGAAGTGATGGAGAAAGGGGGAAAGGGCAGATTAACTACTGAAAAATGAAGATTTCAGAAATAGTACACTAAAAATGATAAAAAGCCGTCATTAGTAAGGTTAAGAGCTGGAAAAGGAAGGGGAAAAACGTTTGCCTGACACCTAACAGAAAAAGTGCCTATTGTGTGTAGGAAACCCAGGAGTCACCAAGGAAGAGACAATGACCCACCTGGGAGAGGGTACAGGGCACGAGCCAGCACCACCCAGACAGCAATCCTCCGAGGGCAGCTGCTGCTTTCACCCCACTTTACAGCGACAGGGAGGCTGGGGCTTAGCCTGGCGCTGCCCAGCCCTGCACCCCACCCCTGAATGGGGTGATTCCCTGTGACACTCTCCCCCTGAGAGCAGGGCCCTGACCAAGGGCCCAGCTGACCCAGCCCAGAGCCTGGGTGCCCAGGACCTGTAGGTGCCTCTCCACTGCCCTGCCCTAACTCCCCACAGAACTGACAGGAGGGTTGGGTACCCTGCGCCCATGGCCCGAGTGGCTGCCGCTCAGTTTCTGGGCCTCCAGATCAGAGAACTTCTTCGACTGGTCCGGAGAGGACAGCTGGTATTCCGTCTGTGTCTTAATGACCACCTGTGGAAAGAGATGACCCCAGAGGCCCTGAACTGGGAGGGCTGGGAGAGAAGGGGACAAGGGGTCTGCTGCCCACAGTGGTGTGGGTGCTGGCCATCTGCCAGGACTGGTGAGTGGCAGGGTTCCAGGGGCTACCGGCTGAGGCCAAGGGAAGGTGGACACTGGAAGTCTGCTGGAGCCATGGCAGCCCACGTCCTGGCCAGACCATGCAAACAGCCCCTCAGTCTGCTGGCTGCCTTTGACTCTGAGGGTGCTAGCTCTCCCTGCCAGGAGCTTCCCCTTCAGTGGCTCTGTAGCTTGGGTTTCTTAGAAAGCCCACCCCGATCTCTCCTCTGACTCCCAGAGTCTGAGGCCCCACCACAAAGGCCACAGGCAGGTGCAGTCCTGTGCCTCATGTCTCCCACTGAGGGGCAAGGACTGAGCCTTCCCACAGTGTCCTTTGAGAACTAGGTCCAGAACCATAGCAGGCTCAGCTGAAGCCCACACAGATTGCTAGAGAACTGCCCTTAGCCACAGGAGCAATGCCTGGAAAGTATTCCCATGGTCCCCAGTCATAGCTGACCGATGGGGCCTCCAGCTGGGACAACTCTTGGTACCATTCACTCTACAGGCTCAAGTGGGATCAGGCTGGGCTGTGTCAGAGCTGAGCTCTGCTTCTTACAGATTTCGTCTGAGAGCTCCCCCTCCACCAATCACTTGCCCAAGGACCCCATCTCAGTCCCCAACCCACCACAGAGCGCACCCAGCAGAGGAAGGGTGGAGAGTTTTGCTTGCTGAGCCCCTGCTGGACAGCAGACAGGCTGGGCGCTGTCTGTGTGATAGTGTGTGAACTCTCACTGTCACCCTGAGGCTGGTTTACCCCAGTTTACAGGTGAAAAGGGTGGTTCTGGGTGGCAGGAGAGCTGACCGGTCACATGGATGGCCAGCCTCTCCTGCACCTTGCAAGAGGCCACACCTAAACCAACCTCTCCTGTACCCCTTTGTTTCCGCCTCGTCCTTTCTTGCTCACCTACCTGGTCAGCAAAGGATGGCTGCAGCTGGCTGACATCCAGGGGGCTGATCAGGGGGACGCTGTCCATGATAGCCCCATCCTGGTCCCCAGGGTCTTTGCCTGACTTCCCCGAGAAGCTGCAGCTCAGCTTCACCATGGTGGATGGTAGTCCTTGTCCTGTCCAGAGGTAGACACAGAGTCACTGCCCACTGGCCACCTAGCAGATGTTCACACCAGCTGGCTCTGGAGTGAGAGGACCCCAGGTTGACCCTGATGCTCCTCGCACCAGAGCCAGGATGGGCTGTGGGCAGCAGGCCAATCTCCCTAGGACAGACCAGGCGAGACCAGCCACGGGGTTCTAGTCCCTTCCTGCCCACTGGGCTCCCTTGAGTCCCCACAGCCCTGCAGGGGATGGCGCCTCTAGAGGACATTCCAAGGGCAGCTATTCCAACCAAGAGAAAACAATCCCAGAGAGAAGGCTGGAGAATCAGGAGGCCAAACTTAACAAATAAAAATACAGGACACCAGGTGAAGTCTGAACTACAGACAAGCAAGGGGTGCTTTTGCTTTTTGTAATATATCCATGTAATATGCAATACAGGACATACTTATACTAAAAAGTTATTGTCTATCTGAAATTCAAACTTAATTGAGTGTCCTGTGTTTTATCTGGCAACCCTGCGGGAGATGGGGAAGTAACAAAGGGCTATAGGAAGAGAATGCTGGTGGGTAAATCCAAGCACTACCTGCACAGAGCATGGTGGTAAAGGTGGACCTGGGGCTGGGCCATCAGGGACCTGGAATGACCTGACAAGAGCAGAAGTGGGGGCAGGGTGGATGCTGGAGGGGCCTTCGTGGCCTGGAAGAGGTCAAAGCCTCCCCCAACACTGGAGAGGTCAAGATGGTCTCACTTTTGGGCTGACCACTAAGAGTCACAGCAAATGACTTCTAACTGAAAAAGTAAAAACATAAAACATAGTCAAAAGAAGAAAAGGTCCTTTGTCCACTAAGAAACTGAATTTGTCATTAAAACTTTCTGACAACTCCAGGCCATAAAGCATCACCCCTAAATTCTACCAATCACTTAAGGAGGAAATAATGCAAATTCCACACATAACTCATCCAGAAGAAAGTCTTGGAAAAGCCAAAGGAAGGATTCGTCTGCCAGGCGTCCAGCTCGTTACACAGCAGTGGAGTCTAAGCTGTGTGGGGTTGGTGCATGGTGTGCCCATGTGACACACTCTACACTCACGGACCACGGGTTTATGATGAAGATGTCGCTGCAAAGCAGAGGGGTGGCCACCTTTCTATAAATAGATGTCCACATGGCAAACAATGGACCCAATCTCCACCTCACACCTCACACAAAAACTGCTCCAGCTGGATAAACCAAGATGGAAAAGCATCTTGAAGATAATACAGGAGAATACTTTCCTGGTCTCAGGGAAGGAAAGAGTTCTTCAGTAAGACAAATAAGCACTAACCACAAAAAGAAACATCGGTAAAAGAACTACATTAAAGTTAAGAACTTCTGCCCATCAAAACATAGCCTTCAAAGAATGGAAATAGAAACCAAGACTGGGAGAAGATACTTGCAACCTGCAAATGAGAAAGGGCTTGTTGTGGGTTCAACAAAAGATGTGCCCAAGTCCTAACCCTGGGAACCCCTCCCTGAATGTGATCTTATTTGGAAACAGCATCTTTGCAGATCTAACTGAATTAAGATGAGATCATACTGGATTAGGGTGGACCCTGATCCAATGACTGGTGTCCTTGTAAGAAGGGGGAAATTTGGACACAGACGCACACAGGAGGAGACCATGTGACCCTGAAGGCGGCTATTGAAGGGATGCAGCCGCAAGCCAAGGGACTCCTGGGGCCATCAGGAGCGGGAAGAGACAGGAAGGAGCCTCCCCTACCGCCTCGGAGGGAGCATAGACCTTTCAACATCTGGATTTCTCACTTCTTGCCTCCAGAGATGTGGAAGAGTAAGTGCCTGTTGTTTTGAGCCACCAGTTGTGCTAATTTGTTACAGCCGCTCAAGGAAGCCAATCCAAAGCGGCTATCTAAAATACATAGAATGCCTCGAGTTGGTAAAGAAAGACAGCTAACCCAAGAGAAAAACAGACAAAAGCAGGTCTCAAATGGCCATGAATTCTGAAGAGTGCTTACCTTCTTCTCCTTGAGGAGACACATTCGAGCCAGGTGGGGACCTGCCCACCAGAACCCCTGAGGGTGCGGGAGCAGACACTGTGCACGGTGGGGGTCGATGTGTTTTATCTAGGATGTTGAACCTGTGACTGGCCTCACTCTTGGGTGGACACCGGCAGGAAGGCGGGTGTGCCGCAGGTGGACAGCCGCACCCTCCCACAGAACTGCGCACCAGCATGCATCTCCAGGGTAGAACGAGTACATAAAGAAGGCATTCCTGGGACTGAGTTCCTTAGAGCAGTGGAAGTGAAGAGACTACTGGATACATGCAAGAACAGCTCTGAGTCACAGAAACAGAGCTGCCAAAAGAAGCCAGCAAAAGGAAGTTTCAAGAATAAGCAAACACAGCCTGCTTTAAGAGCTGGGGAGGACGGTCTGGGCAATGCGCCTGTGTATGCAGAGTCCCGGTGGTGCCCTCGGGGGAGAGGAGCGGCTTTGGGGCAGGGTTTCCAGTCTTCACCTGATAGTAGATGCCTGGGGTTCACTTATGACAAATGATTAGGCTGCATGTTTGCTTTATGTCCTCTTCTGAGTTAGTTATATTCACAACAAAAAAAGTAACAAGCAAAGGAAACCAACAAAAGGACAGTGGGCAGGTAGCAGAGGCACAGCCGCACCACACCCCTTCCCCCCAGGACTGGACCCCGAAGTTCAGCTGAACAGACAGCTGTGCCCTGCCTGTCCCCTTCTTCGTGAGGACCCTCTGAGGTGAAGGGTAGAACCCAAGGGCAGCGTCTTCTGCCTTGGCCTCCAAATGCGGTCCTTCCCTCACCACTGCCTGCACCCACCCTGCATAGACTGCTCTGCCTCTGAGCCCCCAGACTTCTGTCCTGGGTGACCTCTCCTGGTAACAGCCCCACCAGCACCGGTGCCCACCGGTCCCACAGGCGATCGCTCTCTCACACCCCAGTGGCCAGGCGCTGCGGTGGGTCCCAGTGCGGGCAGGCCAGGTAGGAACGCTGAGGGAGAGCCCCTGCCCAGCGTGGAGACAGATGCACAGGATGGAGTGTGGGAGGCACTGGGGGATCCCCTTGGGTCTGCCACTGTGGGACAGGCGGGAAGCAGCCGGCCTGGGCTGAGAAAGGGGTCGCCGGCATCGTGGACTCCCTGGTGGCCCGCGGAGGAAGGTGCTCTTAGGGTCTTGAGCTGGGGCCCTTCCCTGGATGTGCACGCCTCTCTCGTGGCCCTTAGAGACCAGCGAAGCGGCCCCACTCCCACCCGCCAAGCTGGTGGGCTCTTCCTGAGGTAGGTCCGAGCCTGGCCTGGGCTCAGCCTGTGGATGACGCGGTCACCTGGGCACCTGCCCCAGGCGGGCGGGCGATCAGTCAGTCATTATCCACGCGGACAGCGCTTATATGACGTCCACGCTCCATGAGGCAGAGATGGATTTGGAGCCATCAGCACATTAAAAAAAAAAAAAAAAAAAAAGGTCCGGCAATCCAGTGCAAGGAAAAGAAACAGAGACCAAAAGCGCCGAGAGGGGGCCACGGAGAGGGTATGATGGTGACAGGGGGCTGCGGGGGAGGGCGGTTCGAGGTGGGGACAGCAAGTGCCCGGGCCTTGGGGCGGGAATGGTGCCGCGCAGGGAGAGAGGGGACCTTTACGCAGCGGACGCCCCCGAGGCTAGCAAACCAAGCCTGCAGTTTACAGGAGCGTAGACCCGTCAATCCAGGTTGGTGGCCACTCCCTCTGGAAGGCCGAAGGAGGAAGTCTCCCCCTCCTCCCGACGGAGGCCCCTCCGCATATGGAGCTCCGCCTCTGGGTTCCGTCTGACCCAAACGTAAGCTCCAGCTCTTCTGACTCTGCGTGACGTTCATGTTACATCATCCCGGGTTTCCATGGCAACAGAGACAGGCAGGCAATGACACGTCTTCTTGAAGAAAAGAAGCCCTTTGGGGCCCAGTCAGAATGACGGGGAGAGGCTGGGCTGCATGTGGGAAGCGCCCCCCAACATTCCCTTCCTTAGCTGAGTCATGAGGACCCCCTGGGAAGGCTGGCTGGGCCCATTCACACGACAGACACAGAGCTCCGTGGAATTGGAAGGGTCTTCTCTACTCCTCCCACCGGCCCTCTCCACCCACCCTGCGCTGTAATTATGCCTTCTGCAGCGGCTCAGCTGCTCTCCACCAGCTGTGGGCTCCTGGGCTGGAGGGAGGTGCACGTCTCCTCTAAGAGGATTGGGACGGGCGCACCGGATGAGCAGTGAGGCTGTGCTGATGGACAGAATGGATGGATGGATGGGAGGGTACGGACCCTTAGATGAAAGCCCGCAGGAAGCTCGGCTGCAGGTCACGTCACAGACTCGCTTTCACACACGCGCGCGCGCGCGCGCGCGCGCGCACACACACACACACACACACACACTACCCTGGATGCTGCGTCACTCATAGGTGCGCGTCAGTGCGCACCGGCACGGGCATGTGCAGGGCCGGGCACGAGCCTCCTGTGCGCTTTGGGCAGGCATGTGACTGCGGAGCGCAGGGGGCCTGCAGGCTTTGCTGAAGCCCCCGCAGAGTCCCTGTTCCCGAGCCCTGTCTCCTAGCCCAGCCTCAGCCCCCACCTAGGTGCCCTCCCACCCTTTGCCCTGCTGGCCGGTAGTGGGTTTGGCTGCTGGTTCAAGGGCAGGTGGACCACTGGCGCCAGCCCAGCCCTGAGCGGCCCAAGCGAGGGGGAAGGTGGTGGGAGGTGCAGGTCTGCACCGGTTTCAGCTCCCACCTACCAGCCACCTGTGGCCTTGGATCTAGAGCCTGGGGCAGGTAGTTCTGGAGAAATGCCCTCTTCCTGCCTCTGGGCCACCTCCCGCCTGCCGCGCAACCTCCCTAACCCTCCCCCACCCCGCCCGCCCGCCACCCCCCACTCCCGCTGCCGGCAGCGCTTTTCCCTGCTCTGATCCATCCGATGCCCCCTTCTGTTTTCCCCACCCCACTCAGGCAGAACTGAACCGGTCCTGGAACTGGCACCCCCTCCCCACCTCGGGGACGTCCAGCTCCCACTGGCTCTCTCAGACCTGCAGAGGTGGAGCTGGCTCACGGGAGAGGGGCTGCAGTCACCATGGGTGGGGGGGCGCTGCTTTCCATCAGTCAGTCCTACTCCGACCCGAGCTGTGCGCTCTACTGAGGACCGGGAGCCGGGCAGCACCTTTGGTCTGTGCAAAGCTGGACACTCACCGCCCTTCTTGGACGTCCAGGCAGAGACTCGCCCCGCGGAGGCCCCGATCCTCCGGGAGGCCTGAGGGCAGCACCCCGCGTGGGTCAGCAGAGACCCCCAAGGGAGGACCCCAGCTCCGCCGGCCACCAATGGGTCAGTCGCAGGGCCCTCCCACCCCCGCTCTCCTACCGCTGCACACGCACCTGCATACACGCATCCTGCACATCTGCGCACTCGCACCTCTCACATCTGTGCACACACACCGGCATAGCTGCAGCCCCCGCACACGCACCATGCACACTCGCGCAACGCATTTGCACACCTCTGCACACACTTGGCCCCCCTCGACCCCGCTCCACAAGGAAAAATGTGGAAATGGCTCACAGGTGGCTCCAATGGGCAGCTGCGGCAGGATGCGGTCGCAGGACAAGGATGCGGAGGAAGGATGCGGTTCCAGACGCTTCGCAGCTGGGGCGGGGCGGGGGAGGGGCCGAGCCCCAGACCGAGGCTGCCGTTGCCGTGGAGACGCAGGCTGGGGGAGCGGAGCCTTGCGTCTGCCGCCGCCGCACCCCTCCCACGCGCGCCCCGTCCGGGGGGCCCCACCGTCTGTCACTCGCTTAGACACACGCGCCACATCCACATACGGCTCACACCTCACAGAAACACACGCATCTCACACACACCATTCACACTTACAGCACCGAGCTCCAGCGGGGCAGACCCCCGGCCGGCTGAGCCCCCGCTGCTCCTCCTGCGGGGGTATCTGGGCGCAGACTCTCCCTCTGGCCCCTTGGAGCAGCTTGGTTCAGGCACAGCTGGGTTGGGTTACCCACCCACCCACCCAGAGGGGCTCCTCCTCACGTGTCAGGGCCTAAAGCTCCTGGGCTGTCTGCCTTCCGAGGGCAAGCCTGACACTCTTGGTGGCCGCTGTGGCCCAGGGCCCGCCCAGCCTGGCCGGGAGAAGGCTCACAGTCGCCTTGGCTGAGTGAGCGGCCAAGTGGGGGCTCGGCCCCGCGGGGTCAGGGCTCCCCACCCGGGCTCACAGCCGTGGAGGAGAAGCGGGGCGGCTGTGTCGGGCCTTTTTGCTGTTGAACAGCGTGCCGTGGTGTGGACGCCCCGTTTTAGCTCCTCAGCTGAGGGCTCTGGGCTGTTCCCAGTTTTGTTTGCTGTCGGTGAATGTTCTCGCCTTCGTACCGGGGCTTGCTTTTCTCTCTGCAGGTACCTAGGAGTGGGGTGGTAGTTTACATTTAGCTTTTTAAGTTAAACTTTTTTTCCAAAGTGTTAGTACCATTTCTCACTCCCTCCAGCCACGTCGGGGGCACCGGCTTCTCCCATGTCCTCATCAGCACGTGTCACTGTCTGTCTTTTTTATTACAGCCATCTGTATTTGTTCGCAGGGCTGCCAGGACGAAGTGCTTCGGACCAGGGGGTGTAAACAACAGGGATTTACTTCCGCCCAAGTCTGGAGGCTGGGAGCCTGTCTTGGGAGCCGGCAGGTTGGCTTCCTCTGAGGCCTCCCTCCTGGGCTTGTACACACCATCTTCTTCCTGGTCTCAGTGGTCTTTCCTCTGTGTGTCTGTGTCCTGATTGCCTCTTCTTATAAGGACACTAGTCAGAATGGATCAGGGCCCACCCATATGACCTCATTTTAACTTAATTATCTCTTTAAAGACCACATCTCCAAACACAGTCACATTCTGAGCTACTGGGCGTTAGGGCTTCAACACGTGAATCTGGGGAGGAAACAGTTCTGCTCCCAACACTGACCCAGTGTCCCCTAGTAGGCCAGGTGATATCTCACTGTGGTTTGCATCTGTTCCCCTGATAACTAACTAACTAATGTCAACGAAAATTAACCAATGGTTGGTCTACAGGAGAAACAGAGAATTTTATTCCAGCCAACCTGAAGATTATAACTCAGAAAACTCTGAGGACTGTTCCATTTGTTAGAAGTTGAAGGCACAGTTATATATATTTTCACGCAAAGGGTCACTCATCAAGCCAACACTGACATTTTATATAAAGTTCACCAAAGACACACAGTCCAGATGTACACGTCTGAAAGGAACTGCAGGTCACCATGGCCCTTACAGAATTAGGAAAAGAATGAAGAGGGGAACATTGATCTTTGTGGGAACATTGAGACAGACAATCTTGCTTTAGAGGAGGTCTGGGTGACGCACACAGCATGTCAGGGAGGGCTGAATACAGACAGGGAGTGTGTTATGCTTAAATTTTCTTGTCCTGTCTTAAAACCGTAAATTTTACTCCACCAATAACTAAATGTCTCTTCATGGATTTATTAGTCACTTGTATGTCTTTGGTGAAATGTTTGTTCATATGTTCCAAACATTTTTCAGTTGGGTTGTTTGTCTTATGACTGAGCTGTAAAACCTGTATATTCTGGATACAAACCCTCTATCAGACATACAATTTGCAAATAGTCTCTCCCAATCTGTGACTTATCTTTTCACTTTCTTGATAGTATCTTTTGAAATGCAAAAGTTTCTAATTAAAAAAAAAAGTTGGGGGAGAGTTAACTAGGTATATTTATCTATTTACTTTTAGAGGCAGTACTGGGGATTGAACCCAGGACCTTGTACATGCTAAACATTTACTCTATCCCTTGAGCTATACCTTCTCCCAGAAGTTTTAGTTTTGATGAAGTCCAGTGAATCGATTTTCTTTTTTATGTGTCATGCTTTTGGTGTTGTGTTTAAGAACTATTTACCTAAACCAAGGATTTGAAAATTTTCTCGTTTTTTCTTCCAGAGGGTTTATAATTTTAACTTCTATATTTAAGCCTGTGGTGCATTTTGAGATAATTTTTCTGTGTGTGGTCTAAGTTTTTTTTTTTCTTTTCACATATGAATATCCAATTGTCTCAGCATCTTTTGTTAAAATCACTGCCCTTGTCTTGTCATCTTTGTCAAAAGCCAGTTGTCCATACATGGGTGGCCTTATTTCTGGACCCTTAATTCCATTTCCCTGATCTGTGTCTCAGTCTTTATGTCTACAGCATGTCTTTTATCACTGCGGCTTTGTAGTAAGTTTTGAAATGGTGTAGTGTATGGGTTCCAATTTTGTCCTTTTGGAAATTGTATTGGCCTTTCTGTGTCATTTGCATTTTCATATATATGTCAGGATCAACTTGTCCATTTTTACAAAGAGTTCTGCTAGGAATTTGATAGGCATTGCATCAAACTGATAGATCAGTTTTGGGAGAATCACCATCTTAGCAAAGACTTGAGTCTTCTAATCCATGAAGAAGGAAATTCTCTCCCTTTACTTAGATCTGTGATTTTTTTCAGCACTATTCTTGTGCTTCTTTTGTTGAATTTATTCCAAAGTATTTCATTATTCTAGGTAAGCAAACCAAGACTATGAAAGGTCCTTTTGTATATAAATATCAAATCATTCATCTGTTGTTTACATCCCAGAAGATATGGGTTACAGATGAGAAGATAGTTATTTTATCTGATGAATAATGTATTGCTAGGTATAACCCTGTTAAGATGTGTAAAATTAGATGGACCTGGAGTTGGTCATACTGAGAGAGGTAATTCAGGCCGAGAAAGGCAAACACTACGTGATGTCACATATATGTGGAATCTAATAAATGACACAAGTGAACTTGTTTACAAAACAGAGATTCACAGACATAGAAAACAAACTTATGGTTACCAAAGGGAAAAGGGGGAGGAGGGATAAATTAGGAGTTTGGGATTGGCAGACACAAACTGCTACACATAAAATAGATAAACAACAAGGTCCTACTGTATAGCACAGGGAACTATATTCAATATCTTATAATAACCTATTTTTACAGCAAAATGTGTTACAGCTCAGTGTTACAGCAACCTGGACCCTGGTGAGAGACCAAGCAGCACTCAGAGGGTTGGAGAACTCAGGTTTATTATGCCGGTAGGCCTAGAGGTGTTAACACTCCAAGCTCTGGACCCCGTTTGTAGGTTTACACAGGCTTTTATAGGCTACCAGTCAAGACTTTGCAACATTTTGCAACATCATATGCAGAGTAGGTGTTAGAAATGGACCAATCAGGAGTGACAGAAATGGACCAATCAGAAGTGATAGAAATGGACCAATCAGGAGTAAGCTAGGTTCGTGCCATATGTAGAGTAGGTGTTACAAATGGGCCAATCAGGAGTGAGCTTTGGGAACCAATAGAATCTTAAGGGTAAGTTCTGCTTTTTTAGAAGCAAGCTGTTATACAGAAGCACAAAAGCGAGATAATGCCGCTGGGTCAGGGAACCGGAGCTGGTGGGAAACTAGTGGCCCTGCCTGGGGGTCCTGCCGGTCTTCTCATGGGGCTTCCCACCTCACTATAATAGAAAAGAATCTGAAAAAGAATATATATACATATATATGTATAACTGAATCACTATGCTGTGTACTGGAAACTAATACAACATTGTAAATCAACTATACTTCAATAGGAAAAAAAAGGTTCATAAAATTAAACAGATAGCAAGCAGGGAATGGAAATTTTATCCTGATGAGATATTTGATGGGGCTAGTAGATCAATAAATGTCCTGTAATAATTTTGATTAATGGGTGGGATTTTTCAGTGTTGGTCATTAGTGTTCCTATAGTGGAAATATGATGATGATTTTTCAAGTAATTAACCCTGCTTACATTCCAAGTAAGAATAAGAATGACATAGTTTGTATTTATTTAAAGTTTTGTAGGTTTTTCTGGAAAACTTTCACCTGCTATGGTGGCCTTGGGTTGATTGTGAGTGTGGAACTGGTTGTGGTATTGTAATACATTTTGGTGGATCGTTTTTGGGCTTAATGGTTTTTAAAATTTATTTGGGGGAATGTTGGTGGTTTCTGATTCTACAACAGCTGTGGCTACTGAGCAGTATCCTGAGGTTTGAGTTCCTAACAAAACTGTCTTGGGTATGTTTCCTTTTGGGTTAATAATGGAGCATGCCGTGATCCTTTCTGTTTTAAAGGATGAGGAAGTAGAGATTGCGTTTAAGTTTAGTGGGACAGGAACTGAGTGATTCATGACACTGGTTGTTTTTAGTGAGGAAGCTGCAGGCATTGCTGCGTTGTGCAGCTCTGGTCCTTGACTGGTGACTGTCATTGGTTGGCCACTACTAATTAGTGTTCTGGTTATTCTGGAGGTTACTCGTGGAAGTTAAATAGGATTACAGTTAAGTATCACAACGTAGGAGAGGAAATACGACATAATTAAGCCTTTTGAGTCTGACACTAGTGCAGGGATTTTTATTTGGAAGAGAGAGATGCTTTGGTCGAACATTTTCTAGTCAAATTATATCCTGCAGGGATGTTGCTGGTAAATTTAGATGTGACAGATAGTGTGTGGTGGTTGGAGAGTATCGAGAAGGTTAGAGGATTTGAGTAGGTTTGAAGAAGAATCAGATGTTAGATGTTGTGTTGTAAGGCTGATTCTGAGTGCCAGAATAGAACCTGAAGTAGTCACGGCAAAGACTATTTGTTTCAAGTAGCAAGGCTGTCATTTGTGGGGTAGTTGTTGGAGCGATGTTGCTGGAGGTGCAGAATGTGGAGGGGACCCTGCCAGTTCACAGCTGGTTACTAGGATTGACTGGGGTGGGTTATTTAGCATTAGCGTGGAGACGCGTGGCTGTCCCCGAAGTGCGGTGGGCTGCTGTTGCGGACGTGGCAATGACAGCGACCAACAGGCCTCCGGTGCTGGCAGACGATGGGTTAGTGGTTCCCACTATTAGGTCTTTGGAGTAAAGCCTGTACGAGATGGTATTCCTGCGAATGCAAGCCCTCCGATGATAAGGGACGTTGTGGTAAAAGGCACTGCTTTACACAGAACTCCTATTTTTTGAGTATCTTGTTCACTGTATGCCGGAGCGTATCAATGGCACGGCTTTGAAGCATGCATGTGTGCAGGTGTGGAGATGCTCCAGGTGGGGTTGGTTAATCCCCGGAGTTAGTACTAGGAGGCCCAGCTGATTTGAGGTGGAAAAGGCAACAATATTTTGGATATCATTTTGGGTGAGAGCACAGATTGCTGTGACAGCCCCTAGGCACAGTGCTATTGTTTGGGTGGTTTTACTGTTTTCTATTAGTGCATAAAAACGGACAAGTAAGAAGACTCCTGTTACAAGAGTGGAGTGGGGCTGGGGCTGGGGCTGCAATGGGGCGCTGCACTGGAGTAGGGGTCGTGGGTGGAGCCAAAATCAGGCTAGAAGTCCAGTGAGGGTTAAATTAGAGTGATTTAAGGTTAAGGATGAAAATTTGTTGTAAATCCTATGCGTTTAAGTAGAGCAAGAGCCATGCTGTTAAGCTAATGATCCAATGTCGCCAACGCAGTTTGTGAGATTGCTTGGAGGGCAGTGGGGTTTGTTTCTGTTTGACTGTGTCATCGTCCAGTTAATGAAAAAGACATGATTCCAACTCCCTCTCATCTGATAAAAAGTTGGAGAAGGTTGTTGGCAGCAACTAAAACTAGTATGGTGATAATAAATGTGAGTAGGTGCTTGGAAATTGATTATTTGGGTCTGGGTGTCTGTATGATATTGAGAATTCTATAATTGACCATGTAACAAAAAGTGCTACTTCTATGAATATCATTGAGAAATGGTCTAATTTAAAGCCAATTGATACACCAAAGGAAACCATAAGCAAAATGAAAGACACTCTGGGAGAAAATATTTGCAAACGATGCAACTGACAAAGGCTTAACTTCCAGAATATATAAATAACTCCTACAACTCAATAACAACAAAAAAAAACCCCAATCAAAAAAATGGGCAGAAGACCTAAACAGATATTTCCCCAGTGAAGACATACAGATGGCCAATAAGCACATGAAAAAATGCTCAGTGTCACTAATTATCAGAGAAATGCAAATCAAAACTACAATGAGGTATCACCTCACATGAGCCAGAATGGTCATTGTTAAAAAATCCACAAATGATAAGTGTCGGAAAAGGTGTGGAAAAAAGTAAACCCTCCTACACTGTTTGTGAGAATGTAGTTTGGTGCTGCCACTATGGAAAACAGTATGGATATTCCTTAAAAAACTAAAAATAGAGTTACCATATGATCCAGCAATCCTAATCTCGGGCATGTATCCAGAGAAAATTCTAATTCAGAAAGATACATGCAGCCTAATGTTCATAGAAGCTCTATTTATAATAACCAAGACATGGAAGCAACCTAAATGCCCATTGAAAGATAATTGGATAAAGAAGATATATTACACACACACACACACACACACACACACACACACACACACACACACACACACACACACACACACACACACAGTGGAATACTACTCAGCCATAAAAAAGAATGAAATAATGCCATTTGTAGCAACATGGATGGACCTAGAGATTATCATACCAAGTGAAGTAAGTCAGACAGAGAAATATCATATGATATTACTTATAAGTGGAATCTAAAAAAAATAATACAAATGAACTTATTTACAAAACAGAAACAAACTCACAGACATAGGAAATGAATTTAGGGTTACCAAAGGGGAAAAGTGTTGGGGGCTGGGGGAGGGATACATTAGGAGTTTGGGATTAGCAGATACAGACTACTATATATAAAATAGATAAGCAACAAGGTCCTACTGTACAGCACAGGGAACTATATTCAATATCTTATAGTAACCTATAATGAAAAAGAATATGAAAAATAATATATATGTGTATAAGTTAATCACTATGCTGTAAACCAGAAACGCAACATTGTAAATCAACTAAACTTCAATAAAAAAAGAGAAATTAAAAAAAATAAAGCCAATTAATAGTTTAGGGTTTGAATAATAATTCAATGTCAGTTGGAAATTATTATTTTCTGGTTTGAGGAAATAAATATTGTTGTGGGAATTAAGCTGGTAACAAAGGCATATGAGATCATGGTTTTACATAAAATGGACATAGGTTTCTTTTGAGATGTTGGAGGTGGTTATTATAGTTGGCAAAGTTAGTATAAATAGCGTGATTTGTGTAGAAGAGGCAAGTTAATGTATTACTTTTATTTGGAGTTGCACCAGTGTTTTGGTTCCTAAGACCAAGGAATTACTTCCAGCCTTTAAAAGTTTGAAAAAGCCATATTGTTAAATCTGGAGGTGTGAATTAGGCATTTGCATACTTTTGTGGGAAATAACAAAGTTTGAGCTTCTGTTGTGAGATTCACAATCTAATGTTTTTGTTAAACTATATCTACCACATATAGGCCCCCAAATAACTTTGGGATTGAGTGATGGGAGTAGACAGGGTAATGAGGGGAGAGTTATGAGGGTTTCTCTCATGTAAATGGTGGTTTAATATTGTTTATATGATGTGTATGTTTCCCTCACCGTGTTACTGAGACAGGAGCGAAGGGGGCAGGGCAAGGCCACTGAAGGAATGACACAGCAGTTAGCACCAAGACGGCGGAAGACTCAACCCCCAGTAGACCTTGAGGCCCAAGACGGCAGGATACTTAACTTCCAGTGGACCTTGAGCTTCATGATACACGTTGTAGTGCATTAGTCTGATAAATGACACTCCCACGGGCGCCAGGACACCTGAGGCTGACCACAGAAGGTCAAAAGCGGGAGGTGCCCCAGCTCCTGGGAATACCCTTGCCCCTTCACCTTCCAAGGCAGCCCGAACTCTGTCTACAGAGGGTATTACCTTTAATTTAACCAGCTCCCCCCACTCCCGTGTACATCTCCCTCAATAAATCTACCTTTATTCATCTGTGGCTTGCTCCTGAACTCTTTCCAAGGACTCTCACTTGAGGGCGGTGCATCCCAGGGACTCAACCGAGACCTGCCTGCACCCTCCTCCTTTCTCTTGTATCATCTTGACGAATGACTGGAGAGAGTGTAAGGCGGTGATGACTGTATTGACCACTATTTGGATGACACTGGTGTTGGGTCACGAGGAAGATGGCAGTGCCTTAACCCAGCCAGGGCTCTTGTGCCGGCGGAGCAGAAAGCAAACTGACAGCAGGTGTGTGCAGCAAAGTGAGGGTTTATCCCAGGGCACTGAGCAAGGGCGGGAGAGACAGTCTCAGACCCACTCCTCCTCGGTCTGTGACTTAGGGGATTTTGCTAAAGGGGAAGAGCGGAGAACTGGGATTAGTCACAGCTTTGTGACACATCTGTAACATTTCCGTGACATTTCTTAATCTAGTTTCAGGAGTCCGCCAGGTGGTCTGTGGCTCCGGGGTCTGTTGGCTCACCCTGCCCTGGGGGGAGAGCCTGGGTTTTAATGATGATGTCTACACCAGCAATTCTAGTGCCTTAACTGTGTTATCAACAGCCGTGTTCTTAGTCATCTGACTCTGGGTGACTAGTGTTCAGTCAGCACAGGATTGAGGTCAGAGGGGACAAGAAAGGGAATAAAGTTTTGGGTGCAGAGGTTAAAGTCAGTAAGGCAACTCAGTTCTAGGGGGACTCAGCTTCATTAGTACGAATGATTCCCATTATGCAGATTGCTGGGGGCAGGGCTAGGTTTGTAAGAATTGCTGGTGTCACCACGTTGCTGTTTGTGGAAGAGATGTTGGTAGCCTGCGGGCTAGAGTTACGGTTTGTCCGTGAGCACGTCTTTTGAATTTTCTAAGCAAAACAATACAGATGATGCGAGGCCACGAGCAATTATTAGGGCGGTAGCCTGTCCACTGCTTCAAGGTGCCTGGATGAGAACAGGTCCGATGACAAGGCCTCGTGGCTAACGGAGGAGCGTGTAATGAGTGACTTTGAGTCTGTTCAGTGCAAGCAGGGTGAGCTGTTATGATTACTCCTCACAAGGATGATTTGAGTGCTGGACGTGCTACGTGGCGTGTTGGGGGTTTAGGACTACGTGCCGTGCTGTGCCCCGAAGCCGCCCAGCCCATCGGGAGTGGTGTGGCTGGTCTCTCTGTGCCTCCCACGTCCTGGGTTTCACCCTTGGGGGCGGGTTTTCACTAGAAAAGCTATTATGCATGCTAACCATATGGAAATGTTGGATCAAGAGTCAGACATTGCTTGTGTTCAGTACTAGATTATCAGAACTTTCAGTGAACCGGCATAGTTTGGAGGAGTCCTGGTGCAGAGCTCCACCCCATGGGCAGGGCGGGCTGGCAGGTCTTCCTGGAGCAGTCAGCCCCCTGAGGGCCCGATGCCCCCAGGGGACAAAGCCCAGGGCCTGCAGCATCAGGACACCTGTGGGCGGGGTGGAGGCGGTGCAGATTCCAGGGTGGCAGGTAGGTAGGTGGGGTCGGGCTGGGTGGACCTGGGAGATACAGGTTCCACTGCCCGGACTTCTGTCCAGACACGCCCACATGGGGGCCATAAAACCTCCAGAAGCTGGGTGGGGAGGAGCGAGGCCTGGCATCTGGATCCCTGGGTCACTGGCTACCCGGGTCTGAGCTACAGGTCCCCCAGAGCACCCTCTACGCTGAGAACAGGACCCTGAAATGAAGAGGTAATGCCCAGCACCTGTGAGCCCATGTCCCCACCCAGACCCTGCACCTCTGTTGCTCAGTCACTTGGTTCAGGGACCAGCCCCTGGGCACCTGTGTCCCCAGCCCGGCCTGGATCCAGGGGCAGGGGCGAGGGCTCTCTGTCTGCAAACCAGTGTTTGGCTGTGGCTGCCCAGAGCGCCAGCTCCTCCCGGGTGTTTGGGGCTTTGGGGCAGACCTCCCCTCCCGAGTCTCCCAGAGTAACTGTTGCCCATCTGTCTGCGTCTGGGCTCCAGCTCCAAAGGCAGCCCCTGTGGCCCCTCTGAGAGAGTACACTTGCCCCTTGGGGGTCCCTTGACCCAGTGGAGAATCACCCACTGGAGCAGGAGGTGCGGAGCACAAGGCTGGAAGGAGGCAGGTCTGACTGGGGGGTAGTCAAGACCAAGGGGCTGGAGGCTGGCAGGGGCTGGGGGAGGGGCAGGCAGAGCCCAAAGGGACGTCACCCTGGGAGCTGGAGGCTCAGGGAGCATGGGGGCTCCTGCTGGACCCTGAAGTCAGAGGCCGTCCTCCCTCAGGGGTCTCCCCTCTCCTCCCCTACCCTCTTGTAGGGTGTCCCTCCCCTGGGCCGGAGCTCTCTCTGGCCCTCCTGTCCTGGGGATTCTCCTAGGGACTCCATCTTGTTCAAGAGGCCATGCGGCCTTTATAGAGAGGTGGGCAGTCTTGGTGTTCAGAGCTGTCTGCCTGGAGAGGGGCCTTCAGGGGGCCCACAGCCAGGCTGCCCCGTGCTCACCACTGCCACCCCTGCTCCCCGGTCCAGCAGCCTTCTGTCCTGCAAAGTGGCTTCCTGATGTGGCTGAGCAGTGTGGAGCTGGGTGTGAAGTCCAGACACGTAGGCCCAGGCCCCCATTTCAATCCTCACCAAGTAGCAGAACCGGCCTCTGTCCGGGGGTCGGTACCCAGGGGAGGCAGGGCAGTTGAACTAGACCAGGCCAGTGCCCTGCAGTCCAGGGCATGCTCCCACCCTTTGGCCCCTCAGTGTGCATGGGAACCCTCACCCCAATGTGCTGAGTCACCCGGAGAAGGAGCGAAGGTCTTTGTGGGGCTGGAATCTGGGGCCAGCGGGACGTCATGTAGGAAGCCTTGGCTGGCCATCCCTGCTGACCCTGCGTTCCCCGGCCCTCCCCAGCCCTGGCCCAGCCCACTGCACACGCGGACTGCTGAAGATACCCAGGGCATATGAAGCGTTCTGAGTTTATTTAAGCAAAAATCTACTCGAAAATCTACTCGAATCTGGTAGCATCCATCCAGCAGGAGCTTTCATTACAAAGTGAGACTTACAGGCAGAGGGAGCAGGAACAAGGAGGGGATGTGAAGCAGAGCCTCTGGGTGACTGCAAGGTCACTTCCCTCAGGGGGTGGCGGGGTCTCTGGCCACCCACCTCACCAGTGTTGACCCAGCGATTCCGGACTGACTGGTTTAAGAGTCTGCTACTGGGAGAGCCCAGACTGTAATTCAGTCTCAGTTGGGTGATATGGGGCTTAGCATAAGTAACTCCACCTGGGGCCTGTTGTGTTGGTTTTTAACGACTTGAAAGTCACACATGCTCATGGACACACATGCACCAGGCACGTGCCCCACAGTGTCTCCTGTCCGTCCTCTGCTCTCCCGACACTGCCGTCTTGGGTAAGGCCTCCTCACTGCTGAGTCCCCAACACCTTCCGCCCTGTGCACATCTCTGGACATCTACCTTCGGCCGCTGCTCCTCAGACCCCTGCTCAGGCTGGGTCCTTGACCTCCTCTCCCTGTGGGCGCTCCCGGCCTCCCCCATGTCCAGGCAGAGACTTCGCCTTTCCCGCCTCCTGGGCTTCCTGCCCAGGTACTGGACCTGCTGTCTGTCCACGGCTCTGGGACCTGCCTCTGAGGAGCCACAGGGCAAGACTGCAGGGGTGCTGAGGGCTTAGAGCGCCCTAACAGCTGAGCCCCGAGCCCGAGCCCCACCAGCGCCTGAACGTGGGGCGCTGGGGGCCGCACTGACCCAGGCCAGGCCCTGGAGCAGGAGGTGGGGCTCAAATCATCAGGTCCAAGCGGGTGGCCCATGCCTGCAGGGTGGGGTCTGCCCCTAGTGAGGGATGCAGGGCAGCTGGCAGGAGAGTGGCCTCTGGTCCTGGGGGTTGGGGGCTGGGAGTAGGTGGGGGTCTGTCAAGGTCCCACCTCTCAATGCCTGAGTGTCCTGGTCTGTGACAAGGGGGACAGTAAACTACCCGTGGACCTGGCCAGGACCTGGCCCCAGGCGTCCTGTCTGGAGATGGAAGGGCTGGAGCAGCCCCTCGCCCACCTCTCACTCTCCTCTCTGGTCCTCCAGACTCCTCCTGGTCATTGGCCTGGTGGCTGTGTTGCCGTGGGAGGCAGGCTCAGTCTTGATACCCCAGGTAAGTGTGGGTTCCTCCCCAGCCTCCCCTCTGCTCCCCCATTAGCCAGCAGGCAGGTGGAGAAGGGCACCTGGCCGGCCCTGGATCTGAAGACTGCAGGCCCTGTGTACTGGGTGGTACTGTGGGCACTGGGGGGACACAGGATGACTCAGAGCAGCCCCTCTTCGGGGTCTGATGGACAAGCCTCCATGACCCTAGGTGACCAGGTGGGGGAGGGGGCCTCCATGTCCCCAGGTGACCAGGTTGGGGGGGGGCCTCCATGACCCCAGGTGACCAGGTCGGGGAGGGGGCCTGCTGACACTTGCCTGTGCTGTGAAGCCCAGGGCACCTCCATAGGCAAGGCTGCTCAGCTGTGCTGGGTGTCAATAACTGTCTGGGGCCAGGACTGTGCTGGGGCTGTCACCTCCTCGCCCTGGCTCAAGGCCACTCAGCCCTGCTCACCTGGGAGCGACCAGTTGAAGAGGGAGACACAGGAGGACCCATAGTTGCTGGGAAGCACTCACTCCACTGGGTCCCTTGTTTCATTTGCTTTCTTGTCCCTGCTGGCCCCTCCTCCTCAGGCCACCAGTCAGGCACAGGTGGTGCGGGTGTGACCCGTCTGCTTTCCTCAAGTCTTCCCAGAAACCACAGGGCCCCCAGCCAGTCCCCAGAGGGCCCAGGAGGGGCAGGCAGGGGTGGAATGGAGTCGGCAAGTGTGATCCAGGGGGCTTTGGAGCTGTTCTCTGACCTTAGACGCTTTGAGGACTGTGCTGAGCCTACATCTGTGGCCTCTCTCTCTCAGGTCCTTCTCAAGACCAAAGGCAAAGTCGGCATGGAGCAGGACACAAAGGAGTGAGTGCCCCCAGCAGCCCCTCCTGAACTCCTCTGCTGCACCCTCTTTGGGGCCTCCCTGAGCTGGGGGCCTTGGTGGATGGAGGAGAGGTCCTGTCCAGCAGATTTGGGGAGGGGTGATGCGAGAGTCTCTGGGTCTGTCAACAACCAAGCAGATCACAGAGCCTGGGGACTCCAGGCTGCAGTCCCTGCCAGGGCTCCCGCTCAAGGCCAAGGCAGAGACAGAGAAGCCTCTGAACTGTGCCCTATTCCTGCACCCATGTGAGGACAGCCTGACCAGGCCTGGGGCCTGCTGACATCCGGACAGGACAGAACCTCGGACAAGCCCCAGGGGTCTTCATGGCCCAGAGCAACCCCGTCCCCATGGATCCCCCCAGGCAACACAGCCTTGGTCTTGGGCCAGGATGTCTTCCCATGCCCCTCACCCTCGGGGATTTCCTGGGCTCTGCACATGAGGGGTATGGTGGGGGCACCTGGCCCGAGGGTCTGGGTTGGGAGTGGCAGCGTGCTGGCCCTGGGGCCTCCTGCTGTGCACGTGGACCTGACCCAGGGGCTTTTGTTCACAGGGCCTGGGGTGTCCGAGCAATGGAGCCTCTGGAGAAGGACAACCAGCTCATGGGGCTGCTTGTGGCACCAAAAGTCGCAGCCGCCCCCTGGGAGGGGGAGCAAGGTCAGGGCAGGGGAGCCCTCCAGGGGTCGACTTGGATGATGAGGCCTTGAGAGGGAAGCTGAGGCCACACCTCTATCTGTCTGTTCGTAGGTGCCAAGGACATCCTGGGCCCTGAACCCGACCGTGACAGCCTGTATCACAGCTGGCTGGAGGAGCCCCAGGAGGAGGCGGGGGTCAGGGCTCTGGTGCTGCCATCTCACCAGGTGCTCGAAGGGCCAGAGGAGGACCGAGACCACATCTACCATCCCAGGGAGTCCTAACCCCTTCCTAGCTGGAAAAAATAAAACTTGCAAAGAGGTGGAGGCCACATGTGTCTTCAAGATCAGTGATTGTGAGCCCCGGCCTGTTGTCTGGGAGAAGGGGGGCCATGGGTTTGCCCCCCAATTCGAGAGCCCCCAGGAGCACAAGGCTGAGCCCTGCTGCCCACGCCCAGAGCCCATGCTCTTGGGAGGGGGCTGGGGTGTGGCAAAGGCCAGTGGTCAGGGTGGAATTACCCTGGGCTCCATCAGACAGGTCCTGAGAATGGAAAGGTCTTGGGAGGAGGGAGCCCAGTCTGACTCCTCAGATGGACAGGTGGACAGGTGCTCAGGTGCACCGGTGAATGAGAGTGGACTTGGGTCCAGACTTTCTGTCCTCATTTTCTGGGCAGTTGCTGGCACTGGCTGAGGTGCCCAGCTCTGGCCTGGCCTGGCTCAGCAGGTCTGAAGTCACAGCTGCAGGTATGGGGTCACTGGAATTACTCCACACATAGTGTTTGTGCCGGGGTGCATGCAATTCAGATGGGGTTTCTGGGTAGCATTCGGCCCCTGCATCGAGAGGGAAGCATTTGGTGCCTGAGCCCTCCCCATGGCCCAGACAGAGTCGGCTCTGTGGCCAAGACAGAATGCCACACCTCACTGCTCCGGAGACTGTGGGTCTGTCCAGATGACCCCATGTGCCCTGGAGCTCCTGTTGCCCAGCAAGTCCCAAGCCCCCAGAACTCAAACATGCCTCCCAGCACCCACAACGCAGAAGCTCTGCCAGCCCCGTGCTACCCATGAGGAGCCTGAGACCCTGCCCCGACACAGGCAGAGCAGGTCCCAGCCTTGCCGCCATGCGCCTCACCACCATGCACCTTGCCTGCTAAGTCGGGGGCCCCTGCTCCCACCCAGACCCGAGGAGCAGTGTCTGCGAGTCCCCAGAGTTGCACCCAGGTCTCAGGCTGCCCTGAACTCAGCATGCGTGAGGCTCATGGCTTCTCCAGGTCACTCCTCTGTCTGGTTAGGGGGCCACCCCTGAGTGATTTGGGTACAGGTATTCGGGGACCAGATCCCAGTGAGCTCGGACCCAAGGTCGTTGGTGGCCACGGCCCTGGGGAGCCCATGGTGGTGTTTGTGGCCAAGTCTCCTTCCAGCCCTCCCCCGAGGACACTTCCTCCACCCAGGGCACAGCTGGAGAGGCAGAGTGAGCTGGGGACCTGGACGTGAGCTTCAGTGCATGCAAGCCTCAGGAGCAGGAGACATTGGCAGAGGCGACAGACCACGGGTCTGTCACCAACGATAGGTGTGGCTCCTTCTAGCCTTTCTTGGAATCAGGAGTGGAGGAGAGGGGAGGGGAGGCCCCCTGGCTGGCTAGTCCCCCGCAAGCCCCTTCCCCTAGCTCTCCCAGGCGCACTCCCACCCCTCACCCCACCTACAGAGGCAAACAGACCCATTGAGCTTGCGTCACCTCTCTCTGTCCCGGTGTCATTAGGCAGCACTGCTTATGCAGAGTGATTGCTGGTGGGTGGGAAGTCAGTCCTCCCGCCTGGGAGCCACAGCCTTGGCTCCCCGAGGCAGCAGCCCTGGCGGGAACTTGGACGCTGCACCTGCAGAGCAGTGGCCAGAGACACTGGCTCTGGGGGCCGTGGGCTCTTAGTGAGGCGGTACCCACTGACCCTCACCCCAAACACCTGAGCTGGCTGCGACCCACTGCACCCCGTGGGACGTCCTTCCTGAGTAGATGGCCAGCAAGGGTGCTCTATGCTCTTCTCCCAAGTCTGAGCATTTGGTTGAGCCCAAGATGCTTCTTGTGGCCCCGGCGCTCCCTGACAAGAGCTTGGACTGAGTGAAAAAGACTGCAACACGATTTATAATCAGAAATATGCATCTGGTCTTCGTCCTTGATCCTGGCACGAAGCTCCCAAAACCCTGATGAGCATGATAAAGGTGTCCTTTGCTGTAGGAATGAAGGGACCCTGGGACGGTCCCTAAGAATGGGGGCCAACTGCCAGGGAACCTCCCAGGACCAGAGGGTTGGAACTGCAGCCCCACCCCCAGACCTCGGGAAGGGGAGAGGACCACTCACCAATGGCCAAAGATTTCACCAACCACGCCTCTGTAATGAAACCTCTATAAAAATCCAAAGGTCTGAGCCTGGAGCGCTTCTGGGCTGGTGAACCGAGGAGATTCGGGGAGAGTGGCACCTGGAGAGGTGGGGGACCCGTCCCCACATCTCTTCCACCTGGCTGTCCCGGAGTCACATCCAAAGATAGCAGTGATCTCGTGAGTGAATGTTCCTCTGAGTTCTGTGAGCAGCTGTAGGAAATCAGTCCAGCCCAGGGAGGGGTCGTGGGAGCCCCCGATCTACAGCCAGTTGGTCAGAAGCCCAGGTGACAACTTGGACTTGGGACTGGCATCTGGAGGAGGGGCGGTGCTGGGGGCAGTCTTGCGAGACTGAGCCGTGAACCTGAGGGATCTGACGCATCCTCAGGCAGGTGGTGTCAGAACCTGGCTGAGCTGCAGGACACCCAGCAGGGCTGCCTGGTGATGGGGTGGGAGCCCCCATGACATTGATCCTGGTAACCAAAATCATTAAAGGCCCTGGTGCCAAAATGGGCAAGAGATTGAACATTCATGTCAGCAAAGAAAGTAGCTAGAAGGCACGTCCACCCATGAGGAAATGCTCAACGGCCTTGATCAACAGGGAAACAAATGAAAACTGGAGGCGACACCACCACAGTCCTGTCAGAGCAGCTCTCAGGAGCCCAGCACACGGGACGAGGAGCTGGGACGGCAGGCCTGGGGCTGGCGCGTAAACTAGCTCAGCTGCTTTGGAAACGGTTTGGGAGCTTCTCAGGAAGTTACACACACATCTGCCCTCCGACCCAGCCTGGACCCTGAGGTGTGAGCCCAGAGAAACAGACTTGTGCACGCACGTTCACAGGAAGTTTACCTGCAGTCAAAAAGAACTGGAAACAACCCCGCACCACGCACCAGTGCGCGGCTGCAACACGGTGGAGTCCTGCCCAGCCGCAGAAGCGTCCTCGACGCACACAACACGCACGCATCCCACCGAGGCACCCTGAGGGAGAAGCCAGACAAAAGGGTGCGCTGCAGTCCATTCGGGAAGTTCTGCAAAGTGCAGGCTGATGTGCCGTGAGGAGGCAGACCAGTGGGCGCGGGGCAGGAGGCGGCCTGCTGATGGAGGTGCTGGTTCTCCCCACCCCGTGAGACTCAGTTCAAGAACCTGCAGCCTCTCAGGCCTCCTTTAGGAAGGCCCTTTGCCTGAGCCCCGGGCATCCTCCTGTCCTTTACCCACCCCCCCACCCCCGTCCACAGAACTGCTCAGGCTTGTGCGTATTCAGTAGGCGCTCAACCACTAGAGCGAGGGAACACAGGCCTGGGCGCCCCAGGTAGCTCAAGCCTGTGCTTCAGCTCCAGGGTTCCCAGACCAGCCCCGTCACCTGCCCTCCTCCTCTGGGGATGCAGGAACAGCCCATGTCCCCTCTTCAAGGGCCACCTTAGTGTCTGCAGCCCTGGGGGCTGATGCAGAAGTCCCTGCCCCCTCAGGGTGGCCTAGGCAGCTGAAGTACCCATCTCCAGGCCCCCTGCAGTGTGCTGCATCACCACTGCCCCCATCCAGGCCTCCAGTCCCCCAGTCCCCTTCCCAGGTCCTCTGTGGGGTCTCCCCACATGAGGGTATCTACATGTGTGAGCTCTGGTCCCAAACCCAGGGACTTGCCAAGTCAGGTGGCCCAAACCTATAGGGAGGAGGGAGGCAATACTTCCCACCTGAGGGCTCATCGTGGGCAGGGAAGGGTCTGCTCTCTGGGGACCCAATAGCCTCCACTGTGCTCGGCGCCAGACAGGCTGTTGTGAGTAAGGACAGAGTTGTTTAAATCTCTGGATTGAACGTTGGCCAGTCACTACAATTTCCATCAGTTTCACAAATTGGGATCATTTGAGCACCGGACCCAGAGCCCCTGACCGGACAGGGCAAGGCCGTTCATCTTGCTGCTGGACGTGCCTGCCAGTGGCACTGTTGGGCTCAGGGGTCCAGATTCCTCTCTGGGCAGGGGCGTCTTCAACAGGCCTGGAACAGGGCGTCGGGGGCTAGCACCCCCTTCTTGAGGATGAGGTTTCCGTAAAGGGCCGTCTCCCTGCGTAAGGAGCTGAGCTGAGCGCTAGCTGGGACAGAGAGAGCTGGGTGCCCATACCCCTGCTCTACCAGCCACCCCACCCACTCTTATCACCCACTGGGCAGGGCCAGGCACACCCCTTGGGATGTCCCAATCCCTGTGGGACATCTTGTCTCAGCCAGGGCAGGGGCTGAGACGAGGGTGGGGGGGAGCTCTTGAGTGGGAAGGGGTCGGGCCCCATGCTTGACCCAGATCCAGCTGGACCCAGTAGAACCCAGTGGACTCAGTAGGATCCAACCAGAACTCACCCAGTTGCCACAATAGCAAAAGCCTTTTTGGCTCGCTCATAGAACTCAAACCTCTCTATCTTCGCCAGGGGGCTCTGGAAGGCAAAGGGTGGCATGGTTGAGGGACCCAGGCCCCATTGGACAAGGGGGCTTCTGACCTGCAAGGACTAGGTGGGCAGAAACACAGTGGGCTGTGGTGGGTGAGGCGTTTGCCATGTTTGGTGGCTGCCTGCCTGGGGCCCTTAATCATCTGAGGAGCTCTGGGTTGTGGGGGAGGGCTGCTGTCCAGGACGGGAGCCCCAGGTCCTCTCTCAGGAATATCCTGCTCAAGACCTGCCAGTGGGTGGTCCCTGGACGACAAGCCCAGCCCCGTGCAGGGCTGGGGGTGACCTGCAGCACTGGGCGAGGCCTCTGACCACATATGGGGACCAGGGGTTACTCCACTTCCCCCTGTCCCCACTGGGACAGGCTGGGGTGGGTGAGGGCCCCCAGGCAGAGACAGGTAGGTCAGGATCCTGGAAGGGAGGAAGGAGGCTGGGGGCAGGGGCGGCCGTCCCCAGGGCAGGAGCTTGCACAACCATGGTGTGGGGGTTGGGGCACCTGTCTTTCACTTCTCCTGGGCTCCAAGGAGTCACAGAGTCCCCGACCCCTTTCCCAATGGGGGCCTCAGACTCACCGCACAGCCGGCCCCTAAGAGGATGGACTGATAGCTCCTCCACACGGGGGTCTGCAGGCCCCTCTCCCTGTCGCTGGGCACCAGCTCCATGACCACAGCCTGAAGATGGAGGGGGTCAGCTTTGCAGCCCACCCACCCCTGCTCTGGGTGCCTCCAGGACCCCTTTGTTGGGTGACAGTTCAGGGCTCTGCTGATCAGGGCCTTCAGGGACACATGTCCTCCCCACCATCCAAGGCAAGTGGGCCCCCTGAGCTCTGGCAAAGGGTAAACTGAGACCCAGGGCCGCAATGCAGGCCTCACCGGTTTCTCCACGTAGGTGTCCAGTGGTAGCAGTTTCAGCATGGCTTCCAGGAGCTGAGGGATGCCCAGGCCTGAAGGCAGAGTGTTGGCCTCAGACTCCGGCCCTCTCCCTCGGGCCACCAACAGTGCCACCTGCCCACCTGCCTGTCTACTCCTTCCACACTGGATCTCACTAACTCGGACAGCAAGGATAAACTTGCGCCCAGGACAGATGAGGAGCTCAGGCATCTGCGGCCTGACCGGTGACACTTATCGAGGTCATGTTGGTGTCATTGTCCCGGCCCTGCCCACCCCACTCCACTCTGTGCCACACAGGTTGTTGTTGGTGATCCCAAACACCCATCTGCCAGGAGAGGCACCTGGGCCTCCTCCTTGACCCTAGAAGGCCTTGGAGATGACCTCCCTGTGATGAGGACAGTGGGGCCTGGAAAGAGGCCCCTTTGCCCAAGGCTGCCTCCAAACCTGTCCCACTTGGCTCCAAGGTCCCCCGCTCTCCCGAAAGTTGGTTTCTGATTGCTAAACTAATGCATGCTTCTTGTATAAAATTGGGAAACACAGATCTGATCAAAAGAAAGAATTGGCTGTAATCTTAACCCCATAAAGGAAATCTTGCTGCCATCTGCTGCTTTTCCCCTGCGTATCTACAAGGTGAGACTTTCCTGTCTATTCGATGTGAATCCTAACCACTTGTTTTGCGGGGTGTGTGTCACCTCCGGGGGCTGCACCATGATTTACTGAGACACCCCTTCTCTTTCAGCATCCTGGCCTTTCCACTGGCCCACCTTGTCCCACCCTCATAGGCAGGACAGCACTCGGGTCTCCTGGCCCAGGGTGTAAACTCAGGCACAGCTGGCTCAGCTCCCTGAGCAGGGGTGGAAGCCAAGGCCCGTGGGTCAGGACCGCTCTGTCTGGGGGGTTGGGTTTACCCCACACTTTACATCTCTGTGCCTTTAGTGGCCTGAACCTTGCAGGGAGAGTTGTGTTCCTGACTCACAGCTTTGCTGGGGGTTGAGGGGAGCATCCAAGTCTTGCCTGAGCCCAGTCCCAGCCCATACCCTCTACCACCCACAGTACCACTAACTGCTCCTACCATCACCTCCCAGACCTGGCTCCAGGCCCCTCCCAGCCTCACCTCCCACTAGCTCCTGGGAGGTCAGAGGGTCTTAGAGATGGAGTGTGTGGACACCTGGAGCCTTCAGGACCAGGTCACCAGTGTGGGGGTTTCCATAGCAAAGGCTGAACATCTGACCAGGGGTGAGGTGGCAGGGGGACCACTGCTCAGCCAGCCAACAAGGTGCAGGCCTCAGTTTCCTCATTTGTAAGAAGTTACTAAGTTGTGTGCAAAATGGAGCAGGAGGCCCCAAGGCTCACTTTTGGGGACTGGAGGCTGCAGGGACGGTCTTGAGGGTCCTGGCACTGGGATTTCCTGGGTCACTAATGGGTGCTTGAGTAATTGGTGGGGGTGGGAGCAGAGCTGCAGTTCCTGGGGAGCCCAGAGCCCACCCTCCCCAACCCATCTCAGAAGAAGGGAGCAGCTCACCATCGGCACGGATCTCCTCTGGGCCACACCTGCAGATGGAGGAGGTGGGGAAGTTCACGTCTGCAAGAACTGAACAGCCAGAGGGATTAGACATCCCAGATGGGTCCGTGCAGCCCACCCTCCCACCGCGTGGGCAGGCGCACACCAACAGTCAGCGGCCAGACCCGTTAGGCCACGCCGGTTGCGCCTCCCATCCCGTTAGAGTGGAGGCGGAAGGAGAGGCAGCACCAGGTGCAGGAGGAACTGCAGGTGTAGGAGGAACTGCAGGTGTTACCAGAATGCTGCCTGGAGTCTCGCTCAGCGTCCGGCCAGCAGCCCCCGCCCAAGGCCCACAATCCCAGGAAAAGAGAAACCACTGCAAAAGTCAGGGTACAGCCCAGGCGCAGGCGGTTGTGGCCCCTCGGGGCCGCGTCGGGAAGGGGTTGGAGTATGAGCCGCACAGAGGGCCTGGGGTCAGAGCGTGGACTTGGCCGCTGGGGCCCCGGACCCTCGGGCTGGGGGAGGAACTGGACTAGCCCTGACACAATCCCTCCCAGGCCGAGGGCCATCGTCCTCGTGATCGCCCAGCCCTCAGTTTCCTAAAGAAAGAGGGGACGGCCAAACCAGTGGCCTCACCCAGGACCCGGCTCTTCCTGGACGCCAGGAGTCCGTCGCCTCCTGGCCGGGACATCACGTGGGCCAGGACCCGTGCGGGGCCGGGGGAGGCGAGGGAACCGGGAGCCTCGCCCGACTTTTGCCCGATGCAGCGGTCTCCCCGAGGCCCTGCCTCTGCCGCGCTCACCGATCTCGTCTCCGTGCCCCATCCGCGCCAGGGCGTAGAGCAGCTCGGGGGACAGCAGCGCGGGGACGCCCTTCAGCACCACCATGGTCCAGGGGCCTGCGGGGGCCGGGCCGCGGGCGGGGCGGGGCGGGGCCTGGAGGGAGAGGGGCGGGGCTGGACGGACGGGCGGGGCCTGGAGGGAGGGAGGGCCGCAGGAGAGGGGCGGGGCCCGGGTGAGAAGGCGGGGCCGGAGGGAGGGGGGCCAGAATGGAGGGCGGGCTTGTAGAGGGGCGGGGGCTGGATGGAGGGAGAGAGGGCCGCGGAAGCCCCGCGAGCCGCGCGGGGAGGGTCCATCGCGGCGCCCCGAGAACGTGGGGTCACGCGGGCCTAGCCAGGGCGGGGTCGACACCCGCCCGGCTTCGCAGGTGGCATTCCTCGCATCCCTCGCCAGGTCCGAGAGCCGGACGCCAGCGTGTGTTTGTGGTCCGAGGCCCCCCAGCTTCCTCCCTGAGTGAGAGTGTTCTCCCCCGCGCCCCCATTCCGCCCCCAGGCCTCGCCCCCCACCCTCTCCCTCAGGGTCCCTGGTGCCGCGAGGTGGGGAGGAGTGGCTGGCCCCACAGGGCGGACTTACTCCTTCCACCAACACTGTTCCCTCCAGAAGGACCCCTGAGGGCCGGCGGCTGTGCTGAGAGCGCCCCAACCGTGTCTTCCAGGCGGCAGCCTGCTGAGACCCCTCAGATACCTGGCCAGTGCGCAGCACCCCCGCCCAGGACAGCAGTGCTCTGACGTCGCCTCCCGCCTTCACCTTGGGCCCCTGGAGGTTTGGAATCTGGGATGCCCGGCTCTGGGTTAATCCCCCTTCAGAGCTGGGACCGCCTACCACACTGTGCTTCTCTGTCCAGGCTGCTGCCATCTCCCACGCGCTCCTCACTGGGAGAAGTCGCCCACCACCCCAAGGGGGAGGCCACAGCCTCTCAGCCTCCGGAGCTGAATCGTGATAGTGATTCTTGGGTCTGATCATGGTTGGGGTGGATAGCAGATTGTTTTCCGTAACACTACTGGCGGCACTACTGACTTTCCCTTTCTGGCAAGCACCAGTGAGTGGACCTTCCGGGGTGGACCTTTGTAGCTGCCTCCGAAAGACTATGCGGGACACGGTGCTGCCTGGCTTCTGAGGTTCTGAGGGTGGCTCCTCCTGATTCTTGTTTCAGAACACTTGCCCTGGTGTTAAAATCAAACACAACCAGAAAAAATTCCCTGAGCAGACAAAACCAGCCATATAAGCAAAGCTTAATTTAGCTTATTTTGCAGCACAAGAAGGTCAACTTGACCTGAAACAGTTCTTGCTTATGCCTCTGAAAATCGTAAGCAAAACTTACATAGTTCCCTAAAACTGATGTGAAGTGACCACTAACCAATTCCCTTTCATTTAAGAAAATTCCGATATTATAACCAATCATAATAAAGGACACATAGTCACTGTGCTCACACTGTGTAAGCTGCTTCATAACATCCTCTGAGCCTCATTCCCTGTTTTGGTTTGAGTGGTGTGGGTTGGCAAACTGTCTTTCTGGTGTGTGCACATAAACTTATACTAATTTCTAATGTGTTGGTCTTACTTCTGTTTTTTTTTTTTTTTTTTTGAACTTTTGACACCAGGCACCCAGACACAGCACTGACGGGAAACTCAGGGGATGTGGAGACCCCCCGTGGGCATTCAGCCTAGGGCCCCAGCTGCCACAGCATCAGCCACCAGACCAGTGAGCAATGAGTCAGGGGTTCCAGCTGAGGCACCAGACATCATGGAGCAGAGACAAACTGACCCACAGTGGCCTGTCTGGATTCCTGATCCATACAGACTGTGAGAAAGGATAATGATGATCACAGCCACTAAGTTCAGGGATGATTTTTTGCACAGCAATAGCTGACTAATGCAGGTAGCTCCTGTGCCCTGCCAAGATGCCACCAAAAGCCCTGATGACACTGCCCTTGGCCTTCAACCCTGTGTCTGCTCTCTGCCTGTCCCACTGTCTACACTCAGGCTGGAAGGAAGACCTCAGTGCAGCTGCCCATTCCTGCACTGGCCTGGTCATACCCCTACTTAAGAACCCAGCACCAAACCTCACTGCCCAGCCCACAGACAGGCTTTTGCTCAGTCCAGCTGGCTCTTAGCCCTCCATGCCCTGGCCCCTCAGGCCTCACCTTACAGGGCTGCCCTGCTCGTCTGCCCAGCCAACTGAATACTCACTGCTGCCTACCTGGCAGGAAACAGCCCAACCCAGAGCCCTGCCAGGCCAGCACATGCCTGGCTCTCTCCCCTGGGAGCCTTCCTCTTCCACCTTGTTTCCAGATGGACAGTCAGCCCTTCAGGGACATGGCTGGAGGCCTGGCAGCTCCTGGGTTTCTGTACGTGAAAGAGACCACAGCAGAAAACCAGCCAACAGACACCCCACATCCATGGCTTGGCCCTGGGAAGCTTAGCTGCTGGAGGAGGCTGCCCAGGGAGATGGTCAGCAGGGCCTGCACTTGGGCCGCCCAGAGCGGCCAGCTCTGCCCAGAATGAGGGTTGTGTGTGAGCAGTTCTACTCCAAAATCCGAGGGGACAGACTTATAGTTAACATTCCCTGAAGCTTATCTTTTTGGTAGGAATATAGGAGGGAAAAGCCAATTTTATATAGACAGATGAGAAGGAAAGTTTTCAGCTTCAAAAACGAATCAAAACCCCAAAACAACATGGGGCCAGAGGTCAGTTAACTCAAGAGGGAGCGGAAGCCTGTGCAGTCTGGCTGGGGTGTAGCCCCCATGCTGCCACTCACCGCAAAGTGCACTGTCACACGTGTGCAGTCCTGGCCTCCCCAAGCCCTGGGCCCAGCCTGCAGCCTGAAGAGGAGCTCTTCCCCAGGCTGGGCCAGGGGTGGGACTCCTGCCCCTGCCTTGCTCTGGAATCCACGTGACCCTGTGGGGGTCCTAGCCCAGACTGAGACCTGCTGTCTTGGCCAGGAGCGTTCTTTTCCGATAGATAACAAAACCAGTGCTGAGACTAGAACAGCACAGGCTTTATTCAATGGCCAGTGAAGGGAGGAGCAGGGATCTAGTCTGCCAATCAACTTCTCCACCCAATGCGGGTGGAAAGACCAAATCTAAAGGAGAGTGGAGGTGAAAGGGAGGGAATCTGGAAGAGAGGGAGGTACACTCTTGACTTATCCAGGAATAGGGGTGTGGCTTGGACCCGGAACTGATGCAACTCTCCTTTCCAGTCCTTGTATGGGCTTTTCAGGTTGTTGTCATGGCAACTGTCAAATGTCCTGGCGCTGGTGGGTGTGCCGTTCAGCAGTTAATGAATTACAATGAGCGTATAATGAGGCTCAAGGTCGACTGGAAGGCAGATCCTCTGCCATCTTGGGCCTAGTTCGTTCTAACAGGTTGTTTTTTTCACTTCGCAGCTGCCTCCCGAGACTTAGATCAGAGCAGTTGGTTTCCATTCAACGGAGGGGCAGGGGTATGATGCTGGGGCAACAGCCTTGGTAACAGTCACAGATCTTCAAGATACACACAGAGGCTTTATGTGTGGGCTCCATGTTGAGCCATTTCTTGGCTTCTGCTGAACTGCCAGGACAGGGCACGCAGGTGAGTCTTGGACAGACTTCACAACTGGCCCTACAGACTTGGGTCCCCTTGCTCAAAATCGACTGTGAAGGCCCTTGCCCAGTGTGTGTGGAAAATTAAACCAGTGCTTGAATTTTCTCAGCTGTAAGGTCTCCTCCCGTGGATCCCCGTGCTTGCTTACCCTAGACTCAAGGGCAGATGGTGTGTCATCACCTCGTGCATCCTGGTCTGCATCTATCGCCACGAAGAATGCCCGGCCTGGCCTTCCGGGCTCCTGGCCCCCGGGAGAGCCTGATCCTCGCAGCCACTTGTCCCTGCTTCTGTAATAAGGCGTCAAACAGCCCTATTTGAAAAGACCATCACCATCATCTCAAGGGCGACTTCATCAGAACTCAGTGTCTGGGGAGGGTCCTGTCACATAACAGCACCACTGCCTCTTTCTCCAACTGACAGCATACGCAGGAGGGCAGAACAGCCTTCTGAGGGGAGACTGCAGAGCGCCCCCACCCAACCCGTACAAACAACCGGAACAAGGGCAGGTGGTCGTGGTGCTCAGGCAGCCAAAGCCTCACGGGCCACTTCAGCTCTTCCTCACATGCAGGTGGGTTTCTCCTTGGCCTTCAGCTCAGGTCCTGGGGTGGGGAGGGTACACGCTCCCAGCCCCAGCCCAGCCCAGCGCCATGACTACAATCCACACCTGCAGAAATGACCTCTGCTGGGCTTGTCGTCATGCTACCTGCCCAAACCTGGCTGTAGGACAAGGCGGAGGAAACACCTGTACCAGGTGCTCTCAGGTCTTTGCTGGACGGTGGGCTCCCTGGAGGAGGAGGGCTCCGAAGCCTGGGTCCTGACAGGCCAGGTGTACATCTTACCGTGGAGCCCTTGTTAGGCAGAGCTCTGCCCTGGGTTTTGAGTGGAACCCACTGTGCTTCCGACAGGTGGGACTCTCTGCAGAGCAAGACTGATGGGGTGGGGGTGGGGGACACGTGGCAGTCAGAGGGCCTCACCCCTCACCTGGCCCGTCTGTTAATCTGTAGCTGCTTTGTGTGCGCACCAGCACCGAGGGCCAGCAGAGGCCTCATGCCGCCTGGCGCCCACTTGTACAGACGTAGTTGTGCGGGCCTCAGCTTGGAGGGTCTGAGGACATTGATGCTGGGGCCTCTGACCCAGAGCAGCCACTGCCACCTTCACCTGCCCTCCTAGGCAGTAGGACACGGGCCTTAGTCCCACGCTCCAGACCTGTATGACTCTCCCACTGGACATTTGCTGTAGAATCTGGTGTAAAATGGAAAGTTAAGTGTTCTGAGCTGGGCTGTGACTTGAGAATTAAACAGATGTCCAGTGGGGGCAGAGCTGGTTTCCTGTAACTCTGGTCACTTGGTCACCCAGTGTCCTGTGAGGCCTTCCTGGGGTCTGAAGCCACCAAAGGAAACTTGGTGCATAAATTATACTCTCCCACAGCAAATGGCATGAAGGACCACACTGTGCCAGAGACTGTGGGTTCCAGGGCCTCCCCTAGTTCTGAGCCAGGTCTGGGAACGTGCACTTTAAACAAACACCCCTGGGATTCTGATGCAAGCAGTCCTAAGGTCAATCTTGGAGACTCAGCCCGCCCAGCACAGAGGAGACCAGAGAAGAGGCCCTGCTGACCAGCTGCCGGGGGCGGGCAGGCACCACAGCCCTGTTCCCACAGGTGCACCCACGGCCTCATCCTCAAGGACGTGCTCACACTGAGGTGCAAGGATTCACGTGGAGAACGTTCACCGCACTGTCGTACACGGTGGTTCTGAGTTAAGGAAATGGACACAGTCTAAACATCCAACACCATGCAAACAAGCAAATTACATGTACTTATTATAAAATATTTCAGGGCCATTGAAAGAAACACTAGCAGGAACGGTTTCAGCAATGAAAAGAAATGAAACTATTCTTGCTATAACCTGGATGGACTTTGGAAGTATTACACTAAATGCAGCGACAGAACGTAGAAAGCGGGTCACCAGGCCCGGGGGAGGGGAGCCGGGAGTTAGTGTCCAAAGGGTAGAGTTTGGGATGACGCAACAGTCTGGAGATGGATGAAGAACACTTAATGCTGCTCAAATGTACATTTAAAACGGTTAAAATGGCAAATTTTTTTTTATATTTTACCACAATAAGAAAGAATGCTAGTCTAACAAGAGACAAGGGTGCATTTGTATGACAGAAGCAGAGAGATGATGGGTGCGCTCTGCAGAAGTGTGTACACGGAATACCATTTCTGTACAAAGAAAAACCAAGTGTTTTTCTTCTTCTTTTCTTTCTTTAATGCAGGTGCTGGGGATTGAACCCAGGACCTCGTGCCTATTAAGCACACGTTCTACCTCTGAGCTATATCCTCCCCACCCTCGAATTCATACCTGAGTATGGGTGTGGGCACAGAAAAATCTTTCGAGAACTATGAACCTATGAGCAGTGGTTGTGCTTAGAGTGGGGTGGGGTGCTTTTTTTCTGCCTGAATGTTGTTACTTATAATAACAAAGAGGCTTTAAAAAAGTGATAGAACACTCAACCTAGAGATAATTGAAAAAAAGCGTATCCTTTTGTCAAGAGCGCGACTCTTCAATGGCCCCAGCGAGGCCTTCCCTCTGAGTGGCCACATCCACTGGGCGACCGAGCGGGGGCCTTTGCAACCACCAGGCGAAGGCCACCTCCATCCGGCGGAGCGTGAGCCCGCACAGCCCCGCACAGCCAGAGAGAAGCTGTGTGTCACTGACGCTGCGTTTAAAAGAGAAGGATTTATTTGCTTCTGAAACTGACAGGCTGTATTTTTCCTCTCGAAACAGAGGTTTGGAAGCACAGGCAGCCAGTTCTCACTGGTCTTTGAAGTTGGCCTTTCTCTTCTCCACAAAAGCAGTCATCCCTTCCTTCTGGTCCTCCTGGTGGGAAAAGGAAAAAGGCAGAGGTGGACATTCACTTCCTACTGGGTCGACGTTCCAGGCTCTGCCTGCAGGTTCCTCCCTGCTCTAGCCATCCACACTCGCAGGGTGGCGAAGTGGGGGGAGGATTCTGCGTCGGGACCACCTGGAACACTGGGAATGATCTGGATTTCCTGACCAAGTAGGGCCAGCCTGGGAATGGGTATTTTATATTAAGACACTCCCACCCTTGCCCTGCCTTGGTGACGGTCACTCAGGAACCACTCACTAACCTACGTGTGACATAAACTCTTACCTACAGAGAACCTCAGATGCAAGTACTTGGGTCATTCACCAAATTATCACCTGGATCTAGTCATGATTTGTGTAAGGGAGTGTCCTGGGGGTCCAGAAGCAGGACAGGAGAATCTGAACCCTACGTCTGCCTCCTTTCTGCCGTGTGCACATGTGCACACAGACACATGTGCGCGCACACACGTGCGTGCACACACACACCTGCACTTCCTCAAGAGCCAAACCCATCCTAATCTTTTATAAACACCTAGATAAGACTTTCTGATAAGAAATGAATTTTAATGATTATTAAAAGAACATTTTAAGTTACTACCAGATATCCTAGAAAATAATGCTCTAAAGCTTCAGATTATAGTATAATACATTTAAGCCCCATCGCAAGTAATTGGAACAATCTAGGAAAATGACGGGTAAATGGACTGCATTTTAAGTTCAAGGGCGCCATTCCTGAGATCTTTTGTAACAGGAAATAACCCTGTAAAGTTTCTGTACTTCTTAACTTCCACACACTGGACTTATTTACAAAGATCAGTGCTCACTGATAGAACACATCTGATCCAGCTACGGGGAAGCTAACGGTTCTGACCAAAGAGAAACAGTATTTAGAGATAAAATCTACAAGGAAACTCGAGGAACTTCTCTGTGGGACCACCTGTGCTTCTCCACTTGAATGAGTTTACTCACAGTAGCAAAAGTTGAATAGAAGAGTTTCTTCTCCAACTTAATTCCCTCTGTTAATGTCATTTCAAAAGCTGAAAAGGAAAACCCTTAAGTTAGGAGCTGGGATGGTAGATGTGAGAATGTAGAACTTTTTGTGGTGATAGGAAACATCCCCCGGGGACCAATGTGGACTCTGATTTCACTGTGATTTAAACACAGCCTCCCTTCTCAAATGCGCCGCCCCAGCCAGAGGCCCCATGAAGCAGAAATGGGCAGGCCGAGCTGCTGGCTGAGAGGAGTCTCTCCAACCCAAGTCCCCGAGTTTCTCAGGAGCCGGACTTGGCTTCCTCGGGGGCTGCCAGCCCTTTCTGTGCTTCCCCTGCCTGCCAGCACCCTCCCAGCCGTGTGTCCCCCAAGGTTGGTCCTGCTACCAAGGGGAGCTCAGACCATTTCAACAGGATTTGGGAACAAGCAACTAGAAACTAGAACTCCACAGAAAGCCGCCACTGGAGTACTGAGACTCCTAACAGTTTTTGTTCAGAACAGGTTGAGGTGTGTAACTCAGACCCCGACACATTAAGCTGCACGACTCCTCCCGCGCAGTCCTGGTGGCCTCCACCCTCTCCTCCTGGTGGAACACCTACCTGCGTTCACTGACTCTTTGGCCATTGCTGTCACAATTTTAGAGTTGCTGGCAATTTTTTCTGCACACTGGATGGCTTCTTCGACCAGTGTCTCAACAGGAAAAATTTTGCTCACAAGACCTGAAACACAAAAAGGTAAGCATGTGGAAACAGCTGGTTCTATCTCTCTAAGTCACGGTGCAGGCCCCCGGATACTGACAAGGCTGCAGAGACACAGGAGAGTCACACCGTCCCGAGGTGGGGCCAGCGCCCTTGGCTGCTGTGGTCACCAGCTCACTGTCACAGGTCACTGAGGAGTGCGGAGACAGCATGCCTGCAGGGGGCCTCGGAGACCCCCCATTGCTCATGTTGGCTTTGGGAAGTGGGATGGCTTCATTTTCATTCGTCAACCAGTATGTGTGTCTCAGTTCCTCCTTTGTACACAGTATCACAGTACCTCAGAGGCAGTGTGTCTCCTGGGCACCCAGGACACATGAAAGCTCTGTGCTGACCGCCCATGGGAGCCTGGACCTGGCCCCCCCCCCCCAGCAACCCGAGGGCAGTTCACCAGGGCAGCCCTGGCCTGTACCTGCTTGCTTGGCATCCTGAGCTGAGATCCAGTCACCAGTGAGGACCATCTCCATGGCCAGTGACTTTCCGACGGCACGGGTCAGCCTCTGGGTGCCCCCTGCACCTGTAGGGACAGAGGGCTGCTAGTCACAGCTAGCTCTGCGGCCAGCCCAAGCCAAGATGCCACAGACATGTTGTCCTCAAGTTCCGAGGGGCTAAAATGGGCTCCGTTGTGGGTGGGAGGGTGGGCAGTACCAAGGCGTCCAGCAGGTGGGGCAGCTAGAGGCAGCGAGAAACTTCAGGGGAAGCTCCTTTCCATACTTAGGCACCCACATCAGTGCAGAGTCAGACTTTGGACAGATGCATGGAACTCGCAGCTCAGGGCCCCTGACCCAATCCAAACCAGGGGACAGCTGGGGCCTCTGATCACAGCCTGCTCCGCTCGAGGTCCAGACAAGGTTGGGGCTCCTGCCTCTTGGGCCCTCTGAACACGCTCCCCTCCCAGACCCTGGGTACCCAACCAGCATGGACCTTTGCCTCCACAGGCCCCGCTCACCCTCCCACTCACCCAGGTCCTCCAGGTGGGAAGAGAGTGGTCTTCCCGGTCCCCCACCCCACGGTGAACCTGGAGAAAGCCAAGCGGACCAGAGGAGGAAACATCACAGGCCAGCAGACTCGGGCACCGCCCCCATGCGGTGAAGCCCTCGAGCACAGGGACGGGAAGAGCCTGGCGGTCAGGGAGGTCATACAGGGCTTCCCTCAGCCTCTCCTGACCCCACAGCCACTCCCTGCCCCCACAGCCACTCCCTGCCCAGCCTGGCCAGCTCGGGAGATGACCTCGGCTCCAGGCTCTACACAGGGCAGGGACCCATGGGGACTGGAGACTGGCGCCCTCATCAGGTAGACCAAGGGACAGAGGCATCACTGTTGTCCCCTGCTCCTGTCAGCCTCCCCATGGGGGATCGAGTCCCTGCTCTGAACTTGGGTGAAGCTGTGGCACTTGCCCTGGCCACAGTTACCATGTCCTCCTCTCCGAGCTGCCGATCTGCAAGCCTCCGCTGTGGACGTGGCTCATGAGCAACAATCGGTGTGGCGACAGGCCACTGGGCGGCCAGCCTTTCCTGATGGCATCTGATGGGGCTCTGGCTGGCACAGCTCCGAGGCTCCCAGGCCACACTGAGCTGCGGTGCCCACCCAGGCCCGGTGTGCCGGCTGGCTGAGGGAGCAGCGTGAGGACAGACAGCCATCTCCTGTCCCACGCGACAGCCCCACGTGCTTGTCTGTCATTGGAGCAGCCCGTGTGCCCCTGAGACACGGCAGATTCTGGACATTTCCTTGAAGAGTTTATGCTGGAGTTATCATCACTCCTTACCTGGGATGGTTCCAATTAGGATTTCTGGCTGCCCAAACTGGGCTTTCTCTCCAGCATAAATGATGTCACACATCATAGCAAGTTCACAGCCACCTCCAAGCTGCAAAACAACATGAGGCACCACCAGGGGAACCCGGCCAAAAGTCACTCTACTTGCTTACTTACAATTTCTACTAAAACGAGACAGTAAAGGTTAGTGCAGAGGTACAAAGTCAGTTAACTGTTCCCGTAAACCACCTACACGTGGTCAGTTCTGGCGAACTTTCTGTAAGGGGCCAGACAGCAACTACTATTGGCTTTGTGGGTCCTACAGTGTCTGTGGTGGCCAGTCCTCTCTGCTGTGGGGAAACCGATGGGCCTCTGTGTTACAAGAACCTTGCCCACTGACCCCAAGGGAGCTGCATTAAGTAACCGTTAGGTGAAACGTCCGCCTCCCTTCTCTGCAGGCCACACGAGGCCCCAGCACCTCTAAGCAGGCCATGTGCCTCGGAGACCCCGATGCAACAAAGAGGGGCCGCAGAGCTTCCAATGGTAGGGAGAGAGGTTAGCTGACAGGGCAGCACAGGTTGGAAAGTCATCAAAACTAGGCAAAAAGCCAACACATGTATCTTTAACCTTGCAAGGGGGAGTAACAGGGCCACACCATGGACCAGGGGCTGGACTAGCAAAGAAACCCGAGCGCCAACAGCCGACACCCGCAAGGCAGATGCTGAAACACCTCCTCCCTCTACTCTTCAGCATCACTCAGCAGGAAAGGCCTGCGAGCCTGGGAACAAGACTTGGGCCCCCTCAAGATAAACATCGGTTCTGCACACAGTACAATTCTGCCAGGCATTCCGGGTGCAGGAGGAGCCGTGGGCTGACACTCACGGCGTAGCCATTGACAGCGGCTATGATGGGCTTCTTGACCCGGGTGAGTCGGTCCCAGTGGCTCAAGAACGCGCCAGAGTAACAGTCCTGGAATGTGTGGTTCTGCATTTCCTTGATGTCAGCTCCAGCTGGTGTGGAAACGAGGCCCCAGTTACCAGAGCAGAGACCCCACGACCGCTGCAGCCCCTCCATCAGAAGGTAGACACTGAGTGTCCCCATGGGTAGGTGCTGGGGGCAGTGGGGAATGGCCACGTGGACACATAGCTGGGCAGTGGGACAGAGCTGACGGGGGTGACGCAGAGGCACGTGGACAGGAAACAGACCAGAGGGGGACCTGGAGAAGGTTGGGCTCTCTCACTAGTTGCTCGCACACACAAGATCTGACTGCCTTGGAACAGACTGAACATTCAGCATCAGAGTGGCCCCTCCAAGCAGTTTGGGGTTCGTTTCCACCTTACATTTAAGTAAACCCCCAAGTTGCATGACCTCTTTTACACATTCAGAGGAGTAGGCCTACCTACCATGCCACGTGCCCTGGGCACACCTGGGCGACCTGCCACCTCACCTGCAAACGCCTTCTCCCCGCCCGTGAGGACAATGGCCCCCACAGCGGAGTCCTCCTCGAAGTCCTGCAGCGCCTGGTTGAGCTCCACCATCAGGCCATCGCAGAGCGCGTTGAGCACTTTGGGGCGGTTCAGCTGGATCAGCCCCACGTTGCTATTCTTCCCCTTCTTTGCTGTGACGATGTACTCGAAGCCTGCACCTGGGGAGAGGGGAAAAAGGATTTCCATCTCTGGAGGCATCACACAGTGGGCAGAGTGACCCCGACAGGACCCCGGAGGGCCCCTGCCCAGTCCTGGGTGGCTGCAGTGTGCAGCATGGGTGGCTGTGGATGTTTCCTTAAGTTAAAAAAAAAACAGCAATGAGCAGCAGCCTTCTCCTCCTGAACGTCCTATAGGTGCTGCCCAGAACGTGCACTACAGACGGTCTGTGACACTGCAGAAACAAGCGATGAGGACATTCCTGCTTTCGGGTGCCAACTAGGTGAAAGGGATTCAGTAGCAAACAACAGTGTTCCAGCCCTGCTCGGTGCACAGCCTGGTGGAAGACGTGCACAGCCAAAGGGCAATGGTCACAGCCTGGAGGGGCAGCGGGCTCAGATCTGGGGGCAAGCAGTGACCTGGAGAGGAAGGAGGTTAACCTGAGAAGACCAGATGTGTCTGCACATTGAGGTGGTTCCTTTCTTGAAGGGGGAAATTGGGATTACAGTACCTATCCCGTGGGCTTCTTGTGGGGAGGGTACCTGAAACCGGACATGTAAAGTGTTTACCCGCAGCAGCATGCCTGCCACATACAAGAGCAGGAAGTGACTGCTGCCGACCAGGAGGCAGCAGGGGTGGTCCAAGAAAACTTAGGTAAAACAAACTCATCTTGGTAGTTGGGTACGGGGACACTCAGGTGAAGGAAGAGGCCGCAGGGATTCCTCCCCAACCCAGGGAAGTGGCCTAGAGTTCCTGGGAGACACTGGGGTGGGGGTGCTCAGGAGAGTGGAAGAGGGGCGCCTGGTTGGCTGGGGAAGGCAGAATCTGAAGGTCCACCCGGTGGGCGTGGGTGCGCAGGCCTGGACGGAAGGCACTGCAGGACAGAACCTGTTTGACCCCTTCCAGTTCCAGTAGTGCTAACTTCACGTTCTTCTAAAGTTAGAGAAATTTCACAACCAACCACCAAACGCATAAATGGCCAGAGGTCTCAGCACTCAGTCCCGAGTCCCCGGAGTTGAGATGCCAGCGACGCTAGGGCTCAGCGAGCTCAGGGAGCAGGTGCTGGGAGTGGGGGCCAAACTGGACAGGGTCCCGTGCAGGGACGGGGCCGGGTCCCGGGTGAGGCCCGGGGGCCGCAGGTGCGGCGCGGAGCCGGGCCCGCCCCCCAGCCCCGCACTCACCCGAGGAGAAGGAGCGCGGCGCAGGGCACCCAGGCCAGGGGCGCAGCGGGGCGCGCACGCGGGGCAGCAAGGTGCGCAGGGCGGCCATGATACTCCCGGGACAACTGGCCAGTCGGCCCTCCTACCCCGCGGAGCCGGCCACCGGCCGCGCCAGTCAGCGCCCTCCACGCCCACGGGCCGGCTTCGCGAGACCATGCTGGTATCGCGAGACCAGCCGGCCGGTGGAAGGGGCGGGGCGACGGGCATGCGCTTTGGGAACGAAGGTCAGGTGCGGGCTCAGAGGTCAGGGGACAAGGGTCAGGGGCGGGCGGGGGGGAGGGGACTAGAGCCAGGAAGTGGGAGGGGTGGGCGGGAGGAGGGTCTGCCGGGCAGGTTCTGCGCCGGGTTGGCGGGCCCCAGACCCCGGAAGTAGCCCTGAAGACCTGAGAGCAGCCCCGCTGGGACGGGCCCCGGGTGGCGTCGAAACCCGCCTGAGCCAGGCGGTCCGACCGCCCGGAGACCCTCGGCGCCCGCTCGGGGTCGGCCCGGACGCTAGCGTGAGCGGGAGGGCCGCGGGGAGCCCGCCTGCGCGCAGGCCGGGGTCCAGGCCGGGGCGGACTCTGCGGAGCTGCCCACCCGGCCTGCGTCGCCCGCGTTCTCCTCTCGGCCCGGCCGGTTCGTTTGCCGCGCCCTTCCCGCCACTTCCCGGCGTGTCTGTGTGCGGGGCAGGCGTTCTCCCCGCTCCCGGTGAGACCTCGAGCCACACCTGCTCCGGCTCTGAGCCGGATGCAGGGCTGTGGGCCGCACAGAGCCTAGGCTCTGGAGCTTGCTCGGGCTGGCGGACTTCCCAGTGGCCTGGAATCCGCTCTCAGGTGCACGTTCAGGTGTAACCCCGCGCAGGAACGCAAACTCTGACAGTGGGTGCTGCGGCAGCGTGAGGGTTTATTGCAGGGCACCGAGCAAGTGACCCGAAGACCGACCCACTCAAATAACCCTACTTGGTCTCTGAGTTAGGGGATTTTTTTTTTTTTTTTTTTTTTAGGGGAAGAACAAAGAGGCTGGGATTAATTGTCATTCTGTGATATTTCTTAATCCAGTTTCAAGAGTCAAGGTGTCTCTGGTTTACATTCTCAGGCAAGGTGGTCTGTGGCTCCGGCGTCTGTTAGCTCATCTTATCCTGGAGAAGCAGCCAGCCCATGTACTTGTATGGACGACAGCAGTTTTAGTCGCCTGACTCTGCTTGATGTGTTCAGTCAGCACAGGGCTGAGGTCAGAGGGGACGAGAAAGGAAATTAAGTTTTGGTTGGAGAGGTTAATTATAAACTTCGTTTTAGATGGACTCAGTTTCAGTAGCAACAAGGAATCAGAGATAATACTGCTTTGCAGTGTGAGAAGGAGTTGGGGTAGAAGTAAGTGCTTAGGCAAGGAAAAGACGAGTAATTAGCAAAAATCCTTCCTTTCAGAGGCACCACGTAACTGGTTTTCTCATTGCTGAGCACTGCCTGTCAGGAGTGGCACACACCCACTCCCTTGTGTCTCTCCCTCTCCCGCTTGTTGGCCCTGAAGTGCTCTGAAGTGTGTGCGGTGTAATCACAGCAGCCGCACGAGGTGGCGGAGGCATGCTTTGCAACATTGGACAATTTGTATCACCGCGAAGTTTATGTGTTGATAGGGTTAGACGTACCAGGCATGAAGTATGATGCTGATCCTTTACATCGGTAACTGGCTAGCTACTGAATACTAGATTATGAATAGTTTTATTTTTTATAAAATAATATGTAATGAAACTTTAACAGTGAAGTTACCTATTTAAGTTACTTTGATTTATAAATTGTAAATGTTTAAACATACATTATTAGCCTCCATTTGTATTCTTGCCCAAGTTCTGCAAATTTAAAGGTGGAGATAAAAGATCACCTACAAATGAAAAGCAAAATGGTTATTTTCAAGGAAATAATAAAATCCAGACCATCATTGAAAACTCAGCAGAACTTTATTTCAAGACTGAGGATAGAATAAAGACATTTTCATGCAAACAGTAACAGACTACCAAAGACTTTTACCAAAGGAGACTGTGTCATTGTGGGCCGCAGGACTGACAGGCACCCCAAGGAAAATGGCCCCAACACAGAAGGTTTCTCTAACACCCCGGGGGCTGGTGTTGGGGCCAGGTGGCTTCTTTCCTCCATGAAGTAATTTAAGTAATTTAAGCACAAGTGACCAAAAAAATTTTACATTGTGTGTGTGTGTGTGTGTGTATGGGACTTCACCAAAATTAAAAACTTTAGTGTTTCAGAGGATACTATGAAGAAAGTGAAATGAGAGAAGAAAGTTTTGCAGGTCATATATCTGCTAAGGGTCTCGTGTCTAGAATATATAAAGAATGCTTTCAACTTGCTAATCTATGGAATAAAACAGCCAGTTATTTTACCAGCAAAATAGGTCAATTTGGGAACAGCAAATAACTGCAATTTGGGTAAGCAGGCTACAGCAAAAGCCATAGGCAATCCTTCAAACAAAGCAATTTTACAGAGAAAAAGGAGGAAGTTGGGAGGGGTGGTTTTGAAGGAAAGTCAGTTGGGGGAACATGAGAGTTCGGTGTGATGACAGGTTCTTGTTGGCTGAGTAGCTGGGGTAGTCACTACTGTAAGAGATGCCATGAGCATCTTTCCTGTCAGGACCTGTAGTGGAGGATGCTTCCGGTTGGGGTCTGTAGTGGACGTTCTTCCTTGAATTGACAGTCAAGTGGTTCCTGCATGAGAGCACTCCCTTCTGGCCTCCTCACTCCATTTTAGATGACGTTTTCCTTTATTAATGTTCACAAACTCAGTCATAAAAAGACAAGCCAGTTAAAAAGTGAGCAGAGGATTGAACAGACATTTCTCCAGTAAAGATCTACACATGGCTGACAAGCCCACAAAAAGATGCTCAACATTGTTAGTCACTAGGGAAACGCAAAACCACAATAAGACACTACATCCACTACAACGGCTACAGTTAGACAATGGTAAATCCTGTAAGGACCTGGAGAAACTGGAACCCTTATACACTGCTGGTGGGAATATAAAATGATGCAGTCACTTTGGAAAACAGTCTGGTGGTTCCTCAAAAGCTTAAACTTAGAGTTAGCATACAACTCAGCAATTCCACCCCTAGGTATATGCCCAAGAGAAGCAAAAACGTGTTTACACAAAAACTCGTACATGGTTGTTCATAGCAGCATGCTCATAATAGTCAAAAAGTGAGAGAACACCTAAATGCTTATCAACTCATGCGTGGATAAACAAAATGTGATTTATCCATACAATGGGTACATTAGCATTTATTAGCTTATACAATGGAACATTATTTGTCAATAAAGAGAAGTGATGTAGACTGATACGAGCTGCAGCAGGTATGGACCTTGAAAGCATGCCGAGTGGAAGGAAGAAGCCAGACCAAAGACCCCATGTTCTGTGACTCCAGTTATATGGAATGTCCAGAAAAGGCAAGTCCACAGAGGCAGGAGGTAGGTTAGTGGTTGCCAGGGGCTGCAGGAGTGGGCACTGGGTATCGTTACAGGGTTGGGGGTTTCTTTTCTGGGTGATGAAAATGTTCTAAGCGGGATGTAGTGGTGGTGGAACAACTCTAAATGCGCTGTCAGCCAGTGACACTGGCTGCACTGTAACTGGGTGAAGTACATGGCACGTGAGTACTAATCAACAAAGCTGTGTACGGAAAGGAGCAGCCCGGTTTAGTTAAGGCACGTGTGATGTCACTGGGCAGTTGCAGCCTCTACTGCCATAGGTGGCCCGTGGGCATCAGGAGAAGCCCATGGCTTTGTACCAGTCAGATTGAAATGGGGTGTGTCCTCTTTGTGCTAGAGCTGCTGCTGGTGGCCTGAGACCCAGCAGAACAGTCCAGTGCCCACCCATGGCCACATGAGCACATGGGGCAGTGCTGGCAGACCAAGCACTGGTTGTAGCTGCTGCTTGACTCAAGCCGTGGTGCTGCATTCGGGGACAAACAGCATGACTGCCCTGCCTCCCTGCCCCCAACTCCTGGGGTCTAAGGTGCTCCCTCCCCCTGGCCATGAAGGCAGTGTGTCACATTCCCGTGACTTTGCCTTTTCTCCAGTCACCCCCAGTCTGCGCCCAGGCCCTCCCCCCAGGTGGTCTCAGGTGTGAGCGGGACCAGGGCGTTTTTACCCCTTGGTCTGCGTGGGCCACCTGGAGGAACCCAGCCAAGTGGTCCCTGCCTTCCTGTGGCAGAATCCTGCCGGTCACCGAGAGGCTCCAGGGGCTGAACCAGAAGTATGTGAGTCCCCTAGACCCGTCCTGGGAGCTCCTGCCAGGGCCAGTCAGGGCCAAATCTCAGACCTTCTAAGGAGACCTCCTTTACCGTCCTGATCTCTCCCAGGAGAAGACCGCTGACAGAGAGGAGGTGGCGGGCCAGAAGGAGGGGAGAAAGGCAGAGTGGACATCTTCCCTGAACCTTGGGGGAGCCGTGTGCCCGGAGAGGAACCTCTGAGGAGGGAGCTCCCTGAGCCAGGCCTTTGCTTCAGGCGGCAGACTGGAGATAAAGTGCCCCCTATGAACAGGGACACTAGGGCCAGGGCAGCTGCACCCCAGGCGGGCAGCTTTACTCGACTTGCCAGGAGGCCAGCCTTTTCCTCACAAGTTGCAGACGTCAGGTGGAGTGACAGGCCGGGGTCTGGCGGCAGCTTGATGTGGAGCGGAGCATGGGTGGGGCGGTAGCTGGGAGGTGGCACCATCACCCTGGCTGCCTCTGGGCCCCTGTGGTCACCGCCGCCACCTAAGGCGCAACTTCCCGGATCCCTCGAGCCCCCACCCCGGTCCCGCATGCGCCACGCCCTGAAAGGTCCCACACCTCTCCCACCATGCTTCACCTTTCAGCCTTCCCCGCGGGACCATGACCAGGTGAAGCGAGCCACCAGGCAGTGTCCCACCCCGTCTGGGGAGTGGTCGGAGAGGTGGTTCTTGGAGATCGGGGGAGGCCGGGGGGTGCTCAGTGAGTTGGGGGGGGTGCTATCTTTTCGAGTTAGAGTTTTCTCCCCACATATGCCCAGGAGTGGATTGCAGGATTATATGGTAAGTCTATTTTCAGTTTTTTAAGGAGCCTCCTAACTGGTTTCCATGTGGCTGCACCAGTTTACATTCCTACCAACAGCATAGGAAGGTTCTTTTTCTCCACACCATCTCCAATATTTATTATTTTTTTAATTTAAATTTTTTGATTTACAATGTTGCATTAGTTTCTGGTGTACAGCATAGTGATTCAGATATGTACATCTGAAGAATATATATATATATTCTTTTTCCTTGCAGGTTACTATAAGCCATTGAATATAGTTCCTTGTGCTCTGCAGTAGGACCTTGTTGTCTATCTGTTCTGTACACAGTAGTTTGTAACAGCCAATCCCAAACTCCCAGTTTATCCCTCCCTCCCCCACAACCATTGTTTGTTTTCTGTGTCTATGAGCCTCTTTCTGTTTTGTAAATAAGTTTGTGTCATTTTTTTAGATTCCACATACGTGATATCGTATGGTATTTGTCTTTGACTGACTGACTTACCACACTTAGTATGATAATCTCTAGGTCCATCCATATTGCTGCAAATGACATTATTTCATTCCTTTTTATGGCTGAGTAGTAGTCCATTGTGTATAAATATACCACATCATCTTTTCCAATCATCTGTCCAACATTTATTATTTGTAGACTTTTTAATGATGGCCATTCTGGCCAGTGTGAAGTGATACCTCTTAGTTTTGACCAAACTTGTTCTTTTAAAAAATTTTATTATTTTTTACTTTCAAAATTGTTCTTTTAAAGGGCATGTTTCCTTGCATGCACATTTCATTGCAGGAGACTATCACATGTGTGTGTGTCTATTTTCTGCCTCCTCCCACTGAGCTCCATGCAGGCTGGGATTTTGTCCCTGTTACTCAGGGATGAGTCCTCAGCACCTTGATTATTTGAATAGGTACTCTATTCTTAGGCTTAAGAAGCAGGTGAATTCCTAAACCTCTTTCCACATTCCAGGCAGTGGCACTGGGTGACTGTCTGGTCCCCATCCTGGCAGCAGCCTAGAAGTCTGTTCTCTGTACAGAGGGATTCCAGGAGGGACCAGCAGGCACAGTTGAAGGTGGGTCTGCTGCCCCCAGAATGCCAACCCTCCCCACTCCTGTCCACTCTTTGACTTCAAAGATACTGGCAGCCTGGCCTATGTGCTCCAGGCAGGAGACCGGAAGACTCTGTCCAGGGAGCTTGACCAATTCAAAGGGAAGTACCTAGAGATACTGAGGGGGGTTCTCTGACAGCCTGCTGCCAGAGCACCCCAGAGTCAAGCTCAAATGTGATGGGCCCCACTCACAAACAGCCCTCTGGTCCACCATTCCTCATCACGAGGAGACAAACATAACCTGACATCTCAGAGAGCTTCTTTCTGGAAGATGGAGCCAAAAGAAACAGGAAAAAGAGAACCCAGAGTACAGTGACCGAGCAGGTGTCTGTCACTCATGTCCTTAGACAAGTGAGGATGTGCTCCCAGGAACATGAAGGAAGGAGAGAACCCTTCTCTCCTCTGAAAAGAAACATTTGTCCAAGAAGAAAGAGTTCCTGGTAATTAACACTATGACAGCAGAAACAAAAGCTCAATGGAAGAAATCCCGCAGGCAGCAGAGCAGAAATTCAAGGGCCAGGCTCGAAGTCTGACATCCTAAAATAAGGACTTTGGAAAGAGGTAACATAAAACTGTCAGGGATTTTGCTCAGGGCGGAGTCACCAGCAGAAACGACTGACTAGTGAAAAAAATCAACGACATCATTTGCGGGGACAGAAGGATGGGAGTTTCCAGACTGAGGGCCCTTTGCATGCCCATCACAGTAAATAAAAATCAAGGCACCGTGTTGTGAAATTTCAGAAGATCTGAAAAACTGCCAGGGAGGAAAACGCCTCTGCTGCTTGTGAAGAATCAGAAACTAGAACGGCTGTGGGTTCTTCACAGAGCTCCCAGGAGGGAGGAGAAAGGAAGCAAATGCCTTCAGAGTCTGGAGGAAGGCGTTTCTGACCTGGAACTCTATGCCCAAGCAAACTACAAATCGAGTAGGAGGGCATGGTGACGACACCTGCAGCTTTGCAGTGTCTTCAGTGAAAACAGCCTTCTGAGGGGGGAGGTAGGGCTCAGCGCGCAGGAGGTCCTGGGTTCTATCCCCAGTCCCTCCCTTAAAAAACAATAAGTAGATAAATGAATGGACCTAATTATCTGCCCCACCCCCACCCCGCCAAGGGAAAACTAAAATCTCCCAGACACCTCCTGGCTTCCCCAGGAGAGTGAATCAAACAAGAAGAATATACAGCTGGGGGCAACACAGGGAGAGAAGGGGTCCTGTCCGAGAGGAAGATCCCAACAGAAAGACCACTTGCTCAGATTGGAGCTCACCCTTCTCCCTGCCCACCCTACGCCGCAGGGAACAGGCGGCCACAGGAAGTCCACGGAGGCAGCAGGCGGTGGCTCAGAGCTGCAGCCCCCAGGTGTGGCAGAGAAGGAACGATGTGCCACGGGGAGGTCTGGTAACCCTTTTAACAGAAGGCAGGAACCTTCTAATCCCAGCAAAGCCGTAGGAGGACCTGTCGGAACTAGAGGAATTCTCCGGAAATTCTGCACGCTTGTATGTGCCTCCCTCTCCTGGGGCCAGAGTGGGTCAGGGAGACACGTTTCTCCATTTACCCTTTATCTTGTCCTTTATGCGTCCTGTGTGTTTGAGACATGTGACTGCATACATTTACACACATACATACACATACGCAGAGAGCAGTGGCGTCCCCGGTAGGCTATGTCCCCGCCCGTCTCTGACGCCTCCGTACCCACCGGACCCCCTCTGGGACTTCCGTCCACGAGCTCCGCCGGTCCGGAGGTGAAGGCGTTCGGCCGCCCATCTCAGGCAGGAGGGAGGCGCCTCCTCCGCCTTCTGGTCACCCTTTCCACGTCTCCTTTGGAAGGAGACACGACCCGCCAGGCCAGCCGGCCGGCCCGATTCTGTGTGGGGACGCTCGCCCACACCGCCCGGCAGCAGGGGACACACACCGACCTCTCCACGCTCGCCCTCGTCCTCCCGGGAGGCCGTCTGCCACAACCCCAGGCCGTGGGCCAAACCTCCAGGCGCAGCCCCACGCCCAGCTTAGAGGGGCGCGCGGAGCGGAGCGGGGCTGACGCGGGGGCGCGTGGCCCCGCGCCCCGGCCCCACCTCCCGCCCGGCTCCGCGCGCCTCGAGCCCCGCCACGCTCCCCGCTCCTCCTCCGGCCCCGCCCCGCGACCCCCAAACGCCTCCAGTCTCCTCCCCTCTCCCCGCCCCGCTTCGCTGGCCCGCCTCTGGTCTCCTCCCCGCTCCCTCAGCGCGGAGCCGCGGGGACGCGCGGGGACTGGTACTGGGACAGCGCGATGGAGTCGAGAAGTCGCAAGGCGGAGGCCCCGGGCAGTGGGCCGCGGGTGCTGGTGGTAGGCGGCGGCATCGCGGGGCTGGGCGCGGCGCAGAGGCTCTCTCGCCACCCGGCCTTCTCGCACCTGCGGGTTCTGGAGGCCACAGCCCGCGCCGGTGGCCGCATCCGTTCGGAGAGCAGCTTCGGTAACAGCCTCTCCCGGAACTCCTTCCTAGAAATCCTTCCCGGAACCCTTTCCCGGAACCCAGTTGGTGCCGCCGGAGCTCTGTCATCTGCTGGCTCTGCCTGCGTACAGGGTTAAGGGACCCGGAACCCTTTTCTGGTCCCTTGAGTGAATCCCCGCCGCGCCCCACTTACTTAGCCAAAGTTCGCTGGTCCCCGAAACTTAGCTGCCCACTGTGAGCAGGGCCGGCTCCTGCCGGGGAAGGAAACCCATGGCCCTACACAGTTGCCCGCGGTTCTGCCGCCGCAGGTAGCTCCCCCTCCAGCCTCGGGGTTTCCCATAAATGTGTCTCTGCCCCAGGCCTACCTCTGTGTCCTCCCTTGGCAGCGCGGGCCAGTCTCCCCGCCGCCCCCCCCCCCCGCCCCCCGCCTGACAGGCCTTGCCAGGAGTCTGTGGTCCTCAGGGACTGCGTGGACCTCTGGCTGATTTTCAGAGCATATTTGGAAGGGTCGAGCTAGATGCGGTCCCAGAGGAGGGCTTCTGGGAAGGAACCTCAAGGTGGCATCTTCTGCCCCTCCCAGGTGGTGTGGTGGAGGTTGGCGCTCACTGGATCCATGGCCCTTCCCAGGGCAACCCCGTCTTCCAGCTGGCTGCTGAGTTTGGGCTGCTGGGCAAGAAGGAGCTGTCAGAGGAGAACCAGCTGATCGAGACCGGAGGTCACGTGGGCCTGCCCTCTGTGACCTACACCAGCTCGGGGGGAAGTGTGAGCCCTGAGCTGGTGGCGGAGATGGCCGGTCTGTTCTATGGTCTCATAGACCAGACCAGGGATTTCCTGCACGCGACCGAGAACCCAGTGCCCAGCGTTGGGGAGTTCCTCAAAAAGAGGATCCATCAGCGCATGGCCTGCTGGACAGAGGACGAGAAGACCAAGAAGCTCAAGCTGGCCATCCTGAACAGCCTCTTCAACCTGGAGTGCTGCGTGAGCGGTACGCACAGCATGGACCTTGTGGCCCTCGCGCCTTTCGGGGAGTACACTGTGCTGCCAGGGCTGGACTGTACCTTTGCTGGGTATGTGTGTACCCCACCCACCCAGACAGCCCTCCGTGCTCCAGGACCCCCCATTCCTCCAGGGGCCCCCATGCCTCCAGGGTCCCTCCACGTACCTCGGGTCAAGCTTTGGAAGGCAGGGGATGGGTGGGAGGGACAGGGGGCTGTTTGTCTTCCCTGTTTTACAGAGATTGGTCATTTATTTCCTGAGTTTTGCTCATTTATGAAAAAGAAAAAATATTTTTAAGAAGAAGTGATTAAAAGAAGGAACTGTATCTCATAATGCTTTCTTCCTCCCATGGTCAGGCGGCCCTTTGCATGGAAGCACCGTGTGAAGGGCTTCAGCCTCAGAGAGGGGCAGGCAGGTGCTCCTCTGTGGTGGGTGGCCATTTCCCACCAGGCACTCACAAGACCCTCCAGGACTGTCCTGCTGGGCTCTCCCCGGTGTCACCTCTGGCACTGTGGCCCTGAGGCCCCAGTGACTGAGCAGATGCCCAGAGCAGAGCTAGAGCCCTGGGCCGTGTGAGGCCGGAGCCTGTTCTCCATGAGTGCCTGGGGAGCTCTGCGCCCCTTTGCTCACTGAATCCTCGCATTAGAGCTGGAGGCATGAGGCCCCTGCCTCCTTGCCGTCCTCCCTGGCTGGGCCAGGCCCCCAGGTCGGGACCAGAGCAGCTCAGCTCCCCTATCTGCTGTGAACTTGGAGGGCTTGTTCCAGAGAGTCACCTCCAGGAGCTGGTCCTCTAAACCGCGCCAACCCCTCTGTCTCCAGGGGCTACCAGGGGCTCACGAGCCGCATGATGGCCTCCTTGCCCGAGGATGTGATGGTTTTTAACAAGCCTGTGAAGACTGTTCACTGGAATGGGTCCTTCCAGGAAGCCTCTGCTCCTGGGGAGACGTTTCCGGTGCTGGTGGAGTGTGAGGATGGAGACTGCTTCCCGGCACATCATGTTGTTGTCACCGTGCCCTTAGGTAAAGCGCACTTTTCTGTCTGGTTTCCTCCAGTTCCCCATCCCAGTGCCCTGGCCTCTGGTTTTCTCCAGCCTCACTGGCCCTGGGGTGTTTGTGGGCTACTAAGCTCACATTTTCATTCTGAGTTTCAGATAGAGTTACTCTCTTGTGCTTTGCAGCAATCATGTGCTTTGGAATTAAGTGTTTCACAGTAAGAGAAAATGCAGGGCAGCAGGTGTCTTGATCCTTTTGGGGTAATTATGGGAGAGTTGGGATGGCCTTGGGAGGTTCACCGAACTGCTTCCTTAGACATGGAGCAGGTGTGAAAGCCAGGTCTCAGGTTTAGGTCCCGGTAGTAACCGAGGAAGGAGTCCCACGTATAATCCTATTTAATTCTAGATCTGATGCTTTAGACGGAAGCCTTGGAGTAGCAGCTGGCAGTGTGATGAAAGATGGAGGTGGCTGAAGGCAAGCCGTGCCTGCTTATCTCTTACTCCTCGGGCAGCAGCCTGGGGCACGCCTGTCCCATCCCCTGTCTGACAGATGCCAGCAGAGCAAAGTCACTTAACTGCCCAAGTTCACCAAGTGAGCAGGTGCCAGAGCTGATGTAAGAGGAAGAGTGAGAGTCTCCGCCCGCCCCCCCCACCTTCCCAACCCCGCCGACCCCGGCGCGCTGCCCACCTGCCACATCTGTTCTTTACAGCCACACTGTGTTTTCTTGTATATAGGTGTCATTACTCCATGTTGGTGGAAATTTACGTTGTTTTCGCTTGTTCTGTTGCACACAGTGTTGTACCTGTACGTTTAAAAACACTCGTGGGCACATACTTGTAGGATCAGTTCTAGCAGCGGGAGCTGCTGGTTTAAGATCTGCACAGAGAGGGCCCGTTTCCTGCCGGGTTGTTTTCGTCCTTTTTTTAGGGACCTGCGAGAGGGTTGTTTTGTCCTTTTTTTAGGGACCTGCGAGATTGGCTGGTGCTTCCCGTGTTTCACCCCCTTGTGGTTTGCCTTTGGGCTAAATGCAGATTCATTCTTATGCAGCTTCTGGATAAAGTCATGTCTATTTCGCTGCCCCTCTCAGCCAGTCCTGGAGGGCTCAGGAGTGAGAACTGTCCCTGCAGAGCAGTTTGCGGCTGGTGTGTGAACTGTCGCCACCTGGCCAGATGTTCACAGGGCCTATCGCATCCCTCCACTTCGGTGCTGGCTGCCTGAGGCCAGAGTCCGGACGGATGATGAACGGCCAGCCTGCGTGGCTCCTGAGAGACTCCTTCCCGGCCTCTCCTGACCGGGTCAGGGAGCGTGCCCACGACGGTTGATTCCAGTGTCAGAGGCTCATATAGTGTAAGCCCCGTCCAATTATGAATTCCAGGTTTTCTGAAGGAGCATCTGGACAGCTTCTTTGAGCCTCCGCTGCCCAGTGAGAAGGCAGAAGCCACCAGGAAAATAGGCTTTGGGACCAACAATAAAATCTTTCTGGAGTTTGAGGAACCCTTCTGGCAGCCGGACTGCCAGTACATCCAGCTGGTGTGGGAGGACACGTCGCCCCTGGAGGATGCCACCCTCAAGCTGCAGGACGCCTGGTTCAAGAAACTTATTGGCTTTTTGGTCCTGCCTGCCTTCAAGTACGTACACATCCCAAGCTTCTGTGAGGTGCCCTGGGTGTGAGCTCTGACTGTGGGTCCAGCAGTGTCGACCCTCTGTGAGGTGTTTCTGGAGGGCTTGACAGGGTGGGGGTCCCAAGGGCATCCTAAGGCATGGGACAGACACCTGGGCCCACCCCCTGTGGGAGTCAGTGTTAACTCAGGATGTAAGACCGTGGGTAATTTAGGGAGGGAGGGACTGGCTCTTCCGGCAACATCATCGCACAGCGTGTTGTGCTCAGCTGGTGGATGTGACTCCAGGTTTCCACGCAGAGACTTGGAGGGGTTGGGGGCCACATTCTCGGCCTGGAGGCATGGGGAGATGGATACATTTCCACGGCCCGCCAGCCTGGCTCACCCCCATGACCATGAGAGCAGGGTGTGTGGGCTCCTGCAGCCTGGGAGGGGGACGGGTGTCTCCTCTGCATTGAAGATGCAGCTGACATCCAGGGGGTTGAGGACGGTTGGGCAGTGAGCAGCGACTGGCTTGGCCAACTGCTCCAGGCTCAGGATGTCGACGACAATGGTCCCGGGGACCTTGGGCGCCTTCGTGGGACACGCCATGGCCCTGGGCAGTGACTCTCACACTGTGGTCTCAGGATCCGCCTTTTCTACTCTTAAAAATTATTCAGGATCTTAAAGAGCTTTTGTTCATGTGGGTTATATCTGTGCATTTATCACATTAGCAATTAATCTGAGAAATTTAAAAATGTTTATTCTTCAAATGACAGTAAAGCTATTCCACATTAACATAAATAACACTTTTGAACAAAAAACAACTGCATTTCTAAAACAGACTTTAGTGAGAAGAGTGGCAATGTTTTGTCTCTTTTGCAAGCGTCTTTAGTGTCTGGATAATAGGAGGTAACTGGAGCCCATGGCTGCCCTGCATTGGTTCCGCAGTCTGGTTGGAGTGTGTGAAGCACGCTGTAGACCTGTGCTTGGGAAGAGGAGTAACCTTTACTTGGTTTTCAGATAACTGCGGGTGTTCTTTGGTGCTGCGCCAGGACTCAGGAGGTTGAAGGCAGTTCTGTAGAGGTCAGCTGCAGTGTGGAGCCTGAAACCATTTGGTGGATTTTGCATCTTCCTCTGCCTCTGTTTGTCTGTCTCGCCCTTTGAATGGTCTTTAACCCACCCACGTTTCGGTCATTCGGAAAGGAAGGATTCATGTAGTCTTCCAAGTGTTGAAACATTTCACCGTACAATGTGAATAATTAAATTTATTACCATCACCCCTGGTCCCAGAAAAGTCTGCGTTGGGCCGGCTGAACTGTTGGTGGCAGAGGCAAGCTTCTAAAATTCTAATTTTTGCTCGAGAGCCTCAGTTTTGTCATCAGCAATAAATACTTGCTGTTGTTTTCCTTGTAAGAGACACACTCTGCTCATTTTTGAGAAAGTGTCTGCCAGATACCCAGGCCCCAAACCCCCATTTGTGAAAGATGCAGTGGTCCACTGGCGGCTCACGTGTGCCCGGTCCCCCCCATCCTGCCACGTGGGGTGTTAGAAAGACTTGCTCTCAAGGCTCAGGACTTGATGCGGCTGCTTCGCGGTATGCCCTGCCCTGCCACGAGCGGGGCGCTCCCCTGCGCGTGGGTCTGCTAGCGGGCTTGTGCTGAGGCCCCGGCTCTGCTGAGGGCGGCTGTTCCCACCACGACTCCTGAGCACCGGGCGGATGTCGGATGGAAACGGCAGACCTGGGAGTCTGACCAAGCAGGCCCTGGGAGGGTACTCCGGGAGTGGTGCCACACTTGGGAGCCCAGCGCTGTTCTCTCCATGCAGGTCTGCCCACGTGCTCTGCGGCTTCATCGCTGGGCTGGAGTCCGAGTTCATGGAGACACTGTCGGATGAGGACGTGCTCTTGTCTCTGACCCAGCTGCTTCGCCGGGTGACAGGTAGGGGCCTGGGGGCCGCGGCACCACCTCCGCCCTGGCGGCTGCTCTCTGATGGGACCCAGACTCCCAAGGGTGAGGGGGTCTCTCCTGGGACAATCCTCCTGTGCTAGTGGGCCACCAGAAGTCCTGGTCTCTGAGGACCAAAGTGACTTTACAACCCCTTCCCACTTCTCTGTTCTAAAATCTGCCCCCAGGATGGGTGCGGTGTCCTTGACGAGAGCTTTACAGATGAGGTGCTGCGGCTCCGGAAAGGCAGTGGTGCCACCCCATTGCCCGGTGGGGAATCCAGCCTCCGCGCAGGCGGTGGCGGCCAGCAGAGTTGGGGGACCGGGGAGCCTCTTACTTACACTCTCTGTGCCCTGGTTTTTTTCCCCGGGCAGTTTCTCTGATTTTGAACCGCTCAGTCTTTAAAGTGAGAGACTCACTGCAGACGTCCAGGCGGATGTTGGGTTAACGCGTGCGCCTCTCTGGTCCAGGGAACCCGCAGCTCCCCGCACCCAGGAGTGTGCTGAGGTCGCGCTGGCACAGTGCTCCGTACACCAGGGGCTCCTACAGCTATGTGGCCGTGGGCAGCTCCGGGGACGACATTGACCTGCTAGCTCAGCCCCTCCCTGCGGACGGCAAGGAGGCCCAGGTACGATGTGGGTGCCCAAGTGAGGGCACTGGGGTCCCCACTGCAGGGTCCAGAGCCCAGGACAGTCCTGTGAAGGCTGGGAGATGCTGAGGGGAGTGGAGACCTGGGACTCTGAGATTCAGAGTCCATTTCTTTTGGAAACTAAGAGTAATTCTTAAATGTGTTATTTTTATCAGAATTATACATGCTCATAGCTTAAAGCATCAGAGGACTGTCCGGTGCTGGCTAACAAAATAAGAAAAGGACCTAATGTAGCATGCTGGTGGGGGGCATACCATGGACCCTCCCAGACTGTTCTTCTGGCTGATTCTGATCTCTGAATCTACCGGATCTCCAAATAACATGCTATCTACCACTTTCTACAAAACATGTAATTGTGGGAAACTTTCCATGTTACAAAGGTGGGCAGAGCCTTTGAGCTCCTGTCTCCGGTTTCGTGTCTGTCTGTTCACGGCATCTTGTGGCGCCGCCTGTTGTCAGGCTCGTCCCACAGGTGCTGTAGCTTTGTCTGCAGATATTTCCGTGGGCATCTCCAAAAGATCGAGGACACACTCTTAAAATACATCACCATAACCGTGTTGTCATATGTAAACATTCACGGTTGCCCCACACCACCCAGCAGTCGTGCTTGGTGTCCAAGTCTTGTTTGGTGGTGTCGCTCTTGAACTTTCGGTTTGAGGCATGACTGATTGAATTCTGACTAAGTCACATCAGTTTTAGTGTCCCTGCACTCCTCTCCCCGCCCTCCCAGGTGTGGTGCAGTAGTTCTGGTGGGACCTCCTCACTTCCAATGTCTTGTTTGCTGCGGGCACTGTCCACACCTGGGCTGTGAGGGGCCACAGTCTCTTTTCCAGGGGTGGAAACAACCACTTTCCTTTGCTGACAGATTCTGTAGGTGGGCAACGTGGGACGGCTTGTTTCTGTCCTGTGATGTCTGGCATCTCAGCTGCGAGAATGACCCGCTGGGGGTGACCATGGGCCGGGGCAGGGGTCCTTTGAGGCTGCTTCTCTCACATGTCTTCCCTGGCTGGAGGACTTGAAGGACTCAAGTGCCTGCCCTTGGCCTCTCTGTGTGGCTTGGGCTCCCTCCCAGCGTGGCGGTCCAGGGCTCCAGCACCAGCATTCCGCGGAGTGGGCACTGCTGCTCCTGTGACTGAGTGAAGAGGTCTTGCCTCACTAACTGGACAAAGCGGCCACAAGCCTGCCCAGATTCAAGGTAGAGGAGTGTCCAAGACTTCACAGCCGCGCAAAAGCCCCACGTTGGGTGCAAAGTGCTCTTTTGGCAGCCACATCCCTCGGGGCTTTGAAGATGTTCCCCACGTTGCTGCTGGGAGGTCCGAAGCCCTTGTGATTCACCTGGTTTTCAAATATCCAAGGAAGCAGGAAGAGCAGGAGCCCCACACTTGCTGGCAGTCATTCCGCTTCTCCTGGAATTCTCTTGAATTATCACAGCTTTTTTTCTTCCTTTTCACTTTTTCTGGATTTTGCTCTGTGTTTTGGGTGATGCTCTCCACGCTGCGTTCTGTGCTTACATTTAATTCTGGGTGTGCTGCACTGTTGTTGCTCTTTTCAGTGTAGCAGCCATGGTGCTGGCCCTGGTGTCCTGGTCACATCAGGCGCGGGATTAGGGGAAGAACAAAGCCCCACACCTGCCCCACACCTGCCGTTGGCCGCAGGGGAGAGGCGTGGGGCCTGTGGCCAACCCAGGCACACACCCTGACCTCACCCTTCTTTGCAGCCCCAGGTGCTGTTTGCGGGAGAAGCCACACACCGGACGTTTTACTCCACCACACACGGGGCTCTGCTGTCCGGCTGGAGAGAGGCTGACCGGCTCATTGCTCTGCAGGACCCACATGCCCAGCAGCCCGGACCCAGGCTGTGAGCCCTCCGCTCACTCTGAGCCCAGCTCTGCCACTCCGGAGCTGGGGGTCCTTTCCTCTGATGGACGACGTTCAGTCTGGCTCAAGACTGAAGATGTTAGTGTCACTGGGGGTCAGCTGTCTAATTTCTCAAGTCTCTGGGGTCCCGCCAGGGCTGGGCTCGAGCCGAGCGTGAGGTCTTCCTGGAGAGAGAGACATGAGATGCTGCTGCTGCTGTGGTCGCTGGAACATAAAGTGTGTTAAAGCATCCTGTGTCCGGAGTCGTCCTCATGGCTGCGGCGTTCATCACTCTGCCTTTGTCTTGCCCTGGGCCCTGGTCACTGCAGGGCCCTGTGCCCCCAGTAGGTGGCTCACCTCCCCCCAACACCCCCTCACCCTGGGTGTGTGAGGCCACGTATCCCCGAGTTCTCACTGCTGGTGGCAGTGTAGCTGCTGGCCCTCCCCAGTGTTCCATCAGCAGACACGTGGTCAGGCACCAGCTGCCCCTGGGCTGGGTGAGGGCCAATGAGTGGGAGACAGGAGGGCAGAGCGGCAGGACACCCTGTTCTGACCTGGGGCCCCAGGTTTCCTGGAGAAAGTGAACAATGAGGCCTGAAGAGGAGTGGGGCACCCTGGGCAGTATTGGAGGGAGTGTGGGAGTGTGTCCAGGTACCCTGGGTGCTGTCCTCAGCTGCCCCAATCCTGCCTACTGCATCGGCAGTGTCCCGGGGAGCAGGCTACAGGGCCCCTGCTGCAGAGCTGAAGAGGGGACAGAGGCCTCAAGGTGAGGCCGGCAACGGCCAGTCTCACGGCTGCCAGGCCGAACTTGGGTGTCTTTGCAGGACTGTCCTGGGGGAGGCGGTGCAGCTGGAGGCTGGCACTTTGGATTTAAAGTTGAAATCTGACTACATTTATGTGGGCTATTGGAACACGAAGAGAATTTCAGGTTCATCGTAGTAATAGGTTTAATTTAGCAGAACAGCAGTCAGCATTTGCAAAGAGTTTGTCACATTAAAACCCAGAGTACTTGACAAAGAAAAGCAGGGTATTACATTGTAAATTCAATTTAAAATATTTGAAAAGTTTAACCAAGTTTATAAAAAGGGACCAGATATTGACATCGGACTGCTAAAATTTGTTACTTATGCTCGGGATACGCTTACGAAAGAATTAGGAATTTTAAAGTTTAATGTTACTGGACTCAAGACCCTGAGAACGCCGGGACTGTGCGGGTCCGCCCCAGGCTCGTAGCCCCGCCCCTGGCTCGTAGCCCCGGCCCGGCCCCGCCCCCGCCCGGGCAGCGTTGTGCGCAAGCGCGAGCCGCGCCGGAAGCTTGGAGCGCCGGAACCGTTGTGCCGGGTCGCGGGCCTGACGGAGAGGTCCGTCGAGGGAGCGGTCCGTCGAGGGAGCGGTCCGTCGAGCGAGAGGCCCGCGGGGCCACTCGGCGCGCAGGACGCTGCTCCATGAAGCTGTTCCCACGCGTGCTGTGCGACGCCGCGCGCGCCGCGTGGCGGGAGGGCTTCGCCCTGGGCGGTCGCGACGTGGCGCGCTGGTTCCCGGGCCACATGGCCAAGGGTGAGGTCCGGCGGGTCGCGGCGGGGCCTGCACTGTTTACCCGGCCGCGAGCGGGGCGGGCGGCGGCGGGCGTCTCGGGCTGGCCTGGTGCCTGATCCCCGGCAAGGCCCTTCTGCCGCTTGGTTCCCCGAAGCCTTCTTCTGAAAAGATACACTTTCCGAACGGTATTTTGAGGACTAAGTGAAGTGGGGGTAGGAAAGCACTTTGCAAGTTGTATTCAGCTGTTTAATCATCTCAGCATCTTTGAAACTATAGATCGAGTCATTGTTGTCTTCTGTCTAAAACTCTCCGGGAGTTTGCGTGTTTGTCAAAATTTGGCCCGAAGAAGACACCTGGGACAGAGTCAGCCCTTCTTAGTGTTAGGGGTTGCCTCGCTCCTGCTCCTGCTCCCTCTAGTGCCTCTGGTTCACCGCGTGCCTGCTCTGCCGGGCTCTGTGCAAAGTGCCCTGCATGCTGGGGTTCAGGAGGGACAGGGCACCCGCGGGTGGTGGCACTTGAGGGGGGGAGAGGGGGTGATGTAAGATGTTTGGGGATGTGCGCAGATGCCAGGGCTTGGCTGGGGAGGGGAACACTGCAGGAAAAGGAGCTCTGTTACTTTTGTTGCTTGTGTTGTCTCTGGTTAGGGGTGAGTTCAGTGCTGTGTGAGTGTGTGAGCCGTCCAGGGTGAGTGGCTGAGGTCGGTACCCATGATGCAGGAAAACGGATGTGGGGCGTGAGGAGGGCCGAGTCCCAGGTCTCGGTTGAGCCCCTGGGACGTGCCCCGCCAAGTGTGGGTCCTTAGCTTTGCACAGGAAAGAATTCAAGTGCGAGCCACTGTTGAGTAAAGGTAGATTTATTTAGAGAGATACACACTGCATAGAGTGTAAGGCAAGAGAAAGGCCAGGAAAGAGGTGTGGGAATTGGGTGCCCAGGTTAGAGTAAAAGTAGGTACGCACTCCACAGACAGAGAGCAGGCCATTTCCAAAGGGGAGAGAGCAGGCAAGGGGCCACTAGGCGAGGTGGTATCTCTTTTTATGGTCTCAGTAGCTTCACATGCCTACAGGCGGGATCAGTCCAACTGCCCTGGGGCAGGGGCTGGGATTCCCGGGGACTGGGCCACCACCCATTCTTTGGCCTTTCACGGTTGGTTAGCCTTGGGGCTGTCATGGCGCCTACGGGCATGTTATTTGATCATGCTGTTACAATGGGCATATAATGAAGCTAAAAGTCCACTAGAAGTTAAACCTCTTAATCCTCAAGGCCAACTAGGAGGTGAATCTTTCACCGTTTTGGTTGCTGTCACTCCTTGAGTGGCTGTGCCCTGCCCCCTTCCCTCCTGTCTCACCTACAGCACCATCTCCACACAGTATTGAGGGCTCAGTGAGTATGCCAGTTGGTGTTACTCTGTTTTATAGATCAAGACGCATGGAGGTTAAGTACCCCAGCTAGAGTCACGCGCTTGTAGGTGTGGCGGAGACTGACAGGATCTGGCCTGACCCTGTGAGTGTGGCTGCCCCTCTGGCAGGGACCTGAGCAGCTCCTCTGAGCCACCTGTGTTGAATTTGAAAGAGGCTCTCTGTGAACAGTTACCAGCTGTTACTGAGAGCACTTCACTCAGATGTATTCTTTGTAGCTTGTTTGTGATGGTGTGTCATTCTTGACATTTCACCTTAAATTCTCCCTCTTAAAAGGCCATGGGCCCTTCCCTGAGGTGTCCTTCTTCTGTTTTCCAGGGCTGAAGAGGATGCAGAGCAGCCTAAAGCTGGTGGACTGCATCATCGAGGTCCACGATGCCCGTATATCCTTTGGGGGTTGCCATGTTTGGTCTCTACCTGTTTCCAGGTGTAGGGCCCCTCCAGCTCTGGGAGTTTCCTGCGTGAGGACACGGTAAAGGTGTCTTTTGTCATGCTAACAGGTGATTTTGGTAAGGCCCGGTTGAGGTAGGTGGAGGGTTAGGGTCAGGGTCAGGGTCAGGGTAGGTGGAGTTCCAGGTGGGAACCAGCCTTGATACTGGAGGTTAGAACTTTCAGTCCCACCCTGTGGCCTCAGGGAAGGCAGCGGGGCTGGAGGTTGAGCTCAGTCATCAAAGGCCAGTGACTCAGTTTCACCTCTGTGGTGAAGCCACCACAAGAACCCTAAAGGATGGGTCTGGAGAGCTTCCTGGTTGTTGAGTGGGTGGAGATGTCAGGGGAGCACCTGGAGAGGGTGGGGGAGCTCTGGGTCCCTCCCCACACCTCACCCTGTACCTCTCTTCCATCTGGCTATTCCTGAGTTATTCCCTATTAGAATGAACCTGTAATCTAGTAAGTAAAGTGTTTCTCTTAATTCTTTGAGCCACTCTGGCAAACTGATTAAACCCAGGGAGAGGTTGTGGGAACCCTGATCTACAGCCTGTTGGTCGGAAGTGACAGGCGACAGCCTGGACCTGCAGTTGGTGTCTGAAGTGGGGGGAGGGGCGTGAGGCAGTCCTGAGCCCTTACTGTGGGAGCTGACGCCATCTCCAGGTGGGTGGTGTCAGAACTGAGTTGCATAGCAGGACACCCAGCTAGTGTCGGAGAACTGTTTGGCGGTGTGGGAACCCCCCAACCCCACTGGAAGTGAGTGCACAGTTGTAGTGGGGCAGGGGAGACCCTTCCGAATCAGGCAGTGCTCAGGACAGTTCCCTGTCCCTCCTCTGGTCCTTGCTCTGGTCCAGGTAGCCACCACAGTGGTTAGCAGTGTCACCTGTCATAGTTGTTGGCATCGGAAGCATTGGTTCTCAGTTCTTGTCATACTTTAGAATTCCCCCAGGAGGCTTTTGAAGATACTGGTACCTGGGCCCCTTTCCAGGCCAAAGAATCAGAATCTCAGTGTGGGGCCCAGAAGCTCCCCCTCGATACACAGGTAGCACCGTGGGTCTCAGACTCTGCCTGGCATACCCACGCCTTCCAGGCCAGTCCAGCAGTAGGATTCTCCAGGTCAGAGATGAACCTTGAATGAAAATGTTCCTGGCAGCCAGGCTTTTGTACTGTGCTTGAGGCGTGAGTTGGCGAGATGTAACGATGTTGTTCAGTAATGAGTGCACTTTTTGGACCCTGTTTTTGTTGTATTTATTTAAGCTACATTTAGGTTCCCCTTTTATGACAAAGGTGTTGGTTTGAGAGTTGCTACACCTCTAAGGTGGAGGATGAGGAACCATTCTCGCCATTTCAAGGGCTTGTTAGAATTTCTGTGGTAAAGTGTTGAGTTTCTCTACTTCAGGCCAAATAGATCAATCCATACAGTATCTCGTGCCAGCCAAAGGGTTTACTGGCACTTTTATGTCTGAGTATTGAAAACCATGGAACCTGTGGTTGCTATTCTGGGTACTGTGACGAGAGGCTACCTCTCCTCCTTTTGGTCTCTAGACGTTCTGATTTCTTATCTAGGACGGCCTGTGAGCCAGTCCGGAGGCTTTTGGGGTCTGAATCAGCACAGGCTTGGTTAACCTCTCAGGGAAGAGTGCTGTTTATGGAAGGTCCCTTTGCTGTGCGGGTGGGAACACAGCCACTTAACTGGGCACGTAGACCCCAGGCCTGCTGGAGGGAGGGTATCACAGCTGGACTCCCAGGAGATGAACACTAGGTCGGGGCTGAGTGCTCCCAAAATAAAGATGAAGATGCCCCTTCTGCCTGTGTTAGTGTCACAGGAGGTGGGACCTTACAGTGAGCCTCAGGGTCCCTGGCTGGGGGAAGGAGGCCTGGCAGTCAGGAGGCGGGCTCACCGAAGGTCTCCGTGGGGACTCCCCAGGGTGGCAGTGGTGGTTTGAGATGTACTAGTTAGGACTTTATGGGAGGCACTATTTTTGAGCGATCGCATCATCGTGAACTTAGGTACCTGGCAGCTAAACAACGATCAAGTTATGAAAACTTCCACTGAGCTTTGTTTTTGTTTCTTCTGCCGTCATGCTCTTTGAGAAGCCACATGAGAGCCACTGCTCGCCTTCCGCCACGTGTCTGCAGAAAGCGGTGTGGGGCCTGCGGTGCACCGTGGCCCTGGAGAGAGTCAGGACAGGGTTGGGCTCAGCGCTGAGCTGGGCTGGTTGGAGCCAGCCTGCTCCCAGGCTCCCAGGCAGGGCTTCCTCTGCTGTCACTTCCTGCTGAGGATTTCCTTTTGTCGGTGCATCCGTCTGCGTAACAAGACAAGGCAAAATAAATTAACTGTCTGGTAAAACTTTGAAGGAATTTTGCCTTAATTTCACCACATCCCGCTTTCCGGCCGCAACCCTCTGTTTCAGGAAACCCTCGGGCTCAAGCCTCACTTGCTCGTCCTCAACAAGATGGACTTGGCGGATCTGAAGGAGCAGCAGGTAATGCCTCCCGCAGGGCTGTCAGTGGGAAGGTCACTGAACCAGCGTGGTGCTGGCTGGCCCAGGTGCTGGCTTTAGCAAGGGGCATCCCGATTGACTTGTGGTCTGAACGATCAAGATGTGCACCTCCGACAGGAGATGGTCAGGAGGTGTGGCCCCACTAGGCCCGGAGCCCCTGGACCGAGGCTGCGGTGGCACTGACTCCCACGTTTTGTTTCGCTTGCCTCGTGAGGCTAGTGGCTGCCGCCCTGGGCAGCACCGGCCTGGAGGCCTCCTGGCATGGCTGCACTGGCCCCTGTCCGTCCTCACAGGCCAGTTCCACAGCCTCCCAGACCCTGGTCTGACCTGCGGGCTGCCTTTTGCACACTGAGTGGTCTGGAAGCTGGAAGGCAGGAGCCCAGAGTGGCTCGGGGATTCATGCCAGCCAGGCCGGATGGGGACACAGTGACCTGATGGGGGTGTTTCCCATTGCCCCTGAATCAGAGGAACGTGCAGATTCAGGAATCATTATTTGTCAAGTGTTCATCTCTGCTTTTCTTGCTGTTGTCAGATTCTTCGTAAAGAGTAGGTGCTGAATCTTGAATTCAAGCCGGTTTCCCCCCTCAAGGTGTTAGTGGTGCGGAGTTTTTCCTTTGCAGCAGCAATAATGGGTTTCTGGTTTCTCAGTTGCTGTGGTACATTGAGACACTTAAACCCCAGCCACAGGCCTATACAAGAAGGTTTCCAGGGAAACCAAGTGCTGAAGCTGGAGTTCTCCGCTCATCGAGAGCCCCTGGCGGTCCCATCCTGCCCCAGCGTGCGGGCCGTCTGCTGGGTGATCCCTCCTGCCGAGCAGACGCGGCTCCCCGTGCCGAGGCCAGCCCACTTGGATCTCACCGCTGGGCAGTTGTCCTTGCCCACCACAGACTCTCCGTTTCTTTCATCAGTTGAGACTTGAGTCTTAATCATCCATCAATTGTTTCTGCTCCGAAATGCTAATCTTTGTGGAGTGGTGGGCACATTAGGCGACCTGACCTGGGGACACAGGGGTCTCACTTGGGGGCAGCTGGAGTGCTTGCCCCTCCTCCTCAGGTGCTGGGGCTGAGGGCTCTGGAGGAGGGGAGCTCCTGCGTCTGCCTCTGCGCAGCACGTGGGGACGCCCCACTTGAAGTGTGGCTTCATGTGCGTCTCTGGTGGCCTGTACCGCGATCTGCATCGTAATGAGTAAGATAAATAACTAAAACTAGTGGAATTAATGAATGACTTTCTTGTTCCTTTAAGTGAATCAGAAGCTGGTCAAACAACACAACACTGGTTTTAAAGATAGAAGTCATAGGCTGAGTTGCTTATCACTGAGACCAGTGAGTTCCTGTGAACCTAATTTACTTCTGGGCTTTTGAAGAATTACATGTACTTTGCAATCTGATTGGGCTCAAACTGTACTTTAAGGGGCGCTCCCTAGCAGGACTAAGGGGGTCGCTCGACGGGGGCTGGACCGTACGACGTCAGAGCTGGGAGTGACTTCAGATGACCTGGTTTAGCCTTCTTCCCCGTGTCCTCACGCGGAGCCAGCTGCTCAGGGCCACCCTGTGGCCAGGCTGCCCTCCTTTGAGGCCTTCGGCTCTGCGGTCTGTGCTGTCCAGGGTGCTCCGTCGTCCCCTCGCCGCCTGGAGCTTGGAGGTCGGGCCAGTCCTTCGCTGGACCCTGGGCCTCAGTGGCTCTGAGCTGGCGAGCAGACCTTGGATCTTAGGCATCACACTGCCCGTCTCTTCGTTCAGTGTTTCAAATGAAAATGTCTTGTCTTTCAGAAAATTATACACCACTTAGAAGGAGAAGGTCTAAACAATGTCATTTTCACCAACTGTGTGAAGGATGAAAACGTCAAGCAGGTAACTTCTGTTTTGTGCTCTGATGCTTCTGCTTCAATAAGAAACACTGAGTTACCTTGTGCTTCGTAAGAAGAGTTCTGGAGGCGATCCGTGGATTGCTTGGGTTGCTGGGCACACCTGTCTCCCGGTGCCGGGAGCGGCTGGTGGAGCAGAGTCAGGCCGTGGGGCGACGCTGGGTCATGAATCGGAAGGGCTGCTGGAGAGTGCGCACCTTGTTCCCCAGTTGTGCCTGAGAAGTCCACTGGCCAGCGTGCGTCTTTGTTAGCTGGTGGTGGGGACTGTCCTGCTTGTCCTGGTGGGGGAACAGGAAGGGGCACAGGGCCCCCCAGTGCAGCCTGAGCCTGTGACGTGGATGGACCCGAGCAGTCCGGTGCGGGATGCTGGGGTGGCCACTGCAGGAGCGGAGGAGAGGCCAGGGCTCTGCAGGAAGGGGCCCGAGTGTAGCTTGTTTCTCGCAGATCATCCCGACGGTCATGGAGCTGATTGGGAGCAGCTACCGCTATCATCGAGGAGAGGTGGGTGGGAGGGCCTGGCGCTGGCCACGGGGAGTCCCTGCTGAGGGGCCCCAGGCTCAGCTGCTGAGCAGTGGGGGACCACCCCTAGCCCGTGAACCCCTCTGTCCTCCGGTTCTCAGCGGGCAGGGTGATGCGGCCCCATCGAGGTGGGCAGGGCCTGCAGTGACCTTCCTTCCTGTTAAGCTGGCCGGGGCTTGCAAGTCCCTGGTCCCTCTGTGTGGGCCGGGTGGGGGTCCAGGTGGGGTCTGGGTGGGCCCCTGACCCCTGCCCTTGTGCCTGCAGAACCTGGAGTACTGCATCATGGTGATCGGGGTCCCCAATGTGGGCAAGTCCTCCCTCATCAACTCCCTCCGGAGACAGCACCTCAGGAAAGGTACTTCCTAGGGCACATGACGCTTCATGGTCTGTAGGTCCAGCTGGTCAGGGGTCCCTGCACCAGGAGGACCCAACTGACAGCCTGGTGTGCGGTCAGCTGCTGAGATGGTCATTCCCTGACATGTTTTATACTTAATTAGTTTTCTCTCATTAAAATTAAACATCTCATTAGGATGTTTAATCCATGCGGTGACTCTTCCAGATGTTGGCGATCCTGTCCTCATTTAAGTCTCTGACCCACGGTGCTCAGGGCGTGACAGACACGTGGGGTGGGATGGGGAGGCTGTCCAGGCCGTCTCCGTGTTTCAGGCCTGTCCTTGGCTCCCAGCCTCCTTCTCCCCAGTGTTAAACCTTCACACTGAGTCTGCCACGGCTTTATTTCCTGCTTGAGAAGGTCCTTTGTGAACAGACCTGAAGGCTGAGCCATCATCTCAGAGGCGGGAGACCTGTTGTCACAGGCTTTCATTTTCTTGTTTATTTTTCTTTACTTGTGGCTTAAAGAGCATCACTGGCCTTACATGCATTTAGTGCTGTGCAAGCACCACACTGCCTGTTTCCAGCGTTTTCCGTCATTTCAGACTGGAACTCTAGACTTAAGCAGTAGCTGTCCCCAGGCCCCGGGAACCTCTGGTCCAGTCTGTTGTGTGGCCCTGACAAATCTGGGACCTCGCAGCTGGGGTCACACAGACTTGAGCTCCTGCATCAGGTGTAACTCTTCAGGGCCCCTCCACGTTCGTCAGTCAGTTTCCTTCTTAAGGCTGAATGGCATTCCGCCGTGTGGATGGACCACGTTTGTTTATCCCTCCACGTGCTGATGGACACACACACCCTTTACTCCCGCGCTGGTCCAGCAGAGGTGGGGAGTCTGCCTGGGACGCACCCCGGCTGCTGGGGCGGTGCTGGGGGCAGAGGTGTGGGCCAGTCCCGTGGGGAGGAGGGTGATGCTGTCGGGCGGCTCAGGTCTGGCCGTCACGGTCGTCCCTCAGCAGGTCTGGGGGCCTCCGGGGCCCCGGGAGGCGGTTCTGTCCTGGCGCGAGGAGTCGCTGTGGTGGGCTCGCTGGGCCCTCCTAGGTTTCCATGGTTTCGTTGCTCATTCTGTCACTCACCTGCCTGCGTGATTAACAGACACTGACATCCCCTCTCATCTTGCAGGAAAAGCCACCAGGGTGGGCGGTGAGCCTGGGGTCACCAGAGCTGTGATGTCCAGAATTCAGGTGGGGCCCCCACCGCCCTGTCCGCCGAGCGCTGTGCCGTCCTCACACCACACTGGGGGAGGGCATGCGGGGCCCCGTCCTGCCGAGGAGGGAGCGGCCCCGTTGGCGTCTCCCTGGGGGGGGGGGGCAGCCATGGGCTCCTGCTTTTACTTCCTCACCTCCCCTGGGCATGGGGCCCTGCGGGGGGCCCGCTGTGGTGCCGTGGCCACGCTGGGCGGGCAGGTCGGGGCCTCGAGCCTGGGGACTGCAGGAGGCCTCCTGAGCTCTGGCCCGCCGCCTTCCCTGCCCACAGGTGTGTGAGCAGCCGCTCATGTTCCTGCTGGACACCCCAGGGGTGCTGGCTCCTCAGATCCAGAGTGTGGAGACGGGCCTGAAGCTGGCCCTGTGCGGTGAGCCGGCCCCGGGTGGGCGGGCAGGCCAGCCTGGCGGGGCTGCTGCCCAGGCTCTGGGGCGGCAGTGCTGGTGTCTCGGCAGCGTGCAGTCCTGGCTCACAGCTGTCGCACCGCCCCTTGTTCCCAGGAAGCGTGCTGGACCACCTGGTGGGGGAGGAGACCCTGGCCGACTATCTTCTCTACACCCTCAACAGGCACCAGCTCCTGGGGTGAGTGTGGGGAGGCGGGGCTGCCCCTCTCGTCTCCTGTCTCATCCGGAACGTGATTCAGAAGCAGCAGCGTTGTTAAGCGCAGACAGACATGGCCTGCAGCAGTTTGACAGGATCTGACGTACGGGTCCACCTGTGAAACTGGGACACAGTCCAGAAAACCCCCAGTTTCTTGAGCTGCTCTGTAACTGCCCCTTGCCCCTCCTGCCCACACCTGCTCCCCATCACCTCGGGGGTCTCACGAATGGAGCCACACGGCGCGCCCCCCAGCTCGGTCATTTCGGGCTTCTGCTGTGTTCTGACATCGGTCCCTGCTGAGGGCACTTCCCTGTGCGGATGGCATTCTGTTTGTTCTCACCTCCGGGACGGGGTGAGCACTGGTGTCCCGTGGTGCCCCACACCTGTCCTTTGTCACCTGGAGGACGTCAATCCCAGGCTGTAGGTTTTCCCCAGGGAAGCAGCTCTTGGTCGCCCTGACTTCCTCTGCTCGCCCTGTCTTGCCTCGCTGACGGCCTTCGGTCTGAGCGCTGCCTTGGCTCTGCTTGGCTGCCTTTCTTCCTGTTCACGCTGTTGGGGGGGGAGGGGGTCTCCTGCCTCCTCCGGGGGTCTGTGTCTCTTCCCCGTGGTCCCGGCTCTGTCGTGGGGGTGGGGACTCCAGGAGGTGGTTCTGTCCTGATGATGAGAGGCCTTCGTCCCTGGCGTGACCTCTGTGTCCTTCAGGGCCCTCTGCCCCGCGGTCTCCCTCGTGTGCTCCCCATCACCTTGCTTTGAGCACACGTGTGTCCTCACATTTAAGTGTGCTTACCCGCCGCGTGCAGCTGGGCTCTGCTTTTCACCCAGTCAGACCCATTCTGCTTTCCTTTAGGTGTTTAGACCACTCCCCCCGGCGTGGTCACTGGTGTCTCCTCGCCTTTATCCCAGGCTTCTCTTTTTTTCTTCTCTCTTTCTTTGGTCTTTTTCAGATTCATTTTAGATACTTTTTATGACCCTTGTGTCAGTTTGTTCCTGTAACTTTGGGGGAGGCTGTTGCAGGGTTTCCAGAACATCTGTAGGTGATGTTACCATGCCATGTGGTGTGGGGCCTTCCCTCCGCCTCGTCCGCACCGTGGCCGGCCTTGGCGTCTCTTTGGCTGCTGTGGGGCAGACACACTGCGCGTTTTGTGGCTCAGGGACATAAAGTGCAGAATTCGGCCTGGGCGTTACTGTGTTCACGGCTCCTTGTCCGCTTGCGGACCGCCTTCCTGTCAGGGTTTCCTTCGACGTTGACGTGGTGCAGGCCTGCGCTCGTCGCAGGTGTGTCTGTTCCACCTCCATCTCTGAAGGGTGTCTGCCGCGCTTGTGAAGCCGCAGGTCCACGTCCTCAGGCCCGCGGGGGCGGGGCGCCCGCCCCTCCGTGCTGCTCTGAGAAGTCTGCCGCTCTGGGACACGCGCCCCTCTGGCTGCTTTCTGACTTCTCTGTCTGCAGCCTGGGTCCATGGCGCTGGGCTGCTCTGCGGTTGCTGCACGCCCTGTGCTGGCAGTGCCTGAGTTCCTGCACCTGCGGCCGAGTAGCTGTATCAGCTTGGGGAGACTTTCAGCCACACCCTTCCCCCTGCAGGACCGGGTCCCCCGTGCCGCTTGCTTGCCTTCCCTTCTGCAGAGTCTGGTCTGCTTACTCCCTGCAGCATGTTTCATAGTGTTTTCCTCTGGCCCTTTGATTTGGGCCATTTTTACAGATAATCTTCTGCACTTCTTCTCAACTTTGTCGCCACGGGGAGTGCAGTCCTAGTAACTGCTGTCCTGTCTCTGAGCTCCTGCGTCTGGGGCGGTTTCTGCTGGCTTTCTCCTCGAGGAGGGTCTGTTTCCCTGCTGTGTGGGCCTGGTGGTTTTTGATGGGAGGCAGGCGTAAGAACCTGACTGTTTGGGGTGATGGGTGTCTTTATTTTCCTGTGAAAATCCTCAGGTTTTGTTCTGGGACAGTTATTTGGAAATAGTCTGATCCTTTTGGGTCCTTTAAGATTTATCAGGTGGGCCTGGAACATTCCACTGACTGAAGCAGGGCCCTGGGGCTCATGGGGTTTCCGTCGGCTCCTGGCTCTGAGGAGGCTGGCTGTGCCCCTGTGTCCTCCTGGGCGGTGTTTCCTGACCTCTGGCCTCAGGAAACCTCTGCTGAATGTTGGGGGCAGCTCTCTGCACACGTCCCATCCCGCCCCACCCTCTCTGATTCTCCGGGAACCTTCAGGCCACCTTGGTCCCAGCGCCATCCTCTCCACCCGTGGTCTTGGGCGCGGCGGGGCCTCCTCTTTCCCTGACTTATGTTCTTGGTGGCCTGACGTCCGGTACCTTGGAAACCATTGTTTTGTGTATTTTGGATTGTTTCTTCCCTTTTTTGTTATTTCTGATGGGGGGGTAGACCCAACCCTTGTCACTTTGTTTCGCATGGAAGTGGTTTCCAGTGTCGTATCTTGCTTGGTGTTTGAGGCAGTCGTGTGGACCCCGCAGTCCTGCAGTGTTTCTGTAGAGCATGGCAGCCCGGCTCCGGCAGGTGCAGGTCTCCGGCATGTGTGGGCGGGAGGGAGTCCTCAGGGCCTGCTGGTCCGGGGACAGAGGGGCTGCGGGGCTGCTGCTCTGGGGAAGGTGGATTTTGGACCTGCCTTCCTCAGGATTGGCATCCCTGAGTCGGGGCTCCAGTGCTCACGTGGGGTCCAGGCCCGTGTTGTCAGCCGGGTGTGTGGCCAGAGGTACTCCCAGGCAGCCAGCCTCCCCCATCGTGCAGGTGCAGGTCAGACCCCATTGCCCGTCTGCCCACCGGACGTGCAGATGGAGAGGCAGGTGGACCTGCTGGCCGGGGTCTCCCGGCTCAGAGGCACAGGGAGGTGCGTGTCTGTGGACAACACTGGTCTCCTTCAGCTTCTCAGCCTGAGACGTGCCATCCGGCCCTGTGCTGGCTTGTCCACCAGGCCCATACCACAGGCCGCCAGGCTGAGCGGGCATGTGCAGGACAACCTGGGCTGGTCCGCTGGCCGCAGAAAATGCTGGTCAGACAGACCCGCCCTGCTGCCCGGGGGCACCGATGCAGCCCCAGTAGCAAACTGAGTGTGTTACCGGCACGGGGGAGCTGGCCTCAGGGCCACTGAGGGTCGTGCAGGAAGACCCTGTCAGCGACGCGCCCGCAGTGGTGACCCAGGCTTACGAGGGGTCACTGTGGGCAGCCCTGGCTCCACGCTGGTCTCTGTGACCGAGGTCTGTGTGCAGGTACGTGCAGCACTACAGCCTGGGCGGGGCCTGTGACGACATCGCCAGCGTGCTGAAGCGGGTGGCCGTGCGGCTGCGGAAGACGCAGAGGGTCAAAGTGCTGACCGGCACGGGTGAGACGGGGCGCCGCCCTGGGTTGGGCTTGGAGGGCCCGGGCTCTGAGGGAAGGCGGCCTCCCTCACCCACCCTCCTGCCTTCCCAGGTGACGTGACCGTCATCCAGCCCGACTACTCCGCCGCCGCCCGAGACTTCCTGCGGGCTTTCCGCAGTGGGGTGCTTGGCCGCGTCATGCTGGACCGGGATGTCCTGTAGGGCCCCCTCGGCAGAGCCCTGAGCTGGTCCAGCAGGAAGGCCTCTGATGCCCGGGAGTCCCCTGTTCACAAGCCCCTCGCTGGCCACTGTACACCCAGGTCTCTGCTCCAGGAAGGAGGCCCTTCTCCACTGCTGTCCCAGCCCAGCCATTCTGGGTGACAGGGAACTGAGCCTGGGACGTGGACGTCAGGGCAGTGGACCTCCCTGAGCAGTCCTCGTGTGCCTGGCCTGGTGAGGAAACTCACTCGTGTTCAATATCTGTTAAACATCCTCTTGAGGAGAAGCTGGTGTTTTCTCAAAAAGGGGTTGAACCTATAATCTGTAATTTAAAAATTTTAAATTAAAAGGCTTGTCTCTGTGGTTGGGTCCTTCATTGTGGGCCCATGTGTTATGGCCCCTCACCAGAGAAAAACAGGACATGAGCCAGTTAACTGGTTAATACCTGAGTTAATACCTGAGGGCTCGTTGCAGGTTCCCAATGTGATGTCCTGGATCCTGCAGTAAGGAGCAGTCTCGTCGCCAGCGGAGTCTTTATTTTACTGCTAAAACGTGCAGACACGTAGACACACGCACGCACGCACGCACGCATGGACAAGAGGTCCCAAGCGGCTGTGGCAGAAGCCAAGCACCACCTGTCCCCTCGGTGCCCCGGGGGCTGCTCTCCTTGCAGCCTAGCTGTGCACAAGCTGGTGTGGTCAGCGGAGACCCCAGGCTTCCACCGCCTCTGGGCACCTTCTAGCTAACGGGGGCAGCAGAGTCATTCCCAGAGGCAGCTCCCAGCGTTGAGATCCCACCTGAAGGGATCCAGGAACGTTTCCTACCAGCCTGCATCCTGGAAGAGGGCAGAGAAAGGGCCGGGGTGGGGCTGGGTATGTCGCGGGTCAGCAGCTCCGGCTCTTCTGTGCCCGGTGGTGGCGTGACCTCCCTGGAGCTTCTGCCAGGGCACGTCCCCTTCCCGCAGGCACCCCTTTAGGTGCAGCCGTGCTGTGTGGCTGCCCCACACCCAGCACACTTACCAGTTCTTGAGACGACCCCCAAGCACCGCCTGCCTCCGGCCGGAACCCTGACTGGTGGGGTGGGAAGTATTCAGATTCGTGGCTGTGCCAGATCCAAGTGCTGTTGGAGTCTGGTCAGTGCGGAAAGCTTGACATGAGGGTGATGTTTCTGTCCCGTCCAGGGCCTGCTGACAGCTCGCACTGCAGAGTGGCATGAGGGTCTGGACCAGCCACAGTCCGTGTCCAGGTGGGTGTCTGAGGCTGAGCATGGCCAGGCTGGGCCCGTCAGGAAGAACTGAGTTGCCCAAGGTGCCACCCTGATGGGTCCCCATTTGAGACTTTGAAATGGTCATGCTGCCTCCAAGGCCCCAGCCAGGGCTTGGCCACCACCTGCTGGTCTTTGGGAGCGTCAAGCTCGATCTGGGAGGATGGGGGTCATCTGAGCACCGCAGGCAAGAATGCTGGCAGTGTGGACACAGGAGGCTGCAGGGAGCTGCTTCCTGCAGTTTAGCGCCTGGGTCTTCGGAGAAGAATGCTCGGTCCAGGTCCCACAACAGCTTGGTGACCCTCCCCCTAACCAGAGATGTGTGCCAGCTGGGGGAGAGCAGAGGTGGCAGGGCTGCAGGGAGATGCTGGTCTCAGTGCTGGTGTCTGTCAGCTGAGTCCAAAGGCCCCCAGTCCGAGGGGTGGAGGCAGATTCTGGGAGGCAACCCAGCAGTGGGTGAGACTCTTGCCAGCACCAGAGACCAGGCCCAGGAGCCGAGCCCCAGAGCCGTCCTGCTGACGGGCAAGAGGATGTTGGAGCGGGAGGGCATGTGAAAGAGCCAGGGGCCACGCTGAGCTCGTGGCCAGTGGACCAGGCTGGCAGCTTGAGGGGAAGGCACCAAGAGGCAAAGGGCTGGACAGGCCTTACACACAGGTGTTGGGTGCCAGAGGTGCACCCGTGTCACGACCTGCCCAATGTTTCTTCAGAGGCTGCTCTGGGCTGTGTCCTGACGGTCACAGGGTGTGGAGGGAGCGCAGCTTCCCCTGGGCCTTCGGCTGGAAGGCGCCTCACATCTGGTGGTACTTGCTGGGTGCTGGGCCCTGGAGAGGCCCGCCTCCCTCCAGGGAGTGGGTCTGACTGCAGCCTCGGCTCCTCCATCTCACTCGCTCTCGGCTTCCCAGGGGGCTGCGGGCTGGGGCCCTGCTGCCCGCCTCAGTTGCTGCGCCTGGGAGGGAACAGCGGCTGCCCATCCCTGAGCACTGGCCGCGCTCATTGCAGAGTGTGAACCTGGAGCTCAGAGGGAACACAAAACTCTTGGCGTTTAAACAGAATGTTTTTTTCCCCAAACTATGTCCAAGGAGAGTTAAGTGACTTGTTTCAAGTCAGAGCAAAGTGGTTCTAAGTGAGCCCTGGCAGTGTGTCTCAGAGCATCTGCCCAGGGGAGAGCACGGTCCCCGGGCCATTCCCGTGAGCGAGTGTGTCCTGGGAGCCATCCAGAGAACTGCATGGTCATGCCTGGGCTTGGAAATCCACAGATCCCTCTCTAGACAGGCAACCAGCATGCTGCAGACTGTGAGGGAAACCTCTCCCCCAGGTCCCCAAGACCTTGGTCCACGGAGACTGCTTCTGGAAGGAGGCCACGATGTCCTAGGGCTGTGGCAGGAAGAGCCACTTTCTGTGTCCAGGGTGGGATCAGAGGACCTGGGGTGGCCTGAACAGCCTGGCCTTGGCACTTCTCTTTGGCCGGTTCCGCAGAGTGGTGGGCAGCTGGCCGGGATGGTATAGGAACCGAAAGACACCCGCCTTTCTGGCTGGGGAGGACCTCCAAGTGGTAGGCAGGGCATCCCAAGGCTGATGGGCCAAGGCTCCCCTTGGTGGGTGGGGAGGCTGGGGAGGCGCTTGGGCAGGAGAGGGAACAGGAGGCGGCCTCCGGGTCCCAGTAGGAGAGGCTGCAGCTCCTGGCTGGACTGGCCCGAACCGCCCACGCAGCTCCCCTGGACTCGGAGGCCGTGGGCAGTGGAGGGAAGGGGCGCTTGGCACTGGGTGGCCTCTGGGGTGGGCCGCGGCGCCTTTGGGGAGGGCGCAGGCTGGGAGCAGATCTGGCCCCGAGCCCAGGCGTGTCTAGGTCCTCAGCAGCCCCAGGGCGCCCAGGGCACCGCCCAGCAGCAGGCAGAGGCGTGCGCCGCGCGTGGGCCCCGCGTCCGAAGTCCACCACGCCCGGTAACTGTAGACAACCCGGCTCGTTCCGTTGCCGCCGGGTGCCCCGTCCTCGTCGTCCTCCAGGCCCCGCTCCCAGGGCCCCGCCGCCCTCCAGCTGGAACCCGCGGCCAGGCCTGCCGCCGCCCCGGCCGCCGCGCCCGCCGCCGCCCCCGCAGCCACGCGCAGGGAGGAGCCGCCGTAGCGGGGCGCCGGCCTCACGCGCACCCTCGGGGCCCCGCGCGCGCCCCCGCGCAGCCCTCCCCGGGCGCTGCCGCGAGCCCCGCCACGGCCACCCTTGGCCGCGCCGCTGTCGCAGAGGAAGGCAGCGGCCAGCAGCAGAGCCCAGCACGCGGCGGCCGTCCAGTTCATCTTCGTGGGGTAAAACCTGTCGGAAGACGGAGGAAGGGACCTCAGCTTCTGTGAGGACCAGGGAGCTCAGGGTCTGGGGACAAGGGGCTCAAGGCTGGGGGCCGGGGGCTGGGCATCTTGGAGGACCACCCGCTCAGGGCTGGAGGGGGCTGGCAGGAGGGGGTGTTAATGCTGGAGGGTTAGGGGCTCAGGCCTGGGGTGGGGGCGGGATCTCGTTCGGTAACTGGGAAGGGGTGCGTGGGGGTGAGAGGGTTCAGCACTTGGGGGTTATTCTGTGCCTGGAGGGTGGTCAGCAGCCTGCGGTGGGGTGAGGGCTCCGTCCTGGGGAGGGGCCTGCATATTCTAGGCTGCTCTGGAAGGACTGTTCAGGCCTCCAGGACCCAGCAGGACCAGAGGCCACGCTGGGGTGGGGCTGTCTCTCAGGGATGGAGGGCCCCCGGGACCCAGATAGGGGTCTGGGGAAGGGACCAACGGTGAGCTTCAGCCCGGCTCTCCCGGGGCCCCTTCGGGCCTGGCTTGTCCAGAATCTGGCGGGGCCAGAGCCAGGGATTCGGGCCTCGCGGCTGTTCACACTGTGCGGACCCCTCTCCCTCAGCTCGGGCCCCAGGTTAGGTCCTCTTCTGTCCCCTCCCTGCCTCGCGCTCCACCCCTCCTCCGATCGCCTGTCTCACAGTTGGGGCGGGGGACCCGGACCGGATGGCTGGAAGGGCAGGCTCCCGGCGCAGCCATCTGGGCAGCGGCTCGAGCCTCCTCCCCGGCCCCGCCGGTCCCCTCGCGGCGCCTCCGACCTGGGCCCCGCGGTGCCAGCCCTAGCCTCCCAGTCCGTGCCCGGAATCTGCTGCCCGCCTTACCCGCCACGGGCCTCGGTCGGAACCGCGGGCCGGGTGGCCGCTGCAGGGACTGCGGTGGAGCGGGAGGGAGGGGGCTGTAGCGGACTGCTCCGCCGAGCCGCGGAGCCTGGATTTTGCGTGAGGCCTCCGCCCTAGGATTGGGGGCGGGCAGACTCGGAGGCTCATCCCCTGGGAGACGTGAAGGGAGGAGATAAAGGCGGGCTTCTCCGAGGTGCAGCCCCTCTCGCTGCCCAGCGCCCCCATCCTGCTGCACCGGAGCTGCTTCTCACTCCCCTCCCCACCCCTCCCCCTCCCCCGATACCACGCAGTCTGCCTCACTCCATCTACAGCACGCAGTGCGCACCCAACCTGGCTGTGCACCGTGACCCCCCTCATCCGTCCTCCCCCCAACCTTCCCACACTCCACCCCATCATGCCCACCTCACCCTCTCCCATTCCTCATCTTCACCCCTTCCCAGGTGGGTGTGTCCCAGACACAAGGGCCGCAGAATGCCCTGTCAGACCCTGAGCTCCTGATGGTGGTGCCCAGAAAGGGGAGAGCGGCTCTCCAGGGCTGCAGGCTGTCCAAGCCCAGAGCAGCAGGCCCCCTTCCAGGTTTGGGAAAGGGGAGGGGCCCCTCCTCCTGCCCTGAAGTGCCCACTGTTCAGGTTGCTCCAGGGGGTCCCTCAGTATGGCCCCTCCACTGCAAGGTGACCTGTTACTCGACTGCTCAAGCCAGCGGGCTTTCCCTGTCCCTGCTGGACTGCACTCTGGGATCACGTCTGAAATGGTGCTGTCTTGCTTTCCAAGGTTTGTTTGTCCTTTGGAACCTCTTCCCTTCCCATCCGTGGACACTAAGCCTTCATCTCAGCTATTCCACCTGGAGACACCAGGCCCTCTTGATGGGGTCAGAAGTGGGCTCAGGGACCTCCTGAGTTGCAGAGAGTGGTTTACATGATACCGTCTCTCTCAGCTTCCTTCAGAGCCTCATGGTCCTCAAAGGCTTTGCGTTGCCACCCTGCACGCTCTGCTGGGCATTCTCAGTCCCTGTGGGTTTCACGTGACACCTGGGCCAGCAGCATCTCCCAGCCAGTCCCCTCAGCTGTACCCCAGGGCCAGCTGGCACCTCCCCGGGAGTTCTCAGCTCAGGGCACTTGGCCTTGAGAGCAGGGACTGCTTGGTGATGTGTTTTCCCAGAACCTAGCTGGCCACATGGGAATGCCCAGAAGATATTTGATAGTTACGGGAATAAATATGTTTCTGTCTTTAAACTTTCTGGATAAATTAGAAACATTTTGAGAATAAAACCCAAGCTTATTATTTTTATTATAACTCCTGTTAGTTAAGGATTAATGAGAAAGCTCCTATACCTCAGCTTTTCAAGGTGAGGCTGGACCACAGTGTTTTTCAAATTTCTGGCAAGTAAGGGCTGGAAAAAGCTGGCGTTTGAAGATGAGACGGGCCTGCTGTCTCTAGGTCCACTCAGCTCCCCTCCTTCCTGAGGCCTGAGGGAAACCACAGAAAGAAATTGTTTGGCCTTCAGGAGATTTTTAACCAGTTTCTTGGCTACAAGGTGGGAGGAGGGTGTGGGCTCTTCAGGTCCAGGAGGAAGCCCTCTTGGAATAGAGGGGCAGTGAGAGCCGCCCCTCCTCAGGGCCCCACTGCTGTGGCAGAGGATGGCCGGCAGAAGTTGGGGCAGACCTGGGGCTTCCTCCAAGGTTTTCAGTCTCTGGTTAAGCCCCTCCCTGGTCCCACACTCAGAACAGCCCCCAGCGAGTTGCTCACCCGGAGGAAACAAGGGAGTTTCTCTCAGGAGACCAGGATGCCCCAGGACGCCGGGCGCAGCGGGGGCTGCAGTGGACAGTACTCTTTTACCTCTCGGCATCCTTTCCCCTGTTCTGCTCAAAGAATCCACGGTGTGTCCCCTGGGGAGCCAGCCCTCTCCTATTTTCCACCCATGGCTTCTGGCTGTGACTGCCCCTCCCTGGGCCCTGTGAGGGGTGTGATGTGCTGCAGTCTGAGCTGCTCACAGAGGCTTCTCTCCGCCCCAGACTCCGGGTGGAGGAGCTTGAGACTGGCCAGAGCAGGCAGACAGGACTGAGAGAGGAAGGGAGGTGCACCCTGTGACCAGGGGTCAGGCAGCGCCAGAGCTGATAACAAGGACCTTATCTGGACGAGGTCTTTCCGTCACCTGTACTTAGAAGGCCTCCCCATGATGACTGATCCCTGCCCCCTCATTCTGAAGGGCCCTGCAAACACAGGGAACTCCCAGGCGGCCCTCCTCCCGCCCTTCGTTTTAAAGTATGAACAACAACCAGCATTTATCAGACGTTCAGAGTAAGAAAGTCTGCAATGCAGCAGAATGTAACCAATGTAAAGAAACAAAGAAAAAAAGGCTCAAGAAGTTTGAGGAATTAGAGGAAAACCTGAAAAACAAACATTAAAGAATAATTCAGTTCATAGACTCAAAGACTGGAGGAGATATTGCAGTTGCCTAAGAGCAGGATGCAGCAGTAAAGGAACAGCTAGAGACCAGGAAGGAACTCCTGAAAAGACAAGCTTGCAAGAAACAGAACAACCAACGGGAGAACTGAATCACAAAGTTAAGGGAGGTTTTCTGGGTGAGCAGCAAAATGACGGCAAGCGTGAGAGGGCCCAGTGTGGGGCCCTGAGGTCTGACTGATGGTTGACCGAGGAGAGAGGGCAGGGGAGACTCGGCGGCACCATGTCCAGAGGCAGGGGTACGGCGTGAGCGACCTTTTTATGAGACCCTGAGCCTTTCCTCTTAAGACATATAAGGGAAGTACAGGAAAGAAATTCAGGGCATTTTATGTCGAATATCAGTGTGGAAATTCTACGTAAGACACGAGGCCACTGCACCCAGCGCTGCATCCGGACGCCGTCACGGCCAGCTCGGGTCCAGGTGGTCTCACGTCATCACACAGGTCAGCTTGCATCACTCATCAGTGCACCGTGGGGGGGGATGCGTGTGGTCTGAAAAAAAAAACAGACAGAGAATTTCATTTCTTAATTTTCAAATGTTATTTTTATTGAAATATATTTGACACACAACATTTTGTAGATTTAAGGTGTCCAGCGTGCTGATTTGAGACATTTACATGCTGCAATATGATTGCCATTGTCAGAGCATTTGACTTCCATCTACATTCATTTGTGCAGAAAAAAATGCCAAGAAAAGTAGTCGTAGAAATGAATTTTTCAACTTGATGAAGGCTCTATTTCAAAAAAACCCCTCAGCAGATATCATACCCAATAGAGAGCCCTTAAATGTGTTCCCTTAGACAATAAGAACAAGAAAAGCTTCCCACTCTCACCACTTCCATTTGTGACGGTAGAGTAGGGTCTGAGCCCGGGGGTGGGGGCACTGCAGAAGCCGCAGACTCTGCAGGTTGGCGGCCCCGACGCTGCTCTCCACCGCCTGCAGCTGGAGAGGCCCTGAGGGTGCCTGGGGGCTCTGCCCCACAAAGAGGGGCTAGGCAGGGCCTGCCTGCTCTCCCCTCCCTTCCTCTGGCCTGGACTGTGGACTTGGTGCTGGGGTTTGTGGCTGCCATCTGGAGCCTGCAGGGTGCTGGACACGCAGGCTCAGTGGGCAGGTGGGAGGTGGGGGGAGCGTCCTGGGTCCTGGAATCCGCCGGTCCTGCACCCACCATGGTCTGACCTCTTCTCCCCGTTGGTTTAAGTGAGTGCTACCTGGATATTCTGGGACTGCAGCCACATGAGTGTCTTGGAATTGATAAAATAGAATTTCTCTACCAGAAGAAGAAATAGCTACAAAATAGAAAATAAAATGCCACTCATAGCAGCTACTAATTCTGTAAATAACCTCCCACAATGCAAAAGCTCTCTATGGCAAAAGTAAAAAAAAAAAATCATTAAAGAAGATGAAAGAAAACCTGGATAAATGGGGGAGGAACAAAGACAGCACAGCTTGATACGGTGAGTGGCCCTTCTCCACAGCGAACCCCCAAACTCAATGAAATTCCAGTAAGACTCTCAGGAAACTGCTGGTAGCTGAACTGAGTCCCGACCATTTGTACGTTGAAATCCTAACCCAGGCACCTCAGAGTGTGACTGTATTGGGGGCAGGGTCTTTACTGAGGTGATTAAAATGGGGTCACAATGGTGGTCCTGACCCAACGTGACTGGTGTCCTTGTAAGCAGAAGAGATCAGGATGCAGACGAGCACGCAGGGACGACCACATGAGAGCACAGGGGAAGGCGGTCCATCAGGAGCCAAGGAGAGAGGACTCCAAGGAACCCCACCCTCGTGACAGCTCGTCTCCGACTCCTGGCCTCCAGAGCTAGGGGAAGATGGCTTTCTGGTGTGAAAGTGGCCCCGCCTGCGGTGTTTTGCTGCGGCGTCCCAGGCAAGCTAATACAGAGCCCAGGGGTCCCTGAAGTCCACGTGGAGAAGTAAAGGCCGAACAGAAGGAGCTCCAAGAAAGACGACCGGAGAAGACGGCCCAGCCATACCAGACACTAAGATGCCGCGGCGTCCACGGAGGTAGCCCCGTCCTGGCGGGCCAGATGCAGCCCTGTGCGAGAGAAGGGCTCGCTGACAGACCTCGCGGGAACTTGTATGTGTGCACAGAAGTAAAAGCAGACCAAGAATTTGCTAGAGAACGGGAAACTATGAGAAGAACCAGATGGAAAGTCTAGAACTAAAACAGAGTAGATGGATAGGAAGATTCAGCAACCTGGAAGGTCTGAAGAAGACGGACCGTGCCGAGCAGGCTGCTGGGAGGTGGAGGGGACCCCACAGAAGGTCCACACATGCACCTTGGGAACAGAAGGAGAGGAAAGAAAGAATGAGGCAGACCTGGTGTCTAAGGAAATAATCTGATGATTTTTAAAAATCGATGAGAGAACTTGTAGAAGCATGAGAGACTGCAAGCACGGTGACCCAAAGAAGAGCATAACCCGGACACCAAGCTTCGAGCAGTAGGGGAACCAGTTAGGTAACCGCAGTGATGGTAAGACCCACAGGTGACCTCTCAGCAGCAGCAGGGAGCAGCCGGCGAAGCGGAGCTGCAGGTGCAGAGCCCGGCTCCAGTGCAGGGGCGGTCAGATGCTGAGAAGCAACAGATTAACGGCCAGGGCAGATCAAAGTAAATGTCATTCGTACAGGACTAGAAGAAAGCTGATGTAGCTGTGTCAGCGACAGATACAGTGGCCTAAACCTTGAAGATTAAGCAGAAAGTAGTACTGGAGACGCTTCTTAGCAATAAAAGGTTTAATTTACAAGATGATAGAACAATTCTAAATGTCATGCACCTAAAGACATAACCTCAAAATACAGAAAGGAAGATAGTGCGAAAGAGACTAACAGCACAGAATCATTTATGTGGGTTAAAGCACACCCGCCAGGAACACAACGCATCTGCTGACAAAACACGAATCCTCCTCCCGGGAGGCGCACTGAGCACTAGGGCGCTGGTGCGGGGGGAGGGAGAGGGCTTGGGGTGTGTGGGCAACGGTGAGGTCGGGACAGTCAGGAAGAAGGGCCGTGCTGGATTAACCCGGCTTCTGCCCCCAAGTGCCAGGGGAGAAGTGGGGCGGGCAGGTCAGGGAGGGGGTGCCACCTGCTCACTGGGCCCATCAGGCTTTGGATGAAAGGACATTCTTGTTTCTGAGGGAAGTGGCAAGTGCCACTGGTGCCGCCCGGACCTGCCGGGAACCCTGAGTCCACCGGCCGGCTGAGGGTGGCTGCAGGGTCCACTCCGAGAAGCTGGGATCTCAGGCAAAGGAGGCCATCCAAGTGGGCGCAGGGGTGGGGCACATGGGGCCCAGGAGGGCCAGGCAGAGGGGCTGGCCGCCACAGAGACTGACCAGGTCCTAGGTGGGCAGGGGAGTGAGGTGGAGCGGGACCTTCCCGGGAGCTGGAGATCAAGCGCCTCGCTGCTCAGGAGCTGTCCCCTGCTCCGGTGCTGAAGCTCCCTGGAGAGGCGGCAAGAACCTTTGGAGCTTCAGCTGCTGCCACTGTGCTCCCGTCCCAGGGTGAGGGGAGGAGAGGAGCTGGCCATGCGCGCGGGTGGGAGGGGGTCATGGCCTGCCTGGTGTGGGCTGGTGTTCGTGAGCAGATGGCAGAGGAGGGATTTGAAATTCTCCTGCTGCTGGTGCTCAGGAGGGGCCAGGGGGTCCGGTGGAGTTTGGCCAGGGCCTCCCTGATGTCACGGTTCCGCAGGCAGTAGATGATGGGGTTGAGCAGTGGGGTCACAACCGAATAGACCACGGACACCAGCTTGTTGAGGTCAAAGGAGCTGACGGCGCGAGGTCGGGCATACATGAAGATGGTGGTGGTGTAGAAGATGGCCACGACCACCAGGTGAGAAGCACAGGTGGAGAAGGCCTTCTGGCGGCCGGCGCTTCCTGGGATCCTCAGCACTGTGGCCAGGATGCGGGCGTAGGAGACCATGGTCACCAGCAGGGAGGTTGCAAGCATAGCCAGGGCTGCTATGAAGTCCAGCACTTCGATGGTCGTGGTGTCTGAGCAGGAGAGCTGCAGCAGGGGTGAGATGTCACAGAAGAAGTGGTTGAGGACATTGGGGCCACAGAACCTGAGGCGGGAGATGAGAGCCGTGGACACGAAGGAGGCCAGGAAGCCACCCAGCCAGGCGCTAAGGGCCAGGCTCAGGCAGAGCCTCCAGTCCATGATGGCCACATAGTGCAGCGGGCAACAGATGGCCAGGTACCGGTCACAGGCCATGGTAGCCAAGAGGAAGCACTCAGAGGAGCCCAGGGAGAGGAAGAGGAACAGCTGGGTGAGGCACCCCGAGAAGGAGATGGTCCTCGCCCAAGCCAGGAGGCCGGCCAGCAGCTTGGGGACGGTGACTGAGGTGTACAGGGTCTCCAGCACCGACAGGTTGGCCAGGAAGAAGTACATGGGTGTGTGCAATTGGTGGCTGGCTCTGACAGTCACCACAATGACCAGGTTCTCCAGGACAGTCACCACATAGATGGTGAGGAATGACCCGAACAGCAGGGCCTGCAGATGGCACAGCTCTGGGAAGCTCAGCAAGATGAACTCTGTCACCAAGGTCTCGGAGGAGTTGCTCAGAGCCGCCCCTGGCAGGGAGGTCACTTCTGAGCACCCTGGACAGCAGAGAGATGCAAGTGTGATGTGTGCTGGGCCAGGCCCTCTGCTTCACTGAGCAGGGGGCTGGGTCATGAGAGCTCAGTGGGGGCCCTGTCACCCCTTCTCAAAGCTGCTGCAGCACCGACATGCCCCCCACCTCTGAGTCCAGCACACGTGGTACCCAGAGCTCACACCTGGCCAGTATGTGCAGATACGCCTCTTCCTTGCACACTCAGGTGGAAGCTCTCGGGTGCATATTCTTCTGTGCCCCAACACACAGGTACATGGCCAGGTGTGGGAGTGTGCACGCTCACACACACACACACACACACACACACATCAGATGCACAAACACCCAGTCACATAGGTGGTGTGTGCACACAGCAGGAGAGAAGACCCAATCTGCCTGGTGTGCCTTCTTACCCTGTGTGTCTGGGCACGTCCCTGTCCTCATCCATGCCGGCTCCAGGCGCTGCTCCTCCATGCTGCTCTCCGGCCAGGGCTCCCCAGGGGTTTGCGGGGCTAGGGTGGGAGGGTTCCTCCCCGTCTTTGTCGTACCACGTGGACCCTGCCTTGAGCTGGCCTGATCTCTTTATCCTGTGTTTTCTGAGCAGCAAAGTGGCCTTTGAGGGGTGGATGGAAGCAGTCACTCAGAGCCTCTCAGGGGTGGTGGTTTGGGACTTTGGTGCCAGAACACCCAGGAGTTGGGTGTCTGAAGGATGGGCAAGTGGCAGGGAGGCGGCAGGCTGGGGCAGAGCCAAGCAGGGTTCACCGCTGGTGGGCAAGGAGCTTTTGGGGCCTCCTGCCCGCCTCCTCAGCCCCTCTCCCACTCTGTGTGGTTGGTTGGAGTCTATTCAGCAGGACCGGGGGTGCTGGAGGCAGAGAGAGATTCCTGTGGGCAAGTGTAATTCTTGGGCGACCCTCGGCCAGTTCTTCCTACAGTTTACCCTCCCTGCACAGCAGCTGAACGGGTGGCTGCTCCTGGCTCACCTCGAAGAGTCTGGAAGACTCCCCCACTGGCAGTGACCCAAGCTGAGCCCCACGGGGAGGGGCTGCGGGAGAGCTCAGAGCCGGTGGTGGGTGCAGACCTGGATGCAGAGGAGACTGAGGACTGTGCCCCAATCCCTGGCAATGTGAGAGCCGATGGCAATGTGGCAGAAGAGCCTGGTCCTGTGAAGGGTCTGCAGAACCTGGGTCCGTGGGCCAGCTTGGACCCAGGGAATCAGGGCTCCAGGAGCCCATGCCCCGCTGTCGGTGCCATGCAACTTGATGGTTGGGGGCACCAGGAAGGTGCTGTCCACGTAGTCTACCCCAGGCCCTTGCCTCCGGACCAAGGTCACCGCCAGCCTCCCTACCCCTTCCCCTTGCAGAAGTGCACCTCCGTGTCTCTGCAGGTCTGGAGTGAAGGTCTGGGGGAAGCACAGCCTCTCACTGGGTCCCGCTGCCTTGGGACCCAGGTGGCTTTTATGGGGCTCATTAATGGCCTTGCCCCCCCTCCCCCGTCTTCTGGAGGATTCTTAATTGCAAATCCTCACCCCTGTGAGACTCAGAGCAATTTGTGGAGGCGTCTGCAGGGTCCATGGAGGGAATGTGTCACTGGCTGGGCTCCTCTCTGGGGCCTTCCCACCTTCCTCTCGGGACACGTAGAGCTTTGCCGATTACCTTGCTCCCGGCCTCAGGGCCCTTCCCCTGAGGCCCAAGGGGAGTGGACGCTGCCCAGTATCTTTCAGAACATCGACTTCATTTTATTTCTTTTCCACGCATAGCACTTATTTATTCATCTAGTTATAAAATAATGTAGCAAACTCTTGTAAACCTACTCTCAACTCAAGATCTAGACCGTGGCTAATTAATGACCCCAGCTCCCCCCATCTCAGAGGGACCACTCACTGGGATTCCTTTGCTGTTCAGAGCATCTTCATGATAAGTAATGCATTGCTGAGTTTTGCTTGTGTTCAGATGTTATTAACAAAGGGTATCATGCTATATGCTGTCTTCTGGGTCTTGCATTTTTTGTTACTAAGATTCTTAATCATCTTGATAACTGTACTGAATTCATTCTGACACCTGCATCTGCATCACAATTCATGGATTTGTTTTTTGGGCACAGCTCCCGATCGCCGTGTACCAGTGTTTCTCTTGGAGCTGCACGGAGGAACAGGAGTGCTGGGGGTGAACTTGACATGCAGCTTTACAAGAAAACGCCACATTCTTTCCCCAAAGTGGCTGCACTGTTTACACTCCTATCCTTGAATTACATTCTCTCCAGCAGATGGAGTGGTGCAGTCCCGAACCTCGGCCAGTTTAGTTTGTGAAAATAGCGTCTCACTGCGCCGGTGAATTGCCTCTGCCTACTTCGCTTGGAGAGGTTAGTGTCGACGTGTGCTTCTGCTCCTGCGAGACCTTCTGTGTGTGTGCTTTGCCCATTTCTCTCCATGGTGTCGTTCGCTCCTTACTGGTTTGCAGGACTTCCCTATGCATCCTTTTCTAAATTTCTTTATTGAGGTGTAATTTACACAGTGAAGCGCACAGACCTTAAGCATTAAGTCTGAATGCTCACAAGCTCAGAACTCATCAAGACACAAACTTCCTTCATCCCAGAATGCCCCGCACACCCCTCTGCAGTCAACCACTAACCCCCACTTTGAGGCAACCCCTGTTCCGATTCTTTCTTTGTAGATTAAGTTTGCTTTTCCCTAGGACGTAACAGAAGTAGAACTGCATAACATCCCCTCTTGTGTCTCCAGCTTCTGTCAGCGTGGTTCGAGGCATGTCCGGGCTGTGTGTGCCTCTTCCATTGTGTAGATGGACCGTGGTTATCTGGAAGGTGCTGTTAGATTCCCGAATACTGGGAGACTTTCTGGAGATGTTTCTCTGTTATTGATCTATGTTAATTTCACTGTAATCAAAGAACATACTTTGCATAGTTTTGAGTCTTTTGAAATTTGAGATTTGTTTTATGGCCAGGAACCTGGGTCTATATTGGTGAAGGATCTGTGTTCACCTCAGTGCTGCTGGGCGGGGTGCTCTGTAGACATCAGCCAGGCCAGGCTGCTTGACCGCAGTTTTCAGTCTCCTATGTCCTTGCTGATCGTTCTGCTATTTACTGAAAGGGGGATGTTGAAGTCTATGGCGATAGTTGTGTCGTGGTCTTTTTGTCTTTCAGATTCTATTGGCTTCTGCTTCATGCACTTTTAGGCTGTTACTAGGTGCCTAAGGTTCAGGACTGTTTTGTCCTTCTAAGGAATCGGCCCCTTTGTGATGACGTTACTCCCCTTACCTCCGGCAATATTTGTTTCTCTGAAATCTACTTGGTCCGATGTTAATTAGTTCCAGCTTTCTCTGATTAGTGTTAGCACGGTGCCTTTTTCACCATTCTTTTACTGTGAGCCTCTTTGTGTCTTTCTGTTTAGATTATGTTTCTTGTAGGCAGCACACAGCTGGGTCTTGCCTTTGTGTCCAGCCTGACAGCCCCTGCCCTTTGCCTGGGGTCTCTGTTTGCGTTCAGTGTGATTGTTGATGTGGTTGGGTTTCAGTCTGCACATCGCTGCTGCTCATTACTTGTCCTCTCCGGTTTTGTTTCCTGTGTTATCTTTTTCTGCCCTCTTTGTGGTTATTTTTTTGGTCACCTTTGCTCTCTTGTTACCTTTAACTCTTTGTTTCGCTACCTTAGTAGTTGTTTCAGGGTTAGCATTCATCTTTAACCTGTCAGTCTACCTCCAAGCGGTGTTTTCCACCTCATGTGGAAGAGCTGAACCAGCGTGTACTTTTCTCCCTCTCCTCCTGGCCTTCGTTTCATTGTTGTCCGGTGCTTTATTGTCACACGTTATAAACCCCACGACATGTTGTTGTTATGTCTGTTTATACAGACAGTCATCTTTCAAAGAGAATTAAATAGTAAGGAAAACATAGCGTATTTATCCACGAAATCGCCATTCACTGTGCTTTTCATTTGTGTGGATCTGTAGTTCCCTCGGGCATTTTTTTCTTTCTTCTTGAAAGATTTCCTTTAATATTTTGTGTAGTGCTAGCCTGCTAGTGAAATATACTCTCAGCTCTTGTTTGTATAAAAACACCTATATTTTACTTTGGTTTTTGAGAGATATTTTCCGTGTATGGGAGTCTGGGTTGACAGGGCTTCTTTTCTCTCAGTACCTGAACGATGTTGTGCCGCTGTTTCCTCACTTGCGTTGTTTCTGGTACGGCATGTGCTGTCGTACTTATCTTTGCTCCTCTTTATATGATGTTCTTCTGGCTGCTGTAAGAATTTTCTCTGTCATTGGTTCTGCACATTTGGCTGCGAGGTGCCTGGTGTCGTTTCTGTTTTTTGCACTGAGATTCATTGAGCAACGAGGACTTGTGGGATTATAGTTTCTATCAAAGCTGGGAAAACTCTGGCCACTGTTCCTTCAAGTATCTTTTGTCTCTCCCTTTCTTTGGGGATTCAGTTACATGTGTGTTAATCTGCTTGAAGTTTTCCCACAGCTCACTGATACTCTGTTAACAAAAGTTATTCTCTTTTCTTTTTGTTTCGTAGTTTGATAACTTCTATTGCTATGTCTTTGATTTTTTTGTCTTTTCTTCTGCAGTCTCTCCTCAGCTGCTAATCCCATGTGGTGTATTTCCCATCGCAGGCCTTGTAGTTGTTGCCGCTGGAAGTTTGGCATAGGTCTTTTAGAATATCTTCCATTAAAAAGCTGAAGCTCTAAACTGTTCTTAGAAGCAATGAACAGTACACATACGTAAATTAAAAACTGTGCAGTGTATTGTATATGTGTGTTTGCATGTACACGTGCAGTCAAATTGTGTCAGTTTTACCTAAAAAAGAGAGAGATTACAACAACAGTGTCATCAAAGATTTTAATATTGTCCGAGGTGCCACATCAGAATTGATAGAAATTTCATGGTCATTACTTATTTGTCATAGAATGATGTTTGCCAGGTTATTAGAAAAATAGCCTTAATAACTAAAGAAATGCAAAGGGAAAAAGCCCCCTGAGTCCCTGCTTCCCTGTCTGAACGTATGGAGCACAGCTGGAGCCCATCTCAATGTCCTTGTCCAGTTCTAATTTTCTCTATGCTGCTCCTTTGCAGAGAACTTTTTCCTCCATCCCGAGTGCTTGGCAGTCCGTTTTCTGTCCCTATAATTCTGACTTTTCCAGGCTGTTACGTAAATTGTATCAGATGAGTGTGTGGCTTTTGAATGTGACTCCCTTTACTCAGCATGACACGTCTGAGAGTCACCCATGCGGTGTGTGTCCTTCACTCACTCGTTTACTGGGTTGGTTGTATTGTTTACTACTAAAGTTTGGGAATTTTTGATTCTGAATATAAATATTGTATCAGACACTTGGTCTGTAAGTGTTTTTCAAACCGTGTCCTGTATTTCCATTCTATCGATAGTGTCTCTTGAAGATCAGACTCTGGTAATTTGATGAAGTCCAGCTCATCATTACTTTCTTTCATGGATGTGCTTGTGTTACTTCTAAGAAATCTTTGCCGAACTCAGGGTCTCAAAGATTGTCTTCTTATGCTTTCTTCCAGAGGTTTTACAGTTTCAGGTTGTATGTTCAAGTCTGTGATCTACCTCGAGTTAATTTTTGGACAGGGTGTGACTGTAGACTGAAGTTCGCGCTTTGCACGTGGACATCTGGTTTTTAGCACTGCTTGTTGAAAACTGAATTGCCGTTTCACCTTTGTTGTCATCAGTCGCATGTGGTCTCTTTCTGGGTTCTCTGTTTCCTCCGTTTGTCTCCGTGTTTGTCCTTTTCCTGGTACCATGCTGTCTTGATTATGGCAGGTCTATACGCCTGAGACCAGCTGGTGTGAGTTCTCTGACTCAGTTCTTGGTTTTCAAGGTAGTTTTGGCTCCTTCAGTTCCTTTGCCTCGGCTTGTTGATTTCTATGAAAAAATTCTGCTGGAATTGTTATTGGAACTGCGTTGTGTACAGATCAGTGCAGGGAGAATGAACATCTTTACAACATGGAATCATGCAATCCAAGAACATGGTCTCTCTCTCCATTTTTTTTGTTCATCTTTGATTCCTTTCATTAGTATTTTGTATTTTTTATCATGTTCTGCAAATATCTTTTCCCAGTTTATAGCTTCTCTTTTTCAGTTTATTTAAGATGTCTTTTGAAGAACAGAAGTTTTTAAGTGTTCAAAATTATTTTAGAACAGTTTTAGATTTACAGAAAAGTTGCAAAGATAGTACAGACAGTTCCCATACACCCAAAGCCAGTTTCCCCTAATGCCAATGTCTTACATTAATTAGTGTGGTACCTTTGTTATCATTCGTGAACCAATACTGACACGTTATTATCAACCAAAGGCCAAACTTTATCTGGATTTCCCTAGTTTTGACCCAGTGTCCTTTTTCTGTCCTAGGACCCTGTTGAGAATATTTGGTGATCATGTTTCCTTGGGCTCCTCTCGGCTGTGACAGTTCCCCATACTTTCCTTTTTCTCATGGCCTTGACAGTTTTGAGGAGTTCAGGTAAAGTGTTTTATAGATTGTCCTCAAATTGGAATTTTTCTCATGTTTTTCTCACGATTAGACTGGGATTTTGTGTCTTTGGGAGGAAGACCACAAAGGCAAAGGGCCACTTTCATCACATTGTATCAAAATACACACTGTTAATGAGTGCTGGTGTTGGCCATGATCGCCAGCCTGAGGCCGTGTGTCAGTCTGTCCTCGGCCCGGTGGCCCGGCGCCTTTCATGCTGTCCCCTGGAAGGAAGCCGTCACATCAGCCTGTATTTAAGGAGTGGGAAGCCACACCCCTTCCCCTGCGGAGGGGGTTTGCACCTAAGTTCCTTGTGGTTCTTCTGCGCGGAGGACGTGCCTGCTCGCCCCACTGCTTTCTTTATCCAGCCACTTGCTTATATCAGGACAGACTTATGGGTATTTATTTCATGCTTTGGGTTATAGTCCAATATTATTCTAATTGTTTTGTTGCTTAAACCATCCCAGCCTTGACCCCCGGGAGCTCAGTTCATTCCTGGGCCCCTTTGACGTGCCCCATCGTTTAGGCCTTTTCTTTCTGCACACTTGACTAACTTTCTGGATCTTGGAGATGCTCTGGGTTCTTGTCCCACCCCTAGAATCAGCCATTCCCCCAAGGAGCCTTGGTGCCTTTTATTAGACAATGATATTGGAAACCAGCCCCTGGCACTAGATATGCCTGTTGCTGCCGGGGTGTTGTTACTTCTAGGCCCCTCAGCTGACAGAGGAGGGGGGTATATGTGTGTGTGCTAACCTGTGTGCACACACATCTATAAACATTTCTGTGCGTGACCGTCTGTATCTCTGCTAAGCCGAACATGAGATCTTACTGAGGTCTCCACCTCGAACCCCTCGCTGCACGGACCAGCCTAGCCTCCTCCCCTTGCTTATCTGTAGTGTCCACTCCCACAGTGAGGACTCTGGCTCCCACCACCCACCATCCGCTGACTTAATTGTCCAGTCCCAGTGTACCTGCGGGGTGGCGTCAGAATCGTTAACCAGTACGCGGCAAGGAGGAGCTTTATCACTAGAGCGCAGTGCTGCGTGCTTAGTCCTACAGACGCCGCTCATTCTCAGGGTTACTTAGACCAGCACCTCAACACCCCACCCGCTTCAGTGAGGTTGTTTCGTGCATGCCTTATGCAACTGAATTGTCTGCCACCTTCTGCATTCCGTCCCAGAGTCCCCAGATCTCCTAAGTGATTAAAAAAAATTGCATCCATTAAAGTTCACTTTTTGTATGGTAAAGTTCTGTGGCTTTTAACAGAATCATGTATGCACTAGTACACTCTCATACAGAATAGTTTCACTGCCCTGAATATCCTCTGAGCATCACCTGTTAAACCCTTCCTCCTCCCCGCTGACTCCCTGGCAAACACTGAGCTTTTTACTGTATCCATAGCTTTGCCTTTTCCAGGATGTTATAAAATTGGAATCATACAGTATGTAGCCTTTTCAGACCCGTGTCTTTCAGTTAGCAACGTGCGTTGTAGGTTCATCCAAGTCTTTGCTTAGCTTGATGGTTCATTTCTTTTTGGTGCTAAATAACATTCCACTGTATGTACGTATGGACCACAGTTTATTCGTTCACCTGTTGAAAGACGTCTTGGTTGCTCCTGGTTTTGGGTGATTATGGATAAAGCTGCTGTAAGTTTTTTGGGTGGGCTTAAGTGTTCAGATCAGTTGGGCAGATGCCTAGGAGTGTGGCAAGACCACGTTTATCTGTTAAGAAGCTGCCAGTCTTCCAAAGTGGCCTTGTCATTTGCGTTCCTGCCAGCCATGGACAAGCGGTCCCGCTGCTCCACAGCCTCGCCACCGCTGTGTGTGGTCAGGCTCGTGGATTCTAGCTGTGCTTATAGGTGCGCAGTGGTATCTCCTTGTTTTAACTTGCAATTTTCTGCTAACAAATTTTGTCGAACATCTTATCTAGGCTTATTTTCCATCTGTCTGTCTTGTCTGGTGAGGCACTGAAGGACCTAATTCTAACATAGTCAAAATTTTCAATATTTTTTTTTATGATTCACACTCTTGTAAAGAAAATTCTTGGCTACTCTGAGGTCAGAATAGTATTCATCTGTATATTCATGGGAATGACTTAAGTCATTCCTTCTTTTTTGACATGCTCTTCTTTTCCCTTTTTCATTGAAGCGAAATTCATATAACATAAAATGAACCACTCACGGTGCACAGTTCAGTGGTGTTCAGTATATTCACAATGTGCAGTTGTCACCTCCACCCAGTTTTGGCACATCTTCTTCACGTCCATCCTTCTTTCCTCCCTCCCTGGCACCCACAACCACCAATCTGCTTTCTGTCTGTGGATTTACCTACCTTAGATATTTTGGGTGAATGAACTCATACACCGTGGGGCACTTTGTGTCTGGTTTCTTTCATTTAGTTAATGTCTTCAGGGTGCTCCGTGTTGTAGCAGGTGTCAGGACCTTATTGCTTTTTATGCCCGAATTGTATTCCATTGTAAGTCCACACCACGTTTTCTTTCCCCGTTCATCTCTCAGGGTTGTTTCTAGTTTTTGGCTGTTGTGATTCATGCTGCTACAAACATCTGTGTACAAGTGTTTGCCTGAGCAGCAGTTTTCAGTTCTCTTGGATTTCTATCTAGGAGTGGAACTGCTGGGTCATGTGATAATTTTACATTTAATTTTTTGAGGGAAAGCTAGACTGTTTTCCACACAGGCTGCACCGTTTTACATTCCCACCAGCAATGTGCAAGGATTCCAGTTTCTCCATATTCTCACCAACACTTGTTATTATCTGTTTTTTGAAAAATATATAGCTGCCTAGTGAGTGCAAAGTGGTGCCTCGCTGTGGTTTTGGTTTGCATCTGCTTGATGATTGGTGACACTGAGCAGCTTTCACGGGCCTTCACGGGCAGGTGGACATCTTCTTTGGTGAAATGTCTATTCAAGTCCCTTGCCCATTTTAAAATTGAACTGTCCGTCTTTTAGTTGTTGAGTTGTAAGTGTTCCTTATGTATTCTGAATATTAGACCCTCATTAGATGTATGATTTGCAAATATTTTATCTCATGAGTTTTCTTTTCAATTTCTTGATAGCGTTCTTTGCTGCACAAAAGATTTTGATTTTTATGATTTTTAATTAATCTAGTTTTTCTTTTGTTGCTCTTGCTTCTGTTTTTTTTTTTTTATTTAAATGTAGGAACCCTTTGCCAAATCCAGAAAGATTTACTCATATGTTTTCTTTTAAGAGTTTTTCAATTTTATCTTTTATATTCTCACTGCTGATGCATTTTGAGTTAGTTTTTGTGAACAGTGGAAGGTGGGGATCCAGCTCCATTCCTCTGCAGGTGGACAGCACCATTTGTTGAAGACACTGTTCTTTCTCCATTGAATGGTCTTGAACCCTTGCCAAAAGTCAACTGGCCTAGATCTATGGGTTTATTTCTTGACTATCAATTCCATTCCGTTGATCTATATGTCTATCCTTACGTGAGTACTGAGGACTATGGCTTTGAAATCAGAAAGTGTGAGTCATTTAACTTTGTTCTTTTCCAAGATTGCTTTGGCTATTTGGGGCCCATTGCTATTCCATATTAATTTGAGAGTCAGCGTTTCCGATTTTGCATAAAAGGTCGTTAGAATTTTGATAGGGATTGCGCTGGGTCTGTAGGTCATTTTATGTGGCGTTGCCATGTCACCAGCGTTAAGTCATCTCATCCATGAACATGGCATGTCTTTCCATTTGTTTTAGGTCCTCATTAATTTTTTTTCATGATGTTTTGTAGTCTTCAGTGCACAAGACTTTCCTCTCCTTGGTTAAGTTTATTTCTAGATATTTCATTTTCTGCATGCTACTGTACATGGAATTGTTTTCTTAACTTCCGTTTTGAATTGTTCACTGTTAGTATATTACAAAACACTGCTGGTTCTGTGTGTTGGTTTTATTCCCTGAAACTTTACTAGGGTTTCTTCTATTAACCCTGGTACATCTGGGGGCACAGACTCTTTGGGATTTTCTAATAAAGGGTCATGCCGTCTGGGCCGGGAGATAATTTTACTTGCTCCTTTATGAACCCATTTCCTTGCCTAGTTACTCTGGCTCGTGAAGACCGGCATTCCTGTCTTGTTCCCGCTCCTAACTGTCTTCACCATTAGCTGTGGTGTCAACTGTGGGTTTTTCATAAACGCCCTTTGTCATGTTGAAGAAGTTCTTTCCTATACCTAATTTTCGGAGTCTTTTTATCATGAAAAGATGTTGAACTTTGTCAAATGGTTCTCCTGCGTCAGTTGAGCTGACTCTGTCCCCACCTTCCCTTCTATTACTGTGGTGTAAATACTGATCTTTGTGCCTTGAGTCCCCCCTGCACTCCTGGGATGAATCCCACTGGTCATGGTGCATAACTGCTTAATATGCCACTAGATGAAGGTTTCTGGTATTTTGTCGAGGATTTTCTGTCTGCGTTTGCAGGTGTTGGTGTGTGGCTTCCGTGTGGCGTTTGTCTGACGTTCCTCTCAGACCGTGCTGGCCTCACGGAGCACGTCAGGGAGCATTTCTCCTCTGTTGGGGGGATGTTTCCAGAAGGGACTGGTGTTGACGGTTCTCTTTAGTCGTTTGGTGGGGCTCAGCAGTCCTGGGCCTGGGCGTTCTCTGCTGGGACGTTTTTGCTAACTGACTCTATCCCTCACTTGTTAGAGGTCCCTTCAGAATTTCTGTTTCTTCCTGAGTCAGTGTTGGTGCTCGTGTGTCTAGGAGTTTGTCCCTCTCATCTGGGCCGTCTAATCTGTTGGTGCAGCCTTGTTCATAGCACGCCCTTGTCTTCCTGCTGATTTGTGTGAGGGCAGTGGCGATGTCCCCGCTTCATTCCTGATTGACTTGGTGGCGTCTCTCTTCTCTCCACAGTCGGTGTAGCTGATGGTTTATGTTTTGTTGATCTTCTCAAAGAAACAACTTTTGCTTGTTGATTCCGCTCCACTTGTCTGCTCCAGTTTTACTATTTTCTCCTTTTTGCTGGCTTTGAGTTAAATTTGCTCTTCTTTTTCTAGTTCCTTAAGGTGTTTTTGTTTTATGGTTTGAGATTTTTCTTATTTAAAAACTTCGGTGTTTACACCCGTGTCGTCCCCTGCAGTCACGCTGCGTCTTTCTCACGTGGCTTCACAAGGAGACCCGCACAGAGCACCACGCTTGCAGGCGGACAGTTTGGGGGCAGCACAAACACCCACCGGTGGGTCCGAGTGGAGGGGCGCTGGCCCGCGTGCGGGGTTCTGGTGGGGGCCAGGCAGTGCGCTCCTGGCGCCACGGGACGAGACCCGCACGTCCTCGGAGCGTGTGAGCACCTTCGTGTTAAAGCGAAACACAGCCCGGGAAGTGCCGGGAAGCCTTCCCTCCAGGCGTTCTGAGGGGTGACGTCCTGGTAAGGGCAGCAGGACTTTCCAGCTTTGTATCTGTATGGCTAAAATTCCCTAAAAAGACTGTATATTTATGTATCATTTTGGAAAACAGTCATGAAGTAATATGGGATCATGAAATACCAATTATTGACACAGAACTTTTCTTGCATGACTGCTTAAAAATAAAGATTATTTTCACCACCACTGCCTGTCATAATTAAAACATGGCTCTATTTTGTCTCCAGCTGTTCCTAAAATTCATTCAGATAAGAAGTGTATTTCTAAGCTGTTGACTTTTCTGACAACGCTCAGATAATGCAGGTCCAGCTGTCACAGAACACAGGCTGTCCTGGGAATCTGGATGTCTGGACGGACACTCACCAGCCTGGGCCCCTGCTGTGACCATGGGTGTGGGGCAGGCGGCTTCCTGCCCGTGTTCCACCTGTGAGCACCAGAAAAACCCACCTCCTCCCAGAAAATGTCCGGATCCCAGTCCCCAGAGCCTGTGAAAGTGCTTCAGAAGGTGGAGCAGAGGCGAGGGCTGTGGGTGGGACTGGGTCTGCTGGAGCAGGGAGACCACTAGACCATCCCAGTAGGTCCAGGGCCATCACAGGCCCTCAAAGGTGGAAGAGGAGGCAGGAGGTCAGTCAGAGGAGACGTGACTACAGCGTGTCACTGAGACACTGGCTTTGGAAAAGGAGGAAGGGGCCACGAGCCAAAGAAAGCCGCGGCCTCTAGGGACAGAGGAGGAAGGAAATGGGTCCTCCCCTCCCCACCCCCCAGCCTCCAGGAGGGAGCCAGCCCCGCCCCCCCCCCATGTCAGCGGAAGAGGCCTGTTCGGAGCCCCTAAGCTGCAGAACTGTAAGACAACACATTTGTGTTGCTCTAGGCCACTGAGTTGGCGGTGACTTTATCCAGCAGCCAAAGGAAGCTCACCCACGGTCAGATTTCCTCCTCTCCAACTCAGGAGCTGTTACGGGGTGATGGTGGGGGTTGGAGGCCTGTGGGGCAGGGAAGCTGGGAAGCCAGCTTTGTGCTCACTGTTGGGGCCTGGCAGTGGGACACCCACACTCTGTGGCCCTTCCCTGGCTCCTCTGCGGACCGCAGCCTGCACGCCCAGGGTGTGCTGAGGTGCGTCCTTTCACAGCCCTGCGGTCTTCGCGGTGATTCTGGAACCCCAGTGGCAGCGTCTGGCCCAGAGGAGCTGCCACCTCCCTTCCCTGGTGATTCCGGGCCAGTAAATCCTGGGGTGCCCCCCCCACTCGAAGGCCACTCCCGACCCTCACTGTGCCCCCAGCTTCAGGGTTCCCACCAGGGCTGCTCTTGTATAGGCGGACCCTCCACCCTGCCCCCAAAGGGGTGTCTGCACAAACCCCCCGCTCTGGGTTCTTTTTACTCTCCTCCAGCCAGGTGGGAGCCCAGACTGCAGGCCTGGTTCTCAGATACCTCTGTGCACCTGCACGGCCTCTGGGGCCTTGTGTGGTGTCTGATTCCTGTCACAGCAGTGTCCCAGCTGGGGTGGAGTCGGGGCAAGTCCCATTTTAACACTGTGGGAATATTTTCATTCTGCTTTAAAACACCCACTGCTGCAAGAACGTGCACCTCCATTATTACAGGAATGAAAACCCCTGTGTTTGGGCCCCAGGCGTCCTCCCACTCATGGCCACACTCTGGGGCAGGGCTAGCTGGGAGACACCAGCATCCCCATCACGGAGAAGGAAGGGTGTCCTGCTCAGGCCCATGCTGGTCGGGGCCCCGGGGGCTGGCAGGCCTGTGGAGGCCTTGGGGGCACCCGCTCAGCATCTGGGTCTGCTTTTCTGGGGACCTCCACCCCCAGGCTTTGTCACCTCCTGAGTGGTCTTGTCAGTGGGAAATTATGGGTCTGCAAATGCCCTTCTTTATCATAAGGAGATTTTCAGACAAAGTTTTTGGTCAAGGAATGTTTGCAAAGGCATTAGTTACAACAGGAGGAATGGGAGGTCCAATTGTTGGATGTGGAGAAGTTGAGGAAGTAACTGAGGTGAGCCTACAAAATCCTAGGCAGAGCCTGGGGCCGAGCCTGGTGCTCGGAGCTAAGTAAGAGGGTGGGTCTTACGTCAGACGCTCCCATCACACAAAGAGGAGGGGCACGTTAGGAGGCGATGGAGATGTTCATGGTGACGGCTTCATGCATGTGTAGTTATCTTCAGGCTCAAGTTGCATACATTAAACATGTGTGGCTTTTTTGTTTGCCAACTATACCTCTATTAAAAGAGAAAACAGGAAACAGGAACTCAGCAGCGTGACGTGAGCCCTAAAAGTGGATGCAAAACGTAACCCCTAGGATCAGCACACGTGACACAGGCCACCTTCATTATCGGTGCTTTAAAAAGCCTTTCTCTGCACCTCCCCAATCCCCAGAGTGCTGCTGTGTTTAGGCAAGTAAGGGTTATTGAAGCAAACAGAGCAGCCCTCGTTCTCCCCAGACAAGCGGAGCCCTGCGTGGGCGCTGACTGAGGGGCTGTGCTCCTGCCTCGGGGGACCTTCCGCCAACTTCCCATGCGCTCCCGATTAGGGGCAGCCAGACGCCTGTGTGGCGGTGGCCCCGTGGTGGTGCTGGAGTCCCCAGGGTAGCGTGACACTTGAGACCAGGGTCAGCGGTCAGTGTACACCTGTCTGCCAAGGCGCCCCTCGTCCCTGGGACCCTATCAGGACCCACCCTGGCTGATGGTCACCTGCAAAGTGCTGATGGGGGAACAGGCTCAGGGTGGGGCGCACCCCCAGCACCTCCCAGGACTCCAGGCCTGGGTACCCCATGACTAACAGCCCATAGCCCGGCCCAGGCCGTGCATCCAACTCCCTGCACCCTGGTGTGCCCTACATGTGTGCCCCGGAGCCCTGAGGGTGGGCTCTCCCACCCAGCCTACAGTAGCTCCTCTTTTGAGTCATAGCCTCCTCCTATCCACACTGAGCTGGGGGGCCCCACCTGAGGGAGCAGCCTGGCCAGGGGGGATCAGGCAGGAAATAGCCCCCAGCCTAGGGGTCCTGGAGCAGCAGTTCCTAGAGGGCTTGGGTGGGAGGGGGAGGGGGGTGGTCTATCAACCTGTGGGATAGACCTTGCCCTGTTTACAGAGGGGATGCTAAGAGCACCCAGTATCCAGTGTGCAGCAAGGCCACACCCAGGGGTGCCTGGGGCTGCCGTCCCGCAGGTGCTCTTGTGGTGGGCCCTGGCGCAGGGCCCTGGGAGACACGCCAGTTGGGGGCTGGCCCTGCATCGGCTGCAGTCGGGTTGGGGTGAGAAGTGGTTGCCAGGTGCAGCACGAGGACAAGGGCCCCTCAGGAAGCCAGGCGTCACCAGGGACGCCTCCTCTTGGGGCCCCTCCCAGGGCCAGGCTCTGCCAGCTGCATAATTGGCTAGAGGGTCCTGGCAGGCCTGAGCCCCAGGGAGGCCGGACGGAGGGCAGAAGAAGCGAGCGTCAGAGGGCTGCCTGCTGGGCATGGGGCTCACCCTGCTGCTTGCCCGGTGGTGGGTGGGCAGGTCAGGGTCGTCCAGGGCTGGGAGTCGTCCTCACTGCCCTGAAGTGGGGCACTGGCTGTCTGGGCTGTGAGCCGGGGCCCCTGTGGCCTTACGTCTGGGCTCCTGGCCAGCACATGAGCTGACAGCCAGCGGGGCTCAGTGGAGACGCTGCCCCGGAGGAGGTAGGGTGGCAGGTGAGGCATGGCCACAATCTGAGCTGAGGATGGCGGCCTGGGGACAACAGCAGAGGCGTGCTGGCTTCCTGCCCACAGGCCGGGGCTGTTCCCCACCCAGCAGGGCCAGTGCTGATCTTGCTGAGGCCCAGAGCCAGGGCTGCATGGACAGAAGAGTTTGCAGAGTTAAGGCCCAGGCAGTAGGCTGAGGGACGGCACTGAGGTCCTGTGCTGGTGGTCGGTCAGGGCCCCTTCTGGGCAGCCAAGGTCCACCTTCTGGCCAAGGCTATGGACTTGCCAGGGAAGCATGAAGGTTTTGGCTGCTCCCTGTGGGTCCAGAGCAGTCCATGTCCCCTGTTCCTCTTGCCATGTGTCCAGAGGAGGTGGACAGCAGAAAGGAAGTGACTCAGCCAACAGGGGACCTTCATAGGCCAGTCAGAGGGTCAGCTGGCCAGAACCAGCACTCCTACCCAGAGTGACCCTGTCTGGAGGGTCTTGGTGTCTTGTGCTCAGCCTCCTGGCCTCCAGGTTGTTTCAGGAGGATGTGACCTGCAGCCTCCTCAGACCCCTTGGGTGAGTGACCCCTGCATCACGCCGCGTCTCCACAAGCTGAGCTGCGGGTAGATTTCCTCATCCCTCTCCCGTAGGACCCCTCCCCCCATAGTCCCGTCTTCTGAGCCTCAAGAGACCCTTGCAAGACGTGGAGGATTCTGTGTCCTCATTGCCTGTGCACGAGCCACACATGCACACGGGAGAGCAGGCCAGCTGTCCTCCCCTCCAGGGCACAGGAGGACCTGCCCACTAGCTGCACAGGGGAAATTCGGGCAGGAGGGCTCTCAGAGCCCCCAGGCAAGGCAGGCTTTGCAGAGGTGTCTTTCTCTCCGTCTCAGTGGTGATCTGCAAGAGCGAAAACGGCTTTCTAAAGGAGAGGCTTATCTGGAGTCAGGGCTGAGGAAAGTAGGGGAGTTCCCAAAGGTGAGGGCCCAACATCCAGGCAGCTCCTGCTCGTGGTCCTGTGCGGCCTGGGGGCCGCAGGGCCCAGGGCTGGGGAGCAGCGCTGAGGACCCAGGCCCCAGTGCAGCTTGGCAGGGGTCTGCGCCCAGCCAGGTGTTCAGAGGAGGGCAGGCAAAGACTCTCACCCTCAGGACAGAGCACCATGGCCAGAGGAGGGGCGCTGTCCTTCCGGGACAGGGCCCATGGTGGCCCCACTCCTGGGACCTGGGCAGGGGCACTAGCCTTGACTGCACTGCCGCAGACGCTCCTCTGGAGTTTTGCTTTGGTCTGAGCGCCAACTGCACAGCTCCTGGCCCGAGCAGGTGTCCTGTGGACGTGGCTGGAACATGCGTCACTTTCTCTGGCTCTGATTAAGGACAGCTGCACTGGCTGTACTGCGGTGCTGGGGACGGGATGCAGCCACGTGTGTCGGGGGCCATAGCTGGTGCATTAAGAGCATGCAGACTGTGACCTGCTGATGCAGGAGGCACAAGCCACCCCAGAGGGCTGGCAGGTGGCTCCCTCCGCGCCTGAGTTCTCGCTCTGGGGAAGTGAGAACCCCATGTCTTTCTGAGAAGGTGCAGGTTCTATACCGCACCCAAAGGAAGTAGAGGCACAAGGTTTATTGCTTACAGATCCCACACTGGGGTGGGGAGGATGAGGCCAGGGAAGGGCAGTTCTCAGTCCAGGTCTCGAGCGAGCAGTAGGTGGACAGCAAGGGTAGGAAGCGCCCATCACTCATGAGGTGGCTGGGGCTGAGGCCAAGTTAGTACTTTGCGGCTGGACTCTGAGGGGTTAAAGACGTTCTGGAAAAGCAAAGCAGGAACTTGGGCTAAAAACCCTAGGCTCCTTCCTGATCCGTGTCCAGACTCTGGTGTGAGCAGGGTGGTCACACTGTGAAATGCCTGGGCATCAGTGGCTGTTTTCCATTCACATGAGGGACCCCAAATGCATCAGGAATGGGGGTGAGTGCTCCACAGTTACAGGGCTGATCCAGGTAGTGAGGGTGCACACACGTCTGCACAGCAGGTGAGTGTGCATGCTGTGTCCACGGGCGTGTGGTGTGTGCACGTACGTGTGCGCGCACATGGGCGTGTGAGTGACCGTGTGCGGTGTGTGAAGGGCCACGCAGCACAAGGGGGCAGGCCGAAAACCGCATCTGTTGCAGTGGCTTCTGAGCAGTGACCCCTTTCCCCTAGAGGTCCAGCATCTGGACAGGTAGGGCGAAGCCTTTAGTGGCCCGGTCCCACCTGCCTCCCTGCGGCTGCTGGTTCTGGGCTCGTGTCCGCGGGGTCGAGGCGCCCCTCGGCCCGGCCCCTCCCTCGGAATGTCGTCAGGGCGGCGCTGTGACCGGCCAGTGGGCGGCATGGCGCTGAGCTCCAGGTCCAGCCGCGGGTTCCGAGAAGGCGGGGAAGCGCCGCGGGTCTGTGCGCGTCTCCCCTTAACCCTCCTCCCTCCAGCCCTGACCCCGCATCCCGCGTCCTGCACGTCCCGCCCCCTCGCTTCCCAGCCGCTTGCCGACCTCCCCTTGCCGACCCCAGCTTCCGGCCAGGAGGGGGCGCTGGTGACACAGGTGTTTGCGATTTCACGTTTCGGGGCACCTGGCTTCCCAGCTGAGGAATAATCAGGTGACAGCCCGGGGCGAGAACTGGGTCCCCACGGGCTACCCTGAAGGTTGTGGTCCTGTTTCCGGGGGGCTTTTCTGGCACAGTGATAGGAATTCTTCCCTAGGAATCAATCTGTGTTGGACGAAAATGCTAAAAATCAGGCCATTCATAATTTCATTTGTGAAAACTTGACACTTACTGTCCTTTCTCAGGCATCTCGAGTCTAGAATAAAGATACACCCCACCCCCATGTGACCAGAACCTAGAATAAGGACTCCAGGTGAAGCAGCCAGGAACCTGCGTCCCCGCAGTGCTCTGAGCCGGCTCGCTCAGGGCAGTTTAACGCCCCGGAGGCAGCTCATGACCATGGCCCGCTGGCTCCCACAGGAGGCTAGGCCCAGCTGGGGTCCTGGGACTATAGGGCAAGCCGAGTAGAGCCCAGAGAGAGCCGAGCAGGGCGGCCCTCTTTTCCTGAGCCCCCAGGGAGGGTTTCCAGCGGGAGGTCCCTCTTACTGGTCTGTGTCCCTACAGTGCTCATGGTCTGGGGCCGCAGCCAGAACCTGTCCACCCAGGGGCAGTTCGTCCTGCTGGGCTTCCCGGGGCCACGGGGCCTACAGGTTGGGCTCTTCCTGCTGTTCCTGGTCAGGTACGCGCTCACGGTGGCTGGGAACCTGGCCATCATCACGCTGGTCAGGGCGCACCGGCACCTGCAGACGCCCATGTACTTCTTCCTCTGCAACCTCTCCTTCCTGGAGATCTGGTTCACCACGGCCTGCGTGCCCAAGACCCTGGCCACCTTCGCCTCGCAGAGCGGAGCCATCTCCTTCGCCGGCTGTGTGGCACAGATGTACTTCGTCTTCTCGCTGGGCTGCACCGAGTACTTCCTGCTGGCGGCCATGGCCTATGACCGCTACCTGGCCATCTGTCTGCCGCTGTGCTACGGCAGCATCATGACGCCCAGCCTCTCTGCCCACCTTGCCCTGGGCTCCTGGCTGTGCGGCTTCTCTGCCATCACAGTGCCAGCCGCCCTCATCACCCGCCTCTCCTTCTGTGGCTCCCGCATCATCAACCACTTCTTCTGCGACATCACGCCCTGGATTGTGCTGTCCTGCAGCGACAGGCGGCCGGTGGAGCTGGCGTCCTTTGGCATTGCCTTCTGCGTCATCCTGGGCTCCTGCTTCATCACGCTGGTCTCCTACGCCTACATCATCGTCACCATCGTCGGGATCCCCTCGGCCCAGGGTCGGGGCAGGGCCTTCTCCACCTGCTCCTCCCACCTCACAGTGGTCCTCATCTGGTACGGCTCCACTGTCTTCCTGCACGTGAGGACCTCGGTGGAGAGCTCGCTGGACCTGACCAAGGCCATCACCGTGCTCAACACCATCATCACCCCGGTGCTGAACCCCTTCATCTACACCCTGAGGAATAAGGATGTCAAGGAGGCTCTGCAGAGTTGGATGTGGGGGAAGTGGGCCCCTGGGGACCACTCTGCACAGCTGAAAATGGCACTCTGATGTCACCAAGTGCAGGAGGGACCATTGGGCAGTCCAAGGAGGCAGCCCCCATCCCAGCCTGGGAGTTTCTGTTCTTCTCACAGGCCTTGCCAAGTAGTGCTTCAGCCCCTGGGGTTTCAGACACAGATCCTGGAAGGGAAATGGGGACACACAGTCCCCCAGAAGCACCACGTGTACATACAGACACCCACCGCCCACAAGTACTAGGGGTGGGACCAGCCTGTGAGTCCCCGCCTTGGTCTGGGCCTTGGAGGGGCTGATGGCTGTCGTTAGTGAAAAATTGGCTGTCCTGTACCTCAGACTTCTTCCCAACGCCGATACCTGCAGCCTCCTGAGCTGTCCCTCCAGGCGGCCAGAGGAGGTTATCCACAGAGGGGAGAACTCAGAGGAACAGGGTGTAAACCTCTAGGAAAGCCCAGCAGCCTGTGGGCTGTTTGGGATCAGTGTGTGGGTTTGGGAGCCTCAGAACACAGACACCAGGGCTCACACCCTCCTGGAGTCTGGGATCTACTGGCCTCAGAGGGAGGGGGCTGGGTGCGTTTTGTGAGTGGCTAAGTCCCGGGAGGCCCTCGGGGGTCCAGAGCCTCTGTGAGGGGCCAAAACTGGCCCAGCAGCCCACCCTGACTTATTCTTGGAGCAGCATGCATGGAGTTGGAAACCATCTCTGAAGCTGTGTGTGTGGGTTTAACCCTCTCCAGCATGACTTGGGCAAGTCACGAAACCACTCTGACCCTCTGTATCTTCATCTGTCCATGGGGACTGTGAAAGTGCAATCTCATGGAGCCCCTTGAACAATAAATGAGCTGATGTGTCTCAAGTGCTGCTGTGGTTACTGCCGTTTTCATACTTAGCAGAGGGAACAGCACAGGCCGTCCCTTGTCTCTCTCCTTTCACTTCACACACAGATTAGGCAGAACTGATGGGCGAGTGTCCTCCACCCTGTGTCCACCCCGATCGCCCAGCCACAGGGACCCTTGAAAGAACTCGACTCTCCTGCCCACTGATAGAAATTGAGGGTGACTGCCTGGACTCGGCAGGTGTGTGTGCACTGAGTTGCAGCCATGAGCTATCCGGGAGCTGTGGCCACAGTGTTCACCCAGGGCCGCAGGCGTGCCCCCTTGTCACCTAGGGAAGGCATGTGCTAGTTAAGCCAGCCAGGCCTGGCAGGGAGCTGAGCCCAGTGCCACTGTGCACAGTGTCCAGGCCGGGCCTGCCTGGTGATGCTGGTGCGCTCAGAGGGGTCTGTGGGGTGTCTGGGGAGTGGGAGCCTGCCACAGCTGGAGCACAGCAGCCTAGGCCTTCCTGTGGGTTTGCTGCCCCCCAGTCTCGCCTCAGGCCCCACTTCTGGAGCTCAGGGAAGAACCCCCACTTAAAACTGCACCCGGGCCCCCACCACCGGCCTGCGGTCCTCTTCACTGTGTTCATCATATGCGCTCTCCCCCAGACGGAAACGCCGGGCCAGGGGTGCTGATGGTTTATTCCCGCGGAGACCCAGGCCTACAATAAGTGGGCACCCACAGGTGTGAGGGACCCCAGCTGAGAAGCCATCTCCCACTGGTGTGAGGAAGACCGGATTCCCGGAGGTCCCAGTCCCCCGGGGCCAGAGCGGAAGGACACATTTATAGTTATCATGGCCAAGGACGCTTGTGTGGTCTTTGTGCTGTTGTGAAGTTATTTTCCCAATAATGATTTAAAGAATGTCCAAATTTAACGGGATCTGGCCTTTGATAAGCGGATGGGGTAAGTTACGAACTCGTCGAGTTAGCTGGTGCCCCTCCCCTCGAGGTCCCCTCCCCTCCTCGCCCCTCCCTTCCCTGTCCCTTCCCTTGCCTCACCCTCAACCCCCTTCCCTGAGCCCGCATCCTCAGCCAATCCCAGAGGGTTCCCCGAGGGCTCCTCTGCTCAGGGGGGTGGGCTCCGGCCCTCCTCGTCCGTCCTCTCTTGGGCGGGGGTGGGCGCAACCGCCAGGCGCCCTTGTCTGCAGGGCCCTGAGCGTGGCCTCGGGGCGGAGGTCGTCGCCCACGGAGACCGGACCTGACCGGAGCTCCCCGCAAAGGCTCCTGGTTCCTGGGCCGAGGACCGGAGCGGGCGGCACACCCGGAGGTCCCTCCGGGCCGCGGGGGCTGCGGTCCTCGGCTCCCTCCCTCCCGGAGGGAAGGCGTCCCCGGGGAGGACCGCGGGTCCCGAGGCGCCTCTCCGGGTTCCGGCGGCCGCGCCTGGCTGTTTCCCGGCCCGGAGCGCGGCGGAGGCTCGGTGCCCCTTCTCGGGTCGGGGAACTAGGTGGTCCTTGAAAGCCGAGGGGGGCGCCTTCTCTGGCCGTGGTTCACTGTGAGCGCAGGCTGCCGAGACGGCGCTGGGCCCGGACGCGGCGGTGGGGGGGGCCTTTGCGGTCGCCCGGCCCGCGGGGTCTGGGACCCGGGAGGAGGGCTCCGGGCGCGCGGCTCCGTCAGACCGCTTCGGTCCGCAGGCCGTTTCCTCACGCGAGTGGGCGGTGGGCACAGTGCGCCCTGCCGCCCCGGGGCTCGTCCGGGCTGCAAAGCGCTTCCCGTTAGGTGATCTTCGTGCAGTTTGTGACTCAAGATTCGGGTGAAGACCAGGCCTCCTCGGTGACCGGGTGCTGCCCGTGGACCTTCCTTTGAAAAGTCTGGGCTCCGAATCAGGCGTTGCTGGAAGAGCAGGGGAAAGCCACGGGTTGGAGAGGCTTGTCTCTCGCTCAGTTTGTGAACGCTGCCCGTTGTTACCGGGTCAGGCTTCAGTCTCTTCTCAGCCAAGCCGCCCTCACCTGGGGGTTTGTCGACAGTGTGCCCTGGGCTTCGGCTGCAGCCCCGGAAAATCGCGGGCCCTTTGGGCCCGCTTTGGGTCCGCAGGTTTCCTGGGTCCGCAGCAAGTCGGTGAAGGTGGGTTGAACTTTGGGCATTGTCTGCCATTTTCGTCCTCTTTTTTAGGTGAAAGGAATTCTAACAGTGACTTAAATCAATAGACTTATTTTATTTTATTTTAAAAATTCTTCCTGGATCAGGGACATATTGGCAGAATGAAACTTTGCACATACTCAGACACATAAATACATACGTATTGGCTGCATGAAATTAAAAAAAAATTAAACTGAAGTATAGTTGATTTACAGCGTTGTGTTAGTTTCAGGTGTGTATCTACGTAACAGAATATGTGTTCTTTTTCAGATTCTTTCCATCGTAGGTTATTACAAGATACTGAATACAGTTCCCTGTGCTGTGTAGTAGGACCTTGCTGCTCGTCGATTTTATATCCAGTAGTTGGTATCTGCTAATCCCGAACTCCTAATTTATCCCTCCCCCCTTTCCCCTTTGGTAACCGTAGTTTGTATGCTATGTCTGTGAGTCTGTTTCTGGTTTGTAAATAAGTTCATTTTTTTTTTTTCAGTTTCCACATATAGCTGATATCATGTGATACTTGTCTTTCTCCGCCTGATTTACTTCACTTAATATGATAATCCCCAGGTAGACTTTATTTTATTTTATTTTTTAACACCTTTATTGTGGTATGATTCCTATACAGTAAACTACACATATTTCAGATGTACAGTTTGATGAATTTTGGTAGATGTGTACACCAATGAAACCACCACCACAATCAAGACAGCTAACATTTCCATCACTCCCCCGAGGTGCAAATTTCAAATTCCCAATTTGTCCCTTCCCACCCACTTTCCCTGCTGGCAATCACAAGTTTGTTCTCTACGTTTGTGAATCAGTTTCTGCTTTGTAGATTAGTTCATTTTTTTTTAAGATTTCACATATAAGCAATATCATATGGCATTTTTCTTTATGTTTCTGGCTTCCTTCACTTAGAATGACAATCTCCAGGTCCATCCATGTTGCTGCAAATGGCATTTTTTTTATTCTTTTTTATGGCCGAGTAGTATTCCATTGTATGTGTACACCACATCTTTATCCAGTCAGCTGTCAATGGACATTTAGTTTCTTTCCATGTCTTGGTTATTGTAAGTAGTGCTGCTATGAACATTGGGGTTCTTTTAAAATTATATTTCCCACTGGATATGTGCCCAGGAGTGGGATTGCTGGATCATATGGTAAGTTTAGTTTTTAGGGAACCTCCATACTGCCCTCCACAGTGGCTGCTTCAATTTGCATCCCCACCAGCAGTGCTGTCAGGAGGGCTCCTTTTCCTCTACACCCTTGCCAGCATTTATCATTTGTGGACTTTTTATTTTTATTTTACTTTTTTTTGAAAAAGATCTTCACTTTTTTTTAAACTTTTTTTATTGAGTTATAGTCATTTTACAACGTTGTGTCAAATTCCAGTGTAGAGCACAATTTTTCAGTTATACATGAACATACATATATTCATCGTCACATTTTTTTTTTTTTTTTGCTGTGAGCTACCACAAGATCTTGTATATATTTCCCTGTGCTATACAGTATAATCTTGTTTATCTATTCTACATATGCCTGTCAGTATCTACAAAGTTTGAAATCCCAGTCTGTCCCTTCCCTCCTCCAGCCCCCTTGGCAACCACAAGCTTGTATTCTATGTGAATGAGTCTGTTTCTGTTTTGTATTTCTTTTCTTTTTTTTTTTAATTCTATATATGAGTGATCTCATATGGTATTTTTCTTTCTCTTTCTCTTTCTCTTACTTCACTTAGAATGACATTTTCCAGGAGCATCCATGTTGCTGCAAATGGCGTTATTTTGTTGGTTTTTATGGCTGAGTAGTATTCCATTGTATAAATATACCACCTCTTCTTTATCCAGTCATCCGTTGATGGACATTTAGGCTGTTTCCATGTCTTGGCTATTGTAAATAGTGCTGCTATGAACGTTGGGGTGCAGGTGTCATTTTGAAGTAGGGTTCCTTCTGGATATATGCCCAGGAGCGGGATTCCTGGGTCATATGGTAAGTCTATTCCTAGTCTTTTGAGGAATCTCTATACTGTTTTCCACAGTGGCTGCACCAAACTGCATTCCCACCAGCAGTGTTATCAGGAGGGTCCCCTTTCTCCACAGCCTCTCCAGCATTTGTCACTTGTGGACTTCTGAATGACGGCCACTCTGACTGGTGTGAGGGAAGACTGTGTCTCCTTGTCTCTCTGTGCCCTTGGCATGCTGTTCCTACTCTTGGGAGCACCATTCCCTCTTCTGCAGACACTGCATCCTTTTTCAAACCTCGACTTTTGGGTTGCCTCTCCCACCCTGGGCTCCCGGGAGCCCCATGTCCATTCCTGGGTACCTACAAAGCCTCAGGGTCACTCATGCTCACCACCTGCCAACTGCCTTCCCAACAAATGGCCTGTGGCTGCAGAACTCCACTGGCTTTGAGGCAGAACCTCTCCCAAGTGCGAGCTGGTGACTCAGGGCTGGAACTGGCCTCTGGCTTGTGGACCCAGCTGCGTCTGGACTTGGCTTCTTCTTGGACCATCTGGTCTGGACAGCCGTCTCTGAGCCTGTGATTAAGATGCCACACCCCTTAAGCTGTTTTAGATGACTCCTGACTCGGTCCCAAACCACCTATGGGGTGGAAGCAACACGCAATGCATCTTCCTGGCAAGAGGGTGCCATACTGTTTATCTGTCAGTATCGACTGGGGGGTATTTCAAGAGCCACACTTTGGACACATTAAGTCTGAGAGGCCAGAAGACATCTGAGCGATTTGAGGACAGATGGGAGGGAGCAGCTGGACACGGCTCTGGCCTTTAGGGGTACTTTAGAGGCATTTCAGTGAAGACCCCGGGACTGAGTGAGACCCCAAAGGAGGGGCTGAGGAGAGAAAAAAAATGATGGACAAGGAGCCCAGGGCCTCTGAACATGAGGGGCTCCAGCCCAGGAGACTGAGAGGAGGACCTCCAGGGAGGCGGTGAGCAGGTGACTCCGGTGCTGCTGATGGCGCCTTTGCCCCACACCCCAACTTGGCCATGGGGAGTCATTTTGGTGAGGTGATGGAGCTGGAGGCTTGTGAGAAGGTGAGTGGAGAGGGCACATGACCCCATCCAGGAGCCAGGACGTGGTGACAGCTGGGGGAGGAGGGGTTCTAACCTATGATGACATCCTCTCCTTTTTGGAAATGCCCAGGAATGAGGGCAAACTTGGCACTTTGGGAACCAGAGGAGGTGACTGCTGGAGTGCCCTCGCATCAGGTGAGAGTGGCCATTGGAGGAGACGCTCTGTGGGGCCTCCCGAGTCATGATGGGTGGGTGAAGGGTGGGACGGTTGAGACTTTCAGACCACTGCAGTAATCCCTTCAGGGCCTGGGGACACGTAGGCCCATGTCCCCTGGATCTATGGACACAGGATTCCTGTGCTCACACCCCAGAGGGATTTGGAGTGAGCAGCTTCAAGTCCACAGGCTGGAGCTCAGCTACAGCCGTCTCCCCAGGCAGGTGCTGGCCAGGCCCACCTGCTGAGACACCTGCTGGGGAGACACCTGCTGGATCAGGAGGCACCAGCCCTTTGTTGGCAGCAGGGCCCTGGGCTGCCTGGGTCTCTGCCTGAGATGGATTTCCACGCCTTGGTTCCCTAGCCTTCCTGCAGACGTAGTGACCCGAGTGACCCCGAGGCATTTCTAGGAGCAGGATGGCAGCAATGTCACCCTTGCTCCAGAGCTGACAGCTGGGGCAGCTCCTCCCCGTGAGGTTGTTCCCCAGCACAGCTCAGCAGCCTGTGCAGCTGCGCCTGGGTCACCTGCTTCTGAGTTGGCTCTTCCCTGACCTGCTCCACCCGAGGGACCATCTTTTACTCTGAGCCTTGTTTCTGAGAAAAAGTTTGTGCCCCTCAGGCAGCTGGGGAAACCTTCACAACCCTCTTGGTACCCAATCAGCTCAGAGTTCACCGAGAGTCCAGCCATCATGATGGGAGACTTTTTAGGCACTGGGAGGCCAATATGCTGCCTTCCCTGGGGCATCATTAGAAAGAAGCAAGGCGGGCTGGGCTGGGGGGCTGAGCAGCCCGTGGGGACAGCTGCCTTGCAGGCCTGGGGATCAGAGGGTGGGTGGTTCTGGCTCGTCAGGCAGTCAGGCACAGGGGAAGCTCTGGCGTGTCTCCACAAGGATGATGAGGACCGTCCCAATTAGTAAGGACATCAGACTCCCTCTGGGCTTCAGCTCGGAGGAGACAATTAATTTCGAATAAGCAATTACGTCTCGGGCAGGAGGTGCACCTCCTGAGAGCTGCGGTGTCTGCAGGGAGGCAGGATGGCAGGAGGGGCACTCTGATTAGAGACCTGGGCGAGGTTTCTTCCTCCTGGCATCTGCCCAGCAGAGGGAGGACTTCCCGTCCTCAGCAGCCACCTGGCTCCCTGGTCTCTCTGGATTTTCCTGCACAGAGTCTTCCTGCCCCACTGGCTTCTCACAGGGTCTGCAGGCCGCCCCAGGGCACCCTGAGGACCATGACAACAGTGTCTGCAAATCACGCCTGGTTGTCAGCGTTTCCTCCGCCTGTAACTGGAACACAGTCACGTCATTGGAGTGTATTAATCTTCCTGCGTTCTCTCACTGTCTGAGTTTCAAAGGGATTAAATGCTTTTTTGGGGGGAGGGAATGTGTGTAAACCCAAACACATTTCTAGTAGGCTATTTTTTATTTTATTTTAAAATTTTTTAAAGTTTAATTTACTTTTATTTTTTATTAATTTTTTAATTTTTTACTTCTTAAAAACTTTTGTTAGTAGGCCATCATTCTTATAAACGAATATGTGACGACACAGAACGTTGACAGTCTTCTGCCCTTTAATTAATTAATTAACATTGAGAGAGAACTGACACACAGAGTCTGTTAGTTTCGTGTGAACCACATAATGATGGTGTTTGTAGGTACTGCAGGACGGTCACCACCGTAAGTCTACTTAACATTCATCACCACATAGAGGTAAAAACGGTTTTTTTCACGTGATAAGAACTTTTAGCAACTTTTGAATATACAACACAGTATTATTAGCTATAGTCACCAGGCTGTGTGACCGTTACATCTGGTGTGTAAGCTTCTTATTAAATTATATAGAATACATATAGGTAAGTGCCCAAGTCTTAAGTGTATAATTTGATGAATTTTCATAAACCGCACACCTGGACCAAGATCCCAACGTGGCTGGAACCCCAGATCCCAATGCCTCTGTCCCCTGTGGTCCCCAAAGACGACCACTGTCTTGGCCACCTGATAGATCAGTTTTGCTTGTTTTTCATCTTTACGTAAGTGGAGTCACACAGAACGTGCTCTTTAGTGCCTGGCACTTCCCCGCAACATCGCGTTTGTGGGACTCCCCCAGGGCGCTGTGTGTGGCGGCTGCTCAGCAGTGCTCACGGCTGGCTGTCCTCCCGGCACGAACAGGCCGCAGCTTGCACACTCAGCTGCTGAGGGTTGTTTCTGTCTTTTGGCGCTCTGATAATTCTTATGATGCCTTTGGGAAGAACACACACACACGCATTCTGGTGTATGTCCATCTTTATGGATACGTCTTCCCCTGTGACTGCCACACTGTGCAGTACCTCCAGGAGTGTAGGCATGTGCTTGGTCCTCGCCGACACTCAGTGTCACCTGTCTTCATTTTAGCCATCCTGAAGGAGTGTGTCGCGTGGTGGCTTCAGTTTGCATCTCCTTGATGAATAAGGAAGTTGGGCATTTCTCCTTGCTTGTCTTCCACTGGGATATAAGTCAGATCTTCCTTGATCTTGGATTCAGGAGAGCAGAACAGGGCTTCTGTGCCATCCTGTTCATTCCCACTGGCCCAAATGATGGCACTCAGGTGGTCCTGCCCACGTGCAGCACTGCCTGGGTCTGAGTGTCACCTTGGAGATGGTGGGCCAGGCCATCACCTCTGTCCCCAGCCTGCTCCCTCAAGACCTCTCCATTTGAAATGCAGGTCATCAGCTAACAGGCTCCTCTCAAATCAGAAGATGTATCGGGTGGGGCCACAGAGCCGCCGTGAGCTCTCGAACCTTACGGTGAGTGTCTGTTCTGTGCCCACCACTGAGCGGTCACTTTTCAGCGAAACCACTTGAGGCAACACAACTTTTGCCAAAAGCTGGGATGGGGTCTTGCTCCTCCCCTCAGTGGCTCTGTGACCTTGTACTCTGTCCCCATCTGCACAGTGGGTGTGACTGCCACACCTATCCCGAACGAAGCAGTGCTCAGACCCCACTCTGCAGAAGAGGCTGGTGGTCACACGGTGCGCACACCCCAGGCCCAGGATCTGAGCCTCTGTGCACCCACTCCTCCGCCTGAATGAAAGGACTCAGCCGGGCAGGATGCGCAGTCCCTGTGGGGAGGGGCACCACCGTGGGTGTGGTTTCTGCGGGAAGGTCATGGACGGCCCGGCTGCTGAGCTCCTTGCGCTGTCTGCTCCTGGAGATGCTGTCCAATAGGACTTCTGTTCTAAAGACGAGTTGGCTACTCTGAACATAATTCTTTAGGAAAACATACTCCTTTTGGCACAGACATCCCCTTGCCTCTGATTAATACACCTACATTAAACTCGCTCTCATCACTAATCATTCCTGCCAATGTAGGCAAGATGCTTGTATGTGGCTGTGTGCTGTGGGCCTGTGCTCAGTAAGCCCTGACCCTGGGCTGCAGACTTGCCACGTGCGTGGGACCCAGCTGGGCCACGACTGGTGCTGACAGCCTCTCTGCCCCTCACAGGCAGTGGAGGAACCCTGCTCATCCCCAGCTGCTGTGACGTCCACTTAGCTACCGTCCCTACCACACGGAGGCCATCTGGTCCTACAGCAGTGCTGGGTACCGTCGGCCTCAAATCTCAGTGACTTACCTTGGAAAACAGCTTGGTGTAGCTTATGAAGTTAGATGTATTCTTACCATGTGACCCAGCCCTTCCACTTCTGGGGCTCCAGCCCAGAAAAATGGCATATGTGTCCACACAGATACATCGATGGGTGTGTTTATAGCAGCATTGTTCTGATAGACCCAAGCTGAACGTAACCCAGAGTCCATCGCCTGGGTAGACGGTTGTGGGATATGCATGTTACGGAAAAAGACAAGTGGCGCTACTTCGAAACAAAAAGCTTCTGCACAGAAAATGAAACAATAACAAAGTGAAAAGACAAACTCTGGTAGAGAAGAAAACTACTTACAAATGACACATCTGATAAGAGCTCAGCATCCAGAATACATGAGGGGTTCATGGGGCTCAGTAACCAAACCCCTAAACAACCCGACCGAAAATGGGCAAAGGACTTCGTGGACCCTTCTCCAAAGAAGACATCTGAATGGCTGTCAGGTGCACGAGAAGATGCTCAGCATTACTAACCACCGGGGAAATGCAAGCCAAACCACGACGAGGTACCACATCACGTCTGTTGGGCTGTCTGGTATTAAAAAAACAAAATAATGAGAACTGGTTGAGGCCATGGAGAAAAGGGGACCCTCGTGCTGGCTAGAATGTGAATTGGAAAGCGGTACGGAGTTTTTTCAAAAAATTAAAAAAGAACTACCGTAGGACCCAGAAGTCTCCCTCCTGGGTATGTGTCCAAAAGCAACGAAGTCAGGATCCTGAAGAGGTATCTGTGCTCCCACGTTCACTGCAATAACAAAGACATGGAAGCAACCTAAGTGTCCTCCGACAGACGGCTGGGTGGAGAAGATGTGGTGGAAAGACAGACCCACGATGAAATGTATATGTATTTATTGAAGTATAGCTGGCCTACAATGTTACACTAGTTTCAGGTGTACAACATAGTGATTTGATATTTTGTAGATTATAGTCTATTTAATGTTGTTACAAAATATTGGCTCTATTCCCTGCCCTGTACATTACACCCTTGTATCTTACTTATTTTATACCTAGTAGTTTGTACCTCTGAATCACCTTCCCCCATCCCTCTCTCCACTGGTAACCACCAGTCTGTTGTCTGTATCTGTTCTGTTTTGTTATAATCATTTTGTGTTAATTTTTAGATTCCACTTACAAGTGAGAGCAACAGTATTTGTCTTTCTCTGTCTGACTGACTTCACTAAGCATAATATCCTCCAGGTCCATCCATGTTGCTGCAAATGGCAAAATTTCATTCCTTTTAATGGCTGAGTAGTATTCCATTGTGTATATAAATGCCACGTCTTCTTTATCCAGTCATCTGTTGATGGAAACTTACGCTTCTTCCACATCTTGGCTACTGTAAATAATGCTGCTATGAACATTGAGGTGGCTATTTTTTTTTTTCAATTAGTGTTTTTATTTTCTTTGGATATATACCCAGCACTGGAATTGCTGGAGCATATGGTAGGGTTTTTTTTAGGTTTTTTTTTTTTTTTTAGTTTTTTTGAGGACCCTCCATACTGTTTGAGAGAGGACGGGAACCACTAAACATGCAGAGGTGATGGGACGTCCCTCCTGTGACCATGTGAGGTTATGTGAGACACTGTCTGAACTTGACCTTGACGAAGCCAGATGCCATTTGCGAGAAGGTCTAAGGGAGGCCCTGGGGCAGGGACTGCAGTGGCTTCTAGGAGCTGAGAGCAGCCCAGAAGGAAACAGGACCTCAGTCCTACAGCCACAGGGAGATAAATTCTGCGAGGACCTAGGGGTCCGGCCCCATCTGACTGCAGCCTTGTGCAGCCCTGAGCAGAGGACTGAGCTCAGCTTTGTCCAGACCAGTGGCCCACAGAAACCATGACATAACAAATGTGTGTTGTTTTGAGCCACTAAGTTTGTGGTGAAGAGTGAAGTGGCTGAGTAAGTGCGTTTTAACTTTTCACGAAACTGCCAACTTGTTTTCCAAAGCGGTGGTGCCATTTGCACTCCCACCAACAGTGTAGCAGTGTTCCAGTGCCTGCACATCTTTGCCAAGACACACGGTCAGTCTTTTCGCCTTTGGCCATTATGTTCGACGTGCGGTGGCATCTAACCGGGGTTTTTATTTGCATCATTTGCTAATGATGTCCAGCATCTTTTCTGTGCTGACTCGTCATTTATGTGTGTTCTTTGGTAAGGCATCTGTTCAATTGATTTGCCAATTGGAAAAATCCAGGTTGTTTATTTTATCATTGAGCTTTGGATACAGCAGTTGAGGTGAAGATAGGAGGCCTTTGTTAGACACACGGCTCAAAAACATTGTCTCTGCCAGTCTGTGGCTTGTCTTTTCAATATTTTACCTGTGCCTCTTGAAGAACAGATTTTAATTTGGATGAATTTTTTTCTTTTATGAATTTTGGTTTCCCTTTCTTATCAAAGAAATTTTCTCCTAACCCAAGGTAAACAAGATTTTTTTCATGTTTTCTTCTAAAAGTTTCAGATGTAGGTCTATGATCTCTCCGGAGTCTGTTTCTATACGGTGTGAGGGATGGATCACAGCCCATTTTGGGGGATCTGGGTTTCCAATTTTCCAGCACTATTTATCATAAAGACTCTTCTTTCTCCACTAAATTGCCTTTGCACCTTTGCCAAGAACCAGTTGTCCTCACGTGTGTGAGTGCGTTTCTGTGCTCTCCCTGCTCCGTCCCACGATCTGTTTGTCTGGATGCCAGTACTGCAACGTCTTGCCCACCAACTTTACAATAAGACCTGGCATCTGGTGGGGCGGCTTTCCAGCTTTGGTGCTCCTTTTCAAGGTTGCTTTGAATATTCTAGGGCTTTTGCTTTCCGTATACGTTTGGAATCAGCATGGCAATGTCCAAGAGAAGCCTGCTTAGGTTCCGACGGAGATTGCGTTGGACCCTCTGGTCAGCTTGGGCGGATTGGCATCTTAACAACACTGAGTCTTCCACGCATTAAAGTGGTTTCTCCATTGCTGTACGTCTTTAATTTCCTCCACAGTATTTTGTAGTTTTCAATGTACATTTGTGCACATCTTTTGTAAGATTTACACTTAGCTCCTTGATATTTTTTGAAATATTTGAAAGATAGTTCAGTTCCCTATTGCTTGTTGCTTGTACATAGCAATACGGCTGATTCTGGATGTTGACCCTACACCAGCAGCCCTGTAACTGCGTTACTGTGGCTCCAGCATTTTCTCCTCTTCTGGTCACATCAGCCACAGATGAAGGCTTTTCTTTTCTTACCTGGATCCCATATTGGACTGGCCAGAACCTCAACGTGGTGTTGAGTGGAAGGAGTGAGAGCAGCGCCGTCTTGTTTGTGATGTGGGTGGAAGCAGTTGGCCTCCGCCGTCAAGCCTGGCGTCAGTGTTGTTTCCTACAGGTGCCTGTTGTCAGACTGAGGGCTTCTCTTGTGTTTGTCATTTGTGAGAGCTTTTCTCAGGGACGAATGTTTTCAGGAATGAATTTGTTACATTTTTCTGTACCTGTTGAGATGATCATATCGTTTGTCTTTTAAAATCTGTTGTTATGCTGTTGATATTTTAAAATATGTTGTATTTTAAAATCTGTAATCAATCACATTGATTGATTTTCAAATGTTAAGACCAGTCATGCTTGGTCATGATGTGTTATGCTTCGTGTACATTGCTGGCTCCTATGGGCTAAACTTTATTTAGAAAATCTGCATATATATTCATGAAAGATATGGTCTGTAGCTTTCTTTCTTTTTGGTTTTGAATCAAGGCAGTGGTGGCCTTGCACAGCGAGTGGGGAAACACCCCCTCCCCTCCAGTTTTCTGGAGGAGTTTGTGCGTTAGCTCCTCCCTAAGTGTTCTGTGGGGCTCGCCAGTGCAGCCGTCTCTCCTGAAGTGTGTGTGTGCGTGTGGGGAAGCTCCTGTTTGCACGGTTAGCAGATACAGGGCTATTAGGTGTCCATTTCTTTGAGTGAGCTTTGGCAGTTCATGTCTTCCAAGCAACTTGTTTATTTAATCTAAGCTGTTAAATTTGTTGGCATAAAGTTGTTTGGAGTATTTTGTAATTAGCCCTTTAAGCTCTATGGAATCTGTGGTGATGTCACTACCCTCAATCTTCATAATCGTAATTTGTGTCTTATCCAATCTTTTCCTGATCAGCTTGACCTCAGATACATTCATTTTATTGATACGCTTGGTGAAGCAGCTTTTGTTTCACTGATTTTCTCTTTTTCCTTGTGTTCTATTTCGCTGGTTTCTGCTCTGATCTTTCTTCTGCTTATTTTGTGCTTAATTTATTGTTCAGTTTCTAGTTTCTTAACATAGAAGCTGACGCCATTGATTTAAGGCTTTTCTTCTTTCCTAATGTAGGTGTTTGATGCTATAAATATTCCTCTCAGTGCTGCTCTAGTACAAGCCCACGATTTTTGATATGTTGTGTTTTTTATATTCATTTAAAACCAGTTTCTTATTTCGCACTTGATTTCTTATTCAACTAACAGGTTTTTAGAAGTGTATTGTTTCCAAGTATTTGGAGATTTTCCAAAGATCTCACTCTTTTATTGATTTCTGTTTTAACTCTATTGTGGTCAGAGACACAGAGAATTACTTTTAATTCTTTTAAATTTGAGAGTTATTTTATGGCCTAGAATTGGGGTCTGCCTTGGAAAGGAGTGCACTCCTCTGCGCTGTGTGGAGAGCCCTCCAGCTCTCGACCAGTCAGGTTGACGGTGCTGCTCAGTCTTCTGCGTCCTCCCCACTCCGACCTGCTTTGCCTCCTTGGGTCTTGGAAATACAGTGGTTTTCGGGTTTTTTCCTGATCTGACACCGGCTGTTCTCATGACCTTTCACTTCTTCGGGTGTCCCATTATTTTTGATTATGTGCTGAATAGCGTATTTGAAGCATTATCTGAAGGCACTAGGAGCTCAGACGTAGATGTTGTCTTCCTCTGGGGGTGGTTTGTTAGCTGTTACTTCCTCCAGACTCACGGTGGGGCTAGTCGTCTAGACCCCTGCGGCTCCAAGTTCAAAGTCTGCAGTTTTGTGCTCTCAGTGCTCTGGGCCTCAGGAAGTCCGGTTCACCCTCATTCCTGGGGTGCAGCCCCTTCCTAGGCAGGGTGTGGGTTTCCAGGGTCACCGTGTCGGTGGGGTCTGTGGGGCCTCAGCTGGCCAGAAGGTTGACTGTTGGGCTCCCCACGTGGGGCACCGTGGTCCCCGTCCCTCGGCCTGTCAGGTCCTCACTGACCCTTGTCCCTTTGCTGCTTTGAAGATTGAAACACGGTTCACTCCCCTTATCCAGCTGTCCTCAGGGAAGCGTTAGTCTGCAGTGCTCAGTCCTCCACGCCTGGGTCTCAAGATTCCCTGTTTCCCCTGAAGCCTCTCGAGTTCTTGCTTAGATATCTGATCTCTGGGCCGGTTCCCCAATTTTTAAAAAAAGTACATTAACTTTTTAAAAAAATTTTGGGGGGTTAGGTTTACTTTCATTTATTTATTTAGAGTAAAGGTAGATTTATTTAGAGAAATGCATACTGTATAGAGTGTAGGCTGTTTCAAAAGGTGGGAGAAAGGCCACGAGGTGTCGGGGTTGGGTGCTCAGGTTAAAGTAAAAGTAGGTGCACACTCCGTAGACGGAGTGCGGGCCGTCTCCAGAGAGGTGGGAGCGAGAGAGGCGGCCTCATTTATTCATTTTTAGAGGAGACTGGGGATTGAACCTGGGACCTTCTGTGTGCTAAGCATGCACTCTGCCTCTTGAGCTAGCCCCTCGCCCCTCAATTCCCCAATCTTAAAATGTATTTGGTATCCATTTTCCATGTCACTCTTTGGCTTGATTTTCTGAATGATTTCTTCAGTTCACTTCCAACCCTTACTGAGTTTTTATTTCTGCCATCGTATTTCCAGTTTGCAAGAGCTTTTCCTCTCTTTCTCTGAATTTTCCTTTTTCTTTCTTTTTCCTTTTTTTTAGTGCTCTATTGTGTCAAGGATGCAGTGCATGTTTTCGCATGTCCTTAAGGATGTTCATGAAGTTCCTCCCCCTGCGAGCTCTGTTTCCTCCGACTTCCTCTCTTTCCCTTAGTTCCCTCTCTTGTCAGAAGTCTGGTGACCCTCAGCTCCCAGCCCACACTGCTGACTGTGCCCACGAAGGGTAGCTCAGCTGGAGCACCCAGCAGTCAGTGTCCTTGGTTCTGGGTGTTCGTGGGATTTCTCAGAGAAGCTCCATCCAAACTCCTATCTGGAGGGACCCAGGCTGCAGGGCTGGGGTCTTGCTGTCCAGCTCGGGACCTTCCCTTGATGTCCTCCAGCATCTGGGTGTGTCCTGGTCCCACACCACTGTCTCTGGAGCTCTGGGCGTCAGGCTGGGCTTTACCGCCTTCCCCAAAACCCCATTTCCAGCCCCACCTGCATCTCACTTTCACAGTGCCTTGGGCAGGTGGGTGCTCCCTGCCCAGCTCCACCTATGGCAGCGTCACTCAGCCCCCTGCTCCCCAAGGCCGCCCCGTTGACCTGGTTTCTGAAACGTTGTTGCTGTCGTCTCCTCGATCATTACCCTGGGGGTCCCTTTACCATCATTCTGGTGGAATTTGAGGTGGGGGTCCATTGTCCCCCACCCTCCATCTTTACTGAGAAGCTGTTCTTCTTGGAGGAAGGGGCCTGGAGGAGGGCCCAGGGGTGGTCGCGGGCCAAGGGCCCAGGTCCTGGGTGAGTACTAGCCCAGGAAACAGGGCCTCCTCACCGCTGACGAGGTGTCCTGCCTGGCGGGGTGGGCGCTGGCTGCTGGCTGCTGCTCGCGCACACAGGGGTGGGGCTGGGCACACGAGGCCTCTTCCTTCTCTAGTGAAGCAGCCCCAGGCTTCATGGCACGGACAGAAAGGAGTAGCCACGGGAAGTACGTGGTCCGAGAAAATGGGCAAACGGGGGCATCGCACGAGGCAGAAGGGCAGGCAGCGCTGGCTCAGCTGAGGGGGCCGACTGGATGCTAACTTCCTCCCCCAGCAGCTGCTGTGAGAAAAGGCTCCACCCTCCGCCTGTGGGGGGCCCCCTCTGCTTCTTCTGGCTCTCAGTGGACCTCTCCCTTCCTCATCCCGTGAGCATCACGCTGGTGGCCTCAGCAGGTGTGGCCCAGCCCTGTGGCAATTCAGTGGGGGGAGGGGATGGAACAAATGAACACTGTGGATGGACAGACACAGTGTGGACAGCCCTGGGAGCTGGGGCCATTTGTGGGGGTCTCTGTGCAAGTCCCTCTTGGAGACAAGCTGGTGGGAGGTGCTGGGGCATCAGGGCCTGACCCCCTCAGCATCCTGGGGAGGGGGCTGGGGCCCCACAGGAGCAGGCTGGGAGAGGGGGTGTGCAGCCTGGGGGGCTCAGGCTGGGAGGCTGGCGAGAGCTGGATCATAGGGTCTCCTGGGGAGGGGCCTGGGGCCCCACAGGAGCAGGCTGGGAGAGGTGGGGTGCAGCCTGGGAGACCCAGGCCGGGAGAGGTGAGGTGCAGCCTGGGGGGCCCAGGTCGGGAGAGGTGGGGTGCAGCCTGGGGGGCCCAGGCCGGGAGAGGTGGGGTGCAGCCTGGGGGGCCCAGGCCGGGAGAGGTGGGGTGCAGCCTGGGGGACCCAGGCCGGGAGGCTGGTGAGAGCTGGATCACAGGGTCTCCTGGGGAGGGGGCTGGGGCCCTACAGGAGCAGGCTGGGAGAGGTGGGGTGCAGCCTGGGGGACCCAGGCTGGGAGGCTGGCGAGAGCTGGATCATAGGGTCCTGTTAAGGATTTGGGGATTTACCCTACGGCCAATAGGGATTTGATCAGGATGAGTGAGTGAGTGGTGGAGGGGCAGGAGACTAGGGTGGTCCCAGCAGGGAGCCCATGAGGCACAGGGCAGGACAGACAGACTCACAGCCCTGCAGGGCTGGTGCTATGGAAGTAGCAGAGGGGGATGCCAGGGGCTGGGCCGTGGGGCAGAGGGAGGCTCCGTCCCACCTGGAGGAGGAGATCATCACTGGTGGGAGGAGGGTGACCAGCAGCTGGTGGGCTGTGTGGAGTGACAGCTTGTGAGACCCATGGCCGGCCATCGGTGGGCAGCTGTGTGTCTGGAGCCCAGGGGAGGGTCCTGCTGTGGTCTCCAGGAGCTGCTGCGATGGGAGTTTAGGAGGAGAATGGTCCCAGGCAGAGTCCAGGAACCTGGGCATGGCCTGGAGAGGAGGGGCTGACACAGAGGAGGCCTAGGAGGGAGGCCGTCCTTACAGCTCTGAAGGGTCCGGTAGGGAGACCCCCACCAGGGTCCTGGGGCTCGGAACTGTGAGGGCTTCATGGCCTCAAGAGCGAGGCCTCTTCCTTCCCTCAGTGGGGAGGCTGAGGCCATCCCGCCTGTTCCCTGCACCTCATTCCTGCCCCAAACCAGGGTCCTTGCTGCCCCTCTGTCTTCTCATCTCCGGTCTCTCTCTTTCAGCCTCTGCAGAAGGAGGACCAGGAGGTGCCCCCACCCCACCCCTGTGCACTTCCTCCACTATCCCCGACCCAGGACACTGCTCCTCAGTGCTGATGCTGATGTCCGACCATCTGCTGACAAGTCAGGGGAAACTCTTCAGTCCTCGTTCCACCTGGTTCTCCCAGCGGCTGTGCCCAGTGCTCCTGGGACCTGGGTCACCCACCTGCAGGTCCTCTGTGTCCTTCCCACCTTGTCTGAGGGCCACTCCCCTGGCCTCTTCCCTTCCGGCTATGCAGCCTTCCCCAGCCACGTCACCCACGCTCCTGACTTTGGTTACCCGCCATATACTGGTGACTCCGACGGTTTTGTTTCTGGCCCCTTCTCTCTGGGCCCCAGATCCAGGCACTGCACAACCTGTGGGACATTCCCAGACCTGAGCTCAGCCTGGTCTGGGCGTGGCCTCCCTCCTCTCTGCCTCCTGTCACTGCTGTTCTTCTGCAGGACCCTCCCCTCCTGCTGGGACGGTCTCACCCCAATCCCTCAGTGCCCCTGGGGGACAGGCCCTGTGACCCCGGCACCTTGCAGAGCTTTCTGTGTGTCAGGAAGTGACCAAGCTGCACCTGTTGCTCCCAGGTATGTAAACCAGGCGTGAGTTCCCTGACCCACCTGGTCTGTGCAGGGCCAAGCAGCACCCGGCAAGGGCTGGCACCCAACACTCACTTTATTAATTAAATGACAAATCAATGACCCAGTATTTCCACTCCGCTTTTTAAAATGATCACATTACAGAAGTTTGATTTGAAAGTATGCCCATTTTGAAAGAGGGGCGTGCGCATGATTTTTGACATAAAGGCGTCTCTCATGGGACATCTGTACCAATGTGGTGGCCGCCATGGCAGCTGAGAGGCTGGCTTCTCAGAGCCTGCAGCTGGAGCAGTGATGGGTGGTCAGCACCAGGTCTGCCCAGCAGGGGGCCTCTCAGGTTAGCTCTGCCCACAGTCCTGGCAGAAGGGGCAAAGCTGGGGCTCTGTTCCTGCTGGCCTTTCCCTGTGGATGGTGGAGAGACCCTCCCACCCAGAGAGACCCTTGGGCCGCCCAGCACCACTGCTGGTGCATCAGACAGTCCTGTCCCACGTGGACGGTGCTCCCTTCACTCCCACTTTGCCCCTAGGCCCCATCACAGGGTCCTCGCCCTCCGTGATGCCCTCACTGGGGGTCATGGGTCAGCCCAGGGCCTGTCAGCCGCTGACCAGGTGCGTGAATGCTGAGTGAGAGGGGCCCTGGGTGGGTTTGGGGGCATGTCCTGGGGGCGGCCCCAGGTGGTTCCAGGATGGGTCCTAGGGGCGGGGCGGGGGAGGGTCCTAGGACGAGGCGCCCAGGGTCTGGGCCGCCCCCTGCACCACCCTGTGCAGGGCCTCCTTGACCTCCCGGTTCCGCAGGCAGTAGATGATGGGGTTGAGCAGGGGCGTGAGCACGGTGTAGACCACGGACACCAGCTTGTTGAGGTCGAAGGAGTAGATGGCGCGAGGCCGGGCGTAGATGAAGAGGGAGGCCGAGTAGAAGATGACCACCACGGCCAGGTGCGAGGCGCAGGTAGAGAAAGCCTTGTGCCGGCCGGCGGCAGACGGGATGCGCAGCACTGCGCTGATGATGGCGGTGTAGGAGGAGACAGTGAGCAGCAGCGGCCCCAGCAGGATGAGCAGCGCCAGGAGGAAGTCCACGAGCTCCGCCACAGACATGTCGGAGCATGCCAGGTTCAGCAGTGGGGACACATCGCAGAAGAAGTGGTTCATGACGTTGGGGCCGCAGTAGCCCAGGCGCGAGATGAAGAAGACCTTTCCCACGGAGATGGCGAAGCCCGAGAGCCAAGAGCCAGTGGCCAGGAGGCTGCAGAGGCGGGGGCTCATGATGGCCGGGTAGCGCAGGGGGCTGCAGATGGCCACGTAGCGGTCGTAGGCCATGACGCCCAGGAGCGCGCACTCGGTGCAGGCCAGCGCTAGGAAGAAGTACAGCTGTGCCATGCAGCCCGCGAAGGAGATGCGGCGGAACTCGGGCGCCACCAGGCTGAGCAGCAACTTGGGCACCGTGACGGAGACGTACCACACCTCCAGGAAGGACAGGTTGCCGAGGAAGACGTACATGGGCTTGTGCAGTAGAGGGCTGACACGGATCACCGCGATGATGAGCACGTTCTCCGTGACGGTCAGCAGGTAGACCGGCAGGAACAGCACCAGCAGGCCCACGTGGAGTCTCAGCGAGCCCGGGAAGCCCACCAGGATGAACTCGGTCACTTCCGAGTGGTTGCCACCTGCAGACATGCTGTGCGCTGCCCCACCTGGGGGCGGGGATGCGTGGGTTGGATGCCCGCCCCCCGCCGCGGTGTCAGCTGAGCTCCCGGCGCAGGAGGGGTCCTGGTCCCCGTCTGCATCCCCCAGTGCCGCCCAGGGCCTGGTCCCCGGCACCACGAGTTTCCCACTGGGCACTCCCACGGGTGGGAGCTGGGCAGACCTGGGCTTTGTCTGCTGCGGGCCCGCCCGCCAGGCCTGGCTGCAGGTGTTAGACTAAGCCGTTACATTGTAGGGAATATGAGCAGGGTCCCATGAGAATACCTCAGAGGCCAACCTGGGGACCTGCAAACAAGCTGCAGCAGGGTGGGCGGGAGAGGCCGTGGCCAAGGTCGCCCAGGTCAGGGGCAGTGGGCAGGTGAGCCTGGGCCAGTGGGAAGAGCCCTGCCTGGAGCCAGGCTCCTGTTGACTTCGCGGGTAAGCGGCAGGTCCCCACCATCCAGAGACTTGGTGTCCCCCTCTGTACTTGGCCCTGCAGAGTTTACCCAGGGTGCCTGGGGTAAACCCGGCCACACAGCACTGCTGGCACTCAGCAGCACCCCCAAAGGATGGCGCCTGTTCCCAAGGAGAATTCAGGCTCCTGAGGACTCAGCGGGACCCAGGAACCCACAACTCCCCACTCTGGATCCCCTCACGGCCCTGGACTGTGTCCTCACCTGTGCCCCAGAAGCTGAGTCCCCTCCATGGCCTCAGGGTTCAGCCTTCAGCTGCCTGACCCCATGCCAGCTCCTGCACAGTCCTAGCTAAGCCTGGTCTTGCAGCCACAGCTCTGCAGGGAGCTCTGGGGGCATCTCCCTATGCAGATCTCAGCACCCCTCCCCCAGCTCCCCCCCTGCAGTGACAGTAAGGGGCTCGAGGGGGCAGGGCTGGTGGCAGCTTCCTCTCTGCTACAAGAAATTGTTTTCACAGACTTGAAAGGACCAGATCCTAAGGTCAGAAGTCAGCTCCCTTCTCCCCACCTCCCTGCGGCTCCTCGGTCTCTTCCCTCCTGCTGGCCCCCTGCACCCCTGCCCCACATAAACCTGTCTGTCCATCCCAGAAATGGGCCCTCCAGATGTCCCTGTGAGCCAGGCCTCCGTTTCCGGTTCTCCAAAACCCATTTAAAAATCAGTGCACTCAGTTGTAGTGTGGCTGGGGTTTTAGCTTTTTATCTGCACTTTAAGTGCCTCAGAACGTGGCCCTGTGTGAGTCCACACACTTGACATTGAAGTAACACCCAGTCGGTGGCTAAAACAAGGTGGGTCATATATTGGAGAATGGATGTGGAGAACAGAAAGCCTAGACTCTTGCCTTTGCCCCTGTTCTCAGTGCTGCTCCAGGCAGGAGGAACTCCCAGCTTCTGCCCCACAAAGACTTCAGGAGGCAGCAGAGGCCAGAGCTCCGGGGTGTGGGTTCAAACCCCACCCTCCACCTGTGCCTTGGACAGATACCTGCTCTCTCTGCGCATCCAGTCTCTCGGCTGTCCCGTAGGGGTCATGAAGGGTGGGGGTGCACTCTGGAAACCCACATCTGCTACAGCACCCTGGGGTGCCCGGTGGCCGGTGGGGGTGGCAGTGACCTCATGTAGCTGGAGGGAGCCTGGTCAGACCTCTGCGGTGCAGTGTCGGCTCCCAGCATGGTGAGGGTCTGGGCAGAAGTTCTCCCCCCGGGCCCCTCTCTCTCCACTCCCCACTGTGGCTCCTGGTGACCTTGACAACTGGAGTTTGCTCAGATCTGCCACTGGCCAGCTGTGGGACTTGGAAAAGATGTCTGTGCTCACCCAGCCCCTGTTTCTCTGTCTGAAAGTTGGAGCAGAAGCGCCACTTATCTGATGGGGTGGGAGGTGGCGCTGCACAGGACTCTGAGTTCTTGTCACACAGACTCGGGGTGACAAACTGTGAGGTCCCAGTCCTGCACCATGACGCACTGTCAACACATACACTCCCCAAACCTGACCCACCATCCCCCAAGCTCAGATCCACCCACAGACGCCCGGCGTCCCCTCCACCCCAGGCCCACAGGCCCCCGAGCAGGCGTTCACGCAGACACCGCACCCCAGGCAGGTGAAGACACACACCGACGTCAGCACCCGTGCCTCAGACAGACACACAGACATCCCTGCACACATACCACCTGCCCAGGTGACAGGCAGACCCCAAGCCCCCCACCAAGCCCCCCACTCAAGCCTCATGAGCCACGAACTCACTTGTCCACATAAACACGTGGACAAACACAGCTCTGACACCAGCGTAATCCCCAAACCACAGACACGCAGCCCTTCACACAGACCTGTCTGCTGACAGCCCCTGACAGGCACCCCGCCCAGCCCAGAGAGCATGCACACACAGACACGCTCCCGGGACAGACACACGCATCCCGAGCTCCACCTGGGCAGAGACTGACAAGGTCTCCGGTGGCGGAGCTGGGTTCAAGTCCCAGCCCTGTCCAAGCTCTGCCCTCCTGTCGCTGGGGACCTGACAGTTCTCTGGGGCAGAAACAGCTCCTCACCTGGTCCTGAGCCCTCGGAGGGCTCAGATGAGAGAAGCAGCAGCCATGGTCACGCAGGCACGCAAGGGCCGGGCCAGGGTGGACGGAGGCTGACCAGGGGCTTCCACAGGTCGTGTCTTGCCCTCAGCTGAACCCAGCTCTGGGTGCTGGGCCCGCAGGTCTCTCCTTCCCAGGGCTGTCGGGTTCCCTGCGACCATCCAGGTGCCTTCCCACCAGGATGGAGCCTTGAGTATGCAAAATGAGATGAGCCTGACTACGAAGGTCCCCTTCACAATAGAAGACCCCCTAGTTGGAGACAGCGATTGATAGCCAGGACCGAAGCGGTCCTCCCCCAGTGTCCGTGTTTCACAGGAGCAGGAGTCAGGTTGTTTGGGAAGAAGCATGAGGGACTCCAGTCCTCTCTGCATGGGGAGAGGGGTCGAGGGCCAGGCAGCCTGGGAGCCCACACCACCCCCCTCCCCAGGCCACGAGTGCATTTCTAGAGGATAACCTCGTCTTAAATGGGAAGCTGACCTCCGTCCTCACTCTCTCCCTTCTTGCATGAAAAGAACCCACAGAAGAGAGGCAGGTGGAGGAGAAGGAGGAGGACCTGGAGCTGGCGGAGAGGGCGAGGCCCCTTCCCGCTGTCCCAGGGGCCAGTGCACAAGACACCCACATGGCCACAGCTCCTCCCGGGAGGCCCCAGCCCCTGCCCAGGGGCCCAACTCTCCTGTGATCAGCTTTGTCAGTCAAAGTGGCCAGAATCAGAGCCCAAAGGGAAAGCTGCCCTCCTCTGCTGTCCTTGTGGGGCCAGAGCAGGTGTGATCCAGAGGTAGGAGGTGGGAACAGGTGACACCCTCGCCACTCAGCAGTGGCTCCATGAAGAGGAGGGGCTCAGGTAGAAACCACTGCACACCCCTGGCCAGAGCTGGAGGTGCAGGAGTGGGCCTAGGCCATGCCCTAGACCCTGCCATCCAGGGGGGCTCCACACTTCCCGCTCAGATGGTTGGTGCTGAGGCTCCAGGCCGGCCTCCTGGTCACTTACTTCCCTGATCTCCAGTGGTCACCGTGAGGGTCGCACGAGGTGGACAGAAAGACCCCTTAGTGGGGCATTGAAGGGGGTACAGGCACTAGGACACTGCCCAGGTGATAGGAAGGTGCCCAGGACCGACCCCACAAGGGGACCTTGGCCCCTCCCTGCACATGGGGTCCAGTGTCAGCCCACATCTCTCCATCAGTCTCTGTGCTGAGTCAGAGAGGGGGCCCCACAGGCTGCAGGGGACAGCTGTCCCACGGTTAGCAGTGAGTGAGGGCCTTGCTGCCGGCCCAGCCTGGGGTCCTGGTCCTGGTGGGGGCCCAGGGTGGGGTTAGTTGGGCTCTGTCCCTCTGCCCCAAAGTCATTTTATAGAACTCTTTTCTCAGGCATCATTCAGCAATGTTTGCTGGGTCCTTACCGGTCTCCTGAACCACAGCAGCAGCAGACAAGTTCCTGCGCATGGAGCTCAGGCATCGCAGGAAACAGACAACAGACCAATGAACAGGCCACCACAGGGCACATGGGATGGTGGCCTGTGCCCGGGGCCAGCAGGAAGACAGGGATGTGGGGCAGGGGCTTTGGGCGGCCTGAAAGGCTCCTGAAGGCCCCTGGGGCCCTGGAGACAGCAGGTAAGGGAGTGCCAGGTAGAGGGAACAGCAACTGCAAAGGCTGGGAGTGGATGAGGCCTCAGGGTGCTGGGGAGGCATGGCTCTGAGAGCTGGGGCTGAGGGAGGGGTGGGCTCCACACTGGGGAGGGGGCTGGGGAAGAGCCGTGGCTTAGCTCAGAGGTGGGCACCCATCTGCAGTCAGCACCCACAGCCCATGGCACTTGGCTCTCTCGGGGGAGAAGTGCAGGGTTCTGACCAGAGCTGGGCTGGATGCGACTTTGCTTCAAAGGACCGAATTGCGGAGGGTTGGGCTGGGGGCTGTGGTTGCAAGTTGTAGGCTGTAGTCTAATGGTGATGGCCTGGGGCCAGGGTCACAGGATGGATTTCGGGGCCAGTGGGATTGGCTGATGGATTGGACGTGGGGGTGGAAGAGCCAGGGGTCTCAGGCTCTGAGATCAGTGGGATTTGCGGGCTGGGGAGAAGTCAGAAGTAACTTGTCGACGTGCTAGTTTAGAGATGAAGGGACAGTTAGGTGGAGATGCGGACGAGTGGGCTGGGCTGCAAGTGGAGCTGAGCCTTTGGGGTACATCTGGGTGCCGACAGCATTTCATCGTGAGGCTGAGGAGAGGGTGTGGAATGAGAAAGAAGCCTGAGTGGGCAGGCGAGGCTGATGAGGCTGGTTTTCCGTGAGCAGGCGGTGTCTTTACCTAGCCTAGTCCAGAGCATTCTGCGGATGCTAGAGTTAGTCTATTCAGGATGAAATTGTAAGCGACCAAGAGCGTGTCCAGCCCTGACGATCACGGGAGGACACCGAGACACGTTGACGGTGTGGGTGGTGTGTCACGCAGTCCGACACCTGCTCTTCCTGCTGGGCCTGGATGCAGGGGAGGAGCTGCGGCCTTCGGTGCAGGGCTGCCGCCCTTGGGCCTCTGTCGGCAGCCCTGTGGCCTTGGTTTCCCTGGCTCTGCCTGTGCGCACCAGGCAGCTTCGCAGAGAAGCAGCTAGGACCTTCTAGGGGATGTGGCTCCCGCCCTACCGCGGCCTCCCCGGCCTCCCCATGGGCTGTCAGGACTTGCTCATCTTGGGGCAGGCCTCCCCACCGCTGCGCCCCTGGGGCCTGGCACCACACCCCACCATGAGTGGCGGGGCCAGATGTCCCTCCCCGAGGCTGTGCTTGGTGCAGAGGCTCTTGGGCCGCAGAGCTGCTGGGACTTCCCACTCGTTTGCTGAAGACTTTGCTGCATGGCTGGAGGTTTTCTTCTCAGGGACCCAGGCATCCACAGACAGCCCTCCCGGCTACAACCTCCTGATTCTCAGAGCCCTGCCCACAACGCCATCCCAGCCCCCACCCCACTGCCACCCTGGGCTTCCTATCCCCCAGGACTTCACCTCTTGTCCAAGAGTAAGGTCCTGCCTGTTTCTTAGGTCACTCCTGCAGCACCCCTGGTCCCAGAGGCACCCCCCGCCCCACAGAGCCCCGGAATCTGTCTCTGCTGCAGGAGCTGCCTTCCCAGAGGGCTGCCTAAAGCCTACACCCCCACCCCTTCTCGGAAGACAAGCCACAGGGCGGGGGCCCCACTTCCTGCTTCCCCGCAGAGAGGTCATCTCTCTCCAGTACTTCCTGGGGGCCTCCTGCCAGCTCTCCACCCCACCCCGCTCCCCAAGGACCCTCCCTCGGCTTCACTCCTGAGTCCTCACGGTTCTTCTCATCTGCCTCCCAACATCAGCATGGAGGCAGAGGAAGTCCCCAGTCCCCAGCCTTTCCTGCCTTCTGCCCCTTGGTAGCCAGCATCCCCGCCTACCCACCCCTAGTGCTGGCTGGGCCTACTCGGCCTTGACTGGCCCCAGGAGGCGCCTGGCGGTGTCTGCGGGAAGGAGGGAATCCACTCCCAGACCTGCTCTCTGCTTCCACCCGACGCGGCCCAGCCAGCACTGCGCTGGGGACCCCCAGCGACCACGTGCTGCCCACAGATGGAGCCGCTCAGGCCTGCTTCTAGTCGGCTTGGACGCCACCCACCTGGATTTCCATGTAAATTTTAGAAGCATTTTGTCAAGTCCAGTCTCCTTTCCTTGAGACAATTTGGGACAGTTTTACGTCTTTGCAAGACTGAGTCTTCTAGCTCATGAACTGGGTGCGTTTCTACACTGAGACTTTCCTTCAGTGCGGCTCAGTTTTCTGCATAAAGTCTTCCGTATCTTTCATTAGAGTATTCCGAGATACTTAACATTTTTATTGCTTTTATAAAGCGTAGCTATTTAAAAGAACTCATTTTCTGTTTATTCTTACGTGTAGGAAAACAGGGGATGTGAAAAATCCAGAGGAATCTACAGACAGGTTAGCAGAGCTCACAAGAAAGTTCAGCAGGATAACTGGACACAGTAAACAAGTCCCCTGTTTTCCTACAGTTCATGAGTTTCAGTCTCATTTCCAACCCTTATGACTTTCCTTCTCGAAACTTAAAACGGCGCTGGTTACGACCTCCAGGGCAGAGCCGGGTGGAAGTGGTGAGAGCGGCCTCCGGGCTGCTTCTGATTTCAGAAAGTAGGACACTGACTGTGAGCTGTGTCCCGGTGACACTCATTATCAGATTAAGGAAGTTCCCTCTGACTTCTGGTTTGCAAAGACTCACGTTATTTATTTATTATCATAAGTGGATATTACATTCTGTACAAACATTTTCTGCATCTCTGAAGACGACAGTGTGAGCTTCCCCCTCAGTATTTCAGTGTGGAGACTTACAGTGGTTTTCTAATGTTGAGCCAACTTTGCCCTCCTGGAGAGAAGCCAGCTTGGGCATCGTTGGTATGCTTTGAGCACCTTGACGGTTCTGTTGGTTCCAGGCCTGGGGTTTTCTCTGTGGGAGGTTCTTTTTTCCTTAAAAACAGCGTTATGGAGGTGTAATCGACACACTCTAAGTGGCACATATTTAAAGTATACGGTTTGGTCAGCTTTGACACAGGTACACAGCCATGACACCATCACCACAACCAAGAGAAGCTGCGTTTCACCCCAAAGCCCCTCCTGCCCTCCTCCTGCCCCTCCCCACACCTCCCTCCAGAGAACCCGGACGGCCTTCCTCACTGTCGGTTGTTTTATACAAGTGGGCTCACACAGCGTGTACCCTTCAGCCTGGCTTCCTTCACTTAGCGTTATTTTGAGCCCATCCGCGTGGCCGCATGGGCCCCCCTTTTACTCCGTTCTGTGGATTTGCTGTGACTGGTTTATCCGATTGTCTGCGGACGGCCATCCTGGTTGTTTGAGGTTTGGACTATGGTGAATAATGCTGCCATGAACATTCATGTACACGTCTTCTTTACACATAGGTTTTGGTTCCTCCCAGGTAATTACTTACGAGTGAGGTGTTGGGAGTGGGTGGTGGGGTGTGTGTGACTCACCGTAAAAGCCACGCTTCCCTGGGTGGCTGTGGGACCCTGAGCTCCGCTGCTCCACATCCTCTCCGACACTTGGCCCGTCTTTCGATTTGGGTCGTCCTGACAGCGTGTAGCCTGCTGCACTGTGCTCATTAGCCATTCCCCGGGGCGTTACCTGCCACCCACGTTTCTTCTTTGGTGAAGTTGAAATGTTTTGCCTGTTCTATCATTGGATTGTTTCCTTACTGTTGACCAGGAGAGTTCATTGTGTCTGCTGAATACAAGTCCTGTATCGGCGACGTGGTTTTCAGCTGGTTCCTCCCTCTCTGTCCTCAGTCGTTTTGTCCTCTTGGTGGTCTCCTTCAAGGAAAAGGTTTTAATTTTGCTGAAGTCCATTTGTCTACTGGCTGTTTTGTATTTTGTACTTTTTGTGTCGCACCTAACACAAGGTCACAAAGATTTTCTTCTGGAAGTTCCATAATTTTAGATTTTACACTTGTGTCTATGATGTATTTTGAGTTATTTTTTGTGTATGGTATGAAGTATGGATCAAAGTTCATTTTTTCCTACTGAATTGCCTTTGCACCTTTGATGAAAATCAGCTGTACGTTTGTGGATCTGCTTCTGGTCTCCCTGTTCAGTTCCCTTCATCTGTTTGTCCGTTTTGACACCAATATCACATTTTCTTGATTGCTGTAGCTTTTCAGTAAATCCTGGAATCAGGGGGCGTCAGTCCTCCAAATCTGTTACTCTTTTTCAGAGTTGTTTTGGCTCTTTGAGGTCCTTTGAATTTCCACATGAATTTTAGGGTAAGTTTGTCACTTTCTACAAACAAGTTTCCTGGGGGTATTCGTCGCAGTGACATTGGATCTAGAGATCAGTTTGGTGAGAATTAACAATCCTGATCTTCCAATCCGTGAACACAGAACAGCTCTTGGTTGATTTAGGTCCTTAATTTGCCTCAGCAGTCATCTGTAGTTTTCAGTGTATAGATCTTTCATAGCTTTTGTTTGGGTATATTCCTAAGTAGTTCATATTTTTGGTGATATGGTACATGGTGTTTGCAAGTTTTAATTTGTAACTATTTGTTGCTGGTATATAGAAGTACAGTTAATTTTTGTATGTTGATCTCATGTCATGCAACATTGCTAAACTCATTTATTAGTTCAAAAAGTTAAATAGAGACATGGAAGATCCAAATCAAACTTCTGGAGATGACAACTAGATGTATGGGATGAAAATTCACTGGATGGGATGATATCTGTGTGTGTGTGTTTTACATCAGAAGAGAAGATGAATATAATGAGTGAGGAGAGGAGAATTCCAGTAACATATGGATAATCCAGAGGAAAAACAAATGAAAATGTCAGTGCTGAAAAGCGTAGTATCTCCTCTTAAAATCATTAACAGAATTAATATCAAGACAGGACATGAAATAGGATCGTGTGAAATGCTACAATATTAATGCAGGATGTACTGTTGTAGGTTTGGAATGTCTATTGTGTAAGGAATATAGTGAAAAAGCCAATAGGAATAAAATGGAATACTGAAAAAAAACCCCAAAGAAGTTGGGGAAAGAGGAACAAAGAGTAGATGGACAAAAAAGAAAACAATGGAGTGACAGATGCACACGCTACGTATAATTGCACTGATGTAAATGGACTGAACAATCTAGTTCAATGGCAGGATGGATAAAAAACACGGTCAAGTTACATGCTATTTACAAGAGATGTACTTTAAATACTTAAATGACACAAACAGAATAAAAAGTCAAAGATTAAAAAACATATTCCACATAAATAGTAAGGATATGAAAGCTGATGAGGCCACATAAGTGAAAGACAAAACAGACTTCAAGACGAGCGTGCTGCTGAGGTCGAGGACAGTCTCATAGTGATAACAGGAACAGTCCTCCAGAAAGACAAGGTGATCTTACAGGTGAATGCAATTATTAATAGTTTCAAAATATGGGAAGCAAAAATCGACACAACTAAGAGCAGAAACAGACAAAACCGCATCATAGTTGGAGCAGTGAACATTCCATGCCCAGCCATTGCCAGAATAAGTCAAAGAAGGTTCAGTTATTCATAGAAAATGTGAACAACACTATCAACCAAATGACCTAATAAAAATATATAAACATTACACTTTCACAATACATATTCTTTCCAAAGGCACATGGTATAGTCACCGGCGTAGACTGTATGCAGGCCATATGGTAAATGCCAATAAACTGGAAAGGACTGACATCATAAGAGTGTATTCTCAAGCCACACAGAATTACACTAGGTATCAATAAAGAAATATATCTAGAAACTCCCCAGACTTGGAAATTAAGCAACATACTTTTCAGTAACATGGGTCAAAAAAGAAATTACAAAAGAAATTAGAAAATATTTCAAACTGAGTGATGATGAATACACAACAAACTTTTTTACAAAGAAAATTCCAGATCCAGATGACCTCACTGGTGAATTTTGTCAAACATTTAAGGAAAAATTATGCCAATCACCCGCAAATTGGAGAGGAGGAATAAAAGAAAAGGAAATACTTCTTCAAACTTTTAATGAGGCCAGCATAGCCCTGATATCAAAATCTATCAGGAAAATACAGAAAAATATACTTTACGAACATGATACTTACAATTAGATTTTTGCAACATATGAAAAGGATAATATAGCATAACTAGGTTCAGTTTGACCCAGGAATGGAAGGTCAATTTAATATATGAGTCATCAAAGCAATTTACTGATAATAATAAATTTTCCGACAATCATTGGAATTAAAAGAGAAGAATTATGTGATCATCCCAGTAGATGCAGAAATCCATCTGACAAAATTCCAGGCTTATTTATGCCTAATCCAATATTTGTACAAACATGCAAAAGACCTTGAACGGCCACAGAAAAATCTTGGAGAGGAACAAAATACCAGGACTTAGAGTGCTGGATTTCAGCACTCATTCGGCAGCTGCAGTAAGCAATGGCAGCGTGGGACTGGTGTAAGGAGAGGCAAGAGATGAATGGAGCAGACGGAGGGCCCAGAAGTAAACCCACACACATGCACTCAGTTGATCCCAGTCAGAGTGAAAGGCACTGCAACCTGGAAGGGACAGCGTCATATCCACTTGGAAAAAACAGAAGCCCTGGCATGTCCTCCACCCCACACACAAAAATGAATTAGAGATGGCCCTAGAGCTAAATGTAGAGGCTGAAACTGTAAAATATCTAGGATAAAACATAGAAAAGTATTTTTACAACCTCGGGAAGGCAGTTTTCTTAAAGAGAGCAAAAAAGGAGAAAATGGATAAACTGAACTCCATAAAAATGAAAACCTCTGTCATCAAAAGACACCAAAATGAAAAGACAAGCCAGAGATTGGGAGGAAATGACCAAGAACCCGTACCCAGAAAATGTGAGGAATTCCTACAAATCAATAATAAAGAGAGAAAATCACAACAATAACAAAAAGACAAGTGACTCCAACAGATGATTCTCAGGGTTCTACGACCGGACAACAAGCACACGAAAAGGTGCTCAACCTCCTCAGTCATCAGGGAGCTGCACGTTAAGACCGCAGTGAGATCACACTGCACACACACAAGAACGGGTGGAATTGAAGGATCGACAAGACTGGATGTTGGGGAGGACATGGAGTGGACGGTGCCCTGGTTCCTTGCGCTGCACAGCGATGTTAGAAGCCTAGATGTGGACACTAGGTGTGCTCATTGCCACTGGAGTGTCTGCTTCTAGGCCCTCTCAGCTGGCAGAGCAAAGGAAAATATGTGTTTGTACACATACTTGCATGTGTGTTTATGGATATATACACATACCTGTAAGTATTTCTCTGTGTAACCATTGGTACCGGTATTATCTAAACATGAGCTCTTACTGATACCGCCAACCCCAATCCACCGCTACGTGAGTCACGCTAGCCTCCTCTCTTGCTGACCTGCAAATGCCCACTCAAGCAGCGAGAGCCCTGGCTGTAGGAGAATGCTGATTACAGAAATTTAACCTCCTTAATAGTTGCAGGACTATTCAGGCTATCTGTTTCATCCTGGCTGAGTTTTAGTAGTTCCTGATTTCCACAGAATTATCTCATGTAAGTTGTCAAATTCATGAGTTTAAAATTGCTCACTGGGTCTCCCCAGTGCCCTTCTAATGGCTGTAGGGTCTGTTGTGATGTCGCCTTTTTTATTCCAGATGTTGACTTGTGTCTTCTTTAAAATCTCTGTCAATCGTGCTAGAGGTTTATGCATTTTATCTATTTTTTCAAATAACCCATTTTTTTTGGTTTCATTTATTTTCTCTATTGTTTCCTGTTTCATTGATTCATGCGTTTATGTTTCTGATTTTCTTCCTTATGCATACTTTAGCTTTATTTAACATTTCTTTTTCTAGATTTTTTAGATGGGAATTTAGATTTTTGATTAGAGATGTTTCCTGTTACATAAGCATTTAGCAGAATGAATTTCCCTTAGCATTACTTCTTATTAGCTGCATCCTACACATTTTGATATGCTGTATTTTCATTTTCATTCAGCTCTTTATGTTTTTAAAATTTCCTTTGAGATTTTATCTCTGACCCATGTATTTCTTAGAAGTGTGTTTGGAAAAGCGCAGATTTTTCTGTTGTCTTTCTATTATTGATTTCTTGTTTGGTTCCATTATGGTCAGAAAACATACTTTGTGTAACTTCAGTCTTTTAAAATTTGTTAAGGTTTGTTTTATGACCTATGTTATTATCAATTTTGGTGAACAGTCCACGTGTGCATGAAACAAATGTGTATTCTACTCTCGTTGTATGAGAGTTCTATAAACGTCAACTAGATCCTGTTGGTTGATGGTATTTTTCAGTTCTTCTAGACCACTGCTGATTTTCTGTCTAGTAATTTTACCAGTTGCTGTGAATGGGGTGTTGAAGTCTCCAGTAAGAAGTGTGGATTTGTCCATTCCTCGTTTTGGCTCTCCCCGTTTTTGTTTCACATACTTTGAAGCTCCGTGGTTTGGTGCATACACATGTAGGACTGCTCTACCTTTTTGGCAGGTTGGTCTTTTTATCATTGCATAATGTCCCCCTTTCTCCCTAGTAATTTTCTTTTGTCTAAAATGTTCCTCTGACATTATTTTAGCCACTTCTGCTTTTCTGATTAATGTTTAGGTGGGGTATCTTTTTCTGTCCTTTTACTTTTGTTTGTCTTTTGAAGAGAGTTTCTTGTAAACAGCACATATTGAAGTCACTTTTTTTTTTGGTTTGGTTTTTTAGTTTGTTTTGTTTTGTCTGTCAATATCTGTCTTTTAATTTGTGAATTTATACCATTTGCATTTAAAGTATTATTGATAAGTTAGGGCTTAAGTCTGCCATCTTATTTTTGTTTCCTGTTTGTCCCCACTGTTTCTCATGCTTCTATTTCTTTTTCTTTGTTGTCTCCTTGTGAGTTATGTGAACATTTTTAGAGCTACACTTTTGATGTATTTATAATGTTTCTGAGTTTTGTATAATTTTCTTTTTTTCCTTTTTTATTGAAGTATAGTTGATTTACAATATTGTGTTAGTTTCAGATGTACAGAATAATGATTCAGTACTTTTATGGATTATATCAAATTAAAAGTTATTACAAGATAATGGCTACAATTCCCTGTGCTCTACAAGCTATCCTTGTTGCTTATCTTTTTTATACGTAGTAGTTAGTATCTCACACCCCTAATTTGCCCCTCCCCCTTCCCTCTGCCTTTTGGCAACCACTGGTTTGTTTTCTGTATCTGTGAGTCTGTTTATGTTTTGTATATACATTCACTTGTGTTACTTTTTATATTCCACATATAAGTGAAATCATACAGTATTTGTCTTTCTCTGTCTAACTTATTTCACTGAACGTAATATTCTCTAGGTCTATCCATGTTGCTGCAAATGGAAGAATTTTGTTCTTTTATATGGCTGAGTAATATATACTGTATCTCTTTTATCCATTAGTCTGTTGATGGGCACAGGGCTGCTTACATATCTTGGCTATTATAAATAGTGCTGCTATGAATATTGGGGTGTATGTATCTTTTTCAATTAGTATTTTATTTTTTCTATATATATACCCAGGAGTGGAATTGCTGGATTGTACGGTAGTCTTACTTTTACTTTTTTGAGGAAACTCCATACTGCTTTCCACAGGGGCTGCACCAATTTACATTCCTACCAGCAGTGTACAAGGATTCTCTTTTCCGCACATCTTCTCCAACATTGCTACTTGTAGACTTTGTGATCATAGCCGTTCTGACAAGTGGGGGATGATACCTCATTGTTTTGATTTGCATTTATCTAATAATTAGTGATGCTGAGCATCTTTTTCACGTGCCTGTTAGTCATCTGTATGTCTTCTTTGGAAAAATGTCTATTCAGATCCTGTGCCCATTTTTGAAGTGGGTTGCTTACTTTTTTTTTAATATTGAGTTGTACGAGCTGTGTTTGTGTCTACACACACACACACATATATATAATTAACCCCTTGTTGGTCACATCATTTGCAAATATTTTCTGTCATTCCATAGGTTGTCTTTTCATTTTGCTGTGCAAAAGCTTTTAGCTTTAGGTCCCATTTGTTTATTTTTGCTTTTATTTCTCTAGCTTTAGGAGAGAGACCCCCCAAAATATTGCTATGATTTATGTCAAAGAATGCTCTGCCCTTTTTCTCTTCTAGGAGTTTTACGATTTCAGGTCTCACATTTAGATCTTTAATCCATTTTGAGTTTACTTTTTGTAACTGGTATGAGGAAGTAACCTAATCTTACTGTTTTACGTGTAGCTGACCAAGTTTCCCAGCACCGTGTGCTGAAGATACTCTTTTCTCCACTGTGTATTCTTGCCTCCTTTGTTGTAGATAATTGACCAGAGGTGCATAGGTTTATTTCTGAGCTTTCTACTCTGTTTTGTTGATCTATGTGTCTGTTTTTGCACAGGTGCCATGCTGTCTTGATTACTTTACCTTTGTAGTATAGTCTTTGGTCTCGGAGGGTGATACCTCCAGCTTTGTTCTTTTTCTCAAATTGCTTTGGCAATTCAGGATCTTTTGTGATTACATACAAATTTAAGAATTATTTGTTTTAGTTCTATGAAAAACATCTTGGGTATTTTGATCAGAATTGCATTAAATCTGTAGATTTCTTTGGGTAGTATGGCCATTTTAACAATAGGAATTCTTCCAATACAAGAGCATGGGGTATCTTTTTATTTCTTTATACCATCTTCAATTTCATTTATCAATGTTTTATAGTTTTCAGAGTATAGGTCTTTCACCTCTTTGGTTAAGTTTATTACTGAGTATTTTGTTCTTTTTGATGAGATTTTAAATGGGATTTGTAAACTTTCTTTTTCTGATAATTTAATTATTAGTGTGTAGAAATGCAGCAGTTTTCTGTATGTTAATCTCATATCTGGCAACTTTGCTGAATTCATTTATTACTTCTAATAGTTTTTGGGTGGAGTATTTAGTGTTTTCTATAGAATGTATCATGCTATCTGCAAATAGTGACAGTTCTATCCCTTCCCTCCAAATTAGATTCCTTTTATTTCTTTTTCTTGTCTGACTGCTGTGGCTAGGACTTCCAATACTATGTTAAATAGAAGTGGCAATCGTGGGCATGCTTGTCTCTTTTCTGAATTTAGAGGAAAGGTTTTCAGCTTTTAATTTTTGAGTATGATGTTGGCTGTGGGTTTATTATAAATGGCCTTTATTATGTTAAGGCATGTTCCTTCTACCCACTTTGATGAGAGTTTTTTTTTTTTTTATCATGAATGAACATTGAATTTTGTCAAATGCTTTTTCTGTGTCTATTGAGATGATCATGTGACTTTTGTCCTCCCTTTTGTTGTGTGGTGTATCACATTGATTTGCAAATGCTGAACCATCCTTGTAACCCTGGGATAAACCCAACTTTACTGTGGTGTATAATCTTTTTAAAAATATATTATTAGATTCAGTTTGCTAATATTTTATTGAGGACTTTTTGCACCTGTATTCATCAGAGATATTGGCCTGTAACTTAATTTTCTTTGTAGTATCTTTGTCTAGTTTTGGTATCAGGGTAATGGTGGCCTTGTAGAATGAATTTGGGAATGTCCCAGTCTCTTAAGTTTTTTAGAATAGTTTGAGAAGTATAGGTATTAGTTATTTTTTTATATGTTTGCTAGAATTCCCCTTTGAAGCCATCTGGTCTTGGACTTTTATTTTTTCAGAGATTTTAAATCACAAATTTAATTTCACTATTGGTGACCAGTCTGTTCAAATTGTTTCTTCTTGATTCAGTCTTGGCAGGTTGTATGTGTCTAGAAATCTGTCTGTTTCTTCTAGGTTGTCCGATTTGTTGCCATATAACTGTAGTATTCTCTTATGATTTTTTGTATCTCTGTGGTATTGGTTGTTATTTCTCCTCTTTAATTTCTTATTTGTTTACTTGAGTCCTCTCTCTTTTCATCTTGGTGAGCCTGGCTAAAGGTTTATCTATTTAAAAAAAATCTTTTCAAACAACCAGTTCTTGTTTTCATTGATCTTTTCTATTTTTTGGTATCTATTTTATTTATTTCTTCTCTCATCTTTATTATTTTCCTTCTTTTGCTAACTTTGGGGTTTATCTTTTCTTCTTTTGCTAACTCTTTTAGGCTGTAAGTTAGGTTACTTATCTGAGAGTATTTTCGTGTCTTGAGGAAGGCCTGTATTGCTATAACCTCCTCTCTTGGAACTGCTTTGCTGCATCCCATATATTTTGGAATGTTGTGTTTCCATTTTCACTTGTCTAAAGGTATTTTCTGATTTCTTCTTTGATTTCTTCATTGACCCATTGGTTTTTTAATAGCATGTTGTTTAGTCTCCATGGTTTTTTTTTTCATGTTCTTTCTGTAGTTGACTTCTAGTTTTATACTGTTGTGGTCAGAAAAATGCTTGATAAAACTTCTATCCTCTTAAATTTGTTGAGATTATTTTGTGACCTAGCATGTGATCTATCTTGAGAATGTTCCATGTGCACTTGAATGTGTATTCCACTATTTTTGGATGTAATGACTTATAGATATCTATTAAATCCAACTGGTCTAGTTTGTCATTTAAGACCATTGCTGTCTTATTGATTTTCTGTCTTTATGATCTGTATTGTTGTAAGTGGAGTGTTAAAGTCCTCTACTATTATTGTATCATTATCAGTTTCTCCCTTTATGTCTGTTGCTATTTGCTTTATGTATTTAGGTGCTCCTGCATTGGGTGCATGTATGTTAACTAGTGTGATGGCCTCTCTTGTACTGATCCTTTGATCTTTATATATTGCCCTTCTTTGTCTTTTGGGTAGCCTTTGGTTTAAAGTCTACTTTGTCTAATGTGAGTACTGCCACCCCTGTTTCTTGTCATTTCCATTTTCATGAAATATCTGTTTCTTTCCTCTCACTTTTCAGTCTGTGTGTCCCCACCAGCAGTCATTTCCCATTTCCTCTTTCTAGTCCCTGGCAACCACCAATCCACTTTCTATTCTATGGATTTGCTTATTCTGAACATTTCACATAATTGGAGTCATATATGTGGTCTTCTGTGTCTGACTTCTTTCACTCAGCATATTGTTTTCCAGGTTAATCCCACTGAAGTATTTGTCAGTACTTTATGACTTTTAATGGCTGAATGATATTTCATGGTATGAATGTATCGCATTTTGTTTATCCATTCATCTATTTACATACATTTAGGTTGTTTCTACTTTTTCTATTATGAATAATGCTACTATGAACATTTATATACAGGTTTTAATGTGGACGTAATTTTTACAAATTGAAATATAGTTGATTTACAGTGTATTAGTTTCAGGTGTACAGCATAGTGATTCAGTATTTTTGCAGATTATACTCCTCAGAAATTATTATAAGATAAGGCTATAATTCCCTGTGCTGTGTAGTATATCTTTGTTGCTTATCTTGGACATAATTTTTTGTTTCTCTCTGATGTACAGAATTGCTGGGCCATAGGGTACCTCTATGTTTAACATTTTGAAGACCTGCCAGGCTGTTTTCCGAAGTGGTTGCACTATTTTCCAATCTTCCCAGGAAAGTACGAGTGTTCCAATTTCTCCACATCTTCACCATTGGTTCATTTTTGTATTCTTTTATTTCTTTGCTGAGATTTTTTTTTTCCATTTGTTTAAAAAGAATTTGCAATTTATTGTGGAAGCATTTTTATGAAGACTGTTTTAAAATCCTTTTCAGACAATTTTGACATCCAATTCTTGGTATTGGTATTGGCTAACTGTCTTTTACCATCAAAGAGTGGTTTCCCTGGTTCTTCACATGGTGAGTGATTTTCGGTTGTGTCCTGGACATACTGGTTGTGATGTCAAGACACTCTTGATTCTTTTTAAATCTTCTATTTCAGCAGGTGCTCACCCTGTTTAGGTTCAGGGTGTAGGTTCTGGTCTTTTGTGGCTTTTGTTCCAATGATAATTTAGATCTCAGAGCCCTTGCAAAGCTGTCCAGGCCTGTCTTGTTCTTCTGTGCTTTGGGTGGGGAGCTTGGTGGGAGCAAGGGCTCTGGTGACCTCAATGACACTTGGTTCCCCCAATGCTGGCTCCCAATGCCCAGTGTTACTGTGTCACCATCCACAGTGGGAGTCAAAGCCACTTGCCTGGCTGGAGGACAGGGCTTGGCTGCTGCTGTGGCTGTGGGCAGACCAGACCACCTGCCTGACTGTGAGGTCTGAGTGAAGCTACCCTGTCAGCAGTTATCAGCCTGAGAGGAAACCCACAGCCTGGGCCCCTTGCTCATGCCTGGCAATGCTCAGGCTGAGGCCACTGCCTGCTCTGCTCACAGGTGGAGAGACAGAGCCACTGACTTGATCTGGAAAGGCCCTCGCTGTTCCACTGGTCCCAGGAGGCCACTGGTGGCTCCACTTCTGTGTGTTTGGCTCTGAACGGTGATCCCTGCCTTTGCCCAGCTGAGCAGCAGGTGCTGGCCAGGGCCCTGGGGCCGCGGGACCATGCGGGCAGCTCTCCGGGCTGTGGGACTCAGCGCGCTTCTCCTCAGTGTCATGGCAGTGCCCACTGGTAAGGTCCTTCTTCTCTCACCCACAGAAACTTCTGGAGGCTCTGTAGATGCTGAGCTGCGGGGATCCCTGCTGTGACCAGCTGTCTGCTTGGGTCTTACTCAGCCAAAGAGGGTGGGATGTCCTAGAGCAGGAGGGCACGTGGGCTCCAAAGTGCAGCCCCTGGAGATGCTTGTCCCAACACTGACTGAGCAGGTTCAGTCCCAGGGTGAGGCCAGAGCCCCCAGCCCTACTGCTTGGAGTCAAGTGCAGGGCTGGGTCAGAGCCCAGATAAAGTGGGGGAACATGGCCAGCTACCCAAATCAACAGGGGTGCTGGTGGGTTCTGCAGGGGGACGGCCCCATCTCCTTCCCCTGGGGCAGGGTAGGGGGGTGGGTAGGGGAATGGGAAAGCTGGCCACACTGGGCCACCAGGTGAGCATGGAGCTTGGTGCTGGGCCATGGAGGAGAGCCATAGTCTCAGAGAGATGCCACACCAGGGTGGGGGGTGGGGGGCTGCTGTTACAGAAGCCAAGAGGCTAAGTCATGGACAGGGAGCTGTAAGGAGGTAGTCCTGCCAGAATAACATGGAGAAGCTGGAGATGAGAGCGAGTCCCTGGGGGACGGCATGTGGTGACATGGGACTATGATGAGTGTATGAGTGTGAACGTCAAGTGTGAGCAATTGTGTGCGTACACGTGTGAGTGTGTGTCAGGGCTGAGGGTGGGCAAGGGTAGCAGTGTGCAGTGCCCTGGAAGCTGATCCTGGGGTCCAGCCAGGAGGTGACCAGGAGCTGGACACAGGCACCCCTCGGGACAGGGATGGGATGCAGTTCTGGCCGAAGGGTTCTGTTTTGTGTGAAAATGACAGAAAATGACCCTGCACACTGATGCCTGAAAAAGAATAGGTGGGGACTGAGTGGGTGGCAGTGATAGATGAAGACCCTGGGTGGGAGGTGGGAGCAACGTGCCTTCCTCTGCCCTGGGTGGGGGTATCTTTCCCCAACATGAATCCAGGACAGGCCCTGGAGCTGGTCTGGGGTGGCCCAGGCCAGGACGTCCTGGCCGCACCCACATGCATGTCCCCAGCACCAGCCCAGGAGGGGAAGTGAGGATAGAGGGTCAAGAGGCTGTGATGAAGTGGGGCTTCCCCAGGGCTGTGCGGGAAAGACCAGGGTGCAGAGGCCTAGAGAGGGTGTGGTTAGGGGATGGGTCCCTGGTCCCAGTGAAATGGAAAGGTCAGGGGGTGGCTGAGACACTCAGAGCCCTAGGAGGCAGCCTCGAGGAGAGTGAGCTGGACGGGTGGTGGGTGGCCAGGTAGGTCAGGCAGGAGTGAGTGAGTATATGGGGGGTGGAGGGGTGGGCTGCAGGGCCTCTGGTGGAAGCTGGGAAATGACCTTTGGCTGGAGGCTTGGATGGGATGGTGGGAGGAGCCCCCCATCTCCAGGCAGAGGAGGACAGGGCACTTCTATGCCTAGGGGTGGGGTCACCCATGATGTGGGGGCTCTAGCAGGCTGAGGGGGGCTGTGGGGATGAGGATGTGGGCTGCACAGGGTGTGCAAGGACCCTTGCTCCATCCATCACCTCTCTGGACTGCTCTGCGGTGGGTGGGAGGACCTGGCTCTGTGCTGAAGCCTTGGAGGTGGCCCCAGTCAAACGCAGGCGTCTTCTCTGCCCCCTTGCTGCTGTCGCTGACCCCCATCTGGCCTGTTCCATCTGCAGGTGGACCCAGTGACCTGCGGCTGGCGTACAGACACAGCCCATGCGATGGGGTCGTGTTGGTCCAACATAAGGGGGAGTGGGGACATGTGTGCAACCAGGAGTGGACACTGAAGGAAGCATCCGTGGTCTGCAGGCAACTGGGCTGTGGCCATGCTGTGGGCGCCCCCAAGTACGTCCCGCTGCCTGGAGAGGTGGTGCAGCCCTGGCTCCACAACGTGTCCTGCAGGGGCGACGAGTCCTCCCTCTGGGGGTGCAGCCTTGGGGCATGGACGCAGAGCCAGTGCCCTTACGAGTGGGTGGTGGTCGCTCTGTGCTCCAGTAAGTCATGGGGTAGGAGGCCATGGGAGGAGGAGGGAGGGTCCAGGGCTCCCTCGTGGGGGCCTCCAGAGCCCCTGGCCCCCGTAGGACCGGCTGGCCTCGCATCTCTCCTCATTCCTCCTGTGTTAGGAGCTGTTTGTTTTTCGTTCAACAAGCGCTTACTGACCAGGCACTGCTCTGGGTCCTGGGGACACAGCTGTGGATGAACCGCACGAAGGCCTGCGGCCTGGGCCACGCTGTCCCTGGGAGGGACTGAGAGCACATGACTATGCAGGCAGAAGGGCAGTGCTGGGATGTGTGGGGGCCTCGACGCCTTGTCCCTGGGATCACTGCTGCTTCTGCAAACGCTTTCCCTGGAGGTCTGTCTGGATGGTCCACAGCAATATCTGGACGCTTTATGTGCTGAGAGCTTGTGAGGCCCTCATTATGTCCCATCTCTGAGCTGACCCCCTGCATGGGTTGTGGGGCCCGGAGCAGAGTGAGAATGCAGGTGCCTGTGTTGAAAACTCAACGAGAAGGATTTCCCAGAGAGCAACACAGAACACTAAACCAGGCAGGGCCTCTGAGCAGGTCCTTTGTGCTGGCCCAGTGCTTATCCCCCAGAGGGAGGTGCAGGGTGGGTCTGGGCCCAGGATGGGGTGCCTGGTGGGGATGTCTGGGCACTGAGGCCGCTGGCTCCAAGTGCAGTGTTGCGTGTCCTTTGCAGACGGTACTTTCCAGGCGGTCCGGCTGGTGCAGGGCCGAAGCCCCTGTGCGGGACTCCCTGAGATCAGGAACATGAACTCGGTGGATCGCCTCTGTGGTCTGCACAAGGAGGAGGCCACGGTGTTCTGCCAGGAGCTAGAGTGCGGCCCCGCGCTCCAGGCCCCCCGCCAGGGTGGGGGCAGCGCCAGGAAGTACATGACCTGCAAGGGCACCGAGCCAACCATCCGGAACTGCAGACTGAACAACAACCTTCGCAGCGGCTGTGACTTCCAGCAAGACGCCCAGGTGGTCTGCTCAGGTGAGGCCGACCCCTCACGCTCCTGGGGGACCCCCTGGGGGACAGCAGGGAGCAGGGGAGTGACTGCAGGAAGGGTGCGTCCCCACAAACTCAGTCCTGCCTGAGGCGTGAGGTGCAGATGTGGGAGGAGCTGGTTCTCCCCTGGACACCTGCACAGCTGTCCCCACTGTAGAGGGAGTAAGAGCTGGCTGGGGAAAGTGAGTGCAGGAACAGAGTGGCGCAGAGCCGTGGTTCTGCATCCCGGCAGGGGTGTCTGCTCAGAACCCCCGTGCAGGTTGCGGGTACTGGCTGTCTGCAGCACCTGTGCTGTTCTAGCTGCAACTGTTGCGTGTCCAACACGAGTCAGAGTTGGTAGTGAGTCACCCCTCCTGCCCTGTCTCTGGTCTGTGAGAGTGAGCTGGCCCTCTGAGAGCTGTGCTCTGAGGTTTACGGAAGGTGAAATGAGGCAAACTGTCCACTCTCTTGGTGTGCCCAAGGGTGTAGTGGTCTGCGGCAGGAAGGGTGCTTTGACCTTGCCACTGAGACTGTGGGGGGCCTGGATGCCACCGCCCCTGGCAGGCAGAGGTTGTGTGCCACATGTGAGCACCTGCAGGAGGTGTCCCTGACCTCTGACCTTGCGGAAGTGACCAGGGCTGTGCTGGAGCCTCCCGGGACCAAGGATGGTGGGGCCCAGGCTGAGCTGGTCATCTGAGAGCACCTGTCCCAGCTGAGTTTGTCTCTTCCTCCAGGACACACAGAAGTGCGGCTGGTGGGTGGCGAGCACCCCTGCTCTGGGCGCCTGGAGGTGAGGCGTGGCCTGACCTGGGGCACTGTCTGTGACGCTGACCTGGACCTAGCCACTGCCCACGTGGTGTGCCGGGAGCTGCAGTGTGGTGTGGCCGTGTCCACACCTGGGGACGCCCACTTCGGCCGGGGCTCGGGGCCCGTGTGGACGGAGGCCTTCCACTGTGAGGGCCACGAGTCTCTGCTGTTCCACTGCCCTCGGGGGCCCGGGAACCAGTGCGGGCATGGCCAGGATGCGGGGCTCAGGTGCTCAGGTGAGGCCAGGAGGGTGTGCATGGTCCTGTTGAAGGAAATGCTGCTTCTGTGGGTTGAGGGGAGGGAGGAGAGGGAGGCAAGACTTCTGGTCACAGAGGGATGTGACCCCTATGGCCGCACCACAGAGCCCGGGCTCTTCTGCAGAGATGTGAGTCGGGTGCTGAGGCTGAGTTGGGTGGGGAGCTGGTGGGAACAAGGGCTCTGGTGCCCCCACACTGGGTGTGAAGGAAAGAAATTGCCACCTGCTTGGCCTGTGGGTGGAAGGACACTGATCCCCGCCCCCCCTGCCCCACCCCACCCCCCGCACAGAGTTCCGGCTGGTGAACGGCAGCAGCAGCTGCGAGGGCCGAGTGGAGCTCCAGGTTCAGGGGGCCTGGGCGCCCCTCTGTGCCGCCCACTGGGACTTAGAAGATGCCACAGTCCTCTGCCACCAGCTCAACTGTGGCAACACAGTGGCCATACCCCCAGGAGGCCATTTTGGGGATGGGGGCTCAGCCATCTGGCCTGACGCATTTCACTGTGTGGGGACAGAGCCCTACTTGTGGGACTGCCCTGTGAGCACCCTGGGGGCCCCCGCCTGCGCCCCTGGCAATGCGGCCGCCACCGTCTGCTCAGGTGGGTCAGCGAGGTCGCGGGACAGATGGAGGCTGGGAGTGGACCGGGCTCTGCTGGGAGGTGGGGTCCTCTCCCCTTCCAGGCCGAGTGGCCTTCCCGCTGACACCCTGGTGGCCCCTGCAGTGCCCCGCGTCCCTCCCCAGGTCTCCCCCACGCCCTGCGGCTGAGGAACGGACAGAGCCGCTGTGATGGCCGTGTGGAGGTGTCCCTGGACGGGGTGTGGGGCCGTGTCCTGGACGACGCATGGGATCTGCGCAGCGCCAGCGTGGTGTGCGGGCAGCTAGGGTGCGGAGGGGCCGAGCAAACCTATGAGGCACCGGCGCCTGGGCGCGGGGCTGTCCCACTGGGGCTGAGCAGCACGCGCTGTCTGGGCACCGAGACCCGCCTGGCCCAGTGCAACGTGTCCGTGTCCCCGCTGGTGGCCGCGGGGACGTCGCGGGACGCGGGTGTCGTGTGCTCCGGTGAGTAGGGGCCCGGCGGCCGCCTCCCTCCCTCTGGCCCGGGGCGCGGCTGCCCTGACTGGGTCTCTCGGCAGGGAGCCATCGGGTGCGGCTGGCCTCGGGGCCAGGCCGCTGTGCGGGGCGCGTGGAGGTGCTGCACGGGGGCGCATGGGGCACTGTGTGTGACGACGGCTGGGACCTGCGGGACGCCCAAGTGGTCTGCCGGCAGTTGGGCTGCGGCCACGCGCTCAGCGCCCCGGGGGCGGCGCACTTCGGGGCCGGGGCCGGGCGCATCTGGATGGATGAGCTGGGCTGCGAGGGCCAGGAGTCTGCGCTGTGGCAGTGCCCGTCGCGGGGCTGGGGCCTGCACGACTGCGGGCACAAGGAGGATGCCAGTGTCGTCTGCTCAGGTGGGTGTCTTAAGCTGAGTCCCCTCCTGGGGTAGTTTGGTTTGAAATGGTTGTGTTGTTTTAGCACATTAAATAATACCCACGTGCTTTCCTCGGATTCCACTAGTGTCTCCCCGCCCAGCTCTTCCTGGTTTGGAGGACTCCGTAGCTCACTGCTTCAGTGTCCTCTTGCTACAGAGATGCTGCGGGACTAAGCACGTTCTTCCCATTGGGGCTGGGGGTGGGGAGGAGGCCGGGGTGGGGCTGGGGGTGGGGAGGAGGCCGGGGTGGGGCTGGGGGTGGGGAGGAGGCCGGGGAGGGGCTGGGTCTGCTACTTGTTGCTCCTGGTCCTGGTGCAGCACTGCCTGGGGTCCTTCTCTCTTGCTCATGAGCTCATCTCACGTCTGTGCTTGAGGTTTCCGTCTTGAAGTCCTAACTTTGATCCATGTTTCAGTGTGCTGGATGACTTTTTCCAGATATTTTTAAGGCAGAGTATGAAGTTTTTTAGCTCATATATATCTGAGACTCCTCTGTGGATCTTGTCTGGCTGTGATTATTCTTAATGACCGAATTTTGCCGTATGCTGGGGGCACCTGGGAAGTCCTGCCTCCCCAGGCATCTCCAGGCAGCCCTCCAGGGTGGGGCTGGGCATCCCAGGGTGGCCCTTTCTCACTGATTTTGGTTCCTGTTTTTGCTTTAGAAAAGTTTTCTTCGACTTTGTTGGCGGTCTTAGATAACTGCTTTGATTTCAATCTCGTATTTCTTTGTGAGTAGCAGGCCCCTGGTTTTGGAGCATCCTCGTCCTTTTTATCTGGGCTGGAGTGCTCGCTCTTTCCTCGTGCGTTCTGGAGTTTTTCTGGGAGCTGTCCAGATCACTGACTTGCTGTTCTGTCACTGCTGGCCGTCATGCTCTTGGATGTACGTGCGAATGTGCGTTGTGTTTTCAGTTTCCTTGAAGTTCTTCCTTCTCTGTGCTGTGGCCTCTTCGGGCAGCTGCAGGCACTGGCTGGCCAGTAGGGCTCTGCTGCTGGGGACCGTCTGTTTCTGTTACGAGTCAGCCTGGCAGCAGGTTTTAAAGGCGAGAGCAGAGGCAGGCAGGGCACCCTTGAGGCCCCAGCATGGAACAAGAATGGGTGACTCGTACCCCATTAACTTGGTTGGCCAGAGCCCCGAGGCCAGCCCAGATGCAGGGCTGGGAAACAGACTCACTCAAAGAGCACGGATACAGACAGGAGGTCTTGGTGGCCACTTCTGTAATTACAGATGTGTTTCCTTCCGGTGTTTTTTCTAAGCTTATTTCAATTCATTATGATGCTTTCAGATGCAATTCTTATCCACGTTCCTGGATTCATCCTCAGATAGGCATTTTTGATGTATTACGGGCTTTTGTAACATAATTTTAAGGGGCTGTCTAAGACCTTGTCATGCGGTGATATTATGCAGTCTACCTAATGCATCACACTGTTGTTGGACGTGCACTGCTCAAGGGGAACGAGCCAGTACTTGAGCACCGATCAACCAGGCCCCATACTATCTCCAAACTCAGAGATCTGGGCTAATTCCTGTTTTTTTTTTTAATTAAAATTTTTTTATGATCACTGCTAAATCAATCATCTTGTACAAAGGATTATTCTGTATTTCAAGTAATTTCCAAGGATAGATTTCTGGACAATCAGCTGATGCCTGCTGACTAAGATGTTACAACTGGGGATTAAATCTGGTTATCTGTGGTCAACAGTTTCCATCTTTGGGGTGGAAACTGATGGGATGTGGGGTTGATATGAAGGGGATGCCAGGGGCTCACTGGGTCGATGCCCTTGCTTGGCATTGGTCTTGGTGCTGGGACCCCCTCGTCTCCGCCTCCTCCTTCAGAGATTTCCCTGGGCTGACTGTGTTTGTCTTCCAGAGTTAGTGGCCCTGAGGCTGAAAGGTGGCACTGGCCGCTGTGCTGGGTGGCTAGACGTGTTCTACAATGGGACATGGGGCTCCGTGTGTAGCAATGCCCTGAAGGACACCTCGTTGTCCATCATCTGCAAGCAGCTGGCCTGTGGGGAGCAGGGCTGGCTGGAGAACAGACCCGTCCACACTGGCTTGGGCATCTCCTGGGTGGACCACATCCAGTGCCGCAGGCTGCGAAACTCCACCCTATGGCAGTGCCCCTCCGCTCCATGGCACCCGCGCTCCTGTGTCCCTGGAGAGGAAGTCTGGATCACCTGTGCAGGTGGGCCCTGGCAGTCTCTGAGGGGCTGGGAGGCGCTTAAATGTCTTGATAAGTCCTCTGCAGGGGCTGCTGTTGGCCCATGGCTCGGAGCCTGGGAATCACTTGGGCTCCACAGGCTTCATTCTGAAGATTTTCAGGGCGTTTACACTGGGAGGGCCGCTGTTTAATCCAACAGGATTGTCAGAGAAAATGACACAGGATCCCCGGGAGACCCTTAACTGCTCATCCACCCACAGCTGCCCAGGTACCCCTCCCACCGCCTTCCTGTTCACTGCCCATCCGGGTTCTGCCCCGCGGTGACCACAGCCTCCTTTTCCAGAGGAGGGCGCGCTGCGCCTGCTCGGGGGCGAGGACCGCTGCTCCGGCCGCGTGGAGCTCTGGCACGCCGGCTCCTGGGGCACCGTGTGCGACGACTCCTGGGACCTGGCGGATGCCGAGGTCGTGTGCCGCCAGCTGGGCTGTGGCAGGGCCGTGGACGCCCTGGTGGGGGCTGCCTTCGGGCCGGGCTCGGGGCCCGTGTGGCTGGACGAGGTGGGGTGCCGGGGCAGCGAGGCGTCCCTGCGGGGCTGCCCGGCCGAGCCGTGGGGCCGCGGAGACTGCGGGCACAAGGAGGACGCGGGCGTGCGCTGCTCAGGTGAGTGGGCGGGGCCTGAGGTGCCCTCTGCCCTTTCCGTGCGGGAGGGTGGCCGGGGGCGCGGCAGGGTGCCGCGAGGGTTCCTTTGGAGTATCCCTCTACCCTGGGTGCTCCAGAACCCAGGCCTGAGGCTGCCGGGCACTGGGGCACAGGCTGCCCCCACGACCTCCATCTCGGGTTGAGGGGCCGGGGGAAGGTCTGGGCTGCCTTCAGCCCCGTGCGGCTCTCAGACCCCGCCCATTCTCCTGCAGGTGACAGGGAGACCACGGTCCTGCCCCCTGCATCAGGTAGGTGAGTGCTTCCTCAAGCCGCAGCTCGCACCCTCCTGTGCAGCCCCACCCAGAGGGGCCCTGCCTGGGGCGGGTGCCTGGTGTCTCCTGCAGAGGCCATGCCTCAGTCAGCCCCTCCCCAGGCAGGAGGGCAGAGGTCAGGAAGACCAGAACCAGGTGCTGGAGATGTCCATCTCGGAGGGTGTCCCTGGGCCAGGCTGGGTGGAGAGCCAGAGGGAGGGACCATGAGCCCAGGCCCTGCCGGGCCACTCCTCTGGGCCTTTCCCTTGCCGACGTGGGGGTGAGGAGGTGAGGGGGTGCGCGAGGTTGGCCCCAGTATGTCGTAGCCTCTTAGCCCCTGCAGCTCTGTGTTCAGAGCACAGACAGGACCCTAAGAGCTGTCCCCCAGCCCCTCTCTCCTGTGTCCTCCTCTCTCCTGGACACCCTGTTGGCTTCAGCCCCATGACCTCAGGCCGCCCCTGGGGGAGGAGCAGCACACGCCCATGGCTCCTCTGGGCGCCCCGCCCCCTCCTGCTCAGGTGGTCCAGGCCCTAGGTCATAATACCGTGGGCAATGCAGGCACACAGGGAAGAGCCGGCCTCTCACTGTCCCTACAGGCCCTCCTCTGAAACCTCTACCTGCCTTCAAGGCCCAGACGCTGCCCATGACCTTCTGCCTGGTCCTCAGCTCCCTCCTGCTTGTCATCTCACTCGTCCTGGGGATACAGTGGTTCCGGGGCAGAGGAGCCTGTAGGGGTAGGTGCGCGTGGTGATCGAGGTTAACACTGGGCCTTGCGGATGGGGAGGCTGGTGGGGGCAGCACTCTGAGACCTTAGCTCATCGCAGGTCCTCTGTCCTGGTCACTTCCCTGTGTGCTGGGTCCCCCTCGGACCACTCCCCATCCCCAGCCTTGGCAGCTTCCTAAGACATGAACCCATGAGTTCGTGACAGGGGAGCCTGGGCCCTCTCTGGGCTCTGGAGGGGCTGGATGAGACCTGCAGTTCGGCGTTCCCTCTGTGGGAGAACAGGGCTCCAAGGAGAGAAACGTGCATTAAGGACCCTCAGCAATTCCTCAGAGCCCCCAGGTCCTGCTTCTCTGTCTGTGCCCACAAATCCTGCCCATGGCCTGGTGTGCCTGGTGAGGCCTGTGGCCCCTGGTGGGGAACTGTGGCAGAGGACCTCGGGGTCCAGGGAGTCCTGGCGCGCATGAGACATCCCACAGGGGCCCCGTGGGCCGGCTCAAACCACGGGGAATGTCTCTCCTAAAAGGTTCTGGTGTGGTCTCTGCAGGTTCTGGAATGTTGGGAACTCTGCCCTCGGAAGGTGTTTATGAGGACATTGGAGCTGTTCCTGGCGGGGAGAAAGACGAGGGGCCTGGCGTGTCCTGGGTGCTAGCGCAGGAGGAGGAGTATGATGACGCAGGGGAGCCCGAGCCCGGCTCCGAGGAGGAGGAAGCAGAGGACAGGCCCCCCCTGAGCTCCGTGGGTGTGCATCTCTGTGCCCTGGCGTCCGTGGCGCTTGTCCTGCTGTACTGCTCCTGCTCCCGGGGCTCCGCTCCGGCCAGCCCCTACATCTAAAGCTGCTGATAGCCCCTCTCGTGTGTGTCTGTGACCCTCACTCCTGCCCCAGGCTTGGTGTTAGGGTGCTCGGTCGCCCCTCAGAGTTGCTCCTTAGACTGAAACCTTCTCGCGGGTAGACTGGGAGCTTAGGGAGGCCCTGGGTTTTATCTGGCTTCTTTTCATGGCTGCGCAGAGTCCCCCAGTGCCTTGTCTGCGGTCGGCTGCAGGGGCTGAGCAGGAACGCACCCCCTACCACACTGTCCAGCCCTGTCTCACCCTCTGGCCTCACGGAGCAGCAGGAGGCCAGGGCCCGGAAGCCCTGGGAGCTCTGAGGAATTGCTGAGGGTCCCCAGTGCACGCTTCTCTCCTTACACAGGTGGTGCTCCGCACAGTCTGGGCCTCCTCCAAGCTCAGGCTGGGAATGAAGACCACAGCAGCCTCTGGCCCAGGGCGTGCTGACTGTCAGCTGGCCGTGGGGGACACCAGCGAGACCAGAGGGTGGGAGAGAGCCCAGTGTGCCTGGGGGCTTTCGTTTTCCTTGTTTCTTAAAGAGATTTATTAAATCATTCATCCTTAATTCATCTCAGAAACTTCCCTCATATGCCCTCGTGGCCCAGGTTCTGATTTTGGCCTCTTTTCTGCCTCCCCCTGGTCTGCTGTGGTTTCTGACATTTTTCAGTGGTGTCCTCACCACGGCCTCTTGTGCACACGCTTCTCCCAGGGTGTGGGGTGGGGATCCCTGATGAACCAGCTCATGGCCACCCCTCCTTTCTTCTGCAGACAGGGCTCCATCTAGTTCAAATGTTGTGCCAGATTCTCCAACACTCACAGCTGTTCTGCTCTGATGACCCCACTGAACTCTTTTATGACCACACCCTCCCTGGTCACACCCTCCCTGACCACACCTCCCTGACCACACCCTCCCTGACCACACCTCCCTGGTCACACCCTCCCTGACCACACCCTCCCTGACCACACCCACCCTGACCACACCTCCCTGACCACACCCTCCCTGACCACACCTCCCTGGTCACACCTCCCTGACCACACCCTCCCTGACCACACCTCTCTGACCACACCTCCCTGACCACACCCTCCCTGGAAAATGTTTCCCTGCCTCCTCTTCCATGTGTGGGTCTGGTATCAGTTTGCAGATGACCAGACCCACCCATATCTAGATGTTTCTGAACTCCCACTTTCCCATCTCAGAATCCGGGGAAAGATGGGGTTTAATTATCCTGTGAGTCTGTCCTCTGCAGCGTCTGTCCAGTGATGCCACTGATTATCACTTACCCCTTAATGTTTACCCTCAGGGTCTGGCCAGCCTGCTGCAGCCATCACTGGCACTGGGCCCTTAGGGTCTCTCTGAGGGGAGGGAGGGTGTGGAGCTACTTTAGTCAGCCCAGGAGTTCGCGTGCCCGCAGACTCAGCTTCACCACTAGTGTCTGGACCGCGTAACTCTCTGTGGGTGTCCTGGGCACTGTGGGGTGTTGAGCAGGGCCCCTGGCCCCCACCCACCAGATGCCAGTACAGTACCCTCCTGCCCGTGGTCACGACACAAAATGTCCCCGGCAGCAAACCTGCCTGGGCTAGGAACCCCTGTGCCGGAGGTAGGCTTGATGGGGTGCTGGGCATGTTTCTAAACCACTACGAGCCTGTAGGATCCGACAAAAGAGATTTTCTTATTTATGAGTTTATTTGTGTAAAAAGCCTTCAAATATAAAGATATTAACTCCTTAGTAGTTACACATACAATGAGTCATCTTCATTGAAAAGAACATTACATAGAAAAAAATGTAAATTTTAGCCAAATTATAAGGTGGAGAAGGTTTTACTAAGCTGGAGCTTGAGTGGGTGTTTCGACTCTCCGTGGCAAGTCTCCTGGGGTTTCATTTACACTCAGTGCTCTTTGACAGTTTACTCTCCTAAAAACGTTCGCTTTTGAGACTCTTAGCAGCAGCATTGGAGCTGGGGGGTGATTCAGGAAGTCTTGTTATATTTGGAATATTTGCCTTCTTGTGATAGAAATTCTCACGTTTTCATCTGTTATGTTTATCCTTGTTCACACGATGAGTTAGTATTTAAGTATAATTTATGGAACAGTATTTATTATACAGACTGAACTACAGAAAAGAGACAGAGCATTGCCTGACGCATGGCCCGGGGTGCCCGAGGGGGTGGAGGTAATGTGAAGCCCCTGTTTGCAGCTGGAAATGTGCACTCAGACACAGCCACTCAGTATACCCCTGTCTCAGGTGCTCCTGGGAGGGGACATGTGGCTGTGGTGTTGGGGTCTGTGTCTCAGACCTCATTTGGTAGCACTAGCATAATTACAGCACCCCGGCTTCAACCAGAGGCAGATTCAACTAAGGGTGTGGGGTTGAACCCCGGCCCAGCCACGTCGGAGCCTCGGGACCCACGGCTTCCTCACCCTGGAGTGCCCACAGGGACTTCAGCATATGGCGCCATCACAGAGAAGTCAGACAAGATTTGAGGGTGCAAGTGATCAACAGTCAGGTATCATTACTGCGCCCTTTAACCATGACTACCAGTAACTACAATATGGTGCTGGTGATGCAAGTGTTCCCCATCCTTTGCAGTTATCCAGCAACCCTAGAAAGAGGTTCTCTGAGTGTGAGTGTTTGCAACTTAGCGCAAATGCTGCAGTGAACACCTGCAGAGTTTTACCAAGGAGTAGGCAGTGCCTAGAAAGGAAGTTGTGGTTTCTTAATTGCTGATCTCACAAATTGTTCAGCAGTTTAGTAAAAATATAAACATCAATATTGGGAACCCTTTTACATTTATGGACAGAAGGATGGAGTTTAGCTAAATTCCTGTTGCAAATCTTTTGAGCCCCGAGCAGGAAGTTTCATCTGCTACATCTGAGTTTAGGCTGCTCCCCAAGGCAAGCAGTAGGTGCTGGGTTGATTGCTCAAGGCCCCGCCCCCGACCTGACCTGGATTCCCTCTCCCTGAGCCCAGCCCCCATCCTGCCCCACCTCGTGTGGGCTCCCAGCTGCCTTCGCAGACTCAAAGGCGGAGAGAGCTGATGGCCCGGGGACTCAGCTGGACTCCAGCGCCTCCAAGTGTCTGTCCTTTTGGAAGCAGAGGTGGCACCCTCAAGGGGCAGGGACAGATGTGAGAGGTGCCAGGGAGAGTGAGGACACTCTGAATCCCTGGCGCCCAGGGAAGGGTGTCCACAGCTCCAGGGCTGCCAAGGGCGAGGGCATTGAGCATGGAATGGAATTTGAAGACCTGCCACCTGACAACACCCACCTTAGTCACAAGGTGGCCCTGGCAGGCCGGCCTCCCTCCCCAACTGTGTTTGGAGTTTTCTTTCTCCAGGACCTCCCAGGGAGGGGTCTCTCTCAGTGTGCTCCTTTGCAAGATCCCAGGGACATGGGGAAGTCTCCTCTGAGGTCATCTATGAGCAGATACTTGACGACTGCATGGATCTGAGTGGTACAAACCTGAAGCCTGGGGACTGACCAGTGAGTGTGGGGGCTCCTGAACCCCACTCCTACTCTGACATCAGGACAAGGAGGCAGCCCTGGAGCTGAGAGTTCAGGGGTGGGGATGTGATGGCATGGGTCTCAGCCCTACTGTGGCATTTAGCGCGGGCCCCATCGGGCACCTGGTGTGCAGAGGGAGGAGCAGGGAGGAGCCTGGTGCTCCCAGGAGGGCAAGAGGACTGTGAGGGGTGGTCAGAGAGGCAGTGGGGCCAGTTCCCAGGGCTCCCAAACCCACTAATATCTGCATCCCTCTCACCGCCCTATGATGTGCTGGCTCCACCCTTTCCTGCTGTTCTGGGTTCCCTGAGACCCCCAGGCAGGCAACCCAGCCTCCGAGACCTTGGGGAAGGGTGACAGAAGGTGCCTACAAGTCCGTAAATCTTGTCCTGATCCCTAGGACCCGCACACTCTGCTCTGGTGGCTAAGGGGAGGGGAGCATGGCACACCTGGAGCCCCGCCCGGGAGTTAAGCGCCCCAGCCAGGTCTTCCTGGGCCTGGTCAGAGAGGCCCCGGCACAGAGCTGGTCGCATCCACCCAACGCTGCCCACTGGCGGGCTGTGTGCTGGGGTGGGGCCCGGAGGACGCCTGGGCGGCAGCGCAGCCGAGGGGGACCCTGGGTGGGCCTTCCTCGCCTCTCCCCCAAGGCACATGGCCCGAACCCCTGCGGGGGTGCGTCTCTCTGACAAAGTAGTAGCCTCTCTGGACCAGGGTGTCCTGGGCAGCCCCCTTGGCAGCCCAGGTGGGCCCTGCCCAGGGTTCCCCGTAGGCCAGGGGGAGATCTGCACCGACAGGTTGGGATTGGAGACACCCCTGCGACCTGATGACCAGGTGACCCGCGCACCTTCAGGCCGGCAGGTGATGCACAGGGAGGTGGCCCCTCGGCGCTGGGAGAGGAGCCCCCCTCACTGGCGTCCTCGCCTCCAGCTATGACGACGTGGCCGCGGCGGCGGGCACCGGGCGGTGAGCCGACCGCTCCTCCAGCGGCACCTGTCCCTTGTGGGGCTTCCGGGAAGGACTTGGGTTTTCCTGGTTTGGACAGATTCGTCTTTGGAACTTTCACTAACAACCCCCCACCACCCCGCCGCCCTCAATGCAGATATGTTAATAAAGGTCGCCCGATTTAATAGAGTTAGAGCCTCTGTCCGGCCTCGCGCTGGTGGGAACAGGGTCGGTAAACCCTGCAACGCTGGACGATGCCGGTTCCCACCCGGTGGTGCCCAGAGGCTCCCGAACCCCGGGACGTGCGGCGGGAGACCCTGCCCCAGGTGCCCCCCCGCTTTCCCGTCAGCCCGGCCCTGTGGGCCCTCTGCACCCTCAGCCCTTCCTGGCACCGCTGCCGCGGGGTCCCGCTGGGTCCAAGCCCGGTGCCCTCGCCTCGCACTGCCCTTGTGCGCCGCCGCGCTCCACTCCGACCCTGCGCTGGAGCTTCCCACTCCCCACAGACGTGATCCGGGGTGAGGGGTCCGTTGTTCCCACGGCCATCATGTTTTTCCATTTTCAGGCAACATTTTTGTTCTTACGAACGAGATGTGCTTTGTAGAGAGCGTGAGAAAGAGACTTATCCAGAAGAAAGAAATGCTCACTGTGCAGTTGGTAGCAATTGTTTCCTTCCTAAAAACATACTTGAAAACCACTGAGGCACACTCCTCCCTGCGGTCCCGGTACCAGCCTGAGACAGCTGACTGAAAGGCAGTACACTAGCAGAAAAGGGGAGGACGTGAAGGCAGTGATGAGGGTGGGGCTCAACCTGGGAAAGGATGGACACTTTTTATGGGGTACATGTGAAGGGATCCAGACCTCCAAGCCGTGAGAATATTTGCAGGTACACATATGCATACTCGTGCACAGACCACACACACACACACACACACACACACAAATCTGTGTGTGGCCCGCACACACGGGGCTCTGTCTCCACCTCCTCCCTGGGCCAGGTCCGTGTGCCCACGAGCCCCAGGCCTCAGAACACCAGGAGTTCCCAGGGAGGGCAGCTGGTGGCCAAGGATGGACCCTCAGCAGACTCACCTCCTCCACGCCGCATTTTTGCTGGCAATAAAGGTTTTGGTTTCTGTTTGCTTTAGTCCTGTTTCCGTATCTCAGTTCCTTTTTCTCCCTGACAGGGAAGAGAATGCTCTCATTGGGACCCTGTGGCCTCAACACTGTTGCCTGCTCCTGGTGTGTGTGTGTGTGTGTGTGTGTGTGCGCGCGTGTGTGCGCGTGCGCATGCCTGGCTGCGCAGGTCCCTGAATGTAGCCCCCCCTTTCTACAGAGAACAAAACCAGGCGTGGGTGCTTGGCCTGGGAGAGCTGCATCAACAGCTCTCAGAGGTCAGAGCCCACCTAGTAACGGAAGCAGCATTTCCCTTGTGTCACGTTTACTGTTTCCTGCTTCATTTCACCCATTTTCTCCTCAGTGTCCTCAGACTAATGGCTCATTACAGGCACAGATTGTTCCAACGAGCTGTGGTTTCCTTTTTGTTTAGCTTCCCCACCTCTGTGGCAACCTGGCAGTGCGGGTCCTCAGACATCTCCTCTGGGTCCTCCCCACCTTCTCGAAGAATCCTTACTTCTCAGCACTTACTGGTGTGTCTCCTGGCTTCATTCCCACAGCCCCGGGACTTCTGTTGGCCTCTCTGCAGAGCCCTGGTTCCTTTAAATGGACCCAGGCATGAGGTTAAGTCGTGCCAAACTGACCTCACTGTGGTTTTTACATGCTACTAGCTACTATAATCCTTTTAATACATTACATGATTTGGGATTCTCTTGTGCATGAAGGATTTGTGCATGTATGTTCATGTTGGAAATTGTCCTGTCATGTTCTTTTTTTTCTTCCTTTGATTTCAAAATAATAATGTCCTCTTAGAATGAGATGGGGAAGATTTTGCCTCTTTTTTCTATGGAAGAAATTATATATGGTTGGAATGACTTCACCTTAATGTGGGACTATTAATTATTTTGAAGGAAAAACTTTAAAGAACTTACTCAATTTCAGTACTCGGTAATTAATTCAGTGTGTAACTATTTTTTCTCGAATTAGTTTTGTTTACTTATAAGTTATATTTGTCTAGATGTTTATTCATTTGATGTAAGTTTTCAAATTTATCAGCTTAAAGTTGTTTGTAGCATCCTCGTGTTGGACTCATTCTCATGTCTCCTTTTAAATTCTTGATGGTATTGGTTTGGATCTTTTTTCTTTTTATCAGTCTTGTTAGGTATTTATTTTGTGTCTCTGTAAACATGAAATTCTGGCTTTTATATGTTCTGTTTCATTAAATTCTACTCTTACCTCCCACAACTTTCATTTTTCTTGGTTTTATTGTAGTTCTTTTTCTCACTTAAAATTACAGCTCATTTGTTTTTAGTATCTCTGTATTGGCATTTAAGCAACACATTCATGCTAAATACTATTTTTGTGGAGTCTCCACATGTTTCGATGTGCAGCTCTTCATTGTCACTCAGTTCTAAGTGTTCTGAAGACTCCATTAGGTGTTCTTCCTTGACATATGAGTTAGTTAGGCGTGTATTTTCAAATATCTGAATATATCAGAACTTTTACTTGTCTTTCCCCAAAATTTTATTGTGGAAAACTTCAAACACACAGCAGAGTTAAAAGCATTTGCACCAAACAGCTGTCTATCCACTGTTTAAGTTTCCCTTCAGCATTTGCTTGCTTACTTTAGCGTGTCTGCCTTCTGCATGCATCTCATCACCCATGAACTTATATTTTTTGATTCATTTCAGCGGGCTTGCAGATTTCAATACACCTCACCTAAGTATTTCAGCATGCATTGACTAGAGTTCTATTTTTTCTTTTGTTGCATAACTTACATATAATGAAATGCACAGATCTTAAGTGTATGTTCATTGAGTTTTGATAAATGCATAAAGCCGTGTAACCCAAATACCTACTAAGTTATAGAACATTACCACCACTTCCAGAAGGTTCCTTCCCAGTCAGGTCCCATCCCTTCCCCGATGTAACCACAGTTCTAATTTTTCCTACTGTAAGGTAGTTTTGTATGTTCTAGACTTTCACGTAAGATGGTTCGTACAACACGTGCTCTTAGGCTTCTAAGAGGCTTCTCTTGCTCAGCGTAGTGCTTCTGAGGTCCATCCATGCTGCTGTGTCGAAAGTCTGTATCTTCACGGTGATGAGCAATCTTCTACTGCACAACTCTGCCACAGCTGGTTTCTCCAGTTTCTCACCAATGAGCACCTGGGCTGTTTTTGCTTTTTAGGTGAATGAATAAAGCTGCTTCAAATTTCCTGCACTCGTCTTTTTGTGGGCATATGTTTTAATTGTCTTAGCTGAGGACATGCTGGATCATAGGGTTGATGCATATTTAGTTTTATAGGGAACTCCCAGACCTTATTCCCAAAGCGCCTCTACCAGATTTCATCCCCACCAACAACGGAGGAGAGTTCCATTTGCTCCACATCCTTTCCAACACTTGTTGTTGTCAGTCTTGTCAGTGTTAGCTCTTCTAGAGTGTGTAGTGGTATCTTATTGTGGTTTTAATTTGTGTTTCCCTGGAGGAAAGTGAGCAATAGGATGGTTTCTCAGAGAGATGATGGTGGAAATCAAGCCTGGTTGTGATCATTGTTCTGGCTCACCCTTCCTTCCTTCCTTCCTTCCTTCCTTCCTTCCTTCCTTCCTTCCTTCCTTTCTTTTTCTTTTTCTTTCTTTCCTTCTTTCAAGTCTCCATCAAATCCTTTCTCCTATTTCCTTTTGGTTTCCCTTTTTTTTTTCCCTTCTTAAGTTAAATTTTATTTTATTTACATATCTATCTACCTATCATTTAAAAAAATAGACTATTTTTTCAAAACAATTTTTTCAAAGCAATTTCAGGTCACAACAGAATTGATGAGGTAGTACAGACATTTCCCATATACCCCCTGCCCTGCTCAACCCCCCCCACTATTGACACCCCTCCAGAATGGTACACTCATTACAACTTATGAAACTTTACTGACACATCATTATCACCCACAGTCCATAGTCTACATTAGTGTCTATGTATTTTTTCTTTTTTATTTGTGAATTTTATACATTAATTTTTAAATTGAGGCATAATTGGCATATAACATTATATCAGTTTCAGGTGTATAACATGATTTGATATTTGTATACACTGAAAAATGATCACCACAGTAAGTCTAGTTAACATTCATCACCACATATAGTTACAAATCTTTTTCTTGTGATGAGAACTTTTAAGGTTTATTCTCTTAGCAACTTTCAAATATGCAGTTCAGTATTATTAACTGTAATTGCCATGCTCTGCATTACATTCATGACCCATTTATTTTATAACTAGAACTTTGTACCTTTTGATCCCTTTCACCCATTTTGCTCACTGTCCACCTCTGCCCCACCTCTGGCAACCACCATTCTGTTCTCTGTATCTAAAAATTCATTTTTTAACAGACTGCGCATGTGAGATCATGAGGTATTTATTTGTCTTTCACTGTCTTATTTCACTGAGTGTCATGCCTGCAAAGTCCATCAGTGCTGTCACAAATGGAAAGATTTTCTTCTTTTTATGGCAGAATAATATATATATATGTATGTATATGTATGTATATGTATGTATATATATGTCATACCTTCTTTATTCATTCATCTACTGATGGACACAATTTGTTTCCACATCTTGGCTGTTACAAATAATGCAGCTATGAACACTGGAGTGCATGTATCTTTTTGAATTACTGTTTTCATTTTCTTCAGATAAATACCTAGCAGTGGAATTACTGGATCATGTGGTAGTTCTATTTTGAATGTTTTGAGGAACCGCCATACTGTTTTCCAAAGTGGCTGCACCAATTTACATTTCTACCAACAGTGTATGAAGGTTCTTTTTTCTCCACATCCTTGCCAACACTTGTTATTTCTTGTCTTTTTGATGATGGCCATTCTAACAGCTATGTGGTGACAACTCACTGTGGCTTTGATTTGCACTTCCCTGATGATTATGATCCATGGACCTGTTGGCCACTGTATGTCTCCTTTGGAGAAAGTGTCTATTCAGGTCCTCCGCCTATTGGATTGTTTATTTGTTCACTATTGTGTTGCAGGAATTCTTTATATGTTTTCAATATTAACATCTGATTAGATACATGATTTGCAGATATTCTGTCTCGTTCCATAGGTTGCTTTTTCCTTTTGTTGATTGTTTCTTTCACTGTGCAGAAACTTTTTAGTTTGATGTAGTCTCACTTGTTTGTTTTTGCTTTTGTTGACTTTTGGTGTCAAATCCAAAAAACTCTTGCCAACACTAATGTCAAGGAGCTGCCAGCCTATGTTTTCTTCTAGGAGCTCAATGGCTTCAGGTCTTATGTTCAAGTCTTTAATCCATTTTGAATTAGTTTTTGTGTGTGGTATAAGGCAGTGTTTTATTCTTTTGCATGTGGCTGTCCAGTTTTCTCAACACCATGGATCAAAGAGACTAGACTGTCTTTTCCTCATTGTGTATTCTTGGATCTTTAGTCATAAGTTAATTGACCATATATGTGGGTGTTTATCTCTAGGCTGTCTATTCTGTTCCATTGATCTGTATGTCTGCTTTTATGACAATATAATGCTGTTTTGATTACTACAGCTTTGTAATATAGATTGAAGCCAGGAAGTGTGATGCTTCCAGCTCTGTTCTTCTTTCTCAAGATTGCTTTGGCTATTCTAGGTCTTTTTTGGCCCATACATATTTTAATATTGTCTGTCATATTTCTGTGAAAATAATATCTTAATAATAAATGGCTAAAACCTCTGAGACTGGTGTTTGGATGTGTTCCAGGTATTAAACAATATAAATCAAGAGCTATGTAAAACTTAAGGTGAATGGGCCACAGAATGAAATGCTTTTGCCACAACTTTCTCAGAATTCAACTATTAGTAATAATAAAAAGAAAATCTAGAATTTGAGTGTGATAATGTGTCAAAGACTGATCTAAGAACTTTAGGTTTTATAGATACAGGCACCCCAATGTTCACAGCAGCATTATTTATGATAGCCAAAGCATGGAAACATCCTAAATGAGCATCAACAGATGACTAGATAAAGAAGTTATGGTATATTTATACAATGGAATGCTACTCAGCCATAAAAAATAATAAAATGTTGCCATTAGCAGCAACATGGATGAGCCTGGAGATTGTCATACGAAGTGAAGTAAGCCAGAAAGAGAAAGAAAAATACCATTTGATATCATCCATATGTGGAATCTAAAAAAAAAAAAAAAAAAAAGACACAAATGAACTTATTTACAAAACAGAAATAGACTCATGGACATAGTAAACAAACTTATGGTTCCCAGAGGGAAAGGCGATGGGAAGGGATAAATTGGGAATTCGAGATTTGCAGATACTAAGTACTGTTTATAAAATAGGTAAACCACAAATTTCTACTGTACAGCACAGGGAGCTATAGTCAATATTTTGTAGTAACCTGTAATGACCAAGAATATGAAAATGAAAATATGTGTGTGCATGACTGAAACACGATGCTGTACACCAGAAATTGACACAATATTGTAAAATCACTATACTTCAGCTAAAACATAAAATTAAATAAAAGAAAAAAAGGAACTTTAGGTTTTATAAAATGTAATTCTCCCCCAAACTCTGTAAGATGTTTATTACTGCCTCTGATTTTCAGGTCAAGAAATGGTGACACACAGGAGTTTGGTAAAATGTATGTCGTGTTTCCTCATATCTTCACATCTCTGAGTTAACATTCTTCTTAAATGTCTGTAGAATGTTTGAAAAGCCTGAGCCTCCTCAGACTAATCATGTTTAACTGAAAAGGACTGTTAGAAGATACCTGCAAAATGCATGGCGCAGCGTCTGACTCAGCACAGACCCTGCGAGCAGTGGGGCGCAGGGGAACCTCGGTGAGCCGACAGGGTAGACCCCCCAGTCCTGCCCTTTGTGGCTGGTGGAGCCAGAGCTCCAGGCCAGTGAGTGATGGGCTGATGGGGTGAGCTGGGGGGTCAGGGCTCCCTGGGGGTTAGGCTGAGCTAACAGAGGAGAATTTCTGGGCCAACTGTTTCCTGCCCAAGGGGAAGGTGGTGAAGGAGGCACTACGAAGGGGTGAGTGAGGGGCTTTGGCTCGGGGAGGAGTGTAGCCCCCACCTCCACCCCGGGCTCTGCCAGCAGCCTGGGTCCTGGTGCTGGGGGACAGCGGCAGGTGGAGGTCACACCTTCCTTCTCTGCTTCCGTCTTGACCCTGTTTGTCACCCAGGCTCGGGAAACACCTGCTTCCAGCACGTGCTGTGCTCCAGGTGCGTCCTCAGCCTTTTTAAGTGACTCCTTGAAATGCCACTGGGTTTATATCTTTCCAAGAGCCACCAACCTAACTGAGGCACACTGCAGGGAGAAGCTTAACTTTATCTATGTATATGTATACATTTTAAAAATTGAAGTATAGCCAGTTTACAATATTGCATCAAATTCTGGCGTACAGTATAGTGATTCAGTTGTACATATACATGTATTCTTTGTCATGTTTTTTCATTATAGGCTATTACATATTCTAATATCCTAGAGACAAGCTTCATGAAATGTGCAAACTTACATGTTTAAAACATTCTTTTTTCTTTTCCCTAAAACCACACTTTGCTGAAATCAGTGACAACAGGAGGTGAGGGCCTGTTCTCAGCACTGCTTGTTTTCTGGGGTGAGAACAGTGCTCCAGGCAGGTCCCAGGCGGCTCACCCGTCCTCACAGAGAAAGGACGTCCCCTTTGTCCTTCAGGAACTGAGCTACTTCTTAGTCGTTGTTTGTAGCCCCTAACATTCTCTGAGACTGGCTTCCCCCTCTCACAAGTGAGGGTGTGAGAGAAACCAGCCCTGCCTGGAGCCTGGGCCCACGAGGGAGGTGGGACCCTCGCTCAGCCCCCTGAGCAGATGCAGGTCCTCCTGGGCCCCGGGCAGCAGAGCGAGGCCCGAGACGTCTCCCAGGTGTTCTGTGCCCAGTGTCGGTTTGCCAAGACTGTGGAGAGCTCAGGTGGGGAGAGGGAGCTGATGGTGGCCTGTGGGCAGTTACTGGGCCGAGATACTGGCGAGAGGCCATTCTCCACCTCACTCAGGATCACCTGCAGGTAATAAAAGCCATAATCTATGAATAACAGTGAGGGTGGCAACAAAATAAGGCCATTTATGTGGTGCTTACGTGGCTGTAATCACTGTAAAGTTGTCAGCCCAACAACAACCCTCTGTCCTGCTGATAACCCCACTTCACAGAAGTGCCGACTGAGGCGGAGGGTGGTCAGGAGACGTGTCCAAGGGTCCCACGAGAAGTGGAAGTAAAGAGAGGATGGCAGAGGCTGCTTCGTGACCGGCTGCCCCACCGCAGGGAAGCGGCAGGTTTGGTTCCTGCTGGCCCTTCCTCTCGCTGCCCCTCGTCCCCTACCGCCCAGCCCTGCTGAGGCTCGGTGCTGGGGTCAGACCTGCAGCAGGGTCTCTCCCCAGACGCTCTGGCCTCAGGGGCAGGACGGTGTCGCCTCGACAACTGTGATGCCAGTGCTCACCCTGTCAAGGCCAACGCCAACAGGGAAGGGCTGGTTGATGGTGCGTCTCCTGCGTGGAGAGGTGGGGATGGCAGCTCCATTCTGGGATCTTCACCCCAACCCATCGCCCTCGTCTGATCATGAGAAAAGCAGCAGACAGGTCCGCAGCGGAACACTCAAAAAACACCTGACCAGCACTCCTCACAACCGCCACAGTCGCCAAAACCAAGAGAAGCCTGAGACACTGTCAGCCAAGAGGCCCCTGATGTCACGTGGTGCCCTGGATGGGATCCTGGGACAGTAAAAGGACACTGGGTGAAAACTAATGCAGTCTGAATTAATGGGCTCCAGCTGGTAATACCAACACTGGTTCACTAATGGCCACAAGTGCTCCACAGTCAAGTGAGGTCTTACTATCAAGGGAGACTGGGTGTGGGGCTTCCCGGAACTCTCTGTACTGCCTTCTCAACTTTTATGTGAATCTAAAAACTGTTCTAAAAAATAAACTCTATTTAAACTCAAACCTGTCATTCCCGCAGGGATCAGTTGTACACAGCTCTTGTCTGAGATGTGTCCACAGGAGAGACCCTCGGCAGGGAGGCCGCCAGCTCACACTGAGTTCACGCTGGGCTCGGCTGCCCGGAGCCCCATCCCCTGTGGCACCAGGCACCCTGGCCCTTCTCTGTGTCTGTCAGGGTCCTGGTTCTGCTCAGCCTGTGGGCTGTGCCCACGGGGCCCCTGTTTACCTGCAGGTGGGGTAACTGCTCCCTAGGAGCCATGCCTGGTGGTGCCCTGAGCTCCCCAGAGCCTCGCCGTCCACCCGAGGGGATGCTCTCCCCTCAAAGGGCAATAGCAGACAGGGAGTCCCTGCACTGGGAGACAGGGCTTCAGCCTCACGCTGCATCTCGTTTTCCACCAGAGGGAGGAGTCCCTGCGTCGTCGCACGAAGGTGCGCAGGTCACGTGGGTTTAGGCAGGAGGCGGAGAGGGGACTGTCCTCCACACGCACGGCAAGTAACTTCCTGTCCTTATTCCTTCTTGCCTTTGGACTGTCTTCCCTCATTTTCCTTTTAATGTTTCTGAAAAGACAGATTTGTTTTGCCCTGACCGATGTTATTGTGGAAAGACGGCACCACATGTGCTTTGCTTGTGTCTTTTTCCAGTTCCACTTGAAACTGGGAAGTCCCCAGGGACCTCTGGCACAGCTGCCCGTCTGTGACCTGTCTGGCCCCCAGATCAGCAGAAGGAAGGAACCCAGCAGTATGGCTTGGTTTCTAAGCAGGTCAGGATCCTTACGGGAAACCAGAGCCCAAGGCCCCTGACCCAGCTGTGGTTCCTGGGACTCAGGTATGAGGCTCAGGGGCAGCCAGCGAGCACAGGCGGACAGGTGCCTGGGGGGCCCAGGTGGCTCAGATGTGCAGCTGGAGGGGCTTTGGGAATTCAGGCTGCACGTAGTAGGTCTTGGGTGATTGCTGAGGAGGGGCGTGTGTGGCGTGTGGCCCTGGACAGGGCCAGCAGTGACCAGCAAGGGGGAGCCGTCCTGCCGACTCACTGGCACCTCGGCTCTGCGGGTGGGAATGAGGAGGGTGAGTGGATTAGACAAGGGGCAGGGGCTGGGGGGGAGCCCAAGCCTGCCCACCATGGGGCTCCGCTGGCCGTCACGGCTGATGATTTACTCCTGTAAATCACGTGTCTTGCTCATATTCCAGCAGGAAAGGACAAGCCTTCCCATGTGGACACTTGTTCCCAGGTGGCCCACAGCCCTTGTGAACCCCCCAGGCAGGTCGTGGACCTTCTGACCTGCTGTCCCCCAGGGCTGCCTGGGGCTGGTACCAGGGAGGGGGTGGGGCTGGCCTCCTTCCCCCACCCACCCGAGTGCTTTGATGAGACTGTTCCATGGGCACAAGGAAGATGGTCTCCTCAACTAAGCTGGACCCTGTCCCGCCCAGGGAGACCTGGTGGTCCCAGAAGGGTTGGGGATGGGTATGCAAGGCTGTGTGGGGAGGCCTGGGAGCTGGATGGGTGTGTAGGCTGGGTGTTGTGGGGCCACGCTGAGCTGGGTGTGTGCCTCCTTCCCTGTATCCCGGCCCCCAGCCCAGCCTGACCCTCAGTGCGAGAAGAGCTTCCCATCCAGCTGGGAGCAAGGGGTGGGGTTAGGACCAGGAGCCCAGATGACCCACCCTCCTCTGTCTCACGGGTCTGCCCTCCCCCAGGGCGCAGCCTGGAGTGACCCAGGCAGAGCTGGGCAACTGTGGTTTCAACTAAAGGGCTTGGCCAGGTCAGTCCACAGCTGACTCTGACAGCTGAGGGTGACCTTCCCCCAGCCACGTCCAGGCTGTGCCTGGTCACTCACTCCCCTCCAAGACCATGCACTCCCCGCTGAGTGCACACTCTGCAGCTGCCGTGGGCGAAATTTCCCTCTTGTTCTTGAGGCTTGACCCCTGCTGACTGGGTTTTCCTTTTGGGAACCTGGATCCTGGGTCCACCTTGCTGCGGGGGGCCTTCCTCACACTGTGGCAGGCCGGGCACACATGCAACAGCAAGCTTCCTCGTCTCTGGATTCTATAGAAAACCCTCAAACTCAAAGCGAGGAAGCCTCATGCTGCACTTCGCTGTGACTCGGCGTGATGCTGGTTGTCACGGGGATGGGGTGTCTCCGGGGCTTCCAGGGGCCACCAGGGGGTCCAGGGTGGAGTATTTCTCAGAATGTCTCCCTGGGTGCAGAGACCTTTGCTGATATCTTAATTATGTGCTCTCTGCAGCAAAGTTGCCAACAGCAAACATTCCCACAGCGCACCCCACCACCCAATGCCTCCGTGTCCCCGCATTGTCCCAGGAGCTGGGTCCCAGGGGCTGCATCCCAGGGGCTGCAGGGGCTCACTCCAAATGGCCACAAACAACCACACAGCCCTGGAGGAGTGTGCCCTGCAGTTTCTCGGAGAAGCGGGCACTCGGGGGCCTTGCTCCTCCTCCTCTGCCTGGGGCTCCTGCAGGGACACCCTCATCGTCATGGCCACCAGCCTGCACCCAGGCCTCCAGACCCCAGTGTACTTCTTTCTCACATGGCAGTTGTAGACATAGTCCGCACATCTACTGTCCTCCCCATGTTGCTGGAGACCCTGGTGGTCAAGGGTGGCACCATCTCCTGCGGGGCCTGCATGACCCAGCTCTTCTTCCTGACCTGGCTTCTGGGGGCCGAGCTGCTGCTGCTCACGGCCACGGCCTGTGACGGCCACGAGGCCTCTGCCGCCCGCCGCACCGCGGCGCTGGCCTGGCTGCGGCCTGCTGGCGGGCGGCGTGTGGGCGGTCAGTGTGGCCGGCGCGTCTGCGCACGCAGGCCTGGTGATGAGGCTGACGTCCCGCAGCTCCGTCAGATCCAGCACTTCCTCCGTGAAGCCCCGCCCCGCCGCTGCCCTCCTGCAGCCCCGCACCCGCACCCGGAACAACGTTATGGTCGATCGCCATGGAGGGTGGGGACTTCGGGGTGGTCAGCCTCCTGCTCACCTTGGCGTCCTGCGGCTGCATCACCGCCAGCATCCTGCTCATCCGCGCGGCCGCGGGCAGGCGGCGGGCCTCCTCCACCTGCTCCGCCGACCACCTGCCGTGCCCACGCCCTGGTGGTCTCCTTGCGCCACTCTGCCGTCTTCTACACACACCCTCCCGGCTCCCGCTCCTCCGTGGAAACTGGCGGGGTGGCGGCCCTGCTGTGCACAGCGGCCAGCCCCACACCGACGCCCTCGTCTACTCTCTGCGGAACAAGGCCCCTCAGGAAGGTGTTTTCCTGCATCCGGTAAAGAAGGGAATGGCTCAGGTGGGCTGTAGGCTAACCAGTTGATTTCAAAATAGGACATTGAAATCTGATGTAAGTGACGAAGAGCAAGGTAATTAATGTGATAGACTTAACACATGCTGTCCTGGGGGCACACCCGGGGTTCCAGGTGGCTCTTGATTAAGTCTTCCAGCGTCACAAGGGTGCAGGCCGTCAGGGCTGTGGGGGGTTGTGGGGACGGGAAGAGCCAGCAGGGGTGAGGAGGCAGAGCAGGAAGCCCGGCAGAGCCCACCTGGCTCCCTCCAACAGCACCCTGCTGACCAGTTTCCCCAGCACCTGGCACCTGGCACTTTACCTGTGGGATACTGCTGGCCTCTTCCTGATCCGAGCCGGGGGTCCAGGTCTGGGGTCTTCCCAGAGTCAGACTCGCCCAGGGTGCACATGGCCTGGTACATTCTGCTTGGGGGTCTCCCAATATCCTGGTCTGGACCACGTCTCCCAGATCCAGACTCTCCCACCAGAGCCCTGTAGGTGTGAGGTCCGGGAAAGCACAGGGTTTGCTGCTCCTCACCCCTCACCTGGTCCGCAAGTGTCCCGGGCCCTGGCACTACAGAGACAGTGACAGACGGCGAAGTCCAGCCTTCTACCTAATGACCTGCAGAAGGAGGTGTGCTTTTATTTATTTTTTCCCTTCAAGAAAGAGCACATGCATCCTTTAACCAAGAGACTTTGCCATGGCAGGAAAGAGTTGTTTTGGGTTCTTCGCACAAAGTACTGCACTGTTATTTTTAGGGGCCCATTTCCTTCTCAATCTCCTCGTTATGTCTGCCTCACCCTCTGTGCTGGCCTCCAGGTGCTGCTGCTCTTCCCGGCCCATCCAGGCCCTGGTCTTCTTTACGCCCGTGATAAACGCGGCTATCCTCAGTGTCTGCCAGTGATGTCCAGGTGTAGAGCTGCAGTTAGGGCCTCACCTCTGAACCTCAGACCTGGTGCTGTAACTGCTTCCCTGGCACTGAGCCGACAGAGGAGCCCCTGATCGGCCTGGAGGTCCTCCAAGGGCCTTGCTCAGAGGTAAGAGGCACCACCTGCAGCCCCTCAGCCTCATCCATGTGCAAGAGCCACCGCTGATCTAAGGGTGTGTTTATTTATTCTTTCTTTCAGTTTTATTGAGATATAATTGACACATAGCACTGTTCAAGTTTAAGGTGTACAGAATAATGACTTGGCTTACACAATTTGTGAATTAATTACCATAGTAAGTTTAGTTACTATCCATCATTTCATACAGATACAAAAAATACAAAAAATTAAGAAAAAAATTTTCCTTGGAATGAAAACTTTAAGGATCCACTCTCTTAGCATCTTTCAAATCTACCACACACCAGTGTTAACTGTAGTCACCACACTGTAGGTTACATCCCCAGGACTAATCATCTTATAACTGGAAGTTTGTCACTTTTGACCAATTCATCCTATTCCCCAACCCTCTGGCTCTGGTAACCTAAAATCTGATCTCTTTTTCTATGAGTTTGGGTTCCTTTCTTTCTTTCTTCCTTCCTTCCTTCCTTTCTTCTTTCTTTCTTTCCTTTCTTTCTTCTTTCTTTCTAACATTCCACATTTAATTAAGATCATACAGTATGTATCTTTGTCTGACTTATTTCACTTAGCATAACGTCCTCAAGGTCCATCCATGCTGTTGCAAGTGGTAGGATTTCCTTCTATTTTAGGGTTGGATAATGTATACATCACGTTTTCTTTATTCATTCATGAACACTACAGTAGTTTCCATGTCTTGACTATTGTAAATAATGCCACAGCAAACATGGGGGTGCAGATGTCTCTTTGCCATGGTGATCTTATTTCCTGTGGATAAATACCTAGCAGTGGGATTGCTGGGTCATATTGCTGTTTTTAATTTTTTGAGGAGCCTGCATACTGTTTTCCACAGTGGCTGCGTCAGTTTACATTTCCACCAACAGTGCACCTGGATTTCCTTTTCTCTACATCCTCAGCAGCATTTGTTCTTTCTTATCTTTTTGATGATGGCCATTCTAACCGGTATGAGATGGTAACTTACTGTGGTTTTGATTTTCACTTCTCTGATGATCAGTAGCATTGAGCACCTTTTCACATACCTGTTGTCCATTTGAATATCTTTGGAAAAATGTCTTTTGAGATCCTTTAACCATTTTTTAACTGGGTTGTTTGTTGGTTGGCTATTGAATTGTATGAGTTCTTTATATACTTTGGACATCAACACATTATCAGATATATGATTTGACTTTAGTTTGATGTAGTCCAGCTTGTTTGTTTTTGATTTTTTTGTTGTGCTTTAGGTGTCATATCCAAAACTCATTGCCAAGACCTATGTCCAGGAGCGTGTTTCCTGTGTTCCATCTAGCAGTTTTATGGTTCAGGTCTTACATGTAAATCTTCAGTCTACTTTGAGTTAACTTTTTGAGAGTCATCCAATTTCATTCCTTTGCGTGTGCTTCAGTAACATCATTTATAACTTTGGCTATTAGGAATAGAGCTTGTATGAAGATTTGTGTACAAGTGTTTTTTGGACTTGTTTTTGTTTCTCTTGACTGAATAACTAGGAGTGGAATTGCTGGGTCCAAGGTATGTTGTGGTATATTTATACAATGGAATACTATTCAGCCATAAAAAGGACAACATAACTCCATTTGCAGCAACATGGATGTTCCTGGAGAATGTCATTCTAAGTGAAGTAAGCCAGAAAGAGAAAGAAAAATACCATATGAGATCACTCATATGTGGAATGTAAAGAAAAAAAAAAGAACATAAATACAAAACAAACAGACTCATAGACATAGAATATAAACTTGTGGTTGCCAAAGGGGTTGGGGATGGGAAGGGACAGACTGGGAGTTCAAAATTTGTAGATGACTATAACTCAATAAAAAAATGTTAAAAAAAAGAAGGAAACTTTCAGACTTTCTTCCAAAGTGATTGTACCATTTTATGCTCACACAGCAATGAATGAGGGTTCTGGTTGCTTCACATCTTCCCCAACATTTAGTGTAGAAAGATATGTGAACAATTGAAATCTAATTAGTCATTCCACTGCTTAGAACCTTGAGTAGCTTCTTATTGCTCATAGGATGAAGTTAGAAATTTCCTTAATTTCTATAGAGGTATAGTGTTACAAAATTCACCTTAACTACTGCTTTACCAGCATCCCAAGATTCTGGTAGGTTTTCTTTTCATTTTCACTAAATTCCAAATGTGATCTAATTCCTGATTTCTTATTTGAATCATCTGTTATTCAGAAGTGCATTATTTAGTTTAAAAATATTTGAGTATTTTCCAGATGGCTATCTATTTTGACTTCTAATTGAATTTCATTGTGGTCAGCACATGAGATTTCCATGACTTAAATCCTTTAAAATTTGTTGAGATTTATTTTATGGTCTAGTATATGGTCTTTCAGGGTAAATGTTTTGACGTACTTAAAAAGAATGCATATTTTGCTATTATTGGATGGAACATTCTATGAGTATGAATGAGGTCAAGTTTGCCATCGTGTTGATCAGGTTACTATATCCTTGCTGATGTTCTGTCTGAATTCTTCTGTCTATTACTGAGAGAGGAGGTTTGAAATCTCCCTATAATTGTGGGTTTGTCTGTTTCCCCATGCAGTTCTCTCAATTTTTGCTTTATGTATTTCAAAACTCTGTAATTAGGTGCATAAACATTTAAGGACCTTATGTCATGTTAATTGTTTCCAACTTTATTCTAAACATTAATTACTAGATGACCTCCTTTATACCTGGCAATATTTTGGCTCTGAAATTAACACTGTCTGATAATAACGTAATCACTCAAGTTTTCTTTTGACTGCCGTTTACACGGCATATTTTCCCCATCCTTTTACGTAGAATGTACCTGTGTCTTCATAAAGTGTTTTTATTTTTGTAGGCAGCATGCTCTTTATACCAACCTGAAAGTCTCCATCTTTTGATTGGGATGTTTTGACCATTTACATTTAATGTAATTATTTCGCTTTCATGTTTGAAAGATGTTTTTGCTAGGTAGAGAATTCCTAGGGTTTTTTCTTTCAGTACTTTCGTGATGTTGAGCTTTTCTTTCCAGCTTTGGGTTTAACAAGAAAATTGCCATTATCTTTGTTCCTCTGTATGGGACATATACTTAAAATTTGAAATTAATTTGAATGGTTATTTGATTAATGTACTCCTGTTGCAGTAGGCTCTAATTTTACTAAGGGTAGGGGTTGTGTTTGTTTTTCTTCACCATTACGTCTTCAAAAGATAGCACGGACTCTGGCACATAACAGGGGACCAATCAGTACTGCTGAGCACGTGAATGCATTTGCTGTAATTAATGACATATGCAATCTATTCAGATGCTGGGCAGTGAGAAAGTGTACACCGAGGGGAAAATACACTCTGTGTAAAGAAAATGTGCTCTTACAAGAGTTTGTGGGGTTTTATTACTCTTAAGTTTCTAAGAAATATGAAGGGAATATTTGAGAGTACTTGGGATGGCTAGGGATTTTGTGACCACAGCTGGTGATTTGCTCAGATGGTGATGCTTGTATTTTTGTGTGTGAAACATGGAGCAGAGGCAACTAAGGAAAACAATGCTGGATTCCTCAACACATCCCTAGCTGGATTGTGAAACAGACTCCAGACTCCTCATTTTCTCTCCTTTCCCACATAAGTACTGTCATGTGATTGAAAAGAAATGTATAAATTGACTTCCTTCAAGCAGAATGGTTGGAGAATGTCCAACAAAAGGAGAGGTGTGTGGCCAAACTCTTTAGAAAAAATAGTGGATTATTTGTTCAGCTGTTGGAGAGGCAGTGTGAGAACTATGTTCTGAAAAGACCTGTGGCAAAGACACACTTTGTACACGTCTGACCCAGTGTTTTCCAGACTTCATAGACTAGGGAAGCACCACCAAACACAGTGCCATCAGTAATGAGCAAGTGCATTTATGGAGTCTCTGGCCCAAAGTGCCCCATGCATACTCTGGGGTTTAACATGTGCTCCTGGGGCTGTTGCAGGGAAGGAAATGGGTGAGTTCAAAAATCCAGCTCCTCTCATTGACTGATAGGATTTTCCTGGTGAATCTGGCTGGAAGTAGAGCCATGCAGAGAGATTCAGGTCACTGTGCAACCACTTTCTTCTTTGCCCATCCACTTGGCTTGAGGATTCCATAGGATGTTGAAAGAACTCGAAAAGACCAGGGTAGAAATTTGGTCCAGCCATTGCCGGACCTGAGATGAGTGGGGAAGAGGGAGGCGTGACCTGGAGTTAAAGAATGAGACAACAGATCAGCAAATTGTTGCCCAGTGATCTTTTCGCCTTTCCCCAAATCTTCATCCAAAATGCAGACTGCAATTGCTTCTCATCACACTCTGAATAAAAGTCAAACTCCTCACTGATGTCTCCAGGGTGTCATGTGATTCAGCTGCACCCACTCTCCCCTCACCACTGGCCTTGATTTCATTCTGGTCTCTTTGTCTTCTAACCAGGAACTTCTCCTCCATTTTCACACTATATCATCTGGTTTAATTTTTGAAATTATATTATTTATTTATTTACATGTGTATCTTACTAGAACATAAACTCCACAAGTGCATGGAGTTTTATATGTTCAGTTTAGTGTTGTATTTTCAGCATCTAGATACATAATTTGCATGTGGTAAGCATCTAATGAATGTCAGCTAAATGCATGAATGTCTCACATACTAGAGTACAGATTCTGTGTTTGGGAAGTCTTCTGCTTTACTCAAGCTGAGCACAACACTGAATGCATTGCACATAGTAGGTGTGCAATAAATATTTCTTGAATGAATGGCATGTCCATGTTCTTCGTGTTATCACTGTGATGCTGGACTACAAACATACAGTAAATGTGATTTTGTAGATGTTTAGAATTGGGCCACACAATTATGTGATATTTTAGGACAACAGTAGCAAGTCTTGCCTATAATTAAGACATCAAAGAAGCAAAGTGCATGGTTCCAAAGCCTGAAACACATATCAAAGTGCTTCTCCACTAGTCCTTGAAAGCATACCTGTCTCCCAAAGGCCTTAGTAGACAGGAAAGGGTAACAGTGTCATGAGAAGCCTGGAGATAGTGAGGGGATAGCCTCTGAAAGCAGGACTGAAAAATGTGCATCTCTTTCCCGGGTTATAAGGAATTGGAAGGATTAGATAAAATGTGTGTGTGTGAAAGTCCTTGGAAGCACTGAACCCATCTCAATCCTTGGTGATCTAGTGCTGCTTCCCCCTGTAGAGGGACAAGGTGACCCAAAGGCACACCATCCCAAAGTCCTTACTGCTTGTAATATGTGCTTCCCACTGGTGTTCCTGTTCATTGAATTGTGAGTGATTTCTCAACCTGAACACACATCAGTCAGCCATTAGCAACCATTGGCTGACTGTCTAGAAGCAGGTGGGTTTCCTAGAAGGAGACCCTGAGGTAGCACTTTGTTTTAAGTGGTTTATTAAGCAGTGTGTCTGATTTCAGGCAAAGTTTCAGCCTGATCCCACAGGGAGCTTGGAGCGTAAAGTTGGCATAGGTAAGGGGAGTGGAAGAGTCACTGCCCTGTGGCCATGGGGCAAGAATGTAAATGTGCATCTTTGTCCTCACATCCAGTGATGTGGTGTCAGGAGCTGAAGTGTAGACCTCAGATGAAGGTCGGGGTCCAGTTAGGGGTGAAGTATTCAGGAGCTGGGTGCACAGAGGGAGCAAGGCAGAGATGCTACAGTGTCTAGTGCAGCTCCACATGATAAATGCACATGCTGGATGTGTGCTGTGTAAATGTTCTAGGAAGGGCACAGGTGTGGCCCTTCCTTAACTGCATCCCTGAGGCTAAATGTGTCTGGTGCTGGGCTATGATCTACAAATTTCTAATGAATGCATGGATGACTGGACTCTATGCTGGAACAGAATTTGGTGCAGATCAAGAGGGCTTGGCTTGGGTGATTAGGATTACTGAGGAATTAAAGATAATACAAGTAAACATGGGGTGGGCAGAAATGAGGGGAGAAGCTGCAAGGTTTCTACTGAGCAGGTGTGGATGAACTAAGGAACCTGGGTCCACATTGGGAGACCTGAGTGTTTGCTCCTGAGGCAAACCCTTTAACTTTGGTCTGACTATAGATCCACACTCCTCCCAACTGCAGGTTGGGTGTGCTCCAGCCTGTCTGGGGACCCACATAGAGACATGCCTATATGTGCTCTTGGAGGCAGGTCTGCTGATCTCAGTCCAGCTGTGGATCCTGACTCAGACCTGTGACCTGGCTCTGGCAAGACTGCAGTAAAGGGGAGTTCTGTCTGCACAGGAACCTGGCAGAAGGCACACCTGTCTGTGCCTCAAAACTCAGATTGGAGATTTCAGTCTTGGCCTTGGTGCCAGAAAGAAGCTCTGTGACTCAGTACCATCTCCTCTCAGCTGCATCTTGGGGAACTGTGCCTGCTCAACTGACCTGTTGAAGGCACAAACATCTGCAAATCTGATAACAGGCGTACTATCTGCAGACCCTGAACAGACTTTTGTTCCAGTGTTAGCTCTACTGATCAAGATCCTGGAGACAGTCCCATCCACCCAAAGACCAGATAGAATCCACACCTACCTGAGAGAGAGAAAGACCTTGTTAACAGAACCACCAACTGCGGACCCAGCTGTGGACTCAGAAGTGACCATATGACTTGGCTCCAACCCACTCAACTGAGTTCCCATAAATAGTACTATCAGCCCAGGGGCCTAAGAGGAGAGGGTCTTTAGCTGCGAAAATTAGCTGAAAGAGGTGTTTGTTCCTTCAGATACACAGACAGCAAAGTAAGGCTACACAGAACATGAAAAATAGAGCAACTATGACACCACCAAAGGAAAATAATAAAACTCCAGAAACTGATCCCAAAGAAATGGAAATCTGTGAATTGATTTCAAAATAATCATCTTAAAGAAGTGCAGTGAGATGCAAGAGAACACTGATAGACAATTAACTGAAATCAGGAGAACAACTCATGAACAAAAAAGAGACGTTTAATAAAGAAAGAAAATCCATTAAAAATCAAACAGAAACACTGGGCTAAAGATTACAATGCCAGCTCTGAGAAATTCAATAGGGAGCTTCAATAGCAGAGTGGATAATGCAGAAGGAAGAAGCAGGGAACCCAAAGACAGGTCATTTGAAATCAGCCAGTTAAAGGAACAAAAAGAAAAAACAGAATGAAAAAGACTGAAAAGGCATACGAGACCTATGGAAAATCATCAACTGAACAAATGTAAGCATGATGGGAGACCCAGGAAAAAGAGAGGGAAAGAGAGAGAAAAGAGGGCAGAAAACTAACTGAAGAAGTAATGACTGAAAGCATCACAAATCTTGGGAGAAATATGGACATCCAGATACATGAAGCCCCGTGGTTCCCAAAGATTCCCCGATATATTATAATGATACTGCCAAAAACCAAAAAGAAGGAGAGAATTTTGAGAGAATCAAGAGAAAAGTGACTTGTTACATAAACAGACTCCTGCCCCTTGTTAGGCTATTACTGGATTTTTCAGCAGAAACACTGCCGGCTTTGGAAGGAATGACATGATAAATTCAAAGAAAAAAATGCCACCAGCCACACTTAAGCTGTCCTTCAGAAATGAAGCAGAGAGAAGATATTCCCAGACAGAGAGAAGCTGAGGGAGCCCATCAGCACTGTGCCTGCCTTACAGGATGTGCTGACTGGAGTTCATACAGTTTTCATGAAAGAAACCAAGTCATATCATTGTATCTTATGAAAATATAAAATTGGTAAGGGTAAATATATAATCAAATTCAGAATACTCTAAAATTTTAATAGTGGTGTGTATGTTACTTTTAACTATAGTATAAACGTTAAAAGACAAAAGTACTAAAAATAACTATAGCTACAATCATTTATTAATAGATGCACAATCTAAAAAGATGCAAAGTGTGACATCAATCTGGCATAAAATATGGGAGTGGAGAAAAATAAAATTAGAGTTTTTGTATGCTATTGAAGTTAAGTTGCTATCACCTTAAAATAGACTTTTATAACTACAAGATGTTTTATGTAAACCTCATGGTAAACAAAAAGCAGAAACTGCTAATAGATACACAAAAGGTAAAGAGAAAAGAATCAAAGCAAAAAATAACTACAAAAAAATCTACAAATCATAAAGAAGGCAACAAGAGGAAGAATGAAAGGAACAACCAAACAGTGAGAAAACAATAAAGTGGCAATAGTAATCTCATACCTATTAATAATTACTTCAAATGTAAATAGATTAAATCCTCTAATCAAAAGACACAGAGTAGAGGATGTGGCCAAGATGGTGAAGTAGGAAGACCCTGATCTCACATCCTCCCATTGGCACAACAAAATTACAACTATTTTCAGAGCAAGTATTTATGAGAACAGCCTGAAGTCTAGCAGAAAAGATTTTCTACAACTAAAGATATTAAGAAGGAACCACAATGAGGAGGTAGGAGAAGTAAGTAGCTATGTACAAGGGAACTACTATAAGACAGTCAGCTGTCTTTAAAGCAGAAACTCTGCAGTCTAGAAGGGAGAAGCAAGTATATTTAAAGTGATGAAAGGAAAAACCCACAACTAAGAATACTCTATCATTCAGATCTGAAGGAAAGATAGAGTTTTACAGATAAGCAAAAGCCAAGAGTTCAGCACCACTAAATTGGGTTTACAAGAAATGTTAGAGGAACTTCTCCAAGCAGAAAAGAAAAGACCACAACTAGAATTACAATAATTACAAAAAGAATAATCTCATTGGTAAAGGTAAATATACAGTAAAGATAATAGATCACCCACTTTTAAAGCTAGTAGGGGCTCACTCTCACTCTGTCGCTCTGGCTCTTGCTTTTTGAGACAGCCCACACTCTGTCTGTGCAGCATGTATCTGCTTTTACTTTAAAGGAGATTATAAAATTTTATTTTTAAAAGTGAAATAATACTTAAGAGGACAGTGTATCATATCAATTCCCTAGACAAGATAGTGAAACATAATTCCCTACCCCTCTTTGAATTAATATCATTTGCAATATGCCTTTGTAGCTCTTCCCATCAAAAGGTGTTGGTTTTACTTTAAACTAAACACGCACACCTCTCAGCTTCTCTCCCTCTCACCTTTCTGAGATGGCCCACATTCTGCCTATGGAGTGTGTATCTCCTAAGCTGTTTTCCCTTCTGAGTGAGGCAGACTGCTCTCTGTCCATGGAGTGTATGTCTCTCTAAATAAACTTGCTTTCACTTAAAAAAAAAAAAAAAGCTAGTAGGAAGTTTAAAAGACAAAAGTAGTAAAATCATTTGTATCCCAAATAAGTAGTTAAAGGATACACAAAACAAAAAGTGAAATAGGATGTCAAAAACGTTAAGCATGGTTGGGGGGAGTAAAAAAAAATGCAAGGATTTAGAAGGTGTTCAAACACAAGAGATCGTTTTATATATATATATATGCCACAAACCAAAAATCTATAACAGACACACACATAAAAGAGAAAGGAATCCCACCATAACACTAAATATAGTAATTAAATCACAAGGGAAGAGGACAGAAAGAATAGAAGGAGAATAAAGGAACAGAGATCTACAGAAAACAGTGAAAAAATGGCAATAAGTAATTCTTATAAATAATTACTTTAAATGGAAACAGACTGAATGCTGCAACAAAAAATAAAGTGGCTAAATGGATAAAAAAACTAGATTCTTATATATGTTCTCTACAAGGGACCCACTTCAGATCTAAAGACACACACAGACTGAAAGTAAGGGGACAGAAAAAGGTATTCCATGCAAATGGAAGCAAAAAGAAAGCTGGGGTAGAAATACTTATGTCAGACAAAATAGACTTTAAACAAAGACCATAACAAGGGACAAAGAAGGATATTACATAATGAACAAGGTATCCACCCAACAAGAAGATATAACAATTCTAAATATATACACACCCAACATAGGTGCATGTAAATGTGTAAGACAAATATCAGCAAAGATAAAAGGGGAAACTGGCAGTAACACAATAATAGTAGGGGAGTTTACCACCCCACTTACATCAGTGGACAGATCATCCAGAGAGAAAACCAACACACTAGACCAGTTGGACTTAACAGATGTCTACAGGACACTATGTCCCCAAACAGCAGAGTACACATTCTTTTTAAGTGCACTTGGAACATTCTCCAGAATAGATCCCATGCTAGACCACAAAATAAGTTTTAATAAATTTAAGAAGACATGATATTAAGCATCATTTGTGACTGCAATGCTATGAGACTAGAAATCAACTTAAAAAAAAAGTCAAAAAACACAAATGTGTGAGGCTAAGCAATATGCCACTAAATGAGTAAAGATCACAAAGAAATCATACAGGAAATAAAGACAGTGCCTGGAGACAAAGGAGTATGGAAACCCAACAATCCAAAATCTATGAGGAGCAGCAAAAGCAGCTCTGAAAGGAAAGTTTATAGAGATATATAAGCCTGCCTCAGGAAACAAGAAAAATCTTAAATAAGCCATCCAACCTTAAACCTGAAGGAACTATATGAAGAAGAACAAGCAAAACCCACAGTTAGTAGAAAGAAAGAAACAGTAAAGAACAGAGCAGAAGTAAATGACAGACTAAGAAAGAAAGAGAAAAATGTCAGTGAAACTAAGACCTGGTTCTTTGAAAAGATAAACAAAATTGTTAAACCTGTAGCCAGACTCATCAAGAAAGGAAGAGGGCCTAGATCAATGAAGTCAGAAGTGACAGAGGTGAAATTATGACTGACATCACAGAAAGACAACGGATCACAAGAGACTACTCTGAACAATTATAAGCCATAAACTGATAAACTAGAAGAAATGAATAAATTCTTAGAAATGTACAATCTCCCAAGACTGCATCAGGAAGAAATAGAAAATACGAAGTTAGATTATGAGTAATGAAATTTAATCAGTAATTTTAAAACTCCCAACAAACAAAAGTCCAGCACCAGATAGCTTCACAAGTAAATTCTACCAACATTTTAAAAAGTGTTATCACCTAACCTCATCAAACTGTCCCAAAAAATTAAAGAAAAAGGAACACTTCTGAACTCATTTTATGAAACTAGCATCACCCTGATACCAAAATCAAAGAAAAAAGAAAAATTTCAAATAAACAACCTATCTTTAGACATTCCCAGAATTAAGGAAAGAATAAACTGAGCCCAAAATTACAGAAAGAAGGAAATTTAAAAAATTTGAGCAGCAAAAAATGAAATACAGCCTAGAAACAGAAAAAGAAAGATCAACAAAATTGAGATGATGTTTTTGAAATAATAAAATTGACAGGCCATTAGCTATACTAAACAAGACAAAAAGAGAAAACTTAAGTAAGTAAATGAGAAGCATTACAACTAATACCACAGATCCATACACAGTCATAAGGGAATACTGTGAACAATCATTTCCCCCCTGCCGCAATCATTTCCTGTAAACATACAATCTATCAAGACTGGAAGAAATGGATAATCTGAACAGAATGATAATGACTAAGGAGAGTGAAACAGTAATGGAAAACCTCCCAACAAACAGAAGCCCAGGACCAGATAAGTCATGGGTGAATTCTACCAAACATGTAGCAGTTAATGCTTGAAAGGATTTAATACCAATCCTTTGAAGCTCTTCTGAAAATATAAAGAGGAGGGCATACTTGTAAAGTCATTTTACCAGGCTAGAAACACCCTGTCACCAAAGCCAGGTAAGGACACCATAAGAAAATTCCAGGTGATAGATAACTGATGCTCCATAGGCCACAGTGCCAGAGAGATATGAGCAATATGAAGAAGCAGAGGAACCACTCCCAATTAAAAGAGCAAGAGAAATCTCCTGAAAGAACGATCAATGAAATAGGCATTGATGACCTACTAGATCAAGATTTCAAAAAAGGAGTGATCAAAGTACTGAAGGAACTAAAAGAGATAGTGTTTAGAGATATAAAATATGTCATAAGTGAAATTGAAGGTATAAAGAAGAGCCAGGTAGAATTGGTAAACTCATTTGCTGAGATGAGAGCTGACCTAAAGGCTGTACAAAGCAGGCTAGATAATGCAGAGGAACGAATAAGTGACCTAGAAGACAGGACAACAGAAAGCACCCAATCAGAACAGCTGAGAGAAAAACAAATAAAAAATAATGAAAACAACATAAGGGACCTATGGGATAACATAAAGCATGCCAATCTACACATAATAGGGGTTCCAGAAGGGGAAGAAAGAATAAAGGGGATTGAAAATGTATTTGAAGAAATCATGACTGAAAACTTCCCAAACCTAAAGAAGGAATCAGATATCTAAGTACAGGAAGCTCAGAGGGTCCCAAACAGGAAGAATCCAAACAGACCCACACCAAGACACATCATAATCAAGATGGCCAGAGTCAAGGATAAAGAAATGATCCTAAAGGCAGCAAGAGAAAAACAAAGAGTGAGTTACAAGGGAACCCCCATAAGGCTCTCATCTGATTTCTCTACACAAACACTACAGGCCAGAAGAGAGTGGCAAGATATATTCGAAGTCCTGAATGAAAAAAAGATGCAGCCTAGGATACTCTATCCAGCAGGGCTATCCTTTAGAATAAAAGGAGAGATGAGATAAAGAATTTCACAGACAAGCAAAAACTAAGAGTTTAACAACACTAAACCCATGCTAAAAGAAATACTGAAAAGTCTACTCTAAATAGGAAAGAAGCAGGATGTTACAGAAATGAGAAACTGATAACTGGAAAGGTGATAACTATCATGAATTACTAATATAATAAACACAAAATTGTAGAAGAAGACATCTAAATCATTAAGAGTGGGAGAGGGAAGCAAGAAAATATAGAGTATTTTTCTTCCTTTTTTAAAATTTTTGTTCTCGGTAGGATGGGTTTGAGATTATATTACTATCTGTTTAATAAAACCAGTTATAGTAATGGACTAATAGACTTACAAAAAAGGGTAACCACAAGCTAAAAACTTACAAGTGAGTCACAAAAACTAAATAAAATTGATGATAATACAAAGGAAAATTATCAAACCACAAAAGGAAGAAGAAAGGAACAAAGAAGAAATACCAAATCAACTGCAAAAATAAATTCAAAATGGCAATAAACACACATCTATCATTAATTACTGTAAATGTTAATGGGCTAAATGCTCCAATCAAGAGACATAGAGTGGCAGACTGGATAATAAAGCAAGAACCTTCAATATGCTGCATACAAGAGACCCACTTTAGGGAGAAGGACACATATAGACTGAGAGTAAAAGGATGGAAAAGGATATTCCATGCAAATGGAAAAGTCAAAAAAGCAGGTTTAGCAGTACTGATTTCAGACAAAATAGACTTTAAAACAAAGGCCATAAAGAAAGATAAAGAAGGACATTTTGTAATGATTGAAGGATTAATACAAAATGAGGATATTACACTCATTGATGTATATGTACCCAATATAGGAGCACCTAAGTACATAAAACAATTACTAACAGAGATAAAGGGGGATATTGATGGGAATACAGTCATTGCCGGAGATTTTAACATGGCATTAACATCACTAGACAGATCTTCCAGAAAGAAAATAAATAAGGCAGCAGAAAAATTAAGTGATACAATAGAAAAATTAGATTCGGTGGATATTTTCAGAGCATTACACCCCCCAAAAATAGGATATACATTCTTTTCAAGTGCACATGGAACATTTTCTAGGATTGATCACGTACTCGGGCACAAAAGAAGCCTCAACAATTTTAAGAAGATAGAAATTATGTCAAGCATCTTTACTGACCACAATGCCATGAAACTAGAAATCAACTACAGGGAAACAAAGGAGAAAAAAGGAAAGCAGGGAGATTAAACAACATGCTATTAAAAAACCAATGGGTCAATGATGAAATCAAAGTTGAAATTAAAAAATACCTTGAGACAAATGAAAATGAAAACATAGCCACACAAAATTTATGGGACGCAGCAAGGCAGTGCTAAGAGGGAAGTTTATAGCGATACAGACCTTCCTCAAAAAAGAAGAACAACCTCAAATAAATAATCTAACCCACCAACTAAAAGAATTAGAAAAAGAAGAGCAAAAAAGCCCAAAAGGCAGCAGAAGGAAGGAAATAATAAAGATCAGGGAGGAAATAAATAAAATAGAGATTAAAAATAAATAGAAAAAAACAAATCAAACCAAAAGCTGTTTTTTTTTAAAAAGTAAATAAAATCGACAAGCCTCTGGCCAAACTTACAAAGAAGAAAAAAGATAGAGCACAAATAAGCAAAATAAGAAAGGAAAATGGAGAAATTACAACAAATAACATAGAAATACAGAATATCATATGAGAATATTATGAAAAACTATATGGAACCAAAATGGATAACCTAGAGAAGATGGACAAGTTTCTGGAAACATACAGTCCACCAAGACTGAACCAAGAAGAAACTGACCACTTGAACAGGCTGATCACTAGAAATGAAATCGAATTAACAATAAAAAACCTCCCTGCAAATAAAAGTCCAGGACTGGACAGCTTCACCAGAGAATTCTACCAAACATACAAAGAAGAACTCATACCAGTCCTTCTCAAACTCTTCCAGAAGATTGAAAAGGAGGGAATACTCCCAAACTCATTCTATGAAGCCACCATCACCCTGATAGCAAAATCAGGCAAAGACACTACCAAAAAAGAAATATAGGCCAATATCACTGATGAACATAGATGCAAAAATCCTCACCAAAATATTAGCAAATATAACCCAATAGCACATAAAAAGATTATACATCATGATCAAGTGGGGTTCATCCCAGGGACACAAGGGTGGTTCAATATACACAAATCAATCAATGTAATACATCACATCAACAAGAGAAAGGACAAAAACCACATAATCATCTCAATAGATGCAGAAAAAGCATTTGATATAATTCAACACCCATTTATGCTAAAAACTCTCACCAAAGTGGGTATAGAGGGAACACATCTCAACATAATAAAAGCTGTATATGACAAACCTACAGCCAGCATAGTACTCAATGGTGAAAAACTCAAAAGCTTCCCACTAAAATCTGGGACAAGACAAGGCTGCCCACTATCACCACTCCTATTCAACATAGTCTTGGAAGTCCTAGCCACAGCAGTCAGGCAAGAGAGAGAAATAAAAGGGATCCAAATTGGAAAAGAAGAGGTAAAAGTGTCACTATATGCCAACATGTTACTATATATAGAAAACCCTAAAAGGTCCACACAAAAACTACTAGAAATAATCGAAGAATTCAGCAAGGTAGCAGGTTACAAGATTAACGTTCAAAACTTTGCTGCATTCCTTTACACTAATGAGGAATCAACAGAAAAAGAAAGTAAAGAAACAATCCCCTTTAAAATTGCACCCAAAGTAATAAAATGCCTAGGAATAAATCTAGCCAAGGAGGTGAAAGAATTATGCACAGAAAACCATAAACCATTGATGAAAGAAATTAAAGAAGACTTTAAAAAATGGAAGGATATCCTATGCTCTTGGATTGGAAGAATCAATATTGTTAAAATGGTCACACTGCCCAAGGCAATCTACAGATTTAATGCAATCCCTATCAAATTACCCAGGACATGTTTCACAGAACAAGAACAAATCATAATAAAATTTATATGGAACCACAAAAGACCTAGATTTGCCAAAGCATTACTGAAGAAAAAGAAAGAGGCTGGAGGAATAACTCTCCCAGACTTCAGACAATACTATAGAGCTACAGTCATCAAGACAGCATGGTATTGGTACAAAAACAGACATATAGACCAATGGAGCAGAATAGAGAGCCCAGAGATGAACCCACAAACTTTTGGTCAACTAATCTTCAACAAAGGAGGCAAGAATATACAATGGAATAAAGACAGTCTTTTCAGCAAATGGTGTTGGGAAAACTGGACAGCAGCATGTAAATCAATGAAGCTAGAACACTCCCTTACACCATACACAAAAATAAATTCAGAATGGATCAAAGACTTAAACATAAGACAAGATACAATAAACCTCCTAGAAGAAAACATAGGCAAAACATTATCTGACATAAATCTCAAAAATGTTCTCCTAGGGCAGTCTACCCAAGCAATAGAAATAAAAGCAAGAATAAACAAATGGGACCTAATGAAACTTACAAGCTTCTGCACAGCAAAGGAAACCATAAGTAAAACAAAACGACAACCTACAGAATGGGAGAAAATTTTTGCAAATGAAACCAATGAAGGCTTGATCTCCAGAATATATAAGCAGCTCATACGACTTAATAAGAAAAAAACAAACAACCCAATCCAAAAATGGGCAAAAGACCTAAACAAGCAATTCTCCAAGGAAGAAATACAAATGATCAATAGGCACATGAAAAAATGCTCAATATCACTAATTATTAGAGAAATGCAAATCAAAACTATGATGAGGTATCACCCCACACCAGTCAGAATGGCCATCATTCAAAAGTCCACAAATGGCAAATGCTGGAGAGGCTGTGGAGAAAAGGGAACCCTCCTGCACTGCTGGTGGGAATGCAGTTTGGTGCAGCCACTGTGGAAAACAGTATAGAGATTCCTTAGAAGACTAGGAATAGACTTACCATATGACCCAGGAATCCCGCTCCTGGGCATATATCCAGAAGGAACCCTAATTCAAAATGACATCTGCACCCCAAGGTTCATAGCAGCACTATTTACAATAGCCAAGACGTGGAAACAGCCTAAATGTCCATCAACAGATGACTGGATAAAGAAGAGGTGGTATATTTATACAATGGAATACTACTCAGCCATAAAAACTGACAACATAACGCCATTTGCAGCAACATGGATGTTCCTGGAGAATGTCATTCTAAGTGAAGTAAGCCAGAAAGAGAAAGAAAAATACCATATGAGATCACTCATATGTGGAATTAAAAAAAAAAGAACATAAATACAAAACAGAAACAGACTCATTGACACAGAATACAAACTTGTGGTTGCCAAGGGGGCAGGGGGTGGGAAGGGACAGACTGGGATTTCAAAATGTAGAATAGGTAAACAAGATTAAACTGTATAGCACAGGGAAATAGATACAAGATCTTATGGTAGCTCACAGTGAAAAAAAATGTGACAATGAATATATATATGTTCATGTATAACTGAAAAATTGTGCTCTACACTGGAATTTGACACAACATTGTAAAATGACTATAACTCAATAAAAAATGTTAAGAAAGAAAGAAAGAAAATTCCAGGCTAATATCCTTGATGAACTTAAAGGCAAAAATCTCAACAAAATACTAATAAACCAAACTTGACAGCACATTAAAAGGTTCATACACCATGATCAAGTGATATTTATCCTTTGATGCAAGGCTAGTCCAACACATACAAATCAGTCAATGTGGTATACCATGTTAACAGAATAAAGGATAAAACCATATGACCATCTCAATAGATGCAGAAAGAAATGTGCCAAATAAAGTATCCTTTCACAGCGAAAGCTCTCAGCTGTTAGATACAGAGGAGAGGCACCTCCGCACGAGCACCACACATGACAAGCCCGCAGGTAGCATCACCCTCAGTGGTGATGAGCTGAAAGCGTTACCTCTAAGATGAGGAACAAGACAAGGATGCCCACTCTCACCACTTCTATTCAACACAGTACTGCAGGTCCTAGCCAGGGCAAGCAGGCAAGAAAAAGAAAGAAAAGGCAACTAAATTGGAAAGGAAAAAGTAAAACCGGCTATGTTTGCAGATGGCATGATCTTGTATAGAGAAAGCAGTAAAGACTCCATTAATCAGCTCCACAAAAATCACCCTGGCATTTGCTGCAGCACAGGTGAACCTGGAGAACACATGACAAGTGAGATACGCCAGACAAAAATGGCCAGCACTGCACATTATGACTAATATGTGGCATCTAAACAGATGTTTCATCACACAGAAACAGAGCGGAATGGTGCCTGCCAGGAGCTTGGGGTGTGGGAAATCGAGAGATGCTGATCTAAGGGGACAAACACACAGTTATAAGGTGAGTAGATTCTGAGGATGGAAGACACTACCTGGAGACTGGAGTTAATGACACTGTATTGTGTGCTTGGTATTTGCTAAGAGAGTAAGTATTAAGCATTCTCACCAATAAAAGAGTAACTTTGTGAGACGATGAATATGTTTTTCAACTTTATTGTGGTAACTATTTTACAGTGTGTGCATATATCAAATCATCATGTTGTACACGCTAAAAAACCTTTGTTGTGCAAACAAAGTGTATATACTTACATTTATCAATTTCCTAAATAAAAGTAGGTGAAAACACCTGGCTCCATCTCAACTCTCAATGAGCACCCCAAGTGAGAAGCTGACCCCTTTTCTGATAAAAAAGGATGGAGGATTAAGACATAAAACCCCTATGCTGAGTCAGGGTGAGTGGACCCTTGCTTAGATGCAAACTGGTAGGTGCCCTGGCCAGGAATGGAAGATGTCCAGGCAAGATCAGCAGGATGGGTCTCAGAAGACCAGGCAACCAGCCCACATTGATTCCACATTTAATGTCCCAGAGGACGGAAAAGTCCCCAGCTGTAAGATTAATGTTTCCAGGAGGGGGCAGCCTGCAGCCATTGGTTAGCACTGGCCTGGGTGTGTGGTTTGCCCAGGGCAGGGTGGCTTCCATTCCTCCCCATTTGTTAAGCACTTGTTAAGAGGAGTTGTGATGATCGGATGAAGTCTGCACTTGCTCGCTGTGTGAGGAAGGTAACAGTGAAAGAGAGCGATGTCACCAGGGGCCACGGACACAAGGCCATTAGCACTCCAAGGTGCTGAAATCTGGTGATGTCCAGTAACAGCCTTTGGCCAACGACCAACTAATAGGGGTTACCCTTGACTTGCGTGTGCTTCCTTTTGGGAAGGAAAGGCAGTGTCTGCCCTGAGCAGAGATGATGGGTGAGTTTGTTCACTGGCTGGGTGCCATGACAACCTCATTGTCTGACATGTCAGCTCTGCACATCCCGCAGTGGTCCGTGCTGCTGCTGCTGGTCAGCCAGTCCCTGGCGGTCACTTCTAAGCACCAGCCCCTATTCCAGCAGGTGCCAAGGGCGTCCTCAGTCCTTACTTGGTCGTGTTTAGATCTGTCCCCTAGATGCTGGTCATCTTCTCCAGAGAGTCCTGAACTCATGGGCTGGTTCTGCTTAATTAGGGAGAGCAGGTTCTGTGCTAATTGGTCCCTGAGGGCCCTGAGCACCAACTGTGAGCCATGTCTCTGCTGACTTCAGGTGGTATAGAGCTTCTCTGGCCCTGGTCACGGATCTCTGGCTGACCTCCTCTCGACAGCAGATGCACTCACTATACTTCAAAAAAAATCAACACTATCTCCTAATGGCTGCTGATAATTCTCCAAAGTTTTTCCTTTGGACTGAGAAGGAAGTTTCTTGAGAAGATACCAGGAATTCCAGACAGAGTTTTCCATCTTTTGTAAGCACCTGCTATAACTGAATGTGCGTTCTGTATATTGTGTGTGTTTTATGTATGAAAACAATACTTAGATTTGAGTAGATGATTATATTCTGCCCTGTGACTAAGAGCCATGAACCCACTTTGGCTGTCATGTTTAAGAATGGAAGTTCTGTAGTTATATTTAAAAATGGAAAATGAGTAATGTGCACAAAATGTGCTATGAAATCACTGTCTCCATCTCTCTCTTTGTGTGTCTCTGTGTCTCTCTGTTTCTCTCCCAGTGTAAGAGACTGTTGGTTGAAAAGTGTCAGCACTTTCCACACCAGTGAGCACATTCCAGTTGGTGGTCTGGGTGTCAGTCATGGACCACCCTTCACAGGAACACGTCTCTGTAATATTTAGTCAAAGTCCTAATGTCTGAGATGCTGCCTCTAAAGGCTCAGGGCACAGAGACCAGGTCTAAGTCAACATCATGAAGTAGTTTGCTGGCCCCCAGCTTTATGCAGACATGCGACAATCTTCTTTGTTAATTAAGGTGCTATGATCTAAGTGGTGAAATGCTTTCAGGAAGCATTCATTGAAATCAGCACAGTGCCCTACACAGGGTCGCAGTCTGTAACAAGCCCAGACATGCGCACTTCCATCTCTGTTTGGAAGCTGGCATGCTTGAGCCCGAGTACACCTATTTCAGGTTTGTCTTGGGGGGTCTTTTTGATTCAGCTGAAGAGTTTTGTGGTGATTTGTCCCAGATTTTGAGGGGCCTGCTGTGGGCTGTGCTGGGGGCAGGCAGCAGCAGGATCTGGGGGACCCTGTTGTGGGCTGTGGTGGGGGCAGGCAGCAACAGGATCTGAAGCTGAGTCAGGGTTCAGTCCCATCCTGGCCCCTGGCTGTCCAGAGACCAGGGGTGTGAGGACCCTTGGCTCACCTCAGTCAGTGCTGGCTGGATATGGTCAGTGTAGGAGGAGACACTGAGATTTTGGAAACAGGTTCTTTCCCATTTAGTATGTTACCTTTTCCCCTGGTTCCTCCTCTGATCCCTGACACTGTCGGAGTGTGTGAGTGGGCTGTAAACACAGATTTTCAAATAGGAGACAGAGCTCAGGACCTTCCTTCCTGGGGCTCCCAGGAAGCCCACCCAACCCCACCCGACATGTGCTCGGTGCTCCAGGAGGGCTGGGGAAGGACATGCTATGCACACTGACCAGGACTCAGAGTCTGGAGACCTTTGAGTGGCCATCGCAGTCACTGGCAGAGACGGGGTGGGGCTTGGAGCTCCTCCACATCTCCAGGCAGCAGCTCATGGCAATTTCCCAGGTGTCCAAAATTATCAGGGGCACAAAGCCCCATTTTTATCACCGAAATAGGATTTGAAATTCTTTCTAGTGTGTCACACACATGTTTGCAAGAGGCAGTGTTCAGAACAAGTTCAAACCGTGAGCCCTTTCTCTACAGCCAGTGTCAGAGCTGCCCCTGTGCTCCTGCAGGGACCTGGCCTGGTGCCCACTGGGGCTGTGATGAACGAGACTCTGGTCACTGAGTTCCTCATTCAGGGGCTCTCAGAAACACCTGGGCTGTGAATGCTGCTCTTTCCCGCCTTCCTTCTCCTGTACACGGCGGCCCTCTTGGGAAACCTGCTCATCGTGGTGCTCATCAACTCCAGCCCAGCCCTGCACACACCCATGTACTTCTTCCTGGTCAACCTGGCCGTGGTGGACATTCTCTGCACCTCCACGATCCTACCTAAGCTGCTGGCCGGCATGGTGGCCAGCAAGACCATCTCCTACGGGGGCTGCACGGCCCAACTCTTCTTCACGTGGTCCATGGGGGCCGAGCCTGCTGCTCTTCTCCGCCATGGCCTATGACCACTACATGGCCATCTGCCGGCCCCTGCACTACTGTGCCCTGATGGGCCCCCAGGCGTGTGCGCTCCTGGTGGCGGCAGTGTGGATGGTCAGCCTGACCAACACCAGCGTGAACACGGGCCTCACCCTGAGCCTGCCCTTCTGCCACTCCAACGTGGTTGAGCACTTCTTCTGCGAGATCCCACCTATGCTGAAGCTCTCCTGCGCCCCGTCCGGCCTGAACGAGGCCATGACCTTCACAGCAGATGTGGTCCTGGCCATAGGGAACTTCTCCGTGATCCTGCTCTCCTACGGCTGCATCATCGCCTGCATCCTGTGCATCCGCTCGGCCGCGGGCAGGCGGCGGGCCTTCTCCACCTGCTCCCCCCACCCCCTGGTGGTCTCCACGTACTACTCCACCATCATCCACACCTACATCTGCCCCACGTCCAGCTACTCGCTGGACAAGGACAAGCTGGTGTCGGTGACCTACACGTCTGTGGCGCCATCCTTGAACCCCCTCATCTACTCGCTGAGAAACACAGAGGTCAAAGCTGCACTCAGGAGGCTGCTCTCCTGCCGCTGAGGCCGCGCCCCACGCTCCACCCCTCAGCTCCCGCCTGGAGGGGCTGCCCAGCACAGATCTCTCTAAGGTAGGGCTTGTTTGAAATTATGGAATCAGACACTTAAAATGGGTGCTTTTGTGGTAAATAAATTATACTCACTAAGGTTGTTTTTAACAAGAAAGAGGGAAAAGAAATAAGTAGTTGAAGGCAACTTTTCAGAGCTTGCCGTCCTGTCCCTGGCACTCACCTAGCACTTGGGTAGCTGTGGTTCAATTTCCGCTGCTGCCTAGACATTTCAGTGGTTTCCCGGCCAGTCTTCAAGCCCCACCGTGAACAGACCCATCTTTCTAGCACTAGCAACTATGAAGCGTTGCTTCACCCAGCCCCATCTGAGACACAATTTGTTCAGGCAAATTTGCAGCTCCAGTGAGGGGGGTCACCTAAAGAGGGTCCCCATGTTTCTTCTCAGCGTGTTCCAAGCAGGTTCTTCAGTTTGGGCTTGGGAAAACCAGAGTTTTAGTTGAAAATAATCAAAACAAGACAGGTTATGTAGCTTCACTAAACATGCCACAAGGGCAGAAACAACAGATCTTGTGAGGGTCACGCAAGGTCATGTCACCTGTGAACTAGGCTGCCCTTCTGACTGGCAGCATTCCTCTGGGAAAGGGGTCCCTGGGACCCTCTTCATGGTTTTCCCAGTCTTCTTGAGTCCATGGGATTGCAAGAGATCAGCTTCCTTGACAAGAAGCATAATGTTCAATTGTATCAAAATCTGTACCTGAATTGTAAAGGCATCTCTCTGATCCTGTTCCCCAAATGATGACCTCATTTCTGTCAGCCTGTGTGTCCCTGAGCTCTTGCACAAGTGTCTCTACATGCCAGACTCTTGACTATGAGGAACAGGGTGAGGTGTCAACAGTGAAAGGTCCCCTATACACACGAGATAGAGAATCATCTGTCACTTGTATACTGAGTGCTCAGTCTTGAGGGCCGTGGGGGTCAAAGAGGAGAACCCTCTGGGCCGTCAGCAGCATCATCCTGTAGGAGAGGAAGGCCTTAGAGCAGACAGGTAATCTCTCTCTCTCTCTGTCTCTCTCCCTGTCTCTGTCTCCCACCCCCCAGATTAGTCTTAACAAAGAACCAGAGTTTGACTTTGTTGATCTTTTCTTTTTATGTTTTTTAAAATTTCATTAATTTCTTCTTTTATGTATATTGTTTTCTTTCTCTACCTTTTTTTTGTGTTTAATCTGCTCTTCTTTTTATAGCTTGTTGAGTGTGTTCTTTTGATCACTGATTTTCTGCCTTGTCTTTTTTCCTAATATGTGCATTAATGCTTTTAAGTTTCCACCTTAAACATGGTTTTAGCTGCTTCCCACTAATTTTGATGAAAATTTCATTGAAGTTCATTTCATTTTATAATTTAATTATAACTCAGGTCATTTACATTATAATTTAGTTCCAAGCACTTTCTGATTCTCATGGAGATTTCTTATTTGATCTGTGGATTATTCATATGTGTTTTCTTCAATTTCCAAACTGGTGGAGATTTTCAGTTCTCTTTTTGTACTGATTCCAACTATATTCCAATGTGATTAGAGACACTGTATTTTATGTTGTCAGTGCTCTGAAGTATGTTGAGATTTGTTTGATAACTCAGCATCTGGTCGACTTTGATAAATCATGCACGCTTGAAAACTATGTGTGCTCTGTAGTTGAGGGTTGTACTGTTCTTTTTACAACACGTATGTTCACTTAAAATTTTGACGTTCAAATCTTCTCTAGATAGTATGTTTTTTTAATCTGTTTCTTTTGCTAGCTGCTGAGAACGTGTTACAAATCTCTCATTATTACTGTTGATTCATTATTTCTGTTGTAAATTATATCTTTTTAATTTGTATATTTTGAGGTTATGTTATCAAGCACATTCAAATTGAAAATGGTTTCATTTTCCTGGTGGATCAAGCCTTTTGTCATGATTAATTTTTTCTTTGTCTCATATAATGATTCTTGCCCTAAAGTCTGAAGTTTTGAGTGTAGCCCACCAGCTTTCTTTGGGTTAAATTTATGTAGCATAACGTTCCCTTCCTTTTTGTAGTCCTTACATTTATGTCTCCTGTTACCATCACACAGCTGATTTTTCTTAATACAGAGATGTAGGCTCTTGTATTTAGTGTGTTTGTATTTATAGAATTGCGGTGTGTTTATCCTGATGGTTTACAATGCACTCTCTAACTTCCTTTTTGTCTCTTTTGCTTTCATTTAAATCAATAAGTATGCTTCATTATTTCATTTCCTTAAAAGACAGCAAGCCTTTTGTCTTCCAGCTGGCCCTCGGACTTCCTCCGCACTGCCGCTGTTTCACTAGGACGTCGGCGGTGCCTCCATGATCTGCATTTTTGACAAGCTTTGAAATTTCCTAGTCTTAACTCTTCAAATATTACCCTTCCTCCGTTATCCTTTTTGGATGCCTGTTGGATTATGTCCCACACTTAATTTCATGCTCATCTCGCTGTTTCCATCCTGCTGTCTTTCGTTTTTTTCAGTTTGGACACTAACCTCTGAACTGTCTTCAGTTTACTGCTTCTCTTTTGAGGTGTAGCCAGTGTTTTTTGTTTTTTTACATTATTTTACTGAATTGTGTTTTACATACCATAAGCTGGAACAGAAGTCTTATCCAGAGAGCCCAGCACTTTCTGTGTACTTCTGTGCACTTGTGTCTCCACGTGACCACACCCACCCCAGTATAAAGGGCACTTTGATCACCCGACACTTCCCTCTGCCATCTTCCTGTCAACTTTCTCACCCCACGTGTAAACAGCTCTTGACTCCCAAAACGTGGCTCGGCTTTGCCTATTCTTGAGCTGCATGTAAGTGGCATTACAAAGCAGCACACTTGGTGTCTGACTTCCTTGCTGTGTAATGTTTCTGAGGTCCATCTGTGCTGCCCCTGATCGAATGGTTCATTCTCTTTTCATTGCAAAGTAGTAACTCATTATTTGAGTAAAGGAGACAATAGGTCTGATCTTTGGAAACCCAGGGAGATCTCCCGGGAGGGGCCCTTCAGGGCTCACTGGACGCACACCCTGAAAAACCGCCCTGAGCCCTGTCCAAAGGGCTCTGTAGGTAGTGAAAGTCACTGTACTTTATTTAATACCTGACTTTTTAATCTTAAAAGATTTACTAAGCCCTTAAGCATTGCTTACACAACTAGTAAAACATACATTTTGTACATTCAGTTCTCTTAAACATGAAAACTTTTCTTAGACTCAATCAAATCCCATTGAGCTAAATCACAAACATAGGTTTATTTAAATGTCTACTCATTTAAATGCCTCAGACCCCGTGGGTCATCGTACTTGGCCAAACAGTCACAGTGGTGAAGAGCATGTCACACCATGCCTGAGCCGACTGCAGAGCCCTTCAGGTCACAGGCTTGGCCGTGTTTTCATCTTTTTGACTTTTATTCCCTATTTTCCTGGGCTTCACTCATTGACTGGGCCTGAAAAGGGAAGGAGTACCATCTGAGATTAGAAGACCACAGGTCCGAGCTGTCCCGCTCGATTCCCAGAGACTCGGCCCAGTGGCAGCACCGGGAGCTTCAGACGGCAGGAGGCCTCTCGGCACCAAAGCTTCCCGATCTCACTCTGGCTTGGGCTCCCCGACTTCCCTGGGCGTGATGTGTTTTGTGTCTCGTGACCACCCCATGTAGTGCTGTCCACATGCACCGCTGCGTGTTCTGTGATATTACATGGGTCCTGGCGCATCCCTCTGTTCCACGTGATGTTACGTGGGTCCTGGCATGTCCCGCCATTCTGAGTGATGTTATGTGGGTCCTGGAGTGTCCCTCTGTCCCATGTGATGTTGTGTGGGTCTGGCGTGTCTCGCTCCTACCAGGGCTGGCTGGTGTCTGCATCACTGCTAACATAAGCAGGTGAGGGGGCCACTCTAACTCATGGGGTCTCTCTTCTTAATACATTTATGAATAGAAACCCATTTTATTAAAATCCTTATGAAATGAGGCTAATTTAAAAATCACGTCTCACTTGAGTCGCCGTTTCTACTGTGATTATCCTCTGTGCACCTCGTATAATGTTTTCCTTTTTGAGCCTCATGACGAATGAAATGCTGGGTCAGTCAGTATTTCCACAGACTCAGCTTGTTCCGATCAACCAGAATTGACTTTTGAATACTCAGATGATTACAATTTGGTCGGTAAATTGAGCACAGTAGTGGGCTTTTTCACATGAATTTTACAATCAGTTGGTCAGTTTCTACCAAAAAGCTTGCTGGGTTCATCAGAATTGCACTGAATCTATAAATTGACTTGGGGAGAATTGGTGTCTTGACAACAGAGTCTCCTGACACATGAACACAATGCATCTCCATTTATTTAGATTTTCTTTAATTTTTTCACAATATTTTGTAGGTTTTAGTGGTTTTTACAGCTTTTGTCAGAAATATCCCTAAGTTAGTATTTCATATTCTTAAAAACTTTCATCGAGTACATTCGACACGTGACAGTGTGTGCATTTAAGGTGTGCAACGTTACTCTGACGCATTTGTGTAGTGCAGTGTGATTGCTGTTGCAGCAATGGTTATCACATTATGTGTTTCTGATGCTGTTGTAAATGATACTGCTTTTTAAATTTCACTTTCCAGTTGCTTGTTGCTGGTTGTGGAAATGCAGTCGGTCTATGTGAACTGACCTCATCTGCCACTTTGCTGAACTCGCTTCTCCTGGTTCTCCGCTGTCATCGTTCCCACAGAACGTTCCACGTGAGGACAGGCCTGCTCCCTGCTCTCCAGGTGGGTCTGCGTCTCCCTCTCGCCCTGCCATCCTGGCCAAGGTCTCTAGGACAACAAGGGACACAAACGGTGAGAAGGGTCTTGTTGGCCCTTCCTAGATCTTAGGCAACCACCGGGCGTTTCATGTTGAGTGGGACGGGAGCTGCTGCGTTTCAGAGGCACCCTGAAGTGGCTGAGGGTGTCCCCTGTTCCCTAGTTTGCTGAGCTCTTACTGGCAATGGATGTTGAGTGTTGTCAAATCCTTTCTCTGTATTTAGATGATCATATTTTGTCTTTATTGATTTTTTTAGTATGATGAAATAAGCTTATTGATTTTCAAATGTTAAACTAATCTTGCATTCCTGGGAAACCCCCCCCCCCAGTCACTATGTTTATCCTGTTACTACGTTCAGTTTATGAAAACTGGGTTTAGGGTTTTCCTCTCTTCAAGAGGGACTGCTCTGCGGTTTACTTCTCTAGTAATGGCTTTGTTTTTAATCAGGGTTATGTTGGCCTCATAAAATTAGTTGGGAGATATTCACTCCTCTTAAATTTTATGAAAGAGTTTATGTAGAATTAGTGTATTTTCCCCTTAAACTGGTTGAATACACCAGTGAAGTCATCCTGGCCTGGAGTTTTCTTCGTGGGAAGGTTTTAAACTACAGATTCAATTTCATCATTAAATATAGGCCGATTCAGTTTACCTATGTCATCGTGTTTGGGCTTTGGTAGTTTGGTCTTTTGAGGAATTTTTTCATTTCACCTAATTGTTGAATCCTTGGCATGAAATTGCCCATCACATTCACTCACCATCTCGGTATCTGCAGAATCTGAGGTGACGTCACCTCCCTTATCCCTGGCGCTGTTGTAAGTGTCTCCTGCCTTCTTCCTGGCCACCTGTGGGGGGCGGTCCTCTCAGACAAGCAGCTTTTGGTTTTGCCGGGTCCTCGGTCGCTCTGCTAGCTCTGGGCTCTGCTCTGCTTTTTGGCGTCTTTCCTGGCTCACTTTGCCTTTTTACTCACCAGGCTCTTTAGGCAGAGCTGTGGTCCTCACGTTGAGATTTTCAAATTATCCTTTAGTAATACTCTTTAGTGCCGTAAATTTCTCGTAAATTCTCTTTCATCAACATTCCTCGAGTTTTGATATGTTGTATTTTCATTTTCGTTCTGTTCAAATACTGACGTTCCTTCTCCTACGTTTCAGCCTGGAAGCCACGGGGCTCCGCTCTCACCCTCCGCCTCCCGGTCTCACTGTCCTTCGCTGGCTGGTGTCCAGGGCCTTGGAAACCCTTTTTCATGTATATTGTCTACTGTTTGTTGTTTAAGCCTCTGGGTAAATCTATTTCTTAGTACCCATAGGGGTTATTTATAGCGTCTTCATTGTTGTTTCACTAAAAAAGTCAGCCAGTAAATGGAATCAGTGAAACATTTGTCCACTTAGTCCTCATCAGGCACTCGGGGGAGCAAACTGTTCCAACCGAGGGGCCCAAACACCCCCTCCTCACGTCTGCATCCTGCTCCAGGCGGCTCCTGCCCGCGGCCCCCTTCATGACCCTTCCTCCCATCTCTGCTCTCCTGGTCTTGGCCTGTCTCCCGCGCTGTGCACAACGCTCCCTCAGACACAGCCCTGCAGCCAGCCTGAATGCTCTGGGCTTAGAGCCGTGCAGTGTCCGGGGAAACAACAGTCAGGAAAGCCATGCTCATTCCACCCAAACCCCACCTTGTTTCTTTTTCCCTCTTGGGGTTAGGTGAGTCCTCTGCCTCCTCAAGAACCCAGGGCTTCCTGCATTTCTCTGCAGCTACATTACAAGGCACCCAAGTCCATCACACTGAGTTTAAATGGCAGATCCAGAAGGGTGACAGAAAAGGATGCTGTCTTCCCATGTGAACTTTGGAGCCAGGAGACCAGGCCCAGCTCTCGTTTCTACCGCTCACTAGTGGTGACTTTAGGAAGATCATTTCTCTTCTTTGGGCATATAAGCATATGTAAGAGGCGTCTCTGCATCTCCACTTCCTCACGGTGGAGTCATGCTGAGCGTGCTGCCTCCCTCAGGGAGCTGCTGGGAGAATTAGGTGCTGTGATACACGTAGCCATTAGCACATGGTAGGCACTTGGTGTAAGTGTCATCCGGAAGCGAAAGTGAGCTTTGAGTGGTAACCCCAGAAAGGGCAGACTCCAGCTCAAACTCCTTTTTCGGATTAATACATTTTTTTCAAAGAAGGTGATGATGCTTTGACTTGGAGTCTTTGGATAAAAAATAAAATACTTCACTCTTTGGTCAAGGCGTAATTATGATGTAACAGTTTTTTGTTTTGGTATGAACATGGAATTATTTTTCAAACGTGTCGTGACCTGACGGAACCTCGGGAACTTAGTCATTATTCCAGACGCCCTACACGCACTGTCGAGTTTCCGGAGGGTGGTTTACTTTCATTTTTTCCTTTTTTACTTTTCACGTCAGATTTATGTTTGCATAGCTCACCAGTCTCAATGAACTGAAGGTCATTGCTGAGAAAAAGTGAACCCCGACACGTTTCGGTGTCCTGAAATCTCCTACATGGTAGTGATCCGACCAGTAACAGGGGAAGGTGCCAGCGGCACCTCCGATGTTCCCTGACACATGTGTCCACGGTCAGCACATCTCCTGATACTTTTAACTTCAGTTTTGAAAGGATTTCCTTTGAGGTTTCCCCCCAAGTTAAATAGGGACAAAATGGCTCAAAAACTGAAAATTCAGCTAAATCCCTGCTATTCTCCTCCTCTTCCTCCTCCTCCTCCTCTTCCTCCTCCTCCTTCTTCTCATGGAAGAAGTGGTATAAAAGGATGTTGCAAGGAAGATGTAGGAATTCTCACTGTGTGAGGTGGGTGGTTTTGAAGGGGCCAGGCTGTGCTTAGGCCAGAGTTCCCACTCCCCTCTCATTACACAGTTTATTGGTCACTGGTCCAAGTGGCATGTTGTATGCTGTAATGCATGTGTGTGCAAGGACATGTGTGCTGTCATGTGTGGGTGAGCGTGTGCCTCTGTGTGAGTCTGTATGCTTGTGTATTCCATTGTGTGTGCACACACATATTGATATCATGGGCTAGGTGGAGTATTCCAGGTGCTGGGCATGGAGCAGTGAAAACTGGCAAAATTCTAGGTAACAGATTCTAATGAGATAAGCATTGCTGTGTCTACTGTAAGCACGTCATCATTGAAAGACACCTGCTCTGCCATTCCCATTAAGTGAATTTAGTTCAGTTGGAGGTTCTTCCCTTGGTTTCAGAGGCTGAAATACCCTGTTGCCATGGCTGTCCCCCCCAGTCCTCATGCTCCCCACCCAAAGAAGGACCAAGACCTCAGGTGCGTGTGTGTGGTGTGTGCATTTGAGTGGTGTATGTGGTGTGTATGCATGTGTGTGGCATGTGCACATGTGTGTGGTGTGTGCAGGTGTGGTGTGTGTGTGCATTTCAGGCACTGTGCTCGGTGCTGGGTGCACAGAGCTGAGCAGAACAGTCTTTGAAGCTTACATTATAGTTGGGCATTGATGTAAAAGAAATGTCACACAGACGTGACTACAAGATGAGGTGACTGGTATGAAAGGAAACAAGCAAAGTGGGGATGTGGCAACAAGTTAGCGGATCTGGGTTACATTAGGAGGAGGACTGGAGGTCCTCTCTGTGGGGGAGGCGTTTGCACTGAGATTTGGAGAATTAACTACATGAATGAGTCGGGGGGCAGACAAGATGGCCGGTTGTTCCGGCATCACCTGTAGAAAACACCCTCCTTCTTCTGCTGAATGGTCTCTGCACCACTTCCCGTGCCAAGGCCACGGAGGCTTATTCCTATGGCTTCTCCTCCTCCACTGCCTCCTCATTCTAAGAGTTTTATAGTTTCAGCTCTTTCATTTAGGTCAATTTCTGTATTTGGTGTGAGGACGGAGTTCAAATTTATTCTCCTGCATCAAGTCATCATAAAACCATTTGTTGGCTTTCTTACTACTTCAGTTCTGTCTTTTGTTGTTTTCACGTATTTTGAAGGTGTCTGGTTAGGTACATTTATGTTTATAATTGTTAAGTTTTCCTGATAAATTGTCCCCTTTCTTATCATAAGAGGTCCCCATTTGTTTCCAGTAACTCCCTGTCTTACGTCTGCGCTTTGTGGTACGAGTGTAAGCCCTTGAGCTCTCCTTTGGTGGCTATTTGGATGGTGTATTATTTTCTCATCCTTTTATTTTCAACCTGTTTGTATCTTTGAATCTAAAGTGTGTTTCCTAGACAGCATATAAGTTGTTGGATCTTGGGGTCTTTTTTCTGTTTCTACATTAAGTTTTTAGAAATTTCCTCAGTTTTATTGAGATACAATTGTATGACATTCTGTTAGTTAAAGGTGTACCACATAATGATTTGATGTCTATATGTTGTGAAATGATTATCACAATAAGTTTAATTAACATCCATCACGTCATAGTTATAATTTTTTTCTTTTAGTGAGAACCCTTAAGACCCACTGTCTCAGAAGCCTTCAAATACACAACACAGTGTTGTTAACTATAGTCACCATGCTATACTTTACATCCGCAGAACGCACTCATCCTACGACTAGAAGTTTGTACCATTTGACCACCTTTGCTCATTCCCCCTGCCTACACTCCCTGCTTCTAGCAAACACCAACCTGTTCTCTGTTTCCATGAGTTCAGGTATTTTTAGGTCCCACGTGTAAGTGAGATCATGCAGTATTTGTCCTCTGTCTGACTTATTTCACTTAGAATAATACCGTTACGGTCCATCTATGTTGTCACAAGTGGCAGGATTTCCTTCTTTTTTATGGCTGAATAATATTCGATTACATATGAATAATTATGTTATATGTATAATTTTGTATATCATAGAAATTCCTCACATTTCCTTTATCCATCATCCACTGGTGGATACTCAGGTTGCTTCTGTATCTTGGCTATGGTCAACAAGGCTGCAATGGACAAGGGAATGCCACTGTCTCTCTGAAAGACTAACTTTATTTCCTTTGGATATATACCCAGTAGTATGGTTATTGGATCTTATTATAGTTCTAGTTATGATTTTTTGAGGACCCTCCGTACTGTTTCCCATAGTAGATGCAACCAAGAGTGCACAAGGGTCCTTTTTCTCCTCATCATCACCAACAGTTGTGACCGCTTGTCTTTTTGATAATAGTCAAGCTAACAGGTGTGAGGTGCCATCTCACTGTGGCTTTGACCTGCGCTTCTCTGGTGACTGGTGATGTTGATCACCTTCTCATGTGCCTGTTGAGCATTTGGATGTTTATTTTTGGGAAAATGTCTGTTCAGTTCTTCTGCCCATTTTTCGATCAGATTTTTTTTTTTTTTTGCTATTGAATCGTATGAGTTCTTTATATGTTTTGGGGATTAACCCCTTATCAGATATATGACTTGCACATATTTTCTCCCACTCCATAGGTTTTCATTTTGTTGATGGTTTCATTTGCTGTCCAGAACTTTTTAGTTGATACAGTCCCATTTGTTTATTTTTGGTTTTGTTACATTTTTAAAAATTGAAGTACAGCTAGTTACAATGTGTCAGTTTCTGGTGTGCAGCACAGTGTCCCAGTCATGCATATACAAACAGATATTCATTTTCATATTCTTTTTCATTAAAGGTTATTACAAGATATAGAATATAGTTCCCTGTGCTCTACAGAAGAATTCCTCAGAAGACCAAAAGTAGACTTACCACCTGATCCAGCAATCCCATTCCTGATGCATTTGTGTTTGATGTTGAAATCAATTGCTGTTATTGTTTTCAGTCTAGTCTGACCGCCTCTGCCTTTTGATTATTTTGTTTAATCCATTCAGATTTAATGTTGCTATTGACGTGGTTGGGTTTTTATCTGCTGTTTTGTGTTTTGTTTTCTGTATGTCTCATGGAATTGCTCTTCATTCCTTTATCCCTCCTTCATCACCCCTTTTCATGAAATGAACATTTCCTAGTGTAGTATTTTAATTCCTTTAATGATTTTTACTAAATTTTGTGGTTACTTTCTTGGTGACTGCTTTAGAGCTTATAACATGCATCTTATCAGAATCTACGTCATATACACTGACAATTACAGTGAGATACAGAAACTTTACTTTTATATATATATATATATATATATAACTTTCTCCTTTTTCTTCTTTATTTTTATACCTAATACATCCTTTTGTTTTAAAACCTCAACCATACATTGTCATATTTATTTTATATAATTTTATGTTTTTAAAGAATCTGTGGAGAGAAAAGGAAGCAAGTACATATTTATAGATTTTTAAAATATTAGCTGTGGTGTTTATCATTTCTGACTCTCCTCAGTTCCTCCTGTGGATCTGAATTACCATCTGGTTTCATTTTCTGACTACAATGCAGTTGTGTTGTCACACACCGCTTTGTGCTGTTACTGTCAAATATATTGCATGTCTAACAATAGAAGTATTTACATGTTGTTTTATGCTACTGCTTTTAAAATCAGTTAAGAGGAAAAGGAAAAGAAACATGCAGTTATATGGTCTTTTACAACTGCCTACCTAGTTACCTTTACCAGTACTTTCCCTTTGTGTGTGGATTTAGTATCACTAGCTTTCAGCCTGACCAACTTCCTTTAGTATTTCCTGCAAGGCAAATTTGCCAACATTGAATTCTCTCAGTTTTAGTTTACCCAGGAATATTTTTATTTCTCCTTCAGTTCTGAAAGATAGTTTTGGTGGATATAGTATTTTAGTTGACAGGGTTTTATGGGTTTTTTCCCCCAGTACCTTCAAAACATCTCCTCACTGTATTCTGGCATCTGTTGTTTCTGATAAAATGTCAGCTGTTGATCTTACTGTGGTGCCTCCTGCATGATGAGCTGTTTTTGTCTTGCTTCTCCCAAGATTTTCTCTGTGTTTTTGGCTTTCAGTAGTTTGACTACGAGGCATCTGGGTATAGCTCTCTTCATGCTTATCCTACTTGGATTTTGTTGAGCTCCTCAGATATGTAGATGAATGGTTTTCATTTTTAAATCAAATTTGAGTTGTTTTGGAATTGGTTCTTCAAAATATTTGTATGGCCTTTCTCTCCCTCTTCTTCTTCTGGCATTCCTATTATGGACATCCTGGCGTGCTAAGGGCTGTTCCGTGTTCCCCTGTGGCTCTGTTCACTTTTTGTCATTCTTTTTACTCTCTGCTCCAGATTGCATAACCTGAACCAGTCTATCTGCCAGTTCACAAATTGCTTCTGCTGCCAGCTCATATCTGTTGTTGAGTCATTTCTTGTGCATTTTATATTTCAGTTATTGTACTTTTTAACTAAAATATTTCCATTTGATTATTTTAAAAATAATTTCTATCTTCCTATATATATTCTGTATCTGATGTGACATTGTCAAGTCTCCTTTATTCCAACATGGTTTCCCTTAGTTCTTTGAATGTATTTATAGCTGTTGCTTTGAAGTCTTTGTCTGCCAAGCTAGATCCCACAGTCAGTTTCTAACATGTTCTTATTTTTCCGTGTATGGGTCAAGAGTTCCTATTTCTTTCACATCTCAAACATTTTTGTTGAAAATGACATTTGACATAGTATGTTGTAGCAACTCTGGATCCTGACCCCTCCCTCGGGCTGTTGTTTTCCTTTGCCTGCTGTTTGATGACTTGTATATGCTAGTTTAGGAAGATCTGTCTCACCTACACCATGTGGCCTCTAATGTCAATCCTTGGAGGGCACAAGGCTCAGGCCTGTACACGGCCTCCTGCCCACCAGCTGTAATTCTGGTTTTAGCTGGATGCTCTTTGGTTGCTCTCCTGGCTGGTCTGCCTTTACCGGTGTCACACCCAGCTCTTAGCCTCGCCTAGTTGATGAGCTCTGTGGTTACTTGTTATTGAGGTAAAATACACATTACATAAAAGTTTCTATTTTAACAATTTTTAAGCATGCAACTCAGTGGCATTAAGTACACTCACATTGTTGTGCAACTATCTCCACACTCCATCTCCATAATTTTTGTTTTTTTCAAACTGAAACTCTGTACTCATTGTGCTCTACTGTTGTTGACAATGCCAGTAAGATTCAATTTAAGTCAGACCCCTTTCTTTGCAAAGGAATGAGGCTGCCAGTCTTCAAGGCTTGCTCTAACCCCAGGGGACCTCTTGCTACCTGTCTCTTCGCCTGGTTTCCCCTTTTAAATTTCTGGCTGATCTCCCATTTTGCTTGTTAGGGCTAGTGCCAGGACCTGACAGCCTCCTTTTAATTGCCCACCATTAAAATCTCCATTATTTTTGACAATATCCTTAGGCATGAACTTTTCCACAACCTTTTCCAAACAGAATCAGTTGCCTTATGGAGAGCTATGGAGCTGTCTGTTCTTGTCCTACTCTGTCCCCTGGGCAGAATCTGCACCAGTGCACTGGAGCTGGGAGTGAATACAGTGGCTCATGTCTTCTGGAGTGACACCCCTTCTCTTTAAGTGGCACTGGATAGGAATGGTAACCCCTGGGTTTTTTTTTTTTTTTTTTGCTGGCTTTTCCTAGCATGGAACTCCTACCCTATGAGTGAGCTGGTCTGGAAGCAACTGGGTACTAGTACTTCTGTCCGGCTATAGCATGACTAGAGCTTCCTCTCTGTGGAAGGGTGCTGTGAATACAGGCTGGTTAGTCTGCTCATCTGTGCCTGCTTGGAATAGAGCTTCTGCAACACAGAGCTGGAGGATGATGAAAAATGTTAAAGGGTTTCTCTTCCTTGGATGAATCCATGGCTATAGGAGGGTGAGCTGGATGTAGGGGGAGAGGAAGCCCACGTTCTTGGCCATACCTGCCCAGAGTAGACCTTCCATCACACTGAGCTGGTTGGGGAGGGGAGAGGATCATGACTCAAATGCCACACACTTTCACTGTTCTTATCAAGATTTAATAGATTTTCCTGAGGAAATTTTTCTCCATTTCCATGTGCCCTTAAGACAATTTCCAGAGACTTTAAATGTTTGTTTTTCTAACTTCCACCAATTAAATTTTCCTAACATCATCATTCCAGAAATCTCATCCCCAAAAGAAATCTAGTTTCTTGAATTGATGTTTTCCTTGGTTTTGAAAAATTCTTGATTATGTCTTTGCTTATGTCCCCCTCCCCCTCTGTTTTCCTCTCCTCTTCTTTTGGGATTCTAATTACACATGCATTATTCATTTTCACCTTGTCCCACATAGCTTCTTGGGTGTGGCTGATGCTGGAGGAACTGAGGCTGGAGGGAGCAGTCAAGCAGAGAATCCATCAATACCCTTTGTTTTGTGTCAGTCTCAGTCTATGGATAGTGACTCTGTCAGCTAGGAGTGCCTGGGGCACTCACCTGGGCACGTACTAATTGTGGCAGACCCACAAGGCATTTCCCTGACCAGGCCCAATGCTGTGGCTGGACCAGCCCTTGTGCTTCTTACTATGATCCAAGATGCACCTCCACAATACCATTAGAGAACTTCGAGAAGACAAGGTTTATTACTCTCAGATCCCAGAGGTGCCCAGCAAGTCTGGGCTGTAGTGAGTTCATAGGTAGTTCATAGGCACATATCTTGGGTTCTGCCTTTATAGGGGCTGGGAGGGTGATGTGTTTCACAGGTTCACTCTTTATTGGTGAATTTAAAATATAAGAGTGAGAATTAAAGTACAAGAAGGGAAAAGCAAGGTCACTCAAGTGAATAATTACCTAGGGCCACAGGGGAACTTCGCGAGTGTGATGCCTGGCTCTTTATGTAGGTGTGTAGTTGGCCATGTGTTTATTCAAGATAGATGTCTTTGACACTGATCCCTCAGCAATCAGAAACTTAATGTCAGGCACTGACAGTATAATTTTAAGATCTAATTACCGGTCCCTTACACTATACCTTTTTATTTTAAAATATCCATATTTCATGAGAGAACTACCAGGGAGAGGAAATGGAGCTGGCCTCATATACGGCTTTACCGATGAGGAGAAAGGAAGCCCACGGTCCACCTTTCACCAACTAACAAAGTGCTACTTCATTATGAGTTTCATGGGTCCCATGCATGGTTCTCTTGCAAGATCATGGGGAGAGATGGTGAGCATCTGGGGCCAGATTCAGGCTTTCCTGAATCTCTGGCCACACCCTCATTTTCTCACCCGAATTTCCAAGACATGAAAATTGTACTGAAGATGTACAGAAGCTTAGATTTGGGTGCAGTTCTATACCTCTTGTGGAAAGATTGATTGTTTAGAAATCAGGCGACCAGAGGTGGGGTGTGGCAGGTGGGCAAGATAGCTGAAAGTGGCCACAAGGTTCAGACTCCCTGTTATAAGATAAATAAGCCATGGGGATGCAGTGTACAGCATGGCGACTAGAACGAATAATACTGTCCTGTGTATTTTAAAGTTGCTAAGAGAGGAAAATCTTAAAAGTTCTCATCACAAGAAAAAAACCCTGTGTAACTGTGTGTGGTAATGGATGCTTAGGAGACTAATTGTGGTGATCATTTCACAATATATACAAATATCGAATCATTATGTTGTATACTTGAAACTAATATAATGTTGTATGTCAGTTATACCTCAATAAAAACAAAAAGTCACTGCAAGAGAAACAAAGTGTGAAGGAAAAGCCGGGCTGGGCTAACAAGCTAACTCACAAAATCCAAGTGTAACAAGTCTCAGATCACTGATCTGAGTTCTGCTGGGCTAACTCGTAAATCTAAGTTAATTAGTGTTGGTTTCCTGATTCCCTGTTCATGTTTTTTGTTTTTTTTTGTTTTTGTTTTTGTTTTTGTTTTTTTTTGCTAGCCAGCTGGATTTTCAAAGAGCTATATCTGGCTTTGGAATGTTAGCTTGCTGCCTCCCTGCCTCCACTTTTGTGATAATGATGCTGCTAAAGCTGTTCCATGCCTGTTGGCCGAATACCCCAAGCTTGTACTTTACCCTGTAAAACCTCACGTGCACGTCTTGGAGGTGCTCAGAGCTTTGGAGCAGAAGCCCCGTCTGAGCCTGCCAGCGGCATCTGAGTACTCCAACCCTCCAAGTGGTGTTTGTTTCTTGGCTGGCCTGTCATTTCCATAACAAAAGAAGGCTGCAAGCAAGTTTGTTGCACGACCTCATGCCTGTAGCAGCAGGATTCTCTATCCATGGAAACAGGCTCTTTAAGAGGCAGAGGAGGCTGGTTTGCAGTGTCAGCTCCACGGTAGCCAAATAAGAAGAGATGTCTTGAGTGACTCTTTGGACTCTAGATTCTAAGTGCCAAACAGGGGTAGTAACACTGTTGGCTTCCCCAAATTTTTTTTTTTTTCATTCCAACTTTAACTGTGCCTGAGCTCAAGGTAGTTGTGGGAACTTATTCTCTGAGAACTATACTCCAGGAGACAGACTTTGCTTTAGAAATGGCTGTCAGAGGTCTGAGGAGGTATCAGGAAAAAACAAAGAGGAAAAATGGAGATCTTAAAGGCCAAAGAAAATAATTCTTAATCCCAAAATGTGTACGCAAAATCAAGTTCACAGCTTTTGAGATGTGCCTAGATCAGAGGGGAAATATTCTAATTGTTACCGAGTCAGGGAGATTATCTGTGAGACAAAGATAGTTGACAAAGGAGAAGAGAAAAGTCTAACAAGGGGAATAGGCCTGCCTCCCCAAGATGAAGGCTCCCAGACACTGCAGACAGGGAGTTGACAGCAAGATCCACAGAACTTCTGCTCGGTGACCAAAGCAATTCCTCAAGAGGGTGTCAGACAACTTGAACAGACATGAAAGGGCAAGACTTGCAAGGTCAGCATAAGATGCTACAGGCGTCATTCTTTGACGACGAGTCAATTAGTCACCAACGATTTACTCAGGACCCCCTGCAGAGTAGCCATGGATGTGGTGGTGGCCTTTGGTACTGGCCGTGGTGCTGAGAGCTGTGCTGGCCGTGGTGCTGAAATTGGTGCCGGGCGTAGAATTGTCCCTGCATTGTTCAAGAATCAACTGTATATCTCAAGAAGGTTGGTTTAAAATCCTCACCAAACAGGAAAGAATGCTGAATAATATGCACATTTGGCTGAAACACAAACATATTGAAGACAATTATGGGATTTGGGCTAAAATCCAGTAAGGATAAACAGCAAATCTTATCTACAGATTTTCAAAACTAGAAGATAAAATGGAAGTGTAAAAGGAACGTTTTATAGGAAATTTAAGCAACTTATTAACTTGCTCAAATGTGCAAAAAGTAATAATACATGTAAAAGGATACAAAAATACTTTAGGAAAAGATCCATATTATCACGAATAAGTTTAATATGATGTATTATTAGTAGATTAGATTAGTAGATTAGTAGATTATTTGTAGATTATTTGATTAGTAGATTAGCATAATTAAGACAAAAGAACCTCAGTTGAATTGGTCTGAACATAGGAAAACTTCCACACAGGTGTGAGGCTGTAATGGCTTTGCATTGAAGGAGAATGTGGCGGTGGGGGTGCTGCTGGAGAGACAGTCTTCAGGGAATGGCTGACCTTGCCCTTACAGTGGGAAGCTCTTGTTGCTTGAGTATCTCTGCAACATGTAATTGGTAGGAAGCTTTGCCCATGAGCCCTTGAGCCACATTTAATTGTCCCTGAGGGCTTTCTCTTTGAGTTTGCCGCCCTAGCGTCCCCAGGACGAACACCTGCCCTTGATCTTGGAAGCACAGAGGTTTACTTGAAGGTCAGTTGAACCTCAGCCCAGAGGTGTAGTCAGGAGACTCACCTCATGCAGGACAGAGGGCATGTGGTCACTGCAGTGCTTCTTTTGTCTCAAGCTGCCTTCCAAGTATCCACCAAGGCTGCTGTGAGCAGACAAAGGTGAGTTAAGCATGGCCATTCCACCCTCTGAATCGTTAGGAGAACAAATATTTATTTCACAATGAAAATGGAGTTTTGCCACAGTTCTTGAAACATAGTGTGGAGTTATGGAACCACATTCTAAGTGAGTTAATACTTCTTCAAGTGTTTTTGGAAGTGATTAATCAAAGATAAGGATATGTTGCAGAAAGATCGGCCCCCGTGCCTGATGAGGGGAACTGAAAGTCAGAGACAGGATCTTAGAGTTTAGAAGAAAGAGGCAGCTTTACTGCTTTGCCAGGCAGAGGGGACTGATGGCTGGCTAGTGCCTTCAAGACTGTGAGCCCACCTTGGGGATGGGGCAGGGTGGCTATGTAGCCACAGCTCAAACAATAAAGCATCCACAATCATCAACAGAATTATTTTCTTCTTCTAAGACTCAGAGTGGCGTCACGGTGTCTCCAGGTGGCCGATTCTATAGAGGCCAGTGGTTGTCACTCTATCCCTTTATCTTAAAAGCGCCCAAGGCAGGGTCTTGGTAATTCAGGCAATTTTGTAAGGTTACAGTCCCATGACCTTCTCTCTGGAGAACGATTCAGAGGCCAAGCATGATTATTACTTTTGATTATAGGAATAAAGTAGAAACAGTAAAATTAATAGCTTTATTTTAACAGTGGGCCTGGATCTGTGAGTAGCAACCAACTAAACGGTGGTTAGTTGACCACCGTTTTAAGGGCAAGCATGAGAATAAGCGATCTGTTAGCCTAAGTGCGCCGGTTTATTAATTCTCCTTCAGATACATTGGAAAAGTCTGGTGTTATGTTCATTATGTAAAAAGCATAAGTCAATCTTTATCTTCATGACTAGTGAATTTATTTGTATATGTTATTTTCACCCTATGTCCAAAACCTGATTTTCTCACTTGCCTGCTTTGCTGATAATACTGCTTTTGAAATGAAACAAAGAAACTTTGAAGAATCTAACATCCAAATCCATGACTAGACAAGCCTTTGGCATCCTCTCATTCAGCCACAGCCTCCAGAGAGAACCATGAGAAACTGTCACAGACAGCAGCCCCTGCCCCTGCATCAACAGACCAGCATTTGAGGCCTCCCAATTAGGGGAAAATATTGACCCAGTCACACCAGTGCTGGCCAAGCCCCCTGCAGCAGAGTCAGCACTTGGATGACTGAAAGCCACCTAAATAAATTATCGCTGCCCTTTGACCTTAAAATCAGTCAAGAGAGAAAGTTCAGAGGGGCTAGACGTGTGATAATAGGGCCATGGTTGTAGAGTGGGGCACGGAGCTTCCACACTGGGGCTGATGAGGCCCTGGAGGCATCTCAGCCTGGGACACAACGCAGCTCGAAGGCAGCAAATTCTGGCTGGGTCTCAGCTCTCACGGGTGTGGAAGTCGAGCCTGCCAAAATCGTTTTCCTTCTCACTGCCTGTGGGCTGTTGTGAGGCTGCTCCAAGCCCTCATGAAAACACTGCCTCATTGATGCAGGAAAAACGGACGTGGGGCACAAGAAGGGCCATGTCCCAGGCTTCGGTTGAGTTGCTGGGACGTGCCCTGCCAAGTGTGGGTCCTTGGCTTCGCTCAGGAAAGAAGTCAAGAGCGAGCCACAGTTGAGTGAAGGTAGATTTATTCAGAGAGATACACTGAAAGGCAAGAGAAAGGCCACGAGGTGTGGGGGTGGGTGCTCAGATTAAAAGTAGGTGCACACCCCACGAACAGAGTGCGGGCCGGCTCCAAATGGTGGTGCGGGGTAGAGAGAGAGAGGGGTGGCCCTGAGGGGCAGTGTTGCCCTTTTTTATGGCCTTTAGAAGCTTCATATGCAAATAAGTGGAAGGACCAGTCTAAGTGGTCTGGGGAGGGGGCTGGGGTTCCCAGGAAGTTGGCCATTTCCCACTCTTTGACCTTTTGCACTAGCCTTGGGACTGCCGTGGTGCCTGTGGGCATATTATTCACCATGCTTATATTACAGTGGGCGTGTAATGCAGCTCAAGATCTGCTGGAAGTCAAGTCTCCCACCATCCTGAGCCTCAAGGCCTGCTGGGGGCTGAACCTTTCACCGTGTTGATGTTAGTTGCTGTGGCGCTCCCTGAGTGGCTGTGCCCTGCCCCTTCCTGTCTCATCATTTCTGCACCTTCAGCATCCTCTCTTACGTGGGGCAGCCTCACAAGCCCAGCTCTGCCCTTCTCTGGATGGGCATTTCAGAGCCCTGGCCCTGCTCCCGGAGAACAGCCTGGATGCGTGGGAAGGGCCCTCAGTGTGGAGCCAGGGAACGCTTTGCCTGGTCCTGCGTGTGCTGTGGGGGGGGGGAGCACATGACTTATCCCCTCTGGATGTCAGTTCCCATATCTGAAATAAAGGGATAAAATACCTCTCATGCCAGCAGGCAAGAAAGGCATCAAAGTAGTCTTTGTTCAGGCCAGTGGACAGGAATCTGACCGATTATTGAATTTTTTTTAAAAGAGCCATTCTAATCTTCCCTACAGGGTATATGAAGTATCACACAGAGAACACATGGATTTCAGCAGGTGGGTCGACCAGAGCAAGGCAGCCTCACAGGCCAGGTTCAGGCAGGGGTGGCCAGTGTCCACTGGGGTGAAGTTCCCGGTAGATCCCTTACAACCTGTGATGCGGCTTCCACAGCGATCCTAGAGAAAACTGGGACACACTCCTTAGTACGCATCAGGGCTGGAAGTTTCCCCCACGTCAGCGGACTCAGCCATGACCACTCGGTGCAGATAATCAGAGGAAAGTCACTGTTTTTCCCTCTGCAATTAGCAAGTAATCCATGCGGAAGACTTAGAGACTTTGTAAAAGCCCTTTGTCTGGTCCAGCTTTTCCTCACCCACCGATTTTCAGCAGTGACTGGTGATGCGTGTGTCCCTTTCCCCTGATACTCACTACTGCATTTCTCTTCTCCCAGATTTATTAATGCAGATACAGATTCATGGAATTCACTCAGTGGAGTTTAGTCCTTTACTATCATTCTCAAATTGGCTCATATTTTACCAGCTGGAACCCTGCCAGGCTGGTTCTACCTTCTTGTGATATATTGTGAGCAATTCCTTAAGCAGTTGCCTAGTTTTTGGCCCCCCAAAAAAGCTATTCTGAGCCCATCTTGTAGTTTCTTCGCCCTAGTCCTGGAACTGGCCCCGGCCCTTTTACTGGGGACTGTTCTTTAGGAACAGATGTTTGGATGCTCACGGCTCCTCTGCTGTCCTTGTCTCAAGTTTTCTCAGTGGACGCAGGTAGGAAGGTGTGTGTGGGTGTCACATATAAACAGTCACACTTACTCCTATACTTGTCTATCCAGTAAAATGTGAATTCACATGACAGTGGTGATGGTTTCACAGGTATAAACACAGGTGAAAACTTCTCAAATTATACGTCAAAGAGCTACTTCTTAAACATGAGTTCACTGTGATGTTTCCAACTCTAACAGCACACGCTCAAGGCCTCCTAGTTGGACGACTTTTCCCAACAGTGGCTCCCATCACACTCAATAGACTTACACATTTGCTGAGGCCTGGGACACACAGAAAGTAGTTTCAGGGTGGATAACCTATGTCATCGTTCAAAGCAAAGGTAATAACTGAATTTAGACTTTCTTTGCAGTTGTTAAGGCAAATTTACGTAGAATGAAACGCATGCATCCACATTAACCTTTTGACTGTTTTGACGATTGCTTGTGCTACGTAACCCAACTCTGTCAAACGCAGGACTTTCCTTGACCCAGGAGTTCTGCACTGCTCCTTCGTGGTCAGCCCCATCCAGGCCCTCAAGGGCAAGCACAGACCTCATTTTTTCTGTCATAGATCAACTTTGCCTGTTCTAGAATGTCTTACAAATAGAGTCACATATTATATTTTCTTTGAGACCAGCCTGTCCTTCGTTCCCTTTGGTTTTGAGATTCAACAGTGTTGTGTATTTAGTTCAATCCTTTCTGTGGCAATGTTCAAATTTACGAATATACCTCGGTTTGTCAATCCATTTTCTTGTTGATGTTCCAGATTTGGGCTATTATGAATAAAGGTGCCTTGAATATTCTCAATCAAAAGTTCTCAAGCGCATAGCTTTTCATTTTTCTCTGGTAGATACCTGGGAACAACATCACTGTGGCATAAGGTTCGTGTACATTTAGTTCCTGAGAAACTGTTTCCCAGAGTGGTGTATAATGTGACGTCGTTCCTAGCAACATGAATCCTGATCGTTCCGGGTCCTCACCAGCCTTCATCTGTGTTGTGGGTCTCTGAATCGCACTGTGATTTTAATTTGCATTCCCCTGATGACTGACGCTGTTGAGAACACTTTTAGGTACTACCCGCCATCCACATGTCTTGTTTTGTGTATTGAGCTTTGTGATTTTATTTTTCAGTTGTAGGAGGTTTCGATAGTCTGTAGAAGTTTTAAGTCGGCTATATGTTTCCTTCCAGCTGTGGTTTTCTCTGCACTTTTTAGTAGTGCTTTTTGATGAGCAGAAGGCGTTGACTCTGATGAAGTCCAATTTATCAATGAACTGTTTATTGTTAGTGTTTTCTGTGTCTTGTGTGAGACATTTTGCCTAGTCCCAGGTGGCAAAACTTTTATCCAAGGTTTACGTATGAAAACTTTATAATTTTACCTTTTCTTAGGCCTGTGAGTAATCTTGGATCCACTGTTATGTACAGTGTAAGGAGGGGTTGCTGTCTGTCTTTTAAATTTGCAATTCCAGTACTCCCAGCATCATTTGTTGAAAAGCCTTTCCTTTTGCCATTACACCTTTAGCAACTAATTAAAACATCATTTGACTGCACGTATGTGTGTGTGTCTACTTTTTGATACTCATTCTATTGATTTGTTTCATTGATTTGTCTATCCTAATGCGAAAGTCAAACTATTTTAATGAGAGTAGCTTGTTAAGTGCTGAGGTTAGAAAGTGTAAGTCCTCCAAATCTGGTCTTTTCAAGACTATTTTGGCTGTTCTATGTCCTTTTCGTTTCCATATAAATTTTAGAATTAGCTTGTCAATTTCTGTTTAAAAAAAGGCTGCCGAGATTATGACTGAGATTACGTTAAACCTGTAGATCACATAAAGGGAAACTGGCGTCTCAGTTAATGTATCTCTTCATTCATTACAATTATATTTTTCTTTAGTCATTGTATATACTTATAAAAGCAGTTTTAAAGTTCTTATCAACTAAGTGCAAAATCCTGGGGTCAGTTTATATTGATTACTTTTTACTTGTGTATAGACTACATTTTCCTGGTTTGGTTTTTTCCCCCAGCATGTAGCAGTATTATTTTCAGTGTATTCGATGTCATGGACAGTACCTTGTAGAGATCATGAGTTCCAATGGCTGACTTTTGTTCTACACACTTGGTTGGAATGAAACCCATGCTCGTTCTGCTCTCGGCTGCAGCTGGAGTCTCTGTTCCGTTCTTTCTGTTTCCCAGCTGTTGCTTTCCTGGAGTCTTAAACACACACACACACACACATTTCAGGGCCAGGATCTTTATGTGCAGATTTGGGGCACTACACTTCGTGGCTCCCTCCTTTCCAGACTTCCCACCTCATTTCCAGCCAGGTTGGGGTTCCTGAAGTCCCTGTGCAGCTCAGACTTCAGCTTGCCTTCTACAGGACCCACATCTTCACGGGCTTGGGAGTAGCCTCAGGTGAGAAGCCGTAAAACAGAAATGTCCAGAAAGACCCCCCTCCCAAAGTGGACCCCAGCCCGACATCCACCTCTGTTTAAGTGCTCTTCGATGCCTTCAAATGGCTGTTTGAACATTTTGACTAAGGATTATGATTGTTAGCTGCAGAATGGCCAGTGTGACCACTGCACTGTCGCTGCTGGAGGCAGAACCTGCCTGCCCACTTCTGTGCCTGTACCCTATGGACTGTGATGCAGACACTGGAGTTCCTAGATTTCCTTTGGTTAGGGTTCTTGTTGTGACTTAGATTTTGCTGGTGAGAGGTGCTGCTGTGAGATTTCCCAGTAGTGACGAGACGGAAGCATCTTTCTATTTCTGTGACGGCAAGGAAGCACGGTCAGATGGGCATACTGCCTGCGTGGGCCAGAGCCGGCATCCATGCACCTTCAGCGCAGATGGGGCGGGGGGTGGCAGTGAGGTGGCAGCAGCAGCAGAACCCTGCCTTCTGTGTTGAAGCCACCACGGTGTGGTCTCCAGAGGTGCCAGGGATCTGCCTCCATCGGTTCCAATGATTTCATAGTTCCCGATGCCCTTGGTTGAAACTCTCTAGTTAAATCCCTTGACTAGTAAGGATGGCATTTGGGGTCAGTGAAGAGCCCAGGCTGGTCAGGAAAGTCACTCGTTCATTCATTATTCAAACCTTGAGTGAGAAGCACTCTTTGTTGTTTGAACTCAGGTCGGCACTGAGATAGGAAGAAAAATGGGCTGTGGCCCCTACTGTGGAGAATCCTTTCGAGAAGAGAGTCAGTCCTTGAAAGCACACTGGAGCATTTCAAGGGCTGTGATGGAAACTGAGCAGCAAAACTCCTGTGCAGCAAGCGGGGAGGAGGTGGGCTTCCCCGAGCGGGTCCTGCTGTGATACACCTTGAAGGCTGAGCTCCCTTTTGCCTTGAGCAGTGGATGAGGTGGAAACCAAATGGCATTTCCATGGAAGGAGCCAAGTGAAGGGCCGGCACATGCCAGGGTCCCGGGGTCCCGGATTAGCAGGGTACCGATGACTCATGAGAAACCCTGCAAGGGGGCCCCTGGGGCTGTCTCTAGACGATGAGCACCAGACTCACTTGGGGGCTCTGGTACGTATCAGTCAGCTTCAGGGAGGGCAATGAAGTGCCAGGATCAGGTTTTCTTCCTAGGGCATCACCGTGGATCAGTGGGGAGCATATGGAAGGGTGTTGGAGGAGAAAATTGGCCATCCAGGAGGTAAATACATAACTGTGGATGGGAGGCGGGAGTGTCTGTGAGCATTGTGCAGACAGCTTTGCCAGCAGGCCTCGGGGACCAGTGGATGAAAGGTAGGAAGACCATCACTGGTTCACTGAACAAATGTATTCTCACAGCCTCCTATGGCCAGGAGCTAAAGCTTGACTTGGCCCAGGGAGGCCCCACGGCCACAGAGCCTAGACTCAGGACTCTGGGTAGCTGGGTGACTGGGAGGGTGGGTGAGTTACCCTGTGCTGATGTAAAAACCACAAGACAGACACGTTTGGGGCAAGGGCCTATGGTTCAGGTTTGGGTGTTGAGTTTGAAAGGACTGTAGCTCAAGGCAGAGCTTGGGGTTCACAGGTCTGGGGTTTGGAGGGGGTCTCTGGAGTGGTAGATACGAGTGATGTCAGAGAGAGGGCAGTATCAACCACAGGAGTAACCCTGGAGCACAGGGAGAGTGGGTGCAGAAAAGATGCGGAATGACCAGCCACAAGGAATCGCATACATTGGAGGGGAGAGGAGAATTGGGCCCACTTGGAACAGCTGAAAAGGAGCAGTGTGTCCACCAGAGATGGGGCTGGAGGGGGGAGCACTTGGGGTGGGGGAGAGGCACAGCCACGTTGCCATGGTAACTGGAACCGGCTCCACGTGGCTCACCTGTAGGGAAGGCAAGGATGGGGCTGGTCCCCACAGCACACATCTAGAGGGTAGAGCTTCTCAAGGTGGGAAATAAAAGAAGTAAATGAAGATACGTGGCTTTCAGTAGAGTGTTGGGGTGGAGGGGAAGGAAAAACTCGGGCTCCCGTGTGGAGTCGGGTCCCTCCTTCCCCGTCCAAGAGCAGGCTGTGTTCCACTAGGTCACCTGGGAGAAGTCTGATGCCAGCTTCACATAATCTCTTGTCAGAGGGCTGTGCACACATGGAGAAGGGCCTGGGAGCTGCTCCCAGCCAGGCCGCAAAGTCCAGTCAGACGCTGGTGACAGAGCGTGTGCTTCAGGGCTTCTCGTCGCATCCAGGGCTGCAGCTGCTCCTTTTCGGCTGCTGCTTTTCCCTGTATGCCGTGGCGCTCGCGGGCAACGCTGTGACCATCACTGTGGTCAGCTACAGTGCCAGCCTCCGCTGCCCCATGTACTTTTTCCTGTGCAATCTGGCCACCATGGACTTTGTCTGCATCTCGTCTGTGCTGCCCAAGGCACAGGCAAGCCTGGCTTCCGAGGAAGACACCATCTCCTTCCCGGGCTGCACGACCCAGCTCTTCTTCCTGGTCTGGTCCACGACTTCCGAGCTGCTGCTGCTGACAGCCATGGCCTATGACGGCTATGTGGCTGCCTGCCACCCACTGCCCCACGGCTCCAGGGTGAGCCCGCAGCTGTGCCGGACGCTGGCCACGGCACGTGGGTCGTCTGCGCCCTCAGTGCCTCTGTGCACACTGGGCTGATGGCACGGCTGTCCGTCTGAGGCCCCGATGTCCTCACACACTTCTGCGAGATCCCCTGCTCCTGCTGCTCTCCTGCAGCCCCACACTCATGAACAGCATCATGGCCGACGCCTTCTACAGAGTCGCGAGCTTCCTGCTCACCCTGGCGTCCTGCGGCTGCATCACCACCAGCGCCCTGCACATCCGCTTGGCCGCGGGCAGGCAGCGGGCGTTCTCCACCTGTTCCGCCCACCTCCTGGTGGTCCCCGTGCACTACTCGGCCGTGCTCTGTACCTGCATCAGCCTGGCCTCCAGCGACAACCCCAAGAGAAGCAAAGTGCCAGGAGTGCTCTGCACGGCGCTGAGCCCCACCCTGAATCCCCGAATCTACTCTCTGAGGAACACAGAGGTCAAGCACGCCCTGGGGAGACTCATCCCCCTTTCTAGACGTTAATGGTGACGTGCAAACCCTGCTCAGCCTGCAGTCCCCAGCTTTGCCCTGAGACCAGCTTGGAGGAGGGAGAGCTGACTATCTCCTTGTGGAGCAGTTATCCTGGGGCTGGGGCCCTGTGTACCCGATAAGGCCTCAGCTGCAGAACAGTGGTCCCAGGTCCTGGGAGGGGCTCTTCCTGCTTCCAGGTAAATGACTCACCACCCCTGCTGACCCCCAGGAACCTGACCCTAAGACTGCCTCGAGGCCTTTCTCAACTCAGCTCTCCCTAGTGTCCCAACCTGGCATACACTGACTGGGTCTGTTTCACTGCCCCCACCACTGCCTTCACCTTCTGTGGTCTGTGCACAGGCCCTCTATCATTACATGGCCGGGCCCTGGTCTTCAAGCCAGCTAACCTGCCACTTTCCTCAGCTTCCTTCATCTTGACCCAAAAGACCCCTCCCTCTGCCTCCTGCAGCTGGTTGGCTGGCATCACATGGCCTGTCTCCTGATCTGCGTGGACCTCACGCGACCTGTCCACATTCCACCTGGCCTCATACAGCCTGTGACCATCATCCTAGGCCTCTCACAACCTGCCTTTCATGAGTAGGACACAATTTTGATGAATAATTCTCTACTTTCAGGATCAGAGAAATGCAAATTGGCACCAGAATTAAATGCCATTTTACGCCCATTCGGTGGGCAAAGATTTAGAAACCCACTAGTAGTAAGCGTTCTGACTCAACAGGACCAGGTGGACAGGCTGGTGAGAGTTAAATGGGTTCAAAGGTAAGAAGTGAAGTGTTGTCATGGATCCCGTCGCCCCTGCACGCGCCTGGCCTGGAGGTGTTCTGCATGGTGCTCCAGGCAGCACTTGTGAGAAAAGCCTCTGAGCAGCAAAACCATGGGACTCATCTGATGGGTGGTGGACAAGCCGTGAAGTCAGCGACCGGCAGCCACAGCCCACAGGACTCAGAGGGGTAGCAACAGAATCACTTCCAGAAATTTGAAAATAAGAAAAATGAAACAATATGAAAACACAAGAAAGAAAACTGCAGTGAATATGGAAGGCAGACTTGGGACAGTGGCCAGGGCAGGATGGAGGTGGGCAGACGCAGGCGGAGGGGAGGTGGCAGTCCTGGGTCAGCACTGGGCTGGACCTTATGATGTAGACATGGAACCCTCATACTTTCTTTTCAACGTGTGAAATACGATACTGAAGATGAAAAGGGACAACGTTGCTTTAGGCTTTTTCCTCTTTCTTCCTCTCTGGCGCCCTCTGGTGGGCCCCACAGAGGCCGGTCCTCCCTCTGGGTCCGTCCATCCTCCGCAGGCACCACTGCCCTCGCTGCCAAGCACCCCCACCACCGCGGCACGCTGGCATCTCTTTTGGAGTCTTGCTAAGCCGAAGCCACCTGCACCGAATTTAGGAGGGCTCCTTCCTCCACCCAGCAGGGCTGACACGTTGGCAGGCAGGAAAGCAGTGCTGCTTGCTCCCCGAGAAACAGCAGCTCAGAGATAAGAGCAGAGCCAACTGGCAGATAAGAGAACATGTGTGTGGTCCCCAGTCCCCTTGATGTGACACCTTTGTTCCTGGGCCAAGCCGGCTGGCCCTTTGGACGCCAGAGGGTTGTGTGTTCTCTGCTGCTGTTTTACTTGGAAGAGACTTTGGCTTTTGTCAAGGTCTTTCTTTTTAGCCCAGAGATCATTAAAGGTTACATACTTGTCTGCCTGCATATCCATTCGGGTGTTCTCAAACCTTTTACCGTGAAGTAGGGGAATTTCCAGATGGCTTCCTTTAAATCAACTCTTCTGAGCATATTTCAACTCCATCTCTACTCCAGTCACTCCTTGCTTGTCCACAGCCTTTTGGGTGCCCCAAGAAGTAATATTCTTCTACTTGTTACTTTTCTGGTACAAGGAGTCATGGCTACCAACTTGCCTTTTAAGGAGCTTGTGGGATGTATGAATCCTTCTTGTGAGCAGAACGGAAGGGAGAGTCAGCACACTAAGCAGCCTGACCAGAAACACTGTGATCACACAACCGACCACTAAGGAGAGCTCGGCCCCGTGGAGGGGGTCACGGAGCCTGTGCGGCGCTACAGCCCAGCAAGCGTCTTGAGGGGAAAAGGCTCCGGGGAATTCCAAACATGTGGCCCATCCTTTCCCTGTAACACCACGAGGGTAGGAGACTTTACCCATTTAGAAGCAGGAATCCAAGAAAGGTAAGATACGATGTTGAATTAACAGGCAGAGACCAGCAAAGGGTTTATTTGAATGCAAATAATCACCTATTAGGATGGGTTTAAGTATTAATGCAATCGCAAAGGTAGACTCACAAAAATAGGGGAAAATATTTTTGAACAAATTTAAAACTAATATTATAAAACTAAAATTCCTGGAAGTTAGGGTGGGGTGGTATACTGCATGGATGTAGAGAAGATAAATATGTGAAGGGTCTCTTTTTATTCAGATCAAGAGGTACTGATTAACTCTGTAAGCGAATATGTCTAAGTGTACTTTCACACTTGACGGTGATCACCAGTAGAATAACCAGAGGACAGAGGGACGCCAAAGCATCAAGGAGGAAAGGAAGGGACAGAACAGGGCAAGTCCAGGAAACCACAGGGAAAGGACGCTTTGTTTCATAAAGCCGCACTTAGCGACAGTCAGAGTAAGTGTGACCGATAATTCTCCTGCTGAAAAGGAGGTTTAGTCTATGTCAGAACTATAGGGTGTAGACAAGGCGTTTCTCAAGAACAAAATGGCATTGAGGTGCTTGAAATGCTAGGATGGACAGCCACCAAAAAACACGTGGCAACAGCTGTCAGAGGGCACAAGCTATGTTGACGCTGCTAAAAGGTACAACTCAGCAGAAGATAAATCACAAGTGTGAGGAGGGGCATCGAGACGGTGAAACAAGCACATGGAGCCCACCCGCACCCACGGACACATCAAAATGCATCTATGTGTGGAGCAGTCCTCACAGGAGACCTGCTCAGCTTTGGCAGAAGACCTTGTGCCACTGGAACTCCACGGGAAGCGTTCACAAAACCAGGCAGGAGAAGAGGAAAAGAGCAAGGACGTCAGGCCAGGACCTGCCCCTGCCCCCACCCTGGGGAGACAGCCACAGGAGGACAGGCACCCTCACCCTGGGAAGCCCCCCTCCAGCCGGGAGGTCAGCCAGGCAGAGGGGGCTGCAGAGGCTGGAGGAGGGAGCAGCAGCCGCTTGGTGGGCAGAGCTGAGAGAAGTCAGCACAGCTGGTCCACACGGTCCCCGGCCCAAGGCGTGAGCCAGCTGGTGTGGGCTGGGACGGGGTGCCGGAGCTCGGGCTTCGAGGTCGGACCTGGGGGGAGGACTGGGGCTGACCACGCAGGGGCAGCCTCAGGGCTTGGAGTGTGGTGCAGGCTGAGGCTGGGAGTGTGTGCAAAAGAGTCTGGGTCCCCCAAAGAAAGCTCCCCGTATGGGGCACACAGAGGAAGGCACACAATTTAGCTGGCCATAGCAGACTTCTCTGCTAGCCCAGAGGGCTGCTGCTCGGCTGCACCAGTGACAAAGCGCTCTCGTGAAGGGAGAGGCAGGACCCAGATGTGGTGGTCTTCTCGGCTTGCCGTGGAGGGGCACAGTCACTGGGAGATGTGGTCAGCAGAGCGTCGCACCCGGTGACAGCCACACCCTGACCCCAGAACCAGTGAATACATCACCTTGCATGGTCGATGTGACTCTGTGTGTGTGATAAAGTTAAGGATCCTAGGAAGGGGACAGTAACCTGGGCTATCTGGGCGAGCTCACTGTGACCGAGGGTCCACATAAGGGAGCTGCAGGAGGCTCGGTCTGTGAGAGGTTGGAAGACGCTGCACTGCTGGCCGTGAAGCTACTCATTTCATTAAGAAACACATGCAAGGGACTTTTGGGGCTTTTGCACAGTGTACGGAAGCTCTGCACAGCTGGCCCGCTCAGCCCTCATCCTCTGCTGTGGGGAGCGGCTTCCAGCACTCTGACCTTACTGACTGAGAAGTAGGCACAAAGGGTGGGTTTCCTGGTGTTTGCCCACTTGTTCCAAATTCCCCTTCTGTTTCACAACATTGAGGTTTATTCCACGTACTGACCGATGATTCCCCGTTTCTGCCTCATCCCACACAACGTCCCCATGTGCTTAGGGCTTCCCCCTCCAGATACAAAATCTCACTTTAATGTTAAAGATAATAACAGATGCCTGTGTTGACTTTTCAGACACAATTCAACCAATGCAGTGCGGGATGACGCTCTTGGGGAGCCAAAGGGACCACTTCCTGTTGCAGGGAAACTCGCAGGGAACATGTTTGGCTGGCTAACAAACCCTCCAAAGGTATATTATAATTTTTTTCCAGACTACAAAACAGCACCGGTATTCCTTTTGTGAATGCTTTGTAAGAGATGCTGACTTGGTGACTGGGTGGTTCTACTTTTCAGAAGAGTTTAGTTGAACCCACAGTGACATGGTCTTAACTCATCATGGCTTCCAGGAACTCCCACACAAACTGAAATGAAGTCACAGTTCACTTTATTCAGTTTAATTAGTTTGACACAATTTTTTTTGGATTTTGCTTTCAAATTCTGTCTGAAGAATGTGACTCGGAAGCAGCCTCCCTGGCCCAGCTGATCCCCTGTGGAGCCCTGGCTGCCCACCGGAGGGGACGGTGTGGGGCAGGAAGCCGCCAGGCAGCATCAAGTGCCCGGGGGTCTTCAGAGCGCGTGTGCCTCACGCTTGAGAGCGGGGAATGACACAGAATTTGTAACGGGGGGGAATCTTGGCAAACCCAGTCGCAATGGGGCTGAGGTCAATATCCTTGGGGTCAACGAGAGACTTCAAGTTAAAATGCTGCAAGATGGCGGCCAAGAACAGAAACAATTCCATGCGCGCCAGGCCTTCTCCAACGCACACTCGCTTTCCTGGAGGGCAAGAGCACTGCTGAGACCCTGCCAGGTGGACAGCAGGGGAGATGGGGTGGGGGGATGCTGGGGCAAGCTGCCCCCTCAAGCAGAATTAACCCTGCCTGCCTGTTGAAGGGGAGCCCAGAATGGATTCCAGTGCAACAGTAACAGTGCCAGCTGTGATCAGGGAGCACCTTCACACAGCCTCCTGGCTAAGGTGGGAGAGTGGTCCCCACCCAGTGCCCAGCCCGACGTCCTACAGGGAGGAAGTGGGGCCCCGGGTGGAAGCTGATGCTCTAGTGTTGGGGGTTAAAGATACCGAGCTGGTTGCATGGTCTTCCCCACACCCACGCCCGAAGGAAGGCCCCAGGAAGGCGGCCAAGGGCCTGGCGGTGGGGGGACACTGAATCACAGGTCAGGGGAGGCTGGATGGTCCTATGATGAGTCCAGGGAAGCAAATGTTATACTATGTTTAGTAGCCCTTTTTTAGTATTATGGAGAATTAGGTAACGTTGTTTGGAAAGATTTTCACTAAGTTCTATTAAATAGATAGTTCCAGCATGAAGCATTCTGCAGAAAAAATAACTAATAACTCATCCTCAGCTCACTTCCAGGACGTCTGGTGAGCAGATGCCACATAGCCTCTCTGAAAGGGGACGAACGCATGGGTCACCGGGACAGAAATCAGGGACCGATGCAGACGACAGGTGGAACACAGGACAGGGACTGGGGACAAGTCCCCGGGGGAGGTGCCACCTCCGAGCGCGCCTCACCTGCGGAAAATGGCTTGAAATAGTCACTGTACTTGAACTTCCCATGTTCGTTCAGAAAGTGCTCTGGCTTAAACTTCTCTGGCTCGGGGAATTCTTGGTTGTCATACAAGACGGAGTCCAGTGTCGGAATCACGAGCGTGCCCTGGGAGGAAGTAAGGCCATCTTGGTCGGTCAGGCTAACACAGCACAGGCTTTCATCCGGAAGCCCCCATGGAGAAGGCTGTTTCTCATTAGACAAGACAGCATGTTTCCAGCTGGGGAAGCTGCTTGCCTGAGAGCAGGCAGAATCAGTCAGCTGCGAGAGCGCTCCTCTCTCGTCTTCCTGGAGGAGCGACCCCCAAGTCACCCATCCGGGGCTGGGTGTAACTGTTGCTTTTGTCTCTGGTGTTGGGGTGTGTGGCCACCCCCAGCATTGACTGAGGAGCCCCTTTTCCAGAGTGCCTCCGCTTCTGCGGTCTCACCAGGGCCCCGTGAGGACTGCGGGGGCGTGGCACTCTGCAGGGCAGGAAGGCTGGCCCAGCCCCCCATCCTGCTCCCTGGCAGCCCAGCTGACAAGCGCGTAGGCTGGGGCTCAGGGCGCGCACTTGCCCACATCTGACCTTGGGGATGACGTATCCTCTGAACACTGTGTCCTGGGTGGCTTCGTGGAGCAGGTTGGAGGGCAAGAGGTCGATGAATCGCTGAATCTCGTGCACCACGGCATCCAGGTAGGGCATGTCTAGCCTGTCCTTGATAGCAGGGACTCGGCTCGGCCCGATCACCCTGTCAATTTCTTCATGAAGCTTCTCTGCCAACATATGCATGGAATAGACGCAGTAACTCCAGGCTAGCTCCACTTCTACACCCCAACCCACCCACCCAGCAGGTGCTTGTGGGTGTCAGTTACTGGGTAAGTCACCTGCACACGTCAGGAAGAGCTAAGCTCCACGAGGCTGTGTACAGTCCACAGCATTGACCTCATGATTTATCTGTGGCCTCACTGTCTTGACTGGTCACAGCTAATCCATTTCTGGGCTTTATGCCAGGAGGAGACAATAAAAAAGGGTCTTGGGGATTTCTAGTTGGAGGGAGATCTCTGTATGGATTTGGGCCCCAGGCTGGTTGGTTGCATGCTTCTGAAGAGGATGGAGGCAAATGGAAACACATGCACCGTGAGCTGCTTGGAGTGCTCTGGGAGACAGGAGTCTGGAGGCCCTTGGGCAGCCCCGGGCAGCCACGTGGCCTCTCTGGGTTTGAGACATGTTGAGAGAACTGCAAAGCCATGTTCACTATGGTAACTGAGTAAAAATTTAAGCACATATAACAATACGGATTTCTGCTGGTACTTGGTGAATGGTGGATGTAAGGGTCATACCCCAGAGTGCTATGCAGCCGTCTGGGGACACTGCTGAGTTTGGGGGGTGGGTGGGGAAGGCAGGGAGGCAAGGGGGTTCTGCAACCTGCTTTCTGTTCAAGAGCTCTGAAGCCAGCGCTGCAAAGCACTGACACACACTAAGTTTGGCAGCCGACTGGGGACACTGCTGAGTCTGGGGGTGGGGGAAGGCAGGGAGGCAGGGGGGGCCTCGCTGGTTCTGCAGCCTGCTTTCTGTTCAAGAGCTCTGAAGCCAGCACTGCGAAGTGCTGACACACACTAAGTTTGGCAATGGGTGTGTGGGTGTCAGTCATATTTATTTTCTGTCTTTTCCTCTGTATTGGAATTCCCTCATAATTAATCATGTAAAGCAATCTCTGAGTCTAGCTCCCATGGTACAGAGTGGTCAGAAGCTCCCTTAGAGCTGCCACAGACCCGTGGAGGCTTCGCCCCATGGTCTTTGGCTCCTTTACCCTTCCCTTTCCAGCTGATAAAAAAGGCAGAGGCTTTGGAGTCGATGCACCAGGTCTGACCCTGCATCTGTGTTCCTGTGGACACGACCTCACGCCCTTTAATGTCAGCCCTCAAGAATGCCGTGTATTGAAGGGTCCATCCCCAAGCCTGGCCAGAGGGGCCAAATCATTACCGGCAGCAGCAAGCAAGGTGAGGAGAAGCTCCTTGGAGCAGGGACCCTCCCAGCTCTGCCCAGGCCAGTGAAGGGGGGCGCTGCAGGCCAGGGCTCTGGTGCGGGGGGCACCCTGGCCCAGTGAGGGGGGCTCTAGGCTGGGACTCTGGTGCAGGGGGCACTCTTTTCCCTCTTTCCTTGGCCTGTTGGCATAGGTGCCCTCACATCCCCTCCACTGGGCCCAGTTGGTGCTTCCGGTGCCTGAGGCTCTGCACATGGGGCCCCAGAAGCCAGACCTGACCCCCTGCAGGGCACCCTGACTGCACATGGCCCAGGTGCTGGGGAGGGGCCCTGGGAGGGAAGTGGCAGCCCCGCAGTGCTTTTCCCTGGGGTTCCTCCTTCTGCTCCCCACTCTTCCAGTCGGGTGAGACATGCCAGGAGGCCTTGCCCCGGCCCTCCTCCCTCCCTGCTCTGCCTGGAAGACCAGGTCCTACTCTGGGGCGATGTGGAAGTTTTTCCTGTCATGCACAGGTCGTCATGGAGCGGATGCAGACGGCATTGCACTTCTCCACTCTTGATAAGCCTGCCTTCCTGCCGGCAGGGTGTGTCAGTGGGTGTGGGCGGGCTGAGAGCCCGGGGCCTGCTGTGTAGGAGAGCACGTCCCCAAAGCCTTCGCCCAGTGGTCCCGTGTCCCCCCTGCCGCAGACACGCAGTGCCAGCCCCGCGTCCCTGTGCTGCAGGCGGGAAGCTGAGGCCTAAGTTCTCCAGGCTGGCGGCCGGGCGGCCCCTGCCCGCTCCACGTCCTACCTTCGACCTCCGGGTGTTTCATGAGAATCAGGAGCCCATATCTCAGGGTGGTGCTGGTGGTCTCCGTCCCTGCGAAGAGCAGGTCAGCGACGGTCACGGCGATGCCCTCCGAGGTGTGCACAGGCTGTGCACTGTGCTTTCCCTGCAGACGTCAGAGACACGCGGGGGCTCAGCAAGGAGACGCCTTCAGGTGGAGGAGAAAGGGGCCCTGTGTCCCTCAGCAGAAGGGAACCTGGTGGCCCTGCCAGCTCCACAGGGAGCCCATCCTGTGCAGACACGATCATCTGCACCACACAGTTGGGGAACTAAGGCCCCCAGAAAACCGGCCATGGGCAGGACTGTGCCCCCGGCCCGGCTGCGGGGTCCGTGCTCCTTCTATGGCACTGACAGCCACCCTAGGGGGCAGGACTCTCCCTGGCCCTGGGCCACGACCTCCAGCAGCCCAGGGCTGAGCTCTGGGACCTCTGCAGGGGCTGCCCTTGACCTCTCTCCACCCACACAGCTGGTGCCTTTAGGTCCCAGGAGGCAGGGAAATCACTGGGAAGCTGGACATGGTGGACGGGCAGCAGAGGGGGCCCAACTGATGGAGAAGAGTCTCAGACAACCCGGGGCAGTGACCCAGGGAAACCAGGTGTGGAGCTCACGTGCGGGTCTGGAGACACACGTGATGCCAAGGAAAGAGGAGACGCCTGCCCCTCCAGGTGGGGGTCCAAAGGGGCTGCAGGGAGGTGGTGCTAGGAAGGCCTGGCCCCCTTGAAGTCATGCACAAAGTGGGGGTGATGTGCTAACAAGGAACACCGAGGGCCTCTCCCTAGAGGAGACACAGTCAAGAGTCAGCTGATCAGAAATGGTTAAGAAGCATGGCCTGGCAGGAGCCAGTGGGAGGGTCCTCCATCCCACAGCCCCCTGACGGCCCCCTCAAGAGAGACCACCTGGCTGGCCAGGGCAGTGGACGGCACAGTGGTGTGAGGACGGGTAGGTAGGCTGGCTGTGTCTAGACATGCGTGGAAGATGGTATGGTGACCGTGCTGAAGCCAGTGGATTTGTGTAAAACTAAGAGCTTCAGAATATGCCCCACATAGGCAGGATGGACACCAGCAGTGCATGTCATAAGATAAATCTGAAATGTGCACCCTCAGACGCAAACCTCTTGCGTAACAGCCAAGCGCTCAGCCTCGCCTGGTCGGGAAGTTGTGTGTCAGAATGGTACCTTCTCCATTTCCACCAGCAGGCTGTCTATGAAGTCTTGGGGGCAGCTGGGGTCCAGTGACTCCTGGTGTTCCTTCACTCTTGCTGAAGCATAATCTTTTATTTCGGACACATTTTTTAATAGTTTTCTATGGCTTCCTGGCAGGTATTGTAGACAGCTTGAGAAATTATTATAAAGCTAGAGGGGGAGAGAGAGAATTTTCTGACTATAAATTTTTCTCTGGCTGCAACAGCATTTTGTGTACCTGGCTGATAACATTCTCCAAACCTGATTTATGGCTGTCATGATTGTACTATTAAGAGTATTTTGGCTGACAGTATCTTTTGGGCACCACTCATGAGGCCGAGCAGGTTCTGTGGTGGGAGCATGAACACACAGGCACAGGTCCTACCATGTATCTGGTGGGGACCAATTTTCAAGAGTGAAACAGTAGAGGGGAGGGTATAGCTCATGCAGTAGAGTGCACGCTTAGCATACATGAGGTCCTGGGTTCAATTCCCAGTACCTCCTCTAAAAATAAGTAAACCTAATTACCTACCCCCACCAAAAATAATTAATTAATTAATTAATTAAAGACATAGAGTCTTATTTTTTTTTAAAGTGAAACAGTAAGTGTTCTGAGGTCAGCAAAGGGGCGCAGCGGACCCCATGGAAGACTCCGGAAGGAGCGTTCCGGCTGCCTAGTCTTGCGTGCCTGTCTGTTCCTACGACCCAGTGTTGCTTCTCATCCTTGTCCTGCAGTGAACCATGGACGGGTGCCGACGGGAGGGAGGGAGGAGGAAGGCACCTCACCTGGATCCAGGGCGTGCTGAGCAGGTAGAAGTTCTCGTTGAACAGATACATCAGCCTCAGGCCCGTCTTATCACTGTAGTCAGAGTGCTTGTGGAAGAGGATGTCGGAGATGACATTGTAGGGCGCGAAGCCAATGACGAAGGTGGGGTCAAAGGGCTGGCCTGGAAAACAGGAGTGCCATCAGAGTGACCAGCTCCTGAGTGTGGCAGGAGGGACGTTTCCAATGCCTGTGGGGATGCCCTAGCCCTGCAGTGCTTCATGGGAGGTGGTGACTGTGGGTGGAAAATTTCTACTTTTCGGGTGATCAGGACACGCCCGCTCCCTGAGACTGGGGAGGAACCGACTTGTGCAATGGCACCTGTGGGGAACACAGCCTCCCCATGTGCCTGGAGCTGCCCTGGTTGTCAGGTGCCCGGGGGCCCAGGCCGGGCTGCCCGTGGGCAGCTGTACGTACCCTGGGTCTTCCTGAGTGCCTCCAGCAGGAAGGGGACCTCCCTCTGGATCCGCTCCTCGTTGCCCCGTTTCCCCATCCCGAGGTCACGGAGGACGGTCAGGGAAAGCCTCCGGGTGTCCCTCCAGGTCGGTCCATTGTTGAAAATGATTCCTAAGCAAGAAAATGATTCTAAGCAGAGCCATCACTGCCAGCACTCCTCAGGGGAGAGAGGGGCAGGCGCGCTGGGCACCCTGCGCTCTGCGGGGAGGGACTGTGGGCCCACCCCGACCGGCCCAGGGACAGAACCGGGTTCGGGCTCTGGAGGGCCTTCCTCGGCGTTAGGCGCCTCCTAACCTCCTGCCTTGCTCCGGTCTACTGGCCAATTTCCTCAGAGCCTCTCTGTTTTCAACGATATTTGACCCTCACATGATAAACACCTCAACTCGCACTCTGGGGCTTCAAGGAAGTGTCCTCTCTAAAATCTGAGGTCACAGGGCTCCCAGACCATGCAGACCTGGGGATCTGGGAAGACCTGAGCTTGGTGCCCTTCTGCGTGTTTGCAGAGACCTGAGGAAGGAAGCCTGGCCAGGCCTGAGCGGTGAGGCGGAGGAGGCCTTCATTCTACCCCTGAAGGGGGCCTGGACGGCTTGCGGGGCAGGTGCGAAGCAGAGGTGGGAGGAGAGGATGTGAGCCAAGGTGGCTGCCATGGGGGGGGCCGGCAGGCAGGCAGCGTGACACTGATGGGTGGGTGGGCGCGAGGAGGGTATCAGCGAGGAGGCCCATTTACCGGGGCCGTTCGCTAGGCTGGATGCTCAGGCGGGACTGAGTTTGGGGTCTTGGGTCAGGAGGATTCCTGAGGACACTGCATCACCGGCTGAGTAGACACTGGGTACGTGCATGGCAGCCCTTGGGGAACTCAGGGGAGAGACGCTCATCAGCCTGGCCAAGCCTCAGGCAGCTCCAACCTCCCAAGTTGCTGACCTGGGACACAGGGCAGACAAGCAGGGGTGGAAGGGGCCAGGGAGTGTGCACTGAGGAGACCAGAGGGCAGAGCTGCGGGGAACAAAGCCTCACGGGGAAACAGGGCCCACCGTAGGTGAGGGGACCTCAGTGCATGGAGCCCCAACACCCAGGAGAGACTGAAGGCCTGGAGAAGCGGGAAGGTCTGCCGAGGGGAGGCACAGCCCATCTGTCAGAAGCGGCTCCCTCTGCCCTATTTCTCTGTAAGCATGTCTGTCCTGCTGCTCAGAGGGTGGGTGCTCCAGGTCTTGTTCACTCTGGGCACAAGCCTCACAAGTCCCTTTCACCCAAACGCACGGAGCAATGGCTGACTGCGAGATCCCCCCAACCGTGATCTGAGTTGCCTGAGGATCGCCTCGCCTTTCTCTTTAGTGCGCTGTTACTGCCATTCGAGTAACTGCCCCTCCGTTCACCAGCCCAGCTAAGTAGGACGCACCTTTGTTCTTGTGCACCTGGAATGCCGGGTTATCTCCTCTGCCAGAAAACTCGTTCTTGTAGTCCAGCAGGACCTCCTTGACAGCCTTGTAGCCATGCAGGACCACGATGCGCCGCGAGCCCAGGTACAGCGTGAACACTGGCCCGAACCGCTCTGCCAGCTGCGGAGACCAGTGGGCTGCCAGTGAGGCCACCGCGGCCTTGGCGGGGAAACTCGTGCTTTAAACTGAACTTCAAGGTCACTGTTGTCTACCCGGGGACCCAGAGGGATCTGGGGAAGATCCTCCCCACAGAGGCTGCTTCTGCAGGAAGCGCGATCCCAGCGCATGCACACCGGGGACCCGTAAGTCCCCTACCACCCAACGCGAGGAACTGGGCAGGCCGGTTCCTCCCGTCTGCCCTGAGGCCTTTGGGACAGGGTAAAACTTCGGAAATGCACACGTCCGCCGCATCACCCCCGCTCTCTGCTGTCCCCAGCCAAGGTTCTGGACCCTAGGGCGGTGTAGGAGGTCCTGCAGCTGGACCAACCCGAGGTCTGTGAGCTGGTCCGCCTCCACGCTGCACGAAGCTCACACCTTCCTAGGGGCTCTGTGCCCTATGGCATTCTTTTATTAGCTCATTTAATAGATTCATCAACTCATTTAGTCTTTAGATTTGTTAGTTCAGTCACTGTTCACAGCAGTCCAGTGGGAGGTACCAGTCTGGCTGGTCAAACACTTCATTTTTCACCCTGTCCTTTGGCATCTGCAGAGAGCTCCAGGTTGACATCCAGCCCGTGTGCACCTGCTTGCATCGTAGTGGCAAAAGCACCAGCCCCAGCCACACTGGCCTGATGACATTCAACAACAAGGCAATTAAGCCTCTGCTCAAGCAGGGGCCTCTGAGGCCAGCCACGGCCAAGGCCCCCTGAGCTCCGTGCCCAAGTTGTACCACAGGCTGAATACGCCGAGTATCACTCTTGGATGCTACTGTTAATTCAATTAACTCATAACAAGCTGCTGTTGAATAGCAACTTGTCTGAGAGTGAGTTGAATGCATACATGTTGTATCTAATTCCCGAATTCATATCAACAGCATTTCTCTTACCCTGGTTAAGGATTTGGGAATATCCTTAATATCCAGCTGGAAAAGATTCCCAATGATGGGCAGTGGGAAAGGGCCAGGGGGCAGTTTCCAGCTGCTGTAGATGTGCTTCCAGATGGAGATGAGCAGCAGGGTGGCCATCCACACCAGCAGAGCGATCGTGATGCCCAAGACAGCCATGGTGCCTTCTGAGTGTCTGCTGACTCGTGGGCATGGCCCTGTGGAGGGGCCAAGCTCTTATACTGCACCCTTGAGAAGGAGGGTGACCAGCCAAAGAATGCCACCTTCCTTTTTCTCTGGTCCAAGGTATTAGTTTATTATTAGCTGCTGTTGGCTGTCATTTCAAAGGCTGATCCCTGCAGTGGAACTCCATCCAGGCACCCACCCACCTGGCCATGCCTGGGCTCTGCAAACATGGGCTGCTGACACCTGCATCAATGTCAGTAAACAGGGCATCCAAGGCACTTCCCGCAGCCCACAGGTCAGAACATAAGGTGGGGGACTGTCCTCCCTTGACACTAGGTGGACAAGGAAGAGTAAGGTCATGTTTACATGGGTTTGTTTGGGCTCGGGCTTATGTAAGGCAGCATCAGCTATGTGCTGACGGTCTCCATGGCAGATCTCCTGGGGCAAGTCTCAACCTCTGAGCAGCCCCAGCAGTACTCAGTCACCATCAGCCAAACTTACAGCCACAGAAAGACAACTCAGCATCTGAGTTTCATTCCACTTTGTCAAATCAACTGGCAAATTCAGTGGAGGAGAAAAGAAGAAAGAGTTGACCAATTTTGAAAAGATGAGTCTCTGGTTATAAAAAAAATATCTTTCTTGTATCAAATTAGAGGATAACTGTTTAGAATAATTTTGCCAAATTCTAAAAAAAAATACACTAATATTTGTATTGTTTGTTTAAATCAATAAGCTAATTTGGGTAGACTTCATGTTTTAAAATGTCTTACCTTAGGTTGTCCAGGGCACCACAGAGCTCCAAGCTGTTTACGTCTCCCTCACACACCCTTGCATCCACTTTCTGTTGGGATGTTTCTGGGCATTTTACAGAGTTTTTTGTGTGTGTGGTTAAACAAAGAGAATGCTTTTCGTTCTGTCTTCTACCTGGTGACGTAGGGAAGGTCTTAATTTATAGTTTCTAATTTCATACTTTTATAAAACTAATCTCTGTGTATAATAGAAAATATGAAGGAAAGTGAAAAGAACAAAAGTCACCTTCTGTATTTTGACTTATATAAAAACAAGGCTACCCTCCACACCCTGAACTTTAACCCACTTTCCCTCCGAGTTTACTGGCAACACGGCAGGCCCCTGACTAACTGAAATGCAGCCCTGTTACTGGTGTTCGACTTGTTAGCTCGCCTGTGCTAACCACTGACCTCGGCAGGAGTTGGGGGGTCCTTCCTCCCTTGTGGTGTATTGTGCCCCATGAGCTGGTGGGCTGCAGGCTCTGCCAAGCTGCATGTGCTCTTGACTTCCCCTTCCAGGGGCTGGTGTGGGTTGCAGGGCCCATCCCCCAGGATGCAGACTGAACCAAATTGACCCTCTGCCCCCTTCTGCCCTGCCAGGCCTGCCAGACAGACAGCGGGGCCCACACAGCATCTCTCTTGCTGCTCTGTACCCCTGCTGCTGCTGGAGGGACAGGCAGGGTCGGCCTTCCCTGGGGCTCCGGTTCAAGCCTTGACTGGTGGGGCGAGGGCAGGACATGAGAGGCAGAGCAGGCCCTGAGGCTCCCATTGGCTCAGAATGACTACCCCGGCAGCTTCTCTGAGCAGGTGCGTCCTGGGGAGGGGCCTGGGGGCAGGTGCATGTAAGCCTGGACCTCCCAGGTACAGCTGTGCTCTGGGTCCAGGTCCCACTATTCTAGGTCCTCTGTCAAAATGCTGTTGGATGTCCAAACAGCATCAAATTCTAAATGCAGGAACAGACATCTTTTGAAAATAATGACACTTTTGAGTACTTCCTTTCTGAAGCAAGGCCTTTTTATTTGCCTGGCATCATATTCAGTTGCTTGGACCTTCTTGCATAATGTTGACTAGTTGGGATGACAGAGGTGGCCTGGTCTTGTGCCTGGCAGGAATGGGGTACCTCTCCATCAAGTCTGTTGCTGGTGGTTGTGGCAAAGAGACAATCATATTGGGGCAGTTTTCTTCTTTCAGTAGTTAACAGAGAGTATTAAGCAGAGATGAGTGTTAAGATAATGAAGTATCTTGTAACTGAGACAATCCTAGGATTTTTCTCCTCAAATCTGCTGGCATGATGCTGGATGAAAACACTGTTTCGTATAAGAGCAGTGTTACAGCTCCATGTCACAGCCAAGATTTTCACGGAGTGATGCTCTTTTTATGCTGTTGGGTCCAACCTATTAATTATAGTTTTAGTTTTGCATCTATATCCATAGATTAAATTGGGATTCAGATTCTTGTGTTTTTATTGTGTTCCTCTATAAGAATTGTACTAACTCTAGCAACAATTGAAATTTTCTCCATTTTTTCTATTGTCTGGGATACTTTAAATTGTCAGGGAATTGTCTGGATTTTGAAATTTTGATAGAACTCACTAGTTAAACAATATGGAGAGGACTTATTGAAGTTAAATAATTGTTCATAAAGGTTAGAAAGATAATCTCAATTTGGAAAGTAAGGCATGCTCCTTGTAACAAATCAAACAACGCAGAACTGGATGAAGCAAGAAGTGGGGCCCAGACTCTACCTGCAGCAATAGTTTCCCTATTTTAAGTCCCATTAAGAAAGACAAAATGCTGCCAATTCCTTTTTTATTATTTCTGATTTTGTTTTATACCTAATAAAGGATTTCTTTTGCACTTACTTTGATTCTGTGCATCAGTCTTTCGCATACATTTAAAAGCAAATGCAAACAAGTGTCTTGGTTGGAATGTACCTGAAACAACTTCCCGTGCCCTGGGGAGAAGCCACACCTCCAACACTGGCAGAATTGCTGGCAGCAACTCGAGATAAAGCCCTGGGAGAAGAGTAGAAACCCCTTTTTAAAAGCTGCAGAGCAATGCTTCTAACGGCACAGAGGGTGCATTGTGGAGGAAAACCATGGACAGTGACAACTCGGAGGAAATGTGTTTCAGAGAAGCTGCACCCAGACGGTTTACTCTGGTTACAAGGCCCTGTCAGATACAGAATCTGCAAGTATTTTTGCCATTTGGTGGTTGGTCTTTTTACTTCCCTGTTGATGTCCTCTGAGGCACAAAAGGTTGCAATTTTGATGGAGTCCAATTGATCTATTTTTTCTTTTGTCATTGTTCTTTTGGTTTGCATGTAGGAAATCACTGCCTAATCTCAGGTCACAAAGATTTTCTCTCAGGTTTTCTTCTAAGTCTATGATCCATTTTGAGTTAAGTTTTGTATGCAGTATGAGATGGGGTCCAATATAATTCTTCTGCACGTGGATACCCTGTTGTCCCAACACCATTTGCTGAAAAGACTATTTCAGCAATGCAGAAAGCCCCAGGAGTGCCAGCAGTCTTGGACTTCTGCTGAAGATGAATTGACCACAGATATGAGGGTTTATTTCTGGACTCTCAACTCTATTCCATTGCTCTATATGTCTGTCCTTAGACCAGTCCACATGTCTTGACAACTGTAGCTTTGTATTAAGCTTTTAATTCAAGAAGTGAGTCCTTCAAGTTAGTTCTTCTTTTTAAAGATTTTTTTTAAAAGCTATTCTGAATTCCTTTCATTTCTGTATGAATTTTAGTATTAGCTTCTCAATATCTGCAAAAAAAGACAACTGGGATTCTGATAGGGATTGAAATAAATCTGTCTGTCAGTCTGGGATCATGGGCATCTGTAACAGTTTGCTAAGGCTGCCACAGCAAAGCACCATGGACTGGTGGCATGAACAACAGAAATTTATTTCTCGGGCTCTGGAGGTTAAGTCTAAGATCAAGATGTCAGCAGATTTGGCTTCTTCTGAGGTCTTTCTCCTTGGCTTTCAGACAGCCGCCCTTTTGCTGCCTCTTCACATGGCCTTTCCTCTGTGCACTGGCACCCCTGGTGTCTCTGTGTGCCCCAATCTCCTTTTCTTGTAAGGACACCGGTGAGATTACATTAGGAACCACCCTAATGCCTACTTTTAACTTAATTACCTCTTTAAAGGCCCTATCTCCAAGTACAGTCACATTCTGAGGTTCTGAGGGTTAGGATTTGGAGGGGGTGTTGACACACCATAACATCAACGTAACAATATTACAGTATTAAGTCTTCTGATCCACAAAGGTGGATTTCCATTTATTTAGATCTTTAATTTACTTCAATGGTGTGTTAAAGTTTTCAGTGTTCAAATTTTATACTTCTTTTGTTAATACTTATTCCTAAGTATTTCTTGATGATAATGTAAACGTAATTATGCTCTTAATTTCACTTTTGGATAGCTCTTTGGTAGTATAGAGAAATACACTGAATTTTGTGTATTGACCTTGCATCTGGCAACCTTGTGAACTCATTTAGTTCTATTAGTTTTTGTAGATCCCTTAGGAGTTTTACATACAAGATCACATCATCCACCAATAGACATAGTTTTACTTCTTTGTTTCCAATCTGAATGTCTTTCATTTCTTTTTCTTGCCTAAATGCTCTGGTACCTCCAGGACTATGTTGAGCAGAAGAGGCGAGAGTTGGCATTCCTGTCTTGCCCTGATCTTAGGGACAAGGTGTTCAGCCTTTCACCTTGACTATAATGTTACCTGTGAGTTTTTCATGTTGCCCTTTAACAGTTTGAGGAAGTTGCCACATATTCTTAATTTGTTTAGTGCTTTTATTATAAAAAGGTGTTGAATTTTGTCAAAAGCTATTTTTGCATCTATTGAGATGATCATACTGCTTTGGTCTTTCATTTTATAAATACTGTGCTTTAGATTGATTGATTTTTGTATGTTACGTCAGCTTAATATTCCTGGGCTAAATCTTATTTGATCATGGCATATAACTCTTTTTAAATGTGTTGCTGGATTTGGTTAGCTAGTATTTGGTTGAGAATTTTTGAGTGTGTATGCTTAAGACATGTTTTTCTCACGTTATCTGTATCTGGTTCTGGTATCAGGGTAATACAGCCTCTTAAAATGAACTGGGAAGTGTTTGTGAAGGATTGGTATTAATTTTTCTTTAAACATTTAATTGAATTCACCATTAAAGTCATGTGACCTTGGAACGCTCCTTGCTGGCAGGCTTGGTTACTAATTCAGTCTCTTAACTTGTCATGGGTATGTTAAGATTTTCTATCTCTTTTTAAGTCTGTTTTGGTAGTTGATCTGGAAATTAGCTTCTTTCCTAAGAATTTGTCCCTTTCTTCTAGGCTATATATTTTGTTGGCATACGGGTGATTTTGGTATAATCTGTATAATAAGGTCATTAATGATGCTCCCACTTTCATTCCTGATTTTAGGGATTTGAATCATCTTTCTTTTTTTCCTGGTCATTCTAGCCATATTCAGTTTAAAAATGTTCTCCAAGAATGAATTTTGGCTTAAATTTTTTTCTATTGTTTTTCTTTTCCTATTTGATTGATTTCTACTCTAGTGTTTATTATACTTGCCTTCTGCTTGCTTTGGGTTTGCTTTGCTCTTTTTTCCTACTTTATTATGGTGGAAGATTAGATTATTGATTTGCTATCTTTCTTCTTTTTTATTATAGGCATTTATAGGTATAAACGGTATAAACATTATAGGTATAAATTTTCCTCTAAGCAGTACTTTAGCTGCATCTCATATGTTTTCATATGTTGTGTTTTCAATCTCATTTACTAAAAAGCATTTTCTAATTTGCTTCATGATTTCTTCTTTGATCCACTGGTTATTTAGAATTGTATTGTTTAAGTCTCACAGATTTTTTTTACTTTTCAAAATTTCCTTCTGTTACTGATATTCAGTTTCATTCTACTGTGGTCAGAGAATATACCTTGTATGAATTCAACCCCTTTACATTTACTGAGACCATAGGTTACGGCCTAATCCACAGTCTATCCTGGAGAGCGTTCCACGTGCCCTTGAGAAGAATGTGCGTGCAGCTGCGATGGGTAACGTGGCCTTCAGATGACTGTTAAACCTGATTGGGTTTCGGTGTTGGTCAAGTCTTCTATTTCCTTGTTGATGTTTTGCCTGGTTGTTCTGTACACACTTCAAGGAAAGAGGAGAACTGAAGTCTCTAGCTAGCATTGTCAAATTGTCTATTTCTCTTTTAATTCTCTGAGTTTCTGATTAATCTAAATTTTGAGACTACTGTTAGATACCTGTATATTCATAATTGTTGTAGCTTCCTGATGGATTGGTTCTTTCATCATAACAAAATGCCTTTTCATCTCCAGCAATACTTTTTGGCATAGAGTCTATTTTGTCTGATATTACTATAGCACTCCACTTCTTTTTGGTTTTACTGTTTGCATAGTGTCTTTTTCTACCTTTTTACTTTCAACCTTCTGGTGTCTTTGGATCTAAAATGAATGTCTTATAGATAGCATGAGTAAGTCATTAAAAAAATCCATTCTGCCAATCTCTGCCTTTGATTTGAGTGTGTAGTCCATTTACATTTAATAAAATTGCTGGTAAAGTAGGATTTACATCTACCATTTTGCTATTAGTTTTCTGTGTGTCATGTCTTTTTTGGTCCTCCATTCCTCTATTTGTGTGTGTGTGTGTGTGTGTGAAACAGATATTTTCAAGTGTGCTGTTTTAATTCCATTCTTTTTTAAGCTATATATTCATATAGATTATATCACTTTATAATATAACTAATGTATTATAATATAACATAAGTTTTATATTATTATAGTATATTAATTATGAGTTATTTTCTTCTTGGTTGCCCTAGAGATTATAATGAACATCTTAACTTAAAATGATTTAGTCTATATTAATACTGACTTAATTTCAGTAGTATACAAAGTTTACCCCAATATAGCTTTGTTTTCTCTCCCTCTTTTGTGTAATTTTTGTCATGTAAATGACATCTTTATATATTATAAGCCTATTGACACTTTTGTAATTATTGATTTATGCAGCTGTGTATTAAACTAGATAGAATGAGCTACAAGTGAAAATACACTTACGCTGCCTTTTGTGTTTATTTATGTAGTTGCTTTTAGTCTTGTGCTCTATTTTGTCATGTGAATTTGAATTACCTGAATCAGGACTCCCTTTAGTATTTCTTTAAGACAAGACTGCTAGTGGTAAATTCTCTCAATTTGTATTTATCTGAGAATGTCTTAATCTCAGGGAAGATTGCCTTTCTGGATATAGAATTCTTGGTCGAAGAACAGTTGACCCTTGAACACCATGGATTTAATTTTTAAAAATAGCAAATATAGTAGTGCTACAAGATGTGCAGTTGGTTGAGTTCTCAAATGTGGAGCTGCTGATATGGAGGAACCAAGTGTACCTTATAGGCAAACTATAAGTTATACCTGAATTTTTGACTGCTTGGAGGGTCAACTGTATTTTTTCTTTATGTGCTTTGAATATGTCATCTCACTGCCTCTGGCCTCCGTTGTTTCTGAGGAGAAATCAACTCTTCTTTTTATGGAAGATTGCTTATCCATGGGGCTCACTTTCTCTTGCTGCTTCCAGGGTTTCCTCTTTGTCTGTCTTCTGACAGTGTGACTATGATGTGTGTAGGCTTGGCTCTCCTTGAGTTTATTTTATTTGGAGTTGTTAAGCTTCTTGCATACGTAGATGAATGTTTTTCATCAAATTGGAGGTTTTCGGCAATTATTTCTTCTAATAGTTTTCCTGTCCCCTTCTTCTTTTCTCTCCTTCTGGTACTTCTATTATGCATATGTAGATATACTTGATGATGCCCGTCAGTGCTCCAAGGCTGTGTTCATTTGTCTTTATTTTGACAGTTTGGTAGTGTTTTCGTCCCCCTTATGGAAAGCACATTTTCAGAGGTTCTTAGTCCACCATGCTGGAAGTTCTTCTTTTGTTTCTCCCTTAACTCCTTTGTCAGCTCTTATTTCAAGAGCTTTCCAAAAAACTTTCAAGAAACCTGAAGTTGCTTTTATTATTGGTTAGAACATGGCCACTTCTAACTGCAAAAGAGGTTGGAAAGTGGGTATTTAGCTTTTTCAGACTTTGTAAATGGATTTATTCAAAGAAGAAAGTGATAGGAAATGGATGTTAGATTATCAGTTAATAGTGTGTACCCTGCTATGGTTAACAATCTCCTGGGTATTCTTCCAAATTTTTTAAACTTACACACACACACACACACTTTCTCCCAGAGAATTGTATCACAGCAATCACAAAATGACTTAATTTACTTAGCAATAATTATATAACAGGTATGTAGTTTTTGAGTTGGAATCTACAACTCTTCATCATACTTTTTAATGACTGGAAAATATTTCTTTCATGAATATTTTATAATTTGTCTATTTTGATTTGATGAATAGTTTCCCCTAACTTTTTTCTATTACAAAAAGTGCTGCAATGATACTCTTATAGATGTATTTTTGTTCAGACACGCATATATTTTCTTTTTTTGTGGCACATATTTTTAAATTTACATACATGTACTGTTCACTGTTTCTAAGAATGTTTAGAGCTTTAGCTTTTTAAACTTATGTGGTTATCAAAGGAATAAAGCCAACCACAAAATAAGAATTAATTCAAAAAGATACGTCCACCGACTATTAACAGCAACATTCTTTATTATTGTCAAGACATGGAAGCATCCTAAGTGCACATCAACAGATGAATGGATGAAGAGGATGCAGCATATATATGTAATGGGGTACAACTCACCCATAAGAAAGAAAGATGTTTTGCCATTTGTGGCCCTTCAATCACTTTTTTTCTTTTTCATTTCAAAAACCAGAATTTTATAACTAGCATAAACATTTCCATTGCCTCAAAAATAACAAAATAACTAGAAATAAACTTAAACATAGAGGTTACCTATACTCTGAAAAATGTAAAACATTGATGAAGGAAATTGAAGATGATACAAAGAAATGGAAAGATATCTTGTGCTCTTGGAGTGGAAGACTCAACATTATCAAAATGGCTGTACTGCCGAAAGCAATCTACAGATCCAATGCAACCTCTGTCAAAATTCTCATGATATTTTTCACAGAACTAGAAAAAACAATTCCAAAGTTTATATAGGCCATAAAAGACCCCAAACTGCTAGAGCAATCTTTTGTAGGTCTTCCCCCACCCCTTTCTTCTTTTTGTTCTCTTTTCTTATAGTTTGATGACTAGAGAAGTTCCTTTAACATTTGTTGTAAAGCTGGTTTGGTGGTGCTGAAATCTTTTAGCTTTTGTTTATCTGCAAAGCTTTTGATTCCTCCATAAAATCTGGACAAGAGCCTTGCTGGATAGAGTGTTCTTGATTGTAAGTTTTTCCCTTTCATCACTTGAAGTATATCTTGCCACTGACTTCTGGCCTGTAGCGTTTCTGCTGAAAAATCAGCTGATAACCTGTGGGAGTTCCCTTGTATGTTATTTGTTGCTTTTCTCCTGCTAATTTTAATATTTTCTCCTTGTCCTTAATTGTTTTCAATTTGATTACTATTTGCCTTGGTGTGTTCCTCTTTGAGTTGAACTCTCTGCACTTCCTGGACTTGGGTAACTGTGTCCTCTCCCAAGTTGGGGAAGTTTTTGGTTATCTCACCAAAATTTTTCTCAGATCCTTTCTCTCTTCTCTTTCTGGGACCTCTATAATGTGAATATTAGTGCGCTTCATGTTGTCCCACAGTTCTCTTAAACGATCCTTATTTCTTTTCATTCTTTTTTATTCTTTCTGTTCTGCAGTAGTGATTTCCACTAATCTGTCTTCTAGCTCACTAATCTGTTTTTCTGCCTCATTTAGTCTTTTCTTGGTTCCTTCTAGTGTGCTATTCATTTCAGTGATTTTATTCTTCAGCTTTGTGTGGGTGTTCTTTACATTTCCCAACTCTGCTAAAAACTTCACTCTGTGCATCTATACTCCTCTTGAGTTCTCTGAACATCTTTGACATCATTACTTTAAACCCTTTCTCAGATAAATTGCCTATCTCCTCTTCACTTAGTTCTTCTGGGATTTTATCTTGTGCCTTGGCCTGAGAGATATTCCTCTGCTGCCTCATATTGTCTATCTTTCTAGCTGTATTTTTAGGTAGGTTAGTTACGTTTCTTGACCTTGGAGAGGTGGCCCTCTGTGGAAGATGTCCTGTGCATCCCAGCACTGCACTCCTCTCTTGTCACCCAAGGGCCAGTGTCCAGCCAGTCCCAGTGTAAAGTGTGGCCTGTGTTTGTGGATTCCTTCCACAGGCTTTGGGATTGTTGTTTTCTTATTTCTGGCATTTGCCCCCTGACAGATGAGGCTGGACTAGAGGCTTATGCAGGTTTCCTGGCAGGAGGAGCAAGTGGCTGCCCGCTGCTTGGTGAAGCTTTGTCCTGGACCTTTGGTGGGTAGGGTCATGTCTAGAGGTGTTTGTGGCTTAGAAGTCTATGATGGGTGGGGCTGTGTTCCCACCCAGTATATTGTTTGGCCTGAGGCTTCCCAGCCCTTAAGCCTATATAGGCCATTGGGTGGGGTTAGTTCTTGGTGCTAATGATCCAATCAAGATGTCAGCCTCCAGGAAAGCTCATATAGAAGAACACTCCTGGAATGTCTGTCTAGAGCTTTTATGTCCCTTGGGTCAGTGCAGCCATGCCCTACCTCCCCAGGAGACCTTCCAAAACCAGCAGGTAGGTCTGGCCCAGGTTCTTATGAAATCACTGCCTCTGCCCTTGGACCCAGCACAAGTTAGTTTCTGTGTACACCTTCCAAGAGAATGAAGTCTCTGTTTCCCCCACTCCCATGGGACTCCTGAAGTTAAGCCCTGCTGGCCTTCAAAACCAGATGTCCTGGGGTCTCCTCCTCCCAAGGCCAGAACCCCAGGCTGGGGAGCCTGACGTGGGGCTCAGAACTCTCACTTCCGTGGGATGGCCTCTGCAACTTAATTACTCTTCAGCTTGTGGGTCACCCACCCAGGGGTATGGGGCTTGATCATATCACAAGCATGGCCCTCCTTCCATCCTACTGTGGTTCCCTCTTTGTTTCCAGTTACAGAAGATCTTTTTTATTTGGTTCCAGTCTTTTTTTCAATGGTTGTTTAGGAGTCATTTGTGGTGTCATTGTAGTCATGAGGAGAGACTCGTGGTCCTACTACTCCATTGTCTTGACTAGAAATCCCCAGACATGCATACACTCTCGTAAGATAGTTCTGTGGGAGTGGAGTGTTAGATCATTGGGTCTGCAGACTTAAGATGTGAATAGACATATAAAATTGCCCCTATAAAGGGTGAAGTACTTTAAAATCCTTCTATAGTGGTAGAATAGTGCTAATTTCTACATATCTTCTCCTGACCGGGATGCTGTCAGTTACTGATAAGTGAGAAAATGCTAACTCATTACTCCAATTTGCATTTCTCTGAGCAGTAAAGAAGTTTGTCAGGAACTCATTCATTTATTAGCTATTTTAACTTTTAATTTCATGAAAAAGCTATATATTTTCCCTTTTTATATTGGGGTTTTATGTATTTCTTATCAGATTTTTAGAACTCTTTATATCAAATAAGTGTTCATTCTTTTTCTGTTTTATGTGTTGAGAATTATTTCTCCCAGTCTCTTTTTTGATTTGCCATATAGAAATTTAGATTTTTGTATAGTTAAAAATTTCAAAACTTTTCATTTATGGCTTTCAGAATTTAGATCATGCTCTAAAAAAACTTCTTCAGCTTGCGATTACAAAACATGTTATATTTTTGCCTTTGTTAATTACTTTTTAATTGGGTAATTTAAAACTTGTCTTTAAAAAATCTACATGAGCTTGTCATTTCTAAGTAAGGTGTGTTGATTTTTCTCACTATAATCAATGTTTTATTAAATGTTGTTTTATTTAAAAAGCTACTTTGACATATTCAATGCATATTTAGACTGGTAACTTTTTAATTGAAGTATAATCAGCTTACAATGTTGTGATAATTTCTGGTGTACAGTATAGTGATTCATATATATATATATATAATATATATATATATATATATAATATATATATATTCCTTTTCATATTCGTCTTCATTATTGGCTATTACAAGGTACTGAATATAATTCCCTGTGTTATACAGTAGGATCTTGTTGTTTATCTATTTTATATATAATAGTTAGTATCTGCAAAACTTGATCTCCTAATTTATCCCTCTACCCCTCCTTTCCCCCTGGCAACTACAAGTTTGTCTTCTATGTCTATGAGTCTGTTTCTGCTTTGTAAATAAGTTCATTTGTCTAATTTTTTTTAGATTCCACATATAAGTGATATCATATGATAGTTTTCTTTCTCTTTCTGGCTTACTTCACTTAGTATGACAATCTCCAGGTCCATCCATGTTGCTAAATATGGCATTATTTTACTCTTTTTTTTTAATGGCTGAGTCCTATTGCTTTGTGTGTGTGTGTGTGTGTGTGTGTATACACACACACACACACACACACACCCAAATTAAGAAGTGCAAACTTCCCATTGCAAAATAAATGAGTTATGGGTATGAAGTGTCAGTGTGGGGAATACAGTCAATAACCATGCAGTATCTCTGTGTGGGGACAAATGTTGACTAGACTTACCACAGCTATTATTGCATAACATACAGAAATATCAAATCATTGTGTTGTGCACTGGGAACAAATATCGTGTTGTAAGTCAGTTACACTTCAAAAAACAAACAAGCAAAAAATTCACAGAAAAAGAGATCAGATTTACAGTTACCAGAATCAGGGGTTGGAGGTAAAAGAATTGGATAAAGGTGGTCAAAAGGTACAAAATTCAAGTTATAAAATGAATAAGGACTAGAGATGTAATGTTTAGCATGATAAATAAAATCAGCACTGCTGTGTGTTGCACATGAAAGTTGTTAACAGAGTAAATCTTAAGTGTTCTCATCACAAGTAAAATTTTTCTTTTATTTTGTATGTGCTCTTATCTTTATTTTCTTCCCTCCCATTACATTGTTTTTAATCTTATCATCTTTTTCTAGCCCTCAATGTAGACAGCTGGACAATTTATTTTTGTTTTACTCTATTGTGGTGACAGCACATAACTTGAGATCTTCATTCTTAATGAAATTTTTAGTGAACAATATGTTACTGTCAACTATGAGTACTGTGCTGTACAGCAGGTCTCTAGCACTTATTCATCTTGTTCAACTGAAATTTCATACCTGCTGATTAGTGACTCTCCATTTCCTCCTCACCCCAACCCCTGTCAGCCACCATTTGTGTGTGGGTTTACTTCTAGGCTGTCTATCCTGATCCAAAACCTATGGGACACACCAAAAGCAGTTCTAAGAGGAAAGTTTATAGTGATACAAGTGTATCTCAGGAAACAAGAAAAATCTCAAATAAACAACCTAACATTACACCTAAAGGAACTAGAGAAAAAAGAACAAACAAAATCCAAAGCTCATAAAGTGAAAGAAATCATAAAGATTAGAGCAGAAATAAATAGAAAATAAAGACAATAGAAAAGGTCAACAAAACTAAAAGCTAGTTCTTTGAAAAGATAAACAAAATTGATAAACCTTTAGTCAGATGCATGAAGAAAAAAAAGGGAGAGGGCCCAAAATAATAAAATCAGCAATGAAAAAGGAGAAGTTACAACTGACAACACAGGAATACAAAGGACCATAAGAGACTACTACAACAACTATACATCAATAAAATGGACAATCTAGAAGAAATGGACAAATTCTTACAATGGTACAATCTCCCAAGACTGAATCAGCAAGAAATAGAAAATATGAAGCAACCAATTACCAGTACTGAAATTGAATCAGTAATTTAAAAACTCCCAATGAACAAATTCCAGGACCAGATGGCTTTACAGGTGAATTTTACCAAACATTTAAAGAAAAGTTAACAGCTATCCTTCTGAAATTATTTCAAAAAATTACAGAGGAAGAAACACATCCAAACTCATTCTATGAGTCCAGCATCACACCGATACCAAAACCAAATATATTCCCCCCTTAAAAAAAAAGAAAATTACAGATCAATATTACTGATGAACACAGATGCAAAAATCCTCAACACAATACTAGTAAATAGAATCCAACATTAGATTAAAGGGATCATACACAATGATTAAGTGGGATTTATCCAAGGGATGCAAGGATTTTTCAATATCTGCAAATCAATCAATGTGATACACTAAATTAACAAACTGAAGAATAAAAACCATGTGACCATCTCAATAGATGTAGAAAAAGCTTTTGATAAAATTCAACTTTTATTTATAACGAAAACTCTCCAGGAAGCAAACCAAGAGGGAACATACCTCAACATTAGAAAGGCCATATATGACAAACTAACAGTTAACATCATACTCAACAGTGAAAAGCTGAAAGCATTTCCACTGAGATCAGGAACAAGACTAGAATGCCCACTCTTGCAACTTTTATTCAACATAGTCTTGTAAGTCCTAGTCACAGCAATCAGACAAGAAAAAGAAATAAACAGAATCAAAGTTGGAAAGGAAGAAGTAAAATGCTCACTCTTGCAGAAGACATGCTGCTATACGTAGAAAATCCTAAAGATGCTCCTAGAGCTCATCCGGGAATTCAGTAAAGTTACAGGATACAAAATGAATACACAGAAATATGTTGCATTTCTATACACTAACAAAGAAATGTCAGAAAGAGAAATTAAGAAAACAATACCATTTACCATTGCATCAAAAAGAATAAAATACCTAGGAATAAACTACCTAAGGAGGCAAAAAACCTGTACTTTGAAAACTATAACTGATGAAAGAAATTGAAGGTGACACAAACAGATGGAAAGATATACCAGGTTCTTGGATTTGAAGGATCAATTAAAAAGAGCATTCTACCCAAGGCAATCTACAGATTCAATGCAATCCCTATCAAAATACCAATGACATTTTCCACAGACCTAGAATAAGGAATTTAAAATTTTGTATGGAAACACAAAAGACCCCAGATAGCCAAAAACAATCTTGAGAAAGAAGAACAGAGCTAGAAGAATCATAAGCCCTGACTTCAGACTATACTACAAAGTTACAGTAACCAAAACAGTATGGTACTGGCACAAAAACAGACACACGGATCAAAGGATAGAGAGCTTTACTATTTGTTTCTAATTTAATTCTGTTGTGACTAAAAGCAGACGCTGTATGATATCTATTCTTTTAACTAAGGTGTCTTTTGTGACCCAGAATGTGGTCTATCTTGGTGATTTTCCATGAGAGCTTGAAAAGAATGTGTATTCTGCTGTTTTTGCATGAAACAGTCTATAGACTTCAGTTATACCCTGTTCAGTTATTAAAAGTGTTGTTGAGTTAAACTCTGTCTTTACTGATTTTTTGCCTGCTGAATCTGTCCTTTTCTGATAGAGGAGTGTTGAAGTCTCCAACTATGAGTGGATTCACCTATTTCTTTTGAAGTTTCTTTTTTTCTTTTCTTTTTTTTTTTTTTTTTTTTTTTTTTTTTGCCTAACACAGTTTGAATCTCTGTTGTTCAGTGCAAATACTTTAAGGATTATTACATCTTCCTGGAGAAATGACACCTCTCACAATGTGATGCCCTTCTTCATCCCTGATAATTTTCCTTACTTTGAAGTCTGTCTGAAATAAGACTACTCCTGCTTTCTTTTTTATTAGTGTTAACATAATACATATTTTTCCATCCATTTACATTTAATCTAAATGTATCTTTATATCCAAAGTGGGTTTATTGTAGATAACATGTAGTTGGGTCCTGTTTTAGACCCATTGCGACAACATCTGTCCTTTAATTGGTGCATTTACATCATTGGCATTCAAAGTCATTGTTAATATACTTGGATTGGTATCTACCATATTCATTACATTTCTCTATTCAGTGCTCTTGTTCTTTGTTTCTATTTTTATCCTCTACTCTTTTCTACCTTTTTTGGTTGTAATTGAGCATTTTATACAATTCCATTTTCTCTGTTTTATTAACTTATCACATATTTTAGAAAATTTTTTCTAGTGATTGCCTTAGATTACCTTTATAACTAATTCAAGTCCTCTCTAAAGTAGCAATATACTACTTCACGGGTCATGTAAGTTTCTTATAATAACAAAATCTTTATTTTTTTCCTTTCCTTGTATCATATGTTATTCATTTCACTTATGAGCATATAACATAAGCTTGTGAAAATTAATAAAGGAAACCTCAACTAAAATTGGAGTCAGAAAGGCCTGTGGAGGGAGTTCCACACCCTACCACTCCTCTTCAATTACCCCGTGCAGGAAGACACTAGTTACTAACCCCAAAGAGAAAGACTTACTTTACTACCCCAGCAGGAGGAGGAAGACTTCCTTCTTGCCCAGCAATAAGCCCAGTCAATGGAAAATGCCACACCTCAGTCAATGAGAAGCTGCTGCCACAGGACTTTTATTCTCCTCCAATAAACTTTCATTTCTTTCCTTGTCCTACCCTCCCTAGCCTACTATAAATGTTATCCACATTGTGTAACCCTTTGGAGTATCTCTCTGTTTGCCAGATTAGATGCTGTCCAATTCATGCATCATTTAATGAAGCAAATAAAATCTTTGAATTTACTCAGTTAAATTTTGCTTTTTAACAATACATACATATATACAGAAGAAATGATATATAATATTCATTTCTATAATTGACACTTGAACAACATGGGATTGAACTGTAGTTGTCCCACAGTCCTTGGATATCTTTTTTTTTTTTTTCAGTCTTCGCATTTTGGTGTTTGAGGATTCTATTGATATATCCTCTAGCTCATGGATTCTTACTTCAGCCATGTTCTGTCTACTAATATAACCCCATCGAAGGCATTCTTAATTTCTGTTTCACTGTTTTTTATCACTAGCATTTCTCTTTATTTCTTTTTTAGGATTTCCATCTCTGTGCTTACCTTGCCCTTCTGTCAACTTTATTCATTAGAGGCTGTAGAATATTAATCATAGCTGTTTTAAATTCCTGGTCTGATACTCCCACCACCCCTGCCATCTCTGGTTCTGATGCTTTCTCTGTGTCTCCAAACTGTGTTTTTTGATTTTGGATGTGATTTTAATTTTTTATTGACAGTTGGACATGATGTACCAGGTAAAAAGAACTGCTGTAAATGGGTCTTCATGATGTGGAGGTGAGATGTAGAGGAAGAGGAAAACTTCTATAGTCTCATGATCAGGTCTCAGTCCTTGAGTGAGCCTATGTCTCCGGATCATGAACTTCACAAGTGTTTCTCAGTTTTCCTCCCCACTTAGGTGGGATGGGATGGCTAGAGCTGACTGAAGTTGGACATTTCCCTCCCCCAGGTCAGTTAGGGTCTGATAACACCCCAGCAGGTTAGATTTATATGTGTTATTGCAAATGTCATGATTTACTTGTATTTTAAAGCTGAATAATATTCCATTGTGTATGTGTGTGATGTACATATATTTGTGGATTTTTCCAGTTTTCCTTCTGTTTTTGATTTCCAGTTTCATTCTATGTAACTGGAAAAATACTTTGTATTATTTCAATATATTTCTGCTGTATGATTTCAATCTTTTAAAAATTATTTAGATTTGTGTTGTGATCTAACATATAGTCTGTCCTGGGGAATGTTCCATGCACACATGAGAATAATATGTATTCTGGGTGGAGTGTTCTGTTTACATCTCTTATATCCGATTGCTCTATAGCACTGTTCCAGTCCTCTGTTTACTTACTGATCTTCTGTCTAGTTGCTCCGTCTGCTGTTGAAAGTGAGATGTTAAAGTCTCCTTCGGTCTGTTTATTCCCCCTTCAATTCTGTCAATGTTTGCTTCACATATTCAGGAGCTCTGATGTTGGTGACTATGTATTTATAAATGTTGTATCTTTTGGCAAATCGACTCCTTTACCACTCTACAATGTCCTTCTTTGTCTCTCGTAACAATTTTGGACGTAATGCCTATTTTGTAATATATTAGGAAACTATTTGCATGGAATATCTTTTTCCATCCTTTCATTTTTAATCTTTGTGTGTCCTTAGATCTAAAGGGATTATCTTGTAGGCAACATGTATTTGGAATCTGTTTCTTTATCCATTTAGCACATCTATGTCTTTTGATGGGGGAGTTTAATCCGTTTACATTTGAAGTAACTACTGAAAGAGAAGAACTTACTATTGCTACTTTGTTCATGTTTTCTATGTGTCTTCTACGGTTTTTCCCTCCCTTCTTGTCTTACTTCATTCCTTTGTGTTTAGTTGCCCTTTCTTTTTTGTAGTGACATCCTTTTATTCTCCTTTCATTTTTCTGTGTATATCCTATACATGTTTTCTGGATGGTTACCACAGGCATTACATAAAACATCTTAGTTACAACAATCAAAAGAAAGTCAACTCCAGTTATCCTTTCATGGAGGTAAATACTCTGCCACCTGCTGGCAACTTAATTCTCAGACATGCAGTTTCCTGATCATTTCAGTGTGTGGTTCCCACCACACTGGGTTATGGGAGGTTCAAAGAAGTAAATGTGTAAAGGAGGCCCTCAGTTAATGGTACTGTCCTCCTCCATGTAAAAAGGTGAAACTAGGTACCTTTAAGACATGGAAGAAAAATACCTTTCGGAGTGTTATAAGGAAAAATCGGTGCATGAAGGTAGTGGAGGGAAGAGCACTTCACAGAGTGTGTGAGTCCATAAGAGAGGCTCCAGGGGGAGCCTGACCCCCAGGGAACTATCCACTCACCTGCAGGGCCATTAGTCTTTCTGCAGATTCGCCTTCAGGAAACACCCTGTATCAGACAGGCCTGCATGGAACAAGGCATCAACTGTGCTTGGGCCTCTGTAAATTAGCAAAGATACATATTTTAGTAACTAGAGAGTTACTTTATAAGATGTATGCCACTTGCTCTTATGGTGGATTTACTAAAATTTAAAATGTATTGTTAAATTGAAGAAGAGCTTTTCGAGGTTGTACAAGGTTGCAACGAGAGGAAGCAAACTGCCAGCCTCCTGACTCACCCAGCGCAAAGCCAACCATCTTCAAGGTGCTGTGACCCAACTAGGAAAGCAGTTCAGTTACCCCAGAGAGATGGGGGGATGTGCCAGGATGGGCCTGTTTCAGAAACCACAGGCATTCCTACAGGGAATGGGGGGTGAGGGGATTTGCTGCCTCAGAGCTGACTGTGCATCAGAATCAAGGGTTTTGATGAGACAGCCTGCTCCATCTTCGTGACAAAGACTGTGCGTGTTATGTGTGTGCACACAGGTGCGTGTGTGTGTACATGTGTGGTGAATCAAGCATGTGTATGTGCACGTGTGTGTGCACGATGAGTCAAATTTGCATGTTCGTTGACATAAAGCACGTAAGTGTGAGATGCAGCAGGCACTGGTGTAGGTGTTGCCATGTGAAGCAGGAGTGTGTGCAGATGTGAGTGTGTGGGGGTGAAGGCAGCGCTAGGCAGTGCATAAAGCCTCCTGACAGTCAAACCCAGGTAGAGTCTTGAGCCTGTGGCCCTCCCCTGTACGGCCTTGGAGACCCAGCTGGTGGTGAAAGCTGATTCTTGACCCTGGAGAGCCCTGATGGGAAGAGGTTACAGCAAGCGCCTGCCACAGAGGTAGACCCACCAGGCAATCATGGCCTGAGGACCTGTTGGGGCCACATGACCCTGGGCCCTCTTGTAATCCCCAGCTACCTGCCAACCAACTGAGTGTGAATTTTCTGCCAACACTTTCCCAAAGACCTGATGGCCTGCTCTTACATATTACTTCTCTTGGGAACTACAGTTCAAAGTGAGGGTTAACTGACTGGCATTCTGCTGTCCACCTTATGCTTTTGCAGGTGGACACCAGGCCCTTCTGGACACTGCTCACATGCTTCTCTGAACTGGGGTCCATTATGACCCAGGAATGAATTGCAAGAGTCAAGATGTGTCCAGTTCTGGACTTTCATCTGAAGGACCCCTCAGGGAAGCTCTTCACGGTTTGGAGGGTCCAATACTCAGTCTCCGGGATGAGCTGAGACAAGACTTCTGCTATGTTGGTGGGAGGGATGTGGGCATTCAGGGCTCCAGAGTGGTGGAACACCCCTTGGGGTCTTTGCGGCCAGAGAAGGAGATGCCATCCATAGTTCCTCAGACAGTGAAAGATAAAAGGTCGTGGATCAGTTCATGTGACCGAAAGACAGGATCCAGCCGTGGGTCTTGGGGTGCCCTCTCCAGTCCCAACACCATGGGAAGCCCTGGTCTCAATGCTGAGTCTTCTGCAAATCTGTGAAATTGGGCTCTCTGGTGGGGCTTTGACTGGGATTTTTACAGCTCCCCCATTATCTCATGTGCCAGCCAGGGGTTAGACCCATGGCCTGGAGCAGAGGGGAGGGCCACTGGGGGCTGTGAAAGGGAGCAGGTTGGAGGGGCTGCAGGTGTTTCCAAGGACCATCTCCATCTTCTGGACCCCTCGTCTTCCCTCTGGTGGGTGACCCAGGGACACGCCCAGGACAGGATGGCTCTGCTGCCTGCTCCCAGCCTCCAGTGAATGTGCCCCATTCTCAAACCCAGGAGCCCCCAGAGCAGCCAGGAAGCCCTTCTCCCACTGACTCTGGGCTGCAACCCACCCCGGCCACACCAGACACCCTCACGCTGTTGTGGGGACCACCACAGCTGCCTGGGCTGGTGTGTGAGCCGTGCTGCCCTCTCGGTATTTAGGGCAGGGTGCCCCGCACCACCGTCCCTTAGGGCTCACAGGGTGCAAGCTCCTCTCATGCTGGACGAGAGGACCCAAAGGTCAGCAACAGCAGCTGGAGGAGTCCAGCCGTGGCTCCGCCAACGGACATGGCCTGGCACAGCGACTGTGCTAGGATAGCAGCGTGTTCTTGATGTGTCAGGACAAAGAATGGGCTCTAAGCAGGTGTGTCAATTATGCTGTTTTAATAAAAAGAGGTACAGTTTGTTCATCCTACCCTCTCCTCTGAAGTTGCCTAACATCTGCGAAAGGGGATGTGACCTCCCCTCCAGGTCCTTAATGACCTTTGTCTCGCTGTGCCTTGATCTCCTGGGGAAAGGCCATGTTCCACATGTGCTTCCCCACAGGTCCTCACAAGTGGCCTCCTGTTAATGAGTTTCTGGTCAACATCTGTTGGATTTATTTCAGTGACTTTCAACTCTCCGCCATCTATAAATCAATGATTTCAGCTCCAATTTTGCAACCCCTCTCAAAGTTCATAACTGTTCTTGCTGCCAAGAACACTTTTATGTACAAAGCTCACATGGTCAGGGCAGAGGCGCCGTCCCATCACTTCTCATCTATAAGAGAATGGTGTACCATGTGGCCAGCGTCACAAACACAGGAACACAGATTTCTTTTTGAATTTTCACGTTAGGTCCCTAATCATGCCAATGATGTTTTCCAGAAGCAAAAAAGACTAAGGCAGTGGTTTTAGGTCGTAGAATGAAAAACTTGTTCCACCAAATATTTATTTTAGTTATTTTAAAGTACAACAAATATGACAACATCACGCAAACTAAGGAGGCAAAAGAAGAAATGAGAGAGTAACCCAGACCACACAGTGTACTCCACACCACACATGAGGCCCTGTGTTTGGACTTGAGACTTCGCAGGGTGGCCAGAGGCGGACGTCCTGAACAACTCATTTGGAAAGAGGTCACAGGGGGCATCACCAGCAATTTGTTCTAATGTGGCCCATATAAATATTTGGTTGGTTCTGTTTTTTGGGGGGAGGGAGGTAATTAGGTTTATTTATTTATTTACATGGAGGGACTGGGGATTGAACCCAGGACCTCATGTATGCTAAGTACATGCTCTACCACTGAGCTACACCCTCCCCCCAGCCCATGTGAGTTTGATCTGGGTGTAAGGGAGCAGGGAGGGAAGTGCACTGAGTCCCTCTTTGCTCTGACCTGACCTTCTGAGAGTGTCCAGAAAAGTAGAGTGAGGGACCTTCACACTCCAGCCCTCACAGGTGCCCAGGGGCTGCCAAGTGCCAGTGGAGGGCGGTCTCCCTCATTCTGCACTGACCCAGGGAGAAGGGCAGGGCCCAGATTTCCTGGAAAATGTACCTAGTTCTGCTCCTTGGATGGAGGAATGGGGGTCTGAGGCCCACTGCCAGTCCACCCGGTGTGGCTGTGTCGGTTCAGAGCAGCATTTTCTCACTAGCTCTGCAGCTGTCTTGGCTCAAACCCATACTCCCAAATTTACTAACAGTGTAATCCTGGGAAAGTCACTTAATCTCTGTGCCTCTCTTGAACTTCTGTGAAAGGACAAGGGTGGCTGCGTTGCAGAACTGTTGTGTGCTCAAAAGAGAATCAGGAAAGCTCTGAACACAGCCTCAAAACCAATAAACTCCAGAACGGAGACCCTGGGGCCACGATCTCTCTGCTCCACGCCCAGCAGACCCCCCTTTTGGCTGGAATGGTATTCGGCACAGAGTAGGCCTCTGAAAAACACCCGTCAGATGAAAACTCAGTGTGAGCTGGACTTGAGATGAGTTAAGGCTGTGGGACCCAAGGCCACGATCACAGCATGTTTGCAGATGCAGTAAATAATTGCTGTACGCATGCGTCAATTATGTAAGATTTAGAACAAAGAAAATGGAAGTACGCATGTGCTAGAGATATTCTGTAAGCCTAATGAACAAAGAAACTCAGATTGCGTGTGTGCTGGCAGAAAACAGATAAAAAGCAGGACAGGTGCATCATAGGCGTGCACCTCCCTGTGGCAATAAAGTGTTGTTAACCCCATGGTGTCTCCTGCTGAAGTCTGTCCAGTGATATGGCAACTCCTAGTGCATTTTTTCATTTGGGCCGCTCACCTCCTAGAACCCCACGTCAGCCTCCCTCGGCTGACACTCAGCATTAAAACTTGTCTGCTTGACCAGGTGCCTGGTCTGCTGAAGTCGGAGAGCAGGTAAGCTAGAAAGCCCAGGCTGAGAAATTCTAATTGCTGATGTAAACCACACATTAAAGAACTATTATGCCAAGATTTCTCATGGGGTCTTGTGTTCATGAGCCAGCATGAGGTTGGAGGGCACCTTTCAGAGACAGAGCCTTGTTCTGGATGCTCATCCTGTACCCGGGCCACTAAGGGGTTTGTCCACTGGGGGCTCCTAGTGCAGAAGCACTGTTATTTGAAAGCGTTTCATATTTCATCATAACTTGGACTCCAGAGATGGACAATTTTTCCAACCAAAAATAGACAAGTAACAGACAGTTCAGGAATTACAAAGGCCAATAAACCTAAAGCACGGACCTTGTTTAACTTATTGATAATCCGTTAAAATGAGGAAGCAGCCACTGATGGGATGAAAAGAAGACACACTTTCCCTGCTGCAGGAGGAGTTGGTGCAGGGGGCTGGGGTAGGGGTGGGGTCCTGATGTGGAGGGGGCCTGTGAGCGGGCCAGTGACCTTGGCAAGAGCAAAACAGCTGGACCCCATCCCCAGGGGCCCAAAGTGAAGTGGACACCAGCATGCTGTCCTGAGTTCCACCATCCAAACACAGTGCAGTGTCACAGTGGCCCATCCAGGACCATGCTGGGGCTCTGTTGGGTCTCTCCTGTCTCCTCCTGGCAGTTCATGAGACTTCCTTGTCATTTGTTTCTGTGTGGAGAATAGGAGGCAAACTTGGGCTTTTGCTCCCTCCTGGCCCACCTTCTCTTCCCATCACTAGGAATATCCTACAGGTGAACACTGGGACATGCACACCTCTCTCTCCAGGGTAAGATGCCTCACTCCAGGTATTGCTGGATGCTCCTTGCACTTTACTATCCCAGAGGACGTGGAGGATTGCAGTGACACTGAAGTTTAGCAGACATCTCTTAGTTGTGCTAGAATGTCTCACTTTTCATTTATTTGATTCTCTTTAAAAAGAGACCATGAGGGCTAGCCCCTTCAAATGGCTCCATCCTTAACTGGTGGTGTGGTCCTGAGTCATCACTGGGCTCCTGGAGCCCCTCTCATGACCTCTCACATGAGAGGACCCCTTCCAGCTTTGATTTCCACCGACACACGATTGTAATGAACAGAGACGCATCTGCTGTATCAGATGCATGTCCACCACAGGGCATCAGCATAGCCTCCAAGTGCCCCCTGTCCACGTGGCTTTCCAGCTGCCCCTCCAGTACCTCTAGGTCAATATCCACTCCACTGAGGCTTACAGCCCATTGGTTCCATGTCCTTGCCCTGCATTAGTCCAGTGCCTACCAGACCCAGATGGAAGGATAAAGGACATCTGGGAACGCCCTTTACTAGGGGAAGGTCTGTGATGAGAGCAGAGAGGATCAGGAAGGTTGGGAGGTCCCAGATGGCAATGGAATGACCTGAGTGAGGGAGAGAGAGGGTTGCGTAGACATGTCCCAGACTTCCCTGTGGTCTAGAAGTTTCTGCAGGGCCCTCAGGGAGTTCCACTTCTCCCAGACAGGCTGCCTTGGTGTCTCTGCTGAAATGCACAGGGGCTGCTGTGAGCACTGGGACCCAAGGCAACTGACAGTCCATGGAGCTGGAAGCCTGCAGGCACATTGCTCTCCCCACCAACTGGAATTCCACTTCAGTCATCCTGCTCTTTCCTTGACACTAGTCCTGCTTCCCTCTCCTCCATTCCTGCTTTGGTTGTGAGACCACTCTTCCTGCGTGACTGCTCCTCTGCAGGGTCATGCTTGGGAAGACACGTGACCATGCTCACTGGTCCCCAGCCTCTCGGGGCCACCCCTCCTGCCTTCCTCCCACTGTCCTAGGAGACATTTTCCAGCCTTCCACTCCTTCAAACCTCCAACAGCATCCCCTTCCATCCCACCCCAGGTGGTGTTCTCACTTCCCATTTCTCTAAGAAAGCAGCAGATGGAAGAGAATGTTTGCAGCCCTGGCACCCGCTAGCAAGGGCCCCTGAGCACCTGCACCTGCATGCCTCCCCTTGACCTGCACCTACATGCCTCCCCTTGACCTGCCCAGAGCTGTACTCCCACATCTTCCCCTCTCCCCACCTTCCTACGTGAGGAGGTGGCAACCTTGTTCCTACAGCTCTCAGACTACAGGCAGGGAGTCATCCTTGATTCCTCTGTCTCCCTTACATCACATCCAAGCCACCAGAATGTCCCTTCACTCTGCCTTGAAAGATGTCCAGATGCACCTGTCTCTCTGCACCAGATGTCACAGCTCCCTGCCTCTGCAGCTGCCGTGGCCGCCTTCCACTCTGTTTGTGCTCCGCAGGGGCCAGCAGGGCCCTGGAGGCGGTGCTCCATCTCACACACAGGAAAAGGCAGAGACTTTCCATGGCAACTGAGGCTTCCTAGGTCCTGCCCACCCTGCCTTTCCTGCTCTCCTGCCCCCATCCGCCCACCTCAGCGGCTGACCTCATGCCCCCCACCCCAGGGACCCTCCTGTCACAGGGCCTGTTCAGGATTCTCTGAAGGGACACTCTTCCAGCAGATAGACACCTGGCCTGCACTCCTGCTCTCTCAGACTGTGTTGAAATGTCACCTTCCCAAGGACCTGCTACTTTCTCCAAAGCAGCAGACACCCCCAGCCTTCCAGCCCCTCCTCCCTAGGGTTTCCCACCCACATGTCTGTGCCCCAGCACATTCCGGGTGTAACCACCACGCTGTGCCCATCAGAATGTGTATCAGAGAAGACAAGGGTCCTGCAGTGCCCTGTCTCTCTCCAGTCCTAAAACACCGTGTACACCTGAGATTTGTCGAATGCCTAAAAAATGGTTTGCTAAACTTCAAATAAAGAGAAATAATTTAGAGAAAAAGGATGAAAGAATGACATGACTGTAGAAGAGGAAGAAGGTGAGTCCCGTGCCCTGGGCCGTCTTCTCTGGGTCACCCCACGCAACAGCCGCACGTGGCCTGGAAATGTGCAGCCTTAAATCTTGGGGAAGGTGGGGGAGGATGACCGGCCAGTGGGGGAGGAATGGTTTTCATTTCTAACTTCCACCTCTGGATCCAGTCAGAGTGGGCTTGTCCCCAGCTGTCTGCGTAACTGCTGCCTGTCAGCTGCCATCCCATCATCGAGATGAGGGACACCAAGCCCTGGAGGGTGCCCTGTGGGGTCAGACGGTTGACTTCGCAGGCTGGGGTAATGCCCAGTCCTGGATAATGCCCTCAAAGGACAACAGTATGTCTCCAGCCTGAGCACCTGTCAACAGGTTTCTCCCCGGCTTCAGACTTGTCCACCTTCTGTTCACATGGGCCTTCTGGTGGGGCTGCTGGGCCATGCACTGTGCTCGAGTCCCTGTTCCTCCACTGCAGCACCACCCAGACCATGGGCACCCTGCCTACACTTACCCCTATCTGCTTACTTTTCCTCTTCCCCGTTCCCCTCCATTTCTTGTTCCAGAACATGGGGGCTGACATCACTGGTTGAGGGGAGGGGCAGCAGCAAGCTCACTGGTGTGGGGTTGTGATGGGGGGTGGAAAGGCCTGATTCGGTGTCACACGGGCAACCTGGGTCTGTTTCGCCAATTAACACCTGTGATCTGTGCAAGTTATTCAAACTCTCCGAGTGCTGTCTTCATCTTTAAAAAAGAGGATAAAAATGTCCACTTCCTTGAAGTGTTGCTGTGCCAAATGAATGGTAGAGGCTGTACTGGCTTTTCTGTGGGTGAAAGAAGTTGGTTCGATTTGATGATCTCAGTTTATCTCTGCAGGAAAGGCCCCTGCAGTGCTCAAGGGGAGAAGACAGTGGACACTGGGCACACTCTTTCTATGGGGCCCCCTACTTTATATTCCCCTTGTGTTTGTGGAATGCCACCTTAGAGTATATGGGGGAGAGTGTAGGTATTTTCTGAGTCCTCATACCCACAAAAGTGTCTTCATTTTGCTTTCATGGCTAACTGGTAGTTGGGAAAGTAGAGAATTCAAAGTCAACGTCACTGCTACTGTATTTTGCAGTGTCCAAGGGCTAGTGGACAGTAAGTGTCTTGTCTTGTTCCTTCTTAGGGAACCAGGATTTTCATGCCCTGTGGAAGTATCCGAACACCTCCTCATCACAGGTGCTCTGATTTCATCAACAGTTTTCTCAACAAGTTGGAGGAGGTCCAGTGAGGGCAGACTTTTCCCTATCCTCACACCGGGGCTGGTTGTGCAACCCTCGGACCACAGGTGTCACCCACAGTCTCAGGACAGGAGTGGACAGTCTTCTCCGACCTCCGTGTAAGGAGTGGACATACCTTCTAGTTCTCATCAGCCTCCCATCCAAAAGCTATTCTGGACTTAGTTTTCCATCACAGGGCATATAAATGGAGTGTTTATCTTTCTTTTGTTAACTGACTAGTGTTCACTGAGCACCTGCCAGGCAACCTAGCTCTGACTGAGACTCACAAATCCCCAAATGGCTCACAGTCTAGTGGTAAAGACGATGCATTAATTGGCTGATATTTAGAGTGACAACTGCCACCATGGACACTCAGGACACCTTAGAAGCACAGATCATCTCTGTCCCTTATGCCCAGACAGAGCCTGCCACATATCAGACACTCAAAAAAGGACTTTAGGGATGTTGAGTGAGTATCTATCTTAACACAGGTGTGTGTGTGTGTCTGTGAACAGACCCCAAGCCAACTGAAAAACAGTAAAGAAACAATTCCTGGGAAGGGACATGAGCTCTCACTACCTCATAGTATCAGTTTAGTGCCTTGGTTCCAGCAAATTTATTCTCTTCTTCTTGCAATGTAACCCTGAGGCCTACCTTTGCAGGGCACAGCTGTCTCCATGGCCCGATTTGGGAGTACCTTGGTCTTATTCCTGATCTCCTCTCCTTGGCCCTGAGGACTTTAGATTCACACATGGAGGAAGAGGTTGCCCTTACTGGCCTGTATGTTATTAGAGGTAGGCTCAGGGTGAGGATCACATATTCACATGTGTATTACTGTCTCTGTTTTTATGGATGAGATGACTGAGGCTACAGAGAAAGGAGATGACATTCCCTATCCCAGAGGGATGAGCGTCAGGTGCTGACTTCCCCTCTCCCCAAATTCCTGTCAATCATTCTGGATTTAAAGGATCTCCAAATAGCACACCAAAAGGTGTTTAAGGGAGAAGAGTTAGATCCAGGGCACTGAAGGAGGGCTAGGGGTCCCAGAGTCTGAGAGAAGGGAATGGTAAGTAAAGGCTGAGGTCCCTCAGTGCAATGCAGTTACTGAGGGGCAACTGCAGGATGAGAAAAAGTACATGAATTTCAACAGAGTAGGTAGTATTTTAGGAAAAGGGAAAACCAGAGATAGGTCACATAGGTGACAGGGCCAGACAGTCAGTCCCCACTCCTGCCAATGAAGTGCACACGAACACAGTCACGTAAGTCAGGTCTATCCCCGTGCGCGGCAGCAGGAGCTCTGATAAGCCTGTGTTGAAGTCCCTGCTTAATGTGTGGCAGAAACCAGGGACGAGAAGGCCCCATTCAAGTCCATCTCGCAGAAAAATAAAGAAGTAAAGATATGATGAGTAGATTAGTGAATGAATACACCTTTGGGATTTCTAGGCAGGTCATTACCAGACACTGGAAGTGTAAATTTTCACTCACCCAATGATCCAACTACTTTATTCTTGCACATAAACTAGAGCAGGCTTTCCAACAGTGGACTGTCATCTACTGATGGCTTAGACATTATTTTAGTGGATAAGAATCAGCATCTTTTTAACAGGTTCAAGGAGGGCTGCTGTCAGGAGTTTAAACTACTCCATGTTATTGCTGCCTCAGCGTCCACTCTGTGTGATCAAAGGGGCCTGCTACAACCGCAAAGTGACACAGCTCTTCCTGTAAGCACGTAACCCAGGTAACAGTCCGAGAGTCACAGACAAATGTAGGTTCCTGACATGACTTTCTCTGCAGCCCTTGTGAGCAACAGCTCCCCTCCCTTCCAGATCTTCCCCTTGTGTGGTAAGACCCACAGAGGTACCAAACCCCCACTCTTGGTGCTTTGAAGTGACCAATTCAGTCTTAACCCAGACACCGACAGCACTTCAAGGACAGGCTGTAATGCAGGCGAGCGCTCAGGTCCCGCCCCACCCTGCAGGCACCTGCGTCAGCTCCGCTGTGGCCCCTCGGGGCACGCACGAGGAGCCTCGTCTGTTCCCTCTTCCGCGTGGTTTCCGTTCAACAATGGCTCCCCATCGCACACCGGGGATACATGGTAAAAACGCCAATTTCCCGTGATGGTTACGTAGTCTAACAAATCGCGGACACTTATGTTTCACATTCATACTACAGTATACACCAGTTGAAAAAAAACCAACCCTCGGTTCTATAACCGCAAATCCGTTCTGGGAAATAAAAACGGGAAAGCTGACCCCTAATGTCATCGCAGCTCGGCCACAGAAGTCCCCACCGTCCCACGACGCCCCTCCCCGCCGTCAGAGCCCACGTGACGCGGCGCCGCACCCAGGAGGCTGCACGTGGGTCCAGGCACGGCCCCACCACAGCCGGGTCCCAGGCAGCGGGGCCCACGCCCGCGGAAGAACACGACGCCACGACGGCCGCTGCGGCCATACGCCCGTGGGAATCAAACTCCCGCGAGAACCAAACTCCCGCCTCGCGAGGACGCCTTGACGCATGGGACTCTGGGAAGGAGTCTTCCGGGTTCCTTCTGCGCGCGGGCGGCCCCGCCCACAGGTCGTCTTCCACTCGGAACTTCCGGGTTTCCCACGAGCACGGGGCCGGGGTCTGCGTCCGGGAAGGTGGGTGCGAGCGTGGGCGGGGCTCCGGCGCTCGGGGACGCCGGGCGGGCGTGGGGGTTGCTCCGCTTGGTGGGAGGGGAAGGGTCGGCGGGTGCGAGCGGCGGACCTGGTGCTGGCCCGGGGCGCGAGTGCAGCATCAGGATTCGCGGGCCGGCGCTGGGCAGGGCCGGCTCGGCTGGCTGAGCGCCGCTCGATGAGAGAAGGTGCGCTGCCGACGGCTGGACAACTGCCTCCAGAGGCTTCGCGAGCTGGGTGGTGGGTCCAGGGTGACGGCGAGGCCGGGGCGGGGGTGCGGGCAGCGTGCACGGGCCAGCTCTGCCCCTGGCGCGTCCCGGGCGACGTCGTCAACCTCGGAAACGCCGGCGCCCGAAGGACTAGCGAGATGCCCCCGATTCCTGGAGAAGTCACTGTGAAGGGTATGCGGACCGAGTCTCACAGGGTGGCAGTTGTGTTTGCGGGGTCTCGTGGAGTCTCGTTAGCAGGGCAAGGGTCAGGTCCCTTCCTGCGCTGTGCGGCCTGCTTAGCGCTCTTGATTTGCGTTTACAGTTTATACAAGACCTGGTTTCCAGGGACCGTAGTGCCAGGGGAGATGGTCGGGCTCTGGATGACCGTACCGTTTTCTTTGTAACAAGGTAGCTGTTATGATGAGTGAAGAGGAGACGCCCCATGGACAGAATCCTACCCGAGAGACAACTTTGTGACTTGAACCCTCTCGCCTGCGCTTCGGATCAGAGGCAGAACAGTCCCAGAAAGGAAGAGATCCTAAGTTTAAGTGGCCAGGCAATTGTTGATGCTTCTGCCCAGAGTGACTGAGATTGGGGTTGGTGCTACCTCCTCCAGAAGTTGTCAAAGACGGGGCGATATTGGAAGGTTTGGACTGATTTGTAGAAGACGACCTGAGCTAGGCTGAGAAGGGGTGGGCAAAGAAAGGCCTAAGGAAATGGGACTTATTGGAGAGGTCCTGAGGGAATGGTCTCGGGTCAGAGGGAGTGGAGGGACCTGTCACGGCTGAGAGAATCTGTCTACAGTGCTTCATAATCGATCCCATTCCTTCACACCCCCCACCACGTCGTTTCTGTTACCTGATCTCTCTCAAACCGGGTGGTATCAGATATCACTATATATAGAGGTGTGCTGATGCTTCCTCTTCCTGGTCGTATTTCTCCCTTGTAAGAAAGATTGGGGGTGGGGGGGCCGAGGGGAGATTTGAGGATATAAGTAATTTGCCAGGTTCACATGATTTTACTATATACATCAGGCATCTTGACTTTTGGATAGTATTATCCACTCTGCCACAGTTAAGCCAAAACACGAGCTTATTTTTGAAAAATACAGTCAATTCAAAAGAAACTTTTTTTAGAAGACCTTGCCTTAACATGCCTATCCTATTCTCCCTAGTGCTTTTTGTGCATTATGTGAATTCCAGGGACTAATAAAACAAGTGGTTCCCACTTCACATCAGAAATCTGTTCTTGATAATCGTATCTTCTACAGCACAGTAACAGAAGCCTATTTTCCACTGTTTAAAATAGGAAAATTAGAGTGAATCACATTTCACTCTGGCTTCAAACTGATTTTTTAAAATGTGAATAAAACGCAGCACATGTCGCCATGTGTTTAAAAGACTCGTGTTATAATGTAAAAAAGTTAAAACAGTTTTCTGATCTGCACACTGTTGCTTTGTACAATTGGCATGATCTGTTAGTTCCAGCAACCTTACTGAAGGCACCCAGTTGGCATTTGTTATGCTTTTCAGAAGTTCTACATGTGGTTGTGAAGTTCTGTTGATTGTGTGTGGCACATAATGTAACTCAAGACTTTCTCCCCCATGTCATTTTGTTAAAAATATTTTACTCTGTGATGAACCAACCTAAATTCACTGGCTTAAAAAAAAAAAAACAGTAAAAAGAAATATGCTCAGAGGTCTATGTTCCAGCTTTCTGGGCTCGGTTTAGTTGGTCAGTTCCTGTGCCAGGGCTGTCTGGGTCACACATGAGGCTGTAGCCGCCTGGTGCTACTTGGTTCCCTGACTGAGGCTGGTTGGTTGAAGATGACTTCCTTTACTTCTTCAGGGGCTTGTGCTGGCTGTTGGCTAAACTGCCTGTCCCTCACAGGCTAGCCCCAGGTTTCTTCACAAGATGACAGTGTTCCCAGAAGGCAGGCTCTAATTGACAAGTGCTTTTTATCCTATGTTTGCATCGTATGTCCTTTGGCAGGAGCAAGTTAAATGGCGAGACACACGTCATTGTCATTGGGAACTTCACAGGGAAATAATTAGGGGGAAGTAACCATTGTTTAAATAAACAACTGTTATTTAAGCATCTTTAAAAGTTTAAATTGATTTTTACCATTAACTGTTGATAAATCAGTAAGAAACATGTGCTTTCATTAACTTAAGGATAAATTGTGGATCTTACTTCTACAAACTAATAGACCTGTGGGTGCTCCTTCAATAGGGTCTTTCCTGCCCCTTCTCAAGGTGTAAATATTTTTGTCCCACAGGAGGCACACTGGCCATCTCCTCACCCCACCCCCACCCCAGTCTATCTGGTCTTTTCTAGTTACTGTTACAGAGCTTTAGCAGGAGAATCTAAGAGCAAGCCACACCAGTTCTTTGATGACACCGCTCCATTTGCCTTCTCTCCCAGCTCTATTTCTAGACTCCTCTGTGCATCTCTAAGAGCAGCAGGAAATGAATACATCTCAGGTGAGCTGATTTTTTTTTCCTTCAGCTTATTTTGTATTTTGCTGTATGAGCTTTATGAGGGTCCTTAAACTAAAATGGAAAAGTAAAATTTAGCTTCAGGGCAATATACATAAACAAAACGAAGGTGGCATGTGGATAGGCAGGTAATATGAGCTTAGAGTCATCCAAGGTAAGTGCAGTCACAGATACAGTTGTTACCTGATCGGAATGGACCCTCAGAAGAAAGCATGCTGCATCCTCTTGGGACATGAGAACTTACGGACACAGAAATATGAAACAGTGTCCTCATTGTCACATAGATGATGGAGTGATAGTGTTTCACCGCCCATTGGGAAATAAATGCTTCATGCATCTGCAGTGGTGACCGTTACCTGGTGCTAAAAAAGAACTTGCTTAATAAGGTTTTTCTGGAGTTGCTAAAATAGTTCAGTTCCAGACACCTTTTGGCTAAATCTAAGAATGTGTTGTTTATTAGGATAATGTTACACTAATTTACTGACTCAGGGAGAATTGATATCTTTATGATGTAGCCTCTTCCTGTCCATGAATATGGTATGTTTTTTCATTTATTAAGTTCTTTTGTGTCCTTCAGGTTTTTCACCCCTCACATAGTTTTGTGTGTTTTTTATTAAATGTATTGATAGGTGTTTGCTTGTTGTTGTTACAGTAAAAGCGTTTTTGTTTAAATGAGATTTTTACGCATTATGCTTATACTCTGCTAATTTATAGAATTTTCTTATATAACACTATTTTCACATGATTCTCTTGGGTTTTCTAGGTATGGATTATTTGCAGATTATGATCATTTTCATTACTGTCTCTTTTCTATTGTGTGGACTGTTACCACTCAAATTGTTTTATAACTATGGTGATGCGGCTTCCTTATCCCCCAGTGTTTCCTGATTAAGCGTGATGCTGACTTTCAGAGTAAGACATAGACGTTTTATCATTTTAAGGAAGAATCCCCTGAACCCTCCTTTGTTAAAGGGTTTTGTTACAATTGGGAGGGTATTTTGTAGATCCCTGCTCAGTGTTGATGTGGATGATTGTAGAATTTTCTCCACAGAAATATGAATATGTTGAAATATATTAATAGACTTCTTAATATTGAGGTTTGCTCTATTCCTAGAATCATCTTTAAAAGTTTCTTCTCTGTTGTCATGGTTTGTTTCTCTTTCCCCGTCAGTAAATGGTAATGTTTTCTGAAACACCATCCTGGTTCCTTTTCTCCTTTCAGTCTTTCAGGTTCTCCTTAAGCAGTTTCATTCACTCTGATGGCTTCAGCTACCACTAGAATGTGGCTGTTTCCGAAATCTCATATTGAGCCTGTTTCTCTCTCCTGAGCTCTGGATCATATATCCAGTTGCCAGTTGGACATCTTCACATCTTTAACCACAGAAATTTCAAAGGTGATACGTCCAAGATCTTTGCTGCTTCTTCCCATCTGCTTCCTTGTCCTTTTCTCCCAAGTTCAACTTACAGTGCCAGTATCTACCTAGCTGGTGAGAAAGTGGGATGCATTCACCCTGAGTGGTTATAAGCAGCTCTTTGGGATGTAGAAAGGAAATACAAGGATGCATGTGTACGTACTTTTTTTTAGAAAAATGGTGAGCCCAGAAGATTTTTTATTGATGGAATTAGATCACATACTTAAATGCAGAATACCATTATAATCAGTTCCTTGAATACCGTTACTGTCTTTATCTGTCACCGCAGCCTGGGAGCCCCTTCGTGGACGTGGTGCTGCTGGTGCCTCCATTCGTGCGGCATCTGCTCTTCATGCCCTTGCGGCTCGACTTCTGCTCTTGCCTCATGTTCACAAGAACATGTGGTTCACGTTGAACAGCTCACATATTTGGCTCTTCAGTGAAGTGCAGCCTGATAGCACAAAGCACAGCTATTCTTTGTCTCCTTTCATACCCCCCTGCCTTAAACATGTGTGTAACCTAGTTCATCTCACACACAGGCAAGAATTTGTACTTTTGTCTCCATACCAGGTCACACGCTCTTTTTATCCGTAGCAGCAAGGACCCTTTCAGATTTTAAGGGAAGGTATAGTAGTACTTTTAGGAACTAATGAATTGACACAGACATAGGATATTCCTATGGTGATTTCTTCCTGGCCCACAATATAGAGCACAAAGCATGGTGTAGCCTATGTAAGATAAAACACACACAAAAGACTGAATTCCCAGGTTTCCTGTTCTGCTGACCCAGGCCGATGCTGTGAATTGAGGAGAAATTTGCTGTTAAAAGGGCTGGTGTCATTTGAGGATCTGTCTCCGACCTTCACCTGGGAGGAGTGGCAGGACTTGGATGATACTCAGAGGACCCTGTACAGGGATGTGATGCTGGAGACCTGCAGTAGCCTGGTGTCACTGGGTGAGCAGAACTCCCCTGGTAACTGCCAAGTGCATGCACCTTTTCCTTCCTTGGTAAAGTTGCAGTTGTTTATAAAATTAAGTGATGCTTAGGTTCAAGATTCCAGGCCAAGAAGAATGTGTGTTCACCCCTCTGGTCAGGGATTCAGATTGACCCTTCAAGAGTTGTGCTATTGCCATTCTTCAAAGCCCATGAAACTTAAGCAGTTTGGAAAAACCCTACATTATGTCTCATCAGCAGGGCACTGCATTACCAAACCTGAGGTGCTCATCAAGTTGGAGCAAGGAGCAGAGCCATGGACTGTAAAAGAGCCCCCAGACTAGAGTTCCCCAGGTCAGTTAGTGCATCCCAGGCAGGGAGGCTGGGGAGAGGAGAGCACAGCCGATGTTGGCCATGCTCAGCTGTTTTCAATCAGTGGTTTCCCGAGTCCATGCCTTCAGACAGTTTGTCTGCATATATCAGACTCAAGCCTTGTCCAGTATCCAGGTACGACTCTCACTTGTAAGCCTCCCTTTTCTGTTAATTGCTGAATATTTTCTCAGATTTACAAAAACCCAGTGCCTTCCTGCCTCTTGGAATTTTTCTTGGTTAGTCTCTTTCTCTAGATTCTCATTAGGCCTTCTTTTTGTCCATTCTCACAGACTGTTTTCTTTTGGGCATTTATTCATACATCCATGTATTCTTTTAATATGTTAATTGGGAAGTTTTAGGCACTGGGAATATCTGTAGCTGTTTGGATAACAGCAGTAATGAAAGAAATGTTCTTATTTTGTTGAAAGAGAAAAATGAAACAAATATACATGTTTAATAGTCAAATAAGAGCCACAAAAAGATTGAACCAAGATGAGAGAGAAAAAAATAGAGTGTATTGTTCTCAGAAGGGTGCTCAGAAGCCACATTTAGGGGAGATTCTTAAGTGTTTATATTGGTAGAGCTTATGTCTGAGATGACTATATTCCATTTTGGCATGTAACTTACATAAGATCTGGAGTAGAGAGTGGATATCACTACTGGAGATGGCAATTAGGAAATCATTAAGTCTAAACTGTTAGGGTTAGAGGAGGTTGCCTAGGGACCTATTAAGAACATGAGAGCAGGGGTCCAAGTGCAAGCCTTGTGAACCTTGACATCACGAATCATGAAGCTGAGGAGGCCCCAGTAGATTGTTTACCATGGAAAGTGGTGATCTCTGACATGGGAGGAAAAAGTAGAGATTTGGGTCCACAGCCAATAAAACTAACAGTTTCAAGCTGGGGGAGCTCAAACCTTGGAGTGGAGTTTGAAATTAACATTTTTACCTTCTCTTGTGAAGATCACTGTTGGCATTACAATATCAGTGTACACACACACACACACACACACAGAGTATGCGGAGAGAGCTGATGGCTACTCTAAAAGTTTATTAAGCTACACAGGCTTATAAAGCAAAAGAGAACAATATGGAAAATGTTTAACTATGGTATGACATTTTATGACTCCCTAGACGCACAGATTGTTTTAAGGTCAGGATTTTAAGATCCTCTGATATTTTTGATAGATTATGCTCATCATGGAGCCAGTGAGCCTTACATCTTATCAGGGTGGAACATATAAGAAAATAGCTGCTTGATGACATTCTTTCTGACTCAGGCGGCTGTGCCTGTCTTAGGTTGCCCCCCGCTGGGGATCTTACCCATGATTGGCTAACCAGCCTTCTCACCTCTGAGTCTGCAGCTTTTTATAACTTGTTTACCATTCCAGCCCAAGGCTCATTCCTTTGTTCACACATCTGGGGGGCTACAATCATTGTTTAAAAAAAAAAAAAAAGGAAAGAGAAATACAGATAGGACTCCAGTTTCAGTATAACTAGGGGACAGACGAAACTATAAAGTACAGTGAAGTAAATGTCTTCAGAAGCAGTCAATTATCAAGTAATATCACTGGTTCCATGAAATGAGGTGAAAAGCCCAGCCTGTTGATCTCAGAAGGAACCAGAAAAAAGCTTTTTGAAGTTGGTGGGCACAGCCTGGGTTGTAAACTTAAATCCTTCAGACCAGCAGGAAGCAGTTGCACAAAGTAATGAACTAGAGTTTCCTGAACCTGTTAGCGTTCTGAGAAGCCAAGGATGTATTGTTAAGTTAGAAATTTAGAGATAGCTCCCTTTTCTGGTGTGGAGAAGAGATCAATTAAGCCTTTGAAAAATCCACCGGTTCCTATAGCTGTTCCCCAGAGAGCAGTAAAAAGTAAACAAACATAGGTGTGAAATCCTTGTTCCTAAGCAGTATTCTTGTCTAGGTGACAGGCACATGGCCCTCTCCCACATCCTATGAGTAGCTGACCCAGGAAAATCATGCCATCTTCAAAGCTCAGTGATCAGAAAAGGGCTGGCACAAGTTACACACAATTAGAAGAAAAAAGGTAGAGAAAATAAACAGGAAACAAATGGTAGATGAAAAGCTCTCAGCTGAAATCTACATCTAGAGAGTGAGTGAATATTTTGATCAAATACTTCTTATGATTTAAAAAGAAGGAAGGAATTTAAGCAAAAAAAGAAAAGAAAAAACCCCGATGATTTGATATTAGAAAACCTAGTAGTTTGTTAGATTAATTCACTAAGGAGAAAAATCATATACTTATAAAGTCAGTATCCATTACTGACTTTTAAAAAATCTTATTCCACTAGGATGGAAAGAAACTTCCTTACCTTTACAAGATCATCCCAGAAGAAGTACTTAGATGTGGTTCACAGGTATGTCTGTGATCATTTTTATCTCCTTCTAGGTGTCCACATAATGGGTGACCTGACTGAGACCAGCCAGGAAAATCATGGCAGACCTTTGTGGCAAATTGTAATCACCAGCAACAAAACATCAACTAAGAGGACAAGTGACTTGGGAAGAGCCTTTAATTTGAGTTCAACCCATATTTCAGGACTGCTTGTAGGTGATGGAAACTCCTCAGGAATGAAACCAGAGGAGCTGAATGTGTGTGAGAGCATGTTTTGCCCTAGTGAGCCTGAGGAGACACATGCTGGAGAGAAACCAGAGGACAGTGATGGAACTGGGAGTTTCCTCAGAGATGTTGAGTGTTCTCATTGTCAGCAGAAGAGTCAAACTTTGCAGCAGCCTTTTGAGTGTAACAGACAAGGGAAAGGTTTCAGGAAGGAGGCAGTACTCCTTACACACAGGAGGGCCCCTGTGGAAGTCACGGCTTACAAACATAGTGAATGCTGGGGAGCCCGTGATGGGTCAGCTCTCATTGCCCAAGGGAGAACTCACATGGGGAGGACCTTTTGTCAGAAAGAAACACCATTGAATCTTCACAGAGCTGATTTCCAGGAGCAACAGCACCCATGTAATCAAAGTGGGAAGAATTTCAGCGAGAAATTACACCTCATTCAGCTCCAGAGAATTCAGTTAGGAGAGAAAACTTTTGCATGTAAAGTATGTGGTAAAACTTTATAAAAGGTCAAATCTCACCAGACATCAGAAGATACACACAGGAGAGAAACTGTATAAATGTAGTGAATGTGAGAGAACCTTCATCATCAGTAAAATAGTCCTTAGAGAACATCAGAGAACTCCTATTGGGGAGAAACACTATGCATGTGATGAGTGTGAGAAACCCTTCTGCCGTAAATCAGACCTAACTGTTCACTGGAGAATCCACACAGGGGAAGATCCCTTTGAATGTAACAAATGTGGGAAATCCTTCTGCCAGAAGTCAGCCCTCACTGCACATCAAAGGATTCACAACAGGGATACCCCTCATGAATGGAATGATTGTGGTAAAACTTCCGTAAGAAGTCAGTACTCACTGCACATCAGAGAACTCACACAGGAGAGAGACCTTATGCATGTAAAGAATGTGAGAATTCCTTTTGCCATCAGTCAGCCCTTGCTGTACATTAGAGAACTCACACAAGAGACAAACCTTACAGATACAATGAATGTGGGAAATCCTTCTGTGTGAAGCCAAAGCTCACTATACATCTGAGGTGTCACACAGGAGGGAAACCCCATGTGTGTGAAGAATGTGGGAAAACTTCCTACCAGAAGTCAAAACTCACTGTACACCTGAGGACTCACACAGATGAAAAACCTTGTAAATGTGACAAATGTCAGAGAACCTTTGGTGAGAAATCAACCCTCGATAGACATCGGAGAACTCACACAGGGGAGAAACCCTATGGATGTAAAGAATGCTGGAAGACTTTCCATCAGAGGTCAGCCTTCACTGTACATCAGAGAACTCACACAGGAGAGAAACCCTATGAATGTGATGATTGTGGGAAAACCTTTTGCCAGAAATCACACCTCAGCAAACATCAGAGAACTCACACAGGGGAGAAATCATGTGTGGCTGAGACTGGCTTTATGTTTGCCCAAACTCACTATCTTTTTCTTTTGGGGACACAGCCTGCATTTCTCAGCCTTCCTTTACTGTGGGTGGGGCTGTGTAACTGAACTCTGGACAGGAGAATTTGAACATATTTATCAACATTACTTCCAGGCCAGGCCACAAAAAAATTTCCATGCATTTCTGCTGATTTTTTTTTATGCCCTGTGGTCTTGTAACGCAAATTACTCCCAGGTTTGCCTTGGGAGCCACACATTGCAGATGGCAACTGGACTTAAGACAGAAAGGACTGATAATGGAGAGTGGAGATTTCCCCAACTCTACCAGAAGCTTCTATTTGTGTTTTACCTGAGTGAGGAATATTCACTGTTGGGCCCTTACAACACTACTAGTCCATTGTGGCCAGTTCATTTTATGAATTTGGGATAGACTGTGGGAAGAAATTACCAGTCCTTGTGTGGAAAATTCACACAGGATGGAACCTGTGTTGTCATCCTTCACCCCCAGTCATTTGACGGAAAAATCAAATCATTGGAAGAGACAAAGAATGCAACAAATGTAGGAATGCCTTTATCAGGCGGAGACAGATCTTGAAACACTGAGAATAAAATAAAGCTTTATAAATATCTTAAGTTTGTCAGAGTTTTCAATAAATCTTGCAGCTTATACACATATCAGAGAATTTCTAATGAAAACTATCAGCCTAGGTGATGTGGATGAAGATTTTCAGATAGAAATAATAAATATTGTACTGAAAAAATTTTAAGACTGTAGACCAGGGGTTCTAGTGGGGGTGGTTATGCCTCCAAGGGGACGCTCAGCAGTGCTGCTCCCGGCGCCAGCACAGTCAGTCAGAGCAGTCACAGGGCCCGTGAAGGGTCCAGGGAGTGGAGAAGTAGTCTCCCTCTGGTGAAAACGTTGCAAGGGCATACTGCAGATGAGTCTGTGGGATGTGACACGTTACTGTGGTCATCTTTGGAAGATAACAGTATGGTATTGCCCACTTTATGGCCACAGTTCACATAGCTTCCATGTGCAAACTACTCATAGTCTGTCTCCCCAAAATCTCATTTTATAATGCTGTTGGCTAAAATTCCAGGATCTTGTCGTGTGTATCAGGTGTAGGTTCACATAGGCTCGTTGAGCACAGTTCCATATGAATGGTTGCTCTTAACCCGAAGGTGTGTGACTTGAAGTGACCAGTTACCTGTCCTGCAAACACTCAACTGGCAGTGGTAGCACAGAGATCCATTCAAAGGGGAGGGGATTGGGAGGCATCACTGGCTAAACCTAGCAGGACACGCTGTCTGTTCCTTGATGAGGGTGCAGTGGTTCAGGGAATGATCTCTAGTCTAGGGCTTTCGATTTTGCGCTCTTTGAGTCATCTTCCGTTTTTCATGAGACGTAGCCTGATTTTGTAATAACTGGTTGCTTCTGTCCTCCTTCCCAGAGGGCTTTTTTTAAATTTGAACTTTTTAAACCTCTTATTTCAAAGTGATTTATTGTGGTATGTCAAATTATAATCCATTAGATAAAAACCACACCCACATTTCCTCTGGAACACATTTCCTTCCTCCATCTTCAACTGATATTGTTGTGGGGACGTGCCCCTAAGATTTGTTAAAGCCCTATTTATCATCTATTTGTGAGGATTTACAAGGCACACCCTTAAGAGTCTCAAGAAAGGGTCTTACAGCAATACCTTTAGTCTGAAACTTACTGTGAGGCTACATTGTACTGGTAGATACTGAATTTGATCTTCAACCTGAAGTCATTTTATGCTGGAGAAGTCAGAAAGGAGGACCAATTTTACTGTCAAACCTAACATAAGTCCTGGCTCCTTTGTGTTTTGTCTAGATCATTCTCTGGAGCAGAACGATTTCTCTCTTTAAGCTCATCTCTCTCCCCTGATACCTTGTGGTGTGTGACTGCCAGCTACGAAGGTTTTGTCTCAGCTAGAAAACCACCTTAGTCGCTCTGCTTTGTGATGCTGGGCTACACTTCTTTTCCAGTCGACACAACCTTTGGCTTTCCCAGAAAGGGGCCTGGAGGGAGACTGTGAGGCAGAGCAGGAGGCATGGTTCTCTTCCTTCTTTGGCAGACGTCCAGGTGGTTGCGAGCAGGGGATGGGGAGGTGGCACAGGGGTGAGGAGGGGCGACACTGGCATTGCTCTCATCACTGGCCCTCGTTCCTCAGTGGTGGCTTGCACCTTCTGGCACCTTTCTTTGCAACTGTGCTGGCAGCAACTGTCACATGTCCTTGACCAGAGGCCTCCACCCAGTGTCTTGATACCAGAGAAGCAGGAACCACCATCCTGGGGCAGCCCTTCTCAAGTCTGAATTTCAGCCCTCCCAGGACCTACTCCTTGTACACTCTCCCTCAGCTGTTGGGATCTGAGCCATTTACTGCAGTTGCTGCCTCTGTACACCTCAGAGTTCTTCTTTCTACCTTTAATAGTAACTACTCCCAGTTCATTCTTTCTGTTAACATGCCACAGCTCAAATTACTGAGGAGGTTTCTGTACCATCACTCGGGTACACAGTGGGTAAAAGAAACATTTGGTATTTTCAACCTCTGTCTGGAAACCTTTGTGCCAAATTCCACATTAGGATAGTTATCGAAGTTTTCACTGCCACATAACACAGGACATTTTCCACACAAGCCTCCAATTTCCTAACTGTCCTCAAGTTCCTGTTAAAGATCTCCTGAGGCCCCTCTCCTTTCACCTGCTACCTGGTTTGAAAGTCAAAACACATGCTTAGGATTTGCTAAGGCATCATTCATTGATAGCCACCGAATTCTCTTTGAATCATCTGTTGCTGTGAAGTAAACCAACTACAGAAATCAGCATCTTAAAACAGCGACTTATCTCCCAAAGTTCTGTGGTTTGAGTGGGTTCAGGTAGTCTGCTCTTATCAGTGTCTTTAATGCAGCTGCATTCAGCTGTTCTCCAGGTCTGTGGTGAGCTGCAGACTCAACTGGATGGATGAGCTGGGTGTCCGGTGGACAGCACTGAAGCTTTCAGCTGAGGGCTCAGCAGAGGCTGTCACCGTGAGCAGGAGAAGAATGTGGGCTTTGTACAGCACAGCTGGGGACTCCAAGAGTCAGAAAGTGGAAGCAGTCCAGCTGTCGTAGGCTATGTCTGGAACAGGCACAGTGACACTTACACCATGTCCTAGTGGTGGAGAAGCCACGTGGTGCACTGAGTTTCAGGGGATAGAGAAATGGACTCCATCCCTTCATGGGGAGTAGCAGGGTTGCATACTGGGGAACATGAAGGATGGGCAGTATTGTGCCCGTCACTGGAAAATACAATCCGCACACTCATTAAATGCCCCACTTGAAATAGTAGCAAAGTGCAAAATACCGAGGAACAAACCTGACCAAAAAATCATAAAGCTTCAATGTTAAGTGCGTGCTCTCAAGAAGAAAAACAGAAGTAGTAGCCAGACATCTGGGGGCCTGTAGACTTCCTGGAGTGAGGCTTGAGCCCACGCCCTGCAGGGGCCGTCTCTTCCCCTAGTGCTGACCCTTTCCTCCGCCTCACCCACTTCTCCCCAGCGCTCAGCCTGCGATTCCACGGGAGCTCTTGTCACATTGGGAAACTGGAGGCTTCTTCCTCCTAGTTTCCTTCTTTTGTTTCTGATGCCTTCTCTCCCACCACCTTCCACCTCCTGTCCCTCAGTTTCAGCGTCCTTCTCAGTTTACCTTGTGTTTGTCCCAAGAGTTGCTAAATTTCTTCTTGTCTCTCCTGAGTCAGAGCTGAGCTCATTGCTGGCATGCCATACCTGTTTGGGTCTTCTGGGATGTTTCTCAGATGACGAATTTTGCTGTTGTGGGGTATAGTAGATTAGGTATAATGGCTCACTTAACATCCAACCAGTCCAACCCTGTGGTAGCTGGTCTTCCCTCATTAAGTAGGCTTGAAAGCTAAAAGCTCTTTCCGAGATTTGGAAGGCTGCATAGTGGCCCCCAGAGATACCAGATCTCGATCCCTGGTAACTGTGAATGTTTCCTTAAATGGAAAGAGTTATGAAGATTAAATTAAGGATTTCAAGATGAGATTATTTTGGATTGTCCAAGTGGGTTCTAAGTGGAATCACAAGCATTCTTACAAGTGAGGGGCAGAGGGAAAGTTGACACCTATAGAAGAAAAGACATTTGTGAGACCCCAAGGGAAAGGTTACAAACGGATGTGGCCACAAGAATGCCAGCAGGGGCTGGAAAGGATACATGTTCCCCTAGAGTCTCTGCAGGGGGCACGGCCCTCCTGACACTTTGGTTTCAGCCCAGTGTCACTGATCTTGAACTTTTGTCTTTCAGATGTGAGAGGATACATTTCTGTTGTTTTAAATCATTATGTTTACAGTAATTTCTTACAACAGAAATAGGAAACCAGACTCCCTCACAGCTGAAACCATGTATGTGACTCAGGCTCCATCAGGCAAATGTATCCAACACTGAGTGTAGCAGTCAATGGACCACTCAGATCTGCTGAGAAGCAGGGCAGAAGTGCTCCTGACTCTCCTGGTGGTGATGTTGGCTCTGCTGGGTGATTGTGTTGGGCTTCCTAGCTCCTTAATTCTGGCTGGGGCATTAAGGCAGGTGTCAATTTTGGGGGGCTGGAGTCCCTATATTTGTCTTTTACTTGTTCAGAGTAGGGGTTATGTTGTCTTCCTTGGTTTTCCTATTGTCTTCATTTTGTATTTCCCAAAGCACAGATGAGACATGAGCTTGTGTAAGCAGTTTATTTGGGAAGTGGTTGAAAAAAGCAAGAGTGAGGGAGTGGGGAAAATGACATAAGAGGGGAGGAAAAGCCAACAGAGTGTGTGCTACTGAGCTGGTGATGACTGTGAACAAGCTACAGTCCTGGTGGACACTCCATAAGGAGCTGGGTCATGTGCATCTCAATGACTAGGCATGGGAAGCCAGGACCTTTCTTCATGGCTTAACCGTTAGCCATTATCTCCCTGATGCTGTTTTAACCCTGTTGCCTTGCGTGAGGTTGGTGAGTCCTGACCCAGATCAAGAGACAGAATCCAGAAGGAGTTTTAAGTTAAGTTACAATTTCCTGGGAAGAAATGGCACACCATGCAGGGCACTCAGAGGTAGACAGAGGAGAAGGGGAACTGTGGGCAAGCACCTGTACTGTGGATTCAGCAAGAAGGAAGGTGATCAACACAGCAAGCAGGCTTAGGATTGGCTAATGTGAATGTGTTCAGTGGACTTTGGGACATTGGGGCTGTCCCTGATTGTTCTGGTACCTGGCCCTGGGGCAATTAGGGCAGGTATACAGGAGTGCAGAGTGTGAGGGTACAACTCAGCAGGTGCTTGGGAATGTGGACTTAACTGGCTGCTTAAGAGGATAAAATCTAGCTAGGGCCACAAAATTGAGTACAGACTGAGCTCGATTATTTGGGCTATTTGAGTGGCTTGAATAAATGAGGAGACTTATAGAGTATAGGGCATACATTGCCCTAACCAGCATAGAAAATATTTTATCATGAGAGTAAAAAGGAGGAATACAAGTAGAAGTATAGAGTCCATGTAGGCTGGCCTATAACTAGGTCTCCCAATTTATATGCATTAGCCAAGAAAACAGATCTGAGATTCCCAGGGTTTCTAACAATATCTTGGTAGAATTGTAAAATGTGTTACAATTGTGAGTTATATATTTGACAATATCTTGATTTATTTCTCAGGTCAGTGTGGCAGGTCTGGCCACTATGGTTTTAGACAGACTAATAGCTTAGTGAAGTCACTGTAAAGATGTGTGGTATTTGGGTGTAACTAGTTGGAAGGTGTGGTCATGGTGTTAATGGTGGGAGACTCAGGTGGGAGTTAGTGGTGGAAAGCTGGAGCTGGGAGTGGGAGAGGCACTGGGGAGTGTGTTGTCCTTTCCCTGGCAGGCTGAGGAATTGACAGATCTGTGGCAGTTGCCTCCTGGGGAAGGCCATAGTCTTCATTGATTTGTAGGATGGTACAGACAGTGGTGACCTCTACCAGAATTCCCTTCAGGCATAGAATCATAGGGATATATGCTTTTGCAGATGGCAAGGCATATATTTGGACCATGGGATAAGCAGACAGGGAGCTCAAGAAACATAATAGAATTGCTAGTGTCAAAGGAAGAAAAGCAATAAATATCCTGTGTCCAGTTTGCCAGCAACTTAGGAGAGGCAAGTCTTGGGCATCCCTGGAGCAGAGGTTTTAGTGTCCAGGACAGAGTTGTCTCCAGCTTAGGGAGCAACGTCATCTCCAACGCTGAGCTCCTGGATAGAGCAATATTGTCCAGAATGTGAGACTGGGTATCTTTTCCAAGTGGACACCCACTCAGGGTTGTGTGAGTCTTATTTTTGTGACTCTTTGGCATTATAACGATGCTGGACAACTTGTCTCATTTGAAGGCAAAACTGGGCCTAGGAGCTTGACTTGCAAATACCTTTTAAGGGGCTGTGGATGCACAGCTAGGCAAGGTGATGTTGGCGTCTGTGATACTGTCAGCATGAACCAAAATGCCAGAACCCAGCTGGCACAGTTGAAGGCTCAAATAAAGGTGGCCAAATCTAAGGGTTTTTAACTCTCCAAGGTTTTTCCCAGATGGGTGATGAGTGGGGTTCTGTTGCAAATAGGTTTAAATCATATGGTCCGATTTGGGAGTATGTTGGTAACAGGGCGTGAAGTTGTTTGACAATTAAAATGTCTGTGGCTGATGGAGCTCTGGCATTACCTTCGACAGGATGTCTAGTTTGGCCAATCACTAGGTCCCTTTGCCTCAGTTGTTGGTTTGGATGGTGACAAGCAATCCTGCAGTCTTTGGGTTGTAAAGCCTGTGTTAGTCAAAAGTGATGGCACGTGGGCCTCCGCATTCACCACGCTGGTTTAAGCAATGGCTTCCTTGGGAGGTCTGGACTCTGGTTTGCAAACCAGTGAAGACACCAAGATGACTAGCGAGGAGACCAGCACTCGCCAGGATAGCACATGGCTCCCTTGACTGGCTTCTGTCACTTGGTGTTGATATTCCCCTAGCACGTATCACCAACAAGAAGAGGTTCTCTGGTTTTACCCTTATGGGCTACGGTGTTGAATTTATTGCATCCAAATTTGAACTGCATTTACTAAGTGGAGTTTTCTGTTTATCTTTTTGGTAGTCCACACTGCCTGTGAGAGTGGTTCTGGAGTACATGGAGATGTCACCCAATTTGTAACCGAGCACGTGGGCTTGTTTCCTGCTACACAACGGAAAAGACCAAATACTGAAGCAACAGTCTTCAGTAGAAAGTCTTTGTTGCAGGGCTGCCAAACAAGGCGACAAGAGGCAAAGTGGCACATTTAATTTGGAAGGAGGGAGCAAGAGGGGCAGGGGGCTCAGGAATGACTGGTGGAAAGTAAGTGTAAATTTCAAAGGAAGTATCCAGAGTTCTGCCCAGGCGCTACTGCTCTGCTCCTCATGCCTCTTTGTGGATTGCACGTGCAAATTCAGGGGGTTCAGTATGTAACAGGAGGTGGATTTTTAGCCTGTGACATCTAAAGTTCATTCTCAGTCATTCTAGTCCCTCAGCAAGCCTGTACATCAGCAAGTTGTTTCCGTATTTTCAGTTTCCCTGGTACTCTGGACAACAAGCTTGGTGTTCCTGGTGTGTCTTTTTGTTTCTGCCATATGGACCTTGCAAGTTACAGGGTATGGTTTCATAAGGGGCCTTGAATTAAGAGGTTAAGGCCTAGGACAAGACAGACCCATCTAGGGGTCCATTTGCTGGAGTGGAATTTGAAAAATTGAGGAGAACATTACATCTCTCAGTTAAGCTGGCTATCAAGACCTGTCAGGGAGGTAAGAGTGCTACTGAAGGCCTTTTAACATAGTATAGCATTGTGTATTCTGAAGAGTGAACATGTGCCTTGGTTAGTATCAGCAATGACTGCAACTCCACAGGCGATGAGGGTAGGGATAAATCAGGTCTGGACTTGCTGTCCCTGCACACAATGCTTTGGCCAAAACTGCCATCTGCAGACTTCAGAATTCCTATCCACCATCATGGTCTTCCACATAGCATTGCTTCTGATCAAAGAGCTCCCTTAACAAGCAGAAAAGTGCTGCAGTGGGCCCAAGCTCTCATGGAATTCACTGGTCCTACTAGGCTCCCACCATCCTGAAGCAGATGGAATCGTGGAATGGTCTCTGGAAGACCTGGTTACAAAGTCAACTGGGTGGCAATACCTTGGAGGCTGGGGCAGGGCTCTCCAGACGCCTGTGTATGCCCCGAATCAGTGTCTTAACACACAGCACTGTCTCCCATGGCCAGCACTCAAAGGGCCCAAATCATGGGGTAGAAATGGGAATGTTAACACTCACTGTGATCTGCCCTAGTGTGAACACGTCCTAGTGATCTGCTGGCAAAATGTTTGCTTCCTGCTCCCACAACTGTATATTCCGCTGGCCTAGAGGTCTTAGTCCCAGAGGGAGGAATGCTTCCACTGGGAGATACAATAATGATTCCATTGAGCTGGAAGTTAAGACTGCTGCCAAGACACTTTGGGCTTCTCATGCCTGTGAATCAACAGCCAGAGAAGGAAGTTAGTGCTGGCTGTCCCCTACCAGGGGACCTGGACTGCTTCCCCACAGTGGAGGCAAGGAAAGTAAGTCTGTGATGCAGGAGGCACCTCAGGGCTTCTTTCAGTATTACCAAGCCCCGTGATTAGTGTCAGTGAAAACTGTACCAACCCAACCCAGGCAAAAGTACCAATGGCCCAGATCCTGCAGGAATGGTTTGGGTCACCCCACCAGGTAAAAAGCTGAGCTGCTTGAGAAGGCAAAGGGGACACAAATGGGTGGTAGAAGAAGGTGAAGGTAGTTACAAATACCAGTTACAGAAATGGATATACAGACACAAATGATGACTGTTGGGGCTTCCATCTACCCCACTGGGTCACTTTTCCACCTGGATGGGGGAGCCTTTCAAGAGAAGGCGTGTCTTTGTACCTACTAGAGTCACTGTCTTTTGACCCAAGAGCGGACTTGTGCTCCCACCGCTGTCCTTGCTGGGGCTGGTGCACTCCAGGGGATGTGCAATATGCCATGCGCACACAGCAGTCCTAGTGACTGACTCCCAGCACACTGAGGATTTCTAACATATTATGTTCTTATAACAAATGTCTCAGGTGTAGATTTTGTGCCCGTGAAGGCACAAACTTCATTTAGACTCCAATTACATTTCTTTTTCTCAGCTAATCAGTGGGGACTGTGGGCAGCACCTTGGTCCTCATTGTTGGGGTTTCTGGGATTCTGTGTGGTCCAACCCTGAATAAAGAATGGAAGAAACAATCACAGGGTGGGCTTCCAGAACTCCTGGGCCAGTCCCGCATCCCTCTGCCTGGGGACCAGAACATGTCAGGTCCTAGAAATGAGCAGGTCAGGATGTGAGGTTAGGGAAGCATTTATTGAGTGCCTGCTATGGGACTCTGGCTGGCATTAGGAGTCAGAGTGTAGCCAAGGCTTCACCCAGTCTCAGGGACCAGGGGTCTTAGACGGATAACCCCACCATCCCCACCCAGCACAGACTCAGCTGAGGCAGCTGTACTGAAATAATGCCTTTATTTCCTGGAGCCCAGGGTGTAAGTCCAGTGCAAAGTGGGTCCTCCTTGCCTAGGAGGGCATCAGGCCCTGCTTGGTTGGCAGTTCTGGGTCCTTCTCCTCACTGACTCCAAGGGGCTTGGGATTGGCCTGCAGGAGGTCAGGGTCTGAAGTGGGAGTCTCCTCACATCCCTGTACCCACACCTCCATGGGTCCTGCCCCTTCCCACCCCACTACTGCCATTCTCTACACCTTTGCCTTTGCTGTGTCCCTGCCCTTCCCCGAAAAAGACCATCTTCTGAGGACCCTGCAGACCCCCTCCTTGCTTTCCCACCCCCAGCTCCTTTCACGAGCTGTCTCTGCTCTCTGCACCCAATTCCAAGGCTCACAGCTTCTCCTGGGCCAGCCCCTTCCTCTTGCTTGCTCTGGCCTTGAGCAGGGACCTGCACCCCAAGTTTTTCCAGCTCCTCCTTCAGCCTGGACAGACAGGGGTGGGGTAGGAGGGTGGGGAGGAAGAAGTGTAGGATTATGAAGAGACCAAGAGGCAGAGGCTGGAAAGGAGCAAAGATTCCCTCAGCCACCTTCCCCTTGGGGACTGGGGGGAGGGGCTCCGTGCCCACCTCTGCCTCTTCTGCTGCAGCTGCTGGCACTTCTGCTGCAGCTGCTCCTGGCGCTGGGCAGCAGCCTCCAGGAGCTCCTGAGCTTTCCTGTTCTCCTCCTCAAACAGATGCCTGTGGGTGGGGCCATCAGTGCTGGCAGCCCCCTCCTCCACCCCACTCCCCACTCCCCACCCCTGCCTTACACCACAGCGGCTGCCTCCTGGCTGCGGAGGAAGAGTCCCTCAGTGATTGTGGAGCAGCCGGTGGCTCCAAACTGGGAGCACAGACGATGTTTCACATCCTCCAGCTTTGCCTCCACCAGCTTCTCTGCAGCAGGAAGAGACAGACAGATGGGCAGGGCAGGGCAGGGCAGGGCAGGGCAGGGCAACCCCATTTGCCAGGCCTCACCTTCCTTGAGCAACTGCTCCTTGCTGCTGTCCAAGGCACCAATCTCCAGGGCCAGCCGCTCTGGCTTCTGAAGGGTAGAAAGGAGGCCTGTTCACATATCCTGGCTTCCTCCCATGTGCCTCAGAGAAGTCGATCTGGATCTGGTCTTTACTCAGCACACCTTGTTTCCTACTGCTCTGGCCCTCTGTGTTTACTAGGCATGGTCCAGCCTTGAGGCCTTTGCATTTGCCATTCCCTCCGCCTGCAACTGCTTCCCCTCAGATACCTGTGGTGCAGTGCTGGAGTGGCTCATGAGCTGGTTAAGTTCAGCAATTCTGCAAGGTTTGAGGTCAGCCCTCGGGTGAGTATGTACTACAGGGGATCCTGCAAACAGTACAAATTGAGGCTGTTCTCTGGAGAGTCAGTTACCTGCCCAGCACTGCAGCTCCTCTTCCCTCTGTGACCTCCTCACTGAGGCCTTCCATCCTGACATTCACTCTGTCTTCTTGTTTGGGATTCTCGGGTGGCAAACACTGGCCTGCTTGGCTCCCCACTGCCTGCCCTGTGTCTTTGACGGCCCCACACACACCCATGATCTCCCTGATGAATGCACCTTCCGTGGTTCATCAGGGCTCCTCCTGACCACTAAAGGCCTGGGAGGGCATCAGGGATGAATAGGCAGGACCAGTGAGGAGGATGACCAGGTGGCAGCGAGGGTGATGAGGAACTGGACTGAACATGATTCTGGTATGTGGCCATCAGGGCTTGCTCAAGAGCTGGCTGTGGCAATTGAGAGGAAGGAGGCCAGGAGGATGACCCTGAGTTATGGGCCTGGTGCTGCCAGGTAAGATGTGGAAGGTGGAAGGAGTGGCTCTGAGTGACTCACATGGAACTCCCAGAGGTCCTTGTGCTGGCCCATCAGATCCTCCAGTTGTTCCTCAAAATCCAACCTGGGGACCAACCACACAGGATGAGGGGCCATGGGCTGAGAGACACCCCTCCCCAAACTAGCCCAGGCCAGGGGTCTTCACGCACAGACCTGGGGGAGCTCTCCCACTCTCTGCTTTGCTGGGCGCACTTTTTGCCACCTGGACCCTCCAAGCCTCAGCTCAGCCAGCTCCTCTTCTAACCCTCATTCCTAGTATTACCCTCTTACAACCCAGCCCAGCCCACCAGGCCTTGGGCAGTGGCCTTTACCTCAGCTGCCTCTGTTTGTTCTTTTCTTCCTCAATCTGGGAGTTCAGGGCAGAAATTCGATCTTTGCATTCCTGCAGCATGGTCTGCTTCCTGGCAAGAGGCAAGGTAGCTCTTCATGTTTTCTGAATGTCTCCCTAGGAGGCAGCTGGGATAGGGCTTCTGCCTTCTTCTACTGAAGTCTGTTCTAGCCTTCTAGATTGAGGTCCTTCTCTGTAACTGTGGGGGGGGGGGGGTCGGGGGCATAAGAACACGCCCCTTCACAATATCACTGTGAAGCTTAGGGAGATCAGTGTGGGGATGGTCAAACGCACAGTTAATCTCATGGATTTCTCAAAGTTTCAATCTTGGGGCCTCTGGTCACAAAAGGAGTAGAATAAGCATTTGGGAGGTAGAGAGATGGATGCACAAACAGCTGGGTGGATGGAAGGATGATGGATGAATGGAGAGACTAGGAGGACAGATGGTTGGCTTGATGCCTCAATGAAGGGACAGATGGACAGATGCGTGAACAGATAGCCAAGATGCCTGTGGAAGGTATAAAAGGCACAGAATAAAAACCAGCTGAAGGAAGTTAACTGATGTTCAGGCAAATGAATGGTGATCCCATTGAGTGAGAGAGTACTGTTAGAGCAAGGTGGGAAGACACCCACTTTACAAAGGGAGAGGATGAGAGCTGTGGGTCTGAGACCGATTCCCCTCACTTTCTTTACCAGAATGAAGGGGCAGTGCAGAGCAGGCCCAGGTGGCAGCTCTTACCTCTGTGCCTCAGCTTCCTTCTCCTGGCAGTGGAGCCGGAGGGTCCTCAGGGTCTCTGCAGGGGGAGGAAGTGAGGGTGCCACAGAGCCCATCAAGGCGTGAGGCTTGGGCAGAGGTAAATGGGCCGGATCACGTGGGGTCCTGTGGAAAGCTGATGGGACATGTACTGCATGGCTGGTGGAAGCCACATGAGGGATGCCAAGGAGATTCAGGTTTCAAAGGCTTCCACTGCTACTGAGAGTGGGCTTCTGCAGGGTGGCAAAGGCAGAACCCTAGAGATAGAGTAGCTGCAATTACCTTGCTTTTTGCTCAAGATCTCTTTCAGGTGCACTTTCTCTCCACTCACTGGAAAACACGGTAACAGTCAGGCATCAGGAACCATGCACTGCACCCTCAGGGACTGGGCTTGCCCAGTCACATGGGCAGTTTGGTAAAGCCATACCCCTAACCTCAAACGTGGGCCCCTCCCCTCTTGCGCACTTCCTGTAAGCACCAAAGTGCCCAGAAGTTGATAAAGGATGTTTGTGAGGACCCTGTGGAATGCCAGTACGTTTACATGGAGGGGAGAGAAAAAATAAAGACATCACATGAAGTGGGATAAGGGCTGTGAAAAACACATCAAGCAGTAAGGGCCATGTGACTAGGTGCAGGCAGGGTGCTGTTGGTCACTAGGGAAGGCTTCTCTGAGGAGGCGACATCTGAGCTGACAGCTGAATGATGATGTGAAGCAGCAGGAATCCGTATTATCTGGGGAACCTGGCTAGCAAAGGCCCTGAGGTAGGAGTACGCTTGGAGGGTGTTTCAGGAACACTCTCACCCACAGAGTGGGAGTGGGGATATGGGTAGGACCTGAGGTCAGGGAAGGGGCAGGAGCCTTTGGCCACACAAGGATGCTGACTGTCTGGAACACGTGGTTCAGGGAGGCATGACATTGAGGGGATCTCTGGGTGACCCCTGACAAGCTTACATGAGTCCAGTTCCTTCTGCAGGGCCTCCCAGACAGTCCGGGCCTCCCCCAGCTCCTCACTGGCTTTCTTTTTTGCTGTGCCAAAGAGCAGGACATTGTGTAAGTGTCTGTTCTTGCAAACATTTAACATTTGTCTTCACGCAAACCTAGAGGGGCCCAGATTTTACAGAGCAGGAAACGAGGCTTCCAGAGCCTAAGCCCTTCTCTTGGGGCTCAGCTGGCAGCAGTGACTAAGGCAGCTGTACTGAGCTGGAGCCATGCTTGGCTTATTGCTCTGCTGTTTCAAAATACTTAGTAATTTTGAGCAAGGGGCCCTGGATTTTCATTTTGCACTGGGCCCTGCAAATCATGTAACTGATCCTGGCTGACAAGCCAAAGTCCTGACCTCACCTTGCTGAACCTCATTAATCCGGTTAATCAGGACCTCAACCCTGGGCTCTAGGCTTCCCGCTGCAGGCAGAAAAGAAAGTTGAGTGAAGATGAGAGACAGGGCAGAGAGTGGTGGGTGCCCTCCAGGGGCTCACATTCTGGGTAGGGGAGACAGGAACAGATAAACAAAAATACAGAGTCAAGTTGTGGTAACTGCAGTCAAAAGAAATAGTGGGGCAACAGATTAAAAAGTGAAGGAGTGGGATGTACATCTTCAGATATGATGAGACCTCCTGAAGGCCCCAAATCAAGTGAGGTGGGCAGGCCTTGCAGTTCCCCCGGAAGGCGTGGGAGACAGTGCAAAGGCCTTCCCTGTGGTAGGAACAAGTCTGGAAGGTGCCTGGTGAGCAAGCAGAGAGGAGCAGAGCGGAGGTGCAGGGAAGGGAGGAAAAAGTGAAAACCTGGATTCAACAGAGTGCAGTGAGAGCCAAATGGATGGCCATCAAGGGACTGCCTTTATCTCCTTACACTTTAATTTTGAACCATAGGGTCATATTTTTACTTCAAAAAATTAGAAGTAGGAGAGAGCAAATGAGTTAAATCTCAAGGTTGTGAATTGTGGGGCCTGGAATGAATTCCACTTCTGCCTGACCCCAAACCTCAGACTGAGCCTCAGTTACAGAAGAGACATGTGACCTTTCTGCAACTTCTTCACCATTTCCATCAAGTCTTCAATTTTCTGTGAGGACTCAGCCTGCCCTGTGGAGACAAAACCAAACATGTAAGAATCATGCAGGAGAAGCCTGAGGAAGGACCTGACAACTTTGGGCTGGAACTGAGGTGGGCTGAGGGCAAGTCTCCAGGCACTGTTGCCTTTGCTCCTCCACCTGAGGTAGGCACTGCACAAGAGATGAATCAGGCCCCTTCACAGTCAGCTTTTCCTAAAGGGTATAATGACACCACAGATTTCCCTTTAATAAAACTCAGGGCAAGAAAAGGTGTGCACTCTTACTGCTAGTACTGCTCAAAGCTCAGGATGTAATAATGAAAGAAAAAAAAAAGGAGTGGTATAAAAAACTGGAAACAAGGAGTCAGAAGTCACTGTAACTGGCAGATGGCATAATCAACTAGAAAGTTCTAGAGAATCTTATAAAAAAAAAAAACTCACCAAGAATACAAAATTTAATAAGATGTCTCATTTAAATATATATAAATACAAATAGCTTTCCTATATAGAATCATTATTCTGAAGCCTCCCAGTAAACTATTTCATATATACTTACTTATAATCAATACAGGCACTTACTTTTAACCCCTTAATGAATTAGATCTAGGCAACTAGTATTAATGGCATTAACAACCCAATAAAGATAACTGGACATTATGAGCTGTTTGGTGTAAAAATATAACGTAGGATTCTTGTCAAAAAAAATGACACTAATACTTGTTAAGCCTCTTAATCTAAATACCAATTCAGAGGAAACATATGGACAGAGGAACACTTTAAAGGAACATGGAGATGCAATTAGCAACATCCACACTGGGAAATTTCAACCAAAAACAACCCAGTTTCTTTCATTTAAATACATTTCAGGGGGAAAGGGAGAAACAAAGGCCCTTATAGATAAAAAGAAATTAAAAATACATCAGCCAATCTCAGTAAATGGACTATATTTGAATCTTGATTCAGTCAAATGCACTTTTAAATATATTGATGACATAATCAGGGAAATTTGAAAATGGACTAGACAGCTGATGAAACAAAGGAATTATTGTAGCTATAATTCAGATGTGACAATGCTACTGTGGTTACTTTTCTGAAAAGAGTATTTAATTTTTAGAGATATACATGGAAATATTTATACGTTTTTATGCCTGAGATGCTTTGAAATGAAATAGTGGAGTGGGTGGTAGGGAGTGGGTGAGGAAAAGAGGAAACAAGATTGGCCAAGAGCTGGTAATTGTTAAAACTGAAAGATGAGTTCATGGGGTAATTATACTTTGTTCTTGAAAATTTTTAAACTGAAGTATAGTTGATTTACAATGTTGTTAGTTTCAGGTGTACAGCAAAGTGATTTAATTATACATACATGTATGTACACATATATATTTTCAGATTGTTTTTCATTATAGGTTATTACAAATATTGAATAGAGTTCCCTGCTTACAATAGGACCTTGGTGTTTATCCATTTTATATTTAGTAGTGTGTATCTGTTAATCCCAATCCAAATTTATCCCTCCCTCGCTTTCCCCTTTGGTAACCGTAAGTTTGTTTTCTACATCTGTGAGTCTATTTATTTTGTAAATAACTTCATTTGTATCATTGTTTTAGATTCTACATACAAGTGATACCATATGGTATTTGTCTTTCTCTGACTTTCCTCACTTAGTATGATAAACTCTAGGTCCAGCCACGTTGCTGCAAATTGCATTATTTCATTTTTATGGCTGAGTAATATTCCATTGTATAAATATACCAGACCTTCTTTACCCAGTCATCTGTTCATGGACATTTAGGTTGCTTCCAACCTAAATGGGTATTGTAAATAGTGCTGCTATGAACATTGGGGTGCATGTATGTTTTTGAATTAGAGAATTAGAAATCAGTTTTTATCTTTTCCAGATATACACTCAGGAGTGGGATTGCTGGGTCATATGGTGAGTCTATTTTAGTTTTTTAAGGAACCTCCATACTGTTCTCCATAGTGGATGCACTGATTTTCATCACCACCAACAGTGTAGGAGGGTTTCCTTTTCTCCATATCCTCTCCAGCATTTATTATTTGTAGACTTCTTGATGATGGCCATTTGACTGGTGTGATGTGATACCTCATTGTAGTTTTGATTTTCGTTTCTCTGGTAATTAGCTATGTTGAACATCTTTTCATGTTCCTGTATGTTCTTTTGCAAATACTTAAATTTTTCACAATAAAAAGTTTTTAAAAATCAACCAAGGGGGGAACGGTATAGCTCAGTGTAGAGTGCATATTTAGCACACATGAGGTCCTGGGTTCAATCTGCAGTACCTCCATTAGAAAAAAAAAACAATAAATAAGAACCAACCAATCAATTAATCAATATAGAGAAGGTAAATAATTATTCCTACAGAAGAACAGAGAAAGGGAGAAAACAGTTAACCAAAAACTACACAAATGGTTAATGAATATTAGAAAAGATGTATGACCTCAGTAATAAAGAGATGAAAATAACATATTATATCTAGCAGGTTGGTAAAGACTAGTAAGTCCAACAATGCCCTGTGTTTATGATGATGTAGAGAAACAGGCCCTCATATACACTGATAGTCAGTGGAAACTGATGCCACCTTTTGTAGGACAATCTGGCTACATCGACATTTTGAAGACATAATTCCACTTCTAGGAATTAATCCATCAGATATATTTGGTTAAATATGCAAAAGGTATGTTAAATGACATTGAAGCAATATTTATGTCAAAAGTGGGAAACAACTTGCATGCCCATCAGTAGAGAACTTATGATTCATGTCCACAATAGAATACTGTGCAGCAATTGAAAAGGAGGTAGATTCTTATGTATTAACAATGAAAAAGATCCTAGATAGATAAAAGTAAAGAAAGTACGAAACGGTATAATATAGACTCCTACCTGTCTACAAAAAGAGGTGAAAGATATACCTTGTCAGTCAAAAAATATATGTATCCTATGTCTAAAGAATTTCTGGCCTGAATCACACAAAGGATTTTTCAACAGTAGTTCTGAAAGATAGGACTGGAAGGATAGGTAAGAGAATGTTTACTTTTCATCACATACTTTGCATATGGCTTTATTTTTAAAGGTTAATAGATTTCCCTGGGTGACCCAAAAATGACATTTACAGTTTCTCTGAGCAACCATTTTTCCAGGTATTATTAATAGACTAGGCAGTGAGCTGTACCTCTGTATTTTTCTATACTGCATGTCATAAGGTAAGGCACAGAGTGGGAAAGCAGTAAATAACTGTTCAAAGCGCCAACTAAAACAGTTAATAAAAAAAAAAAAATCCAGGGTACTAAACTGCCTGTGTAATATGAGGCCCCTAATTTTTACTTTTTATTTTTAAATGATTTCAAATTTACTTAAAAGTTGCAGAAATAGGATACACAGTTTCTACGTGCCCTTCACCCTGATTTTTCCATCTGATGACATTTCTGAGCCTTGAGAATGAGTTTCAGACACAGTGCTTCATTACCCAAAATATATCAGTGTGAAGTTCTAAAGTACAAGGACATTCTCCTTATGTAGTCACCACAGTACAAAAATTAAAACTGAGAGAATAACAGTGATAGATATTAAGATATGATCCTCAAATGGAACTTTTAAAATGTCCCCTACTTTCACTTTTACATTTTAAAGTTCTGTAAGTATTAATCACATAGTTCTAGTAGATAAAACAAAATTAAGATTAAAAAATGTCCTTTCACCTCTACATTGCCCTCAAAATTCAAATTCCTTCCTGAAAGTCATCAATTAGGAAGGCAGCTTCCAGACATCTTTCTGTGCAGCCTCCATAGTGCTATAATTATCATTTTTCCATCTTGCCTTCCTTCATAATCTTTTGAAGATCATGCTGTATCTGCATAAATGTATCTAATAATTTAAAAGTTGATGTAGTTAACTGGATTTTAATTCCATTTCTTCCTCATTTTAGAAATCCACTCTACAGGTATTTCTCAGTGTACACAGGATTTAGCTATTTCCCCCCCATGTTTTCCTACCCCCATCTAGTCTCCAGTGACTACCCAGTCCATGCATCTATGTGTTTTGCGTGATTCTCCAGGATGGTGACCAAAATGCGGGAAAAAGTAACTTATATGCTAAAATCTGTGCCAGACGGGCTACTGCAAAGCCTTTACCCACTAGTCTTCCTATCCTCTGAGTATACTAAGGGCTGTGTCTCCGCAGTACCACTGACACTAGACAGCACCACTGCCCCCTTTTAAAACAAGCTAATGGGCTGAAAATGGGATCTCAATGTCCCTTAATTTCATTGTTACTTGCCATAGAGTGAATGTTTGTGTTCCCCCAAATTTCATTTGTTGAAATCTTAATGTCTGAGGGGATGGTATTAGGAGGTGGGGCCCTCATGAATGGGATTATTGCCTTATAAGCAACCCCAGAGAGGTCCCCTGCCCCTTCTGCCCCGTGAGGGCACAGCGGGAAGAGGACATCTAGGAGCCAGGAAGCTGGTCCTCACCTCACACTGAATCTGCTGGTGCCTTTGTTTTGGGCTTCCAACCTCCAGAATTGTGAGAAATAAAACCGACGTTTATAAGCCACCCAGAATCTGGTATTTCATCAGTTTTAAGACACGGGTGAAGCTGGTTAAACCTTCACCTGAATGTTAGTTTATGTGAGGAACTTGAAACTCGGATGCTGAGTTTCTTTAGCACAGCGGCGGCCACAGGAGGTGCTTAAGAAAAGGATCGCTATGCATCTGTCCTGCTTTTCTCTTGTCCCTCACTGAGGTTGTCGCTGGGTGCCACGCCGTAGTCCCAGCAAGCCATCTGTGCTGTTCACCTCACGAAAGGCGCACGGAGCACCCGCCTCGTGCCAGAGCGGCCCCGCGGCCGGCAGGTGTGGAGGGCGCGTCCAGGCCTCCTGCTCACGGCAGGCCGGAACGCGGGGCGCGGGCGACAAGGGCAGGTCAACCGGCCGCGGGTTGGCGCCCCGCACAGCCCTCCCCACCCCCGTGCAGCGCCCAGGCGCACGCCCCTCTGGGATATTTTTCACGCCTCTCCTCTATGCTGGGCTGTAATTTCGAAAAACTTTTAAACTGAAATGAACTGCCACGTCCCCCTCTCCCGGTGAGGTGGACGCCATCACTCAACGGCCAGTGTCAGGACGGAAAAACGTGAGGCCCGCACCCGGGCCCGCGCGGCACACCGCCGCTGAGAACTGCCCGGGCAGGGACCGTCAGGTGGGAGCCCCGGGGACGGCCCTCGGCTGGGAAGCCTGTGGAGGCGCAGGATTAACTCGGAGGGCTGTCCCCTGCCTACGTCGAGCTCCTTCAGCAAACAGCAGGCGGAGCCGCCCAGACCCTTCCAAAGCGGCTGAAAATAATTTTTCCTCACGACCCCCGGACTCCGAGGAAAAGGCCGCCTGCGCGCGCTTTCTGCCCGCCCAGTCTGTCTACAGCCCAGCCCCCACCGAAGGCCGCCGGGCCCAGCACTACCTCTGGCCTCGTCAGCCCGACCCATGGCTCCCGCTGACTCCGTGCCCGAAGGCCCCGGCAGGGCGGCCATTTCCTGTCAGTTCGTGGGCTCCAGGCGTCTGGCGCCTCCACTGGGATTGGACGGAACCCGCGCCGGGGGCGGGGCGTCCTGCAGCGCGCCTGCGCAGTGTGCTCCGCGCCGCATTCCCTCGAGAGCGGGCCACAGGGGAGACGGCCGGGCAGGCGCCAGTGCGCATGCTTGAGCCGCGGGGCCCAGGTGCAGAGCAGGCGGTCTTCCAGGCTTGGGGCTGGCCCGTTGGGGAGCCGGCGACCTGCGCACGCGCAGAGGTCTCCCGAGGGCCCGCCCCACGTGACGTCGCCCGCGTAGGCAAGCGTGCCTGCGCCTGGCGGTAGGGAGCCGGGTTTGATTCCCATCTCTGCCCAACTAGGAGAGGTTGCCGGTTTGCTCAAAGACTCCGCACGGGCACTCTGGAGCGAGGCTGTGTGTCGGTCCCATCAGACTTGGCTACTCTTCTCGTCCCGATGCAGAGGAAAACGCAAGGGTGGAGCGAGACCCTTGTTCCTCCCAGCGTGATCTCACTTTGGCCCTGCTTAACGCGATGCGTCCTCACTGGAGGCGGGGCCGAGGGGTGGACGGTGTCAGATCTGTGGAGCGGGCAGGGCTGCACGCCTGCCGCGTTCCCTGTGGGTCCAGGAGGGCCATGGTGGACCTTAGGTGACTTTAGGGGAGGGTTCAACCAGGCTGCCGGGCTCCCTGCCTGCGCGGACGGGACAAAATTCACGTTTCTGGGGAGGCCGGTGAACCTGGGTGCAGGCCGCGCAGGTGTCATTACCAGCCTCAGTCGTCGTCACATCTGCAGAAATCCTGTTCCGAGACGTCCCGCCCCTCGCTTTCCTCACTTGTTGGTGGGATCCAATCACGACAGTAGCAAGTGTGAGGAGCAGCTTTGAGCACGTGCAAAGCCCTGCTCTAAGAACTGACTTCAATTTTCCTCATCTGTAGACTGGGACTAGTAATAGCAAACAAGAACTAACGAGTTACGAGGGCTTCCTGTGCCAGAACAGTTACTTTTCTCATGGTACCAGATTATTTCATTTAATCTGTCAAAACCCAACCTGGCTGAGCTTCCCCTCACTCACTCTGCTCAAGTCAACAGCCTCCTTCCTCAAGACAAATAAGCTCAAACCTACCTTAAGCGTTTACAAAGGCTGTCACCTCTACCAATTGCACCCTTCCAAAGGGCCAAATCTTGAACTGTCGCATCAAGGTGAATATGCCTTCTACAAATCCGTAGCTCACATGATATGAATAAGTTTATGAAAAGTCACAGAGCGTTAGGATTAAGGATCAAAGTCAGCCTGGGCCACTGTCAGGGAAAGGGTCAAGAGTCAATGTGAGAGGCCAGATTCAGGGTAACTTTTCATTGTTAGGATCAGTATCAAGGTCAGGGACAGGGATAGGAATTAGTGGCTGAAGCCATGGTGGTTCCCACCCAAGACCGTGGTTCAAGTCAGGGACCACCGACACGAACTATGGCAGAGTGGACCATAATCTCCTTGCTTCTGGGGCCACTTCTTTGGGAATGAACTGACCTAGGCAAGATCTGGACAGACCAAAGGTTCAAATGGCCCTTAAAAATAGAACCCATCCTGTTGTACAGACTTCCTGGGGTTAGGGGTTAGGGGTTATGGTCAGGGATAGAGATTAGGGTCAGGATTAGGATCTAGGGTTGGGCTGTGGCTCAGGATCCAGGGTCAGGGTCAGTGTTGGGGGTCAGGGGTCAGAGCTAGACTAGGGCTAGGGTTTAGGTCTGGCATCAGGGTCAGGGTTTAGAGTCATGGGTCAGAATTAGAGAGTCAGGGTTAGAGGGTCAAGGTTTAGAGTTGAGGGGTCATAGTCCAAGGTCTAAGGGTCCGTGGTTAGAGTTGGTAGGGTTTAGGCTTAGATGTCAAAGGATCAGGGTTATAGGTTACAGTGTTAGGGTTAGAGTTAGGTTTAAGCATAACTGATTCTCTTCCCCCTCTTCACTCTCCATCTTTCTGAGCCTCCAGGATGGATAGGACTTGCCTAGAGTCACACATGAGACAGGAAGTTAAGCTGGACCATTGATATCTGCACCAGAGTACAGGGCTCTGATAGAAGAATGAAATGTCTGTTCTGGTCACTGATTGTTTCAAATCCAGTTCTACCTCAGTCAGGTGTTCTGGAGAGCCTCAGAGTTTGCACAGGATGTCTCTCTGCCCTCCCACCTGGGAAGGGAGGTGCTGGCCCCACTCTGTCTGGGCAGCCCCAGGTTCCAACTCAGCCCTGACATACTGGGCACTCAGTAGATATGTTTGGATTTATACAGTCTGAGTGCAGCGACCTGCCAGCCTCCAGGTGCTGCATACTTGAAGACTGGCTGGGCTGTCCTGGGCCTGGATGGATCCTTTGTCCCACCTGTCCAAGTGGGGAGCAGTAGACAGTCAGGTCTTAGCCAGGACAGCCCTTGGCCTCCAACCATCCAGGCAGGCATCTGCAGTTCTCTAGCTCAGGCCAGCCTGGGCCCTTTCAAGCCCTTGTTGCCAATTACTGAGCTGACCATGCTGCTGTGCAGTTGAACAGCTCCTGGGCAGTGTAGACAGCCTCTTGGGATGTCTCTTTTCTCACAGCCTTTTAGCTTGCCAAGAGATATAATAACCCTCTACACATTGCATGTGGCCCTGGCTACAACAACCAAACAGCAGACAGCGTCCCTACAATTCTTTGGTCTTCCAGTTGTAACACACTTTTGACATTCATACTTGTTAAGAGTAAAAGATATGGGGGCAACTGGGCCTCGCAGTGGGCAGTTTTTCCTTGAGGCCACACAGTCTCAGTGAGCTGTATGCACTCAGGGCTCAGCCCCTGTTGCCTCCAGAAAGTTTGTCAACTGTGGATTGTATGGTATGGAATGACCCTTGAGGCTCCCACTGCTTCACTGAGTTTCTTTGCCACCCAGCATTTGGTCTCTGCTCTTTGTAAAAGAGAGAGAAGAGACTGGAAAATGAGCAAATTTGTTCTTCCGTGATGGATGATTAATTTGGCCAGGGAGTGAGTGTGACTCCTGGGCTACCTCCTCCAGAGACATAAATGAAGTCTGTGTGCCTTTTGAGGCACATGGACAATCAGGGCCAGGCTCTGAGATGTGAGGACCCAATGTCCAAGACAAGAGCCTTGAGTTTACCACCAACAGCAAAGTTTTTGTTTAGCAAGTGGAAGAGCTTCTTGCCATCAAGGAAGGACAGCACAAGACCTGGATGAGTGGCTGCAGCCCCTGACCCTAAACAAATCCCTTCCTTCTTTGGGCTTTATATTGCACAGCTGTGCAGTGGGCTGTCAGTGATATAGAAGCAGTTACTTTCCATTACCCAGTATCTTTTCTCATGCCCACATCCAGCACTTCAGCTTTCCTTGGGGGAACTGCTTGTCACCTGCTTCCAATCCAAACATTTCCAGAGGGCACACCCCACATTCCACCCATATTGAAGATGGACTTGTGATCTGTATCTAGCCAATTCTATGTTCCATCCTCTTGGTGCTCTGATGGGTTCAAGGATGAGAATGTGACCCATGCCAAAGGCATTTAAAGCCATGACTTTTCATGGACCCCAGGGAAGGAGAAACACTCTGGTAAAATAGACATTGAGTGGGTGTCAGCCTAGAGTTGCTGGAGGGACTGGATGCAGTAAGAGAGACTGTATCTATGAGTGGGACCACCCAAAGGCACTTAGTAGAACAAAGGATTGGAAAGAGACCAGGTCACATTGCAACAGAGTGAGCCCTTGGACCTGCCAGGACCAAACCCACTCAAACCTGTGTCTTGCAATTATAAATTTACTTCTATCATTTAAAAAATTGATTTATTTTCCTTGAGTAAATGTGTCCAATCCCTTGGAATCAAAAAAGCTCTAGCTGATACATCAGAATCAATAATCCCTGAGGCTTCCTCAGGTGTACAGGTGGAGCATGGCTGAGGGAGATAGAGACACAGAGTGGAGTCAGATCTTAGGGGAACTGCTGAATAACTCTGTCTCTGTCCCTTCCATGTCCCAGGAGAGGGAAATCCCAGAACAACGAGAGGAGAACCAGCACAGGGAAGAGGTCCTTCAGTAGCTAATTGTTCTTTTTGTATATCCCTTAGTTATGTTCCATTTTGTTAATGTGTGTTTTTACTAGGAAGTCACCCATTTCCTCTAGATTTCCAGTTTGAGGCAATAGGTTTCTCCTATTTCACTTTTATTTTCTTCTCTCATTCTAGTTTTCTACAGAAATCTCACAAGTAATGAACAAATATTGATACCTTATTATTAAATGACGTCCATATTTCATTTGGGTTTCCTTTGTTCTAACTCTTTCTTTCCTCAGAATGCATCCAGGGTACCACGTGACATTTGATCATCATGTCTGTTTAGGCTCTTCTGGACTTCGACAGTTTCTCAGACTCTCCTTGTTATGACCTTAACATTGTTGAGGAGAACTAGTTAGGTATTTTGTAGGATGTCCCTCATTGGAATTTACTTGGCGTTTTTCTCTTAATTAAGTTGAAGTTATGGGTTTTGAGTAAGCAGATCACAGAGATACAGTGCTTTTTCATCACTGTATATCAAGGGAACAGGCTCTCAAGGCAGCTTATCATTGTTGATATTAACTTTGGTCATCTGACTGAGGAGGTGTTTGCCAGATTTCCCCACAATGAAGTTGCTCTTCCCCATGTTCCTACTGCGTGTCTTCTTTAGGAGGAAGTCACTTTGGGAACTAGCACTTATGGAGGGAGGAGTTAGCTTTACTTCCCTGATGGGTGGCTGAGTGTCTACATTAACTATTTGGAATTCTCCTGCATAGGATATTTCTGTTTAAACCCATCATAAAAAACCTACATAATTACTTACTTTTACCACCATGGACACCTGTGGATAAGTTTTGTTTTTTTAACTTTTGGTTATAATCCAGCACTAAAGTATTTGGTTGCTAAATTCATTCCTACTTTGGTTATTGAATTTTTCCATTAGCTCCTGTTTTCCTTTGATCTCTGACCCCCAGAATGCTGACCTTTGACCCCTGACATCCAACCCCTGGCCTTTTAAACTCTGACCTTTTACCCCTGGCCTACAACCTCTGACCAAGAAGGATTTCTGCTCCTTGTGATAAAAGTTGTAGACAGATGCTTTTGTTTTATGGCAGAAATCAATAATTACAGTCCCTGCTCATAAAGAGCTTGCTATTTCCAAATTTATTGAAAGTTGTGTGGTTGGTTGTAATTGAATGTGGTAAGAGATCTAGTATGTTGTGGAGCTGATAAGTGACCTCTGACCTCTAACCATTGTCCTTTGACTTGACCTCTGGCCCCTGACCTTTGACCTTTGTATCCTTATTTTTTGTTTGGTCATAGTTCTTCAAAGTAGTTGTCTAAATACTGGAGGCCTAATCTTAGATTCTAAGGGGAGACTTGTTTAGCTTTGGGAAAAACTGCTAAATTGTCTTTCAAATTAGTTGTATAGTTGTCTTAATTTGGAATTCCCTGATGATATCTGATGTTGAGCATATGTTTCTATGTTTATTTACTATCTGTATATCTTCTTTGGTCAGATCTTTAGCCATTTTTAATGTGGTGGTTTGTTTTAGAGTTCTTGGTATGACTTGAGTACAAATTCTTTGTATTTATTTTGCAGTGAGATATATATATGAAATATATATCTTTCAGTGTGGCTTGTCTTTTTGTTTTATGAAGAAGGTTTTCACAGAGTTTAAATTTTTAATTTTTTAAGTCCACATTATAAATTCTGTTTCTTTTGTGGACAGACTTTTGTGGTTTTATGGTAAAATTCATCACTAAACTAAAGGTTAGATTTTTTTCTGTTTTATTCTAGAATTTCTATAGTTTTCCATTTAAATTTGTCTATGGACAATTATGAGTAAATTTTGGTGTAAGCTGTAAATTTTGTGTCTATATTTATTTGATGGCACATGGCCTCCAAGTAATTGTTGTCTAACTATTTTTGGAGAAGTCATGGGATATTTGGCTCCATTTCAGTTTGAATTTCCATATTTAGTGGACCATGCAATTTTGCCAGCTGGGAGCATGGCCTGCACTGAACTGCATGGTTGTGGCCTGCAGTTCCCATCTCTTCAGCAGGCAGTGCCAAGCTCACTTCTCTGACCCTTAAGGCACATGTGCATTTCACTGGTGGGCTTGGCTCCTGCATGGACTGGCTTCTTGCACCACAATAGGAGCTCCATCTCTTCAGGACCCACCAAGGTTTCAGCTTTAGGGCAGCTCTTAGTTTCATCCGTGCAGACAGGAGCCAGATGCCTTCAGGACCTGCTGTGAGGTGCTGCCAAGGGAGTGAAAGATGAGGAAAAAGTAAGAAGAAGCTTCCTGTGTGTGGTTTATGCCTAAGGGGTTCAATGTTCAGAGAACCCTGCAGAGGACAGACTTGATGTGAAAAATTGTGGGGTTTAGTTTATTTTGTGTGAGGTGTTGATGATGTCCAATGTCATTCTTTGGCTTCTGGTGTCCAGTTTTCTCAACACTGTTTATTGAAGGGGCTGTTTTTCCCCATTTTGTGGTCTTGGCTCCTTTGTCATGAATTAACTGACCATATATGAATGGGTTTATTTCTGTGCTCTCTACTCTGTTCCTCTGGCCCATGAGCCTGTTTTTGTGCCAATACCATACTGTTTTGGTTACTGTAGCTTCATAATGTAGTGTGAAGTCAGGAAGGGAGATGCCTCCAGCTCTCCTTTCTCTTTGCCTATTAGGGCTCCTTCATTGTTCCATACAAGTGATAGGATTGTTTGTTCTGTTTCTGTGAAAAATGCCATTTGAATTATGTTAGGGATTGTACTGAATGTGCACACTGCTTTGGCTAGATGAACGTTTTACCAGTATTAATTATTCCAGTGCCTGAACATGAAATTTTTTTTATTGATTTGTGTCTTTGATTTCTTTATCTGTGTCTTATAGTTTTCAGTGTGCAGGTCTTTTATGTACTTGTTTAAATTTATTCCTAGGTGTTTATCCCTAGCTTCCTGGGGTGGGACCCAGAGCTCCCTGACCAGGGCTCATTTCTCTGCAGAGACCTGGGTTCCTCAACAAGGACTGTGCTTGGTTGAACACATGTGATTAACATACTGTTGATGACTGTCCAAAATGTCACAGCACAGCTGCCCCAAATGTCACCAGAATCACCTTTGCTGGGATCATGCCAACTATGTGTTTGCTGCAGAAAGAGGCAGAATTCCCCTCAGTTTGCTGGTGTCTGGCAACACTGGGAGATGTGTGTGATGTGGGCATCCAGTTTACGGTGTGTTTTAGTACCAAGGTGTGAGTGGAGAGAGGGCTTGGCTGGGACTGGGCAAGACTCCTGATACAATTATTCAGGGCTGGTGAACATGAGGTGTTCTGAGCTGAACTGTGTCCCCCTAGTTACTGTGTTGAAGCCCTAGTCCTCAGTGCCTCCGTCTGCAATTGTAGGTGGCCTTTACAGAGACGATTATGTTAAATGAGGTAACCAGGGGACTAATCCGGGAGGACAAGTGTCCTTGGAAGCAGAGAAAGCCAGGACACAGACACACAGAGGGACAACATGGGGGCCTGGGGAGAAGACGGCCATCCATATGCCTCAGAGAGGCCTCCAGAGGAATCCAAGATCACATACCCCTAGGTCCCTGATCATGTGTCCACCCCCTGCCAATCATGTGCCCCTGTCCCCTGATCACGTGCTGCAAGGCCCCAGATCACAGTTGGTCCAGTGGCACATTCAGTGCAGTATTGAGGCTTCCACCATGTCTGTAATTTCTCTCTCTGCTGCTGCCTTGCCTCTGCTCCGAGCATTCAGGGGCCCTGTTCCTACATGTAGACCTTTGGATCTATCTCCTTCGGGAGCTGACCACTGGCATCGTGTAACAACTTCCTTCCTCCAGCAGATGCTGCCGGGGGGATGGAGATTTGCACCACACACCTGCGAGCCCTGGGCTGTGTGGGAGCCACCTGAGTGTGGACAAGCCCAGAGCAGCTGTGTCACCTGGTCTGCTGAGGTGCTCAGTGTCAGGGAACCCAGGAGCCAGCCGCCTAGTGGGGGTGCTGGGGACTCTCAGGGACTCAGCAAGCATCCCTTCCAGCAGACAGCCCAGCCAAAGTGGGGAAAGTTGGGGGATTACAGGTGGGAGAGAGTCCCTGTCTTGTTTCTGGTTCATGAAGTCCAAGTTGGGATGGGATGTGAGATGCACCGTGGGGACAGGAGATTTGTCAGGACCTGCTGGAGGAGCTGTGCACGAGATTGGGTTGAGCCAGCATCAAGCCTGTGGCTATAGAAGGGCATTAGCGTGGGGATAGGCTCCATTAGTGTGGCCATAGGCTCTGGAGGAGGAGCTGACAGTCACTGTGGCACAAGGAAAGTGGGGGAGTGGGAGTCCCAGGTGTCTGGGCTCAGCAGCCACTGAAGGTGAAGCTGCCTCCTGGGGAGTGGGAAGTGGCAGGGTCACAGTCCCATGAGGGGCTTGTCAGCCCCAAGGTGAGAGGGGTGTTACCAGGAAAAGGAAAATAGTAACTACCTCTGTTCTTAGTCACCCCCCATGAAAAAAAGTTTGATGAGAGACAAAAAGAATGATATAAACAAGATTTTTATTAGTGAGGTAAAAAATACGTGTGGAGTGTAGTGCACTCCTGAGGATTGGGGGTGGGCCCCTCCAAGAGAGGACAATGGCACCACTCCCTCCTGCCTGCTGTTTTCATATCCTGGCTTTGTGATTGATTGACAACTCAAATTACCTGCACTCTGGTTGATTGACAGCTCAGGTTCCTTGTGCTCTAGATTGTTCCTTTCCTCTTCCTCTCCCCCTGCCCAGTGCTCATTTCTATTGTTGACTGAAATAAATGCGCAGCCTAAAAGTTGAGAGTTATGTTTTATTTGGCGGGAGGACTCGAGCCTCTCAGATCATTCTGAGGGGCTGCTCCAAAGAGGTGGGGAGGGGCTAGGATATATAGGAGCTTTACAACAAAGACCAGGTAGTTGGAACAATAAAAGATTACTTGTTATCAAAGAAAAACAGGCATCTCAAATTAAAGAATTTAGTGCTTTTCTATGTACAGGCGGAAGAAAACAGCTAGGCTCACTGAATTCATTCCTTTGACAAGCACCTAGCTGTCTAGGGCCAGTGTCCTGTTCTTTCTTGTTCTGAGTCTCCTCAGAGTGCACCATTGTGAGTGGCTGCAGAGGCTGGGCTGCAGGCTTGTCTTCACTGGGGGGTGGGGCAGCCACTGATGACTTGATGGCTTCAGCATTCTTTGTTTACTGATGTGGTTTGCAGTATTTTTCATTCACAGTGCTCCCCCTTGGTCCTAAATTTGACCAATATTTTGGGAGACATTTCATGACCAATTTTGTCCCATGGTGCTAGGAAGGCTCATTCCTTGATCAGGCGAAGATTCTGTTGACATGCCACTCAAAGTGCTAGTTTTTGGATCAGGATCTGTTGATACTAAAAATTCTCTGCATCACCTGTCTTACTAGTCTATTATGATCCAGGAAATGTTCACCCCTCGTTGCTCATTCCATACCTAGAATCACACTGTTACAATTATTCTACGCAGGGTTATAAATTTTATCTATTTCTTCAAAGATGTTTAGCCAACATCAGTCTTGCTGGAGGCCTAGTTGCACATTGGGAAATGTAAGAGACAATTTTATAAAACAGGCAAAACACAAATAATATAGTTAGCAGTATTAATAAGGTCAAAAGTAAGAATTTAAGCCAAAAACTTCAATTAGATGCAGCTCAGTGTATCCCCAGGTCATCTGACATACTCTGTTCTATACCAATCCTTATCTTTAAGAAAGACATTATACAGACATTGTTCATAAGACTCCAGCCAAATTTCATAGTGGTATTAGGTTCATTATCTTTAGTATAGTTTAATTTTTTTCCAACATAAGAGAGTCTTTAAATTTAAATGTCCATACCCTGGTGTTAACTATATAAGTCCTTTCCGTAATTGAGGGAGGTTACATTCTTTGGCTGAAATCTTGCTTGTTGCCTTGATTGAGTTTGAGTGATCTTATAAGAAAATTCATATTTATGATTAGGCTCAGAGCAGGTATTATTAATTGGCCAGGTGAGGTCTCCCATCTTGTGATGTCAATAGTGGCCTAAATAGAACTATATTTTCTTTTTTAGTATAAATTTTCTGAGGGCTATCTAGTTAGAACCTTGGAGTAGGGAAACCCACCAAGATAACACAGAAGTACTAGATATGGGTAATTTACCATAAACCTAACAACTGGATTAGTTCATAATCAAAGGTATGAGCAATTATCAAAGTAACTGATATACACACCTGGGCCAGTGTCTTGGGTCAGTTGTGAATCTTAGATGTAGTCTTCTTCTCATCCTGGCCTGGTAGCTTCTTCTCCATTTGAGCACTGTTTTAAGTACTCTATAGGCAAGTCCAGTTCAGGGGCTCTTTCTGACTGGAAATTAATCCCAAAGTCAGTTTCCTTCAACTTTTGCTATGTATGGTCTAGTTAAGAGTACCTGATAAAGGGTCCTTCCATTCAGGTTGGAGATAGTTCTTTAAGTCATGTCTGTTTCAGTATATATAATCCCCTGGTTGCGGGTGATGGGACATCGGATCTTCCTCCAAGGATAGATTACTGAGCTTCAGAAACAAACCTAGAGTGTCTTTAATAATTTAATTAAACTTTGCAGCAATGTAGCATAACAGCAAGGAATGATTTGGGAAGTGAGTCTTACTAAATATAGACTTCAATGAACAAAACTAGAATTTAATATCCACTAAAATATAATCTTTCTCTCTTTAAAGTTACCTTCATTTTTATCAAATATAGCCAAATCAAGATGAATTTGTTTACAAGTTAAGTCTGATTATTTGATCATATAGGCTCTTTTAAATTGGCTGTGTTGGAACTTTTAATGAGGAGTTACAGGCTAGAATTTTAATAAGGCTTTCTAAGACCAGGAAAGCCATATCAAGGGCTTGTCATAGATTTTTTGCTTTACAGATTTAGGTGAATTCTTTTCTCTCTAAGGTTCTCAAAATACCTTGAGATTCCTATACGTGTTAGGAGGTGATCTTTCTAATTTATCTGATAGAGCCACTGGGGACCTAAGAGTTTCCAGTCTCTGGAGGAATCAGATAGAAAAGACAACTGTTCCACCGCTTACATAGGTATAATTTATCAAATTGCTGTGAGTCATAATTAGCTTAAGGAGAAGGGTTTCTTTATGTATGGGAAACACAGATTAAAAGCCAGTAATATTTCAGACAAAATCAAAAATTATAACCATATTCATCAGTTTACTCAGTCCCATGTAACCAATCTTTTGTTGTTGTTGTTAACAGTTTTTTGAAATCAGAGTTTTCATCTGATCTTTAAAATTTCTTATCCAGTTAATTCAGTGCTATAGTTTGAAATTTATTAGAAACCAGTAAATCTCCTTGAAGAGAAAGCATTTTGCAAAAGCATCAGAATAAAATAACTCCATAAATGACAAAAGACTTAAAAGCACAGTTAAACACCTAGTTACACTGTAATTGATGAAGATACCTGGTCACAATAACCAGAATTATGACTGCTAACCTTCCAGGTATACCAGATTTTTAGGGATTCCATATAATTTCTCGAATATCTATATTAATAATATTTTCTCATACAATATAGCCTAGGAAGATTTATTATTCATTTGACAATAGTTCCCATGTTATTTAACATACTAAATGAAACTTACTAGTTTAAAATCTCTCTTTGGGATGTTTCAGGGGCCCTCTGAAGCATCCCAGATTTAGCTGGAGGTCAAAAGAATTCTGATTAAAATTTGATATTTGGGAAGCTTGTTTAAAAGTTTCAAAACACTTGGTCAGATAAAAGTATAGGTCACTGTAAAACAGTACTTATTCATTAACAAGAAAATATTTCAAAGGTAAATTCAGAACAGATCACTTATGGGGTAAAAGAAATTTTACAATCTGTTATCGTGTTACAGAAACAACAGGCCAGCCAAGAAACAAGCACCACTCGGAGGGTTGGAGTACTCAGATTTATTACGCTGGCGGGCTCAGAGGGGTTTCTGCTCCGAAGCTCTGAGCACCTCCAAGAAGTGCACATGAGGTTTTATAGGGTTAATTACAAGTATGGGGCTATTAGCCAATAAGGCTCAAACAACAAAAAGCAAGGAATCAGTGCACTGGAGCTTATCAATTCGGAACAGATCACGTTACTGACACTTGTTGAGCTTGGATTTACGAGTTAGCTTGTTAGCCCAGTAAACTGACACTAAACTTCAGATTTACGAGTTAGCCCAGCAGAACTTAGATCAGTAAGCCGACACTTATCACACTTAGATTTGTGACTTAGCTTGTTAGCCCAGCTGGGCTTTTCCTTCACAATCGAAGGTGGATTAACATTTTAAGAAAACTTTGTCCTATTAACAGAGAGAAAACCAAATCTAGTCTTGTACCAGCTTACCTCTAAGATTCATTTACTTCAACTAAATTTATTCTAAACTTAGCCAATCCTGACCATGTACAAAACTCTTTTCTCAGGGTTCCTCTGCCACAAGCCTTCCACAACTTTCTATATCCATATTATTTTGTCCCTTATTTTCTCTTCCATTTAGAAGTAACCAGCTTCAGGACAAAGTCACTATTTTCCATTAACAAAATATAATTCCTTTCTTCATACCTTCTTTTACACATTCATCTAGTTTTCCTGGGATACTGAGATGTTTCCCTTAATAGTAGAGAATATTTCAGGGTGGCACCAACCATTTATTAAGACTTCTAAACACCTTTAGTTTTTCTGTAAGAGGAAGTCAATGGTAAGTAATTAATATTTCAATCTTATTTTATCTGAAAATGGCATAGCTATTTAATAAACTCCCATCATTTAACTTAATTTAGCACAACTCTAGAATTTTAAGATTCCAAACATTTACAAAGATTATCTTAAGTATACATTTCTAAAAATATATTTTTAAAGCATTTACCCAAAAACTCTTATCACATTTGAATTTAATTTACTTAGAATTTTATCACACCAAATTACTATTATTGTTTTTTGACAAATCTGCAACAGATATGATAAGATCTTATTTGACTTTCATTAAACCTAGGTACAGTAAAGGTATTATACTTAATATTGATGACTCTAAAGATGTCTACATTAATTAGAGCAAACCTAAACTAAACAATACTAGGTATTAACTTAATATTGAATATTTTCCAGTTCATGTGAACCTGAAAGTCAATTTGATCAGTTTTTATTTTAGAAATATTTAATTTGTAAGCACTTATTTTCAAATCAATTAAGTAGAGCTCTTTGATTTTAATTTTTTTAGCAGTAGAGATATCTCATATCTATAATGTGTACACATACTTATAAGCAGACAGAACTAGAGCTCTCATAGCTTCACTTTAAAACTTAGTTATGAATTAGTTATTACAAAATAAATTTACTGCTTATAAATAACAGTTGGAATAAGTTGAATTTGTTTGCTCAAATCACGAAGGCTTACTATTTGTGAAAAAGACTTTTAAGATTTTTATTTGTCCTTGACAATGTCTGAAGGACCAGTTAGAGTTCTGAGTTCTAAAATCCCCCAAATTTCTTTGGCTTTAAGTTTTACCTCATTGAGCTAATAATTAGGCTTAATCTCAGGTCATTGTTTGCTGTAGTTACATTTCTGATTTGTAAGACAAAGATAGTTGCTTTTAGTTCCCCCAAAGACTATGTGTCACCTAAGTCCAAATGTATCTCCTTAATTTGCTTTCATGTATCATTGAAAAGGCCTCCAAAGAGTTATGTGTTTTAAAACTTGAGGGTTTACTTTTTCATGTCTTCAAAGGCTTGCATAAGGCCCTTTAGTAAAGTCTCTTTTCCTTGAGTTATAAGTTTAACCCAGGGTAAGTCTCTTATTATTATTTTTCTTAGCCCCTGAACATTAGTTTTTAGTTTTACTTTATATTGAATGGCTCAGGTAACTATACTGGTTTCCTTTAGTATGTTTAATTAGTATTTCCTGAGGGGCAGATTTATGTGCCCAATCTTACAATACCAAGAAGGGGAAGCATTCCCCATTGAAACATATCTATCCCACAACATAATTAAAGAGGTTTATATAAAGCCCATTTAAATATACCAATTTTATAAACTTTCATCTCAATTTTATCAACCCTTACATCTTTAATTTTAATATTTATTAGGTTTAATCAATAAGTTATTTTTAGAAGGAGTGCTTAGAAGACTTTTTCTTTTATTTCTTGTCTACTTTATCTAATTTTATAAAAAGAAGTCTCTGGGATCACCAAGTTTGAGCCAAAGGACTTAGGCCCTTATCAACTTTTAATATGATTAATTGGTCTGTTGCCCCAATCATTGATCAAGTATCTCAGTGTATATTTGTTTTCCAGCGCTATAAATATATACACTTTAAACTGGGGTAAATAAGGCGGATTTGTTTGAACTTTAATGTTGGGGACAAATAGGTGATCCCTTTGGCCTTTTAAACTTTATGTTGTGTAGTATCAAAACCGTGTATCTTAATCCATAAATGTCCATTTTATTTATCCCATGTAAAATAACCATCTAAAAAATATTTATCCATTTGGGATAAATCTCTTGTTTTTCCTTGTTAAGAAAAAACCTTTAGACATTTTCTACATTCCTTTTTCCAGTTACTCAACCTAATTAACATGAATTATTCTGTTGTTTTTATGAGCACCTCTAAAACTCATTGAGGGGAAAGGGAAAACACAAGTGTAGCTTTCCAAACCATTTTTTTTTTTCCCACTAAGTTCTTAGGTTAACCATTAGATATATTTTTCCACCTTCAAACTTGATTAATTTTAATAGCTACCAATAAAACAGATGTTTATAATTAGAGCTCTCTCAACTTTCACCAATTTAAAAGTTTCTCCGATTTAAAGGATCCATCATCTGGCCATCAATGAAATGTATGTATATTATTAATGATTTCAAACCAATAAGATGAAGAGACTTTCCCACAAGAGAGTGGGGGGTGTCACCTAAATAAAATTCAAAAGTTTACTCCCCAAAAGGGAAAGGCTTTTGTGGTCCAGGCTGATGTAACAAAGGTTAAGATGGCAAAATGCCTGAGAATTGGTACAATCAAAGGATTGTTCAGAATCCCAATTTATTTTTTTGGCCGCCATATGTATACCATACTTGTATCTTTTGGATGGCAGAGTCCAAATTTTCTTCAAAAAAGAAACACATACATACATACACATAAAATGCCCAGAGAAAGATATAACATTTACATTTCAAGGACACAGGAAGAGAAATCCAAGTCCCCCAAAGGGGCTTTTGGTTTTGTAAGGTCAGAATTCCGAAAAATGTTTTTATCAGGCCTGGCTAGTTATTTTCAGGGTGAGATTTTTTAATTCCCAATTAAAGTTGTAAGTCTTGTATGTACATAATTCTGGCAGGGGTAATAGTTGGAGGCTGGCAATCTGCCATTTCTTTTTCTTTTGTCTTGAAAGTTCTATTCCCCATTCTAAGGTCAGGTTGTTGGAATAAAATTGCTAGTGGATTTCCTCACAGGGACAACTGCACGGCATGAGGTCTTTGCCTCTACCACTCCTGCAAGATTCTTAGTCACCTGAGAAAGCTGTTGCCAGCCAGGAGGAGGGTCCCGTTTTTGGACTCGAATGGCTCCTCATAAGACTTTTACTTTTATCTTGACAAATTCAATGGAGATAGCCAAATTGAGGAAAGCGTTAGACCAGCCTCCTACCTAACCACTCAGTGCAGACCCCGGTATCTTTGAACGTGGCCCCACCCAGGAAATCTCCACTGGGTGGGTATTTCCCTGGTATCTTTCAGCCAGCCCCACCTCGGGCGTCTCCTCAAAGTGGGCATTTCCCCGGTGTCTTTCAACCAGGCCCCACCCAGCAAGTCTCCACTGGGTGGGTATCCCCCCACCTGGGTATCTTTCAACTGGAGGGCCAGGTACCTGGATACACTGCCAAATAAAACTCAGAATCATCAACCAATATGGGAGATCTGAGAACCAGAAGAGACTCACCCAAATTTGCCTGGACTCCCTGAGAAGGAGGATGGGCACAAAGGGCCTCTGCTGGTACCAAGGCTCTGTTTCCTCATAGAGTTCAGGTGAAGGAGAGAAGTCTGCTCTGGGTCCCTTGTCGTGGTCACCATAACTGTTGACTGAAATAAATGTACAGCCTGAAAGCTGAGTTATGTTTTATGTGGTGGGAGAACTCAAGCCAGGATGACAGCCTCTCAGATCGCTCTGAGGGACTGCTCCAAAGAGGTAGGGGAGGGGCTAGGATATATAGGAGCTTTACAACAAAGACCAGGTAGTTGGGACTATAAAAGATTGCTTGTTATCTAAAGAAAAACAGGCATCTCAAGTTAAAGAATTTAGTGCTTTTCTATGTATGGGAGGAAGCAAACATCTGGGCTCACTGAATTCATTCTTTTGACAAGCACCTAGCTATCCTGTCCTTTCTTATTCTGAGTCCCTTCAGAGTGCACCATTGCGAGTGGCTGCAGAGGCTGTGCTGCAGGCCTGTCCTCACTGGGGGGTGGCGGCAGCCACTGATGACTTGGCTTCAGCATTCTTTGTTTACTGATATGGTTGCAGTATTTTCATTCACATTGCAGTATTTTCATTCACAAGTCCATAATATTAGTTTTTTGTGGATTGGTGTCTTGTGTTGTGTGATAAAATTCAAAGGTTATACTCTACGTGACTAAACCCAAGGTCATGTAGATTTTCTTTTGTTTATCTCTGTAATTTTGATAGTTGTGTATGAATAAATTTGAATGAATTTGTTGTAAGTCTTAAAGTTTGTGTCTCCATTTACTTCACTCCACATGGCTTCCAATTAATTGTCCCTTAACAATTTGGAGGAGTTACAGATATTTGGCTCTATTTCAGTTTGAATTTCCAGTTTAAAGGATTGAGCAGATCTGCAGTCAGGGTGGGGCCTCCGCTGGCTGTGATGGCAGCTGGGTCCCCGCACTCCCATTGGCTGGCAGGGCCCAGAGCCCGCCTCCCCCAGCTGCAGCGGGAACGTGCGTGCGTTCCGCCAACGGATTTGGCGTCCTGCGCAGCTGCCTGGAGCTGCATCTACTTTGGACCTGCTGGGGCTTCAGGACAACAGGGAGTTATGTTCGTGCTGATAGGAGCCCAGTCTCCTCAGGACCCAACAGGCGGTGCTGCACTGAAGGGAAGGTGAGGAGGAAGGAAAAGTGAGGGAAACTGAGGAGAAGTTTCCTGTGAGAGGCTGACTGCTGAGGGGATTCCCTCCTCAGAGGCCCAGGAGAGGAAGGGCTGGATGTGAGAAGCTGTGGGTTTTAGTCAGGTTTTGTGTGTGGTGTAGAGTGTGCTGGGTCCTTCTTTGGTGTGTGGTGTCCAGTTTTCCCAGGGCCATTTGTTGAGGGGACTGTCCTATCTCTGGTGTAGGTTCCTGGCTCCTTTCTTGTGACTTAACTGATCACATATCTGTAGGTTTATTTGTGGGCTCTCTACCTGTTCCTCTGTTCCATGTCCCTGTTTTTGTGACAATTCCACACTTTTTTTTTTTTGGTGACTGTTGTTTCATAATGCAGTGTGAAGTTAGGGAAGGAGATGCCTCCAGCCTGTTCTTTCACAGAATCCCTTTGGCTGTTCAGGGTCCTTTGTGTTCCCACACAAATGTTAGGAATGTTTGTTCTGTTTCTGTGAAAAATGCCGCTGAAGTTAATTTTATTTCACTGAAGTATAGTCATTTTACAATGTTCCGTTATTTTCTGGTGTAGGGCAAAGTGATTTAACCAGGGTTGCTTTGAATTTGAACACTGCTTTTAACATTATTAATTCTTTCTATCTGTGAGCACAGGATATCTTTCCACTTATTTGTGTCTGTTCAGCTTCTTTCCTCAGTGTCTTAGAATTTTCAGTGTTCAGGTCTTTCATGTACTTGATTAACTTTATTGCTAGGGTCTTTTTTTTGATTCAATTATAAATGGGATTTAAAAAAAATTCTCTTTCTTGGGAGGAGGGTATAGCTCAAGTGGTAGAGTGCATGCTTAGCATGCATGAGGTCCTGGGTTCAATCCCAGTACCTCCTCTAAAAATAAATAAATGAGTAAACCTAATTACCTCCCTCTCCAAAAATATAAAACATTAAAAAAAAAGACTCTTTCTGATATTTCATTATTAATGTATGGAAAGGCAACTGATTTTTGTGTATTGACATTGTACCTTGTAGCTTTACTGCAATGATTCATTAGTTCAAAAAGTTTTTTTGATGATTTGATGTAGAAAACTAGAATTCAGAATTGCCCTCTTTGGACTACATCCAGGTCATCCACAGCATGCAAGACACAGTGGCTCCTAATCTTCCCACAGTGCCTCTAAATTACCTTTGGAATCCTACAAGGGCAATTAGCATCAGTACTTTGGGTGAGCTGGATCTGGTTAAAGGTTAGCCTCTATAAGGAAATCTGATGTCTTCTCTGCTTTTTTGGTGTGGTGTTGACATGGTTGTTTTCAAAAGTAATTTAGTTTCTAGTAATTTCAAACATATAAAAAACTTTAAATAGCTGTAAAAAGTACTCACATTTGCCACCTCACTTAAAATACTCCAGTGGGTTTTACCTAAAACTGGGATACTCTCCCAGGGAACCAGCGCATAAACCCTAAATGAAGACATTTTATGGTTCCACCTTGTAATCCCATCCACAGGCCCACTTCAGCCTCAGCATGGCCCCAACTTATGGAAATCCTTTTTTTCCATACTGTGCCAGTTTTCTTTTTCTGAAACTATTACTGAGAGTTTCCCTCTTTTTCAAAATCTTAATGGGTTTAAAGCGCATGAGATGAGTACCATCTGGGTTGCCTCTTCTATGTGGCTTCTTTCACTTAGGATGTTTTCAATGTTCATCCAGGTTGTAACATGTATCGTCAGTGATTCATTCACATTTTTCATTGTGGTTAAAAAGGCAGAACATAACATTTACCATTTAAGCCATTTAACTATGCAGTTGTGTGGTATTAACTAAAATCATATTGTTGTACAGATACCTCACCATCCATCTCCAGAACTTACTCATTTTCCCCAAGTGAAATTCTATATTCATTAACCACTAACTTTCCTCAACCCCTGGCAATGACATTCTTTCTATCTCTGAATTTAGCTTCTCTGGATACCTTGTATAAGTGGAATCATGCAACATTTGTCCTTCTGTGACTGGCTTATTTCTCTTAGCATAATGACTTCAAGATTTATCCACATTGTAGCATGTGTCATAATTTCCTTACACCACATTTAGTTTATCCATCCATCCATTGATGGACCATTGAATCGCTTCCACCTTTTGCTATTTTGATTAATGCTGCTATGAATATGGGTGTAGCCATCTGTTTTCCAGTTTCTGCTTTCAAATATTTTGAATATATACCCTGAAGTGGAACTGATGGATCACATGGCAACCCCATGTGTAAGTTTTTAAGGAACTCCCATATGGTTCTCCACCATGGCTGCAGAAAAATATGGCAGTTTATGAATATACCCTATTTGTTTATCTATTTAGCCTTTGATGGGCATTTCAAGTGTTCTACCTTTTGGGCCATTGTGAATAGTGCTGCTATGAATATTTGTATACAATTCTTTTTTTGTTTGAACACCTGTTTTTAATGCTTTGGGTCTATATCTAGGAGTGGAGTTGCTGAACCATAAGGTAACTGTATTTTTGTCTTTTTGAGGAAATGACAAACTGTATACATGAGCTGTACCATTTTCCAATTCTACAGGTAATGTTTAAGGGGTTCAGTTTCTCTGCACTTTTGCCAATATTTGTTGTTTTTAATTTTCTTGATTGTAGGGCTTCTAGTGTGCTGGAAAGGATATGCATTATGGTATTAATTTGCATTTCCATCATAACTAATGTTTAACATCTTTTCATGTGTTTGATGACTATTTGTCTTATCTGGAGCAGGGCCTATTTAGGTCCTTTTACCATGTTAAAAATTGGGTTGTTCTGTATGTTTGTGAGTTGTAAAAGTTCTTGATATATTCTTGATAAAATTTTTTTCAAGTATATAATGTGCAAATATTTCCTTTGATTTTTGTATGTTGTCTTTTCACTTTCTGGATGGCATCGCTGTTCAAAAGTTTTTAATTTAGAGGAAAGGGAATTTATCTTTTTTCTTTCCTTGCTTGTGCTTTGCTATCAGATCTAAGAAAATTGCTAAATCCAAGGTCATGATGATTTATTCCTATTGTTCCCTTGCAAGTTTATACAGCTTCCCACCCTATCTGTGAGGTATTGGTTCCAGAACATGCTGTGGATACTAAAATCTGTGGGTGCTCAAGTTTATCATATAGAATGGTGTAGTAGTTGCAAATAATCTAAGCACATCTTCTTGGACACTTTAAATCACCTCTTATAATACCTAATACAATGTACGTGATACATAAATAATTGTGAAGAAAATGCAATGTTATGTTAAAAGTTTGTGGCATGCAGCAAATTCAAGTTTTTTAAAATGGAACTTTCTCAAATTATTATTATTATTATTATTATTATTATTATTATTATTATTATTAATTTTCTATCTGAAGTTGACTGTTTCTGCAAATGTGGAATCAGCAGATGAGGGCTGACTGTAAAGCAACTTTATCTCTCTTTAAATTTAAGACTTTTCTCTATCTTGAGTTAATTTTGTATGTGGTGTGAAGCAAGGATCCAATTTCATTTCTCTTGGAAGTTAAAAATTTTCATTGAATATATAATTGTCCAGCACCATTTGTTGAAAACACCCCCCCCCAATTCAATGTTGCCCACTGTTGTAAAAAATCATCCAATTCTAGATGGATGAGTTTATTTCTGGACTCTCCATTCATTTCCGTTGACCTATAAGTATATATTTGTGCCAGTCTCACATTGTTTTACTTACTGTTATTCCTAAGGGAATTTACTGTTATCCCTAAGGGAACCCTTTCCTTCCTTGTGCCTCAGACCCCACAGCTGTGCATTGGGCTGTCAGTGATGGGAATCTGCTGCTGTCCCTCACCCAGCATCTGTTCTCATGCCCAGGTCCAGCATTTCAGTTTTCCTTTGGGAACTTCTCACCTACTGTGGGAGCACAAACATGGGTTAACAAACTTTGATATTGTAATAATTGCTTTACTAAATCATATTCTCACCTTTATATATTCTCACCTTTATGTAAACATGTAAGAAATGTATAATCAAAACCAATGCTTTCTATATTTGTCATTATACTGCTCCTACAAAGCAAAATGTCTAAAAGCATAAAAGACTAAACTCTCAATACCAGTCATCACCTCATCTATGGAATTTAGCTTAGCTGTCTTGAAGCTGCTTTGCTGGCAGAAAACTGCTACAAACAGTCTCCTTGCCTTAAAAAGTAGAGACATGCTTTGCTCACTTTACTTAGCTCAAGATCATGTATTCAGGGCCGCTTGTGCTTATGGAAAAACATAACTCATCCCTTGCCCTAACCGGCAGGACATGCTTTGTTTATCAGACTCAGGTGGATAGTGCAGGCTGCTCTTGCTCACAGAAGGCTGTGACTTAGCCCTTAGCTGGGAACAGCTGGGCTGCTTCGCATGCTTAGACAATTTCTGATCATAGTATGGAGACTCTGTGGTGGTCTGGGTCTTCATTATCAGTTATTCAGAACAGTGTAACCTTGCTCATGATTGTTTAAAGCTAAAAATAATTGCTTGTATTATCAATATTGTAACCTTCTCTCTAAGTGTAAATCAAGATTATGATGTTTCTGTTTTTCATGAACTGAAACTGCTGACCTATATCCCTGCACGTATACCATGCCCTTTATTCCTATGATGTATTTCACTTTGATTCTTTTGTTTCTCAATTGTTCTCAGTAAATACAAGAGCTTTGGAGGAGCTCGGGGAGTTGGTCTCCAGCTCCCTCTCACTCTCTTGACTTAAAAAAGTCTTGAGTAATCTCATTCTTCCACAGTGGGACTTTTGCTGGACAAAACCCACAACCTACTTCTGGTACAAACAGTTCCAGAGGGCTGACCCTACCCTTCACCCACCTTGATGATGGGTGTATGATGCATGTTTAGCCAATCCCCTGTTCCATCCTCTGGGTGCTCTGGTGGGTTAAGGATGATAAGATTACCCAAGGCAGGCCAAAGGCATTTAAAGCCATGACTTTTAATGGAACACAAGGGAAGGAGAAAACTTTTCCAGTGGAGTGCACATTGAGTTGGTGTCAGCCTGGAGGCTCTGAGCGCCCCTGGACGCAGTGAGAGAGACTACAGCTGTGAATGGGACCATCCAAGGCACTTTGCAGGATATAGGGTTGGAGGAGGATCAGGTCACATTGTGAGAGTGTGAGCCCCTCCTCCTGCCAGGTCCAAACCTACTCTTAAACTTGCCACTTGCAAGTATGAATTTAATTCTACCATTTAAAAAAATATTAAATTACTTCAGCAAGTGTGTCCAGTCACTTGGAATAAAAAAAGTCCTAGGTGATACATCAGAATCAATGCCCCGAGACTCCATCCACATGGCCTTCTCACTGAGTGGTTCATGGCTGGGGAGAGGAAGATAAAGGGTAGAATCAGGTCTCTGATGGGCTGTCAACCATCCCTGTTCCTGTTCTTTCTCTTTGGGGGGAGTGGAAAACCCCAGAATAATGAGAGAAGAACCAGCAGAAGAAAGAGTTCCCTGGATGGCTAATTGGTTTCTTTGTATTTTCTTCATTATAGGGTCCATCTTATTAATTTTTGTTTCACTAGGGAATCACCCATTTTCTTTTGGTTTCCAGTTGTGTGTAAGAGGTTTCTCTTTTATTTTCTCCTCTCTAGTTTCTTACATAATTACTATAATTAATATGCAGATACCAATACCTTACTATTAACTCCTGTCCATATTTTATTCAGGTTCCCTTCATTCTCCATTGTTATGTTCCGGGATTCCATCCAATGCACGACATGACTTTTATGCATTATGACTCTTTAGGCTCTCCTTGGCCTTGAGAGTTCCTCAGACTTTTTCTTTTTTTAAATTGAAGTATAGTTGATTTATGTGTTAATTTCTGGTGTACAACATAGTGATTCAGTTATACATATTCTTTCTCATTGTAGGCCATTACAAGTTATTGAATATAGTTAGTTCCCTGTGCTATACAATAGGGCCATGTTGTTTAACTAGTTTATATATAGTAGTGAATATCTGCACATCTCAAACACACCATATCTGTATATTTATACTACAGCTTCTTTATCCAGTTATCTGCCATGGACATTCAGGTTGCTTCCATGTCATGGCAATTGTAAACAGCGCTGCTGTGAACATTGGGGTGCATTTGTCTTTTCACGTTAGAGTGTTGCTCTGGATACATGCCCAACAGTGGGACCTCAGACTTTTCTTGCTTCTGACCTAGACAGGAGGCGGTCACTGTGTGGAACCTACACTTCAGGACAGGGGGTTTAGATCCACCTCTGTGATGGGTGCCATCAATTATTAGGAGTTTTCCTGCATAGGAGTTTTCTATTCAATCCTTTTTATGGGAAAAACCTTTCTGTCATCATTTCACCGCACCATTGTGGACACCTGGATAGATATTTTAGTCTTTTGGTTATAATCCAGCACTACAGGTTTGGTTGCTCAGTTTATTCCTGCTTTGGCTATTGAGACCTCTTTCATTGGCTCCTGCTTCCTATGAGATCATTCCATATTTTGGGGTTTTTTTTTTCCCTTAGTACTTCCTTACTTTCTGATACAAGATTCAAGATGATCCTGGCTCATATATTGACTGTCTCAGTCCTAGTATAAGCCATTTCTTCAAAGAGTCCTGATTCTTTTTATTAGAGAATGGTATTAAGGACTTACATATGGCAGGAAAATGTCCTCAGCTTATAATGTAAAGAAATGTGTGCATGTGTTCCCACCTTAGTGTACTGTTGCTCACGGATCACTGCCCCCTAATTCTGCCACTACCACAGAGTGATTGTTTCATATTTAAGTTAATTAGAAAATGGCCAAAGCAAGAGGGGTACTCTGATCCTCACTCTATCTCCCTAAAAGTAGGAAATAAACTTGTCACTTGAAATGTTCAGAAGCCCATGTAAACAGAACTTGTTACTTCTTTAATTTACCACTCCAAGTCCAAATTCTGTTTAGATTCTTCATTAATTGAGTACCCCAAAGCTACATTTCTTTGGGCTGTCAATTCCTGACAAATGTATAGTCTTATAGATGTATAAAATATGTCGGGTTTCACTACTTTTTCCTTCCCATTTCTATGAGACTTTTGTGTGTAGGAATTAAAATTTCTTTTTCTCCTGTGGCTCTGTCTTGTGTTAGTTTTATTATTAGTCCAGCCACAAGAAGTCAAGAGGGAGAGAGAGTGAAATTTCCCCCTTCCCAATAATATACACTCCTAATTATAAAGTTTTCTATGTGGAAATGTCTGTATTCATATGAAGCAGAAGATGGTATTATACTGATGCCTCCAACTTGATCCATTATCATATGGACAGGGTACACCCCCCCCGCTTATCTGTAACTCCCAGTCAGACAGTAGATTCCTGGTTCCCACCATCTTTCACCCATTCAATTCATTTCTCATTCTGCTCCAGATGAGCGGTTTGAGCATTCTTAGCTCCTGCCCCTGTGGGATGGATCTTATAGACCCCACTGTTTACATGCAGGGTGTTTTCCCTTTAGTCTACACGTTCTGTTCATTCCTGCAGTTACTGAGGCTGGCCCCTTCTGCTCCACCAGCAGCAGTGAGTGTTTTCACACATCTCTAATACAGAGCCTGTGTTATATCCTGCATTCCGTCCTGTGACACTACCACTTACTCGATCACTTAACTGACTCATTGGGTCATAAAAATCTATGGGTTTAGACAAGTGCGTAATGGCAAATGTCCACCATGAAGTATCGTATGGAACATTTCAACTCCCACATGACCTGTTTACCACCTCTTAGTTTTCCCTTTCCCCGAATTTCACATAAATTAGGTCACATAGTGCATAGGTAGCCTCTCCAGACTGATTCTTTCACTTGTCAAAGGAAAATCAATGTGGAGTTGGTATTGACACGAGAGCTCTGTCAAATGGAGCCAGGAGCCCATTCAGAACTTGTGACCTATCTTATCACATCTCAGCCTGAATCAAATCCTGAGTTTAGACCTGACGAAGCCACCCAGGACATCTGCCAGAAACTTAGCTGTCTGCCAGAAACCTGTCTACTGATTGTACTTTTGGCCTCAAATAATTCAGGACATAGTGATCACTTGAGTTTCTAAGCCATTATGAATAGACCTCCTGTGCATTACTTGATGTTCATTTTTGTTTCAACAGTTTTTCAAAGCAGTTGTCTAAATTCAAAAGATGATTTTTTTGGATTCTAAGTTGAGACTGTTTAGCTTTGGAAGAAACTGCCACACTGTCTTCCAAAGTTGGCCACATCTGTCTTCCACTAGAATCTTGAATATATTTTTGTATGGTTATTTTCTATCTGTATACCTTTTTTAGCCAGATGTTTGTTTCTGTCTGTACCCACTTTTAATGGGGTTGTTTGTTCTAGATTTTATTGGTATAATTTGAGTACAAATCCTTTATCAGAAATGCATTTTGCAAATACTTTCTCCTAGTTTGTGGTTTCTCTTTTGCCTTTATGAATAAGACCTTTCACAGAGTAGATGTCTATATTTCTATAAAGTCCACATTATTAATTTTGTGTTGATCTGTAGATAGGCATTTGTTGTTGTGAGTTAAAACTCATCACCAGTCCCAAGGTCTTACAGATTTTCTCCCTTTTTCTTTTAAGACTTTTATAGTTTTGCCATTTAAATTTGTCTACGGGCAATCATGAGTGAATTTTGCTATCAGTTGTAGTTTGTGTCTATGTTCTCTTCATTCTATATGTTTTTTAAATTAATTGCTCCTTAACCAGTTTTTTGAGACAACATAGTGAGCTATTTGGCTGTGTTTCAGTTTGGATTTCCAAAGGCACTACATAGAGCAGAACTGCATTCAGGATGAGGTCTCTGGGCTTTGTGAGCTCAGCATTCCCTGAACTTTTCTGATGGTCCACAGCGGGGTGCCAAATCCACCTCTGACCCACAGGGCACAGGTGCATTCTGCCCATGGACTTGGCCCCTTGCACAGCTGGCAGGGGCTTGGTCTCTTCAGGACTGTCAGGGCTTCATCTTTTAGACAGTGGGGCTGTATCCATGCTGTCATGGGATGAGTTTTCTTGGGCATTGCTGTGAAAAGGCACAATAAGAGGAAAAAAAGACAAAGCGGGGAGAAGCTTTCTCTGTGCAGCTGACTGCTCAGGGGAGTTGTGTCTTCAGAGGAACCTCAGAAAGAGGTTGATGTGGAGAACTGGGGTTTCAGTTGGTTTTGTGTGCAATGGAGATGGTGACCAGTGATGTTCTTTGGTGCTTGGTGTCCCATTTTCCTGGCAATGTTTATTGAGGGGAGTGTCCCTCCCTCTTTGTATGTCCTTGGCCCCATTTTCATGAATTAACTGACCACAGCCATGTGGGTTTATTTCTGGGCTTTTTATGCTGTTACCCTCGTCCGTGTGTCTGTGTATGTGCCAGTTCCTCACTGTTGTGGTTACTACAGCTCTGCAATACAGTTTGATGCTAGGGAGGGAGATGCCTCCAGTTGTGTCCTCCTTTGTCAGAACTTCTCTGGCAGCTCAGGGTCCTTAGTTGTTCTATATTAATAGTAGGATTGTTATTTCTATTTCAATGAAACATATCACTGAACATTATATTGATGTTGCAGTGAATTTGTTGATAGTTTTGGGTAGAATCAATAATTTAATACTAGTAATTCTTCCAATCCATGAGTACAGAATATTTTTCTGTTTATTTGTGTCTTTAACTTCTTACTCAATGGTTTACAGTTTTTTGAGTATAGGTCTTTCACATCCTTGGTTAAATTTGTTCCTAGTTATTTTCTTCTTTTTGGTACAATTATAAATGTGACTGTTTCCTTAAATTTTCCTTCTGATGGGTTATTATTAGCGTATAGAAATGCAACTGATTTTTGTACATTGATTTCAAATTGAACTTTACTGAATTTATTTATTTTAACAACTGTTTGTTAAGTGTTGTGGAAAATTGAAATTTTGAAATCTCACTGTTTCTCCTGCATCCCAGGTCGTGCACAGGATCTGAGACTCAGTGGCTCCTGGTGTACTCATCCCACGGTGACTCTTAATAACAAGTGGACTCCTACAAGGGCGATGAGCATCACAACTGTGGCTGACCTTGGTCTGGGTGAGTCTTGGCTTCTATAGCAGGGTTTGATGTCTGTCTTATCAGCTTCTCTGCTGTGGTATTGATATGGTTGTTTTGAAAAGTAATGGACTTTCCAGTAATTTCTTTGATGGTAAAATCTACTTACAGTTGTCACTTTATACAAAATACTGTAGAGTGTTTTAGCCCAAACAGGGATAGTCTCCTGAGGAGCCATCATATAACCCACCAGTGAAGAAGTCATATGGCTTCCACATTATTGTGTGACCCGCCGGTCCCCTTCAGCTGTCACCACTTGGTCCAGCTGCTTGTTCTCTGTTTCTGGGTTTTTTACTGAGACTCTCACTTTGACAGCCTTGATGGAAGTGAAGCACACATGGTGACCATGTGATCAGGAGAACTTTTCTCTTCGGCCCTTTTCACTAGGGATCTTTTCAGTGTTTGTTAATGGTGTAAGTTGTATCAGTTCTACATTCCTACATGATTTTCACTGTGATTAAAAATGCATATGACACTTTTAACTGAAATCATTTCAAGCACACATTTCTGTGGTGTGAGCTTCCTTCACGTAGTTGTACAAACAAGTTCGAGGACTTGGGTGCCTGCTTTGAGCCTGGGAGGTGCCCAGGAAGTTGAGTAGTTCCCTGAGATGGCCCACGACGTCACCCGAAATGCCATCTTCCTCTAACAGCAAGAGAAAGGAAGGGTATGTTCATTATATGGATTTAAATCTTAGCCTTCTCTATTGATAAGTTTTCTGAGATTTAGTCTTTCTTTTATTCCTGGTACAGAAAGGGAGATTACTTTTCAAATGGAGATTTCCCTTATAAATGTAAATTTGCCTCACAAAAGGCAGACTTGACTTGGGTTTCATAGAGTCTCATGTGTCTTATTTTTAAAGAAGCCTGCCCATTGTAATCTTCATGCCAAAGAGATATAATTTAGGGTGTCATTTGCCCTCTTTTCATGGGTGTACCCCAACTTGCTTATGTATTCATTCACAGAAAGACATCCCCATATTTTAAAATTTTTAACCATTATGAGTAGAGTTGCTATGAATAATTGCATGCTAATTTTTGTTTGGACACTTTATCAAAGCAATTATCTAAATACTAGAGGTGCAATGTTGGATTCTCAGGTGAGCATTGACTAGCTTTGGAAAAAACTGCCAAACTGTCTTTCAAAGTAGCCACACAATTATTCCACTTGCAGTGAGGGAGAGTTCCTGTTTTTCTTCATCTTCCATCAACCACAAGTAATGTCATTTTTTTAGAGTTTCATGGTTCTCATAAGTGTGCAGTGTTATATTATCGTTGTTTTAATTTGCAATTTCCTACTGGCGTATGATTTTTGAGAACATTTTTATATGCTTATTTACTATCTGTGTATTTTCTTTGAAGAGGTGTTTGTTAAGATCTTTACCTGTTTTTATTGGGGTTGTTTGTTGTAAAGTTCTTGGTGTAATTTGAGTCCAAATCCTCAATCAGTTATGTGTTTTGTAAATTTATGTTTCTCAGTATGTGTCTTGTCTTTAGGTTTTCTGGATAAGGTCACAAACAGAGTTTAAATTTTTAATTTTTTAAATTCCATGATTTAAATTTTACTTCTGTGGATAGACTTGGGGATTTTTGTAAAAGTTCATCACCTAGACAAGGTTATGTTGATTTCCTTACAGGTTTCCTTTTAGGATAATCCCAGATGTGTATTTTATAATTGTCTATGAACAATTTAGAGTACGTCTTGGTGTGAGTGGTAAAAACTGAGTGGTTGTGGCGTGCAGTTCCCAGCTGGGCAGTGGGTGGCACCACACCTGTTCTCTGACCCTCAAGGTGCACGTGTCTCACTGGGGGGTTTGGCTCCTGTGGGAACTTGGCTCCTTGCGGGGCTGGTGGAGGCTGGATCTCCTCAGGACCCACCGTGGCTTCAGCTTCAGGACAACACTCAACCAGCCAAGTCCACCCAGACAGGAGCCAGACGTCTCCAAGAATCACCAGGAGGCATCACTGTGGGAGTAAAAAGTGAGGGAAAAGTGGGGAGAGGCTTCCTGTGTGTGATTACAACTAAGGAGGTCCATTTTCAGAGGATCCAGCAGGGGCTTGATATGGAAAATTTTCAAATTTACTTGATTTTCTGTTAGGTGTTGATAGTGTCTGGTGTCATTGTTTGGGGGTATGGTGTCCAAAGTTCTTGGCACCGTTTATTGAGGGGACTGTCCTTTTCCCAATTAGTGTTCTTGGCTCTTTTGCCATGAATTAATGGCACCCTAAAGATGGATTTATTCCTGTGCTCCCTATTCTGTTCCTTTGGTCCATGTGCATGTTTTTGTGCCAATATCTTACTGTATCTCTGCTGGTGACTGTAGCTTCCTAATGTCGTGTGAAGCCAGGGAGGGAGATGCCTCCAACTGTGTTCTCTCTTCTTGAGGTTTCTCAGGCTACTCCAGGTTCTTTTTTGTTCCATACAAATGGTAGGATTTCTTGTTTTCTGTTTCTGGGAAAAAAATGCCATTTAGTAGATTTTGGTAGAGTTTGCAATTAATGTGTACACTGCTTAGGCTTCGTGAATGTTATAGTAATGTTCTTCTAGTGCACATGCAGAAGTTTGATTTCGTGTGCATCCTCTTCAATTTCTTTATCAGTGTTTTCTAACTTTCCCTGTGTAGGCGTTTCACATCCTTGGTTAATTTTATTCCTAGGTATTTTTTTATTTTATTTTTGGTACAATTGTTAAATGGAATTGCTTTATTAATTTCTCTTTCTGAAACTTCTTTATTAGTGTATAGAAAGTCAATTGATTTTTGTATATTGATATTATATCATGTAGCTTTACTAAAGTTAGTTATTACTTCTTAACATTTTTTTGGTATGTTGATGTGGAAAAATAGAATTCAAAATTGCCACTTTTTTTTTTTTTTATCACATCGAAGTCCTTCACAACAACCAAGACATAGTGGCTTATGACATTATCTTATGGTGTCTCTTAATAATATGTAGATTTCTGCAAGGGTGATCAGCTTAACTTTTGGATCAACTGGAACTGGAGAAGGCTTGGGCTCTGTAGTGAAGTTTGATGTTTTCTCTGCTTTCCTGTAATGATTTTAACATGGTTGATTTAAAAAAATTATTTACTTTTAAATAATTTTTTACATACAATAATTTTAAACATACAGAAAATGTGCAGTAGCAGTGCAGTGTACTCTTCATCTGTAAGCTCAGGTTTCTCACTCATCACTAATGTAGCACATATGCCACTTTTCATGACAATCTCTAGTGTGTTTTTACCTTGAGTAGAGACACTCTCTCTGTGTCACCACATATCACCCAAATGAGGATTCATTATGGTTTTCACTTCATAATGCAGTCCACAGGCTCAGTTCCACTGTCAGCACCTGCTCCAACTGTATGGCAATGGGTTTTCCCAATCTGATCCAGTGTTTTTTGGTTTCCTGGAACTGTTCTTGAGACTTTCCTAATTTCCCCAACTTTGATTGAATCAAAGGGCACAAGATGCATGTAATCTGGGTGGCCTTTTCTGTATGGCTTCTGCTTCTTAGGATGTTTTCATTGTTCATCCATGTTGTGACAAATATCAGTACTTCATTGTTTTCATTGTGATTAAATTTATTCCATATAACATTTACCATTTAAACTGCTTTAAGTATATAGTTTCATTACATTTATGTCATGTAGTTTTTGGATATTAACTACACTTACATTGTGGTAGAAATATTCTCAGCATTCATCTCCACTACTTTTTCATTTCCCCCAGTGAAACTGTATCCATTAGGCACGAACGCCTAACCCCCTGGCAAGTACATTGTACGTTTTGTTATTGAATTAGACTTATACGGATACGTTATCTTAGAATCATAGAATAGTTGTCCTTTTTTGGTTTGATTTGGTTTGTTTCCCTTGAATGACTGCAAGGTTCATCCACATTGTAGCATGTGTCAGAATTACCTTTGTTTTAAAGGCTGAATCCTATTTAAATGTGTATATACTACATTTTGTGTATGGAATCATCCATCCATGGACACTTGGGTTTCTTATGTCTTTTAGCCAGTGTGAATAGTGCTGGTATGAACATGGCTGTAGAAATGTGTTTTTCAGCCCCTGCTTTGTAACCTTTTGGGTTTATACCCTGAAGTTGAATCAATAGATGATAGATGTTTTCCACAGTGGCTGCACCATTTTACTTTATTTCTTTCAATGGCAGAATTACATGAAAGTTTATGGATCCACTGTACTTTGCATATCCATTCATCCATTGATGGACATTTGAATAGTTTCTACCTTTGAGCTATTTCAAATAATGCTGCCATGGCTATTAGTGTAGTGTAGCATTTTTTTTGTATGGACACATGTTTTAAATTTATACATATATATATATATATATATATATATGAGGGAAGTTGCTGAACCAAGTGATAGTTGTTGGGGGAATGCTGTGACTCAGCTATGGTCATCAGAGAACTTAGCACAGCCAAGGAAACATTAGCTTAGCTTAAATTGAATACTATTTACCAACATCATCGACCATCATAATGTGTTATTGAGTCAGTGGTCACAGGACATTCAGAAATTACACATACATGTCCACACACAAATCAGTAAATAGCTTGCTGTATCAACCCCCTGCTTACTGCTTAATCTCATACTTTGTTCTTATCACCTTGCCAAACCTCCCAAACAAGGCAAAGGATATATCTATGTAAGATTCAACTAACTCATCTAACAAACATACTGCCCTTACTTCACCAACCCAGTTACTATAACTACAAATTGGCCTTTTAACTCTATCTGTCAACTGTTCAGATATGTAAGGCTTATATCAATAGGCATACCCCTAGATCTGCTATTTACTTTGAACAAAATAAAAAATATAGTACACTGTAACAGTGTCCAAAAGAAATATTATATATTTAATACTAATTTTAACAAAACGTGGACTACTGTAACAAATACGAAGATATCAGTTAAATACATAAATCTCATATGTGAAAAATCCTACTCAACCTGTTGATGTAGCTTTAATAATCAAAGCAAGGCAGTGAAAACACCTGGATGAGTTTACTAACTCCATTAACATATAGATGTCATTCCAGCCTTTCTAATACCTTGTAATAAAATACACGTGCAAGTTTCTGCATTCCCATGAGAATGCCCTCTAAATATTTTAAAAGAGTAAAAGGAGCAGATATCAAGCACCCTAGATGTATCTTTCAATGCGTCACTGAACCATGCCCCTATGGGAAGTGGCATTGAGAAAAATTAAGCCACAAATGAAAGTTTGACTAGGTTACCATAACTAATTAGGGTTGGTAAATTTTCATGCCAGGCACCACTGTCATAACATGAACCTCAAATAATAGAAAGTCAGGGTGATGCGTGCTAAAGAGTATTGCAAAATAAAGGTAAGTCCTAGCTACAGTGTTCAAAGCCATAGATAAAGTGAAAATGAGCTACTAAAATGACTTTAACATTCCTTATTACAGGTCATTAAAGATTCAGAGTAGTGTCCATGTGTTAGTATGGGGGTAGACATCCAACTATACTTATCTTTAAATCAAAATAAAATAATCATAATAAAATTATTGGCCAAATGAATACTAGCATAGTCCCAAAAACTAAAAGGACTCATGGTGCTTCCTATGGTGTTTATAATATGAAAAACCTGACAAACCTCACCACTCTTGTGAACACAGTCCATATGTCTGTGTACCAGCATCTTCAGCAAACCCCCAGAAGGAGCAATAGTGATCATAACGATCAGGTATAAAAACATTAGTTCTAGGTGTAACCTATGGGGTGGGAAGATAAGGGTTTCATTTTCTACCTTGAGTACAAAATGATATATACAAAATTGTGATGAAACACCAAAGGAGAACTTAGTTGTAAATTAAGAGTGCCCAATACAGTCAGGCCATGAATCAGGCACACTCAGTCTGTCACCCTCCTCAAATAGCAATAAATTTTCATAACCCAGTAACAAGTAGTAGACATTAAAGAGGAGAGGAGTCATTACAAGGTGGGCACACTGGAAAGTGTGCTTGGATACATCAAAGTGTGGTTTAAAGAAAAGCACCTGGTTTACACCCAGTCGATTCCATACTTTGTGAAAAATTTGAGCTAAAACTAGCCGAGGCTTCCCACCAAAGGTAACTGTCATAATTAAATTAAAGATTCATTTAACATCTAAAGTGTAGAAGATAGACATTTAAATCTGGTAGCATAAAGTACCATTAGGGAATGATGAAATAAGTTAAGTACCTTGAACCAAGATGAGGTAATTATGAACAGTTCAGTGGAACAGACTCATCTATATGGTAAAATAGAAGATTTATGAGTAGAGGTAGTAAACCTAACAAGGCTGCTGACAGCAGGTTGCTCAGAAAAGACTTTTAGTTCAGTTTTAATTATTAATTAAGAATATAACTTTTAATATAATTTTTAATTTCTTTTAAAAGGTAGAGATTTTTAGTTATAGGGTAAAAACTGTAGAGAATCAGTATAAACAATGTTGCAGTTGGCTTAAAAACGGCCACCCATTAAGAAAGTATTCAAGGTTGGGAGGGTATAGCTCAGTGGTAGAGTGTGTGCATAGCATGCACAAGGTCCTGGGTCCTGCCACCCCCCCCCAAAAGGGCAAGTATTCAAGGTCAAGAACACCTTCATCATAATACCAAAAGGAAAAAAAAAGAAAACCCTCATAATTTAATACTGGACTAATCTATTAATTAGTAAAAGCAGTACTCTTCATATAGGCAGCGAGAAATACTTCTCCTTGCATACGCTTATATCAGAATGAATAAGTTACTGATAGTTTACAGTAAAAACCCCTAATCAATATTTAATTATTTATAAAAACAATTCTTAATCTAACACAGGTATGAATTTCTAGGAAAGATTAAAAAAAGAAAAAAAAAGTAAAAGGAACATGGTGATCACAAGTCCTGCCTGTTTACCAACAAGATTTCCTCTAGCACTTCTGGCCTTAGAGGCACTGCCTGACCATGGGCATGGTTAATGGCCGTGGTTCCCAGACCCTGCCAAAATAGCATGATCATTTGTTTTGCACATAAGGAGTTGGGAGGATGGCTCCACAAGGTTTTATTATCTCTTTTCATCAGTGAAATTGACCTTCCCAATAAGAGATGGGAGCCATATAAAATGAGAAGATGCTATGGTGCTTTAAGCATTTAACCTATAAAGTAAATAACTGAATATTAAAGGATAACATAGCTTTTAATGGCTTAAAATATTTGGTTGTGGTGGCCCCAGTGAATAAAATGAACTCCAAACTGCAAGTAATTAACATTTAGACCAGCTATTCAAAATGCTGTGGCATGTATTGATCTAATACATTGATTAACAGAACGCGGTGCTCTAGGGATAACTGTTCAATCCAAATTTAGAGTTCATTTCAACAATAGGGTTTATAGCCTCAGAACTGGATCAGAATATCCCAATGTTGCAACTGCTGTAAATGGTTTATTCAATGATTAAAGTTCTGTGAGCTGTGAGTTCAGACTGGAGTAATCTTGATTCGTTTCTATCTTTTATACATTTGTCCCAGTATGAGAGGACAGGAGAGTTAAGGGCCGCTTTACAAAAGCACCTTCAAATTAATTGGTGATACAATACAATTTAAATAATTTTTAGATACTCTACAGTAGAACATGGTTTGTTAGGGTAGCAGATCTCAGCAATTGCATCAAACCAAAACCTTTATTTCCTGAAGCCTAAGTCCTTTTCCTAAGAATAGGTTTATAATCTGTTATAATAGGTTTATAATATATATAATATATATATTACATTATATACATAGTGTTAAATTATATATAATACATCAATTTACATATATATAATACATCAATTTACACATATATATTATATATAGTGTTAAATTATGTATAATACATCAATGTACATTATATACATATAGTGGCACCAATGCTGGCCTTAACCATGGCTTCCACATTAGGAGCTCCTCTTCCCATACCTTAGCCACTGTCTGCTCATGTGAACCTAGACATACTTCTCATACTGGCTGCATGAAGCCTAGCCATGTATTCCACCCCCTGATCTGCATTACCTTCATATTAAAAACACACACTCACCAGAGCTCTGTGAGGGCAGCAGCACAGACAATCTCATGTGAAGTAAACTAGCAGTTATTGGTTTATCATTCCTACTGATAAATAGATCGTTTATACTCTCAGTTATTACACAAGAATATCTGATTAATTTCCCCCTCCCAACTCCTAGTCAGATTTTTATTTACCTCTACTGTAGCAGAAATCAACAGAGCTCCACTTGACTTAACAGAAGGAGACTCAAAAGTTGTATCCAGCTTCAATGTAGACTATGTAGCAGGTCTATTTTCTCTGGCCTTCATAGCAGGTTAGGTCCATATCATGATGATAAATATTTTCATAATCTAGTTTTAGGAGCATTTCAAATCCCTAGATAACAGAATTATATACAGACAAATTACATACAGCCAATGTTGTCATTCAAACACTCCTCCTAACAATCTCCTTCCTTGGACTTTGAATATCCTACCCACAATCTTGAGATGATCAACTTATACATCTCCTATGAAAGAAAAATTTAACACTAACAGTAGCCCTGTGTATGTTTCAGTACCCATCAGTGCATCGGGCATCCCCTCGAAACATTGATATGTTTGACAAAAGAGTTATCTGAAAAGTAAATAAAAGAGGTCTAAGAACTCTTATTCCTAGAATCACAGGAATTGATCGTTCCCTTAAGAACTTAAAAGTATTCATGCTGCCACATTACACCACATTCTTTGGTGATGGATGGTCCCCCAAGTGAGCTATCAGTGTTGTTTGATATCCTTACTATGCTAAGAAACCCTATTTTTACTATCATTCTTCTGACCATTCCATGATTTTATTAGCAAGCTGACATTGTACAAGTATTTCCATTCTAATAAGAAAATTGAATGCACAAGTTATAGAAGCACCCAACAACTGTTCTCTAACACAACCCACCACATCCATACTATTTATGTGGGATTTTACTTTTAATCTAATATCCTCCAGCCATGGACAAGTACAAAATTTTTTTATCCAACAGGATCCACCATTTAAACAACAGCCCTAGTCACAAAGTTGGACTTCTCACGTTTCTTTTCTGAGTGACTGAAGCTACACAGGGCATCCCCCACACAGCAGGGCCAATGCAATTAACATGATGAATGTGCACCCCCAAGTGTTACAGCAAATCTCGACACCCGTCCCCCGAAGCATACTGTTATTCACAGGTGTGTTATGAATGATCGTCAGCAGCCGAGGCAGACTAACAAAACTCCACTACCACATTTATAGCCTGCTTGTCAGTTGTCCATAGAGGATGGATGACAGCTATTATAGTGTGTAATCCAACCATGACGACCCTGAATGTACTAACTTATATCATTCCACACTGTCATCTTGCTATTCATGCTCTGCTCATGGACCACAACTCTGTCGTTATCACACAAGTGAAATAAAACACTTCCAGTGACGATCCTCATCCCCAGCATCATATTTTATTAGGAGGCCTCCCACCAGGATCAGGGTTTTTCCTCAAATGAGTAATCATTTGAGATATAACAGAAACCAGTAACAGCAACCTACCAGCACTAACAGTCCTCACAGCACTGTTCAACATATATTTGTACATCTGGCTAAAATTCTGCATATCACTTCTTCTACTTTTATGAATAAATTAAAAAAATGAGATTTTAAGCATAGACAACAACCATCCGATGATTACTAATCCTAATAGTCACACTATTACTGCCGTTAATGCTCATTCTATCAGTGCTGGAGTAGGAATTTAGGTTAATATACACCAAGGGCTTTCAAATGTTCAAGGAGGTACAATTTAACTTCTGAAAATATGGATTGCAAGAGATTGTACTACATCAGTTGAATGCAAATCAAACACGTTAATTAAGGTAAAGACTTGGTAGATTGGTGGGCTTCCACCACAGCACTTTTTAGTTAACAGGAAATCTTCTGGTAAAATTGGCTTCTAGTTATTTCTCCAGCCATCTGGAAAACATTTGCAGGAGAAGCCCTAGCAAAATTGAAGCTGCTTTTTTTTTTTTTTTTTTTTTTTTTTTTTAGAATTTGCATTTCAGTATGTTGATTCACCACAGAGCTTGACCCAAAAGGGGCCAAACCTCTACCTCTAGATTTACAGTCTAAGGCTTGCTCAACCAACCACTTCCACCTAAGTTCACAAACCAACTTGTTGACAATTTTCAACAAGTCACAAAGATTGGCATTTTATATCACCATATTATTGTTTGAACTGGAATAGTAGGCACTGCTGTAAAGTCATTAATCCCCGCTGAGACAGAGAGACCTGGAGCGCTCCTCAGAGATGACCAAATCTATGATGTTGTCATAACAGCGTATGCATGTGTAGTATGCATATCCGGTGCATGTGTTTTTTAGTTATACTAAGGACAATTGGGGACCCAGAAACTGACTTGTCCCACTGATAATTGGGTCATTCAACACATTGCTCTGACTGAATGATAGCAGCTTCTCACAATTTCTCCCGCCATTCTTACTCCTACTCATATCATAAAAAGTAGAAGCGGGTGCCAGCACTTGTTGAACCATGTGTACGTCCACCTCTAGCTGGCAATCTGGCCACGTAGGAGCCTCTGCCGACCTAGCCACGTCCTCCATGTATTTACGAGGTGTCTCTTTCATTCTTGGTGATTTAAATTTTTTTAAAGTACAATCAGTAATATAAAACCATTGGCCATATCCCAATGTATGTAGTTTGAGTTAATTGTATATGTGGTGTATTTCCCTGCATGTGGATAGCCAGTTACCCAGCACCATTTGTGAGAAAGATTGGTAAAAAAAAAAAACCCTAAATATTCACGCTTGTAAAAAATGTATTGATCCTAAGTGAATGGGATTATGTTCGGGCTTCTTATGTACTGCTATTTATCTATATTTATATTTTTATGGCAATATCATATTTTTTATATTGCTTTGTATTGACATGAAATTTGAAAATATGAAGCTCTATCTTTGGTTTTCCCTTTTCAAGTTTGTTTCGTCTTTTTGGGGTTCGTAAAATCATATACGAATGTTAAAATCAACTTCTGTGTTTGTTCCAAAATTGTCATAGAAATTACGTTGTCTCCCTAGATCGCTTTGGGCACTCACGCCATATTTAGTTTTGTTACCAACATGCGATGTCTTCTTCTTTTTTTTTTTTTTTTTAAAGAGTTTATTTCACTTCTTTTAATGGTGTCATTTCCATTTTAATTTACTAGTCTTGTACCTTGATTAAATTGACTCTTAACTATTTTAGTAATATTGACATCATGTGAAATACAAGTCTGTTCAATTCTTGAGATTATTCATTGTTAATGTGTCCATGTAGACAAGTTTTGATTCATTGATACTTTGTATTGTCTACTTGCTGAAGTATTTGAGTTGCTCACAGTTTAAAAATTCAGCTAGTCAATGAATTGTGTGTGCTTTCAAGATGTATATGTAAACTGATGTCAACTGTGTCTGTGAATGGACATCCTTTTATATATAACGATTTTATCTTTATACTCTTTCATCCTGGATTTGCATGGAATTTCCTGTACAATAGTGAGTAACAGAGGTGAAAGGAACTCTCTGGGCCTTGTTCCAGATGATTGACATTGACCGTGTGTTTTTTATACTGCTTTGTATCATACTGAATAATTTCTTCCTAGTCCTATTTTCATGAGTGTTTATTCCATGAAGTAGGAGTAGAATTTGTTTAAAGCTTGTGGTGAATCAAGTGGATGGGATGACGTGATTTTTCTGTATTGTACAATTGTTGTTTATCAGATTGCTTAGCTTTATGTAATAATTTATGACATCACTTGGTTTACAATGTTAAAACTGGATTATCTGCTTTGGAGGCATTTGCAGGAGGTGGATACTCATTTCTATTGTGCTGTTAATTTCAGGTAAGTAGTAATATACAGGGAAGTGGAGGATTCTAGTTCATAGGCTAGTTGATGTGTTTTTGTTATGTCTTCGTGGGATTTGACCATCAGGAGAGTGCTAGGTTGTTACAAGAAAATAGGATTAAGGATTAGGATCAGGGTCAAAATTAGGGGTAAGGTATGGAAATGGGTTAGGGATAGGGTCAGTGTGAGGGTACCGGTGAGAGTTAGGGAAAGGGTTAGCGTGCGGATTAGGGTAGGAAATAGGGCTAGAGTACAGGTTAGGATAGGAGTTAGGGAACAGGTTAAGTTCAGGGTATGCATAAGGTATGGGTAAGGGTACAAGTTAGGTTATGCATTAGGGAACAGCATAGGGCTAGGGCTAGGGCTAGAACCAGAGCAAGGATTAGGGTTAGACTCAAGGTTAAGTGTTAGAGGGTTAGGGTTAGACTAAAGGACAGGGTTAGACTCAGGGTTAGGGGAATGAGTTTAGACTCAGGGTTAGACAGGATTTAGGGTTAGGGGTTAGGGTTTAAACTCAGGGCTAGACACAGGATTTAGGGTAAGGGTGAGGGTTAGAGTTAAACTCAGGGTTAGGTGTTAGACACAGAGTTAGACTTAGGGTTCGACTCAGGGTTAGGGTTAGGGTTAGACTCAAAGTAAGACTCAGGGTTAGACTCAGGGTTAGACTTAGGGTTAGGGTTAGTGTTAGACTCAGGGTTAGACTCAGGGTTAGACTCAGGGTTAGACTCAGGGTTAGAGTTAGGGTTAGGGTTAGACTCAGGGTTAGACTCAGGGTTAGAGTTAGGGTTAGGGTTAGACTCAGGGTTAGACTCAGGGTTAGACTCAGGGTTAGAGTTAGGGTTAGGGTTAGACTCAGGGTTAGACTCAGGGTTAGGGTTAGGGTTAGGGTTAGACTCAGGGTTAGACTCAGGGTTAGGGTTAGGGTTAGGGTTAGACTCAGGGTTAGGGTTAGACTCAGGGTTAGGGTTCGGGTTAGGGTTAGACTCAGGGTTAGACTCAGGGTTAGACTCAGGGTTAGGGTTAGTGTTAGACTCAGGGTTAGACTCAGGGTTAGACTCAGGGTTAGGGTTAGGGTTAGACTCAAAGTAAGACTCAGGGTTAGACTCAGGGTTAGACTTAGGGTTAGGGTTAGTGTTAGACTCAGGGTTAGACTCAGGGTTAGACTCAGGGTTAGACTCAGGGTTAGGGTTAGACTCAGGGTTAGACTCAGGGTTAGACTCAGGGTTAGGGTTAGGGTTAGGGTTAGACTCAGGGTTAGGGTTCGGGTTAGGGTTAGACTCAGGGTTAGACTCAGGGTTAGACTCAGGGTTAGGGTTAGTGTTAGACTCAGGGTTAGACTCAGGGTTAGACTCAGGGTTAGGGTTAGGGTTAGACTCAAAGTAAGACTCAGGGTTAGACTCAGGGTTAGACTTAGGGTTAGACTCAGGGTTAGACTCAGGGTTAGACACAGGGTTAGGGTTAGACTCAAGGTTAGACTCAGGGTTAGAGTTAGGGCAAGGGCTAGGGTTAGGGTTAAGGGTTAAGGGATAGACTCAGGGTTAGATTCAGGGTTAGACTAAGGGTTAGAATCAGGCTTAAGGGTTAGACTCAGGGTTAGGGTTAGACTCAGGAAGGGACTCAGGGTTAGGATTAGACTCAGGGTTAGGTTTAGACTCAGGGTTAGGGTTAGACTCAGGATTAGACTCAGGGTTAGACTCAGGGTTAGGGTTAGACTCAGGGTTAGGGTTAGACTCAGGATTAGACTCAGGGTTAGACTCAGGGTTAGGGTTAGACTCAGGATTAGACTCAGGGTTAGACTCAGGGTTAGACTCAGGGTTAGACTCAGGGTTAGGGTTAGACTCAGGGTTAGGGTTAGGGTTAGGGTTAGGGTTAGGGTTAGGGTTAGGGTTAGTGTTAGACTCAGGGTTAGGGTTAGGGTTAGACTCAGGGTTAGACTCATGGTTAGGGTTAGGGTTAGGGTTAGACTCATGGTTAGACTCAGGGTTAGGGTTAGGGTTAGACTCAGGGTTAGACTCAGGGTTAGGGTTAGTGTTAGACTCAGGGTTAGACTCAGGGTTAGGGTTAGTGTTAGACTCAGGGTTAGACTCAGGGTTAGACTCAGGGTTAGACTCAGGGTTAGACTCAGGGTTAGGGTTAGGGTTAGGGTTAGACTCAGGGTTAGACTCAGGGTTAGACTCAGGGTTAGGGTTAGGGTTAGGGTTAGACTCAGGGTTAGACTCAGGGTTAGACTCAGGGTTAGGGTTAGTGTTAGACTCAGGGTTAGACTCAGGGTTAGGGTTAGGGTTAGGGTTAGGGTTAGACTCAGGGTTAGACTCAGGGTTAGACTCAGGGTTAGACTCAGGGTTAGACTCAGGGTTAGGTTAGGGTTAGGGTTAGGGTTAGGGTTAGGGTTAGACTCAGGGTTAGACTCAGGGTTAGGGTTAGACTCAGGGTTAGGGTTAGACTCAGGGTTAGACTCAGGGTTAGGGTTAGACTCAGGGTTAGGGTTAGGGTTAGACTCAGGGTTAGGGTTAGGGTTAGACTCAGGGTTAGGGTTAGGGTTAGACTCAGGGTTAGGGTTAGGGTTAGGGTTAGGGTTAGACTCAGGGTTAGGGTTAGGGTTAGACTCAGGGTTAGGGTTAGGGTTAGACTCAGGGTTAGGGTTAGACTCAGGGTTAGGGTTAGGGTTAGGGTTAGGGTTAGGGTTAGGGTTAGGGTTAGGGTTAGGGTTAGGGTTAGGGTTAGACTCAGGGTTAGGGTTAGGGTTAGACTCAGGGTTAGGGTTAGGGTTAGGGTTAGACTCAGGGTTAGGGTTAGGGTTAGACTCAGGGTTAGGGTTAGACTCAGGGTTAGGGTTAGGGTTAGGGTTAGGGTTAGGGTTAGGGTTAGGGTTAGGGTTAGGGTTAGGGTTAGACTCAGGGTTAGGGTTAGGGTTAGGGTTAGACTCAGGGTTAGGGTTAGGGTTAGGGTTAGGGTTAGGGTTAGGGTTAGGGTTAGGGTTAGGGTTAGGGTAGGGTTAGGGTTAGGGTTAGGGTTAGGGTTAGGGTTAGGGTTAGGGTTAGGGTTAGACTCAGGGTTAGGGTTAGACTCAGGGTTAGGGTTAGACTCAGGGTTAGGGTTAGACTCAGGGTTAGGGTTAGACTCAGGGTTAGGGTTAGGGTTAGGGTTAGGGTTAGGGTTAGGGTTAGGGTTAGGGTTAGGGTTAGACTCAGGGTTAGGGTTAGACTCAGGGTTAGGGTTAGACTCAGGGTTAGACTCAGGGTTAGACTCAGGGTTAGGGTTAGACTCAGGGTTAGACTCAGGGTTAGACTCAGGGTTAGGGTTAGACTCAGGGTTAGACTCAGGGTTAGACTCAGGGTTAGGGTTAGACTCAGGGTTAGACTCAGGGTTAGACTCAGGGTTAGACTCAGGGTTAGACTCAGGGTTAGGGTTAGACTCAGGGTTAGACTCAGGGTTAGACTCAGGGTTAGACTCAGGGTTAGACTCAGGGTTAGGGTTAGACTCAGGGTTAGACTCAGGGTTAGACTCAGGGTTAGACTCAGGGTTAGACTCAGGGTTAGGGTTAGACTCAGGGTTAGACTCAGGGTTAGACTCAGGGTTAGGGTTAGACTCAGGGTTAGACTCAGGGTTAGACTCAGGGTTAGGGTTAGGGTTAGACTCAGGGTTAGACTCAGGGTTAGACTCAGGGTTAGGGTTAGACTCAGGGTTAGACTCAGGGTTAGACCCAGGGTTAGAGTTAGGGTTAGGGTTAGACTCAGGGTTAGACTCAGGGTTAGGGTTAGGGTTAGGGTTAGACTCAGGGTTAGACTCAGGGTTAGGGTTAGACTCAGGGTTAGGGTTAGACTCAGGGTTAGACTCAGGGTTAGACTCAGGGTTAGGGTTAGACTCAGGGTTAGGCTTAGACTCAGGGTTAGACTCAGGGTTAGACTCAGGGTTAGGGTTAGACTCAGGGTTAGGGTTAGACTCAGGGTTAGACTCAGGGTTAGACTCAGGGTTAGGGTTAGGGTTAGGGTTAGACTCAGGGTTAGGGTTAGACTCAGGGTTAGACTCAGGGTTAGACTCAGGGTTAGGGTTAGACTCAGGGTTAGACTCAGGGTTAGACTCAGGGTTAGGGTTAGGGTTAGGGTTAGACTCAGGGTTAGGGTTAGACTCAGGGTTAGGGTTCGGGTTAGGGTTAGACTCAGGGTTAGACTCAGGGTTAGACTCAGGGTTAGGGTTAGTGTTAGACTCAGGGTTAGACTCAGGGTTAGACTCAGGGTTAGGGTTAGGGTTAGACTCAAAGTAAGACTCAGGGTTAGACTCAGGGTTAGACTTAGGGTTAGACTCAGGGTTAGACTCAGGGTTAGACACAGGGTTAGGGTTAGACTCAAGGTTAGACTCAGGGTTAGAGTTAGGGCAAGGGCTAGGGTTAGGGTTAAGGGTTAAGGGATAGACTCAGGGTTAGATTCAGGGTTAGACTAAGGGTTAGAATCAGGCTTAAGGGTTAGACTCAGGGTTAGGGTTAGACTCAGGAAGGGACTCAGGGTTAGGATTAGACTCAGGGTTAGGTTTAGACTCAGGGTTAGGGTTAGACTCAGGATTAGACTCAGGGTTAGACTCAGGGTTAGGGTTAGACTCAGGGTTAGGGTTAGACTCAGGATTAGACTCAGGGTTAGACTCAGGGTTAGGGTTAGACTCAGGATTAGACTCAGGGTTAGACTCAGGGTTAGACTCAGGGTTAGACTCAGGGTTAGGGTTAGACTCAGGGTTAGGGTTAGGGTTAGGGTTAGGGTTAGGGTTAGGGTTAGGGTTAGTGTTAGACTCAGGGTTAGGGTTAGGGTTAGACTCAGGGTTAGACTCATGGTTAGGGTTAGGGTTAGGGTTAGACTCATGGTTAGACTCAGGGTTAGGGTTAGGGTTAGACTCAGGGTTAGACTCAGGGTTAGGGTTAGTGTTAGAC